>NW_027362767.1:208031960-210431960 GCF_046119375.1 Phyllobates terribilis | reverse complement strand
AGAAGCGAAGAGATTAGGATAAA
Source organism: Phyllobates terribilis (assembly GCF_046119375.1). NCBI lineage: Eukaryota > Metazoa > Chordata > Amphibia > Anura > Dendrobatidae > Phyllobates > Phyllobates terribilis. Next base: position 210,431,937 of record NW_027362767.1, on the reverse strand, counting down.
CGAGAAGGCTAGCCGGGTTGGTCACAGGTTAGACAAAACAGGAATACGCCAATACCGGAAGTTAGAGACTGAGCTACTAGAACCTAAGTTCAAGTGAGGAATGGAGGGTGCAGTCAATTGATATACCACCTGCTGGTAGGTGGTAGGCCGGGGAAGCAAATCTCTGTAGTACAGAATAGATACAAATTCCTGCAGAATTCAGCCGTGGCCCCCTATGACTCACAAGCAGCAAAGCTGGAAGAGAAGAACAAAACAGCTTAGAGAGATGGTCAGGTACTGGGTGGAGCAGAGCGAAACAAGCATGAGTAGGGCAGAGCTTAGAAGGTCTGTGAGTAGCCGGCATAATAGTACTACCCTTACGCCCCATCCTTTTTTGGCCAGACTGATGGAGAAATCTATCAAGGACAGTAGGGGCACAAATGTTCTCTGTAGGCTCCCAAGAACTCTCCTCCGGTCCAAAGCCCTTCCATTCGACCAATGTCTTCCCTCAGACCCTCTTGAAATCCAGAATATCTTTGACCTCGAACACATCCAAATGTTCCTCAGGACCAATAGTAGAGGCAGGAGTATGGATCTTGGAAAAGCAATTCAGGATCACCGGCTTCAAGGGCAAGACGTGGAAGGAGTTCGGAAGTAGAAGACTATAGGTCAACAGATTGAGTTGTCTGATGATTTTGAATGAATCAAAATACCGAGGATAAAATTTGTCCTCATTATAATTTGTGCGGCACCAATGCGGCACACACCGACAGGCAGAGGCGGGGGGGCCCAGACCGCTCCCCCAGCAGCTGCGCAGGGCAGCTGCTTCTTCTTCGGCTGGGCCAGCACTGCACCTGTTAACTTCCCTGTGTGCTGGCCCGGCTGCGTCACAGCTAGGAGACACGGCCGTGTCTGCTAGTGTGACGTCACGCAGTGTGCGCCCTGCACTGCAGCACCGGAGAGGAACTGGATGACTGGAGCCGAGCCGGGGGATGGTGAGTGACGTAGGTACAATACGTGTGTGTGTGCAGATATCATTGTGTGTAACTGGGAGGCGCCATGCCTCCTCTCGCTGTATCTGGGGGGCGCCGTGCGGCCTCCCGCTGTATCTGGGGGGCATCGTGTGGCCTCCCGCTGTATCTGGGGGGTGCCGTGTCTTCTCCCGCTGGATCTGGGGGGCGCCGTGCGGCCTCCCGCTATATCTGGGGGGCACCGTGCGGCCTCCCGCTGTATCTGGGGGGTGCTGTGCAGCCTCCCGCTGAATTTGGGGGGCGCTGTGCGGCCCCCTGCTGTGTATTAATGGCTACGTGCGGCCTCCTGCTGTGTATAGATGGCTAAGTGTGGCCTCCTGCTGTGTATAGATGGCTACGTGCGGCCTCCCGCTGTGTATAGATGGCTACTTGCGGCCTCCTGCTGTGTATAGGTGGCTACGTGCGGCCTCCCGCTGTGTATAGATGGCGTCGTGAGGCCCTCTTCTGTGTATTGATGGCTACGTGAGGCCCCCTTCTGTGTATTGATGGCTACGTGTGGCCTCATGCTGTGTATAGATGGCTACGAGCGGCCCCCTGCTGTGTATAGATGGCTAAGTGCGTCCTCCTGCTGTGTATAGATGGCTAAGTGCGGCCTCCTGCTGTGTATAGATGGCTACGTGCAGCCTCCTGCTGTGTATAGATGGCTATGTGCGGCTCCCTGCTGTGTAGATGGCTACGTGTGGCTCCCTACTGTGTATAGATGGCTATGTGCAGCCTCCCGCTGTGTATAGATGGCTAAGTGTGGCCCCCTGCTGTGTACAGATGGCACCGTGCGGCCTCCTGCTGTGTATAGATGGCACCGTGCGGCCTCCCGCTGTGTATAGATGGCTAAGTGCGGCCCCCTGCTGTGTATAGATGGCTACGTGCGGCCTCCTGCTGTGTATAGATGGCTAAGTGCGGCCTCCTGCTGTGCATAGATGGCGCCGTGCGGCCTCCCGCTGTGTATAGATGGCTACGTACGGCCTCCCGCTGTGTATAGATGGCTTCGTGCGGCCTCCCGCTGTGTATAGATGACTACGTGCGGCCTCCCGCTGTGTATAGATGACTACGTGCGGCCTCCTGCTGTGTATAGATGGCTATGTGCGGCCTCCAGCTGTATATAGATGGCTACGTGCGGCCTCCCGCTGTGTATAGATGGCACCGTGCGGCCTCCTGCTGTGTATAGGAGGATTGTGGCAGCTCATATTGTGTGTAGGGTCTCATACTGTATATAAGGGGACATCAGCATACTTAATTGTGCTCAATATTAAGTCATACAATTAATGTAAAAAAAATTATAATTTATATATTAATATTGTGCCAAATTAAATTCACGTGAACTATCACATGATCTATTAAAGGGGATCATGTGACATGTCACGTGATACATCAGGTGTGTGTGTGTGTGGGGGGCCCATGCCTTCTAAACTGCCCGGGGCCCTTGCTACTCTTAATTCACCCCTGCTATCAGGCTTATTCTTGGGAGACTTGTTCCTGGTGTATTGTGAACAAGCGGTCACAGGTGGGGGAGACAAAAGCATAGTCAGACGGCTTGAGGCAGCACAGGTTCAGCAATCGTAGCCGAGGTCAGGAGCGGAGAGATCTGGATAAACAAGAAGGCTAGCTGGGTAGCTGGGTTGATAAAAGGTGAGACAAAACAAGAATACGCCAACACAGGAAGCTGGAGACTGAGCTACTGTACCTAGTTTCAGGTGAGGAATGGTGGCTGGAGTCGCCTGATATACAGTATAACCTGCTGACAGATCTCTGTAGGACAGAATAGATACAAATTTCTGCAGAGTTCGGCTGCGCCCCCCTATGACTCACAAACAGCAGAGCTGGAAGATAGCTCCAGGAAGTTCAGACTGATGGTCAGGTACTGGGTGAAGCCGAGCGAAACACGCGGTGAGTGGGGCGGCGCTTAGAAGGTGTGCGAGTGGCCGGCATAACAACTCATACATATACCGTAAACTTTGTTGTTTGTTTATTACACGAGCTATGTCATCAAGAAGTCATAGCTGTAAAATAACACAAAAAAGTGGTAAACCCTGACAGCAATGTATTTGCTTTAGGCGTCATTCAGACAAACATTTGCATCTATTTATGAGAAAAAAAGACTCTTTTATTCATGCACTGGATCCAATTTTTATCTGTTTTTGGTTCGGACATTTTGTGTCCGTTCTAATAACCAGTCTGGCATTCATATATTTCTTGTGTGCTAAAAAAAAAATAACAAAATGAGCAGGTTTCTACCCTTTAAACCTAGGATTTCAAACTTTTTATATGTAAATTGCCTCTAAAGAGAGGAAGAGGACTTGAACTCTAATGCCAAGTATTGGAAGTAGCAATCCTAAAAGTCAATATAGACTCTTTAACAAGCCTTGTCACATGACTTAGGATAAAAGCCAGAACCAGAAACTCTATTTGCAGACAATTGTTTCGGGTTGTTTGCCCCTTCTCGGTGCAAAGCAAGAGATCTGATTTGGCTGTATGAGAGGCCTCTGACTGGGTTTTAAGAGGTAACGTCTCTCCTTGTGGAGAGTGACAACTATTAACTATAATGGCTATGATCTCTATCTGTGAAAAACATGGATAGAACAAATGTGTGAAAAATGGACGTCTGAATGAGGCCATAGGTAAGTTTCAGGGTTTTAGGTTTATTTGTCCAGTGCTGGACCTAACAAACATTCAACCCGAGTTATTATAAATCTGCAGATACCCGAGTCAATTAGACATGACTTGGAGAGGTTTCAGCCTTAAAATCTAAACAAGAATGTTTTACTTGTCAGTGGCTCCTGATAGACTGACAGTTCGGACCAGCACCGGATGAGCTGCCCCGGGGTATGTGTTCTCCCACGCTGCAATGGTGGCAGCTTTACCTCTGCAGAGAGGGGATCAATCTCCGTCCTCATCCTCAGCCTCAGCCAGGAGGAGATTGATCCCCTCTCTGTCCAGCATGAATAATCTATCAAGCTAAGTCCATGATATATTTTCTTCTGTGCAAATTGTGGGGTTATAGTAATCTGCTAAAGTATGCTCTCCTGATGAACCTATTGAAGGAGAAACGCATCGAGACATACATAGCATACTATCCTTATATAAGTGAATAATGGTAGAGATATACATAACATACTATCCTTATATAAGTGACTAATGGTAGAGATTAGTGTTGAGCGAGCACTAAAATGCTCGGGTGCTCGAAGCTCGGGCCGAGCTCACTGTGATACTCGAGTGCTCGACCCGAGCAACGAGCCCAATCTTAGTCTATGGGAGACCCGAGCATTTTTGCGGCGGCACCCCCGGCAGTCTGTAGAAAGCCTAAAAAGTGCCCAAAACGATAGTGACAGTGCTCAAAAGACATGGGGGAAGCAAGGGCATCGCCCCAGGAAGCATTTCTGACCCCCAGGTCACTGCTGTCAACAACGTGGTCAGAAGTATTAAGTCACTTTTACGGGCTCACAATAAAACGTTCAAAAACGAAACTGAAACGGTTTTCCTGTGAAATATGTTAAGGAACTTCCTTTCCAGGGTAAAGACTTGTGTATAAGGTAAAATAAATAACCAAAAACAAAAATACTCCTCCACACCTTGGGCTATGTTCACAAGTAGCATTTTTTATGCGTTTTTGCACTTTTGTATGGCTTTCAACCGTAACAAATGCATTCACCAGGAAATGTCATTTTAACATTTTACAATCTTATCTTGCCATGTGCTGTGTGACACATGCATACAGTGCTGAAAAGACATGGGAACAGCATGGGGAAGACCCCCTGGAAGCATTTCTGACACCCAGGTCACTGCCTAAAAGTGTGCCCATCAGAAGTGATCCTTGCCGCATCAGAAGATGCAAACCTGCAACTATCCCCGTGCAAGTCCTTGTCCCAGGGCAGTGTTCAATTGTACCTCCCCCATTCCTTGCAATGCAAGCGCAAGTATGCAGCCTGCCACCCACCCACCCCCAGGCTGCAATACCATACTGCTAGCTTGCTTGCACTTGAAATTGGGCCTTTTAGGCATGTGGAGGCGGAATCTGGCCACCACGTCATGGCTGCGTCGGCGGCCTGGTATCCATACTCAGTCCCCAGCCGCCCGGCGGTCCCCAGCCGCCAGGGGGTGGCCAGGTGTCCATACTCGGTCCCCAGCCGCCCCGCGGCCGGGTGTCCACGCACGGTCCCCAGCCGCCTGGGGGCGGCGGGGTGTCCATAAACGGCCCCCAGCCGCCCCTATTTCTCCTGTCAACTTCCCCCCACACACTTTTCTTAGCCCAGCCTGCTTTAGGGCAGCATTGGACGAGCCCACCAGAGAACCAGACTCCTCCGGTGGGCCATGGCTTCTCCATCAGGGGAGTTGAGAGTGCCAAGGTGAGGAGCATGATGATGATAGAAGTTAGCATCTGCTTTGTTTTCTTGGAATGCAAGCGTAAGTGTGCAACCTGCCACCCACCCACCCCCAGGCTGCAATACCATACTGCTAGCTTGCTTGCACTTGAAATTGGGCCTTTTAGGCATGTGGAAGCGGAATCTGGCCACCACGTCATGGCTGCATCGGCAGCCTGGTATCCATACTCAGTCCCCAGCCGCCCGGCGGCCGGGTGTCCACGCTCGGTCCCCAGCCGCCAGGGGGCGGCCGGGTGTCCATACTCGGTCCCCAGCCAACAAGCGGCCGGGTGTCCACACACGGTCCCCAGCCGCCTTGGGGCGGCTGGGTGTCCATAGACAGTCCCCAGCCGCCCCTATTTGAAGGACAGCCTAACCACAAACACGTGGACAAGTGAATGTGGCCAGGGATGGTCCATCTCACGCCTTCACACTGGGATAATATTGTGGAAGCCGGGACACAGTTGGACACTGGGATGCAACACGTCCTCCAGACATAGAGGATTGCGGGTCCTGGGTCAATCAGGCTTCAACACAAAGTTCAAAAGGTAGACAGCAGCAGTGGTCGGCCTCCTACACAACGAGTAAATTATTCATGATCATGAGGCCATCCATATCCTTAGCTTTCTGATCCTTGGAATGCAAGCGCATGTATATAGAAGCGGCTAGGCCTGAGGTGGTCAGCGTTTTGGCGCACATCCTACCTCCTCCGAGGATTGCTGGATGTTTTCTTGCTACTATCCCAGTTCTATGACTCCCGTTAAAACAAAGCTTCAGGTGATAAATGATGGATGAGGTGGTGGCAAAGGAGAAAGAGCAGGAGGAACAGGGACCACTCACATCAATATCAGGCCAGTCAACCACACATGTCTTGTAGGATATGTTTCTGTACCAAAAGGAGCGGTTCGGCTACACAGTTATAGAGCATACAGTGAGAGCAATGCCTACCAAAAATTTTGATGCACTCCAATGCCCCTTGGAAGTGACATGGAGGTCAGAGGGCCTTAACTAAACCGTTTTTTCCATTTATAGCAACTGGGTCTCCTGTGCACTGTTGGCCTAAGCAGTGAATGGAAGGCTTTCCAAAAATTATGAGGAACTGCAATGGCCCTTGAAACAGACGTGGATTACAGCATACTAAAAACTTTTTACCCATTATTGGGGAGTGGGTCTCCCTTAGTGTTCGCCTATGCATTGAAAAGTAAAAGCTGACTAAAATTAAGAGGAAATGCAATGGCCGTTGGAAGAGTCGTGGAGGTTAGAGTTAATTAAAAACAACATTTCAATGCCCCTTGGAAGAGCTGTGGAGTTCAGAGTGGTTTAACAAGACGGTTTTAATGCCCCTTGGAAGAGACGTGGAGGTCGCAGTAGCTTAACAAGACGATTTTAATGCCCCTTGGAAGAATGGTGGAGGTCGCAGTAGCTTAACAAGACGGTTTTAATGCCCCTTGGAAGAGCCATGCAGTACAGCATCTTAAAAACATTATTCCCATTATTGGGGAGTGGGTCTCCCATAGTCTTTGCCTATGCCTTCCAAGCAAAAGCTGCCAAAAATTAGGAGGGAGGAACTTGCAATGCTGGCAACACGGACCATGGTCACCCTGGTGGTATAGTGGTGGTGGAGGCTGAGGATAAGGAGAAGAGCATAAAACAGCCGAAATGAGGAAGCGTATATCCATGTGTGGGTGTGAAGCGGTGCATGTGAATACACCTCCCGAAATAACACAGTGGATTTGACTTTATGTTACTCTGCTGTCATTTGGTGGTGATGAGAAGTCTGGCCCAATACAGCCCTTGTTCATTTTGATAAGGGTCAGCTTGTCAGCATTGTCAGTTGACAGGCGAGTGCGCTTATCAGTTATAATTCCCCCAGCGGCACTAAAAACACGCTCCGATAACACGCTAGTGGCAGGGCAGGCCAGGACCTCCAAGGCGTACAGAGCGAGTTCATTCCAAGTGTCCAGCTTGGATACCCAATAATTAAAAGGCACAGAGGAATCACGGAGGACGCTGGTACGGTCGGCAAGGTACTCCCTCACTATCTTTTGAAACTTTCCACTCCTTGTGAGAGTACCCCGCGCCTCAGGGCCTGTAAGCTGGATTGGAGTTGTGTCTCTCACGCCTGTACGCCTTGGTTGGTCAACGAACTGTGACTTCTGCCGCTAGTGTGTTCAGATGGGAATTTGTTTAACAGTTCTGCAGCAAGGGCCGTCTGGTACTGCCCCATTTTTGAAGACCTCTCCACCTCAGGAATAAGAGAGTGAAAGTTCTCCTTGTAGTGGGGGTCTAAAAGTGTCACCAACCAGTAATGACTGACACCCAACATTTTTACAACACGAGGGTCATGGTTAAGGCAGCGTAACGTAAAGTCAGCCATGCGTGCCAGACTGGTAATGGGCAAGACTTCCGTGTCCTTACCAAGATGACGACTGACCATGCTCTCCTCCTCCTCTTCCTCCCCCCTGTCCTCAGGCCACCCACCCTGAACCGACGGTATGACAGTTGTGCAGGTACTACCGTCTACAGTGCATGATACCAGCTCCTGTTCTTCCTCCTCCTCCTTCTCTCCCTCATTGTCCCCCAATGTACGTTGGGATGAGATGAGGCTGGGCTGTGTGTAATCGCCCGCTACGGCTACTTGATCCATCTCATCATACTCTGTCTGCAATGCCTCCTCTTTAATTCTCTGCAGAGAACGTTGAAAAAGACAGACAAGTGGGATGCTGACGCTAATGATGGCGTCATCGCCACTCACCATCTTGGTGGACTCCTCAAAGTTTGTCAGGATAGTACATATGTCAGACATCCAGGTCCACTCCTGAGGTCTTATGTGAGGAGTCTGACCTGAATATCGATGGCCTTGTTGCAGCTGGTACTTCACAACAGCTCTCTTCTGCTCACAAATCCTTTGCAACATGTGGAGGGTAGAGTTCCAACGTGTGGAGACATCACACACCAGTCGGTGTGCCGGAAGCTGCAAATGCTGCTGCAACACAGCGGAAGCTGTAGCCGACTTGCGAAAATGAGCTGACAGGCGGCATACTTTGATGAGCAGATCTGGCAACTCGGGGTACAATTTAAGAAACCGCTGAACCAGGAGGTTAAGCACATGAGCCAGGCATGGTACGTGTGTGATCTCGCCTCGCCTCAGAGCCGCCACCAGGTTACGGCCATTGTCACACACGACCATGCCTGGATGTAGGTTCAGCGGTCTCAGCCACAGATCTGCCTGCTCTTTCACAGCTGTCCACAACTCACAAGCAGTGTGAGGTTTATCACCTAAGCTTATGAGTTTCAGCACAGCCTGTTGCCGCTTGGCTGAGGCAGTACTGCAGTGCTTCCAGCTTGTAACTGATGTGGTGATATCTGAGATGGAGGCTGAACATGAGGAGGAGGAGGAGGATGAGGTGCAGGAGCTGTACACTGTGGGGGCAACTCTGACTGACATAGGGCCCGCAATCCTCGGTGTGGGGAGGATGTGTTCCGTCCCAAGTTCCGACTGGGTCCCGGCTTCCACTATGTTTACCCAGTGTGCCGTCAGGGAGATGTACCGTCCCTGGCCACAAGCACTTGTCCACATGTCCATTGTCAGGTGGACTCTCCCAGTAACTGCGTTGTTGAGAGCACGGCAGATGTTTTGGGACACGTGCTTGTGTAGTGCGGGGATGGCACACCAGGCAAAATAGTGTCGGCTGGGGACCGAGTACCGAGGGACGGCCACCGCCGTAAAGTTGCGCAAGGATTCCGTCTCCACCAGCCTAAAAGGCAGCATTTCCAACGCAAGGAGTCGTGAAATGTGCGAATTTAGGACTGTGGCCTGTGGGGCGTTGGCTGCGAATTTGCGATTTCGTTCAAAGGTCTGGGATATGGACAATTGAATGCTGCGGTGGGACGTGGACGTGGACGTTGATGCTGTTTCTTGAGAAACTGCCATAACAAGTGAAGACTGAGAGGAGGGAGCATCTTTGCATGCAGCATGGACAGGGGATTGCCTTGCACGCACAACAGGGGGTTCTATTACACGCACAACAGCGGAAGAAGCAGTGGTGACACCCGCTGACACTGGTCGTGGACCCTGGGGTTCGCCCAACAAAGTCGGGTGCTTTGCTGCCATGTGCCTGATCATGCTGGTGGTGGTCAGGCTGGTAGTTTTGTCACCCCTGCTGATGCTGGCATGGCGGGTGGTACAAATGGCCTTTTTGGGGTTTTCAGAAGAGTCTTTAAAAAAATTCCAGACTCTGGAAGACCTACCGGTTGTACTGGCAATGTCCCTCGTGTTGGTGTTACGGGGAGCTGTTGCCCGCCTTCTGTGTGCGGCTACCACACAGATTCTTCCTGCCTGTTGGGGTACTCTGCCTCCTTCCCCCTGTGTGCTGCTGGCCTCGCTCTGCGTGTCCTCCTGCCACGTTGGGTCAGTTACTAGATCATCCACCACCTCCTCCTCTTCCACTTGCGCACCACGATCCTCCTCCTCACTTTGTGGCAATTGTGTCTTGTCATCGTCCACTTCTTGTGACAAATTGCCAGCGTCAACTTCCTCTGGCCGTGACTGTTCAAATATTTGGGCATCGCTACATGGGATCTCCTCTTCCACCACTTCAAGCAGAGCAGTCGAGGGGCGTAAATATGGAAATGGACCAGTGAACAGCTCTTCAGAGTGTCCAAGTGTGGGATCACTTGCTGTCTGACGACACTCGGCATGGTGGGAGGAAGGAGCATCAGGGTGAGGAGGAGTATGTGGTCGAGACTCACGGCTACTAAAACTTGACCGTGTGGAAGACAGACCGGAGGTGGTGGTGCCCAGGTAACTGGAAGTATTATCTGCTATCCAATTAATAACCTGTTCACACTGATCAGTTCGCAATACTGGTGTTGTAGTGTGGTTCCCTAGTAATTCGGTCAAGAAGTGGGAGCGAGAAGATGTGGCTGTTGGTTGTGGCACATTTTCACCTTGGCCACGGCCCCGTCCTCTACACGCACCATCACCAGAACGTCCAGTTCCAAGTCCCTTGCCATGTGCCTTGCCCATTGTAAATTAAGTAAAATAGCTTACACTCGCACTATCAATGGAAAAAGGGTAATAAAAAGGAGTTTAGAACCGTGGAAGAGGAAAACCACAGTTCTATTTCTCTGGCCTACACCAGAATCTTTCAAACAGATACATTTGTGTCTGAACAATCAGGGAGACACTATTACTGTTTTTTTTTTACGGAAAAAAGACCAAAAGCTGGATGTAGCGTCGGTGTCCCTGCCCTCTGCTAGGCAGGGACGCTGTTCCCCTCACCTCTCCGCTCCGAGCCCGGCGTCCTCCTCCCGCTCTGCTGGCAGCGCGCGCTCCTTCCCGGCCACGGTGCTTAGGGCGCGCGCGCGCTCCCCCCTCTTAAAGGGGCCGCGCGCGCTGTCCTAAGGAGTCCCCGGCCAATGGCCGGAGGACTTCACCATATATAAGGCACCTCCTCCAAAATGGAGGTGCCAGAGCAATGTTGTTGCACTGTTCACTACTCTGCTTCAGCCCTCAGGTCCCGTTTCCAGTTACCTGCCAGTTACCTGCCAGTTTCCTGCCTGATTGCTGTCTGATTCCTGCCTGTTATCCGCTTACCTGCTTGCTAGCCTGAGGTCCGACGGTCTGCCTTCCGACACCTGTCAGTCTGTCTATGGACCAGCTTGCCCGCTCACCTGGGAGCGCCCACCTGCTACCCGCCTGCTAGCCTACCTGGAGGTTCTGCCGTCACATGCTGTGACCACCTGCCAGTCCAGAGACTCTTGCCCGCTCACCTGGGAGCGCTCAGCTGCTACCTGTCTGCTAGCCTACCTGGAGGCTCCGCCGTCACGTGCTGTGACCACCTGCCAGTCCAGAGACTCTTGCCCGCTCACCTGGGAGCGCTCATCTGCTACCTGTCTGCTAGCCTACCTGGAGGCTCCGCCGTCACGTGCTGTGACCACCTGCCAGTCCAGAGACTCTTGCCCGCTCACCTGGGAGCGCTCATCTGCTACCTGCCTGTTAGCCTACCTGGAGGCTCCGCCGTCACATGCTGTGACCACCTGCTTATCCAGAGACTCTCGCCTGCTCACCTGGGAGCACACATCTGCCATCTGCCTGCTAGCCTACCTGGAGGCTCAGCCGTCACAGGTCGTACCTACCCTTTACCCAGAGACTGTCCCGGTCACTTGCCGTGACCTCCTGCCCGTTCACCCAGAGACTGCCCCGGTCACTTGCTGTGACTTCCTGCCCGTTTACCCAGAGACTGTCCCGGTCACCTGCTGTGACTACCTGCCTGTCTTCCCTGGTCGCCACCCGCTTCCTTACAAGGACCGCCCCCTTGTATAAGTTGCTCAGAGGTTCCGCCTCCCAGACCCGTTACTGTTTGCTCGGGCCATGGAACCCGGTGGCACCCAAGCTCCCTCGCTCTCGGACCTTTGTCATGAAATGTCCCGTCAGAGGTCCCAACAGGAGTCCATCCTGAGTCACCTGCGGAATGTCAATTCTCGCCTGGACACTCTGACTGCTCCACCAGCAACCACCGCTAGTGTCTTGACTCGCAACCCGGCAGCTCCGCTGCCCACCAATACCATGGTATCCTGCTCCGGACCCCGGCTTTCTGCACCTCCTCGCTTCGGAGGCGACTCCGCTCTGGCTCGGGGCTTCATAAACCAGTGCACCCTGCACTTTGAACTCCTGTCCCACCAGTTTAACTCCGACCGGGCCAAAGTAGCCTTCATCATGTCCCATCTCACGGGGGAGGCACTGGCTTGGCTAAATCCTCTATGGGAGAGAGGAGACCCCCTGGTGTCCGACTTGCCTGCCTTTCTCACGGCTTTCCGGAAAGTCTTCGACGAACCCGGACGGAAGACCTCATCCGCATCGTCTCTGCTACGCCTCCATCAGGGAAGTCTCACCGTGGGCCAATATGCCATACGGTTCCGTACCCTTGCCTCGGAGCTGGCCTGGGATAACGACGCTCTGGTGTCTGTCTTCTGGGAGGGTCTGTCCGGCCGTATTAAAGATGAACTCGCCGGTCGGGACATTCCTACCACTCTCGATGACTTAATAACTCTTGCCACCCGGATTGACCTACGGTTCCAGGAGCGTGCCAAAGAGGTCACCCGTGAGAGGAGGTTTCCACGTCTAGCTCCTACCTTCCAGAAACCCGTCACTCCCTCCGTTTCTCCCCAGGTACACTCTCCTGAGCCTATGCAGGTCGACCAGACCAAGAAGGTCAAAACCCGTCAGGACTTACGCCGTGCCGAGGGGAGCTGCTTCTACTGTGGCAGCAAGGAGCACCGGATCCGTACCTGCCCGGAGAGGTCGGGAAACGCCTGTGTCTAGGCTCGCTCAGAGAGGTCGACCTAGACAAGAATAAATCCTCTCCATCTCTGCTGCTGTCAGTCTCAATTATATGCGGGGAGAACCGTTTTTTCGAACTAGCCCAACTTGACTCTGGAGCAGCCGGGAATCTTATTTCACAGTCCCTGGTAGAAAAACACCGCATTCCCACCAAACCTCTGGCTGTACCCTTATCTGTCGCTTCCGTGGATGGGGGCCTCTTACCACGTCCCATCCAACTCATCACCGAATCCATTACTCTGCAGGTGGGAATGCTGCATTCTGAGAGCATCTCTTTTCATGTTCTGCCTGGACTCTCTCACGCCCTCTTACTAGGCCTACCTTGGCTCCAGAGACATGCACCCGTGCTTGACTGGAAGACCGGAGAAGTCCTTCGTTGGGGACAGGACAGCCATAAGACTTGTTTGGTTCCCGTTCATCCCGTCCGTCCTTCTCCTACCCCAACTAATCTACCTGGACTTCCGATTCCTTATTGGTCATTTGCTGATGTCTTTAATAAAAAGGAGGCAGAGACATTACCCCCTCATAGACCATACGACTGTCCTATCGACCTGTTACCCGGTACTACGCCTCCCCGTGGGCGTATTTACCCATTGTCCGCTGCTGAGACCCGGTCGATGTCCGAATATATTGAGGAGAATCTGGCCCGGGGATTCATCCGGAAATCTACCTCCCCGGCGGGAGCAGGCTTCTTTTTCGTTAAAAAGAAGGACGGCTCTCTCCGTCCCTGTATAGACTATAGAGGCCTTAACCAGATCACGGTGAAGAATAAGTATCCCCTTCCGCTCATTCCGGAGTTATTTGATCGTCTGAGGGGGGCTAGTATCTTCACCAAACTGGACCTCCGTGGGGCGTACAACCTGGTCCGTATCCGTCAGGGGGATAAATGGAAGACTGCATTCAACACCCGGGACGGCCACTATGAATATCTGGTAATGCCCTTTGGTCTCTGTAATGCTCCTGCCGTCTTTCAAGAGTTGGTCAATGACATCTTCCGGGACCTTCTCTACTCCTGCATAGTGGTGTACCTGGACGACATCTTGGTCTTCTCTCCGGATCTCCAGACTCACCGGAGGGATGTTCGTCAGGTCCTGCTCAGGCTCAGGCAGAATCACCTCTTCGCTAAATATGAGAAGTGCCTCTTTGAGCAGACCTCGCTTCCGTTTTTGGGCTACATTATTTCTCAGACCGGCCTCCGAATGGATCCAGAGAAACTGTCTGCCATCGAGAAATGGCCTTGACCGGAGGGGTTGAAGGCTATTCAGCGGTTCCTGGGCTTCGCCAACTACTACCGCCTCTTCATACCGCACTTCTCTTCCCGGACTGCCCCAATTTCCGCGCTCACCCGTAAGGGCACTAATCCCAGAGAGTGGCCGCCCGAAGCAGAGGAGGCCTTTCTTTCCTTAAAACAGGCCTTCTCTTCCGCCCCGGTGCTGCATCGCCCGGACGGCAACAAGCAGTTCTTCCTGGAAGTTGACGCCTCCTCCTCTGGAGCCGGAGCGGTACTTACCTAAAAATCGTCTTCCGGGAGAATGGTAACTTGTGGCTTCTTCTCCAAACTCTTCTCCTCTTCTGAGCGCAACTATTCCATAGGAGACCGAGAGTTATTGGCCATCAAGCTGGCATTGGAGGAGTGGCCTTACCTACTCGAGGGGGCTCTTCACCCAGTAATAATCTACACTGACCACAAGAACTTGGCTTACCTCCAGCATGCCCAGAGACTTAACCCGCGCCAAGCCCGGTGGTCCTTGTTTTTTGCTCGCTTTGATTTTGTTCTTCATTTTCGCCCGGCTGACAAAAACATCAAAGCAGACGCCTTGTCCCGATCCTTTCTGGTGTCCGATCTCGAGGAAGAACCTAAACATATCATCGATCCCGCCAGAGTAATGCAAGTGGCTCCCGTGAGTCTAAATCGCCTCCCTCCCGGTAAGACGTTCGTTTCAGTACCTGATCAGGAGAAGATCCTACACTGGGGCCATTCGTCTAAACTAGCTGGCCACGCCGGTCAGAAAAAGACCCTCCAGCTTATTACCCGGCACTACTGGTGGCCTACCCTGCACAAGGATGTAATAGACTTTGTTTCTGCCTGTGTGTCCTGCGCCCGCAACAAAGTCCCGAGACACCTGCCAGCCGGTCGCCTCCTTCCGCTTCCTGTGCCTGCTGCCCCCTGGCAGCATATTGCTATGGACTTCATAACTGATCTCCCCGTCTCTGCCGGTTGTACGGTCATTTGGGTGGTCGCTGACCGCTTTTCCAAGATGGCTCACTTTATTCCCCTGCCAGTCCCCCCGTCTGCACCCGAGCTGGCTAAAGACTTTATCCGCCACATCTTCCGTCTTCATGGCCTGCCCCTCCACATCGTGTCGGATCGTGGGGTACAGTTCACCTCACGTTTCTGGAGAGCCACTTGTAAATTGCTAGACGTCACCCTGGACTTCTCCTCCGCTTACCACCCACAGTCTAATGGTCAAGTGGAGCGGATCAATCAGATCCTGACCAGTTACCTCCGGCACTTCGTTAATGCCCACCATTCTGACTGGGTGGATCTCCTGCCATGGGCCGAATTCTCTTACAACAATCACGAGAGCGAATCTTCCTCCAAATCCCCGTTTTTTGTAGTCTTCGGTCAGCATCCTCGGATCCCATTTCCCGTCTCCACCTCGGTGGATAATCCGGCTGCGGAATCTCTTGTTAACAAATTTTCCTCCTTGTGGGAGAGTACCCGGTCCGCACTCCTTCAGTCGTCCGAGCGTATGAAAAGACATGCTGACAAAAAACGTCTGGATCCTCCTCAATTCCATCCAGGGGATAAGGTCTGGCTCTCGTCCAAGTATGTCCGGCTCAAGATTCCTTCCTATAAGTTAGGGCCTCGGTTCATCGGTCCTCTGGAGGTCATCAGTCAGATCAACCCGGTGGCCTATAAATTGAAACTCCCGGCCAACTTGCGGATCCCTAACTCCTTCCATGTATCTCTCCTCAAACCCGTGGTACTTAACTCTTTTTCCAAGTCTACAGGTACGCCTCCTGCTCCGGTTTCCGCTGAAAACGAGTTTGAGGTAGAGAACATTCTGGCCACAAAAAGGGTAAGAGGAAAGACCTTTTTTCTAGTAGATTGGAAGGGGTTTGGTCCTGAAGAGAGAACGTGGGAGCCCCGGGAGAACATCCATGCCCCTCTCATCCTTGCTAAATTTCTGTCTGGCCTAAAAAAGGGGGGGCCTAAAGGGGGGGGTACTGTAGCGTCGGCGTCCCTGCCCTCTGCTAGGCAGGGACGCTGTTCCCCTCACCTCTCCGCTCCGAGCCCGGCGTCCTCCTCCCGCTCTGCTGGCAGCGCGCGCTCCTTCCCGGCCACGGTGCTTACGGCGCGCGCGCCATCCTAAGGAGTCCCCGGCCTATGGCCAGAGGACTTCACCATATATAAGGCACCTCCTCCAAAATGGAGGTGCCCGAGCAATGTTGTTGCACTGTTCACTACTCTGCTTCAGCCCTCAGGTCCCGTTTCCAGTTACCTGCCAGTTACCTGCCAGTTTCCTGCCTGATTGCTGTCTGATTCCTGCCTGTTATCCGCTTACCTGCTTGCTAGCCTGAGGTCCGACGGTCTGCCTTCCGACACCTGTCAGTCTGTCTATGGACCAGCTTGCCCGCTCACCTGGGAGCGCCCACCTGCTACCCGCCTGCTAGCCTACCTGGAGGTTCCGCCGTCACGTGCTGTGACCACCTGCCAGTCCAGAGACTCTTGCCCGCTCACCTGGGAGCGCTCAGCTGCTACCTGTCTGCTAGCCTACCTGGAGGCTCCGCCGTCACGTGCTGTGACCACCTGCCAGTCCAGAGACTCTTGCCCGCTCACCTGGGAGCGCTCAGCTGCTACCTGTCTGCTAGCCTACCTGGAGGCTCCGCCGTCACATGCTGTGACCACCTGCCAGTCCAGAGACTCTTGCCCGCTCACCTGGGAGCGCTCATCTGCTACCTGTCTGCTAGCCTACCTGGAGGCTCCGCCGTCACGTGCTGTGACCACCTGCCAGTCCAGAGACTCTTGCCCGCTCACCTGGGAGCGCTCATCTGCTACCTGCCTGTTAGCCTACCTGGAGGCTCCGCCGTCACATGCTGTGACCACCTGCTTATCCAGAGACTCTCGCCTGCTCACCTGGGAGCACACATCTGCCATCTGCCTGCTAGCCTACCTGGAGGCTCAGCCGTCACAGGTCGTACCTACCCTTTACCCAGAGACTGTCCCGGTCACTTGCCGTGACCTCCTGCCCGTTCACCCAGAGACTGCCCCGGTCACTTGCTGTAAACTCCTGCCCGTTTACCCAGAGACTGTCCCGGTCACCTGCTGTGACTACCTGCCTGTCTTCCCTGGTCGCCACCCGCTTCCTTACAAGGACCGCCCCCTTGTATAAGTTGCTCAGAGGTTCCGCCTCCCAGACCCGTTACACTGGATAATACTGAGATTTTAACCCGTGGAACTGCAAAGCCACAGTTATATTTTTCTGGCCTACACCAGAATCTGTCAAACAGATATATTTGTGTCTGAACAATCAGGGAGAAACTATTACTGTTTTTCTTTACGGAAAAAATACCAAAAGCTGAATAATACAGAGATTTGACCCGTGGAACTGCAAAACCACAGTTATATTTTTCTGGCCTACTCCAGAATCTTTCAAACAGATATATTTGTGTCTGAACAATCAGGGAGACACTATTACTGTTTTTCTTTACGGAAAAAATACCAAAAGCTGGATAATACAGAGATTTGACCCGTGGAACTGCAAAACCACAGTTATATTTTTCTGGCCTACTCCAGAATCTTTCAAACAGATATATTTGTGTCTGAACAATCAGGGAGACACTATTACTGTTTTTCTTTACGGAAAAAATACCAAAAGCTGGATAATACAGAGATTTGACCCGTGGAACTGCAAAACCACAGTTATATTTTTCTGGCCTACTCCAGAATCTTTCAAACAGATATATTTGTGTCTGAACAATCAGGAAGACACTATTACAGTTTTTTTTTGTACGGCAAAAAATGCCAAAAACAGGATAATACAGAGATTTCACCCGTGGAACTGCAAAACCACAGTTCTATTTTTCTGGCCTACACCAGACTCTTTTAAACAGATATATTGGTGTCTGAACAGTCACAGACACACTCAATTTTTTTTTTTTGGGGGGGGGGGGGGGGGGAGACCAATAGGTTAATAAGACGAGTATTTGTACAGTCAGACTGAGGAAAAAAAAAATACAGGATTTAAAAAAAAAATTTTTTCCTGGCCCTTGAGACCGGGGTGATAAGTCTAGCAATTTGACCAACAGGAGCACACAGGACTGTAATGCAGCGTTTGCTGGTATAACCACTGCGTCTCCTATACAGCCTGCCTGCTTGCCTGATATCTGGGATGGATATTAGTCCTGAGAAGGACTGTTTGTTTGATTTTGCAGGCTTTAGAAACCCTACACTAACTATTTCGGAGTATAAATCTCTCCTTAGCTCAGCAGCACTGACCCTACACTGTCTGATCCGGAGCGACTGTGTCCAAGATGGCGGCGCCCGGTTTTAAATACTCGAGGTGACGCTGTGCGGCCAGTCAATCACTGTAATGCCCACAAACAACATGGCTGCGGCATTACAGTGACTGGCTGGCAATCCCTGCATGTTCATTGGGTCTGTAAAGAGCGCCAAACGTGCAGGGCGGAGACCCGAGGTCCCGCCAGAGTAACCCGGAAATGCTCGGTGCTCGCCGAACATCCCGAGTAGTGAGATGCTCTGGCGAGTAACGAGCAGTGTCGAGCATGCTCGCTCAACACTAGTAGAGATATACATAACATACTATCCTTATATAAGTGACTAATGTTAGAGATATACATAGCATACTATCCTTATATAAGTGACTAATGGTAGAGATATACATAGCATACTATCCTTATATAAGTGACTAATGGTAGAGATATACATAACATACTATCCTTATATAAGTGACTAATGGTAGAGATATACATAGCATACTATCCTTATATAAGTGACTAACGGTAGAGATATACATAGCATACTATCCTTATATAAGTGACTAATGGTAGAGATATACATAACATACTATCCTTATATAAGTGACTAATGGTAGAGGTATACATAACATACTATCCTTATATAAGTGACTAATGGTAGAGATATACATAACATACTATCCTTATATAAGTGACTAATGGTAGAGATATACATAACATACTATCCTTATATAAGTGACTAATGGTAGAGACATATGTGGCGCCCCTGAGGGTTCGGTCGCCACAGAGGTATTGCATCTCACCCAGAGGTGTGGCATCTCACTCTCAGGTAAGGAAGGAGTACTGCCCGGGACCCTAACACCGGCATTCACTACACCACATTTCAGAGGGCAGGGTGAGATTGCTCCTACGGGAGAGCCTGGTCCCTGACTGGAGTGGGGGGGGGGCCCAGTAAGGGGGAACCATGTAGTGGGTGTGGGTGGAGGACGTAGATCAGGGGAGCACTCCAGTAGGAGTAGTATATAAAAGAGAAACCATCTTAGATCAGTGTTCAGTCAGAGGAGGAGAAGTGACAGGAGCAGAGGCTCTGTACGAGCTCTGCTCCAGAGGCGGGACTGGACAGTGAGGCCCAAGTCTGGGAAGAGAAGGAGAGAAGAGAGGAGAGGGAGCAGGAAGGCTCCAGGAACAGAAGGGATCCCAGGGGTACGGGCAGTGCTGGAGGCCACCCGTACGCCCAAATCTACAGGGAGGTGGAGGGGTCAGGCCACACAAAGGGAACCGGGTCCCTCAACTAGTGGAAGATTGCAAGTCTCAGCTAGAAACCGGAGGCTGCAGAACTTTATGTCCTGTAGCCACAAGTCCATGCCAGCCTAACCGAGAAGGTAGCCATATAGGACCCAGGGGATGGAACATACGTCGCCCGCCAAGGCCCGCGGGTACCGGATTGGAGTCACTAGGTGTGAGGTGCAGAGAAGAGGCCAGAGAAAGGACACTGAAGGGGGTCCTGCTAAGTACTCCGGAGCTATCTGGGGGTGGACTGAGCCCCTCACTTGAGTAAGCACAGAACGACGTGGGCGGTTACATTGAGCTCTGTAATCTGGACTGCAACAACTGAGACTAAAGACCCTGGGACTGCAATATCTTGTCTCTGTGTTCCTTGCTGCGCCCTCACTCACTGCACTACAACGCCCAGCACCACCACCAACATCCACACACTGCCCTGAAGCTAACTCTTCCTGTGAGGAGTTGTACCATCATTGCTGCAAAACCACCAGCTTCGGAGAACTGTTCCGCAGCGGCGGCTCCCTTTAGCCGCATTCCACAGGTGGCGTAGTCGGACATCATAAACTCTATATACATATAATTCCCCTTGGATTGACCGCCCTGGATCACGGACCGGGTCACCGCCACTGCAACTACAACCCCCAGCATCTACCGGCCCGGCATCGGGTACCCCATGGCCCAGGGGGCGCGTCACATACATAGCATACTATTCCCATTATGAGTTCTATGGTACTTTACTTTGGTTGATATATATTGGTTGTCGGGATTGCACTCTGTCTTTTTGGAAAAACATACTATTATGTATTGCACCTTATGTTGGGCACCGTGCAATTATTTCTTGATCGATTGTGAGTCATAAAACTCCTATGACGTTGGGGATCATGGCTAATAGACAAGATGAGATTAAAATGGAGGTACTTGCATGATTGAATAATAACATTTAGTATTACACTGTGTTCCAAATTATTATGCAAATAATATTTTCTCAGATTTTACCAAGTTACCTATATGAATTGCAGTCATTGTAATTTTCCAGTCAAATAACTATTAGAGTACAATTGAAAGGTTTTTGTATAAACTGTCTATGATAACAGGATATTTTAAAAAAAATAAAACACTCAAACTGCACTCAAAATGCATGTTCCAAATTATTATGCACAGCAGAGTTTTCAACCTTTTCATTTTAATAAAGAACAAAAAAATGGTCATTTTTGAAATTATAAGCATTAGCAGGTTATTACAAACTGAAATCAAACAGTTTTCAACTCAAAACTTTATTCTAGGTGATGTTACATTTGCACATAGGACCCCTTGTTCGAAAGGAGCTTCTGAACTCTCTCGTCCATTGAATTTGTCAGGTTTTGGATGGTTTCTGCTTCAATTGTTTTGCATGAGGACAGAATACCCTCCCAGAGCTGTTGCTTAGATGTGAACTGCCTCCCGCCATCATAGACACTCCTTTTGATGATGCTCCAGAGGTTCTCAATGGGGTTGAGGTCAGGGGAGCATGGGGGTCACACCATAAGTTTGTCCCCTTTTATGCCAACAGCAGCCAGAGATGCAGATGTGTTATGTGCAGCATGAGACGGGGCATTATCATGCATGAAAATGATCTCGATGGTCCAGATGGATGGAGTGGAGGATGGCTGGTTGATGGACACCCCATGCAAACATGGCTACGGCGCCAACAAGGAGGAGGTGGAGTAATGTTTTGGGCTGCAATCATGGGGAGAGAGATTGTCGGCCCTTTTAGGATCCCTGAAGGGGTAAAGATGAACTCCATAATGTATATTGAGTTTCTCAAACAGCACTTCCTGCCATGGTTCAAGAAGAAGAACCGTGCATTCCGCAGCAAGATCATTTTCATGCATGATAATGCCCCGTCTCATGCTGCACATAACACATCTGCATCTCTGGCTGCTGTGGGCATAAAAGGGGACAAACTTATGGTGTGGCCCCCATGCTCCCCTGACCTCAACCCCATTGAGAACCTCTGGAGCATCATCAAAAGGAGTGTCTATGATGGCGGGAGGCAGTTCACATCTAAGCAACTGCTCTGGGAGGGTATTCTGTCCTCATGCAAAACAACTGAAGCAGAAACCATCCAAAACCTGACAAATTCAATGGACGAGAGAGTTCAGAAGCTCCTTTCGAACAAGCGGTCCTATGTGCAAATGTAACATCACCTAGAATAAAGTTTTGAGTTGAAAACTGTTTGATTTCAGTTTGTAATAACCTGCTAATGCTTATAATTTAAAAAATGACCATTTTTTTGTTCTTTATTAAAAGGAAAAGGTTGAAAACTCTGCTGTGCATAATAATTTGGAACATGCATTTTGAGTGCAGTTTGAGTGTTTTATTTTTTAAAAAATATCCTGTTATCATAGGCAGTTTGTACAAAAACCTTTCAATTGTACTCTAATAGTTATTTGACTGGAAAATTACAATGACTGCAATTCATATAGGTAATTTGGTAAAATCTGAGAAAATATTATTTGCATAATAATTTGGAACACAGTGTAATATCTCACGTATACTGGTTGTGAAAAAATAAATAGAGTGCAATAATAATCAGCAGCCATTTGTATACATATGGCCACATAAAAATTAGTTTTGCTCAATTCTTTAAGAGCTTGAACATCAGCCTAACATCTTCTGGATTTTTTATGTGTCACCATTCTCTCACACTGTCTTGCATATATAGGGCCTATTAGGGTAAGACAGGGAGAGACGACGTGGAGCGGGGGCGCCAGAGCGCAGGATAAGGGTGTTAACCTCCTCTGTCAGGCCGGTGGACAAAAGAGGGACATCACTGAGTGTTCTCTGTTTCCATTTCTTACTGTCCCTTTTACGATATGGGTCACATGATTTAGTTAATCTGGGTTGTATACATCATACCATATAACATTGGTTGGTTAAGTCTTTAGACCCAACTACTTCATTGGGGGTCTTCTTTGTCTTTCCCCTATATTTACCCAGGTATAGGGCCCAACAGGGATAGATAGGGACAGTCGACGCCATCTGCGTAGGACAAGGATGCCAACCTCCGCTGTCAGGTCGGGAAAACTCAAGCATTATTGGAGGGTGAGTCCCCCAATCCGGCCCATATATTTATTGGATGGTCAATTTTCTTCCTAATTTTTTTAATTATATGTGATAAGTACTTATGGGTAATTTTAACAATTATTGAATAAAAGGTATATTTTAGGTATCTAAATGATTTTTGGTGTTTAGAATCTGTGATTAATGTCAATTGTCTACATCAAACCCGACTTTAGTCTGTGATCTTTGTTTTTACAAGAAAGTTGTAATTTTTGCCATTTAAAATTTGCATATTTGTATTTTGAAATGATACATAGTAATAAACCTGCAACTGGGAGACGTACTAATAACGCAGGAGGGAGATTCAACTTCTCAAAATAATCTGTGAAAGTTTCCATTAGCCGGCAACAAGCCGAGTGGGATGACTTTCTGTACGTGAATATAGAAGCATTTTCCATCAGCATGCTTACAGGCCTCTTCCCGCTAATTATCTTCTGTACTACCAAACTCTCTCATCTAGTAATTAATAAATTATGTATGATGGAGAATGTGATCTCTGACAAACATGAATATTACATTGAAACAAATTTGAGAAGTGTTTCTAACCTAAAATCTGAATACCTAATGCCGATAATTTTAAGGATTCGCCTAATTTTAGATTTTCCTCCATAATAATTACTTTTCTCTCTTGCCTTATGGGTGAACTGCAGCACATGTGCTTCTTGCAAACGGATAAAACTGATTACATTATCCAGATAACATTTATATACAACAACAACGTGTATTGACATATCCACAGCTCCCAAGCCTATTGACTTGGATGCAATTAACAAGCTTAAAGGGCATCTGTCAGTAGGATCGTCTCTCCCGAGCCGTCTATATGGGCATGTAAGTCATAGGAAGCTGAATAACATGATACATTGATATCTGCCATCTGATGTCTTATTCCTGAGAAATCCACATTTTTCTTAATATGTAAATGAGCAGTTAGGATCTATTGGCCGCACATAGATCTCCCCCCGAGAATCTGCCTGCAGAGATTATTTTATATGAAAGGAGGAGTTACCAGTGTGAGACATGTAATGACTGATAGTCTGCTCTCCTTATCTACACGTCTCACACTGGTAACTCCTCCTTTCATGTAAAATAAGCTCTGGAGGCAGATTCTCAGGGAGATCTATGTCCGGCCCATAGATCTTAATGGCTCATATACATATCAAGGAAAATGTGGATTTCTCTGGAATAAGGTCACAGATATCAAGATATAATTTATTCAGCTTTCTGTGACCTATGTGCCCATGTACATGGCTTAAGAGGGATGATTTTATTGACAGAGCCCTTTTGTAAAGGACCTATCACCTGGACAAAAGTATCTAGTTTTTGCTCTTATTTTATTTCCTGCTGCTCTCCTGAGTATTCAGGTTTTCTTTTTTAATCTGACATACAGTTCCAGAGATATCAGCTTTTTATTTAGTGCTGAATTTTAGGGTCTTTACAGGGTAATTATGCAGTGCAGCCTACAGACAAGCCCCCAAATAATCCAGTGAGAACAGTCCCCTTGGTAAAGACAAAATACCGCTAAATAAGAAGACTCATATCTCTGGAACCATATGGTGGAAATAGAGGAAGAGCAAAATCTGTTCATTTTGACCTTTGTTCTCTAGGAGAGAGCCATCTCTGGTGGTGGTTTAGTTCTAAAGAACAAAAGCATTATATGGGAATGATGACCCACTAGTGTATCGCCACAGGAGGTGGCTTCCTGATGACCCCTGAGGAAGCCACCTCCTGTGGTGATACACATAGGCGTCATTATTCACATATGATGCTTTTGCTCTGAGCCAATTTACCTGACTTTTTTATATTTTTTGATACCACATTATTTATTTTCTGCCCATGTTTTCTTCTTTACGGAATACTATTTGACACCACTTTAGGGGAAGTGGCAATTCATGCATATCTCAGATAGCCCCTCCATTTACATGGCTCTATTGGTTAACATGCCGGTCATATGGGTTGTATTCCAGAGCCAATTTTTGGCCTATGACAAGTTTCTGGGGCTATGTGCACATTTTTACAAATTTTTATATGTCTTGTCTGATGGAAAATATAACACCAAAGACTCTATGAATGCCAATCGAATCAGTATTTAAAGAAGATAATGAGTTCATGAAGGACATCTCTGCTCAAAGGATAATGATTCATAGGCCAATTAGGAAACGTATATCTATAATTATTACACTAAATGATAATATTGTAAGAAATTATTTCAATGTTTCACATTACATACAATTTTACATCTGCATCCAATAGACTAACAACATATGTACATGATTTGTTTGTTAGGAAATAACGAATGTCACTTGAAGAGAAAGAAAAATGTGGCACATATGGAGAACAAGGGTATAAAACTGAAAAAGAAATGGAATAGGAGACCCGATCATCTAAAAAAAAACCCTTCCCCAATAATACCACGCCTGTTCCTGATATATGATCCAAACACAAGGGCTCTGATTCATCAAGACTGGTGTTGCTCACGCCGGTCTTGATGAAGGGACATGCTAGAGTCAGACGCTCCTGATTAATGTAGAGATGGACGGCTCTTCATGAACCTAGAGCATCTGACAAGTGACGTACGCCTCAGTGTGTTACACCAGAGATCTCACTCCAGTCAGGGAGTTAAACAAGCTGTGGTGTCACCCCTCCCTCACCGCGCTCCCGTCCTGCCTCAGCCCCGCCGAAATGGGAAACTGTTGTGAAGACACCAAAAGTTGCAAGATGTAGGCGCAACTAAAAGTTGCACCTAAATTTTGCAACTTTTCAGATCTTTTACGCCAGTATTCTAGATTGAAAGCTTTTGATGAATTGGGTCCAAGGTGTTTACAACAGTTGTAAAAGAAACTATGAGAATAATTTTTTAGTTATTGGTGGAAAAATACAAAATTGAAGTCATAGCAGCAACACCTACTAAAGTAGTTAAAGAAGATGACAACATGAAAGACAAAAGTCCAAGGCAGTCATCACACGTCCAAACTCAACAGCCTCTAAGGAGACCTGCGGTGGGACCGGACATTGCAGTCTGTACTTGCATTGTATATAAATGATGTGTATTACTGCTGTACATATGTCACCCGAGGGGTCGGTATGAAATGCGCTGTCAATAAATTTAATTACTTTTTAAGATTCGGGAATGATTTAGAATCTGTATAACCTTGGATGAAGGCTGCGCTCTGTAATTGCTTTTCCTTTTGATGAATTCTGCACCTATATCCAAGTCTGTTAGTGAAATTTCTGATTTCCATAATTTACCCTGGTCAACAACGCCAAGTGGAAACGTCTAAAAATTACAACAGTTTAGCACCAGACCAAGCAAACTCACACAACGGGGGCACCGAGTGTTGACGTACATTGTGTGCACAAAATCACGTTTCCTCTGTCGCATCTCTCACTGGTCCAATTTCTTTTTGGCACGCAAGAAAAAATCACCGACATCTGAATGAGAACTAAGAATTGTGTCTCAGAGCTTCATGAATTGCTTTTTATGGCCAAGCAGTTGCACACAAAGATCTTCATGTGTATTGCGAAGGTAGACTGGACTGTCGGAGTAGAGTATAGTACACAGGAGGAGCCCTCATGGTTGAGGGTAGTATGCTTGGATTTCATTTATTATTATGAACGGGCTTCACTCTGTCCTTTTTTTCTGGTGGGTTTAAGGGCAGCACGATGGCTCAGTGGTTAGCACTGTTACTTTACAGCGCTGGGTTCTTGGGTTCCAATCCAACCAAGGACAACATCTGCAAGGAGTTTATATGTTCTTCCCGTGTTTGCGTGGGTTTCTTCTAGGTTCTCTGGATTCCTCCCACATTTCAAAGACATACTGATAGGCAATGTAGATTGTGAGCCCCAATGGGGACAGAGATGATGATATCTGTAAAGCGCTGTAGAATATGTTGGCGTTATATAAACAAGCAAAATTACTGTGCAAAACGAACATACAGGTCATTGTGAATGATGGGTATATGTTGTATGAACGGCATTACGCTTAGCTTAGTCTGGTCTGTATGCACCATGCTCTAGATCAGGGGAATGGGGATAGGGATAATATGGACCTAGTTGGGTATCTTAGTTCATTTTAGTGAAAAAAAAAGTAGACACCAGGAGTTGTTGAAGGTGTGAACCCCTACATTAAGTGGTAGACGATGAAAAGGGCTGGAGATGAGGGATGATGATGGACACCAGGAGTTTGTTCATACAAGGGCTTATGGGCTTACTGCAAAGATAGACTGGACTGTCAGTTGGATCTAAGAATTGTGTGTCAGAGCTTCATGTTATTGTTATGGCCAAGCAGTTGCACACAAGCCTAAGATCTTCATATGTACTGCAAAGGTAGACTGGACTCCTGGACTGGACTGTCGGAGTAGTACATAGCATGGTAGTATGCTTGGATTGAATGTAGTATTGTAAACAGGCTTCCCTCTGCACCTTTTTTCTATAGTCGGTGTGACAACACAGCATTTCTTCTTAATTATCCAGATGTATAAATCAGTAGGCAAGGAGCCATACACCTTTATTTTTATGTTGACTTTTGAGTTTGTGTTCTTCATTGGTTGATCAACACAGACTATTGTTTGTATAAACCTGAATGATGATCACTTGAGTTGATATTTGGTAATTGATGAATGGCTGTTATTTAAACCTTATATCAGCTTCTACAATGTATCGTCTGCTAGTTTTTCAATACAGGAACTTAGGATCTTTGAACAATGGATGTTTGCTAGATATGTTAAATAACATTGCAGGGTGTTTGCCAGTCAACATTGGGGGGATGAGCTGTGGATACTCGAGCACTGTGAATTAATATCATGATCCCTGAACCTTGACCCGTGGATGTGTGCTTGAAAGTACAATTGTGTACTATTTAAGGGGCATAGGCCTCTGTATCAAAGAGAGTTTACAAAAACATAGCCTAGAGAGACTCTTCAGCACAGCAACCAGGACACATGGCTCTATCAAAAGGGATACAGATCTGCTCCATTGACTACCACTGAACACTCAGAGATGTTACGAGGAATTCCAGGTTGGGAAAATCAGGTCACCTGGCCACAGACCTCACTGCTCTATTTCCGGCAGGCCAGCTGCAAGGGTGAGACTCTGTAACTTGCACCATCTTGGGTATTTGCTGGGACTGTTCTATATGTTTATTGTCTGTTTGGTGGTTCAATAAAGTATTGCCACAACTGTTTTACCCTCTTCCTGTGTTGTCTGAGTAGTATTATGCCCACGGAAGACCCTAGGTCTTCACATTAGGGCTTATAGTGGCTCAGTGGTTAGCACTATTGCTTTGCAACGCTGGGGTCCTGGGTTCAAATCCCACCAAGGACAACATCTGCAAGAAGTTTGCAGGGTCTCTGGCTTCCTCCCACACTCTGAAGACATACTAACAGGGAATGTAGATTATGAGACCCAATGGGCACAGTGATAATGATGTCTGAAAAGGGCTGGTGAATTAATGGCACTAAATACTTATTCAAACAGATTAGAATAGGGCTACACCGCCCAAAATTCATACAGTTAAATGGGTACAAATTCCCACAGACTCACTCCAAAATCTTTTTTGAAAGGTTGTATTACCTCCAGAATCTAACTTGATATTAGTGCTTATTATTTTGTATTGCGATGTCCATCAAATTCATATGCTGTGAGTTTTTTTTGTGCAGATGATAATAAAAACAGTACAAATTATATAGTAATATACAGTGTGTATATTATACATATTTTAGTTTTACGGGCACAGGACATAATTCACACAGACTTCAGACCCACAGCTTTTTGTTGGTAATTTACACATAGCATATTATTTATTCAGAAGACCTTCTACTTCCCAGCTGTGCAGATTAATAGAAATGGCTTAGGATGCCTCTACATTTTCACTCTGATCAAGGTGTGAGGAATAGTGTGAGCTGAAAATGTTTAATTCACTGTAATGTTGCACCCGCAGTGGTATTACCCTTGAAAGTCATGTCCTTCAGTATGAAAAGATAATTCATCACCTTGTAGAAGAGCAAAACAATGCATTTAGCACTTGCAGGCAATAATTCATACGGCCAATTAAGTTTAAACACCTGCAAGGAACCTAACCCATACTCAAGTATTATAGACATGCTGATGATATCGCACCCTGATCCCATGCCGCACCGAGGATCAGCAGCTGGAACACTTTTTTGTTTATAAATAAAAATTTAGAATTTAACCTAAAAAAATAATTGACCAATATTAAATACCAAAATCAAAGCTCATCTACCAGTTTACTGTACTAACTGCAGGACATTAAGAGATCACACCTTCCAGTAGGTCAATATTACCTAAAGTGTCATATGTTTTCATTTAAGGAGGACCCTTCACTGGGTTTTAGTAAATTAAACTGAGTACTTCCTCCAATTGCCGCTGCTCCATGGATTCTGGTACTTCCTCCAATTGCCGCTGCTCCATGTATTCTGGTACTTCCTCCAATTGCCGCTGCTCCATTGATTCTGGTACTTCCTCCAATTGCCGCTGCTCCATTGATTCTGGTACTTCCTCCAATTGCCGCTGCTCCATGGATTCTGGTACTTCCTCCAATTGCCGCTGCTCCATGGATTCTGGTACTTCCTTTAATTGCCGCTGCTCCATGGATTCTGGTACTTCCTCCAATTGCCGCTGCTCCATGGATTCTGGTACTTCCTCCAATTACCGCTGCTCCATGGATTCTGGTACTTCCTTTAATTGCCGCTGCTCCATGGATTCTGGTACTTCCTCCAATTGCCGCTGCTCCATGGATTCTGGTACTTCCTCCAATTGCCGCTGCTCCATGGATTCTGGTACTTCCTTTAATTGCCGCTGCTCCATGGATTCTGGTACTTCCTCCAATTGCCGCTGCTCCATGGATTCTGGTACTTCCTCCAATTGCCGCTGCTCCATGGATTCTGGTACTTCCTTTAATTGCCGCTGCTCCATGGATTCTGGTACTTCCTTTAATTGCCGCTGCTCCATGGAATCTGGTACTTCCTCCAATTGCCGCTGCTCCATGGATTCTGGTACTTCCTCCAATTGCCGCTGCTCCATGGATTCTGGTACTTCCTCCAATTGCCGCTGCTCCATGGATTCTGGTACTTCCTCCAATTGCCGCTGCTCCATGGATTCTGGTACTTCCTCCAATTGCCGCTGCTCCATGGATTTTGGTACTTCCTCCAATTGCCGTTGCTCCATGGATTCTGGTACTTCCTCCAATTGCCGTTGCTCCATGGATTCTGGTACTTCCTCCAATTGCCGCTGCTCCATGGATTCTGGAACAGTTTTTCTTTTTCTTCTGTGCCCCTCCGTTCCAATGTTATGTACCAAAAAGCCGTACACCTCAGAACTTCTTGATGTCTTGATTGGCCAGCATCAGAGGAGAAAAAGCAAACGCACACAAGGAAGTTCTGTGGTATACGCCCAGTTGGTTGAAGGGTAAATTTACACCATTATTACCAGGGGCCATAACTTTGGAAAGGAGAGGCACAGAAGAAAATAAGAAAATAAAAAAAAAACTGTTCCAAAATCGGTAAAGTCGTGACAATTGGAAAAGTCACTCAGTTTGAATTTTAAAAAAATCCAGTGAAAAATCCCCTTTTAAAGAGACTAACCATAAGGAAGTTATAAAAGACATGTATATTAGAAACATTAACCTGTTAACGATTGTACGGACCTTTTTACGCAATTTCATAAATGAAATGACCTTAGGAACATGAATCTAGCCTGTAGACAATCACAGGGAGCAGTGGGAAGCCGGAGCTGGAGAAGGGTGTTATTTTTAGTCCTTCTGCTTGTTTTTTTTTAACCCTTAGAAAGGATATTAACAGTAAACCCCCTTAGTAAATTACTTCAGATTTATCAAAATTTTATTGTCCAAAATCAGAAAATGTAAGCCACACTCCAAGAATGTCCCAGAATGATCCACATTTGCCTCAGCTCGGCTGGGATTCACCACCTTCCCCTATGGCTGCCCCTTGCTGTGTTCCACATCCGGTTTTACAAGTGGCCTGAAGTGCTCCTGTGACATCATCTACTTATGCCTATTTAAGGCCCACCAAGACACACACCTGTGTCTTGGTATTAAGACTCTTAATCCTGTTTGTTTTGCTGTGCACCTCTATCTGCTCCTGGCCTCTGTCAGCATGTGTTGTTTTGGACTTTCCTGAGTCTTGTCCTCCAGTGTTTGGACTTTCCTGTGACTGTGGCCTCCAGTGTTCCAAGTCTTCACCCCAAACGTGCCTTCCTACTGCAGCCTCGATGCCCGGGATCACTGTATCAACCCGGACCGGGGACTTTTGAGGATCCACCTTACAAGATGAGCCTAACACAGAAAGTCCCTTCTTTTTCGGAGGTTAGACCTTAGGATTGTCCCAAGAAAATTGTAACTGTTGGCATCTTGTTGCTGTCATTCTTAGATGTTATTTGTTGAAGTGATAACCCCAAAGCATGAGGCTGGTGCTGCTGTCTAAATCTCCATGAGAAATGATTTAGATGGTGGTTTGAACATCTACCTGATCATCACGGCAACACTACTGAAGAACATACTACTGATGTTAGGATTTCCAGTTGTGCAGGTGTAAGCCGTGAGACTGTATATTTTACTTTTTAAAGTATGTTAGAAGGTACTTTAAGAGTTTAGGCTAAAAGAACTTAGAAAGGCACTTCTGTTGACCTTTTCAGATTTGTGCCTCGTAACCTCAACTGGTACCTTACTATATGTTCAGACTTTGTTGTAAGTTGAGATAAAAATGAAAAGAAAAGAACATCTTTATATTTGATCTCACCTGAAACTCATCTGGAAAACTTGACCTTGATTGACTCTCTGAGTCTTGTTGTCAAAGCCATGAAGCATCTCTCCAAACAATGTGTCATTCAGGTGACCATCTGGACGTAGGCACTTAGAAGCGTCACAAAGATCTGTCACCATTAGACAAGATCTGCCATCTGGTGCTAGTCGATATTCATCCACACAACTACATGTAAATATAAGATATAAAAATACTGAGAATTGAGAAGTATATACCGTAAATCCTGTATACTTCTATACTAAGAAATAAAGACAGCGGAAACATTTTTTTTATAGATGACCTTAGATGAAAACGCAACTCTCTATCATGGACGCCCAGCAGATGGTCTATCAGACGCTAGACTTATTTTATGTATACTTCCCTAGGTGGGATAATATTTGTAACATCATCATGCAGAATGATCTGGTGACTAGATGAGTGCCACACACCATCTTTATTGACTCAGGTAAGAATAAAGCCTGATTCAAAAGGTTAGTATTCAATGGCCCCAATTTTAGCTGCGCTCCCCCGGGAGAAATATTTTTCGATGAAGAACTATAGAGTGTAATCGCAATTCATTTGTTAAAATAGGTAAGATGCGCTTCAAAAAGTCTCCATGGAGCACTATAAGTTGGCTGCAAATTCCTCTTATGAATTTAACATATCTGATCCTTTCTTGGTAATTTAGATGTACTCACCCACAGAACATGTATATAGCGCTCTCATTTGGGTCATTCGGGAGTGATATCATCTGCTGTAAACAAAGTTGTTCACAACCTCCATTGGATCCATCAGAACAGTCAATTCCTTTGGTGTAATCATAGCAGCCACTTCCATCCTTCATTGGCTTTAATCCCCCAGGACACTATTAGCAAAGGGAATAAGAAGGTGTAAATATAATACATGAATTGTTTCAGTCAACACATCATTATTTTTACCATCCCAATTTGTTATGTCATGGTGGTTTAAGGTCTAACTTGACAAGCATCCACCAACAGAAATCTACTCAGTCTAAACACTCATCGCACCTATCGTAATTTTTTTCCACAGCCATGAACTTACCCATGGCATTGTACAATTGTTGATTAAGCTGTTGCCAATATAAAACTTCAATGTACACTGTGTTCCAAATTATTATGCAAATAATAGTTTCTCAGATTTTCCCAAATTACCTATATGAATTGCAGTCATTGTAATTTTCCAGTCAAATAACTATTAGAGTACAATTGAAAGGTTTTTGCACAAACTGCCTATGATAACAGGATATTTTTTAAAAAATAAAATACTCAAACTGCACTCAGAATGCATGTTCCAAATTATTATGCACAGCAGAGTTTTCAACCTTTTCATTTTAATAAAGAACAAAAAAATGGTCATTTTTGCAATTATAAGCATTAGCAGGTTATTACAAACTGAAATCAAACAGTTTTCAACTCAAAACTTTATTCTAGGTGATGTTACATTTGCACATAGGACCGCTTGTTCGAAAGGAGCTTCTGAACTCTCTCATCCATTGAATTTGTCAGGTTTTGGATGGTTTCTGCTTCAATTGTTTTGCATGAGGACAGAATACCCTCCCAGAGCTGTTGCTTTGATGTGAACTGCCTCCCGCCATCATAGACACTCCTTTTGATGATGCTCCAGAGGTTCTCAATGGGGTTGAGGTCAGGGGAGCATGGGGGCCACACCATAAGTTTGTCCCCTTTTATGCCCACTCCATCCATCTGGACCATCGAACTGTTTTGTTCACCGATGAGTGCCATGCAACGCTCGATGGTCCAGATGGATGGAGTGGAGGATGGCTGGTTGATGGACACCCCATGCAAACATGGCTACGGCGCCAACAAGGAGGAGGTGGAGTAATGTTTTGGGCTGGAATCATGGGGAGAGGGATTGTCGGCCCCTTTAGGATCCCTGAAGGGGTAAAGATGAACTCCATAATGTATGTTGAGTTTCTCAAACAGCACTTCCTTCCATGGTTCAAGAAGAAGAACCGTGCATTCCGCAGCAAGATCATTTTCATGCATGATAATGCCCCGTCTCATGCTGCACATAACACATCTGCATCTCTGGCTGATATGGGAATAAAAGGGGACAAACTTATGGTGTGGCATCCATGCTCCCCTGACCTCTACCCCATTGAGAACCTCTGGAGCATCATCAAAAGGAGTGTCTATGATGGCGGGAGGCAGTTCACATCTAAGCAACAGCTCTGGGAGGGTATTCTGTCCTCATGCAAAACAATTGAAGCAGAAACCATCCAAAACCTGACAAATTCAATGGACGAGAGAGTTCAGAAGCTCCTTTCGGACAAGCGGTCCTATGTGCAAATGTAACATCACCTAGAATAAAGTTTTGAGTTGAAAACTGTTTGATTTCAGTGTGTAATAACCTGCTAATGCTTATAATTTCAAAAATGACCATTTTTTGTTCTTTATTAAAATCAAAAGGTTGAAAACTCTGCTGTGCATAATAATTTGGAACATGCATTTTGAGTGCAGTTTGAGTTTTTTATTTTTTTAAAAATATACTGTTATCATAGGCAGTTTGTACAAAAACCTTTCAATTGTACTCTAATAGTTATTTGACTGGAAAATTACAATGACTGCAATTCATATAGGTAATTTGGGAAAATCTGAGAAAATATTATTTGCATAATAATTTGGAACACAGTGTATTCCATAGAGATCATCACTAACATCCATTCTTGTAATCTACTGTCCCCTACACGCAAGTGTATGAAATGAGATGATATTTGAGATGAGACCAAAGGAAACATGGTGAGAACGCTCAATCCCAAAGTAAATGTCATTCTTGGTTGGATTAGATCACGAGTTCAGTTCCACAACTTCCACTTCTGTCAAAGGAAAAGTAAATGTTGGGAAGTTCAAGAATATAACTTTTCCATGGAGACCATTACCTGCATCATCACAGTTATGTTCTTGTGTATACGTGTACATTTTCTATTCATGGACAATCCATTTAATTAAGTAAAACATGAAATAAATTAGTTGTGTTCTGTCAATTGTTTTATGTCTGACCCCAAAAGAACTGATCCCAAAGATGTAAAAAAAAAAAAAAAAGCTATACACAACATTTTCTGATCTGGCTCTAGGACCGGTCTGGATTTCTCTATCATGCCTTATGGATAAAACATTAGACCTTACAACAACCTTACATACATTTGATCATAGTTCAATAAAAAAATATATAAAAATAGATGTTTATTGAGTTTAAACATGTACATTAAGTAAAAAAAAAAATGTTCTTGGTGAGCTTGAACCTACTAATGCATCCTCATTGATATTGATTTGAGTCTCTGCCCCATCCACAATCTTAGTTTTCACAGTTTTATATACTACTTTTAACAAGTGCTGTATGTAAAGATTAACACTAAGGCTGACGAAAACTGAATGTAACTGGTCAGAACTCTGACAAAAATTAAAATCTCAAAGAAGAACTGAATTTTATGCTGGTTTTCCCTGTTTATGAACAGAAAATTAAAGGGAACCTGAAACAGGCAGCAAGTATCCGGCACTGGCGGTATGATCTCAGTCAGGTATGTTTGACTCTGTAATGCTGCAACATTTCATAGAAAAACATACTTTAAAAGTTCCCTGCCCGCTGCCAGTGACTCTCTCTATGTACACATGCAGAGACAGACCGACTTGTCACTCCAGGAAAATGGTTGGGGAGAAGCCGCTGGGGACCCGCCGGTCCATCTAGTCTTCCATGTGGCTTTTAAAGTACAGGGTGATTCACTCGGTACTTTACAAGGAAAAATTGCTGTAACTTCTAAAACAGCTGAAATCTAGACTGTTTGTACCTTGGTTCATGGGAAACATGTTTTAAAGCAGGTGTTGAAAATGTCCACTGTTCACATCCAAGCACTCCTGCACGAGCTGTTTAATATTGTTGAATGTATTCAGCAGAATGTCTGGGGTCATAGCCTGAATTTTTCCTATTTTCTCTCGGAGTGGCTGTAATGTTCAGGGCTTGTTACTGTACACCCGACATTTCAAATGGCCCCAAAAGAAAAAATCCAGTGGTGTTAAATCAGGCGATCCTGGTAGCCAAAGTTTCTTGGAGATTACTGTCATCAAAGAAGGCTTCAAGACACGGTTTGGATGGCAGATTTTGACCTCCAAACTTCTTTAGAAACTCACTTTGGATTCTCTTTAAGGACTCGGTTTCCCAATAAGTTTATACAATGAAAAGACTGAAAAAAAAACGCTCCTCCAAGCAACAAATGAAGAATGAACAAACTACCAATGTGCAGAAAGGCGTGCAACAAGTCTATCTCGCATTGGAGGCGTCCGGTGGGGCGACAAGTCGGCGAGACCATTCGGCGGGAGGATGTCTCTCATGGCTGTCGCGGAGGTTTGTTACACTCTCACTTCTCATTAACCAAAGTATGTACAGTCCAAATTTCAGTACTTCTTTTAGAAGTTACAGCAATTTTTCCAAGTAAAGGAAAACGTATGTTTTTCTCTGAAATGCTGCAACTCTTCAGAGTCAAACATACATGGATGAAATCATTCAGCCAGTTTCTGATACCAGCTGCCCGGAGAGTCAGAAGAAAGGAGACAGGAAGAAGAACGTGCCCGGCCGCATGCGTGTCAGCAGCACTCAGAACATGCTCAATCTGGGAAGCGAGCACTATCAATCAGAAGTGGGGAAAGGGCCCAAAATATGCAAATGTTGAGGCACAACGGTGCGCCAAACTCTTGGCCAGACCAAGGGGGCACCGAAGCCTCCTCATTTGTACAGCACTAGTGTGGTTGTTATAGGGGCTAAGCTCCTTACACCATTTAAAACGCATTTTGGGGGTGACGTGCTCCATTTAATATTGATATGTCCACAGGTGTAAAGAACACTACAAAGACTTTACGTTTGACATCCTTAATTTTTTACATGACTTTACGTAACTTTTCTTTTTTTTTGGGGGGGGGTGCTATTTTTTTTTTAAAGATTATATTATATGATTACATTTACTCCTACTGATTATGGCAACCCATTAATAATTTTGACAAGTTAAGAGGAAAGTAGATCTATAAATGACTTGGGCTTCACTCAGATGTCCATTTTCTGCGTACGAGTGCTGTCCATTTTTTTCACCGATAACACTCGTACCTATAATAGTAAATGGAGTCTGTGATGTTATGTGGATTGAATGATCAAGGCAAAATTGTGGAGACATGTTTGATGTTGATCCAAGTGTTGGATCATAATCGACAATGCAAGTCTATGGGTCTGTGAAAAAAATCAAACAGCCAGTGGCATAACTTGAAGCTCAGGGGCCCTGATACAAAAATTCCAATGGTGCCCACCATTATTGCAAGACTTTAATATAATTTGTCTTTTTATATCAGTTGATTGCAAACCCTGCATCTATTGTAGTTATGCCCCAGAGGACAGCACTCGGATGCCATCTGAGTGTGATCTGACTTTCACCGGCTGTTAGGAGAAGGTGAAGAAGCTTCTTTTTTTTTTTTCACATTCGAGACTTGGATCAAACTTTGATAAAACTCGGATGAAACTCTGACCGAAAACACTGAGACTCGTATGTAAAAAAAAAAAATGACGACCGAATCATCTGAAATGACTGGAGTACAAGAAATTAGGATTTGTGCATAATCATGATAACAAAAAAAAAAAACATTTATGTTTCCATTTTTATTGTGTTAATGGAATTAGTGACAACATTGTGTTCCTATTTATTAGATACTTTGTTATTAACATTCACTCTGGCATCTCAGTCTATTGAGTTATGTCGGACAGGAGAAGAGCCGCCTCGGGCAGTAATCGTAATGTCTGCTTCATATTTTCATGCTACCCTAGGGGGAATATCTGCAGCATCTATGTCTACTTAATTTGTGATTTCTAGTTGTTTTTTTTAATAACATTCATGAGTAATTTGGTTTATTTTTAATTAGGGTATAACACATAGATTTCCCCAAGAGATCTCGCCCATCATATCAAATAACAGAAATCATTGCCCTCGTCTTATCATCACTTGTCAGCGCAAGAGAGGTGTCAACTACAAAAAAAGAAACGGAAGAAAAGCCGTGCGGTCAATAATACTGAAGCATCAGCATAAAATCGGATTAACCACTTCCCGCCAAGACCATTTTTTTATTACCTTTTTATATTGTCATAGTTCAGGACCTATAACTTCACCGACTTAGCAGCCATAAGAGGCCTTTTTTTTTTAGGGACAAGTTGTACTTGTCACAGGTATAGTTTTGGGGTACATAAAACTTGTTAACAGACTTCTATTAACTGTGGTGGGTGTGGACCCTCTGTGCCACGGGCTGGGCTTATCTAGGTTGGGGCGTGACTAGGTGTCTACCGGAGCTTCACTAGAGCTTTTGGTGGTGAGGATAGGCTGGGCAGCCGGTAGACACCATGTACCTCCCAGGACTGCAGCAGCTGCCCAGAGGGTCAGAGGTGCAGGTAAGAGGAACAGGAGGGTGAAGACAAAGAGGTGGTCGGACGGTCCGAGGTTGGAGCAGGCAGCACAGGTCCAGTATACGTAGCCGAGGTCAGACAGGACGGGTGAATAATGGGAGAAACAAAACACTCAGGCAGAAACAGGACACGAGCAGACGAAGTGACTAGGAGCCATCATTCGGGCCAGGAGTGGTGGGAGTTGCTGCCTGCTTGCACAGGATAGGCCGGGGGGACCTAACACAGTAGGGTTAAATTCCTGCAAGATTCAGCCAGACGTGAGGAAAAGCAATGTGGTGACCAAGCTGAGCTGGACAGAGTTGAGGAGCCATGCGAGTTACCGCCATGACACTGTTTATGGAGAGAAATAGAAACAAACGGCAATTCGGCCACTGTCTTTTTCGAATTTGAAACTTCATCCTATTCACAATTAAAGGGTTAACTTCATTCGGCAGGTCTGTGTGATTATGGCGATATCAAATGTATATAATTTCACTTACAATTTATTACTTTAGTACAATTAATACTCTCTTTCAGAGAAAAAATATTTTTGTGTCGCCACACTCCGAGAGCCATGAGTTTTACGATTTTCTGTCAAAGGGTTTATACTTGAGTGACAATCTGCAGTTTTTCATTGCTAACACTTAGTGGCACGTAAGACTTTTAATGAGTATTTTTTTGGATAGCCATATTCTGATACTAGAGTTGAGCAAATCGATTCACAGGACCCTGATTGAGCCGCTAGATCAATATTCTGTTGTCTACAGGACAGGAGTCCTGCAAATCAAACCGCCTCCTACCTGCCGGCATCCGCGGCTCATCTATTGATTAGCTGGGTGGGGGATCATCGTTGTGGCACGAGGCACACTGGACTATCCGCCAGGGCGGCTTACCAAAAGAATAGGTGGGAATGCCACCAACTAGAAGGTGGATCACAGGGCTCCCATCCAGTAGCCACAGAATACTGACCTTGCCGCTGGACCAGGGCCCTAAGAATTTATTTGCTCATCTCTATCATTTTTTATTATTTTTCTATACACACAGCTTTGGTTTGTTTTTGTTTATTTTTTAAGTTTTTTTTTTATATTTTGGGCCCATACGGCTTTTTCATCAGTTTTTTTTATTATGTTTTTTGGTAGGATGCATAGACTAGGAACGATAAATCTGGAATGTTTTTGAATTGCACTTTTTACACAGTTCACCGTGCAGTAAAACTTATTTTACGGGTCAATATGATTAAGGTGATACCAAATTTATATTGTTGTTTTTTTGTGGTTTTTTTTTGTTTTGCTGCTTCTGTCATCATATTCTGATTAACATTTTCCTATTTCTAAAGCTGTTTAGTGTTTGTTTTTTATGGAAAGAATTGTAATTTTTATTGGTAACATATTGGGATGCATACGACTTTTTGATCACTTTTTATTTATTTTTGTTTGAGGCAGGATGAGCAAAAACAGCAATTCTAGTATAGTTTTTTTCAGAATATTTTAATGATATTCACCACGTGAAATAAATAATAATAATAACAGTTTTATTATACATGGGGTGATAACAAGTACCAAGTGTCATTTTTGAGGGGTCTTGTTTAGTTTAAAAGTAAATAATTTTTTATTACTAAAATTGGGAGTTGTATTCTTTTTACTTCCCCCCCATAAGGGGACTTCATTCTTTAATCGATCCTGGATTTGGCAGTATTTAGGCTGCGGTATATGGCAGGTTAGGAGGCCACAGTTAAGCCTCCAGGTGCCATAGAAATCCATTGGCACCTCAAGATCACATTGCAGGGGTGCAAATGGGCTGATAGAGACTGTCACTATTCACAGTGTCATCTGAGGGGCCAAAATACTGAGATCAGAGCTAGCTCCGATCCCCGCACATGTAGCAGGAGCTCAGCTGTATATTATAGCCGGCACCTGCTATAAATGGCACAGATACAACTCCTATTCACAATATCTTGCTGTGGGGTAAGTGACATAATTCAGAAATATAGTTACCTTAATGGCAGGGGCTAAATAAATAAATAAATAGATATATATATATACAGTACAGACCAAAAGTTTGGACGCACCTTCTCATTTAAAGATTTTCCTGTATTTTCATGACTATGAAAATTGTACATTCACACTGAAGGCATCAAAACTATGAATTAACACATGTGGAATTATATACTTAACAAAAAAGTGTGAAACAACTGAAAATATGTCTTATATTCTAGGTTCTTCAAAGTAGCCACCTTTTGCATTGATGACTGCTTTGCACACTCTTGGCATTCTCTTGATGAGCTTCAAGAGGTAGTCACCAGAAATGGTTTTCACTTCACAGGTGTGCCCTGTCAGGTTTAATAAGTGGGATTTCTTGCCTTATAAATGGTGTTGGGACCATCAGTTGTCTTGTGCAGAAGTCAGGTGGATATACAGCTGATAGTCCTACTGAATAGACTGTTAGAATTTGTATTATGGCAAGAAAAAAGCAGCTAAGTAAAGAAAAACGAGTGGCCATCATTACTTTAAGAAATGAAGGTCAGTCAGTGCGAAAAATTGGCAAAACTTTGAAAGTGTCCCCAAATGCAGTTGCAAAAACCATCAATTGCTACAAAGAAACTGGCTCACATGAGGACCGCCCCAGGAAAGGAAGACCAAGAGTCACCTCTGCTTCTGAGGATAAGTTTATCCGAGTCACCAGCCTCAGAAATCGCAGGTTAACAGCAGCTCAGATTATAGACCAGGTCAATGCCACACAGAGTTCTAGCAGCAGACACATCTCTACAACAACTGTTAAGAGGAGACTTTGTGCAGCAGGCCTTCATGCTAAAATAGCTGCAAGGAAACCACTGCTAAGGACAGGCAACAGGCAGAAGAGACATGTTTGGGCTAAAGAACACAAGGAATGGGCATTAGACCAGTGGAAATCTGTGCTTTGGTCTGATGAGTCCAAATTTGAGATCTTTGGTTCCAACCACCGTGTCTTTGTGCGACGCAGAAAAGGTGAACGGATGGACTCTACATGCCTGGTTCCCACCATGAAGCATGGAGGAGGAGGTGTGATAGTGTGGGGGTGCTTTGCTGATTACACTGTTGGGGATTTATTCAAAATTGAAGGCATACTGAACCAGCATGGCTACCACAGCATCTTGCAGCGGCATGCTATTCCATCCGGTTTGCGTTTAGTTGGACCATCATTTATTTTTCAACAGGACAATGACCCCAAACACACCTCCAGGCTGTGTAAGGGCTATCTGACCAAGAATGAGAGTGATGGGGTGCTACGCCAGATGACCTGGCCTCCACAGTCACCAGACCTGAACCCAATCGAGATGGTTTGGGGTGAGCTGGACCGCAGAGTGAAGGCAAAAGGGCCAACAAGTGTTAAGCATCTCTGGGAACTCCTTCAAGATTGTTGGAAGACCATTTCTGGTGACTACCTCTTGAAGCTCATCAAGAGAATGCCAAGAGTGTGCAAAGCAGTCATCAAAGCAAAAGGTGGCTACTTTGAGGAACCTAGAATATAAGACATATTTTCAGTTGTTTCACACTTTTTTGTTAAGTATATAATTCCACATGTGTTAATTCATAGTTTTGATGCCTTCAGTGTGAATGTACAATTTTCATAGTCATGAAAATACAGAAAAATCTGTAAATGAGAAGGTGTGTCCAAACTTTTGGTCTGTACTGTATATATATATATATATACAGTGGGGAAAATAAGTATTTGATACACTGCAGATTTTGCAAGTTTTCCCACCTACAAAGAATGGAGAGGTCTGTAATTTTTATCGTAGGTCACTTCACCTGTGAGAGACAGAATCTAAAAATAAAGTCCAGAAAATCACATTATATGATTTTTAAATAATTAAAATGCATTTTATTGCATGAAATAAGTATTTGATCACCTACCAACCAGCAGCCACCCAAACTAAAGCATAGTTTATGTTTAAGAAGCCCTCCTACTCTGCACTCATTACCAGTATTAATTGCACCTGTTTTAACTCTTTACCTGTATAAAAGACACCTGTTCACACACAATCAATCACACTCCAACCTCCACCATGGCTAAGACCAAAGAGCTGTCTAAGGACACCAGGGACAAAATTGTAGACCTTCACAAGGCTGGGATGGGCTACAGGACAATAGGCAAGCAGCTTGGTGAGAAGGCAACAACTGTTGGCACAATTATTAGAAAATGGAAGAAACACAAGATGACTGTCAATCTTCTTCGGTCTGAGGCTCCATGCAAGGTCTCGCATCGTGGGGTAAGGATAATTCTGAGAAAGGTCAGGAGTCAGCCCAGAACTACAAGGGAGGACCTGATCAGTGACCTGAAGGGAGCTGGGTTGGAGGAGTGTGTTTTCATTGTGAGACAGGTATGTTGTATTACACATGTCAATGAGCTGCCAAGAAAGGTTGTGTTCGCCTGTACTATGTAAGTCCCTGCCAATCAAGAGTTGAAAGGGACCGATCAAGAGAAAAGAATTCTCTATTGTCAATGGTTCTAGACCTTCATTGCTGAAAAAGAAAATATATTGGACTTTACGTGGTCACTGACGAAGCCTGGTGTCACCAACATGGCTACATCAATTCACAAAACACCTGTAATTTGGGCAGCTAACAACCCGCAAGCGCTTCACGAGATGCCACTTCATCCAGAAAAATGACAAAGTAATCTTCCAAGGGACTGTGGCCACCAAGATCGTTTGATTTAACCCCACTGGATTTTTTTTCTTTGGGGCCATTTGAAGGGTCAGGTGTACAACAAGCCACGACCATTACAGGCACTCTGAGAGCACATACAGCCAGAAATTCAGGCTATGACACCAGACATCCTGAGGAATACATTCAACAATATGAAACGGCGAGTGAAGCCATTCTTGGGTGGACATTTTCAACACCTGCTTTAAAACATCAGTTTCTCATGAAAAAAGTTATGTACAGTCCAAATTTCAGTACGATGGATCGTCTCGTTTAGAAGTTACAGCAATTTTTCCTGGTAAAGTAGTGCGTGAATCACCCAGTACTTTAAAAGCCACATGGAAGAGTAGATGGACAGGTGGGTCCCCGGCAGCTTCTCCCCAACTACTTTTCTGGAGTGACAGGTCAGTCTGTCTCTGCATGTGTACATAGTGAGAAACCTGGTACCCTAGAGAGAGAGCTAAAATGTTTCATGACTACAATACCCAAGTCTTTTCAATACCAAACTTTTTCTTGGGTAGTTTGTATCCAGTCTTCATTCTAACATCTGATTTTCGCACATATG
Source organism: Phyllobates terribilis (assembly GCF_046119375.1). NCBI lineage: Eukaryota > Metazoa > Chordata > Amphibia > Anura > Dendrobatidae > Phyllobates > Phyllobates terribilis. The sequence continues at coordinate 210,388,865 of NW_027362767.1, read as the reverse complement.
TGAAAAAACGGACCGAGTATTTTGATCAGACTTTGATCAGAGTTAGATCAGAATGGCATCAGTTTCTCTCTTATGTAGAGAAAAAAAAAACTTTCTCCACCTTCGCCTATGTGATGGTCCATGAAAATCAGCCCACACTCGTATGTTATCTGAGTGCAGTCTGATGTTTTTCACATACCCTTAGCCTTTTATTGCCATTTTTGATCCGAACCTTGGATCAGAATCTGTCATGTCTCCGCGATTCTGCATGGACGGCTCGGTCATGTGAATAGACAATCACAGACACAAGGGCTATCCGTGAAAACCATGGATAGCACTCGAACAAGAATATCGGACAGAAGGAGCCCTAACTTGTCATCTTGTTTGACAAATTATCTATGATGTATACGACCTATGCTCAGTCATTTTCTGATTGCCACACACTTAAAAAAATATTGGTAACTTGATTAAATGCCTGCTTTCAGAACATCTCTAAAAATAATTAGAAAGTGGCGTCTGTGTCATGCAGAATGTCTATTCCAAGTGCTGTCATAGGAAGGTGTGAGCTTTTTACATTAATTAGTTTTTTTTCCGTTGGGAGGCTTTTATTTTTTTTTTTTATTATTTAATACAGTAAATGTAAAATAAAATGATAAAAAAGTAAAAAATATATTTTTTCCTACGGGTTTACAATAAATAGAAAATGTGATTCTGTTTCCTGCTTTCAATATGTACAGTAATTCCCCCCCCCCCCAAAAAAAAAAAAAACTAAAAAAGAAAAGATTGTTACACATTTAAAGAAGCACTCCCATCAAAATTGGTCTCCTACTTACAATTGCTCATTTTGACTTTCTACCTGGTTAATTCTTCTCTTTTCCATTGGGTCTATGATATCACATGATTAAAAAATGACTAGCTGAATCCTTCTAAGCTCTATGGAGAAACAGGAGGTCAATTTTCACTGCATGAGTCATCACTGTAAAGTCCCTGGCAGAGGAGGGAGTATTATGATCTGCAACATGTACTAAGGAAAGATAGGGGAAAGCTGTCCCTACAGTAAGACTAAGCTGAATCCCTACGATGTAGCGGGCTGCCTGTTCCTAGCGAACAGACCCGCCTTAGTCCTCAGCTAGTCTGAACGAAGACCTATAGCATTAAGAGAGTGGTCCCTAAAAGAACTAAGGACTGGGACAAAAATGGGACACCTCCTAAACAGAGAAGTTGTTGCAGAACACAAAAAGACAAACTGACAAAAAGTACTAGAGGTCCCAGAAGGACCAAGCGAACTGACAGAGAAAGGCACCGAAGCACCTGGCTAAAGAAACAGTCAAACACTGAAGTCCAGCACAGCCAAAAGGGCGGAGCTGGAATATAAAGGCAGATGGTCACGTGACCGCAAAACACAAGATGGAAAAAACAAACAGGAGGGTTCTAACAGGGAGCAGATGGGTCAAGAGTTGAAGAGGGGGATGACTCATGCAGCGAAAATAGACTTCCTGTTTCTACATAGAGCAGAGAAAAGAGAAGAATTAGCTGGGTAGAAAGGCAAAATGAGCAATTGTAAGTACACAGTGCTGTATAATATGATGACTGCAATATATTAAGAGGACAAAAACTTTGATTGGAGCTCTTCTTTAATAATACCATAAAGAAAGGTAGAAATCTAGGCAATTATAATGGCAAAATCTAAATGGAAAAGTTGACTTACCACACATCCTGTCGAATCGACCTTGCGCTCTGAGACACACTTGAAATTACGGGAACATCCACCGTTGCTAAATGAGCAATCTCTGACTGGACCGAAGGATGAAAGCAGGTCATCAACCGATTCAAAGTGTGTTGCCAGGAGGGCTTCCTCCCTGCGTAAGGGAAAGGAGTGTAATTATTTCTGGGCCGCGACACTGTCAAATGAATTTGCTTATCCAAGAAAATCATGCACACGTTTCACTCTTTAAATTATACTCATTTCAGAAGTGCCAGGAGTATTTTCTTCATTTAACTATAAGCATATTGTAACATTTTACGTTGCTTAGGGCCGGCTCCAGGTTTTCAAAAGCCCTTGGGCGACAGCGTTAAAGTACGTCCCTTAAGCCTCAACTTATTTTAACCACTGAATGCTGTTCACCTGTAAATGATGCCAAGTGATATTTTTTGTAATGTTTTTTTTTTTTTTGCTACATTATTTGTGCTTTAAAAAAATCAAAATAACTAAAATAATTATATGAATATATTTTCTTGAAATTTTTACCAAAAAATGGCAAAAAAAAACCATCGATTGTGAACATACCCAAAAAAGAAGACAAGAGCTATACAGGCAGCTGGAGCTGTGAAATGTGTAACTTAATCCTGATCGAAGAAGAAACGACGCCTTCGAAATGTGGTGAGGGAGAAGGATGTTATCAATACCATGGATGGTAAGAAGAACAAACAAATCAAGCCAGACATGTCACTGGAAGCAAAGATCACCAAGCTACGACTTGTCTACTGTGGACACATCATACGAAGAAAGCAATCACTGGAGAAGGACATCATGATCAGAAGAATAGAAGGAACATGGCGAAGAGGAAGACCAGCAACCCAATGGCTTAATACTATCAAGATAACGGTGAAGACCCTGGTGGACCTATCTAAGCTGCACAAGATCGATCTTCCTACAGGGCATTTATCCATCAAGTCGCCATGTCTGAAGAGCGAGCTGAAGGCCATTAAGAAAAATTAAAAAATCCTGATCAGCTAATGATGTGAATGAGATCCATGAGACTTTCCCTAAGGAGGACTTAGGCTGTGTTCCCACGATGAGTATTTGGGGAGTTTTTGATGTTGCAGAGATAATTAGGTTACTCTCGTTTTTTTCATTGCATCTTTTACTGTGTTTTTTTTGCTTGGGTTTTTGTCTTTTTTTTGGTTTGTCCTGTTAATTTGTTCTTGATGCTTCTTGGTATTTGGCTTCGACAAAACTTTATAGATTTTGTTATGTGCAGATTAAATGCTTTTCTACTGTGTTTCCACAGCGGAAGTGCACTAAAAATGCATATGCGTATTTACCTCCGGATTTACCACATCTAGTGCAATGGAGAAAATCACTTTGCTGGAACTGTAAAACGTTGCGTTTTTTGCACAGGGAAAATACGTAGCATCAAAAACCCCTTGTGGGAACTTAAAGGGAACCTGTCAGGTTGGATAATGCTAGTTACCCACAGACATGGGGTTTATCTGAAAATTAATAGCATTAGAAAGGTGCCCGGCCACCATACTGAAAGCGCAGCTCGCAGGACAAAAATAAACTTATTCCTCCCAGAAGCTATCGGATTTCAGTCATACAGACATGCCGGCATGGCCACAGTCCCTCTCACAGCACCATGAGTGGTGGCTGTAAGCACACCCCGGCATTTAGACTGACAGCTGGTTCTCCTTTGCATCAAAGCCTTAAAGGGGTATTCTCATCTGCAAAATCCTGTCCCAATATGTCGTAGGTGCAATAATAATAATTTTAGCAAATACCTCAAATTATAAATGTAGTATAGTTCTCCTGATTAGCTATGTCTCTTACCCTATGTGCAGGGCATTGCAGTAGCTTAGGTATCCATGGTTAGGACCATTAACAGCCAACTGTCACTACATGAGTGGTCGTAACCTTGGATACCTAAGCTACTGCAATGCCCTGCACATGGGGACAGCAACATAGCTAATCAGAAGAACTATACTACATTTCTAATTGGAGGTATTTGCTAATATTATGGTCATTACACCTACTACATATTGGAATAGGATCTTGGTGATCGGAGTACCCCTTTAATGACCGAAAGCGTCCAGGACGGATAAAGTTCATGGGAGCTGCGCTTTCAGAATAGCAGCCAGGCACCTTTCTAACGCTATTACCCTGCACACTGACCCCATATCTGCAGGTTAGTAGCATTATTCGATGTGACTGGCTCCCTTTAATGTCAGGGTATGTGCACACGATGTCTTTTTCAGGGGGATTCCAGCTGGACGCCACCTGAAAAAGTGCTACAAAAAGGAGGATTCCAGCTGGACGCCACCTGAAAAAGTGCTACAGAAAAAATAAATGTGCACTGCAATGTGAAACAACTTTCTGAGCTTCTTTTATCCTCAGGCTTTAAAAGCTGTGAAGTGGTTAAAGGATGTAACCTGACTACTCTTCAGGCGGCCCGCTCAGTAGATTATATACATCATTTGATTAAAAAGTCACCATCAGCAGAAAAGGACCAGGCAAGGTCATTTTAGGAAAAATATTTCTTGAAGTTTTCCTGAAAAGTCTTCTGCTCAAAAATTCTGGAGAAGCACTTGCATCTAAAAGATGCCGCATGAAAACACCCTTGAAATGCGTTCAGTACCTAGTTCTTTAATGTGCATGGCCACCATATTTCCACTGCATTACCACAGTAAAAAGCCAAGCGGTTGTGTGCACATTCACTTGCTCTCGTTAATTATAGCTCCTAGTTCCCTCAACGATCTTGATTAACCGCATTGAGTGCTCTCTGCCTCATTAAAACCACTGTTTTGGGTAAGAGTCATGATTTCAACGTTGACCACAGTTTACCATCCACGTATTCTGCCAAAGTTGTTATCTTCTTTTAGTTAGAACAACCCTTCCAAACTGTTACCGTCTATTCCACCTCCGTTATTGATTCTGCACTTCACGTGTTCCTCGCATCTTGAAAAGGATGACCAAAAACTTTTTTTCCTTTATTCTGCACTCCTTCATGTAAGAATGCGGCAAGATATGGTGCAGCTCTTTGTGCATACAAGTATCTGTCTTTATCCGTAAAATGTTTAAAGCAGAATGCTTCAAAAATAGTCGATTTCTCATGGTACCCAATTTGTGAATTTCCCAAGAGTTAAAGGGGTACTTTGGGATTAGGAAAATTAAAGAGAGCAAATATCATTATGATTCCTAAATACCTTGAATTAACAAATCACACTTGTTTTGGTTTGGGAGATAATCACTATAGTCAGGGATGGGGTTCACCCGACCCCCATCAGTTCGCAGAAACCGATTATTAAAATTGCAACCAGTTCCCCGAACAGACAAGAAGCAGTCAGTGTCCTGATCCGTTTCTGGGGCCCACCGGCGTCAACTAAATGTGTGCCCTTGACGCATCCCTTTGAAATATGTTACGTGTAGGAATACCAAATAATGAATAGTTAAAAGAGCTGTTGGCCTATCAGAGGCTGGCAGCTGACGTTGGAGCGCACGTCACCAGCATATGGTGTCACTGCCATGTGCCGGCCCGTCCGCACCACCAATGAAGCAGGAAGAGGATGCTGCAGGACGGCTATCCACCCTGTCTATCAGATCTACTACTGAAGATTAGAGATGAGCGTTGTTCTACTCGAACTGTTCGCCAATCTCAAATTCGAGCTGTTTTGGGCGGTGTTCGAGCCGGTCGGCGAACACGAACAATTTGAGAAAAATTCGGCTGTTCGAGGTTATGTTCGATAACTGTTCGTGCACCAAAATCATAACTGGATTTTTTCTCAGTAATGATGAAAATTAATGTTAATACGCAGTTTGAGTGTACAGCGGGGCGGGGGGAGGGGCAGGGGATGGATCTCTGCAGGAACAATGAAGATCTCCATTTTTTTTTCTCTTTCCCGCATTTACAGTGGGGAGGTGCAATCTGTCAGCCTATCAGCAGCGCACACACGGAGCGAAGTGCTTTTTTCACACAAGCAAGGGCATGTGTGATTGGCAGTGTATGTCACATGTCCTTGCCCTATAAGACCAAGCCATTTTCCCCGTCGCCACCATTTTCTCACTGCTGCAGCTGCGTGTTAGACGGCACCGCTGTTGCTGTGTGCGCTATACCTTGTTAATTTCAAGCCAATTTTCGCACAAATCTACAGATAGCTTGGGAGTAGGGAATAGTTGTGATTGCAGTCCTTTTAAGGACTAGGTTACAGCATTTCCTACGACTTTTATCAAGCAGGTCTGTGCTCTTAAATAGATAGATTGTGGGAGTAAAGACTAATTGTAATTGGAGTCCTTTTCAGGACTAGGTTACATCAGTTCCTATCAGTTTTTGCCAGGCAGGTCTGTGCCAGTGCTGTGCAAGTTTTTTTCACAGCATTTGGCTGAATCTAGCAAAGCTAATCCTTTTTGGCCTATTGCAGAGTGTGTTAGTCAGTGGAGTAGCCTATCTGTGTTGCAAGATATACCACCTGTGTATAGAATACCAATTTTTTTACTGCACCTAGTGAAGTAAAATCTTTTGGGCATAGCATCATTCTATTAGTCCATCTATACTGACCTCCATCAGGTTGCAAATTAAAAATAATTTTTTTCTGCATCTAGCTCTGAAAAAATATTTGGGCTTCTAGCAGTGTGTGGGACTTGGTCTATTAGTCCATCTATACTGACCTCCATCAGGTTGCAAATTAAAAATAATTTTTTTCTGCATCTAGCTCTGAAAAAATATTTGGGCTTCTAGCAGTGTGTGGGACTTGGTCTATTAGTCCATCTATACTGACCTCCATCAGGTTGCAAATTGAATAAAAAAAATTTCTGCATCTAGCTCTGAAAAAATATTTGGGCTTCTAGCGGTGTGTGGGAGTTGGTCTATTAGTCCATCTATACTGACCTCCATCAGGTTGCAAATTAAAAATAATTTTTTTCTGCATCTAGCTCTGAAAAAATATTTGGGCTTCTAGCAGTGTGTGGGACTTGGTCTATTAGTCCATCTATACTGACCTCCATCAGGTTGCAAATTAAAAATAATTTTTTTCTTCATTTAGCTCTGAAAAAATATTTGGGCTTCTAGCAGTGTGTGGGACTTGTTCTATTAGTCCATCTATACTGACCTCCATCAGGTTGCAAATTAAAAATAATTTTTTTCTGCATCTAGCTCTGAAAAAATATTTGGGCCTCTAGCAGTGTGTGGGACTTGGTCTATTAGTCCATCTATACTGACCTCCATCAGGTTGCAAATTAAAAATAATTTTTTTCTTCATTTATCTCTGAAAAAATATTTGGGCTTCTAGCAGCGTGTGGGACTTGTTCTATTAGTCCATCTATACTGACCTCCATCAGGTTGCAAATTAAAAATATTTTTTTTCTGCATCTAGCTCTGAAAAAATATTTGGGCTTCTAGCAGTGTGTGGGACTTGGTCTATTAGTCCATCTATACTGACCTCCATCAGGTTGCAAATTAAAAATAATTTTTTTCTTCATTTATCTCTGAAAAAATATTTGGGCTTCTAGCAGCGTGTGGGACTTGTTCTATTAGTCCATCTATACTGACCTCCATCAGGTTGCAAATTAAAAATAATTTTTTTCTGCATCTAGCTCTGAAAAAATATTTGGGCCTCTAGCAGTGTGTGGGACTTGGTCTATTAGTCCATCTATACTGACCTCCATCAGGTTGCAAATTAAAAATAATTTTTTTCTTCATTTATCTCTGAAAAAATATTTGGGCTTCTAGCAGCGTGTGGGACTTGTTCTATTAGTCCATCTATACTGACCTCCATCAGGTTGCAAATTAAAAATAATTTTTTTCTGCATCTAGCTCTGAAAAAATATTTGGGCTTCTAGCAGTGTGTGGGACTTGGTCTATTAGTCCATCTATACTGACCTCCATCAGGTTGCAAATTAAAAATAATTTTTTTCTTCATTTAGCTCTGAAAAAATATTTGGGCTTCTAGCAGTGTGTGGGACTTGTTCTATTAGTCCTTCTATACTGACCTCCAGCAGGTTGCAAATTGAATATAATTTTTTTCTGCATCTAGCTCTGAAAAAATATTTGGGCTTCTAGCGGTGTGTGGGACTTGGTCTATTAGTCCATCTATACTGACCTCCATCAGGTTGCAAATTAAAAATAATTTTTTTCTGCATCTAGCTCTGAAAAAATATTTGGGCTTCTAGCAGTGTGTGGGACTTGGTCTATTAGTCCATCTATACTGACCTCCATCAGGTTGCAAATTGAATAAAAAAATTTTCTGCATCTAGCTCTGAAAAAATATTTGGGCTTCTAGCGGTGTGTGGGACTTGGTCTATTAGTCCATCTATACTGACCTCCATCAGGTTGCAAATTAAAAATAATTTTTTTCTGCATCTAACCCAGCCAATAGTTTTGGCCTAATACCACAGTTTGGCCACTCAGCTCTGCTCGGTTACCATCCATTGTTTTTTTGTGCAAACAACTCCAGAGTTGTGAATTAGTTAACCACCAAAATGAGTGGAAAAAGGCCTGCTGCTGGTGGAAAGGGGAATAGGCGTGTTGGGAAGGGGAAAAAAGGTTGTGTCCGTGCGGTAGGTGCAGAAGAAAGACCATCTTCCAGCCAAACTAAAATGTCTACTTCTTTTAGCGGACAATGTGATAAGATCCCTTTCTTACGGCCACGCCAATCGCTACAAATTCCAGATGAGGCACAAAAACAGCAGGTGCTTCAACGGATATCAAGTGCTCCTTTAAGTGGGCTCTCCTCCACATCAACTTCAACATCACAAATACTCCAGTCCTCAAAGGTGTCACCCAAATCGCACTTGCTTCCTCACAGCTCCCAAATCTCCAGCTGCCCGTCTGAGTATGAGGTAGAACAGATGGTTGAGTCTGCAGAGCTGTTTACTCATACTATAGCCTGGGAATCAGAGGTCGACTCCAGCGCTTCTGTGAATCCAGACGAGGAAATGATCTGCACTGATGCCCAGAATCTTTATGAGTCGGATCCAGGACCAGACGCAGAAGGTTCTGACCATAATGTAGACCCTCATTCCCAAACTGTAACTCCTGTTGGTGGAGACAATGAGGAAGACGATGATAAGACTCAAATACCTGATTGGAGCGACAACTTTAGTTTTTTGTCAGGGCAGGAACAGGTTGGCTCTGAGGACGACGGGTGTGATAACGCACAGGGTGATGATGATGAGGTCGGAGATACCACTTACTGTCAACCCACAGTCAGCCAAGAGATGAGGTCAGCAGAGGAGGTGGAGGAAGATGCTAGTGACGACGAGGTCAGGTTGCGCCTTCCTGGACAGAGACGTAGTACTGGAAGCACGTCAACAACTGCATCCTCAAACACAACTCTGCCTCTCACCACAAGTCGTGGTGGCTCTTCAGGTCGCATGGGTGCTAAGCCTTGCATAGCCTGGGCATTTTTTCAGATCGATAAAGATGACCCAACTCGTGTTATCTGTAACATTTGTCAGCAAAAGCTAAGTAGAGGCCAAAAAATACATAGTTTGAGTACTTCATGCATGAACCGGCACATGGACATGAAGCATAAGTTGCAGTGGGAAGCTCAGTGTGCTACAATGCGGCCTAGCCGACCGGGCCAACCACCGTCTGCCATATCTTGTGAATCCGCGGCCTCTTCATCCTCTGTTACTGGGGGGATAGCAGTCACACCTGTTTTGGGGCGCAGACCTGCCACCTCTTTACCCGCAACAGCCAGCGTGATTGGCAGGTCATCATTTTCTTTGGAGGTGGTAACACCAGCTGGTCTTGAGCGCTGTCCGACATCGATAGCACCACCTTTGGATCAAGGCAACCTAACATGTCCGCCTGCATCTTCCTCACAGAACGGCAGTTTGCCGGGGACACCCTTATCAACCCCGTCTAAGCACAATAGCCAGCCCTCGGTCCCTCAGATGTGGACAAGTAAAAGACCATTTCCTCCTAGCCATGAGAAAGCTAAGAGGTTGAATTTCACCATCTGCAAGCTCTTGGCTACAGAAATGCTGCCTTTCCGCCTGGTGGACACAGAGGATTTTCGAGACCTTATGTCCGTCGCAGTGCCCCAGTACCAGATGCCCAGTCGGCACTACTTCTCAAAGAAAGGTGTGCCTGCGCTCCACCAGCATGTCGCACACAACATCACCGCTTCTTTGAGAAACTCTGTGTGTGACAGGGTGCATTTCACCACAGACACTTGGACGAGTAGGCATGGACAGGGGCGTTACATGTCGCTGACTGGGCACTGGGTAACTATGGTGACAGCAGGACAAGGGGCTGCTGTCCAAGTCTTGCCGTCCCCACGAGTTGTGCGTCAATCCTCTTTATGTCAAAGTTCCTCCACTGCTTCTGCCTCCTCAACCTCCTCTCGGTCTTCCACCTGCACCCAAAGCCTGTCTGGTCATGCCACAAGCTTTCTAACTGCGCAGAAGGGATCCTGCACACCTCCTTACTATGCTGGCAGTAGGGCTCAACGTCATCAGGCGGTTTTTACATTGAAATGTCTGGGAAATGTGAGTCACACAGCTGAGGAGTTGTGGTCAGCTCTGGAGAACCAATTTCATGAATGGTTGTCTCCACTGGACCTGAAACCAGGGAAGGCCGTGTGCGACAATGCTGCAAACCTGGGTGCGGCCCTTCGCCGGGGCAATGTCACACACGTGCCTTGTATGGCTCACGTGTTGAACCTGGTTGTCCAGCAATTTTTAGCCCACTATCCCAGACTAGATGGCCTTCTGCAGAGGGCACGGTCGCTGTGTGCTCACTTCCGCCGTTCGCATCCCGCAGCTCAGCGACTTACATCTCTACAGAAGTCGTTGGGCCTGCCACTTCACCGGCTAAAATGCGATGTGCCTACCCGGTGGAATTCAACTCTGCACATGTTGCAGCGACTGTGGCAGCACCGACAAGCCCTGGTGCAATACGTTCTGACGTATAGCCTGGGCCAACGAGATTCAGAGGTGGGGCAAATCACGCTGGAGGAGTGGTCTCAGATCAGGGACCTATGCACCCTTCTGCACAGTTTTGAAATGGCGACGAAGATGTTTAGTGCTGACGATGCCATTATCAGCATGACTATTCCGGTGATTTACATGCTGGAGCACATGTTAAACAGAATTCGGAGTCAGGTGGTGGCACAAGAGGAGGTGGAGGAAGTAGAGGAGGAGGAGTTGTATGCGGAAGGGCTAACATCTGCAAGGTCCAGACGGTCGGCAGCACCAAGGCGGCAGGCATGTGAGGGTGGGGGAGATGATTTTACCAGGGCGCATGGTAGCAGCCAAACTAGTGAGGAAGGTGCAGGAGCCCAGGAAGAAGTGGAGGACGAACTGATGGAAGACTCATCAGATGAGGGAGACCTTGATCACATTTCTGTTGTGCGAGGTTGGGGGGAGAGGACAGAGGAAGGAAGCATGATTGTTACCTCGCCACCAACACAACAGGGACTTGGTGCTCCTGGATGCGCAACACACATGAGTGCCTTCTTGCTGCACTACCTGCAACATGACCCTCGAATTGTGAGAATTAGAAATAATCCTGACTACTGGGTTGCCACACTGTTAGATCCCCGGTACAAAAGTAAATTTGCAGAAATTATTCCTGCCATAGAAAGGGATGCACGCATGCAGGAGTATCAGCAGAGACTGTTGCAGAATCTTACATGTGCTTTTCCACAAAATACCAGTGGTGCACGTAGTGAATCTCACAGTTCCAACTTGCCAACCGTGGGACCGTCAAGTGTTCAGCACTCAAACCGTAACAGAACCACAGTATCTGCTGGTAACATCAATTTTGCGGAATCATTTCACCACTTTTTTAGCCCATCCTTTGCAAGGCCACAGGAGACAAGAAGTCTGACACATAGTCAACGCCTAGAGACGATGGTACAGGAGTATCTCCAAGTAAACATTGAAGCCACGACTGTGTCACTGGACCCTTGCTCTTTTTGGGCTTCCAATCTGGATAAATGGCCGGAGCTAGCCACTTACGCCTTGGAGATCTTGTCATGCCCCGCAGCCAGCGTTCTGTCTGAACGTGTGTTCAGCGCTGCTGGTGGTGTGCTGACAGATAAGCGCACGCGGCTCTCCACTGATAATGTAGACAGACTCACGTTCATAAAGATGAACAAATCATGGATCCGAAACGACTTTTCTACCCCTGTGTCATCCTGGGGAGAGTAAAAGCTTGATGATTGGTTAAAATCACCCTACCAACCGTTTTAAGCTTTCAAATTACTAATCATGTTTATCTGTATCTTGACTGGAAAATAATTTGGGCTTTGTAGCAGTGTGCAGCACTGATCCTATTAGGCCATCTATAATAAGCTTCACCAGATTTAAAATTAAAAATAATTTTTAGCTGCATCTAGCCCGGAAAATAATTTTGGGGCTCCGAGATGCGCAAGACACATAAGTGCCTTCTTGCTGCACTACCTGCAGCATGACCCTCATATTGTCAGAATTCGAAGTAATCATGACTACTGGGTTGCCACACTCTTAGATCCCCCAAACTTTTCGATCAACCTTTTCATTTTAATAAAGACCAAAAAAATGGTCATTTTTGAAATTATAAGCATTAGCAGGTTGTTAGAAACTGAAATCAAACAGTTTTCAACTCAAAACTTTATTCTAGGTGATGTTACATTTTCACATAGGACCCCTTGTTCGAAAGGAGCTTCTGAACTCTCTCGTCCATTGAATTTGTCAGGTTTTGGATGGTTTCTGCTTCAATTGTTTTGCATGAGGACAGAATACCCTCCCAGAGCTGTTGCTTAGATGTGAACTGCCTCCCGCCATCATAGACACTCCTTTTAATGATGCTCCAAAGGTTCTGAATGGGGTAGAGGTCAGGGGAGCATGGGGGTCACACCATAAGTTTGTCCCCTTTTATGCCCATATCAGCCAGAGATGCAGATGTTTTATGTGCAGCATGAGATGGTGCATTATCATGCAGAAAAATGATCTTGCTGTGAAATACACGGTTCTTCTTCTTGAACCATGGCAGGAAGTGCTGTTTGAGAAAATCCACATACATTATGGAGTTCATCTTTAGCGCCTTCAGGGATCCTAAAGGGGCCGACAATCTCTCTCCCCATGATTCCAGCCCAAAACATTACTCCACCTCCTCCTTGTTGGCGCTGTAGCCGTGTTTGCGTGGGGTGTCCATCAACCAGCCATCCTCCACTCCATTCATCTGGACCATCGAGCGCTGCACGGCACTCATCCGTGAACAAAACAGTTTTGAAATCAGTCTTCATGTAATGTTTGGCCCACTGGAGCCGTTTCTGCTTGTGTGAAGTGGATAGAGGAGGTCGACAGGATGGCGTATGCACAGCTGCAAACCTCTGAAGGACCCTGCATCTTGTTGTTCGGGGGACGTTGGAGGCACAAGCAGCTTCAAAAACTTGTCTGCTGCTATGACAAGGCTTTTTTGCCGCTGCTCTTTCAACCTGACGTAATTGCCTGTAGGAAAGAGTCCTCAATTTGCCCTTATCAGCACGCACACGTGTGTACTGTGAATCAGCTACATACTTCTTGATTGCCAAGACACTTCATCCTGATCATCGCACAATGTTGATTGTAGTCATGCCTTGACCTAAACACTCCACAATTTGTTGCTTCTCAGCAGCCGACACATCCTTTTTCTTTCCCATTTTGGCAGAAAATGTAGGCTGCTTAATAATGTGAGAGAGCCTTCTTAAGTAGTCTTGCCTTTCATTGGACACACCTGCCAAACTAATTAGCACAGGTGTCTGCAATTGCTTACAGTGATATAAAGAGCCCTGACACACATCACCATCAATGAGTTTAACTGACAAACAAACAAATTCTTCCCTTATCACTCCTAAACACTTTTTGCATAATAATTTGGAACGCGGTGTACATGTGCTTTTCCACAAAACACCAGTGGTTCACGTAGTGAATCTTACCGTTCTAACTTGCCAACCGTGGTCTGTATGGAATTGTTCAATAAAGGGCCCAAAATTAAGATAACATAGATGGGAGAGGTCTCTATGAATAGGAATTCCTAAGTATTTGATACCCTGTGAGGGCCAGGCAAAGGGAAAGTTGGACTGGATGGAATCCTATATGGATTTAGGGAGGGAGACATCGAGGGCCTCAGACTTCGCTGCATTGATTTTAAAATTTTACCATGTAACAAAGTGATCTATTTCAGCCATAACAGCAGGGATGGATATATGTGATTGAGTGATATATACTAGGACATCATCAGCAAATAGAGAGCACTTGTACTCGGTGCCTCCCACCTCAATCCACCTAATATTGGGGTTATGGCGAATTGATGAGAGCAGGTGCTCCGTCACTAGGATGTATAAGAGAGGGGACAGAGGACATCCCTGCCTTGTCCCATTGGTGATTGTGAAAGGTGATGAAAATGTTCTGACGCACCCCCTGGGCCTTGGGACACCCGGAGCCGGACCCTTTTTGGTGGATGCTGGTGGTTGTAGTCTTCGTGGCGGCGATCCGGTTCCGTGGCTCAGGGCGGTCAAACCAGTGGCGGAACTATTTATGTGGTTTTGATGTTTAAATGTCCGACTACGCCACCCGTGGATTGCGGTCAGAGTGAACCGCCGCTACAGGGCAGACCGCTAAGGCTGGTGTTGTGGGTGCAGCAGAGCGTAGCATAACTCCCCACGGGAGGAGTATAGCCTCAGGGCAGTGTATGCGGAGGATGGGGGTGATGGTGCAGGGCAGCAGCAGTAACGACACGGAGTCAGTGATGCAGTTCAGGGCCTTTACTCACAGTTCTTATTATCCAGACCACGTCTGCAGGTAACGGCTGCCCACGTCGTACTGTGCTCACCAGGTGAGGGGCTCAGACAACTCCCAGATAACTTTGGAGCGCTTCACAGGACCCCCTTTGTGTGTCCTTTGTCTGGCCTTTCTTACCAACACTTCTGTCCGGCTGCCTCGGGCCTCCTCTTGGTAAACTTGGCGCCAGTTTCCCTGACCCTATGTGGTGCCTTCCTAGCGGGTGGAGCAAGGGGCTGCGCCACATAAAATGTCAGAGCCTCCGGTTTCTAGCTGAGGGTCGTTTCCTGCCTCCACTAGTTCGGGGACCGGTCTCCCCCTTTGGCCTGACCCCTCCACGCAGGTGGATTCGGGCGTGCGGTGGCGACTCGCCTGTCCGCACCCCTGGGATCCCTTCATTCCTCGTTCCTGGAGCCTTCTCCGCTCCTCTTCCTTCCTTCTCCCTCTTGCAGGCCTGGGCCTCTGTTACTATGCCCGCCTCCGGAGCAGAGCTCATGCAGAGCCCCTGCTCCCTGCCACTTCTGCTCAGACTTCTCTGCACTGAACTAAGATGGTGCCCACCTTTTATACTCCCTTCTCAATGCACCCAGGAACTGCTTCCTCTCTGCTCCTGCACTGCAGGGTTCCCCTTCCTCAGTGTTCCCTCCCCCCACTCCAGCCAGGGACAGGGACTGTCGTGCCCATCTCAGGGGCATATTGGTCGCCCTGCCCCACGGCAATGTGGTGTAATGCATGCAGGTGTCGGGTCCTGATCCACACTCCATCCTTATCTGAGAGTGAGATATCACACCTCTGGGTGAGGTGCAATACGTCTGTAGCAACCGAGCCCTCGGTGCTACAGTTCCATTTATCTTCAGCCTAGGTGACGTATTGTGATACAGGGCCGTGATTTTGGCTATAAAAGGGTCCCCTAGACCCCTACCCCAAGCTTTTTAAGAGAATCATATATGGCGTGCCAGGAGACTCTATGGAATGCTTTCTCAGCATTCAACGAGAGTATCTACTTACAAATTTTTAACTGCATCTAGCCCAGGAAATACTTTGTGCCTAGTAGCAGTGTCTGCTAGTCAGCGGATTATCCCGGCTGTTAAGCAAGCTACACCACCTGTAGTTTGGACACTTAATTTTTTCAAAGGAAATGCTTCGGGACCACGGGATACTCAGTGAAGAGCATCAGGAGGCACCCCAAGGCATAGGGGCTGGGACTGGCAGTAGGATGCCTTGCGGTGGACAGCCGAGCTCGATCCTTATAAAAGCTTTTTAACTGCAGCAGCTTTAGTGGACGCTACTGGAGCTGGAATTACGCGGCTGCTGGCATGAGACTTGCCCTTCAATAGATCCTTGTAAATGGATTTAAAGTGTATTCATTCAAATTAGAGGGACAATTTAAATTAAAAAGCTTAGAGCTGCCTCCACCACAGGGGGGCTCTCTCGACCCACCAGTGGACAGGCACCAGTATTGGGAGAGGGGGGCTGGCCGTCAGGGTTCACCGCGGCTCTGGCACAAACCCGGCGACACGGAGGTGGCACGGGCAGGAGCGGACTGGCCGTCTCGGCTTCTCACTTTTTGGATTTTAGAAGGGCATGACATGCCTATATCTGTGTCTCCCCCTCCTTTTACTCCTCCACCTCTTTTCTTTTCGCATGACTATATGTACTTGTCACTTTTCCATGTGTTAGTTGTGTCTTCTGAGCAGTTTGTCAGCTTTTGGACACCTTTGAAGGTGTTTTCTATGTGTTTCTATGTGTTTTTGTTTGCCTGCCATTGGTTTTAACGGTGTTCGAAGGTGTTCGACGAACAGTTCGACGAACAGTTCGGCGAACACACGGGTGTTCGACGAACCGAACCGAACTCAAACACTACAGGGGTGGCTCAACACTACTGAAGATACCAGGGGTGCTGAGGTAAGAAGTGGCCGCTCACACTGCTGTCCACACTGTCTATCTGATCTAATACTGGAGATACCAGGGGTGCTAAAGGAAGAAGAGGCTGCTCACTCTGCTGTCCACCCTATCAGATCTACTACTGGAGATACCAGGAGTGCTGAGGTAAGAAGAGACTGCTCACACTGCTGTCCACACTGTCTATCTGATCTAATACTG
This sequence comes from Phyllobates terribilis, assembly GCF_046119375.1. Classification (NCBI taxonomy): domain Eukaryota; kingdom Metazoa; phylum Chordata; class Amphibia; order Anura; family Dendrobatidae; genus Phyllobates; species Phyllobates terribilis. Next base: position 210,372,319 of record NW_027362767.1, on the reverse strand, counting down.
GAGATACCAGGGGTGCTAAGGTAAGAAGAGGTTGCTTACACTGCTGTCCACCCTGTCTATCAAATCTACTACTGGAGATACCAGGGGTAATGAGGTAAGAGGCTGCTCACGGTGCTGTCCACCCTGTCTATCTGATCTACTACTGGAGATACCAGGGGTACTGAGGTAAGAGGCTGCTCACGGTGCTGTCCACACTGTCTATCAGATCTAATATTGGAGATACCAGGGGTGCTGAGGTAAGAAGAGGCTGCTCACACTGCTGTCCACACTGTCTATCTGATCTAATACTGGAGATACCAGGGGTGCTAAGGTAAGAAGAGGTTGCTTACACTGCTGTCCACCCTGTCTATCAAATCTACTACTGGAGATACCAGGGGTACTGAGGTAAGAGGCTGCTCACGGTGCTGTCCACACTGTCTATCAGATCTAATATTGGAGATACCAGGGGTGCTGAGGTAAAAAGAGGCTGCTCCCACTGCTGTCCACACTGTCTATCTGATATAATACTGGAGATACCATGGGTGCTGAGGTAAGAAGAGGCTGCTCATACTTCTGTCCACAATGTCTCTCTGATTTAATGCTGGAAATACCAGTAGTATTGAGGTAAGAAGAGGCTGCTCACATTGCTGTCCACCTTGTGTATCTGATCTAATACTGTAGATACCAGTAGTATTGAGGTAAGAAGAGGCTGCTCACATTGCTGTCCACCTTGTGTATCTGATCTAATACTGTAAATGCCAGTAGTATTGAGGTAAGAAGAGGCTGCTCACATTGCTGTCCACCCTGTCTATCTGACCTAATACTAGAGATAGCAGTAGTGTTATGGTAAGAATAGACTGCGCACACTGCTGTCCACCCTGTATATCTGATCTTATACTGGAGATACCAGGGGTGCTGAGATAAAAAGAAGCTGCTCACACTGCTGTTCACCCTGTCATTCTACTCGAATATTGGGGATACCAGGGGTGCTGAGGTAAGAAGAGACTGCTCACACTGCTGTTCACCCTGTCATTCTACTCTAATATTGGGGATACCAGGGGTGCTGAGGTAAGAAGAGACTGCTCACACTGCTGTCCACCCTGTCATTCTACTCTAGTATTGGGGATACCAGGGGTGCTGAGGTAAGAAGAGACTGCTCACACTGCTGTTCACCCTGTCATTCTACTCAAATATTGGGGATACCAGGGGTGCTGAGGTAAGAAGAGACTGCTCACACTGCTGTCCACCATATCTTTCTGATTTACTACTGGGGATAACAGAAGTGCTTACCTAAGAAGAGGCCTCTTGACTAAGAGACTGCTGTCCAGCCTGTTTTTCTGCTGAACAGCTGCTGTTACCTGGAGATACCTTGATGATATGTGGTATAGGATATCTTCAGGTCACAGCAGTAAAACTTCCTACCGCACATGCTCAAAGGCGCCTGTCCTATTAGTATTATAAGACAGGTGTCTGTCAGCGTAAAAAGATGGCGGCCTTTTTAAACTCTACAGTCATCACTTCCGTAGACAAAACGAATGTGATTTGCTAATTCAAGTTATTTCAAATTTACTTCTAAAAACATTTTCTTTCATTCTTTAATATCTTTCTATTTCCAGAGAACCACTTTAATGAAGGATAAAAAAAAATGCCTCCAATTTTGTTTGCTTTTTTTTAATTAATAGTAGTTCAGGCTCACATGTTTTAGAGTTTAACACCTTCACAAAACTAAATCCATTTTTTTTTTGGATCTAATGCAGTGTAATAATTATCAAAGGAAATCTTTTTCTTCCGATTTTTTTCACATTTTCTTGTAGAAAGTATAATCTGGCGACAGAAATGTTTTTCAAACCTACCTGCAATTATTATTATTTTTTTTAAATAACTCAACATTATAAAATGGAAGAGCGTGCCAAGCTCTGAAGACTGAGACACAATTGTCTGGGGGACCCCCTGAATAATACATGGGTTGTACAGGGCCCCCTAGTTCATAAGACTAGCTGCAATAATCCTGGCCAGTGACCAACTTCATTATATGCTTGCACCTGAATACAATGGAAAAAAAAAAATTGGATTACGTTGATTGACTGTTGTACAATTGACCTGCATTAATTCAAGGGTGTCCTTCTCCGGACAGCGAAATTAGCCCCCAGAGAATTAACCATTTTGTTTCTCCTCACTGGCGGCCAAACCTGCGGATCTAGATATATGCTGTGGTTTTGTTTCTATGGATGCAATGATTCATTTATTGTTCACAAAACAAATCAGTCTGGGAAAATAGCAGCGCTTGCTTCTTGATCATAGGAAGCAGGATGTGTGAATGGTGACAGGCTTTTTGCAGCTGTATGTAGTCTCCCATAGTTTTCTCTTCTGGGAGTTGCAATCAGCATATTTCTATCATTTCATATTTCCATTTCTTGTACTATGTAAATTATAGAGAAATTAAGGGAAAGGTGAAAAATCAACAATTCTCGACAAAGTGTTTTATAACTTTATGAATATCTAGCCATTATGCATTTTATTATATGTTTCAGTTAAATGAAAATGTAGTTGAAAATGTGTAATTACATATTTCGCAACAATGAGTCATGTTGACATTCAAATTCTATTCCAAATCATAAAAAAGTCATAAGCCTTATTCACAAGGCAAGCCTGTGAGCACTGATTAAGTACCGAGCCACAAAGAGTCCCTATGGTTCTCTATTAAGAAAGTTTAGGAACGCGGTATCCTGCCGTATATTGGTTCTGTGTTATGAGACACCAGTTCATAAACTTGTATTTGTCAACGGGGCAAAGGAAAGAGAATCTCTCCAACAAAAGCCTTATATCTCACCAACAACAGCCCAATAATTAAAGGAGTTGCTAGGAACTAGACTTGGGCAAAATGTGTCCGCATGCCACATCCGGCCCTCTGGCTGGTCCTGTCCAACCTGCAATCCAAGACAGTCAAAATGGGGACTGTGGGGAATCATACTGTGTGAGGGGCTGTGAAAATATCATATCATGTATGGGGGTTTGTAAGATCCATCATACTGCGTAGGGGGGCTGTGGGGACATCATACTATGTGTGGGGACATCATACTGTGTGGTGGGCTGTGGGGGCATCATACTGTGTGTGGGGGCATCATATTGTGTGGTGGACTGTGGGGACATCATACTGTGTGTGGGGGCATCATACTGTGTGGTGGACTGTGGGGACATCATACTGTGTGGTGGGCTGTGGGGGCATCATACTGTGTGGTGGACTGTGGGGACATCATACTGTGTGTGGGGGCATCATACTGTGTGGTGGACTGTGGGGACATCATACTGTGTGGTGGGCTGTGGAGACATCATACTGTGTGGTGGGCTGTGGGGGCATCATATTGTGTGGTGGACTGTGGGGACATCATACTGTGTGTGGGGGCATCATACTGTGTGGTGGACTGTGGGGACATCATACTGTGTGGTGGGCTGTGGGGGCATCATACTGTGTGGTGGACTGTGGGGACATCATACTGTGTGGGGGCATCATACTGTGTGGTGGACTGTGGGGACATCATACTGTGTGGTGGGCTGTGGGGGCATCATACTGTGTGGTGGACTGTGGGGACATCATACTGTGTGTGGGGGCATCATACTGTGTGGTGGACTGTGGGGACCTCATACTGTGTGTGGGGGCATCATACTGTGTGGTGGGCTGTGGAGACATCATACTGTGTGGTGGACTGTGGGGACATCATACTGTGTGTGGGGGCATCATACTGTGTGGTGGGCTGTGGGTACATCATACTGTGTGGGGGCTGTGGGAACATCACACTGTGTGGAGGCTGTAGGGACATCATACTGTGTGTGGGGAGCTGTTGATTAAGGTAGAACAGCTAAATAACAGGAGCAGTGTGATTTATAAACTTTATAAAATGCAGTAACTCATTTGGTTGGGTTAACTGCTAGTGGTAGGAATACACATTACAATAAAATCTATCGTAACCTGTATTAGCAGTAGCAGCAAGTCAGCAGACTGTATTCTTCTCAGTATTAAATGATACAATTAATATTAATATTGAACTGATTTAATTTCGTCCTATTGGTTCAGCCCTCCAGAACACTCATGGTCCCTCATGTGGCCCCTCGTGAAAATTAATCGCCCACTGTTTAAAAATATTAAAAGAAGTGACACTCACCCAAACCAAGCCCCTGCAACTTCCCTTCCGATTACCAATTAGGCACAGTAAGCACTGGCCTATGGGCCCCGCAAATAATTTGCGGGAGTGGCTCCAAGATTTTGACTGCTTAGTGGCCTCCAGAGGGTTTAATCCGGCACTGTGTTTTATGATCCCATAGTCAACATACTAAAATGGTCAGAAATGCCTACTCAGCAAGTCACTGGCCACAGTGGTCACCCATCTCAGCCACTTTCAGCCATTTATAGTGTTTTGAGGACAAGACAGTGAGGACTGGGCTGTAATGGAGTTCGAACTGCAGTGGATCAATGCAGGCGAGTATCACTTTAATTATTTTTAAGCAGCCTGAGGCATTTACAAATAAAGTTGACATTACTTGGAAAACCCTTTTATATATGCAAGAAAAAAATCTTTTAATATGGACGCCGTATTCTTCTCTAGAAGCAAAAAGTACATGTCCATCCAGCTCCACCTCTCCTCTGACAGAATAAAGCCAGAGGAAAGCAAAACCTCGATGAAGGAAAAGGACAATTTTCCTAATTGTGAGAGAAGAAGATCTGTCCCAACTACAAACATACGATAGACAACATTGAAAATTCAACACCAAGAAGGAAAAATTGTGAAATTATGGAAATCCCAAGATGGATAAACATGTCAATGACATGCAAATGATGAAAAAATGGAAACAACAAATTCAGAACATCTCAATTTGAGCGCCACATGCAGAAATCCCCATAACTCCAGCCTTGGCAGCTATAAATGAGGTTATTAATGGTTGTGTGAGGAATGTTCCGCAGCGCTGAATGCACTTGAGCAAATCATCAAGATCCACTGCTGGCAGCTCCCTTTGCAATTGCTGACAAATACCATCCCAGCTGTGCTCAAATTCGCTCATCTCTAGTGGTGGGTGATTCACAAGCAAAATTCGTCATCCCTTTTCCTTCACCTATTATCAAGGCATTACGTTTCAAAACCCTCCTCCTTTCGGCTTTACTCTGTTAGTGTTTGGTTCCTATTCACTCATGTGGACAAAAGCCTTAGTTACTTACCGGTAACGGGATTTTTCGGAGCCCATGACAGCACCACGTGAGAGAGAGGATCCGCCCATCAAGGACAGGAAACCTACAGGTTAAAAAGGGCAGCCCTCTCTTTCCGCCTCAGTTTAGTTAACAGAGCATGAGAATACCGCCAAGGTTAGTTATAACAAAACATAATCACATTAAGTACATTACTTTTCATCAATTTCCCACAAGGGTGCACAAAAAGAAATCAAATCTACAGGAGTGCACAACACCAGTGAAGGGAGGGAATATACGGGTGCTGTCATGGGCTCCGAAAAATCCCGTTACCAGTAAGTAACTAAGGCTTTATTCGGTCGTCCATGACAGCACCACGTGAGAGAATTACAGAGACGAAGGAAATTAGGGAGGGACCACAGCTTGAAGCACCCTTCTCCCGAAAGTGAGATCTGCAGAGCCACCCAGATCCAATCTATAGTGCCTATAGAAAGTAGAGGGAGAAGACCAAGTGGCAGCCTTACAAATCTCCTCAATGGAAAGACCTGTCTTCTCCGCCCAGGAGGTTGACACCGCTCTGGTAGAATGCGCCCTCAATCCCTCCGGTATCTCTTTATCCCCTGAGGAGTATGCGAGGGAAATGGCCTCCTTGATCCATCTAGCGATTGTAGCCTTTGAGGCCTTACAACCCTTCCTAGCCCCCTGATAGCAAATAAATAGGGACTTATCCTTTCTAAAGCCATGTGATACTTCTAAGTACCTTAGTACGCACCTCCTAACGTCTAAAGTGTGAAGTCTCTCCTCTTTTTGATTTTTGAAAGCAAAAAGTTGGGAGAACTATTTCCTGGGTTCTATGGAATCGAGTGGCCACTTTAGGAAGAAAGGCTGGATCAGGTTTTAATATAATCCTATCGTCCAGAATTTGCGTGAATGGAGGGCATATTGAAAGGGCCTGTAGGTCACTGACTCTCCTGGCTGAAGTTAGGGCTACTAACAGGACCGTCTTTAGGAAAATTTGGGGGGAGACTAAATCTAGTGGCTCAAAAGGAGGACTGGTCAAGGCATCTAAGACATAATTCAAATCCCAGGGAGACATCTTTGCTTTGGTAATGGGTCTACACCTAAAGGAAGCTTTTCTAAAACGGCCTATCCAATAGTTATCTGCAATATTGGAAGAAAATAAAGCTCCCAACGCCGACCTAATTCTAAGCCTCGCTGCAGAAATTCCAGAATTTTCCCAATAGGGGGCCCCTCCTCCACCTTAACTTCTGCAAAAGACAGAAACTTCCTCCAGGTCCTGGCATAAATACGGGTGGTAACAGGTTTTCTGCTAGCCAGGAGAGTATTCACTACATTTGCGGGAAATCCTTTGTTGGTCAATACTACCCTCTCAAATTCCACGCCGTCAAATGTAGACTCGGGGTTGGAGGATGGGAAAGTGGCCCTTGAGTGAGGAGGTCCGGAATCTCCGGAAGAACCCAGGGATCTGATATGGACATCTTCCGGAGACAAGGGAACCACGGTCTTTTGGGCCAAAAGGGACATACGAGTATCACTCTGGCCCGGTCTGCCCTGATCTTTTTTATCACTGCTGGGAGCAGGATCATGGGAGGGAAGGCATATGCCAGAGGAAACCTCCAGGGAACCATAAAGGCGTCCACTGCCAGGGGTCCTTCTCTGGGGTCTAAGGAACAAAAATTTTCCACTTTCCGATTGGCTCTTGTTGCGAATAAGTCCACAGTCGGAAGGCCCCACATTTCTACGATTCTGGAGAATATTTGTGTATTTAGGGACCACTCTCCTTCTTTTACAGAAGTACGGCTGAGGAAATCCGCTGTGATGTTTTCCTTGCCTTTTAGATGAGTAGCCGAAAAAGAGAGACAGTGATCTTCGGCTTTCAGCAGAAGTGCGTTCGCTACCCTCATCAAGTTTCTTGAGCGGGTTCCCCCTTGGTGGTTTATGTAAGCTACCGTGACTTGATTGTCCGAGAGTACACGGACATGCTGGTCCTGAAAATATATAAGGAACTCGTTGAACGCATGCTGCACCGCCAGAAGCTCTTTAACATTTGATGACAACTGTTGCTCACTGCTTGACCAGGTTCCCTGCACTAATTTCCCTTCAAAGTGAGCTCCCCAACCTGTAGCACTTGCATCAGTGGACAAGACTGCAGTTGGACTACATTCCCAGGGAACCCCTTTAGCAAGATTGTCTTGTCGTAACCACCAACGAAGGGACCATATGGCACGAGGACCTAGCGTAAACTTACGGTCTAGATGCCCCTCTAAAGCTGCGTTATTGTACAACACATCCCACTGAAAGGCTCTTGAATGCAATTGTGACCAACGAACCGCAGGAAAAGTGGAGGTGAAGGTTCCCAATAGTGACATGGCCTTACGGAGTGACATAGAAGGTTTACGTATACATTGTTCTACCAACTCCCGGATTCTATCAATTTTCTCTTCTGGAAGACAACATAGCTGTTTCCTGGAATCTAATATGACCCCCAGATATTGTTGTACCTTGAGTGGAGATAGTCTAGATTTTTCTAAATTTAGAAACCACCCCAAACTCTCTAAGATCGACATGGTCTCCTGAAGGTGGGTCTCGCATTGAACCAACGAATTCCCCACTATCAGGAGATCATCCAGGTAAGGGATAATTAGAATGTCCCTTTCTCTTATATGGGCCATAACTTCCGCCATTACTTTAGTAAAAACCCGTGGGGCTATAGCTAAACCGAAGGGGAGTGCAGTGTATTGGAAGTGTTTAACCACCCCGTCTATTTCAATGGCGAGCCTCAAGTATTTCTGGTAATCACTATGAATTGGGATATGGTAATACGCATCTTTGAGATCGAGCACTACCATATAGCAGTGGGGAAAAAGTAACTTTATTACGGATTTTAAAGACTCCATTTTAAAGGTGTGCATTTTAAGGAAATTATTCAGGTATTTCAGATTTATAATTGTCCTGAAACTTCCATCCGGTTTCGGAATCAAGAAGAGCGGGGAGTAGAAACCAAGACCCTTTTCAGCTTCCGGAATCTCAATCAGGACGTGCTTTCTTATTAGGGTTTGTACTTCCGAAACGAGGGCAGCCTGGCGTTCTGGGGAAGAACTGAAGGGAACAACCATGAACCTTTTGTGAGGCAATGCTTTAAATTGAAACTTAAGACCATACTTAATCAGGCTCAAAATCCAATTACTATGAGAAATCTGTTCCCAAGCTGGGACAAAAAATGACAATCTCCCTCCCACCTGGGCTGATTGTGTATCCCCTGTCTTCTGCTCATTTTTTGGAGACGGACCAAAGAGTAGACCTCTACCTTTTCGCCCTCTTTCATCAGACTTGTCTTGCTCCCTGAAATATCTCTTCCGGAAAAATTTCCTCTTCCGGAACGATCTCTTAAAGGAGGGTAGAGGTACTGATGGAAACCCCTTCTTAGAGTCCCCCGCTTTCTCCAATAAGTCGTCCATGGTCTGACCAAAGAGGTATTCCCCTTCACACGGGATTGTACACAGTCTGGACTTAGTCTGTAAATCCCCTGGCCAGCTTTTAATCCACAAGGCTCGCCGAGCCGCATTTGACAGTGTTGCTGACTTTGCTGCCAACCTTATCGAGTCCACAGATGCATCAGCAAGAAAAGCTGCCGCCCCCTGAACCAGTGGAAGGGAAGAAATAATGTCTTTCCTAGAAGTCCCATCCTTCAACTGACTGTCTAGCTGTTCAAGCCACACCATCAGGGCTCTGGACGTACAGGTAGCTGCTACTGTTGGTCTCAGTGCTCCCGCAGCTGTCTCCCATGCCCCTTTCAGGAAAGTATCAGCCCGTCTGTCTATGGGGTCTCTCAATGAACCCATATCATCGAACGGGAGGGAAGTTCTTTTCGCTGCTTTAGTAACAGCAACATCCAGCTTGGGTGCTTTTAACCAGGAGGATCACATAGCATCCTCAAACGGATATTTCCTTTTAAAGGATGGAGGAACACTACCCTTCTTGTCAGGCTTTCTCCACTCCTTATCAATGAGGTCTTTCACCCTTGAATTTACTGGAAAGACCCTTCTCTTCTTTAGCCCCAGACCACCAAACATAACATCCTCAGCTGACTTCTCTACCCTCGAGTCCACTATCCCCATTGTAGATCGGACGGCTTTTACTAGGGCATCGACCTCCTTCAGGGGGAAGCACTGTCTGTCTGGCTCACTATCAGAGGAAGAGAAGGCGGAGGAGGAAGCGACCGATAGCTCAGAGTCTGAACCCGGCTGGGTTTCTTGTGGAATATGCCCAGACTCTGAACCTTGCAATGCTTTGCCTATTTCTTCCCTTATTAAAGTTCTTAGGCCTAGGGAAAAATCTGGGGTCTCCTCCGATATCATTTTGCTGATACAAAGCTGACACAACCTTTTGCTATATGAATCAGGGAGTGGACAGCTGCATAAGGCACACTCTCTGTGCTTGGACTTCGAGGAACATTTCTTGCTCTAAAAGAAAGTCATAGATAGAAAGAAGGAGGAAACATTAGTAGAACTTTCACGAAGATTCCACTCACCCCACAGAACCTTCGGTACCGTAGAAGCAGAAGAATCCAGCATGCATGGCGAGGAATCACGCCGCACCGGACCGTCCTTCCTGCTCTTAGTGGTAGCTCTTCTAGTTGTACGACCAGACCCTAGCCGGGAATGACGCTGCGCCACTAGTTGTGAGGGCTCCCCAGAGGGCTGCTCCTGCAGCAGATGTTGTTGCCTAGGTGACAGCTCCTGTGAATCTTCCATAGCTTACAATGTAAGAATGGTCTGGGAAGCACCTCTGTATGTTACCAGACCCTTTATATACTGGCCATACCGGTACCATGTGTGGGTGTGTGTTTCCTTTTTTTTTTTTTTTTTTTACCCAGGAGTGCGTTACCTGCTCCTTGGTCTTCCTCCCCAGGTCCAGGTGGGATCCAGGTGGGCTACTCGCCGCCAGGTCCTCAATCCCCCAGCGTTCAGCTGCTCGCGCCAAAAAATTCAAATGAGCCCCGCCCGTTCCGGTGACGTCACAGGGCTTCCTGCCCGGCGCACCGGAAGTCGCGTCAGAAGGTCGCGCCCGTCACGTGCGCCGCCGGCGCGACCTGGATCTCCTGCAAGCGGTAGCGGGGGGGGGGAAGCCCGCTAACGGCCCCACACCTGGCGGACATCTACCTCCCGTGAGGCGATGTCGCGCCTGCCGCAACGCTCACGGAGGCGCCCCCATGAGCCCTGCCGTGGCGTCTCCAGAGGACCGGGACGGACCGGCTCCAACCACCTGCTGTGGCCCTCTCTGGGACAGGAGTCCATCTTCTGCAGGTAAGCCTGCAAGGTCCCCCATCATGGACAGGAAACCTAAACTGAGGCGGAAAGAGAGGGCCGCCCTTTTTAACCTGTAGGTTTCCTGTCCTTGATGGGCGGATCCTCTCTCTCACGTGGTGCTGTCATGGACGACCGAATAAAATGGCTCTATTCTATATATCAGATGTATTTCTAGATTTACATCTCAATATCCAAATCAAGAGTTTACGAGTATCATGAGTTGGAAAAGAATGAGCGTTCTATGTGTACACAACGTTCTCATGGATTTTATGGCTATCTGATGGCTAAATGATTAAGTTTTTAATCCAGAACGCTGGATACCTCTAACAGTGCATGGCAGAAGCACATTTCCGTGCACCTAGAGAAAGCAAGTGCGTATACAGAAAATCTACATAATTCTGCTTGCGTGTGTAACATCTCAGTAGCCCGAATGCCCAGATTGCTTGGCAACTTAAGCCCCCCATAAACATTACATGGCTGTTGGATGAATGAGGCTTCTGTTGATCATTCGACCAACGGCCATCTCAGCAGACTCTACCATACTCTATGCGAAAGCCGCCAGCCGACATCTTCAGGAGAACATTATGATCGACAGTCCTCAATCGGAAATTCTTAAGCAACATCTCCCCTGACAAACCGTTGGCTGGTGTTCCCATACTTAATAGAGTTTAGGCCAAATCCATCGATATCGCTGGGTTCAGCTGAAATTAGTCTTTAGTCACTGCCCATCAAGTAGGCCACAATCTAAACGTTGCCATACCCATTAGACTAAAGTTGATGAAAACTGACGATTTAAATCATGATGAATGTTTGTCAGCAGATATTTAACAATGAACACTTGTGTTAGCTGACTGATAACAATCCATAATTATTTGAAACAAAGTCAACTGTGTTTGAAGATTCTTCTCATCTGATAGTGGGAAAAAGATCTTTTTTAAATGCGCACAAATTATCTTTCTTGCAAAGAATGGAGGAGATTAACTATGCTAAATGTTTTATAATTTTGCTGCCTGATATGGTAAAAATAAATAGTCTTAAAGGGTTGTTGTCTAGTATTCTGACTCCATAACTAGGCTGCGTGTGTAGGGCGCTTTTGAGACACCATTTCTTGGCTGTCTCTATGTACCAGTACTCACATGAAGAAATTTCATCAGATACCTTGTCTCGAAGGCAGAAGCATGTATGAAGACTCCAGAAGAAGGTTTATGATTCTAAAGTTGTGGGGAATTACATTTAACCTTATAATATTGATGATCTATCCTTAGCATTAAAATCAGATCAGTGATGGTCTGACACTGAACAATCAGCTGTTTTCAGCTCCAGCTGAATGTAAACAGTGTGCGAAATCGGAACAGCACAGTTCCACTCACTATGCAGCTACTGTTGTCGAGAACTGCAGCTCAGCTTCTAGTCAGACAATCCCTTTTAATGCCTTGCAACGTATTTACTATGCATTTTTTCCACTTTTATGTGGTTCATGCTTGTCTTCATAAAGAGGAGTGACTTCACAGAAAGGTGCATGATGGTACAACCATCCTTCACCAGAGTAGCACAACTGCCTTCCTCTGATCCATATGAGATTTCCTCCTGAAAACCAAAGATCTGATGAAGATCAGATTTCATGACCGAAACGTCACGTGTTTGTGGATTGCAGGGGTGGATTAAGAGTAGAAAGGGCCCCGGGCAGTTTAGAAGGCGCGGGCCCCCCCCTCCACACACACCTGATGTATCACATGCCACATGATCCCCTGTGATAGATCATGTGATAGTTCACGTGAAATTAATTTGGCATAATATTAATTATAATAATTTTTTTTAGGCTGTGTGCCCACTATGCGTTTTTTAAGCGTTTCCGCAGCGGCAATTCCACTGCAGAAATACTTAAAAAACGCTTCGTAGAAGGTCTGCCATGTTCCCCAATGATAATCCGCCTGTGCTGTGCACATGCTGCGGAAATTTCCGCTGCGGATTATCATTGCGGAAAAAAACGCAGCACTACCAATTATTTTACGGAAGCGCTGTGTTTTCGCCGCCATTGACTTGCACTGGAACGCATGGAATCCACATCACTGCATCTGTACATGCGGAATTCATGCGTTTCAATGTGCGGATGGTACCCGGGTCTGGAGGACAGGAGACTCTCCTCCGGACCCAGGTACCATAGAACCTGTGAAAAAAAGAATAAAATAAAAAATAAATATTATACTTACCTTCTGATGGCCCCCGGTGTCTTTATCCGATGCATCCTGGCTTGCCGGCAGCTCGCGATGGTCTGAAAGGGACCTGCCGTGACGTCATTTAGTCATGTGACGGGTCACGAGACCGCTGACGTCGGCAGGCCATCAGAATGTAATTATATATTTATTTTTTACCATTCTTTTACGGTCACACTATATAAATCCATGCTGGTTGCATGGATTTATATAGTGTGACCAAGTTGTCAAGCACTTTCCAAGTGATGCTAAAATCGCTTGGAAAGCGCTTGTCAACCCGCATGCGTAAATGCATGTGAAGAACGCTTCACTTCCGCATGTCCCTGTCAGGAAAAACGCATGTACAATCCGCATGTAAAATCCGCATGCGTTTTTTCTGCCAGGGAGATGCAGAAACGCTCAAAAAAAATCCGGAGCATTTCTGCATTGTGGGCACATAGCCTTACATTAATTGCATGACTCAATATTGAGCACATGTAGCCATCTATACACGGCGGGAGGCCGCACATTACCATCTATAGACAGCAGGAGGCCGCACATAGCCATCTATATACAGCGGGAGGCCGCACGTAGCCATCTATACACAGTAGGAGGCCGCACGGAACTATCTATACACAGCAGGAGGCCACAAGTAGTCATCTATGCACAGCAGGAGGCCACACGTAGCCATCTATACACAGCGGGAGGCCGCAAGTAGCCATCTGTACACAGCAGGAGGCCGCATGTAGCTATCTATACATAGCAGGAGGCCGCATGTAGCCATCTATACACAGCAGGAGGCCGCACATAGCTATCTATACACGGCGGGAGGCCGCACGTAGCCATCTATAGACAGCAGGAGGCCGCACGTAGCTATCTATACACAGCGGGAGGCCACACGTAGCCATCAATACAAAGCAAGAGGCCGCACGTAGCCATCTATACACAGCAGGAGGCCGCATGTAGCCATCTATACACAGCGGGAGGCCGCACGTAGCCATCTATACACAACGGGAGGCAGCACGTAGCCATCTATAGACAGCGGGAGGCCGCATGTAGCCATCTATACACAGCAGAAGGCCACACGTAGCCATATATAGACAGCGGGAGGCCGCACGCAGCCATCTATACACAGCGGGAGGCTGAACGTAGCCATCCATACACAGCGGGAGGCCGCACGTAGCCATCTATACATAGCGGGAGGCCGCACGGTGCCATTTATACACAGCGGGAGGCCGCACGTAGCCATCTATACACAGCAGGAGGCCGCACGTAGCCATCTATACACTGCAGGAGACCGCACGTAGCCATCTATACACAGCGGGGGGCCGCACGTAGCCATCTATACACAGCGGGAGGCCGCACGAAGCCATCTATACACAGCGGGAGGCCGCACGTAGCCATCTATACACAGCAGGAGGCTGCACGTAGCCATCTATACACAGCAGGAGGCTGCACAGCGCCATATACACACAGCAGGAGGCCGCACGTAGCCATCTATACACAGCGGGAGGCCGCACGTAGCCAACACACAGCAGGAGGCCGCACGGCGCCATCTATACACAGCGGGAGGCCACATGTAGCCATCTATACACAGCGGGAGGCCGCACATAGCCAACACACAGCAGGAGGCCGCACGCCGCCATCTATACACAGCGGGAGGCCGCATGGCCCCCCCCCAGACATATACAGTACAGACCAAAAGTTTGGACACACCTTCTCATTTAAAGATTTTTCTGTATTTTCATGACTTTGAAAATTGTACATTCACACTGAAGGCATCAAAACTATGAATTAACACATGTGGAATTATATAATTAAAAAAAAAGTGTGAAATAACTGAAAGTATGTCTTATATTCTAGGTTCTTCAAAGCAGCCACCTTTTGCTTTGATGACTGCTTTGCACACTCTTGGCATTCTCTTGATGAGCTTCAAGAGGTAGTCACCGGAAATGGTTTTCACTTCACAGGTGTGCCCCAATAAGTGGGATTGCTTGCCTTATAAATGGGGTTGGGACCATCAGTTGTGTTGTGCAGAAGTCAGGTGGATACACAGCTGATAGTCCTACTGAATAGACTGTTAGAATTTGTATTATGGCAAGAAAAAAGCAGCTAAGTAAAGAAAAAAGAGTGGCAATCATTACTTTAAGAAATGAAGGTCAGTCAGTCCGAAAAATTGGGCAAACTTTGAATGTGTCCCCAAGTGCAGTTGCAAAAACCATCAAGCGCTACAAAGAAACTGGCTCACATGAGGACCGCCCCAGGAAAGGAAGACCAAGAGTCACCTCTGCTTCTGAGGATGTTTATCTGAGCCACCAGCCTCAGAAACCGCAGGTTAACAGCAGCTCAGATTAGAGACCAGAGATATTGAGATATTTGGTTCCAACCACCGTGTCTTTGTGCGACGCAGAAAAGGTGAACGGATGGACTCTACATGCCTGGTTCCCACCGTGAAGCATGGAGGAGGAGGTGTGATGGTGTGGGGGTGCTTTGCTGGTGACACTGTTGGGGATTTATTCAAAATTGAAGGCATACTGAACCAGCATGGCTACCACAGCATCTTGCAGCGGCATGCTATTCCATCCGGTTTGCGTTTAGTTGGACCATCATTTATTTTTCAACAGGACAATGACCCCAAACACACCTCCAGGCTGTGTAAGGGCTATTTGACCAAGAAGGAGAGTGATGGGGTGCTACACCAGATGACCTGGCCTCCACAGTCACCAGACCTGAACCCAATCAAGATGGTTTGGGGTGAGCTGGACCGCAGAGTGAAGGCAAAAGGGCCAACATGTGCTAAGCTTCTCTGGGAACTCCTTCAAGATTATTGGAAGACCATTTCCAGTGACTACCTCTTGAAGCTCATCAAGAGAATGCCAAGAGTGTGCAAAGCAGTCATCAAAGCAAAAGGTGGCTACTTTGAAGAACCTAGAATATAAGACATATTTTCAGTTGTTTCAAACTTTTTTGTTAAGTATATAATTCCACATGTGTTAATTCATAGTTTTGATGCCTTCAGTGTGAATGTACAATTTTCAAAGTCATGAAAATACAGAAAAATCTCTAAATGAGAAGGTGTGTCCAAACTTTTGGTCTGTACTGTACATACACGCATAAACACATTTGAAACACAAAAATACATATAAACAGACATCACACAATGATATCTGCCTGCACACACACACACATGCACACACACACACTCACTCAATCACACACACTCTCACACACACTCACCATCCCCCAGCTCGGCTCCAGTCCTCCTGCTCCTCTTCTCGGTGGTAAGTAGCAGTGCAGGCCGGGCGCGCACTGCGTGACGTCACAGCTAGGAGACACGGCCACGCACAGGGCCGTGTCTCCTAGCTGTGACGCGGCTGGACCAGCACAGGGAAGTTAACAGCTGCAGTGCTGGCCCGGCCGAAGAAGAAGTAGCGGCCGTGCGCCGCTGCTGGGGGAGCGGTCCGGGGGCCCCCCCGCTACTGTCTGCCGGTATGTGCCATGGCGCTGCACATATAATGAGGGCAATCTGGCCATAGACACCCCGGAGCCCTGGGCCCCCTGGAGGCCCGGGACCCCGGGCGGTAGCCCAGATTGCCCTCATTACAATCCGCCTATAGTGGATTGCATAGAAATAAAAGAATATAATCATTTCAGAACAAAAAGGAGTGCCAAATTCTTACTAAACATGGTCAATGACACCGGGCAAGGAATACACAATCTTTTTGGGAATGTTCTTTCTAAAGGGGATACTTTGTGTACAAAAGATATTTTCTCCAACTATTAACCCTGTTGTTCTGTTCGAGTCTACTATACATTTATAATGTTGCGGTCATTTTTGACCGGACCTATTAAAGTCTTGATTTTTAGCTAATTTAAGTGTTTTATTTGAATACCTGTTGCATTACTATACTGTATGTGGACGTGGTGGGATGGCTTTTACATTATTTTGATCAAAATTATGTTAACTAAATACCCTTTATTATTTATAATTATTTTTGCACTGTGCGATTTATCCATTTACTTCCAGTTATTTGGGTATTTTGCTTGTCTTTGGTCATGGTTGTAAAAAAATGAAAAATGAAATCAAAAACTTAATTTTTATTTCTTTTGTATCAAAAAATGTTACATGGCCTTATTGCAATTTTCATGCATACTGCACATTTGCACATAAAAAAAATATTCTTTATATAACTGTAAACTATAACTAATAACAACAAACTGTATTTAAATATATTTTTTTCAAAAAATCAAAAAAATAAGAAGTTTACTTTTTTCTATATAAAATGGTAAATAAGGTTCACGGTGCTAAATTTACTGTTTGCATTCGTCACAGGTATAATTTACATGTCTTTTGCATAAGTACTTTGCATAACTGCAACATATCACATTTGTTTTGTGATTACTTGATGTTGGACAGAAGGCGCATTGTTTTCGTTTTGGGCTGGTTGCGTTGCTGGTGGAGGCTGTTGGTATCGTAGCAGTGCCGGTGGAAGCCCTTGGTTCACTTTCTTTAGCATGCTGTTGGATCCTGTGAACAATGGATTGCTTGCCGGCAGCTCTCGATGGCCTCAAAAGGACCTGCCGTGACGTCATTTAGTCATGTGACGGGTCACGCGACCGCTGACTTCGGCAGGCCATCAGAAGTTAAGTATATATTTATTTTTTACCATTCTTTTATGGTCACACTATATAAATCCATGTCGGTTGCATGGATTTATATAGTGTAACCAAGTTGTCAAGCACTTTCCAAGTGATGCTAAAATCGCTTGGAAAGCGCTTGTCAACCCGCATGCGGAAATGCATGTGAAGAACGCTTCACATCCGCATGTCCCTGGCAGGATAAACGCATGTACAATCCGCATGCGTTTTGTCTGCCAGGGAGATGCAGAAACGCTCAAAAAAAATCCGGAGCATTTCTGCATCGTGGGCACATAGCCTTACATTAATTGTATGACTCAATATTGAGCACACGTAGCCATCTAAACACAGCAGGAGGCCGCACGGAGCCATCTATACACGGCAGGGAGCCCGCACGGAGCCATCTAGACACAGAGGGAGGCCGCACTGTGCCATCTATACACAGCAGGGAGCCGCACGGTGCCATCTATACACAGCGGGAGGCCGCACGGCCCCCCCTCCAGAGACAGCAGGAGGCCGCACGGCGCCATCTATACTCAGCAGGAGGCCGCAGGCAGTCACGCACGCAGTTACGCACACAAACATATACAGACATATACATACACGCATAAACACATTTGAAACACAAAAATACATATAAACAGACATCACACAATGATATCTGCCTGCACACACATACATACATACATACACATACACACACACACTCACTCTCACACATACACACTCTCTCTCACACACACACTCACCATCCCCCGGCTCGGCTCCAGTCCTCCTGGCTCCTGTTCCTCTCCGGTGGTAAGTAGCAGTGCAGGCCGGGCGCGCACTGCGTGACGTCACAGCTAGGAGACACGGCTGCGCACAGGACTGTGTCTCCTAGCAGTGACGCGGCCAGGCCAGCACACAAGGAAGTTAACTGCTGCAGTGCTGGCCCGGCCGAAGAAGAAGCAGCGGCCGTGCACCGCTGCTGGGGGAGTGGTCCGGGCCCCCCCCGCCACTGTCTGCCGGTATGTGCCACGGGGCCGCACATATAATGAGGGCAATCCGGCCATAGCCCCCCTGGAGCCCCGGGCCCCCTGGAGACCCGAGGCCCCGGGCGGTAGCCCGGACTGCCCTCATTATAATCCGCCTATGCTTATGAGTTGATTTAGAGTTTCAACTGCCCATTTTGTGGCATTGTAATGCAAAATCATGTCCAGCTTTCTGTCGTCTCGATTACTGATTGCACTATCACGGTGCATTGTGTTCATCAGAATGACCTGTTTTTATTTTTTTTAGGAACGTAAGAAACTACTGTTGAAAATAAGAAAATCTTTTCATTTACAATGTGAAATGTTGACAATTGAATTGAACTATTTCTATATGAACAGCAGGGTAAATTAGATACAGCCAAAAATTTTTGCACATAACTATACTGGAAGCGAATCCATCTGCTGTATCGTAATTTGAAAATGTATGTGTGTAAATCGGCACGGACCGAAAGGACCTAGATAAATTGGTAAATAGTAGTAGATGCAATATAAGGAAAAGCCAATTAACCACAAGTTTCAGAACCGCAAAATGAATATTTTAAAAAATATCAAATTTCAAATTTCAAAACAGAATAGCAGGGTTAAAAATTAAAAATTCACATACAGATGACTTTTTATCAAAATGTTAAAACGCTAAAATGGCTGTTGTGAAAAATGAGTGGTTTTCTGCGCTGCTGGTAAATTCCCATGGAAAGGACCCAGGACACAGGATGAAAGAATTGTGGTTTTAACATCTACATGATTCGAAGTTATCCAACTTCTTCCTCAGGATTCAACCACAGAAAACCACTCATTTTCCACAACAGCAATTCTGGGCTTGTGACCTGTGGGCTTGCAGCAGCTGGTATTGAGTTGGTATTGAGTTGGCCTTGAGATCGTTGTGTCGTCACAACTAGTGTTGAGCCACCCCCGTAGTGTTCGAGTTCGGTTCGGTTCGTCGAACACCCGTGTGTTCGCCGAACTGTTCGTCGAACTGTTCGTCGAACACCTTCGAACACCGTTAAAACCAATGGCAGGCAAACAAAAACACATAGAAACACATAGAAAACACCTTCAAAGGTGTCCAAAAGCTGACAAACTGCTCAGAAGACATAACTAACACATGGAAAAGTGACAAGTACATATAGTCATGCGAAAATAAAAGAGGTGGAGGAGTAAAAGGAGAGGCCAAAAAGTGAGAAGCCGACATGGCCAGTCCGCTCCTGCACGTGCCACCTCCGTGTCGCCGGGTTTGTGCCAGAGCCGCGGTGAACCCTGACGGCCAGCCCCCCTCTCCCAATACTGGTGCCTGTCCGCTGGTGGGTCGAGCGAGCCCCCCTGTGGTGGAGGCAGCTCTAAGCTTTTTAATTTAAATTGTCTCTCTAATTTGAATGAATACACTTTAAATCCATTTACAAGGATCTATTGGAGGGCAAGTCTCATGCCAGCAGCCGCGTAATTCCAGCTCCATTAGCGTCCACTAAAGCTGCTGCAGTTAAAAAGCTTTTATAAGGATCGAGCTCGGCTGTCCACCGCAAGGCATCCTACTGCCAGTCCCAGCCCCTATGCCTTGGGGTGCCTCCTGATGCTCTTCACTAAGTATCCCATGGTCCCGAAGCATTTCCTTTGAAAAAATTAAGTGTCTAAACTACAGGTGGTGTAGCTTGCTTAACAGCCGGGATAATCCGCTGACTAGCAGACACTGCTACTAGGCACAAAGTATTTCCTGGGCTAGATGCAGTTAAAAATTTGTAATTAGATACTCTCGTTGGATGCTGAGAAAGCATTCCATAGAGTCTCCTGGCATGCCATATATGATTCTCTTAAAAAGCTTGGGGTAGGGGTCTAGGGGACCCTTTTATAGCCAAAATCACGGCCCTGTATCACAATACGTCACCTAGGCTGAAGATAAATGGAACTGTAGCACCCTGAGGGCTCGGTTGCTACAGACGTATTGCACCTCACCCAGAGGTGTGATATCTCACTCTCAGGTAAGGATGGAGTGTGGATCAGGACCCGACACCTGCATGCATTACACCACATTGCCGTGGGGCAGGGCGACCAATATGCCCCTGAGATGGGCACGACAGTCCCTGTCCCTGGCTGGAGTGGGGGGAGGGAACACTGAGGAAGGGGAACCCTGTAGTGCAGGAGCAGGGAGGAAGCAGTTCCTGGGTGCATTGAGAAGGGAGTATAAAAGGTGGGCACCATCTTAGTTCAGTGCAGAGAAGTCTGAGCAGAAGTGGCAGGGAGCAGGGGCTCTGCATGAGCTCTGCTCTGGAGGCGGGCCTAGTAACTCTGGAGGCGGGCCTAGTAACAGAGGCCCAGGCCTGGAAGAGGGAGAAGGAAGGAAGAGGAGCGGAGAAGGCTCCAGGAACGAGGAATGAAGGGATCCCAGGGGTGCGGACGGGCGAGTCGCCACCGCACGCCCGAATCCACCTGCGTGGAGGGGTCAGGCCAAAGGGGGAGACCGGTCCCCGAACTAGTGGAGGCAGGAAATGACCCTCAGCTAGAAACCGGAGGCTCTGACATTTTATGTGGCGCAGCCCCTCGCTACACCCGCTAGGAAGGCACCACATAGGGTCAGGGAAACTGGCGCCAAGTTTACCAAGAGGAGGCCCGAGGCAGCCGGACAGAAGTGTTGGTAAGAAAGGCCAGACAAAGGACACACAAAGGGGGTCCTGTGAAGTGCTCCAAAGTTATCTGGGAGTTGTCTGAGCCCCTCACCTGGTGAGCACAGTACGACGTGGGCAGCCGTTACCTGCAGACGTGGTCTGGATAATAAGAACTGTGAGTAAAGGCCCTGAACTGCATCACTGACTCCGTGTCGTTACTGCTGCTGCCCTGCACCATCACCCCCATCCTCCGCATACACTGCCCTGAGGCTATACTCCTCCCGTGGGGAGTTATGCTACGCTCTGCTGCACCCACAACACCAGCCTCAGCGGTCTGCCCTGTAGCGGCGGTTCACTCTGACCGCAATCCACGGGTGGCGTAGTCGGACATTTAAACATCAAAACCACATAAATAGTTCCGCCACTGGTTTGACCGCCCTGAGCCACGGAACCGGGTCGCCGCCACGAAGACTACAACCACCAGCATCCACCAAAAAGGGTCCGGCTCCGGGTGTCCCAAGGCCCAGGGGGTGCGTAAGAACATTTTCATCACCTTTCACAATCACCAATGGGACAAGGCAGGGATGTCCTCTGTCCCCTCTCTTATACATCCTAGTGACGGAGCACCTGCTCTCATCAATTCGCCATAACCCCAATATTAGGTGGATTGAGGTGGGAGGCACCGAGTACAAGTGCTCTCTATTTGCTGATGATGTCCTAGTATATATCACTCAATCACATATATCCATCCATGCTGTTATGGCTGAAATAGATCACTTTGTTACATGGTCAAATTTTAAAATCAATGCAGCGAAGTCTGAGGCCCTCGATGTCTCCCTCCCCAAATCCATATAGGATTCCATCCAGTCCAACTTTCCCTTTGCCTGGCCCTCACAGGGTATCAAATACTTAGGAATTCCTATTCATAGAGACCTCTCCCACCTATGTTATCTTAATTTTGGGCCCTTTATTGAACAACTCCATACAGACCACGGTTGGCAAGTTAGAACTGTAAGATTCACTACGTGAACCGCTGGTGTTTTGTGGAAAAGCACATGTACACTGCGTTCCAAATTATTATGCAAAAAGTGTTTAGGAGTGATAAGGGAAGAATTTGTTTGTTTGTCAGTTAAACTCATTGATGGTGATGTGTGTCAGGGCTCTTTATATCACTGTAAGCAATTGCAGACACCTGTGCTAATTAGTTTGGCAGGTGTGTCCAATGAAAGGCAAGACTACTTAAGAAGGCTCTCTCACATTATTAAGCAGCCTACATTTTCTGCCAAAATGGGAAAGAAAAAGGATGTGTCGGCTGCTGAGAAGCAACAAATTGTGGAGTGTTTAGGTCAAGGCATGACTACAATCAACATTGTGCGATGATCAGGAGGAAGTGTCTTGGCAATCAAGAAGTATGTAGCTGATTCACAGTACACACGTGTGCGTGCTGATAAGGGCAAATTGAGGACTCTTTCCTACAGGCAATTACGTCAGGTTGAAAGAGCAGCGGCAAAAAAGCCTTGTCATAGCAACAGACAAGTTTTTGAAGCTGCTTGTGCCTCCAACGTCCCCCGAACAACAAGATGCAGGGTCCTTCAGAGGTTTGCAGCTGTGCATACGCCATCCTGTCGACCTCCTCTATCCACTTCACACAAGCAGAA
Source organism: Phyllobates terribilis (assembly GCF_046119375.1). NCBI lineage: Eukaryota > Metazoa > Chordata > Amphibia > Anura > Dendrobatidae > Phyllobates > Phyllobates terribilis. The sequence continues at coordinate 210,349,721 of NW_027362767.1, read as the reverse complement.
ACGGCTCCAGTGGGCCAAACATTACATGAAGACTGATTTCAAAACAGTTTTGTTCACGGATGAGTGCCGTGCAGCGCTCGATGGTCCAGATGGATGGAGTGGAGGATAGCTGGTTGATGGACACCCCACGCAAACACGGCTACAGCGCCAACAAGGAGGAGGTGGAGTAATGTTTTGGGCTGGAATCATGGGGAGAGAGATTGTCGGCCCCTTTAGGATCCCTGAAGGCGCTAAAGATGAACTCCATAATGTATGTGGATTTTCTCAAACAGCACTTCCTGCCATGGTTCAAGAAGAAGAACCGTGTATTTCACAGCAAGATCATTTTTCTGCATGATAATGCACCATCTCATGCTGCACATAAAACATCTGCATCTCTGGCTGATATGGGCATAAAAGGGGACAAACTTATGGTGTGACCCCCATGCTCCCCTGACCTCTACCCCATTCAGAACCTTTGGAGCATCATTAAAAGGAGTGTCTATGATGGCGGGAGGCAGTTCACATCTAAGCAACAGCTCTGGGAGGGTATTCTGTCCTCATGCAAAACAATTGAAGCAGAAACCATCCAAAACCTGACAAATTCAATGGACGAGAGAGTTCAGAAGCTCCTTTCGAACAAGGGGTCCTATGTGAAAATGTAACATCACCTAGAATAAAGTTTTGAGTTGAAAACTGTTTGATTTCAGTTTCTAACAACCTGCTAATGCTTATAATTTCAAAAATGACCATTTTTTTGGTCTTTATTAAAATGAAAAGGTTGATCGAAAAGTTTGGGGGATCTAAGAGTGTGGCAACCCAGTAGTCATGATTACTTCGAATTCTGACAATATGAGGGTCATGCTGCAAGTAGTGCAGCAAGAAGGCACTTATGTGTCTTGCGCATCTCGGAGCCCCAAAATTATTTTCCGGGCTAGATGCAGCTAAATATTATTTTTAATTTTAAATCTGGTGAAGCTTTAGTATAGATGGCCTAATAGGATCAGTGCTGCACACTGCTACAAAGCCCAAATTATTTTCCAGTCAAGATACAGATAAACATGATTAGTAATTTGAAAGCTTAAAACGGTTGGTAGGGTGATTTTAACCAATCATCAAGCTTTTACTCTCCCCAGGATGACACAGGGGTAGAAAAGTCGTTTCGGATCCATGATTTGTTCATCTTTATGAACGTGAGTCTGTCTACATTATCAGTGGAGAGCCGCGTGCGCTTATCTGTCAGCACACCACCAGCAGCGCTGAACACACGTTCAGACAGAACGCTGGCTGCGGGGCATGACAAGATCTCCAAGGCGTAAGTGGCTAGCTCCGGCCATTTATCCAGATTGGAAGCCCAAAAAGAGCAAGGGTCCAGTGACACAGTCGTGGCTTCAATGTTTACTTGGAGATACTCCTGTACCATCGTCTCTAGGCGTTGACTATGTGTCAGACTTCTTGTCTCCTGTGGCCTTGCAAAGGATGGGCTAAAAAAGTGGTGAAATGATTCCGCAAAATTGATGTTACCAGCAGATACTGTGGTTCTGTTACGGTTTGAGTGCTGAACACTTGACGGTCCCACGGTTGGCAAGTTGGAACTGTGAGATTCACTACGTGCACCACTGGTATTTTGTGGAAAAGCACATGTAAGATTCTGCAACAGTCTCTGCTGATACTCCTGCATGCGTGCATCCCTTTCTATGGCAGGAATAATTTCTGCAAATTTACTTTTGTACCGGGGATCTAACAGTGTGGCAACCCAGTAGTCAGGATTATTTCTAATTCTCACAATTCGAGGGTCATGTTGCAGGTAGTGCAGCAAGAAGGCACTCATGTGTGTTGCGCATCCAGGAGCACCAAGTCCCTGTTGTGTTGGTGGCGAGGTAACAATCATGCTTCCTTCCTCTGTCCTCTCCCCCCAACCTCGCACAACAGAAATGTGATCAAGGTCTCCCTCATCTGATGAGTCTTCCATCAGTTCGTCCTCCACTTCTTCCTGGGCTCCTGCACCTTCCTCACTAGTTTGGCTGCTACCATGCGCCCTGGTAAAACCATCTCCCCCACCCTCACATGCCTGCTGCCTTGGTGCTGCCGACTGTCTGGACCTTGCAGATGTTAGCCCTTCCGCATACAACTCCTCCTCCTCTACTTCCTCCACCTCCTCTTGTGCCACCACCTGACTCCGAATTCTGTTTAACATGTGCTCCAGCATGTAAATCACCGGAATAGTCATGCTGATAATGGCATCGTCAGCACTAAACATCTTCGTCGCCATTTCAAAACTGTGCAGAAGGGTGCATAGGTCCCTGATCTGAGACCACTCCTCCAGCGTGATTTGCCCCACCTCTGAATCTCGTTGGCCCAGGCTATACGTCAGAACGTATTGCACCAGGGCTTGTCGGTGCTGCCACAGTCGCTGCAACATGTGCAGAGTTGAATTCCACCGGGTAGGCACATCGCATTTTAGCCGGTGAAGTGGCAGGCCCAACGACTTCTGTAGAGATGTAAGTCGCTGAGCTGCGGGATGCGAACGGCGGAAGTGAGCACACAGCGACCGTGCCCTCTGCAGAAGGCCATCTAGTCTGGGATAGTGGGCTAAAAATTGCTGGACAACCAGGTTCAACACGTGAGCCATACAAGGCACGTGTGTGACATTGCCCCGGCGAAGGGCCGCACCCAGGTTTGCAGCATTGTCGCACACGGCCTTCCCTGGTTTCAGGTCCAGTGGAGACAACCATTCATGAAATTGGTTCTCCAGAGCTGACCACAACTCCTCAGCTGTGTGACTCACATTTCCCAGACATTTCAATGTAAAAACCGCCTGATGACGTTGAGCCCTACTGCCAGCATAGTAAGGAGGTGTGCAGGATCCCTTCTGCGCAGTTAGAAAGCTTGTGGCATGACCAGACAGGCTTTGGGTGCAGGTGGAAGACCGAGAGGAGGTTGAGGAGGCAGAAGCAGTGGAGGAACTTTGACATAAAGAGGATTGACGCACAACTCGTGGGGACGGCAAGACTTGGACAGCAGCCCCTTGTCCTGCTGTCACCATAGTTACCCAGTGCCCAGTCAGCGACATGTAAAGCCCCTGTCCATGCCTACTCGTCCAAGTGTCTGTGGTGAAATGCACCCTGTCACACACAGAGTTTCTCAAAGAAGCGGTGATGTTGTGTGCGACATGCTGGTGGAGCGCAGGCACACCTTTCTTTGAGAAGTAGTGCCGACTGGGCATCTGGTACTGGGGCACTGCGACGGACATAAGGTCTCGAAAATCCTCTGTGTCCACCAGGCGGAAAGGCAGCATTTCTGTAGCCAAGAGCTTGCAGATGGTGAAATTCAACCTCTTAGCTTTCTCATGGCTAGGAGGAAATGGTCTTTTACTTGTCCACATCTGAGGGACCGAGGGCTGGCTATTGTGCTTAGACGGGGTTGATAAGGGTGTCCCCGGCAAACTGCCGGTCTGTGAGGAAGATGCAGGCGGACATGTTAGGTTGCTTTGATCCAAAGGTGGTGCTATCGATGTCGGACAGCGCTCAACACCAGCTGGTGTTCCCACCTCCAAAGAAAATGATGACCTGCCAATCACGCTGGCTGTTGCGGGTAAAGAGGTGGCAGGTCTGCGCCCCAAAACAGGTGTGACTGCTGTCCCCCCAGTCACAGAGGATGAAGAGGCCGCGGATGCACAAGATATGGCAGACGGTGGTTGGCCCGGCCGGCTAGGCCGCATTGTAGCACACTGAGCTTCCCACTGCAACTTATGCTTCATGTCCATGTGCCGGTTCATGCATGAAGTACTCAAACTATGTATTTTTTGGCCTCTACTTAGCTTTTGCTGACAAATGTTACAGATAACACGAGTTGGGTCATCTTTATCGATCTGAAAAAATGCCCAGGCTATGCAAGGCTTAGCACCCATGCGACCTGAAGAGCCACCACGACTTGTGGTGAGAGGCAGAGTTGTGTTTGAGGATGCAGTTGTTGACGTGCTTCCAGTACTACGTCTCTGTCCAGGAAGGCGCAACCTGACCTCGTCGTCACTAGCATCTTCCTCCACCTCCTCTGCTGACCTCATCTCTTGGCTGACTGTGGGTTGACAGTAAGTGGGATCTCCAACCTCATCATCATCACCCTGCGCATTATCACACCCGTCGTCCTCAGAGCCAACCTGTTCCTGCCCTGACAAAAAACTAAAGTTGTCGCTCCAATCAGGTATTTGAGTCTTATCATCGTCTTCCTCATTGTCTCCACCAACAGGAGTTACAGTTTGGGAATGAGGGTCTACATTATGGTCAGAACCTTCTGCGTCTGGTCCTGGATCCGACTCATAAAGATTCTGGGCATCAGTGCAGATCATTTCCTCGTCTGGATTCACAGAAGCGCTGGAGTCGACCTCTGATTCCCAGGCTATAGTATGAGTAAACAGCTCTGCAGACTCAACCATCTGTTCTACCTCATACTCAGACGGGCAGCTGGAGATTTGGGAGCTGTGAGGAAGCAAGTGCGATTGGGGTGACACCTTTGAGGACTGGAGTATTTGTGATATTGAAGTTGATGTGGAGGAGAGCCCACTTAAAGGAGCACTTGATATCCGTTGAAGCACCTGCTGTTTTTGTGCCTCATCTGGAATTTGTAGCGATTGGCGTGGCCGTAAGAAAGGGATCTTATCACATTGTCCGCTAAAAGAAGTAGACATTTTAGTTTGGCTGGAAGATGGTCTTTCTTCTGCAGATGTTACTGTTGCTTTAACACCTACCCCACGGACACAACCTTTTTTCCCCTTCCCAACACGAGTATTCCCCTTTCCACCAGCAGCAGGCCTTTTTCCACTCATTTTGGTGGTTAACTAATTCACAACTCTGGAGTTGTTTGCACAAAAAAACAATGGATGGTAACCGAGCAGAGCTGAGTGGCCAAACTGTGGTATTAGGCCAAAACTATTGGCTGGGTTAGATGCAGAAAAAAATTATATTCAATTTGCAACCTGATGGAGGTCAGTATAGATGGACTAATACAACAAGTCCCACACACAGCTAGAAGCCCAATATTTTTTCAGAGGTAGATGCAGAAAAAAATATATTCAGTTTGCAACCTGATGGAGGTCCCACAGCTAGAAGCCCAAATATTTTTTCAGAGGTACTGTAGATGCAGATAAAAATTATTTTTAATTTGCAACCTGATGGAGGTCAGTATAGATGGACTAATAGAGAAAGTCTGACACACTGCTAGAAGGCCAAATATTTTTTCAGAGCTAGATGCAGAAAAAAATTATATTCAGTTTGCAACCTGATGGAGGTCTGTATAGATGGATTAATAGAACAAGACCCACACACAGCTAGAAGCCCAATATTTTTTCAGAGGTAGATGCAGAAAAAAATATATTCAGTTTGCAACCTGATGGAGGTCAGTATAGATGGACTAATAGAACAAGTCCCACACACAGCTAGAAGCCCAATATTTTTTCAGAGGTAGATGCAGAAAAAAATATATTCAGTTTGCAACCTGATGGAGGTCAGTATAGATGGACTAATACAACAAGTCCCACACACAGCTAGAAGCCCAAATATTTTTTCAGAGGTACTGTAGATGCAGATAAAAATTATTTTGAATTTGCAACCTGATGGAGGTCAGTATAGGTGGACTAATAGAACAAGTCCCACACACTGCTAGAAGGCCAAATATTTTTTCAGAGCTAGATGCAGAAAAAAATTATATTCAGTTTGCAACCTGATGGAGGTCTGTATAGATGGATTAATAGAACAAGACTCACACACAGCTAGAAGCCCAATATTTTTTCAGAGGTAGATGCAGAAAGAAATATATTCAGTTTGCAACCTGATGGAGGTCAGTATAGATGGACTAATACAACAAGTCCCACACACAGCTAGAAGCCCAATATTTTTTCAGAGGTAGATGCAGAAAAAAATATATTCAGTTTGCAACCTGATGGAGGTCAGTATAGATGGACTAATACAACAAGTCCCACACACTGCTAGAAGGCCAAATATTTTTTCAGAGGTACTGTAGATGCAGATAAAAATTATTTTTAATTTGCAACCTGATGGAGGTCAGTATAGATGGACTAATAGAGAAAGTCCGACACACTGCTAGAAGGCCAAATATTTTTTCAGAGCTAGATGCAGAAAAAAATTATATTCAGTTTGCAACCTGATGGAGGTCAGTATAGATGGACTAACAGAGAAAGTCCCACACACAGCTAGAAGGCCAAATATTTTTTCAGAGCTAGATGCATACAAAAAATTATTTTGAATTTGCAACCTGATGGAGGTCAGTATAGGTGGACTAATAGAACAAGTCCCACACACTGCTAGAAGGCCAAATATTTTTTCAGAGCTAGATGCAGAAAAAAAATTATATTCAGTTTGCAACCTGATGGAGGTCTGTATATATGGATTAATAGAACAAGACCCACACACAGCTAGAAGCCCAATATTTTTTCAGAGGTAGATGCAGAAAAAAATATATTCAGTTTGCAACCTGATGGAGGTCAGTATAGATGGATTAATAGAACAAGTCCCACACACAGCTAGAAGCCCAATATTTTTTCAGAGGTAGATGCAGAAAAAAATATATTCAGTTTGCAACCTGATGGAGGTCAGTATAGATGGACTAATACAACAAGTCCCACACACAGCTAGAAGCCCAATATTTTTTCAGAGGTAGATGCAGAAAAAAATATATTCAGTTTGCAACCTGATGGAGGTCAGTATAGATGGACTAATACAACAAGTCCCACACACAGCTAGAAGCCCAAATATTTTTTCAGAGGTAGATGCAGATAAAAATTATTTTTAATTTGCAACCTAATGGAGGTCAGTATAGATGGACTAATAGAGAAAGTCCGACACACTGCTAGAAGGCCAAATATTTTTTCAGAGCTAGATGCAGAAAAAAATTAGATTCAGTTTGCAACCTGATAGAGGTCAGTATAGATGGACTAATAGAATGATGCTATGCCCAAAAGATTTTACTTCACTAGGTGCAGTAAAAAAATTGGTATTCTATACACAGGTGGTATATCTTGCAACACGGATAGGCTACTCCACTGACTAACACACTCTGCAATAGGCCAAAAAGGATTTGCTTTGCTAGATTCAGCCAAATGCTGTGAAAAAAACTTGCACAGCACTGGCACAGACATGCCTGGCAAAAACTGATAGGAACTGATGTAACCTAGTCCTGAAAAGGACTGCAATTACAATTAGTCTTTACTCCCACAATCTATCTATTTAAGAGCACAGACCTGCCTGATAAAAGTCGTAGGAAATGCTGTAACCTAGTCCTTAAAAGGACTGCAATCACAACTATTCCCTACTCCCAAGCTATCTGTATATTTGTGCGAAAATTGGCTTGAAATTAACAAGGTATAGCGCACACAGCAACAGCGGTGCCGTCTAACACGCAGCTGCAGCAGTGAGAAAATGGTGGCGATGGGGAAAATGGCTTGGTCTTATAGGGCAAGGACATGTGACATACACTGCCAATGACACATGCCCTTGCTTGTGTGAAAAAAAGCACTTCGCTCCGTGTGTGCGCTGCTGATAGGCTGACAGATTGCACCTCCCCACTGCAAATGCGGGAAAGAATAAAAAAAATGGAGATCTTCATTGTTCCTGCAGAGATCCATCCCCTGCCCCTCCCCCCGCCCCGCTGTACACTCAAACTGCGTATTAACATTAATTTTCATCATTACTGAGAAAAAATCCAGTTATGATTTTGGTGCACGAACAGTTATCGAACATAACCTCGAACAGCCGAATTTTTCTCAAATTGTTCGTGTTCGCCGAACGGCTCGAACACCGCCCAAAACAGCTCGAATTTGAGATTGGCGAACAGTTCGAGTAGAACAACGCTCATCTCTAGTCACAACCCCATCAAGTCAGCCCCATTATATTGTCACCACCAGATAAAACCCTATTCTTTTTGCTCCCTAACTTTTGGTACAAATTTGTTAATTTTTTTTTCAGAAATCAATAGTACACAAGAAAATAAGAAAGTAATATATCCTATCAGACAAATTTGCTTTTTTTTCCTCCTCGACTGATTTTTCACTTTCAATTCACGGATAAAAATCTGTAAAATCTTTATTCAGTGGAGACAGACTTTCCCATGACTGAAATAAGAGGTGACAATTGGTGCTTGTAAAGTTCTATGGAGATAGGGGAGGAGGAAGGAGGCACTTGAGTCGGATACAGAAATTCTGCTGTATGTCCTCCTGAAACGAGAGTTACATCTTAAATTTCCCCTGTTGAGTGCTCGTTCTGGTTAAAGGGGTTGTCTGGCGAAAACAAGTCATCTACTATCCGTGGGATAGACGACAACTTGTTGATGGGTGGGGACCCGACTGCTGGGATCAATGCACAATGTTAAAGGGTTGGTCCAGTGAAAACCTTTTCCCTAATTGTTAGAATGGAGCGGCAATGTGACTCGCCCCCTGGGCCTGCGTTGTGCGTGCACGTGTGTGCAGGAATACCCGGAGCCGGATCGCTGGGGGTTGTAGTCTCCGTGGCGATGACCCGGTCCATGCCCAGGGTGGTCAATTCAGTGGCAGTCTTATTAGTATTATAATTGTCCGACTACGCCACCCGTGGATTGCGGTCAGTGGGGACCGCCGCTGCGATGCAGACCGCTGGGGCTGATGGTGTATGCAGCTTAGGTAGTGTGACTCCCCACGGGAAGAGTGCAGCCCCAGGGCAGTGTAGTAAATGGTGGGAGTGATGGTACGAGCGTCCCAGCACTAATAGTGCTGGTGCGGTGAGGAAGCACAGAGACTTGGGATTGCAGTTCAAATGCTTTACTCACAGTTCTTTGTATTCTTAGTCACTTTGGTACCGATAGTGACTGCCCAAGCCGTGCTGCGTCCACCAGGCAAGGGGCTCGATCAACCCCCAGGTATCTCCGGAGTGTGGCACAGAACTCCCTTCTCTTCCCTTCTCTGGCCGTGCCCCACCAATGACTCTACGTTTGTCCGGCTGCCTCGGGCCTTCTCTTGGTATGCTGATTTCTGCGTCCCTGACCCTATGTGGTGTGCCTTCCTGGTAGGTGAAGTGAGGGGTCGCACCGAGATATAGTCACGACCGCCGGTCTTTGGCTGAGGATTAGTCGCCTCCACCAATTTGGGATCCGGTACCCTGTTCTGCCAACCCGTCACCCGCAATCTCCTGGGCCTATGGAGTTCCTTCTTCTCTCATGTCTCTGGGCCTCTCTTAATGTTCTGTTCCTTGTTTCCTTTCTCTTCTGTTCCTGTTCTCTCTGCTGTTTCTGGCCTCCACTCCAGGCCCGCCTCATGGAGCTGGGCCCAGACTGAGCCACAGCTCCCTGTCAGCCCTCTCTGGCTGAGCTCCTCTCCTCTTCTCCTCCTGACTGAACAGACTCCTTCTATCCCCAGAACTAAGATGGTGCCCACCTTATATACCTCCCTCTCTGTGTGAGCCCAGGTGACTAGCAACCAATCGGCTCCTACCTATGCCTAGAGACCCACCCCTATGCTCCTACACCACTGGGTTTTCCTTCCCCTCCCCACTCCAGTCAGGGACAGATGCTGTCGCGCCTGCACTTCTGTCTAGTGGGAGCACCGTTGAGCTGTCCATCTGAAATGGGGTGTGTGTGGTGCATGCAGCTTACTGAGTCCTGGTCCACACTCCATCCTTACCCGGGAGTGGAATATCACACCTCTGGTCTGAGGTGCAATACCCCTGTAGCGGCCGAACCCTCGGGGCGCTACATTCCCCCCTGGTAAATCACAGCACGTCCTCGGGCTGGAAAAGAGCAAAAACAATTTGAAACATCCAAAATTTTGGAATGCATTCGCATATAAGACATTAACTATTAACCCATCCCTTTATGGGAGGCACTTTTCTCTTTTTAACTTTACTGATACACTTTTTCTTTTCTTTAACATTCTTATTTCACTAGCTATGGTCAAAACTACCGGAACTCTTTTATCATATAAAATATCACATAAAACATTTGCATTATTACTCTAGCAGCATATAAAACCTTTTCATGTAAAACATTTTCAAGTGAAACAATTTTCTTCTTTTTTTTTTTCAAAAACACATTCTTGAGCGCTGGCCGCGGTGCAACTTGCGACCAGGTGTTCCTTCTTCTTAAAGGTGCAACAGTCCAATAAATTTGTTCTGAGGTAGACGTTGCAGTCTTTTTATAAAACCAGTAGGGGGCGCTTTAAGAAGCGCAACTATTTACAGGGGATTGGCCCTTCCCAGTCCTCGGCCAGGTAAAAAAAAGGGGGAGTGGCTGCTCACAGTCCTCAGCCTGGTAACTTAGGGATATAGAGGGCAACTTTTATCAGGAAACAATCTCACTAACAATCCTCATACCCTGACGGGTAACTATTTACAGTTCCACTTTACCGTTCACTGGTAACGGTGTCCTCCTTGCTCTTCTGGGTAGTCTTCAGGTCCGTCCGGACCCTCAGGGTACTCAGTGTCTGGGCGGTACAGCAGTTCCTTCTCGGTTAAGCGGTGGACATGGAGGGCGTACAGTACTTTAGCGCCCTTGTGCCGGGTGTAGGTGACCACATCACCAGGGTACAGGTCACGTCCGTGATGTCCCTCTGGCAGGTGGCTCTCAACGTCTCTTCTGGTCACGAAGACGTCGGTTGCGGCCTCTGGGTCTCTAACGAAGCCCTAGCCGTGCTCCAGCTGGAACTTTACTACGGTCCCGGTGGCTCGAGGACAGCGTAAGGCTTGGGAGTCCTGGTGGGCCCTCCGCTTTTGTTCCGCGCTCCGGGCTTGGAGCCACTCCTCCCTGATACGTCTCTGCCGCCGCTCTCTCTCGAAGACGGCCAGCTGCTGATGGCAGGACTCCAGGCGACGGGCTGCGTCCGCCCGGGTTTCTTGGGGGAACCCCATTAGATTTTCGCCAGTGGGGTCCCACTCAAATTGGGCGTCTTCCAGCAGGAGCGGGGTGTTCTCTGCGGGCTCCGGAGCCGGTATCAGAGGCTCGCGCGGGCGCTGGGTTTTCCAGGGCTGACCGCTGGTCAGTTCAGCCGGCCATTCCAGCGGCAGTCCATCCGGACCAGTATGGTGGGCAAACAGGTCCACGCCCAGCGGTGGTATGGCAGGGGACCCCAGTCGGGGAGCAGCACCCGGGGGCACTCGGCCTTGCGACCAGGCTGGTGGTCGTCCGCTGGTCGTGCCCGGGAGTGGCGCAGCCAAGGTAGGGGGCGCTGGTGAGGCAGTGGCACCCGGGTGCACTAGGCCTTGCGTCCCGGCCTGTGACGTCTCTCTCTTTACTGCGCCCGGGTTCAAAGGGCACAGCGTGGGGGTGGCGTGACAGCGACGCTTGCAGCCTGAGGCCTAGCTGGCGGCAGTGGAGGAGTGGTGTCAGGTACGGTCCCCGGGGCTTCGGGTCCCGCAACGGAAGGTGGGGGCAGGCTGGTGGCCTAAGGGTTTGGGGTGATGATGTCCCTGTTACCTGCCTCAGTCTCTGTGGCCTCCTCCGCGGCGGCGTCCGCAGCTGCCGGTCCACCTTCACCGCCCTCAGAGGCAGGCGCGCTGCTCTGTCCTCGCGGTGTCTCCTGTTGGCCGGTTACGTGCTGCTGGGTCAACTCCTCCTTCCACCCGGCAAACACGTCTCGCTGCACCCGGACCATCCTCCGATTTAGATCCTCCAGCGCAGCTCGCGCGCACTCCGGGTCTCTGGGCAGCTGTGCCAGCAACTCCATTAAGCTGCAGGGTGGTTCAGCTTGCAGCAGGCTGCGTGCCAGGGTGCTGGTGGGGTTCGCTGCTCCTTCCATCTCCGGGTGCGGTATGTCCAGACTGATCCAGGCCGCACCCGGCCCCAGTTTTCTTTCCTATCCGCCCCCATGGGGGGTGGTGTTGGGGGCATCTGCTGACAATCACCTTTAGGGGCAGCCCCCCCACATTGATGGACATCTCCACTGCTGCACTCATGGTTGCTGGGGGCGGGCCCCTTCTCTGGCGCCACTCTGGGACCTGGCCCACGATGGGAGGCGGCTTCCTGCTGTCTTTTGGTGCGCACATAATGGCGTCCGCTCTGCCGGGGCGGGAAAAACGGATGAAGATGGCGGGAAACGACCCAAGATGGCGTCCGATGGCGGGAAACGACTCCGGCTGGCGGGAAAACTTCACCACAGTAAGTATCTCAGTCTCTGAAGGTGCGCAGTACCCGGTGGTAGCGGGCTGGTTTGAATCCTGCCGACTATGCCAAAGTTGACTCGCCCCCTGGGCCTGTGTTGTGCGTGCACGTGTGTGCGGGGAATACCCGGAGCCGGATCGCTGGGGGTTGTAGTCTCCGTGGCGATGACCCGGTCCGTGCCCAGGGTGGTCAATTCAGTGGCAGTCTTATTAGTATTATAATTGTCCGACTACGCCACCCGTGGATTGCTGTCAGTGGGGACCGCCGCTGCGATGCAGACCGCTGGGGCTGATGGTGTATGCAGCTTAGGTAGTGTGACTCCCCACGGGAAGAGTGCAGCCCCAGGGCAGTGTAGTAAATGGTGGGAGTGATGGTACGAGCGTCCCAGCACTAATAGTGCTGGTGCGGCGAGGAAGCACAGAGACTTGGGATTGCAGTTCAAATGCTTTACTCACAGTTCTTTGTATTCTTAGTCACTTCGGTACCGATAGTGACTGCCCAAGCCGTGCTGCGTCCACCAGGCAAGGGGCTCGATCAACCCCCAGGTATCTCCGGAGTGTGGCACAGAACTCCCTTCTCTTCCCTTCTCTGGCCGTGCCCCACCAGTGACTCTACGTTTGTCCGGCTGCCTCGGGCCTTCTCTTGGTACGCTGATTTCTGCGTCCCTGACCCTATGTGGTGTGCCTTCCTGGTAGGTGTAGTGAGGGGTCGCACCGAGATATAGTCACGACCGCCGGTCTTTGGCTGAGGATTAGTCGCCTCCACCAATTTGGGATCCGGTACCCTGTTCTGCCAACCCGTCACCTGCAATCTCCTGGGCCTATGGGGTTCCTTCTTCTCTCGTGTCTCTGAGCCTCTCTTAATGTTCTGTTCCTTGTTTCCTTTCTCTTCTGTTCCTGTTCTCTCTGCTGTTTCTGGCCTCCACTCCAGACCCGCCTCATGGAGCTGGGCCCAGACTGAGCCACAGCTCCCTGTCAGCCCTCTCTGGCTGAGCTCCTCTCCTCTTCTCCTCCTGACTGAACAGACTCCTTCTACCCCCAGAACTAAGATGGTGCCCACCTTATATACCTCCCTCTCTGTGTGAGCCCAGGTGACTAGCAACCAATGGGCTCCTACCTATGCCCGGAGACCCACCCCTATCTGCTCCTACACCACTGGGTGTACTTTCCCCTCCCCACTCCAGCCAGGGACAGATGCTGTCGCGCCTGCACTTCTGTCTAGTGGGAGCACCGTTGAGCTGTCCCTCGGAAATGGGGTGTGTGTGGTGCATGCAGCTTACTGAGTCCTGGTCCACACTCCATCCTTACCCGGGAGTGGAATATCACACCTCTGGTCTGAGGTGCAATACCCCTGTAGCGGCCGAACCCTCGGGGCGCTACAAATGCGCATGCTCAACCACCGCTTCATTCATTCCCTAAGAAGCTGCCCAGTTCTCGCTCGCATTTACCAGCAGCCCAATATAGCATGAATGGAGCAGTGGTCGGGCATCTAATCTGCCGCTCAATTTTGTAACAGGGATACCAATTCACCGATGTGCCGATCAGTAGTGGGACACCGACCATGACAACCCCTTTAACATTGTCCATTTTCATCAACTTCCATCAAATGTGCACGTGCTTCTTCAAGTTTAGGAACGACCGTGTCTTTCAATATAAAGTAAATTTCTCGACGACACCTTTACATGAACCATAACTCTGAAAAAAAGTCTGATAATTTTTCTAAGCTAAACTAATCTATCATTGAACGTACTCTGCCATATTGGGGATTAGGTACCAAGATGGAACCAGGAGCTCAGATAGCAAAGTCTTTTATCTTTTCTACTGCAAGAAGAAAGCATGCATTTGATTTTTCAGTAGCAAATAAATTGAAAAAAAAAACTAAGATTTGTTTTCGCTTGTTTGGTTCGAAATAAAAAAAAAAGTCCTGAAACTAGACACCGCCAGAGACATCAATTATAAGCTGTATAATAAATTCTAGGAGACACTTGGCATTTATGATAGATTTATATATATAGCATGACATAAAGTGTAACAACACCCTATCATGTAACATAATATATTACCTCTGACATCTGTTTCAGCATCAATAACGCATTATCGTATAGGTTAACTGTATTATAGCTGCCATTTTTAATCCGTTATCCGCTTGATGGCCAAGGAAAGGTGGCATTCAGCCCATAAACTTACCAAGATTACAAAAAAATTAAATACACCCATTCATGCATTCTGCTGCGTTAGAAACTTTTCATTCCACTCTCCGCCAAAGAACACTTAGTGATGGCGGCAGTCCAAGGCCATTCTGTATCACATTATTGAGTGCTACTTTATATGAACACAATCTACTCTGCTTTGTTACTCTTTACCGTTTACATTTTCATCAAAGGTATCTGTGTGAATAGGTTTTTAAACCCCTTTAAAAAAAAATCTTTACATAGAATTCAATTCACATTTCGACATATGAGTTATAAATCACGCAGCGGATCTCCTGCTTTACATGGATTCATCAAGGAGATGTGTTTATGAGCTCTCACCGCTACCGTTTTTTGCCATGAACTCTGCCCTTTTCTTGTTCCTTTTCCCCCTTTATGTGTCCGTGGTTTTATTATTCTCTGATATCTCGATGCTTCTTAGATCTTTTTTATTTTCTCATCTATCTTTTTATTTATCTTCATCCAAATTATTACCTTTCCGGGCTCTTCTCGTCTTGTTTTGTTAGGAATTATCTTTCAGCCACTTTCATCCCTGAACTCCCATTTCTTACTTATCTTGCTTCATGGTAAGTCTTACATATGTACAAGAATTTAAAAAAAAATTATCAAATTCCATTGTTTAACCTTTCTTATCTTCAGAGGTACATTTAGCTTAAAAGATTTAAAGGTTAGAATTCCCTAAGGTGCGCCCTTATAAAATAATAATGGTCCCTGTGAGGCAGTGAGAGGGATCATATGTGAGGGACGGTATGTATCCCCCAGGATGTGCATAGAGAATTATTGAACCTGCTGGAGTGCATTGCTATCACAGACACAACTGTGGTTGCAGTGCAAAGTAAAAGTAAGTTTGGACTTGGTCAAACTATTTGACCAAGTCGGATTTAAGAAAACCTGACACGGGCTTTTATTTTTGGAGTGAACTACAGGATGGCAGAGGGGCGGATAACTCCCTCCAGCCCGGGTCTTACGAGTGGCTCATGGCCACAGTTTTCCATTTAATCTTGTAGTAAAGGTTTGGGTGTGTCAGTGGTTTGTTTGCTAGTTGCAGAGCAGGAGGCTCTGTGCAATACAGGCTTGTATGAAGGCACAACACAGGTCTGTGAAGGCAACATAACTGGCACACCTCAGAGTGAAAAAGCGCGGTCGTCACCCACTGCAACAGGTTTACACGGACTGTTTGGATCACCCGTCTAAGATCCGGAGGACATCTATTGCATTTGAGTTGTGAGTTTTTGCAAATAAAGACATTTAAGTTGAACTTTCCTTGAGTCACTGCCTCATTATCGCACAGTGTGAACACCGCCGCACTACACCCCTTACTATGTAACAGTGCCTCAAGTGTCTCCTTATCAATTAGTAATGGCTTGAGCGTTCTTTAATAATAATGCCTTTTAAGTCCCCAGTGGAATTGTTCTAATGCTTGTTAAGTGCCCCCTTAACGAGTAATGCTCTGACTGCACCTTAATCAATAATATTGTTTTAAGTGCCCCTTTTAAAATAATAATGCTCCATGACTGCTCCCAAAAAAGTAACAATGCCTCGATTGTCTCCTTATAAAGTAATAAAACATAGTCTCCTTATAATGTAATAGTGCCTTGAGTGCCCCCTTATAAATTAGTAATGGCCTGAGTGTTCTTTAATAATAATGCCCCATGAGTGTCTCCTTAAAAGTAATAATTCCTTGCGTGTCCACTTATAAAGTAATAATGCACCGAGTTTCTTCTTATAATATAATAGCCCCTCCAGAGTCCCCATATAAATTGTGCTAACGATCTTTAAGTGCCCCATAAATGAGTAATGATCTGAGTGCCTCATATCCAATAATATTGTCTTGAGTTCCCCTTATAAAGTAATAATGCCCCGCGAGTGCCCCCTTATAAAGTAATAATGCCCGATTAGAGCCCCCTTATAAAGTAATAATGCCCCATGAGTGTCCCCTTATAAAGTAATAATGCCCCATGAGTGTCCCCTTATAAAGTAATAATGCTCCATGGGTGTCCCCTTATAAAGTAATAATGCCCCATGATTGCTCCCTTATAAAGAAATACCATCCCATGAGTGCCCCCTTATAAAGTAATAATGCCCCATGAGTGCCCCCTTATAAAGTAATAATGCCCCATGAGTGCCCGCTTATAAAGTAATAATGCCCCACCAGTGCCCTCTTATAGAGTAATAATGCCCCACGAGTGTCCCCTTATAAAGTAGTAATGCCCCATGAGTGCCCCCTAATAAAGTAATAATGCCCCATGAGTGCACTTTATAAAGTAGTAATGCCCCATGAGTGCCCCCTAATAAAGTAATAATCCCCATGAGTACCCCTTTATAAAGTAGTAATGTCCCATGAGTGCCCCCTTATAAAGTAATACCGTCCCATGAGAGCCCACTTATAAAGTAATAATGCTCCATGAGTGTCCCCTTATAAAGTAGTAATGCCCCATGAGTGCCCCTTATAAAGTGATAATGCCCTCTGAGTGGCCCTTTATAAAGTAATAATACCCTTTCAGTGCCCTCTTATAAAGTAATAATGCCCTCTGAGTGCCTTCTTAATACCTAATAATGTCCTAATTGCGCCCTAATAAATAACAATGCTCCTGGTGCTCCAAAACACAATAACCCCCCCGAGAATGCCTCCAAAAAGTAATGATTCCTCCTTAACAATGCACCATGTTTCCCTTTAATAAATATTAATGTCCCATGACTCCCTCCCTAAAAACTAAAAATGCCCAGAGTGCCTGTTTAAAAAGGCCCCCCCAAAAAAAATCTATACTCACCTAACCCCAAGTTTCAACCGACCCCACCAGTTGATTCTTCTTCTTCTATTAGTGCCCAGTGTTAGGAATCATGGTTCTGTGCTACCACCTGGGAATGGAGCAGGTCTGATGCTATGCTACTCCGGTCGCAGGTGCTGCCATCGCCCTGACCGTGTAGGCGGAGCTACTACGCGTGCACGGAGACGGTTCCAATCTTATGTAGCATTGCTTTCTAGTGTTGTAGAATGTGTGAGGATGTGGGACGCCGTGTCTTTCATTGATTTCCCCGGTTGCCAGACAACGCAGGACGCTGCTTTGTCTGGCACTAAGCAGTGGTGGAATTGTGTTTATTCTGCTGTGCAATCTAGCAGAGAGTGGCTGTCTGGAGGTGATTGGGAGGTATTCAACACCTGATCATTAGGCGGGCTATTTAATCCTGCTCCCTGCTCAATGCTTTGCTGTTTATTGCAGTTTCCATGTGATGTGGTGGTGAGCGTTGCTAGCAGTAGTGTTGCTATCTTTTCAGGGGTTTTCTCATTTTCTCTTCAGGTTTCCCTTCAAGGGGTTGTTGCAGAGGTACTCACCTGGTTCTCGACTAGGCACTAGCCGCATCACCAGACGCCAGATGCAGCTGCGTGAAGAGTATTCCCGGCCCTCAAGGGCTTGCCTAGTTGGGCAGCTTGTGCCAAGTGAGTCTGTGGCTGTGCCTTTGCTGGTTTGGTGGCAGTCTTGCTGGGTCTCTCTGCAAAGCGCATAACACCTAGCACAGGTGGAATGTCTCGAGAACATCTCCACCATCCTGCAGTCTCTAGACCTAAAGTGACCTGTGATCTACAAAATAAGCAGTGGTGTAGCACGGACACGGAGCACATGGCTTGCTGCTCTACAACAGGTTTGGGACCTGGTACTGGTTAGAAGGTGACATGAATTGGTATTGCAATCTGCTATAAAGGGGTTATTATAAACTTATAATAAAATATCTAAATAAATGCAGATGTCATAAAAAAACAAGAAGAAAAACACTACTTGCTCATTCAACCTCCCCTTTTGGATGATCTAGCACTAGCCCTGCATCGGTGTTCCCGACATGCAGGTGGCCCATGACTACTGCAGCCAAAGAGTGGCCCCAATGGTCATGTGCCAAACTACTGTAGCATCACGGTTTCATGATGGAACACAATACAGGCATAAGTCCACATGCACTAGTGATACCACTGTTAGCCCCATCATTATGTCTGTACTCACCTGCTCTCAACCACATCACATATCCTTATATGAGTAACAGACAAACTTTTCTAAGAAACTAATTGAGCAGACGGGATGTCAAGGTTGGGTACGAAGCCACCTTGATCTATCATCCTCCAATGTGAATGTCAGTACTGCTAAATTAAAAAAGGTTACCTAGCCTATAAACAATTGTAGAAAACACCCACAATGCTTAAAGGGCATCTGTCAGTAGGATCAGTCCTCCTAACCAGTCTATATGGGTATATAGGTCATAAGAAGATGAATAAAATGATACCAGGATATCTGAGATCTGATGTCTTATTTCCGAGAAATCCACATTCTTCTTATATGTAAACGAGCTGTTAAGATCTATGGGCCGGACATAGATCTCCCTGAGAATCTGCCTCCAGAGATTATTGTAAATGACAGGAGGTGTTAACAGTGTGAGACATGTAATGACTGACAGTCTGCTCTCCTGATCTACATGTCCCACACTAGTAATGCCCTCTTAGATATAAAATAAGCTCTGGAGGCGGAGTCTCAGGGAGATCTATGTCTGGCCCATAGATCTTAACAGCTCATTTACATATTAAGGCAAACATGGATTTCTCTAGAACAAGACGTCAAATTGCAGATATCAAGGTATCATTTTATTCAGCTTTCTATGACCTACGTGCCCATATAGACAGCTCTGGAAGGTTGATCCTACTGTTATTCCATTTAAAACTGATAAATATGACCTCTGCAGCCAATCATTAGCCACAGGCAGGGCCGGAGTCAGCACCCAGGGAAGTCCCGGGGCCCTGGACCATCAGGGGGGCCCACTCGCCGTCTGGGCCCAGGCCGCTCCCCCAGCATCTGTGCAGGACCGCCGGTGCTGCTTGATTGCTGTCACTTTATCAGACATGCCTGAGGAACTGGACGGGACACAGGCCAGGGGCAGGTGAGTGAGACTTGTTGCCAGCTTCCCCAATCCCCATATTAAAAATATTTCTAAAGTGTGTGTGTGTATGTGATGCGCCCCCTGGGCCATATTTGGGGAATACCCGGAGCCGGATCCGTTGGGGGTGGTAGTCCTCGTGGCGGTGACCCGGTCCGTGCCCAGGGTGTCAAACTAAGTGGCGATGTTTTTAGTGGCAGATGTGATATTGTTCGACTACGCCACCCGTTGAATGCGGTTACGAAACCGCCGCTGCAGGGCAGACCGCTGAGGCCGGTGGTACAGTTGTGCAGCGCGGGTAGTATAACCCCCAACGGGAGGGGTATGGCCTCAGGGCAGCGGACGTGGATGATGGGGATGGTAGAATTGCACGCAGGCACCAGGAACCACTCAGAGACGGTGCGGTGTAGTTCAGGGTCTTTACTGGTGACAAAGATAGACCCCCCCGGGAGTACTGGCTAGCGGTCGGGGTCTGGTCAGTCCGTGAGCAGACAGGATCTCCCCTGGCCAGGCGGAGTTGTAGGCCTCCCCAACTAACTGTACTCTTCTTGGCTACCTTGCTAGAAGCGGGTAAAAGTAGCCCACGTCCCTGAGTGTACCGTGTGGTGCTCACCCGTATGGCCGGTGACTCGGGGCCTTCTGGTAGCCTCCGCTCCACGACGGCGGTGCTGGTCCCTTGCGTGTGACCGTGCCTTCGGGTTTCTTGGCCAGAGGACCTGAAATCCCCTGCCGGTCGGTTTCTGCTGCTGGGTATGGAACAGTCCCCACAGCCTCGGACTCCGTGTCCGGTGAGATCTCTTCAGTCCGGACGAGCTCTACAGCTTCCAGTCCTGGACTCCTTTTATCACTGCTCCCACAGAGCTCCTGTTCTTATTTTCCCTGTAACTGATCCACACCAGACCAGACTGTGTCTCTGTCTCTGTCTGTGTTCTTTTCTTACCCCACCTCAGCCCCAGTTTATATAGGGGAAGTTCTTCCCCTCCCAGGACTGGGCAGGAGGTGTGGCATGCTTAGGATTCCTGACCAGGAGACCTCCCACCTGCTCACAGACGTAATATTGCTATTACTGTGGTAACCAGAACCCTGGGGTGCCACATTCCCCCCTAGTAAAATTTAGTACTCCGGGACTAAACATATATTTTTTTTTAAAACATAACAGGGTATAAACAGGAACAATACAATAAGGAAAAACATGTTAAAGTGGTCACAGCGTGTCCGCAACCGGGTGCAATTTTTGAAGCAAAAGGGTGTCCATTTCACCAAAGAACAGGGAGCCGTAACCAGGTAGGGGTCTGTTCTGCCCCGAGTCTTTAACAGTCTTTAGTCCGTTCCTGGGTTACGCTCCAAACATATATACAATAAAGTTCTAGTAAATCCACAAAAGATACCTATAAAATAACTGGAAAAACATAATTATTTACAAGCAACAGTAAACAGGTAAATACCAATAAGACAGTCTGAACACTTTAGATCCTCCAACGTACGGGCAACTGGCCTCTAGTGGCCCTAGTAGACCTATGGAGCTTACTGACCGGTCCTGAGCTACAGGGTGTAGGAGCTGTCAAAGGTAAGCTGGGCAGCTGTCTACGGACTCTTTGGCTCACTAGGGGCACGGCAGGCTCACTATAAGCAGAGGGTCGATTCTCCTGGTCTGCTTGTGTGGGGTCTTCTGCCTCCTGGACCGGCTGCTCTTCCAGCTCTACCTGTTTTTCCGTAGGCACTTGGGATGCTGGCTGGAGGAAGGTGAGGACGGGTACCACAACAGCGCCATTTACTTGTGTCCAAGACCGAGGGAAGTCTCCGAGTACAGTACTGACCATCTCTTCCCCTTCCTCTGCGGGTCGAGGGTTTTCTTGATCTTCTTCAGGGTTTCGTAGCTGCTCGGGACACTTCTTCAGGTGATCTCGGGAGACAATGGCTGTGGTTTCTCCTCCATCCTTACTGATTGTGCAGACTTTCGGGTTTTCATGGCTTGATGGCAGTACGGTGTACGGGTCCTTCTCCCACTGGTCGTCCAACTTGTGGAGCCGTCTTTTCCTCTTCAAGACCTGCTCTCCAGGTACCAGGGGAACAGCAGGAGCATACTGGTTGTAAGTCTTCTCCTGTCTTTCTCTTGCTTGACGGAGACTTCGCTCAACGCTCTCCTGTACTTTCCGGTACTGCTGCAGCCTCTCTGTGTCCCAGTCTGCTTCTGGTGAAGTGTCCTCGGGTGTCAGGACTCCCATATCCAGATCAACAGGCAGCTTACCAGGTCTTGCTCTCATTAGGTAAGCCGGGGTACAGTTGGTAGAACCTACAGGGATGTGGTTGTATAGGTCCACCAGATCAGGCAGTTTCTCAGGCCACAGACTGCGTTCTTCCAGGGGCAATGTTTTCAGAAGGTCTATCACCACCTGGTTCATCTTCTCGCAGAGTCCATTGGTTTGCGGATGATAGGGTGTTGTACTTATCTTCCGGCAGCCATACAGAGTGCAGAACTCCTGGAAGACTTCCGCTTCAAAGGCAGGTCCTTGGTCCGTCAGCACCTGCTCTGGGTATCCGTGTGGACGGCAGAAGTGCTGCTGGAAGGCTCTAGCTGCTGTTTGAGCCGTTAAGTCCTTGACGGGGACTACAACCAAGAACCGGGAATAGTGATCCACGATGGTTAACGCATAGACGTAGCCACTTCTGCTGGGGGTCAGTTTTACATGGTCCAAGGCTACCAGTTCCAACGGCTGCCTGGTGACGATGGACTGCAGGGGGGTCTTCTGGCTGGCACGGTCCTTCCTTCTTAGGTTGCATGGGCCACAGTCTCTGCACCACCTCTCGATGGTTCCTCTCATGCCTACCCAGTGGAACCGCCCGCGCAGCAGGAACTCCAGCTTCTTCCATCCGAAGTGCCCAGCTCCGTCGTGGTATGCCTCCAGTACCATAGCCGCGTCTCTTCTTGGCACCACTACTTGCCAGATCAGTTCATGCGTCCGGGAGTTAACCATTCTGCGGCACAACTTCCCCTTGTAAAGGAACAGTCGACTCTTCTCAGCCCACAGTTGCTTGGTCTCCTCCGGAGCGTCTGGGTCAAGGCGGGCATCTGGCTGAGTCAGCATCTCCTTCACCAGTCGGACGGCGGGGTCACTGTCTTGCGTTTCTGCCCAGTTGTAATGAGGTAAGGGGTTGAACGTAGCGGATTGCTTACCCCTTACACGGTGGGAATACTGGGTAGTCCCATGACGGTGAAACGCGGGGAGTTCAACTTCTTCCAGTTCCTCTGGATCTTCCCCTACGTCTGGTAGGTTTGGCATTCTGGACAAGGCATCCGCGTTGGTATTGGAGCGTCCTGCCCGGTATTTAATCGTGAACTCATAGTTGGACAGGCGGGCCATCCATCTCTGCTCCAGGGCACCGAGTCTTGCAGTGTCCAGGTGTGTCAACGGGTTGTTATCCGTGTACACGGTGAACCGGGAAGAGGCGAGGTAGTGCTTAAAGCGTTCGGTGACTGCCCACACCACTGCCAGGAACTCTAGCTTGAATGAGCTGTAATTCTCAGGGTTTCTTTCGGTGGGTCGCAGTTTTCGGCTGGCGTAAACAATTACCCGTTCTCTCCCCTGCTGGATCTGGGACAGTACGGCTCCTAGCCCGATGTTACTTGCGTCGGTGTAGAGGATAAAGGGCTGGCTGTAATCCGGGTACGCCAGGATTTCATCCCCCGTGAGGGCCATCTTCAGCTGGCGGAAGGACTCTTCTTCCAACTTCTCCCATCTGAAGGGCGGCTTCTGGTTCCTGGCCTTCCTGGACTGGCCTATCAGGAGGTCCTGCATAGGAGCTGCCTTTTTGGTGAAACCGGGAATGAACCTTCGGTAGTAGCCTACCAACCCGAGGAACTGTCGCACTTCCTTTACGCTGGAGGGTCTTGGCCATTCCTTAATCGCGGTGATCTTATCAGGGTCGGGAGCCACTCCGTCAGCACTCACCACGTGTCCCAAGTACTGCACCTTTGGTTTTAGCAGGTGACACTTCGACGGTTTCACCTTCAGACCGTAGTTTGCCAGGGCTTCAAACACTTCCGCCAGGTGTTTCAGGTGGTCCTCGTAGGTTTTGGAATAAACTATAACATCGTCCAGGTACAGCAGGACCGTCTCAAAGTTCCGGTGTCCCAGACAGCATTCCATCAATCGTTGGAAGGTTCCTGGTGCGTTGCAGAGTCCGAACGGCATGCAGGTAAACTCGCTAAGTCCCATCAGGGTGGTGAATGCGGTCTTCTCCCGGTCCGCCTCTGCTACAGGAACCTGCCAGTACCCGCTAGTGAGATCCAAAGTGGAGAAGAAGTTAGCAGATTTTAAAGCAGCCAAAGACTCCTCTATCCTTGGTAAGGGGTACGCATCTTTGTGTGTGATACGGTTGATTTTCCGGTAATCTACACACATTCTCATAGTGTTGTCTTTCTTTTTAACCAAGACTAGTGGAGCTGCCCAGGGGCTACAGCTATCCCTGATTACCCCAGCCTCCTTCATGTCTCTAAGCATCCCCTTGGCGTGTTGGTAATGTGCAGGGGGTACGGGACGATACCTCTCTTTTATGGGAGGATGGTCTCCCGTGGGGATGTGATGTTCCACTCCCTTCACTCGCCCGAAGTCTAGCGGGTGTTTACTGAACACTCTCTCGTATTCCTGGAGCACCCGGTAGACTCCCTGCTTTTGGTGAGCGGGTGTGGAGTCAGTACCCAAATGCAGTTGCTGACACCAGTCCTCCATTTGTTGTTTAGAGCCGTTACCTTCCTCTGGATGAGATGGAGGCAAGGGTTCCACGGACTGTACAGAATTTTGGTTGATGGAATACAATTTGGCTAGCGTAGCATAGCGGGGCAGGTACACTTCCCTCTTCCCGATATTTATTATGCGAACGGGCACCCTCCCATGGCGTACATCAACCACCCCCCGTGCCGTCAAAATGGTGGGCCTACTATCTGAGTAGACTGGTTCTACCATTGCCTGGTAATCTCTACCTCTCAGACCAATAGCTGCCCGGCACCAAATCATCATTTCACTTTTCGGGGGCATGGCAATAGGGAAAGGGTCACACATTCTCACGCTACCAATCTCACCACCGGAGAGTTCCACCTGTTGCCGTCGCATCAGTGCCCGGATCTCTTTTTGGAGCACTCGCTGCTGGCCGGAGCTGGCGTTCTTGGCAACCTGCTGTAAAATAAGAATCACCTCTGCAAGAGAATTTTCAATCACATTAGTTCCTAGAGTTATCTTTGGGTGACTCTCGCGCTTGTCAATGTCCACAATGATCAGTCCCTGTGCTGCCAGTTCGACTTTACCGATTTTAATGGTCATCTCTTTAAATCCGATCTGTGGCACGGGCTGACAATTGCTGGCGATGATACTCAAGTCGTCGTCTGGGTAGCGGGTTATATCCGAGTCATTCCAGTACTGCTTGAAGAGCACGTACGGGATGGTGGTGACCTGTGACCCAGTGTCAAGTAAGGCACTCATAGGAATGCCATCCAGTACTACAGGCAAGACTGGACGTCCTCCCACGTATTTGTCACGCCAGTTCGATGGGCCTGGTGATCTTATTCCTAGGGGTTGGCCCTCTACCCCAGGTTGTGCCAGTTTAAAGGACAGTACCTTGCCATATGTCCGGGTTGATTGCAGCGGCGGCAGATGGGTTGTCTGTCCTCGTTGTACCGGTCGCTAGGTCTTCCTCTGGCCGGTGGGGTCCTCCTTGGTCGGCGCCACGGGATATCCTCCGGTCCGGATGCCAGCTGGATCTTCCCTGGAGTAGAAACCTGTAAAGACTGCACAGTTCGGGTTAGCGCGGCAACGCTTTTAGTTAGCTCTTGGACCTGATGGTGCAGGTCTGTAGCCGGGTCATTGTTTAAAGCCTGCGCATCAGCTCCCACAGGCCCTGCCGACAATGGCGCCGCCTCCTGGTGGTAAGTGGTAGCAGGGCGTTTGTGGGTCACAGCGCCACCTGGTGCCGGTTCTCGGAGCACCCGGATGGCTCTGTCCTTGAACTGTGCAAAGTCCAGATGAGGGTCCTGTAAGGCCATTGCTCGCAACTGGATTCGGTGGGCATTGCAATGTAGACCCTCTATAAATTGTTCAGTCAACAGCTTGTCTTCGTTTCCCACGCCGTCAGGGTCGGCCTGCTTAATGGCTCTCAGGGCCTCTTGTAGGTTTAGTGCATAGTCCCTTATATTCTCATGTGCTCGCTGCTTGCACCCGTAGAATCTAAGCTTGATCTCGGCTGAGGTACGGGTATCAAAGGTGTCCTTCAGCCGGGCTAGTATCTCTGCGACAGTCCTCCTCCTCCCAAGTGGCCAGGACTTTACCTCCCTTTGGGCTGCCCCTGTTAATTGAGCCACCAGGATGCTCACTTTTTGCTCTTCTGTGAGGGGGTACACCTGGAAGAGGCTATCCAGCCTTTCTCTGAAGTCATTTAGGGTATGGGACTCCCCTGAGTACTGGGGTAGCCAGGCTGCCCCCGGGATGTAGGGCATGGTGAAAGGCATGACCGCAGCAGCGGTGGTGCTGGCGGTGGCTGTAGCAGTGAAGCTCTCCTCCGTATCCGACATCCTCCTCCCCCCTAGTGGACCGTGGCCTACCTTGCGATGATCCTGTTCCGTAGGCCGCGGCTCCGCAGTGGATCGTCAGGGTTGAGGACCTTCCGTCGCGCTCTTGTGACGTCGGCGTCTGCTGGGCTCCTTCCAGGACCTTACGCAACGTCCGGACGTGAGGCGGGGCTTCAGTTCTCGCGCGCTTTCGGAGTCCACGCCCCTCTTCTTCCCGCGCGGCGTCCTCGAGATGGCGTCCAATGGCGGGAAAACTCCACGGATGGCGGGAAGAAGGCAAAAGATGGCGTCGGATGGCGGGAAAACTCCACGGATGGCGGGAAGAAGGCGAAAGATGGCGTCGGATGGCGGGAATCTTCACCACAGGTAAGTTTAACAGTCTTTTTCAGGCACGCAGTACCCGGTGGTTGCGGGCACGAGATCCTGCCGACTACGCCAAAAGTTGACGCGCCCCCTGGGCCATGTTTGGGGAATACCCGGAGCCGGATCCGTTGGGGGTGGTAGTCCTCGTGGCGGTGACCCAGTCCGTGCCCAGGGTGTCAAACTAAGTGGCGATGTTTTTAGTGGCAGATGTGATATTGTTCGACTACGCCACCCGTTGAATGCGGTTACGAAACCGCCACTGCAGGGCAGACCGCTGAGGCCGATGGTACAGTTGTGCAGCGCGGGTAGTATAACCCCCAACGGGAGGGGTATGGCCTCAGGGCAGCGGACGTGGATGATGGGGATGGTAGAATTGCACGCAGGCACCAGGAACCACTCAGAGATGGTGCGGTGTAGTTCAGGGTCTTTACTGGTGACAAAGATAGACCCTCCCGGGAGTACTGGCTAGCGGTCAGGGTCTGGTCAGTCCGTGAGCAGACAGGATCTCCCCTGGCCAGGCGGAGTTGTAGGCCTCCCCAACTAACTGTACTCTTCTTGGCTACCTTGCTAGAAGCGGGTAAAAGTAGCCCACGTCCCTGAGTGTACCGTGTGGTGCTCACCCGTATGGCCGGTGACTCGGGGCCTTCTGGTAGCCTCCGCTCCACGACGGCGGTGCTGGTCCCTTGCGTGTGACCGTGCCTTCGGGTTTCTTGGCCAGAGGACCTGAAATCCCCTGCCGGTCGGTTTCTGCTGCTGGGTATGGAACAGTCCCCACAGCCTCGGACTCCGTGTCCGGTGAGATCTCTTCAGTCCGGATGAGCTCTACTGCTTCCAGTCCCGGACTCCTTTTATCACTGCTCCCACAGAGCTCCTGTTCTTATTTTCCCTGTAACTGATCCACACCAGACCAGACTGTGTCTCTGTCTCTGTCTGTGTTCTTTTCTAACCCCACCTCAGCCCCAGTTTATATAGGGGAAGTTCTTCCCCTCCCAGGACTGGGCAGGAGGTGTGGCATGCTTAGGATTCCTGACCAGGTGACCTCCCACCTGCTCACAGACGTAATATTGCTATTACTGTGGTAACCAGAACCCTGGGGTGCCACATATGCATGTATGATGTGAATATCTGTGTATGTCAGTGTGTATGACTGTGTATATATATTTATGTCTGCTTTATATGTGTTTTTAAGAATCTGTGCTCAAATATGGATGTATGTCTATGTACACTACCGTTCAAAAGTTTGGGGTCACCCAGACAATTTTGTGTTTTCCATGAAAACTCATACTTTTATTTATCAAATGAGTTGCAAAATGATTAGAAAATATAGTCCAGACATTGACAAGTTTAGAAATAATGATTGTTATTTGAAAGAATAATTTTCTCCTTCAAACTTTGCTTTCGTCACAGAATGCTCCTTTGCAGCAATTACAGCATTGCAGACCTTTGGATTCTAGCTTTTAATTCGCTGAGGTAATCTTGAGAAATTTCCCCCCATGCTTCCTGAAGCCCCTCCCACAAGTTGGATTGGCTTGATGGGCACTTTTTGCTTAGCAAACGGTCAAGCTGCTCCCACAACAGCTCAATGGGGTTGAGATCTGGTGACTGCGCTGGCCACTCCATTACAGATAGAATACCAGCTGCCTGCTTCTTCCCTAAATAGTTCATGAATAATTTGGAGGTGTGCTTTGGGTCATTGTCCTGTTGTAGGATTAAATTGGCTCCAATCAAGCGCTGTCCACAGGGTATGGCTTGACATTGCAAAATGGAGTGATAGCCTTCCTTATTCAAAATCCCATTTACCTTGTACAAATCTCCCACTTTACCAGCACCAAAGCAACCCCAGACCATCACATTACCTCCACCATGCTTGACAGATGGCGTCAGGCACTCTTCCAGCATCTTTTCAGTTGTTCTGCATCTCACAAATGTTCTTCTGTGTGATCCAAACAACTCAAAATTTAATTTGTCTGTCCATAAAACTTTTTTCCAATCTTCCTCTGTCCAATGTCTGTGTTCTTGTGCCCATATTAATCTTTTCCTTTTATTAGCCAGTCTCAGATATGGCTTTTTCTTTGCCACTTTGCCCTGAAGGCCAGCATCCCGGAGTCGCCTCTTCACTGTAGACATTGACACTGGCATTTTGTGTGTACTATTTAATGAAGCTGCCAGTTGAGGAGCTGTGAGGCGTTGATTTCTCAGACTAGAGACTCTAATGTACTTGTCTTGCTGCTCAGTTGTGCAGCGGGGCCTCCCACTTCTCTTTCTACTCAGGTTAGAGCCTGTTTGTGCTCTCCTCTGAAGGGAGTAGTACACACCGTTGTAGGAAATCTTCAGTTTCTTGGCAATTTCTCACATGGAATAGCCTTCATTTCTAAGAACAAGAATAGACTGTCGAGTTTCACATGAAAGTTCTCTTTTTCTGGCCATTTTGAGAGTTTCATAGAACAAACAAATGTAATGCTCCAGATTCTCAACTAGCTCAAAGGAAGGTCCATTTTATAGCTTCTCAAATCAGCCAAACCATTTTCAGCTGGGCTAACATACTTGTGCAAGGGTTTTCTAAACATCCATTAGCCTTCTTAGACAGTTAGCAAACACAATGTACCATTAAAACACTGGAGTGGTGGTTGCTGGAAATGGGTCTCTATACGCCTATGTAGATATTGCAATAAAAACAAGACATTTGCAGCTAGAATAGTCATTTACCACATTAACAATGTATAGAGTGTATTTCTGATTCATTTAATGTTAGCTTCATTGAAAAAAAATTTGCTTTTCTTTCAAAAATAATGACATTTCTAAATGACCCCAAACTTTTAAACAGTAGTGTATCTGTTGTAAGGCAGCGCTCGTCATCATACTGGGGGTAACTCGCTTTGCTGCGTCAATCAATGCACACGTGCAATGTCTTTACGTTTTTCACACAGTGTTGCAGTTTATTATGGCACTTCATAAACCGCTGTTCACACACAGTTCATCTTAGTCCGCCACCGGCAGGTTTACACACATAAACAATTCATGAGCCAAGTGGCACACCGGCCCACTTGCTCCAGGGTACAGCTTACGGCAAGGTAATAAAGTAGCAATGTTCATATCACAATGTCCATACAGCACCGGGTATTACCTTTGCCGGGTATAGCTGTCTCAGTCCGTTACTCTGCCACCACTGTGGCTCTGCGGCTTCCCAGGTAGGGGTCTCCAGCCGTCGTTCCCTCAAAGGCCACTGACATCCACACAGGATCCAGGCTCTGCCTTCCAGGACTCTTACTCAAGCAGGCTCTCCCTCAAAGGCCACTGACATCCGCACAGGATCCAGGCTCCACGGTATCACGGTATCCCACACACATGGGGAACAGGCCTCACGCCTCTCACACCGAACCCACCTGTCTCAAATTAAGCAGGTTTATATATGCTGTGCACAGACAGCCACATACTGACAGGACCTTGCTGATGTCACAGTCATGTGATCAGTCAGCTGTGTGTATAGGTCCTGTGTGCTGTCCCAGTCATGTATACAGAGCTTTACTGTGCATGCAGGACCTGGGTGATGTCACAGTCATGTGACCAGTCAGATAAAGGGGAAGGTACATGGTCCGGTAAGCACATCCTGGACCATTTACAGTAATGCTAGCAACCTACTGCATTACACTGTGTATATGTTTGTGTATGTGCATGTCTGCGTATTGTATGTGTGGATATTTCTGTACCATGTGCATGTGTGTATGTGTGTGGATGTCTGCATGTGTGTGCATGTCTGCGTACTGCGTGTGCATGCATGTCTGCGTACTGTTTGTGCGTGCATGTCTGCGTACCGTATGTGTGTGCATGTCTGCGTACTGCGTGTGCGTGCATGTCTGCGTACTGTGTGTGCGTGCATGTCTGCGTACTGCGTGTGCGTGCATGTTTGCGTACTGTTTGTGCGTGCATGTCTGCGTACTGTGTGCACGTGCATGTCTGCGTACCGTGTGTGTGTGCATGTCTGCGTACTGTTTGTGCGTGCATGTCTTCATACTGTGTGCACGTGCATGTCTGCGTACTGTGTGCGTGTGCATGTCGGCATACTGTGTGCGTGCATGTCTGTGTACTGTGTGCGTGTGCATGTCGGCATACTGTGTGCGTGCATGTCTGTGTACTGTGTGCGTGTGCATGTCGGCATACTGTGTGCGTGCATGTCTGTGTACTGTGTGCGTACATGTCTGCGTAATGTGTGCGTGTGCATGTCTGCGTACTGTGTGCACGTGTATGTCTGTGTACTGTGTGCGTGTGCATGTCTGCATACTGTGTGTGTGCATGTCTGCGTACTGTGTACGTGCATGTCTGCGTACCGTGTGCGTGTGCATGTCTGCGTACTGTGTGTATGTGCATGTGTGCATGTCTGTGTACTGTTTGTGTGCATGTGCATGTCTGCGTATCGTGTGAGTGTGCATGTCTGCGTACTGTGTGCGCGTGCATGTCTGCGTACCCTGTGTGTGTGCATGTCTGCGTTCTGTTTGTGCGTGCATGTCTGCGTACTGTGTGCACGTGCAAGTCTGTGTACTGTGTGCACGTGCAAGTCTGTGTACTGTGTGCGTGTGCATGTCGGCATACTGTGTGCGTGCATGTCTGCGTACTGTGTGCGTACATGTCTGCGTAATGTGTGCGTGTGCATGTCTGCGTACTGTGTGCACATGTATGTCTGTGTACTGTGTGCGTGTGCATGTCTGCATACTGTGTGTGTGCATGTCTGCGTACTGTGTACGTGCATTTCTGCGTACCGTGTTTTTGTGCATGTCTGCGTACTGTGTGCACATGCATGTCTGTGTGCTGTGTGTATGTGCATGTGTGCATGTCTGTGTACTGTTTGTGTGCGTGTGCATGTCTGCGTACCGTGTGTGTGTGCATGTCTGCGTACTGTGTGCACATGTGTGGAGCCCTGCTGCGCATTAGTGCCACAGAACCCAGAAGGGTGCATGGATGGACTTCTCCACAAGAGGCCCTCACTACATTCATACACCTCCACCTTCCACCTCAGACCAGCAGAGGGAGCCCGTTAGGAACATATATAAACTGGAGGGTGGAGTTAGGCAGTCAGTTAGTTGGTCAGAGAGTTTAGAGTGTGCTCAGGATGTAGCAGCATGCTGGCTGCTGTGCTGAGGCAAGTTGAGGCCTGCAGCACATGCTAAGCCTGAGTTGAGGGCCCTGAGTGGGGCCGGAGGCAAGGATAAGAGTGAGAGGAGTTATGGGGGCAGAGGAGCATCATAGGCTCACCCCAGAATACAAGCCGGACACCGGGTCCGCGCCTAAAGGGTCCTTTATGCCCAGTAGGAACAACCGGAACCCCTGGAGAACTACAGGTCCCTGGTCGACCAAGCTGAACTCATATACAGGACTAGGAATCACGAAGACCCCAGCGTCCAGGGAGAGTGATTGCCAAAAGAAAGTCCTACTACCAAGTCAGCAGGTGAAGGAGAGATCTAGCATAGAAGCCAGGCCTAGCTCCAGGCAGGTCAGAAGCTTAGGAAGAAGACACGGACTAGGAGGCCTTATACCCGCTCACTGGGGAGAGAGTCCTGAAGTGCACCCTTACCAGCCGGTACCCTGGACCGTACCAGTGATCCACCAGTAAAGGTACTGAAGTGAAACCCCTGTGTGCAT
Source organism: Phyllobates terribilis (assembly GCF_046119375.1). Lineage (NCBI taxonomy): Eukaryota > Metazoa > Chordata > Amphibia > Anura > Dendrobatidae > Phyllobates > Phyllobates terribilis. Next base: position 210,317,925 of record NW_027362767.1, on the reverse strand, counting down.
GTCCGTCATTCCCCCTGATCAGACCTGGCCACCTCTCACCTGCATCCCCATCCAACCTACACTGCCCTGAGGCCCGCTCTACCTGTGGAGAGCCACACCATCACATCTACCCTAACATCTACCTCAGAGGACTGTTGCAGCGCTGGTACAAATTACCAGACACCACAGGTGGCGTCACGACAAATCCTCCTATAAATATCCCCTTTTTGCACTGACCGCCCTGGGTCACGGACCGGGCCAGCCACTGTGACAGCTCCCCCAACATCTACCGGCCCGGCATGAGTACCCCACGGCCCAGGGGGCGCGTCACATGCATGTCTGTGTACTGTGTGTATGTGCGTGTGTGCATGTCTGCGTACTGTTTGTGTGCGTGTGCATGTCTGTGTACCGTGTGTGTGCATGTCTGCCTACTGAGTGTGTGCGTGTGTGTGCATGTCTGCGTACTGTGTGTGTGCGCGTGTGTGCATGTCTGCGTACTGTATATGTGTGCTTGTATGCATATTTGAAGGATGAACCTGGGCCCTGTGTTATATACCTATATTTCTCCGCCGTATCTGTGCATCATGAATCGTTGTATGTGTTAAAGGGGCCACTGAGACTCTTTCGCCCGGAGCCCACGAAAACCTGGAGCCGGCCCTGGCCACAGGGGAAACCAATGCATGTTGTTTTGGAGCAAGCAGGAAGTAGAGAGACATTTTTATAAATTTTGTTCCATCTCGACAGACATGTAACCACTGCAGCCAATCACTGGCCACTGAGGAGATCAACGCATGTCCTTTTGGTCTAAGCAGGAAGTGCAGAGACATCTCTGTAAATCCATTCCATCCAGACAGACATATGATGGCTACAGCCTATCAATGACAGTCCTCCACGGCCATTGATTACTTGAAGTGGTCACGTTTGTCCAGTCCATATAGGAAGTATAGATACTGGGGGTGGGGGCAAGATCTTGCAGCATTGGAACAAAAGAGGTGGGGGATCAGTAAAGTAAGTATTATTTATTTTATTGTTATATTTAGAGGCTGGACAATCTTTGAAAGCGTTGAGGTTGGCTTAATGTTCATTTATTATGATTTATATGCAATGACGCCTCATTTGTTTTTATATTAAGTGGTTATTTGGTTGAATATTTTCAATGACCAATTTCATTTTTTATTTTTCCTAGCACAATATATTGTGTATTACATCCATTTGTGCAAATTATAATTCATTTTGCTCAGATTTGTTTATACTTCTGTATATGAAATATAATACATTCTTACCGGACATCGGAAGGATCTTCAGTCACCAGGACGTCTGTTTTGCAGCTAGCCAATGGACTGATTGACAACTCCATAGGGGGCACAACGAAACTTTTACTAACTGGAAGCCATACTCCTTGTCCCAAGCTGTAGGTGGACCTGCCATAAACAAAAATCCTGGTTAGCATATATTTCTTGACAAATATTCTCATAGTGACATCAGATGAGGTTCTTTGAACTCTGGCCACCACTGAGTCCGCACAATTCTGATATTTATGCCCTATAGGAGCTGTATAGGCAAGAGAGCCGCCACCATTGTGACATATAGCAGCTGTTCCGAATTACTACTAGATTATATGTAAGAAATGGTGTTGAATACTTTTTTGTGATATACCAAACAAATTATCAGAAGTAGTAGAGATGATCTTTTCTTAGCAAATTAGTTGTTGGACCGCGAAGCAGTCATATCCTGCAAAGAGACCCTCTTTTGCCCAAGACCCCACCAGTACGTCCATTTCAATGCATATCTGTGGAGTTCAGCGTGAGATGTCCAGGGATAGGTCTTGCTCCTTACTGAGTGTGGTTCTTTGGCCACAGAATGAGATGCCACACTGGATGAGTGGCAATGGCTGCTCCACAGGGAGGTGTAACGCATGCACAAGGTTCATACAACAGGAAGATGCAATAGCGCATCAGCGTGAACTGATGATGGCTCGTTCACTTTTTCTAATAGCACGGACTGTTCTTTCCTTATACGATGAGGTGCATGAAGCCAGGTAGCTCGACTGTAGCAGATAGGTTATCGTCTGTATCAGACTCAGGCCCATAGCTTGGTCATAGGAACTAACTCAAAAAGACTCCATGAATGGTCACACCCAGGAGTACCCCAATATGACCCATTTTATCCCCTCCTACCAGTCGACATGGGACTTGCCTTCAATGTGTCACAACGTTGGTTGCAGGATTTAGACAGCTTAGTTCAGCCAGCAGCTTTCTCATCCAGCTCTCTCATACACAGGAGCGCTCGTTCAGTGAGCACTCCTGGATCCTCTACGAGAGAGCCACAGCCAGATAGCCAGTGGTTTATCTCTTAAAGCTCCACTGCAGTGTTTTTTTTTATTTCAGTGCTGCATTGGTTCCACTAACGTCAGTTCTCTGTCTCTAGTATTACACTCACCAGCCGCCGTCTTCAGCTGTTCCTTGCACCGCTCCGGTCCCAATCCACCATCTTGTGACCACAACTTCTGACCTCCAGGAAGTCAGAGGAAACGGTCACAAGCTCTTAATGTAATCCTATAGGAACTTCGTTTTGGCCTCATTCCGGCTCTCATAGAATTACATTAAGTTGCGACTTCCGGATCGCCCAGCAAACACTAGAGCGAACTGGCAGGTCATAAACTGTTGAAGACCCACCAGCACGGCACTGATAAAAGATGAAGACGACGGTAGGTAAGTATAAAACTAGGGGGCAGATAGATTATAATAGCGACACCACTCTAGCAATGAATAAAAAAAAAATGCTGGAGTGGTGCAAGATTGGTGGTCCGAAGTTCTAACATGTGAGTTGAAGGTCCCCATACACATAAGAACATTAACTGTACCCATATCAATATGGGAAGGGGTTCAGATGACGTTAGTCAAATGCATAAAAAACGCTGCCATTGCATGGGGGGGGACAAACAAGCAACATGTTATAGGATAATGTAAATTATTGGAACATCATGACCAAGGTTATAGGATACACCAAACTAACACTCAAAAGTTTAAAATGCTAATTATAACCTAAAACAAAATCTCAGGGGGAGAGACCCACTCCACTCCTTACGCACACATTACAATTCTCTACCATGTAGTAATAAGAATACCACCTGACGGCATGGCAATCATTCTAGTCTGCCATGCATCCCAAATAGCTCTAAACTAAATGTTTTTCTTGAATCGTCTGAAAATAAAGTCATTTTGTTTCCTTATTCTCATGCATATTCTGTAGTTAATACGACTCTCCACTCTTCCTGGGGCTAGGGGCTTGTGTAATGCAGCAATTAATTTGTTGTCATTTATACAAAGCACCGGCTAGCTGCATAAATTAACATTAAATTCACAGTGAAGTCTTATATTATGTTCTAATGAAAATGTATGGCAAGGTAGAATCCACTGAGGATTTTACAAGATTAACCTGGTAACTAATCAAGTATAAGAACATATGTAAAGCCTGACCCCTCCAAATCAAAATTCCTAGGAATCCAATACCTATTGTGAGAAGGAATATGAGACATTGCGTTATAATTTAATACTTTGTATAAAAGCAATCAGAGATAGTGCTGACATCTATTTTTCAAGCCAGTTTCCCGGCATATTTGAGCCAAACTCTCACAATTAGGTGGTATAAGAGTTCAGCTGGTATGTCAGGTACATTAGGGTCTGTAGTCAGATGAGTTGGATTTAAGTGATTTGGATGCCTTTCTACGATGGGTGCTGGATCATGTAGCTCAGGTTAGATTTTTTTTTAAGACTTGATCTCGAGCCATGGCGACTTGATGGATGAACGCTCTGTAGGAAGATCGTTCTTGTGCAACCTAGATAGGTCCACCAGGGTCTTCTCCACTGTTATCTTTGTAGTATCAAGCCATTGGGTTGCTGGTCCTTCTCTTCACCTTGGTCCTTCTATTCTTCCGACCATGATGTCCTTCTCCAGTGATTGCTCTCTTCGTATGATGCGTCCATAGTAGGCAAGTCATAACTTGATGATCCTTGCTTCGAATGACATGATTGGCTTGTTTTGTTCCAAAATTGATTTGTTTGTTCTTCTTGCCATCCATGGTATTGATAACATCCTTCTCCTGCACCACATTTTAAAGGCATCCATTTTTCTTCTGAGGTTGGATAGCAAACTTAATTTTCTAGTTATTTTATGAAGTTGTGGAAAAAGTTGGGGTGAATCGATTTGTACACCTCATTCCATGGTTTATGGCTGTGTCACGGGAGCAGGAAAACGGCCTCTTACCTGCTGTTATCCACAGCTCTTCTTTTGATCAGCCGTCCCGGTGCAACATCACATGAGCATCACACGGCAAGGATGATGTAGTGCTAGGCGGACTAATCAAATGAAGAGCCAGGGATAAAGGCAGGTAAGAGGCGGTTCCCAATGGAATGGGAAGTGCGAAATAAATTCACACCAATTCTACTTGGGGATAATGATTTTTTTTTCGTGAAGACAAAGTAGTAGGCTTTATCAAGAAAAAATGTAGCAAGCAATTAAAAAAATCAGTTAAACCTAATTGGTTAAGTCACTTTATCCTTACTCTCCATGTAACTGGGTAATGGGTCAAATAACAACCCACTGATAAAACATGGCCTATGACAATAAATGAATGAGGGTTCCCACGTTTGCAGCAATCAGAACTAGATAATGACTGTAAAGTATAAGTGCTTGTGATACACTCATGACAGATGTCTCCACACGTAGGGCATCACATAGAAACCACAACTAGAATATATAGCACTTAGCAAAATGATATACTAATTAGCAAATGATCACATTAATTAGCTAACGATTCCACTAGATAGTTGTCATTAGCGTTTTAAAAGTTTCACACCTGACTTTTTTGATTGGCTGCAGCAGTCACATGTCTGTAGCAGGATGTTCAAAGACCCCCAGCATCATAGTTTCAGAGCTTGATAGTTTTTAAGGTTGAAGGTAGACATAAGACCACCGAGTTCATCTTATAGCCTAACATGTTGATCCAGTGGAATCCCAAAACCTCATGGGTCAGACATGAACAGCTCCATATTAATGTCTCCACATACGGCAATCAGACTAGTTCCCTGGATCAACGTCCATCATGTCCCAGGCTGCGGAGGACACATACGTGTCCATCCGGGAGAAGGAGGCGCAGAGACCGGCGGGGTACCAGGCCAGCTCTAAACGGAGTGGTGAGGAGAGTAGTTCTCAGGTTTTTTTATTTTAGAATATGCTGAAGAAAAATGTAGGTGTGGGCAACACCTTAAGACCGGATTCACACGACCGTATGCAAAATCATCCATTATACGTTCAGAAAAAAGTAATTTTCCATCCATAAAGTCATCGGTAAGCCCCCCGCGTGTCATCTGTAAGCCCCCCGCGTGTCATCTGTAAGCCCCCCGCGTGTCATCTGTAAGCCTCCCGCGTGTCATCTGTAAGCCCCCCGCGTGTCATCTGTAAGCCCCCGCGTGTCAACTGTAAGCCCCCCGCGTGTCATCTGTAAGCCCCCGCGTGTCATCTGTAAGCCCCCCGCGTGTCATCTGTAAGCCCCCGCGTGTCATCTGTAAGCCCCCCGCGTGTCATCTGTAAGCCCCCCGCGTGTCATCTGTAAGCCCCCCGCGTGTCATCTGTAAGCCTCCCGCGTGTCATCTGTAAGCCCCCCGCGTGTCATCTGTAAGCCCCCCGCGTGTCATCTGTAAGCCCCCCGCGTGTCATCTGTAAGCCCCCCGCATGTCATCTGTAAGCCCCCCGCGTGTCATCTGTAGTGTTGAGCCACCCCCGTAGTGTTCGAGTTCGGTTCGGTTCGTCGAACACCCGTGTGTTCGCCGAACTGTTCGTCGAACTGTTCGTCGAACACCTTCGAACACCGTTAAAACCAATGGCAGGCAAACAAAAACACATAGAAACACATAGAAAACACCTTCAAAGGTGTCCAAAAGCTGACAAACTGCTCAGAAGACATAACTAACACATGGAAAAGTGACAAGTACATATAGTCATGCGAAAATAAAAGAGGTGGAGGAGTAAAAGGAGGGGGAGACACAGATATAGGCATGTCATGCCCTTCTAAAATCCAAAAAGTGAGAAGCCGACACGGCCAGTCCGCTCCTGCCCGTGCCACCTCCGTGTCGCCGGGTTTGTGCCAGAGCCGCGGTGAACCCTGACGGCCAGCCCCCCTCTCCCAATACTGGTGCCTGTCCGCTGGTGGGTCGAGCGAGCCCCCTTGTGGTGGAGGCAGCTCTAAGCTTTTTAATTTAAATTGTCTCTCTAATTTGAATGAATACACTTTAAATCCATTTACAAGGATCTATTGGAGGGCAAGTCTCATGCCAGCAGCCGCGGTAATTCCAGCTCCAGTAGCGTTCACTAAAGCTGCTGCAGTTAAAAAGCTTTTATAAGGATCGAGCTCGGCTGTCCAGCGCAAGGCATCCTACTGCCAGTCCCAGCCCCTATGCCTTGGGGTGCCTCCTGATGCTCTTCACTAAGTATCCCATGGTCCCGAAGCATTTCCTTTGAAAAAATTAAGTGTCTAAACTACAGGTGGTGCAGCTTGCTTAACAGCCGGGATAATCCGCTTACTAGCAGACACTGCTACTAGGCACAAAGTATTTCCTGGGCTAGATGCAGTTAAAAATTTGTAATTAGATACTCTCGTTGGATGCTGAGAAAGCATTCCATAGAGTCTCCTGGCACGCCATATATGATTCTCTTAAAAAGCTTGGGGTAGGGGTCTAGGGGACCCTTTTATAGCCAAAATCACGGCCCTGTATCGCAATACGTCACCTAGGCTGAAGATAAATGGAACTGTAGCACCCTGAGGGCTCGGTTGCTAAAGACGTATTGCACCTCACCCAGAGGTGTGATATCTCACTCTCAGGTAAGGATGGAGTGTGGATCAGGACCCGACACCTGCATGCATTACACCACATTGCCGTGGGGCAGGGCGACCAATATGCCCCTGAGATGGGCACGACAGTCCCTGTCCCTGGCTGGAGTGGGGGGAGGGAACACTGAGGAAGGGGAACCCTGTAGTGCAGGAGCAGGGAGGAAGCAGTTCCTGGGTGCATTGAGAAGGGAGTATAAAAGGTGGGCACCATCTTAGTTCAGTGCAGAGAAGTCTGAGCAGAAGTGGCAGGGAGCAGGGGCTCTGCATGAGCTCTGCTCTGGAGGCGGGCCTAGTAACAGAGGCCTAGGCCTGGAAGAGGGAGAAGGAAGGAAGAGGAGCGGAGAAGGCTCCAGGAACGAGGAATGAAGGGATCCCAGGGGTGCGGACGGGCGAGTCGCCACCGCACGCCCGAATCCACCTGCGTGGAGGGGTCAGGCCAAAGGGGGAGACCGATCCCCGAACTAGTGGAGGCAGGAAACGACCCTCAGCTAGAAACCGGAGGCTCTGACATTTTATGTGGCGCAGCCCCTCGCTACACCCGCTAGGAAGGCACCACATAGGGTCAGGGAAACTGGCTCCAAGTTTACCAAGAGGAGGCCCGAGGCAGCCGGACAGAAGTGTTGGTAAGAAAGGCCAGACAAAGGACACACAAAGGGGGTCCTGTGAAGTGCTCCAAAGTTATCTGGGAGTTGTCTGAGCCCCTCACATGGTGAGCACAGTACGACGTGGGCAGCCGTTACCTGCCGTTATCCACCAAAAAGGGTCCGGCTCCGGGTGTCCCAAGGCCCAGGGGGTGCGTCAGAACATTTTCATCACCTTTCACAATCACCAATGGGACAAGGCAGTGATGTCCTCTGTCCCCTCTCTTATACATCCTAGTGACGGAGCACCTGCTCTCATCAATTCGCCATAACCCCAATATTAGGTGGATTGAGGTGGGAGGCACCGAGTACAAGTGCTCTCTATTTGCTGATGATGTCCTAGTATATATCACTCAATCACATATATCCATCCCTGCTGTTATGGCTGAAATAGATCACTTTGTTACATGGTAAAATTTTAAAATCAATGCAGCGAAGTCTGAGGCCCTCGATGTCTCCCTCCCCAAATCCATATAGGATTCCATCCAGTCCAACTTTCCCTTTGCCTGGCCCTCACAGGGTATCAAATACTTAGGAATTCCTATTCATAGAGACCTCTCCCATCTATGTTATCTTAATTTTGGGCCCTTTATTGAACAACTCCATACAGACCACGGTTGGCAAGTTAGAACTGTAAGATTCACTACGTGAACCACTGGTGTTTTGTGGAAAAGCACATGTACACTGCGTTCCAAATTATTATACAAAAAGTGTTTAGGAGTGATAAGGGAAGAATTTGTTTGTTTGTCAGTTAAACTCATTGATGGTGATGTGTGTCAGGGCTCTTTATATCACTGTAAGCAATTGCAGACACCTGTGCTAATTAGTTTGGCAGGTGTGTCCAATGAAAGGCAAGACTACTTAAGAAGGCTCTCTCACATTATTAAGCAGCCTACATTTTCTGCCAAAATAGGAAAGAAAAAGGATGTGTCGGCTGCTGAGAAGCAACAAATTGTGGAGTGTTTAGGTCAAGGCATGACTACAATCAACATTGTGCGATGATCAGGATGAAGTGTCTTGGCAATCAAGAAGTATGTAGCTGATTCACAGTACACACGTGTGCGTGCTGATAAGGGCAAATTGAGGACTCTTTCCTACAGGCAATTACGTCAGGTTGAAAGAGCAGCGGCAAAAAAGCCTTGTCATAGCAGCAGACAAGTTTTTGAAGCTGCTTGTGCCTCCAACGTCCCCCGAACAACAAGATGCAGGGTCCTTCAGAGGTTTGCAGCTGTGCATGCGCCATCCTGTCGACCTCCTCTATCCACTTCACACAAGCAGAAACGGCTCCAGTGGGCCAAACATTACATGAAGACTGATTTCAAAACTGTTTTGTTCACGGATGAGTGCCGTGCAGCGCTCGATGGTCCAGATGGATGGAGTGGAGGATGGCTGGTTGATGGACACCCCACGCAAACACGGCTACAGCGCCAACAAGGAGGAGGTGGAGTAATGTTTTGGGCTGGAATCATGGGGAGAGAGATTGTCGGCCCCTTTAGGATCCCTGAAGGCGCTAAAGATGAACTCCATAATGTATGTGGATTTTCTCAAACAGCACTTCCTGCCATGGTTCAAGAAGAAGAACCGTGTATTTCACAGCAAGATCATTTTTCGGCATGATAATGCACCATCTCATGCTGCACATAAAACATCTGCATCTCTGGCTGATATGGGCATAAAAGGGGACAAACTTATGGTGTGACCCCCATGCTCCCCTGACCTCTACCCCATTCAGAACCTTTGGAGCATCATTAAAAGGAGTGTCTATGATGGCGGGAGGCAGTTCACATCTAAGCAACAGCTCTGGGAGGGTATTCTGTCCTCATGCAAAACAATTGAAGCAGAAACCATCCAAAACCTGACAAATTCAATGGACGAGAGAGTTCAGAAGCTCCTTTCGAACAAGGGGTCCTATGTGAAAATGTAACATCACCTAGAATAAAGTTTTGAGTTGAAAACTGTTTGATTTCAGTTTCTAACAACCTGCTAATGCTTATAATTTCAAAAATGACCATTTTTTTGGTCTTTATTAAAATGAAAAGGTTGATCGAAAAGTTTGGGGGATCTAAGAGTGTGGCAACCCAGTAGTCATGATTACTTCGAATTCTGACAATATGAGGGTCATGCTGCAGGTAGTGCAGCAAGAAGGCACTTATGTGCCTTGCGCATCTCGGAGCCCCAAAATTATTTTCCGGGCTAGATGCAGCTAAAAATTATTTTTAATTTTAAATCTGGTGAAGCTTTAGTATAGATGGCCTAATAGGATCAGTGCTGCACACTGCTACAAAGCCCAAATTATTTTCCAGTCAAGATACAGATAAACATGATTAGTAATTTGAAAGCTTAAAACGGTTGGTAGGGTGATTTTAACCAATCATCAAGCTTTTACTCTCCCCAGGATGACACAGGGGTAGAAAAGTCGTTTCGGATCCATGATTTGTTCATCTTTATGAACGTGAGTCTGTCTACATTATCAGTGGAGAGCCGCGTGCGCTTATCTGTCAGCACACCACCAGCAGCGCTGAACACACGTTCAGACAGAACGCTGGCTGCGGGGCATGACAAGATCTCCAAGGCGTAAGTGGCTAGCTCCGGCCATTTATCCAGATTGGAAGCCCAAAAAGAGCAAGGGTCCAGTGACACAGTCGTGGCTTCAATGTTTACTTGGAGATACTCCTGTACCATCGTCTCTAGGCGTTGACTATGTGTCAGACTTCTTGTCTCCTGTGGCCTTGCAAAGGATGGGCTAAAAAAGTGGTGAAATGATTCCGCAAAATTGATGTTACCAGCAGATACTGTGGTTCTGTCACGGTTTGAGTGCTGAACACTTGACGGTCCCACGGTTGGCAAGTTGGAACTGTGAGATTCACTACGTGCACCACTGGTATTTTGTGGAAAAGCACATGTAAGATTCTGCAACAGTCTCTGCTGATACTCCTGCATGCGTGCATCCCTTTCTATGGCAGGAATAATTTCTGCAAATTTACTTTTGTACCGGGGATCTAACAGTGTGGCAACCCAGTAGTCAGGATTATTTCTAATTCTCACAATTCGAGGGTCATGTTGCAGGTAGTGCAGCAAGAAGGCACTCATGTGTGTTGCGCATCCAGGAGCACCAAGTCCCTGTTGTGTTGGTGGCGAGGTAACAATCATGCTTCCTTCCTCTGTCCTCTCCCCCCAACCTCGCACAACAGAAATGTGATCAAGGTCTCCCTCATCTGATGAGTCTTCCATCAGTTCGTCCTCCACTTCTTCCTGGGCTCCTGCACCTTCCTCACTAGTTTGGCTGCTACCATGCGCCCTGGTAAAACCATCTCCCCCACCCTCACATGCCTGCCGCCTTGGTGCTGCCGACCGTCTGGACCTTGCAGATGTTAGCCCTTCCGCATACAACTCCTCCTCCTCTACTTCCTCCACCTCCTCTTGTGCCACCACCTGACTCCGAATTCTGTTTAACATGTGCTCCAGCATGTAAATCACCGGAATAGTCATGCTGATAATGGCATCGTCAGCACTAAACATCTTCGTCGCCATTTCAAAACTGTGCAGAAGGGTGCATAGGTCCCTGATCTGAGACCACTCCTCCAGCGTGATTTGCCCCACCTCTGAATCTCGTTGGCCCAGGCTATACGTCAGAACGTATTGCACCAGGGCTTGTCGGTGCTGCCACAGTCGCTGCAACATGTGCAGAGTTGAATTCCACCGGGTAGGCACATCGCATTTTAGCCGGTGAAGTGGCAGGCCCAACGACTTCTGTAGAGATGTAAGTCGCTGAGCTGCGGGATGCGAACGGCGGAAGTGAGCACACAGCGACCGTGCCCTCTGCAGAAGGCCATCTAGTCTGGGATACTGGGCTAAAAATTGCTGGACAACCAGGTTCAACACGTGAGCCATACAAGGCACGTGTGTGACATTGCCCCGGCGAAGGGCCGTACCCAGGTTTGCAGCATTGTCGCACACGGCCTTCCCTGGTTTCAGGTCCAGTGGAGACAACCATTCATGAAATTGGTTCTCCAGAGCTGACCACAACTCCTCAGCTGTGTGACTCACATTTCCCAGACATTTCAATGTAAAAACCGCCTGATGACGTTGAGCCCTACTGCCAGCATAGTAAGGAGGTGTGCAGGATCCCTTCTGCGCAGTTAGAAAGCTTGTGGCATGACCAGACAGGCTTTGGGTGCAGGTGGAAGACCGAGAGGAGGTTGAGGAGGCAGAAGCAGTGGTGGAAAAATGACATAAAGAGGATTGACGCACAACTCGTGGGGACGGCAAGACTTGGACAGCAGCCCCTTGTCCTGCTGTCACCATAGTTACCCAGTGCCCAGTCAGCGACATGTAACGCCCCTGTCCATGCCTACTCGTCCAAGTGTCTGTGGTGAAATGCACCCTGTCACACACAGAGTTTCTCAAAGAAGCGGTGATGTTGTGTGCGACATGCTGGTGGAGCGCAGGCACACCTTTCTTTGAGAAGTAGTGCCGACTGGGCATCTGGTACTGGGGCACTGCGACGGACATAAGGTCTCGAAAATCCTCTGTGTCCACCAGGCGGAAAGGCAGCATTTCTGTAGCCAAGAGCTTGCAGATGGTGAAATTCAACCTCTTAGCTTTCTCATGGCTAGGAGGAAATGGTCTTTTACTTGTCCACATCTGAGGGACCGAGGGCTGGCTATTGTGCTTAGACGGGGTTGATAAGGGTGTCCCCGGCAAACTGCCGGTCTGTGAGGAAGATGCAGGCGGACATGTTAGGTTGCCTTGATCCAAAGGTGGTGCTATCGATGTCGGACAGCGCTCAAGACCAGCTGGTGTTACCACCTCCAAAGAAAATGATGACCTGCCAATCACGCTGGCTGTTGCGGGTAAAGAGGTGGCAGGTCTGCGCCCCAAAACAGGTGTGACTGCTGTCCCCCCAGTCACAGAGGATGAAGAGGCCGCGGATGCACAAGATATGGCAGACGGTGGTTGGCCCGGCCGGCTAGACCGCATTGTAGCACACTGAGCTTCCCACTGCAACTTATGCTTCATGTCCATGTGCCGGTTCATGCATGAAGTACTCAAACTATGTATTTTTTGGCCTCTACTTAGCTTTTGCTGACAAATGTTACAGATAACACGAGTTGGGTCATCTTTATCGATCTGAAAAAATGCCCAGGCTATGCAAGGCTTAGCACCCATGCGACCTGAAGAGCCACCACGACTTGTGGTGAGAGGCAGAGTTGTGTTTGAGGATGCAGTTGTTGACGTGCTTCCAGTACTACGTCTCTGTCCAGGAAGGCGCAACCTGACCTCGTCGTCACTAGCATCTTCCTCCACCTCCTCTGCTGACCTCATCTCTTGGCTGACTGTGGGTTGACAGTAAGTGGGATCTCCGACCTCATCATCATCACCCTGTGCGTTATCACACCCGTCGTCCTCAGAGCCAACCTGTTCCTGCCCTGACAAAAAACTAAAGTTGTCGCTCCAATCAGGTATTTGAGTCTTATCGTCTTCCTCATTGTCTCCACCAACAGGAGTTACAGTTTGGGAATGAGGGTCTACATTATGGTCAGAACCTTCTGCGTCTGGTCCTGGATCCGACTCATAAAGATTCTGGGCATCAGTGCAGATCATTTCCTCGTCTGGATTCACAGAAGCGCTGGAGTCGACCTCTGATTCCCAGGCTATAGTATGAGTAAACAGCTCTGCAGACTCAACCATCTGTTCTACCTCATACTCAGACGGGCAGCTGGAGATTTGGGAGCTGTGAGGAAGCAAGTGCGATTTGGGTGACACCTTTGAGGACTGGAGTGTTTGTGATGTTGAAGTTGATGTGGAGGAGAGCCCACTTAAAGGAGCACTTGATATCCGTTGAAGCACCTGCTGTTTTTGTGCCTCATCTGGAATTTGTAGCGATTGGCGTGGCCGTAAGAAAGGGATCTTATCACATTGTCCGCTAAAAGAAGTAGACATTTTAGTTTGGCTGGAAGATGGTCTTTCTTCTGCACCTACCCCACGGACACAACCTTTTTTCCCCTTCCCAACACGCCTATTCCCCTTTCCACCAGCAGCAGGCCTTTTTCCACTCATTTTGGTGGTTAACTAATTCACAACTCTGGAGTTGTTTGCACAAAAAAACAATGGATGGTAACCGAGCAGAGCTGAGTGGCCAAACTGTGGTATTAGGCCAAAACTATTGGCTGGGTTAGATGCAGAAAAAAAATATTTTTAATTTGCAACCTGATGGAGGTCAGTATAGATGGACTAATAGACCAAGTCCCACACACCGCTAGAAGCCCAAATATTTTTTCAGAGCTAGATGCAGAAAAAAATTATTTTTAATTTGCAACCTGATGGAGGTCAGTATAGATGGACTAATAGACCAAGTCCCACACACTGCTAGAAGCCCAAATATTTTTTCAGAGCTAGATGCAGAAAAAAATTATATTCAATTTGCAACCTGCTGGAGGTCAGTATAGAAGGACTAATAGAACAAGTCCCACACACTGCTAGAAGCCCAAATATTTTTTCAGAGCTAAATGAAGAAAAAAATTATTTTTAATTTGCAACCTGATGGAGGTCAGTATAGATGGACTAATAGACCAAGTCCCACACACCGCTAGAAGCCCAAATATTTTTTCAGAGCTAGATGCAGAAAATTTTTTTATTCAATTTGCAACCTGATGGAGGTCAGTATAGATGGACTAATAGACCAAGTCCCACACACTGCTAGAAGCCCAAATATTTTTTCAGAGCTAAATGAAGAAAAAAATTATATTCAGTTTGTAACCTGATGGAGGTCAGTATAGATGGACTAACAGAGAAAGTCCCACACACTGCTAGAAGGCCAAATATTTTTTCAGAGCTAGATGCAGAAAAAAATTATTTTTAATTTGCAACCTGATGGAGGTCAGTATAGATGGACTAATAGACCAAGTCCCACACACCGCTAGAAGCCCAAATATTTTTTCAGAGCTAGATGCAGAAAAAAATTATTTTTAATTTGCAACCTGATGGAGGTCAGTATAGATGGACTAATAGACCAAGTCCCACACACCGCTAGAAGCCCAAATATTTTTTCAGAGCTAGATGCAGAAAAAAATTATTTTTAATTTGCAACCTGATGGAGGTCAGTATAGATGGACTAATAGACCAAGTCCCACACACTGCTAGAAGCCCAAATATTTTTTCAGAGGTAGATGCAGAAAAAAATTATATTCAATTTGCAACCTGATGGAGGTCAGTATAGATGGACTAATAGAACAAGTCCCACACACTGCTAGAAGCCCAAATATTTTTTCAGAGGTAGATGCAGAAAAAAATTATATTCAGTTTGCAACCTGATGGAGGTCAGTATAGATGGACTAATAGAATGATGCTATGCCTAAAAGATTTTCCTTCACTAGGTGCAGTAAAAAAATTGGTATTCTATACACAGGTGGTATATCTTGCAACACAGATAGGCTACTCCACTGACTAACACACTCTGCAATAGGCCAAAAAGGATTAGCTTTGCTAGATTCAGCCAAATGCTGTGAAAAAAACTTGCACAGCACTGGCACAGACCTGCCTGGCAAAAACTGATAGGAACTGATGTAACCTAGTCCTGAAAAGGACTCCAATTACAATTAGTCTTTACTCCCACAACCTATCTATTTAAGAGCACAGACCTGCCTGATAAAAGTTGTAGGAAATGCTGTAACCTAGTCCTTAAAAGGACTGCAATCATAATATTCCGTACTCCCAAGCTATCTGTAGATTTGTGCGAAAATTGGCTTGAAATTAACAAGGTATAGCGCACACAGCAACAGCGGTGCCGTCTAACACGCAGCTGCAGCAGTGAGAAAATGGTGGCGACGGGGAAAATGGCTTGGTCTTATAGGGCAAGGACATGTGACATACACTGCCAATCACACATGCCCTTGCTTGTGTGAAAAAAAGCACTTCGCTCCGTGTGTGCGCTGCTGATAGGCTGACAGATTGCACCTCCCCACTGCAAATGCGGGAAAGAGAAAAAAAAATGGAGATCTTCATTGTTCCTGCAGAGATCCATCCCCTGCCCCTCCCCCCGCCCCGCTGTACACTCAAACTGCGTATTAACATTAATTTTCATCATTACTGAGAAAAAATCCAGTTATGATTTTGGTGCACGAACAGTTATCGAACATAACCTCGAACAGCCGAATTTTTCTCAAATTGTTCGTGTTCGCCGACCGGCTCGAACACCGCCCAAAACAGCTCGAATTTGAGATTGGCGAACAGTTCGAGTAGAACAACGCTCATCTCTAGTCATCTGTAAGCCCCCGCGTGTCATCTGTAAGTCCCCCGCATGTCATCTGTAAGCCCCCCGCGTGTCATCTGTAAGCCCCCGCGTGTCATCTGTAAGCCCCCCGCGTGTCATCTGTAAGCCCCCGCGTGTCATCTGTAAGCCCCCCGCATGTCATCTGTAAGCCCCCCGCGTGTCATCTGTAAGCCCCCCGCGTGTCTTCTGTAAGCCCCCCGCGTGTCATCTGTAAGCCCCCCGCGTGTCATCTGTAAGCCCCCGCGTGTCATCTGTAAGCCCCCCGCGTGTCATCTGTAAGCCCCCCGCGTGTCATCTGTAAGCCCCCCGCGTGTCATCTGTAAGCCTCCCGCGTGTCATCTGTAAGCCCCCCGCGTGTCATCTGTAAGCCCCCCGCGTGTCTTCTGTAAGCCCCCCGCGTGTCATCTGTAAGCCCCCCGCGTGTCTTCTGTAAGCCCCCCGCGTGTCATCTGTAAGCCCCCCGCGTGTCATCTGTAAGCCCCCGCGTGTCATCTGTAAGCCCCCCGCGTGTCATCTGTAAGCCCCCGCGTGTCATCTGTAAGCCCCCCGCGTGTCATCTGTAAGCCCCCCGCGTGTCATCTGTAAGCCCCCCGCGTGTCATCTGTAAGCCCCCCGCGTGTCATCTGTAAGCCTCCCGCGTGTCATCTGTAAGCCCCCCGCGTGTCATCTGTAAGCCCCCGCGTGTCATCTGTAAGCCCCCCGCGTGTCATCTGTAAGCCCCCCGCGTGTCATCTGTAAGCCCCCGCGTGTCATCTGTAAGCCCCCCGCGTGTCATCTGTAAGCCCCCGCGTGTCATCTGTAAGCCCCCCGCGTGTCATCTGTAAGCCCCCCGCGTGTCATCTGTAAGCCCCCCGCGTGTCTTCTGTAAGCCCCCCGCGTGCCATCTGTGTGCATGCTGTACATCTGTACCACATTCATCCTTTACATCTGCAATTTAATAAATAATAAAAGGACAAATACAATTTCATATCCTTAGAATTATAATACATACATGACATATGGAGGGTAGCGTAACAGGCAGCACAGTGGCTCAGTGGTTAGCACTGTATTATATATAGGGCAGCACGGTTGCTCAGTGGTTAGCACTGTATTATATATAGGACAGCACAGTGGCTCAGTGGTTAGCACTGTATTATATATAGGGCAGCACAGTGGCTCAGTGGTTAGCACTGTATTATATATAGGGCAGCACGGTGGCTCAGTGGTTAGCACTGTATTATATATAGGACAGCACAGTGGCTCAGTGGTTAGCACTGTACTATATATAGGGCAGCACAGTGGCTCAGTGGTTAGCACTGTATTATATATAGGGCAGCACAGTGGCTCAGTGGTTAGCACTGTATTATATATAGGGCAGCACAGTGGCTCAGTGGTTAGAACTGTATTATATATAGGGCAGCACAGTGGCTCAGTGGTTAGCACTGTACTATACATAGGGCAGCACAGTGGCTCAGTGGTTAGCACTGTACTATATATAGGGCAGCACAGTGGCTCAGTGGTTAGCACTGTACTATATATAGGGCAGCACAGTGGCTCAGTGGTTAGCACTGTATTATATATAGGGCAGCACAGTGGCTCAGTGGTTAGCACTGTATTACATATAGGGCAGCCCGGTGGCTCAGTGGTTAGCACTGTATTATATATAGGGCAGCATGGTGGCTCAGTGGTTAGCACTGTACTATATATAGGGCAGCACGGTGGCTCAGTGGTTAGCACTGTATTATATATAGGGCTGCACGGTGGCTCAGTGGTTAGCACTGTATTATATATAGGGCAGCACGGTGGCTCAGTGGTTAGCACTGTATTACATATAGGGCAGCACGGTGGCTCAGTGGTTAGCACTGTATTATATATAGGACAGCACGGTGGCTCAGTGGTTAGCACTGTATTATATATAGGACATCACGGTGGCTCAGTGGTTAGCACTGTATTATATATAGGGCAGCACAGTGGCTCAGTGGCTAGCACTGTACTATATATAGGGCAGCACAGTGGCTCAGCAGTTAGTGTGGCGCCCCTGAGGGTTCAGTCGCCACAGAGGTACTGCATCTCACCCAGAGGTGTGGTATCTCACTCTCAGGTAAGGAAGGAGTACAGCTCAGGACCCTAACACCAGCATCCAACACACCACTCCAGGCCAGCAGGAGGGGCAAGATGCCTCCCACGTACTTGCTGAGCCCCTTCCCTAGCTGGAGTGGGGGGAACCTAGTGAGGGGGAACCATGTAGTGGGTGTGGGTGGAGGACGTAGTTAAGGGGAGCACATAGAAGAAAGGGATAAGTACAGACACCATCTTAGATCAGTGTTCAGTCAGAGGATGAAAGTGACAGGAGCAGAGGCTCTGTATGAGCTCTGCTCCAGAGGCGGGCCTGGACAGTGAGGCCCAAGTCTGAGAGGAGAAGGGGAGAAGAGGGGAGAGGGAGCAGGAAGGCTCCAGGAACAGAAGAAGGGACCCTAGGGGTACGGGCCGTGCAGAAGGCCACCCGTACGCCCGCATCTACCGGGAGGTGGAGGGGTCAGGCTGTATACAGGGTACTGGATCCCTCAACTAGCAGATTGCACACCTTAACTAGAAACCGGAGGCTGCAGTATTTCATGTCCTGTAGCCCACATTCCACACCAGTCTCACCAGGAAGGTAACTACATAGGACCCAGGGGACAGAACAGACATCGCCCGCCAAGGCCCGCGGGTACCGGACTGGGACACTTGGTATGAGGTTCAGGGAGACAGCCAGAGAGAAGACACAGAAGGGGGTCCTGCTAAGTACTCCAGAGATATCTGAGGGTGGACTGAACCTCTCACTGAGTAAACGCAGCACGACATGGGCAGTTATATTGAACTCTGTAACTTGGACTGCAATAACCGTGAGTAAAGACCCTGGGACTGCACCACCTTGTCTCTGTGTTTCTTGCTGCACCAACACTCCCTGCACTACAACGCCCAGCACAACCACCAACTTCCACACTCTGCCCTGAAGCTAACTCTTCCTGTGGGGAGTCATAACATCCTTGCTGCAGTACCACCAGCTTCAGAGGCGGCTTCCCCCTTTAGCCGCATTCCACAGGTGGCGTAGTCGGACTCTTTAATAAAACCTATACATATAATTTCCCTTGGATTGACCGGGTCACTGCCACTGTGACTACAACCCCCAGCATCTACCGGCCCGGCACCGGGTACCCCACGGCCCAGGGGGCGCGTCATTAGCACTGCACTATATATAGGGCAGAACAGTGGCTCAGCGGTTAGCACTGTACTATATATAGAGCAACACAGTGGCTCAGTGGTTAGCACTGTATTATATATAGAGCAACACAGTGGCTCAGTGGTTAGAACTGTATTATATATATAGGGCAGCACGGTGGCTCAGTGGTTAACACTGTATTATATATAGGGGAGCATGGTGGCTCAGTGGTTAGCACTGTATTATATGTATGGCAGCACGGTGGCTCAGTGGTTAGCACTGTACTATATATAGAGTAACACAGTGGCTCAGTGGTTAGCACTGTATTATATATAGAGCAACACAGTGACTCAGCGGTTAGCACTGTACTATATATAGAGCAACACAGTGGCTCAGTGGTTAGCACTGTATTATATATATAGGGCAGCACGGTGGCTCAGTGGTTAACACTGTATTATATATAGGGGAGCATGGTGGCTCAGTGGTTAGCACTGTATTATATGTATGGCAGCACGGTGGCTCAGTGGTTAGCACTGTACTATATATAGAGCAACACAGTGGCTCAGTGGTTAGCACTGTATTATATAGAGAGCAACACAGTGGCTCAGCGGTTAGCACTGTACTATATATAGAACAACACAGTGGCTCAGTGGTTAGCACTGTACTATATATAGAGCAACACAGTGGCTCAGTGGTTAGCACTGTATTATATATATAGGGCAGCACGGTGGCTCAGTGGTTAGCACTGTATTATATGTATGGCAGCACGGTGGCTCAGTGGTTAGCACTGTACTATATATAGAGCAACACAGTGGCTCAGTGGTTAGCACTGTACTATATATAGAGCAACACAGTGGCTCAGTGGTTAGCACTGTATTATATATATAGGGCAGCACGGTGGCTCAGTGGTTAGCACTGTATTATATGTATGGCAGCATGGTGGCTCAGCAGTTAGCACTGTACTATATATAGAGCAGCACAGTGGCTCAGTGGTTAGCACTGTATTATATATAGGGCAGCACGGTGGCTCAGTGGTTAGCACTGTATTATATATAGGGCAGCACGGTGGCTCAGTAGTTAGCACTGTATTATATATAGGGCAGCATGGTGGCTCAGCAGTTAGCACTGTACTATATATAGAGCAGCACAGTGGCTCAGTGGTTAGCACTGTATTATATATATAGGGCAGCACGGTGGCTCAGTGGTTAGCACTGTATTATATGTATGGCAGCATGGTGGCTCAGCAGTTAGCACTGTACTATATATAGAGCAGCACAGTGGCTCAGTGGTTAGCACTGTATTATATATAGGGCAGCACGGTGGCTCAGTGGTTAGCACTGTATTATATATAGGGCAGCACGGTGGCTCAGTAGTTAGCACTGTATTATATATAGGGCAGCATGGTGGCTCAGCAGTTAGCACTGTACTATATATAGAGCAGCACAGTGGCTCAGTGGTTAGCACTGTATTATATATAGGGCAGCACAGTGGCTCAGTGGTTAGCACTGTATTATATATATAGGGCAGCACGGTGGCTCAGTGGTTAACACTGTATTATATATAGGGCAGCACGGTGGCTCAGTGGTTAGCACTGTATTATATATAGGGCAGCACGGTGGCTCAGTGGTTAGCACTGTACTATATATAGGGCAGCACAGTGGCTCAGTGGTTAGCACTGTACTATATATAAGGAAGCACAGTGGCTCAGCGGTTGGCACTATATGGTTGCAGCATTTCAGTCCTGGGTTCAAGTCCCACCAAGGACAACATCTGCAAGGAGTTTGTATGTTCTCCCCGTGTTTGTGTGGGTTTCTTCTGGGTTCTCCGGTTTCCTCCCACACTCCAAAGACATACTGATAAGGAATGTAGATTGTGAGCCCCGATGGGGACAGTGATGATGTCTGTAAAGCGCTGTGGAATTAATGGCGCTATAAATGTGAGTAAAATAAATAAATGTCACACGGGTATAAATCTGATGAAAATTAGGAAAAAAATTGTCTGAGTTTTCTGGATGAAACTTGGGACGATTTTTCATGTGTCTTGTAAAGGGCGAGTCTGATCCAGAATACTGATCATAGTGCTTGCTGAGACTTTTGACAAGCAGACCATCCATCCGTGTGTAAAAAGTTTCCTGTGAACTACCGCATTGACTGGCATTGGTCAGTGTGCTGTCAGTATGCCATTAGTTTTGTACACGGAAGTTTAATCCGTTCGTCTGAACAAGCCCTTAAAATGAAAAGAGCTTTCGTGGCACTATAATTATAGACCATGGACACAAGTGGCTTTGTTTTGGGGAATAATACGCAGACCCCTTTTCCTCATCCTTGAATAAGTAGTATCATTGTAAGTCGTAATTATTGATGTAGTGGAAGATTCTATAGAGCAGGAGGAACTGAAAACCTCATCCTACACTTTTGTCGTCCTGATTGTACTTTGCCTTTGAAAAAATTACTGCAAAAAAATTAAATTCTGTCTTCTATTCTAGAGAAATGTGCCTGGTTTTGTTCCTGAAAACGCTCTTGTTTTCAGACTGATAGAAGCCTTTTATTATAAGAACAAGGCGCAGCTCTCCAAATAATACAGCGGAGCCGCACACCTCCTAACATGCAGTGTGTAGTTGGCTGATCTCCTCTAGTCTGACGTTTCATTTTTTATTTTTTATTTTTTTACATCCTTCTCTTCTAAAAAGAATGAGCATTTATAGAATTAATGAGTTCCCAGCTGTCTACTTTTTTTTTTTTTTTTTTTTTTTAGACACAAAAAGCAACGTAGACAGAAAACTAGAAAAAAAATATTGAAACTTGCTAAAAAGAAGCGTAAGTATTTAACGAAGCAACATCTAAAAACATCTATGGTCCTATTATAAGCCGTCACGTAAATTCATCCAAAGATGGCAAAAAAAAAAAAGCAGCACTCCTGACTTGTAAAACATCTAAAGACAAATAAAAATTTGCAAAAAAAGAAAGGTCTTTGGAGGATTCTTTGTAAGCCACGTAGAGCTAATGGGGTAAAAACCAGGAAAGCAAGTCACCTCTGCTCTCAGCCGGGTGCGAGAGAAAGTAGGGTTATAAGAAGATTGTGCCGAAAATCCTTCTAAGATCAAGTGATAAATCTGATTAGATGGAGCTCCTTTAATGTATGCATTAATATGAAATAAGCAGCTAAACTTTGGTCAGCGGCTTGCTAAGGTAATATCAGAGAGACAGTTTTACCATCAGTTTCTGAGAAGCCATTGACAAAGACATGTCTAGATTTTGACCGATACTCTAAAATCGCCCGTCCAACGACTCCTGGAGCCTCCGTTCATACCCTTAACAATGATGGTAAAAAAGAGTGAACATTTTTGGATGATAAAAACAAAAAACAAAAGTTGGTATCAACATGAGAATAGCAGTGTCGTTGAGCTAATCAGCAGCCGCTTTCAACCCCTTTAACTATCTACACATCAATGGCATCTCTTGTTCTTCCCGGACAATGAGTCTTGCAGCTGAGCTGGCAGGGATGACAGACATGTACAAGAAATAGAAAAAGTGTCAATTCGGCTCACCGCTACTGTGTTAGAGATACGTTTCCAGAAAACCAAGGTAGACCATCTGGCAGGGCCGGCGTCAGCACCCGGCACACCCATTAAAGTGCCGGGGCCCGGAGTAGGAGGGGGGCCCACTTGCGGTCGGGCACCCCGCCAGGCTATGGGTGGAGGAGAGCGGTGCCAGCGCTCGCCCTTCTCCCCCATTTGCTCAGGGCCTCGGCAGCTGGATACTTACCTCTCCCCATGCCTCCGCAGATCCGCTGCTTTCCTGCTGTGCGCTCCTCCCTGTGACATCTTTCCACCGCGCCCTCCCCTGAGCCGTCACAGGCAGCGCAGAGCGGGGTGATGCCGGCAACGCTGGAGTCCAGACCTGAGCAGCGGCAGCAGGTGAGGAGGAATGAGGTGAGTATTGGATTTTTTTATTTTTTTAATGTATGGAGGCATGGGGCATTATATGGTCAGGTGACATCCTGTGACTCGCCCCCTGGGCCGTGGGGTACCCGGAACCGGGCTTGTGTACGATGCTGGGGGTAGTAGTGGCAACCCGATCCCGTGGCTCAGGGTGGTGAGACCAAATTGTGGCAGTCTATTTATCAGTGTTTTGAATGTCCGACTACGCCACCCGTGGATTGCGGTCAAGGATAACCGCCGCTGCAAGGCAGACCGCTGAGGCTGGTGTTGGTGTGCAGACCAGGGATAGGATAACTTCCAACGGGAGGAGCGTAGCCTCAGGGCAGCGAGTAGGGAGGATGGGAGTGATGGTACAGGCGCAGCAGTAATCACACAGAGTCCAATGATGCAGTCCAGGGTCTTTTACTCACAGTTGTTATCCAGGTCACTTCTGTCAGCAAGGACTGCCTGAGTCGTGCTGCGCTCACCAGGTGAGGGGCTCGATCAACCTCCAGGTAATTTAGAAGCGCTTCACAGTGCCCCCTTTATGTGTCCTTTCTCTGGCCTCTCATACCCCACCAGTGACCTCACTTCTGTCCGGCTGCCTCGGACTTTGTCGGATTAACGTGCCGGCCGTTTTCCCTGGGCCCTATGTGGTGCCTTCCTAGCAGGTTTAGCAGAGGGCTGCACCAATGAATGGTCGCAACCTCCGGTTCTTGGCTGAGTGTAGTTTCTCCTCCACCAATTTAGGGATCTGGTTCCCCTTCTGCGGCCTGACCCCTCCACCCAGGTGAATTCGGGCGTGCAGTGGCTACTGACCGTTCTGCACCCCTGGAGTCCCTCCCTCCTCTGTGTTCCTGGAGCCTCCCTGCTCCCCTTCTTTCTTTCCTCAGGCTCCGGCCTCTGTGCTAGGCCTGCCCAGGGAGCAGAGCCCATGCAGCAGCTCTGCTCCCTGCCTTCTCCTCTCACAGAACTCACTCCCTAAGATGGCCCCCACCTTTTATATCTCTCTCTTGTGCATCCAGGAACTGCTTCCTCTCTGCCCCTGCACTACTGGATTCCCCCTTCCTGGGTGTTCCCTCCCTCCCACTCCAGCCAGGGACAGGGACTGTCGTGCTCTACTTGGAGCATATCGGTCGCTCTGCCCCCCGGAAATGTGGTGTAGTGCATGCAGCTGTCGGGGTCCTGATCCACACTCCATCCTTACCTGGAAGTGAGGTATCGCACCTCTGAGTGAGATGCAATAACTCTGTAGCAACCGAGCCCTCGGGGTGCTACACCTGCATGGTGCATTATATGGTGGGGTGACATCCTGCATGGGGCATTATATTGGGGGGTGACATCCTGAATGGGACATTATATGGGGGGGTGACATCCTGAATGGGGCATTATATGGGGGAAGTGACATCCTGCATGGGGCATTATATGGAGGAGGTGACATCCTGCATGAGGCATTATATGGGGGGGTGACATCCTGCATGGAGCATTATATGGGGGGGGTGACATCCTGCATGGGGCATTATATGGGGGAGTGACATCCTGCATGGGGCATTATAAAGAGAGGGGGGATGATATCCTGCATGGGGCATTATATGGTGGGGGGGTAGGGTGATATCCTGCATGGGGCATTATATAGGGGGGTGACATCCTGCATGGGGCATTATATAGGGGGTGACATCCTGCATGGGGCATTATATGGGGAAGTGACATCCTGCATGAGGCATTATATGGTGGGGGGGTAGGGTGACATCCTGCATGGGGCATTATATGGGGGGTGACATCCTGCCTGGGGCATTATATGGGGGGGTGACATCCTGCATGGGGCATTATATAAGGGGGTGACATCCTGCATGGGGCATTATATGGGGGGGGTGACATCCTGAATGGGGCATTATATGGGGGGTGACATCCTGCATGGGGCATTATATGGGGGGTGACATCCTGCATGGGGCATTATAAGGGGGGGAACAGCCTGCATGGGGCATTATAAGGGGGAAACAGCCTGCATAGGGCATTATGTGGGGGGAACAGCCTGCATGGAGCATTATATGGGGGCTAGTATCCTGTATGGAGCATTATAAGGGGACCAGTATCCTGTACAGAGCATTTTATGGGGGCCAGTATTCTGTATGGAGCATTTTCTGGGGCCAGTATTCTGTATGGAGCATTTTATGGGGGCCAGTATACTGTGTGGAGCGTTATATGGGGGCCAGTATTCTGTATGGAGCGTTATATGGGGGCCAGTATCCTGTATGGAGCGTTATATGTGGACCAGTATCCTGTATGGGGCATTTTATGGCGGCCAGTATACTGTATGGAGTGATTCGCTGGTTTCTGAGCTATTGTGGAATTTACAATAGATATCACTCATGTAATGTAAGAAGCATTGTACTATATATATATTTCTCTGCGGTATCTGTGCATCATGAATCGTGGTATTTGTTAAAGGGGCCCACTGAGACTCTTTCACCCGGGGCCCAGAAAAACCTGGAGCCAGCCCTGCCATCTGGGGTCTGGGTTTGGTGCACAGAGTGTGCACTGGTCTGGCATCCATGTCAAATAGCTCTCAATGGTCCAAAAGGAGATGTTCTCCAGCATCTGTAAGGGTGTGACAGAGACTGTCATATACCTCTCACTGAAGATAACAATTTGCGTAGTGTAAATATTGAAGTGCGTTTTATTGTGTAATGTGATTAATTCAAAGTGCTGAATTAATCACAAACTGCTTATCCTGCTCCAGTTCATGCTGTGTGCATGTCCCTTGACTGACTGCTTAGGGCGGCGGCCCGGTTACTTCCTGATTCTTATAGCTGCTGTGGGCGCACCCCTAATGCATCTCCAGCCTATTGCTGTGAGTCACTGGATATTTAAACCCCCTCCACCCAGTAGGAGGTGCCTGAGCAACACCTTCACTCAGTTAGTCTTTGCAACTGTATTGCCAGGTCCTGTCCTGTTACCTCTGACTTCTAGTCTGATTCCGCCTCTCTGGGGGCTGCATTCCCAGACCTGTTTCCTGTGTCTTCTAGCCTGTTTCCGCCTGTCTGGGGGCCGTATACCCAGACTTGCTCCTGTATCTCGTTGCAGTGTCAGTTCCTGTCTGAACACTCTCCTAGCCTGTTTGTCCCCCATTCTGGGGGCCGTATACCCAGACTCGCTCCTGTATCTTGTTGCAGTGTCAGTTCCTGTTTGAACACTCTTCTAGCCTGTTTGTCTCTGTGTCCGTACCTTCCCTTTTCCTGCAGTCTCTGAACCTGCACCTAACTCCTTCTCATTGTCTCTGTACTTCTGTTGTGAGTTTAGAGTCCACTCGCTACTTCATTGTAAGTACCTTGTGTGTATCTGGTTCTGCTTGTCCCTTCCACTCTGTTCAGTGTGAACAGAGCCTTGTCCTCTCTGCTCTGCCTTGTTCACCGCTCCGGCGGTTTCGCTCTGCTCTGCCTTGCTCACCGCTCCAGCGGTTCCACTCTGCTCTGCCTTGCTCACCGCTCCGGCGGTTCCTCTCTGCTCTGCCTTGCTCACCGCTCCGGCGGTTCCTCTCTGCTCTGCCTTGCTCACCGCTCTGGCGGTTCCGCTCTGCTCTGCCTTGCTCACCGCTCAGGTGGTTCCTTCCTGCTCTGCCTTGCTCACCGCTCCGGAAGTTCCGCTCTGCTCTGCCTTGCTCACCGCTCCGGCAGTTCCGCTCTGCTCTGCCTTGCTCACTGCTCCGGCGGTTCCTCTCTGCTCTTCCTTGCTCACCGCTCCGGCGGTTCCTCTCTGCTCTGCCTTGCTCACCTCTCCGGCGGTTCCTCTCTGCTCTTCCTTGCTCACCGCTCCGGCGGCTCCTCTCTGCTCTGCCTTGCTCACCGCTCTGGCGGTTTCGTCCTGCTCTGCCTTGCTCACCGCTCCGGCGGTTCCTCCTGCTCTACCTTGCCCACCGCTCCGGCGGTTTCGCCCTGCTCTGCCTTGCTCACCTCTCCAGCGGTATCTCTCTGCTCTGCCTTGCCCACCGCTCCAGCGGTTCCTCTCTGCTCTGCTTGTCTACCGCATCTGCGGTTCTGTTCCTAAATCCCAGTCTGTACTGGACCCTATCCAGCCTGCACTCCAACCTGCTAGTGCCCACCTGTCTGCACTCCAGCCGTGCTTGCCAGTACCCCCCCTGTCAGCATACTAGCCGTGCTTGCCAGTATCCTCCTGTCTGCACTCCAGCCGTGCCTGCCAATACCCACCTGTCTGTGTGCCAGCCTAACCTGCCCGTTCCTGCATTCCCCGGTGCGGGTAAACAGCTGTGACCGGGGTCTGCCTAGGAGTAGCACCTGGTCCCTCTGCTCGGTTCCTCCTTGGTTCACGAAGTCGTTAGCCGCCGTGCGACCTTGGTCGGATCGGGTAGATACTTAGTTACGCCCCTCCAGCCACTCCTCGGTTCATGGTACAGTGCGATCACTAATCACGCTCACGCCAGTCAGTCCGGGCGCGAGCGTAACAACCGGTAGTATTTCTGCTAGCCATTCTTCAAGAAATCAATTCATATACCAGCAGATTAGACTTTGTAAGAAGGTCTACTGTGCCATCTGGTTGACCTTTACTACAAAAAGATCCCAATTACAATCCATATTTCCAGTCCCTCACTTTTGTGTTTTAGGCAGCCCCCAAATCTAAGAAGCATCATTGTCAGAAGCTCCCTGTAATCTCCACCAGCTACAGGAACTTTCCCCTGCAACCAGGAAAAGTGTAAAACCTGTCCATTTATAATGACCACAAACAAGATAAAGATCCCCAACTCACATCAGGACTACAAGATCCCAGGTAATTTCAGCTGCATCACATCTAATGTGGTATTCTTAATTATAAGCACCAAATGTCCAACTGAGGGTCTGTATGTTGGGAAGACAGGGCAAAAACTTGGAATAAAACCACAATAAAGCCACGCTATAAAAGAAAAAAGAATAGATGTACCTGTGGCCAAACATTTTTGTATCCCTGGTCACAGCACCATGGACATAAAATTACTTATATTAAAAGGTAACATCAAATCTCAAATAGACAGGAGAGTCTGGGAATACAAACTCATGACAACCATTGACACACTCAGAGCAGGAATGAATGTGTCGCATGGATTTATGTAGTTCTATATTAACTAAGAAATGTGCTCCTCAGACCATTTGCGGGCATCACAACCCTGGACCCGACCTCAATCACAGGACAATAAAACTTTCACACTCCTTATCTATGAACTGCTCCAGTATTTACGGCCACAACTGTTTATCCCTCTCCCATATTGATATTTCTGCTTTATGTCACTTGTCACATCTATTGCATTATTTCGGTGTCCTATTGTGTATAAATATGTGACTCTTCAGATTTTTTGGTATACTATGCCTGATAAAGAAGCCTGAGTAGTCTCGAAAGCTTGCAATTTGATACCATCTTTTCAGTTAGCCATTAAAAGGTATCAACCACTGAGGACCCTCAAATCTAAATATTTTACTTATAAACTGAAAGTTCTAAGTGCAAAAATTGTGATAAATGGATTCCTTGAGAGAGGCGAAAATGTGGCGCTATCTAAGCGTAGTGAATGAGTATTAAAATAAATCAGGTAATGAAAAAAATGCAAATGCTCACCTGGTTCGGTTTTGCTAACTGAGGCAGAATTCTAGGTTTGATTAGAGAATTAATGTTGGACTGCAACCAACCTGGCAAGCAAAGGGATGTTCCTCCAGTGGAGCACCAATAGCAAAACTTGAAAAAGAGGATCCAGGAATATGCAAGAGAAGGAATTGAAAATATTAGTAGAGAAGCAATTTTCCTCCAGAAAGATGATATTTATAAAAAAAAAAAAATATTTAACGTAAAGCGTTTCGGCTGAATAACAGCCTTCTTCATGGGTCCTGAAGAAGACTGATATTCAGTTGAAACGCGTTGTGTTAAATAATTTTCTTTTATAAATATAATCTTTCTGGAGGGAAATTGCTGCTACTCCTATTTTCAATTCCTTTGGATGAGGTAAAAGCGCCATATTCCTGGATCCCCTTTTTCAAATGCACGTATTGGCCAATTCATATGAGCCCACCAGCTGCGACAAGGTGACCTCTCTCTGGTAGGACCTTAAACCTAATACTTATCAAACATGCTTCTCCCGAGCTAACAGCCTGTGAAGGATGGGGGGATGTAATGGCAGCTTACAATCATCCTGTAAGCATGTGTAGCTGTATCAAGACACCTGGCCAGCTTCAATAAAGGGTTTCACACCCGCCACCAGCTAGCTAGTATGCAAGACACCCTGTGGATCCAAACCATGTGGTCCCCTTTGCCCTTTGTTCAGGAAGCTATGATTTCATAAGGAGTTATGGAAATAATATACGTCCTAGCCATACATCGGGTATATTTCTGAGATCCCCAGGATATGGCAAGCGCCTGCCTGGATCTCAACCCGTTCTAGCATATAGTGGCATGGAGATATGTAGAACAGTCAGGTAGCCAAGCTGTGCTTAGTCTTCACACGTAGCAGCTACCCGGCCGGATCCGATGGCGCAAGAGTCGCCACCCTAGGACTGTCCAAAAAGGAGTTATGATCTTTCATAGTTTTTGGGAGATTTAGCTACAAACCTCCAGGGGAGGGGACTTAGGCCCAGCCCAGGGGGCAGGAGGGGAGTGACACCAAAGGGGTTAAATACTTGTGTAAAGCAGGGCCTATTACTTTTGGTATCTGACCATTATATATGTATAACCACTGTGTATATAGTGTATTGTCTAGTGTGCCCTTAAGGCAATTAAATATATAATTTAACCTTGCGCAGTTCTTTTATCTTGATCCATGAATCCACACGTCCATTTCTCAGTTGAACTTTCCATGCTACTGGGGCTGGTTTCTGGCCCACTATAATCCCGTTAACGGACCGGGCTTATATCGAACGAGGAACTGGTGGCGGCTCTACCAGGCTGATAAGGTTCTGTTTCACTGGGGCTAGTGAAAGGTGCCTCTCAGCCTGTCAGGTGTGAGCGAGTGTGGTACCACATCAATGACTGTGTTGGCCACCTCCTCTCCCTGTGCCTGCCTGGGCCCGTGTGGGCAGGGGCTGTCTGTGTAAAACTGAACCAATCTGACCATACGTGTCCCCGAGGGGTGTTGAACATCACATTGGTGCAATTGCGGATCTGTATCACGTGATCCTTCTGATGTAACAACGACATCAGGCGGGGTGGCGAGGTGCGGATCCTTCACGCAGCCTATGAATTTAAAGGGCAGATAGGATCCTGCACTAATTAAAAACGGCCTTAGGCTGATGACAAGAATACTCACTCAAGCAGTCCTTTAAATATGTAGGTTTTTATCTCAGGCGAGGCATGGTTGATAAATATTAAGTTTAGGGTCCTACTAGAGAATGGTTGACTTGTCTTGGCTGGTGGGGTCACATGCATTGGCTAATTTGTGTACTAAGTACCTTAATTTTATAAGCATATTCTATGTAGCAGAAATGCAGTCCAAATTTCATATATTCAATTTTTGCATACATCTAAGAGCTTACAGAGTGATGCTGTATGCTTTTTTTCATAACTTAAAGGTTGCCAGTCATTGACCATGTCAGTGGAATAGAGTTGTCTTAGCCAAGGGTGAAATTAAGTTAAGGTTACATGATCATAATAGGTAATAATAAGATATTGAAATTATAGCATTCGTCATCTAAATCTTTGTTCTTATGTGATAAATGAGGACCATGGCAATCAATGAAAGAGCTTTCCTATCTGCTTTAGAATGGCTTGTAAAATGGCAGATAACAATCAGTTACAGGGAAAAGATGCAAAATGACCATGTTAACCTTCAAATGATTATAATCTTTAATTCATTTCTCTCTAACCACTACCTTGTTTTTTTCCATCTAATGTTTTAATGAAAGAACAGCGAATTGGCATACCATACATGTAGGGCAAACACGTTCCATAGTAACATGCGAGTCATACACAGGCATGGAGCAGAAAAACAAAAGAGGCAAAATAAAAGTATAACCGATGTGAACATAAAACCGAATAGGACATACTAACACTGTACGAGTCACATTGGATTATACACTAGAAGCACTATGTACATCTATGTGTACAGATTTCCAATGAACACAAGGTTTCAAGTTATATAAAGCTAGCCTTACAGACAGAATTTTGCTAACCCAAATCTAGCTGATGGAGTTATTTAAAGGGAACTTGCCATGTGATTTATGCTGCCCAAACTGCCAATGTCACGAGATTCTCGGGAGAACCACTGCCGACACCACTGGAACAGTGCTGGCTCCGGAGGTGAGTATAAGTGTTATTTTATAAGAAGGAAGCCTAGGGATTGAGTAAGGGGTTGTCTAAGTATTGGACAACCCTTTTAAGGCAAAATTAGGATTAGCCTTTAAGGAGTTACCGTATTTTTCGGACCATAAGACGCACTTTTTTCCCCAAAATTTGGGTTCTTATGGTGTGAACGTAGCTTAATGGATAGTTGCGGTGGTGGTGGAACTGGATCGAAGGGCACTCCGTTCCCTCCCTCACTCAGGAATGCGGCGGCAGCAGCAGAAGAGAGATGCTGCTGGGCCGGTGTCTGGCTGTTGTGGTGAGGTAGAGTGGCGTGCGCGGCTTTCCGTTGGCCGCGGCCATCTTCCTGAAGCCGTAATCTATAGGAAAATGGCCGCCCGAGCCGGAGCATGTGCAGACTAGGAGCTCAGGTGGCCATTTTCCTGTAGATCACAGATTCAGGAAGATGGCTGGGTCCACCGGAAATCAGTACCCACCGTTCTGCCACGCCGCTCACAGCCCGTCACCGGCCCAAGCCCTGGCCAGCCACTGGCCCCAGCCAGGCACAGACAGCGGCCCCAATACAGAACTACTGCAATAAATAACTACTGCAGTGTATTAGACCAGCCAGCAATTACATTTTAAAGTGTTCAAATCCCAGAATGGTTCTAAGTAGTGTTGAGCATTCCGATACTGAAATATCGGGTATCGGCCGATATTCACTGTATCGGAATTCCGATACTTAATTCCGATACTTTTATAATATCGAATACCGGAATCGGAAGTTCCCATAATGCCTGCGCTCTGCAGTGTCTGTGAAGGATGACAAGCTGGATGGCAGCGCTCAGCTGCGATCCAGCTTGTCATCAGAATGCCATCCCAGCGTGGGAAAATTCTCCTGATTGTTTAAAAGCCGGCGGGCGGTAAAAAGCCGCCGGCTTTTAAACAATCACACAGCCCCATACTGCTTCCCCGCAGCCTCCCACCCCGATCCTCCGCTCCCCTCGCCACCTCCAATCCCAATCGTAAATTAGGACCGGGCGGGGAGCGCAGCACCAAGGAGCGAAGGACCCGGGCGGGGAAGCCGGCAGTGAAAAGACTTCACCGCCGGCTTTCCCGTTCTGTGCTGCGCTTTCCCGCCGGTTATTTCAAATGAACAGCTGAGGTATCAGGTGATGCCGATCAGCTGTTCATTTGAAGTAGCCGCGGTGCCCTCAGAGGGTTCATGTGAGTTCATGCTTGACTGCATGAACTCACATCAACTTTCCCACGGCCGCACAGGTCAGCCACTCCTCCCAGACCCGTCATGATTAGTGTGTGCGGGGTGTGTGTGCGGGGTGTGTGTGTGTGCGGGTGTGTGTGCGGGTGTGTCTGTGCGTGCAGGCAGACATAGGCCGATGTGACACTACTACTCCCATCAGCCTATGTCTGTCCCCCGTCCACTCGTGCCAGCAGGATCAGCTCGATGGGAGCAGTAGTTCCCATCAGCCTGATCCTGCTATATAAATTGCCCTACTGTGTCCCCAATAAATGTTAGATACATGTCATTGGTGGCCAGTGGTTACCTAAAAGAAATTAGTTCATACATTACCTGTCCCCGCCGATCGCCACCTAAAATAAAGTAAAAAATAAAAAACTACACCTATACTCACCTAGACACCTAATTCCCCGAAGCCATCGATCTCCTGTAATAAAATATAAAATAATAAACCACAACCTTATCCTTACCCCTCCGTAGCAGTCCACGAGTGTCCCACGAAGATCTCCAGTTCAGAGCAGCCACATAAAATGTGACCGCTCTGAACCGCTGCCGCCGCTAGAATGATGGGGCCGTAAGGGTTCACCGGAGTTCAGGCAGCGCTGCTCCGGTCAGCTGCTTTACGGCCCTGCTGTATCGTGAGAAATTCCCACGGTACAGCAGTGCCGTAAAGGAGGTCTCCGGAGCTGCGCTGCCTGAATGCACTCCGGTAACCTCAGTCAGTGGCTCCCGCTGCCGGGAGCGGACGTGTTCCCGGCAGCGTGAGCTTACAGCAGCCATGCACAGCTGTCACCATCTCCAGATGTGACAGCTGTGCATGGGAGATCAGCGCAGGAACGTGGACAGGTAACTATTTTTTTTTAGTAAACTAAGAATTAAATAAAATGGTGTGTTTTATTTCAAATAAATTATTTTTTTCTGGGTGTAGTGTGTTTTTTCTTTTTAACACTTTGTAGGTTAGTAATGGGGGTGTCTTATAGACGCCCATCATTACTAACCTGGGCTTCATGGCAGCTGGCGCTGACATGAACCCCACCACTATTACCCCCTGCCACCGCACCAGGGCAGCGTGGAAGAGCGAGGCTAAGTGCCAGAATTGGCGCATCCTATGGATGCGCCATTTCTGGGGCAGCTGACGGCTGGTGTTTCTAGCCTGGGAGGGGGCCAATATTCATGGCACCCTTCCTGAGCTATTAATATCAGCCCCCAGCTGTCTGCCTAGCCTTTGCTAGCTATTAAAATAGGGGGGACCCCACGTCATTTTTTTGGGGGGGGGTCCCCCATTTTAATAGCTAGTAAAGGCTAGGTATTCAGCTGGGGGCTGATATTAGTAGCCTGGGAAGCTCCGTGGGTTTTACCCCCTTCCCAGGCTTCAAACATCTGCCCCAGCCGTCTGCTTAACCTCCGCTAGAGACTAAAATTATGGGGGATCCCACGCCATTTTTTTTTAAATAAATCCTTTATTTTAACACTAAATGACATTTGAGGACTTAATAAAGATGCAGTCCCTAAATTATTATTTATTTTTTAATAAATTTTTCCCAAAACTTTTGACGTGGGCTTCGCCATATTTTTGTATGCCAGCCAGGTACAGCATCCAGCTTCTATGAACGCGCCATTTTCCGGGGCGGCCGCGGACTGCAATTTTCAGCGGGGGGGGGGGCAGAAAGCTTGGGCCTCCCTGCGCTGCAGATTCCATCCCCCAGCTGCCTAGTTGTACCTGGCTGGACACAAAAATAGGGAGAAGCTCCACGTTTTTTTTTTTTTAATTATTTCATGAAATTCATGGAATAATTAAGAAAAAAAGGGCTTCCCTATATTGTTGTGTCCAACCAGGTACAAATAGGCAGCTGGTGGTTGGGGGCAGCCCGTTCCTGCCTGCTGTACCTGGCTGGACACAAATATAGTGTGAAGCCCCACGTCAATTTTTTTTTAATTATTTCAGGAAATTCATGAAATAATTAAAAAAAAATTATGTGGGGCTTCGCCCTATATTTGTGTCCAGCCAGGTACAGCAGGCAGGAACGGGCTGCCCCCAACCACCAGCTGCCTATTTGTACCTAGCCGGACACAACAATATAGGGAAGCCCTTTTTTTCTTAATTATTCCATGAATTTCATGAAATAATTAAAAAAAAAAATGTGTGGCGCTTCGCCCTATTTTTGTGTCCAGCCAGGTACAACTAGGCAGCTGGGGGCTGGAATCTGCAGCGCAGGGAGACCCAAGCTTTCTGGGCCCCACCCACTGCAAATTGCAGTCCGCAGCCGCCCCGGAAAATGGCGCGTTCATAGAAGCGCCATCTTCTGGCGCTGTACCCAACTCATCCAGGGCCCTGGTGCGGTGGCTCACTGGGTAATAAAGGGGTTAAGGCCAGCTTGGCATTATCAGCTGGCCCTAAGCCCGAAATTCATGGGGTCACGCCAATATTAGACATGACCGCCATGAATTTCTAGTAAAGTATTTAAAAAAAACACAAACACCCAGAAAAAAGTCCTTTAATTGAAATAAAGACACAATTCTTTATTGTTCTAAATTAAACCATACTTACAGTCACGCCCATTCCAGCTGAAGCCAACGATCTCCTGCAATAAAAGTAAAATAATAAAGCAACCTCATCCTTACCTTTCCATGGTTCCCAGGACAGCTTCAGCTCTGGTACATCGAGATGACAGGCTGGACCGCAGCAGAACGCTGCCATCCAGCCTGTCATCCCGCAGACACTGAGAAGCGCAGGCATGCTTGCGCTCCTCAGTGTCTCGCTGTGACGGCATCCAGATGAGCCGAGGTCATGTCCAATGAACTCAGCTCACCTCATGCACGTCACTGACAGCGTGGTCAAATTCTCCTGCACTCAGCGCTTCAGCGTGAGAATTCTCCCACGCTGTCAGTGACGTGCATGAGGTGCGCCGAGTTCATTGGACATGACCTCACCTCATGCACGTCACTGACAGCGTGGGAAAATTCTCACGCTGAAGCGCTGAGTGCAGGAGAATTTTCCCACGCTGTCAGTGACGTGCATGAGGTGAGCTGAGTTCATTGGACATGAACTCGGCTCATCTGGATGACGTCACAGAGAGACACTGAGGAGCGCAAGCATGCCTGCGCTTCTCAGTGTCTGCGGGATGACAGGCTGGATGGCAGCTTTCTGCTGCGGTCCAGCCTGTCATCTCGATGTAGCAGAGCTGGAGCTGTCCTGGGAACCATCGAAAGGTAAGGATGAGGTTGCTTTATTATTTTTCTTTTATTGCAGGAGATCGTTGGCTTCAGCTGGAATGGGCGTGATGGTAAGTATGGTTTAATTTAGAACAATAAAGAATTGTGTCTTTATTTCAATTAAAGGACTTTACTCTGGGTGTTTGTGTTTTCTTTTAACTTTGACTATGGGGTTAGTAATGGGGGTGTCTTATAGACGCCTCTCCATTACTAACCTGGGCTTGATGTCAGCTGGCATTATAAGCTGACATCAACCCCAACCCTATTACCCCCTGCCACCGCACCAGGGCAGCGTGGAAGAGCGAGGCTAAGTGCCAGAATTGGCGCATCCTATGGATGCGCCATTTCTGGGGCGGCTGACGGCTGGTGTTTCTAGCCTGGGAGGGGGCCAATATTCATGGCACCCTTCCTGGGCTATTAATATCAGCCCCCAGCTGTCTGCCTAGCCTGTGCTAGCTATTAAATTAGGGGGGACCCCACGTTATTTTTTTGGGGGGGTTCCCCCATTTTAATAGCTAGTAAAGGCTAGGTATTCAGCTGGGGGCTGATATTAGTAGCCTGGGAAGCTCCGTGGGTATTACCCCCTTCCCAGGCTTCAAACATTTGCCCCAGCTGTCTGCTTAACCTCCGCTAGAGCCTAAAATTAAGGGGAACGCCACGCCAATTTTTTTTTAAATAAATCCTTTATTTTAACACTAAATGACAAGTACAGTAATCAACACTGTCACTGTACTTCATATATATGTGACTGACATGTTTCTATCTATCTAATCTATGTGTGATTCTCTATTCTTTCTGTTCTAAATTGTCGGGTACAGATGCTGAATTGCCGGCCGGCTTTTTTAAAGAGACGGTGCACGAAAACACTAATATTTTTTTTAATAAATCCTTTACACTAAATGACAAGTACAGTAAGCAACACTGTCACTGTACTTCATATATATGTGACTGACATGTTTCTATCTATCTAATCTATGTGTGATTCTCTATTTCTTCTATTCTAAATTGTCGGGTACCGCTGCTGAATTGCCGGCCGGCTTTTTTAAAGAGACGGTGCACGAAAACACTAATATTTTTTTTAATAAATCCTTTACACTAAATGACAAGTACAGTAAGCAACACTGTCACTGTACTTCATATATATGTGACTGACATGTTTCTATCTATCTAATCTATGTGTGAAGCTCTATTCTTTCTGTTGTAAATTGTCGGGTACCGGTGAATGCCGCTGATGAATTGCCGGCTTTTCATGTCATTCTACATTATTCTTAGTTGTTTTACTTCATGTAGAATTAACCTACAAGGAAAGAAAGGGTTTATTTTCATTCCGATATTTCTGTCCCATTGACTTGCATTGGTTTCCGGTATCGGAATCGGCGATATCCGATACTTTTTGGGTATCGGCCCGATCTAATCCGATACGATATTTCCTGATATCGGAAGGTATCGCTCAACACTAGTTCTAAGTAAAAATTTTAAAAAAGTTTGATAAAATTTCTTAAAATGTAAAAAAAAAAAAAAAAAAACCGCAACAAAAATTGCAGCATTTTTTTTCACCATTAAAAATGCAGGTTTTATTTAAAAACAAGAACATAGTTAACATACACATACTTGGTATCACAATGTCCACAATGGCACAAACTGTAAAATTGTCTTATATCAACATGTCAAAAATGTTTTTTTTAAATACAGCCACACAGAAAAAGATATAAAACCGAATTGAAAAGTCACATGTATACCAAATCAATACAACTGTCAACTCGTGCTACAAAAACAAGCCTACACTCAGGTCTGTCAGCTGAGGAGTAAATGTTTGCTCTTGTAGTATTGCACAAGTGATAACATTTTGTAAAAAAAAAAGTGTTTTTAGTGTGTAAAAGTAGTAAATCATAACCCCCCGCCCCAATACATATATGGCATAGCTGTAATCTGATCAGAAGAATAAAGTTGTCTAGCACTTTTGCTACACAACAAATATCATTAAAGGGGTTGTGCGGTACTTTAGATTACCCCCCATGTATCACCGCCCAGGTCCCTAAGACTTTTTGTAAATACCTTCTGCTGTTGATAATGCCTGTGAGCGGCGCTATAGCTGGCTGCTCACAGGCATCACGTGACCCCCAGCTGCAGCCGGCTCTGACATCCGCTGACGTCACGTCAAGTGCTGGCAGCAACCGGGGGTCACGATCTGCCTGGTTCCAGGTGGATGCCAGGCTGTGGGTGGGGTTACCCCCGCGACACACCCGGCATCCACCGCACGCTCTGCCTCTCCCCATTCATTGGGAAAGCGCGCGGTGGATGCGGGGTGTGACGCGGGGGGTATCCCCTCCCACAACCCAGCAGCCACCGCGGGGACCCCAGCGCTGATTCACGCCTCACTTGTCGTGACGTCACTTGTCGCGACCAATAGCGCCGCTCACAGGCATTATCAACAGCAGAAGGTATTTACAAAAAGTCTTAGGGACCTGGGGGGGATACATAGGGGGTAATCTAAAGTACCCCACAACCCCTTTAAAAACATAAACATAGTGTTTGAATTGTTGTACAAAAGACAGGGAAAAAGGATACAAAATGATAGCAAAGGCATTAAATGTCCTTAAAGATAAAGCTGGAAGCAGAGTTCACAAGTTCAAAGTTAAAGGAACATTGGCTACACTACCTGGCAGAAAGAAGAAGCGATCACCACTAGCCACTAGATTCCTAAAGAGGCAGGTGGTCAAAAACTCACGTGACTGCAAGAGATCCGCAGCAAAATTTGGTGGCATCAGGCACTGAGGTTTCAGCTTGTACAGTAAGATGAAAACTAAATGTTGAAGAACACCATGCCCGGGCTCCAAGGCATACAACTCTATTGACCCAAAAGCACAAGAAAAGTCAGCTTCAATGTGCTCAAACCTTAGAAATGAGCCACAAAAATATTGGGGAGTCTGTTCTGTTAAGTGATGAAGCAAATCTGGAACTTTTCAGGCCTATTGGTCAGCACTGACTACACTGAAGCATGGCGGTGGCTCGGTGATGCCTACAATGAAGCATGGTGGGGGATCGGTGATATGTACAGTGAAGCATGGCAGCAGCTTGGTGATACCCACGGTGAAGAATGGCGATGCATTGGTGACGTTTATAGTGAATCATCGTGGTGGCTCAGTGATGCCTACAGTGAAGCATGGTGGTGGCTTGCTGATACCTACAGTGAAGCATGGCATTGGCTTGGTGATTCCTACAGTGAAGCATGGTGGTGCCTCGGTGATGCATATAGTGAAGCATGGCAGCGACTCAGTGATGCCTACAGTGAAACATGTTGGTGACTCAATGATGCCTACAGTGAATAATGGTGGTGTGGCTCAGTGATGCCTAAACATAGTGATGGCTCAGTGATGCCTATAGTAAAGCATGGTGGTGACTTGGTGATGCTTACAGTGAAACATGGTGGTGGATTGGTGATGCCTAAAGTAAAATATGGTGATGGCTCAGTGATGCTTATAGTGAAGCATGATGATGTCTTGATGATGCCTACAGTGAAGCATAGTGGTGGCTCAATGATGCGCTGCTTGTTCTGGCACTAGAAACCAGCAGTGTGTGGAGAGTAAGATGGATTCCAACAAGTATCATGAAATCATTGGATAAAACATCATGTCTTCTTTCAGGAAACTGAAACTTGGCATAATTGGACCTTTCAAGGGAAAAAGATGCCAAGCATACCTATAAGACCACCAAGGCTTGGTTTTAGAAGTGCTAAAAATTTCTGGAGCAGCCATCACAGTTGCCTGATTGAACACTATAGAAAATCTTTGATGGCATTTGAAAAAAAAGTTAATGCAGTTTGAAAATCCAACAATATTAGTAACGATGGGGCCACTCAGGAAGGCTGGCAAAAGCTGGAGTATGGCTATGACTCACATTTACAGCAGATCATAACAGCCAAAGTACTACAGGAACTTGTCATCAAGGGATTGATTAATTCTGAAACTGCAGGATTCAGGAAAAGTCACATTTTGTGGTGAATTTGGAGAAACCGTTTGTTATATTAGTTGTGTTTAGCTATTTATATTGTTCTTGTTTCAATGGTTTATTGCAAACTGCAGATTGTTTGTACATTTTGCTAAACCTAATTTGCAATAAGGGATGAATAAATGTGTTTGCAACTGCATAAAGGATGCAGCCAGTGAGAAAAACAGTTCATTCTACCTTCCAAAAATTGGAATAAAAGATGACGACCAAAATGGTACCAAAAAAAATTCAACACAAAATATTTTTTTTGTAAAAAAGTGTTTTTAGTATGCAAAAGTAGCAAAGCGTAAAAAACTATATAAATCTCCTATTTCTGTAATCATACTAAAGAAGAAGAAAGTTGTCTTACCACATTGTTAACAGTGTAAAAAAAAATCTTGAATAGCTATTTATTTGTTCATTCTGCCTCCCAAAATCAGAATAGAATGTGATGAAAAAATATTATTGTTCTAAATGGAAGAAATACATTTTGCTCATCCCGAAAAAGTCTTCACTCAGGTCCATCATCTATTAAAGGCAAAATGCGGGGTTTACATGTTACTGGAAGCTCAAAGGTTCTGG
Source organism: Phyllobates terribilis (assembly GCF_046119375.1). Lineage (NCBI taxonomy): Eukaryota > Metazoa > Chordata > Amphibia > Anura > Dendrobatidae > Phyllobates > Phyllobates terribilis. Next base: position 210,277,757 of record NW_027362767.1, on the reverse strand, counting down.
AAAAGCAATATTGATCCCCCCAAAAAATCCAGCAAAATCCATACATTCTAAGGCCGGTTTCACACGTCTGCATATCTCCAGTACCGGAAAAAACGGTACTGGAGATATCCATGTCCCGTATGTCCGAGTGTGTCACATGTGTGCCGCCTATGTGCCGCATCAGGATCACATGGACAGGAGCCTGGGAGTCAGTGCTACAGGTAACGCTGTTCCCAGGCGCCGGGTGCTGAACACTGCCCTCATCATGGTTCCCTTTTGTTGGGTTTCAACAATTGACGGGAGCAAAATTTGTTTTCAAAAGGTACCTGTCTGGACCAATAATACTATTAAGCTGCAAATTTAGGGATAATCTGCAGGTTAATAGCAGTCTGAAGGTGCCCGGCCATTGTACTGAAACTCCAGCACTTGGTAGAAAATGAGGTTTTCAAAATGATTTTTGCTGTTTTGGCACCTCAAGGGCTCCATGGCATCCACTCTCTATTCCAACCAAGTTTATGCTCCACAAGTCAAAGTAGTGTATGGAAACATATGTAGTAACACCAATTTCGTCAAATAGTCGTCCATCTTCTCCTATAGCTCCTTGTGAAAATGAAAAATTTGGGACTAAATCAACAGTTTAGGAAAAAAATTTAATTTTTTACTTTTTCATTCCAATTAGCAGTAATTCCTGTGAAGCACCTGAATGCTTAACAAATTTCCTTAAAGGGAATACGTCAATAGGATCAACCCTCCTAAGCCATTTATATAGGAATGTAGGTCATAGGAACCTGATTAAAATGACACCTTGATATCTGCAATCCCATGTCTTATTCCATAGAAATCCACATTTTTTTTAATATGTAAATTAGCTGTTAAGATCTATGGGTGGGGCATAGATCTGCCTGAGAATGTTTCTAAAGTTTTGAAAATTTTTGACAAAATTCAGATACTTTATAGAAAAAATTTCAAAAATGTCAACCTAAATTTACAACCAACTCAATGTACAAAGCAATATATACATGGTCACAAGCTCCAAAACTGTCTGCAGAAGGAAGGGCTTAAAGAAACTCTATCTTATTATGGGGGGCAGTTGATCTATAAGACACTGCTTGGTTTTTCTGTAATTCTGTATCTTTTACTTGTATATTGCCATCATAAAGGCAGTTTATGATTAGCTCCATACTTTATGAAATGTATGAAAATATTTTTAGGTCTGTAAACAGTTACTGGTAGCCATGATAAAGTTTTTATATTAGAAGACACCTGGCACTATTAAGTCTGTGGATATGTGCCAGCACATCCTATTCATTAAAAATGCAGTAAGATTATTTAGAAAATGCAGTAGTATGTCCAATATAGAAGGAAAAATAATTACATTGCCAAAATATTTAAAGCAGCCTAAGAATTTCAGGTAGATCATCTAGCCTACTTTATAGCAGTAGCATCTGGCTGACCGTAACATTTACTTTTACTCCGTGGAGGCATATGACTACGCTGAAACTTGTTTTTTTTACTGCTACATAAAGATTTGCTAGGACTGTCTTATTAGCCTATATTGGGAGTTTTTAAAATCTTTTTATTACTATAAGACAAAAGTACATATTACAGTATATTACAGAAGTATATTACAGAAGAGAAGATGTTCAGAAATTGTTCTCAAAAGTTTTAATTGTCCCTACCCCTAAAAAAAAAATATTCGGCTGAGTAGGCAGGGTCCTATTCTCCCAACTTTTATAAACAGGGAAAGAGACATGTATTACAGCATGTACACGGTAAGTATTCCCCTATAGAAGCCCCTTACTGTTCTCACCCATGAAACCCCTTTCATGGCCATTACAGAGTTTGATGTTTTCAAAAATGCCCCTACCCACACATACAGAATATAATATCCCCGCACCTGTCAATATGATAGCCCCCACTCAATATTATGCCCTCTCAGTCATTACTCAGTGTTATATCCCCCACACAGTATCATTGCCCCATGGCCCCCCACACAGTATGATGGTACCTCAGTATAATGCTCCCACAGTCACTCAGTATGGTGTTCCCGCAGCCCCCACTCAGTATGATCACCCCCCTCAATATGATATCTCACAGACCCCCAGCCCACAAAGTATCATGGTCCCAAAGCCCCCTAAACAGCACCTCAGTATGACTCTCCCACAGCTCCTTACTCAGTATTATGGCCCCCAAAGCCAACCCCCCACTCAGTATGATGACACCCAATGCCAGTCCCCCACTCAGTATGATGGCCCCCGATGCCATCCCTCACTCATTATTATGAACCAACAACCCCCCACTCAGTATGATGGTCCCACAGCCCCCCCCCACTCAGCAAGATGTCCCCACAGCCCCCCACTCAGCAAGATGTCCCCACAGCTCATCCCACACTATGATACTCCCACAGCCTCTTGGTATGATATTCCCACAGCCACCACTCAGTATGATCACCCCCCTCAGTATTATATCCATAAACCCCACCCAACACAGTATCATGGTCTCCACAGCCCCATAAACAGTATGACTGCCCCTCAGTATAATGCTCCCACAGCTCCTTACTCAGTATGATGGCCCTCACAGTACACCCCTCACTCAGTATGATGGTTTCCAATGCCAGACCTCCACTCTGTCTGATGGCCCCCAATATCAGACCCAACTCAGATGATGGCCACACAGCCCCCCACTCAGCAAAATATCCCCATAGCCACCCACTCAGTATGATGTTCTCCACTGAATCCAAATCAGCATGATGTCCCCCACAGCCCACACCACACTCAATATGATGTCCCCCACAGCCCACACCACACTCAGTATGATGTCCCCACAGCCCACCCCCAAATCAGATGGTCCCCATAACTACCAACTTTAAAAAAATAAATTAACACTTCTCACCTTGCCCCATTCCCCTGGTGCACTGCTCTGGTCATTGCAGTGTGAGTACTGAGGCTCCACATTGCAGGTGAGAAGAAGTGACATCATTGCATGTGCAGTGCACGGAGTCTCAGACACTCAGGCACAGGCTGAATGGTGGACTAGGGCACCTATGACTCCATGATCAACTATTCTATTCAATGGTATCTGTGCTTTGAGGATGCAGATGCCGCTGAAATTGTGATGAAGGGGGGATGGGTGGACCAGGCCTTGAGTGGTGCTGGCCCCCCTGCTGACGGGCCCCATAGCGGCTGCATGGTCTACCGCTATGAGGGGCATGCCCCTGCCTCAATGGGAATCAACATCTAAATTCTCTATTTTACACATAGTGTACAATAAATGTACTAAGTAAGGTTTCGTACATATCCAAATAAATAAGTATCGTTTTAGAAGCTGGATTCCTTCCTGAAGACCATGGAGAAACCGGCATAAATACAAGGGCGACACTGGAAATTAGGATAGAGTCAATTAGAAGATAAGGCAAACTCCCAGAAAATCACAAAGCAACAGGGTACTCCAGTGCTTGAATACTCCGGCAGTGCATAGCTACCCGAGCTGGCCTTAGAAGACCTTGGGTAGTGACAGCAGAGGTTCTTGCCAGGTTACTCTAGTAACCCAGTGCAAACTGACACAGAGGAAGATGATGATAGGGAAAGGAAGCAAAGACTGGCATTGGAGCTGGGACGGGTGAGTAATACGCGTGATCAGTTCTTCTTTCTTTTTTTTTTTTAAAAAGCCACCCAAAGTCTTTTAAGAGAAAAAAAAAAAGATCAGCTGTGCAATTGGCTGAAACTGTTTGCTGCCATTACGGGGATGTTATTGCATATGAATTTATTATGTTAGCAGTACAAAAACCTTATGGTGAGTTACCTCCTGTGATAGCTGCAGGCAGACACAATTGTATCAGGGACCTCACGGTATCATAATACCAAAACTTCAGCCTCTAAATAGAATTTGAGACCTATTTAGGTAAAATAAAACGAAATGATATGCCCCGGACCATGATTATTAACCCCTCCCTATCTGTCAAAAGCAAATTTTTATTGTTTTACTGTAATTGTAGTATAAATAAATGCTGTAATAACCACTTAATAATTCTAAGGATATTATATACACTATCAATCTTTAGCCCCTATGTATAATGTACATCAGAAGCTTTTTTATCACCTTGGACCAGTAAAGTTATTAGTTATTAATTAACCACAATAGTACCGGTAATCTCCACACCGTCCTATGTAGAGATGTGTAATGTAATTTTTAGGTAGACAGTTGGGAGCGTCCATTAAATTGGTGGAATATTCCTGTCTCTGCTTGCGCTTCAACACAATTATAAAATCTCTCTTCAGTCTTTAGAAATCCCGCATTCACTCTTGAGCTGTACTATGTATTATATTTTTGCACTTGCATGTTCTTGTTTCTTTAGGAATGTAATATACATATTGCATCATTAACTTTTTTAGAAATTGCTAATTTTTCAACCTACAGATTAATCTTCTGCTCAGGTTTGTTTTTTTCTATTTCAGAAACTTCTCAATAAGCAGAAAAAATATTTAAACATTTCTTAGAAAATCATCTGAAATTCTACAAAGCTGCTCTACAGGTTGTATGGAGAAGCTTCACCAGGGACTGATCATTATTTTACTGACTTTTTTCGAACACTTTAGGGTTCTCTGTTCATGGTCATACAGAGGACTTTGACTGTGTAACTTCCCCCTACAACATCTATGGGCCCCAACTGGGCATAAAGGCAGGTTTTGTCTTCACGATACATCTCCTTTGATACTCAATTTACTTTATGAAGCTTTTTATGTCAATTGTGAAGTCCTTATCTCACAACAGATTAATTTTACCCTTCGTTTGACTTTAAATGTAATCAACGCAATATTATTTATAATAATAATAATACTCATCTTCATAAAGTATTCCTTCGAGTTACAATGGTAACATACGATGGTCCTAGTCCATTTAGTGGTGTAACTAGAGTCCGATGGGCCCCTAAGCTTAATTTATACCTGGGCCCCCCCCTGCATGTTGGTCAGATGTATGGACCCTTGTAGAATTCTAGAACCTATAAAAACATGTGTATTCGATCCCCATGTAATAATGTCTGACCTCCTGTCTCCTTCCTGTAATAATGTCCTCTATCCTGGCTTCTTCCTGTAATAATGTCCCTCATTCTGGCCCCTTCCTGAATTAATGTTCTCCGTCCTGGGCCCCTATCTGTAATAATGTTCCCCATACTATAACAATATTCCCCATCCTGGGCCTCTTCCTGGTATAATGTCCCTCATCCTGGGCCCCTTTTTGGTATAATGTTCCCCATCTTGGGCCCCTTCCTGGTGTAATGTCCTTCATCCTGGGCCCCTTCCTGGTATAATGTCCCCTTTCCTGGGCCACTTCCTGGTAGAAAGTCATCCATTCTGGGCCCCTTCCTGGTATAATGTCCCCCATCCTGGGTCACTTCCATGAATAAAGTCCATCTCTTGGCCCCTTCCTGTGATAATGCTCCCCCTCTCTCCTGGACCCCATCTTATAACAATGTCCCCCATCCTGGGCCCCTTATAGCAATAACGTTCCTCGTTCTTCTCCAGCACAAAACGATTATTCTTTCCTTCTCCGCTCCCTCGAGGTGCGGCATCATCTTCTATAGCCAGCGCTGAAGCCAACAGCTGACTTCAGCCTGCTGGCATCGGTAGTGCATAACGTCACTGCCATGCTCCGGCCATGACATCCAAGCTGCCGTCAGCTACCTTTCTCTGACTGACCAGCAGTGTATATTGCAGTGCAGGGATCTGGCGGGTCTCTGTGCCATAATATGTTTCAGCTGGATGTGCGCCTAAGGATTTCACATCTGATTTTATTTCCTGTATACGACAGAAATATTTTACTCTATTGACAGCAATAAACAGGCTCTGACTCATTGGAGCTGATTCCGCAAAGATTCTGCACTAGAAAACTGGCGTAAACACTTTCAAAAATCTCTAATTATTTGCGCAATGGGGAGTTGCACAAAAATTTTTGTGACTTTTAGTGATTTTTCACCAGTTTGACCCGCCAATCTGGTCAGAGTTGGGGTGGGATGGAGTTGTGGCCACACTCTACTGACAGATTAATAAAAAATCCAGGCACTTTGTATGCCAGAAATGTTGCTCCAGTCCCTGATTGGAGTAGTATTTCTGGTGCAGTAAGCGAATGGAGAGAAAATTGCAACATTTCAGATTTTTTTTTTTAACATTGATTGTGATATTAAAGCTGGTGATCCAGCTCCATACACTGGGTATTTCCAGTGTGGTGGACTCTGGTGTCAGTCCCTCAATCTAATACTGATGATCCATTCTAAAGCTATGGATGGCCATTAGATGGCTGCCGGCTGAAAGATCGTTCAGGTGACAGCCATTTCAGCTGATTCTCCCGTACACAGGCGAGTTCATTTGACTGAGCGGTCCTGTGTTCTTTATGGGGAAGATGCCGGATGATATTTCTGCTGACAGTTCATTTCAGGGAGAACAATGTGGCCAACAGTCCACAATCAGAAATGACTGATTGACATCTTTCCCGATCATCAGTCGACCGGCAATTCCCATACACATTGGACCATTGGTTGAACCTATTGGCTGGTTTAGTTGACATAAGTCTATTGTGGATGGCCGGCTTAAGAATATGTCATGAGTACCTTGGTAGTGGACTATCACTTTAAAATTTTCTATTTTCTCCCTCTAATTATTTTAGATAATATCATGATTGTTAACAATTACTTTGTTACTCAGGAGAAACTGACATATTTTTATCTAGATTCGCAAATCCTTTGGTATCAGCATTTAATGTAGACGCTCACTTTACTATCCAATCACCAAGCAGATGTTACAGATCTGAATCTGGTATAGAAATACTTTGTGCGTAGTGATAACCATGGACTTAGCTTTGCTACATCTGTATTTTGAGATAATATTTAACTAGGTAATTACTACTAACCCAAGGGACCTTTAATCCAAAAGTCTTGTAGCTTGATTAATAAAAGTTGCATAGGAATATAAATATTATGTATAATCTCTACAAAGGGATATGCATGTATACCCACATGGTACGAATATGCTAGGCTGCCGGTTTGCAGCAAGGGCTATTCCTTTGGAGGACAAGTCTTCTGTAATGTGATTTTCATTATTTACTCTATCATTATGTCAATATTGAATTTTATAGCTTAAATCATTTTAATTACCCGTTATCACAAATTTCCAGCATTGCAAAAAACGTACATTGCGCTGCCTGTTATTAATAATATTTCTGTTTTTTTTTTTCTCATCTTGATGATATGTTGGATGCAGATGCTGAATTCCATATAGAACGTGTTTCATACTTTGAAGATGGTGATTTGACTGGCTGAAAAGCTTACAGAGGAAGGAAATAGGCAATGATTTTTTATGATGGAAAATAACTTTATAGGATTAAAGGGTTTTTATTAAAAGTCATGTTAAAGTGGCTACATGCGTTTAATAAAGTGTATTTGAAGCCATCCAAAATTATTTTCCTGGGCGGTGACTAAAATATATATATACAGTACAGACCAAAAGTTTGGACACACCTTCACATTTAAAGATTTTTCTGTATTTTAATGACTATGAAAATTGTACATTCACACTGAAGGCATCAAAACTATGAATTAACACATGTGGAATTATATACTTAACAAAAAAGTGTAAAACAACTGAAAATATGTCTTATATTCTAGGTTCTTCAAAGTAGCCACCTTTTGCTTTGATGACTGCTTTGCACACTCTTGGCATTCTCTTGATGAGCTTCAAGAGGTTGTCACCGGAAATGGTCTTCCAACAATCTTGAAGGAGTTCCCAGAGATGCTTAGCACTTGTTGGCCCTTTTGCCTTCACTCTGCGGTCCAGCTCACCCCAAACCATCTCGATTGGGTTCAGGTCTGGTGACTGTGGAGGCCAGGTCATCTGGCGTAGCACCCCATCACTCTCCTTCTTGGTCAAATAGCCCTTACACAGCCTGGAGGTGTGTTTGGGGTCATTGTCCTGTTGAAAAATAAATGATGGTCCAACTAAACGCAAACCGGATGGAATAGCATGCCGCTGCAAGATGCTGTGGTAGCCATGCTGGTTCAGTATGCCTTCAATTTTGAATAAATCCCCAACAGTGTCACCAGCAAAGCCCCCCCACACCATCACACCTCCTCCTCCATGCTTCACGGTGAGAACCAGGCATGTAGAGTCCATCCGTTCATCTTTTCTGCGTCGCACAAAGACATGGTGGTTGGAACCAAAGATCTCAAATTTGGACTCATCAGACCAAAGCACAGATTTCCACTGGTCTAATGTCCATTCCTTGTGTTCTTTAGCCCAAACAAGTCTCTTCTGCTTGTTGCCTGTCCTTAGCAGTGGTTTCCTAGCAGCTATTTTACCATGAAGGCCTGTTGAACAAACTCTCTTCTTAACAGTTGTTGAAGAGATGTGTCTGCTGCTAGAACTCTGTGTGGCATTGACCTGGTCTCTAATCTGAGCTGCTGTTAACCTGCGATTTCTGAGGCTGGTGACTTGGATAAACTTATCCTCAGAAGCAGAGGTGACTCTTGGTCTTCCTTTCCTGGGGCAGTCCTCATGTGAGACAGTTTCTTTGTAGCGCTTGATGGTTTTTGCAACTGCACTTGGGGACACTTTCAAAGTTTTCCCAATTTTTCGCACTGACTGACCTTCATTTCTTAAAGTAATGATGGCCACTCGTTTTTCTTTACTTAGCTGCTTTTTTCTTGCCATAATACAAATTCTAACAGTCTATTCAGTAGGACTATCAGCTGTGTATCCACCAGACTTCTGCACAACACTACTGATGATCCCAACCCCATTTATAAGGCAAGAAATCCCACTTATTAAACCTGACAGGGCACACCTGTGAAGTGAAAACCATTTCCGGTGACTACCTCTTGAAGCTCATCAAGAGAATGCCAAGAGTGTGCAAAGCAGTCATCAAAGCAAAAGGTGGCTACTTTGAAGAACCTAGAATATAAGACATATTTTCAGTAGTTTCACACTTTTTTGTTAAGTATATAATTCCACATGTGTTAATTCATAGTTTTGATGCCTTCAGTGTGAATGTACAATTTTCATAGTCATGAAAATACAGAAAAATCTTTAAATGAGACGGTGTGTCCAAACTTTTGGTCTGTACTGTATGTATATATATATATATATATATATATATATATATATATATTTATATTGAGAGAGAGAGAAAAATGAAGCAGCACAACATGCAAAAAAATAAAAAGAAAAATAAATATATATAGAGAGAGAGAAAGGAGAGAGAAAGATGAAGCAGCACAACATCCAGAAAATTAAAAAAATTCACGCTGCTTGAAAAGGTTCTGTGATAGAACCGAAACAGCGCCACATGGGCTAATAAAGTCCACAATTTTTGTCTATTAATGGAGTGCTGCCTTTTTTTTATGTAATTATGTGGAATGTCACGGCATCATAATATGGCAGCGGGCATCGTGACCTTGTGTGCTCATGAGCAGAACCCTCCCAGGCTCCATCAAAGCTGGAAGTCGTAGTCTAGTGTAAGAGGCATTGGGATTTCAATGCGAATGGCAGTTCCTTGAAGATGCGTTGAGGACCGGATGAGTGACGGTAAGGAGTGAAGGGGCCGGAGAAGTGAGCGGTAACGTGAGTATAAGGATTTTCATTATTTTTTACATATTACGTTTATTATGCTCTGGGGTCAGGGACATTCAATTTGTGGAGAGTAACTTTACCGAGAATCAAAGGTCCTTGGAATAAAAGGGTCAAACAGGCAAATTCGAATTTTGGATGAAATTAGTTTTAAGGAAGCTTAAAAATAATAATTCTTGTTAGCACAACGTCTTGTGTAAACAGGACATGTGCTGCTGATAAGATGATGCCCTGTGTGCACAGAATGATCGGGTTAGTGACTGTCCTGTATACATGGAGGTGCAGTTGGCCTGTCATTCACTGACCACTGAGCAGCTGACTTATAGATGATCGAAGGTCTTTCGGAGAGTCTTTATGGACCCTTATAGTTGTCTGCAGCCAGTCTCTGACCACTTATGAAACTAATCCAAGCTTAAATTCCATTTGATTTATGTTTATTTTGTTTGTGCTTTAAGATTTGAGCTTTGATTAGCTTTAGGGCAAGTTTGAGAGTGGCTACAGAATGAGCCGTCAAAAAGATAGTCTAACAAAAAGAGGACAGAAGAGGATCAAACAGGCAGCGTTGCAGTGCTTTATATTACAGCTCAACAAACCAAATGGAAGACAATTTTTAATCAAAACCACATAAAAATCTAAAAATTATAAGTATTAGCAATATTAAGAGTTTAAAAATGCTCAAGGTGTGATAGTCTTTAAAGGGGTTTCGAGGCTCTAGACAAATCTCACATGCTGACTAGATTCTCATCTTCTCTCAATGTTCTATGGCATGAGCTGCTGAGCTCAGTGATTGGCTTTAGCGTTATGTCATGACTTTACAAGCTATTGAGCTCAGTGATTGGCTTTAGCGTTATGTCATGACTTTACAAGCTATTGAGCTCAGTGATTGGCATCATCTTTGTAGCTGATCAATAAAGCCAGAAGCTGCAGCAAGAGGCAGGGTAGAGTGAGTAAAAGTTTATTTTAATTATTTTTTTGCCTTCCTGAGCCTCTAGAGCAATAATCCTTAAAAGGAGACAATTGATTTATTAATGCCTTTTTTGTGTTTTTATATTTTAATAATGCTCCCTTTGTGTTTCCATACAGGACTAGGAGTCATGTGCCCCTTAGTCAACTGATGTGTGTAACCCCGCCCCCACCACTGATTAGCAGCTTTCTGTCCCTATACATTGTGCATGGAAAGCTACCATCTAGGAGTGTGGGTGGGGTTATACATGAAAGCTACCAATCAGTGGTGTGGGCTGGGTTACACAGAGCTCCGCATTCCGAGCTCTGCTAAATCTGCAGCAGAGAAAACAGCAATTGTATCACAACTGCTGCACCCAGTAAACTAAGTGACACATTGCTGGAATCAGGGTCTCTGCCTACATTATGCTGCTCTTAGACGAGGTAGCGAAAACCTGGTGACAGATTCCCTTTAATAATACCCCCTTTGTGCCCTATATAATAGTAATGTCTTAATTTCTATTTCCCCTTGTGACTGTGTCATTAAAAAAAAATAATAATTGAAACTCCCATGAGGAGCGTTGGAGCTCGGGTTCTTCTCTCTGAAGCCTCCAGCTCGGTGCTGACTGTGCAAAGGAGAACTATCTATGGCTCCCCAGAGTAAGTGGCGTAGCACAGCCAATCACTCTCTGCCCTGCCACAGTTTTCCTCTTTATCTGCGCCCTGAAGCCATTAAATGTATGACATTTGCAATTTAGCTTAGTTAAAATCTCTCCTTTATTTAAGTTTTTTTTTTTCAAATTTGTTTTATATTTTTAGAATTATTATTTTTTTCTTCTTTTAGACAACCAGTGGTAAATGAGATAGTCTTGGGCGGAGTATATTTAATAACCAATATTAAAAATCTTTAGCGTCGTATGAAGAACGCTGTAAATATTTGAGCGACTTATTTTAAAAAAAATGTCAAATGCCGCCGTTAACCATTGTATAATTGAATAAAGTTTTACAAATTTTATTAAATAAGATTTACCACCTAAAGCGAAATAAACAACTTCCTGCTTTCCCTACGCCAAATAAAGTGCGTAGTTCCGCACCACAAAAGCCGAATATCTCTTGGGACCAGTGATTAATTTTCACTCTCATTAAACTGTGTCAAGGAGATTAATGTACCAAACCTCAAGCAACAGGATTAAATTGTAACATTGGGCAAGTGAAGGAGATCATTGCGCTAAGCACAAGTCTTATAGCAACAGAAAAAAACAAAACAAAACAAAAATACAAAGTAGAGATGGGATATGAGACCCTCTTCTACAAAGTGTTTTAGGGATACTGAAGTTTCCTCATTTTGATTGAAACATATTCAGACTGGCTCATAGTTACCAGTGTGGGACGAGGGTGGGCTCCAGTCTTTTCAAGGTCAATAACCTTATAGGTAATTTCCAGAATAAAATGCCCATATTTGTAGACAATGATAAACTGTATTAAAAAATGTTTATTTTTAATTGTACCAAAAAGTGAAGAAATATTTATAATCGTAACTTTATCAGCCGGTGCCAGGCAGTAAAATCATGGCTGCACATGATGGGTACATAAGATATAGACGCCGTAGATTTGTTGCAGAAATTTCTGTTTTGGACAATTTCTTCAATACATCTGAATTCTGCTGACGTACAGCCAGACATTTCTGTAGTCTTTTTCAGGTGGATTTCTCTATAAAAACCTCCCGATAAAGCATTATCGAAACCCTTAAAAGAATAAACATCTACGTTTCTATGTAAATACGACTTGCTATGTTATGCTCAGTCTTTTGGGCATTTCAGGTTTCTAATGAGGTCAAGCAGTTAAAAAAAAAGTGAGCAGATCCTTCTTCATTCATTTTCCATTCTGAAGACACTCCATACTTTATAATGCAAGTCAACAAGAAGGCTCAAAAGACGCCCCGGAAGACAGCTGGGGATATTTTTTGAGCGTTTTCCCAACTTTTTTGCCACTGGTTTACTTATTGTTGAAAAGTGTGAAAAAACATCCAGAAACTGGCTGTAAAAAAAAGACACTCCTTAAATGCTCGAAAAATGCTAAAAAATACAGTTGACTTTAAAAAACTTGGAAAAATCAATCAGGAAATGATAAAAAAAAAAAGTGTTTTCCCAAAGTTTTTGCTAACGGTTTCCTTATTGTTGAAAGAAGTGAAGAAACATGGCTGTAGTATAGACGCCCTTAACCGGTAGTATAGACGCCCTTAACCGCTGGAAAAATGCTCCAAAAATTGGCAACGTTAAAAACTTGGAAAAATCAATCAGGAAATGGTAAAAAAAAAAAAGCTAAAAAATTCACTTCAGGGCAAAAAAAACCCCAGCATTTCCTAAATATTCTTTCTCGGCGGGTTTGCCTACCTGAAAAGATGTCATGTGCACATTCCCTAGCGGTATATGCAGGTGGGTTTTTCAGTTGTTGGCGTACCTGCTGAGTTTTTCCCAGGACAAGACACTTTAGGAAAACGCCTGCATTTGACTTCCTCTCTAAAGTCCATTGCGGACGCTTTGCCACCATCGTTATTTTTCTTTAAATTCTATGAATTAATAGTTAACCGCTTTCAAGTGGAAGCAGCCAAAAGAATGGTCCGATCACTTCTATTAAAAGCTTTTGCGGCTTTGGAAACTTGATGCAGTTAAAATAAGTTAGAAAAGATAGAACATAGTCACAGCAAGATGTTTTGACTTTGCTGTGCACTATTTCATTCTTTTTAGCATTTTTTAGAGCTTTTTCAGGCGGGTTCCAAGCGGAATCCACCTGGAAAAGGCGACGTGCACATGTATGACATGAGAAGAAAGTATTCACAATGGGGTCTTTATAATCAATAAAAAATGCATAAATACAGTTTTTGTAAATTATTGTCAAACAGAGCAGAAATGAATATCTGTCACATTTTTTTACATACCATACAAATCAGACATTCAATACATACATTTTTATGTTATGTCAAATTTCTTACCTGAGCGTTTTCTCTGGTGCTTGCTGTCCTGTCACCAGATCGTAGCCTCTTTCCAGTGTGTTGTATGGCCACGGCCTAAAGATAGTGGGCATATATTTATTAACTCAGAATTCTATAATGTAATTATGGTACACAGATATTCTAATAAAACACGTCACTATTAACTGTTTACTTTTATGATATTATTATTTTATGTCTTTTTGTGACAAGACTTGACTTATAGGAGTTTTCTAGGTTCAGAATACAGATGTGCCTATTCCTAGAATAATAGACCATCAAAATCCAATTGGTGGAGATTTGATTCTTGACAGCCCCACAACTTAGCTGTTTGATGTGGGTAAGGATGGGATGAGCGTTTCATCCTCATATGACCTATCTACCCTCTTGTTATCTACATAGTAGCAGCTGTGCTGCATATTGCAGCAGTGTCTCATTCACTTTAATAGAACAACACTGCAAAAAAATGACTGCCACTCATGACATGTCTCACACAAGAGAAAGCCTGTTCTAAGCTATTGTGGGGGCGTGTTCTTTTTCCTCTGTATTTTGCTGCCTGCTTATGATTGGTTATCGTCATACAGGGGAAGAAGTACACACCCCTGTACCCCTTGGACTTAATATAAACTATATCAGCTAATATTTTCACAATAGAGCGGAAACATTTAAAATAAAATCTACATTTTTTTAAGCTCTGCAGCTACTATTTGATAATATGGCCGGTTTAGGATGCTAAAATTGGTGAAATGTCCTCTTTAATAGCAGACAATAAAGGCATTTAGCCTTGCATGAAAAAAACAGATTTCTACACCACTAAGGTTATGTAGAAAGCTAGGAACATTTTAAATCTAACACATACAGGTACTGTGCAAAAGTTTTAGGCAGGTATGGAAGAAATGCAGCAAAGTAAGAGGTTTTTGAAAAATAGAAGTGTTAATTGTTTATTTTTTATCAGTTAACAAAATGCATGTATGTTTGGAGACTTGTCCTGCTGCAGAATAAATTTGGAGACAATCAGTGGCCTGATATGTCTGCTGGAATTTCTTGGCATTGAGGACAACGCTAATCCTTACCAAATCCCCAACTCTATTTGTTGAAATGCAGCCACAAGCTTGCAAGGACCCTCCACTATGCTTCATTGCTGGCTGGAGACACTCATTATTGTACTGCTCTTCAACAAACAAACTGCCTTTTGTTACAACCAAATATTTTAAATGTTTACTTGAAAGTTCAGAGAACATGTTGCCATTTTTCTGCAGCACAGTTCCTATATTTTGGCCATAGTTGAGTCACTTGGCCTTGTTACTTTGTCAAAGTTCTGTTTTTGTTGGCCACAATTCTTGCATGAAGACCACTTCTGGTTTGACTTCTCCGAACAGTAGATAATAATAATCCTTTTATTTATATAGCGCCAACATATTCCGCAGTGCTTTACAATTCAGACAATTTACAAACATTATTGGATGGGTAGATGGGTGTAGCTGGGTTACACTGGTTGCTGCCAATTTTGAGGTGATGACACTGCTGGGCATCTTCCAATATAAAAGGAAAGTAAGCATGACGTGACCATGGCATCTATGGTCCTCAATGTTGCCCATGTCTTGATGCTTCTACAAAAGAGCTTGAACAGCCCATTTTAAAACCTCAGTCTTTTTTGAAACCTTTGCCTGGGAAAGACCTTGCTGATGCAGTATAACTACCTTGTGTTTTGTTGATGTGCTCGGTCTTGCCATTGTGTGTAACCTGTGACATGAAACTGTTTTCTACAACCTCACCTTTGTAGTAAAGTTTGGCTGAACAGTTTGGCTTAAAAGTTTCGTTGAACAGATTTAAGCCTCTTACACAGTTGTTTCTGATTCAATCAATGACTCATTTTCAACCTATATAAGAAAATGATGCTTCTTATAACTTATTTGTTATAACTGGTTACTCACACACCTGACTATAATCCTACAAAATCCTAAAAAAAAAATCTTCTTGCTATTTTTGAAAGCATTCTTACTTTGCGGCATTTTTTTCCCACCTTTTCTTGCATATTTTAGAAATTCTTGATTTTAGTTCGGTGTGAAGTTCTCTCAAGCAATATTAACCACCATGCAATTTAATGTGCTTGAAGGAACATACCCTTGACTTTGTCCCCAGTCGCTGCGAACACACAAATGTGGATGATTTGGATCAGGAGAGTAACCATCATGACAGCTGCAGTCACCTGTGGACACATGTAGAAATGTAAAATTATCTTCTCATCTACCAGTTTAATTGCTGAAATGCTGGATATAAAACAGTAACACGAATATACTGCAAATGTAAAAAAAAGACAAAAATGTTGCCACAAACAACTTTTATTTTTTTTAGTTTTTTTTTCATAAGGAAACTTCTTAGGACATGTTATTACAAGGCAGATTTGTTTCTAGATTTTGCAACTGAAAATAAACTCTTATTTAATACTTATGAACAGTTTTTTTCTAAAGAATGTGCGTGGATTTTTGCAATCCCTGCACAGACTAATGCAACGATTTCTAAAAAAAAAAGCTGTTTCTGTGGAAACAAGGAGATTTCTCTATTATGGAAAGAAAGGACTGGACTGAAATGATCAGTAAAACATAATACATTTTTCGCTGCAGCATTATTTAAACCAAAGTCAGAAGTAGATTAAAAAGAAATGGGAAATTTGAAAAAAAGGATTTATACTTCTTCTTCCTTCATGTTCAATTTCTGACTTTGGCTATAATAGTAATAATAATAACAATTTTAATTATCGATTTCCAAAGTATTCTGCAGCGTTTTACATACAGAGTAACGCATAGCTCAACTCAAGCAAAAAGGAGTGAGGGTCCTGCTAGCAAGAGCTGACAATCTATTAGGAAGTAGTGATGACACAAAAGGTAAACACACCAAAATACACAATAACAATCTTCTCTAATTATCTAATTACTAGATGGTGGCCCGATTCAAATGCATCGGGTATTCTAGAATATGTATGCAGCCGACCGGGCGCAATCAGCAGAGCGGTGTTTAAATTTGGCGCCAATATCGCTGATTGGTCATGGCCGGCGGCCGCGACCAATCAGTGAATCGTATTAGTAAGGACCGGGGAGCGGCACTGCATGTGCGGATACTTCCGCTGCGAGCAGCCGGGAGATGAGTGGCTGCTCGCAGCAGAAGCATCCCGACCGGCAGCGCCGCTCCCTGGTCCTCCCTTAACACTAGCCGCTGAACTCCCGACGGTAGCCGCATGGAGGTCAGCGGCGCCGCCGGTCGGGGTAGTTCTGCTGCGAGCAGCCGGGAGATGACCGGTTAGCGCCGGTCATCTCCCGGCTGCATCGCCGCTGACCTCCATGCGGCAGATGAGCCGCTAAAGGCCGCCATCTTTTTCTGAAATTCAGCGTCGCTGATTGGCCGCGGCCGGACCAATCAGCGACGTGGGATTTCCTAGACAGAAGGACAGACAGACAGACAGATGGGATAAGACGATTATAAATATTAGATAGTTATTGCATTTTTGCTTCACATTTTTTGTGTTTTTCTCCTTATTTAATGTGTTTTTGTGCACATTTGAAGCAGCGTTTTTTTATTTGCTTTTTTTTTGTACAGAAAAGCTTTTTTTCTTATGGCTCTTCATAGAAAACTATAGAGTAGAGAAAAAAATCACCAAAAAAGTGTACAGTTCAACAGCTACTTTAAAAATAACCTGTTAGCTTCCCCAGCCCCCAAACCACCACCATGTATTTATTGATCCCTTTTATATACTTTCTAACAAGTCCCTTTTCAATGGTTATGTCAGGGAGAACCACCCGCTGTGATCTCTGGAGCAAACAGCTCTCCGCTGCCCCCTATCGTCCAGACAATTACACGATTGGCTGACGATTATTGGAGGAGGCCGCAGGTGTTCGCACTTACAGGCCGATTATCGGAAAACTAACAGTGAGCGTATGGCATACACACCTCCGAATTCCAACACATGGAATATGTGTATATACCCCTGTACGATCACCGCCAACTCCACGATAACCCCAGACTACTCGCTGCCACCATCAATTGTTTATACAGGCCAATTGCATGCCTGATAGGTAGCGCATGGCTTCGAGGTGCGGTTATATTTAATCCAAAGGGAGGCAGTATTTATGAAAAATATACAAAAGATTTTACAAAGGAGGCAAAACAATACAGCATATACAGTTACAGAAAATAAAAGGGATTAACAAGAGAATTTACCATGCTGCTCGCAGACCAAAGCAGAACGCTTTGCTTAAGGACTTTCAGAAAACGTGCTTCATGCACACATGATATGTATCTCACTTCACAAACACAGATCTTAAGTCGGCTTGATCTTTTATCAGCCCCTGAGTTCCACCCAAACATTGCCCCCCACAAGATGATTTCACATAGGCAGGGTTGTGGGCTGTCCTCAGCCCTTCAGGATTTTATGAAATCCCAACTTCCGAGATAACTTCACTCCTGATGGCCACAGAATTTCGAGATTGCCGCCATAGTTTCCATTGGGATTTTACCATTCCACAGATAGTAAACATGGCATAGCTGTTGTCAGTTATCTTTCACTATGGATTTGTGGCTCAAAGGCAGGGGTTACAATTATGAAACATTATGCGTCTTCTTCGCCCGTTAGCCCTGGTGCTGAAAATGTATGTCTCATTTTTATCGGATTTATACAAATTCCAATATTCCATGTTTTCTTTCAGAGAGATATGGTTGTTGCAACACTTCTCTTACAGAGACAAAGGTGTCTAGTGTAAATGTAAAATATTTCCCTTGAACAGACAATGTATTTCCTGCGGACAAAAGTTTTTTTCCACTACTATGTCTATGCGTCAACACATGTCTCTATTGTTGTCTGAAAAGAACTTTTGTCTAATTACCTGTCCATTCTGAATCTCAGTATTTTTCACAAAAGGCATCTTCTTTCAGTCATCTGGGCATCAAACGGACTTTATGCATTTTAACTAAGATGGTTCACATCTAGGAGACTTAAGCCTGTCAGCTATTGTGTGGTGCTGCACTCTGTGTGACAGGAAAAATGAGGTGGGGTGAGTGACTTTAAAGATTTTTAATATTTTCCATGACACCTTATACATTTTTAATATGCCTAAAATCAATTTTATAACTGAGCTTGCAATATGATTGTTAGAACCTTGCTCTTAGGTTTTTTCTATTGCTGGTCACATGACCTTGTTGGCCTATTTAGTCCTGCTCCGCCCTTCTGGCTTTGCTGGACTTCATTGTATTACTACTCTTTAGCTAGCCGGTGCTCAGTATCTAACTCGGTTAGTTTGCTTGGTCTTCGGACCTCTGTGTTCTATATATATTATTTGTTCGTCTGTCTGCTACTATTTCTGTTAGGAGGTGTCCATTTTGCTCCCAGTCCCTAGTACTTGTAGGGATTCCTTCCCCACATCTATAGGTCTCCGTACAGACTAGCTGAGGACTTTGGCAGGTCTGATCGCAGGATCAGGTCCCCTGTTACATCGTAGGGATCAAGCTGAGTTCTATCGTAGGGACAGATCTCCTCTCTTTCCTTAGCTCTGGTAGCAGAACATAACAATGCTAAGAAGTAGGTTTCTAGTCATGGGGGCATTGCTTTCCCCAGATTAAATGTTCCACCAATCATGTTATCACACCCTTGTGGGTGTGAGTTACGTGATTTGCAAGAGCAAATGGACTGGCTCTGGGCATATACAAAAATCTATAAACAACTAAAAGACGCTAGTTGCAAAGTATATAAAGGTTCAATAAATACATTGTAGTAGTTTGGGGGCCTGGGGAAGTTGAAAGGTTTCCTTAAATGCACAGTGGGCATGAGTGTTAATGAAATCACATACACTTTGCTTGGACAAGTAAACATTGCAGATTTTATGCAAAAAAAAAATCAGCACAAAAATGCAGTATTTATGTTATTGTGGAACATGGTCTGGCCTTAGGTCATTGGCAGAATGGAGAGCAAGGGTAGGGTGATAGACAGAGATGAGGGAGAGAGAGATAAGTTTATATTGTAATTAGTGTTGAGCCACCCCCGTAGTGTTCGGGTTCGGTTCGGTTCGTCGAACACCGGGATGTTGGAGGAACTGTTCGTCGAACTGTTCGTCGAACACCTTAGAACACCGTCGAACACCGTTAAAACCAATGGCAGGCAAACAAAAACATATAGAAACACATAGAAAACACCTGCAAAGGTGTCCAAAAGCTGACAAACTGCTCAGAAGACACTCTCTTTAAAAAAGCCGGCCGGCAAATTCAGCAGCGGCATACACCGGTACCCGACAATTTAGACAAGAAGGAATAGAGCATCACACATAGATTAGATAGATAGAAACATGTCAGTCACACATATAAGAAGCACAGTAACAGTGTTGGTTACTGCACTTGTCATTTAGTGTAAAGGATTTATTAAAAAAAAATTAGTGTTTTCATGCACCGTCTCTTTAAAAAAGCCGGCCGGCAATTCAGCATCTGTACCCGACAATTTAGAACAGAAAGAATAGAGCTTCACACATAGATTAGATAGATAGAAACATGTCAGTCACATATATAATAAGTACAGTGAGAGTGTTGCTTACTGTACTTGTCATTTAGTGTAAAGGATTTATTTAAAAAAATAATAGTGTTTTCATGCACTGTCTCTTTAAAAAAGCCGGCCGGCAATTCAGCAGCGGTACCCGACAATTTAGAACAGAAAGATAGAGCATCACACATAGATTAGATAGATAGAAACATGTCAGTCACATATATATGAAGTACAGTGATAGTGTTGGTTACTGTACTTGTCATTTAGTATTAAAATAAAGGATTTATTATTAAAAAAATTGGCGTGGGGTTCCCCTTAATTTTAGGCTCTAGCGGAGGTTAAGCAGACGGCTGGGGCAGATGTTTGAAGCCTGGGAAGGGGATAATACCCACGGAGCTTCCCAGGCTACTAATATCAGCCCCCAGCTGAATACATAGCCTTTACTAGCTATTAAAATGGGGGACCCCCCAAAAAAAATGACGTGGGGTCCCCCCTAATTTAATAGCTAGCAAAGGCTAGGCAGACAGCTGGGGGCTGATATTAATAGCCCAGGAAGGGAGCCATGAATATTGGCCCCCTCCCAGGCTAGAAACACCAGCCGTCAGCCGCCCCAGAAATGGCGCATTCATAGGATGCGCCAATTCTGGCACTTAGCCTCGCTCTTCCACGCTGCCCTGGTGCGGTGGCAGGGGGTAATAGGGTTGGGGTTGATGTCAGCTTATAATGCCAGCTGACATCAAGCCCAGGTTAGTAATGGAGAGGCGTCTATAAGACACCCTCATTACTAACCCCATAGTCAAAGTTAAAAAAAACACAAACACCCAGAATAAAGTCCTTTAATTGAAATAAAGACACAATCCTTTATTGTTCTAAATTAAACCATACTTACCATCACGCCCATTCCAGCTGAAGCCAACGATCTCCTGCAATAAAAGAAAAATAATAAAGCAACCTCATCCTTACCTTTCCATGGTTCCCAGGACAGCTTCAGCTCTGCTACATCGAGATGACAGGCTGGACCGCAGCAGAACGCTGCCATCCAGCCTGTCATCCCGCAGACACTGAGAAGCGCAGGCTTGCTTGGGCTGCTCAGCGTCTCTCTGTGACGACATCCAGATGAGCCGAGTTCATGTCCAATGAACTCGGCTCACCTCATGCACGTCACTGACAGCGTGGGAAAATTCTCACGCTGAAGCGCTGATTGCAGGAGAATTTTCCCACGCTGTCAGTGACGTGCAGGAGGTGAGCTGAGTTCATTGGACATGAGCTCACCTCATGCACATCACTGACAGCGTGGGAGAATTCTCCTGCACTCAGCACTTCAGCGTGAGAATTTTCCCACGCTGTCAGTGACGTGCATGAGGTGAGCCGAGTTCATTGGACATGACCTCGGCTCATCTGGATGCCGTCACAGCGAGACAGTGAGGAGCGCAAGCATGCCTGCGCTTCTCAGTGTCTGCGGGATGACAGACTGGATGGCAGCGTTCTGCTGCGGTCCAGCCAGTCATCTCGATGTAGCAGAGCTGAAGCTGTCGTGGGAACCATGGAAAGGTAAGGATGAGGTTGCTTTGTTATTTTTCTTTTATTGCAGGAGATCGTTGGCTTCAGCTGGAATGGGCGTGACGGTAAGTATGGTTTAATTTAGAACAATAAAGGAATGTGTCTTTATTTCAATTAAAGGACTTTATTCTGGGTGTTTGTGTTTTTTTTAACTTTGACTATGGGGTTAGTAATGGGGGTGTCTTATAGACGCCTCTCCATTACTAACCTGGGCTTGATGTCAGCTGGCATTATAAGCTGACATCAACCCCAACCCTATTACCCCCTGCCACCGCACCAGGGCAGCGTGGAAGAGCGAGGCTAAGTGCCAGAATTGGCGCATCCTATGAATGCGCCATTTCTGGGGCGGCTGACGGCTGGTGTTTCTAGCCTGGGAGGGGGCCAATATTCATGGCTCCCTTCCTGGGCTATTAATATCAGCCCCCAGCTGTCTGCCTAGCCTTTGCTAGCTATTAAATTAGGGGGGACCCCACGTCATTTTTTTGGGGGGGTCCCCCATTTTAATAGCTAGTAAAGGCTATGTATTCAGCTGGGGGCTGATATTAGTAGCCTGGGAAGCTCCGTGGGTATTACCCCCTTCCCAGGCTTCAAACATCTGCCCCAGCCGTCTGCTTAACCTCCGCTAGAGCCTAAAATTAAGGGGAACCCCACGCCAATTTTTTTAATAATAAATCCTTTATTTTAATACTAAATGACAAGTACAGTAACCAACACTATCACTGTACTTCATATATATGTGACTGACATGTTTCTATCTATCTAATCTATGTGTGAAGCTCTATTCTGTCTGTTATAAATTGTCGGGTACCGCTGCTGAATTGCCGGCCGGCTTTTTTAAAGAGACAGTGCATGAAAACACTATTATTTTTTTTGATAAATCCTTTACGCTAAATGACAAGTACAGTAAGCAGCACTTTCACTGTACTTCGTATATATGTGGCTGACATGTTTATATCTATCTAATCTATGTGTGAAGCTCTATTCTTTCGGTTCTAAATTGTCGGGTACAGGTGTATGCCGCTGCTGAATTGCCGGCTTTTCATGTTTCACTGTTGGCACTGTTCCCATCGATTTGGGCAATCACTGTAATGCCACAACCACCATGGCTGTGGCATTACAGTGAGTGGCAGACAATCCCTGCATGATTGGTGCTCTAAATAGCGCCAGACATGCAGGACACGCTTTTGGTGCACGAACAGTTATCGAACATAACCTCGAACAGCCGAATTTTTTGCAAATCGTTCGGGTTCGTCGAACAACTCGAACACCGCCCAAAACAGCTCGAATTTGAGATTGGCGAACAGTTCTAGTCGAACACCGCTCATCTCTAATTGTAATCAGTAACAGATGAACAACCAGTGCAATGACTGGCACAGTGTGGAGGCATCAGTGTAGCATCTGGACCGAAATATGCACATGGTTGCTGCATTCAGGATAGATTAGAAAGGAGAGAATTTAGTGGGAAGAAGACCAATTAGTAGAGAGTTGCAGTAGTCCAGATGAGAATGGATCATATAAAAGCAAAATGAACAAATACCCTTTTGTAAGTAAATAAATAGTACATGTAAATAACATAGGGAACTTAGTTAACATTGTCTTGTTCAAAAAAACGTAAGAGTTAGGTACTGTTCCAATTGGGGTACACTTTGTTGTGGTGGGATGGCTTTTACGTTTTTTTTTATCAAACCAATGTTAGCTAAGTCCCCTATGCTATTTACATATACACTGCTCAAAAAAATAAAGGGAACACTCAAATAACACAACCTAGATCTGAATGAATGAAATATTCTCATTGAATACTTTGTTCTGTACAAAGTTGAATGTGCTGACAACAAAATCACACAAAAACATCAATGGAAATCAAATTTATTAACCAATGGAGGCCTGGATTTGGAGTCCTCCTTAAAATTAAAGTGGAAAAACACACTACAGGCTGATCCAACTTTGATGTAATGTCCTTAAAACAAGTCAAAATGAGTCTCGGTATTGTGTGTGGCCTCCACGTGCCTGTATGACCTCCCTACAACGCCTGGGCATGCTCCTGATGAGGTTGCGGATGGTCTCCTGTGGGATCTCCTCCCAAACCTGGACTAAAGCATCCGCCAACTCCTGGGCAGTCTGTGGTGCAACGTGACGTTGGTGGATGGAGAGAGACATGATGTCCCAGATGTGCTCAATCGAATTCAGGTCTGGGAAACGGGCGGGCCAGTCCATAGCTTCAATGCCTTCATCTTGCAGGAACTGCTGACACACTCCAGCCACATGAGGTCTGGTATTGTCGTGCATTAGGAGGAACCCAGGGCCAACCGCACCAGCATATGGTCTCACAAGGGGTTTGAGGATCTCATCTTGGTACCTAATGGCAGTCAGGCTACCTCTGACGAGCACATGGAGGGCTGTGCGGCCCTCCAAAGAAATGCCACCCCACACCATTACTGACCCTCTGCCAAACCGGTCATGCTGAAGGATGTTGCAGGCAGCAGATGGCTCTCCACGGCATCTCCAGACTCTGTCATGTCTGTCACATGTACACAGTGTGAACCTGCTTTCATCTGTGAAGAGCACAGGGCGCCAGTGGCGACTTTGCCAATCCTGGTGTTCTGTGGCAAATGCCAAGAGTCCTGCGCGGTGTTGGGCTGTGAGCACAACCCCCATCTGTGGACGTCGGGCCCTCATACCACCCTCATGGAGTCGGTTTCTAACCGTTTGTGCAGACACATGCACATTTGTGGCCTGCTGGAGGTCATTTTGCAGGGCTCTGGCAGTGCTCCTCCTGTTCCTCCTTGCACAAAGGCGGAGGTAGCAGTCCTGCTGCTGGGTTGTTGCCCTCCTACGGCCCCCTCCACGTCTCCTGGTGTACTGGCCTATCTCCTGGTACAGCCTACAGCCTCTGGACACTACGCTGACAGATACAGCAAACCTTTTTCCCACAGCTCGCATTGACGTGCAATGCTGGATGAGCTGCACTACCTCAGCAACTTCTGTGGGTTGTAGAGTTCGTCTCATGCTACCACGAGTGTGAAAGCACAACCAACATTCAAAAGTGACCAAAACATTAGCCAGAAAGCATTGGTACTGAGATGTGGTCTGTGGTCCCCACCTGCAGAACCACTCCTTTATTGAGGGTGTCTTGATAATTGCCAATAATTTCCATCTATTGTCTATTCCATTTGCACAACAGCATGTGAAATTGATTGTCAATCAGTGTTGCTTCCCAAGTGGACAGTTTGATTTCACAGAAGTTTGATTTACTTGGAGTTATATTCTGTTGTTTAAGTGTTCCCTTTATTTTTTAGAGCAGTGTATTATTATTATTTAATTACTTATTAATGGGCATTTACTGATTTTGTTTTTATCTTAGGTTGTGTTTGTTAAATGGCCACAGTGTGAATGCACACCCATGCATTGCACTTATACCAACATATGCTCTGGCTCAATTTTTTGGTTTTGGTTTAGTTTTTTAGACTTTTTACAAACAGGGGCATAGCTCCACTTTTTCGGGCTGTTCATTTTGTTTATATAGCTTTCCACAGGCAAGTGTCCGAACAGTCGGGAAACAGATCCTATTCTGCCCTTATGTATTTTTACATCGGCTGACACATACAGTTATATGAAAAAGTTTGGGCACCCCTATTAATCTTAAGCTTAATGTTTTATAAAAATTGGTGTTTTTGCAACAGCTATTTCAGTTTGATATATGTAATAACTGTTGGACACAGTAATGTTTCTGCCTTGAAATGAGGTTTATGTGCAATCTGCATTCAAACAAAATTTGACAGGTGCATAAGTATGGGCACCCTTATCATTTTCTTGTCTTAAATACTCCTACCTACTTTTTACTGACTTACTAAAGCACTTTTTTTGGTTTTGTAACCTCGTTGAGCTTTGAACTTCATAGCCAGGTGTATGCAATCATGAGAAAAGATACTTAAAGTGGCC
The DNA here is from genome assembly GCF_046119375.1 of Phyllobates terribilis. NCBI lineage: Eukaryota > Metazoa > Chordata > Amphibia > Anura > Dendrobatidae > Phyllobates > Phyllobates terribilis. The sequence goes on along the minus strand of NW_027362767.1, from coordinate 210,252,214 downwards.
ACTTGCAAGTTGTTCTCCTGTTTGAATCTCCTCTGAAGAGTGGCATCATGGGCTCCTCAAAACAACTGTCAAATGATCTGAAAACAAAGATTATTCAAAATAGTTGTTCAGGCGAAGGATACAAAAAGCTGTCTCAGCGATTTAACCTGTCAGTTTCCACTGTGAGGAACATAGTAAGGAAATGGAAGAACACAGGGACAGTTCTTGTTAAGGCCAGAAGTGGCAGGCCAAGAAAAACATCAGAAAGGCAGAGAAGAAGAATGGTGAGATCAGTCAAGGACAATCCTCAGACCACCTCCAGAGAGCTGCAGCATCAACTTGCTGCAGATAGTGTCACTGAGCATCGGTCAACTATACACCGCACTTTGCACAAGGAGAAGCTGTATGGGAGAGTGATGCGAAAGAAGCCGTTTCTGCAAGCACGCCACAAACAGAGTCGGCAGAGGTATACAAAAGCACATTTGGAGAAGCCAATTTCTTTTTGGAAGATGGTCCTGTGGACTGATGAAACCAAGATTGAGTTGTTTGGTCATACAAAAAGGCGTTATGCATGGCGGCAAAAAAACACAGCATTCCAAGAAAAACACTTGCTACCCACAGTAAAATTTGGTGGAGGTTCCATCATGCTTTGGGGCTGTGTGGCCAATGCCGGCACCGGGAATCTTGTTAAAGTTGAGGGACGCATGGATTCCATTCAGTATCAGCAGATTCTTGACAATAATGTTCAAGAATCAGTGATAAAGTTGAAGTTACGCAGGGGATGGATCTTTCAGCAAGACAATGATCCAAAACACCGCTCCAAATCTACTCAGGCATTCATGCAGAGGAACAATTACAATGTTCTGGAATGACCATCCCAGTCCCCAGACCTGAATATCATTGAACATCTGTGGGATCATTTGAAGAGGGCTGTCCATGCTCGGCGACCATCAAACTTAACTGAACTGGAATTGTTTTGTAAAGAGGAATGGTCAAAAATACCTTCATCCAGGATCCAGGAACTCATTAAAAGCTACAGGAAGCGACTAGAGGCTGTTGTTTTTGCAAAAGGAGGATCTACTAAATATTAATGTCACTTTTCTGGTGAGGTGCCCATACTTATGCACCTGTCAAATTTTGTTTGAATGCAGATTGCACATTTTCTGTTAGTACAATAAACCTCATTTCAAGGCAGAAACATTACTGTGTCCAAAAGTTATTACATATATCAAACTGAAATAGCTGCTGCAAAAACACCAATTTTTATAAAATAATAAGCTTAAGATTAATAGGGGTGCCCAAACTTTTTCATACAACTCTAGTGAGGTGAACTGCAAGAGTTAGTTACCGTCCCGATTGTGACAGCAACCAAACATGAAAAAACTATATATAGTAGCGACCAAAGATTTTGTATTTTTTTTTTAAGTGTGATTACTTCTGTCTGGTTGTTGCCATTTTCCTGGTGATTTTAGTGAACCGGAAGCAAATGGTAGTCAGCTATAAGGACGAAAATTGTGTCTGCCATTGTTTTATCCCTTTATGTGTTAGTTCTCAGCATTTTCTGGACCAAATGTTTTGCATATTTTGTCACGGGTAGTCAAATTTTGCCAAAAAATGTTTTTTTTCATGTGTGTGTTTTTAGGTTAAAATAAGGCAAAGACAAAGACAAATTTATCACCAGATGTCAGAAGTTTATTATTCTGAGAGTGAAGTCAGGCAAAAGCCAAAAAGAGGAGACAAGGAATTCACCTGTTCTCAGAGTCACGTGTCACGTATATTAAAGGAAGAAAAAGAAGGTTATGGAACAGCTGACAAACCTAGAAGTGGACGACCACGGAAAACTTCCTCCAGAGTTGATCACATTATTAAGAAAAAGTCAGTATCTGATGTCCATCAAAGTGCTGTACAGATTTCACACGAAATGAACGAAGAATATGGAGTCAAAGTGAGTCACCAAACTGTGGTGCGACGGCTAAGAGCAGTAGGGCGAATGCACGAGGTCCAGTCAAGAAACCTTTCATCTCTGCAAAGAACCGGAAGGTCCGACTTGAGTTTGCCAAAGAACAATGGAAAGAGACAGATTGGTCTAAGGTGTTGTGGTCGGATGAATCTGAGTTCAATCTGTTTGGTAGTGATGGCAAGCACTATATATAACGCCCAACTGGAAAACGTAATGATGTAAGTAAGGTACCAAACACCTACAGTGAAACATGGTGGAGGCAATGTCATGGTTTGGGGCTCCTTTTTCTGCATCTGCCATTGGCTCTCTGCAAAGAATTGATGGAGTTATGAATGCTACCATGTACAAGGATATAATGGAGAATGTAATGCTGCCACCCGTTTAGTGGGCACAGCATCGCTCAATACAATTCCCACTAGACAGTCGAGCCCACTAGACGGGCCACGGCCTAGCTAAATACACGTGCATTGAGCAAGGCTGCACCCACTAGACAGATTCTGCCCGAGAGTATGTATATCACATACCTGACCACTGTTGCCGACGCAGACAATGGCAAATCCTCGCAGTCCTTAGTGCGAGCACTGGGAGGATTCACAAGTCTCCCAATCCCCCAATATCATGGTTCCTTTTCCTTCCCACAAGTTCACTTTCCATTTTATAACTGGTTACGGCAGAAAAAGTTACCAGGTTTCTCACTTCTTCTCGTCCTGCTATCTGCAAAAGTGACCCTATTCCCTCTCATCTTCTTCAATTCATCTCCCCGACTATCACTCCCTACCTAACTAAAATATTTAACCTCTCTTTTTTCTGGGATCTTGCCCTCCTCCTTCAAATATGCCATCATAAACCCATTGATTAAAAAATCCATTGATTATAGACAGGTCTCTAATCTTCCCTTCATCTCAAACGCTTGGTCCACTCATGTCTAATCTGTTATCTCTAAGGTAACGCTCTTCTTGACCCCTTACAATTTGTTTTTTATCCTCACACTCTACTGAAACTGACCATACTAAAGTCTCTAATGATCTACTAACAGCTAAATCTAATGATTGTCCTGGATCTCTCTGGTGCATCTGACACCGTGGATCTCCAGCTCCTCCTCACTATGCTCTGTTCTATAGGCCTCAAGACACCTTTCTCTCTTGATTCTGCCTCCTCCACCTCTCTGACAGCTCCTTCATTGTATCATTTGTGAACTCTTCTTCCTCTCCTCTTCTCCTTAATGTCGAGGTTCCTTAGGGCCCCCTCCTCTTCTCATTATACACTGCCTCTATTGGACAAACCATCAGTAGATTTTGTTTCCAGTATCATGTGTATGCTGATGACACCCAATTATACACATCATCCCCTAACATCACCCCTGCATTGCTATAAAATACCAGCGATTGTCTGTCCGCTGTCTCTAACATCATGTTCTCCCTCTATCTATAACTGAATCTGTCAAAAACTGAAGTCCTTGTGTTTCCCCCCTCTACTAACCTACCTAAACCTGAAATTGCCATCTCTGTGTTTGGTTCTACCATAACTCACAAGCAGCATGCCCGTTGTCTTGGGGTTATATTTAACTCAAATCTCTTCTTTACTCCATATATTCAATCACTTGCGCGCTAATGTCAGCTGCACCTCAAAAAGATCTCTAGAATTCACCCTTTTCTTACCTTTGACTCTGCAAAAACTGTTACTGTTGCTCTTATTCATTCTCGCCTGGACTATTGCAACTCTCTACTGATCGATCTTCCTCTTACTAAAATCTCCCTTGTCCTATCATGAATGCAGTAGCCAGGATCATATTTATGTCCAACCGCTACACTAATGCAGCCACTCTGTGCCAGTCATTACACTGGTTGCCCATCCATTACAGAACATAGTATAGCTCTCCACAGTTCTGCACCACCCTACATCTCCCACTTCATCTCTGTGTATAACCCTATTAGTGCACTGTATTCTGCTAATTACCTAAGACTAACATCCTCTATAATCCGAACTTCTCACTCCCGTCTCCAGGACTTCTCTTATGCTGCTCCAGTTTTCTGGAATGCACTACCCCAGACAATCCAGTTAATTCCCAGGGTCCACAGTTTTAAGCATGCCCTAAAAACAGATTTCTTTAGGCTGTGTGCCCACGTAGCATTTTTCAAGCGTTTTTGATGCGGAATTTCCGCAGCGTAAACGCTTGAAAAACGCTTGGTAACACGCACCCCATGGTCCCCAATGGGATTCCGCAAGTTCTATGCACATGCTGCGGATTTTTCCGCAGCGTTTATGCTGCGTTCAAAAATCCGCAGCATGTCATTTAATTTTGCGTTTCCGCAAGCAGAATTGCCTTTGTTCAATGCATAAAAAACGCAAGGCAATTCCGCATGTGGAAAACGCGTGATAAACGCGCAAAAAAAGCGCGATAAACGCGTGCGGAATTCCGCATGCGTTTTTCCGGGAGAGGACTTGCATTTATGCAGCAGAAATTTTCTGCTTCATAAATGCAACGTGGGCACATAGCCTTAGACTTGACTATCACCTCACCTCACTTATCTAACTATTCCCTACTCTTTCTTCCAGGTAATCAGTAGCGCTTTGCATCTGTACCTGTATACTGGCTGATGACTGGTTCATGCAATGTTATTTGAATGCCCCTATTTATTATATTGATGACTGCATCACACATGACAAGCACTTTATTTTACCTTTTGTGTCTCCGCTATTTCCTCATAGTCTGTAACCTTATGAGCAGGGCCCTCACTCCTCCTGGTATATGTTGAACTATGTGTTACTCTGTTATTTCTTAATTGTCTGTACAAGTCCCCTCTGAATTGTGGAATATGTTGGCACTATGGAAATACAAATTATTACTATTACTATTGATCCTAAATGTATATCTATTTAATGTACTGCTTTTCTAATATACATTAATTAGCAAGTCCCTACCATTCACTCACTACTCTGTCTAACTGCTTTATTTATTTAATTTTCCTACTTACCATTTGATTACATTTCATTTAAGAACCCCCAGTGCATGTTGGATTACTCAAAAGAGATGTCATCAGGGGGCAGAGGCTGCAGTCACTGCCACAACCTTTGTCCCTACCCTGAAGCAAAGCATCATCAGTGTTGTCCATTTCAGGGGCTGGGCTAGTCCCTGCTCTACTGAACATGCGTTGCTTGTCAATTCCAAAGTTACTCAGTATGCGCTCTCTTGTCACTTTGCAATATCCTTTTCAATGCACAGTGACAGTGTGCTCCCTCTCTTGTTGTGATGAAAAATGATAAGCTGGCAAGAGAGTGCACTGCTAGTGCGCATTGTAAAGAGAGAACCTGGTGAGCAGGATAAGCAAAGACCAGCCTTACCCTCTAAACAGAAGTTACGTTCAGGGGTAGTGCTGGTTCTTTGCTCTCCTTGCTGCTGTGTTCTCTCCTTACAATGCGCAGCGACTGTGCATGCATTCTGTTGCCAGCTTGTCATTTCACATCAGAGCCGGCAAGGGAGTGCACTGTCACTGTGCATTGAAATGGGTATCGCACAGTGAAAGAGAGCTCCTTCTTCTGATCATATAGGTCGGAATTGACAACCGACGCGTGCACAGTAGGGCAGGGACTAGCAGAGCCCCTGAAATGGAAGTCACTTATGATGCTTCATTTCATGTGAGGGCACAGGTTGTGGCAGTGACCGCAGCCTCTGCCCCCTCATGACTTCCTGTTTGAGTATCCCAGCATGCACTGGGATCCTCATACAAAGCTTATCAAACAGGAAGTAGGTAATAAAAAAATAAAGCAGTTAGATTAGAAAGGGAACGGTAGGGAATTTTTAATTAAAGTATAGTAACATAGTAACGTAGGTTGAATAAAGACATAGTTACATCAAGTTCAACCTTTCTCCCCCAATTGTACTCCCTACAGTAACTTACTGGGACTTGGCCTCGCAAATGTATTATTACCATTTTTATTATTGCTGCACTATTGCAATTAAAAATGAACCCATTTATAATTTTTTAATTAGTTTTATATTTTGTATTACTCTTGTGATTCTAATAATGGTGTTACTAAAATCCCTATTCCTAAATCTGTTGATCCAGAAGAAGGCAAAAACCCCAGGACACATTCAGCCAATTTGCATCATGGGGAAAAATTCCTTCTTGACCCCGAGAAAAGGCGATCAGTCCTAGAACCCTGGATCAAACCTAGTTATGATACTAGTTATGTAATTACTATTATCATATTAAACGTACTACTATAGTTGTAACAATGTGTCTAATTTAGCTGTAGCCCACAATGTTATGTGTATCGAGGAAATCGTCCAGCCCTTTTTTGAAAGTTGTTATAGTGTTGGCCATTACTACCTCTTGTGGTAGGGTATTCCATAGCCCAACTGCCCTGACTGTAAAGAACCCTTTCCTGTTTAGCTGCCGAAATTGCCTTTATTCCACCCATAATGAGTGCCCCCTGGTCCTTAGTATGGTCTTTGGAAGGAATAAGTCATGTGCCGTCCTTTGTACTGACCACACATACAGTATATTTATACATGTAAATGAGATCTACTCTCAGGCGTCGTTTTTCTAAGCTAAACAGACCCAACTTTTTCAACCTCTCGTCATACGAGAGGCCTCCATCCCCTGTAATATATGAAAGGCCTCCATCCCTTGTAATGATCTAGTTGCCGCCTTTGAAATGACTCTAACTTCTGAATATCCTTTTTAAAATGTGGAGCCCAAAACTGGATCCCATATTTCAGATGTGGCCTCACCAGTGATTTATAAAGGGGTAACAGTACCTTCGGATCGCGGGATTTTATTTCTCTTTTTATACATCCTAAAATATTGTTTGCTTTTGCGGCAGCTGCCTGACATTGAGTGCTGCTGCTCAGCTTACTTGTAACCAGAATACCCCGTCCTCCTCCTGTTCTGTAGTCCCGAGTATACTCCCATCTAATGTGTATGCAGCAATAGGATTGCTCCGTCCTAGGTGCATTACTCTACATTTATCTACATTAAACCTCATCTGCCAAGTGTTCGCCCATTCAGTCTCTTATCCAGATCGTTCTGCAATATCGTAATGTCAAGACCAGATTTTAATATCCTACATAGTTTGGTGTCGTCAGCAAAAACTGACACATTACTCTCAATCCCATCCACAAGGATATTAATAAAGAGGTTAAAAAGAATCGGGCCTAGCACAGATCCCTGTGGTCCCCACTAGTGTTGAGCCACCCCCGTAGTGTTCAGGTTCGGTTCGTCGAACACCGGGATGTTCGTGGAACTGTTCGTCGAACACCTTAGAACACCGTCGAACACCGTTAAAACCAATGGCAGGCAAACAAAAACACATAGAAACACATAGAAAACACATAGAAAACACCTTCAAAGGTGTCCAAAAGCTGACAAACTGCTCAGAAGACACTCTCTTTAAAAAAAACGGCTGGCAATTCAGCAGCGGCATACACCGGTACCCGACAATTTAGAACGGAAAGAATAGAGCATCACACATAGATTAGATAGATAGAAACATGTCAGTCACATATATAAGAAGTACAGTGACAGTGTTGCTTACTGTACTTGTCATTTAGTGTTAAAGGATTTATTAAAAAAATAATAGTGTTTTCATGCACCGTCTCTTTAAAAAAGCCGGCCGGCAATTCAGCATCTGTACCCGACAATTTAGAATAGAAAGAATAGAGCATCACACATAGATTAGATACATAGAAACATGTCAGTCACATATATAAGAAGTACAGTGATAGTGTTGATTACTGTACTTGTCATTTAGTGTTAAAATAAAGGATTTATAAAAAAAAAAATTGGCGTGGGGTTCGCCGTAATTTTAGTCTCTAGCGGAGGTTAAGCAGATGGCTGGGGCAGATGTTTGAAGCCTGGGAATGGGGTAATACCCACGGAGCTTCCCAGGCTACTAATATCAGCCCCCAGCTGAATACCTAGCCTTTACTAGCTATTAAAATGGGGTACCCCCAAAAAAATGACGTGGTGTCCCCCCTATTTTAATAGCTAGCAAAGGCTAGGCAGACAGCTGGGGGCTGATATTAATAGCCCAGGAAGGGTGCCATGAATATTGGCCCCCTCCCAGGCTAGAAACACCAGCCGTCAGCCGTCCCAGAAATGGCGCATCCATAGGATGCGCCAATTCTGGCACTTAGCCTCGCTCTTCCCACTGCCCTGTAGTGGTGGCAGTGGGGTAATAGGGCTGGGGTTGATGTCAGCTTATAATGCCAGCTGACATCAAGCCCAGGTTAGTAATGGAGAGACGTCTATAAGACACCCCCATTACTAACCCCATAGTCAAAGTTAAAAAAAAACACAAACACCCAGAATAAAGTCCTTTAATTGAAATAAACACACATTTCTTTATTGTTCTAAATTAAACCATACTTACCATCACGCCCATTCCAGCTGAAGCCAACGATCTCCTGCAATAAAAATAAAATAATAAACCAACATCATCCTTACCTTTCCATGGTTCCCACGATGGCTCCAGCTCTGCTACATTTACATGACAGGCTGTATCGCAGCAGAAAGCTGCCATCCAGCTTGCCATGCCGCAGACACTGAGAAGCGCAGGCATGCTTGCGCTAATCAGTGTCTGGCTGTGACGGCATCTAGATGAGCCGAGATCATGTCCAATGAACTCAGCTCACCTCATGCACGTCACTGACAGCGTGGGAGAATTCTCCTGCCTGCAGTGAGCATGAGAGAAAATCTCCTGCTGAAGGAGAATTTTCCCACGCTGTCAGTGACGTGCATGAGGTGAGCTCATGTCCAATGAACTCAGCTCACCTCATGCACGTCATTGAACGCTGCCATCCTGCTTGTCATCCTTCAGAGACACTGCAGAGCGCAAGCATGCCTGCGCTCTGCAGTGTCTATGAAAGATGGCATGCTGGATGGCAGCGCTCAGCTGCGATCCAGCCTGTCATCTCAATGCCATCCCAGCGTGGGAGAATTCTCCTGCTGAAGCGCTGAGCGCAGGAGAATTTTCCCACGCTGTCAGTGACGTGCATTATTTTTAATGAAATAATTAAAAAAAGGGCTTCCCTGTATTTTTTGTTTCCAGCCAGGTACAAATAGGCATCTGGGGGTTGGGGACAGCCCGTTCCTGGATGCTGTACCTGGCTGGACACAAAAATATGGCGAAGGCCACGTCAAATTTTTGGTGAAAAATTCAATAAAATTTAAAAAAAAAACCACATTTAGGGACTGCATCTTTATTAACCCCTCCACATGAGGCGTTAATAAAGATGCAGTCCCTAAATTATTATTATTATTTTTTTTTTTTTTTAATTAATTTTTCCCAAAAATTTTGACGTGGGCTTCACCATATTTTTGTATGCCAGCCAGGTACAGCATCCAGGAATGGGCTGCCCCCAACCACCAGATGCCTATTTGTACCTGGCCGGACACAACAATATAGGTAACCCTTTTTTTATTATTATTATTTCATGAATTTCATGAAATAATCAAAAAAAAAATACGTGGGGCTTTGCCCTATTTTTGTGTCCAGCCAGGTACATCTAGGCAGCTGGGGGCTAGAATCCGCAGCGCAGGGAGGCCCAAGCTTTCTGTGCCCCCCCCACTTCAAATTGCAGTCCGCAGCCACCCCAGAAAATGGTGCGTTCATAGAAGCGCCATCTTCTGACGCTGTACCCAACTCATCCAGGGCCCTGGTGCGGTGGCTCACTGGGTAATAAAGGGGTTAGGTAAAGGGGTTAGGGCCAGCTTGGCATTATCAGCTGGCCCTAAGTCCGAAATTCATGGGGTCACGCCAATATTAGACATGACCGCCATGAATTTCTAGTAAAGTATTTAAAAAAAAACACAACACCCAGAAAAAAGTCCTTTAATTGAAATAAACACACCATTTTTTAATGTTCTACGTCACTGTCATCTCAATGCCATCCCAGCGTGGGAGAATTCTCCTGCTCAAGCGCTGAGCGCAGGAGAATTCTCCCACGCTGTCAGTGACGTGCATGAGGTGAGCTGAGTTCATTGGACATGAGCTCACCTCATGCACGTCACTGACAGCGTGGGAAAATTCTGCTGCGCTCAGCGCTTCAGCAGGAGAATTCTCTCACGCTCACTGCAAGCGCAGGAGAATTTTCCCACGCTGTCAGTGACGTGCATGAGGTGAGCTGAGTTCATTGGACATGACCTCGGCTCATCTTTATGCCGTCACAGCCAGACACTGAGGAGCGCAAGCATGCCTGCGCTTCTCAGTGTCTGCAGCATGGCAAGCTGGATGGCCGCTTTCGGCTGCGATCCAGCCTGTCATGTGAATGTAGCAGAGCTAGAGCCATTGTGGGAACCATGGAAAGGTAAGGATGATGTTGGTTTATTATTTTACTTTTATTGCAGAAGACATTGGCTTCAGCTGGAATTGGCGTGATGGTAAGTATGGTTTAATTTAGAACAATAAAGAATTGTGTGTTTATTTCAATTAAAGGACTTTATTCTGGGTGTTTGTGTTTTTTTTTTAACTTAGACTATGGGGTTAGTAATGGGGGTGTCTTATAGATGCCTCTCCATTACTAACCTGGGCTTGATGTCAGCTGGCATTATAAGCTGACATCAACCCCAGCCCTATTACCCCACTGCCACCGCTACAGGGCAGTGGGAAGAGAGAGGCTAAGTGCCAGAATTGGCGCATCCTATGGATGCGCCATTTCTGGGGCGGCTGACGGCTGGTCTTTCTAGCCTGGGAGGGGGCCAATATTCATGGGACCCTTCCTGGGCTATTAATATCAGCCCCCAGCTGTCTGCCTAGCCTTTGCTAGCTATTAAAATAGGGGGGACCCCACATCATTTTTTGGGGGGTCCCCCATTTTAATAGCTAGTAAAGGCTAGGTATTCAGCTGGGGGCTGATATTAGTAGCCTGGGAAGCTCCGTGGGTATTACCCCCTTCCCAGGCTTCAAACATCTGCCCCAGCCGTCTACTTAACCTCCGCTAGAGACTAAAATTACGGGGAACCCCACGCCAATTTTTTTTTTAAATAAATCCTTTATTTTAACACTAAATGACAAGTACAGTAATCAACACTATCACTGTACTTCTTATATGTGTGACTGACATGTTTCTATGTATCTAATCTATGTGTGATGCTCTATTCTTTCTATTCTAAATTGGCGGGTACCGATGCTGAATTGCCGGCCGGCATTTTTAAAGAGACGGTGCATGAAAACACTATTATTTTTTTTTAATAAATCCTTTAACACTAAATGACAAGTACAGCAACCAACACTGTCACTGTACTTCTTATATATGTGACTGACATGTTTCTATCTATCTAATCTATGTGTGATGCTCTATTCTTTCTGTTCTAAATTGTCAGGTACCGGTGTATGCTGCTGCTGAATTGCCGACTTTTCATGTTTCACTGTGAGCACTGTTCCCATCGATTTGGGCAACCACTGTAATGCCACAACCATCATGGCTGTGGCATTACAGTGAGTGGCAGACAATTCCTGCATGATTGGTGCTCTAAATAGAGCCAGACATGCAGGATACGCTTTTGGTGCACGAACAGTTATCGAACATAACCTCGAACAGCCGATTTTTTTGCAAATCGTTCGCGTTCGTCGAACGGCTCGAACACCGCCCAAAACAGCTCGAATTTGAGATTGGCGAACAGTTCTAGTCGAACACCACTCATCTCTAGTCCCCACGGCTGACTATATCCCATTTAGAGAACGTACCATTCATGACAACTCTTTGTTTCCTATCATTTAGCCAATTCCTTACCCATCTACATATAGTTCCCCCACGTCCTTGCTTCTGTAGCTTCAGTATAAGGCTTCTATGTGGTACAGTATCAAATGCCTTACAAAGTCCAGATAAATCACATCTGCCACATTACCAACATTCAGATTTGCACTTACCTCCTCATATAACCCCAACATGTTGGTTAGACATGACCTATTTTTTATGAATCCATGCTGATTATCATTTATTATATTATTCTCTGCGATATAACTCTGCAGGTCATCTCTTATGATGCCCTCAAAAACTTTGCACACTACTAATGTCAGACTTGCCGGACGATATTTACCTGGATCCACCTTTTTACCGTTCTTAAATATCGGTACCACATCGGCTATCCTCCAATCCTGTGGCACTACCCCTGTTACCAGAGAGTCTAAGAATATGAGATACAGTGGTTTGTCAATTACTGAGCATAATTCCCTCAGTATCTGTGGATGAATACCATCTGGGCCAGGGGATGTCAATATTTAATTTCCTCAGACCCAGGCGCACTTCTTCTTGTGTTAAACTAGTTACTTCAGGTGGTGAACTTTGATTTTTGCCCTGCTCAAAGATCCCTGGAACGGATGGTTTGTTGGTGAACATGGATGAAAAGTGCCTGTTTAATATCTCAGCCTTTTCTTTGTCCTCTATAATTATCTTGTTGTTATCATTTTTTAAGGGGCCGATACCATCTGATTTTTTCTTTTTGCCATTAATGTACAGTACAGACCAAAAGTTTGGACACACCTTCTCATTTAAAGTTTTTTCTGTATTTTCATGACTATGAAGATTGTACATTCACACTGAAGGCATCAAAACTATGAATTAACACATGTGGAATTATATACTTAACAAAAAAGTGTGAAACAACTGAAAATATGTCTTATATTCTAGGTTCTTCAAAGTAGCCACCTTTTGCCTTGATGACTGCTTTGCACACTCTTGGCATTCTCTTGATGAGCTTCAAGAGGTAGTCACCGGAAATGGTCTTCCAACAATCTTGAAGGAGTTCCCAGAGATGCTTAGCACTAATTGGCCCTTTTGCCTTCACTCTGCGGTCCAGCTCACCACAAACCATCTCGATTGGTTTCAGGTCTGGTGACTGTAGAGGCCAGGTCATCTGGCGTAGCACCCCATCACTCTCCTTCTTGGTCAAATTGCCCTTACACAGACTGGAGGTGTGTTTGGGGTAATTGTCCTTTTGAAAAATAAATGATGGTCCAACTAAACGCAAACTGGATGGAATAGCATGCCACTGAAAGATGCTGTGGTAGCCATGCTGGTTCAGTATGCCTTCAATTTTGAATAAATCCCCAACAGTGTCACCAGCAAAGCACCCCCACACCATCACACCTCCTCTTCCATGCTTCACAGTGGGAACCAGGCATGTAGAGTTCATCCGTTCACCTTTTCTGCGTCGCACAAAGACACGGTGGTTGGAACCAAAGATCTCAAATTTGGACTCATCAGACCAAAGCACAGATTTCCACTGGTCTAATGTCCATTCATTATGTTTTTAGGGTAAACTTGTCTCTTCTTCTTGTTGCCTGTCCTTAGCAGTGGTTTCCTAGCAGCTATTTTACCATGAAGGCCTGCTGCACAAAGTCTCCTCTTAACAGTTGTTGAAGAGATGTGTCTGCTGCTAGAAGTCTGTGTGGCATTGACCTGGTCTCTAATCTGAGCTGCTGTTAACCTGCGATTTCTGAGGCTGGTGACTCAGATAAACTTATCCTCAGAAGCAGAGGTGACTCTTGGTCTTCCATTCCTGGGGCTGTCCTCATGTGAGCCAGTTTCTTTGTAGCACTTGAAGGTTTTTGCAACTGTACTTGGGGACACTTTCAAAGTTTTCCCAATTTTTCGGACTGACTGACCTTCATTTCTTAAAGTAATGATGGCCACTTGTTTTTCTTTACTTAGCTGCTTTTTTCTTGCCATAATACAAATTCTAACAGTCTATTCAGTAGGACAATCAGCTGTGTATCCAACAGACTTCTTCACAACACAACTGATGGTCCCAACCCCAATTATAAGGCAAGAAATCCCACTTTTTAAACCTGACAGGGCACACCTGTGAAGTTAAAACCATTTCCGGTGACTACCTCTTGAAGCTCATCAAGAGAATGACAAGAGTGTGCAAAGCATTCATCAAAGCAAAAGGTGGCTACTTTGAAGAACCTAGAATATAAGACATATTTTCAGTAGTTTCACACTTTTTTGTTAAGTATATAATTCCACATGGGTTAATTCATAGTTTTGATGCCTTCAGTGTGAATGTGCAATTTTCATAGTTATGAAAATACAGAAAAATCTTTAAATGAGAAGGTGTGTCCAAACTTTTGGTCTGCACTGTATGTATAAAATTTTTGGGGATATTTTTTAATGTCGCTGGCGATTTGTTGCTCTGTAGATAATTTAGCTAGCTTGATTTCTTTTTTACATTTCTTATTTAGGTCTTTCTACACCTGAAACGCTATTTCTATATTCTCGGCCTTCAAGATTTTGAATGCCCTTTGTTTTTGTCTTATTAAACTTTGTACTATCTTATTTATCCATAATGGTTTCTTTTTATTCCTGGACATTTTATTACCAGAGGGTATAAATTTTCTACAGGATTCTAGTAATATTTCCTTAAACATGCCCCATTTACGTTCGGTATCCCCACTTACCATGACATGCTCCCAGTCTACACGATTAAGCTCTTCCCTTAATTTGTTGAAATAAGCTTTCCTAAAGTTCTAGGTCTTTGCATTTCCTTTTTGAATTTTTTTTGGAATATTACATTGAAACTTATGATATTATGGTCGCTGTTTCCCAAATGCTCCCGGACCTGTAGATCTGAAATTGCATTTGATCTATTTGATAGAACTAGATTCAGCAGATTACCTCCCCTGGTTGATTCATCTACCAGCTGAGAGAGGTAATTGTCCTGAACTGTGGATCAGAACTTGCAGCTTTTAGCACAACTGGAAGATTCTATGTCCCATTGAATATCTGGATGGTTAACCACTTCGCGCCAGAGCCTGTTTTTGCCTTCGTGACCGGGCCAATTTTTTCAATTCTGACCACTGTCACTTTATGAGGTAATTACTCTGGAACGCTTCAACGTATTCCCCTGATTCTGAGACTGCTTTTTCATGACATATTGTACTTCATGATAGTGGTAAAATTTTTTCGATATAACTTGCGTTTATTTGTGAAAAAATCGGAAATTTGGCGAAAATTTTGAAAATTTTGCAATTTTCAAACTTTGAATTTTCATGCCCTTAAATCAGAGAGATATGTCACACAAAATAGTTAATAAATAACATTTCCCACATGTCTACCTTACATCAGCACAATTTTGGAACCAAAATTTTTTTTTGTTAGGGAGCTATAAGGGTTAAAAGTTGACCAGCGATTTCTCATTTTTCCAACAAAATTTACAAAAAGATTTTTTTAGGGACCACATCATATTTTAAGTCACTTTGAGGGGTCTTTATGACAGAAAATACCCAAAAGTGACACCATTCTAAAAACTGCACCCCTCAAGGTGCTCAAAACCACATTCAAGAACTTTATTAACCCTTCAGGTGCTTCACAGGAATTTTTGGAATGTGGAAGAAAAAAATTAACATTTAACTTTTTTTCACAAAAATGTTACTTTAGACCCAATTTTTTTTATTTTCACAGGGGTAACAGGAAAAAATGGACCCCAAATTTTTTTGTGCAATTTCTCTTGAGCGTGCTGATACCCCATATGTGAGGGAAAACCACTGTTTGGGCGCGCTGCAGGGTTCGGAAGGGAAGGAGCGCCATTAGACTTTTTGAATGTAAAATTTGTCTGAATAATTAGCAGACGCCATGTTGCGTTTGGAGAGCTCCTGATGTGCCTAAACAGTGGAAACCCCCCACAAGTGACACCATTTTGGAAACTAGACCCCTTAGGGAACTTATCTAGATGTGTGGTGAGCACCTTGAACCCCAAGGTGCTTCACAGAAGTTTATAATATTGAGCTGTAAAAATAAAATTTTCACATTTTTCCCACAAAACCGTTTTTCATCCCTTAATTTTGCATTATTATAAGGGTAATAGGATAAATTGCACCATGAAATTTGTTGTGCAATTTCTCCTGAACACGCTGATACCCCATATGTGGAGGCAAATTACTGTTTGGGAGCATGGCAGGGTTTGAAAGGGAAGGAGCGCCATTTGACTTTTTGAATGTAAAATTTGTCTGAATAATTAGCAGACGCCATGTTGCGTTTGGAGAGCTCCTGATGTGCCTAAACAGTGGAAACCCCCCACAAGTGACACCATTTTGGAAACTAGACCCCTTAGGGAACTTATCTAGATGTGTGGTGAGCACCTTGCACCCCCAGCTGCTTCACAGAAGTTTATAATATTGAGCCGTAAAAATAAAATTCACATTTTTCCCACAAAAAATGTTTTTCATTCCCTAATTTTGTATTATCATAAGGGTAACAGGATAAATTGCACCATGAAGTTTGTTGTGCAATTTCTCCTGAACACGCCGATACCCCATATGTGGAGGCAAATTACTGTTTGGGCACATGGCAGGGTTTGAAAGGGAAGGAGCGCCATTTGACTTTTTGAATGTAAAATTTGTTTGAATAATTAGCGGATGCCATGTCACATTTGGGGAGCCCCTAATGTGCCTAAACAGTGGAAACCCCCCACAAGTGACACCATTTTGGAAACTAGACCCCTTAGGGAACTTATCTAGATGTGTGGTGAGCACCTTGCACCCCCAGCTGCTTCACAGAAGTTTATAATATTGAGCCGTAAAAATAAAATTTTCACATTTTTCCCATAAAAAATGTTTTTCA
This sequence comes from Phyllobates terribilis, assembly GCF_046119375.1. Taxonomy (NCBI): domain Eukaryota; kingdom Metazoa; phylum Chordata; class Amphibia; order Anura; family Dendrobatidae; genus Phyllobates; species Phyllobates terribilis. Next base: position 210,235,709 of record NW_027362767.1, on the reverse strand, counting down.
TTCCCTAATTTTGCATTATCATAAGGGTAACAGGAGAAATTGCACCATGAAATTTGTTGTACAATTTCTCCTGAGTACGCCGATACCCCATATGTGGGGGAAAACCACTGCTTTGGTGTATGGCAGGGTTCGGAAGAGAAAGGAGCGCTATGTTGGCTGGGATAGGTTGCACACACCATGTCACATTTGAAGAGTCGCTGACATGCCGAAACAGCAGAAACCCCCACAAGTGACCCCATTTTGTAAACTACACCTCTCAAGGAATTCATCTAGGGAAGTAGTGAGTATTTTTTAATTTTTAAATTTATACCATTGGGCAGTGAAAAAAGCATAATTATATTTTTACCACAAAAAAATGTTTTACCCTCAGATTTTACATTTTCACACAGGGCAATGGGTAAAAATGGTGCCGAAATGTGTCACACAATTTCTTCTAAAAGTGTCAATACCCCATATGTGGCGGTATCGTACCGCTTAGCCATACGGTGAGATCTGGGGGGGGACGGAGTGCTATTTGACAATTGGACAACAAATTATTGTAGAATAGGCATTTGGATTTGGGAGCACAAAATTTTCTGAATTTCTTTTGGCGGGCAAGGGCCATTTCGCTTTTCCAGAGCCTTTCTGCTACCAGTAACTTGGAAGTCCCTTATATTTTTAACGGATAATGGACCTGAGTGGGGACTAGCTTTTTTTGAGGACTGAGTTGAAGCTTTTATTGGGAACATTTTACGTAACATTTATCCGGCGCTCTAGGCTGAGCACTTACATCGGGGTTTCCATCTAAATTTCCAAGTGATGTAATTCAGATGAAACCCCTGCGGGATCCATTCACTGTAATGAGGCAGCAGAGTTACTCTGGACTCCGTCTGGCCTCTGTTTAGCGGTGTCCTTTTTTTCAGAAGTGCACAAAACTGTGGCCAACCGCACTTTTATGCACGCCTAAAACAAATGACACCGTGGGATCCCAGGCTAGACGGCGTCCACAGTGGCCTATATCTGCCTCATTACAGGGAATCTTCCGTCATGGGTTCCGGCTGAATCACGTATTTCAGAGATTTACATGGAAAATCTGGTGTAAGTGCTCAGCGCAGAGCACAGGATAAATGTGGGCAGAGCCTTACTGGGATCTTTGGGGACATAATAAACAAATCAGTAGCAGGTGAAGAATTGGTTTTATTTATTTTTTACGCCGTTCCTAGTGTGATATAACTGATTAGATTACTTTATTCTTCGGGTCGGTGCGATTACAGAGATACCAGATTTATATTGGGTTTTTATGATTGACAGCTGTCACACACTAAAAGACGCTTTTTTTGCAAAATCTAGTTTTTGCATCGCCATATTTTGAGAGCTATAATTTTCCATATTTCAGCCGACAGAGTCATGTGACGGCTTGTTTTTTGCGGGATGAGTTGACATTTTTATTGGTACCATTTTTGGGTACGTGACATTTTTTGATCGCTTTCTATTCCGTTTTTTGGGAGGTAAAATTAACAAAAACAAACAATTCAGGAATTGTTTTTTGAGGTTTTTTTTTATACCGTTCTGCGTGTGGTAAAAGTGATCAGGCAGCGTTATTCTTCGGGTCAGTACATTTACAGCGATACTACACTTACTGTATTTTTTTTATGTTTTGGCGCTTTTACACAAAACAATTTTATAGAAAAAAATATTTTTTTTGCATTGCTTTATTCTGAGCGCTATAACTTTTTTATTTTTCGGCTGATGGAGCTGTATGGCGGCTTTTTTTTGCGGAACAAGATGACGTTTTCAGTGGTACCATTTTTATTTCTATTTTGTTTTTTGATCGCATTTTTTTCCACTTTTTGTTTGGCGATATGATGAAAAAGCATATTTTTTTGCTCCGTTTTTTATTTATTTTTATTACAGTGTGCACAGAAGGAGTTAATTAGTGTGACAGTTTTATAGCTCGGGTTGTTTCGGACGCGGCGATACCAAATATGTGTACTTTTTTTGGTTTTGTAAAAATATACGGCTTTATTGGTTTAATATTTTATTTATTTATTTTTATTTATTTTGTGATTTTTTTTTTAATAGTTTAAAAACTTTTTTTTTACTTTTTTTTACATTTTTTCTTAGTCCCTGTATGGGACATTAATTTTTATTTTTCTGATCACTGATCTCATGTAATGTAATAGACATATATTACATTACATGAGATCTTCCCTGACTGTTTCAGTCAGAGTCTCCTGTCTGGCTACAACAGCAGCTGAACCAGACAGGACACCATATATGGCAGAGCTGGAGGCGGTCATGTGACCTCCAGCTGCCATAGCAACCCCAGGTCCTGGAAGGACTCGGAGGTCTTCGGAGAGGTAAGTTGACGACCCCCTCTCCTCCTGCTGTCTCCTATATGCCACGATCACTATAGATCGCAGCATATAGAAGACAGCAAAGGGTTAACATCACTGGGACCTGATCTAATCAGGTCCCGATGATGTTCCCTGTCAGAGCTAACGCTCTGCACCGGAATCGCAGCGCTTGCAGGACCCTGGGGGTCCTGATTGCTGCGAGACCACCCACCGTTTTTAAACGTCGGCGCTGCACAGAGCCCAGCAAGCGCCGACGTTTATCTACAGTGGGCGGTCGGGAACCGGTTAAAATCCCCCATAATAAGGACTCTATTATTATTTGCTGCCTTTTTAATTTGTTGCAGCATTTCGTCCTCTACCTCTTCAGCTATATTAGGAGGCTTGTAACAAACTCAAATTAAAAGCTTTCCATTATGGTCATCCCCATGTACATTAACCCAGACTGACTCTACATTGTCGCAGATCCCCCCAATGTTGTCATTGAGCACAGGTCTTAAGTTGGATCTCACGAAAATACACACCCCTCCACCTTTTTTGTCCTTTCTAAATGTATCCCTCCATGTTTGTCACCCAGTCATGGCTTTCATCCAGCCAGGTTTCCGTAATACCCACCACATCATATTCTGTGGCCGATATGATAGTCTCCAGTTCAGCCATTTTGTTTGCAAGACTTCTTGCATTTGCCAGCAAACATTTAATACCATTAGCACATTTGTTACTCCTACTCAGCTCCCTACTTTCCTTGCGTATCCCCCCCTAGATCCTCTATAACCCCTGCCGTCCCACTCTCTCTGTGTTATGTTCTGCAACTAAGAACTAAGGAATAGGAGGGAAAAGCTGTCCCTGCACTGAGACTCTGCTTAAACCCTATGCTGGGGTGGGTGCCCTATTCCTTGTGAATAGCCCCACCGACGATCCTGCACTGAACTCAAACGAAGACCTGAAGGAAGGGGAAAGGATGTCCCTAAAAGATCTAAGGACTGGGAGCAAAAACATGTGACCTCCTAAAAGGTAAGTTAGTTGCAGAAATGAAAATTAAAGGAATCAAAACTGGTGGAACAAGAAGTCCCAGGATATCAATTGTCCTAAGCCCAAAGAACTAACAAGGCAACTTAGCCAGAGCACAAGCGAAACAACACTGACGTCCAGAGAGGAATTGGAGACAGGTGCTGAGTAATAAAGAGTGAGGAGATCACGTGACCAAGACACCTAGCACCAGAGGAAAAGACTAGAAGCCAGCAAACCACAAAAAGATGGCCGAAAAGTAAAACAACATAGATTCTAACACTCTGTCTAATCTATCTATCCCCTCATAAGCACGCATACCCTCCCTCCCCTCAGATCCTAGTTTAAAAGCTCCTCCACCCGTCTAACCATTTTTTCCCCCAGCATAGCTGCAGCCTCCCCATTGAGATGCAGCCCGTCCCTACCGTAGAGCCTGATGCCGACAGCGAAGTCGGCCCAGTTCTCCATGAACCCAAACCCTTCCTTCATGCACCAATGTCTAAGCCACTTATTTATCTCCCTAAGCTCCCGCTGTCTATGTAGTGACGCACGTGGCACCGGGAGTATTTCTGAAAACACCACCCGGTCCGTCCTGGCCTTCAGCTTCTTTCCTAGTTCCCTGTACTCATTTTAAGGGCCTTCCACCTCCCTCTAACATTGTCATTGGTACCGATGTGTACCGCTGGGTTTTCCCCAGCCAGCAATCCGTCTATCCGATCCGTAATATGTCGCACCCGGCAGACAACACACTGTTCGGCATTCACGGTCTTGGCAGCAGATGACCCTATCAGTCTGCCTAATTATTAGAGATGAGCGTTGTTCTACTCGAACTGTTCGCCAATCTCAAATTCGAGCTGTTTTGGGCGGTGTTCGAGCCGTTCGGCGAACACGAACAATTTGAGAAAAATTCGGCTGTTCGAGGTTATGTTCGATAACTGTTCGTGCACCAAAATCATAACTGGATTTTTTCTCAGTAATGATGAAAATTAATGTTAATACGCAGTTTGAGTGTACAGCGGGGTGGGGGGAGGGGCAGGGGATGGATCTCTGCAGGAACAATGAAGATCTCCATTTTTTTTTCTCTTTCCCGCATTTGCAGTGGGGAGGTGCAATCTGTCAGCCTATCAGCAGCGCACACACGGAGCGAAGTGCTTTTTTTCACACAAGCAAGGGCATGTGTCATTGGCAGTGTATGTCACATGTCCTTGCCCTATAAGACCAAGCCATTTTCCCCGTCGCCACCATTTTCTCACTGCTGCAGCTGCGTGTTAGACGGCACCGCTGTTGCTGTGTGCGCTATACCTTGTTAATTTCAAGCCAATTTTCGCACAAATATACAGATAGCTTGGGAGTAGGGAATAGTTGTGATTGCAGTCCTTTTAAGGACTAGGTTACAGCATTTCCTACGACTTTTATCAGGGAGGTCTGTGCTCTTAAATAGATAGGTTGTGGGAGTAAAGACTAATTGTAATTGGAGTCCTTTTCAGGACTAGGTTACATGAGTTCCTATCAGTTTTTGCCAGGCAGGTCTGTGCCAGTGCTGTGCAAGTTTTTTTCACAGCATTTGGCTGAATCTAGCAAAGCTAATCCTTTTTGGCCTATTGCAGAGTGTGTATAGAATACCAATTTTTTTACTGCACCTAGTGAAGTAAAATCTTTTGGGCATAGCATCATTCTATTAGTCCATCTATACTGACCTCCATCAGGTTACAAACTGAATATAATTTTTTTCTGCATCTAGCTCTGAAAAAATATTTGGGCTTCTAGCAGTGTGTGGGACTTGGTCTATTAGTCCATCTATACTGACCTCCATCAGGTTGCAAATTAAAAATAATTTTTTTCTGCATCTAGCTCTGAAAAAATATTTGGGCTTCTAGCAGTGTGTGGGACTTGGTCTATTAGTCCATCTATACTGACCTCCATCAGGTTGCAAATTAAAAATAATTTTTTTCTGCATCTAGCTCTGAAAAAATATTTGGGCTTCTAGCAGTGTGTGGGACTTGGTCTATTAGTCCATCTATACTGACCTCCATCAGGTTGCAAATTAAAAATAATTTTTTTCTGCATCTAGCTCTGAAAAAATATTTGGGCTTCTAGCGGTGTGTGGGACTTGGTCTATTAGTCCATCTATACTGACCTCCATCAGGTTGCAAATTAAAAATAATTTTTTTCTGCATCTAGCTCTGAAAAAATATTTGGGCTTCTAGCAGTGTGTGGGACTTGGTCTATTAGTCCATCTATACTGACCTCCATCAGGTTGCAAATTAAAAATAATTTTTTTCTTCATTTAGCTCTGAAAAAATATTTGGGCTTCTAGCAGTGTGTGGGACTTGTTCTATTAGTCCTTCTATACTGACCTCCAGCAGGTTGCAAATTGAATATAATTTTTTTCTGCATCTAGCTCTGAAAAAATATTGGGCTTCTAGCGGTGTGTGGGACTTGGTCTATTAGTCCATCTATACTGACCTCCATCAGGTTGCAAATTAAAAATAATTTTTTTCTGCATCTAGCTCTGAAAAAATATTTGGGCTTCTAGCGGTGTGTGGGACTTGGTCTATTAGTCCATCTATACTGACCTCCATCAGGTTGCAAATTAAAAATAATTTTTATCTGCATCTACAGTACCTCTGAAAAAATATTTGGGCTTCTAGCAGTGTGTGGGACTATTTGTATTAGTCCATCTATACTGACCTCCATCAGGTTGCAAATTCAAAATAATTTTTTTCTGCATCTAACCCAGCCAATAGTTTTGGCCTAATACCACAGTTTGGCCACTCAGCTCTGCTCGGTTACCATCCATTGTTTTTTTGTGCAAACAACTCCAGAGTTGTGAATTAGTTAACCACCAAAATGAGTGGAAAAAGGCCTGCTGCTGGTGGAAAGGGGAATAGGCGTGTTGGGAAGGGGAAAAAAGGTTGTGTCCGTGGGGTAGGTGTTAAAGCAACAGTAACATCTGCAGAAGAAAGACCATCTTCCAGCCAAACTAAAATGTCTACTTCTTTTAGCGGACAATGTGATAAGATCCCTTTCTTACGGCCACGCCAATCGCTACAAATTCCAGATGAGGCACAAAAACAGCAGGTGCTTCAACGGATATCAAGTGCTCCTTTAAGTGGGCTCTCCTCCACATCAACTTCAACATCACAAATACTCCAGTCCTCAAAGGTGTCACCCAAATCGCACTTGCTTCCTCACAGCTCCCAAATCTCCAGCTGCCCGTCTGAGTATGAGGTAGAACAGATGGTTGAGTCTGCAGAGCTGTTTACTCATACTATAGCCTGGGAATCAGAGGTCGACTCCAGCGCTTCTGTGAATCCAGACGAGGAAATGATCTGCACTGATGCCCAGAATCTTTATGAGTCGGATCCAGGACCAGACGCAGAAGGTTCTGACCATAATGTAGACCCTCATTCCCAAACTGTAACTCCTGTTGGTGGAGACAATAAGGAAGACGATGATAAGACTCAAATACCTGATTGGAGCGACAACTTTAGTTTTTTGTCAGGGCAGGAACAGGTTGGCTCTGAGGACGACGGGTGTGATAACGCACAGGGTGATGATGATGAGGTCGGAGATCCCACTTACTGTCAACCCACAGTCAGCCAAGAGATGAGGTCAGCAGAGGAGGTGGAGGAAGATGCTAGTGACGACGAGGTCAGGTTGCGCCTTCCTGGACAGAGACGTAGTACTGGAAGCACGTCAACAACTGCATCCTCAAACACAACTCTGCCTCTCACCACAAGTCGTGGTGGCTCTTCAGGTCGCATGGGTGCTAAGCCTTGCATAGCCTGGGCATTTTTTCAGATCGATAAAGATGACCCAACTCGTGTTATCTGTAACATTTGTCAGCAAAAGCTAAGTAGAGGCCAAAAAATACATAGTTTGAGTACTTCATGCATGAACCGGCACATGGACATGAAGCATAAGTTGCAGTGGGAAGCTCAGTGTGCTACAATGCGGCCTAGCCGGCCGGGCCAATCACCGTCTGCCATATCTTGTGCATCCGCGGCCTCTTCATCCTCTGTGACTGGGGGGACAGCAGTCACACCTGTTTTGGGGCGCAGACCTGCCACCTCTTTACCCGCAACAGCCAGCGTGATTGGCAGGTCATCATTTTCTTTGGAGGTGGTAACACCAGCTGGTGTTGAGCGCTGTCCGACATCGATAGCACCACCTTTGGATCAAGGCAACCTAACATGTCCGCCTGCATCTTCCTCACAGACCGGCAGTTTGCCGGGGACACCCTTATCAACCCCGTCTAAGCACAATAGCCAGCCCTCGGTCCCTCAGATGTGGACAAGTAAAAGACCATTTCCTCCTAGCCATGAGAAAGCTAAGAGGTTGAATTTCACCATCTGCAAGCTCTTGGCTACAGAAATGCTGCCTTTCCGCCTGGTGGACACAGAGGATTTTCGAGACCTTATGTCCGTCGCAGTGCCCCAGTACCAGATGCCCAGTCGGCACTACTTCTCAAAGAAAGGTGTGCCTGCGCTCCACCAGCATGTCGCACACAACATCACCGCTTCTTTGAGAAACTCTGTGTGTGACAGGGTGCATTTCACCTCAGACACTTGGACGAGTAGGCATGGACAGGGGCGTTACATGTCGCTGACTGGGCACTGGGTAACTATGGTGACAGCAGGACAAGGGGCTGCTGTCCAAGTCTTGCCGTCCCCACGAGTTGTGCGTCAATCCTCTTTATGTCAAAGTTCCTCCACTGCTTCTGCCTCCTCAACCTCCTCTCGGTCTTCCACCTGCACCCAAAGCCTGTCTGGTCATGCCACAAGCTTTCTAACTGCGCAGAAGGGATCCTGCACACCTCCTTACTATGCTGGCAGTAGGGCTCAACGTCATCAGGCGGTTTTTACATTGAAATGTCTGGGAAATGTGAGTCACACAGCTGAGGAGTTGTGGTCAGCTCTGGAGAACCAATTTCATGAATGGTTGTCTCCACTGGACCTGAAACCAGGGAAGGCCGTGTGCGACAATGCTGCAAACCTGGGTGCGGCCCTTCGCCGGGGCAATGTCACACACGTGCCTTGTATGGCTCACGTGTTGAACCTGGTTGTCCAGCAATTTTTAGCCCACTATCCCAGACTAGATGGCCTTCTGCAGAGGGCACGGTCGCTGTGTGCTCACTTCCGCCGTTCGCATCCCGCAGCTCAGCGACTTACATCTCTACAGAAGTCGTTGGGCCTGCCACTTCACCGGCTAAAATGCGATGTGCCTACCCGGTGGAATTCAACTCTGCACATGTTGCAGCGACTGTGGCAGCACCGACAAGCCCTGGTGCAATACGTTCTGACGTATAGCCTGGGCCAACGAGATTCAGAGGTGGGGCAAATCACGCTGGAGGAGTGGTCTCAGATCAGGGACCTATGCACCCTTCTGCACAGTTTTGAAATGGCGACGAAGATGTTTAGTGCTGACGATGCCATTATCAGCATGACTATTCCGGTGATTTACATGCTGGAGCACATGTTAAACAGAATTCGGAGTCAGGTGGTGGCACAAGAGGAGGTGGAGGAAGTAGAGGAGGAGGAGTTGTATGCGGAAGGGCTAACATCTGCAAGGTCCAGACGGTCGGCAGCACCAAGGCGGCAGGCATGTGAGGGTGGGGGAGATGGTTTTACCAGGGCGCATGGTAGCAGCCAAACTAGTGAGGAAGGTGCAGGAGCCCAGGAAGAAGTGGAGGACGAACTGATGGAAGACTCATCAGATGAGGGAGACCTTGATCACATTTCTGTTGTGCGAGGTTGGGGGGAGAGGACAGAGGAAGGAAGCATGATTGTTACCTAGCCACCAACACAACAGGGACTTGGTGCTCCTGGATGCGCAACACACATGAGTGCCTTCTTGCTGCACTACCTGCAACATGACCCTCGAATTGTGAGAATTAGAAATAATCCTGACTACTGGGTTGCCACACTGTTAGATCCCCGGTACAAAAGTAAATTTGCAGAAATTATTCCTGCCATAGAAAGGGATGCACGCATGCAGGAGTATCAGCAGAGACTGTTGCAGAATCTTACATGTGCTTTTCCACAAAATACCAGTGGTGCACGTAGTGAATCTCACAGTTCCAACTTGCCAACCGTGGGACCGTCAAGTGTTCAGCACTCAAACCGTAACAGAACCACAGTATCTGCTGGTAACATCAATTTTGCGGAATCATTTCACCACTTTTTTAGCCCATCCTTTGCAAGGCCACAGGAGACAAGAAGTCTGACACATAGTCAACGCCTAGAGACGATGGTACAGGAGTATCTCCAAGTAAACATTGAAGCCACGACTGTGTCACTGGACCCTTGCTCTTTTTGGGCTTCCAATCTGGATAAATGGCCGGAGCTAGCCACTTACGCCTTGGAGATCTTGTCATGCCCCGCAGCCAGCGTTCTGTCTGAACGTGTGTTCAGCGCTGCTGGTGGTGTGCTGACAGATAAGCGCACGCGGCTCTCCACTGATAATGTAGACAGACTCACGTTCATAAAGATGAACAAATCATGGATCCGAAACGACTTTTCTACCCCTGTGTCATCCTGGGGAGAGTAAAAGCTTGATGATTGGTTAAAATCACCCTACCAACCGTTTTAAGCTTTCAAATTACTAATCATGTTTATCTGTATCTTGACTGGAAAATAATTTGGGCTTTGTAGCAGTGTGCAGCACTGATCCTATTAGGCCATCTATACTAAAGCTTCACCAGATTTAAAATTAAAAATAATTTTTAGCTGCATCTAGCCCGGAAAATAATTTTGGGGCTCCGAGATGCGCAAGGCACATAAGTGCCTTCTTGCTGCACTACCTGCAGCATGACCCTCATATTGTCAGAATTCGAAGTAATCATGACTACTGGGTTGCCACATTCTTAGATCCCCCAAACTTTTCGATCAACCTTTTCATTTTAATAAAGACCAAAAAAATGGTCATTTTTGAAATTATAAGCATTAGCAGGTTGTTAGAAACTGAAATCAAACAGTTTTCAACTCAAAACTTTATTCTAGGTGATGTTACATTTTCACATAGGACCCCTTGTTCGAAAGGAGCTTCTGAACTCTCTCGTCCATTGAATTTGTCAGGTTTTGGATGGTTTCTGCTTCAATTGTTTTGCATGAGGACAGAATACCCTCCCAGAGCTGTTGCTTAGATGTGAACTGCCTCCCGCCATCATAGACACTCCTTTTAATGATGCTCCAAAGGTTCTGAATGGGGTAGAGGTCAGGGGAGCATGGGGGTCACACCATAAGTTTGTCCCCTTTTATGCCCATATCAGCCAGAGATGCAGATGTTTTATGTGCAGCATGAGATGGTGCATTATCATGCAGAAAAATGATCTTGCTGTGAAATACACGGTTCTTCTTCTTGAACCATGGCAGGAAGTGCTGTTTGAGAAAATCCACATACATTATGGAGTTCATCTTTAGCGCCTTCAGGGATCCTAAAGGGGCCGACAATCTCTCTCCCCATGATTCCAGCCCAAAACATTACTCCACCTCCTCCTTGTTGGCGCTGTAGCCGTGTTTGCGTGGGGTGTCCATCAACCAGCCATCCTCCACTCCATCCATCTGGACCATCGAGCGCTGCACGGCACTCATTCGTGAACAAAACAGTTTTGAAATCAGTCTTCATGTAATGTTTGGCCCACTGGAGCCGTTTCTGCTTGTGTGAAGTGGATAGAGGAGGTCGACAGGATGGCGCATGCACAGCTGCAAACCTCTGAAGGACCCTGCATCTTGTTGTTCGGGGGACGTTGGAGGCACAAGAAGCTTCAAAAACTTGTCTGCTGCTATGACAAGGCTTTTTTGCCGCTGCTCTTTCAACCTGACGTAATTGCCTGTAGGAAAGAGTCCTCAATTTGCCCTTATCAGCACGCACACGTGTGTACTGTGAATCAGCTACATACTTCTTGATTGCCAAGACACTTCATCCTGATCATCGCACAATGTTGATTGTAGTCATGCCTTGACCTAAACACTCCACAATTTGTTGCTTCTCAGCAGCCGACACATCCTTTTTCTTTCCCATTTTGGCAGAAAATGTAGGCTGCTTAATAATGTGAGAGAGCCTTCTTAAGTAGTCTTGCCTTTCATTGGACACACCTGCCAAACTAATTAGCACAGGTGTCTGCAATTGCTTACAGTGATATAAAGAGCCCTGACACACATCACCATCAATGAGTTTAACTGACAAACAAACAAATTCTTCCCTTATCACTCCTAAACACTTTTTGTATAATAATTTGGAACACAGTGTACATGTGCTTTTCCACAAAACACCAGTGGTTCACGTAGTGAATCTTACAGTTCTAACTTGCCAACCGTGGTCTGTATGGAGTTGTTCAATAAAGGGCCCAAAATTAAGATAACATAGATGGGAGAGGTCTCTATGAATAGGAATTCCTAAGTATTTGATACCCTGTGAGGGCCAGGCAAAGGGAAAGTTGGACTGGATGGAATCCTATATGGATTTGGGGAGGGAGACATCGAGGGCCTCAGACTTCGCTGCATTGATTTTAAAATTTTACCATGTAACAAAGTGATCTATTTCAGCCATAACAGCATGGATGGATATATGTGATTGAGTGATATATACTAGGACATCATCAGCAAATAGAGAGCACTTGTACTCGGTGCCTCCCACCTCAATCCACCTAATATTGGGGTTATGGCGAATTGATGAGAGCAGGTGCTCCGTCACTAGGATGTATAAGAGAGGGGACAGAGGACATCACTGCCTTGTCCCATTGGTGATTGTGAAAGGTGATGAAAATGTTCTGACGCACCCCCTGGGCCTTGGGACACCCGGAGCCGGACCCTTTTTGGTGGATGCTGGTGGTTGTAGTCTTCGTGGCGGCGACCCAGTTCCGTGGCTCAGGGCGGTCAAACCAGTGGCGGAACTATTTATGTGGTTTTCATGTTTAAATGTCCGACTACGCCACCCGTGGATTGCGGTCAGAGTGAACCGCCGCTACAGGGCAGACCACTGAGGCTGGTGTTGTGGGTGCAGCAGAGCGTAGCATAACTCCCCACGGGAGGAGTATAGCCTCAGGGCAGTGTATGCGGAGGATGGGGGTGATGGTGCAGGGCAGCAGCAGTAACGACACGGAGTCAGTGATGCAGTTCAGGGCCTTTACTCACAGTTCTTATTATCCAGACCACGTCTGCAGGTAACGGCTGCCCACGTCGTACTGTGCTCACCAGGTGAGGGGCTCAGACAACTCCCAGATAACTTTGGAGCACTTCACAGGACCCCCTTTGTGTGTCCTTTGTCTGGCCTTTCTTACCAACACTTCTGTCCGGCTGCCTCGGGCCTCCTCTTGGTAAACTTGGCGCCAGTTTCCCTGACCCTATGTGGTGCCTTCCTAGCGGGTGTAGCGAGGGGCTGCGCCACATAAAATGTCAGAGCCTCCGGTTTCTAGCTGAGGGTCGTTTCCTGCCTCCACTAGTTCGGGGACCGGTCTCCCCCTTTGGCCTGACCCCTCCACGCAGGTGGATTCGGGCGTGCGGTGGCGACTCGCCCGTCCGCACCCCTGGGATCCCTTCATTCCTCGTTCCTGGAGCCTTCTCCGCTCCTCTTCCTTCCTTCTCCCTCTTCCAGGCCTGGGCCTCTGTTACTAGGCCCGCCTCCGGAGCAGAGCTCATGCAGAGCCCCTGCTCCCTGCCACTTCTGCTCAGACTTCTCTGCACTGAACTAAGATGGTGCCCACCTTTTATACTCCCTTCTCAATGCACCCAGGAACTGCTTCCTCCCTGCTCCTGCACTACAGGGTTCCCCTTCCTCAGTGTTCCCTCCCCCCACTCCAGCCAGGGACAAGGACTGTCGTGCCCATCTCAGGGGCATATTGGTCGCCCTGCCCCACGGCAATGTGGTGTAATGCATGCAGGTGTCGGGTCCTGATCCACACTCCATCCTTACCTGAGAGTGAGATATCACACCTCTGGGTGAGGTGCAATACGTCTGTAGCAACCGAGCCCTCAGGGTGCTACAGTTCCATTTATCTTCAGCCTAGGTGACGTATTGCGATACAGGGCCGTGATTTTGGCTATAAAAGGGTCCCCTAGACCCCTACCCCAAGCTTTTTAAGAGAATCATATATGGCGTGCCAGTAGAATCTATGGAATGCTTTCTCAGCATCCAACGAGAGTATCTAATTACAAATTTTTAACTGCATCTAGCCCAGGAAATACTTTGTGCCTAGTAGCAGTGTCTGCTAGTGAGCGGATTATCCCGGCTGTTAAGCAAGCTGCACCACCTGTAGTTTAGACACTTAATTTTTTCAAAGGAAATGCTTCGGGACCATGGGATACTTAGTGAAGAGCATCAGGAGGCACCCCAAGGCATAGGGGCTGGGACTGGCAGTAGGATGCCTTGCGGTGGACAGCCGAGCTCGATCCTTATAAAAGCTTTTTAACTGCAGCAGCTTTAGTGGACGCTACTGGAGCTGGAATTACCGCGGCTGCTGGCATGAGACTTGCCCTCCAATAGATCCTTGTAAATGGATTTAAAGTGTATTCATTCAAATTAGAGAGACAATTTAAATTAAAAAGCTTAGAGCTGCCTCCACCACAGGGGGGCTCGCTCGACCCACCAGCGGACAGGCACCAGTATTGGGAGAGGGGGGCTGGCCGTCAGGGTTCACCGCGGCTCTGGCACAAACCCGGCGACACGGAGGTGGCACGGGCAGGAGCGGACTGGCCGTGTCGGCTTCTCACTTTTTGGATTTTAGAAGGGCATGACATGCCTATATCTGTGTCTCCCCCTCCTTTTACTCCTCCACCTCTTTTATTTTCGCATGACTATATGTACTTGTCACTTTTCCATGTGTTAGTTATGTCTTCTGAGCAGTTTGTCAGCTTTTGGACACCTTTGAAGGTGTTTTCTATGTGTTTCTATGTGTTTTTGTTTGCCTGCCATTGGTTTTAACGGTGTTCGAAGGTGTTCGACGAACAGTTCGACGAACAGTTCGGCGAACACACGGGTGTTCGACGAACCGAACCGAACTCGAACACTACGGGGGTGGCTCAACACTACTAATTATAGAGTCCCCTACCACCAACATTTGTCTGGCCTTTACTGCACTCCTATTTCCCTCTTTCCTACAGCAGCCATCTTCCTGGTTGCTAAGAGCAACGTCCTGCTGTAGTGATCCCGGTCCCGGGCCTTCATTCCTAATATCAGCCAAACAGGCGTATTTACTAGTGTTGAGCCACCCCTGTAGTGTTCGGGTTCGGTTCGGTTCGTCGAACTCCGGGATGTTCGAGGAACTGTTCGTCGAACTGTTCGTCGAACACCTTAGAACACCGTCGAACACCGTTAAAACCAATGGCAGGCAAACAAAAACACATAGAAACACATAGAAAACACCTTCAAAGGTGTCCAAAAGCTGACAAACTGCTCAGAAGACGCTTTCTTTAAAAAAGCCGGCCGGCAATTCAGCAGCGGCATACACCGGTACCCAACAATTTAGACAAGAAGGAATAGAGCCTCACACATAGATTAGATAGATAGAAACATGTCAGTCACATATATATGAAGTACAGTGACAGTGTTGCTTACTGTACTTGTCATTTAGTGTAAAGGATTTATTAAAAAATATAATAGTGTTTTCATGCACCGTCTCTTTAAAAAAGCCGGCCGGCAATTCAGCATCTGTACCCGACAATTTATAACAGACAGAATAGAGCTTCACACATAGATTAGATAGATAGAAACATGTCAGTCACATATATATGAAGTACAGTGATAGTGTTGGTTACTGTACTTGTCATTTAGTATTAAAATAAAGGATTTATTATAAAAAAAAATTGGCGTGGGGTTCCCCTTAATTTTAGTCTCTAGCGGAGGTTAAGCAGACAGCTGGGGCAGATGTTTGAAGCCTGGGAAGGGGGTAATACCCACGGAGCTTCCCAGGCTACTAATATGAGCCCCCAGCTGAATACATAGCCTTTACTAGCTATTAAAATGGGGGACCCCCCCCAAAAAAAATGACGTGGGGTCCCCCCTAATTTAATAGCTAGCAAAGGCTAGGCAGACAGCTGGGGGCTGATATTAATAGCCCAGGAAGGGTGCCATGAATATTGGCCCCCTCCCAGGCTAGAAACACCAGCCGTCAGCCGCCCCAGAAATGGCGCATTCATAGGATGCGCCAATTCTGGCACTTAGCCTCGCTCTTCCACGCTGCCCTGTAACGGTGGCAGGGGGTAATAGGGCTGGGGTTGATGTCAGCTTATAATGCCAGCTGACATCAAGCCCAGGTTATTAATGGAGAGGCGTCTATAAGACACCCCCATTACTAACCCCATAGTCAAAGTTAAAAGAAAACACAAACACCCAGAATAAAGTCATTTAATTGAAATAAAGACACAATCCTTTATTGTTCTAAATTAAACCATACTTACCATCACGCCCATTCCAGCTGAAGCCAACGATCTCCTGCAATAAAAGAAAAATAATAAAGCAACATCATCCTTACCTTTCCATGGTTCCCACGACAGCTTCAGCTCTGCTACATCGAGATGACAGGCTGGACCGCAGCAGAACGCTGCCATCCAGCCTGTCATCCCGCAGACACTGAGAAGCGCAGGCATGCTTGCGCTCTGCAGTGTCTGGCTGTGACGGCATAAAGATGAGACGAGTTCATGTCCAATGAACTCGGCGCACCTCATGCACGTCACTGACAGTGTGGGAAAATTCTCACGCTGAAGCGCTGAGTGCAGGAAAATTCTCCCACGCTGTCAGTGACGTGCATAAGGTGAGCTCATGTCCAATGAACTCAGCTCACCTCCTGCACGTCACTGACAGCGTGGGAGAATTCTCCTGCACTCAGCGCTTCAGCGTGAGAATTCTCCCACGCTGAAGCGCTGAGTGCAGGAGAATTTTCCCACGCTGTCAGTGACGTGCATAAGGTGAGCTCATGTCCAATGAACTCAGCTCACCTCCTGCACGTCACTGACAGCGTGAGAGAATTCTCCTGCACTCAGCGCTTCAGTGTGAGAATTCTCCCACGCTGAAGCGCTGAGTGCAGGAGAATTTTCCCACGCTGTCAGTGACGTGCATGAGGTGAGCCGAGTTCATTGGACATTAACTCGGCTCATCTGGATGCCCTCACAGAGAGACACTGTGGAGCGCAAGCAAGCCTGCGCTTCTCAGTGTCTGCGGGATGACAGGCTGGATGGCAGCGTTCTGCTGCGGTCCAGCCTGTCATCTCGATGTATCAGAGCTGAAGCTGTCATGGGAACCACGGAAAGGTAAGGATGATGTTGCTTTATTATTTTTCTTTTATTTCAGGAGATCGTTGGCTTCAGCTGGAATGGGTGTGATGGTAAGTATGGTTTAATTTAGAACAATAAAGAATTGTGTGTTTATTTCAATTAAAGGACTTTTTTCTGGGTGTTGTGTTTTTTTTAAATACTTTACTAGAAATTCATGGTGGTCATGTCTAATATTGGCGTGACCCCATGAATTTTGGGCTTAGGGTCAGCTGATTATGCCAAGCTGGCCCTAACCCCTTTATTACCCAGTGAGCCACCGCATCAGGGCCCTGGATGAGTTGGGTACAGCGCCAGAAGATGGCGCTTCTATGAACGCGCCATTTTCCGGGGTGGCTGCGGACTGCAATTTGCAGCGGGGGTGGCCCAGAAAGCTTGGGCCTCCCTGCGCTGCAGATTCCAGCCCCCAGCTGCCTAGTTGTACCTGGCTGGACACAAAAACAGGGCGAAGCCCCACGTCAATTTTCTTTAAATTATTTCATGAAATAATTAAGAAAAACAGGGCTTCCCTATATTGTTGTGTCCGGCCAGGTACAAATAGGCAGCTGGTGGTTGGGGGCAGCCCGTTCCTGCCTGCTGCACCTGACTGGACACAAATATAGTGCGAAGCCCCACGTCAATTTTTTTTTAATTATTTCATGAATTTCCTGAAATAATTTAAAAAAATTGAAGTGGGGCTTCGCACTATATTTGTGTCCAGCCAGGTACAGCAGGCAGGAATGGGCTGCCCCCAACCACCAGCTGCCTATTTGTACCTGGCCGGACACAAGAATATAGGGAAGGTCTTTTTTTCTTAATTATTTCATGAATTTCATGAAATAATTAAAAAAAAAATACGTGGGGCTTCGCCCTATTTTTGTGTCCAGCCAGGTACAACTAGGCAGCTGGGGGCTGGAATCTGCAGCGCAGGGAGGCCCAAGCTTTCTGGGCCCCCCCCGCTGCAAATTGCAGTCCGCAGCCACCCCGGAAAATGGCGCGTTCATAGAAGCGCCATCTTCTGGCGCTGTACCCAACTCATCCAGGGCCCTGGTGCGGTGGCTCACTGGGTAATAAAGGGGTTAGGGCCAGCTTGGTATTATCAGCTGGCCCCAAGCCCAAAATTCATGGGGTCACGCCAGTATTAGACATGACCGCCATGAATTTCTAGTAAAGTATTTAAAAAAAACACAACACCCAGAATAAAGTCCTTTAATTGAAATAAACACACAATTCTTTATTGTTCTAAATTAAACTATACTTACCATCACGCCCATTCCAGCTGAAGCCAACGATCTCCTGCAATAAAAGAAAAATAATAAACCAACCTCATCCTTACCTTTCCATGGTTCCCACGACAGCTTCAGCTCTGCTACATCGAGATTGCAGGCTGGACCGCAGCAGAACGCCGCCATCCAGCCTGTCATGCCGCAGACACTGAGAAGAGCAGGCATGCTTGCGCTCCTCAGTGTCTCGCTGTGACGGCATAAAGATGAGCCAAGGTCATGTCCAATGAACTCAGCTCACCTCATGCACGTCACTGACAGCGTGGGAAAATTCTCACGCTGAAGTGCTGAGTGCAGGAGAATTCTCCCACGCTGTCAGTGACGTGCATGAGGTGAGCTCATGTCCAATGAACTCAGCTCACCTCATACACCTCACTGACAGCGTGGGAAAATTCTCCTGCACTCAGCGCTTCAGCGTGAGAATTCTCCCACGCTGTAAGTGACGTGCATGAGGTGAGCCGAGTTCATTGGACATGACCTCGGCTCATCTTTATGCCGTCACAGAGAGACAATGTGGAGCGCAAGCAAGCCTGCTCTTCTCAGTGTCTGCGGGATGACAGGCTGGATGGCGGCGTTCTGCTGCGGTCCAGCCTGTCATCTCGATGTAGCAGAGCTGAAGCTGTCGTGGGAACCATGGAAAGGTAAGGATGAGGTTGCTTTATTATTTTAGTTTTATTACAGGAGATCGTTGGCTTCAGCTGGAATGGGCGTGATGGTAAGTATGGCTAAATTTAGAACAATAAAGAATTGTGTCTTTATTTCAATTAAAGGACTTTATTCTGGGTGTTTGTGTTTTTTTTAACTTTGACTATGGGGTTAGTAATGGGGGTGTCTTATAGACGCCTCTCCATTACTAACCTGGGCTTGATGTCAGCTGGCATTATAAGCTGACATCAACCCCAGCCCTATTACCCCCTGCCACCGCACCAGGGCAGCGTGGAAGAGCGAGGCTAAGTGCCAGAATTGGCGCATCCTATGAATGCGCCATTTCTGGGGCGGCTGACGGCTGGTGTTTCTAGCCTGGGAGGGGGCCAATATTCATGGCTCCCTTCCTGGGCTATTAATATCAGCCCCCAGCTGTCTGCCTAGCCTTTGCTAGCTATTAAATTAGGGGGGACCCCACGTCATTTTTTTGGGGGGGTCCCCCATTTTAATAGCTAGTAAAGGCTATGTATTCAGCTGGGGGCTGATATTAGTAGCCTGGGAAGCTCCGTGGGTATTACCCCCTTCCCAGGCTTCAAACATCTGCCCCAGCTGTCTGCTTAACCTCCGCTAGAGCCTAAAATTAAGGGGAACCCCACGCCAATTTTTTTAATAATAAATCCTTTATTTTAATACTAAATGACAAGTACAGTAAGCAACACTGTCACTGTACTTCATATATATGTGACTGACATGTTTCTATCTATCTAATCTATGTGTGATTCTCTATTCCTTCTATTCTAAATTGTCGGGTACCGCTGCTGAATTGCCGGCCGGCTTTTTTAAAGACACGGTGCATGAAAACACTATTATTTTTTTTGATAAATCCTTTACGCTAAATGACAAGTACAGTAAGCAGCACTTTCACTGTACTTCGTATATATGTGGCTGACATGTTTATATCTATCTAATCTATGTGTGATGCTCTATTCTTTCGGTTCTAAATTGTCGGGTACCGGTGTATGCCGCTGCTGAATTGCCGGCTTTTCATGTTTCACTGTTGGCACTGTTCCCATCGATTTGGGCAATCACTGTAATGCCACAACCACCATGGCTGTGGCATTACAGTGAGTGGCAGACAATCCCTGCATGATTGGTGCTCTAAATAGCATCAGACATGCAGGATACGCTTTTGGTGCACGAACAGTTATCGTACATAACCTCGAACAGCCGAATTTTTTGCAAATCGTTCGGGTTCGTCGAACAACTCGAACACCGCCCAAAACAGCTTGAATTTGAGATTGGCGAACAGTTCTAGTCAAACACCGCTCAGCTCTAGTATTTACTAGGTTGTGCCAGATCAGGACTGGGCTCCCTGGCACTTTTCCCCCTACACCTTCTTCTAACTGTTTGTTACCCAGCTACCTACTTCTGGGCCCATATCTTCCCCACCTCCACCTCCAGTAGAAAATCGATTTGATTATTACAGTTAATAGACCGACATTTAGGATTAAATCAATGTTAGTTTCAGATCACCCCTTTAAATAAAGCCTTAAATGGAAAGATGAATATGTCACAATCAAAAATAGACGAAAAAACACCAAAAGCTTGAGAGAAAGCAAGCGTAAATGCAATAATGAATCAAGCCAAGGTGTGGCAAAATTTTCTATTTATTAATTTCAGAAAACTCTTGCAAAAACTTTTCACAATATTCACAAGGAAAAAATGAATTGAAAAATAACGTCTGAATTAAAAAAAAGTCACCTAAAAAGATGCATAGAGTTCCTGTCATTTTTACAAAGCTTTAAAAAGGATTGACAAAAACAGTGTGAAGGAAACCTAGTACACACTTTTTGGTATGTGTCTTCCTAACGATAGCCAATTGGCATAAATATTCTGAATAAATTTTAGCATTTAGATAATGTAGGCAAGGCCTTCTCTACTAGAGATAGGCAAATATATAAATTGAAATCTACTTGAATTTTACAAAAAATTTGCATTCGCCAAAGTGCGGATTCTTTGTAATTTATTTCAGTGCGAATTTAGCCAAATGACATCCACTGGCCACCATATTTATGAATATTAAAAGGCCATCAAAATGTAAAAAAAAAAACCTTTTCTTACCACTCACCTCTTCTGGCTTTGATGAGGCCCAGAATGGTTCTGCGCATGCGCGCTTAAGGTCACTGCACACGTCTTGACGTTGTGGGCCATGACACTTTTGTTCAGCAATGGAGTCTTGCGTGGTGAGCGTGCATACAGGCCATGGAGATTGAGTGCATTACTTATAGTTTTCTTTGAACCAATTGTACCTGCTGATTCCAGGTCTTTCGGGAGCTCTCCACAGGTGGTCCTTGGCTCTTGGACAATTCTTCTGTTAATAGTTGTCCAAGAGCCAACCCTCTGCAGAAGCCTCCTGGTGCTCAACAGAGCCTTGTCCTAGTCCTTCTCTAGTATGAGTGGCGGCAATCAGAAGATGCAGCTAGGACCGAATGGGGGGTCTGTGAGGAGTGGAGGGGCCAGAAAGGTAAGGAGTAAGGTGAGTATAAGAATTTTTTTTACATCTCTTGTTTATTATTATTACTTCTGTGCACATCGAATTTTCCGGAAAAAAGTGTGCAAACAGGCAAATTTTAATTTTGCCTGGTCCGCTCATCTCTAGTATCTAGAAGCCGCCACTCTTTAGCTGAGTATTTATTTCACTTTGTTTTTATTTTTGTAGGGCTTGTAGACTTTTTTTTTTTTTTTCATTCCAGCAACGCAGTAAAATATATTGAATTTATTAAATATGATAACCAGAGAAATGATTTAATAAACTAGGTTTTCCTCAAGGTTTAATTTTACTCTGTGTAACTGTGAACTATTGCTTTGTGAATTGGAGCCATTATCCAGCACATCGTCGCGCCTACCTCGCAGGCATGAAAAATGTGTCCCATTCAGCCACGTCTGGCCATTACCCCAGTGCACAGTTCTGCTCGTTCAGCATTACACTATGCATATCCCTGCGCCGTTCTATAAAAATCATCCGTAAATACATGCGGTGACTTGCAGAACCTGATTTGTCCATAGAAAGACAAGGAGAGAAAGCCAATTTCTATCCCTCAGTATTAGTTCGTACAGTTCTTACACCTATTTAGTTTCCAGGCAGCAGTAAATGTCACGGCAGTTTTCGCCTTGGCACTTTGCTTTTACACTACTTTATTTCTGTACTGTTGTAAGTAGGAATTGATAGATATTTCCTGTGGTTATTGCTAGTAAAAATTCCCTGCGCTATTACCTACCAGACTGCTTAGTATTTTTCAGGTCAGTGTAGAGAAAAATACAGAAGAATGAAGTAGTTGAAGAAAAATAATACTTATTCCGATATAAAGACAAAAAAACAAACGTTACATTATAAGTAGAGTCAACAATGAGAAAAGCTCCGGAGAAATGAAGGAACTTTCTTGAGTATCTTTTTGCAAATGCATTTTGCACTTAGGTCCCATTTACGTCTAATCAGCCTTTAGTACATGATATGACATTACCGCCAATTGCACTTCTAGGATATCGTCGCAGGGGGAATTTTGCACATATTTGAAAGCCCCAGAAATATGGCACGTTTTCAATAATCTTATTACTATCGTCATAGTCAAATATATTTTTACGCGCTATGGATTGGCTTCAGCAAAAAACAATAACAAACCGTTTATGTTTATAGTTGGTCTTAAAAAAACAATATAAATATGTGAGCTTTGGCAGAAAAATGCAGATTACTGCTGGCAACTTTTTGTTTTTGGTTAACGGGAATCCAACCTGTACAATAGGATTAGAAAAATTTATAGTGATATCATCTTCCAAGCTCATTTGCAAAGTCTGGATGATGGAAAAGAAGTATTGCGGGAGGTGAGGATCAGGATGGATTGGTCTTCTCCATCACTGCCAATCTAATTGGTATGAAAAGTGACTGATTGCCCCTGACTAACATTAATCATGCACCATTGCATTGATAGCTCTGATATATATTGTTGAGCACAGAATGATTATGTCACAATTCCGCCACTCTCTATGTCCTAGGAACGCTGTGAGTGACAGCTCAGCCGTCCTATGGATAGCAGGGTGTGTCGGACAGTCAGTGCTGTGATTGACATACCAGCAGTGGGGGCAGGGCGAGATTGCTCCTAAGGGAGAGCACAGTCCCGAGTCCCTAGCTGAGGGGAGGAGCTATGTAGTGGGTGTGGGTGGAGGAAGCAGCTTAGGGGAGCACATGGAGGAGAGTATAAATAGAGAAGCCATCTTGTTTGAGTAGTAGTAGTGAGAGGGAACAGTCTGAGGAGGAGAAGTGTGGGAGCAGGGGCTCTGTAGGAGCTCTGCTCAGGCGGAGGGCCTGAAGAGAGGCCCAGGACTGAAGGAGAGAGGAGCACGAAGGGCTCCAGGAACGAGGAAGGGACCCAAGGGGTACCGGCAGTGCTGGAGGCCACTCGTACGCCCGAATCTACCAGGAGGTGGAGGGGTCAGGCCACACAAAGGGGACCGGTCCCTCAACTAGCGGAGGACTTTACGTCTGAACTAGAAACTGGAGGCTGCAGTATTTCAAGTCCTGCAGCCAACAGTCCATATCAGTCTCACCAAGAAGGTAGCTATAGAGGACCCAGGGGACGGAACAGACGTCGCCCAACAAGGCCCACGGGTACTGGATTGGGACACTTGGTATGAGGTGCAGGGAGATGGCCAGAGAGAGAACATACAGAATGGGGTCCCGCTAACTACTCCAGAGATACCTGATGGTGGACTGAACCCCTCCCTGAGTAAGCACAGCACAACGAGGGAAGTTACACTGGTACCTGTAACTTGGACTGCAACAACGGTGAGTAAAGACCCTGAGGACTGCACCCCACTGTCTCTGTGATTATCTGCGCCATCACCCCTGCACTACAACGCCCAGCATCACCTATAAATCTATGACATCTCTACACTGCCCTGGAGCTAAGCTCTGCCTGTGGAGAGCTGAACCAACCCTGCTGCACCAACATCAGCTCCAGAGCTTCTGCACAGCAGCGGCGGCTCCATATAGCCGCATACCACAGGTGGCGTCACAAACTCTATATAAAAACTATAAATCCCCTGTAAATATTCCCCTTTTGATTGACAGCCCTGGGTCACGGACCGGGTCACCGCCACTGTGACATCTCCCCTAGCAACGACCGGCCCGGCACCGAGTACCCCACGGCCCAGTGGGCGCGTCAATAGCATACGGAAGAGGGATTCTGAAATCAGATCAAGTCTCACAGGCATACACTTAAATAGGTTTTCCCAAAATTACAATAGGGTATACAATGGGGTACAGGATAGGTTAAACTCCATTTAAGAAGTGGATCTGCAGAGGCCTGTGCCTAGGATTCTGGAACTCCATTCTAGGGATCGCTAGGGGTCCCAAGAGTCAGATCCCCAGAGTTCAGGACGTTATTCCTATCCTGTAAATATGGGATTACTTGGGATTTCGGAAAAATTACTTTAAACTCTTATTTACTGTATATTTAGACACAGCAGCTGAAGTGCAATTGAAACCAGAACAGAAAACCACATTAGGTTATATCCCGATTTGCTGACTTTTATGTAGTTGGATGCATTTTTTAAGGGTGTAAATATCCTTTCCAGATAGAAAGACAACTAGACTTTGAGTATGGCCTGTTAGGGGTAGCAATCTTACAAGTCAATAGGAAGCCTTGCCACTTGACATGGGATAAAAAGCCAAACCAGAAACCCAATTGCAGACATATGTTTGCCCCTCATCTGTGCAAAGTAGAAAATCTTATTTGGCTGGATGAAAAACCTCTAACAGGGGTTCCAAGATGGAACATTTCTCCTTTTGGAGAGTGCCAAGCCAGAGAGGAAGATGATTAGAACTCTAGTGCCACCTATTGGGGGTAGCAATCCTAGAAACGTTTCCACCTTAGATCCTTTGCTAGAGGACTTTCACCCAGCCAAATTAGATCTACGGCTTTGCACTCATGATGGGAAAACACCCAGAAACACTGGGTCATTGGAAAGAGTTGATATTAACTTTTAGGATTGCTGCTTCCAATAGGTGGCGCTAGAATTCAAGTCCTATTTCACCCTGAAGAAGATAATTGCATGGCCTATAAGTCTCCTTACACTGGTTTGGCACTCTACACAAGAAGAAATTATCCCTCTTAGACCCTTTTTACAGGTAACACATGTAAAATAAATGTCTACCACATGTGTAAATTTGCACGTGTTCTATTTACCAAGATTCAATCGCACTTCAATTGTAATGTCGGAATATACCCTTAAAGGGGTTGTCCACTTCCAGGAAAATCTCTTCTCATTTTAAATGTTTGCCCCCATTTAAATAAAAAAAATGTATACTCACCTCCCATGCCGACGCCATTCCATTGGTGTTGGCACGCGCATTCCCAGGGCTCATATGAAGTTGTTGATACCAGCGCCCAATCAGCGCTGCTATCACCGTCATTGCCTTCGGATGTATAAGTAATTAACAGGAAGTGAGAGCTGCGGCTGGGCTCACTTCACCTTGATTACTTATACGCCTGAAGGATGATACCGTGACGCCACTGCTGGATTGGACGCAGGGTTCATGTCACATAACAACTTCACATGAGTCCTGGGAATGCGAATTCCGAGACCGCTGGAATGGCGCCGGCATGGGAGGTGAGTATAAGTTTTTTTTTTTTATTTTAACTGGGGCAAACATTCAGATCGAGAAGGGGTTGTCCTAGTAGTGGACAACCCCTTTAAAGGAGTTGTTCAAAATGGCCAGATTTAAATGTTGTATGAAGTCCATATATAATTTATATTTGCCTGCCATCAGAGCATATTACAGCTGTTTGGTGGGAGTGCTGGGTATCGGACCCCTACTGATCTGATATTGATGACCGAACCCAAAGATACATAGTACACAGCTCATCACTATATTAGTCCATTTTAAAACTGAACCAATTTTTCCTTTTTAATTAGTGTGGAACCCTGGGGATCAGACTGTGCATATTCACTGTAGACCCGGGGCCGAGCTGTCACTACTTCATCCGTCTCATCATAGTTTATCCAGCAAATACTTCCCACTGGTTACATCAGTACTGACAGTTCCTGCTTACCATCAATGTAATAAAGGTGAACACATATGAGACACCAAGGAGAATAGCAGCATTAGAAGCAATTTATAAGCCGCCCTGGGACCTCTCCAGTAATATCCGAGTAGATTTGCCCCAGGGCGTCATGTTTTATGAATGAGTGGACAGCTTCTTCTAATCACTCCTATGGGGGTCAGACGTCGGCTCACCTGTTTCCGGGTCGCAGATCTGCTCACAAGCATCTATTGTTCTTTGGCCGCAGAGATCCCGCACCCATGGAGAGCTGCCATTCGCCTGATAGTACAGGAACAGCTGGGCAGGGTTTACCCAGTTTGATATGTCGAGGAAGCTTCCTTCACTAATCACAAAGCTGCTCCCTGCAGAGTAAACAGCGGAAAGAAAAATGATCAAAAACTGTATAGGAATTCACGACAGATCCAGAAGACAATAAAACAGCAGTCGGGTGATAAGTTTAATATTCATTTCATTTTACAGCAAATCTTTAAAGAAAAATAACTCCATTTTCTTACATTGAAAACTTTCCTAAACTGCGTTGATTCTAAGGGTATGTGCACATGGCGCCTTATAGACACAGGCGTATCTCCATCACCATAGGAAGATGCTTCAGGAAAATGCTTTTTCCTGGAACGTCTTCTTTTACATCTTTTGTGTCTTTTTTATAAGAGATATTAGCAGCATACAACCGCCAGAAGAATGGACCGGTCACTTCTTTTAGAGGCTTCCCATCTTTAGGGGGCAGTTACTCTGCAAAATTATCGAGAACGAGCAATGTTAAAAAATCCTTATTTTACGATTATCTTGCCATGTAAACAGGCTGCCGATCAAACAGAACGCTCGTTCATCAGGTGAAATGATCTTTTGTGCAGCAGAAAAGATTATCATTCTCAGCGGTGCATCATCCTGTGTAAACAGGACTCGCACTGCTGACGACAACGGCAGCCATCTTCTATAGATCGCTCAGTGCAAATTGCTTTCTTCGGTCTGTCCGTGTAAACGGGAATTTAAACTTGCGCCGATCGAAAAAAAAAGTTTACTGATAGGCAAGCAGAGCTTTAGGAAGCCTGTGGGTGTTAAAAATGTGACAAATGAGGAAAATTGTGCACAGCAAGTCGTTTTGATGTTGATGTGCATGTGTTCATTCTTTTAGGCTTTTTTTAAGCGCTTTTTCAGGGGGTTTTCCTGAGATATAGGAAGATAAAGGCTCGCAGAGTTTTTTATTACAATGGTAGAAAGTGTACGTTCTCCTTTGATCAGCTGAAGGTGAATCCACACCTGATCTTGCATATACAGCAGTCCCCTGATATACTGCTATTACTGGAATCACTTACTTCATGAGCTGAGAGCTCTAATAATATCCCAGGGAAGTCACGGGAATGTGACGCGCTTACAGAAGCTTATGTGTTCAGTCCGCGCTTTATGTATCAGTACCGTACCACCAGATCTGACTTATCTCCAACTATAGGGGGAATGGTTGTAAATTCCATCATATATTTTTTTAATAAAAAAAAAGAAAAACATTTACATTTTTACATCTTCCTTCATTGGTATGTGCACCACTAAAGGGGATCTGGCAATGGATTTGACAATACAGATTGCATACATTATTAACCAGTTCATGACCAGGCCATTTACCCCCATTCCTGATAAGGCACGTTTTGGATTTTTCTGTACATTAAAGACCTGTACGTTTTTTTCTCGATTGGATATTCAAGTAATATTGGCATTTTTTTTCCGTTATACATTGGGCTTTATTTTAATGTCACTGTTATATTCTCTCTTTCTTTTTTTGCTGATATCGATGGAAAAATAAAGGAAATAAGTTTCTGTTTTTCCCTTTTTTTTTAAATTTTTATGACCACATAGAAGTACTGAAATATATTTAAATATTTCTTCCCCAATCTGTAACAAATATTTACGGTATATATATCAGACACATTTTTTTACGGGGGCGGAGCTAGTAACATCAATTTGGATTGAGAGTGGAATTTGTATTTATTTTAATTAATTAATTAATTAATTTTTTACCTGTTCTTTTTTCATGTATTTATTTCTTTTTCATTTATTTTACACATTGTGCCCTTTAAAGAGGTCTTTAAAGAGGTTGTTCACTACATTAGCACTGATGACCTATCCTTAGGATAGGTCATCAATGTCTGATGAGTCAGGGTGTCTGATGTCTGATGAGTCAGGGTTCCACTCCCGACACGCTGCCGATCAGCTGTTGACGGTGTTGGCAGCGGCTGCAGGCCAGAAGTCCTCCATGCGGAGCTGGCGGTCAACTCATAGTGGCCGCTGCAGGGTACAGCACATCCACCTCCTATTGATTTGAATAAGAGGCGGACGTGTAGTACCAAGCCTCGGCCAGAGACAGCCAGCTCCACAAGTGAGCTCTCTGGCCAGCGGCGACCACCAACACCAATAACAGCTGATGGGCGGAGGTGCCAGGAGTCGAACTTCGACCAATCAGACATTGATGACCTTTCCTAAGGATAGCTCATCAATGCTAATGTAGTGGACAACCTCAATAAATATTGAAATACTTTTATTTTCATCTTATTTCCCCTGTAACTGGGGCTGGTATATTAGCCCCAGTTACAAGGGTAATGCAGCCTTCTTGCTGCATGGCAGTGTTGTCTGGCACTTGTATGACCCAGAAGTCCAGCTTCCTTCCTATACACAGTGATCACATGACCACTGTGTATGGAGGAGGAAACACGGTCCGTCAGAGCCTACTACTACCTCATACACAGTGATATAGTGATCGAGAAGGCACAGATGGTAATAAATCGTCTCTGCCTTCTTTATGAAAACTCTGACTGTCTCTGAATTCCTGTTCCTACAGCTCTACGATCGTATGCAGCTGCGCTTCTATGCAGTGACGTTTTAGAACATCACTGCAGAGTACTTTACTATTTTAAAGTCAATAACTTGGTCCTGAAGCAGTGCCATCAGTGTAGGACTCTTCGATCTTATTAGACTTACTTTGAAAATCCATGGAAATATGAGTTTAGAATCCTTTCTCCATCTAATAATAAAAATAGCATTTTCAATCCAGACTCATAAAATGCTCATTTTAATATCAGGATGATACAACCATTCTGATGTGGGTTTTCAAAGAAAGTACGTCAGCCTCATCAGTTCTAAGTCATCTACGTAATGCCTTCCTGACATGTACGTTCATGCACGTCACACATTGGACGAGGGTGTATGAAGTG
The DNA here is from genome assembly GCF_046119375.1 of Phyllobates terribilis. Lineage (NCBI taxonomy): Eukaryota > Metazoa > Chordata > Amphibia > Anura > Dendrobatidae > Phyllobates > Phyllobates terribilis. The sequence goes on along the minus strand of NW_027362767.1, from coordinate 210,206,872 downwards.
GGCTTAGGCGCTGCTCAGATTGCTGCTGTTTAGCCACTTAGAAACTGCTATTAATCTCCGATAGTGGCATTTAAGTGTTTCAATCCATTGGGGATGGTTTTTACAAGTTCCCATCATCTTCCACACAGTAATGGGATCATAGGGTGGTGATGAGCTGAAATGGCAGCTTGGGTGCTAGAAATATTAGGGGAGCTAAAGAAAAAAAACTGGGAAGTAAATTCAAAAATGTTCAAAAAATATAAAAAAAAATAAAAACAAACCTAAAAGTTTCAATTACTCTTCTTTCCCTATTCCAAATTTTTTTGGCATTGCCCAAAAAATTAATGAACTTATACAGTAAAGAACATAAAAAAAAAAACCACAAGAGCGGCTGCTTTTCAGTCACCGAACCTTAACAAAAATGTAATAAAAAGCACTGTGTGTACTCCAAAAGCTACAATAAAAACTACAGTGGAACAAATAAAATCTACGGCTCGCTACTCAAAAAACACAGCTCCATCGACAGAAAAAATGAAAAAGTTATGGGTCCCAGAACAAATCAACATCAACCAAAATTTGTTTTCCACTGTATCAGGTTATTTTTAATGTTTACTGAATGCCGTAGAAATGAAAACCCCCAAAATTTTGGGTTTTTTCACAATTTAACCCCACTTTGACTTTTCTTCCTATATGGCTATGTCGACAGAAAAAGAAAAAAAGTTTGGCCCTTGGGTAAAGGTTATACTCCCCCACACAGCTGCTTTGCTGAATGATTAACGTTTCATTATTAGTATTGGATTAGAAATTAATGTCACGACTTATCTGGGCATTGTGCGTCGCTATCTGGACACCGCAAGTAACCAAAAGCCGAACTGCTGAGAAATTCTCTGACATCAGTTAGATTCCGAATACATGAACACTAAGCCAACACTTATGTTATTGTTATTATTATTATTATTATTATTAATATTAAGTCTGATGGCACACTGATGACACATGTATGGCACACTGATGGCACATGGATGGCACACTGATGACACACTAATGGCACACTGATGACACACTGATGGCACACTGATGACACACTGATGGCACACTGATGACACACTGATGACATACTGATGGCACATGGATGGCACACAGATGACACACTGATGGCACATAGATGGCACATGGATGGCACACTGATGGCACATGGATGGCACACAGATGACACACTAATGGCACACTGATGACACACTGATGGCACACTGATGACACACTGATGGCACATATATGGCACACTGATGACATACTGATGGCACATGGATGGCACACAGATGACACACTGATGGCACATAGATGGCACATGGATGGCACACTGATGGCACATGGATGGCACACTGATGACACACTGATGGCACACAGATGACATACTGATGGCACATAGATGGCACACTGATGACATACTGATGGCACATGGATGACACACTGATGACATACTGATGGCACATGGATGGCACATGGATGGCACACTGATTGCACACTGATGACACACTGATGGCACACAGATGACATACTGATGGCACATAGATGGCACATGGATGGCACATGGATGGCACACTGATGGCACACAGATGACATACTGATGGCACATAGATGGCACACTGATGACATACTGATGGCACATAGATGGCACACTGATGACATACTGATGGCACATGGATGACACACTGATGACATACTGATGGCACATGGATGGCACACAGATGACACACTGATGGCACAAAGATGGCACACTGATGACATACTGATGGCACATGGATGGCACACAGATGACACACTGATGGCACATAAATGGCACATGGATGGCACACTGATGGCACACTGATGACACACTGATGGCACACAGGTGACATACTGATGGCACATAGATGGCACACTGATGACACACTGATGGCACATGGATGACAAACTGATGACATACTGATGGCACACTGATGGCACATGGATGGCACACTGATAACATACTGATTGCACATGGATGGCACACTGACACACTGATGGCACATAGATGGCGCATGGATGGCACACTGATGACACATGGATGGCACACTGAAGACATACTGATGGCACATGGGTGACACACTGATGGCACATGGATGGCACACTGAAGACATACTGATGACACATGAATGGCACATTGAAGACATACTGATAGCACATGGATGGCACACTTATGACACATGGATGGCACAATGATGACCCACAGATGGCACACTTATGTCACATGGATGGCACAATGATGACCTACAGATGGCACACTGATGGCACATGGATGGCACACCGATGACACACTGATGGCACATGGATGGCAAACTGATAACATACGGATGGCACACTGATGGCACACGGATGGCACATGGATGACACACTGATGGCACATGGATGGCACACTGAAGACATACTGATGTCACATGAATGGCACACTGAAGACATACTGATGGCACATGAATGGCACACTTATGACACATGGATGGCACAATGATGACCCACAGATGGCACACTGATGGCACATGGATGGCACACTGATGGCACACGGATGGCACATGGATGGCACACGGATGGCACATGGATGGCACACTGATGACACACTGATGACACATGGATGGCACACTGATGACACATGGATGGCACACTGATGGCACACTGATGGCACACTGAAAACATACTGATGGCACATGGATGACACACTGATGGCACATGGATGCAACACCGATGACACACAGATGACACACTGATGGCACATGGATGGCACACTGATTGCACATAGATGGCACACTGATGGCACACAGATGACACACTGATGGCATATGGATGGCACACTGATGACATACTGATAGCACATGGATGGCACACGGATGGCACATTGATTGGTCATGGATGACGCACTGATGACATACTGATGACACATGGGTGGCACACTGATGACACACTTGTGGCACATGGATGGCACATGGATGGCACACTGATGGCACATGGATGGCACACAAATGACACTGATGGCAAATGGTTGGCACACTGATGACATACTGATGGCACATGGATGGCACACTGATGACACACTGATGGAAACATGGATGGCACATGGATGGCACATGGATGGCACACTGATGGCACACTGATGGTACACTGATGACATACTGATGGCACATGGATGGCACACTGATGTCACATGGATGGCACACTGATGGCACATGGATGGCACACTGATGGCACATGGATGGCACATTGATGGCACACTGATGGCACACTGATGACACATGGATCCAAAACACTGACGACACCAGTAATGTTTTTTTCTGGTACCGTTTTTTTACAGACATGTGAAGGGGGCCAAAGGCTGTTTCTAATTAATGTTGGATCATATCTCCCCTTTCAATTAGTCAGCTTTTGACTAGGATTCCATTAAAATAAAGGTTGCCTTTTTGTGTCTGATGGGTACATACGAATTGGCTAATGTGAGCACTAATTTTATACGTATGGTCTATATGGCAATAACGCAATGTACATTTCACATATTCAATGTTTGCATACATCTTAATGAATACAGTGTGTTGGTTAAGGTAGACAAAGAAAACATCAAGCAAAGTTTCCTGACTACAAACAGATTTCCCATCACTAAGGAAATCAACTCCGAATGAACAGTCATGACTGAAAGTTTATAACAAATCTTGCAAATTGTCTCTTCATAGAGGAAGAAGACTAGAACTCTAGTGCCACCTAAAGGAAGCAGCAATCCTAAAAGTCAATATCGACTCTCTAACGAACCTTGTCACATGACTTAGGATAAAAGCCAGAATCAAAATCCCAATTTTCCTCTCACCCAGCCAAACCAGATCTCACACTTTGCACTGATGAGGGGCAGTACCCCAAAACACAGTGTCTGTAAACTTATATTCTGGTTCTAAATTTCATCCTAAGTCAAGTGACAAGGCTCGTTAGAGAGTCGATATTGACATATTAGGATTGCTGTTTCTTACAGGTGGTACTAGAGTTCTAGTCCTCTCTCTGAAGAGACAATTTGCATATTTCCCAGAGGAGCATTGCGGCTAAAAAGTCTCCTCACCTTGAATTGCTTAACATGTTACTCTCCGCAGTGAGAAACATTACCCCTTGGATACCTAACAAAACATGTGTAATTACAATCATTTCTGGGAAAAATATAAAATTTTCTGGAACAATATCAAGGGTGCCAACACTTTTGGCCATGACTGTATAAAAGATAAAAAGTACACCAAGAATGGCTCGATTCCTGAATAGTACATCAATGATCTGCATTTTTTCCTGCCTATCACCATTGCCAGCAGCCAAATAAGCTTGGTGACCCTCAAGCTCCTGAGATGTTCCTGTGACGAAACAGCTTCTAATCTTAATCAGTCAGACTTCTAGATTTGTTAAGCCAAGAGAAATGCACTATTGTGTTTGTGTTGACTTTAGAACTTGTGAATGTATGTGTGTTTCTTTGGTGGGTCAAGAAGGACATACCAGTATTTGTATAACCCTGAATGTTGTCTTCTCTTGGTTCTGAAACAATGATGTTTGTTACTATGCTAATTGCATATTGCACTAAAGCCAGCTAGATGTTTATTTAAAAGAGCCCCCCTACTATACCAACTATGTAAATTGCCTAAATGCACAAACAATGAGACCTGAGCCCTGTGAAATAATACCCTGCACCTTTACCTCTGACCTGTGACTGATGACCTTAGCCATATATGTAAACATAAAAAGTTTTTTTCTATCCTGCTGAAAACAGAATTGAAAGAGACTTTACGAGGAGAATCAAAGATCAGACTGTCTTCAGACCATCAGCTTGGTAGCATGGCTTTATCCAAAGAGACACAGATTTGGATTCTACATGATTCCAGCCTAAGGGTATATGGCCCTTACTGGAAAGATACAGATCTGCTCCACTGACCATCAGAGAACCCATGGATACATTTGGGGAGACCAGGTTGGGACGATGAAGTCACCTGGCCCCATGGATATGGTGTTTTGTGTTGCCAGGTGGGACTCTCCGGTCACCTGGAAACCATGGAGACATTCAAAGAAGCCAGATTGGGACCAGCTGGTCATCTGGCCCCATGGAAACTCTCGGAGAGGCTAGGGTGGGACCCTCGGGTCTACTGGCCTTGAACCTAGATGGACTGTCAGCTTCCTAAGCTTGCCGCTATCTTTTCTCTGTGGTGACCCGCAAAAAGCGGGGTGGGGGGGGGCACTGGTTGAGGTAGTTGGCCCTGGAAGTCACAAAGTCGCAGCTTTTCTATCCCAGGCGGGCCAGCGGAAGGGTGAGACTGCGTAATGTTGCACCATCAATGGGTATTTACTAGGACTGTTCCATGTGTTTTATTGTCCATTTGGTGGTTCAATAAAGTATTGCCACACTGTTTTACCCGCACCCTGTGTTGTCTGAGTAGTATTACGCCCATGGAGGACCCTGGGTCTTCACAGTTCCCTTTACCTGCGACACTAGACAAAGTCTATGGACAAGAGTACTGCTGTTTTGCACAACTTTTTTAAAATTGCATTCTGTGTTTATAAATTATACAGCACACCAGAGATGAACCAATAAATTTGAGTGGAATTGAATTCCACTTGAATCTTTCAAAGATCTGCATTGGCAAAACGTGGATTTTTTATAATTTGCTTTTTGCGCAGACTCAGCAAAGTGGAAGCCGCTGACATTTTTACGCATTTTGAACTCCACCTTATAGGCAAGAAGGGTCCTGAACTAGGAGCATCTTGATTTTAAGAAGCTATCTTTTACAATAAGGGGTGTAGAAGTGACACATTATGCATGAGTCGAGGTTGTGTGTGATTGATTTTGGGTCACTCATTGTTCACTATTGCTTTTCCTCCCATGTCTTCATTGAATTTCCTTACACAATGCTCGCCTCTTGATCTCTGCCATCTCATATAAAACATTCTAACTTTAAGAGTTCCTAATTTCCTTTGTCCACACAATGGTAATATTTCAAGCACAATCACATTATTCCTAAGTTAATTATCAGCTGTATAGTTTTGACTGAGCCACCTATCCTGAGAGGGAGATTTATAAAATATATTGCACAGGCAGCAAAGGCAATTAATGCTTTAAAGTCTCATAGAATATGACAGTTCTGCACACTAAGAAATAATATGTAATCATTAAAAAGTAATTGTAGAGAAAAGTCTTGAAATGGGAAAGGTCTTATTACCTAAAAATGGAGACTTGATATTTGTGTATGATGGTATCTAGGTAAAATCCAATAATTATCAAGTAATATTTTGTTTTATACATATATATTTGCCTGAATAAAACCATAAAATAAAAAACTTAAAATAATATAAGCAATATTACTACATAGTGAATAAACGACCTTGCTCTAATGATTTTTTCGATCTATAGTTACATCTAAGAGAGACTCCTTGTAACACACAATGCAGTTCATATTCTTCACAAACTTGGTACACCTCTAGTGCGTTTCCATATTCTTCACAACAGTGGTATAACTTTTCTGGTGTTCATATTCTTAACAACACTGGTATAACTTTTCCGTGTGTTCATATTCTTCACAACACTGGTATAACTTTTCTGTGTCTTCATATTCTTCACAACACTGGTATAACTTTTCCGTGTGTTCATATTCTTCACAACACTGGTATAACTTTTCTGTGTCTTCATATTCTTCACAAAAGTGGCACAACTCTTCTGAGTGATCATATTCCTGAACAACAGTAGTTAAACTCTTGTGAGAGTTCATACTCTTCACAACAGTGGTATAATTGTTCTGCGTGGTCCTTAAATCAAGGTCATGGACTTCACCCAACTCCAGTGGTCCCAGCAAGTCAGGTTGTGCCAAAGTGACGATCAACTCAAAACCCAACCACCGACTATGTCACTTTAGGTCTGAGAGGAGCCCATACTTATTAAAGTTGACCAAACCCAGAGTTGTCAATGACATAGACTATTTTACTAAAAGGGGTCTTCTGACCCTTGCCCGATAGTTGATGGCGCGATAAAAGGCCGTCAGTTTGAATTCTAGTGAGTTTACACCCCTTGACCACTGTAGACTAGCAAAAGTCACCATGGTCCCATGCCTGGTTGAAGGGAATAGTCACAGCTTCTGGTGCTGGTGTAGCCTAAACTACCCGAAGGGTGACAGCAGGTGAGTGTAATATAGTTTGTTATTTCTACAGATGGACAAAATGATGGTATCCTTAACTTAATATCTTGTTGCACAACCTTTTGAAGCAATCACTGCAAAGAAGCAATTTCTGTAGCTCTCAGCGATACTTCTGCACCTGTCCACAGGTATTTTTGTTCCTTTTGGCAAATTCCAGTCCTGCTTTTTTATGATTGGCTTTCAGCTGTGGTTTCCTCCTTGGTCATCTTCCATTAAGTCCACTTTGGCCAAGACAGCGACGGGTGGTGTGCTCTGACACCGATGTAGCTTGACCTTGAAGTTCACCTCTAATTTATTTAGAAGTTGTTCTCTGCTCTTTAGTTGCCATTGGTATTATTCATCTCTTCAATTTGTCATCAATGTTCCTCTTGTGGCTGCATCCAGGGAGGTCGACTACTGTCCCACAGACCCTAAACTTCTGAATGATGTGTGTAACTGTAGTGACAGGAACACCAAGCAGTTTGAAGATGGTCTTATAGCCTTTACCTTTAATATGTCTGTAATTTTCTTTCTAATCTCCTGAGACAACTCTCTTCTTAGCTTTCTTTCGTCCATGTTCAGTGTGGTATGCATCATGATGCCAAACAGTACAGTGACTACTTTTCACCCTCTAAATAGGTGACTGATTACAAGTTTGTAGACACCTGTGATGCTAATAACAGGACACACCTTAGTTTAACATGTCCCTATGGGCAAATTATTTTCACCCTTTTCATTTTTGTCCAGGCCATTGTTATTAGTTTTCTTTCTGTTGAATCACAATACAAAAGCAATGTCTGATTGTCATTAGCCAATATTCAGTCAATTTAAATTGAAAATTACTTATGTCGGTTTCAAGTTATTTCAGTGACAATTGTGTTTTTTTTTTCAATTTAACAGAAGGGTACCAACTATTTTGACTATGTGTATATCTCTACAAAAAAAGATTCTGTTAAGTTTGAAAAGCAATTTAAGTTGCTTACATCCATTAAAGTTTTAAAGTAATTTTTCTGGAAAGACTAGAAAAAAAGCATTTTTTAGATATTAGTTTGCAGAGCCTTTAGTTAAACTAATATCATGGCTTCCATTCTTAACAGCTATCAAGAGTCAAGACAGCTATGATGGATCCATTGTCAAATCCTTATGAATCCAGACAGACTCAATTGACTTTTAATGGGGTCCAATGGGATTTCTGCAGTGTTCATATTTTTAATGGTAAAATAAAGCTCTGTAGAGCGCTATTCTTGGCATGAAAAAATCACTTCAAACTGATCATAATATAAAAAGATTTCTAAAGTAAAAAGAGCTTTAGACATTTTCTTATAGCATACAGGGTAGTTAAAGGGATTGTCGAGATAGCAGGTAATGTTTACCGAAATGACTTACGGACAAGAAGAACTTAAAGTTTTACTTGTCTTACATCTAGAGCTAAACATTTGTCCTGTAGAATTACAACACAAATATTGATTTCCAATTTCTGGAATGACAATACTTTAGGTTATTAATATATACTGCCATGCACAGTAGTCCAGATCCCACCAAGAACAAAATCTGCAAGGAGTTTGTATGTTCCCTCCATGTTTGCGTGGGTTTCCTTCCAAAAGACATACTGGTAGGTAGTGTTGAGCGATACCTTCCGATATCAGGAAATATCGGATCGAATTGGATCGGGCCGATACCCAAAAAGTATCGGATATCGCCGATTCCGATACCGGAAACCAATGCAAGTCAATGGGACACAAATATCGGAATGAAAATAAACCCTTTCTTTCCTTGTAGGTTAATTCTACATGAAGGAAAACAACTAACAATAATGTAGAATGTATTGGGGGAGGTGGTTGCCCAAATCGATGGGAACAGTGCTCACAGTGAAACATGAAAAGCAGGCAATTCAGCAGCGGCATACACCGGTACCCGACAATTTAGAACAGAAAGAATAGAGCTTCACACATAGATTAGATAGATAGAAACATGTCAGTCACATATATATGAAGTACAGTGACAGTGTTGCTTACTGTACTTGTCATTTAGTGTAAAGGATTTATTTAAAAAAATATTAGTGTTTTCATGCACCGTCTCTTTAAAAAAGCCGGCCGGCAATTCAGCAGCGGTACCCGACAATTTATAACAGAAAGATAGAGCATCACACATAGATTAGAAAGATAGAAACATGTCAGTCACATATATAATAAGTACAGTGATAGTGTTGGTTACTGTACTTGTCATTTAGTGTTAAAAATAAAGGATTTATTAAAAAAAAAATTGGCGTGGGGTTCCCCGTAATTTTAGTCTCTAGCGGAGGTTAAGCAGACGGCTCGGGCAGATGTTTGAAGCCTGGGAAGAGGGTAATACCCACGGAGCTTCCCAGGCTACTAATATCAGCCCCCAGCTGAATACCTAGCCTTTACTAGCTATTAAAATGGGGGACCCCTACCAAAAAAATGACGTGGGGTCCCCCCTATTTTAATAGCTAGCAAAGGCTAGGCAGACAGCTGGGGGCTGATATTAATAGCCCAGGAAGGGTGCCATGAATATTGGCCCCCTCCCAGGCTAGAAACACCAGCCGTCAGCCGCCCCAGAAATGGCGCATCCATAGGATGTGCGAATTCTGGCACTTAGCCTCGCTCTTCCCACTGCCCTGTAGCGGTGGCAGTGGGGTAATAGGGTTGGGGTTGATGTCAGCTTATAATGCCAGCTGACATCAAGCCCAGGTTAGTAATGGAGAGGCGTCTATAAGACACCCCCATTACTAACCCCATAGTCAAAGTTAAAAAAAAACACAAACACCCAGAATAAAGTCCTTTAATTGAAATAAAGACACAATTCTTTATTGTTCTAAATTAAACCATACTTACCATCACGCCCATTCCAGCTGAAGCCAATGATCTCCTGCAATAAAAGAAAAATAATAAAGCAACATCATCCTTACCTTTCCATGGTTCCCAGGACAGCTTCAGCTCTGCTACATCGAGATGACAGGCTGGATCGCAGCCGAAAGCGGACACTGAGAAGCGCAGGCATGCTTGCGCTCCTCAGTGTCTGGCTGTGACGGCATAAAGATGAGCCGACAATGAACTCAGCTCACCTCATGCACGTCACTGACAGCGTGGGAGAATTCTCCTGTGCATGCGGTGAGCGTGAGAGACTCGGCTCATCGGGATGCCGTCACAGCTAGACACTGAGGAGCGCAAGCATGCCTGCGCTTCTCAGTGTCTGAGGGATGACAGGCTGGATGGCAGCTTTCTGCTGCGATCCAGCCTGTCATGTGAATGTAGCAGAGCTGAAGCTGTCCTGGGAACCATGGAAAGGTAAGGATGATGTTGGTTTATTATTTTACTTTTATTGCAGGAGATCGTTGGCTTCAGCTGGAATGGGCGTGACGGTAAGTAGAGTTTAATTTAGAACAATAAAGAATTGAGTGTTTATTTCAATTAAAGGACTTTATTCTGGGTGATGTGTTTTTTTTAAATACTTTACTAGAAATTCATGGCGGTCATGTCTAATATTGACGTGACCCCATGAATTTCGGGCTTAGGGCCAGCGGATAATACAAAGTTGGCCCTAACCCCTTTATTACCCAGTGAGCCACCGCTCCAGGGCCCTGGATGAGCTGGATACAGCGCCAGAAGATGGCGCTTCTATGAATGTAACATTTTCTGGGGTGGCTGCGGACTGCAGTTCGCAGCAGGGGGGGCCCACAAAGCTTGGGCCACCCTGCGCTGCAGATTCCAGCCCCCAGCTGCTTAGTTGTACCTGGCTGGACACAAAAATAGGGCGAAGCCCCACGTATTTTTTTTTTTAACTTATTTCATGAAATTCATGAAATAATTAAAAAAAAGGGCTTCAGTATATTGTTGTGTCCGGCCAGGTACAAATAGGCAGCTGGGAGTTGGGGGCAGCCAGTTCCTTGATTCTGTACCTGGCTGGCATACAAAAATATGGCAAAGCCCACGTCAAAATTTTTGGGAAAAATTAATTAAAAAATAAATAATAATTTAGGGACTGTATCTTTATTAACCCCTCAAGTGTCATTTAGTGTTAAAATAAAGGATTTATTGAAAAAAAAATTGGTGTGGGATCCCCATAATTTTAGTCTCTAGCAGAGGTTAAGCAGACGGCTAGGGCAGATGTTTGAAGCCTGGGAAGGGGGTAATACCCACGGAGCTTCCCAGGCTACTCATATCAGCCCCCAGCTGAATACCTAGCCTTTACTAGCTATTAAAATGGGAGACCCACCAAAAAAAATGACATGGGTCCCCCCTATTTTAATAGCTAGCAAAGGCTAGGCAGACAGCTGGGGGCTGATATTAATAGCCCAGGAAGGGTGCCATGAATATTGGCCCCCTTCCAGGCTAGAAACACCAGCCGTCAGCCGCCCCAGAAATGGCGCATCCATAGGATGCACCAATTCTGGCACTTAGCCTCGCTCTTCCACGCTGCCCTGGTGCGGTGGCAGGGGGTAATAGTGGTGGGGTTCATATCAGCGCCAGCTGCCATGAAGCCCAGGTTAGTAATGATGGGCATCTATAAGACACCCCCATTACTAACCTACAAAGTGTTAAAAAGAAAAAACACACACTACACCCAGAAAAAAATAATTTATTTGAAATAAAACACACCATTTTATTTAATTCTTAGTTTACTAAAAAAAAATAGTTACCTGTCCACGTTCCTGCGCTGATCTCCCATGCACAGCTGTCACATCTGGAGATGGTGACAGCTGTGCATGGCTGCTGTAAGCTCACACTGCCGGGAACACGTCCGCTCCCGGCAGCGGGAGCCACTGACTGAGGTCACTGGAGTGCATTCAGTCAGCCCAGCTCCGGAGACCTCCTTTACGGCACTGCTGTACCGTGGGAATTTCTCACGGTACAGCAGGGCCGTAAAGGATCTGACCGGAGCAGCGCTGCCTGAACTCCGGCGAACCCGCTTATGCAATGACGGGGTTGCTTTACGGACCCCGTCATTCTAGCGGCGGCAGCGGTTCAGAGCGGTCACATTCTATGTGGCTGCTCTAAACTGGAGATCATCGTGGGACACTCGTGGACTACTACGGAGGGGTAAGGATAAGGTTGTGGTTTATTATTTTATATTTTATTACAGGAGATCGATGGCTTCGGGGAATTAGGTGTCTAGGTGAGTATAGGTGTAGTTTTTTATTTTTTACTTTATTTTAGGTGGCGATCGGCGGGGACAGGTAATGTATAAACTAATTTATTTTAGGTAACCACTGGCCACCAATGAAATGTATTTAAAATTTATTGGGGACACAGTAGGGCAATTTAAATAGCAGGATCAGGCTGATGGGAACTACTGCTCCCATCGAGCTGATCCTGCTGGCACGAGTGGACGGGGGACACACATAGGCCGATTGGAGTAGTAGCGTCACATCGGCCTATGTCTGCCTGCACGCACACACCAATCATGACGGGCTGATGGCCTGGGAGGTGAGGCTGACCTGTGCGGCCGTGGGAAAGTTCATGTGAGTTCATGCAATGCAGTCAAGCATGAACTCACATGAACCCTCTGAGGGCACCGCGGCGACTTCAAATGAACAGCTGATCGGCATCACCTGATACCTCAGCTGTTCATTTGAAATAACCGGCGGGAAAGCGCAGCACAGAACGGGAAAGCCGGCGGTGAAGTCTTTTCATTGCCGGCTTCCCCGCCCGGGTCCTTCACTCCCCGCTCCTTGGTGCTGTGCTCCCCGCCCGGTCCTAACTTACGATCGGGATGGGAGGTGGTGAGGGAAGCGGAGGATCGGGGTGGGAGACTGCGGGGAAGCGAGTATGGGGCTGAGTGATTGTTTAAAAGCCGGCGGGCGGTAAAAAGCCACCGGCTTTTAAATAATCAGGAGAATTCTCCCACGCTGGGATGGCATTGAGATGACAGGCTGGATCGCAGCTGAGCGCTGCCATCCAGCTTGTCATCCTTCAGAGACACTGCAGAGCGCAGGCATTATGGGAACTTCCGATTCCGGTATCCGATACTGTAAAAATATCGGAACTCAGTATCGGACCTCCGATACCGCGAATATCGGCCGATACCCGATATTACAGTATCGGAATGCTCAACACTACTGGTAGGTAATTCAGATTGTGAGCCTTGTTGGGGACAGTGATGACAATGTCTGTAAAGCACTGGGGAAGTAATGGTGCTATATAAGTGAGTAAAATAAATAAATAAAGCTATTTTCCAAACCTCAAATTTAGTTGTTTTACAGATTAAAATACGCAGTATTATGCAAAAGTTTTAGGCATGTGGGGAAAAATGCTGCAAACTAAGAATGCTTTCAAAATTAGAAGTGTCAATAGTTTATTTTTACCCATTAACAGAATGTAAAGTGAATGAACAAAAGAGAAATCTAAATGAAATCAATATTTGGTGTAACCACCATCTGCCTTCAAAATTGCAATAAAGCATCTCTTCTAGGTACGCTGACATACAGCTTTTGAAGGAACTCAGCAAGAGGTTGCTCCAAACATCTTGGAGAAGTAACCACAGATCTTCTGTGGATGAAGACTTGCTCAACCTCCTTCTGTAACTTCATGGAATCACAGACAGACTCATGTTGAGAACAGAGCGCTGTAGGGGACGGATCATCACTTCTAGGACTCATTCTTCTTCACGCTAAGCATAGTTCTTAAAGACATTGGCTGTATGTTTTGGGGTCATTGTTCTGCTGCAGTATAAAGTTGAAGCTAATCAGACTCTGATGGTATTGTTTGATGGATAAGTATCTGCCTGTATGTCTCAGCATTGAGGATACCAAAAAATGGGCAACTTTGAGAACAGTAGACACAGTGGTCAGCCAAGGAAACAGTGCAGCACATCAAAGACACATCAAGCTGATATCTTTTTGAAATTGGAAGATGTCCAGCAGTGCCACCAGTTCAGGACTGGCAGGAAACCAGTGGTATCCAGTTATACCCATTTACTGTTCAGAGAAGTGTGGCTAGAAATTGGCTTCATGGAAAAAATGTGGCTAATAATCATACCCCCTGCCTTTTATCATGGGGGTCTACTGCATCCTGCTACTACATTGGCAATGTGACCTGGAGTTGGTAAGCCTTTTTTTCTGCAATATTTTTGGAATCTATGTCCTTATGTGAGCCGTTTTTTAATTTAGTGTAGGGACTCGCAAGTATGAGGAACCTTGACAAGGGTTGCAAGCGTGTGTATTATGACAAAAATATCAACCAATAACTCATATATTTTGCACATCATTTTTCAGCTTTTTATTGCACATTTTTCCATTTTTATGCAGGATGCAGCCAGGCCCATTATTGTTGGGCGGGTGAATTGGAATGTCTGTCCCTGTGGGGTGCACTTATATAGTGCTGGACAGCACGTCTGATCTAATAGTATGGGCGTCATCAATAGGCTGTAAGCCAGACACTGTGCATCACACCTATCTGTGTGACTGATGCCCTATGCAAGACTAATGATAGAACCCTCCTATTTGTTTTTTCCATCTTGTGTTTTGCGGTCACGTGACCATCTGCCTTTATATTCCAGCTCCGCCTTTTTGGCGGTGCTGGACTTCAGTGTTGTTTGACTGTTTTGCTAGCCAGGTGCTTCTGTGCCTATCTCTGTTAGTTCGCTGGGTCCTTCTGGGACCTCTAGTACCTTTTTGTCAGTTTATCCTTTTGTGTTCTGCAACAACTTTCTCTGTTCAGGAGGTGTCCCATTTTTGTTCCAGTCCTTAGTTCTTTTAGGGACCCCTTCCCTTTATTCTATAGGTCTTCCTTTCAGACTAGCCTAGGACTAAGGCGGGTCCGTTCACTAGGAACAGGGAGCCCGCTACATCATATTGATTCAGCATAGTCTTACCGTAGGGAAAGCTTTCCCCTTCTTTCCTTAGTACTTGTTGCAGATAATAACAGTAAGTCCAGCCTTAAAAATATTTATGCGGGGATCAGTATGGCTTCTGTCCAGGATTTGGCTCGACGCTTGAGGGGTTGACTCTGGAGGTGGCCGAGCTTCAGCAACACGTGAGTAGCTGTTCCGGAGCGCATTTTGTGGATCCCAAGGTAGGACTGACGGATGTTTTTTATGGTAAACAGCAAGATTTTTTTTCCTTTAAAAATGCTTGTTTGTTATATTTTCGTTTGAGACCAAGGTCCTCTGGGAATGAATCACAGTGCATTGGTTTTATTATGTCACTTTTACGCAATGAACCACAAGGGTGGGCCTTTTCTCTTCAACCTAAACTAATGATCCATGCTTGACATCGGTAGAAGAGGTTTTTTCTGCTATGGGTCTATTATATGACGATCCTGATCGAATCTCATCTGCAGAGGCAGAACTCAGGCGTTTGAATCAGGGGTCAGATGATGCTGAGATTTATTGCACACACTTTAGAAGGTGGGCTTCTGAAGTCAGATGGAATGATCCTGCTCTGAAATGTCTATTTCTTGCTGGTCTGAGTGAAAGAGTTAAGGATTTCCTAATTGCATTCCCCGCACCTGAGACTCTGCAGGATGCCATGCAATTAGCTTTTTGTGTGGATAGGAGGCTGAGATCTAGGCAGAATGAGGTAAAGACTCCTGTAATTCCAGGTCCTAGTCCCCAGAAAATCTGCTCAGATGGCGGAGAACCAAGGGAGATTGGGGCGATGTCACTCCGCTCTCAGGAAAGAGACCGGAGGTTCGCCGAGGGATTGTGTCTTTATTGTGGTAAAGCTGACCATCTGATTAAGTATTGTGAGCTTTGTTTAAGTAAAGAAAAAAAAAAGGTCAGGTACGCCCATATTGCTTGTTTACGCTCTGCAGGAGTATTTCTTTCAGGGAGTACTACTTTGCAGAAAAATTTGATTGAATTTCAGGTATTTGTGGATTGTGGTTCAACACTTAATGTGATTGATAAAGGGTTTTTGGAAAAACTTAAATTGAGATCCAAACCTTTGTCATCACCTATTTCTGTGATTGCAATTGATAACACTCCCTTGAAATGTATTACTCACAAGGTTGCTGCATTTCCCCTCACTATCAATGGACTTCACCAAGAAATTTTGGATTTGGTTGTATTAGATAATTTACCCTCTCCGGTCGTTCGAGGATTGCCTTGGTTAAAACTGCACAATCCTTTGCTGGACTGGTCTACTAATATGATAAAGTCATGGAGTCTGAAATGCTATGATAAATGTTGTAATGGTCGCATTGCGGCTGTGGGAAAAGGGGAATTACCGGTACCTATTCAAGATTTTTGCAGGGTTTTTTCGGAAGAGGAGTCGCAAGTTTTACCTCCTCATAGGGATTATGATTGCGCCATTGAGTTTCTTTCGGGAGCTACTCTTCCCAAGAGTCGTTTGTTTAATCTAACTATCCCTGAAAGAAAAGCCTTGAAGGAGAACATACAGACTAGCCTGGCTGCTAGTCACAATAGACCTTCTAAGTCGCCTGTGGCAGTTGGTTTTTTCTTTGTTAAAAAAAAGGACGGGGGTTTGGGTCCATGTCTGGATTTTCGTGAAATTAATAAGATTACCGTACGCAATTCCTACCCATTGCCGTTAATTCCTGACTTGTTTAACCAGTTAGTGGGGGCTAAGTGGTTCTCTAAGATTGATCTCCGGGGGGCATACAATTTATTACGAGTGAAGGAGGGTGATGAATGGAAGACTGCTTTTAACACTCCGGTAGGTCATTTTGAGAATCTGGTGATGTCTTTTGGTCTTACCAATGCACCTGCATTTTTTCAGAACCTTATTATTGACATCCTGAGACCTTTGATTGGTAAGAATGTGGTTGTGTATTTGGATGACATTTTGATTTATTCGCCAGATCTGGAGTCCCATTGGCAGAGTGTACGTGAAGTTTTGCAGTTATTGAGTGATAATTCACTCTTTGCTAAGCTGGAGAAATGTGAGTTCGCTGTGCAGAAAATTAGTTTTTTGGGCTACATTGTCTCCAGCGAGGGCTTTGAGATGGACCCTGTGAAGGTTCAGGCTGTGCAGGAATGGCCTAGGCCTATTGGTTTGAAATCTACACAGAGATTTTTGGGTTTTGCTAATTATTACAGGAAATTCATAAAGAATTTTTCTGTGATTGTTAAGCCTCTCACCGATCTCACCAGGAAAGGTGCGAATACGGTCCAATGGACTACTGAGGCCATTGAAGCATTTAAATATCTCAAAGAGAGGTTCAGTTCAGCCCCTATCCTTATGCAGCCTGATGAGGCCAAGCCTTTTTTGGTCGAGGGCGATGCTTCATCGGTGGGGGTCGGAGCAGTTTTGTCTCAGGAGAACAGGGATGGATTACATCCTTGTGCCTTCTTTTCGAAAAAAAATTCGGAAACCGAATTGAGTTATGATGTTGGAAATCGGGAGTTGCTGGCTATTAAACTCGCGTTTGAACATTGGCATCATTTTTTGGAAGGCGCTAGATTTCCTATTCAGGTTTTTACAGATCATAAGAATTTGATCTATCTGGATGATGCCAAGCGCTTGAATGCCCGTCAAGCTAGGTGGCCATTTTTTTTCTCAGTTTCATTTTTCTGTTACCTATATCCCTGGTATTAAGAATGTTAAAGCCGATGCTTTATCTCACAGCTTCTCTCCTGCGGTCAGTGCCGAGGAGGAGGAGAGCATTTTACAGTAAGGAGTGGTGGTGGCGGCATTGGACTCCGTTTTGGAGAATGGGATTCTAAAAGCTCAAGATGATGCTCCATCTAACATTCCCCATGGAAGGTTGTTCGTGCCTAGAACCTTTAGGAGAGACTTGTTTGTGGAATGTCATGAGTCTCGGTTGGCAGGTCATCCAGGAATTTCTGAGACTAAGAGACTTATCAGTCCCAGTTTTTGGTGGCCTGGATGGCAGAAAGAAGTCATCAAGGCTTCACATACTCCTTCTGCGGGGTTGCTTTGCCCTCTGGTGGTTCCTAGTGTGCCTTGGATGCATCTTACAATGGATTTTATTACTGATCTACCCGTGTCCGAGAGTTTTACTGTCATCTGGGTGAATGTGAACCATTTTAGCAAGATGTGTCATTTGGTTCCATTCATTAAGCTGCCCTGCGCCAAGACACTTGCTAAGACGTTTGTTAAGGAGATTGTCAAGCTCCATGGCGTTCCCACGGATATTGTTTCTGATAGAGGACCTCAGTTTGTGGGTCGCTTTTGGCGTGCTTTTTGTGACAGGTTGGGAGTCCATTTGTCATTTTCATCCGGATATCATCCTGAGTCTAATGGACAGACTGAAAGAAAGAACCAGGATGTAGAACAGTTTTTGCGATGTTTTGTGGCAGACAATCAAGAGGTGTGGTCTGAGTTTCTGCCTCTCGCAGAATTTGCTCTTAACAACCATACATCCTCCTCTGCTGGGTGTTCTCCTTTTTTTTGTTGTACTGGGAGACATCCGTCTTTTGGTTCGTTCTCCAAATTGGGGTCGGCGGTGCCGGAGGAGAATTTTTCTGGTGATTTGGAGAGAGTTTGGACTAATGTACGTTGCAACCTACAAGAGGCTAACAAGAAGTCGAAGATGTATTTTGACAGGAAACATAAGGAGGTTTTGTTTACTGTGGGTGACATGGTTTGGTTGTCCTCAAGGAATCTGCGGGGTCCTAAGTTTGTGGGTCCATTTAAAGTGCTTCAGGTTGTTAACCCGTTTGCGGTTAGGTTGGATGTCCCTACTTCCTGGAAGATTAATCCTGTGTTTCATGTTTCCTTGTTAAAAAAAGCGGATGTATCTGATAGGGATGCCACTGTCTCAGTTCCTCCTGTGGTGGAAGACGGCAAATATGAAATTTCACGTATCTTGAATTCTAGATGGAATAGAGGGAGATTACAGTATCTCGTCTCCTGGAAGGGTTTTGGTCCCGAAGATAAGCCCTGGGTAAGGGCGGATGACGTCTCTGCTCCTAGGCTTGTCAGAGCTTTCCACAAGAGGTTTCCGGATAGGTCTGGGCCTGGAGGATCTGGAGGATCCTGTTAAAAGAGGGGGTACTGTTAGAACCCTCCTGTTTGTTTTTTCCATCTTGTGTTTTGCGGTCACGTGACCATCTGCCTTTATATTCCAGCTCCGCCTTTTTGGCTATGCTGGACTTCAGTGTTGTTTGACTGTTTTGCTAGCCAGGTGCTTCTGTGCCTATCTCTGTTAGTTCGCTTGGTCCTTCTGGGACCTCTAGTAACTTTTGGTCCGTTTAACCTTTTGTGTTCTGCAACAACTTTCTCTGTTCAGGAGGTGTCCCATTTTTGTTCCAGTCCTTAGTTCTTTTAGGGATCCCTTCCCTTTATTCTATAGGTATTCGTTCAGACTAGCCTAGGACTAAGGCGGGTCCGTTCACTAGGAACAGGCAGCCCGCTACATCATAGGGATTCAGCTTAGTCTTACTGTAGGGAAAGCTTTCCCCTTCTTTCCTTAGTACTTGTTGCAGATCATAACACCTAATCTGTGTGCATTTTTAATACTAGGCAACAAATTGGTAGGTTTGTGAGTGGTTGCTACATCTGTATTTGCAACTGTGCTGCCCCCACCTTTTATCATGGGGGTCTACTACATCCTGCTAGTGCACTGGTAATCTGACCTACTCTTGGTAAGGCTGTTTCTTTTTCTGTGAAGTTTTTTTGAATTTTTGTCCTTCTGTGAGTGGTTTTTAAAAATAATATCTTTAACATGAATCAAGGCGAAGTGACTCAACTAGACATAAAAACATAGGAATTGAGGTGCAGAAAAATTGCAGCAGGTGCCCTGGACTGAAAAATCAAAAAGTCAAAATTCAAAATATTTGGCTGTAACAGAAAGCAGTTTTTTTTACCTAAGGGCTGGAGAACAGTACAAAAATGAGTGTCTGCAGGCAACAGTAAAGCATGGTGGAGGGTACTTGCAAGTTTGGGGCTGCATTTCAGCAAATGCAGTTGAGGATTTCGTCAGGATTAACAGTGTTCTCAATGCTGAGAAATTCAAGTAGATACTTATTCATCATATAATATCATCAGAGAGACGTGTGATTGGCTCCAAATTTATTCTTCACAACAACCTCAAACATACAACCAATGTTATTAAGAACTGTCTTCAGAGTGAAGAAGAACAAGGAGTCCTGGAGGTGATGATACGGCCCCACAGAGCCCTGATCTCATCATCCAGTCTGTCTAGAATTAAATTAAGAGATAGAAGCATTAGAGTAAACCTTCATCCACAGAAAATATGTAGTTAGTTCTCCAAGATGTTTGGAACAACCTCCCTGTGGAGTTCCTTCAAAAACTGTGTGAAAGTATACCTAGAAGGGTTGATGCTTTGATGCTGTTTTGAAACTTTTGCATAGAAAATTGGAGATTTCCAGGTCACCATGAAATATTCCTATTTAGTCCAGAGAAAGGAGACGGCTCTGCCACAGTATGTAAGATAAATATAAGAAAGGAGGCTCCAGCCTGACGGATGTAAAGTCTTCTTTATTCAGGTGAGTATAAAACAGAGGACAAATTGTGTGACTTCAATACTAGGGTTATCCATAGCATCTACGCATTTCAGACGCCGTGGCATCCTCAATCATGATGCTCAATCATTTCTTGTATCTAAAACTTTTGCACAATACTGTATTTATATGTAGGGTTTCCGACTTTTTAATTTCCCTCTGCAAAAATCGACCACTGCATGTCTTTTCATAATCAATAACAGGGTCGAAGACAACTTCTTTGACATATCATGTCCAAACTGTGAGAGGTGTACCACTGAAGACATTACTGGCATTCTTCTTGTTATGCTATCAATATCCTGACAGTGGAGGTTTGACCTCCGTGACCTGCGACAAACAGATAGATGCTAGAAAAGTGATATGGTTGGCTTTACTTGGGCAATTAGAGTCCATAATTGACCGTGTAACCTCTGAAAGAAAGCTGAGTAGAACGAACAGGAGCCAAAGTGATGTGACTCCTCATGGCATCCTAGCTCTTGATGGGTGTCACAGTAGTTAGCCCTCCACTGATCAGACTTTAATAACATATCCTAGTGATGGTTGTAGTGAGGCAACCTTTTTAGCTAATTTATGACTGGGCCATTTTTTCCCCTCCCTGGCCATGAATATTTTCACGTTCTATCATACATGCGCTTTTAACACCTCTAAAAAAATTCTCATTTGGATATACATGTATTTTTTGCCCTTTTTTATGATACATGGTGCTTAATCTTTATGTCATTTTTTTATTCATTTTTCCTGATATTAGGGGAAAATGTAATGAAAAACTGGAAATAAATTTCTAGTTTTTACTTTATTTTTTCATTATTTTTACGACCACAAAAAAACAGCTAAAAACATTTTTAAATTGTGTTCCCCTTTCCATAGAAATCACTTTTATATATTGGACATAGCTTGTTTTTTTTAATGTTGGCGGGGCTAGACAGAGCGAATCAGACTGACAGTTTCTTTTTTAAGTTTCGTTTTATTATTCCATTCATGCTTTTTTTCTATTTTATTTTTTTATTTTTTCCCTTATTTCACACCCTGTTACCGCCATAATTTCTTAAAAGACCTTTGGGGGCAATTTAACATACTAATACAATTTTTTATATTGCTGATTTCCTTGTAACTGGGGCTAGTAAAGTACACACGTGGTCAAAATTGTTGGTGCCCCTCGTTTAATGAAAGAAAAACCCACAATGGTCACAGAAATAACTTGAATCTGACAAAAGTAATAATAAATTAAAAAACTTTGAAAATGAACAAATGAAAGTCAGACATTGCTTTTCTGCTTCCACAGAATTTAAAAAAAAATTAAACTCATGAAACAGGCCTGGACAGAAATGATGGGACTCTTCTTAACTTAATATTTTGTCGAGCAACCTTTTGAGGCAATCACTGCAATCAAACGATTCCTGTAACTGTCAATGAGACTTCTGCACCTCTCGACAGGTATTTTGGCTGATTCCTCATGAGAAAACTGCTCCAGCTGTCTCGTGTTTGAGGGTTGCCTTTTCCATGTTTCAGCTCTTTCCAAAGATGCTCAATAGGATTTAGGTCAGGGCTCATAGAAGCCACTTCAGAATAGTCCAATGTTTTCCTCTTAGCCATTCTTGGGTGTTTTTAGCTGTGTGTTTTGGGTCATTATCCTGTTACAAGACCCATGACCTGCGGCTGAGGCCAAGCTTTCTGACACTGGGCAGCACATTTCTCTCTAGGATCCCTTGATAGTCTTGAGATTTCATTGTACCCTGCACAGATTCAAGACACCCTGTGCCAGATGCAGCAAACCATCCCCAGAACATAACAGAGCCTCCTCCATGTTTCACAGTAGGGACAGTGTTCTTTTCTTGATATGCTTCATTTTTCCATCTGTGAACATAGAGCTGATGTGCCTTGCCAAAAACTAACATTTTTGTCTCATCTGTCCATAGGACATTCTCCCAGAAGCTTTGTGGCTTGTCAACATGTAGTTTGGCAAATTCCAGTCTGGCTTTTTTAATTATTTTTTTCAACAATGGTGTTCTCCTTGGTCGCCTCCCATGAAGTCCACTTTGGATCAAACAACGACGGATGGTGCGATCTGACACTGATGTTCCTTGAGCCTGAAGTTCACCTTTAATCTCTTTAGAAGTTTTCCTTTGCTCTTTTGATAGCATTCGTATTATCTGTCTCTTTGACTTGTCATTAATTTTCCTCCTGCGGCCAAGTCCAGGAAGGTTGGCAACAGTCCCTTGGATCTTAAATTTCTGAATAATATGTGCAACTGTGGTCACAGGAACATCAAGCTGCTTGGAGATGGTCTTATAACCTTTATCTTTAACATGCTTGTCTATAATTTTCTTTCTAATCTCCTGAGACAACTCTTTCCTTTGCTTCCTCTGGTCAATGTTGAGTGTGGTACACACCATGTCACCAAACAGCTAAGTGAGTATCTGTAGCCCTATACACAGGCCCACTGACTGATTGCAAGATTGTAGACACCCGTGATGCTAATTAGTGGACACAACTTAATTTAACATGTACCCTTTTGACACATTATTTTCAGGGGTACCATCATTTCTGTCCAGGCCTATTTCATGAGTTTAATTTTTTTTTAAAATTCTGTGGAAGCAAAGTCTGACTTTCATTTCTTCATTTTCATAGATTTGTAATTTATTATTACTTTTGTCAGATTCAAGTTATTTCTGTGACCATTGTGGGTTTTTCTTTCATTAAACGAGGGGTACCAACAATTTTGACCACATGTGTAGCCCCAGTTACAGGGGAATTTCAGCGTCCTACATCCATAGCAAAGCTGACTCCTAGTACTCCTAGGACCCAGCAGCTCCTGCTCTTTCCTTATGCCCAGTGGTCACATGTTTACTGGGTCTGGAGGAGGAAGCACTGTCATTGTTGCTGTTTCCTAATCTATTTACACAAGCACTGGTTCAGCACTGTGTATAGACAGATCATGAAGGTAAATGTAGCACCCCGAGGGCTCGGCTGCTACAGGGGTATTGCACCTCAGACCAGAGGTGTGATATTCCACTCCCGGGTAAGGATGGAGTGTGGACCAGGACTCAGTAGGCTGCATGCACCACACACACCCCATTTCCGAGGGACAGTTCAACGGTGCTCCCACGAGACAGGAGTGCAGGCACGACAGAATCTGTCCCTGGCTGGAGTGGGGAGGGGAAAGTACACCCAGTGGTGTAGGAGCAGATAGGGGTGGGTCTCTGGGCATAGGTAGGAGCCCATTGGTTGCTAGTCACCTGGGCTCACACATAGAGGGAAGTATATAAGGTGGGCACCATCTTAGGACAGGAGTTCAGTTCAGTGCAGTCTGAGGAGAAGTGACAGGGAGCAGAGCTGCTGCATGGGCTCTGCTCCACGGGCAGGCCTTGTCAGGAGGCCGGAGCCTGAGAGAGAGGAGAAGGAACAGAAAGGAAAGAAAGGAACTGGAACAGAGGAGAAAGAAAGCAAGGAACGAAATAACAAGAAAGGCCCAGAGACACGAGGACAGGGGGAACCCCAAAGACCCAGGAGAGTGCGGGTGAAGGGCTGGCAGAGCAGGGTACCGGAACCCAAATTGGTGGAGGCAACAGATTCCTCAGCCAAAGACCGGAGGTTGTGACTACATCTTGGTGCGACCCCTCACTACATGCACCAGGAAAGCATACCGCATAGGGTCAGGGAAACCGGAGATAGGTTTCGCCAACAGAAGGCCCGAGGAAGCTGGACAAAGGTGGGTCACTGGTGGGGACGGCCAGAGAAAGGTAGAGAAGGGAGCCCTGAGCCACGCTCTGGAATTGCCTGGGAGTTGACCGAGTCCCTCACCTGGTGGACGCAGCACGGCTTGGGCCGTCATCGCCTGCAGGATTGACCGAATAACAACTGTGAGTAAAGCATTGGAAACTGCAATTACAAGTCTCTGTGTTTCATCGCCGCACCAGCACCATTAGGACTGGGACGCTCACACCATTACTCCCATCATCCACATTAGCTGCCCTGAGGCAATACTTCTCTTGTGGGGAGTTATCCCATACTTGGCTGCGCATATAACATCAGCCTCAGCGGTCTGCAGCGCAGCGGCGGTCCCCACTGACCGCAATCCATGGGTGGCGTAGTCGGACATTTGTTATCACACTCAGACTGCCACTGGTTTGACCACCCTGAGCCACGGACCGGGTCGCTGCCACACTGAGACTACATCCCACCAGAGGCCCGGTTTCGGGTTCCCCACGCGGCCCAGGGGGCGCGTCATAAACATGGTAATAAACCAAGCTTATCTTCTCTCTGGAAGTCTGGCTGTGTTTAGCAGCCAGCTTCCCACTCCTAGGGCTGCACAATCTTAGATGCATAGACTGCCCGTGGACTGCTGAAATGTCCATACTGGAGTCTATGGGCAGTCCAGAAGTAGATACATTTTTTTCATTAGCTTGAGACAAGAGGATTCTGTTTAAAAAGAGGGCTTTCCCAAAAGTGGACAACCAGTGACTTAGCAAGAAGGATTTTCAAAGTGATATCTTCTCAACTCTAAAATCATCTGATGACCTAGGTTCTTTCCTCCTGTAATGACTGTCAGGTCTCTTTAAACTGTTATACTGTTATATGAATTCTTCATTGTGAGTGTTGATGCCGATTAGTGATGAGCAAGTATGGATCGTTAACCCTTTCGGCGAGCACGTTTGGGTGCTCGCCGAGTATTTGTGGCGTGCTCGGCATCAATGTTAGTGTCGCTGCGGCGGGATGTGTCACGGCTGTTGCCAGGCAATCCCAGCATGTGTCACAGCTGTCTAACAGCCGTGACACATGCCGCCGCGGCGACACAAACATCGATGCCGAGCACGCTGCAAATACTCAGCGAGCACGCTCGGGTTAACAATTCATGCTCGTTCATCACTAATGCTGATCAATAATTTATCCAAATGATCGCTTTATGTCAATTCTTCTAAGTCGAGATTGACACATAAAATTATCCATATTTGACTGGGTAAATTTCTTTAGCACTTTTGGAGTAATCTTTAATGGTTTTGTATCTTGTGCAATTTTTTTTAATTTGCGGACAGATCAATAAAAGTGGTTTGACATTTTTAAAAATGTCACGGAGTGAGTTTTCTCCTCTGCATCCTCTGCTGAGTCCTGAAAAACTGTATTAAAGACTAACAAAACATCACAAAGCTTGCGATAAAGAATTTACATTGTGTCTAAAAAAACATTTAACAAGTTAATCTTTGTGCAATTAAAAGTTAAACCCTGTGTGTCTGTCCTGTGATCAGAATGGTTTGTTATCCACTGGAAGTAAACAAAAGTTCCTATTGATTGACTGCAAACAGAGATCTGGAAAAGCACAGAGAATTGATACGGGAAGTAAAGTGAAAAATTATATACTGTTTCAAAAATAACCTTTATTTGCTAAAACCAGAATATTCCTTTAAATTTGTCCAGAGTGTTACTCTCATCCTTTAACAACATGAGGTGTATAGGGAAATCTATTGACTTACGCCTGTTTCACATGGCAGTTTTTTGGTATGTGTGATATATGTTTAGCTTTTTTTTTTGTCGTTAGACCTATCACGGACCTATTGTAATCAATAAGTCTTTTAACATTGATTTTGTCAGCAAAAAAAAATAAGAAAAAGCGGAAAAGTCCTACTTTGATCTGTGTTGTGGATCAAACTCATCAATGCAAGCCAATGTCCCCTAAGGGTAAAAAAAAATGGATCGCACATGGATGTCATCCGTGCGCTGTTCACATTTTACTGTTTAATGAGTAGGAGAAGACAAGTTTTAGTGTTTTTTTGTCATGTAAAATGTGACAAAAAGTGGGTGCAGCTTCTTGAAAAAAACATGGATAGTTTTTCACACGTGAGAAAAAAAAACTGCTGTGTGAAACTAGCTTTATATCAATCTTTAGGTTCATGTTGGTCAAGAACGAAAAACGTACTATATTCCAGAACCCATAAGATACAATCTAAAATTAAAGATAAATTGGAGAAATGTTGAATTTAAAACAAAATAGAATGTTAGAACGTTCAGGTTCTATGAAATTCAATTTTAATTCAAAGATATCAGCATGTAGAGATATTAAAACTATAAAAATAGTTCATATCTGTCATTAGTAATAAATCAGAATCATCAGGATGTGTTACAATAGACAGGTTTGCTTCAAGTCAATTTAAAGGGAATCTGTCAGTACGATCACACCTCCTAAACCATCTACATGGGCATGTAGATCATAGGAAGTTAAATAAAATGATACCTTGATATCTGTGATCCGATGTCTTAGCCCTGAGAAATCCACAATTTTCTTAATAAGTAAACAAGCTGTTAAGCGTTATGGGCCGGACTTAAATCTCCCAGAGAATCCGCCTCCAGGGATTATTTTAAACAAAAGGGGGTGTCACCAGTGTGAGAAATATAATGTCTGACAATCTGCTCTCCTGATCTCACTGCAGAGCTATGTGTGATTATAATCAACACAGTACAGCAGAACTGAATTTTGTCTCATCGCAAACACATTTGCAGCAGCAGTTGTCCTCTCATAGTGCAATCAGCTGTGCTTCAGAGATGTGTTTAATTACAACTGACACAGTACAGCAAACTTAAACCTTTTCTCATTACAAACACATTTACAGTTGTCCCCTCACAGTGCTGGAAGCTGAAGCACTATGAAAGGATACCTGCGGCTGCAAATGTGTTTGTAATGAGATGAAGTTCAGTTCTGTTTTACTGTGTTAGTTATAATAAGGCACATCTCTGTGTAGCATCGGCATCTCTGCCTCCTGCCCGGCAGAGATGCCGTCCTCCTTACCGCCGCAGTCCTGCTCCGGCGTCTTCTGGCCTCCCTGCAGCTGCTGCTGGTGCATGCAGCTTCCCCGGCTCTGTGCTTAGGGCGTGCGTGCGCGCGCTCCCTCCCTTTTAAAGGGGCCGCGCGCGCCATCCTAAAAAATCCCCGGCCAATGGCCGGAGGACTTCCCCTATAAAAGGCACCTCCTCCAATATGGAGGTGCCCGTGCAAGGTTGTAGCTTTGTGTGTGATACTCTGCCTCAGCCCTCAGGTCCCGCTGCCAGCCTGACTACAAGTCCAGCCTGCCAGCCTGACTACAAGTCCAGCCCGCCAGCCTGACTACAAGTCCAGCCCGCCAGCCTGACTACAAGTCCAGCCCGCCAGCCAGACTACAAGTCCAGCCCGCCAGCCAGACTACAAGTCCAGTCGGTCTGCTTGTCTTCTCTCCAGCCTGACAGTCTTTCTACAGTCCAGTCCGCCAGTCTGTCTATGGGCTCTGTCTGCCTGCTTACCTGGAGGCTCCCGCCTGTTACCTGCCGTGCCTGCCAGCCCGCTTACCTAGAAGCACCTGCCCGTTACATGCCGTGCCTACCAGCCAGCCTACATGGAGGCTCCTGCCTATTACCTGCCTGCCAGCCCGCTTACCTAGAAGCACCTGCCTGTTACCAGCCGTACCTACCAGCCAGCCTACCTGGAGGCTGCTGCTTGTTACCTGCCGTGCCTGCCAGCGCGTCTGTCCGGATCACCCGTCAGCCTGCCTGCCGTGCTCATCTGCTGTACCGGTTAGTCCCTGCCTTCTGACTCGTGGGAGTCACCTGCTCTCATACAAGGTGGGTCCCCAGAGTAGCACCTGGTCCCACTGCTCAGTCCTTCCCTGGTCACGGAGTCGATTGAGCCGCCATACGGCCTTGGTCGGTCAGAGTTGATACCTAGTTACGCCCCTCTGGTCCCTCCTTGCACCGCAGAACAGAGGTTCCACCACCCGGATCCGTAACACTCTGCAGTGAGATCATAAGAGCAAAGAGTTAATCATGACATGTCTCACATGGTTAACACCCCTTTCAATTAAAATAAGCTCTGGAGTCAGATTCCCAGGGAGATTTTTGTCCAGCCCAGAGATCTTAACAGCTCATTTACATATAAGAAAAATGTGGATTTTTCTGGAATAAGACATCGGATCGCAGAAATCAAGGTATCATTTTATTCAACTTTCTATGACCAGCATGCCTTTGTAGATACCGTAGTCTTAGTATTACAGTGGGTACCGAAAGTATTCAGACCCCTTTACATTTTTCACTCTTTGTTTCATTGCAGCCATTTGGTAAATTCTAAAGAGTTAATTTTTTTTTCTCATTAAAGTACACTCTGCACCCTATCTTGACTGAAAAAAAACTGAAATATAGAATTTTTTGCAAATTTATTAAAAAAGAAAAACTGAAATATCACATGGTCCTAAGTATTCAGACCCTTTTCTCAGACACTCATATTTAAGTCACATGTTGTCCATTTCCTTGTCATCCTCCTTGAGATGGTTCTACTCCTTCAATGGAGTCCAGCTGTGTTTAATTAAACTGATAGGACTTGATTTGGAAAGGCACACACCTGTCTATATAAGACCTCACAGTTCACAGTGCATGTCAGACCAAATGAGAATCATGAGCTCAAAGGAACTGCCCAAGGAGCTCAGAGACAAAAGTGTGGCAAGGCACAGATCTGGCCAAGTTTACAAAAGAATTTCTGCATTACTCAAGGATCCTAAGAGCACAGTGGCCTCCATAATCCTTAAATGGAATTAGTTTGGGACAACCAGAAGTCTTCCTAGACCTGGCCGTCCAGCCAAACTGAGCAATTTTGGGAGAAGAGCCTTGGTGAGAGAGGTAAAGAAGAACTGCAAGATCACTGTGTCTGAGCTCCAGAGATGCAGTAGGGAGATGGGAGAAAGTTACACAAAGTCAACTATCACTGCAGCCCTCCACCAGTCGGGCCTTTAAGGCAGAGTGGCCCAATGGAAGGCTCTCCTCAGTGCAAGACATATGAAAGCCTGCATAGAGTTTGCTCAAAAACACATTAAGGACTCACAGACTACGAGAAATAAGATTTTCTTGTCTGATGAGACGAAGACAGAACTTTTTGGTGATAATTGTAAGCGGTATGTGTGGAGAAAACCAGGCACTGCTAATCACCTGCTCACCTTCCCACAAGACAATGACCCTAAGCACACAGCTAAAATAACAAAGGAGTGGCTTCAGAACAACTCTGTGACCATTCTTGACCCAGCCAGAGCCCTGACCTAAACCCAATTGAGCATCTCTGGAAAGACCTGAAAATGGCTGTCCACCAATGTTCACCATCCAACCTGACAGAACTGGAGAGGATCTGCAAGGAAGAATGGCAGAGGATCCCCAAATCCAGGGGTGAAACACTTGTTGCTTCATTCTCAAGAAGACTCATGGCTGTACTAGCTCAAAAGGTGCTTCTACTCAATACTGAGCAAAGGGTCTGAAAACTTATGACCATGTGATATTTCAGTTTTTCTTTTTTAATAAATTTGCAAAAATTTCTACATTTCTGTTTTTTTCAGTCAAGATGGGGGGCAGAGTGGACTTTAATTTGAAAAAAAATGAACTTTTTAGAATTTACCAAATGGCTGCAATGAAACAAAGAGTGAAAAATTTAAAGGGGTCTGAATACTTTCCGTACCCACTGTACATTCCCTTTAAAATTGATGTATTTGAACATCTGTATTATGAAACGGATGGGTACACTGCTGGTTAAGCTACATAGTGGTCAGTGGGGGGGGACTAGGTCACACTGCATATGTATCAGCAAGGTCACTGCTGTAATTATTTTGTCTTCTCCCAAGTAAATTCTCCACCCCCAGCTTCTGACTGTGTTCAGTAGATGCCTTCTTATATAGTTTATTAATTATTTGCTTTTCTTAAGACTCACACCCTGTTGAATAACTGGTAGATATTTAATCAATGAGTCACAGGCTGCATTGCTGAAAATTACTATTTTCTCTGTCTAAAGATCTAAATAGTACTCCTCTTTTTTACAGGCATATTGTACTGGTACATATAAATGCATTTTTATATATAAAAAAAATAAAAGTCACAGCTTAATATTACTAAAAAATAATAAAAAAAAACAATAAAAACAATAACATTTTTAATAAACTTTTTTTTAAATAAAAGTCTCAAATCAGTAAGTAACATGGAGATATTTAGTATTCCTGGAATCTTAACAGCTCGTACAATACAGTGAACAGTTAATGTACAGTGATTGGTAAATGGCGTGAAATAATTGTGTGATTGTTTTTTCTTTTTTTTCCATTAAATCCACAAAAAAGTCAAAATATTACAAATGTAACACTTGCTTGTTTGCCAAAATTGCTCCTAAAAAATTACAATTCTTCTCTAAAAAACATACCCTCATTTATCATTTAATAAAGCTAATATAAATATAAAAAAGTTATGGCTGTTCCAACTATGGGTCCACCTCAGCATTCAACCATGCTACAATATCTGGACCTCTTGAAACACAACTTGAATCACCATCGAATTCTAGGTTGAATTAATTAATTCTTGACAAAGGGAAATGGGCAAATTAGTTTCATGTTAGGAAGTATAGATGGACTGAATAAAAGATGTTTACCTCTTTCATTTGATTGATAAGACTTTGATTTTTTAATGTTTTATTTTATTCGCAGAAAAGGTTTCTGATATTTGCTTTCTCACTCTAAAAAATAAAACAGAGCAGAAGAAAGGTCATGGTCAAGTTTCAAATAACAGCTGCTCATCCTGGTATCACTCCTTCCAACAATCAGCTACATACTGGTGTGGCACCCCTGAGGGTTCGACCGCCACAGGAATGCTGCACTTCTCTAATGGAGTGTAGTGTTCCTCCTCTGAGGTAAGAACAGTGTGATAGTCGTGACCCAACCTTTGCATCCAACGCCACATTTCTCCACCAGAGGGGGCTAGTATGCACTAGGTGCTGCTCCCCTGGTTACAGGGAGACTGGGGAGCCAAGAGTGAGGGGAACCAGTTAGTGGGTGTGGGTGGAGGACTTATAAGTTAGTTACACTTTAAATTTCATATTTAATTAAAAAGCCATCTTGGTTCTTGGTCCTTGCAGTTTAGTTCTTTGACGGTCCTTGTTAGTCAAGTCTTTGATCGTACTTCTGATTGTCAAGTACCGTGATCTCCCACCCTGAACGTGGATCCTGTGTGGAGCTGCAGGGGAGGGAGACACGGCCCTCGTACCTTAGCCTTGGGGTCGAGGGGCAGGTTCCAGATAAGGAATGTCTCAACCCGGCCAAGGACCAAGACCAAGAAGGCCCGGAGCTTAAGCGTGTGGCTCCACAGCAAATGGATCCCAGGCAGGATGCAGATGGAGCGGAGTACGCCACTTGTCCTCACCAACCTGATATATTCAGAGGGAGTCCGGCTGCAAGAGGGGTACTGGCCCCCGACACCCGACCTTGTTACTCCATGTCCTGGTCGGGAAAGCCCGGTAGGCCCAGAGGATCCCACCGGGTATCGGATGGAGCGGAGCTGCCACCCATGCCCTTGTTCTGAGAGGAGCTCAGAGGGAGACCCGGCCTATTTGCACACACATGGACAGGAAAGGATTCGGTCTGTAGTTCAGGAACACTCTGGTGTAGGGTCCTGACTGAATGCTGGACTTACTCGGAGGTTGTCGGAACCCCGTCCCTGGTGACCGCAGGAGTCCGCGGGGAGCAGGGAGTCGCCTTCCTTATGCCATCTATGTGAGTAAAGCCTTGGAAGTTCACCCCTATGGCCTCCGGACTGTTTATTCTGCGCCACACCACGGGACGCGGAGCCCATATTCCTCTACTACTACCCCCTCCATCCTGTCCCTCTGCCCTGAGGCCACGCTCCGCCTGTGGGGAGTAGTAATAACTTTGGCAGCAGTAACACCATGCCTCAGCGGACTGCAGCGGCGCTGGTGGCCCTTCACCAGGTACCACAGGTGGCGTAGTCGTTAATCAGCCACTCAACCCGGACTAGCCCACACCATCCTTTTTTAACTGTGACGGCCCTGAGCACGGCTCGGGTCCGGGCCACGGCTGCACCCCATCTCTCCATCACAGGACCCAACTCCGAGTCCCCCATCTCCCAGGGTAAACTAAAGGGCTTTTTCGAGTAAGAGGTGTCACAGAACTGGCGTAGTCGGCAGGATTCCGTGCCCGCAGCAAAGGAAGGAATTACCCATTGCTACCGGGTACTGTGTGCCTTACACCTTGAACTGTTGTTTTACACTTAAAATGGCGCCCGCCCAAGACCAAGAAGAACAGGCGCCATAATGCTGTGAAAAGACTGTCTTTGAACGCCTCCCATCGTGGGCTGGGCTCCCGTATGGCGCCAAAAATGTGGACTGTCCCTTCCATGCCAGAGCCGGTGTGTCACTCTCCACAAAGAGAAACATTACCCCTTAGACCTCAGTCCAGAGCCTCTCATCTAGCCAAATCAGTTCTCATACTTTGCTCTGACGAGGGCCAACATCCCGAAACACCGTGTCTGCAAATTGAGATTCTGATTTGGCTTTTATCCTAAGTCAAATTGCACGACTCGTTAAAGAGTCAATAGTGACTTGTAGGATTGCTGCTTCCAATAGGTGGCGCTATAGAGTTCAAGTCCTCTTTTTCTCTGAAGAGGCAATTTGCATATTGGTTTGTTCCAAAATTGATTTGTTTGTTCTTCTTTTCGAAGGCGCCGATTTTTCATCTGTCTTGTTTCTTTGTCGTCCAGGTTTCGTATCCGTATGTTACCACAGAAAAGATCCGACTATATACCGTGTCTTTGTCGCCTTGTGAAATGTTCCTCGATTTGAAGACCTTGTCCAGTGACTTCATTGCTGATTTGTTGATTCATTGTTGATATATTCATTCATTCATTGTTGATATATCTCCAAATATACTATATTCATCATATACTTTTACCAGTATCAATGCTGCACTACAATACGCGAACGGAAAGATGTTAACAACTAATCTAAGTGCAAAAGGCCAATAGCTCGATTTAACTCTTTTAATAAATGTGGTCCATTGTGTGTAGAGAACTTCAAATTTTCATTTATTAAATACTGTCAAGAAACATCTGCTTTCTGCATTTTTAGCAAAGAAAAAAAAATCAACAACAAAAAAATAAAGCAAAAGATTCTAAATGGTGCGTGGTAATCTGTCCTAAGGAAATAGGGAAAAAAAAGGAATATACTAGACATCATTTATCAAGACTGCCCCTGTTGCCCAAAGAATCCAGTAGGGACACAGATTTTTTTCTTACACTGTATTTTACCTTTACTCCCAAATTACTTTATTTTGTTAAAGAATTCATAAAAAAGCTATTTCACATTATTACTATAGTAACTATCTTTTATTCTTAACTCTTGTAAGATGAAAGTCATTTAGATGGCTTAGAAACAATTACTTATATTTTTGATTACATTTTGGACAAATATTTTATTTTTTTATTTGGGAGATACGTATTGGGCTTTACTGTGGTACAAAAATCTTGTATGTTAATTTTTTTACTATATACACACTATATGAATCAAGGTATATAAATTAACACATTTACGTCAAATGTAGTGTCCTTGACTTTGATGCGGGCTCACAGGTGGAGCCTGAATCTTTCGTGGCAGATGATGGTTGATTTAATCAGCCATCATGCGCCTTTAATAGCTGCGTGGGAAGCAGAGCTCCGCCTGACGCTATTAACCTGTTAAACGCCGCTGTCAATTTTTAACGGCGGCATTTAACATGCGTTGACAAGGAGGCATTTTATTTCACGGGCCCATCCGCGCACCCGTGACATGGTCCCAGGGTGCCAATGATTGGCCATGACAGCCAGAGGTTTGCTGAAGACCCCCCTGCCTGTCATGACGATTCTCCTGTGAAAGCCAGAATTTAGCTGGTGTTCATAGGAGACCATGATTTTCACTATACATAACAGTGCTGATGCACAGCTGTGTATAGCACAAGCAATCAGATGATCAGTTTCAAGTCCCCTAAGGGGACTAACAGTGACAGTAAAAAGTAAGAAAAAAATGTTTTCAAATATTTGAAAATAATAAAAAAAACACAAAAGTATAAATCACCTTCCTTTTGCCCCACTAAAAATAAAACAATAATAATAATTAAAAAAAAATACACACATATGGTATCGCTGCTTTCATAAAAGTCCGATCTATCAAAATATAAAGTAACTTAATCTGATGGGTAAACGACGTAATGAGAAAAAAATAAAAATGGAAGAATTACATTTTTTTTGCCCACTGTAATATTGCAATAAAAAGTAATAAGAGGCAATCAAAACATCTTATCTACCTCAAAATATTATCAATAAAAACGTCAGCTCAGGATGCAAAAATAAAATAAAATAAGTTCTCACACAGCCCCACATCATGACCATTGAAGCATGACGGGTCTTGGAAAATGGCGACACAAGCAAAATTGTGGGTTTTTTTTAACAAATTTCTGCATGTTTTTTCACCGTTTACATAAAAAAAAACTCTAAATGTTTTTTTTATCTGTGTAATCATACTGAACTGGACAATTATATTGCCTGGTCAGTTTTACTGCATAGAGAAAATGGTAAATAAACTCCCTCCCCCCCTCTAAAAAAAATTGTGAAATCAAATTTTTTTTGCAATCTCAACGCACTTGGATTTTTTTTCCCCCTTTCCAGAGCATCACATGATAATATTAGTGATGTCATTCAAAAGTACAACTTACTCCGCAAAAAAAAGCTCTTATATGGCTATGGGAACAGAAAAATATGAAAGTTATAGCTCTAGGAAGAAGGGGAGGAAAAAACAAAAATTAAAAAATGGAAAATTGTTCAGGGTTGAAGGGGTTGAGATAACCCATTCTAAATCTATGGGCATTAACATGGAGATGGTTTATCCTTTGCAGCTATAACTGTATTCACACTCTGTTGGGTAGGCTTTATACAAGATTTTGGAGGCGTCTGTGGGAATTTTTTCCCATTCATCTAGAAGATAATTTGTGAGGTCTGACAATAATGTTGGACAAAAGGGCCGGGCTCACAATCTCCTTTCTAGATCATCTCAAAAGTGTTCAAAGAGGTTACAGTCAGGGCCCTCTGTGAACAGTCATGTTTTCCATACCAAAAACGCCTTTAAGGACCTTGGTTTATGCTCTGGGATACATCCATGCTGGAATAGAAAGGGCCTCTCCCAAACTGTGCGCACAAAGTTGGAAGCTACAATTGTCCAAAATGTCTGGGAATGTGGAAGCTATTGCGGTTATGTATATACTGTACTTTTGGGACACTAGGGCGCACTTTTTAGCAAGAAAAAATCTTGCTAAAAAGTATGTGCATCTTATAGTTGAAAGGCAACTTCCTGTGATCGAGCTTCCTTCCCGATCACTGAGAGAACTATGTAGTTCTCTTCCTGACGACACTGATCTATCTGATTGGATGCTGCAGATTCTATCTACCTGAAGGATCTTTCAGGTTATGTGATCAGTCACACACCTGGAAGGTAGCCCAAAATGCTGTAACATACAGTGCATGAGTGTATGTGAGTGTGTGTAGCTGAGCTGAGTGTGAATAATAAATGTAAGAAGTAAAAAAAAAATCCTCATTCTCACCTTACCGCTATCTTCTCCGGACCCTCCTCTCCTCACTATCACCCATCTGGTCCTCGCCGCATCCTGTGATCACCGTCGCTTGCGCTGAAATTCCCGGATTTTAGTGGGAGCGGTCTCCATCAGAAGATGCGGCAAGGACTGGACAGGTGATAGTGAGGAGCAAAGAGGCCGAAGAGGTTAGGGGTGGCGCGAGTATAAGAATTATTTAATAATTTTTCAACCTTTTGATGACCCTCATTTTGCTGAATCCACAAGGAATCAATTTCCAAAAAAACACATTTTGATGAATGCGAATTTTTGCAAAGCTCGAGTAGAATTGAATTCCATTTGAATATATTTTGTTCATTTTTGTTATAATATATTTTGGATTTGTAGCATTTTATGAGATATGGATTCATTATTATATGGATCCATCACATCCAAGTGAAATGCTTCGTTGTAGGCAGATATTTTTACTTTTTCCCCACTAGGGTTAGAAGAAGCTGTGCTATTATTCCTGTGTGCAGATCATAGATTATAGTGATTTGATGCCTACTGGTCATTAGATCCCTACTAGAAGTGATTCGCATCCAGAGGAATAGAAGGATGACACATGGCATGCGTTCAAGGTCACAGTCTTCACACATTGAGGTGCTAAGCAATGCGCTTCCACTTGCTGTTCTTCCAAATGTTTGTTCCATGGAGCTGATCATTTCATCTTTCTGCCTCTTCCAGAGTGAATCTGATCTCATTAATGCACAGCGCCATGCAGCCTAATTTGCCATTACAGTAAACCACATATATTTTTGTTCAAGATGCACTGGGTAAAACTTCATTCTAAATATTGTGGTCGTCTTTGGAGTAATAAAGATTTCAAAAGTCGTTTCTTCAAAAAGTTATTGCGGCTTATAATGGACTTTACTGTTTTGGAATACGGTTCTTATTACGTTTCGGCATTCTGCTTTGTCATTCATAATATTTCTCATTACATTTTAGATTACACATTTGTTCAGATTTATCAATATAATTATGCCAATTTTCTGGCATAAAAACATTGGAAAGAATAGTGTTGATACTGAATAACAAATTCAGGAATATCTTGCACCGCTCCTTTCTTCTTCCTCAAACTACTCCGGAACAATTTTTGCAATATTCTGCTGAAAGTGACCACTGTCATTAGGGAATACTGCTGCCATGGCCGGCAACTAGAGATGAGTGGATCGTTTTGTGCAACCACGGTCCATGGTCCAGGTCAGTGCCCTCTGTTCATGGTTTGCCGGGCAGGTGAGACATCACCTGTGTGCCGCATGCCGCACAGATGACATCATGCCAGGCTGGTGGCAAATCAAACGCCGTGCTGGGGAACCCAGAAGCTCAGGAAATTTGTGTGACGCGCCCCTGGGCCGGTGTCGCGCTGCGTTGCGCACGCGGGAGCTTACCCGGAGCCGGATCTCTTGAGGGTTGTAGTCTCGTGGCGGTGATCCGGTCCGTGCCCAGGGAGTCAGACTAAGTGGCGCTGTATTAGCAGTAGATGTTGGATGACTACGCCACCCGTTGAATGCATCTTTGGAGCTGCCGCTGCAGGGCAGACCGCTGAGGCCGGTGGAAGGATGGTGCAGCGGGGATGGTATAACCCCCAACGGGAGGGGTATGGCCTCAGGGCAGCCGAAGTGGATGATGGGGGTAGCAGGAACCACTCAGAGACGGTACGGTGTAGTTCAGGGTCTTTACTGGTGACAACGATAGACCCTCCCGGAGTACTGGCTAGCGATTGGGGCCTGGTCAGTCCTTGAGCAGATGGGATTTCCCCTGGCCAGGCGGAGTTGTAGGCCTCCCAAACTGACTGTACTCTTCTGGCTACCTTGCTAGAGGCGGGTATAAGTAGCCCACGTCCCTGAGTGTACCGTGTGGTGCTCACCCGTATGGCCGGTGACTCGGGGCCTTCTAGTAGCTTCCGCTCCACGACGGCAGTGCTGGTCCCATGCGTGTGACCGTGCCTTCGGGTTTCTTGGCCAGAGGACCTGAAATCCCCTGCCTGACGGATTCTGCTGCTGGGTAGGAGTTAGTCCCCACAGCCTCGGACTCCGGGTCCGGTAAGAAATCTTCTCAGTCAGGGCGAGCTCTGCAGCTGCCAGCCCCTGACTCCTTGTAACACTGCTCCCACAGAGCTCCTGTTGTTTCTTCCCATAGCTGCTTCTCTTCTCTGTCTCTACTTCTGGCATGGCCCAGGAGCTGGGCCCAGCCGGAGCCACAGCTCCCTGTCAGCCCTCCTAGCTGAACTCTCCCTCTGAACTCCCTAACCCTGCCTCAGCCCCAGGTTTATATAGGGGAAGTTCTTCCCCTCCCAGGACTGGGCAGGAGGTGTGGCATGCATAGGATTCCTGACCAAGAGACCTCCCACCTGCTCTCAGACATAACATTGCTGTTACTGTGGAAACCAGACCCCTGGGGTGCCACATTCCCCCCTAGTGAAATTTAGTACTCCGGGACTAAACATATTTTTAGAAAAACATAACAAGGTATAAACAATAATAATACAATAAGAAAAACACATAAAGATGGTTACGGCGTGTCCGCAACCGGGTGCAGTCTTTGAAGAAAACAAAGGTGTCCATTTCACCAAAACAGGGAGACGTAACCAGGTAGGGGTCTGTCCTGCCCCGAGTCCTTAACAGTTTTTTCAGTCCGTCCTGGGTTACGCTCCACTAACTGTACAAAGGATTCCCGGTAAATCCACCAAGGACTCCTATAAATTACTAGAAACACATAATTATTTACAGGATATGGCCGCTCTCAGTCCTCGGCCAGTGGGGATAAGGATTGGCTGCTCACAGTCCTCAGCCTGGTAAGGGATAGGGGATGGCTGCTCACAGTCCTCAGCCTGGTAAGGGATAGGGACACACGGGGAACAATTCACTAATCCCAACGGGGACCATATTTTAATTAGCAGTAGTCCTTGTACCCTTACGGGTAACTATTTACAGCTCTTTATTCACGCTACTTCCCTTCAGTAGCTATGTCCTCTTTGTGCTCCCTCCTGAGGGTAGTCCTCAGACCCGTCCGGGTCCTCTTGGCTTTCCTCGTATTGGTAGTACTGCAGCTCCTCCTCGGTTAGCTGGGTTAGTATCTCTGCGACAGTCCTCCTCCCAGGTGGCCAGGACTTTACCCCCCTTTGGGCTGCCCCGGTTAATTGGGCCACCAGGATGCTCACTTTTTGCTCCTCTGTGAGGGGGTACACCTGGAAGAGGCTATCCAGCTTTTCTCTAAAGTCATGCAGGGTATGTGACTCCCCTGAGTACTGGGGTAGCCAGGCTGCCCCCGGGACATAGGGCATGGTGAAAGGCATGACCGCAACAGCGGTGGCGCTGGCGGGGGTTGAAGCGGTGAAGCTCTCCTCCATATCCGGCATCCTTCTCCCCCCTAGTGGACCGTGGCCTACCTTGCGATGATCCTCTTCCGTAGGCCGCGGCTCCGCAGTGGATCGTCAGGGTTGAGGACCTTCCATCGCGCTCCTGTGACGTCGGCGTCTGCTGGGCTCCTTCCAGGACCTCACGCAACGTCCGGACGTGAGGCGGGGCTTCAGTTCTCGCGCGCTTTCGGAGTCCACGCCCCTCTTCTTCCCGCGCGGCGTCCTCAAGATGGCGTCCAATGGCGGGAAAACTCCACATATGGCGGGAAGAAGGCTGAAGATGGCACCGGATGGCGGGAAAACTCCACCGATGGCGGGAAGGAAGCGGAAGATGGCGCCGGATGGCGGGAATCTTCACCACAGGTAAGTTTGAACAGTCTTTTTCAGGCACGCAGTATCCGGTGGTTGCGGGCACGAAATCCTGCCGACTACGCCAAAAGTTGACGCGCCTCTGGGCCGGTGTCGCGCTGCGTTGCACACGTGGGAGCTTACCCGGAGCCGGATCTCTTGAGGGTTGTAGTCTCGTGGCGGTGATCCGGTCCGTGCCCAGGGAGTCAGACTAAGTGGCGCTGTATTAGCAGTAGATGTTGGATGACTACGCCACCCGTTGAATGCAGCTTTGGAGCTGCCGCTGCAGGGCAGACCGCTGAGGCCGGTGGAAGGATGGTGCAGCGGGGATGGTATAACCCCCAACGGGAGGGGTATGGCCTCAGGGCAGCCGAAGTGGATGATGGGGGTAGCAGGAACCACTCAGAGACGGTACGGTGTAGTTCAGGGTCTTTACTGGTGACAACGATAGACCCTCCCGGAGTACTGGCTAGCGATTGGGGCCTGGTCAGTCCTTGAGCAGATGGGATCTCCCCTGGCCAGGCGGAGTTGTAGGCCTCCCAAACTGACTGTACTCTTCTGGCTACCTTGCTAGAGGCGGGTATAAGTAGCCCACGTCCCTGAGTGTACCGTGTGGTGCTCACCCGTATGGCCGGTGACTCGGGGCCTTCTAGTAGCTTCCGCTCCACGACGGCGGTGCTGGTCCCATGCGTGTGACCGTGCCTTCGGGTTTCTTGGCCAGAGGACCTGAAATCCCCTGCCTGACGGATTCTGCTGCTGGGTAGGAGTTAGTCCCCACAGCCTCGGACTCCGGGTCCGGTAAGAAATCTTCTCAGTCAGGGCGAGCTCTGCAGCTGCCAGCCCCTGACTCCTTGTAACACTGCTCCCACAGAGCTCCTGTTGTTTCTTCCCATAGCTGCTTCTCTTCTCTGTCTCTACTTCTGGCATGGCCCAGGAGCTGGGCCCAGCCGGAGCCACAGCTCCCTGTCAGCCCTCCTAGCTGAACTCTCCCTCTGAACTCCCTAACCCTGCCTCAGCCCCAGGTTTATATAGGGGAAGTTCTTCCCCTCCCAGGACTGGGCAGGAGGTGTGGCATGCATAGGATTCCTGACCAAGAGACCTCCCACCTGCTCTCAGACATAACATTGCTGTTACTGTGGAAACCAGACCCCTGGGGTGCCACATGTGCACCTCCTGTCCATGGACAACAAGCACTGACCTGGACCAAGGACCGCAGTTGCCCAAAGTGATCCGCTCATATCTATCTGCAACACTGTTTAGCTACTGCTAGGTATTATGCGTTAAAATATCCAAAGACCCCTAGCAGAACATGGCTCGGGACATCACACTGCTTGTGCAGGCTTTCCTCTCCCCATAGTGCATCCTGGTGCCATTTTTTTCCCTAGATAAGCGTCACGTACAAACAAGGCTCTCCGCATGATGTAAGAGGAAGTTAAAATTATCAGACCAGGTCACCTTCTTCTATTGCTTCATGTTAAGTTCAGATGATTGAATTGTCACTTTTGTTTACACAAACTTTGCATAATAGTACAAGGAAATACGAGAAAGTTTGTAATACATGTTTACAGAGAAATTTGCTTATTTCTCCACTTATGAGCCACTTCTCTCCCTCTGATTGCCACGCTACCCTGTATGAGAATTCATACAAATACAGCTGTAAATTATGGAGCAGGACCTCCCATTGGACTCCTTGTTCCATAGACAAGAGATCTGAATTAATAAAATACAAGTTAGCTAAACTAAACCCTTTACCACCAAACTATTTATCAATCTGCTCAGCTTCTCCTCTTCTGTAACATGCCTCCCACAGATCAGACATGATGTATAATGAAACAGGTTCCATTTAACACACAAACGTCTCTGTACAAATCTTCGTTTCCCATTATAAAAGCACAAATGTTAAAGTTGTAAATAAACTTCATTTTTTTTTATTTAGGTTGGATTTTAGGATTATGTACTTTTTTGTAGTATTGCATAGTAGAGAGTTCAAACAATAGCCGGCACTCACATCTTCTTAAAAGAATTGCTTTATGGATCCAGTAGTATAAAATGCACAAAAAATGGTTGAACACAACAGCACAAAAATTAAAAAGACAGAAAAGAAATATCCACTGCGCTCCCAGGCAACATGTTTCAGACCTGCCTTGTCCTTTGGCAAGCAATGCTTAACAAAGGACAATGAAGGTCTGAAACATGTTGCCTGGGAGCGCAGTAGATATTTCTTTTCTGCCTTTTTAATTTTTGTGCTGTTTTGTTCAACCATTGTTTGTGCCTTTTATGCTACTGGATCCATAAATTCTTTTAAGAAGATGTGAGGACCGGCTATCGCGAGGACTGTTGCCATTTCTGGGGTGTTTACCGTGCACCTGGACAGGTGTGCTGATTGCTCCTTTATCACATTTCTATAATAATGAGTTCCCTACATTAAGCTTGGTATGTTAAAATTTCACAGCAAAAGACATAATAAAACTACCGAGGCATCAATCATGACTTAAAACTGTTTTGAAATCTTAAACAATTTACATTTTGTTAGAGCTGCAAATAATTCCATGTTAATTTTCACATTATTGCAATAAACACATTTCTTGAACTTTTAGCCTCCTTTAACTTTAAGTGATCGATAGCGAGCAACATATCAGAATACTTAAGTCAATAAATGCACAAAAAAAAAGCATTTAGTTGTATTGAGGTCACCTTTTCTCTGTGATATTTCGTAGCTGAATGATAAATTGCTCAGTCGGTAACACAAAGGTTGATGCTGTTGTAGAAGATTCTTGAGATCGACCATCAATATTCTGTTTGTAACTTTTTCCACAGCCCAAATTTCCTTCAGTAAATGAAGTTCCCATACATTGTGTTAATGTTTGCCACAACTAGAAGTGATATTGTATTTCCTTTAATTGATTGTCTTGAAAGAGCATATGCGCAAGAACATGGTCAAGGTTACAGTTGGTAATCAAAAGTGACATTTTTTAAAAACAAAAATTCAAGTTCTAAAGCTTAGAAAATACTCATACCTAATCAAGTAATTTCATTAAAAAAAACTATAAAATATAGCTTTAGCTGAAATGGAGTTTGTTAGCACAAACTGACTGTTCAAACCAAGAACAATCGCTTTTGGTGCAACCCTGGTG
The DNA here is from genome assembly GCF_046119375.1 of Phyllobates terribilis. Taxonomy (NCBI): domain Eukaryota; kingdom Metazoa; phylum Chordata; class Amphibia; order Anura; family Dendrobatidae; genus Phyllobates; species Phyllobates terribilis. Next base: position 210,164,031 of record NW_027362767.1, on the reverse strand, counting down.
AGTCCAAACATTTCAATGCACTTTCCTACCTAGTTGTTTTCCATCTATGTAGGAGGGAAGGTGCACTGAACTTGTTAGGATCGTCAGGTGAGGAAGATCCTCTAAGCAGGTGGTCTGGGTGAAAATATGGACCCCGAACGTTGATGCACCAAGCAAGAAGGCACTTGGGTAGCAAAGACTACGCTCACACAGGAGTGTTAGGAGCAGCAGGATGGATGGAGTGGAATCCAGCAGGGATGAATGCAAGTTGAAACCACAGCAAGCACAAGTAATGTAGAAAACCAAACATGGAAGACTAGAGTCTCAATCCCAAGACATAGATGTGTGTCTCAATGAGCCTTAAATAGGTCTAGGGAGATGATGTCATTGATCCCCTCCAGGCAACCTGCAAAACCTGACGTGGAGCACAGCAGAGGGCAGTGGACCAGGGGAAGGAAGTGGAGCCCAGGTTACCCGGGACAGGTGTGTAACAGAACTGTTTGGTTACACCATCGGCGCACTGTGCTTGGTGTGATAGTGTGAATACAGCCCTACTGATGTTTACCTGATATAGTGCCATTAATTGAAAGGTTTTAGTTACAGATTTTCCTTTTTGGTATTAAATCAATAGTTTTCTTTTTTTTGTGTTTGCTTCCGGTCTATTGTTAAAAATATTGATTATAACTGCTTTGTTCAAGCTGGCTTCCGAATTTTTCAAGACCGATAAGAGATTCATTATATTTTTTTTTATCCACTGTGTTGATTTAAAATCTTTCTACCGGGCATATTTTTTTTTAATAATGTAATGAAAAATGCTATTTGAACCATCATAAAACAACTCAAAGCTGCCAATAAGTAAATAAAGCTTAATTCATTATAGATTTTTTTTCTTGTTCAACCAGGTTTCTGTTGTGTTTTTTTACAGCAGAAATAGCAGATAGTCCGTATCAGTATTCTTAATTGCAATAATTCAGATAAACAAGATGCAAGACTGATGGATCTTAATGATAGATGTCAGTAGCTGAGAACTGAAACCAGGAGGTGAACAGAGTCTATGCTCAATAAATCCTATATGTTTTTATGAGGCTCAACCCGGTGACAAAATGCACCAATCTAAACTATGTCAGTCATTAAAAAAGTCACGTCAAAAATTTATTTTTTTTTAAACAAGAAGGGGTGCAATAGTTAATAAAAACATACAACAAAAATGCAAGTGAAATTTTAATTAATACTATAAGCTGGTAATGCTAAAAGAAAAAAAACAGGCTATGAGATCTGAGATTGGTGAACATATTGAATCACTAGTTCTACACTGTTGCTTTTTCTGCCCTCTTTTCCTCTATGAAACACCCTTTCTGTTTCCTATACCAACATATGGAGATAAGCAATTTGAATGATGCAGCCTTGGTTTGGTGTCTAGTCAAGTCCTCCATGGCAGCTGGTCTTCATTTCTGGGCTCGGAAACTTTGATGGCTCTGATGATTACTTGGTCTCGCAAAGTCTGATGCGATGTCAAGAAGGCATGTGTCATACTACACCATGATATGAGCAAACCCGAACTTAAAAGTTTGGGGTTTGTACTGGAAAGTTAGTGTCCAGTGCAAGACGCCAAACACAGACTTCTCTCGGAAGTCCATTGCAAAGTTTGGAGTTGAGAGACAGAGAGAATTTTTTTCCCAATCCAAAGTTTGGGTCTCCATTTGGACTAAAGTTTGAGTCGGGTACCAGAACCTGAACTTCCACGTGTCTGCTCATGCCTAGTCATGAAGTCTTGTAAGCACCAGAGGTTTTCCAAAATGACAAGCTGAGGATGTGGGATGCAGAAGTGAAGACCAGCTCCCACAGAAAACTAGACGAAGGACAGCAAAAATCGAATTCCTCATCTCCCTTGGTCACCTTAAAGAAGTTGTCCACTACTATTTACAATGCCCCCATCGATTTAAACTGTGGAAACAAGTGTTTTTGTAAATACCTTCTGTGGTCAGCTTTGCCTGTGAGTAGCACTATCGCTGACCGCCCACTAGGCAACACCTGACCCAGGCTGCAGCCTGCTCCGACATACGCTGATGTCACGTCAAGTTCTGGCTGCAGCCGGGTGTGACCTAGTGACGCGCTGCCCGATTGATGGCCTGTGGGTGGGGTTTCACCGCACATTACAGCTGAGCATCCAGCAGAGGAGAGGGAAAGTGAACGCTGGATGCTGGGCTGTGACGTGCAGTGAAACCCTACCCACAGCCCGTCAATCAGCAGGGCGCGCGTCATTGGGTCACGCCCGGCTGCAGCCGGAACTTGACGTGACATCAGTGGATGTCGGAGCCAGCTGCAGCCTGGGGTCATGTGATGCCTAGTGAGTGGTTAGCGTTAGCGCCGCTCACAGGCAAGAGTAACCACAGAAGGTATTGACAAAAACACTTGTTTCCACAGTTTAAATCAATGGGGGCAATGTTAATAGTAGTGGACAACCTCTTTAAATAAGGATGTACAAACTTGGGTAACCTTTAGGTCAATTGATTTTTTTTTAGTAGATATAAAATACAAACTCTGTCACATCAGTAGGAAAACATATAGAAATAAGCAGCAAGTAGTAAAAGCAACTAGTTATTTGGAAATATCTCCCTATCTAGACTTTAGCAGTGTCCTATTAGGTATTCAGAACAGAAAGACATGATTTATATTCCAGATTTGTATTGTATAAGTAGGCTCGGTGATGATGGCAATGAATCACTAAACATCAATATTATACTAACAATTCTTAGAAGTTTTCCAAATAAGATCCATGAATTAGGAATGATAATATTGTAAAAACTTTGACAAAATAAGATATAAAACATGTAAATCAAGGTAGGGATGTCAATTTGCTGCTTGTATCATATTTAATAAATGCAGGTAACAGGTTCCTCTAAGTCTCCAAATACAGTCGTTAGGGAAGTATTCCAGTTGTGAACATTCAGAACAGTTATCACCCATCCAGAGCAAAGATTATAAAAGTTATATCAATGGGGTCTACAGAAAATCACATCATTCTGAGACCTCAGGACACGAAACATAAAAGTTCCTTACAGATGTGGTCTTTGGTGGGATTTGGCCCCAGGACACCAGTGGTGCAAAGCACCAATGCTAACCACTGAGCCACCGTGCTATCCATGACGGAATGAAGTTGTACAGACCGGTGGTTGAGCATGGGCACTGTCACTCTATAAAGGTCCTCTATTCTTCACTGTTTTGCCTCCATTTAACATATACACCAGGAAAAAACTCCCAACATACACAGTAATAGTCAAACTTTGGACACACCTGTTCAAGCAATGTTTTTACCTGTTATTATTGAATTCTGCACATTGTAGATTCAGGCTAAAGGCAATAACACCATAAAAAAACACAAATGGAAACAAGGAGAAAATAAACATGTGTGAAACAAACTAGAATATATATTAAACCTTAGATTCCTAAAAGTACCCTCCTTTAACCCCTTACCGATATATGACATACTGGTACGTCATATGTCGGCTCCTTGCCTTTCATGCGGTCTTGCATTTAATCAGCCATCATGTGCCTTTAACACCCGCGGGTGGGGCGGAGCTCTGCCCATGCCTCTTAATTAGTTAAATGCTGCTGTCAATCTCTGATTTAATATGTATCAGCAGGGAGCACATCATTCGCACCTGCCCACCGTCATGCCCGTGATGTAATCATGGAGTGGGGATGGCTTGTCATAACAGCCGGGGGTCTGCTGATGACCCCCAGTGCTTGTCATTACGAATCTACTGTGAAAGCCGGCCGGCAGCTAGCGTTCAGAGGAGATCGTGACTTTAAGTATACATAGCAGGTCTGATGCACAAGAGATCAGACGACCACAGCTTCAAGTCCCCTAAGGGGACTATTAAATACAGTGAAAAGTAATAAAAAAAAAAAGTTTTTAAAATATAAAAAAATAATAAAACACAAAAGTTCAAATCACCCCCTTTTGCCACATTAAAAATAAAACAAAAAAATAAATAAAAAAATGCACATATTCGGTATCGCTGCATTTGTAAAAGTCAGATCTATCAAAATATAAAATAAATGAATCCGATCGGTAAACGGCAAAACGAAAAAAAAAAATCAAATGTCAGAATTACGGTTTTAAGGCCACCATGACATGCAATAAAATGCAATAAGAAGCGATCAAAACATTGTGTCTACCCCAAAAATGCTACAATTGAAAATGTCAACTCAGGGGGAGCAAAAAAAAAAGTCATCACACAGCCCCAGATTCCGAAAAAAAAAAATTATGGGTCTTGGAAAATGGCAACTAAAGTGAATTTTTTTTTTTTTTTTTTACAAATTTCCGAAAAAAAATTTCATCACTTAAAAAAATTATACATGTTTGGTATCTGTGCACTTGTACTGAGCTGGAGAATCCAATTGCTTGGGCAGTCTCACCATATAGTGAACACTGCAAATATAAAAAAAAACAATTGTGGAATTGCACTTTTTTTGCAATTTCAACACACTTGTAATTTTTTTCCCATTTTCCAATACACTATTTGGTAAAATGAATGGTGTTATTCAAAAGTACAACTCGTCCCGCAAAAAACAAGCCCCATGCGGCTATATAGCTGGAACAATAAAAAAGGTATGGCTCGTGGAAGAGGGGGAGGAGAAGACGAAAACAGAAAATCGACCGGTCATCAAGGGGTTAACTCTGATGACAGTTTTTCACCTCTTTGGTATTTTCTTAAGAAGCTTCATCAGGTCATCACCTGGAATGGCCTCCAGTGAACAGGTAAGCCTCCTCAAGAGTTTTTGTGGAATGACCAGTCATCAGTAAGTGTTTGCAACCATCAGGTAAGTTTTGCAGAGGCAGTGTTGGTACATAGCATCCTACAGTGTTGACAACTATTTCACAACTGTTCGAAAGCCATAATATTTGGTAAGAACAACTCAACTTACCAAACAGAAATTATAGTCTATCGTTACTTAAGACATGAAAGTTAGTCAATCTGGAAAATTGCCGGAACATTGAAATGCAGTTAATAAAACCATCAATCATTATGGTGAAACTAGCTATCATGAGGACACCCCCAGGAAAGGAAGACCAAGAATGAGCTTTGCTGAAGAGGATAAGTAAATCAGCGCTACCAGCTTAAGAAACCACAAATTGACAGCACCTCAGATAACAGCCCTCATATATGATTCACAGACATCAAGTTACAGCCAAATGTCAAATTTAACTATCCAGAGGAGACTACGAAAAGCAGGACTTTATGGCCAGATTGTTGCCAAGAAGACACTTCAGTGGACCACAAGAAAGAAGAGACTTGTTTGTGCCAAGCAAAGCAAGAATTGGACATTAGATCAGTGGAAATCTGTACTGTTGTCTGATGAGTCCACGTTTGAGATTTTTGGTACCAATCGCCATGTCTTTGTGAGACACAGAAAAGGTGATTGGATGGCTTCTGTGTGGTGCCCACCGCGAAGCATGGAGAGGAAGGTGTGATTGTGTGGTGGTGCTTTGCTGGTGACACTGTTTGTGATTTATTCCAAAATAAAGGTGCACTTACCCAACATGGCTACCATAGCATTCTAGAATGAACCTGGGTAGATAGGACTGGGATAGAAAAAAAGAGAGCGCTACCTAACCCTAGTAAGTATAGTAAAATTATAAGATATTTAGGTACGTCATACATGTGCTCACCTGAGCCGCTTGTGCAATTTAGGCACAACTCTAGTTACAATTCCATAGTAATGGGGGCCTCCATCAACGGTTTGCGGCTCATCTGGAGGCTGTGGTCGTTGTGGTTGGGTATCTGTCCTAGCCCTACAGTTGCCTCCACGTGGGCATAGATAAAGGATTGCTCCCGTTAGAAGATGAAGTCCCCGACGAGGAACGCAAATAGGTCAGTCTGTCCTTATCTGTACCAAAGGATGAGCCACAGAGTATAACAGTAGATTTATTAAAATTAGGCAATCAAAAATGATCACTGTATAAAATATCGCACAACGCGTTTCTGCTACAAGAGCCTTTGTCAGGTGCATGATTGCCTAAATTTAATAATTCTATTATTATACTCTGTGGCTGATCCTTTGGTACGGATAAGGAGAGACTAAACCTATTTGCATTCCTCATCAGGGACTTCATCTTCTAACGGGAGCACCTCTGGGTCAATCCTTTATCTACCATAGTATTCTGTAATGATATGCAATTTCATATGTTTTGTGCTTAGTGGGACCATCGCTTATGTTTCTGACGCGCCCCCTGGGACATATTCCTTTTTGAGGGGAATACCCGGCACCAGATCAGATGGGGGGTTGTAGTCTCCGAGCGGCTGTGACCCGGTCCCGTGCCCAGGGCGTCAAGCTCAGGGTTATGTGGCAGTCTTTACTGATGTTATTAAAGTTCGTTGTGTCGACTACGCCACCCGTTGTGATGCGGTCACTGTGGCCGCCGCTGCAGCAGGGTCCGCTGAGGCTGATGGTGGATGCGCAGCTTGGTGGGATAACCCCCAACGGGAGGGGTATAGCCTCAGAGGGGACAGGCGCAGAGGATGGGGGTTGTGGTGGTGCGGTGCAGCCGGCAATGAAGACAGACTCGGGTTGTGCAGTTAAGGGAGTTTACTTACTGCGGATGTTTCTGGTCACTCTAGCTCCAAGTGACCTCCCGAGCCGTGCTGCGTCCACCAGGTCCTGGATCCGGCCAACCCCCAAACAAGTCCGGAGCGTGGCCGTGAGCTCTCCCTCTGTCCTTTCTTCAGCCGTCCCCACCAGTGATTCACCTAAATCCAGCTCCCTCGGGCCTTCTGTTGGGCAACCTTTGGCCTCAGGTTCCCTGACCCTCCATGTGGTCTGCCTTCAGGGTGAATGTAGTGGGTGACCGTGACAGACACTGCCCACGGTCTCCGGTCTCTGGCTGGGGAATGTCTTTGCCCCCACCAGCTTGGGTTCCGGTACCCTCTTGCTGACTCCTCACCCGGTGTTCTTATTTGGGTTCTTGGGTCCCTTCTTTGTCCCCCCCTCTGGGTCTTTCTTCACTCCACTCTCTCTCCAGGGCTGTTGTTTCTTTCTCTCTCTTTCTGCAGGCTTGTCCTCTGCATCTGACTTACTCTCTGCGTCTGACCCTGATCCTAGTTGGTGCCCTCCTTATATATCCCTCTATGTGTGAGCTCAGGTGACCAGCACCCAATGAGCTCCTACCACTACCCAGACTGCTCCCCCTATCTGCCCCTACACTACATGGGATGTTCCTCCCCCCTCCCACTCCAGCCAGGAACAGGCTCGGTCGCACCTGCACATTTCTAAGTGGGAGTGCCGTCGGCCTGCTCCTCTGGAATGGGATGTATGTAGTGCATGCAGTCTATCTGAGCTCAGTTCCACACTCCTTCCTTACCCGGGAGTGGAATATCACACCTCTGGGTTGAGGTGCAATACCCCTGTAGCAGCCGAATCCTCAGGGTGCTACATTCCCCCCTGGTAAACCACAGCACGTCCTCGGGCTGCAAAGACAAAAACACCAAAACATACAAATTTTTATAAACATATAAAACATATAAAATATTATATATATATAACTTTTTCATATAGCCATCATTATAACATTCTCGTCGTCTCGTTCTTTCTTCCTCCTCTGGTCACCGTGCAACTCGTGACCAGGTAAAGTGCGACAGTCTTTTGAAAAGCAGTTCCTTATAAAACCAGTAGGGGGCGCCTTAGGAAGCGCAACTATTTACAGGGAATTTGGCCGTTCTCAGTCCCCGGCCAGGTAAGGGAAAGGGATGGCTGCTCACAGTCCTCAGCCTGGTTTGGGTAAGGGACACACGGGTTAAACTGTTCACTGGTCCCAACGGGGACTAAACTTCTCAGTAGTTACGGCTTCTTGGGTACCCCGACGGGTAACTATATACAGTTTTTCTTTACTACTGTTCTTAATCGTAGTACCTCCTAGCCTTGAACCCGTCCAGGTCTTCTGGCTCTTCCTCCCTACACCGCAGCTCCTCCTCTGTCAGGCGATGCACGTGGAGGGCGTAAGGTCCCTTGGCACACTTGTGCCGGGTGAACGTTACCTCGTCACCGACGTAGAGGTCACGGCCTTTGTGACCCTCTGGCAGGTGAGACTCGACATCCCGTCGGGTAACGAAGACGTCACCCATGGTGTTCCGGTCCTTTATGAAGCCCCACCCATGCTGCGCATTAAACTTTATTACCGTCCCGATGGTACGGGGACGATCTGCTGCATAGGGGTCCCTTCTGGTCCGACTCTTTTGCTCCGCGCTGCGGGTCCGGGCCCATTGCTCTCTGGCCCGCCTCTCCTCCCGCTCTCTCTTGAACTCTGCCAGCTGTTGACGGCAACACTCGGTACGCTCTGCTGCAGCTGCCCGAGTCTCTCCGGTGAACCCCATCAAATCTTCTCCCGTGGGGTCCCACACGAACTGGGCTTCCTCGAGTGGAGGCGAGACCCGAGTCACGGGCTTTGGAGCCGGGATCAGGGGCTCACACAAGGGCCCTAGTCTTTGCTGCCGCTCTAGCTCAGGGTACCCTTCGGGCCAGATGAAGGGCCGCCCGTCCGGCCATGTGAGCTGGCCGAAGAGGTCCTCCCCCAGGTGTGGCACCCGTGGTATTGCGGGCGCGGGCGCGGTGGTGATGGCGCCCGGGTTGCCCAGGCCTTGCGGCCAGGCCTGGGGCACCTGGAAGGTGAAGGGCACCGTTAGGACGGCGGCGCCCTGGGTTACCTGGCCTTGCGACCAGGCCGGAGGCTCCGCGGAGGTAGATGGCTCTGCTTTGGATGCGGCGCCCGGAAACGCTAGGCCCTGTGACCAGGCCGGAGGCTCTTCTTCCTGCGCCACGCTCCGGGTCACGACGCGTGACGTCACTGGGGTCGCGTCGGCGGCTTCCGGTCGGGGCCTAGTCGGTGGCGGTGTCATGGCGGTCTCGGGTACGGCAGGGGGACTTTCGGGCTCTGCGACGGGGAGCTGGGGCAGGTGGGTGGTCTTCCGGTATGGGGTATAGGCGTCCCCCTTACCTGCTGCCATACGTCTCGCTCCCTCTTCTGCGCCGTCTCCGGCCTTGGGTCCTCCCGCGTCATCCGCAGAGGTAGTCGGTGTCTTCTTCCAAGGGAGCGGGTTCCGTGGACGGATTCCAGCTTGCTGGGCCATCTCCCGGCCCCACTCCGCCAGAATCTCCCTCTGCACTCGGGCCATCCTTCCCGCGAGGCCCTCCAGGGCACTCCGCGCGCACTCCCGATCTCGGGGAAGCTGCGCCAGGATCTCCGCTAAGCCTAGCGGGGTTGTTGACTCCAGCAGGCTCCTGACCATCGGGTCGGTGCTGCTCTGCTCTGCTTCCGGCAGGCTCCTGGCCAGCGGGCCGGTGCTGCTCTGCTCTCCTCCTTTTTCCTTTTGCAGGCTCCTGGCCAGCGGGCCGGTGCTGCTCTGCTGCCGCTCCATTCCCGGGTCTACTCTTTCTCTCCTCGACTCCGGGTGCTCTCGCTCTGGACACCTTGCCTCCGGGTGCGCTCGTTCTAGACTGCTCCAAGCGACACCCATCTTTGCTCTTTTCTTTCGTCTCCTCCCACTTCGAGGGCGGTCCCGGGGCAACTCGGTGACTGTCAGCTCCAGGGGTAGTTCTTTCACGCTGACAGACACCTCCAGCATCACAGTCTCTGTTGGTGGGGGCGGTTTCCACTTTTGGCGCCATTTTCTGTCCTGGCCCACGATGGGAGGTGGCCTCTTGCCCTCCTTTGGTACGCCCATAATGGCGTCCGCTGCTCTTCCAAGGCGGGAAATCTGCGGTTTTGGCGGGAAGCGTCGCCCAGTGGCGGGAAACTCTGCAGATGGCGGGAACAAGCTGGAAATGGCGGACAATCGGCGGGAAACGACTGGTGATGGAGTCCGATGGCGTGGACCCTCCGGAACCGGCGGGAGACTTCTTTCTGAGGTAAACTTGCACTTTTCTTCAGGCACGCAGTACCCGGGTGTTGCGGGCACGTAATCCTGCCGACTACGCCAAAGTTGACGCGCCCCCTGGGACATATTCCTTTTTGAGGGGAATACCCGGCACCGGATCAGATGGGGGGTTGTAGTCTCCGAGCGGCTGTGACCCGGTCCCGTGCCCAGGGCGTCAAGCTCAGGGTTATGTGGCAGTCTTTACTGATGTTATTAAAGTTCGTTGTGTCGACTACGCCACCCGTTGTGATGCGGTCACTGTGGCCGCCGCTGCAGCAGGGTCCGCTGAGGCTGATGGTGGATGCGCAGCTTGGTGGGATAACCCCCAACGGGAGGGGTATAGCCTCAGAGGGGACAGGCGCAGAGGATGGGGGTTGTGGTGGTGCGGTGCAGCCGGCAATGAAGACAGACTCGGGTTGTGCAGTTAAGGGAGTTTACTTACTGCGGATGTTTCTGGTCACTCTAGCTCCAAGTGACCTCCCGAGCCGTGCTGCGTCCACCAGGTCCTGGATCCGGCCAACCCCCAAACAAGTCCGGAGCGTGGCCGTGAGCTCTCCCTCTGTCCTTTCTTCAGCCGTCCCCACCAGTGATTCACCTAAATCCAGCTCCCTCGGGCCTTCTGTTGGGCAACCTTTGGCCTCAGGTTCCCTGACCCTCCATGTGGTCTGCCTTCAGGGTGAATGTAGTGGGTGACCGTGACAGACACTGCCCACGGTCTCCGGTCTCTGGCTGGGGAATGTCTTTGCCCCCACCAGCTTGGGTTCCGGTACCCTCTTGCTGACTCCTCACCCGGTGTTCTTATTTGGGTTCTTGGGTCCCTTCTTTGTCCCCCCCTCTGGGTCTTTCTTCACTCCACTCTCTCTCCAGGGCTGTTGTTTCTTTCTCTCTCTTTCTGCAGGCTTGTCCTCTGCATCTGACTTACTCTCTGCGTCTGACCCTGATCCTAGTTGGTGCCCTCCTTATATATCCCTCTATGTGTGAGCTCAGGTGACCAGCACCCAATGAGCTCCTACCACTACCCAGACTGCTCCCCCTATCTGCCCCTACACTACATGGGATGTTCCTCCCCCCTCCCACTCCAGCCAGGAACAGGCTCGGTCGCACCTGCACATTTCTAAGTGGGAGTGCCGTCGGCCTGCTCCTCTGGAATGGGATGTATGTAGTGCATGCAGTCTATCTGAGCTCAGTTCCACACTCCTTCCTTACCCGGGAGTGGAATATCACACCTCTGGGTTGAGGTGCAATACCCCTGTAGCAGCCGAATCCTCAGGGTGCTACATTTCAACCGGACAATGACCCAAAAAACACCTCTGGGCTACTGTATCTACGTAAGGGCAATGTAACCAAGAAATAAAAGGCTGGAGGCTACGTCAGATCACAAAGCCTCCACAAACATCCGACCTCAAACCAATTAAGATGGTTTTGCATGAGTTGGACGGAGAGTGAAGACAAAGCAGCCAACAAAAGCTCAGCAGCTTTGGGAACTTCTTCAAGACTGTTGAAAAGTCATTCTAGGTGACCACCTGATGAAGGTGCTTAGGAAAATACCAAGGCTGTGTAAAGTTGTCATCAGAGTAAAAGGGGGGTATTTCGAAGAATTTAAAGATCAACATATTCTAATTTGCTTGTTTCTTTACTCCTTTTCCACATGTGCTCCTTCGTTGTTTTGCTGCTTTCAGTCTGAATCTACAATGTGCAAATATTCCAACAAGAACAAGGAAAACCACTGCATGAACAGGTGAGTTCAAATTTTTTTACTGGTATACATTAAATGAAAGCTGTGACAGAGGCCTAACAGGACACTATTTTGTCCTCTATCTGAGAATGGAGCCCTTCAGACCAGTGATGAGCAAGTATGTTCGGTTAAACCTTTTGGCGAGTATGCTCGGGCGAGTGCCGAGTAGCTTCAGCGTACTCAGTGATATGTTTGAATCACTCCCGTGTGCATGATTTGTGACTGTTTGACAGCTTTAAAAGACATGAGGAATGTTTGTTTCTTAAGCATTCCTCACATGTATTAAAGCTGTCAAACAGTCGCAAACCATGCACACGGGAGCGATTCAAACATATCACCGAGTACGCTGAAGCTACTCGGCACTCGCCCGAGCATACTCGCCGAAAGGTTTAACCGAACATACTCGCTCATCACTACTTCAGACACATTTTTTTCATTTGTAAAGAAAATAATGTGATACATTTAAAGATGTCAAAATGTGAGAAGTAAAAGACACATAACTAATGATTAAAAAAAAAAGCAAAAACAAATTATGTAATAGGAAAAATTATAATTAAAAATGTTAAATATCTTAATATATATTAGGGTGCCATAGCGGAGGGACTTAGGAAAAGACTTACTTGTTGAATGCTTTTTTGGAACAGTTTGTACAAAAGAAAATGTCAGAGGAATTGCTTGGTCAAAAGTATATTTGCTGGTAAAGGTCACCAACACGAGAAGTACAGAATCAAAAATAGACATGTCAGTTCAGTGGGTCCAAACCTGTGTGTTCTGCACAAATAAATCACTTTCATAAGTAGACCTTTACTTTGAAGACTAATAAAACTAATTTATGAGTTGTTTTTTGGAGAAATGAAAAATACTCAATATCTGTGTTGGCAGACTTTATCTGGCTTATTGGCTCATGCAGTTCTACCTTTTTTTGTATAGAAAAGATGACTGGACCAATGTACAATACAAGCAATTCTACCTCCGATGTCCCCCTTATTTCTTTATAGATTGTAAGCTCTTGGGAGCTGGGCCATCATTCTATTGTTTGAATTGTTGATTAGTTTGTAACCCTCTAAAGTCTGATCTCGTCTGGACATGTATCTGCTCTGGATTGTATTTCAGATATATATATAAAAAAATGTTAATAAATATATTATTAATATTGCAGTGAATGTAGAGTAAATGTCAAAAATGGATTGTCCTGCCATGAGAAAAATGGAAATCAGCTTAGAGTTTTATCAAACAACAAAAGAGTCATAGTCACCTTCCTGATCCCCCACCACTCCGTTTTCTGTGATTTCTGGCTCCCTACCAGCAGATAAGTAGTAAGGATGTAATTCTACTGTTGAAATATATTTTATAAAAGCTTTTAATACTCCTCCACATATAAATTTGTTACATGAAATAGTAGTGCCGAGGCTTCTATAAAATAGGTGTATAAAATAAAATAACAATATGGAGCCTAGAAAGCAGAGAGTTATCATTATTCATAACGATAACAAACAGAGCTGAGAGTTACATGTGGGATTACAGCTAAGTGCCAAAACAAAGTGTCTTTAAAAGCGTGATAATAAGCGAGTCAGGGAGGTGTAATATGCCAATGTGTTTTTTCGATTTGTCACGTGTCATGTCCCAAAATGCTATTAACCTGCAAATATAGGGTTAATCTGTAGGTAATAGGGTTCTAAAGCCGTGCGGCCACTCAACCGGAAGCTCAGCTACCGGGAGGAAATGAACTTTATTCTTCTTTTCCAACAGTCTAATGTATACGAGGGCCTCCCAACTCTCCTTCTACTGATGATGTCGGGAGAGATAAGCGTTAGGCACTTGGGCATTTTAACTCTTAATCTCTCCAGGAGATATAATCTGTTGCCAGAGCTGTTTGGCAGCCTTGTTTTCCCACTTTGAAAACTCGCGAACACTAGAGCAACCTGATCTCTCACGTTCATAGGGGAGTGAGATCGCTGATGGCTGAATGAGTGCTTGGCCGTCTGTTATTGCATGTGTATGGCTAGCTTAACGGGAACCTGTCAGTAGGATCAACCCTCCTAAACCGTCTATATGGGCATGTAGGTCACAGGAAACTGAATAAAATGATAACTTGATAGCTCTGGTCCGATGTCTTACTCCAGAAAAATCCAAATTTTTCTTATACAGTATGTAAACGAGCTGTTAAGATCTATGGGCCGGACATAGATCTCCCTGAGAATCTGCCTCTAGAGTATATTTTAAATAAAAGGGGCATTACCAATAGAGCCGGCTCTTTTTGGTGATCTGGATCACTGGGCTCTGCTAACCAAAAAGAGCCAGATCTATTGGATCCTACATGGATCCTTATTAAATAGATGTTCACCCACACATTTAAGATGAAATTAACAGTCAAAACCCCACTCACCCATGACCAAAACCTCTCCCACTTGTAGTCAGCCAATAAAATCGATGGGTGAGTGGGATTTGGTTCAACTGGTCAGGGTTTCAGCTACTGAACACCGTAATTTTACCACCAGTGAGAGTCATTCAGAGAATTTAGTTGCTCTCACTAAGAATAGTGGTAGCTGGTTCTTCATCTCAGATCGGTCGCAAATGACCCATCACTAATGTAATGGCCGCTCTCTGCTCTCCCGATCTCACTGCAGAGCTGTGTGTGATTATAACTGCCACAACTGCGGCTTCTTCTCAGCTTCAGCTTCCATCTCACAGGCAACCAGTGTTGCAATATTGTTGTGACGCGCCCCTGGGCCTGCTGTGTCATGCGGCATCGCGCGCACGGGGGCTTACCCGGAGCCGGATCATATGGGGGTAGTAGTCTCGTGGCGGTGACCCGGTCCGTGCCCAGGGAGTCAAACTGAGCGGCAGTGTTTAGCAGAAGATGGTACGGTGTTCGACTATGCCACCCGTTGAATGCAGCTATGAAGCCGCCGCTGCAGGGCAGACCGCTGAGGCCGGTGGTAAGGTTGTGCAGCGTAGCTGGTAGAACCCCCAACGGGAGGGGTATGGCCTCAGGGCAGCCGACGTGTTTGAAGGGGGTAGCAGGAACCACTCAGAGACGGTGCGGTGTAGTTCAGGGTCTTTACTGGTGACAAGATAGACCCTCCCGGAGTACTGGCTAGCGATCGGGGCCTGGTCAGTCCGTGAGCTGATGGAATCTCCCCTGGCCAGGCGGAGTTGTAGGCCTCCCCAACTAATCGTACTCTTCTGGCTACCTTGCTAGAGGCGGGTAAAAGTAGCCCACGTCCCTGAGTGTACCGTGTGGTGCTCACCCGTATTGCCGGTGACTCGGGGCCTTTTGGTAGCTTCCACTCCACGTCGCGGTGCTGGTCCCTTGCGTGTGACCGTGCCTTCGGGTTTCTTGGCCAGAGGACCTGAAATCCCCTGCCGGGCGGTTTCTGCTGCTGGGTAAGGATTAGTCCCCACAGCCTCGGACTCCGGGTCCGGTAAGAACTCTTCAATCAGGGCGAGCTCTACAGCTTCCAGCCCCTGATCTCTTTTAACACCGCTCCCACAGAGCTCCTGATCTTTCTTGTTCCTAAAGCTGCTCCACCACAGACCAGACTGTGTCTCTGTCTGTGTTCTCTGCTCTTTCTCTACTCTCTAACCCTGCCTCAGCCCCAGCTTTATATAGGGGAAGTTCTTCCCCTCCCAGGACTGGGCAGGAGGTGTGGCATGCATAGGATGTCTGACCAGGAAACCTCCCACCTGCTCACAGACGTAATATTGCTATTACTGTGGAAACCAGACCCCTGGGGTGCCACATTCCCCCCTAGTGAAATTTAGTACTCCGGGACTAAACATATTTTTGTAAAACATAACAAGTAAAAACAGAAACAGTACAATAAGGAAAAACACATTAGGATGGTCACGGAATGTCCGCAACCGGGTGCAGTCTTTGAAGAAAACTAAGGTGTCCATTTCACCATGAGACCGGGAGCCGTAACCAGGTAGGGGTCTGTCCTACCCCGAGTCCTTAACAGTCTTAGTCCTTTCCTGGGTTACGCTCCAACATATGTACAAAGGATTCCGGATAATCCATAAACGACATCTATAAAATAACTAGAAATACACAATTATTTACAAGTAACAGAAAACAGATAAATACAAATAAACAGTCTAAACACCTAGATCCTCCAACGTACGGGCAACTGGCCTCTAGTGGCTCTAGTGGACCTACGGAGCTGACTGACTGGTCCTGAGCTACCAGGTGTAGGAGCTGTCAAAGGTAAACTGGGCAGCTGTCTACAGGCTCTTTGGCTCACTAGGGGTACGGCAGGCTCACTATACGCAGAGGGTTGATCCTCCTGGTCTGCTTGTGTGGGGTCTTCTGCCTCCTGGACCGGCTGCTCTTCCAGCTCTACCTGTTTCTCCGTAGGCACTTGGGATGCTGGTTGGAGGAAGGTGAGGACGGGTACCACAACAGCGCCATTTACTTGAGTCCAAGACCGAGGGAAGTCTCCGAGTACAGTACTAACCATCTCCTCCCTTTCCTCTACGGGTTGAGGATTTTCTTGATCTTCTTCAGGGTTTCGTAACTGCTCGGGACACTTCTTCAGATGATCTCGGGAGACAATGGCTGTGGTTTCTCCTCCGTCCTTACTGATTATGCAGACTTTCGGGTTCTCATGGCTTGAGGGTAGTACGGTGTACGGGTCCTTCTCCCACTGGTCGTCCAACTTGTGGAGGCGTCTCTTCCTCTTCAAGACCTGCTCTCCAGGTACCAGGGGAACAGCGGGAGCACACTGGTTGTAAGTCTTCTCCTGTCTTTCTCTAGCTTGACAGAGACTTCGCTCCACGCTCTCCTGTACTTTCCGGTACTGCTGCTGCCTTTCTGTGTCCCAGTCTGCTTCTGGTGAAGTGTCCTCGGGTGTCAGGACTCCCATCTCCAGATCAACAGGAAGCTTACCAGGTCTTGCTCTCATTAGGTAAGCCGGGGTACAGTTGGTAGAACCTACCGGGATGTGGTTGTATAGGTCCACCAGATCAGGCAGTTTCTCAGGCCACAGATTGCGTTCTTCCAGGGGCAATGTTTTCAGAAGATCTATCACCACCTGGTTCATTTTCTCGCAGAGCCCATTGGTTTGCGGATGATAGGGTGTTGTTCTTATCTTCCGGCAGCCATACAGAGTACAGAACTCCTGGAAGACTTCCGCTTCAAAGGCAGGTCCCTGGTCCGTCAGCACCTGCTCCGGGTATCCGTGTGGACGGCAGAAGTGCTGCTGGAAGGCTCTAGCTGCTGTTTGAGCCGTTAAGTCCTTGACCGGGACCACCACCAGGAACCGGGAGTAATGATCTTCGATTGTGAGGGCGTAGACATACCCAGATCTGCTTGGAGCCAGTTTCACATGGTCCAGGGCTACCAGTTCCAGTGGCTGTCGGGTGATGATGGGCTGCAAGGGAGTCTTCTGGCTGGCACGGTCCTTCCTTCTTAGGTGGCACGGTCCACAGTCTCTGCACCACCTCTCGATGGCTCCTCTCATGCCTACCCAGTAGAATCGCTCACGCAATAAGAACTCCAGCTTCTTCCACCCGAAATGTCCTGCTCCGTTGTGGTACGCCTCCAGAATCATAGCCGCGTCTCGTCTGGGGACCACTACCTGCCAGGTCAACTCATGTGTTCGAGAGTTAACCATTCTCCGGCACAACTTCTCCCTGTAGAGGAACAGCCTACTTTTCTCCTTCCACAGTTGCTTAGTCTCCTCCGGAGCGTCTGGGTCAAGGCGGGCATCTGGCTGAGTCAACATCTCCTTCACCAGTCGGACGGCGGGGTCACTGTCTTGCGTTTCCGCCCAGTTGTAATGAGGTAAAGGGTTGAACGTAGCGGATTGCTTACCCCTTACATGGTGGGAATACTGGGTAGTCCCATGCCGGTGGAACGCGGGAAGTTCAACTTCTTCCAGTCCCTCTGGATCTTCCCCCACGTCCGGTAGGTTTGGCATTCTGGACAAGGCATCCGCGTTGGTATTGGAGCGTCCTGCCCGGTATTTGATTGTGAACTCAAAGTTGGACAGGCGGGCCATCCACCTCTGCTCCAGGGCACCGAGTCTTGCTGTGTCCAGATGTGTCAACGGGTTGTTATCCGTGTACACAGTAAACCGGGAAGAGGCGAGGTAGTGCTTAAAGCGTTCGGTGACTGCCCACACCACTGCCAGGAATTCTAGCTTGAATGAGCTGTAATTCTCAGAGTTTCTTTCGGTGGGTCGCAGTTTTCGGCTGGCGTAAGCAATTACCCGTTCTTTCCCCTGCTGGATCTGGGACAGTACGGCTCCTAGCCCGATGTTACTTGCGTCGGTGTAGAGGATAAAGGGCTGGCTGTAATCAGGGTACGCCAGGATTTCATCCCCCGTGAGGGCCATCTTCAGCTGGCGGAAGGACTCTTCTTCCAACTTCTCCCATCTGAAGGGCGGCTTCTGGTTCTTGGCCTTCCTGGACTGGCCTATCAGGAGGTCCTGCATAGGAGCTGCCTTTTTGGTGAAACCGGGAATGAACCTTCGGTAGTAGCCTACCAACCCGAGGAACTGCCGCACTTCCTTTACGCTGGAGGGGCTTGGCCATTCCTTAATTGCGGTGATCTTATCAGGGTCGGAAGCCACTCCGTCAGCACTCACCACGTGTCCCAGGTACTGCACCTTTGGTTTCAGGAGGTGACACTTGGAGGGTTTCACCTTTAGGCCGTAGTTTGCCAGGGCTTCGAACACTTCTGCCAGGTGTTTCAGGTGGTCCTCGTAGGTCTTGGAGTAGACGATGACATCGTCCAGGTATAACAGGACCGTCTCGAAGTTTCGGTGTCCCAGACAGCATTCCATCAACCGTTGGAAGGTTCCTGGTGCGTTGCAGAGTCCGAACGGCATGCAGGTAAACTCGCTAAGTCCCATCGGGGTGGTGAATGCGGTCTTCTCCCGGTCCGCCTCTGCTACAGGAACCTGCCAGTACCCGCTAGTGAGATCCAAAGTGGAGAAGAAGTTAGCAGATTTTAAAGCAGCCAAAGACTCCTCTATCCTTGGTAAGGGGTACGCATCTTTGTGTGTGATACGGTTGATTTTCCGGTAATCTACACACATTCTCATGGTGTTGTCTTTCTTTTTAACCAAGACTAGTGGAGCTGCCCAGGGGCTACAGCTATCCCTGATTACCCCAGCCTCCTTCATGTCTCTAAGCATCCCCTTGGCGTGTTGGTAGTGTGCAGGGGGTACGGGTCGGTATCTCTCCTTTATGGGAGGATGGTCTCCCGTGGGGATGTGGTGTTCTACCCCCTTTACTCGCCCGAAGTCTAACGGGTGTTTACTAAACACTCTCTCGTACTCTTGAACCACCCGATAGACTCCTTGTTTCTGGTGTGAGGGAGTGGAGTCAGTACCCAGATGTAGTTGCTGACACCAGTCCTCTATTGTTTTCTTAGAGCCGTTACCTTCCTCTGGTTGAGATGGAGGCAAGGGTTCCACGGCCTGTACAGAATTCTGATTGATGGTATACAATTTGGCTAGCGTAGCATACCGGGGCAGGTACACT
The DNA here is from genome assembly GCF_046119375.1 of Phyllobates terribilis. Taxonomy (NCBI): domain Eukaryota; kingdom Metazoa; phylum Chordata; class Amphibia; order Anura; family Dendrobatidae; genus Phyllobates; species Phyllobates terribilis. Next base: position 210,144,912 of record NW_027362767.1, on the reverse strand, counting down.
TCCCTCTTCCCGATATTTATTATGCGAACGGGCACCCTCCCATGGCGTACATCAACCACCCCCCGTGCTGTCAAAATGGTGGGCCTACTGTCTGAGTAGACGGGTTCTACCATTGCTTGGTAGTCTCTACCTCTTAGACCAATAGCTGCCCGGCACCAAATCATCATTTCACTTTTTGGGGGCATGGCAATAGGGAAAGGGTCACACATTCTCACGCTTCCAATCTCACCACCGGAGAGTTCCACCTGTTGCCGTCGCATCAGTGCCCGGATCTCTTTTTGGAGCACTCGCTGCTGGCCGGAGCTGGCGTTCTTGGCAACCTGCTGTAAAATGAAAATCACCTCTGCAAGACAATTTTCAATCACATTAGTTCCTAGAGTTATCTTTGGGTGACTCTCGCGCTTGTCAATGTCTACAATGATCAGTCCCTGTGCTGCCAGTTCGACTCTACCGATTTTAATGTTCATCTCTTTGAATCCGATCTGTGGCACGGGTTGACCATTGCTGGCGATGATACTCAGGTCGTCGTCAGGGTAGCGGGTTATATCCGAGTCATTCCAGTACTGCTTGAAGAGCACGTACGGGATGGTGGTGACCTGTGACCCGGTGTCAAGTAGGGCACTCATAGGAATGCCATCCAGTACCACAGGCAAGACTGGACGTCCTCCCACATATTTGTCACGCCAGTTCGATGGGCCTGGTGATCTTATTCCTGGGGGTTGGCCCTCTACCCCAGGTTGTGCCAGTTTAAAGGACAGTACCTTGCCATATGTCCGGGTTGATTGCAGCGGCGGCAGATGGGTTGTCCGTCCTTGTTGTATCGGTCGCTGGGTCTTCCTCTGGCCGGTGGGGTCCTCCTTGGTCGACACCACGGGATGTCCTCCGGTCCGGATGCCAGCTGGATCTTCCCTGGAGCAGCAACCTGTAAAGACTGCACAGTTCGGGTTAGCGCAGCTACGCTTTTAGCTAGCTCTTGGACCTGATGGTGCAGGTCTGGAGCCGGGTCATTGTTCAAAGCCTGCGCATCAGCTCCCACAGGCCCTGCAGACAAGGGCGCCGCCTCCTGGTGGTAAGCGGTAGTAGGGCGCCTGTGGGTCACAACGCCACCCGGTGCCGGTTCTCGGAGCACCCGGATGGCTCTGTCCTTGAACTGTGCAAAGTCCAGATGAGGATCCTGTAAGGCCATTGCCCGCAACTGGGTTCGGTGGGCATTGCAATATAGTCCCTCTATAAATTGTTCGGTCAACAGCCTGTCCTCGTTTCCCACGCTGTCAGGGTCGGTCTGCTTAATGGCTCTCAGGGCCTCTTGTAGGTTTAGTGCATAGTCCCTTATATTCTCATGTGCTCGCTGTTTGCACCCGTAGAATCTAAGCTTAATCTCGGCTGAGGTGCGGGTATCAAAGGTGTCCTTCAGCCGGGTTAATATCCCTGCGACAGTCCTCCTCCCAGGTGGCCAGGACTTTACCTCCCTTTGGGCTGCCCCGGTTAGTTGGGCCACCAGGATGCTCACTTTTTGTTTTTCTGTGAGGGGGTACACCTGGAAGAGGCTATCCAGCTTTTCTCTAAAGTCATTCAGGGTATGTGACTCCCCTGAGTACTGAGGTAGCCAGGCTGCCCCCGGGATATAGGGCATAGTGAAAGGCATGACCGCAGCAGCGGTGGCGCTGGCGGTGGCTGCGGAAGTGAAGCTCTCCTCCGTATCCGACATCTTCCTCCCCCCTAGTGGACCGTGGCCTACCTTGCGATGATCCTCTTCGGTAGGCCGCGGCTCCGCAGTGGATCGTCAGGGTCGAGGACCTTCCGTCGCGCTCCTATGACGTCGGCGTCTGCTGGGCTCCTTCCAGGACCTTACGCAACGTCCGGACGTGAGGCGGGGCTTCAGTTCTCGCGGGCTTTTCGGAGTCCACGCCCCTCTTCTTCCTGCGCGGCGTCTTCAAGATGGCGTCCAACAGCGGGAAAACTCCACGGATGGCGAAAAGAAGGCAGAAGATGGCGCCGAATGGCGGGAAAACTTCACGGATGGCGGGAAGAAGGCAGAAGATGGCGCCGGATGGCGGGAATCTTCACCACAGGTAAGTTTAAAAGTCTCTTTTTCAGGCACGCAGTACCCGGTGGTTGCGGGCACGAAATCCTGCCGACTACGCCAAAAGATGACGCGCCCCTGGGCCTGCTGTGTCGTGCGGCATCGCGCACGGGGGCTTACCCGGAGCCGGATCAGATGGGGGTAGTAGTCTCGTGGCGGTGACCCGGTCCGTGCCCAGGGAGTCAAACTGAGCGGCAGTGTTTAGCAGAAGATGGTACGGTGTTCGACTACGCCACCCGTTGAATGCGGCTATGAAGCCGCCGCTGCAGGGCAGACCGTTGAGGCCGGTGGTAAAGTTGTGCAGCGTAGCTGGTAGAACCCCCAACGGGAGGGGTATGGCCTCAGGGCAGCCGACGTGTTTGAAGGGGGTAGCAGGAACCACTCAGAGACGGTGCGGTGTAGTTCAGGGTCTTTACTGGTGACAAGATAGACCCTCCCGGAGTACTGGCTAGCGATCGGGGCCTGGTCAGTCCGTGAGCTGATGGAATCTCCCCTGGCCAGGCGGAGTTGTAGGCCTCCCCAACTAATCGTACTCTTCTGGCTACCTTGCTAGAGGCGGGTAAAAGTAGCCCACGTCCCTGAGTGTACCGTGTGGTGCTCACCCGTATGGCCGGTGACTCGGGGCCTTTTGGTAGCTTCCGCTCCACGTCGCGGTGCTGGTCCCTTGCGTGTGACCGTGCCTTCGGGTTTCTTGGCCAGAGGACCTGAAATCCCCTGCCGGGCGGTTTCTGCTGCTGGGTAAGGATTAGTCCCCACAGCCTCGGACTCCGGGTCCGGTAAGAACTCTTCAATCAGGGCGAGCTCTACAGCTTCCAGCCCCTGATCTCTTTTAACACCGCTCCCACAGAGCTCCTGATCTTTCTTGTTCCTAAAGCTGCTCCACCACAGACCAGACTGTGTCTCTGTCTGTGTTCTCTGCTCTTTCTCTACTCTCTAACCCTGCCTCAGCCCCAGCTTTATATAGGGGAAGTTCTTCCCCTCCCAGGACTGGGCAGGAGGTGTGGCATGCATAGGATGTCTGACCAGGAAACCTCCCACCTGCTCACAGACGTAATATTGCTATTACTGTGGAAACCAGACCCCTGGGGTGCCACAGTTGCAATACAGCAGAGCTGTGAGAGCTGCAGCAAATGTGTTTGCAAGAAGACAAAGTTCAATTCTACATGTCTCACCCTGGTAACGCCTCCTTTCATATAAAATAATCTCTGGGGGCAGATTCTCATGGAGATCAGGGTCCGGCCCACAGCTCATTTACATATAAGAAAAACATGGATTTCTCTAGTATAAAACATTGGATCGCAGATACCAAGGTGTCATGTTATTCAGCTTCCTATGACCTACATGCCCATATAGACGGCTTAGAAGGATTGATCTTACTGACAGATTCCCTCTAACCATTTTAGGACCGAGCCATTCCCCATCGTTCATACATGTGGCGTTAAAGGGCATCTGTCAGTAGGATCAACCCTGTAGTATGAATGATGTCTATATGGACATGTAGGTTATAGAAAGTTAAATCAAATGATACTTTCATATCTGCAATCCGATGAATGGTTCCTGAGAAATCCACATTTTTCTTGTTTGCAAATGAGCTAAAAAAGATCTCTTTGCCAGGTTAATCAGGAACCATTCACCAGTATCCAGCCCGCAGCTGTCAGTTTTGCCTGGCTGGTTATCAAAAATACAGGGGAACCCACGCCATTATTTTTATTTATTAATCTATAGCACAGGCGCCGGCAGATGAATACTCCCATCAGTCACGCCTGCATTTGCGTGGGCTGATTAGTATAGTAGTCCCATCTGCCGTCATCTGTGACCACAGGTAAAACTCTGGTCACAGCTGCGGGCTCACGCTGTCATCAGCCCTCTGATCTGCGATAATGATCTTACCGCCAATCAAAGGCAATGTTTGCTGCGCTGTCATGCAGATGACAGCGAGAGGAACACCCAGGGTTCGGTGTGCCAGACCCGAACAGTAACACGGACTTCCTGATGAAATCCACGTTCGGGGTCTGTGCCAGAACTGTAGGTTTTTGGTACGAATCTCAAACTTTACTGTTCAGGTTCGCCCATCTCTAGTTAGAGGTATTGGTGGATGAAAAACTCAAATTTAGTGAGCAGTGCCAGGCAGCTGCTACCAAGGCAAACAAAATCATTTGAAGATGCTCATGATAAGAATACAGATTTGCCTCTATACTGCTATAATACCAGTCAGGCCACACTGGGAATGTGGACAGTTTTGGGCTCTGGTGTATAATAAGGGCATTCTCTAGAGAATTATACACATTTTTAAACAATGTTAAATCAGGGTAGATTGAGAATATGTTTTAATTTAATTTTATATTTGGATTTATAGAAATGAAAAATTAGGCTAAATATCGACAAATCAAATAAAACACAAAACAAATTCTATACGTACTAAGAAATAGATTCAATGCAATAAAATTAAGTGGGGCAGATGTGGAAGGGATTTGGGAATATAAGTGGATCATAATCTGAATTATAGAAATCAATGCCAAGGAGCTGCTGCCAGGACATTTTGTCAGATTTACAGAATGCTGTAGGATCTCATAATTTAAAGAAACATTACATTTTCTCAGTATTAGACCAATGCCAATCCAGAATCCACTAATGTCAGGACAATTGACTATACAGTATCTTCTTCTGTTGCAGAAAAGTTTTGCTTTTTCTACAGAACTTAAAGTGGTGCCTTTGAATTATTATTGGATCAATTGGTCTGGATAGCACAATTTTTTACTGAATACAACATTTGTTAAACAATTTAACAACAAAAGTAGCCAAAATGGCTTATATACAGAATGGGATGAAATGTTCAACTTGAAAGTAAGAGCAGGGAGAAAATTGAAAGGATTATGTTATGCTGTGACTGTAGAAAATCAGGGGCATTCATTACAGGTGGCGGAAAGGAGATTCTGGCAGCTAAATAGGAAAGGATTCTTTATTGTTAATGTCTGACTGCGGCATGTAACACGCGCCGGCAGGTGTGGCGTCATTCCAACTACCCATCGGCGTGCCCTTGACATGATTGCGGGGTGCCAATGGGTTGTCATAATTGGTGGGGGACTGCTGAAGACCCCCATGTCTGTCATGACGTTTCTCCTTGGAAAGCCAGCCTGTTACTGGCGTACATAGGAGGTCGTGATTTTAGTTGCACCTAGCAGAGCTGATGCCCTGCTATGTATAGTACAAGCGATTAGATGATCACAGCTTTAAGTCCCCTAAGGGGACTATTAAATACAGTAAAAAGTAAAAAAATAAAAAAAGTTTTCCAAAATTACATCAGTAAAAACATCAGCTCAGGGAGCAAAAAAAATAAGCCCTCAGACAGCGCCATATTGTGAAAAATGTAAACGTTAATGGTTACGGAAAATGGCGAAAAAAGCTAATTTTTTATTTTCTTTGCAATTCTCCGAATTTTTTTTTTCATCAAGTAAATAAAAAAAACCTATACACTTTTGGTATCTGCTATGTGAACGGAAAAATTAAAAAGTTATGGCTTTTGGAAGAAGGAGAGGAAAAAATGAAAATGAAAAAACTGAAGTTTGAAGATTACAAATAAGGAAAGTTTTCATGATATAACTTATATCCCACTATTATATTAAATATATTTTCAGATGTATTCATAACATCACTTATCGTTTACTATTAGGATAATAAAGAAGGATTTTCAGAAGAGCAATTCCACAACCAAACAGTTAAGAAAGATCAATATGAAAAGGAAAAGAATGTAGAAAACCTTTCAACTGGATTTAGTTATTAAAGAGGTTACAGAAAAATGAAACTTTAAGTTCTAAAAAAATTAGCAGATAATTTAGAATGTGTCATTAAAATTGAAATATAGCAAGAATAGGCTTTCAGTTCTTTGCTGGGTAAGGTAAAGAACCAATCCTTCATCTGTTTATGGTAATGTTTTTTCTTGGAACACAGTTCAGTCTGTATAACAAAAGGGAAATGTGAAAAAAAAACCTTGATCTATCACCCTGTTTTAGAAAAATGGATCGTGAGTCTTGCCTAATTTATAAAAAAAAAAGTCTGTACTTTAAATGCCGACATCGCAATCTGAGGACATTCATTTTTCTTCTTTGTTTGTTTTTACTTTGTAACAAATTCACAAATTACTTACATTACACAAGACAATGTTTACTAACTAAACTTTCCTATTTTGTGACACATCAAATTAATATAAATGTTTTAATTAAAGTCATGTGTTTTTAGATCAAGCAGAGAAAAAAAATAAGAAATTCCCTTATAATTTACAATTTCTAAAGCAAATACCAGCAAGTCTAAAAAAAACCCTTTTATTCTGCAATTACAGCTAGGTCCAAATATATTTGGATAGTGACACAGGTTTTGGCATTTTAGCTCTTTATCAAAATATATTCAAGATACAGTTATATATTCAATATGGGCTTAAAAGACTCGGCCTTAATTTGAGGGTATTCACACCCTACTTGGAGGAAGGGTTTATGAATTACAGCTCTTTAATATGTAGCTGCCTCTATTTAAAGGGATCAAAAGTAATTGAATGATTATATCAAAAGCTCTTTAATTGGCTGCATGGGCCATTTCCTCATTAATCCATCAACAATTAAGAAGGTAAAAGGTCTGGAGCTGATTTTAAGTGTGGCATTTTCATTTTGATGCTGTTGCTGTGAACCCACAACATGCGGTCAAAAGAGCTCTCAATGGAACAGAAACAGACCATCATTAGGTTGGAAAAAAGAAGAAATCCATCAGAGAGATAACAGAAATATTAGAAGTTGTAAAATCAATAGTTTGGTACATTCTACAAAAAGAGAGCTCACCGGTGAGCTCGGGAACTCAAAAAGGCCTGGATGTCCACGGAAGTCAACAGTGATGGATAATCGCACAATCCTTTCCATGGTGAAGAAAACCCCTTCACAACATCCTACAAGTGAAGAACACTCTATGGGAATTATGTGTCTCAGTATCTACATGTACCGTAAAGAGAAGACTTCAAGAGAGCAAATACAGAGGGGTCACCACAAGGTGGAAACCATTAATCAGCCTTAAAAATAGAAAGGCCAGATTAGACCTTTCCAAAAAAAAAACCTCTAAAGAAGCTGCCCAGTTCTGGAAAAGCAAAACTAACATCAACCTGTACCAGAATGATTGGAAGAAGGAAGTATGGAGAAGGCTTGGAACGGCTCTCAATCCAAAGCACAGCACAACCTGTGGAGGCAGTGTGATGGCTTGGGCATGCATGGCTTCCAGTGGCCCCAGGTCACTAGTGTTTATTGATGATGTGATTGAAGACAGAAACAGCCGGATGAATCCTATGTGTACAGGGCGATACTTTCTGCTCAGATTAAACCAAACGCAGTAAGGTTGATAAGATGGCGCTTCCAGGACAGATGGACAATGACCCAAAACATACTGTGAAAGTAAAAAGTGCAATATTCTGCAATGGCCGAGTCATCATCAGATCTCAGTCACAATGAGCAGCACTTCACAGGCTGAAGGCAAAACTTAATACAGTAAGAGCCACAAACAAGCGAGAACTGAAGTCACTGGAGAAAAGGCGGCAAAGACTCACACCGGAGGAAACCAGCGATGGTGACGTCCATGGTGTCCAGATTTCAGGCAAAAGATTCTCTACAAAGTAGAATAAAAAATGAACATTTTATTTATGGTAAAGTTATTAGTCCAATTACTCTTGAGCCCCTGAAATAAGGAGGCTCTGTAGAAAAATGGTTGCGATTTCTAAACATTTCATAGGATATTTTTATTCAACCCTTTTAAATAAATCTGGAAGTCTCCACTACAAATGCATCTCAGTTGTTTCATTTTAAACAAAAAATAGCAAAATAGCGGCCTGCAGAGCTGAAATCACAGAGATTCTACCACTGGCTAAATATTTCTGGACCTAACTGTATAAGGGAATACCTGCAGACCAGACTTTAAAGGGATTGTGTTTTTTTTTTGTTTGTTTTTACCAATTAAATTCAAATACGTTTTTACCTACGTTATTTTTTCTGTTTTTCTTTATTTTTTCCTGATTCGTATGTTTGCTTTATTATATTTCTTTAAACAAATATGGGGATGACCAAAGTTTCTGGGCTGCTGCTAACAGCATTCAAAGACATGCTTTACGGCAGGCACGTGAACTATTCTATTGAGCGGAGATGTTCATTGACTTCTATGGGAGTATTTTCTAAGCTTGTTACGTGACATGAGCAATGGTTGCTGTTCAGGAAGGAAAAGGAGGTGAGCTGAGACCATCACCGGTTGGTAAACTTCCTGCTTTATAACTGATGACTTTCCTTATGATGTATTGTAACCCTTTGTGACAATAATGAGTACAAATATATAACAAAAAAATAAATAAAAATATGCACAGCATTTTGTGTAATACATAAAAAAGATGAATTGCAAAATGGAGGGGTTCCCAACAAGGAGAGGTTCACTTCTTATTAGTGGTATTCGCATGTAACCCAAGTAGGGTTGGAAAATGGGGTAAACTACGAAGCCGATCCCGGTAAATCCTTGAATCAGTCCAATTCTTGCACTGGACACTTTAGGGCTAAGTGCACACGACTGCATCGACAGCAAATGTGCAGCACTAGGACCAATGTTATTCAATCAGATGAGCGTTTTGTTTTTTAAATCCCACATGCCCCAATCTCTTCTGTATTTCAGATGAGACACTTTTTAATTTTTTCTCTTGAAATGCTAAATGTAAAGTTAGTTAGACGATAGAACTATTTTGGCAGCAGATTTTAACATTCACATGCTTTTACGCCATGTAGGATCTCCCGAACACCCCACCTGGAATACATTCTACAATGTTCCTGACAGGTTAGGCTTTCAGATGCCCTCTGTGAGTTGACCATAGCAGTATCTTCTCTAAAATATAGAACAATTACTTTTCAATTCCCCACCCCAACCTGAAGCAACAACTATTATTGTGTTATATTCTCAATTCTCTTTTATACACCTTGACTTATAAAAGAATGGAAAAGAAAGAAGTATCCTTCTGGAATTGCTTCGTTTTTCACAGATTTCCCTGCAGAGTAACCAGAGAAATACTATAAAAAATATCAGGAGTCCATAGACTCTCTTGACATTAAAGTTCAAGATTTTCAAATCAAACTTTGGGCATCAAAAGTTGTTCAACACAATCTTGAATTTTTCCTTAACTCACTCCAGGATTCTTCTCCGGGAGGGACAGTTCCTACATTTAAAGGATTATCTGAGACTTTTATTGACAGTCTATCTTTAGAATATGCCACCGCCGATCAGGCGTTCTTGGTGCCGGTGGCAGCTAAACGTGATCAGTTGCGGAAGAGAACAATACAGCTCCGTCAACTGCTATTGATTTGAATGGGACGGATGTCTAGTAGCCATCCATGGCCATTGTGTTCAGTTACATAGTGTTGCATCGGCGTCTCTGCCTCCTGCTAGGCAGAGACGCCGTCCCTCTCACCTTCTTGTTCAGCGCGCGGCGTCCTCCAGCGCTCCTTCCCTCGCTGCTGCCGGCGCGCGCTCCTTCCCGGGCACTGTACTTAGGGCGCGCGCGCTCCCCCTCTCTTAAAGGGGCCGCGCGCGTCATCCTAAGGAGTCCCCGGCCAATTGCCGGAGGACTTCCCATATATAAGGCACCGCCTCCAAAATGGAGGTGCCCGAGCAAAGTTGTTCGCACTGTGTCTGATCTGTGCTTCAGCCCTCAGGTCCCACTGCTAGCCTGACTTCTCATCCAGCCTGCCAGCCTGTTATCTGCCCGTTACCTGCCGAGCCTGCCAGCCTGCTCACCTGGAGAGCTCACCTGTTACCTGCCTGTTACCTGCCTTGGCTATCTGTCCGCTCACCTGGGAGCATCCGCCTGCCTTGTCTGTCAGACCGCTCACCTGGGAGCGCCTACCAGTTACCTGCCAGTTACCTGCCTCGTCTGTCTGCCCACTCACCTGGGAGCACCCGCCTGTTACCTGCTGTGTCCGTCAGCTCACTCACCTGGGAGCACCCGCCTGTTACCTGCCTCATCTGTCTGCCCGCTCACCTGGGATCGCCCACCTGTTACCTGCCAGTTACCTGCCTCGTCTGTCTGCCGGCTCACCTGGGAGCGCCCACCAGTTACCTGCCAGTTACCCGCCTCGTCTGTCTGCCCGCTCATCTGGGAGCACCTGCCTGTTTCCTGCCAGCCAGCCTGGAGACCCTGCCGTCACTTGCTGTGACCACCTTCCTGGTAAACCTAAAGACTGCTACTTGCCCTGCTTTCTCGAACTGTGACCACCTGTCTGCTACCAGAGACTTCCGCCTGCTTGTCGTGTCAGTCCCAGCCATCTGACCCCTGGGAGCCACCTGCTCTCTTACAAGGTCGTCCCCAGAGTAGCACCTGGTCCCTCAGCCCGGATCCTCCCTAGTCACGGTGTCGTTAGCTGCCGTACGACCAGGGTCGGTTCGGGTGGATACTTAGTCACGCCCCTCTGGGTCCCTCCTTGCACCTCGGCACAGAGGTTCCACCACCCGGACCCGTAACACATAGTAACATAGTAACATAGTTTGTAAGGTTGAAGGAAGACTAAGTCCATCTAGTTCAACCCATAGCCTAACATGTTGATCCAGAGGAAGGCAAAAAAAACCATGTGGCAAACACCAAGCTCCACATTGGGGAAAAAAATTCCTTCCCGACTCCATACGACAATCAGACTAGTTCCCTGGATCAACGCCCTATCAAGGAATCTAGTATTTATAACCTGTAATATTATACTTTTCAAGAAAGGCATCCAGGCCCTTCTTAAATGTTAGTAGTGAATCACTCATTACAACATCATGCGGCAGAGAGCTCCATAGTCTCACTGCTCTTACAGTAAAGAATCCCCGTCTGTGATTATGATTAAACCTTCTTTCCTCCAGACATAGAAGATGCCCCCTTGTCCCCGTCTCAGGCCTCAGAGTAAAAAGATCAGTAGACAGGTCTTTGTACTGTCCCCTCATATACTTGTACATAGTAATAAGATCACCCCTAAGCCTTCGTTTTTCCACAGTAAATAACCCCAAGTGTAATAACCTGTCTTGGTATTGCAGACCCCCCAGTCCTCTAATAACCTGTCTTGGTATTGCAGACCCCCCAGTCCTCTAATAACCTGTCTTGGTATTGCAGACCCCCCAGTCCTCTAATAACCTTGGTCGCTCTTCTCTGCAACCTCTCTAGTTCAGCTATGTCTTTCTTATACACCGGAGACCAGAACTGTACACAGTATTCTAAGTGTGGTCGCACTAATGACTAGTGTTGAGCCACCCCCGTAGTGTTCGAGTTCGGTTCGGTTCGTCGAACACCCGTGTGTTCGCCGAACTGTTCGTCGAACTGTTCGTCGAACACCTTCGAACACCGTTAAAACCAATGGCAGGCAAACAAAAACACATAGAAACACATAGAAAACACCTTCAAAGGTGTCCAAAAGCTGACAAACTGCTCAGAAGACATAACTAACACATGGAAAAGTGACAAGTACATATAGTCATGCGAAAATAAAAGAGGTGGAGGAGTAAAAGGAGGGGGAGACACAGATATAGGCATGTCATGCCCTTCTAAAATCCAAAAAGTGAGAAGCCGACACGGCCAGTCCGCTCCTGCCCGTGCCACCTCCGTGTCGCCGGGTTTGTGCCAGAGCCGCGGTGAACCCTGACGGCCAGCCCCCCTCTCCCAATACTGGTGCCTGTCCGCTGGTGGGTCGAGCGAGCCCCCCTGTGGTGGATGCAGCTCTAAGCTTTTTAATTTAAATTGTCTCTCTAATTTGAATGAATACACTTTAAATCCATTTACAAGGATCTATTGGAGGGCAAGTCTCATGCCAGCAGCCGCGGTAATTCCAGCTCCAGTAGCGTCCACTAAAGCTGCTGCAGTTAAAAAGCTTTTATAAGGATCGAGCTCGGCTGTCCACCGCAAGGCATCCTACTGCCAGTCCCAGCCCCTATGCCTTGGGGTGCCTCCTGATGCTCTTCACTAAGTATCCCATGGTCCCGAAGCATTTCCTTTGAAAAAATTAAGTGTCTAAACTACAGGTGGTGCAGCTTGCTTAACAGCCGGGATAATCCGCTGACTAGCAGACACTGCTACTAGGCACAAAGTATTTCCTGGGCTAGATGCAGTTAAAAATTTGTAATTAGATACTCTCGTTGGATGCTGAGAAAGCATTCCATAGAGTCTCCTGGCACGCCATATATGATTCTCTTAAAAAGCTTGGGGTAGGGGTCTAGGGGACCCTTTTATAGCCAAAATCACGGCCCTGTATCGCAATACGTCACCTAGGCTGAAGATAAATGGAACTGTAGCACCCTGAGGGCTCGGTTGCTACAGACGTATTGCACCTCACCCAGAGGTGTGATATCTCACTCTCAGGTAAGGATGGAGTGTGGATCAGGACCCGACACCTGCATGCATTACACCACATTGCCGTGGGGCAGGGCGACCAATATGCCCCTGAGATGGGCACGACAGTCCCTGTCCCTGGCTGGAGTGGGGGGAGGGAACACTGAGGAAGGGGAACCCTGTAGTGCAGGAGCAGGGAGGAAGCAGTTCCTGGGTGCATTGAGAAGGGAGTATAAAAGGTGGGCACCATCTTAGTTCAGTGCAGAGAAGTCTGAGCAGAAGTGGCAGGGAGCAGGGGCTCTGCATGAGCTCTGCTCCGGAGGCGGGCCTAGTAACAGAGGCCCAGGCCTGGAAGAGGGAGAAGGAAGGAAGAGGAGCGGAGAAGGCTCCAGGAACGAGGAATGAAGGGATCCCAGGGGTGCGGACGGGCGAGTCGCCACCGCACGCCCGAATCCACCTGCGTGGAGGGGTCAGGCCAAAGGGGGAGACCGGTCCCCGAACTAGTGGAGGCAGGAAACGACCCTCAGCTAGAAACCGGAGGCTCTGACATTTTATGTGGCGCAGCCCCTCGCTACACCCGCTAGGAAGGCACCACATAGGGTCAGGGAAACTGGCGCCAAGTTTACCAAGAGGAGGCCCGAGGCAGCCGGACAGAAGTGTTGGTAAGAAAGGCCAGACAAAGGACACACAAAGGGGGTCCTGTGAAGTGCTCCAAAGTTATCTGGGAGTTGTCTGAGCACCTCACCTGGTGAGCACAGTACGACGTGGGCAGCCGTTACCTGCAGACGTGGTCTGGATAATAAGAACTGTGAGTAAAGGCCCTGAACTGCATCACTGACTCCGTGTCGTTACTGCTGCTGCCCTGCACCATCACCCCCATCCTCCGCATACACTGCCCTGAGGCTATACTCCTCCCGTGGGGAGTTATGCTACGCTCTGCTGCACCCACAACACCAGCCTCAGCGGTCTGCCCTGTAGCGGCGGTTCACTCTGACCGCAATCCACGGGTGGCGTAGTCGGACATTTAAACATCAAAACCACATAAATAGTTCCGCCACTGGTTTGACCGCCCTGAGCCACGGAACCGGGTCGCCGCCACGAAGACTACAACCACCAGCATCCACCAAAAAGGGTCCGGCTCCGGGTGTCCCAAGGCCCAGGGGGCGCGTCAGAACATTTTCATCACCTTTCACAATCACCAATGGGACAAGGCAGTGATGTCCTCTGTCCCCTCTCTTATACATCCTAGTGACGGAGCACCTGCTCTCATCAATTCGCCATAACCCCAATATTAGGTGGATTGAGGTGGGAGGCACCGAGTACAAGTGCTCTCTATTTGCTGATGATGTCCTAGTATATATCACTCAATCACATATATCCATCCCTGCTGTTATGGCTGAAATAGATCACTTTGTTACATGGTAAAATTTTAAAATCAATGCAGCGAAGTCTGAGGCCCTCGATGTCTCCCTCCCTAAATCCATATAGGATTCCATCCAGTCCAACTTTCCCTTTGCCTGGCCCTCACAGGGTATCAAATACTTAGGAATTCCTATTCATAGAGACCTCTCCCATCTATGTTATCTTAATTTTGGGCCCTTTATTGAACAACTCCATACAGACCACGGTTGGCAAGTTAGAACTGTAAGATTCACTACGTGAACCACTGGTGTTTTGTGGAAAAGCACATGTACACTGCGTTCCAAATTATTATGCAAAAAGTGTTTAGGAGTGATAAGGGAAGAATTTGTTTGTTTGTCAGTTAAACTCATTGATGGTGATGTGTGTCAGGGCTCTTTATATCACTGTAAGCAATTGCAGACACCTGTGCTAATTAGTTTGGCAGGTGTGTCCAATGAAAGGCAAGACTACTTAAGAAGGCTCTCTCACATTATTAAGCAGCCTACATTTTCTGCCAAAATGGGAAAGAAAAAGGATGTGTCGGCTGCTGAGAAGCAACAAATTGTGGAGTGTTTAGGTCAAGGCATGACTACAATCAACATTGTGCGATGATCAGGATGAAGTGTCTTGGCAATCAAGAAGTATGTAGCTGATTCACAGTACACACGTGTGCGTGCTGATAAGGGCAAATTGAGGACTCTTTCCTACAGGCAATTACGTCAGGTTGAAAGAGCAGCGGCAAAAAAGCCTTGTCATAGCAGCAGACAAGTTTTTGAAGCTGCTTGTGCCTCCAACGTCCCCCGAACAACAAGATGCAGGGTCCTTCAGAGGTTTGCAGCTGTGCATGCGCCATCCTGTCGACCTCCTCTATCCACTTCACACAAGCAGAAACGGCTCCAGTGGGCCAAACATTACATGAAGACTGATTTCAAAACTGTTTTGTTCACGGATGAGTGCCGTGCAGCGCTCGATGGTCCAGATGGATGGAGTGGAGGATGGCTGGTTGATGGACACCCCACGCAAACACGGCTACAGCGCCAACAAGGAGGAGGTGGAGTAATGTTTTGGGCTGGAATCATGGGGAGAGAGATTGTCGGCCCCTTTAGGATCCCTGAAGGCGCTAAAGATGAACTCCATAATGTATGTGGATTTTCTCAAACAGCACTTCCTGCCATGGTTCAAGAAGAAGAACCGTGTATTTCACAGCAAGATCATTTTTCTGCATGATAATGCACCATCTCATGCTGCACATAAAACATCTGCATCTCTGGCTGATATGGGCATAAAAGGGGACAAACTTATGGTGTGACCCCCATGCTCCCCTGACCTCTACCCCATTCAGAACCTTTGGAGCATCATTAAAAGGAGTGTCTATGATGGCGGGAGGCAGTTCACATCTAAGCAACAGCTCTGGGAGGGTATTCTGTCCTCATGCAAAACAATTGAAGCAGAAACCATCCAAAACCTGACAAATTCAATGGACGAGAGAGTTCAGAAGCTCCTTTCGAACAAGGGGTCCTATGTGAAAATGTAACATCACCTAGAATAAAGTTTTGAGTTGAAAACTGTTTGATTTCAGTTTCTAACAACCTGCTAATGCTTATAATTTCAAAAATGACAATTTTTTTGGTCTTTATTAAAATGAAAAGGTTGATCGAAAAGTTTGGGGGATCTAAGAGTGTGGCAACCCAGTAGTCATGATTACTTCGAATTCTGACAATATGAGGGTCATGCTGCAGGTAGTGCAGCAAGAAGGCACTTATGTGCCTTGCGCATCTCGGAGCCCCAAAATTATTTTCCGGGCTAGATGCAGCTAAAAATTATTTTTAATTTTAAATCTGGTGAAGCTTTAGTATAGATGGCCTAATAGGATCAGTGCTGCACACTGCTACAAAGCCCAAATTATTTTCCAGTCAAGATACAGATAAACATGATTAGTAATTTGAAAGCTTAAAACGGTTGGTAGGGTGATTTTAACCAATCATCAAGCTTTTACTCTCCCCAGGATGACACAGGGGTAGAAAAGTCGTTTAGGATCCATGATTTGTTCATCTTTATGAACGTGAGTCTGTCTACATTATCAGTGGAGAGCCGCGTGCGCTTATCTGTCAGCACACCACCAGCAGCGCTGAACACACGTTCAGACAGAACGCTGGCTGCGGGGCATGACAAGATCTCCAAGGCGTAAGTGGCTAGCTCCGGCCATTTATCCAGATTGGAAGCCCAAAAAGAGCAAGGGTCCAGTGACACAGTCGTGGCTTCAATGTTTACTTGGAGATACTCCTGTACCATCGTCTCTAGGCGTTGACTATGTGTCAGACTTCTTGTCTCCTGTGGCCTTGCAAAGGATGGGCTAAAAAAGTGGTGAAATTATTCCGCAAAATTGATGTTACCAGCAGATACTGTGGTTCTGTTACGGTTTGAGTGCTGAACACTTGACGGTCCCACGGTTGGCAAGTTGGAACTGTGAGATTCACTACGTGCACCACTGGTATTTTGTGGAAAAGCACATGTAAGATTCTGCAACAGTCTCTGCTGATACTCCTGCATGCGTGCATCCCTTTCTATGGCAGGAATAATTTCTGCAAATTTACTTTTGTACCGGGGATCTAACAGTGTGGCAACCCAGTAGTCAGGATTATTTCTAATTCTCACAATTCGAGGGTCATGTTGCAGGTAGTGCAGCAAGAAGGCACTCATGTGTGTTGCGCATCCAGGAGCACCAAGTCCCTGTTGTGTTGGTGGCGAGGTAACAATCATGCTTCCTTCCTCTGTCCTCTCCCCCCAACCTCGCACAACAGAAATGTGATCAAGGTCTCCCTCATCTGATGAGTCTTCCATCAGTTCATCCTCCACTTCTTCCTGGGCTCCTGCACCTTCCTCACTAGTTTGGCTGCTACCATGCGCCCTGGTAAAACCATCTCCCCCACCCTCACATGCCTGCCGCCTTGGTGCTGCCGACCGTCTGGACCTTGCAGATGTTAGCCCTTCCGCATACAACTCCTCCTCCTCTACTTCCTCCACCTCCTCTTGTGCCACCACCTGACTCCGAATTCTGTTTAACATGTGCTCCAGCATGTAAATCACCGGAATAGTCATGCTGATAATGGCATCGTCAGCACTAAACATCTTCGTCGCCATTTCAAAACTGTGCAGAAGGGTGCATAGGTCCCTGATCTGAGACCACTCCTCCAGCGTGATTTGCCCCACCTCTGAATCTCGTTGGCCCAGGCTATACGTCAGAACGTATTGCACCAGGGCTTGTCGGTGCTGCCACAGTCGCTGCAACATGTGCAGAGTTGAATTCCACCAGGTAGGCACATCGCATTTTAGCCGGTGAAGTGGCAGGCCCAATGACTTCTGTAGAGATGTAAGTCGCTGAGCTGCGGGATGCGAACGGCGGAAGTGAGCACACAGCGACCGTGCCCTCTGCAGAAGGCCATCTAGTCTGGGATAGTGGGCTAAAAATTGCTGGACAACCAGGTTCAACACGTGAGCCATACAAGGCACGTGTGTGACATTGCCCCGGCGAAGGGCCGCACCCAGGTTTGCAGCATTGTCGCACACGGCCTTCCCTGGTTTCAGGTCCAGTGGAGACAACTATTCATGAAATTGGTTCTCCAGAGCTGACCACAACTCCTCAGCTGTGTGACTCACATTTCCCAGACATTTCAATGTAAAAACCGCCTGATGACGTTGAGCCCTACTGCCAGCATAGTAAGGAGGTGTGCAGGATCCCTTCTGCGCAGTTAGAAAGCTTGTGGCATGACCAGACAGGCTTTGGGTGCAGGTGGAAGACCGAGAGGAGGTTGAGGAGGCAGAAGCAGTGGAGGAACTTTGACATAAAGAGGATTGACGCACAACTCGTGGGGACGGCAAGACTTGGACAGCAGCCCCTTGTCCTGCTGTCACCATAGTTACCCAGTGCCCAGTCAGCGACATGTAACGCCCCTGTCCATGCCTACTCGTCCAAGTGTCTGTGGTGAAATGCACCCTGTCACACACAGAGTTTCTCAAAGAAGCGGTGATGTTATGTGCGACATGCTGGTGGAGCGCAGGCACACCTTTCTTTGAGAAGTAGTGCCGACTGGGCATCTGGTACTGGGGCACTGCGACGGACATAAGGTCTCGAAAATCCTCTGTGTCCACCAGGCGGAAAGGCAGCATTTCTGTAGCCAAGAGCTTGCAGATGGTGAAATTCAACCTCTTAGCTTTCTCATGGCTAGGAGGAAATGGTCTTTTACTTGTCCACATCTGAGGGACCGAGGGCTGGCTATTGTGCTTAGACGGGGTTGATAAGGGTGTCCCCGGCAAACTGCCGGTCTGTGAGGAAGATGCAGGCGGACATGTTAGGTTGCCTTGATCCAAAGTGGTGCTATCGATGTCGGACAGCGCTCAACACCAGCTGGTGTTACCACCTCCAAAGAAAATGATGACCTGCCAATCACGCTGGCTGTTGCGGGTAAAGAGGTGGCAGGTCTGCGCCCCAAAACAGGTGTGACTGCTGTCCCCCCAGTCACAGAGGATGAAGAGGCCGCGGATGCACAAGATATGGCAGACGGTGGTTGGCCCAGCCGGCTAGGCCGCATTGTAGCACACTGAGCTTCCCACTGCAACTTATGCTTCATGTCCATGTGCCGGTTCATGCATGAAGTACTCAAACTATGTATTTTTTGGCCTCTACTTAGCTTTTGCTGACAAATGTTACAGATAACACGAGTTGGGTCATCTTTATCGATCTGAAAAAATGCCCAGGCTATGCAAGGCTTAGCACCCATGCGACCTGAAGAGCCACCACGACTTGTCGTGAGAGGCAGAGTTGTGTTTGAGGATGCAGTTGTTGACGTGCTTCCAGTACTACGTCTCTGTCCAGGAAGGCGCAACCTGACCTCGTCGTCACTAGCATCTTCCTCCACCTCCTCTGCTGACCTCATCTCTTGGCTGACTGTGGGTTGACAGTAAGTGGGATCTCCGACCTCATCATCATCACCCTGTGCGTTATCACACCCGTCGTCCTCAGAGCCAACCTGTTCCTGCCCTGACAAAAAACTAAAGTTGTCGCTCCAATCAGGTATTTGAGTCTTATCATCGTCTTCCTCATTGTCTCCACCAACAGGAGTTACAGTTTGGGAATGAGGGTCTACATTATGGTCAGAACCTTCTGCGTCTGGTCCTGGATCCGACTCATAAAGATTCTGGGCATCAGTGCAGATCATTTCCTCGTCTGGATTCACAGAAGCGCTGGAGTCGACCTCTGATTCCCAGGCTATAGTATGAGTAAACAGCTCTGCAGACTCAACCATCTGTTCTACCTCATACTCAGACGGGCAGCTGGAGATTTGGGAGCTGTGAGGAAGCAAGTGCGATTTGGGTGACACCTTTGAGGACTGGAGTATTTGTGATGTTGAAGTTGATGTGGAGGAGAGCCCACTTAAAGGAGCACTTGATATCCGTTGAAGCACCTGCTGTTTTTGTGCCTCATCTGGAATTTGTAGCGATTGGCGTGGCCGTAAGAAAGGGATCTTATCACATTGTCCGCTAAAAGAAGTAGACATTTTAGTTTGGCTGGAAGATGGTCTTTCTTCTGCAGATGTTACTGTTGCTTTAACACCTACCCCACGGACACAACCTTTTTTCCCCTTCCCAACACGCCTATTCCCCTTTCCACAAGCAGCAGGCCTTTTTCCACTCATTTTGGTGGTTAACTAATTCACAACTCTGGAGTTGTTTGCACAAAAAAACAATGGATGGTAACCGAGCAGAGCTGAGTGGCCAAACTGTGGTATTAGGCCAAAACTATTGGCTGGGTTAGATGCAGAAAAAAATTATTTTGAATTTGCAACCTGATGGAGGTAAGTATAGATGGATTAATAGAACAAGACCCACACACAGCTAGAAGCCCAATATTTTTTCAGAGGTAGATGCAGGAAAAAAATATATTCAGTTTGCAACCTGATGGAGGTCAGTATAGATGGACTAATACAACAAGTCCCACACACAGCTAGAAGCCCAAATATTTTTTCAGAGGTACTGTAGATGCAGATAAAAATTAGTTTTAATTTGCAACCTGATGGAGGTCAGTATAGATGGACTAATAGAGAAAGTCCGACACACTACTAGAAGGCCAAATATTTTTTCAGAGGTAGATGCAGAAAAAAACATATTCAGTTTGCAACCTGATGGAGGTCAGTATAGATGGACTAATACAACAAGTCCCACACACAGCTAGAAGCCCAAATATTTTTTCAGAGGTACTGTAGATGCAGATAAAAATTAGTTTTAATTTGCAACCTGATGGAGGTCAGTATAGATGGACTAATAGAGAAAGTCCGACACACTACTAGAAGGCCAAATATTTTTTCAGAGGTAGATGCAGAAAAAAACATATTCAGTTTGCAACCTGATGGAGGTCAGTATAGATGGACTAATAGAGAAAGTCCGACACACTACTAGAAGGCCAAATATTTTTTCAGAGCTAGATGCAGAAAAAAATTATATTCAGTTTGCAACCTGATGGAGGTCAGTATAGATGGATTAATAGAACAAGACCCACACACAGCTAGAAGCCCAATATTTTTTCAGAGGTAGATGCAGAAAAAAATATATTCAGTTTGCAACCTGATGGAGGTCAGTATAGATGGACTAATACAACAAGTCCCACACACAGCTAGAAGCCCAATATTTTTTCAGAGGCAGATGCAGAAAAAAATATATTCAGTTTGCAACCTGATGGAGGTCAGTATAGATGGACTAATACAACAAGTCCCACACACAGCTAGAAGCCCAAATATTTTTTCAGAGGTACGGTAGATGCAGATAAAAATTAGTTTTAATTTGCAACCTGATGGAGGTCAGTGTAGATGGACTAATAGAGAAAGTCCGACACACTACTAGAAGGCCAAATATTTTTTCAGAGCTAGATGCAGAAAAAAATTATATTCAGTTTGCAACCTGATGGAGGTCAGTATAGATGGACTAATAGAGAAAGTCCGACACACTACTAGAAGGCCAAATATTTTTTCAGAGCTAGATGCAGAAAAAAATTATATTCAGTTTGCAACCTGATGGAGGTCAGTATAGATGGATTAATAGAACAAGACCCACACACAGCTAGAAGCCCAATATTTTTTCAGAGGTAGATGCAGAAAAAAATATATTCAGTTTGCAACCTGATGGAGGTCAGTATAGATGGACTAATACAACAAGTCCCACACACAGCTAGAAGCCCAATATTTTTTCAGAGGTAGATGCAGAAAAAAATATATTCAGTTTGCAACCTGATGGAGGTCAGTATAGATGGACTAATACAACAAGTCCCACACACAGCTAGAAGCCAAAATATTTTTTCAGAGGTACTGTAGATGCAGATAAAAATTAGTTTTAATTTGCAACCTGATGGAGGTCAGTATAGATGGACTAATAGAGAAAGTCCGACACACTACTAGAAGGCCAAATATTTTTTCAGAGCTAGATGCAGAAAAAAATTATATTCAGTTTGCAACCTGATGGAGGTCAGTATAGATGGATTAATAGAACAAGACCCACACAATGCTAGAAGCCCAATATTTTTTCAGAGGTAGATGCAGAAAAAAATATATTCAGTTTGCAACCTGATGGAGGTCAGTATAGATGGACTAATACAACAAGTCCCACACACAGCTAGAAGCCCAATATTTTTTCAGAGGTAGATGCAGAAAAAAATATATTCAGTTTGCAACCTGATGGAGGTCAGTATAGATGGACTAATACAACAAGTCCCACACACAGCTAGAAGCCAAAATATTTTTTCAGAGGTACTGTAGATGCAGATAAAAATTAGTTTTAATTTGCAACCTGATGGAGGTCAGTATAGATGGACTAATAGAGAAAGTCCGACACACTACTAGAAGGCCAAATATTTTTTCAGAGCTAGATGCAGAAAAAAATTATATTCAGTTTGCAACCTGATGGAGGTCAGTATAGATGGATTAATAGAACAAGACCCACACAATGCTAGAAGCCCAATATTTTTTCAGAGGTAGATGCAGGAAAAAATTATATTCAGTTTGCAACCTGATGGAGGTCAGTATAGATGGATTAATAGAACAAGACCCACACACAGCTAGAAGCCCAATATTTTTTCAGCGGTAGATGCAGGAAAAAAATATATTCAGTTTGCAACCTGATGGAGGTCAGTATAGATGGACTAATACAACAAGTCCCACACACAGGTAGAAGCCCAAATATTTTTTCAGAGGTACTGTAGATGCAGATAAAAATTAGTTTTAATTTGCAACCTGATGGAGGTCAGTATAGATGAACTAATAGAATGATGCTATGCCCAAAAGATTTTACTTCACTAGGTGCAGTAAAAAAATTGGTATTCTATACACAGGTGGTATATCTTGCAACACAGATAGGCTACTCCACTGACTAACACACTCTGCAATAGGCCAAAAAGGATTAGCTTTGCTAGATTCAGCCAAATGCTGTGAAAAAAACTTGCACAGCACTGGCACAGACCTGCCTGGCAAAAACTGATAGGAACTGATGTAACCTAGTCCTGAAAAGGACTCCAATTACAATTAGTCTTTACTCCCACAACCTATCTATTTAAGAGCACAGACCTCCCTGATAAAAGTCGTAGGAAATGCTGTAACCTAGTCCTTAAAAGGACTGCAATCACAACTATTCCCTACTCCCAAGCTATCTGTATATTTGTGCGAAAATTGGCTTGAAATTAACAAGGTATAGCGCACACAGCAACAGCGGTGCCGTCTAACACGCAGCTGCAGCAGTGAGAAAATGGTGGCGACGGGGAAAATGGCTTGGTCTTATAGGGCAAGTACATGTGACATACACTGCCAATGACACATGCCCTTGCTTGTGTGAAAAAAAGCACTTCGCTCCGTGTGTGCGCTGCTGATAGGCTGACAGATTGCACCTCCCCACTGCAAATGCGGGAAAGAGAAAAAAAAATGGAGATCTTCATTATTCCTGCAGAGATCCATCCCCTGCCCCTCCCCCCGCCCCGCTGTACACTCAAACTGCGTATTAACATTAATTTTCATCATTACTGAGAAAAAATCCAGTTATGATTTTGGTGCACGAACAGTTATCGAACATAACCTCGAACAGCCGAATTTTTCTCAAATTGTTCGTGTTCGCCGAACGGCTCGAACACCGCCCAAAACAGCTCGAATTTGAGATTGGCGAACAGTTCGAGTAGAACAACGCTCATCTCTACTAATGACTTGTATAGAGGTAAAATTATGTTCTCCTCATGAGCATCTATGCCTCTTTTAATGCATCCCATTATTTTATTTGCCTTTGCAGCAGCTGCATGACACTGGCCACTAAACGTGAGCTTGTCGTCCACCAATACACCCAAGTCTTTTTCAGTTACAGTTTTGCCCAGTGTTTTACAATTAAGCATATAATTATACATTTTATTTCCTCTGCCCAAGTGCATTACCTTACATTTATCCCCATTAAAGCTCATTTGCCATTTATCAGCCCAAGCTTCTAGTTTACATAGATCCTCCTGTAATATAAAATTGTCCTCCTCTGTATTGATTACCCTGCAGAGTTTAGTGTCATCTGCAAATATTGAAATATTACTCTGTATGCCCCCTACAAGGTCATTAATAAATATGTTAAAAAGAAGCTGACCCAATACTGACCCCTGTGGTACCCCACTGTTAACTGAGACCCAGTCTGAGTGTTTTCTATTAATAACCACCACCCTTTGTTTCCTATCACTGAGCCAATTCTTAACCCACATACATATATTTTCCCCCATCCCCATTGTTCTCATTTTATGTATCAACCTTTTGTGTGGAACCGTATCAAAAGCTTTTGAAAAGTCCATATACACAACATCCACTGCATTTCCTTGGTCCAGTCCAGAACTTGCCTCCTCATAAAAGTTGATCAGATTAGTTTGACAGGAACGGTCCCTCGTAAACCCATGTTGATATTGGGTCATGAGGTTATTCTTCTTCAGATACTCTAGTATAGCATCTCTTAGGAAACCCTCCAGGATTTTACCCACAGTAGAGGTTAAGCTTACTGGCCTATAATTTCCAAGTTCGGTTTTTGTCCCCTTTTTGAATATTGGCACCATAATTTGCTATACGCCAGTCCTGTGGTACAGACCCTGTTATTATGGAATCTTTAAAGATTAAAAATAATGGTCTATCTATGACGTTACTTAATTCCTGCAGTACTCGCGGGTGTATCCCATCCGGGCCCGGGGATTTCTCAACTTTAGTGATTTTTAGATGCCACCGTACTTCCTGCTGGGTTAAGCAAGTGACATTTAATGGAGAATTTTTGTTATCACTAATCATGTTTTCTGTCATGCGATTTTCTTGTGTAAATACGGTTGAAAAAAAATCATTTTGCATATTGGCTTTTTCCTCATCCTCATCCACCATTTCACCCAGACTATTGTTAAGGGGGCCAACACTATCATTTTTAGTTTTTTACTATTTATGTAGTTAAAGAATATTTTGGGGTTATTTTTACTTTCTCTGGCAATGATTCTCTCTGCCTCAATCTTTGCTGCCTTGATTTGTTTTTTACATAATTTATTTAATTTTCTATATTTATTTAATGCCTCATCACTACCTACTTGCTTTAGTTCTCTAAATGCTTTCTTTTTATCACTTATTGCGCCCCTTACAGCTCTATTTAGCCATAGTGGTTTCCTCCTATTTCTAGCATGTTTATTCCCAAAGGGTATATATTGTACACAGGTCCTATTCAGGATGTTAATAAATGTCTCCCATTTGCTTTGTGTAGCTTTATGTTTCAGGATATCATCCCAGTTTATTGCACTAAGATCATCTCTCAACCGTTGGAAATTTGCCTTCCTGAAGTTTAGTGTCCTTGTAACCCCTCTACTACACATCTTATTAAAGGTTACATGAAAACGTATTATTTTGTGATCACTATTACCCAAGTGACCCCCAACTCGTATATTTGATAAGCGGTCTGGCCTATTGGTTAATATTAGGTCTAGTACTGCCCCCCTTCTTGTTGGGTCCTGAACCACTTGTGAAAGGTAATTGTCTCTCATAGTTGTCAAAAACCTATTACCTTTGCTTGAACTACATGTTTCTGTCCCCCAATGTATTTCAGGGTAGTTGAAGTCTCCCATAATAATGACTTCTAATTGAGTCACTGCTTCATCTATTTGCTTTGCGAGGATATTCTCCGCTACTTCCATTATTTTTGGAGACTTATAACAAACCCCTATCAGTAATTTATTATTTTTTCCCCCTCCCCTTATCTCCACCCACAGGGACTCTACATTTTCATTAGATTCACCTATATCCTCCCACAAGACAGGTTTTAAGGATGATTTTACATATAAAAACACCCCCCCCCTCGCTTGTTTGTACGGTCATTTCTGAACAGACTATAGCCCTGTAAATTAACTGCCCAGTCATGGCTCTCGTCCAGCCACGTCTCAGATATCCCCACCATGTCAGAATTATTTTCCAACTTGCTTGGGCTGTGCAGCTCCTCCAGTGCCATCGAGAACAGCTGATCGGTGAAGATGCTGGGAGTTGTACCCTCGCTGATGAGATATTGGTGACCTACTCTCTTAAGAATAGGTCATCGATAGAAAGGTCCTGGACAGCCGCTTTAACTTGAATTCATGAATTCCTCTTTTATTTCGGAATATTCCTCTACTAGCCATACATTAACAAACTTTCTTAGTTGCTTCAACAGTTATCTTCCGTTTTTGACTGTTATACTTTGTCCATTTTTAATTTCTACCTCTTGCTATATATACTGTGCTCACAGAGTTGTATTGGAGCTTTGTGATACAGTGGGTACGGAAAGTATTCAGACCCCTTTCAATTTTTCACTCTTTGTTTCATTGCAGCCATTTGGTAAATTCTAAAATGTTCATTTTTTTCTCATTAAAGTCCACTCTGCACCCCATCTTGACTGAAAAAAACAGAAATGTAGAAATTTTTGCAAATTTATTAAAAAAGAAAAACTGAAATATCACATGGTCATAAGTATTCAGACTTTGCTTAGACACTCATATTTAAGTCGCATGCTGTCCATTTCCTTGTGATCCTCCTTGAGATGGTTCTACTCCTTCATTGGAGTCCAGCTGTGTTTAATTAAACTGATAGGACTTGATTTGGAAAGGCACACACCTGTCTATATAAGACCTCACAGCTCACAATGCATGTCAGACCAAATGAGAATCATGAGCTCAAAGGAACTGCCCAAGGAACTCAGAGACAAAATTGTGGCAAGGCACAGATCTGGCTAAGGTTACAAAAGAATTTCTGCATTACTCAAGATTCCTAAGAGCACAGTGGCCTCCATAAACCATAAATGGAATAAGTTTGGCACCACCAGAAGTCTTCCTAGACCTGGCCGTCAAGCCAAACTGAGCAATCGTGGGAGAAGAGCCTTGGTGAGAGAGGTAAAGAAGAACCCCAAGATCACTGTGGCTGAGCTCCAGAGATGCAGTAGGGAGATGGGAGAAAGTTCCACAAAGTCAATTATCACTGCAGCCCTCCACCAGATGGGCCCTTAAGGCAGAGTGGACCGATGGAAGCCTCTCCTCAGTGCAAGACATATGAAAGCCTGCATAGAGTTTGCTCAAAAACACATGAAGAACTCCCAGACTATGAGAAATAAGATTCTCTGGTCTGATGAGACAAAGATAGAACTTTTTGGTGATAATTGTAAGCGGTATGTGTGGAGAAAACCAGGCACTGCTCATCACCGGCCCAATACAAACCCAACAGTGAAACATGGTGGTGGCAGCATCATGCTATGGGGGTGTTTTTCAGCTGCAGGGACAGGACGACTGGTTGCAATTGAAGAAAACATGAATGCGGCCAAGTACAGAGATATCCTGGATGAAAACCTCTTCCAGAGTGCTCTGGACCTCAGATTTGGCTGAAGGTTCATCTTCCAACAAGACAATGACCCTAAGCACACAGCTGAAATAACAAAGGAGTGGCTTCCGAACAACTTTGTGACCATTCTTGACTGGCCCAGCCAGAGCCCTGACCTAAACTCAATTGAGCATCTCTGGAGAGACCTGAAAATGGCTGTCCACGAACGTTCACCATCCAACATTATGGAACTGGAGAGGATCTGCAAGGAACAATGGCAGAGGATCCCCAAATCCAGGTGTGAAAAACTTGTTGCATCATTCCCAAGAAGACTCATGGCTGTACTAGCTCAAAAGGGTGCTTCTACTCAATACTGAGCAAAGGTCTGAATACTTACGACCATGTGATATTTCAGTTTTTCTTTTTTAAATAAATTTGCAAAAATTTCTACATTTCTGATTTTTTTCAGTCAAGATGCGGTGCAGAGTGTACTTTAACCCCTTTAAAGCCAAAGACATAGTAATATGTATCTGCGGCATGGGCTTTAAGAGCCTGATACGTATTAGTACGTCTTTGCGATCGCACCCGCACACAAGCTGTGCGGGCGCGATCACCGCCGGGTGTCAGCTGACTGTCACAGCTGACACCCGGTGCTATGTGCTGGGAGCAGTCCCGCACCGCTCCCGGAACATTAATCTCCGCAATGCTGCGATCAAAGTCGATCAAGGCATTGCGGGTGCAAGGGGAGATGATCGCGATACTCACCTCTCCTGCTGGCCTCCAGCACTGTCTGCCGCGGCTTCCCGGATGTTGCCATGATGACCCGATGTTGTCATAACACCATCCCTATGCTATATAGGCGATCAGAATAAAAAAAAGTGAAAGTCCCATAATGGGACAAAGAATGAAAGTAAAAAAAAGTGTCAGAAAGTGAAAAAAAAATAAAAAAAAATATTTAAAAAAATATTTTAAAAAATCCACCAAAAATAAAAATATAATGTGCTCAATAATATTATGAAAAAAGAACAAAACAATAAAAGTACACATATTTGGTATCGCCGCCGGAACGACCTGACCTATAAAACTGTCCCACTAGTTGGCCCCTTCAGTGAACACGGTAAAAAAAAAAAAAAAGAAAGCAAAAAACAATGCTTTATCATCATACCGTCAAACAAATAATGGAATAACACGCGATCAAAAAGACGATTATAAACAAAAATGGTACCACTGAAAACGTCATCTTGTCCCGCAAAAAACAAGCCGCCATACAGCTCCATCAGCTGAAAAATAAAAAAGTTATAGCTCTCAGTATAAAGCGATGCAAAAAAATATTTTTTTCTATAAAATAGCTTTCATTGTGTAAAAGCGCCAAAACATAGAAAAACGATATAAATGTGGTACTGCTGTAAACGTACTGTCCTGAAGAATAAAGCTGCCTTATCAATTTTACCACACGTGGAGTAGAATAAAAAAAAAAAAACAATTCCTGAATTGTTGGTTTTTATTTATTCTGCCTCCCAAAAATCGGAATAGAAAGCGATCAAAAAATGTCACGAGCCTGAAAATGGCACCAATAAAAACGTCAACTCACCCCGCAAAAAACAAGCTGTCATATGACTCTGTCGGCCAAAATATGGAAAAATTATGGCTCTCACATTATGGCGATGCAAAAACTAGATTTTACAAAAAATGAGTCTTTTAGTGTGTGACAGCTGTCAATCATAAAAACCCGATATGATTCTGATATCACTGTAATCGCACCGACCCGAAGAATAAAGTCGTGTAATCACTTATACCGCATGAGGAACGGCGTAAAAAATAAACTCTTGGGTTAGGGTTGTGCTAGGGTTAGGGTTGGGCTAGGGTTAGGATTGTGCTAGGGTTAGGGTTGGGAATACGGTTGGGGTTAAGGTTGGGGTTAAGATTGGGGTTGGGGTTAGGATTGGGTACAGTAAGGCTAGGGTTAGGATTTTCTTCAAAAGTAAAAAAAAAAGATGACGATATGGCGACTAGTGCTGAGCGCAAGTGCTCGCTACTTGAGTTTGCATAGGCTGCTCGGGTATGCACTGAGTATCGCGAGTGCTCGAGTGACATGCTCGAGTCTCCGCCCCATATGCTTCGCGGCCAAAAAAAACTCGAGCCTTGCTCCGCCTGCCATGCACGAGCGATCCCTGCATGTTTTTTTTGGGTGTCTAATAACCGTGAAACATGCGGGTGGGGACTCGAGCATGTCACTCGAGCACCCGCGATACATGGTGCATACCTGAGTACCCGATGCAAACTCAAGTAGCGAGCACTTGCACTCAAGACTAATGATAACTTATTCGATATGATGACCTAATGTTATCAAATTCTGTGTCGTACCTCTGGGTTCAAAATGTTCACTACAGCCATTGATAAAATCCTTGAGGGGTGTAGTTTCCAAAATGGGGTCACTTGTGGGGGGTTTCCACTATATAGGCACAACAGGGGCTCTCCAAACCTGACATGGCGTCCGCTCTTGATTCCAGACAATTTTGCGTTCAAAAAGTCACAAAGTGCTCCTTCCCTTCTGAACTCTGCCGTGCACCCAAACACTGTATTTTCCCCACTTATGGGATTGGCGTACTCAGGAGAAATTGCACAAAAGTTTTTGGGGTCCATTTTCTCCTCTTACCCTTGTGAAAATAAAAAAATTGGGGCTAAAACATCATTTTTGTGGAAAACGTTTGATTTTTTATTTTCACGGCTCCATGTTATAAACCTCTGTAAAGCACTTGGGGGGTTCAGGGTGCTCACCACACATCTAGATAAGTTCCCTGGGGGGTCCAGTTTCCAAAATGGTGTCACTTGTGGGGGGTTTCCACTGTTTAGGCACATCAGGGGCACATCCGCTAATTATTCAAGCAAATTTTACATTCAAAAAGTCAAATGGTGCTCCTTCACTTCCGAACCCTGCCGTATGCCCAAGCAGTGGTTTTCCCCCACATATGGGGTATCTGCTTACTTAGAAGAAATTGCACAACAAACTGCATGGTGCAATTTATCCTATTACCCTTATGAAAATGCAAAATTGGGGGCTGAAAAACATTTTTGTGGGAAAAATGTGAAAATGTTATTTTTATGGCTCAATGTTATAAACTTCTGTGAAGCACCTGGGGGTTCAAGGTGCTCACCACACATCTAGATAAGTTCCCTGAGGGGTCTAGTTTCCAAGGTGGTGTCACTTGTGGGAGGTTTCCACTGTTTAGGCACATCAGGGGCTCTCCAAAAGCAACATGGCGTCCGCTAATTATTCAAGCAAATTTTACATTCAAAAAGTCAAATGGCGCTCCTTCCCTTCTGAACCCTGCCGTGCGCCCAAACAGTGTTTTTTCCCCACATATGGGGTATCTGTGTGCTCAGGGAATATTGTACAACAAATTTTGGGGTCCATTTTTTCCTGTTACCCATGCAAAAATAAAAAAAATTGGGTCTAAAATAACATTTTTGTGAAAAAAGTTAAATGTTAAGTTTTTTCTTCCACATTCTAAAAATTCCTGTGAAGCACTTGAAGGGTTAATAAAGTTCTTGAATGTGGTTTTGAGCACCTTGAGGCGTGCAGTTTTTTGAATGGTGTCACTTTTGGGTATTTTCTGTCATAAAGACCCCTCAAAGTGACTTCAAATGTGATGTGGTCTCTAAAAAAATGGTTTTGTAAATTTTGTTGGAAAAATGAGAAATCGCTGGTCAACTTTTAACCCTTATAGCTCCCTAACAAAAAAAAATGTTAGTTCCAAAATTGTGCTGATGTAAAGTAGACATGTGGGAAATGTTATTTATTAACTATTTTGTGTGACATATCTCTCTGATTTAAGGGCATAAAAATTCAAATTTTGAAAATTGTAAAATTTTCAAAATTTTTGCCAAATTTCCATTTTTTTCACAAATAAACGCAAGTGATATCAAAGAAATTTTACCACAGTCATGAAGTACAATATGTCACGAAAAAACAGTCTCAGAATCAGGGGGATCCGTTGAAGCGTTCCAGAGTAATTACCTCATAAAGTGACAGTGGTCAGAATTGTAAAAATTGGCCTGGTCATTAACGTACAAACCATTTTGGGTTGTAAAGGGGTTAATGAGAAAATAATGAACTTTTTAGAATTTACCAAATGGCTGCAATGAAACAAAGAGTGAAAAATTTAAAGGGGTCTGAATACTTTCTGTACCCACTGTAGGTCTATCTATTTTGTAGCAAAAATTGGATCTTAATATATCAGCAACACACATCAAACTCTTTCCTTTGTTCTAAGTTCTGTCTAAAATAGACAGACTTCGCAGATTGCAAATACAGCTGTAAGAATGCAGACTGTGGCCCCCATTCATCATTTACGATCTATTGAAGTCACTTTTCTTTTTTTATCTTCCCTGACATTTCGCGCCAAATTCTTTGAAATAGCACACAGGGTTCACCAATTTGATGCAAAGTGAAAAATACTCTTTATTTTTGTTGTATAACTAGTTTTTGTGACGTTTTAGCACTGAAAGTCAAAAATCCTTTACAAATTTGCACCTTTGTTTAAAAATGAATCGAATTAAGAACTCCACGAGAAACCTCAGGGACGGGACTGAGAGGCGACAAAAAAGATGTAACATTTCATGAATCTGTTTAAAACAGATGGCTAAGTGAGTTGTTAAGGAAAAATAAAAAGACACTTAAAAAAAGTGCAATTAATCATAGAATCATAGAATCATAGAATGGTAGAGTTGGAAGGGACCTCCTGGGTCATCTGGTCCAACCCCCTGCTCAAAGCAGGATTCACTAGATCATCTCAGACAGATGTCTGTCCAGCCTCTGTTTGAAGACGTCCATTGAAGGGGAACTCACCACCTCTCGTGGCAGCCTGTTCCACTCATTAATCACCCTAACTGTCAAAAAGTTTTTTCTAATATCTAATCTGTGTCTCCTCCCATTTAGTTTCATCCCATTGCTTCTAGTCTTTCCTTGTGCAAATGAGAATAAAGATGATCCTTCTACAATGTGACAGCCCTTCACATATTTGTAGACAGCTATTAAGTCTCCTCTCAGTCTTCTTTTTTGCAAGCTAAACATTCCCAAATCCTGCAACCATTCCTCATAGGACATGGTTTGCAGACCAGTCACCATTCTGGTCGCTCTTCTCTGAACTTGCTCCAGTTTGTCTATGTCTTTTTTAAAATGTGGTGCCCAAAACTGTACACAGTATTCCAGATGAGGTCTGACCAAAGAGGAGTAAAGACCGATAATGACTTTACGTGATCTAGACTGTATGCTTCTGTTAATACATCCCAGAATTGTATTTGCCTTTTTTGCTGCTGCATCACACTGTTGACTCATGTTCAGTCTATGATCTATTAGTATACCGAAGTCTTTTTCACATGTACTGTTGCTTAGCTCTATTCCTCCCATTCTGTATATGCTTTTTTCATTTTTATTGCCCAGATGTAGTACTTTGCATTTTTCCCTGTTAAAAACCATTCTGTTGGTTGCTGCCCACTGCTCCAGTTTATTTAGGTCTTTTTGAATCCTCTCTCTCTCTTCTCTAGTATTAGCTATCCCTCCTAGCTTTGTGTCATCAGCAAATTTAATCAGTTTACCCTCAAGTCCTTCATCTAAATCATTGATAAAGATGTTGAACAATACAGGTCCCAGGACGGAGCCCTGTGGTACCCCACTTGAGATATTCATCCAGCTGGATGTGAAGCCATTTACCACCACCCTTTGAGTCCGATCACTAAGCCAGTTATGAATCCACCTAACAGTTGCCTGGTCCATTGCATACTTGGTCATTTTTTCAATAAGGATGGTGTGAGATACTTTGTCAAATGCTTTGCTGAAGTCAAGATATACTATATCTACAGCATTTCCCTGATCCACCCAGTCAGTGATTCTGTCATAGAAGGAAATTAAGTTAGTCTGACATGACTTGTTAGTTACAAACCCATGCTGACTCTGGTTAATCACTTCATTCTTATCCATGTACTTACATACATGTTGTTTAATAATTTGTTCAAAGATCTTTCCTGGTATAGAAGTCAGACTCACCGGCCTATAGTTCCCTGGGTCCACCTTCTTCCCCTTTTTGAAGATAGGAACAACATTTGCTCTTCTCCAGTCTTCTGGGACTTCTCCTGTTCTCCAAGAATTTTCAAAGATTATGGAGAGTGGTTCTAAAATTTCTTCTACGATCTCCTTCAGTACTCTGGGGTGTAATTCATCTGGACCTGGAGACTTGAACTCATTTATGTTAGCTAAATATTCCCTCACAATCTTTCTGTTTACAGATAACTTGGATTCCTCTATTCCTCTATTCCTATTCCTCAATTTTTATAAAGAATAAAAAAAGATCAAATTACTCCATAAAAATGGAGAAAAAAACCAATGATGAATTGGGGTCAATGTTTGTATACTCAACTGAATGTTGTGGCACATTGATGAGGTGAAATGCGCCAGAATTACGATTGACAAGACACAATTCTCTACAAACGCCGGAGATGGAGGCGGAGAAATGCAAAACCTGTGTAGCAGAATTCTTGGACACACCAAGAGAGCTGCATAATTAGCATGCCTGATCAAACTTTATAAAGTGCCACCATATTCTGCCAGACATCATCATCACAGTCAGACTCGGACTGGCCCACAGGAGAACAGGAGAATCATCTGGTGGGCCCCCATGCAGCAATGGGCTCTCCACCTGTATGAGAAGTAGTTAGCACAATATATTTGTTCCACTGTGTACAGCAAAGGGCATCTCAACCTTCATTTAACAAACTACCTTGTTTATTATTATATAGAAACATAGACAAATATGTGAATGAGGATAAAGTGATATTTGCATGTAGCTGGACAGTGGGCCACCAAAGTAAATGTGACTAGTGGGCCCTTAGAACCCAGTCCGCCACTGATCACAGTCCCCATTGGGGCTCACAATCTACATACCCTACATCAGTACGTCTTTGGAGTGTGGGAGGAAACTGGAGAACTCGGAGGAAACCCACGCAAACATGGGGAGAACATACAAACTCCTTGCTGATGCTGTCTTTGGTGGGATTTGAACCCAGCACCCAAGTGCTGCAAAGATACAGTGCTAACCACTGAGCCACTGTACAGTGCTAACCACTGAGCAACCATACATTGCTAACCACTGAGCCACCATGCAGTGCAAACCACTGAGCCATGGTACAGTGCTAACCACTGAACCACCATACAGTGCTAACCACTGAGCCACTGTATAGTGCTAACCACTGAGCCACTGTACAGTGCTAACCTCTGAGCAACCATACATTGCTAACCACTGAGCCACCATACAGTGCTAACCATTGAGCCACGGTACAGTGCTAACCACTGAGCCACCGTATAGTGCTAACCACTGAGCCACTGCACAGTGCTAACCACTGAGCCACCAAACAGTGCTAACCACTGAGACACCGTACAGTGCTAACCACTGAGCAACCATACATTGCTAACCACTGAGCCACCGTACAGTGATAACCACTGAGCAACCATACATTGCTAACCACTGAGCCACAATGCAGTGCAAACCACTGAACCATGGTACAGTGCTAACCACTGAACCACCAAACAGTGCTAACCACTGAGCCACCGTACAGTGCTAACCTCTGAGCAACCATACATTGCTAACCACTGAGCCACCGTACACTGTTAACCACTGTGCCATCGTATAGTGCTAACCACTGAGCCACTGTACGATGCTAACCTCTGATTCACTGTACAGTGCTAACCATTGAGCCACGGTACAGTGCTAACCACTGAGCCACCGTATAGTGCTAACCACTGAGCCACCGTATAGTGCTAACGACTGAGCCACTGTACAGTGCTAACCACTGAGCCACCGTACAGTGCTAACCACTGAGCAACCATACATTGCTAACCACTGAGCCACCGTACACTGTTAACCACTGTGCCATCGTATAGTGCTAACCACTGAGCCACTGTACGATGCTAACCTCTGATTCACTGTACAGTGCTAACCATTGAGCCACGGTACAGTGCTAACCACTGAGCCACCGTATAGTGCTAACCACTGAGCCACCGTATAGTGCTAACGACTGAGCCACTGTACAGTGCTAACCACTGAGCAACCATTTAGCTACATTCAATTTCTGCTAAGTGGAGACAGCGATCAGAATACTAAAAGTGTGATGTTCATAACGGCCATGTCCTGTACAAAGCTGCATGCTTCGTATGTACAGACAGACTGGGCATCTTAGAAGACTTCCCGGAAGACATTTCTGCCCTATGAAATCATTTACGAGCTTTAGTTACGCTGGAAAAATACTGTAAAGTTATTTAGCTCAAATTATCATTTGGCTGGACTAAGAAAGTCAACATTGGAACTTATTAATATTTCATTCTCAGCTCTCGCACATCCACACGTCTGATGCTCTACAGAACGTCCTTACAATAAATATAAGGACTAATTAGATTTACATATCATGTATCATTATAGCATTAGATACCCCCGGGTGATATATTCTGCGGTGCAGCTGCGAGCCGTGCACCATTAGGTTGTTCCTGGCAGAATCACCAGGATACAAGGTATGAGCCAAACACCATGCTCGCATCCACATTATGTTCCATGAACTTTACTATGCCTGCTTGAAAATTTCCTTTCCAATTAGTAATAACTTCATAGCGTTCAATTAATAAATTGGTTATTTAAAATCACATCTACATGTAATAAAGAAGAAGTAGAGTTCCAAGGTTCATTAATTTTGAAAAACAGAAATTTGGGGCAAGTCTTGACATCTTGGCATGGATATTGAATTTCAAGGACAATCAACTATGCATCTATTACACGCACTCGTAACAGCCAGACATAGTGGGAAAAAAATCACCCCCCTTCTAGGTCTCTTTCCCAAAAGCGGATAACGGTTGTGAGCAGCAGCCGTGTAGTAGAGCCGTCCGGTGAGATCGGGAAGCCTTTCCCAGACACGTCCTTGGCACTGGACACTTGGCTCCTGCTCCTCTTGGCAAAGTTGGTATAATTCAGACACGTTGGACGGTTTTAATACGTGAACTGCTTTGTTTTAAGTCGTCTAATGTTTTCACGTCAGGATTGTGACTAGGTCACTCTAAAACTTTCATGTTTCTGCCCCTGAAGAGATTTTCACCCCTGTATTTCTGATCGTAGTCTCGCTGGAATAACCCAATTAAACGTCATCTTCCACTTTCAGACGGATGATGTGATCTTGACCCTCCAATGTGGAAAAATAACAAGTTCTGAAGCTCAACATTTTTGTAGACTTTATCTTTTTTTTTTTTTATGAGAAATGCAGATAAAATATGGAAACAAAAGAATAAAACAGAATAAATATTTTAAAATTTTATAAGTGTTCTATACAGTCTAGGCTTGAGTTACATTAAAAAGTAACAATGATTTACCTTTTTTCCCCATAAATGGGCAGCACAGTGGCTCAGTGGTTAGCACTGTACGGTAGCTCAGTGGCTAGCACTCTACAGTGGTTCACTGGTAAACTCAGTGGTTATACTGTATGGTGACTCAGTGGTTAGCACTGTATGGTGACTCAGTGGTTAGTACTCTACACCGCGTGCAGAATTATTAGGCAAATGAGTATTTTGATCACATGATACTTTTTATACATGTTGTCCTACTCCAAGCTGCATAGGCTTGAGAGCCAACAACCAATTAAGTAAATCTGGTGATGTGCATCTCTGTAATGAGGAGGGGTGTTGACTAATGACATCAGCACCCTATATAAGGTGTGCTTAATTATTAGGCAACTTCCTTTCCTTTGGCAAAATGGGTCAGAAGAGAGTTTTGACGGGCTCTGAAAAGTCCAAAATTGTGAGATGTCTTGCAGAGGGATGCAGCAGTCTTGAAATTTCCAAACTTTTGAAGCGTGATCACCGAACAATCAAGTGTTTCATGGCAAATAGCCAACAGGGTCGCAAAAAGCGTGTTGGCCAAAAAAGGCACAAAATAACTGCCCATGAATTGAGGAAAATCAAGCGTGAAGCAGCCAAGATGCCATTCGCCACCAGTTTTGCCATATTTCAGAGCTGCAACGTTACTGGAGTATCAAAAAGCACAAGGTGTGCGATACTCAGGGACATGGCCAAGGGAAGGAAGGCTGAAAAACCACCACCTTTGAACAAGAAACATAAGATAAAACGTCAAAAATGGTTCAAGAAATATCTTAAGACTGATTTTTCAAAGGTTTTACGGAAAGATGAAATGAGAGTGACTCTTGATGGGCCAGATGGATGGGCCAGAGGCTGGATCAGTAAAGGGCAGAGAGCTCCACTCCGACTCAGACGCCAGCAAGGTGGAGGTGGGGTACAAAGATGAACTTGTGGGACCTTTTTGGGTTGAGGATGGAGTGACACTCAACTCCCAGACCTACTGCCAGTTTCTGGATGACAACTTCTTCAAGCAGTGGTACAGGAAGAAGTTGGTATCGTTCAATAAAAACATGATTTTCATGCAGGACAATGCTCCATCACATGAGAAAAAATAATGACATGGCCCCCTTGTTCACCTGATCTGAACCCCATAGAGAACCTGTAGTCCATCATAAAATGTGAGATCTACAGGGAGGGAAAACAGTACACCTCTGGGAACAGTGTCTGGGAGGCTGTGGTGGCTGCTGCACGCAATGTTGATCGAAAACAGATCAAGCAACTGACAGAATCTATGGATGGAAGGCTGCTGAGTGTCATCATAATGAAACGTGGCTATATTGATCACTAATTTTTTTGGTTTTTGTTTTTGCATGTCAGAAATGTTTATTTCTAAATTTTGTGCACTGATATTGGTTTACCTGGTGAAAATAATCAAGTGAGGTGGGATTATATTTGGTTTTTATTAAGTTGCCTAATAATTCTGCACAGTAATAGTTACCTGCACAAACAGATATCCTCCTAAGATAGCCAAATCTAAAAAAAAAACCAACTCCAACTTCCAAAAATATTAAGCTTGGATATTTATGAGTCTTTTGGGTTGATTGAGAACATAGTTGTTGATCAATAATAAAAATAATCCTCTAAAATATAACTTGCCTAATAATTCTGCACACAGTGTACAGAGGTTCACTGGTAAGCTTAGTGGTTATACTGTATGGTGACTCAGTGGTTAGCACTGTACAGTGGCTCAGTGGTTAGCATTCTACAGTGGCTCAGTGGTTAGCTCAGTGGTTAGCACTGTATGGTGGCTCAATGGTTAGCACTTTATAGTGGCTCAGTGGTTAGCACTGTATGGTGGCTCAGTGGTTAGCACTACTGTGTTGCAGCGCTGGAGTCCTGGGTGCAAATCCCACCAAGGACAACATCTGCAAGGAGTTTGTATGTTTTCCCCGTGTTTGCATGGGTTTCCTCCGGGTTCTCCGGTTTCCTCCCACACTCCAAAGACATCCTGATAGGGAATGTAGATTGTGAGCCCCAATGGGGACAGTAATGATGTCTGTAGAGCACCTTAATATTAATTATGCCATATAAATAAATTAATAGTACACCTGAAAATAAAAAAAACTTTGGAATATATTTTGGTAGAGAAATCTACTTCTTTCTCCACTTGTACTAATCACCTTTCACCTTTAATAATTCATGGGTAGAATCTGTGTTCACTGAAGACTGATTTTCATATTACTTCGATAGGATGTGACAGTTGGTTCTTTTAAAATGTTATGGAGAGAGGAGAAGGAGGAGATTGCAGCAGACAGACATTCTACTGCAAGATCCATAGAACTTTATAAGCACCAACTGTCACCTCCTATCTCATTAATGGGAAAATCTGTATTCACCGAAAACAGATTTTACCCCTGATTTGAGACTTTTGAGAATGAATGAACAACTTAGGAGAAGAAAGAAGCAAATTTATCTGATAAGGTATATCACAAAACTATGTATTTTCATGTGTACTATTGATTTATGAAATAAAAAGTACAGTGGTTTATCTTTAAGAAGCATAAATACTCCACCCTAAACATGTATCTGTTCTGATTGGTCACCGTAGGTGGATGGAATTCAGAAGACAACATCCCGGAGGCTTATTAATGCCCTCAATTTTAGTTATTTTTCTTACTACCAACATATACATATAATGAGATTTAAGGTCAAATTTGTACTAATAGGAAAATCTGGATTTGGGAACTACTAATACATTATATAATATAATTGTATATATGTTTATACTTCTACTTTTGTTGCCTCCCCAATACATTGTAGGTTTTATATTTCCATAGGGTCGAAAGGTTAAGTCACCTACTGACATTGTTACTATCTTGCAAACTTGGTACAACAATTAGTTTACTATATACTAAAGGTGTACTTACATTACCCAATTTTGCAATATTAAATGATGGCCAATTGGTGAATATTTATCGATCGTTGATCGTTTAATATCCTGTTTGCACGGGCAGACCGCGGATCACAAGCACGCTGAATGATCTGTAATTGATTGTTCCCTGCGCATAGGCTGCCATTGTTCTTGGCAGTGCAGACCCTGTTTACACAGGATGATATGCTGCCGAGAACGACAAGCATTTTGCCTGTCCATTGGGTGATCGGCAGCCTGTTTAGTTTGCGACTGTCGTGAAATGAGCCTTCCTAGGAATGCTGCTTAATTGAAAATCCATTAAAATCGTATAAAGAAAATCTTCACCATTGGCCACAGACATGTGCTGTGATAGCAGCAAGGTGTTATAGGGTAGCCCATGTGGCCACGTGAGCCTTCTCTGGCTCAATTTTCTGATTTGTGTAAAATAGCATTAGCAATATTTTGACACAAATTGAATTGCCAATTTTTCAAATTTCCTAAAATTCAAAACAAATTTGATTCACATTCAATCAATTCCCTTATCCCTAATTAAGTGTATGCATATGTGACAAGAGCTGTGTAATCATTATCACTAATTGTAATAGCAGTTTATTTCCCCAGGCTCTGCAGAAAGTCTGTGGTACATTCTATGCAGTTTTATTACACAAGAACTTCTGACAACTGAGATGGTGATCCACTTTGAGAGAACATTAATCAAAGTAATTTTGGGGGAATTTACGGTGTCCTTACACGACCAAACTGAACAGAAAGGAATACATGATTTTGAGCTAAAATGGAACATAAGGTAACACTAACCTGAAGTACACACAGTATACTGGGGGACACAGTAAATAACAAAAATCACTGACTACTACTTTAATATCTCTCTACTTCACATGTACCTGATTTATGGCACGTTATAAACAGAAAATTACTGACCCCTAAACTACCCTATGTACTAAGCTGTCAAAGTAAATATAATGGGTAAAATTTAAAGGGATGATCGGGAACTAACATTTATCTTTATCCTAAATTTCTATCTATTTAATGTCATAATCTAATCTCTTTTCTAAAATACTTTATTTAAAAAAATCCTATCATTCCCTCATTACACTATCTGCTTTTTTAATTACTTTCTGTTTGATGATGTTTTGTTTGAAAATTCCACTGCATGCCACAAACTATGCCCCCACCGTGAAATGAAGCATCATCAGTGGAGGCTGGGCTAGTCCCTGCTCTATTGAACATGGATCGGTTTTCAATTTCGACGTATGCTCAATAGGATTTTGTCACTGTGCAATATGCATAGTGACAGTGCGCTCCCTCGCTGGCTTTGATGAGAAGTGACAAGGCGGCAAGTCAGCGCAATGTCAGTGCACATTGTAAGGAAAGAACGAGCAAACAGAGACCAGCCCCGCCCGTGCAAGTGACGACACTTGCAGGGGTGGAGGTGGTCTCTGATTGCTGGGTTTTATTCTTTACAATGTGCACTGACAGTGTGCTCTCTTGTCAGCTCATTGCTTCACGTCAAAGCTGGTGAGGGAGCGCACTGTCACTATGCATATTGCAAAGTGAAAAGAGCCTACTGAGCATAAGTCGGAATTGACAACCTATGGACTGGGTTTCTCAAATGAAGTGTCATTAAACAGAGAGCAGTAAAAAATAGAATAAAATAGTTACATAGCGTAGTGAGAGAACAATAGAGACTTTTTAATTTAAGTATATTAGAAAAGAGATTAGATCATGAAATTAAATCGATAGGCATTTAGGATTAAAATAAATGTGAGTTTCGGACTACCCCATACTGTCTAATTTGGACACCAATGCACAAGGGTTCATAAATTATACTCACTTTGTCAACTTTCCCCTTACCCTATTGTTCCAAAGAAAACATAGTCTTCTGAATTGTAAATTGTGCACAAAAAATACATTAAACCTTTGTAAAGTCATCATATTGGTAGTGAGAAAGTCTTTAGTAAAGTTTTATCAGTTTTAAGTACTTCCATTCATTTAAATATTAAGGTAAGAAAATGAAATCTGGAAGGGATACATAACCCTGTAGGAATCATATTTAATAAAAATGAATTTAAATAATAAAAAAAAAACTTGAATGAAATAAGTTGTTTTAAGTGTTTTTTTTTATCTTTTATGATAGCTCTTTTTAATATAACCTTCATTTAAATATAACGCTCTAAATGTCACATTGGGACCCGCTGAGCACCTCTGCTGATTCCCCCTTTTTCAGATCTTAATTTTACTGTTATTTTTCAACTGCGGCAGAACTTTTTGTTCTCTTTAATTGTCAAGTTGCTCATTTTTATTTGCATTTTGATCGAATTATTAAATCTTCTGTGTTAAAACAAGAATCGTTTTCAGATTAGCATTGTTTTCACACTTTTCCCTCTTGCTATTTCATATTTAAATACATTGGCTTCTTAATTTCATTGAATACACAATGAGATTTCTAAAGAATTTTATCCTACTGAGTTTACTTTGTCATGCCGAGAAGATTCCTCTTCCTAATAGAACTAGATAAGATCAGACTCCGATTTTCCCTAAAATGACATTTAATTGATTTCAGTTAAGATTGCCTAAATAGTTTGTATAATTTGAAAGGACATATGTCCATCAAGTTCAACCATGAGAAGAAAGGAGGATGGAGGAGGTCAAATCGAAACCTTTCATTTCCCAGACAAAAGCCAATCTGGGAAAAGGAATCAAATTCCTTTTTTTCTGGGCTGAAAAAATAAAAAAAAGGACTGGTCAAGGGGGAAGGATAATAAGCAAGTGCCAGACACTTCTCATAATGACTTATATTCTGCTTTAATGAAGAACTGGACATGCTTATAGCCAACATGACTGATCCTACAAATTGAGACAATCTGGACATTCTCATAATCAATCATTTTATGCTCGTATAGTTTTTATAAATAATCATATAATCGTTGCCTTTTTTTTCTTCAAGGAATTTAACGCTATTGAGTTTCACTGTCAGGGATTGCAGAAGGGTCCATAAAGAGGTAATGAGCAGTTTCGCACATTCTCCACCATGCTTGATGGTCCCTGGGTGCTCATTATCTCGTTGGTGTTTTTGGATTTAAGAATAATATTAAGAAAAAACACACACACCCATTATTAAAGCAAAAAAAATCAAAGCTAAATTCTCATCCCAATGGCGAGACGTAGTTTGGTCTACGATCATAAGGGAGCTTACACAATTACTGATAAAAAAAAAGTAAAAAAAAAATAGTTCTTACTAGGTTTGTGATATTAAAGGGAATCTGTCAGCAGGTTTTTGCTATGTAATCTGAGAGCAGCATGATGTAGGGGCTGAAACCCTGATTTCAACGATGTGTCACTTAATAGTCTGTGTGTTGTTGGTGCAATAAAATCAAAGTTTTATCAGCAGGAAATTATCACTAGAGGACTAGGTGTCTTGTGCCATTTAGTCCTTCTGCTGTGTGTAACCACGCCCCCACCACTGATTGGCAGATGGCTGACAATGTACAGAAAGCAGCCAATCAGGGGTGGGGGTGGGGTTATGCACAGCTCAGCATTCTGACACTTGCTACATTTACAGTAGAGAAAAAAGGGATTGTATCAAAACTGCAGCAAGCAGCCCAGTATGTGATACATCGCTGGAATCAGGGTCTCTTCCCCTACACTATGCTGCTCTCAGATTATATAACAAAAACCTGCTGAGAGGTCCATTTCAAGGCTTCTTCTCCCAGTGTGGATGGGTTTAATTACTGCTCCTCTGCAGCACCATTTATCTGTAAAAATCAAATGAAATCTGCCAGAATTTATTGGGATTAATATTAAACCTAATTTGTCATAAAATGCTACAAAAAAAAAATGCTAATTGTGTTGCAAATTAAATAAAAAAAAATAATAAAAAAAATCTGAAATAAAAAAAATCATTTTAAATCTCATCAAACACGGTCTGGCCATTATAGGGATTTTGGAGGATTAGAAAAAATAGTCAGCAATTTTTGCTTCTAGCCACCGTTTACTTCACAAGTTTAGAATGTGCAATTTCTTTGAGAAAATAATGAGAGGAAAAAATAATGTTTTTTGGACTAACCAGCTTTGAACAAAATATCTAGTTATATTTTTATTACATGTATATTTTTGTTTTTGCCCACCAAAGACGTGTTGTGTTGTCTTGTACTGCTGCAATTTCTATCATTAAAAAAAATGAAAACAACCGTCTAATTTTTTTTTTTATAGATATTTTTTTTCTTATAATAATTTTAATGAATGGGATGAATTGCAATACCATGCACAACTCACAAAGAAAAGTGGCCCTGGGTATGAAAGGAAATGAAACCCTGGTTTTGTAATCATGGACCTTTGGTAACAAAAATAAAGCAATTACCAAGGAGATATAACACAAGTGGATTTTCCTTAAGATTTGCTGAAACCTTGAATATGCCATAGAAAGAGGCACGTTTTATGACCAGGAATTTATCATTTTGAACTTGAGATACAAGAGAAAAATAAATGTATTACTCCTTTGTTCTTCTGCT
Organism: Phyllobates terribilis; assembly: GCF_046119375.1. Taxonomy (NCBI): domain Eukaryota; kingdom Metazoa; phylum Chordata; class Amphibia; order Anura; family Dendrobatidae; genus Phyllobates; species Phyllobates terribilis. The sequence goes on along the minus strand of NW_027362767.1, from coordinate 210,101,392 downwards.
TTTCATCACCTATTTTAACATATAGATAGATACACATTTTGGATGAAAATAAATGGATACTAGTATTTCTTTCCCACCCAATTTTATCGATACTTAAAAGGGTTGTCCAGGCTTGGGGTTTAAAGTCTGCAGTCTCTCTATGTGACTGCAGACTTGTGAATTCTCACAGCGCGCACCCTGTGTACTGTCAGGATTCTCTGGTGCCAGGAGCGAGTGTGTGCATGACCGCAAGTATGTGATTTACACACATGACTAGACGTGTGCTGATACAAGTGAATTGAACTTTGTCGGACTGGAAATGAAAAACTGCAAATCACATATTTGCGGTCCCAGGACCGTCTGCTCCCGACACCGGAAAATCCTCCTAGAGCGCACTGTGCACAGTGTTAGGATTCACAAGTCTTCAATCACATAGAGCGACCGCACACTCGAGTCCCAAACTTGGTCAAGCCCTTTAGTGTAGTTAAACCCCCGTCTGTTCCTTGAGAGGGCACACATGAATTGCTTTTGGTAATATGACACACCTCATCTAAGAAGGCCCAATGAACAACAACATTGTGGCTGTTTTTTTTATGGATAAAATACTTTTTATAATGAATTTTTTAAATATTTGTTTTTATTTTTTTTCTTTCTTGTTACATTTTTAAATTTTTTATTTTAATATCGTTTCTACAAATAGTTTTTTTCCTTTAGTTATAATTAGACAATGATCATTTTATACTGCTTTAAATTACGTATTTTTAAAACTGACTAACAAAATAACACCAATTTTGATTTTTTTTCAATATTCATCTTGAATATTTTATCTGTACCATTAGCGCTGATTATTATTACTCACAGTGTGTTTCTATAGCATTCCGGTATATAATATACTAGCTGTACTCGGCCACGCGTGGCTGTAGCTCAGTCTGGTTAAATGGAAAAGAAAGAAAAGAGAAAGCGCACGTTTCTAAAATATTTAATTTCACTATACTTGTGGAATCTCCGAAAGTTCTTCACCGATTGCTTTGAAAGATTGACACAGTCAGGTGTCACAATGGAGCCGGTCATGTCAGGGATTGCTAGTTATGCAATTCTCTAGCACAGAGGGAATGTGACAGGAGGGGGCGCAGAGATGAAGGCAGGCGGCAAAGGAGGAGGGGGTGATCCACTTGACATGTCCCGGGCTGGTACCAGCCGGATCACAGCGCCGCTTCCGCCGATGGCACAGTGGGATTTGCACTCGCTCGCTATCTACCCACTTCGGCAAGGCTCGGGTCCAGCTCAGCACCCAGAGCGGAGGCCACGGCCTGTGTCTCTCCATGCAGCCTCCCTCTCTCCCCCGCTTGTTGTTGGGTAGTCAGAAATAAGACTCACCTGCCGGAGAAGAAGATGCCACAACAGCAGCGGTGCCGGAGAGCAGATGCGGCCGCCTCTCAGGTGGAGGCGGTGATGAGTAGCAGTGTCTTTCGGCCTAGAACAGACGGTATCGACATTCCCTTTCCCCCCAACCTCCGCGGGGGACATGAAAGGAGCAGAGCACAGGCAGCGGCTGGGGCGAATGGAGGAGAGGGAGAAGGGTTTATGAATGAGATGTCACTAAGGGGGGGGGGGAATGCCGGGAGGCCAGGGAGAGTCAGCCTGGGACTGAGCTGGTAACACCCCCATCTCGCTGTTGCTTTTACGTCTAACAGCTGGTATATAAAAACATAGTAGGTATATAAAAACATACATGTATTCGAATGCAACGTTGTGTCAAAATTTCAAAGCAATCGGTGAAGAACTTTCGGAGATTTAAAATTTTGAACAAACGAACATTTACCTTTTTATTTATATATAGATATATGAACCCCGAGTTTTTCAACTTTTCAATTCCAATGACACATTTTCTCATGGACACTATTCACGGGTGTACAACCCTACAAGGGTTTGGCAGCTTTTTCCCTGTTGGCTCTGCAGTCTGCTCACCGCTAGTCACTTAGCTCAAATACTATTTTCCCACTTCACAAACACAGGCATTCAATGATATAGGAAAAACTGAGAGGGTTCCAGCATCCGCCAATGATTAGAAGTTAAAACGTGACTTTTAATGAAAAAAAAAAGAGAATTAAAAAAGTTTTTTTTACAAAAACATGTCAATGAAGTGGGAGAAGCGGAAGGGGTGACATGAGGGAAGGGGATAAAAAGGACATGGGTCTAGGCATTTCAGGCTGTGAAGCTCTTAGTCCTGACTACACAGCTTGAAACGTGTAGACCCGTGTCCTTTTTATCCCCCTCCCCCATGTCATCCCTTCCCCTTCTCCCACTTCATTGACATGTTTTCGTAAAAAAACTTTTGTAATTTTAATTTTTTTAATATCTAATCATTGGCGGATGCTAGAACCCTTTCAGTTTTTCCTCTGCTACTGCCCAGCTGCCGGTCTGGAGCCCGTGCACCGCATTCTTCATACGGAGGCTTCAAACCATCTGCACTTGGTGAGCTGAACATTTCCTTTTTTCCCCGCCCTATATTTTTTTCTCATTCAATGCTATCACTAATTTTTATTTATTTTTTTTAACTTGTAAATGTTAATTCTAAAGTCATTTGTCTTTTTGTTATATTACTAGAGCACCAGCAATGATTATATGTTCCGATGTGGTCTCTTGATATTCGATTTACCAGCTCATAGGATTTCAAAGCCTGTCTTAATTTTGATTCTTTTTTTGCAATGGCATTCATGAATTAAAGTATCCCTCATGGAGTTTTTGTATTTTATCATTTTTAGATATGTTGTGCTTTTTGTCTCTATGGTATTATTGGTCCTTATGTATACCACACTTTGTTCCGGCCCGGCAGGGCGTGTCTTTCAATATTGACTTTTCTTCTTTGTCTATTTAAAACCCACCCTGTTACACTGATCTCTATATGAAGTCTATTTTCTGAAAAAGAGTTTGGTTCGAACTTGAATTACGTGATAAAAGTACTATTAAATACTACCACAGTGGAACGACTACTTTTTGAACAGCAGCGAGAAACCAGAAACATCTATCTCCTTTTACTCCTCAAACCACCATTACTGGCATCTTATAATTGCACTTAGGCTAAATTTACACATCCGTGTTTCAAGGTCCAAGTGCGGACCAAAATGCACAGACTTGCCGCGGGTCTCCTGACCCAAACTTATTAGTCTCAGAGGCATATATTAGACTGTTGAGTTTAGGTCAGAAGATCCGGGTCTGGTCCATGCACCACGGCTCGTACTTGGACTACGAAACATGAATGTGTCAATCTGGCTTTAGAGATACTAAAAGTTTCTAAGTTATAGAATGTGGAGGCCAACTGCAAACTCTCATTCTCAGTGATAAAGTACATTAACTTCTTCTCGGCATCTAATTCTAAGAAGGAAGAGATCATAATATAACTTAATTTTCAGTTTTCCCTTCTTGTATCATAAGATATAGTACATTTCTTTACATCAGTTTAGAATATAGTTGTGGTAAACATTGACACATGTACGACATACAGGGTAGACCAAGAGATATTGACTGTGGGGAAAGGTGTAGAACAGAATATTAATAGGATGTCTTAACCAGTCTTACTGACACATCTGTCCCTCCATATCGTCACCTTGTTTCTTCCAAAGCTTCTTTTTTTGTTATTAATTTGTTCCACTGTGTAAAACCTCACTCGTTAGTGCCCTTTACTCTCTCACCATCCGCGATGAAGTGCTCTGGCACATGTAGTGTGACCTTCACGGTGAGCGGGCAGGGATTTTGCGACCCACACACTACAGCCAACACGCAGGCACTCACCCCGACCAACGTCAGGGCTGTTCGGCTTAGTGGACTCTTCAAAGTACCTGAAATTAGGAAAGAAACAAAAGTAAAATCAGACAAATAATATTAAATATCCAGAAATACCCTTAACAAAACATTAGGGCATGTAAAAAGTCAGAAATCCAGGTTTAAAAAATATATTATATGTAAATGTGGTCTCTGCCTAAATGCATACCTAATGAACCCTAGGAAGCAATTTCATGTACACCATTAAAAAATTCATATATATCAATAAGACAACAAATCAGCCAAAAATTATCATACATATCAGAAATGTATGTATGTAGCTAGAATAGTTTAATGTTAAAGGGTTATTCTCAATTTGTCTCTTGAGTGGCTCAGAGCTAAGCAGTCACCTTACAGTCTTCTTACTTCCTGGCTTCTGGAAGGGTAGGCACTACTCCTTGAGTGACAGTTCTGGTGAATAGCTGAGCTGTAGAGCTGTAGTACTGTTTATTATTATTATTTATTATTATAGCGCTTTACATGTGAAAAAGGGGTAGACATACAAAAACAATTACAATGATCTTTAACAAAACGTGACGGCGACTGGTACAGGAGGAGTGAGGACCTTGTCCGCGATGATTGAACTATAAAGCTCAGCAAAAGTTCTGCTTTTACATATTAAGCTATCAGTGGTTTGTTCTGGAATCTACACCGCTATGACTGTATTTACACATAGAGATAACAGGGCATTTGAGCAAGCACACAGCTCTGGACAGCCAGAGACGTGATTAGAAGAACTGTTCTGCAAGCTGCAGATGGTGGAGACTGGTGATTTTGCAGTATTTATAACAGCAGCTAGTCAGGAGCTGAGAAGGACAGTGAGGGAGGTGATCTGCTAACTGCTGTATAGAAATCAATGATTTGGAGAAAGGTGGCTGGTATTTAGGAGTATGTACATCCTCTCATGGCTTGGCTAGGGTCTGGGCAGGTTCTCGTGGCCAAGATCCATTAAAACCAGCTGTACACTATGTAAGATAAAATCTTTCATTGCAGGAAAATGACAGCTGATAGAAGAAGCAAGTCAATTGCAAACTTGTTTATGTTCATGGTGTCTAATTATCTATAGCAATTTAATAACTTGAGAATCTCCTTTAAAATAAATGTGTCATCAGAAAATGATTTATTGTTTAAAGGGAATTTGTCACCAGGTTTTTGATACCCCATCTGAGAGAAGCATGATGTAGAGACAAAGATGCTGATTCTAATGATATATCACTTACTTGGCGGCTTGCCATAGTTTTGATAAATTCTCTGTTTTATCTTTGGCAGAGTTACCAGTTCACTGAATGCTGAGTTCTCTATAACTCAGCTCGCATCACGTATTGATTCTGCATACACTTTGCATAGTCAGAAAGCTATCAGTCAGTGGTGGGGGGAGGGTTGGACCACATGGCAGCAGTAATCCTTTAGTGATAATCTCCTGCTGATAAAACTGTGATTTTATAAAAGCTACAGCAAGCAGCCCATTGACAGACACATCGCTGGAATCAGTGTTGTCTTTTCATTATGCTGCACTCAGATTAGGTGGCTAAAACCGGTCGACAGATTCTCTTCAACCCTTTAAGGACCTGTATATTTTTTAGTTTTTTTCCTCCCCTTGTTCCAGGAGTCATAACTTGTTTATTTTTTCTCTGACATAGCCATATGAGGGAATGTTTTTTGAAAGATGAGTTTTAGGTTTGAATGTCTGCATTCATTTTACCATATTATTATACTAAATAATGGAGAGAAAATTCCAAGTGGGTTGAAATGGTGAAAAAAAACACAACCTTGCAGCTTCCATTTTGCTGTAAAAATAACTTGGCAATTTGATTCTCAAACGTCAGTACGATTACGGCAGTTCCAAAATTCATATTTTTTTTATATTTTAGTGATTAAAAAAATTCAGAACCTTGTAAAAAAAAAATCCTGTCCCCAAAATTCTTTGAATTTACTGTCTATAACAAATACTAACAAACAAAGAGTTTCCTCCAAGCTTTGGACTCAAAATAATAGGGTTAAAGAATTCCTGACTCTGGCGAGAGGTCAAGATCGATTGATAGGGTTAGACGGTGCAAGGGGGTGCAGCTGGCCGCAAGCGAGAGAAGCTTCCACCACTACAATGACTAATTGATGTACGATTTTGTTTCACACTTTTGTGGCTATTTTTTCGCTGTGGGTGGGTGGACCTCTGGCCATGCCTCCACCAAAACATCTGGCCATAACCTAACTTTAATTGTTAACATCATTATTATGCCCTTTTAATTCTTTCCTTTCCTGATGTTCAGCCTAGAGGGAACACTGGGCAACATTGCATTTAGTCTGGACAAACATTTTAAATAGAGATGAGCGAGCATACTCGCAAGTACTCGCCCGAGCATCTCAGTACTCGAGATGCTCGGAGCTCGCCGAGTACTTGCGAGATGCTCGGGCGGATGCTCGGGTCCCCTCCCTGCATGTTTGGCCTGCCACTCATTGTAATGCCGCAGCCATGTTGCTTGTAGCATTACAGTGATTGGCTGGCCGCACAGCATCATCAGGTCTATATCAGACCTGGCGACGCCATGCTTGTCACAGTCACTCCGGAATCAGACAGTGTAGGGAGAGCTGCTGCTGAGCTAGGGAGGGATTTGGTTGTGTATTAGGTAGTGTAAAGAGAAAAACCGTACATTACACATATCCATCTCAACAAACAGTCCTTCTGAGGACTAACTAATCCATATGCAGAGATATCAGGCAGGCAGGGTATATAGGCAGGCAGGCAGTGTATATAGCAGACTGCAGTGCATATAGCACAAGAGGCTCCATTCCAGTTCTGCCTTCTGTTGCTGTTAGACATTTCTAGACAAAGGTCCAGGTCTCAGGAATCATTTTTTTGGGATCTTAATCCTCACTATTTGCTTAAAAAGCAATCCAGAGAACACCATTGTTCTGCGCCATTTGCTTGTTGGCACTGCAGAATACAGCCAGGTCCTTTCCATATTACAGCGCTAAAAATCCAGCTATTTAAAACTGTGGTTTGTCCGACACACAGATCACGTATAATTGCTCTGAAAATACTGCCATTTTTGGCCTCCATTCAAATTTTTTTTCAGTGTGTCAGCAAAGTTTTTGACACTGGTTTGCTGTTCAAAATAGTTACTGTGAGGCAGTGACCGGGATCGTATACGAGGGACGTTATATATCCTCCAGAATGCATACAGAGACCTATTAAATCCATTGGAGTGCATTGCAGTCACAAACTCACCTGCGGCTGCAATGCAGGAATGAAGGTGAGCATTGACCTATCTGGCTAAGGCAGATTAGTAAAACCTGGCAGGGGCTTCATTTCTTGGAGGAGGCTACAGGAAGGCACTGGGGCGGCCTCCTCCCTCCAACCCGGATTTTCCAGTGGCTCTTGCCACAGGTCCTTTAAAAACCCTGCACTAAGGATTAGTGTTGTTCAGTGTTAGGACCTGCTAGGAACATAGAAGGAAAGTTTGGCGGGCCTGTGTGTAGCTGAACCTACGCCTGGGAAGGCTCTGCACCCGTCAGGCTCTGAGCGGCCCAGCGCGGCCGTTGCCCATGGCAACCGTTGTTATGGACTGATGTTAACCCGGCTGCGAACCGGAGGACTTTCTGTTTTACCCGCGAGTGCTGAATAAAAGCTGCTTATGTTGGACTTGTTGGGTCACTTCCTCAGTTACTGCACCGCCACCTTACATTACCTAAAGGCCAGGTATTTAAAACTGTGGTTTCTCCGTCACATGGATCACATTCACATATAATTGCGCTGAAAATACTGCCATTTTTGGCCTCTATTCAAATTTTTTTTCAGTGTGTCAGCAAAGTTTTTGGCACCGGTTTGCTGTTCAAAATAGTTACCTACAGGCCAGGTATTTAAAACTGTGGTTCCTCCATCACATGGATTACATATAACTTCGCTCCAAATTCAGCTATTTTGTAGTGAACGTGGAAGATATTGTCCTCCATTTAAAATGGGCAAGGCGCGTGGCAAGGGACGGGGAACTGGAAGTGATGGTGATGGTGCATGCAGAGTCCGAGGCCGTGGGCAAGCTGAAATTGCGCCACAACAAACACCCATATCTTCTCGCCCAACCTTCCTGTCTCAATTCCTAGGGGACCGCAGCACACCACTATTGAACCCAGAGCAGTGTCAAAAGGTTGTTGGTTGGATAGCGGATAATGCTTCCAGTCACTTAGCCACCACCACCACCCTGTCTTCCACACGGTCAAGTCTCAGTAGCCGACGATGATGAGACACAATTGCCAGAAAGTCAGGAGGAGGACCAGGGTGCGGAAGTGGAAGACAAGGTGGTGGATGATATAGTAACTGACCCACCCTGGCAGGAATATAGAAACTGACCCAACCTGGCAGGAGGACATGCAGAGCGAGGCCAGCAGCATACAGGGGTAGGGAGGCAGAGCATCCTAACAAGCAGGAAGAAGAAGTGTGGTGGCCGCAGACAGAAGGTAGGCAACCGTTCCCCGTAACACCAACACAGTACAACTGTTAGGTCTTCCCGAGTCTGGTTGTTTTTTAAAGACTCTGCCGATAACCCCAAAAAGGCCATTTGCACCACCTTCCAGGCCAGTACCAGCAGGGGTGGCAAAATTAGCAGCCTGGCCACCACCAGCATGATCAGGCACATGGCAACAAAGCATCCGACTTTGTGGGCCGAACCCCAGGGTCCAGGAACAGTGTCTGCGGGTGGCACCATTGCTTCTTCCACTGTTGTGCATGCAAGCCAATCCCCTGTCCATGGTGCATGCAAAGATGCCTCCTGCCCTGCATCTGTCGTTGCACACTGTCAAGTAGCAGCATCAGGAAGCAGGTCTACGTCCTTGTCCCAGCGCAGCATTCAGTTGTCCATACCCCAGTCCTTGGAACGCAAGCGCAAATACGCAGCCAACGCCCCACGGGCCACACTACTAAATTCCCACATTTCACGACTGCTTGCGCTCGAAATGTTGCCTTTTAGGCTCATGGAGACAGAAGCATTCCGCAACCTGATGGCGGCGGCAGTCCCTCGGTACTCGGTCCCCAGCCGCCACTATTTCTCCTGGTGTGCCATCCCCGCATTACACAAGCAAGTGTCCCCAAACATTAGCCGTGCGCTCAAAAACGCAGTTACCTGGAAAGTCCACCTAACCAGGATTGCGGGCCCTAGGTCAATCAGGGTTGCCCGCACAGTCTACAGCTCCTGCAACTCATCCTCCTCAGCCTCCTTATTCTCTTCAGCCTCCATCTCCGAAATGACCACACCAGTCACAAGCTGCAAGCACTGTAGCACTGCCTCGGCCAAGCGGCAACAGGCTGTGCCGAAGCAAATATGCTTCGGTGACAAACCGCACAATGCTGAAGAGTTGTGGACAACTCTGAAAGAGCAGGTAGATCTGTGGCTCACACCACTGAACCTACAGCCAGGCATGGTCATGTGTGACAATGGTCGGAACCTGGTGGCAGCTCTGAGGCGAGGCCCATGTGCTTAACCTCGTGGTTCAGCGGTTTCTCAAATCCTATCCGAAGCTGGCAGATCTGCTTGTTAAAGTACGCCGCCTGTATGCCCATTTTAGAAAGTCACCTACAGCTTCCGCCTCCCTTGCCGTGTTTCAGCAGCATTTGCAGCTTCCGGCTCACAGACTGGGGTGTGATGTCCCCACGCGTTAGAACTCTACACTGCAGATGTTGGGAAGGATTTGTGAGCAGAAGAGAGCAGTTGTTGAGTACCAGCATCAACAAGGCCTCGGTCTTCAGTCCAGACTCAACACATAAGACCTCAGGAGTGGACATGGATGTCAGACATATGCACCATTCTCCAAAACTTTCAGGACTCCTCCAAGATGGTGAGCGGTGATGACGCCATAATTAATGTCACCATGCCGCTTCTCTGTCTTCAGAAATGCTCACAATCAAAAAGGATACATTGCAGGCGGAGCACGATGAGATGGAGCAAGGTACCATACAGGGGGATTACACACAGCCCAGCCTCATCTCATCCCAATGTGGATTGAGTGACAATGAGGAAGAGGAGGAGGAGGAGGAAGAACAAAAGCTAGTTTCCTGTGCTATAGACGGTACTACCTGCACAGCTGTCATACCGTCTGTTCAGTGTGGATGGCCAGAGAACAGAGAGGAGGAGGAGAAGGAGAGCATGGTAAGTCATCCTCTTGGTGAGGACACGGAAGTTTTGCCTGTTAGCAGTCTGGCACGCATGGCTGAGTTTATGTTATGCTGCCTTTCCCATGACCCTCGCGATCTCAAAATTTTGGGTGACAGTCATTACTGGCTGGTGACACTTCTAGACCACCGCTACAAGGAGAACTTTATATCTCTTATTCCAGAGGCGGACAGTTCTACAAAAATGGGGCTGTACCAGAAGGCCCTTGTTGCGGAACTATTAAAAAATTCCCATCTGAAAACGCTGGCGGCAGAGGGCACAGTTCGTTGGACAACCAAGGAGTACAGGCGAGAGAGACACAACTTCAATCCAACAGAGGCAGGGGAACACTATCAAAGTTCTGGGAGAATTTTGTCAGCCCCTCCCATCGCACAAGCCCTGAGGCACGGGGTACTCTCACAAGGAGTGCAAAGTTTGGGAAGATGCTGAGGGAGTACCTTGCCGACCATACTAACGTCCTCCTGATTCCTCTGTGTCTTATAATTATTGGGTATTCAAGCTGGATACGTGGAATGAACTGGCTCTCTATGTCTTGGAGGTCCTGGCCTGTCCTGCCGCTAGCGTTTTATCAGAGCGGGTTTTTAGTGCCGCTGGTGGAATTATAACTGATAAGCGCATCCGCCTGTCAACTGAAAATGCTGACAGGCTGACTCTTATAAAAATGAACAAGGGCTGGATTGGGCCAGACTTCTCAAGACCACCGAATGACAGCAGCGTAACATAAACTCAAATCCAGTGTCTTTTTTTGGGAGGTGTATTCCCATGCACCTCTTCACACCCACACATGGGTATACGCTTCCTGATTTTGGCTATTTGCTCTTGTCCTCCTCCTTCTCCTCATCATCCACCACCATATCACCAGGGTGACCGTGGTCCATGATGCAACACCCACATAATTTTTTTAAAGGGTGTTTATGATGCCCGTAAAAAAATTTTTTATACAGTATGTTCATGTATACCACCCAGGGGTAAATGTTTGTCAGCCCATACACTTAGTGCATGGGCATTACAAGTATAGGAGACCCGCTCCTTTCTAATGGGAACATTTTTTTATGAGGCCCTCCTCCACGTCTCTTCCAAGGGGCATTGGAGTGCCTCCCAATTTTTGGCAGCACTTGCATTCACTGCATAGGCAAACACAATGGGAGACCTACTTCCTAATAATAGGAACATTGTTTCCAGGAGGCCCTCTGACCTACACGTCTCTTCCAAGGGGCATTGGAGTGCCCCCAAATTTTTGGCAACCCTTGCATTCACTGCATAGGCAAACACAATGGGAGACCCACTTCCTAATAATGGGAACATTGTTTTAAGGAGGCCCTCTGACTTCCACATCTCTTCCAAGGGGCATTGGAGTGCCTCCAAATTTTTGGCAACCCTTGCATTCACTGCATAGGCAAACACAATGGGAGACCTACTTCCTAATAATGGGAAAATTGTTTTCAGGAGGTCCTCCTCTAAGTCTCTTCAAAGGGGTATTGGGGTGCGTACAAATTTTCAAAGTGGTTTTGGGGTGCGTCCAAATTTTGGGCAGCCTTGCCACTCATTGCATATGCAATAACAGTATAGGAGACCCACTCTTTAGTAATGGGAACAATAAAACATAGCCGGCTGATGGCTCTCTAAGAATAGTGAGGGCCAACTGCTGGCCCTTTAAGAATAGTAAAGGTCGCCTGATGGCACTATAAAAATAGGCTTTGTGACTTTCAGAGTCCCTCCTTCATAAATGAAACACGATATGTCTGATGATATCTCACACACCACATGGCCAGATAAGGTTGTAAAATATTAAAATGACATTTCCCGGTGAATGCATTTGTCACGGTTGAAAGCAATGCAAAAGTAAAAAAACGCATCAAAAACGCTACGTGTGAACATAGCCCAAGGTGTGGAGGAGCATTTTTGTTTTTGGTTACTTATTTTGCTTTATATACAAGTCATTACCCTGGAAAGGATATTCCTTAACATATTTCCCAGGAAAATCCATTTTGGTATCGTTTTTGTATGTTTTATTGTGAGTCTGTAAAAGTGGCGTAATACCTTTGACAATGTTGTTGACAGAAGTGACCTGGGGGTCAGAAATTCTTCCAGGGGTCTTCCCCATGCTGTTCCCATGTCATTTGAGCACTGTTCCCATCGATTTGGGCAATTTTTAGGCCCTCTGCAGACTGCCGGGGGAAGCCGCCTGAAAAATGCTCGAGTTTCCCATAGACTTACATTGGACTCGTTGCTCGGGTCGAGCACCCTAGAATTCCAATTTGCTCGACCCGAGCATCGAGCACCCGAGCATTTTAGTGCTCACCCATCACTAATTTTAAAGTCTTTGGGATCTAGTGGGCACAGGGCCAGCATTAGGGGTATAATGGAAAATTTCCCTAGTTTGCCATTTCCAAAAAGTCCTCCAGACTTTAAAAGCCAAAAACTGCAATGCTAATTCCATCCCTGTATTATCAGTGCAGTTTCTGAGGTTATAAATGTAGGAAGACTTTTGTTGACGTCATGGTCATGTGACCAAAAGTCACTAATCCTGATTGAGTGTGGAGGAACCAAAGAGGAGGAGGAACTAAAGAGCAGGAGAGAGCCTGGTATCGCCTCTACACTGTGTGTATGTATCATGCAGTTTTGTGTAATTTGCAGTGTTTGTGGGTGTAACATGCAGTGTGTGTGTGTAATGTGCATTGTGTGTTATATGCATTGCTTTTGTGTGTAAATTGCAGTGTGTATGTGTGTAGCAAACAGTTTGTAACATGCAGAGTGTGCAATATGCAGAGTGCGTGTGTATGCCAAATGTTTGTGTAATGTGCAAAGTGTGTTTAATATGCAGAGTGTATATGAATGTAATGTGCAGTGTTTGTACATAATGTGCAGAGTGTGTGTCTAACATGGAGTGGGTGTGTAATGTGTTGTGTGTATGTAATGTGTAGTGTGTGTGTCTATGTGTAACGTATAGTATGAGTGTAACATATGGTGTGTGTCTATGTGTAACGTATAGTATGAGTGTAACATATGGTGTGTGTATATGTGTGTGACAAACAATGCGTGTGCAATGTACAATGTGTGTGTATGTGTATCCCCATAATTTGGCTAATTTAAACACACCCTAAATGTTTATGTGTGATGGTGCAATATGTTAGCATTTGGGGCCCCACTTTTAATTCTTGCCCAAGCACACACTAAGTCTAAAACGAGCCCTGATTATACAGAAGATCCTCTCCTCCTTTGGCATCAAAAACCTTGCCCTTTCCTGGATCTCCTCCTACCTTTCTAACTGCACATTTAGCGTCTCCCACTCCAATACTATCTCCTCATCCCACCCTTTCTCTGTAAGTGTCCCTCAAGGCTCTGCCTGGGACCCCTACTCTTCTCAATTCATACCTTTGGCCTGGATGAACTCATAAAGGCCCATGGCTTCCATTACCACCTATACACTGATGACACTCAGATCTACCTCTCTCGCCCAGACTTCATCTCTTTTTTGTCCAGAATCCCAGAGTGTCTATCAGCCATATCCTCCTTCTTCTCATCATACGTCTTCAAGCTCAATGTGGACAAAATTGAACTCATCATCTTTACTCCATCTCACCCAACTCCCCTACCTGATCTATCTATCACAATAAATGACATCACGCTTTCCCCTGAACCGGACATTCGCTGCCTTCGAGTAACTCTCAATTCTGCCCTGTCCTTCAAACCGCACATCCAAACTCTTGCCACCTCCTGCCGCCTCCAACTTAAATTTTTGTCAAGAATCCATCCTTTCCTCAACCCTCAATCTATAAACATGTTAGTACATGCCCTCATCATCTCCCGCCCCGACTACTGCAATATCCTCCTCTGTGGCCTACCTGCTAACACTCTCGCACATCTCCAGTTCGTCCTTAATTCTGCTGCTCAACTAATTCTCCTCTCTATTTTCTACTCCTCCAATTCCCCAACATATCCAGTTCAAACTATTAACATTGACCTACAAAGCAGTGCAAAATCTGTCTCCTCCGTATATCTGCAAAGTAATCTCCCGTTTTCTGCCAATACGTAATCTCCGGTGCTCCCAGAACCTCCTTCTCTCCCCAACACTTATATGTTTCTCATCCAATTGCCTCCAAAACTTCTTCCGAGTATCCCTGTGGAATTCTGTGCCACAACACGTCCGATTATCCGTCACATAACTTTCAGACGTAACCTGAAAACCCATCTCTTCAAGAAAGCTTACAGCCTGCAAAAACCAACCTCACCACCACTGACTCTGCCGCAACCCTCAACCTACTGTCTCCATCTTCATTAATGACTTTGTGGATGAGATTGAGAGTAAAGTATTGGTTTTTGCTGACGATACCAAACTATGTAGGATGATCTTGACGTTACAATATTGCAGGACGATCTGGATAAGATGACTGAATGGGCAAACACTTGGAAGATGAGGTTTAATTTAGATAAATGTAGAGTAATGCACCGAGGACGGAGTAATCCTATTGCTGCATATACATTAAATGGGAGTATACTCGGGACTACAGAACAGGAGGAGGACGGGGGATTCTGGTTACAAGTAACTGAGCAGTATTCAATGTCAGGCAGCAGCCGCAAAAGCAAACAAGATTTTAGGGTGTATAAAAAGAGAGAGAAAATCCTGTGATCCCAATGTATTGTTAGCCCTTTATAAATCACTGGTGAGGCCACAACTGGAATATGGGATCCACATTTTAAAAAGGATATTCAGAAGTTAGAGTCATTTCAAAGGCGGCAACTAGATCATTACAATGGATGGAGGCCCCTCCTATATTACAGGGGATGGAGACCTCTCATATATTACACAGGATGGAGGCCTCTCCTATATTACACGGAATAGAAGGCCTCTCCTATATTACACGGGATGGAGGCCTCTCCTATATTACACAGGATGGAGACCTCTCCTATATTACACGGGATGGGGGCCTCTCCCATATTACACGGGATGGAGGCCTCTCCTATATTACACAGGATGGAGGCCTCTCCTATATTACACAGGATGGAGGCCTCTCCTACATTACACGGGATGGAGGCCTCTCCTATATTACACGGGATGGAGGCCTCTCCTATATTACACGGGATGGAAGCCTCTCATATGATGAGAGGTTGAAAAAGTTGGACTTGTTTAGCTTGGAAAAAAACACGTCAGAGGAGATCTCATTTGCATGTATAAATATATGTGTGATCAGTACAAAGGACGGCACAGGACTTATTCCTTCCAAGGACAATACTAAGGACCAGGGGGCTCATTACAGGTGGAAGAAAGGTGATTCCGGCAGCTAAACAGGAAAGGGTTCTTTACAGTCAGAGCAGTCAGACTGTGGAATACCGACCACAAGAGGTAGAGATGGCCGACACTATAACAGCTTTATACAAGGGCCGGAGGATTTCCTCAGTACACATAAGTTAAGATTGTGGGTTATGGTTAAATTAGTGACAAAATGTACGATTAGTGGAGGAAGGGGGTCTTTATTCAACCTATGTAACTATATGTAAGTGACGTGCCCCCTGGGCCTGTGCTGTGCAGGGGGTTACCCGGAGCCGGATCGCTGGGGGTTGTAGTTCTCCGTGGCGGTGACCCGGTCCGTGCCCAGGGCTGTCAAACCAGTGGCGGTCTTAAGTAATAACAATGTCCGACTACGCCACCCGTGGATTGCGGTCAGTGGGGGCCGCCGCTGCGCTGCAGACCGCTGAGGCTGATGTTGTTTGCGCAGCCGAGTATGGGATAACTCCCCACGGGAGAAGTATTGCCTCAGGGCAGCTAATGTGGATGATGGGAGTGATGGTGTGAGCGTCCCAGTAGTAATGGTGCTGGTGCGGCGATGAAACACAGAGACGTGTGGTGCAGTTCAGGGTCTTTACTGATGGTATAAAGCAGACCCTCCCGGGAGTACTGGTTAGCAGTAGGGGTCTGGTCAGTGTGTGAGCAAGCAGGATCTCCCCTGGCCAGGTGGAGTTGTAGGCCTCCCCGACTATCTGCACCCTTTCCTGGCTACCTTGCTCTATGCGGGTAGAAGTAGCCCACGTCCCTGAGTATACCGTGTGGTGCTAACCCGTATGGCCGGTGACTTGGGGCCTTCCGTTAGCCTTCGCTTCACGATGGCGGTGCTGGTCCCTTGCTTGTGACCGTGCCTTCGGGTTTCTAAGGCCAGAGGACATGGAATCCCCTGCCGGTTGGATTCTGCTGCTGGACCTGGATGTTCCCACAGCCTCAGACTCCGTGTCCGGGTTAGTGTCTTCAGCCAAGGCGAGCTTTCTAGCTTCCAGCCTCTGGCACTCACTCCTGCTCCTACAGAGCTCCTGTTGTAACTTTCCCTGTGTCTGCTGTCCTCCAGACCTGACTGCGTCTCTGTCTGGGACTTCACTCCAGGCTCTGACTGCTCTGCTTGTTCTGCAGGCTCTGTCTGTCCTAATCCCGCCCCAGACCCAGTTTATAAGGGCAGATTCCTCCCCTCCCAGGTCTGGGTGGACCGTGTTGCATGCTTAGGGCTCCTGACCAGAGAAACCTCCCACTTGCTCTCAGACATAATATCTCTATTACTGTGGTAACCAGACCCCTGGGGTGCCACATTCCCCCCTAGTAAATTTTAGTACTCCGGGACTAAACACATTTTTTAAAGAAACATAAATACAGGGTATAACAATAATACAATAAAATATTTACAAGAAGCTTTAGTTCTTTAAAGGTCACGGCGTGTCCGCAACCGGGTGTCCATATCACCCAAGGTGAAGTTTTAAGCGAAGTAGGGGACCTGTCCAAAGCAAACCCCTTGCGTTGGCCTTGGGCGTGGCTGCAAGGCTGGAGCTAGCTACTTTGGGCCGCAAGTAGGCCACGCCAGACAGGTTTTCTCTTCCACGGCCGTCTTCGCAAGAGGCACCAAGGTGCAACTATCTACAAGCATTGCTCCGGTTATCCAGTGTCCATAACCTGTTAGTCCATAGAAATCTGCAGGGTAACTGAGAAACATAATTAATAACAGGCAACAAACATGAACCATAAACAGTTAAACAGATAAATTCACAGTGCATTAGTTTACATTTTCCAGCGAGCAGGCATCTGACCTCTAGTGACTCTAGTGGACCTACGGAGCTCACTAACTGGTCCTGCACTACAGGGTGTAGGAGGTGTTGTGGGTAAGCTGGGCAGCTGTCTGCGCACTCTTTGGCTCACTAGGGGCACGGCAGGCTCACTACTAGCAGAGGGTTGATTCTCCTGGGCTGCTGGTGTGGATTCTTCTGCCTCCTGGGCCGGCTGCTCTTCCAGCTCTACCTGGTCTTCTGCAGGCACTTGAGGTGCTGGCTGGAGAAAGGTGAGGACGGGCACCACGATAGCGTTGTTTACTTGTGTCCAGGACCGGGGAAAGTCTCCGAGTACGGTGCTGATCATTTCCTCCTTTTCCCCTACGGGTTGAGGGTCTTCCTGATCTTCATCCGTGCTTTGCAACTTCTCGGGGCACTTTTTCAGGTGGTCTCTGGAGACAGTGGCTGTGGTCTCGCCTCCATCCTTGCTGATGACGTACACCTTTGGATTATTGTGGCTTGAGGGCAGTACGGTGTACGGGTCCTTTTCCCACTGGTCGTCCAACTTATGGAGCCGCCTTTTTCTTTTCAAGACCTGCTCTCCAGGTACCAGGGGAACAGCGGGAGCATGTTGGTTATAAGTCCTCTCCTGCCTTTCTCTTGATTGACAGAGACTTCGCTCGACGCTCTCTTGTACTTTCCGGTACTGCTGCTGCCGTTCTGTATCCCAGTCTGTCTCTGGTGAGGCGTCCTCGGGTATCAGGACTCCCATATCCAGGTCAACAGGCAGCTTACCAGGTCTTGCTTGCATTAGGTAAGCCGGGGTACAGTTGGTGGAACCTACCGGGATGTGGTTATACAGGTCCACCAGATCGGGCAGTTTCTCAGGCCACAGACTGCGTTCTTCCAGGGGTAATGTTTTTAGCAGATCTATCACCACCTGGTTCATCTTCTCACAGAGTCCATTGGTTTGGGGGTGATATGGCGTTGTTCTTATCTTCTTGCAGCCATACAGGTTGCAGAACTCCTGGAAGACCTCCGCTTCGAAGGCTGGTCCTTGGTCCGTCAGCACTTGGTCCGGGTACCCGTGTGGGCGGCAGAAGTGCAGATGGAAGGCTCTAGCTGCTGTTTGTGCTGTTAAGTCTTTGACGGGGACCACCACTAGGAATCGGGAGTACTGATCCACGATGGTTAGGGCGTAGACATACCCGCTTCTGCTTGGAGCCAGTTTAACATGGTCCAGAGCGACCAGTTCCAGCAGCTGCCTGGTGATGATGGGCTGCAGGGGAGTCCTCTGACTGGCACGGTCCCTCCTTCTTAGATTGCACGGGCCACAGTCTCTACACCACCTCTCAATGGCTCCTCTCATGCCTATCCAGTAGAACCGTTCACGCAGCAGGAACTCCAGCTTCTTCCATCCGAAGTGCCCTGCCCCATTGTGGTAGGCCTCCAGCACCATAGCTGCGTCCCGTCTCGGTACCACCACCTGCCAGATCAGCTCATGTGTCCGGGAATTGACCATTCTGCGGCACAACTTCTCCTTGTAGAGGAACAGTCTGCTCTTCTCCATCCACAGTTGCTTGGTCTCTTCCGGAGCATCTGGGTCTAGGCGTGCGTCAGCCTGGGTCAGCATTTCCTTCACCAGACGGACTGCGGGGTCACTGTCTTGCGTCTCCGCCCAGTTGTAGTGGGGTAAGGGGTTGAACGTAGCGGATCGCTGGCCCCTTACACGATAGGAATACTGGGTAATCCCATGACGGTGAAATGCAGGGAGTTCGATCTCTTCCAATTCTTCTGGATCCTCACCTTTGTCCGGTAGGTTTGGCATCCTGGACAGGGCGTCCGCGTTGGTATTGGAGCATCCTGCCTGGTATTTGATCGTGAACTCAAAATTGGACAGGCGGGCCATCCATCTCTGCTCCAGGGCACCCAGTCTTGCAGTGTCCAGGTGTGTCAACGGGTTGTTGTCCGTGTACACGGTGAACCTGGAAGAGGCAAGGTAATGCTTAAAACGTTCGGTTACTGCCCACACCACTGCCAGGAACTCTAGCTTGAACGAGCTGTAATTCTCCGGGTTTCTTTCCGTGGGTCGCAGTTTTCGGCTGGCGTAAGCAATCACCCGTTCTCTCCCCTGCTGGATCTGGAACAGTACGGCTCCTAGCCCGATGTTGCTTGCGGGCTGTAATCAGGGTACGCCAGGATTTCATCCCCCGTGAGGGCCATCTTCAGCAGGCGGAACGACTCCTCTTCCAGCTTTTCCCATTTGAAGGGTGGCTTCTGGTTTTTGGCCTTCCTGGACTGGCCTATCAGGAGGTCCTGCATAGGAGCTGCCTTCTTGGTAAAACCGGGAATGAATCTTCGGTAGTAGCCTACCAACCCGAGGAACTGCTGCACTTCCTTTATGCTGGATGGTCTTGGCCAGTCCTTAATCACGGTGATCTTGTCAGGGTCGGGGGCTACTCCGTCAGCACTCACCACGTGTCCCAGGTACTGTACCTTTGGCTTCAGTAGATGACACTTCGAGGGTTTTACCTTTAGGCCATAGTTTGCCATGGCTTCAAACACTTCTGCCAGGTGTTCCACATGGTCCTCATAGGTCTTGGAATAAACGATGACGTCGTCCAGGTATAATAGGACCGCCTCGAAGTTCCAGTGTCCCAGACAGCATTCCATCAACCGTTGGAAGGTTCCTGGTGCGTTGCAGAGCCCAAACGGCATACAGTTAAATTCGCTGAGTCCCATCGGGGTGGTGAATGCGGTCTTCTCCCGGTCCGCCTCTGCTACAGGAACCTGCCAGTACCCGCTAGTGAGATCCAAAGGAGAGAAGAAGCTAGCAGATTTTAATGCAGCTAAGGACTCTTCTATCCTTGGTAACGGGTACGCATCCTTGTGTGTGATACGGTTGACCTTCCTGTAGTCTACACACATTCTCATGGTGTTGTCTTTCTTTTTCACTAAGACTAGTGGAGCTGCCCAGGGGCTACAGCTGTCCCTAATTACCCCAGCCTCCTTCATGTCTTTTAGCATCCCCTTGGCGTGTTGATAGTGTGCAGGGGGTACGGGTCGGTATCTCTCCTTTATGGGAGGATGGTCTCCCGTTGGGATGTGATGTTCTACCCCCTTTACTCGCCCAAAGTCTAACGGGTGTTTGCTAAACACTCTCTCGCACTCTTGAACCACCCGATAGACTCCCTGTTTTTGGTGTGAGGGAGTGGAGTCAGTACCCAAATGCAGTTGCTGACACCAGTCCTCCATTGGTTTCTTAGAGCAGTTACCTTCCTCTGGTTGAGATGGAGGCAAGGGTTCCACGGCCTGTACAGAATTCTGGTCTATGGTGAACAATTTGGCTAGCGTGGCATACCGGGGCAGGTATACTTCTCTCTCCCCGATATTGATGATGCGGACGGGCACCCTCCCATGGCGTACATCGACCACCCCCCGTGCTGTCAAAATGGTGGGCCTACTGTCTGAGTAGACGGGTTCTACCATTGCTTGGTAGTCTCTACCTCTTAGACCAATAGCTGCCCGACACCAAATCATCATCTCACTTTTCAGGGGCATGGCAATAGGGAATGGGTCACACATTCTCACGCTACCTATCTCACCACCAGATAGTTCCACTTGTTGCCGCTTCATCAGTGCCCGGATCTCTTTCTGGAGCACACGCTGCTGGCTGGAACTGGCGTTCTTGGCAACCTGTTGCAAAATAAGAATCACCTCTGCAAGACAGTTTTCAATTACGTTAGTACCTAGGGTGATTTTTGGGTGACTCTCGCGACGGTCAATGTCCACAATGATAAGTCCTTGTGCCGGCAGTTCAACTTTACCGACCTTGATGGTCATTTCCTTAAATCCTATCTGTGGCACGGGGTGACCATTGCTGGCGATAATGCTCAGGTCGTCATCTGGGTAGCGGGTTATGTCCGAGTCATTCCAGTACCGCTTGAAGAGCACGTACGGGATGGTGGTGACCTGTGACCCGGTGTCTAGTAGGGCACTCATAGGAATGCCATCCAGTACCACAGGCAAGACCGGACGTCCCCCTACGTATTTGTCACGCCAGTTTGATGGGCCTGATGATCTTATGCCTGGGGGTTGGCCCTCTACCCCAGGTTGTGCCCGTTTAAATGACAGTACCTTGCCATATGTCCGGGTTGATTGCAGCGGCGGCAGATGGGTCGTCCGTCCTCGTTGTATCTGTCGCTGGGTCTTCCTCTGGCCGGTGGGGTCCTCCTCAGTCGGCGCCACGGGACGTTCTCCGGTCCGGATGCCAGCTGGATCTTTTCTGGAGAAGAGACCTGTAAAGACTGCACAGTTCTGGTTAGCGCGGCAACACTCTTAGTCAGCTCTTGGACCTGATGGTGCAGGTCTGTTGCCGGGTTATTGTTCAAAGCCTGCGCATCAGCTCCCACAGGCCCTGCAGACAAGGGCGCCGCGTCCTGGTGATAAGTGATAGCAGGGCGCCTGTGGGTCACAGCGCCACCTGGTGCCGGTTCTCGGAGCACCCGGATGGCTCTGTCCTTGAACTGTGCAAAGTCCAGGTCAGGGTCCTGTAAGGCCATTGCCCGCAACTGGGTTCGGTGGGCATTGCACAGTAGACCCTCAGTAAATTGTTCAGTCAACAGCTTGTCTTCATTTCCCACGCTGTCAGGGTCTGCCGGCTTAATGGCTCTCAGGGCCTCTTGTAAGTTTAGAGCATAGTCCCTTATACTTTCATGTGCCCGTTGTTTGCACCCGTAAAATCTTAGCTTTATTTCGGCTGAGGTGCGGGTATCAAATGTGTCTTTCAGCCGGGCTAGTATCTCTCTGATAGTCCTCTTCTTCCCAGGTGACCAGGACTTTACTTCCCTTCGGGCTGCCCCGATTAACTGGGCCACCAGAATGCTCACTTTTTGCTCTTCTGTGAGGGGGTATACCTGGAAGAGGCTATCAAGTCTTTCCCTAAAGTCATTTAGAGTATGTGACTCCCCTGAGTACTGGGGTAGCCAGGTTGCCCCCGGGATATAGGGCATGGTGAATGGCATGACCGCTGCAGCGGTTACGCTGGCGGCCGGTGTGGCGGTGGAGCTCCCCTCGGTGTCCGACATCCTCCTTCCCCCCTAGTGGACCGTGGCCTACCTTGCGATGCTCTTCTTCCGTAGGCCGCGGCTCCGCAGTCGATCGTCGGGGTTGAGGACCTGGCGTCGCGCTCCGATGACGTCAGCGTCGCTCTTCCTTCCTTCCAGGACCTTACGCAGCGTCGGAGCGTGGGGCGGAGCTTCGGATCTCGCGCGCTTTCGGCGTCCACGTCCCTCTTCTTCCCGCGCGGCGTCCCGAAGATGGCGTCCGAAGGCGGGAAGCAGCTGCGGATGGCGGGAAGACGGCAGAAGATGGCGGGAAACGGTCCAAGATGGCGTCCGATGGCGGGAAACGACTCCGGACGGCAGGAAACTTCACCACAGGTAAGTTCAAAAGTCTTTTTCAGGCACGCAGTACCCGGTGGTTGCGGGCACGAAATCCTGCCGACTATGCCAAAGTTGACGCGCCCCCTGGGCCTGTGCTGTGCAGGGGGTTACCCGGAGCCGGATCGCTGGGGGTTGTAGTTCTCCGTGGCGGTGACCCGGTCCGTGCCCAGGGCGGTCAAACCAGTGGCGGTCTTAAGTAATAACAATGTCCGACTACGCCACCCGTGGATTGCGGTCAGTGGGGGCCGCCGCTGCGCTGCAGACCGCTGAGGCTGATGTTGTTTGCGCAGCCGAGTATGGGATAACTCCCCACGGGAGAAGTATTGCCTCAGGGCAGCTAATGTGGATGATGGGAGTGATGGTGTGAGCGTCCCAGTAGTAATGGTGCTGGTGCGGCGATGAAACACAGAGACGTGTGGTGCAGTTCAGGGTCTTTACTGATGGTATAAAGCAGACCCTCCTGGGAGTACTGGTTAGCAGTAGGGGTCTGGTCAGTCTGTGAGCAAGCAGGATCTCCCCTGGCCAGATGGAGTTGTAGGTCTCCCCAACTATCTGCACTCTTTCCTGGCTACCTTGCTCTATGCGGGTAGAAGTAGCCCACGTCCCTGAGTATACTGTGTGGTGCTCACCCGTATGGCCGGTGACTTGGGGCCTTCCGTTAGCCTTCGCTTCACGATGGCGGTGCTGGTCCCTTGCTTGTGACCGTGCCTTCGGGTTTCTAAGGCCAGAGGACATGGAATCCCCTGCCGGTTGGATTCTGCTGCTGGACCTGGATGTCCCCACAGCCTCGGACTCTGTGTCCAGGTTTAGTGTCTTCAGCCAAGGCGAGCTTTCTAGCTTCCAGCCTCTGGCACTCGCTCCTGCTCCTACAGAGCTCCTGCTGTAACTTTCCCTGTGTCTGCTGTCCTCCAGACCTGACTGCGTCTCTGTCTGGGACTTCACTCTGACTCTGACTGCTCTGCTTGTTCTGCAGGCTCTGTCTGTCCTAATCCCGCCCCAGACCCAGTTTATAAGGGCAGATTCCTCCCCTCCCAGGTCTGGGTGGGCCGTGTTGCATGCTTAGGGCTCTTGACCAGAGAAACCTCCCACTTGCTCTCAGACATAATATCTCTATTACTGTGGTAACCAGACCCCTGGGGTGCCACATATATCCTGTAGAATATAAGCCCGCAAGGGCAGAGTCCTCTCACCTCTGTACCCATCTGTCATTGTTTTTCACTATATTTTATATTTGTATCTTATTTGTAACCCCTTCTCATGTACAGCGCCATGGAATCAATGATGCTCTGAAAATAAATAATAATATGAATAATATGTGTTCATGTTTTTACTACCATATATAGAGGTGCCACCTTTCATTGTAATCCTGTCAGGCATGATAATGAGACTACTGAAAAGTCTTCTGTACAGAACAGGAAGCTTTAGTCTATTATTAGGCCTTTAGTGTTAGTTACCTGAGTGAAAATTGCTGAACTTTTTAATAAGGATAATTATATGGAAAGCTGAAAATAATTTATATATATATATATATATATATATATATATATATATATATACACACAAATACAAATACTGTATGTTTCATATATAATTCAAGCTGAATTAGCTAGAGTTGGTAGTAAGAATCGATTTGCATATCCCATTCTATCGGCAATAACAGTGGTCTGTGGCCATTGGACTAGGGGGGGAGTACCTGGTGACGTCCACAGCTCATCTTTTGATTAGCCAGCCGGGCACAATGTCATCAAAGCTACATGACACACATGAGACTTTGCACCCTGCCAGTTAATCAAAAGAAGAGCCACAGACAGCACTCAGTGCTCCTACTGTCCAGAGACCACAGGCCATACTCGTGGCCGATGGAATAAGACGTGAGAATAAATTCACACCCACTCTGAGAGGGATAAAAAAATGGAATAGATTTATAGTACAGTTCGTTATGCATGCAGAGATACAAAGTACGTATTTTTTTGGCGCTTTGTTTCTGATCTTCAGAATCATGTTGCCAGGTTATTTTTACTACACCATGAACAGGATCGGACTGGCCTGCCGGAGGACCGGAGGATTCTCCGGTGGGTCCATGTGCTGGCACTGTCTACAGCTACAGGCACAGCGGTGATAAAAAAAATCCGGCTGATCAGGACAGTGTTCCGTTCAGTACACAACGTGAGCTGCAGTCTGCAGCAGAAGAGAGATTCAGTGATGAGTGAACTGCTCTCCCGGGATGTTTAATTTTGGGAAGAGTAATGAACAGTAACCTGTAACACTATCACATGTGAGCTGCTGTGATTGCAGGTCATGCGCTAGTGCCACTGAGTATTGCTGTGTGCTCCTCCCAGCATTAGACATCCCGGGAGAGCAGTTCACTCCTCACTGAATCTCTCTTCTGCTGCAGACTACAGCTTATTTCTTGTACTGACAGAATGCTGTTTAACTCTTCTGGATCCTTATCATTGCTCTTCTGCACCTTGAATAACCCGGGAAAGCGGTGCCATTGTTTCTAAGGCTAACGCTGACTGGCAGTGGCCTCTTCCTTGCTTTGACAGCACAGTTCAGATAATGAGCTAAACTGTGGTTAGTAAAGTACAGTGCCTTCCCTCTCCCACACTGTCGCAGGCTTACTGCAAGGAGCACATCGAGATGGATGGTTCCCTGCTACATTGCTCAACAGAGGCTAGATTTATTGTACTTGAGCAGGATTATCATGCATAACTAACTGAACCCCCACCATAACCAACAGTGAGTGTCAGTGGGGGGCTTTACTCATTGGTGAAATAGGACGAGAGTGCTCAGTTACTAAGGGATGAGTGAGGGCCTTCCTCCCTCATTTCTTGTTTCATCCTTGAATGGTATAATGTCCACCATCCTAGTATAATATCCACATCCTGGAATAATGTCCGCCATGCTGGTATAATGTCCCCATTGTTGTAGAATCTCCCCATTCTGGTATAATGTCCCCACCCTGGTATAATGTCACTCATCCTGGTATAATGTCCCACATCCTGAAGTATTGTCCACATCCTGGTATAATGCCCCCCATCCTGGAATAATGTACCCAATTCTGGTATAATGTCCCCCATCCTTGTATAATGTCCCCATTGTGGCATAATGTTCCCCCATCCTGGTACAATGTCCCACATCCTGGTATAATGTCCCCCATCCTGGTATAATGTCCCCCCTCCTGGTATTATGCCCCTCCTTTCTAGTATAATGTCCACATACTGGGTGCCTTCCATTCTTCTCAATCACATTTTAAAATGAAAAAAACAATCATTCTTACCTTTCTCCACTCCCACGACGTGAGGCGTCTTTCAGTAGCTGGCGCAGGAGCCACCAGCTGACTTCTGTGTGCCGGCACAGGCAGCGCACGACGTCACTGCCATGCACAACCCATCATTGGCAAGCCGACATCTGCTGCCAGCCTCTGATTGGCCTGCAGCGTGCATTGCAGTGCAGGGAGCCGGAGGGTCTCTGTGCCACAATACATTTCAGCAGAATGAGCATCAGAGGACGCACACCCAGGTGAAATTGGCATCAGTGGGCCCCTATCCAGCGGGCCTGGTCGTGGCTGCACCCTCTACGACCGCAATTGTTATGCCCCTGCTTGTTCTGTGTGCTACTAAACAACAGTATTGCCGTATATTGTGTAAATAATGATCTCATGAATTCAGTCTAATGCACAGGAGAAGCAAGCTGGCAGCAATAGGGGCCCCAGCTGCATGGTAACCCATCAGCACCCCGCAATCATGTCAAATAAAATGCCAGTATCAGTGAGTGACAGTGACATCTAACTAGTTTATCAGCAGTGATTAGCGCTAGCTCTGTTCGCTACTGTTACAGGCACATGCCCGCTGTATAACGCAGTTGCCATTTGTTGCACGTGAAGCGGGCTCAGCTCCTGAGCCAACTCCACATATGTGGATCCTGCTGTGGATGTACTGGTACGTTCATCTGTGTCCAGGGATTAATGTTTTGAATTGATTTTATGGACGTACATGGGGAGAGGAGAGCCCTTATCCCACCACTGGTTGTTTTAAAAAATGCATGGAACAAATGCATTTATATTACAACCTTTTTTGACATGCATAAAATATCACAATTTGTACAAAATTCTATAACTATGAAACATGACTATGAATGTCATAAAAATGAATCCCCCCCCCCAAAAAAAATGATAAAATTATGGGTTTTATTTTCCTAACTGAATTTGAGAACTGTAATGTTTTTTAAATCTGCAGCCTAAGAATTCTTTCAGTGTTTTTGCAGCATTTTTCACCCATAGGAAGCAATGAGAAAGTGAAAAAAACAATAGAAAAAACGCAACAAACGTTTTTTGCAACAAATTCGCAGCAATTCTCATGCATTTTTCCAGCATTTTTGGCGACTAAAACTAACTTTATTAAACATGTACAGTAGACAAAACTTATATGTAATCCAAACCCCAATAATGCTGCAAAAAAAAACGATGCAGAACTTGCTGTAAGCATCATTTTAACTGCCAAGAGAATAGGTTTTGGCTGAAGGAAAAAAAACACAGCAAAAAGGCGTTTGAACATAGCCTTAGGGCTCATTCAGATTACTGACCGAATACTGACCAAATACTGATAGTGGGGCCGTCGTCAAAGAAAGGAGAATTTATTTTTTTTTCTCCACATATGAGAAAAGCTGATCAAACTCTGATGGAATAATGAATTCTAAATTATAACTGAAAATTTGGAAGAAAAATGTCAGGATATCTGTCCATGAGCTGAGGCTGAAGACAACGTGGGTCATGGAGCAATGCAATGACCCAAAGCAAACAAGTCGTTCTACAAAAGAAAGGTTAGAGAAGAATAAAGGTTTGGAATGACAGAGTCAAAATCCTGACCGTAATCCTATAGACACTTTAATAATAAAAATAATAATAATAATAATAACTTTGTGGTTAGACCTGCAATGAGCAGTTCATGGGAGAAACCCACCAACAGAGCTGAAGCTGTTTTGAATGCAAAATTGGCTAAAATTTCTCCAAGCCGGAACAGTCATCAATTACTGGAAAAGTTTGGATGCAATTATTGCTGCATAAGCGGGTCAACTCAGATACTGAAATTAAAGATTTTTGCCACTCACATACATACGATATTGGTTCATTTTCCTCATTTAAATAGCAACAAACTCTAATATTTTAACTCATTTGTTTGATCTGGTTCTTTTATCTACTTTTGGACCTCTGTGGAAATCTGTTGTCGTTTTGGTCGAATTTATGCAGAAATATGGAAAATTCAGAAGGGTTCAAAAACGTTCATGCACCTCTATACAATAGGGCTTGTGCACGTGACCATATTTCCGGTCCGAAAAAAAACATTGGATCATATTGGGGACCAATTTAATTCTATGGGGTCGTGCACATGTCCGATTATCGGATCACACTCGGCTATGCAAGTCAATGAGTCCGTGGAAAACATCGGACATCTGAGCGAAGTCGGATTTCCATGGAGTGACAGAATGGGCAACTTTTTTTTGTCCACCTTCTCCTGATCTGAGAAAATCAGATCATACTATAATCACACAATCTCTGATCCGAGTGTGATTAGCATTATTGACCGATTCTCTCGAATGCGAGAATATACGCTGGTGTGACCCTAGCCTGCTGAATTCGGGTCGGGAGACTTGCCTGGGCACATGGTCTTTATGTTGTAAGTATGAACCTGGCCTTAGAGAGTTTAATGACCATTGAAATCTTGCACAATTGGGGTCAAAAAACTGGAAAACTGGAGATCTCCTTACAGTAAGTATGCCTCTATAGAGGTCCTATATACATTTATATATACACATATATTTATAAGAGTCAATTGCAATGTAAAGAACCATATTTTCTAAGAAACATTGAGTCTGGAGATACCTAATCTTCCCTGGATGCAATCTTGCTTGATTATGTTTGCTTGCTAGGAATCCAAACCTTTTTTCCAATTGGCGTCTGGTTCTATTCCAAAATTGGTATGATTATCTTAAAATAAACTTAACTGCAGTTGAATCTTTCCTGTCTTCCTTTCTCTCCATTGCTGTGTAATTACATATACTTTTCATAGTAACTCCCTGAGATTCACTCTTTCCAAACAGTTAAGTGATTGCTGAGGAAACAGAAAAAAAGAAAGTCCCTCACCCGATAGTGTACTACTTACGGTACATAATTGGGAAGAGCAAAAAACACAAGTGGATTTCAATGATCCATGGATTGTGCCTCTTCCGTAACAAGAAACAACGACTCTGTTGAACCTTTTATATTACGTGCACTTGCATTTTTTTTTTCTACTTCTCTATTGTATAAGTGATACAATATCAGGCACAGTTGTCTCTTTTTTTTCCTCTAAGATACACTGACAAACTGGATTGTTAGGACCTGGGGTGAAGTGTGATCAAGGAAAGTTTATCGAAACCCCTCTGTAACTCTGAGAACTTCATGCATCTGCTACTTAGTATTCTGGGATATGAAAGTTATGCAGAAACAACCATTGTACTTTTTGTATTTTTCCTGTTTCTATGATATTTGCAATGGCGCACTGTAGGTGAAAGCTGGCAGCTCTTATTATGGCTTCTATGGACAAGTCACTTGATTCAGCAGGTCCCAGGGAGCCCGGGATTCACCCTGGACTTACACAGGGACTCCTGGGTTATAGCCACTGAGTGGCTGCTGGCCGGTGGAGCGAGTTGGAAGAGACAAGGGTCATCAAGCCAGGTCATATCCAGGAGGACAAAATAAGAAGTCACCAATGTGGTCAGGAGGATGCCAAGATAAGTAACGGGATCAAACAAGCTGAATCAGAGATGAGAAACGGGAGTATAAACCAGGATAAGTCTAACTTATAACTGGCAGCTAGAGACAGACAGCTAGGAGCTTAAATAGGTTAAATCACCACTGAATCCTCCCAGGAGAGAGCCAATCACATCCAATATCCAGCTCTCCGGCAAAACACAAGTGAAATGGATGAAAGACAACAAGTCTCAGCTATCATAAAGTTTAACTGAAATACGCTCCATAAACCCAACGGCCTCCGGAAAATTAGTATGGCGCCAACTGGCAAAAAAGGCAGAGGTAGTTGGTCCATGTCCAGATGGGTATATGATAATATTAACACAAGTCACTCAAGAGTAACAGGGATTATCTTGTCTAGTTATTGTTTTTTTTCACCTTTTTATCACTTGGGTTTTATTCTTCTTTTAAATTCTGAATTTTTTTAAGTCTATTTTATATGTGTTTGACTTGTTTTTTATGTTCGCCATTGTAGTTGGTGTTTGGGCTTTACAGATATTTTTGAATGATTCATCAATTGCAACTTTTTAATTAATAAGTCCCAAAATGTTTGCGCAAACATCAACACAGGTTATCTATCTTGTGGTAATTCAGTTTAGAAAAATGAAGACTTAGGGGTGATCATATTACAATATACAAATATATGAAGGGACAGGACAGAGATATTTCCAATGATCTTTTTTCACCTGGGCCTGCAACGGTGACAAGGGGGCATCCTCTACGTCTGGAGGAAAGAAAGTTTAATCATAATCACAGAAGGCGATTCTTTACTGTGGGAGCAGTGAGACTATGGATTCTTTACTGTGGGAGCAGTGAGACTATGGATTCTTTACTGTGGGAGCAGTGAGACTATGGATTCTTTACTGTGGGAGCAGTGAGACTATGGATTCTTTACTGTGGGAGCAGTGAGACTATGGATTCTTTACTGTGCAAGCAGTGAGACTATGGATTCTTTACAGTGCAAGCAATGAGACTATGGATTCTTTACTGTGGGAGCAGTGAGACTATGGATTCTTTACTGTGGGAGCAGTGAGACTATGGATTCTTTACAGTGCAAGCAGTGAGACTATGGATTCTTTACAGTGCAAGCAGTGAGACTATGGATTCTTTACTGTGCGAGCAGTGAGACTATGGATTCTTTACTGTAAGACCAGTGAGACTATGGATTCTTTACTGTGCGAGCAGTGAGACTATGGATTCTTTACTGTAAGAGCAGTGAGACTATGGATTCTTTACTGTAAGACCAGTGAGACTATGGATTCTTTACTGTAAGAGCAGTGAGACTATGGATTCTTTACTGTAAGAGCAGTGAGACTATGGATTATTTACTGTACGAGCAGTGAGACTATGGATTCTTTACTGTAAGACCAGTGAGACTATGGATTCTTTACTGTGCGAGCAGTGAGACTATGGATTCTTTACTGTACGAGCAGTGAGACTATGGATTCTTTACTGTAATAGCAGTGAGACTATGGTTTATTTACTGTGCGAGCAGTGAGAGTATGGATTCTTTACTGTGCGAGCAGTGAGACTATGGATTCTTTACTGTAAGAGCAGTGAGACTATGGATTCTTTACTGTAAGAGCAGTGAGACTATGGATTCTTTACTGTAAGAGCAGTGAGACTATGGATTCTTTACTGTAAGAGCAGTGAGACTATGGAACTTTCTGCCGAATGATGTTGTCATGGTTGACTCACTACAAAAGCACAAGGAGACCTGGATGACTTTCTTGAAAAATATAATATTACAGGTTATGGGCACTAGATTTTGTTATGGGAGGTTGATCCAAGGAACTAATCTGATTGCTGTATGTGGAGCCGAGAAGGAATTTTTCCCCTAATTTGGGGCAATTAGCATCTGTCATATGGGGGTTTTACAAGGTAAAATGCTATGATATTTTGTCAGCCACTTTTAACAGAATATACGATGCAAACTCAGTCTATAACTAAGCTTTAGCTTTCTGTTGTTATATATAAAATAGCTTTATTTGTGCTTCCAGCGATTTAATCATAGTATTGGTCTGTTTCTCGGCATGTTGATGTATTTTTATTTATTTCTAACTTTTTATCTGTATTTTCCTAGGGGGCAAGCGATCCGCAGCAACTATCCACTGTTGCTTGTACAAACACAGAATATTTCCTACATCTTGCCTTGCCTTACGATAAAAGTAATAATTTTGTATGTGGAATTTGTACTTAGCAAATCTAAAAGTTAAAAGGTGTTTACACCGTCCAAAATTTATAGCCCCAAACACTGATACTGATACACAAAAATTGACAACCACAGCAGGTCCTTGCCTTCCCCTGGGTCCTTCGCCTGCTCCAGGCTATGGTAGCCGATAGCAATCATGTCACAATGTTACAACTAGAGCGCACATCATCATCTGCAGCCAATCACTGAGCTCAGCAGATAGACAGCATGAGCTGTCGAGCTTAGTGATTGGCTGCAGCGGTGATGGGTGATTTAAATTATCAGCTGGCGTTATGCCATTTTTTCCAGAAAGGTCTGCAGAACGTCACTATCTGAAGTGGGGATGGAATAGATTGGTGGCCACCAAACTGTAAAACATAGAGCTTGGTTCCCCTCCTGTGCCCACATACATTTTTATTTTATTTCTCAATATGACTAACAAATAAGATATATATTTTAATTATTGATTATTGACTTTTCCTGATGATATCCCTATGGGAATGTTAGATTGTGATTGTGATAGAAAACAATAAATCATACATAAAAAAGTGTAAACTGTATTCTTGTATGGCCATTATTCGAAACCGTTTCTGCACTTTGTATCAAAGATTTTCCATACTGAAAATAATTGTAATAATAAAGGATAGTCTGGAATCCATTAATGCACCTTTGTAAGAAGGATGGCCACCATACATCATCGGTAAAAGTTCTCTTAAGTGCTGAAATTTAGTAACACTGGTCTAGAGAACAATGAGAAATTGACAAATGAGGTAGAACAATCTCAGGCGTGTTGGAGTCATTATGAGGTGAACGTTTCTTAATGAATCAGGAGTGTCTGAGAAGAGGGGTACGCCCAGGGACTGGAGTAAGCTTTCTACTGTAAAGTAGCACCACAACTTGTCATGAATTAGCTGTGGTGTCACACCCCCGTTGCGTCCCCGTTCCGCCCCAGCTCAGAGTGGGTTGAAATTGTAGTAACTAGTAACTACTAAAATTTTGAGATTTTTCAAAGCAAATTCTGACGTAATTGCTTTGCTGTATCGGAGCCTAAGTTCCTGGTGTTTCAGGAAACAACACATGTACATCCCGGTGTTTGACCACATCTCTATCCTCCACCACCTCTGGATTCCTTTGCCATCCTTTCTTTTGTGGACTGTGCACAGGTGTTAGATCAGTCTAGGAGTATATACTGAAACACTATTAGCTTGTACCCATATAGGTTTTTCTTTTAGATATTGTTGGAGCAATGATATAGAGTGGGGATTATCTGAAACATTAGGAAGAGCATGGGATGAACACTGTATCAGTGTAAACTGTTATACATGTATAAAAGCCAGAAGGGTCAGACCCCAACTCTATCTAATAAGAGTGTGAGCGCCATTGAGAAGGGAGGAGGAGCAGGTCAGCTGTGACATCTATTGTGATTGGTGGATTATGTATTATCAGCTGTGTATAGTGGCGATACCTGTTATTGGAATAATGTCTTTGATAAGACGGAACCTTGCTGTAAACTCTTCCTGAAAGAACAGGAAGTAAAAGGGTCTGTGCAAACGTTGCAGATTTGTCACTGATTTGTCATGTTTTTTTCAGTGCAGATTTGTCACAAACCATGAAGGGTTTCCTGATGCAGCAAAGTGAATGATAACCCTAAAGTCTCATGCACACCTTGCTTATTTATGACTTGCAGATTTGGTGCAGATGTAAATCTGCATGATGTCTATTCATTCAGCGTTTTTGCTGCAGATTTGACTCATACTAATGAGAGGGGAAAAATTCTGCATCAAAAATGCATGTAAAAAATGCATCAAAAACATGGTAAGTCCTCCTTCACATGTCAGTGTCTCCTGTATGTGTGGTCACAGTTTTCACACGTTATCTTATCACAGGTGTGTCAGGGTTGACAACCAGTCATGTGGGGTCCGGCTGTAGAAGGTCGCTGTGTTTGGCCTTACAAACATCTCCCTGATCCTTTTATAATTCCTCTCTCTTTAGGACCCAGCGGTGATCCTCACCTTGCTTGGGGATTATACCTTTCCCTTTAGGACCCTGAGGTATCCTCACTTTTCTGCTGTTAATCAGCACTTCCTTCCTGTGTCCTTAAATACACTCAGATCCTCAGAGAGTTGCTGGTGATGGCGTGTGTTACCTCTTCAGGCCTGGGATACTGGTAGTCGGCTTCAATTACCTTGGAGTTCCTTCGTGGATTATTGACGTGCTTTCTCCGGTGTCATCTTGGAACTAAGTATATTCCCTTGTTTGTTTCCCCTATGTGTACTTTAGCTTGTAGTGGGGCTGATTTAGTGTGCATCCCTACCCCTCCCTACCTAGGGCCTAGCTTTACAGTCAGCTAGGGCCAGGTTTCCTGCTCGGCAATAGGTGCAGAACCTATTTAGGGTCTATAGAGTAGTCAGGGTTTGTTGTCAGATCTTTTTAGGGGTCTCCACTCTCCCTTTCCCTAGTTGTAGGGCTGCCTCCCCTTTTCCCATCGTATACGCTGGGTTCTCCCCATACCTAGCGTAACACATGTACCTGAGACACTTACACACGTAGAGTCATTCATCTGCACACATGTCAATGTGTTTCCACAGACCGTGTGTATGAGGGCAAAACAAGCTGACATGTCCCAGAATAAAGTCCTTTAACTGAAATAATGACACAGACTCCTTTATTGAAATAAACACTCCACCCCCTTTACCCATTTATTAAGGAAAAATTAAAAATAAAAAAACAACCATATTCCTCACCTGTCAGACGAGAAGACAATCTATATGATAAACCCTATGTCCAACGTCTTAATCCATCTATGCGACATCTGGATTACATGACTGAGCGTTGGCAAAATGCGACCGTTCAGTCATGAATCCTGGAAGATACTGAGCTGCCCATGGGACGCAGCTTCAATAACCTGTGGTGACGTCACTGAGGTTACTGCAGGTCATTGGAGCTGAGGTTCCCAAGGTCAGCTCAGAATGAGTGGCCCGATGAACTCTGGTCACCTCAATGACATCACCTCTAGCACCGATTTCTCAGGCATTACGACGTGGGACATAAGATATTCCATATGATAAACCCTATGTCCCACATGTGGTACATGTGAACATAGGTTCACAGGTACCACAGGACCCAAAAGGGTGCATGGATGGACTTCTCCACAGGAAGCCCTCGTTACAAACAAACACCTCCACCCTTCCATCTCATACCACCAGAGGGAACAAATTAGGGATATATATATGGAGGGTGGAGCCAGGCAGTCAGAAAGTCAGAGAGTGTGCTGACACTGAGAGCAGTGAAGGCGCAGCATGTCTGCTGCTGTATTGAGGGCCCCGAGTGTGGCCGGAGGCAAAGAGGAAAGGAGAGAGAAGTTGAGGGGGCAGAGGAGCATCATAGGCTCACCCCAAAACACAAACCGGACACCGGGTCCGCGCCTACAGGGTCCTTTATACCCAGTAGGGATCACCGGCATACCAGGAGGACTAGAAGTCCCTGGTCGACCTGAAGCTAAACCCTTGACAGGACTAGAAACCACGAAGGCCCCAGCGTCCAGGGATAGTGGTTGCCAGAAAAAGGTCCTACTACCAAGCGACAGGTGAAGGATCAGCACGACACAGAAGCTAGGTCCAGTTGCAGGCTGGCCAGGAGCTTAGAGAGAGGGAGACACGGACCAGGAGGCCTTATACCCGCTCACTGGGGAGAAGTCCTGAAGTGCACCCTTCCTACCAAGTACTCTGGACCGTACCTGACATCCGCACCAGTAAAGGTACTGAAGTGAATCCCCTGTCATTGTCAGTTACTCCTGCTGCGCCATCTCTCCTGCACCACAAGCCCTAGCATCACCACCATCTGCACCTACACAGCCCCGGGGGCCCGCTCCGCCTGTGGGGAGCAGAAACATCCCAGCTGCCATCCCATCACCCCCGGAAGTCTTCAGCAGCGCCGGTAACCATTACCGGAAACCACAGGTGGCGTCACGAGACAAACTGTACACTAAAACCCCTTTTTAAAGAGAGACCCAGAGTACGGGCCAGGGAGCCGACTGCCGTGACCTCCTAAACAAGGTAAAAGGCCTGGGTACCGAGTCCCCTATATTCCCCCTGGGTGACACACCTGTTGACAAATTTCTGATGGCACATATCACAATATTGCATTGAATTATTTTCTGAGAAAATGGAGTCCTCAAGCAATTTGAAAAAAGGGTAAGACTGGATACAGCTACATAGTGGTTAGACAGAAAATAAGACAAAAGACTATGATGGAGACTGAGGAAAGAGAAGCCATGCTGGAGACTGAGGAGAGAAAAGCCATGGCGGAGACTGAGGAGAGAGAAGGTATGGTGGAGAATGAGGAGAGGGAAGACTTAGTGGAGATTGAGGAGACAGAAGGTATGGTGGAGAGTGAGGAGAGGGAAGCCATGGTGGAGACTGAGGAGAGAGAAGACACAGTGGAGACTGAGGAGAGAGAGAACATGGTGAAGACTGATTAGAGAGAAGACACCGTGGATACTGAGGAGAAAGAAGGTATGGTGGAGACTGAGGAGAGAGAAGACACAGTGGAGACTGAGGAGAGAGAGACCATGGTGAAGACTGAGGAGAGAGAAGACACCGTGGATACTGAGGAGACAGAATGTATGGTGGAGAATGAGGAGAGAAAAGACACAGTGGAGATTGAGGAGACAGAAGGTATGGTGGAGAATAAATAGAGAGATAACACGGTGGAGACTGAAGAGACAGAAGGTATGGTGGAGAATGAAAGAAAGAAGACACGATGGAGACTGAGGAGAGCAAAACCATGGTGGAGACTGAGGAGACAGAGGTTATGGTGGAGACTGAGGAGAGAAAAGCTATGGTGGAGACTGTGGAGAGAAAAGATATGGTGGAGACTGAGGAGAGAAAAGATATGGTGGAGACTGACGAGAGAGAAGCCATGGTGGAGACTGAGGAGAGAGAAGACACAGTGGAGACTGAGGAGAGAGAAGACATGGTGGAGACTGAGGAGAGAGAAGACACAGTGGAGACTGAGGAGAGAGAAGCCATGGTGGAGACTGAGGAGAGAGAAGAAACAGTGGAGACTGAGGAGAGAGAAGCCATGGTGAAGACTGAGGAGAGAGAAGAAACAGTGGAGACTGAGGAGAGAGAAGAAACAGTGGAGACTGAGGAGAGAGAAGCCATGGTGGAGACTGAGGAGAGAGAAGAAACAGTGGAGACTGAGGAGAGAGAAGCCATGGTGGAGACTGAGGAGAGAGAAGAAACAGTGGAGACTGAGGAGAGAGAAGCCATGGTGGAGACTGAGGAGAGAGAAGAAACAGTGGAGACTGAGGAGAGAGAAGCCATGGTGGAGACTGAGGAGAGAGAAGAAACAGTGGAGACTGAGGAGAGAGAAGCCATGGTGGAGAATGAGGAGAAAGAAGACACAATGGTGACTGAGGAGAGCAAAGCCATGGTGGAGACTGAGGAAAGAGAGGTCACGGTGGAGACTGACTGACTGCTCTTTTGCCTGAAATCACACAGCAAAGAGGCTGTCAGTCAAGCAGGAGGAGGCGGTGCTGGGTGAGAAAAAGAGCCGGAGTGAAAGAGGCTTCAGATCTACCATAGTCAGTTTCATATAAATTAAAATGCTGATTTCTCAGTAACAGAGGAACGGACTGGCCATGTAAAAGTATTGCTGTATTTGTCTTTGAAAGAGCTACATGCACAAATAAATAGTATGGGGGGTGAATTTCTGCTGACAAATTCTCTTTAACATTAGCTATAGAATTAGCCTGTCTTACCCCAGGTTAATTATATCTTGATGAAGAAATAAATCTTAATGCTGAAAGCTGTAATTGGACGCCTGTAGCATCCATGCCAGTACCCTTCCCCTTTGTTTCCACTTCTGTGGCCCTGTTTTACTCCAGTAATTCGTGGTACCACTCAATCTGGAAGCTTGGAGGTTAATTCCTGGTAGTTAATATTACTTCTTGCTGTGAGCCCTGGGCTCGACTGCTGTCTACTTAAAGGGAACTTGTCATGTCCCAAAACGTTACTAACCTGCAGATATGGGTTTATTCTGCAGGTTAATAGCATTCTAAAGCTGTGCAGCTGCCACACTGAAAGCACAGCTACCATGAGGAAATTAACTTTGTTCCTCCCTGCAGCCTCTGGCTTTCTGTCATAGAGGTTCAGTTGGCACGGCTTCAGTCACCGCTTAGTACATAGTGAGCGTTGGCTCTAACCACTCACCGGCACTGACTGCCAGCCGGCTCAGCACCCAGTTAGAGCCAGGGTGTGATTACAGCTGCTATTCTTTATGTACTGATCAGTGACTGAAGCCACCTCTATGACTGAAAGGTGGCGGAATAAAGTTCATTTCCTCCCAGTAGCTGGACTTTCAGTGCGGCGGCTGCATGTTATAAGTGCTTCTTAATCTGGTCAATACCTCTGTTGTCAACACCTGTGATTCTAGTGAATATGCCTGACGATTTGTCCTTTTCCATTCCTCCTAGTCCTGACTTAGTATCTGACCATTTTTTGCCAGACAGCTCCACCAGCCAGCAGCTACTCCAAGAACTCAACCCCGGGTCCCTGTGTAAGCGCACATCTCTATACTGGGGTTAAAGAGTGAAGCCCAGGGATCCCTTGAGGACATGTTAGTCAGAGTACCAGCACAAAACCCATCTGGGGAATTCCTATTTAGAGGTACCAGGTGACTATGGACAGAACCACTTTACAGCACTTAACACAGAGCAAACCATTTAACATGTCAAGATAAGTGTTGAGTTGCAATTTTTCCACTTCAAGACATCAAGCTCATCGTGGTATGAGCGTCCTGTTCGGAAATGCTAAATCTGTATCTACTAAAGTAGTTAGATTTATAAAATATATATATCTTGACTTTATAATTTTGTTTTCAGTATTGCAATATTAGTAAACCAGTTTCACAAGCACGTAAACTGCTACCTTTGCTTCGGTGGTGGTTTTCATGCTGTCGTCCTCGAATTGTCAACTGTGCCTCATCACCTGTTTCTGATCCAGAATTTTCTTCTGACTTCATGTACCCTGCTGGATCTATAAGGAGAAAAGAAATAATGAAATTTGTACCAGGAGACCCAGCACGACTCAAAATTTGTACATTGCAATTTAATAATGTTTTCAATTATTTTCATTTTTAACCTTGAATAATTGCAAATGCTATTTGCTGCAGCTGTTAGAGAAGGAACTGTAGGGCCCTTTTCAGACATATTTTGAAAACTGTAAAAAAAAAAAATCCAAAAGTTGGCCTCGGCATTTCACATTTTGGGCAGTTTTACTGTTTTTTTCCGTCTGCTTTTACTCAGCACATATTGGCTAGATGTTTAATTTTAATAGTAATATATGAAGGACTTGGATTTTGATGGTCTGTCCTTTGGATATGTCATCATTGTTAGTTTGGTGGGGGGTGGTCACCACTACGATCAGCTGTTTACACAGCTATTGGCAATCAGATGTAAATAGTATATGAAACCTGCACAGAATGGCTCCATACACTGTGTAGTGCAGGGGTCTCAAACACGCGGCCCCTCCGGCTGCTTCTTGCGGCTCGCAGGCACAGACCCCGTAACGATCGCGGCTCTCTCCAGCAGCCGCCGACATCAGCGCTGTAGTCCAGTGTATTGCCGCGCAGAGACCGACTCTCTGCACAGCAATACCAGTGTTCAGCTGCGCGGCAATACACTGCGCTACAGCACTGATGTCGGCGGCTGCTGGAGAGAGCCGCGATCGTTACGGGGTCTGTGCCTGCGGACCACAGGTGCAGAAAGGACGCCGAGGGAACGGAGGACAGGTGAGAAGAATCTTTTTTTTTTTTCTCTGTCATATGAAATACAGCAGGGGACCTGTGCTCAGTATGGGGGGGGCACTGTGCGCAGTATGGGGGGACGGGGAGCCTGAGCGCAGTATGGGGGGGGGGACCCTGAGTGCAGTATGGGGGGACGGGGACCCTGAGCACAGTTTTGGGGGGGACGGGACCCTGAGCGCTGTATGGGGGGATGGGGACCCTGAGCACAGTATGGGGGGACGGGGACCCTGAGCGCAGTATGGGGGGAAGGGGACCCTGTGCGCAGTATGGGGGGGGCGGCCCTGTGCGCAGTATGGGGGGGGACCTGAATGGGGGACATGTCTGCAACATGGGGACCTGGATGGGGGACATGTCTGCAATATGGGGGACCTGGAGGGGAGACCATGTCTGCAATATGGGGGACCTGGATGGGAGACCATGTCTGCAATATGGGGGACCTGGATGGGAGACCATGTCTGCAATATGGGAGACCTGGAGGGGAGACCATGTCTGCAAGATGAGGACCAGTTCAAAAGGTGTATAGAAAATAAAATGGTATCACTAAAAATGTCAGTTTGTCATGCAAATAATGCGGCCCCCCAAATTAAATGTTTTTCCGTGTGCGGCCCATATGCCCAGCTGAGTTTGAGACCCCTGGTGTAGTGGCTGACCTCGGGTACCCCAGCTCAGCTCCAATATGCTTCAGTACAGATGATCGCCTGGGATCCCCAGTGTCAGACCCCCAATGACCTTATATTGATGACGTTAGGTTATTACTATCTAAGTTTAGGACAACCCCTTTAACACACATTGCATTTTGGTTTGTGATGTTCCTTTGGAAATTTTCATTTTTCAAAACCATATGAGCACTCAAATTTCAAATAAAAACTCAATTGTTATAAAAATGACCAGATAAATGCAAACCAAAGTAAAATGTGTGAAATATATGATCTTCAATTTTGTAGCTAACAAACATATGTAGCGGCTGAAAAAAGCCACTAAATTGCAATGGAAAGACAAAGAATCCAGCTCCACGTGCAGTATATATTAAACATTTATTTTGTCTATCCAGAACTAATGGATCATCCATCCTTGACCAAGGCAGAGTTGCTTTGTTGATGCACAACATGGCACCGGGCGGTTGCTCGTGCCCAGCCAGCCTCTACAGCTATGCCTCATCGGTAACAGAAGGAATAAATGGGGGAGGTCGGGCAGTGGACGGTTTCTCCATTTAGCTGGCTTTCCTCCTAGATTTTTCCACTTCACAATAACAGCACACACTCCACCAGGAAGATTCCATAAACTTCCAAAAAAATATTTTGCAAGATGATATCTTATGATAGTGCTGCAAAACGTATCCCTTACCGCTCCTGTTTCTCTATAGTGATTTTTTTTTACTGCATCCAGAAGCCATATACAGAAGAGAACTGAACAACACCCCAAACTAATGCAAGTGACTGGACTGTGGCTTCAAGGGAAGAGCATAAATCGTTATCTAAAGGGGTGCTCCCCATTCAACTAAATTTAGTCCATTTGCAAAAGAAAAAAGGAGCATTCCTCACACTTCCTTGGGTACAACCCTGTTTCCACAGCTCAATCGGTCTTTGGTCAAAGATTGCAGTGCTGATGTCACCTCGATAGCGCTGCAGCCAATCACTTGCCCCTTGACAAAGGCCCACGCTGAAACGCGTGTCGGGGTTGTGCTCACAGGCTAGGGTTCCTCCAAGTACGCATTTCTATACAGGTAATATATTTGCATTTTACATGTTTTTTTGTTTGGCATCAGTCATTACTGATATGTACATTGATGACCTGTTATATTATACCCGGGGCTGTGATTTCCTTTTTTTAATGTATATGTGCAAAAAAACAGATATTGTCATCCTTTAGATATTACATATGATAGCCATATACATGTTCACTTAGTACTCCTGTGTGCTCTTTTCCACATGGCAATTATTGTTGGTGTATTTATCTTACATTAACCTGTCAATATTTTAAAATAATAAAGTTTATTTGATTTTTGTATATTATGGATGTCTCTATTATTATTTAGGCGACCCAGTCATCTCCCCCTGATGCTTTGTTCAAAGATTGCAGTGCTGATGTCACCTCGATAGCGCTGCAGCCAATCACTCAGGTCAGCAGATGTTTTGGGGTTTTTTTTATACACCATTTAGGCTATGGGCTGAAGTTAACTGAGCGGGGACAACACCTTTAAAACTAAATGTCTTTCTCTACCTATCTCAACACATTACATTTAAATTGGAGATATTGATCATCAAGTAAGTTATTGAAAGATGTAACAAGGCTACATGCCACATGACGGTAACTCTGGGCTTTGGTGCCAGACAACCACTAGCAAATGCCAGACAAAGATGCTTTCCATTAGAACCTTATGAATTTATTTGGACATCAAAACTTATTCCTCCATTTGTCATTGGCTGACAAAAGTCTCCCACAATTCCAGGATAAAGGACCTGTCACACAGGCAACTTGGAACCCAAAATAGATATAAGGGTATATGGGAAAGATGACGCTTTGATATTGACCCATTTAGTCTACATTTATAGGTGTAACAACTAAACAATCCCAAGTGGCATCAGATTGTCCTTTTGATTGATCTTGTTTTTCTACATCAATCATTCACCTGATAACACAGTTATATAGCTTGAAGGGCTTTTCTCGAATTTACCATTGATGATATAGACCAGTATTCCCCAACTCCAGTCCTCAAGAGCCATCATGTTTTCAGGTTTTCCGGTGATAATTCAATCATCTATGCAAAACTAAGAAAATCCTGAAAACATGATCCGTTGGTGGCTTTTGAGGATTGGAGTTTGGGAACACTGACCTATAGGGGTGTTCCCAATGCAACTGGAAATGGTTCTTTTAGGATGAAGATACTAATAATGGTGGCCACGTTGCTTATGTGACACCCCAGGGGTCTGGTTGTCACAGTGATAGAGATATTACGTCTGAGAGCAGGTGGGAGGTCCTTTGGTCAGGGATCCTGTGCATGCCACACCTCCTGCCCAGCCTTGGGAGGGGAAGAACTTCCCCTGTATAAACCCGGGGCTGAGGCAGAGTTAGTGAGTCCAGGAAGAGTAGAGACAAGAGCAGCATAGGAAGCAGCAGAGTCACAAGGAGTCAGGGGCTGGCAGCTAAAGAGCTCGCCCTGACTAAGAAGATTCTTTACCGGACCCGGAGTCCGAGGCTGTGGGGACTAACTTCTACCCAGCAGCAGAATCCGTCAGGCAGGGGATTTCAGGTCCCCTGGCCCAGAAGCCCGAAGGCCCGGTCACACGCGTGGGACCAGCACCGCCATCGTGGAGCGGAAGCCATTAGAAGGCCCCGAGTCACCGGCCATACGGGTGAGCACCACACGGTACACTCAGGGACGTGGGCTACTTACATCAGCTTCTAGCAAGGTAGCCAGAAGAGTACAGTCAGCTTGGGAGGCCTACAACTACGCCTGGCCAGGGGAGATCCCATCTGCTCAAGGACTGACCAGGCCCCGTTCGCTAGCAAGTACTCCGGGAGGGTCTATCGTTGTTACCAGTAAAGACCCTGAACGCTACCATACCGTCTCTGAGTGGTTCCTGCTACCCCCATCATCCACGTCGGCTGCCCTGAGGCCATACCCCTCCCGTTGGGGGTTATACTATCACGCTGCACCATCCTTCCACCGGCCTCAGCGGTCTGCCCTGCAGCAGCAGCCCCCTGGCTGCATTCAACGGGTGGCGTAGTCATCAACCATTTTCTACCGCTAACAGACTGCCGTTCAGTTTGACTCCCTGGGCACGGACCGGGTCACCGCCACGAGACTACAACCCTAAACAGATCCGGCTCCGGGTAAGCTCCCGCGTGCGCAACGCAGCGCGACACAGGCCCAGGGGCGCGTCAATTTTGGCGTAGTCGGCAGGATCACGTGCCCGCAACCACCGGGTACTGCGTGCCTGAAAAGCAAAGACTGTTCAAACTTACCAGTGGTGAAGATTCCCGCCATCGGTGAAGATTCCCGCCATCCGGCGCCATCTTCAGCCTTCTTCCCGCCATCCGTGGAGTTTTCCCGCCATTGGACGCCATCTTGAGGACGCCGCGCGGGAAGAAGAGGGGCGTGGACTCCGAAAGCGCGCGAGAACTGAAGCCCCGCCTCACGTCCGGACGTTGCGTAAGGTCCTGGAAGGAGCCCAGCAG
Source organism: Phyllobates terribilis (assembly GCF_046119375.1). Classification (NCBI taxonomy): domain Eukaryota; kingdom Metazoa; phylum Chordata; class Amphibia; order Anura; family Dendrobatidae; genus Phyllobates; species Phyllobates terribilis. The sequence goes on along the minus strand of NW_027362767.1, from coordinate 210,057,994 downwards.
ACGCCGACGTCACAGGAGCGCGACGGAAGGTCCTCAACCCTGACGATCCACTGCGGAGCCGCGGCCTACGGAACAGGATCATCGCAAGGTAGGCCACGGTCCACTAGGGGGGAGGAAGATGTCGGATACGGAGGAGAGCTCCACTGCCTCAACCCCCGCCAGCGCTACCGCTGTTGCAGTTATGCCCTTCACCATGCCCTATATCCCGGGAGCAGCTTGGCTACCCCAGTACTCAGGGGAGTCACATACCCTGCATGACTTTAGAGAAAAGCTGGATAGCCTCTTCCAGGTGTACCCCCTCACAGAAGAGCAAAAAGTGAGCATCCTGGTGGCCCAACTAACTGGGGCAGCCAAAAGGGAAGTAAAATCCTGGCCACCTGGGAGGAAGACTGTCGCAGGGATACTAACCCGGCTGAAGGACACCTTTGATACCCGCACCTCAGCCGAGATTAAACTTAGATTCTACGGGTGCAAGCAGCGAGCGCATGAGAGTATAAGGGACTATGCACTCAACCTACAAGAGGCCCTGAGGGCCATTAAGCAGACCGACCCTAATGGAGTGGGAAACGAGGACAGGCTGTTGACCGAACAATTTATAGAGGGTTTATATTGCAATGCCCACCGCACCCAGTTGCGGGCAATGGCCTTACAGGACCCTCATCTAGAATTTGCACAGTTCAAGGACAGAGCCATCCGGGTGCTCCGAGAACCGGCACCAGGTGGCGTTGTGACCCACAGACGCCCCACTACCACTTACTACCAGGAGGCGGCGCCCTTGTCAGCAGGGCCTGTGGGAGCTGATGCGCAGGCTTTGGACAATGACCCGGCTCCAGACCTACACCACCAGGTCCAAGAGCTAGCTAAAAGCGTTGCTGCGCTAACCCGAACTGTGCAGTCTTTACAGGTTTCCACTCCAGGGAAGATCCAGCTGGCATCCGGACCGGAGGACATCCCGTGGCGTCGACCAAGGAGGACCCCACCGGCCAGAGGAAGACCCAGTGACCGATACAGCGAGGACGGACGACCCATCTGCCGCCGCTGCAATCAACCCGGACATATAGAAAGGTACTGTTCTTTAAACGGGCACAACCTGGGGTAGAGGGCCAACCCCCAGGAAAAAGATCACCAGGCCCATCGAACTGGCGCGACAGATATGTGGGAGGACGTCCAGTCTTGCCTGTGGTACTGGATGGCATTCCCATGAGTGCCCTACTGGACACCGGGTCACAGGTCACCACCATCCCGTACGTGCTCTTCAAGCAGTACTGGAATGACTCGGATATTACCCGCTACCCTGACGACGACTTGAGTATCATCGCCAGCAATGGTCAGCCCGTGCCACAGATCGGATTTAAAGAGGTGACCATCAAAATTGGTAGAGTCGAACTGGCCGCACAGGGACTGATCATTGTAGATATTGACAAACATGAGAGTCACCCAAAAATAACTCTAGGAACTAATGTAATTGAAAATTGTCTTGCAGAGGTGATTTTCCTTTTACAGCAGGTTGCCAAGAATGCCAGCTCCGGCGAGCAGCGGGTGCTCCAGAAAGAGATCCGGGCACTGATGCAACGGCAACAAGTGGAACTCTCCGGCGGTGAGATTGGTAGCGTAAGAATGTGTGACCCTTTTCCTATTGCCATGCCCCCAAAAAGTGAAATGATGATTTGGTGCCGGGCAGCTATTGGTCTGAGAGGTAGAGATTACCAGGCAATGGTAGAACCAGTTTACTCAGACAGTAGGCCCACCATTTTGACAGCACGGGGGGTGGTCAATGTACGCCATGGGAGGGTGCCCGTTCGCATAATAAATATCGGGGAGAGGGAAGTGTACCTGCCCCGGTATGCCACGCTAGCCAAATTATATACCACTAATCAAAATTCTATACAATCTGTGGAACCCTTGCCTCCATCTCACCCGGAGGAAGGTAACGGCTCTAAGAAAGACATGGAGGACTGGTGTCAGCAACTACATCTGGGTACTGACTCCACTCCCTCACACCAGAAACAAGGAGTCTATCGGGTGGTTCAAGAGTATGAGAGAGTGTTTAGTAAACACCCGTTAGACTTCGGGCGAGTCAAGGGGGTAGAACACCGCATCCCCACGGGAGATCATCCTCCCATAAAAGAGAGGTATCGACCCGTACCCCCTGCACATTACCAACACGCCAAGGGGATGCTTAGAGACATGAAGGAGGCTGGGGTAATCCGGGATAGCTGTAGCCCCTGGGCAGCCCCACTAGTTTTAGTCAAAAAGAAAGACAACACCATGAGGATGTGTGTAGATTACCGGAAAATCAACCGTATCACACACAAGGATGCGTACCCCTTACCAAGGATAGAGGAGTCATTGGCTGCTTTAAGATCTGCTAACTTCTTCTCTACCTTGGATCTCACTAGCGGGTACTGGCAGGTTCCTGTAGCAGAGGCGGACCGGGAGAAGACCGCATTCACCACCCCGATGGGACTTAGCGAGTTCACCTGCATGCCGTTCGGACTCTGCAACGCCCCAGGAACCTTCCAACGATTAATGGAGTGCTGTCTGGGCCACAGAAACTTCGAGACGGTCCTGTTGTACCTGGACAATGTCATCGTATACTCCAAAACTTATGAGGACCACCTGAAACACCTGGCGGAGGTGTTCGAAGCTCTGGCGAGTTACGGCCTAAAGGTGAAACCCTCCAAGTGTCACCTCCTGAAACCAAAGGTGCAATACCTGGGACACGTGGTGAGCGCTGACGGAGTGGCTCCCGACCCCGATAAGATCACCGCAATCAAAGGATGGCCAAGCCCTTCCAGCGTAAAAGAAGTGCGGCAGTTCCTAGGGTTGGTAGGCTACTACCGAAGGTTTATTCCCGGTTTCACCAAAAAGGCGGCGCCTATGCAGGACCTCCTGATAGGCCAGTCCCGGAAGGCCAAGAACCAGAAGCCGCCCTTCAAATGGGAAGAGCTAGAGGAAGAGTCCTTCCGCCAGCTGAAGATGGCCCTCACGGGGGATGAAATCTTGGCGTATCCGGACTATAGCCAGCCCTTCATCCTCTACACCGACGCCAGTAACGTCGGGCTAGGAGCCGTACTGTCCCAGATTCAGCAGGGGAAAGAGCGAGTAATCGCCTATGCCAGCCGAAAACTGCGACCCACCGAAAGGAATCCCGAGAATTATAGCTCATTTAAGCTAGAGTTCCTGGCCGTGGTATGGGCAGTCACCGAGCGCTTTAAGCATTACCTCGCTTCTTCCCGGTTCACCGTATACACGGATAACAACCCGCTGACACACCTGGACACGGCAAGACTCGATGCCCTGGAGCAGAGGTGGATGGCCCGTCTGTCCAACTACGAGTTCACAATTAAATACCGGGCAGGGCGCTCCAATACCAACGCGGACGCCCTGTCCAGGATGCCCAACCTGCCGGACGGAGGAGAAGATCCGGAGGGACTGGAAGAAGTTGAACTCCCTGCGTTCCACCGTCATGGGACTATCCAGTATTCCCACCGGGTAAGGAGTAAGCAGGCTGCTACGTTGAACCCCTTACCTCACTACAACTGGGCGGAAACGCAAGACAGCGACCCTGCCGTCCGACTGGTGAAGGAGATGCTGACTCGCCCGGAGGCTAGCCTGGAATCAGACGCTCCAGAGGAAGCCAAACAACTATGGGCAGAGAAGAGTCGACTGTTCCTTTACAAGGGGAAGTTGTGCCGCAGAATGGTTAACTCCAGGACGCATGAACTACTCTGGCAAGTAGTGGTGCCACGAAGAGACGCAGCCATGGTGATGGAGGCATACCACGACGGAGCTGGACACTTCGGGTGGAAAAAGCTGGAGTTCCTGCTGCGCGAGCGGTTCCACTGGGTAGGCATGAGGGGAACCATCGAGAAGTGGTGCAGAGACTGTGGCCCGTGCAATCTGAGAAGGAAGGACCGGGCCAGCCAGAAGACTCCCCTGCAGTCCATCGTCACCCGGCAACCGTTGGAACTGGTAGCCTTGGATCATGTAAAACTGACCCCCAGCAGAAGTGGCTACGTCTACGCGTTAACCATCGTGGATCATTACTCCCGGTTTCTGGTTGTCGTCCCCGTCAAGGACTTAACAGCAGCTAGAGCCTTCCAGCAGCACTTTTGCCGTCCACACGGGTACCCGGACCAAGTGCTGACGGACCAGGGACCTTCCTTTGAAGCGGAGGTCTTCCAGGAATTCTGCAATCTGTATGGCTGCCGGAAGATAAGGACGACACCCTACCATCCGCAAACTAATGGACTTTGTGAGAAAATGAACCAGGTGGTAATGGATCTTCTAAAAACGTTGCCCCTGGAAGAACGCAGTCTGTGGCCTGAGAAGTTGCCCGATCTGGTGGACCTATACAACCACATCCCGGTAGGTTCCACCAACTGTACCCCGGCTTACCTAATGAGGGCAAGACCTGGTAAGTTACCTGTTGACCTGGAAATGGGAGTCCTGACGCCCGAGGACACTTCACCAGAAACAGACTGGGACACAGAGAGGCAGCAGCAGTACCGGAAAGTACAGGAGAGCGTGGAGCGAAGTCTCTGTCAGGCTAGGGAAAGACAAGAGAAGACTTACAACCAGTATGCTCCCGCTGTTCCCCTGGTACCCGGAGAGCAGGTCTTGAAGAGGAAGAGACGGCTCCACAAGTTGGACGACCAGTGGGAGAAGGACCCGTACACCGTACTGCCCTCAAGCCACGAGAACCCGAAGGTCTGTACCATCAGTAAAGACGGAGGGGAAACCACAGCCATTGTATCCCGGGACCACCTGAAGAAGTGCCCCGAACAACTGAGGAACCCTGAGGAGGAACAGGAAGACCATCGACCCGTGGAAGAAAGGGAAGATATGGTTAGTACCGTGCTCGGGGACTTCCCTCGGTCTTGGACTCAAGTCAATGGTGCAGTTGTGGTACCCGTACTCACCTTCCTCCAACCATCATCCCAAGAACCTACGGAGCAACGGGTAGAGCTGGAAGAGCAGCCGGTCCAGGAGGCAGAAGACTCCACCCAAGCGGAACAGGAGAATCCACCCTCTGCTTATAGTGAGCCTGCCGTACCCCTAGTGAGACAAAGAGCCGGTAGACAGCTGCCCAGTTTACCCTTGACAGCTCCTACACCCTGTAGTTCAGGGCCAGACAGTCAGCTCCGTAGGTCCACTAGGGCCACTAGAGGCCAGTTACCCGCACGTTGGAGGATCTAAATGTTTAAGTTGTTTTACAATGTTTACCTGTTTATTGTTGCTTGTGTGTAATTTTGTGTTTCTAGTTGTTTTTAGGAGTCTTCGGTGGATTTACCGGGAATCCTTTGTATATAGTTGGAGCGTAACCCAGGATGGACTAGAGACTGTTAAGGACTCGGGGTAGGACAGACCCCTACCTGGTTACGTCTCCCTGTGTTGGTGAAATGGACACCTTTGCTTTTCTTCAAAGACTGCACCCGGTTGCGGACATCCGTGACCATCTTATTGTGTTTCCTTATTGTATTTTATTGTTCTTTGATATACCTTGTTATATTTTTCTAAAAAGTGTTTAGTCCCGGAGTACTAAATTTCACTAGGGGGGAGTGTGACACCCCAGGGGTCTGGTTGTCACAGTGATAGAGATATTACGTCTGAGAGCAGGTGGGAGGTCCTTTGGTCAGGGATCCTGTGCATGCCACACCTCCTGCCCAGCCTTGGGAGGGGAAGAACTTCCCCTGTATAAACCCGGGGCTGAGGCAGAGTTAGTGAGTCCAGGAAGAGTAGAGACAAGAGCAGCATAGGAAGCAGCAGAGTCACAAGGAGTCAGGGGCTGGCAGCTAAAGAGCTCGCCCTGACTAAGAAGATTCTTTACCGGACCCGGAGTCCGAGGCTGTGGGGACTAACTTCTACCCAGCAGCAGAATCCGTCAGGCAGGGGATTTCAGGTCCCCTGGCCCAGAAGCCCGAAGGCCCGGTCACACGCGTGGGACCAGCACCGCCATCGTGGAGCGGAAGCCATTAGAAGGCCCCGAGTCACCGGCCATACGGGTGAGCACCACACGGTACACTCAGGGACGTGGGCTACTTACATCAGCTTCTAGCAAGGTAGCCAGAAGAGTACAGTCAGCTTGGGAGGCCTACAACTACGCCTGGCCAGGGGAGATCCCATCTGCTCAAGGACTGACCAGGCCCCGTTCGCTAGCAAGTACTCCGGGAGGGTCTATCGTTGTTACCAGTAAAGACCCTGAACGCTACCATACCGTCTCTGAGTGGTTCCTGCTACCCCCATCATCCACGTCGGCTGCCCTGAGGCCATACCCCTCCCGTTGGGGGTTATACTATCACGCTGCACCATCCTTCCACCGGCCTCAGCGGTCTGCCCTGCAGCAGCAGCCCCCTGGCTGCATTCAACGGGTGGCGTAGTCATCAACCATTTTCTACCGCTAACAGACTGCCGTTCAGTTTGACTCCCTGGGCACGGACCGGGTCACCGCCACGAGACTACAACCCTAAACAGATCCGGCTCCGGGTAAGCTCCCGCGTGCGCAACGCAGCGCGACACAGGCCCAGGGGCGCGTCACTTACAGCTACCAAGGCAGTAGAGGAGTTTTGGGTGTCCCCTGGAGTGTGTGAATGCAGCCACAGTTTGCCACCTTGTTCTGAAGAAGGGTGGTAAAGCTGTAAAAATGTAGTTGGTGTAGCGTCGGCGTCCCTGCCTCCTGCTAGGCAGGGACGCTGTTCCCCTCACCTCTCCGCTCCGTGCCCGGCGGCTTCCTCCCGCTCTGCTGGCAGCGCGCGCTGCTTCCCGGCCTCTGTGCTTAGGGCGCGCGCGCTCCCCCTCTCTTAAAGGGGCCGCGCGCCGTCCTAAGGAGTCCCCGGCCAATGGCCGGAGGACCTCACCATATATAAGGCACCTCCTCCAAAATGGAGGTACCCGAGCAATGTTGTTGCAAAGCCTTCACTCTGCTTCAGCCCTCAGGTCCCGTTACCAGTTACCTGCCAGTTACCTGCCAGATCTCTGCTTGATTCCTACCCGATTCCTGTCTATCTGCTTGCATTCCTGCGGTCCGACAGTCTGCCTACCAACACCTGTCAGTCTGTCTATGGATCTGCCCGCCCGCTCACCTGGGAGCGCTCACCTGCTACCTGCCTGCTAGCCTACCTGGAGGCTCAGCCGTCACTTGCCGTGACCACCTGCCTGTCCAGAGACTCTTGCCCGCTCACCTGGGAGCGTTCACCTGCTACCTGCCTGCTAGCCTACCTGGAGGCTCCGCCGTCACTTGCCGTGACCACCTGCCTGTCCAGAGACTCTTGACCGCTCACCTGGGAGCGCTCACCTGCTACCTGCCTGCTAGCCTACCTGGAGGCTCAGCCGTCACTTGCCGTGACCACCTGCCTGTCCAGAGACTCTTGCCCGCTCACCTGGGAGCGCTCACCTGCTACCTGCCTGCTAGCCTACCTGGAGGCTCTGCTGTCACTTGCCGTGACCACCTGCCTGTCTAGAGACTCTTATCCTGCTGTCACTTGCCGTGACCACCTGCCTGTCTAGAGACTCTTACCCTGCTGTCACTTGCCGTGACCATCCGCCTGTCAAGAGACTGTCCCCGTCACTTGCCGTGACCTCCTGCCCTTCTACCCAGAGACTGTCCCTGTCACTTGCTGTGACTACCTGCCCACCTTCCCTGGGAGCCACCCGCTTCCTTACAAGGACTTCCCCTTTGTAGAGTTGCTCAGAGGTTCCACCTCCCAGACCCGTTACAGTTGGTATAGCACCATTAGGGAATTGTGCTGCTGAACATGGCTGAAAGGTCATGGGATTGGGAAGGATCAGGAACACAGCAGGAGTGTGGACCGGAGGGAAACCTATGAGGAGGACTGATCTGCCCAGTAGTAGATTAAGTGTAGCAGGGACACTGGTAACATTGCCCACAAGATGGCCATAATTGTGAAGACTGGCCTGCTGGGTAGCCAAGAGAATATCCTCTTCGAGAGCCATTGAGATGTCCTCCTGGTGTCACAGGAGGAGAGAAGTTTTGGAGAGCAACTGAGACAGCCTGCTGGAGAAAGAAAACAGTGGACTAGTGTAGAGTTACTGAGATGGTCTTCAGGAAAGCAACTAAGATGGCCTGCTGGGGAGACGCCTAAGGTCGTTTGTTGTTGAGACTGAGAAAGCACAGATCGTAAGCTGGCAGCTGGTGGAATTGAAGAGCTCACCCTGTGGTATGCATCTCCATCTTTGTGAGACATTGCCTGCAATGATTGCTGGAGGGTCAGCTGTAACTTGATGTGGGGAAGCAACGATCTTGGAGGAGCTGTGAGGAAGAAGCTGGTAGTGTTATGTTCTGCTACCAGAGCTAAGGAAAGAGAGGAAATCTGTCCCTACGATAGAACTCAGCTGAATCCCTACGATGTAACAGGGAACCTGATCCTGCGATCAGACCTGCTAAAGTCCTAAGCTAGTCTGTACGGAGACCTATAGATGTGGGGAAGGAATCCCTACAAGTACTAAGGACTGGGAGGAAAATGGGACACCTCCTAACAGAAATAGTAGCAGACAGACAAACAAACAAAATATATAGAACACTGAGGTCCGTAGGCCAAGCAAACTAACAGAGTTAGATACAGAGCACAGGCTAGCTAGAAAGTAGTTATACAATGAAGTCCAGCAAAGCCAGAAGGGCGGAGCAGGATTAAATAGGCCAACGAGGTCATGTGACCAGCAAAGGAAAAAACCTAAGAGCAAGGTTCTAACAGTACCCCCCCTTCTAAGAGGATCCTCCGGATCCCCTAGGACCAGGCTTATCAGGAAATCTCCTGTGAAACGCTCTGATAAGTCTGGACGCGAAAACATCATCTGACCTCACCCAAGAGTTATCCTCGGGTCCGAAACCTTTCCAGGCCACCAGATACTGCAAACTACCTCTATACCGTCTAGAATTAAGGATGCGAGAAATTTCATATTCCCCGTTATCCACCACCGGAGGAACAGAGGCAGAGGCGTCACCATCCGATACAACAGCTTTTTTTAACAGAGAGACATGAAATACCGGATTAATTCTCCAGGAGGTAGGAACCTCCAACCTAACAGCAGATTGGTTGACAACCTGAAGCACCTTAAAGGGCCCTACAAACTTGGGACCCAATTTCTTAGAAGGAATCCTCAACCGCAGATTCCTAGAGGACAACCAAACCATGTCACCAACAGCGAACAAAACCTCCTGTCGTTTCCTATCAAAGTAGTCTTTAGATTTTCTGTTGGCCTCCTGAAGATTACCACGCACATCCGTCCAAACTCTCTCCAAATCACCGGAAAAATTCTCCTCCTCAGGCACGGCAGATCCCAACTTGGAGAACGACCCAAACGACGGATGTCTCCCAGAACAACAAAAAAAAGGCGAACAACCAGCAGAAGAAGATGTATGATTGTTCAGAGCAAATTCAGCAAGTGGCAGAAACTCAGACCACCCCTCTTGATTGTCTGCCACAAAACAACGCAAGAACTGCTCAACATCCTGGTTTTTCCTTTCTGTCTGGCCATTAGATTCAGGATGATATCCGGACGAGAACGACAGATGAACTCCCAACCTGTCACAAAAGGCACGCCAAAAACGAGCCACGAACTGAGGACCCCTATCAGAAACAATGTCAGTAGGAACGCCATGAAGTCTGACAATTTCCTTGACAAAGGCCTTAGCGAGAGTTTTAGCGCAGGGCAGTTTGACGAAGGGAACCAAGTGACACATCTTGCTAAAACGGTCCACGACCACCCAGATGACAGTAAAACCCTCAGAGGGGGGAAGGTCAGTTATAAAGTCCATAGCCAAATGTGTCCAAGGAGCACTGGGAACCTCCAAAGGACAAAGCAACCCCGCAGCAGGAGTATGTGAGGACTTAGATCTAGCACATATAGTACATTGACGCACCCACTTAATGACTTCCTTCTGCCATCCAGGCCACCAAAAACTGTGACCCACCAGTCTCTTGGTCTCAGAGATTCCGGGATGACCTGCCAACCGAGATTCGTGACACTCAACAAACAAATCTCTCCTAAAGGTCCCAGGCACAAACAACCTCCCATGAGGAGTGTTAGATGGGGCATTCTCCTGTGCTTTAAGAATCTCATCTTCCAAAACGGAGTCCAAAGCAGCTATCACAACACCTTCTTGTAAAATGTTCTCCTCTTTCTCAGCACCGACTATGGGAGAAAAACTGCGAGACAAGGCATCCGCCTTAACATTCTTAGTACCAGGGATGTAAGTAACGGAGAAATTAAACCGCGAGAAAAACAGTGCCCACCTAGCCTGACGGGCATTCAGGCGCTTGGCAGCATCAAGATATATCAGATTTTTATGATCCGTAAGAACCTGAACGGGAAATTCCGCACCTTCCAAGAAGTGGCGCCAGTGTTCAAATGCGAGTTTAATAGCCAATAATTCCCGATTACCAATATCGTAATTCAGTTCAGTCTCCGAAAATTTTTTTGAAAAAAAGGCACAGGGATGTAATCCATCCCCGTTATCCTGAGACAATACTGCGCCAACCCCCACAGAGGAAGCATCAACCTCAACCAAAAACGGCTTAGTCACATCAGGCTGCATAAGGATGGGAGCAGAGGTGAACCTCTCCTTGAGATACACAAAAGCTTCAATGGCCTCAGAAGACCACTGAACCGCATCAGCACCTTTCCTGGTGAGATCGGTCAGAGGTTTGACAATACTAGAAAAATTTTTTATGAATTTTCTGTAATAATTGGCGAAACCTAAAAACCTCTGTATCGATTTCAAACCAATAGGCCTAGGCCATTCCTGTACAGCTTGAACTTTAACCGGGTCCATCTCAAAACCTTCGCTGTAGATAATGTAACCCAAAAAACTAATTCTCTGTACAGCGAACTCACATTTCTCCAGCTTAGCAAAAAGCGAATTGTCCATTAACAATTGTAATACCTCACGTACGCTCCGCCAATGAGACTCCAGATCCGGCGAATAAATCAAAATGTCATCCAAATACACAACCACATTTTTGCCGATCAAAGGTCTAAGGATGTCATTAATAAGATTCTGAAAAAATGCAGGAGCATTAGTAAGACCAAAAGGCATAACCAGATTCTCAAAATGACCCACAGGAGTGTTAAAAGCAGTCTTCCATTCGTCACCCTCCTTCATGCGCAACAGATTGTATGCCCCCTTAAGGTCAATTTTAGAGAACCACTTGGCCCCCATTAACTGGTTAAACAGATCAGGAATCAATGGCAGTGGGTAAGGATTGCGTACAGTAATTTTGTTAATCTCACGAAAATCCAGACAAGGACGTAAACCGCCGTCCTTTTTTTTTACAAAAAAAAATCCAACCGCCACAGGAGACTTAGAGGGCCTAATGTGACCGGCGGCCAAACTTGTCTGTATGTATTCATCGAAAGCCTTCCTCTCAGGAATAGTAAGGTTAAATAAATGACTTTTAGGAAGAGTCGCTCCAGGGACAAATTCAATAGAACAATCATAGTCTCTATGGGGAGGCAAAACCTGCGATTCCTTCTCAGAAAAAACTCTCCAAAAATCCTGAATAGGAACAGGCAATTCTCCCCTATCCAAAGCTGCAATACGCCCGTTACAACACTTGTCATAACATTTATGGCTCCAGGATTTAATTTCATTGGTAGACCAATCCAGTACAGGATTGTGAAATTTTAACCAGGGCAATCCCAATATTACTGGAGAAGGCAAGTTATTCAAAACTACCAAATCCAATTTCTCATGGTGAACACCATTAATAGTGAGAGGAAATTCACAGACCTTGAGAGTAATATTCTTCAAAGGGGAACCATCCACAGAAACCACAGCAATGGGGGATGATAAAGGTTCGGGTTTTAAATTGAGTCTTTCCAAGAATCCCCCATCAATTACATTCAGAGTAGACCCACAATCAACAAACACCCGAAATTCCATTAATTTTTCCTGAGCAATCGTGGAAGCAGCTAAAAATACACCCTTGGAATTTAAACAGGCAATACGGGCATGACTGACCATTTTTTTTTCTTTTTTCATACGAAGCTCACAGCCTTTAATCAAATGACCAGATTTTCCACAATAGAAACACAAGCCTTCAGAAAATCGACGGTCTTTTTCTTGAGAGCGAGGTGCCACCGATCCAATCTCCATCGATTCACCACTGTTAGTACACACATTCTCATAACCAGAAACTGACATAGCAGAGGATTTGCTCTCATTAACCCTTGCACGCAGTCTCCTATCCACCCGTATAGCTAATTGCATAGCCTGTTGCAAATCTTCAGGTGTAGGATAAGCAATTAGCAGGTCTTTAACCCTTTCATTGAGCCCAGCAAGAAATAGACTTTTCAGAGCAGAATCGTTCCACCCTGTTTGAGTAGACCAACGACGGAAATGAGTACAATATTTTTCCACATTACCTGATCCCTGTCTCAAACGTCTTAACTCAGTCTCAGCTGATGCGACACGGTCAGGATCATCATATAATAGTCCCAAAGCAGAAAAAAAACTATCCACTGATCTGAAGCATGTATCACTAGGTTGCAAAGAAAAGGCCCACTCCTGAGGCTCTTTGTGCAAAAGTGACATTATGAACCCTATGCGCTGGGATTCATCCCCAGAGGACTTGGGTCTCAAACGAAAATACAATAAGCAAGCATTTTTAAATGAAAAAAATTCTCGGTGTTCACCAAAAAATAAATCCGGCAAACATACCTTAGGCTCCAAGAAATGTGCTCCAGGACAGTTACTCACGTGCTGACGGAGCTCGGCCACCTCCAGAGAGAGTCCCTGCAGGCGATGAGCCAAATCCTGAACCGACACCATGATGGAACAGAAAAATCTTTCCTTAGAGAATTTGCAGGCTGGACTTACTGTTATGTTCTGCTACCAGAGCTAAGGAAAGAGAGGAGATCTGTCCCTACGATAGAACTCAGCTTAATCCCTACGATGTAACAGGGGACCTGATCCTGCGATCAGACCTGCTAAAGTCCTAAGCTAGTCTGTACGGAGACCTATAGATGTGGGGAAGGAATCCCTACAAGTACTAAGGACTGGGAGGAAAATGGGACACCTCCTAACAGAAATAGTAGCAGACAGACGAACAAACAAAATATATAGAACATAGAGGTCCGTAGACCAAGCAAACTAACAGAGTTAGATACAGAGCACAGGCTAGCTAGAAAGTAGTTATACAATGAAGTCCAGCAAAGCCAGAAGGGCGGAGCAGGATTAAATAGGCCAACGAGGTCATGTGACCAGCAAAGGATAAAACCTAAGAGCAAGGTTCTAACAGGTAGACCATGAGCATATTATAGCACAAATATCCCAGTAGTGTGGTGGAGTTGATGATGTCAACCACAATATGAATATACATATATATACAATATACATATTGACATATTGCAACTGAACCTCGCTGAAATTGTGCCACAAGATTTTGCTGGAGAAGAATTATTTTGCACTAAACCTGACAACACATAGTTGCTCGAAGTCTTTTATAAACTGTTAAGTATTGTGTGCCCTCATATCCAAGGCCTGAAATCACATGCTTATGGATGCTGTAAATACATTTATTGTTGCTAGCGCTATGCTCTGCGTAATAAGTAAAATTCAAGTTTTGCTGCATTTTAACTCTGTGTCCACGCGCTATTATACCACCCGCCATCTGCACTAGGTCTGTTCACATTAGATGACCGGAAGTGCTAAACGACCACTGATCAGCTACTGGGTTGCTGATCGGAAGTGAATTATTAGCCTATATACAGATGATCTGTAATATATCGTTCAGTGGGCATGGGCTGCTCGTCTGTCAAATAACCAGCAGCCATGTGAGAATGCGCATTCATGACAGTGTAAAGGAAGCTGGAGTGACGGCCATTAACGTTTCACCAGTCATCAGCGTTATCGGGGATAACACGGGTATTTCATCCTCTATCTCTTGAATCCCTGTTTATATGCAAGTAGCCTCTTCACAAGGCAAAACGTTCCCCCTTAGATCGCCAATCAGAGGCCTCTCAACCAGCCAAACCTTCATTTATAAACTACATTTTGTGGTTACTTGCGTTATCTTTGTCAAATATTTAAATTTGTTTTGTGATCTGAAACATTTAAGTGACAAACAGAATAAGAAATCAGGAAGGGGGTGAACACTTTTTCACACCACTATAAATACAATCCAAATTTCAGTACGGTCAACTGTCTCTTTTAGGAGTTGCAGCTATTTTTCCCAGGTAAAGTAGCGAGTTATTAATCCTGTATTATCGTAGGATCGTAAATGGATTTATAATCAATGCATTGAATAATAAATAAAAAAATAACTTTAGATAAAACTTAAATATTTATAAAAATAGAAGAAATAAGAAATAGCAATTATATCTTCTGTTTTAATTTAAATTCTGCTACACTTAAGATTTCATTCACAGTTCAAGGTAGAGTTGAAGACGGATTCTTCCATTACCAAGACGGGACATGACAGGAGAGAAGAGCTAGAGGCAGACACAGACATTTGCTTGCAAGTTCTCCTTAAACGACAATTACAGTTCTCCATAGAATTTTATGAGCACCAACTGTCATCTCCAATTGCAATAATGAGAAAATCAGATTTTTCCCGTGAATTGAAAATGTTGAGAATAAATAATCAGGACCAGGAGGAGAAAGAATTGGATTTCTCTAATGAGATATGTTACAAAGTTTCTTATTTTCACATACTATTGATTTATGAAAAAAAGATCAAAACAAGAGATACTCTTTAAAGTTGTAGTTATGTATTACAACATCTACTTTTCCAGGAAAAAAAACAGCCTGTTTAGTAACCATTCAATGCTTCTTTCTTTGTATGCATGTGACTCGCCCCCTGGGCCGTGGGGCACGCGGATCCGGGCGATAGGGGAACGATGGGGGTAGTAGTAGTGGCGGCCCGGTCCCGTAGCTCAGGGTGGTCAGGCCAATAGTAGTCTGCTACGTGCTTTAGATAATGTCCGACTACGCCACCCGTGGATTGCGGTTATTAGGAACCGCCGCTGCAAGGCAGTCCGCTGGGGCTGATGATGGGTGCAGCTGAGGTGATGTGACTCCCCACGGGAAGAGTGCAGCCCCAGTGCAGTGTAGTGGATGTTGGGAGTGATGGTAGTGAGAGTCCCAGTACCGGTAGTGCCGGAGGAGCGAAAAAGCACACAGACAACGTACTGCAGTCCAGCGTCTTTACTCACGGTTAATATCCAAGTCACTTCAGCTGGCAATGACTGCCCGAGCCGTGCTGCGTCCACCAGGTGTGGGGCTCGGTCAACTCCCAGGCAGTTCAGGAGCATGGCACAGGACCCCCTTTTATCCTTTCTCTGGCCTGCCTCACCAGTGACCCACTTTTGTCCAGCTGCCGCGGACCTGTGCGGTTAAACGTGGGCCCCGTCCTCCGCTGTCCTATATGGTGCCTTCCTAGCAGGTTTGATGAGGTGTCGCACCAATATATGATCACGACGACCGGTCTTTGGCTGAGGGTTGTTTCTCCTCCACCAACTTGGGATCTGGCACCCTTAATCTGCCTGACCCTGCACCCTGGATTCTCGTGGGTTCTTAGGGTCCCTTCCACCTTCTTGTTCCTGAGCCCTTCTGTTTCTCTGTCTCTCCTTCTTTGCAGTTCCTTTCTGCTCCTGTTCCTTTCTCTTGGAGCTGAGATGAGCTAGAATCTCAGCTCCCCTTCACCTCCTCCTCGGCCTCTTCTCTAGGCCCACTTCTCCTTCTCCTCTCAGGCCCCGGCCTCTTCCCTAGGCCTGCCTCTGGAGCAGCACTCAGCCTGAGCTGCTGCTCCCTGTCAGCTCTCCTCTCCTCACAGACTGAACACTGTTCTAAGATGGTGCCCACCTTTTATACCTCCCTCTAGCCATGAGCCCAGGTGACCAGCAACCAATGAGCTCCTATCTACGCTCAGGAACCGCCCCCTATCTGCCCCTACAGCACTGGGTGTTCCACCCCTCCCTCCCCACTCCAGCAGGGACATGGTCGGTCGTGCCTGCACTTATGTCTAGTGGGAGCACCGTTGAGCTGTCCCTCGGAAATGGGGTGTGTGTGCTGTATGCAGCTAACTGAGCCCTGGTCCATACTCCATCCTTACCTGGGAGTGGAATATCACACCTCTGGTCTGAGGTGCAATACCCCTGTAGCGGCCGAGCCCTCGGGGCGCTACATTCCCCCCTGGTAAAGCACAGCACGTCCTCGGGCTGGAAAAGAGCAAAAACAGTTAAATACAGGACATGCAAACTTTTTTTTTTTTAAACTTTTTACATTTAGAAACGGACGACATTGTTCAACTCCCTTTATGGGACACACTTTTCTCTTCTTGTCACACTATTATAAAACACGTACTAATGCTTCTGGAACTCTTTTGTATAAAACATTATAGAAAATTTTCACATTACTATTTAGCAGCATATAAAATCTAAAACATTTTTAATTAAAGCACATTCTTGTATTCTTGGCTCATGGTCGCGGTGCAACTTGCGACCAGGTGTTCCTTCTTCTTCCAAGTGCAACAGTCCAGCAAATTTGTAGACTTGAGGTAGACGTTGCAGTCTTTTTATAAAACCAGTAGGGGGCGCTTTAAGAAGCGCAACTATATACAAGGGATTGGCCGTTCCCAGTCCTCGGCCGGTGGGGATAGGGGAATGGCTGCTCACAGTCCTCAGCCTGTTAGGGGAAGAGGGGTGGCTGTTCTCAGTCCTCAGCCAGGTTACTTAGGGGATAATTTTCATACAGTCCTATATCAGTCCCAACGGGGACCACACTCAATTTGAAACAGTCCCACACAGTTCTTTTGCACCCTTACGGGTAACTACTTACAATGCCACTTGACCGTTCACTGGTAACGGTGTCTTCGTGACGCTCCTTCTTCCTCCTCATACGGATCTTCAGGCCCATCCGGGCCCTCCTGGTACTCAGCGTCCGAGTAGTGCTGTTCCTCCTCCTCTACTACTCGGCGGACGTGCAGGGCGTACCACCCCTTCACGCCTTGGTGTCGGGTGTAAGACACCACGTCGCCTGGGAATAGATCCCGCCCACGATGGCCTTCCGGTAGGTGACTCTCCACATCTCTCCTTGTCACAAACACGTCGCTGATGGTCTCGGGGTCTCGGATGAAACCCCAGCCGCGCTCCATCTGGAACTTCACCACAGTCCCGGTGACTCGGGGTCCGCGGGCAGTTAGGGGATCTCGCCGCGCCTTCATTTTCTGCTCCGCGCTCTGGACCTGCAGCTTTTCTTGCTTCACCCGCCGCTCGCGCTGCTCCTTTTCAAACATCTCCAGCTGTTGGCGGCAGGCCTCTCGCCGCTCGGCTGCGCTCGCTCGCGTTTCCTTCGTGAACCCCATCAGGTCCTCCCCTGTGGGGTCCCATTCAAATTGGGCGTCTTCTAATGGCAGCTGGGGAATTTCTTGAGGCGCTGGAGCAGGTATGAGGGGCTCAGAGGGTACGTCGATCTCCGCGGACGGGCTCTTCCGGAAGCGGGGGTTGACAAACTCGGGGTGCCAGATGAAAGGCAGCCCCTCCGGAGTGGTGTGCTGGGCAAAGAGATCCGCGCCCAGTGGTGGTACTGCAGCAGCAGGGGGCGCAAGTGGGTTGGCGGCGCCCGGGGGCACGTGACCTTGCGACCAGGCCCGTGCTGGTCGTTTCCTTGTTGCTCCCACAGGTGGCACAGCTGGTGCAGGAGATTCCGTCGGGGCAGCAGCGCCCGGGAGTGCAGGGCCTTGCGGCCGGGCCTGCGGTGGCGGTTGGCTGAGCACGCCCGGGGTCAGAGGGTACAGCGTGGGGCGGGGCTCGCTGGCAGCGTCGACGGCCTGGGGGCTGGTTGATGGCGGTGAGGGCACGGTGTCAACAGCGGGTCCCGGTGCGTGGGGCTCCGCGACGGGGTGCAGGGGCAGGTCGGCGGCCCTAGGATTCAGTGCAGGGGCGTCTCCGTTACCTGCCTCTGCTGTCGCGGCCTCCTCCGCGGCGTCGTCCTCAGCCTCCGCTCGGCCCTCACTGGCTGGTGCGCTGCTTGTTGCTGGCGCCTTCGGCTGCAGGATCACAGCCCGCCGGGCCACTTCCTCCTTCCATCCGGCGATCACTTCTTGCTGCGCCCGGACCATCCTCCGGTCCAGTTCTTCCAGCGCCACCCGTGTGTATTCGGGATCCTCCTTGGGGAGATGGGCTAACAGCTCGGTGAGGCTGCATGGTGGTGTTGCTTGCAGCAGGCCCTTTACCAGGGTACCGGCACTGATTTCCCCCTCCATCTCCGGGTGCGGCCTGGCCAGACTGATCCAGACCGCTCCCTGCCCCACAGTTTTCTTCTCTTTCCGCCCCCAGAGGGGGTGGTCCCGGGGCATTCTGCTGACAATCACTCTCAGGGGCAGCCCCCCCACGTTGATGGACATCTCCACTGCTGCATTCATAACTGGTGGGGGCGGGCTCCTTCTTTGGCGCCATTCTGGGACCTGGCCCACGATGGGAGGTGGCTTCCTGCTGTCTTTTGGTGCGCCCATAATGGCGTCCGCTCTGCCAGGGCGGGAAAGACGGATGAAGATGGCGGGAAACGGTCCAAGATGGCGTCTGATGGCGGGAATCGGCTCCGGATGGCGGGAAACGACTCCGGACGGCGGGAAACTTATTTTTAAGGTACATGTGTAATTCTCTTCAGGCACGCAATACCCGTTTGTGGCGGGTTGGTCACGATCCTGCCGACTACGCCAAAGCTGACTCGCCCCCTGGGCCGTGGGGCACGCGGATCCGGGCGATAGGGGAACGATGGGGGTAGTAGTAGTGGCAGCCCGGTCCCGCGGCTCAGGGTGGTCAGGCCAATAGTAGTCTGCTACGTGCTTTAGATAATGTCCGACTACACCACCCGTGGATTGCGGTTATTAGGAACCGCCGCTGCAAGGCAGTCCGCTGGGGCTGATGATGGGTGCAGCTGAGGTGATGTGACTCCCCACGGGAAGAGTGCAGCCCCAGGGCAGTGTAGTGGATGTTGGGAGTGATGGTAGTGAGAGTCCCAGTACCGGTAGTGCCGGAGGAGCGAAAAAGCACACAGACAACGTACTGCAGTCCAGCGTCTTTACTCACGGTTAATATCCAAGTCACTTCAGCTGGCAATGACTGCCCGAGCCGTGCTGCGTCCACCAGGTGTGGGGCTCGGTCAACTCCCAGGCAGTTCAGGAGCATGGCACAGGACCCCCTTTTATCCTTTCTCTGGCCTGCCTCACCAGTGACCCACTTTTGTCCAGCTGCCGCGGACCTGTGCGGTTAAACGTGGGCCCCGTCCTCCACTGTCCTATATGGTGCCTTCCTAGCAGGTTTGATGAGGTGTCGCACCAATATATGATCACGACGACCGGTCTTTGGCTGAGGGTTGTTTCTCCTCCACCAACTTGGGATCCGGTACCCTTAATCTGCCTGACCCTGCACCCTGGATTCTCGTGGGTTCTTAGGGTCCCTTCCACCTTCTTGTTCCTGAGCTCTTCTGTTTCTCTGTCTCTCCTTCTTTGCAGTTCCTTTCTGCTTCTGTTCCTTTCTCTTGGAGCTGAGATGAGCTAGAATCTCAGCTCCCCTTCACCTCCTCCTCGGCCTCTTCTCTAGGCCCACTTCTCCTTCTCCTCTCAGGCCCCGGCCTCTTCCCTAGGCCTGCCTCTGGAGCAGCACTCAGCCTGAGCTGCTGCTCCCTGTCAGCTCTCCTCTCCTCACAGACTGAACACTGTTCTAAGATGGTGCCCACCTTTTATACCTCCCTCTAGCCATGAGCCCAGGTGACCAGCAACCAATGAGCTCCTATCTACGCTCAGGAACCGCCCCCTATCTGCCCCTACAGCACTGGGTGTTCCACCCCTCCCTCCCCACTCCAGCAGGGACATGGTCGGTCGTGCCTGCACTTATGTCTAGTGGGAGCACCGTTGAGCTGTCCCTCGGAAATGGGGTGTGTGTGCTGTATGCAGCTAACTGAGCCCTGGTCCATACTCCATCCTTACCCGGGAGTGGAATACCACACCTCTGGACTGAGGTGCAATACCCCTGTAGCGGCCGAGCCCTCGGGGCGCTACACATGCTAAACCTACATCTATAGTATGTGTACAATTTATATTGCATATCTACACAACCCATCCCAACAGCCACTCTCTGTAATCTCTGATTTCTGGCACTAATACGTGCTGATCTCCTCCTCCATATGGCAGGTAATGCTGCTGAAAATTATGAACAATCATTTAATCAGGAAAGATCTTGTAAGAAAAATAAAAATGATTTTTGAAAGAAATGTTTTGCAAAGTGAAAAAATAAGTTGACACTAAAATTGAGATAATTAGTATCTTGCTCTGATGACATGCACTCTGCATACGGTATTACGCTACCATTACCCACTTTCCTTCACGTTGTGAAAAGTATCTACATGTTTCCTAGTGTCCAAAAGGACTGAAAGAGGATTACACTAAAGCACTGGAAACAGAGAAACATCTTTAACATGGTTCTCCAGGTGTCAGTTTTACATATTGATCACTACTGAATGATGAAATTAATATTTTATTCTTAACTTTGGTATTATTATGAGTATTTTTTATACCAGTAGTTGAAGAATTTTCAGGATTATTACTGGGCAGTGCTGGGAGCCTGTTTCACAACTGTCCCAGGTATCCCGGGCTCCGCTCCCTTCTCCTGCATTCGCTGCCCTCTGTTTTGCTCCACGTCGAGTTTTGAAAGTTGCCCGGAGTTGATGAATGACATCATCTCATTAGACCCATGTAAGCGCCATTTATACATACATCTGTGTATTGGGATTGAGACTCTGGTCCTACAGTTTGGTGCACTCCATCATCTGTGCTTTTTGTGTTTGTACTTGCATTCATCCCTGCTGGATGCTACTTCATCCGTCCTGCAGATCCTGACATTGCTGTGTGTGTAAAGTCCTCGCCGCCCACTTATCTACCTGCATCAACGCCCAGAGCCTGTGTGCCCACCCGGACCTAAAGCTTAGGTGATCCATCTTACCTGGTGAGCTTTGCAGAGCCTTTGGTTTGGTTCCAAGAAAGCCTGAACTGAAGGCAGCTGGCGCATTACTATGACATACATTTTTGTCATTTTACAGGAACCTGAAAGTTGGCTGCTTCAGGGTAATGATGTTCTTTTTAAGATATAGGATACAGTGGCCTTTGGTCTCATAGTAGTTTAATCATGTAGTAATGGCAGAAGGAATTTCATCATGCACAGGCGACGGTCCAGGAATAACATAAATGATGAAGATGCAACAACCTTGATGGTTACAGGGTCTCATAAGACACAACGAGCTTGGTGGTTACAGGGTCTCACAAGATGCAACGAGCTTTGTGGTTACAGGGTCTCATAAGATGCAACAAGCTTGGTGGTTATGACTCGCCCCCTGGGCCGTGGGGCACTCGCAGCCGGGCAATCGGGAAACAATGGGGGTAGAAGTGGCAACCCGGTTCCGTGGCTCAGGGTGGTCAGACCATTGGTAGTCTGCGACGCACTGTTGATGTGTCCGACTACGCCACCCGTGGATTGCGGTCAGTGCGGACCGCCGCTGCCAGGTAGACCACTGGGGCTGATGATGTATGCAGCTGGGATAGTGTGACTCCCCACGGGAAGAGTGCGGCCCCAGGGCAGTATAATGGAAGATGGGGGTGATGGTGCAGGATGTCCCAGTACCGTTAGTGCTGGAGGAGCAAGGAGCACACAGACAACAGGTTGCAGTCCAGGGTCTTTACTAGAACAGGTGAACTGATCCACAAACAGGCCCGGCTAGGAGGGGGGCCTGGACGTCTGAGAGCAAATGGGAAATTGGCCCTGGTCAGGGTGAGGGTGTAGGCCTACCATGCTCTCTGCGCTCCTTCTGGCTATCTCCTCCTGGTAGGGTAACAGCCCACGGTCCCGAGCTCACCGTGTCCTCTCGCCCGTATGGTTTGCAACGTGGGTTCCTTTCTACTCCCGGCCTGGTACGGCTCTGCTGGTCCCTTCTGCTGTGGCGGAGCCTCCGGGCTTCTTAGGCCAAGGAACGTACAGTCCCCTGCGGACTGGTTATCTGCTGTAGGACGTGGAATCCTCACAGCCTCAGACACCAAAGTCTGGTAAGTTTGGTTCTTTGTCTGCCAGGACTGGCGTACTTCACCTCTTGTCCGTGGCTTGTGGCTCTCCTACTGCCACTCGTCCTCTTAGGCTGCAACACAACTGTCTGTCCCTGCTCTGCTCTGGGACACCTCTCAATCCAGAGACAGGTCGTCCAGTTCTCCCTAACCCTGCCCTCAGTTCCAGCTTTTATAGGGGCAGCCTGCTCCCCCTACTGGCCTGAGACAGGAGGTATTGCAGGCTAATGTTCCCGTGACCAGAGAACCTCCCCCTTGCTCTCAGACACAGCTTTATTATATTTGTGGCATCCAGGCCAGGGTGACACAGTTACAGGGTCTCATAAGATGCAACGAGCTTGGTGGTTACAAACATTCTCACCAGTGGTAACTAGCACTGGAGTAGGGCTACCTAACAATGGGGACAGACACTTTCAGATGGTCTTCATAGCTCTCCCTCCTTTTCCCAGAGTTGTCTGTGTTTTGACTTCTGCTGATTAGTAACAGAAATGTTTAATACTCTTTGTAATGTTACTAGAAGCGTGGCCTTACATTTTAAAGGGTTTAATGCTGGACTATTTTTTTTTTACTATGGGCCCAAAAACTACCAGGCAGGTAACTAGTCGCCTGTTCTACTAGGCGCCGGTACAAGGTGGTCATTGACCACACCTGCCGGCAATTCAGCTGCTCAATGTCAACAGAGCAGCTTTTCCTATTTTGGGCTGCCCTGTCAACAGGGCTAACTGCCAATGTCATGCTGATTTACAACTGGCTCCCTGCAGCTAGGCAGTGGGGAGCCAGCTGTCATCAGCATGACCTCAGCAGTCACGCCCCTGTCAACAGAGCAAAGCAGAAAAGAAGCCTCTGCTCTGTAGATGTGATGTTAGTGGAAGCCGCTGAATCAGTCAGGAGTGGTCTGTGACCCCTCTGTGCTGGCAGAAATCAGCACCGGGCACGGCAGGCAGGTAGGTAGCAACTACTCACCTAAATTGTCTTCTGTAGCTTCTTTTTGTGTGTTTTTATGCAGCGTTTTTTTTTTACTGTATATATAAACTAGTAAACAGCTTCAAGAAGAAAACCACCTGAAGAATGGTCAAGTCATTTCTATTAACCAGTTTTAAGCTTTAAGAAGATAAAAGAAGCTAAAAAAGACTGAACATATACACAGCAAGTTGTTTTGACATTGCAGTGCATATGTTAATTTTTTTAGTGTTTTTCAGGTGGATTTCAGGCAGAATACCCTAACCCAGCCGAGTGACTAGCAATTTAGTGCATTTTCTCTTAATAGGACGCAGCACAACTCTTGCACTATCTTCAGTGCAGCAATCATTACTCCTTATTGTCACATAACAGGTCACATCACAATACTAGCTAACAATAATGGCCCGCAACAGGAGATTACACAACACAGATAGAAGGGGACACAACATGAAGAATGTATAGATATGACATTTACATAGTAAGAAGGCAACTTGTATAACCCAGTGGCGTCTCCAGTGCAACTGGATCAGTGGTAACCCATGGCAACAACAAAAAAACGTCATTTTTTCATAGTCCTAAACACAACATTGGGATATTTGTCCAAAAGTCCTTAGTTTTTATAAAAGAGTGACATTTTTTTTACCTTCTCCTAAACTGACCCGTTGCAAATTATTGTGACACCTACAAGAGTTCTTATAACATCCAACTCTAAATCCATAGACATTAGCATAGAATTGGTCTCCCTTTTCAGCTAAAACAGCTTCTCTACTCTTCTGGGAAGTTTTTCTAGAAGTTTTTGTAGAGAGTCTTTTGGAATTTTTGCTATCCATCCAGAGGAGGTGCGGTCATACTGTCACGTCTCAGAGATAGAACAGGCTCAGGAGAATTTGTGCCCGTGCTGTCCACAGCAGGAGCAGGCCATAATTCATAGCTGGCGTCCCATTGCATGAGCTGGAACCAGAGTTAGCTACCATATCAGCACTTTAACCCCTCACATAACACTGTCAGTTGTGACTAGAGATGAACCTAGTGTCCGGCTCTGAACTCAGAACACGGACTTCTCCCGGAAGTCCGTTGCAGTGTTTGGAGTTCCGATGCTGAAGAGAGAGAGAGACTTTTGCAGTCCCTTAGCTTTTACTATGACCATTTTACAGGACCAAAATTCAGGTCCCCATTGACTTCTATGGGGTTCGGACTTGTGTTCGGGTTCAAGTTCGGGTAGAGTTCTGGAACCTGAATTGAACTTTGGACTAAAATTCGCTCAAACCCAAACATCCATGGGTCCGCTCATCCCTAGTTATGACAGCAGTATGTAAGGAGTTGTACAGAAAGAGATCCCTCTCTCTGTGAACCCATCCGCACTCACACAGCGCAATTGTGGGGTGCTGATGGTTTGCTATAGCAAACAGAGGCCTAACAATGTCCTCCGTATCTGCCATGTACCCACAATATATAGACTAATTGAAGCTAAGTTCTACTACTACATCATACCTATAGAACTTCAAAATTGTACTAAAAACTTTGATGATCATTGCCTCATTCTTCAAGCAGAAGATTGACACCATCAGACAAAGCTTTAGCCTACAGTTCCCACAGACCCTCCTCATATCTACTCAACCCTCTTCCTCCAAAACCAGTTTCTCCACCATTACGGAAGATCAAGTTTCCTCTTTACTCTCCAAATCACACCTCACCACTTGCGAACTTGACCCAATCCCATCCCACCTCATCCCAAATCTCACCACAATCTTCATCCCAACCCTAACCCACCTTTTCAACCTGTCACTAACAACTGGTGTCTTCCCTTCATGCTTCAAACATGCCTCGATCACACCCATCCTCAAAAAGCCCTCCCTTGACCTATCTTCTCTGACTAGCTATCGCCCCATATCACTTCTCCCCTATGCCTCAAAACTACTGGAACAACGCGTCCTCCCACCTCTCCTCGTGCTCTCTTTTTGACCACTTACAATCTGGCTTCCGACTGCATCACTCCACTGAAACTACCCTGACTAAAGTCACCAATGACCTACTAACTGCCAAGTCCAAGCAACACTACTCTGTCCTCCTCCTCCTAGACGTATCATCTGCCTTTGACTCAGTGGACCATTCCCTCTTACTACAGACTCTCTCCTCTCTTGGCATCATAGACTGAGCCCTATCTTGGATCTCTTCATACCTAACAGACCGGACATTCAGTGTCTCCCACTCACATACTACCTCCTCATCTCGCCCCCTATCTGTTGGTGTCCCCCAAGGTTCAGTCCTAGGACCCCTGCTCTTCTCCATCTACACCTTTGGCCTGGGACAGCTCATAGAGTCCCATAGCTTTCTGCATCACCTCTATGCTGATGACACACAGATCTACCTCTCTGGACCCGATATCTCCTCCCTACTAACCAGAATCCCACAATGTCTGTCCGCTATTTCATCCTTCTTCTCTGCTAGATTCCTAAAACTTAACAAGGACAAAACAGAATTCATCATCTTTCCACCTCCTCACTCAACCCCCCCCCATCTGACCTATCTATCATAGTCAATGGCTGTTCACTCTCCCCAGTCCCGCTAGCTCGCTGCCTCGGGGTAACCCTGGACTCTGATCTCTCCGTCAAACCACATATCTAAGCCCTTTCCACTTCCTGCTGACTCCAACTCAAAAATATCTCCCGGATCCGCACATTCCTCAACCACGAATCTGCAAAAACACTAGTGCACGCCCTCATCATCTCCTGCCTTGACTACTGCAACCCCCTGCTCTGTGGCCTCCCCTCTAACACTTTTGCACCCCTCCAATCTATCCTAAACTCTGCTGCCCAACTAATCCACCAGTCCCCCCCCCCCGCTATTCCTCGCCTATCCTCTCTGTCAATCCCTTCACTGGCTCCCCCTTACCCAGAGACTCCAGCTCAAAACGCTAACCATGGCATACAAAGCCATCCACAACCTGTCTCCTCCATATATCAGTAACCTAGTCTCCTAGTACTTACCTACACGCAGCCTCAGGTCTTCACAAGATCTCCTGCTCTACTCCCCTCTTATCTCCTCTTCCCACAATCGTACACAAGATTTCTCCCGTGCATCCCCCCTACTCTGGAACTCTCTACCCCAACACATCAGACTCTCGTCTACCGTGGAAACCTTCAAAAGGAACCTGAGGACCCATCTCTTCCGACAAGCCTACAACCTACAATAACCCTCACTCCACCATACCGCTTTATGACCAGCTCTAACCTCACCTACTGTATCCTCGCCCATCCCTTGTAGATTGTGAGCCCTCGCGGGCAGGGTCCTCTCTCCTCCTGTACCAGTCGCTGACTTGTATTGTTCAAAAGTATTGTAATTGATTGTGCTTTGTATACCCCTTTCACATGTAAAGCGCCATGGAATAAATGGCGCTATAATAATAAATAATAATAATAGATACTATTCTTGATACATGCTATTTATCATAGGATCATATACATACACAATGTGTCAGCACACTGCACTAATATCTGTAACTAGATGGTGGCCCGATTCTAACGCATCGGGGATTCTAGAATATGTATGCGGCCGACTGGGCGCAATCAGCAGAGCGGTGTTTAAATTTGGCGCCAAAATCGCTGATTGGTCGCAGCCGGCAACCGCAACCAATCAGCAAAGCGGTGTTTAAATTTGGCGGCAATATCGGTGATCGGTCGCGGGCGGCGGCCGCGACCAATCAGCAGACCGTGTTAGTGAGGACTGGAGAGCGTGTTTAAATTTGGCACCAAAATCGCTGATTATTCGCGACCGCGACCAATCAGCAAAGCGGTGTTTAAATTTGGCGCCAATAATGCTGATTGGTCGCGGCCTGCAAACGCGACCAATCAGCAGAGCGGTGTTTAAATTTGGTGCCAAAATCGCTGATTGGTCGCGACCGGCGGTCGCGACCAATCAGCAGAGCGGTTTTTAAATTTGGCACTAATACTGCTGATTGGTCGCGGCTGGCGGCCACGACCAAACAGCAGAGCGATGTTTAAATTTGGCGCCAAAATCGCTGATTGGTCGCGGTCAGCTGCGACCAATCAGCATAGCGGTGTTTAAATTTGGCGCCAAAATCGCTGATTGGTCGGGGCTGGCGGCTGCGACCAATCAGCAGAGCGTTGTTTAAATTTGGCGCAGATCTCGCTGATTGGTCAAGGCCGGCGGCCGCGATCAATCAGCAGAGCGGTGTTTAAATTTGGCGCCAATCTCGCTGATTGGTCGCGGCCGTCGGCCTCGACCAATCAGCAGAGCGTTGTTGAAATTTAGCGCCAATGTCGCTGATTGGTCGCGGCTGGCAGCCGCGACCATGACCAATCAGCAGAGCGGCGTTTAAATTTGCCGCCCATATCGCTGATTGGTCGCAGCCGGCGACCGCGACCAATCAGCAGAGCGACGTTTAAATTTGCCGCCCATATCGCTGATTGGATGCGGGCGTCGACCGCGACCGATCAGCGTCGTATTAGTGAGGACCGGCGAGCGGCGCTGCTTGTGCGGCTACTTCCGCTGCGAGAAGCCGGGAGATGAGCGGCTGCTCGCAGCAGAAGCATCCCGACCGGCGGCGCCTCTCCCCTGTCCTCCGTTCAACTAGCGGCCGGGAGATGAGCGCCTCGCGCTGGTCATCTCCGTGCTGCATCGCCGCTGACCTCCGTCCTACAGATGAGCCGCTAACGGTCACCATCTTTTTCTCAAATCCCGCGTCACTGATTGGCCACGGCCGGACCAATCAGCGACGCGGGATTTCCTGGACAGACAGACAGACAGAAAGACAGACAGAAAGACGGGATAAGACGATTATATATATAGATGCTGTAAACATTCCAAATGCAAGGTTCTTACTGTGGTCAGTGTTTTTTGATCAAAAAGTTCTAAAGCCTCCAACCACGTCAAGGTGTACCTACATATGGATAGTCCCTATCACTTATGTCCTATCTCTACATATGTGGCCTCATCTGAACTGTAAAAAGTAAAAAGATGCCAGGCAAAGCTTGCAATTAAAACCTTGTCTAAGAACACACATGGAGAGGTAGGACATTAGTGATAGGGATCATTCACATTTAGGTATGCCTTGACATGGTTGGATGGCTTTTGCACTTTTTGATCGAAAAATGTTAACCAAGTACCTTACGTTTGTAACATTATCAAAAAGGTACTAAGGTAAAAACAATTAATGCAGGAGAAGTTGTGGCTTGTGCACACAATGAATTACTACCTATAATTTCAGAAGCTTCAGGATCTATGTCAGGTAATCCGTTCTCACATGTCAGAACTGCATGCACAGCGGTAGATGAAATTGATAAAATCGGAATATGTCAGTGGTTTACATATTGCTAAACGTGATGTGACAGCTAATGAGGTGCTAGACTATGAGGAGGGTATACTCAATAATATTTATGTAGAAGTAGAGGAAGATACGTGATCCAAAGATCTTGTCATGTTAAGCAAAGCAAGAAAGGGATTTACCAAAATGCAGAATTTAAGTTTTCTCTAATTAGAAAAGCAGTGTTTATGGAAAATGTTGTAATTGTCTTCCAGGTTCATCATTTCCATTCAACATTTACAGTCGCAATCAAAATTATTCAACCATAATTGCAAATTACTGTAAGATTTTTAGTAAAGTGTAATAAACAAGTAAAATAATAGCAATTAAAATCGCTCAACACAATATAATATAAAAATGTTTCTCCAAGTTCACCACAAAATGCCACTTTTAAAGACTACTGCAGTCTAATTATCCAGTCTCTTCATGACATGGATTTTTAGTCCTTAGTAGGGATGACTGGACCCGTGGAAGTTTGGATTCTGGTACCCGACCCGAACTTTAGTCCAAAGTTTGATTTGGGTAGCAGAACTGTACTTGAACTTGAACCAGAACCCGAACCTCATTGAAAACTCTCTCTCTCTCTGCAACAGGCTTCCCCCGGAACTCAGAACATTGTAACGGACTTATGGGGGAAAGTCTGTGTTCGGCGTTTAGCAGCAGACAGTAACTGAACAATACAAACGCCGAGCTTTTAAGTTTGGGTCCGCTCACCACCAGTCCTTAGTAGAACACCCTTTGGCTGTTATGACCTGCTTTAAATGTGAAGCATAGCCAAACAACAGCTTCTGGAAATGCTCCTCATGGGAAATGGCCTTCAGTTCACTAATTCTTGGGCTCCCACTAAGATTTTCTATGCCGTTCAAATCAGGCAACTATGAAGGCCACTCCAGAACCTTCCATGACTTGTTCTGAGACTAACCCTCAGCAGAGTTTGAGGTATGCTAGGAGTCATTGGCCTGCTGGAAGGTCCAATAATGCCTAAGCTTCAGCTTCCTCACAGAAGGTTTGACTTTTTTTTCTAGGATTTCTTGATACTTGATTAAATGAGTTTTTTGCTCTCCACATGCTGCAGTTTTGCAGTGCCAGAGGAAGCAAAGCGGCCCCAGAGCATCACAGAGCCACATGCTTCATCATTATTGTACGTATCACTGAGTCACAACATTGTTCACTGTAGGCATCACTGAGCCACCATCATGCTTCATTGTAGGTATCACCAAGTCACCACCATGTTTCACTGTAGGTATGACAGAGCCACCACCATGCTTTATTGTAGACATCACCTAGCGACAGCCATGCTTCACTGTAGGTATCACTGAGCTAATGCCATGCTTTATTGGAGGTACTGTTATTATCAAAGAGTCACCACATGCTTCATTGTAGGTATCACTGAGCCACCGCCATGTTTCCCTGCAGTCTTTTCAGCATATGCTTTATTCTTCTTTCTCCAGAAATACTGCTGATATACAGGCTAGAAAAGTTCCAGATTTGTTTACCCGTTCCATAAAACAAAATCTCACAACTTCTGTGACTTATGTATATACAGGTGCTTCTTACAAAATTAGAATATCATCAAAAAGTTAATTTATTTCAGCTCTTCAATACAAAAAGTGAAACTCATATATTATATAGAGTCATTACTAGAGATGAGCGTTGTTCTACTCGAACTGTTCGCCAATCTCAAATTCGAGCTGTTTTGGGCGGTGTTCGAGCCGTTCGGCGAACACGAACGATTTGAGAAAAATTCGGCTGTTCGAGGTTATGTTCGATAACTGTTCGTGCACCAAAATCATAACTGGATTTTTTCTCAGTAATGATGAGAATTAATGTTAATACGCAGTTTGAGTGTACAGCGGGGTGGGGGGAGGGGCAGGGGATGGATCTCTGCAGGAATAATGAAGATCTCCATTTTTTTTTCTCTTTCCCGCATTTACAGTGGGGAGGTGCAATCTGTCAGCCTATCAGCAGCGCACACACGGAGCGAAGTGCTTTTTTTCACACAAGCAAGGGCATGTGTCATTGGCAGTGTATGTCACATGTCCTTGCCCTATAAGACCCAGCCATTTTCCCTGTCGCCACCATTTTCTCACTGCTGCAGCTGCGTGTTAGACGGCACCGCTGTTGCTGTGTGTGCTATACCTTGTTAATTTCAAGCCAATTTTCGCACAAATCTACAGATAGCTTGGGAGTAGGGAATAGTTGTGATTGCAGTCCTTTTAAGGACTAGGTTACAGCATTTCCTACGACTTTTATCAGGCAGGTCTGTGCTCTTAAATAGATAGATTGTGGGAGTAAAGACTAATTGTAATTGCAGTCCTTTTCAGGACTAGGTTACATCAGTTCCTATCAGTTTTTGCCAGGCAGGTCTGTGCCAGTGCTGTGCAAGTTTTTTTTCACAGCATTTGGCTGAATCTAGCAAAGCTAATCCTTTTTGGCCTATTGCAGAGTGTGTTAGTCAGTGGAGTAGCCTATCTGTGTTGCAAGACATACCACCTGTGTATAGAATACCAATTTTTTTACTGCACCTAGTGAAGTAAAATCTTTTGGGCATAGCATCATTCTATTAGTCCATCTATACTGACCTCCATCAGGTTGCAAATTGAATATAATTTTTTTCTGCATCTAGCTCTGAAAAAATATTTGGGCTTCTAGCAGTGTGTGGGACTTGTTCTATTAGTCCATCTATACTGACCTCCATCAGGTTGCAAACTGAATATAATTTTTTTCTGCATCTAGCTCTGAAAAAATATTTGGCCTTCTAGCAGTGTGTGGGACTTGTTCTATTAGTCCTTCTATACTGACCTCCATCATGTTGCAAATTCAAAATATTTTTTTGTCTGCATCTAGCTCTGAAAAAATATTTGGCCTTCTAGCAGTGTGTGGGACTTTCTCTATTAGTCCAGCTATACTGACCTCCATCAGGCTGCAAATTAAAAATAATTTTTATCTGCATCTACCTCTGAAAAAATATTTGGCCTTCTAGCTGTGTGTGGGACTTGTTCTATTAGTCCATCTATACTGACCTCCATCAGGTTGCAAACTGAATATAATTTTTTTCTGCATCTAGCTCTGAAAAAATATTTGGCCTTCTAGCAGTGTGTGGGACTTTCTCTATTAGTCCATCTATACTGACCTCCATCAGGTTGCAAATTAAAAATAATTTATATCTGCATCTAGCTCTGAAAAAATATTTGGCCTTCTAGCAGTGTGTGGCACTTTCTCTATTAGTCCATCTATACTGACCTCCATCAGGTTGCAAATTAAAAATAATTTATATCTGCATCTAGCTCTGAAAAAATATTTGGCCTTCTAGCAGTGTGTGGGACTTTCTCTATTAGTCCATCTATACTGACCTCCATCAGGCTGCAAATTAAAAATAATTTTTATCTGCATCTACCTCTGAAAAAATATTTGGCCTTCTAGCAGTGTGTGGGACTTGTTCTATTAGTCCATCTATACGGACCTCCATCAGGTTGCAAATTGAATATCATTTTTTTCTGCATCTACTTCTGAAAAAATGTTTGGGCTTCTAGCAGTGTGTGGGAATTGGTCTATTAGTCCATCTATACTGATCTCCATCAGGTTGCAAATTTAAAATAATTTTTATCTGCATCTAGCTCTGAAAAAATATTTGGCCTTCTAGCAGTGTGTGGGACTTGTTCTATTAGTCCATCTATACTGACCTCCATCAGGTTGCAAATTGAATATCATTTTTTTCTGCATCTACTTCTGAAAAAATATTTGGGCTTCTAGCAGTGGGTGGGACTTGGTCTATTAGTCCATCTACACTGACCTCCATCAGGTTGCAAATTAAAAATAATTTTTATCTGCATCTAGCTCTGAAAAAATATTTGGGCTTCTAGCAGTGTGTGGGACTTGGACTATTAGTCCATCTATACTGATCTCCATCAGGTTGCAAATTAAAAATAATTTTTATCTGCATCTAGCTCTGAAAAAGTATTTGGGCTTCTAGCAGTGTGTGGGACTTGGTCTATTAGTCCATCTATACTGACCTCCATCAGGTTGAAAATTGAATATCATTTTTTTCTGCATCTAGCTCTGAAAAAATATTTGGGCTTCTAGCAGTGAGTGGGACTTGTTCTATTAATCCATCTATACTGACCTCCATCAGGCTGCAAATTGAATATAATTTTTTTCTGCATCTAGCTCTGAAAAAATATTTGGGCTTCTAGCAGTGTGTGGGACTTGGTCTATTAGTTCATCTATACTGACCTCCATCAGGTTGCAAATTAAAAATAATTTTTATCTGCATCTAGCTCTGAAAAAATATTTGGGCTTCTAGCAGTGTGTGGGACTCATTGTATTAGGCCATCTATACCAAGCTCCACCAGCTTTGAAATTAATAATAATTTTTAGCTGCATCTAGCCCTGAAAATAATTTTTCCCAATAGTGGTAGCAATAGAAATATGGGGCGCGCGCCTGGCTAACAAAATATACGCTTCATAACACAAAACACCAGCCTAGCGCACTGCATTAATAAGATGGCATCATTGTCTCTCCCAGTGCTAGGCCTACTACGCCGGCTAGCATTCCTGTGCCTAAAACACAATGTATGGGTCCGCGTTTGCCACTATGCTGAGGGGTATAAAGCTGCTGCTAACGCTTTATAACAATTCAATTGGCAGATTTTCACAGAGCTCTTCCACAACGCCCACCCATCGGGCAACAGTTGCCCACCCTCCCTATGGGATCTAGTGGCGAATAGTTGATGCCATTAATCAGAGCGTCAGTTGCCCCGTCAACGTGGCAAGCATACGGTAAGGCATGGGAAGAGTGGACACGACTAGTAGCAGGCAGACGGGTTGACCAATGTGAACAAGCCAGATCACAAGTCACCATAGAATTTCTCCACCAGCTAATGATGAGGGGCATATCAGGAGCGTCAGCGCAGCGGTGTCTGACCGCAGTAGCATTTCACTTCCAACTACTGAATTGGGGAGATGTGACAAAGATTCATCATCAGACAATCCATAAAAGGGTGGAAAAGGGGTCAGCCAAGTCAGGAATGTAGACGTCCCGTCCCGTGTCACTAAAACTGATTTCTCACATCATATCCCTAACACCATAAACATGACACTCACAATTTGAAGCAACACTAATGTCTACTGCATTTGTGATCGCCTTCTTCGGGGCGCTATGTATAAGCGAATTAGTCCCTCAATCCAAAATTACCACCAGTGGAGGCTTATTACACCAGGACGTAGTCATAGCCAATAATGCAATACGTCTACGCATACACCAATCGAAAACGGTTCCAGCGGGCAGGGGTACTTGGGTACTTCTACAACCCACAAACGGTACACTGAGTCGGGTAACAATAGTAAAAACATGTCTAACCATCAGATCACAAAGTAATTTCTTCCTATCACACATTGATGGAACGCCATTATCAAGATACCTGTTCCAAGCTATATTTAATAAATGCATAACATCGGCAGGGAACCACCCCAAAGATTACGGGACACACTCATTCCGCATAGGTGCGGCCACGGAAGCAGCAAGAGCAGGACTGTCAGAAACGGAAGTTCAGAGGATAGGGAGATGGCGATCCACGTGTTTGGCGAGATACATAAGACCGGACTTGTTATCCTAACGTGGTTTGTTTCTTTTACAGGTGACGCTAAGCCAACAGTGTGAGTGATAGGCCACTCGTATATATATTGGGCACAAAAAAGGGCGAAAGTCCGCCCAGGTGGGAGGAAATTAGAGTTTCATAACACATATTTCAACTGGAGAGGTATTAGAGGCCTGCTATGGCCACAGGTACTAATGGAGGTAATCAAGGTAGGGAGAGAGGCAAGAGGTCCGGTCATCTTAGTTATACAGGCCGGGGGAAACAACCTAGGTCATCACAAGAGCGCATAACTAATGGCAATAATGAAACTAGACACTGAGCGCTTCAGAGAATTTTTCACAAAATTAGCTATAGTATGGTCAGAGATTGTGCCGATAGCGGTATGGCAAGGTGCGCGAGACATCACGGCCATCGAATGGACAAGGCGGGTAATAAATATTCGGATGGCAAAATTTAGAAGAGACAGAGGCGGTGTAGTGATACGACACCGACAACTGGAAGGAGATAAAGCAGGCCTCATACGGCCCGACGGTGTTCACTTAATAGATATTGGACTGGACATATTCCTGTCAGGACTCCAGGACGGAGTGGAACAAGCGTTAAGAGTGATGGGTGGGGGTCAGAGTTCTGCATACGAGTACGCTGGATCCTCCGTGGCCTGGAAATAGAAAGGACATGTTGGAGAGTTACACTTGTTGGCCAACTTGCCGGAGTGGGGACCCAGGGCATGCTGCAACAAGCTGAATTATTTTAGAAATAAAATGCCTTTCTAATGGAATGAGTATAAAGAGTTAATAAAGCTGTGACCGATCCTCACCCATCCAGTTGTAAGAGTTACATTATTGTATTGTCCATGAAAGGGGGGCGGTAGGGGGGCTGAGCGTCTGGGTTTGGTTGGGGGTCCCCACAGTCTGCCTAGGCTAGATTCATTTAAAAATTCTTATTAGATACACAGGCGGTGCAGCTTGCTTCGCAGCTGGGCTACTACGCCCAACGTATTGCCTAGGCTAGATGCAGTTAAAAATTCTACGCTGACTAGCAGACACTGAAGATTTGGAGCAGACCTCTGAGTAAACAGCTCTTCAGACTCAACCATCTGTGTTACCCCAAGCCATAGTGTATGTAGTTTCTTACAGTTAAAAGGGGGGGGGTGCGACCCAACCCACCTGGAATTGACGATGCCAACGTCACGTAAGACACAGCAAGGGGACTCCCAAAATTGTGGCACAGACACCACTTAACCCTAGAACGCATACCTGTGGCCTTGCAGGCCCGCCCAGTTAATTGTTTTCTATTTTCTGCAAGATTACTTTAGTTAGAATTTTGAAACTCTAGGTATTCTTCATGTATATAGTTGTTTGTCATTTGAGTTTGAGTTATTCCATGTTATTTGCACATGGGCCTAAAGGGCCCCAGGTATGTGAAAGTGTAGATTTTTATGGTCATGCGTTCTAGGGTTAAGTGGCATCAATTGCCCCACTGTTGCTTAAAACGGTTGGTGAGGTGATTTTACCAAATCCCCAAGCTTTTAGTCTCCCAAGGATGACACAGGGGTAGAAATGTCCTTGCGAATCCATGATTTGTTCATCTTTATGAACGTGAGTCTGTCTACATTCTCAGTGGACAGCCGCGTGCGCTTATCTGTCAGCACACCACCAGCAGCGCTGAACACACGTTCAGAGAGAACGCTGGCTGCGGGGCATGACAAGATCTCCAAGGCGTGAGTGGCGAGCTCCGGCGATTATTCCAGATTGGAATACCAAAATGAGCAAGGGTCCAGAGACACAGTCATGGCTTCGATGTTCACTTGGAGATTCTCCTGTACCATCCTCTCTAGGCATTGACTATGTGTCAGACTTCTTGTCTCCTGTGGCCTTGCAAAGGATGGTCTAAAAAAGTGGTGAAACGATTCCACAAAATTGCTGTTACCAGCAGATACTGTGTTACTGTTACTGTTTGAGTGATGAAGACTCGACAGTCCCACCGTTGGCAAGTTAGAACTGTGAGATTCACTACGTGCACCACTGGTGTTTTGTGGAAAAGCACATGTAAGATTCTGCAACAGCGTCTGCAGATACTCCTGCATTCGTCAATACCTTTTTATGGCAGGAATTATTTCGGCAAATATACTTTTGTACCGGGGATCTAAAAGTGTGGCAACCCAGTAGTCGGGATTACTTCGAATTCTGACAATCCGGGGGTCATGTTGCAGGTAGTGCAGCAAGAAGGCACTCATGTGTCTTGCGCATCCAGAAGTACCAAGTCCTTGTTGTGTTGGTAGCGAGGTAAGAATCATGCTTCCTTCCTCTGCCCTCTCCCTCCAACCTCGCACAACAGAAATGTGATCAAGGTCTCCCTCATCTGATGAGTCTTCCATGCCCATCGCCAGTTCGTCCTCCGCTTCTTCCTCGGCTCCTGCACCTTCCTCAACAGTTTGGCTGCTACCATGCGCCCTGGTTAATCCCTCTCCCCCACCCTCCCATGCCTGCCGCCTTGGTGCTGCCAACCGTCTGGACCTTGGAGATGTTATCCCTTCCGCATACGACTCCTCCTCTACTTCCTCCACCTCCTCTTGTCCCACCACCTGACTCTGAATTCTGTTTAATGTGTGCTCCAGCATGTAAATCACCGGAATAGTCATGCTGATAATGGCATCGTCGTCAGCACTAAACATCTTCGTCGCCATTTCAAAACTGTGCAGAAGGGTGTGTGGCGCCCCTGAGGGTTCAGTCGCCACAGAGTTACTGCATCTCACCCAGAGGTGTGGTATCTCACCCTCAGGTAAGGAAGGCGTATGGCTCGGGACCCTGACTCCTGCATCCAACACATACCCGCAGTGGGGGTAGGGCGAGATTGCTCCTAAGGGAGAGCACAGTCCCAGGTCCCTAGCTGGTTTGAGGGTCCTATGTAGTGGGTGCTTAGGGGAGCAGCTTAGGGGAGCACATGACAAGGAGAGTATAAATAGGAAGCCATCTTAGAAAGAGCAAGCCAGTCAGAGGAGGAAAAGTGACAGGAGCAGAGACTAGGCATGAGCTCTGCTCCGGAGGCGGGCCTAGCCTGGGAGGCCCAGGATTGAAGGAGAGAAGAGAGGAGTGGGAGCTGGAAGGCTCCAGGAACCGAAGGGACCCTACGGCTACGGGCCGTGCAGAAGGCCACCCGTACTCCCGCTGCTACCAGGAGGTAGAGGGGTCAGGCCAGATAAGGGGAACCGGTCCCTCAACTAGCGGAGAAACAGCAAGGCTCAACTAGAAACCGGAGGCTGCTGCATTTCATGTACTGCAGGCCAAAGTCCACACCAGTCTCACTAAGAAGGTAGCCACATAGGACCCAGGGGACGGAACACACGTCACCCGCCAAGGCCCGAGGATACCGGATAGAAGTGTCACTGGGTGTGAGGTGCAGGGAGAAGGCCAGAGAAAGGACACACAGAAGGGGGTCCTGCTAAGTACTCCGGAGCTATCTGGGGGTGGACTGAGCCCCTCACTGAGTATGCACAGCACGACGGGGGAGATTGCTCTGGTACCTGTAATCTGGACTACAACAACTGTGAGTAATATCTTGAGACGGCATCACACGGACTCTGTGTTCATTACTGACTCCCTGCACTACAACCACCATCATCCACCCACACTGCCCTAAAGCTACACTCTTCCTGTGGTGAGTAATAATACCGTTGCTGCAAAACCACCAGCTTCAGAGGACTGTTCCGCAGCGACGGCCCCTTTGGCCGCACTCCACAGGTGGCGTAGTCAGACATTATAAAATCCATATATACAAATTACCCTTGGATTGACCGCCCTGGGTCACGGACTGGGTCACCGCCACAGTGACTACAACCCCCAGTGTCTACCGGCCCGGCTCAGGGTACCCCATGGCCCAGGGGGCGCTTCAACTTCATAGGTCCCTGATCTGAGACCACTCCTGCAGCGTGATTTGCCCCACCTCTGGATCTCGTTGGCCCAGGCTATACGTCAGAACGTATTGCACCTGGGCTTGTCGGTGCTGCCACAGTCGCTGCAACATGTGCAGAGTTGAATTCCACCGTGTCGGCACATCGCATTTCAGCCGGTGAACTGGCAGGCCCAACGACTTCTGTAGAGATGTAAGTCGTTGAACTGCGGGATGCGAACGGCGGAAGTGAGCACACAGCGACCGTGCCCTCTGCAGAAGGCCATCTAGTCCGGGATAGTGGGCTAAAAATTGCTGGACAACCAGGTTCAACACGTGAGCCATACAAGGCACGTGTGTGACATTGCCCCGGCGAAGTGCCGCACCCAGGTTTGCAGCATTGTCGCACATGGCCTTCCCTGGTTGCAGGTCCAGTGGAGACAACCTTTCATGAAACTGGGTCTCCAGAGCTGACCACAACTCCTCAGCTGTGTGACTCACATTTCCCAGACATTTCAAAGTAAACACTGATGCCGTTGAGCCCTGCTGCCAGCATAGTAAGGAGGTGTGCAGGATTCCTTCTGCGCAGTTAGAAAGCAGGTGGCATTACCAGACAGGCTTTGGGTGCAGTTGGAGGACCGAGAGGAGGTTGAGGAGGCAGAAGCAGTGGAGGAACTTCGAGATAAAGAGGATTGACGCACAACTCGTGGGGACGGTAAGACTTGGACAGCAGCCCCTTGTCCTGCTGTCACCATAGTTACCCAGTGCCCAGTCAGCGACATGTAACGCCCCTGTCCATGCCTTCTCGTCCAAGTGTCTGTGGTGAAGTGCACCCTGTCACACATAGAGTTTCTCAAAGAAGCGGTGATGTTGTGTGCGACATGCTAGTGGAGCGCAGGCACACCTTTCTTTGAGAAGTAGTGCCGACTGGGCATCTGGTACTGGGGCACTGTGACAGACATAAGGTCTTGAAAATCCTCTGTGTCCTCCAGGTGGAAAGGCAGCATTTCTGTAGCCAACAGCTTGCAGATGGTGAAATTCAACCTCTTAGCTTTCTCATGGCTAGCAGGAAATGGTCTTTTACTTTTCCACATCTGAGGGACCGAGGGCTGGCTGTTGTGCTTAGACGGTGTTGAGTAGGGTGTCCCCGGCAAACTGCCGGTCTGTGAGGAAGATGCAGGCGGACATGTTAGGTTGCCTTGATCCAAAGGTGGTGCTCTCGATGTCGGAGAGCGCTCAACACTAGCAGGTGTTTCCACTTCCCAATGAACTGACGACCTGCCAATCACACTGGCTGTTGCGGGTAAAGAGGTGGCAGGTCTGCGTCCAAAAACATGTGTGACTGCTGTCCCCCCAGTCACAGAGGATGAAGAGGCTGCGGATGCACAAGATGGGGCAGACGGTGGTTGGCCCAGCCGGCTAGGCCGCATTGTAGCACAGTGAGCTTCCCACTGCAACTTATGCTTCATATCCATGTGACGGTACATGCATGAAGTACTCAAACTATGGATTTTTTGGCCTCTACTTAGCTTTTGCTGACAAATATTACAGATAACACGAGTTGGGTCATCCTTGTCGATCTGAATAAATGCCCAGGCTATGCAAGGCTTAGAGCCCATGTGACCTGAAGAGCCACTACGACTTGTGGTCAGAGGCAGAGTTGTGGTTGAGGATGCAGTTGTTGACGTGCTTCCAGTACTCCGTCTCTGTTCAGGAAGGCGCAACCTAACCTCGTCGTCAATAGCATCTGTGATGCCCCGCTGCGCTTGGTATCACAGATCCTAGAAGAGTGCATTGATGGAATCCTCCACAAGAGGCCCCCATAAACATTCACACATCTCCACCTTCCACCTCAGACCAGCAGAGGGAGCCCATTAGGGATATAAATAGGGAAGGTGGAGCTAGGCAGTTCAGTTACTCTGAAGAGTTCCTGCAGTAGAGAAGCCTAAGAGAGGTCAGTCTGCAGTGGAGCTCAGTCAAGTCTAGAGAACGCAGTTAATAGTTCAGCAGTGGAGCACGAGGCTCCTGCTTGCTAGATTCAGGGAGCCCAGATAGAGCTTAAGGTGTGCCGGTGCCGTAAGATCAGTGAAGCGTGGCAAGCTGCCGTTAGTGTGTATAGCCTAGTGAGGGCCCGAGTAGGCCGAAGGCAAGTGGCGAGTTAGTACATAAGGGGCAGAGGAGCTTAACCAGCTCACCCCGAAGCATTTACCGGACACAGGATCCGAGCTTACCGGTATCTCTATGACCCAGTAAGGCATAACCGGAATCCCTGGAGAACTACAAGTCCCAGGATCGCTAAGGTGCTGATATGTAACAGAGCCAGGAGACGCTTAGGCCCCGCATACTGGGAGCGTGAACTCCAAGAGAAGGCCCTACCACAAGGTCAGCCAGCGCAAGACAGAGACAAAGTTAGGCCTAGCTCCAGGCAGGTCAGAAACTTACTACGCAGAGGCAAGAAACAGGAGGCCCTACACCCGCTCATTGGGGAGGATCCTGATATGCACCCTTCACCCTACAGTGCTCCGGGATGTGCCTGAATTTCCACCAGTAAAAGGTACTGAAGTGACTACCGTGTCCGTTCCCGTTCTTGCTCTGACCCAGCTGGGTCTCGCCTGTCCTGCATTCCCCCTGCATACGCTGCCCTGAGACCTAGGTCCACCTGTGGGGAGCTATACCATCGAGCTGCCTTATCACCGGCCTCAGTGGACTGCTGCAGCGCTGGTGCTTGTCACCAGATACCACAGGTGGCGTCATGAACTCTTATAAAATTAACAATTATCCACCCTTTTAAAGAGAGACCCCAGGGTACGGGCCAGGGAGCCGACCACCGCGACATCCCCAAGGCCAGGCAAATGCCCAGGTACCGAGTCATCCCCATCCCCAGGGCTAGTCACATCCTCCTCCACCTCCTCTGCTGACCTCATCGACTGGCTGACTGTGGGTTGACAGTAAATGGGATCTCCAACCTCGTCATCATCACCCTGTGTGTTATCACACCCGTCGTCCTCAGAGCCAACCTCTTCCTGCCCTGACTGAAAAGTCAAGTTGTCGCTCCAATCAGGTATTTGAGTCTCATCATCGTCTTCATCATTGTCTCCACCAACAGGAGTTACAGTTTGGGAACAAGGGCCTACATTATGCTCAGAACCTTCTTCATCTGGTCCTGGATCCGACTTATAAAGATTCTGGGCATCAGATCAGATCATTTCCTCATCTGGATTAACAGAAGCTCTGGAGCAGACCTCTGATTCCCAGGCTATAGTATGAGTAAACAGCTGTGCAGACTCAACCATCTGTGCTACCCCATACTCAGACGGGCAGCTGGAGACGTGGGAGCTGTGAAGAAGAAAGTGCGATTGGGGTGACACCTCTGAGGACTGGAGTATTTGTGATGTTGAAATTGAGGTGATGGAGAGCCCACTTGAAGGAGCACTTGATATCCGTTGAAGCACCTGCTGTTTTTGTGCCTCATTTAGAATTTGTAGCGATGGGCGTGTCCGTAAGAATGGGATCGTATCACATTGTCCACGAAAAGAAGTCGACATCTTAGTTTGGCTGGAAGATGGTCTTTCTTCTGCAGATGTTACTCCCCCCCACCGTGGGGGGCCTCGACCCACCGGCGGACAGGCACCAGTATTGGGATAGGGGGGCTGGCCGTCAGGGTCCACCGCGGCTCTGGCACAAACCCAGCGACACAGAGGTGGCACGGGCAGGAACGGACTGGCCGTGTCGGCTTCTCACTTTTTGGATTTTAGAAGGGCATGACATGCCTATATCTGTGTCTCCCCCTCCTTTTACTCCTCCACCTCTTTTCTTTTCGCATGACTATATGTACTTGTCACTTTTCCATGTGTTAGTTGTGTCTTCTGAGCAGTTTGTCAGCTTTTGGACACATTTGAAGGTGTTTTCTATGTGTTTCTATGTGTTTTTGTTTGCCTGCCATTGGTTTTAACGGTGTTCGAAGGTGTTCGACGAACAGTTCGACGAACAGTTCGGCGAACACACGGGTGTTCGACGAACCGAACCGAACTCGAACACTATGGGGGTGGCTCAACACTAGTCATTACTAACAGAGTGATCTATTTCAAGTGTTTATTTCTGTTAATGTTGATGATTATAGCATACAGCCAATGAAAACACAGAAGTCAGTCTATTTGAACTAACTTTAATTGTGTTTCTGAGTTGGTAGAGGTGTACAACTTCATGGAGATCTTCAGCGTTTAGTATGCACCTTAGTGCGCAAACGGAAACACCAGTGCCTGCTGCCAACAAATTTAGCAGCAGTTCTTTTGCACTGTATCAAGAGTTTTTGATCACCTGCGCGAGAAATCTTGTAGCAGATGACATCTTCCTCCAGTGTTCCTTTAGCTTTGAACTTGAGAACTATGCTACCAACTGTATCTCCATGAAGATGCAATGCCTATGCTATGTTTTAGTATCCCTTTCCTTGTTTAAACAAGGAATGATTACTTCTCTGAACTTTTTGAACCCCTATCTTGACTTATTTGATTGCTATCATGCAATCAAATGTCACAGTTAACAGACAGGTATTTGATATATTATATCTCAAGCGTGAGGCCTTTGATTAGTAGCAGGCTGATGCAGGCTCATTTGTGATAGCCAAAATGCATTGTATACGTCATATCAATAAAATGGATACTGCTCCATCAAAATCACTTGAAATTCAAGATCTGTTTATAACCCTGTGGAGCATCGCAGAAAATCGTTTTGATCAATTTATTGAGGAAAATTGTATCAAAATTGGGGATCAAGTTGGATGATTCTGCCTGTCGAACAATGGTGGATTGAAGCTCTCTGCAAAATCAGATGCAACGCCTACTGTGGAATTGTTTCAGCTCATTGCACAACACAATAAGGTAAAAGGACCTCACTGTTTTGACAGTCTCATCATGTCTTTTTTTTACTATACTTATATAGTGCATCTTCTCCTACAGGACCGACCCTCTTGGTACATATCCAACCTACCAACCAAAATATACGATTTGCAAATGTGTGCTCTAATAGGGGTTTCTATTCAGTGGGTTGAAAAATTTTGATTCAACAGTGGCATTTTGTGTAGAATTTGGAAAAAACATTGTTATATTAGTTGCATTGAGCTATTTAAATAGTTTGTTTTGTTTATAGCAAACAGCATAATGTTTGTAAATTTTGCTAGTAAACCTAATTAGCAATGGGGTTGAATAATTTTGCTTGAAATTATAAAGGCTTGTCCAACCCCATAATATTTTTACAAACATCTTAAGACAGTCTAAAACAACAAAATGGGGCTGTCCAGGACTATTATATTTTTTACTATGGGACAAAAAATAAGCATGAGTGAACCCGAACTGGAAAGTTTGGGGTTCATAACGGACTTCTGGTGTCTGGTACCAGAACCCGAACAATGATTTTTTACTGTATGTCCAGTTTCCTGTTCAGGTCCGGAAGTCTAATAAAGATTGTTGAAAGGCTACAGTGCAGCCAATCAACAAGTTTTAAGGCTGTGGGCACTTCCGGCTCCATCACAGCCATGTCAAGTAATGGCATGGCTGTGATTGGCAGGACTGTTAAAATAAATAATTAAAAAAAACAAATGATGTGTGGTCCCTTTCCTTTTTAAAACCAGCCGAGAGAAAACAGACAGTGAGGGGCTGGTATATCCATGGAGATGCCCAGCATATTAATATCAGCTCACAACTGTCTGATTTGCCTAATATAGGGAGGACCCTAAAAAAATGATGTGGGGTCCACCTATTTTTAATAACCAACTAAGGCAAAGCAGGTCACTGCAGGCTGAAATAAATAGGCTGGGAAGGGGCCACGGATAATGGCCCACTCACAGCCTCATGACACTTGCCCTTAGCCGCCCCATAAATGGTGCATCTAATAGATGTGCCAATTCTGGCACTTAGCCTCAGCTCTTCCCGCTTGCCCTGGTGCGTTGGCAAGCAGGGTAATAGTTTATGGGGTTGATATCAGCTGTTTTATGTCCTCTGACATCAGGCTCAGAGGTTAGTAATAGAGAGGTGGCTATCAGACACCCCACTACTAAGCCCGAAGTCAAAAGTAATAAAGACACACACTGAGAAAAGTCCTTTAATTGTACAAATCACCCCTGACAATTACCCTCTTTTAAGTATTTATTAACATAAAAATAAAAAATAAAATAATCCTCAACTGTCAGCCATTAATCCTTAATGATGAGGTGCCACGACGATCCCCGACTCT
This sequence comes from Phyllobates terribilis, assembly GCF_046119375.1. Classification (NCBI taxonomy): domain Eukaryota; kingdom Metazoa; phylum Chordata; class Amphibia; order Anura; family Dendrobatidae; genus Phyllobates; species Phyllobates terribilis. The sequence goes on along the minus strand of NW_027362767.1, from coordinate 210,013,925 downwards.
GCTACATCCGATGGTGTGGTGACCGGTGATATCAGTAATATGACCGCTCACCATGCCACCCAGAGCACACTGAGCTTAGTGTGAGAACCTGGCTGCAGTGATGAGAGGTGATGTAATTAAGGTTATCACACGTCACAGGTGGTGGTTCTCACAGTTCTGTGTGAGATGGCCTGTGAACTGTAATAACCTTACTGTAAGGTCACCTGAGTTCATAGCAGTTGGTTCTCATGCCGTGCAGAGCCAGTGCCGGACTGTTGAACGACCGTGAGTCCGGCATTCGGCATTCAACAGTCTGGCACTCGAGCTACCATAAGACCCAGTGGCTGTGAACTCAGGTAACTCACTTCCCAGCCACTGGGTCTCCCAGCAGCTGTGAGTCTGGGAAACCTCATGGAAACCTTTGAAGGACACTTTTAGGTTACTGGAGTTTCCAGCTGTTGGAACACCCGGAGGTTGTTAACTAAGGTTATCTTGGGTGTGTATTTTACTGTACTTGTTAATAAATAAATAATTAAATGAAAAAAATGTTGTGGGGTCCCCCTTATTTTTAATAACCAGCTGAGGGAAAGCAGACAGTTGTGGGCTGGTGTTATTATTCTGGGAAAGGGCCAATATCCATAAAGGTTCCCAGCCTATTAATTTCAGCTCACAGCTGTCTGTTTAGCCTTTACTGGTTATTAAAAAGGGATGTCCCCCAAAAAATGACGTGCGGTCCCCCCTATTTTTAATAAGCAGCAAAGACTAAACAGACTGCTGCCGGCTGATATTAATAGGCTGGGAAGGGGCCATTGATATTGACCCACTCCCAGACTAATAACACCATCTCTTAGTCGTTTATGGTGTTTATGTTAGCTTTGTAATGTTCGCTGACACAAAGCACCGGGGTTCGTAATGAAGAAACGTCTGTCATCGCTGTGAGTCAGGACCATGAGAGCAAGACTGCAGAGGTTACTCGCGGTCATAGCTCATGGGCGTAACGTCATCACTCATGAGAAATTACCTCGAATAACCTCTTAAGTCTCATTCTCGCAATTATGGCTCATGGGCGAAAACGTTACTGACGTGATCACCCATGAGAAAATCGGTGCATGGCATGGGACCTAGTTGGATTTTGTCAGATCTGCGGAGATTTTTTTATTAATAAATGGGTAAACCTGGGAATGTGTGGGGGAGTCTTTATTCAAATAAAATGTTTTTTTCCTGTGTGTGTATTTTTTTCTTTTAACATACTGGGTTAGTAATGGGGGTGTCTGATAGACGCTTCTCCATTACTAACTTATGGGCTTGATGTCAGCTGACACTACAAAGCTGACATCAACCTCATAAACTATTACCCCGCTTGCCAACGCAACAAGGCAAGCGGGAAGAGCCAAGGCTAAGTACCAGAATTGGCGCAACTAATGGATGCACCATTTCTGGGACAGCTGAGGGCTGTTGTTATTAGTCTGGGAGGGGGAAAATACCAATGTCCCCTTCCCAGCCTATTAAGATCAGCCCTCAGCAATCTGTTTAGCCTTTACTGGTTATTAAAAATAGGGGGGAACCAAAGTCATTTTTTGGGGGGCCATCCATTTTTAATAACCAGTAAAGGCAAAACAGACAGCTGTGAGCTGATATTAATAGGCTGGGAAACTTTATGAACATTGGCCCCATCCCAGAATAATAACACCAACCCCCAGCTCTCTGCTTTCCCTCCGATGGTTATTAAAAATAGGTGGGGCTCCAAGTCATTTTAATTTTTGGGCCCCCCCTTTTTAATAACCAGTAAAGGCTGCGCAGATAGCTGTGAGCTGTTATTAATAGGCTGGGAACCTTTATGGATATTGGCCCCTTTCCAAAATAATAACACCAGCTCACAGCTGTCTATTTTTCTTATGTGATTTAACTCTGGGTGGGTGAATGTATGGATATTTACACATGATATTGATAAGAATAGTTTACATTGACTTACATTGATTTTGGACTGTGTATTGTCTAGCCTCACATCATTCTATTCATTCTATCCAGCCTGTTGGGTAAACTAATTAACTCAATGTTTACTGCTAATTTAAGGGATTTAAGTCATTTTTCTATCCACATTTGTTTGCAGGACAATTTTCCTCCTCTTACCCTCATTTTGCTTCCTTTTTCAGCCTCCTAGCCCTTACTACTAAAATTTTACAGCCATTTTACAGCATCAAAATTCGGGTCCCCCTTGACTTCTATTGGGTCATCAGGCTCAGATCCGAACCGAACCGAACTTTTAACTCAAGCTCGGCTGAACCTGCTGAACAGGAACTTCAATGGGTTCGCTCATCACTACTAGTGTTGAGCCACCCCCGTAGTGTTCGAGTTCGGTTCGGTTCGTCGAACACCCGTGTGTTCGCCGAACTGTTCGTCGAACTGTTCGTCGAACACCTTCGAACACCGTTAAAACCAATGGCAGGCAAACAAAAACACATAGAAACACATAGAAAACACCTTCAAAGGTGTCCAAAAGCTGACAAACTGCTCAGAAGACACAACTAACACATGGAAAAGTGACAAGTACATATAGTCATGCGAAAAGAAAAGAGGTGGAGGAGTAAAAGGAGGGGGAGACACAGATATAGGCATGTCATGCCCTTCTAAAATCCAAAAAGTGAGAAGCCGAGACGGCCAGTCCGCTCCTGCCCGTGCCACCTCCGTGTCGCCGGGTTTGTGCCAGAGCCGCGGTGAACCCTGACGGCCAGCCCCCCTCTCCCAATACTGGTGCCTGTCCGCTGGTGGGTTGAGAGAGCCCCCCTGTGGTGGAGGCAGCTCTAAGCTTTTTAATTTAAATTGTCCCTCTAATTTGAATGAATACACTTTAAATCCATTTACAAGGATCTATTGGAGGGCAAGTCTCATGCCAGCAGCCGCATAATTCCAGCTCCAGTAGCGTCCACTAAAGCTGCTGCAGTTAAAAAGCTTTTATAAGGATCGAGCTCGGCTGTCCACCGCAAGGCATCCTAGTGCCAGTCCCAGCCCCTATGCCTTGGGGTGCCTCCTGATGCTCTTCACTAAGTATCCCGTGGTCCCAAAGCATTTCCTTTGAAAAAATTAAGTGTCCAAACTACAGGTGGTGTAGCTTGCTTAACAGCCGGGATAATCCGCTGACTAGCAGACACTGCTACTAGGCACAAAGTATTTCCTGGGCTAGATGCACTTAAAAATTTGTAAGTAGATACTCTCGTTGGATGCTGAGAAAGCATTCCATAGAGTCTCCTGGCACGCCATATATGATTCTCTTAAAAAGCTTGGGGTAGGGGTCTAGGGGACCCTTTTATAGCCAAAATCACGGCCCTGTATCACAATACGTCACCTAGGCTGAAGATAAATGGAACTGTAGCACCGAGGGCTCGGTTGCTACAGACGTATTGCACCTCACCCAGAGGTGTGATATCTCACTCTCAGATAAGGATGGAGTGTGGATCAGGACCCGACACCTGCATGCATTACACCACATTGCCGTGGGGCAGGGCGACCAATATGCCCCTGAGATGGGCACGACAGTCCCTGTCCCTGGCTGGAGTGGGGGGAGGGAACACTGAGGAAGGGGAACCCTGCAGTGCAGGAGCAGGGAGGAAGCAGTTCCTGGGTGCATTGAGAAGGGAGTATAAAAGGTGGGCACCATCTTAGTTCAGTGCAGAGAAGTCTGAGCAGAAGTGGCAGGGAGCAGGGGCTCTGCATGAGCTCTGCTCCGGAGGCGGGCCTAGTAACAGAGGCCCAGGCCTGCAAGAGGGAGAAGGAAGGAAGAGGAGCGGAGAAGGCTCCAGGAACGAGGAATGAAGGGATCCCAGGGGTGCGGACGGGCGAGTCGCCACCGCACGCCCGAATCCACCTGCGTGGAGGGGTCAGGCCAAAGGGGGAGACCGGTCCCCGAACTAGTGGAGGCAGGAAACGACCCTCAGCTAGAAACCGGAGGCTCTGACATTTTATGTGGCGCAGCCCCTTGCTCCACCCGCTAGGAAGGCACCACATAGGGTCAGGGAAACTGGCGCCAAGTTTACCAAGAGGAGGACCGAGGCAGCCGGACAGAAGTGTTGGTAAGAAAGGCCAGACAAAGGACACACAAAGGGGGTCCTGTGAAGCGCTCCAAAGTTATCTGGGAGTTGTCTGAGCCCCTCACCTGGTGAGCACAGTACGACGTGGGCAGCCGTTACCTGCAGACGTGGTCTGGATAATAAGAACTGTGAGTAAAGGCCCTGAACTGCATCACTGACTCCGTGTCGTTACTGCTGCTGCCCTGCACCATCACCCCCATCCTCCGCATACACTGCCCTGAGGCTATACTCCTCCCGTGGGGAGTTATGCTACGCTCTGCTGCACCCACAACACCAGCCTTAGCGGTCTGCCCTGTAGCGGCGGTTCACTCTGACCGCAATCCACGGGTGGCGTAGTCGGACATTTAAACATCAAAACCACATAAATAGTTCCGCCACTGGTTTGACCGCCCTGAGCCACGGAACCGGATCGCCGCCACGAAGACTACAACCACCAGTATCCACCAAAAAGGGTCCGGCTCCGGGTGTCCCAAGGCCCAGGGGGTGCGTCAGAACATTTTCATCACCTTTCACAATCACCAATGGGACAAGGCAGGGATGTCCTCTGTCCCCTCTCTTATACATCCTAGTGACGGAGCACCTGCTCTCATCAATTCGCCATAACCCCAATATTAGGTGGATTGAGGTGGGAGGCACCGAGTACAAGTGCTCTCTATTTGCTGATGATGTCCTAGTATATATCACTCAATCACATATATCCATCCCTGCTGTTATGGCTGAAATAGATCACTTTGTTACATGGTAAAATTTTAAAATCAATGCAGCGAAGTCTGAGGCCCTCGATGTCTCCCTCCCTAAATCCATATAGGATTCCATCCAGTCCAACTTTCCCTTTGCCTGGCCCTCACAGGGTATCAAATACTTAGGAATTCCTATTCATAGAGACCTCTCCCATCTATGTTATCTTAATTTTGGGCCCTTTATTGAACAACTCCATACAGATCACGGTTGGCAAGTTAGAACTGTAAGATTCACTACGTGAACCACTGGTGTTTTGTGGAAAAGCACATGTACACCGCGTTCCAAATTATTATGCAAAAAGTGTTTAGGAGTGATAAGGGAAGAATTTGTTTGTTTGTCAGTTAAACTCATTGATGGTGATGTGTGTCAGGGCTCTTTATATCACTGTAAGCAATTGCAGACACCTGTGCTAATTAGTTTGGCAGGTGAGTCCAATGAAAGGCAAGACTACTTAAGAAGGCTCTCTCACATTATTAAGCAGCCTACATTTTCTGCCAAAATGGGAAAGAAAAAGGATGTGTCGGCTGCTGAGAAGCAACAAATTGTGGAGTGTTTAGGTCAAGGCATGACTACAATCAACATTGTGCGATGATCAGGATGAAGTGTCTTGGCAATCAAGAAGTATGTAGCTGATTCACAGTACACACGTGTGCGTGCTGATAAGGGCAAATTGAGGACTCTTTCCTACAGGCAATTACGTCAGGTTGAAACAGCAGCGGCAAAAAAGCCTTGTCATAGCAGCAGACAAGTTTTTGAAGCTGCTTGTGCCTCCAACGTCCCCCGAACAACAAGATGCAGGGTCCTTCAGAGGTTTGCAGCTGTGCATACGCCATCCTGTCGACCTCCTCTATCCACTTCACACAAGCAGAAACGGCTCCAGTGGGCCAAACATTACATGAAGACTGATTTCAAAACTGTTTTGTTCACAGATGAGTGCCGTGCAGCGCTCGATGGTCCAGATGAATGGAGTGGAGGATGGCTGGTTGATGGACACCCCACGCAAACACGGCTACAGCGCCAACAAGGAGGAGATGGAGTAATGTTTTGGGCTGGAATCATGGGGAGAGAGATTGTCGGCCCCTTTAGGATCCCTGAAGGCGCTAAAGATGAACTCCATAATGTATGTGGATTTTCTCCAACAGCACTTCCTGCCATGGTTCAAGAAGAAGAACCGTGTATTTCACAGCAAGATCATTTTTCTGCATGATAATGCACCATCTCATGCTGCACATAAAACATCTGCATCTCTGGCTGATATGGGCATAAAAGGGGACAAACTTATGGTGTGACCCCCATGCTCCCCTGACCTCTACCCCATTCAGAACCTTTGGAGCATCATTAAAAGGAGTGTCTATGATGGCGGGAGGCAGTTCACATCTAAGCAACAGCTCTGGGAGGGTATTCTGTCCTCATGCAAAACAATTGAAGCAGAAACCATCCAAAACCTGACAAATTCAATGGACGAGAGAGTTCAGAAGCTCCTTTCGAACAAGGGGTCCTATGTGAAAATGTAACATCACCTAGAATAAAGTTTTGAGTTGAAAACTGTTTGATTTCAGTTTCTAACAACCTGCTAATGCTTATAATTTCAAAAATGACCATTTTTTTGGTCTTTATTAAAATGAAAAGGTTGATCGAAAAGTTTGGGGGATCTAAGAGTGTGGCAACCCAGTAGTCATGATTACTTCGAATTCTGACAATATGAGGGTCATGCTGCAGGTAGTGCAGCAAGAAGGCACTTATGTGTCTTGCACATCTCGGAGCCCCAAAATTATTTTCCGGGCTAGATGCAGCTAAAAATTATTTTTAATTTTAAATCTGGTGAAGCTTATTATAGATGGCCTAATAGGATCAGTGCTGCACACTGCTACAAAGCCCAAATTATTTTCCAGTCAAGATACAGATAAACATGATTAGTAATTTGAAAGCTTAAAACGGTTGGTAGGGTGATTTTAACCAATCATCAAGCTTTTACTCTCCCCAGGATGACACAGGGGTAGAAAAGTCGTTTTGGATCCATGATTTGTTCATCTTTATGAACGTGAGTCTGTCTACATTATCAGTGGAGAGCCACGTGCGCTTATCTGTCAGCACACCACCAGCAGCGCTGAACACACGTTCAGACAAAATGCTGGCTGCAGGGCATGACAAGATTTCCAAGGCGTAAGTGGCTAGCTCCGGCCATTTATCCAGATTGGAAGCCCAAAAAGAGCAAGGGTCCAGTGACACAGTCGTGGCTTCAATGTTTACTTGGAGATACTCCTGTACCATCGTCTCTAGGCGTTGACTATGTGTCAGACTTCTTGTCTCCTGTGGCCTTGCAAAGGATGGGCTAAAAAAGTGGTGAAATGATTCCGCAAAATTGATGTTACCAGCAGATACTGTGGTTCTGTTACGGTTTGAGTGCTGAACACTTGACGGTCCCACGGTTGGCAAGTTGGAACTGTGAGATTCACTACGTGCACCACTGGTATTTTGTGGAAAAGCACATGTAAGATTCTGCAACAGTCTCTGCTGATACTCCTGCATGCGTGCATCCCTTTCTATGGCAGGAATAATTTCTGCAAATTTACTTTTGTACCGGGGATCTAACAGTGTGGCAACCCAGTAGTCAGGATTATTTCTAATTCTCACAATTCGAGGGTCATGTTGCAGGTAGTGCAGCAAGAAGGCACTCATGTGTGTTGCGCATCCAGGAGCACCAAGTCCCTGTTGTGTTGGTGGCGAGGTAGCAATCATGCTTCCTTCCTCTGTCCTCTCCCCCCAACCTCGCACAACAGAAATGTGATCAAGGTCTCCCTCATCTGATGAGTCTTCCATCAGTTCGTCCTCCACTTCTTCCTGGGCTCCTGCACCTTCCTCACTAGTTTGGCTGCTACCATGCGCCCTGGTAAAATCATCTCCCCCACCCTCACATGCCTGCCGCCTTGGTGCTGCCGACCGTCTGGACCTTGCAGATGTTAGCCCTTCCGCATACAACTCCTCCTCCTCTACTTCCTCCACCTCCTCTTGTGCCACCACCTGACTCCGAATTCTGTTTAACATGTGCTCCAGCATGTAAATCACCGGAATAGTCATGCTGATAATGGCATCGTCAGCACTAAACATCTTCGTCGCCATTTCAAAACTGTGCAGAAGGGTGCATAGGTCCCTGATCTGAGACCACTCCTCCAGCGTGATTTGCCCCACCTCTGAATCTCGTTGGCCCAGGCTATACGTCAGAACGTATTGCACCAGGGCTTGTCGGTGCTGCCACAGTCGCTGCAACATGTGCAGAGTTGAATTCCACCGGGTAGGCACATCGCATTTTAGCCGGTGAAGTGGCAGGCCCAACGACTTCTGTAGAGATGTAAGTCGCTGAGCTGCGGGATGCGAACGGCGGAAGTGAGCACACAGCGACCGTGCCCTCTGCAGAAGGCCATCTAGTCTGGGATAGTGGGCTAAAAATTGCTGGACAACCAGGTTCAACACGTGAGCCATACAAGGCACGTGTGTGACATTGCCCCGGCGAAGGGCCGCACCCAGGTTTGCAGCATTGTCGCACACGGCCTTCCCTGGTTTCAGGTCCAGTGGAGACAACCATTCATGAAATTGGTTCTCCAGAGCTGACCACAACTCCTCAGCTGTGTGACTCACATTTCCCAGACATTTCAATGTAAAAACCGCCTGATGACGTTGAGCCCTACTGCCAGCATAGTAAGGAGGTGTGCAGGATCCCTTCTGCGCAGTTAGAAAGCTTGTGGCATGACCAGACAGGCTTTGGGTGCAGGTGGAAGACCGAGAGGAGGTTGAGGAGGCAGAAGCAGTGGAGGAAAAATGACATAAAGAGGATTGACGCACAACTCGTGGGGACGGCAAGACTTGGACAGCAGCCCCTTGTCCTGCTGTCACCATAGTTACCCAGTGCCCAGTCAGCGACATGTAACGCCCCTGTCCATGCCTACTCGTCCAAGTGTCTGTGGTGAAATGCACCCTGTCACACACAGAGTTTCTCAAAGAAGCAGTGATGTTGTGTGCGACATGCTGGTGGAGCGCAGGCACACCTTTCTTTGAGAAGTAGTGCCGACTGGGCATCTGGTACTGGGGCACTGCGACGGACATAAGGTCTCGAAAATCCTCTGTGTCCACCAGGCGGAAAGGCAGCATTTCTGTAGCCAAGAGCTTGCAGATGGTGAAATTCAACCTCTTAGCTTTCTCATGGCTAGGAGGAAATGGTCTTTTACTTGTCCACATCTGAGGGACCGAGGGCTGGCTATTGTGCTTAGACGGGGTTGATAAGGGTGTCCCCGGCAAACTGCCGGTCTGTGAGGAAGATGCAGGCGGACATGTTAGGTTGCCTTGATCCAAAGGTGGTGCTATCGATGTCGGACAGCGCTCAAGACCAGCTGGTGTTACCACCTCCAAAGAAAATGATGACCTGCCAATCACGCTGGCTGTTGCGGGTAAAGAGGTGGCAGGTCTGCGCCCCAAAACAGGTGTGACTGCTGTCCCCCCAGTCACAGAGGATGAAGAGGCCGCGGATGCACAAGATATGGCAGACGGTGGTTGGCCCGGCCGGCTACACCGCATTGTAGCACACTGAGCTTCCCACTGCAACTTATGCTTCATGTCCATGTGCCAACACGAGTTGGGTCATCTTTATCGATCTGAAAAAATGCCCAGGCTATGCAAGGCTTAGCACCCATGCGACCTGAAGAGCCACCACGACTTGTGGTGAGAGGCAGAGTTGTGTTTGAGGATGCAGTTGTTGACGTGCTTCCAGTACTACGTCTCTGTCCAGGAAGGCGCAACCTGACCTCGTCGTCACAAGCATCTTCCTCCACCTCCTCTGCTGACCTCATCTCTTGGCTGACTGTGGGTTGACAGTAAGTGGGATCTCCGACCTCATCATCATCACCCTGTGCGTTATCACACCCGTCGTCCTCAGAGCCAACCTGTTCCTGCCCTGACAAAAAACTAAAGTTGTCGCTCCAATCAGGTATTTGAGTCTTATCATCGTCTTCCTCATTGTCTCCACCAACAGGAGTTACAGTTTGGGAATGAGGGTCTACATTATGGTCAGAACCTTCTGCGTCTGGTCCTGGATCCGACTCATAAAGATTCTGGGCATCAGTGCAGATCATTTCCTCGTCTGGATTCACAGAAGCGCTGGAGTCGACCTCTGATTCCCAGGCTATAGTATGAGTAAACAGCTCTGCAGACTCAACCATCTGTTCTACCTCATACTCAGACGGGCAGCTGGAGATTTGGGAGCTGTGAGGAAGCAAGTGCGATTTGGGTGACACCTTTGAGGACTGGAGTATTTGTGATGTTGAAGTTGATGTGGAGGAGAGCCCACTTAAAGGAGCACTTGATATCCGTTGAAGCACCTGCTGTTTTTGTGCCTCATCTGGAATTTGTAGCGATTGGCGTGGCCGTAAGAAAGGGATCTTATCACATTGTCCGCTAAAAGAAGTAGACATTTTAGTTTGGCTGGAAGATGGTCTTTCTTCTGCACCTACCCCACGGACACAACCTTTTTTCCCCTTCCCAACACGCCTATTCCCCTTTCCACCAGCAGCAGGCCTTTTTCCACTCATTTTGGTGGTTAACTAATTCACAACTCTGGAGTTGTTTGCACAAAAAAACAATGGATGGTAACCGAGCAGAGCTGAGTGGCCAAACTGTGGTATTAGGCCAAAACTATTGGCTGGGTTAGATGCAGAAAAAAATTATTTTTAATTTGCAACCTGATGGAGGTCAGTATAGATGGACTAATAGACCAAGTCCCACACACTGCTAGAAGCCCAAATATTTTTTCAGAGCTAGATGCAGAAAAAAAATATTTTTAATTTGCAACCTGATGGAGGTCAGTATAGATGGACTAATAGACCCAGTCCCACACACCGCTAAAAGCCCAAATATTTTTTCAGAGCTAGATGCAGAAAAAAATTATATTCAATTTGCAACCTGCTGGAGGTCAGTATAGAAGGACTAATAGAACAAGTCCCACACACTGCTAGAAGCCCAAATATTTTTTCAGAGCTAAATGAAGAAAAAAATTATTTTTAATTTGCAACCTGATGGAGGTCAGTATAGATGGACTAATAGACCAAGTCCCACACACTGCTAGAAGCCCAAATATTTTTTTCAGAGCTAGATGCAGAAAAAAATTATATTCAGTTTGCAACCTGATGGAGGTCAGTATAGATGGACTAATAGAATGATGCTATGCCCAAAAGATTTTACTTCACTAGGTGCAGTAAAAAAATTGGTATTCTATACACAGGTGGTATATCTTGCAACACAGATAGGCTACTCCACTGACTAACACACTCTGCAATAGGCCAAAAAGGATTAGCTTTGCTAGATTCAGCCAAATGCTGTGAAAAAAACTTGCACAGCACTGGCACAGACCTGCCTGGCAAAAACTGATAGGAACTGATGTAACCTAGTCCTGAAAAGGACTCCAATTACAATTAGTCTTTACTCCCACAATCTATCTATTTAAGAGCACAGACCTGCCTGATAAAAGTCGTAGGAAATGCTGTAACCTAGTCCTTAAAAGGACTGCAATCACAACTATTCCCTACTCCCAAGCTATCTGTATATTTGTGCGAAAATTGGCTTGAAATTAACAAGGTATAGCGCACACAGCAACAGCGGTGCCGTCTAACACGCAGCTGCAGCAGTGAGAAAATGGTGGCGATGGGGAAAATGGCTTGGTCTTATAGGGCAAGGACATGTGACATACACTGCCAATCACACATGCCCTTGCTTGTGTGAAAAAAAGCACTTCGCTCCGTGTGTGCGCTGCTGATAGGCTGACAGATTGCACCTCCCCACTGCAAATGCGGGAAAGAGAAAAAAAAATGGAGATCTTCATTGTTCCTGCAGAGATCCATCCCCTGCCCCTCCCCCCACCCCGCTGTACACTCAAACTGCGTATTAACATTAATTTTCATCATTACTGAGAAAAAATCCAGTTATGATTTTGGTGCACGAACAGTTATCGAACATAACCTCGAACAGCCGAATTTTTCTCAAATTGTTCGTGTTCGCCGACCGGCTCGAACACCGCCCAAAACAGCTCGAATTTGAGATTGGCGAACAGTTCGAGTAGAACAACGCTCATCTCTAATCACTACCTAAAACCTAACAGGGAGGTAATTTCTAACAGAGGCAACTACCAGCCTGCTTTATCCGGCTCCAGCTCAGACCGGTCATCGACCGCTGCCGATGATTCTGCTGCTCAATGTTAACAGAGAAGATCTTCTTCTGGCTGCTCTGTCATCGGGGATGACTGGCGATGTCATGATGATTGACAGCCAGCTCCCAGCAGTTAAACATCAGAAACATGGCAGTCGCCTCATCAAAAAAACAGAGAAGATGAGAAACCGCTGCTCTGTCGACATGACGTCAGTAGAAGCCACTGAATCGCTGGCAGGAGCATTTTTTGACCGATCTGTGCCAGCAGAGATTGGCGCTGGGCTGAACAGCAAGTTAGTTAGCAACTACAGGAAATAATTAGTATGGGAGAAGTAGGAAACTGCTAAGGTGAGAATTTCTCTTTCTCCGTTTGATATTTAAAAGAAAAAATTGTAAACTGTTTGTAAAAAAAATATTAGGAATGGACAACATCTTTAAGATGATGAGACTGAGAAGCAAATTAATTAATCATGTGTGTAAGTGGTTGTCTAGTTCTCATCTTGAAATAATGACCTATAGTCTAGATGTAGAACAATGTGCCTGCACATGGCATAGGCTGTGAGAATAAAATGGGGCTAAAGGGGTTGTCCAAGTAGTAATAAAAATTGTGAAATAGTACAGATGTATTTAAAACAAGAAAATCGTGTATACTCACCCACTTTAATCCCTGTGGATCCAGCACATTCTGCTCTGGTGGTCTACGGAGGGATCAGAAGTGATAATATCCCTTTCTTCGGTCAACTGATAGCTATGACTGTAGGTGACTGGAACTCCACTTCATCAATGGATATTCGGCTAATTCTCACAATCATTTTTGCACACGACAGTGCATCTTAAAGGGGTGGTACACTACTTTTTTATATTAAAAAGAGACTCAAAGGGGTAATAAAACAAGGAAACCCTAGTACTCACTAAGTCAGCACCATTCCACTGCACCGCTGCCTGTGTTCCCCAACAGTCTCTTGGCTTCTTCATCAGGAGGGGACTTCACTATACTACTACAGCCAATAAGCAGCTCTCATCAAATACAGCCTTCACGGTCCTTGGAAGAAACAATCTCTTTTCTGGTTCTGATGGAATGTGAAGGCTGCAGCCGATCAGTGGCTCATGAATGGCAGTAGTGGTCATATGATGTCCACAGAAGAGGTCGGGATGGAGACTGCGTGGGGACATAGGAAGTGCTGTGGTGCAGATCCATTAGATGAGCCCTTTTTTAATATAAAAAAACTGCTTAACTCCTTTAAGCTATATCTCTTTTCCAGATAAGTTATATCTCCACAAAACCAGGCCCATTTTTCAATGAGGTACAAAATAATGTTTAAAGTACTGTACATAATACATAGGTCTAAAATAGACAGGCACAGTTTCTGCTGAAGTTAAGTAGCAATTACAATAGTAAATACATAGCTCCAAACCGTCCCGGACTCAGCTGGATGGGATTTGAGGGCACAGTCCCACCACGCCAGGGCTTTGTCCCGGGTTTTATTGTAATGCCATAGTGCACTACTATGCCATAGGTCATACACTATGTGATGTGTGAATGTTACCACTTCGCAATGGCAGGGACAAAAATAAAAGAGAATAAAGTTTGTGATGCCAGGGTGGACTTAACTAACCTATGCTTCCTGGTAGTGTGATGCAATGTGGTGCACTTAAAATAGTCCAGAAAACAGGGAGACCAGAGGAGCTGTTGATAAACTTTACTTGTTGCACGAATACACAGGTATATCCAGATAAACAATGATTTAACAGAGATTCAATCCCAATGCAGCAAGCACAGTTACTTCCCAGTATAGTAATGCAGATATTTCAATGGGGCAGTGGTTCCTGAGTTTCAACTTCTGCTTATCTGCACAGTCGTTATCACACAGCGAACTGCAGCTGAGGCTGTGGTTTCCCATATACAGGAGCTCTGACTTTCCTACCTGTTCCTTCAGCTTTCCTAGGCAAAGTTCCACAAAATGTTTCCTTTCTTCTTGTGCTAAGCCCAGGACCTGGTCATGTGGTCTAACCATGTGACCTTATGGCCATATACGGAAAACAAGGTTGCTTTGTTAACTCTTTACAACCTTCTGATAAAAGAACACAATACGTACATCGCTTTATGCATATAAACACTACTTCTATATACTGCATTCTCATGTACTTCATCTGCAAAGGGAAATGTGAACATTTTGTATACATAATGAAGTAGCCGCTAGCTCTACTACATCTTAAAGGCACATACACTACAACTTTGGAGCAATACATTATTATTCACCCTCTCTCCGACGTCTTCATCGCTCCATAGCTTTTCCTCCTACGGGGCGGGGCCACATCGCTCTACACCGACATAAATTAAATTATAATATTCACACTTCTTCTCCTCTGATCGGGTCTCCCCGCGATTCAAACTCACATCTCTATGTTCTCAGACAGCAATTTTAGCTAGAAGCCACAACCATTAATGGTGCTGTGAGCAACGCTTTGGGTCTCTTGACCATGGAGTGAATTACCTTTATGATGGACTCCTTGATAGAGATGTGTTGCATTTTACAAATACAGAAAAGTCCATATTTGGTAGACACCTTGCTACACTCTTCAGGAGAGCATTAAAGCCGAGCATTATGGGGTGGGAAATATACAGCCAGGAAAAAAAATATGCAGCTAATAAGTTCTTTTGAGAACCCTGCTATTGGAAGTGTAAATGAACAAAAACAACAAATTCTGAATGAAAATAGAGGAGCAAGAGAAACAGACTACAAACTATAATATGTCTATACAAATGCACAGAACATGGGAAACAAACAATGAGAATTGGAGCTGCTGACACAGGAAGAGAGATATGACATCATAGGCATCACTGAAACTTGGTGGGATGATACACATGATTGGAATACAAATCTTGAGGGACAACTTATTTATTAGAAACAGGATTAGCAAGAGGGGAGGAGGTGTTGCATTGTATTTTAGGAAAGTGTATATCTCCACAGAGATCCAAGCTTCAGAGAATGGTAGCTCTGCAGAAACTGTTCGGGTAAGAATACATGGAGAGAAGAACAGCAAGGACACTATTGTAGGTGTTTACTATAGACCACCTGGACAGACTGAAGATATGGATGATCTTTTTTTACATCAGATGTCTCTGTTCTCAAAAAAGTATGACATGGTGATCATGGGAGATTTTAACTATCCAGATATTTGTTGGGAATCTCAGGCAAAAGTAATGGGTCCAGAAAGTTCTTATCTTCTCTCGCTGACAACTTTATCTTTCAAAAGGTAGAAGAGAAAACAAGAGGATCTACCATCTTGGACTTAATTCTTACCAACAGGGAGGAAATGGTTGAGGAAGTAAAGGTGGCTGGGAATTTAGGAGGCAGCACTCATGTTATCCTTGAATTTTGGATTACAAAAGGAGGAATACTCAGACTTTAAGGTTGGACTTCAGAAAGGCAGATTTTAATGGACTCAGAAAGAGGGTAGGAAAGGGCCAATTGCTGGATGTTCTAAAGGACAGAAATGTCCAAGAAGGATGGGAGATTTTGCTAAATGAAATTCTCACTGTACACTCAGTAACAATCTCAAAAAGAAGGAAGAATTAGAAGCATTTAAAGGGAATAGGATGGATGAATACAGAATTTAAACACTTGCTAAAAAGTAAAAAAGAAATGTACTGTATATACTCGAGTATAAGCCGACCCGAATATAAGTCCAGTTACCTAATTTTACCACAGAAAACTGGGAAAACTTATTGACTTGAGTATAAGCCTAGGGTGGGAAATGCAGCAGCTACTGGTAAATTTCCCCATCCTGGTATGTATGGCCCCCTCATCCTCAATTCTGGTATGCATGGCCCCCTCATCCCCAATCCTGGTATGCATGGTCCCCTCATCTCCAATCCTGGTATGCACTGTATGGCCCCCTCATCCCCAATCCTGGTATGTAGGGCACCTTCATCTCCATTCCTAGTATGCATGGCCCCCTCATCCCCAATCCTTGTATGCATGGCCCCCTCATCCCCAATCCTGGTATGTATGGCACCTTCATCTCCATTCCTGGTATGCATGGTCCCTTCATTCCCCAATCCTGGTATGCATAGTCCCCTCATCCCCCAATCCTGGTATGCATGGTTCCCTCACCCCCCAATCCTAGTATACATGGCCCCTTCACCCCCCAATCCTGGTATGCATGGCCCCCTCACCCCCCAATCCTGTTATGCTGTTATGCATGGCACCCCTCATCCCCCAATCCTGGTATGCATGGCCCCTTCATCCCCCAATCCTGGTATCCATAGCACCCGTCATCCCCCAATCCTAGTATGCACGGTACCCCTCATCCCCCAAACCTGGTATGTGTGGCCCCCTCACTGCACACATAAAAAAGCACTTATACTCACCTTCCTTCCTAACATCTGCTCCAGCGCTGCTGTGTCCTGTGTGCCAGCAGCTCATGTCGGCATCTGAGAGAGCATGGCGTTATAGCCATGCGCTGCTCAGACTCTGAAGTGAGCTGCTGCTGCCAGCATATTCACTCCTCTCCACGCCAGGACTATGGGAGTGGAGAGGAGTGAATATGCATTCCCTTTAGTAGTGGGCACAGTCAGCAGGAGCTGCAGATCAGTGCTCCTCCGTGCCCGCTACTAAAGAGAATGAATATTCCCTTCTATGGGAGTGAAGAAGAGGGAATATTCATTTACCTTTAGCAGCGGGCATGCCCCCCCTCCGCTGCCGCAAACCCCCCCCCTTCACTATCCATCAACGGAATTGCCATATACTCTGGTATATACCGAGTATAAGCCGAGGGGGGCTTTTTCAGCACAAAAAGTGTGCTAAAAAACTCGGCTTATACTCGAGTATATACGGTATATTAAATGGAAAGAGGGGGCATATCTAAAGAAGAATATAATGCTGTATGCAGGGAATGCAAGGCAAGCATTAGAAAAGCCAAAGACAGTAATGAAGTGACGTTAAAGAAATTTGTCATATCTCATCAGACATTTATTCACATAGGTGCACACAACCAGTAAGACTGTAGACTAATAGGAAAGGGAAAGAGGAAAAGTGTGAATAGATTAAAATTTAAACTTTATTTCTATCAATATATTAAAATTACTATTTTTAATATATTGATAGAAATAAAGTTTAAATTTTAATCTATTCACACTTTTCCTCTTCCCCTTTCCTATTAGTCTACAGTAATTAAGTGCAGCTTGCAACTGAGACCAAAAGCAATAAAAAAGGATTTTGGGGGTATGTCAAAAGCAAAATAAAAACCAAAGATGTTATATGATTTTTACAGGATGAAAACGGTGAAGTAGTCAAAAATACTGTTGAGAAGGCCGAACTTTTACATTCAAATTTTGCATCTGTGTTCTCTAAGAAAGCAATTATAACATCAACTGATCTTCACAGTGCCATCGAAGGAATAAAAAAATCCACACTATATATAAACAGAGAGATGGTGAGGGAACACTTAGCTAGTTTAAATTAATTTAAATCTCCGGGTCCAGATGAATTACATCCTAGGGTACTGAAAGAGACAGCAGAGGAAATTGCAGAACCACTAGCCAGAATCTTTGAAAAATCCTGGAGAACAGGAAAAGTCCCTGAAGATTGGAGAAGGGCAAATGTTGTCTCTATCTTCAAAAAAAGGAAAGAAGAAGGAGCCAGGAAACTACAGGCCAGTGAGCCTTACTTCTATACCAGGAAAGATCTTTGAATAAATTACTAAATAGCATGTACGTAAGTACTTGGATAAGAATACACTAATTAACCAGAGCAAGTATGGGTTTTTAACAAACAAGTCACACCAGACTAATGTAATTTCCTTCAATGATGGAATCACTGACTGGGTGGATCAGGGAAATGCAGTAGATATAGTATATCTCGACTTCAGCAAAGCATTTGATAAAGTATCTCATACTATCCTTATTGAAAACCAAGTATGGGATTGATAAGGCTACGGTTAGGTGGATTCATAATGGGCTCAGTGATCATACTAAAAGAGTGGTAAGGTAATTAATGTGAGATACCACAAGGCTCTGTCCTGACCCCAGTGTTGTTCAACATTTTTATAAATGATCTAGATAAGGGAACGAAACTAATCAAATATGCAAATGATGGAAAGCTAGGAGGGATAGCTAACACAATGTGCAGCGACTAATAGAATGGTATTTAGCAGGAAGAAATGCAAGATTCTACATCTGGGCAAGAAAAATGAAAATTACATTTACAGAATGGGAGGAACAGAACTAAACAACAGCACGAGTGAAAAAGACTTGGGAAAACTAATAGATCACAGACAGCACATGAGTCAACAGTGTGATGCAGCAACAAAAAAGGTGAACACAGTTCTGAGATGTATTAAGAGAAGCATAGAGTCTAGATCACATGAAGTAATTATCCCCCTCTACTCCTCCTTGATCAGGCCCCATCTGGAATAATGTATCCAGTTCTGGGCACCACATTTTAAAAAAAATATTGAAAAACTGGAGCAAGTTAAGAGAAGACCTACCAAGATAGTGAGCGAACTGCAAACTATGTCCTACGATGAATGGTTAAAGGATCTGGGAATGTTTAGCTTGCAAAAAAGTAGGCTAAGAGGAGACTTTACAGCTGTCTACAAATATCAGAAAGGGTGTCACAGTGTAGAGGGATCATCCTTATTCTCATTTGCACATGGAAACATGAGAAGCAATGGAATGAAACTGAAAGGGAGAAGATACAGATTAGATATTAGAAAGAACTTTTTGACAATGAGGATGATGTCACACAAGGTGTGGGAAAGACTAAGTGCAACACAAAGGGAAGAGGGGGAGGAAGCCCAAACACTAGGGAAAGGGCGAGTGGAGCTCCCTAGGCAGATCTAATATCACCCTGCCTACCCTACCATCCCTATATAGGTTCCACACCTATCAACGAGCAGGACCCTAAACCCTGGAGACCCTAGAGCTTTGCCCTATATAGGGAGGGGGAGGGGTGAGCACTGGTCAGGCCCCACTACAAACTAAAGACAACAAGCAAGACAAACAAAGGGGAATAACTTAGCTTGAGCAGACACCAGAGGAGTAACGCCAACAGTACTACAATGGCACCAGAGAAAACGCTAGCCGACAGCTAGTGCTCCAAGCCTGAACATAGAAGTATCACCAGTGATTGTCTGAAGCAAACTGAGGGTTTCTAACTCCAATGCAAGGGTGTGTCAATCAGCAGCAGAAGGGAGGTTGCAGCTGGGTCTTAAAGGAAGAAGGATTAAGAAGGTGTCTGCAATGTCAAGCGCAGTGACCTTCTACAGCCAGATCCAGATCGACTGTCTATTACATCTGACACACCCGTGACAGGTGATCAATGAGTGGAACAGGTTTCCACGAGAGGTGGTGAGTTCTCCTTCAATGGAAGTCTTCAAACAAAAGCTGGATAGACATATGTTTTTGCACTCTCGCATTGCTCTCAATCAAGACAAATGCATTCACTGGGAAATGTAATTTTAACATTTTACAACCTTATCTGGCCATGTGGTGTGTGACACATCATCAGACACATGCATACAGTGCTGAAAAGACATGGGAACAGCATGGGAAGACCCCTGGAAGCATCTCTGACTCCGAGGTCACTGCCGAAAAGTGTGTCAATCATAAGTGATCCTTGGCGCATGCAAAGATGCCTCCCGCCATACACTTGTCATTGCAGACTTCCAACAATCACCATCCATGTCCTTGTCCCAGAACAGTGTTCAGTTGACCCTACACCATTCCTTGGAATGCAAGCACAAGTTTTCAGCCAGCCACCTACTCACCCACAGGCCACAATAATAAACTCCCAGATTTCTGGGTAGCTGTTTGCACTTGACCTTTTAGGCTCGTGGAGGCAGAAGCTGTCCACAACCTTATGGCGGTGGCGGCAGGGTATTCATACTCGGTCTCAAGGCGCCACTATTTCCCCAGGTGTCGTCTCCGCCTTCCACAAGTGTGGGTCCCACAACATTACCTGTGCCCTCACCAGTGCACTTACTGGGAAGGACCGCCTAGCCACAAACACGTGGACAGGTGAATGTGGCCAGGGACAGTACATCTCATTAGAGCCAAGTCCACAGTAAAAAAGCAGCCGCAAAGTGTCCAGGAACCTTCCCGCACACTTTTCTTAGCCAGGGCTCCTTCTCGGCAGGGTTAGACGAGCCCACCAGAGAACCGGAGACTCCTCCAGTGGGCCCTGGATTGTCCTTCAGGAGAGCTCATAGTGCCGAGGTGAGGCCATGATGATGATAGAGGCCACGATTTGCTTAGTTTTCTGTTACTTGGAATGCAAGCACAAGTATGCAGCCAGCCACCCACCCATAGGCCACAATAGTAAACTGACAAATTTCTGGGCAGCTGCTTGCACTTGAAATGTGGCCTTTTAGGCTCAAGGAGGCGGAAGCTGTCCACAACCTCATGGCGGCGGCCAGGTGTCCATACTCAGTCCTCAGCCGCCACTATTTCTACCGGTGTTGTCTCTGCCTTCCACAAGCGCGGGTTCCACAGCATTACCCGTGCCCTCCCCAGTGCACTTACTGGGAAGGACCGCCTAACCACAAACATGTGGAAAGGTGAATGTGGCCAGGGATGGTATGGAGCCAGTCCACATTAAAAATGCAGGCATAGAGTGTCCGGGAAAATTCCCACACACTTTTCTTAGCCAGGGCTGCTTCTCGGCAGGGTTAGACGAGCCCACCAGAGAACCGGAGACTCCTCCGGTGGGCCCTGGATTCTCCTTCAGGAGAGTTCATAGTGCTGAGGTGAGGCCATGATGATGATAGAGGCCACCATCTGCTTAGTTTTCTGTTACTTGGAATGCAAGCACAAGTATGCAGCCAGACACCCACCCACCCACAGGCCGCAATAATAAACTGCCAGATTTCTGGGCAGCTGCTTGCTCTTGAAATGTGGCCTTTTAGGCTCGTGGAGGCGGAAGCTGTCCACAACCGCATGGCGGGGGCCTGGTGTCCATCCTCGGTCCCCAGCCGCCACTATTTCTTCCGGTGTCGTCTCTGCCTTCTACAAGCGCGGATCCCTGAACATTACTGTTGATACTTTCCTGTGGGAATCTGCTTGCCTCCTACCAGCCTGGAATATTTCCAGTAAACTATGGTATGACGCCATGGTATTAGCACTGCCTCCAGTACCAGTAGCGAAGCCATCCCCAATTTCCTTCTCAGGAATTTTATTTGGTAGACTGAGTGGCAGCCCAAATACATTAGTTTCTCACAAAGGAGCTGAAGATAGAGTGGCAGTGGGTGCACATTGGTTCAGTGGTTAGCACTGAAGCCTTGCAGCGCTGGGATCCTGGGTTCAAATCCCAGCAAGGAGAACATCTGCAAGGATTTTGTATGTTCTCCCCATGTTTGCGTGGGTTTCCACCTCAGTAAAAAAAGCAGCCATAGAGTGTCCGGGAAATTTCCCACACACTTTTCTTAGCTAGGACTGCTTCTCGGCAGGGTTGGACGATCCCACCAGGGAATCCTCTGGTGGGCCCTGGCTTCTCCATCAGAAGAGTTCATGATAGCGCAAACCTTGCAGCTGCTATGGGGCTCTTGAGTGGGGTATAAAGGTGACCCCTCAGAATCAAATCTTCTGGTGGGCCCAATGTTTTTCAGTTTGAAACTTCTCAGTGGGAGTTGTATTTCACCACAGCCATATTCTTTAGCTCAGAGAAAGGACTGGCATAGAGGGAAACTGTATCTACTCTGGCTGTCATTTCTCCATCACCAGGTTCCACCAATTTTCACACAGGACCATGCCTGGCTGTATGTTCAGCGGTGAGAGCCACAGATCAGGCTGCTGTGTTACAGCTTTCAACAACTCTGCAGCGGTGGGTGGTTTGTCACCTAAGCATTAAGAATGTTATCTTCAGCACAGCCTGTTGCCGCTTGGCCAAGGCAGTGCAGCAGTGCTTTCAGCTTGTGATTGATGTGGTCATTTTGGAGATGGAGGCCAAACTGGAGGAGGAGGTGTAGGAGCTGAACAATGTGATTACATTGCGGTTACATTGGTGAGTCTGGTTTTTATACTAAAGAAAGATCCTACTGTGTTTTTATTTATTTTATTTTTTTTACGGTATTTTTTAAGACAAATGCATTCATGAAAATGTCATTTTAACATTTTACAACCTTATATGGCCATGTGGTGTGTGACACATCATCCGACACATCCTGTTTCATTTATGATGGAGGGACTCTAAAAGTCACAAAGCCTATTTTTATAGGGCCATCAGGCGGCCCTTACTATTCTTAAAGGGCCAGCAGTCAGCCTCGCTATTATTAGACAGCCATCAGCCAGCTATGCTCTGTTGTTCCCATTATTAACGAGTGGGTCTCCTATACTGTTATTGCGTAACTATGCAGTGACTGCAAGGGCTGCCCAAAATTTGGACGCAACCCAATACCCTTTTGAAGAGACATAGAGGAGGGTCTCAGTAAAAAAAATGTTCCCATTATAAAAGAGCGGTTCTCCTATAGTGGTAATATCCATGCTGTAACTGCAAGGGCTGCCAAAATTTGGAAAACCCATAACAATTTAAAGACACATAGTGTTATGATAGGCTACAAGCACTAAGGAAAGACAGGAGATCTGTCCCTACAATAGAACTAAGCTAGATCCCTACGATGTAACAGGGAACCTGATCCTGCAATCAGACCTTCTAAAGTCCTCAGCTAGTCTGAACGAAGACCTATAGATGTGAGGGAGGGATCCCTACAAGAACTAGGGACTGGGAGAAAGATGGACACCTTCTAGCAGAAATTGTAGCAGTAAAAAGACAAACACACAACATAGAACATAAAGGTCAAAAGACCTAGCTAAACTGGCTGAGAAAGGTTACAAAGCACCTGGCTAGCTTAAGAGTAGAAATTACAATGAAGTCCAGCATGGCCAGAAGGGCGGAGCAGGATTAAATAGGCAAAAAGGTCATGTGACCAGCAAAATAGAAAAAAACTAACAGGAGAGTTCTAACACATAGAGCTGGGCCACAGTAACGAGTACGACATGTTCCCATTAGAAATGAGAGGGTCTGCTATACAGTTATAGGGTATGCAGTGAGTGCAACGGCTGCCAAAATGTAGGAAAAACCCTATTAAAAATTTAAAGACACATAGAGCTGGGCCACAGTAACGACATGTTCCCATTAGAAAGGAGAGAGTCTGCTATACAGTTAAAGGGAATACAGTGAATGCAACGACTGCCAAAAATTTGGAGGAACTCCAATGCCCCTTGCAAGAGATGTAGAGGTCGGAGGGCCTCCTACAAAAAATGCTCCAATTATTAGGAAGTGTGTCTCCCATACTGTTTGCCTATGCAGTGAAGCAACGGCTGCAAAAAATTTGGAGGAACTCCAATGCCCCTTGCAAGAGACGTAGAGGTCAGAGGGCCTCCTCCAAAAAATGCTCCCATTATTAAGAAGTGGGTCTCCCATACTGTTTGCCTATGTAGTGAAGCAATGGCTGGCAAAAATTTGGAGGAACTCCAATGTCCCTTGCAAGAGATGTAGATATATTGATATGGTACATATGGTGGTGATATGGTGGTGGAGGAGGAGGATGTGGAGAAGGAGGAGGACAAGAGCAACTAGACAAAATCAGGAAGCGTATACCCATGTCTGGGTGTGAAGACAGAGGTGCATGGGAATAGAGTTAGACCTCCCAAAAAAAGACACTGTATTTAAGTTTATGTTACGCTGCCATCATTTGGTGGTGTTGAGAAGTCTGGCCCAATCCAGCCCTTGTTCATTTTTATAAGAGTGAGCCTGTCAGCATTTTTGTTGACAGGCAGATGCGCCTATTGGTTATAATTCCACCAGCGGCATCAAAAACCCGCTCTGACAAAACGCTAGTGGCAGAGCAGGCCAGGACCTCCAAGGCGTAGAGAGCCAGTTCATGCCAAGTCCAGCTTGGATACCCAATAATTATAAGGCACAGAGGAATCACAGAGGACGTTGGTACAGTCAGCAAGGTACTCCCTCACCATCTTCCGAAACTTTTCATTCCTTGAGACAGTACCCCGCACATCAGGGCTTGTGCGATAGGAGGGTCTGAGAAAACTGTCCCAGAGCTTTGACAGTTTTCCTCTGCCTCTGCTGGATTGCATTTGTGTCTCTCTCGCCGGTACTCCTTGGCTGTCAAATGAACTGTGACCTCCGCCGCCAGAGTTTTCAGATGGGAATTTTTTTAATAATTCCACAACAAGGGCCTTCTCGTACGGCACCATTTTATTAGGTCTGTCCTGTACAGGAACAAGAGACAGAAAGTTCTCCTTGTAGCGTGAGTCTAGAAGTGTCACCAACCAAAAATGACTGTCATTCATGTTGAACAGATGGTATGACAGTTGTGCAGGTAGTACTATCTATAGCGCAGGAAACTAGCTCCTGTTCTTCCTCCTCCTCCTCTTCCTCATTGTCACCCAATTCACGTTGGGATGAGATGAGACTGGGCTGTGTGTAATCACCCTGTATGGTTCCTTGCTCCATCTCACCGTGCTATGCCTGCAATGCATCCTCTTTAATTGTGAGCAGAGAGCGTTTCAGAAGACAGAGAAGCGGGATGGTGACGCTAATTATGGCATCATCGCCACTCATCATGTTGGTGGAGTCCTCAAAGTTTGGGAGGATGGTACATATGTCTGACATCCATGTCCACTCCTGAGGTCTTATGTGTGGAGTCTGACCTGAATACCGACGGTCTTGTTGATGCTGGTACTCAACAGCTGCTCTCTTCTGCTCAAAAATCCTTCCCAACACCTACAATGTAGAGCTCCAATGCGTGGGATCATCGCAGATCAGTCGGTGAGCTGGAAGCTGCAAACGCTGCTGAAGCACGGCAAGGGCGGCGGAAGCTGAAGCTGACTTTCTAAAATGGGCACACAGGCAGCATACTTTGACAAGCAGATCCAACAGATCCAGGTAGGTTTTGATAAACCGTTGAACCACGATGTTAAGCACACGGGCCAGGCAAGGTACGTGTGTGAGCTCACCTTGCCCCAGAGCCGCCACCAGGTTCCGGCCATTGTCACACATGACCATGCCTGGCTGTAGGTTCAACAGTGTCAGCCACAGATATGCCAGCTGTTTCAGAGCTGTCCACAACTCTTCAGCATTGTGCGGTTTGTCATCTAAGCATATTAGCTTCAGCACAGCCTGTTGCTGCTTGGCCGAGGCAGTGCTGCAGTGCTTCCAGCTTGCGACTGATGTGGTCATTTCAGAGATGAAGGCTGAAGAGGAGGAGGAGGTGCAGGAGCTGTAGAATGTGGGGGCAACCCTGATTGACCCAGGGCCCGCAATCCTCGGCGTCGGGAGAACATGTTCTGTTGCAGGGTCCGACTGGGTACCGGCTTCCACTATATGAACCCAGTGTGACATCAGCGAGATGTACCGTTCCTGCCCAAAAGCACTTGCCCATGTGTCTGTGGTTAGGTGGACTTTCCCAGTAACTGCGTTTTTAAGGGCACGTCTAATGCTGTGGGACACGTGCTCGTGTAATGCGGGGACGGCCCACCGGGAGAAATAGTGATGGCTGGGAACCGAGGACCGAGGGACAGCCGCCGCCATCAGGCTGCAGAAAGCTTCCGTTTGCACGAGCCTAAAAGGCAACATTTCGAGAGTGAGCATTCGCGAAATGTGTGAATTTAGTAGTGTGACCTGTGGGGTTGGCTGCGTATTTGCGCTTGCGTTCCAAGGACTGGGGTAGGGACAACTGAACGCTGTGCTGGGACAAGGACGTGCTTGCTCATGGTGCTAGTTGAAAGTGTTCAACGACAGGTGCAGGGCGGGAGGTATCTTGGCATGCGCCATGGACGGGGGATTGGCGTGCACGCACAACAGCAGAACAAGCAGTGGTGTCACCCACAGACACTGTTGCTGGACGCTGGGGTTCGGCCCACTTAGTCGGGTGCTTTGCTGCCATGTGCCTCATCATGCTGGTGGTGGTCAGGCCACTAATTTTACTACCCCTGCTGATGCTGGCCTAGCAGGTGGTGCAAATGGCCTTTTTGGGGTTATCTGCAGAGTCTTTAAAAAATAACCAGACCTAACAGTTGTACTGGCAACTTCCGTCGTGTTGGCGTTACAAGGAGCGCTTTATCGCCTTGTGTCTGCGGCCACCACACTGGTTCTTCCTGTCTGTTGTGGTGCTACGCCTCCCTCCCACTGTGTGCGGCTGTCCTCGCTTTGTATGTCCCCCTGCCAGGTTGGGTCAGTTACTATATCATCCACCACCTCGTCTTCCACTTCCGCACCCTGGTCCTCCTTCTGACTTTCTGGCAATTGTGTCTCATCATCATCATCATCATCATCATCATCATCATCATCATCATCATCATCATCATCCTCTTGCGACAATAATTGCACTTCTCCACCATCGCCTTTGTGTGACCGTGGCTGCTCCAATATTTGGGCATTGCTACACGCGTTCTCTCTTGACTCGTTGAAGCTGGCCGGACGAGAGGCCCGAATCTACAAATGGAAAAGTGAACAGCTCTTCTGAGTGTCCAAGTGTGGGATCAGTTGTCTCCAGGCACTCGGCATGGTGGGAGGAAGGAGGATCAGGGTGAGGAATATGTGGTCCAGACTCATGGCTACTGAGACTTGACCGTGTGGAAGACAAGGTGGTGGTGGTGGCCTAGTGACTGGAAGCATTATCTGCTATCCAACCAATAACTTTTTAACACTGCTCTGTGTTCAATTGTGGTGTTCTGCGGTCCCAGATTGCACACGGCCATGTCCTCGGCCTTTGCATGCACCATCACCATCACGTCAACTTCCTCGTCTCTTGCCCATTTTTAATGGAGGACATTATTTTCCACATTCACGAGAAATGGCTGATTTTGGAACGCAGTTAAATGTGATACGTCTGACAGAGAACCACAGTTTTAAATAGCAGACTTGTAATTTCCTAATACTATTCTTCACAGACAACTAGTGGGAATAGCTTGACCGACACACTGCAACGAAATGAAAATGGAAGAAATGTCTGATTTTGGAACACTCTTATAGGTAATATGTCTGACAGAGAACCACGGTTTTAAATAGCAGGCCTGTAATTTACTAATATTATTCTACACAGAGACCTAGTGTGAATAGCTTCACAGACACACTGCAATAGAATAAAAATGGAAGAAATGTCTGATTTTGGAACACTGTTATAGGTGATATGTCTGACAGAGAACCACAGTTTTAAATAGCAGGCCTGTAATTTGCTAATACTATCCTTCACAGACACCTAGTGTGAATAGCTTGACAGACACACTGCAACAGAGTTAAAATGGAAGAAATGTCTGATTTTTGAACAGTCTTATAGGAGTTATGTCTCACAGAGAACCACGGTTTTAAATAGCAAGCCTGTAATTTACTAATATTATTCTACACAGAGACCTAGTGTGAATAGCTTCACCGACACACTGCAACAGAATGGAAAAGGAGGCCAATATTTTTCACGTTCAGTTCAAATTTCTGGATTTTTATCGCTGAAATATGGAACAGATCTGGCTTTATTCTGCAGTGAGAACAAGCAAATGGAGCAGAAAAATTGTGTACTCTGGATTGTTTTTTAATCAAATAACCAGGATTAAGATAAAAAAAAAATTGCCTTTCTATATCTAGAAATATCTGTAATTATTACAGCAGCAGACAGGACGTTCAATGGACCCTCTTGTGCTGTATCATACACTACAGTCTGCTACATACACTGCCTGCCTGCCTAGCACTGATTATATGCAGCTGGATTAGTCCTCAGAAGGACTGTTAGTTCAGATGGATATATATATATATGTTGTGGAATACCTATACTAACTATAAACAACCAAATCTCTCCCTGACACAGCAGCAGCTCTCCCTACACTGTCTGATCCGGAGTGACTGTGACGAGCATGGCGGCGCCCGGTCTGATATAGACCTGATGACGCTGTGCGGCCAGCAAATCACTGTAATGCCCACAACCAACATGGCTGGGGCATTACAGTGAGTGGCAGGCAATCCCTGCATGTTCATTGGCTCTCTAAAGAGCGCCAAACATGCAGGAAGGGGACCCGAGTTCCCGCCCGAGCAACCCGGAAATACTCGCCGAGCTTGTTGATCACCGTGATGCTCGGGCGAGTACAGAGCAGTAGCGAGCACATTCGCTCATCACTACTCAGATTATTTACAGGAATCTGGAAATGGCGTAAAAAATGACACGATTGATATTTTTTCTCCAATGAATCCATAAGAAAATGTAATAACAATGTAATGCTGAGGCCTTGTTCACACGTTGCGTAAATGCTGCGTTTTTTCTTCTGCTTTTTCTCCTGCAGGTGTCCACACCACATGACGCAATAACAATCTTCTCTAATTACTGCGTGTTTATTCATTTCCCACCTCATTTGATGCGTTTTGGTGCAGATGTGAAGCCGCAATTTTAATGCTTTTTTACTAGTACAGAAAAGCTTTGATTCTGCGCTTAAAAATGCAATGGTGTTTTTTTTTCCTAGCATTTTTTTCAGGCTTCATAGAAGTCTATAGAGGAAAAATAGCACCAAAACTGCACAGTTCAGCAGCGTCTTTAGATTTACCGAGGGCAGAGATCGCATGAAATCACATCCAGTTTGCTTGGACAATTAGACTGTGTTCACATGTACCATAAATGCAGCATTTTTTCAGCTGCTTTTTTTGCACATAAATTCTGCTGTGTTGAACTGTCCAAGCAAAGTGGATGTGATTTCATGAAAACTGCGCCCCCTGTGTGTGTAAGTACATGACCGAACTGTGCGGTTTTGGTTCTTTTTTTTTCTCTGGAGACTTCTACAACCTCTGGCAAAAATTATGGAATCACCGGGCTCGGAGGATGTTCATTCTGTTGTTTAATGTTGTTAAAAAAAAGCAGATCACAGACATGGCGCAAAACTAAAGTCATTTCAAATGGCAACTTTAGGGCTTTAAGAAACACTAAAAGAAATCAAGATTAAAAATGTGGTACTCAGTAAGAGTAATTTTTTTCAGACCAAGCAGAGGGAAAAAATTATGGAATCACTCAATTCTGAGGAAAAAATTATGGAATCACCCTGTAAATTTTCATTTCCAAAACTAACACCTGCATTAAATTAGATCTGCTCGTTAGTCTGCATCTAAAAAGGAGTGATCACACCTTGGAGAGCTGTTGCACCAAGTGGACTGACAATAATCATGGCTCCAACATGAGAGATGTCAATTGAAACAAAGGAGAAGATTATCAAACTCATAAAATAAGGTAAATCATCACGCAATGTTGCAAAAGATGTTGGTTGTTCACAGTCAGCTGTGTCTAAAATCTGGACCAAATACAAACAACATGGGAAGGTTGTTAAAGGCAAACATACTGGTAGACCAAGGAAGACATCAAAGCGTCAAGACCGGAAACTTAAAGCAATATGTCTCCAAAACAGGAAATGCACAACAAAACAAATGAGGACCGAATGGTAGGAAACTGGAGTCAATGTCTGTGACCGAACTGTAAGAAACTGCCTAAAGGAAATGGGATTTACATACAGAAAAGCTAAACATAAACCATCATTAACACCTAAACAGAAAAAAACAAGGTTACAATGGGCTAAGGAAAAGCAATCGTGGACTGTGGATGACTGGATGAAAGTCATATTCAGTGATGAATCGCGAATCTGCATTGGGCAAGGTGATGATGCTGGAACTTTTGTTTGGTGCCGTTCCAATGAGATTTATAAAGATGACTGCATGAAGAGAACATGCAAATTTCCACAGTCATTGGTGATATGGGGCTGCATGTCAGGTAAAGGCACTGGGGAGATGGCTGTCATTACATCTTCAATAAATGCCCAAGTTTACATTGATATTTTGGACAGTTTTCTTATCCCATCAATTGAAAGGATGTTTGGGAATGATGACATCATTTTTCAAGATGATAATGCATCCTGCCATAGAGCAAAAACTGTGAAAACATTCCTTGAAAGAAGACACATAAGGTCAATGTCATGACCTGCAAATAGTTCTGATCTCAATCCAATTGAAAATCTTTGGTGGAAGTGGAAGAAAATGGTCCATGACAAGGTTCCAACCTGCAAAGCTGATCTGGCAACAGCAATCAGAGAAAGTTGGAGCCAGATTGATGAAGAGTACTGTTTGTCACCCATTAAGTCCATGCCTCAGAGACTGCAAGCTGTTATTAAAGCCAGAGGTGGTGCAACAAAATACTAGTGATGTATTGGAGTGTTCTTTTGTGTGTTTTTTTTTCATGATTCCATAATTTTTTCCTCAGAATTGAGTGATTCCATAATTTTTTCCCTCTGCTTGGTCTGAAAAAAATTACCCTTACTGAGTACCACATTTTTAATCTTGATTTCTTTTAGTGTTTCTTAAAGCCCTAAAGTTGCCATTTGAAATGACTTTAGTTTTGTGCCATGTCTGTGATCTGTTTTTTTCAACAACATTAAACAACTGAATGAACATCCTCCGAGCACGGTGACTCCATAATTTTTGCCTGGGGTTGTATATGGAGCCTAAAGAATGCATGTAAAAAACTGAAGTTACTTGTTTAATTTTAAGTGCAAAATCAAAGCTTTTCTGTACTATGAAAAGCACATTAAAATTGTGGTGTCACATCTGCAGAAACACATCTAATAAGGGGAAAAGGCATAAAAGTGCAGCAATAGCCAGAGAAGATTGTTATTGTGTAGTTTGGTGCAGACAAATGCAGAAAACAAAAACACAGTTTTTATGCCGGATGGTAAGAGATTTGTGGCCTCCTGTCCAGCTTCCTGGTAGCACTGACCTGAAAGCTGGACCAGAGACCTGTGAATCGATCCACTCATCTCTAGTCTCAACTGTCCCAGATACAGCGGACAGTCCCGGATTTAAGTTTATGACTTATAGTCTCAGGTGTCTGAATTTCACTGCAACCGCCCCTCTGACAACTCCTTCTGCTAGAAAGAAATGGTAAATGGGCGTGGATTGGTATGTGGCCAAGATTTTCCCAAAACTGTATAATGGCCCTCACATTAGCCCCCAAACTGTATAATGGTCCTCACATTAGCCCCCAAACTGTATAATGGTCCTCACATTAGCCCCCAAATTGTATAATGGTCCTCACATTAGCACCCAAACTGTATAATGGCCCTCACATTAGCCCCCAAACTGTATAATGGTCCTCACATTAGCCCCCAAACTGTATAATGGTCCTGACATTAGCCCCCAAACTGTATAATGGTCCTGACATTAGCCCCCAAACTGTATAATGGTCCTCACATTAGCTCCCAAACTGTATAATGGTCCTCACATTAGCCCCCAAACTGTATAATGGTCCTCACATTAGCCTCCAAACTGTATAATGGTCCTCACATTAGCTCCCAAACTGTATAATGGTCCTCACATTAGCCCCCAAACTGTATAATGGTCCTCACATTAGCTCCCAAACTGTATAATGGCCCTCACATTAGCCCCAAACTATATAATGGCCCTGACATTAGCCCCCAAACTGTATAATGGTCCTCACATTAGCTCCCAAACTGTATAATGGCCCTCACATTAGCCCCAAACTATATAATGGCCCTCACATTAGCCCCCAAACTGTATAATGGCCTTCACATTAGCTCTCAAACTGTATAATGGCCCTCACATTAGCCCCAAACTATATAATGGCCCTCACATTAGCCCCCAAACTGTATAATGGCCCTCACATTAGCCCCAAACTGTATAATAACCCTCACATTAGCCCCAAACTGTATAATGGCCCTCACATTAGCCCCAAACTGTATAATGGTCCTGACATTAGCTCTCAAACTGTATAATGGCCCTCATATTAGCCCCAAACTGTATAATGGTCCTCACATTAGCCCCAAACTGTATAATGGCCCTCACATTGGCCCCCAAACTGTATAATGGCCCTCACATTAGCCCCAAACTGTATAATGGTCCTCACATTAGCTCTCAAACTGTATAATGGCCCTCACATTAGCCCCAAACTGTATAATGGCCTTCACATTAGCCCCCAAACTGCATAATGGCCCTCACATTAGCTCTCAAACTGTATAATGGCCCTCACATTAGCCCCAAACTGTATAATGGTCCTCACATTAGCCCCAAACTGTATAATGGTCCTCACATTAGCCCCAAACTGTATAATGGTCCTCACATTAGCCCCAAACTGTATAATGGTCCTCACATTAGCTCTCAAACTGTATAATGGCCCTCACATTAGCCCCAAACTGTATAATGGCCCTCACATTAGCCCCCAAACTGCATAATGGCCCTCACATTAGCTCTCAAACTGCATAATGGCCCTCACATTAGCTCTCAAACTGTATAATGGTCCTCACATTAGCTCTCAAACTGTATAATGGCCCTCACATTAGCCCCCAAACTGTATAATGGCCCTCACATTACCCCCCAAACTGCATAATGGCCCTCATATTCCCCCTAAAAAGTTTAAATCACCCTGCCTTATCCCTTTTAAAATTAAAAAATAAAAAATTAAACATATTTACTATCATCATGTCTGTTAAAATTTAATCTATCAAAGTATAATACTACATAAACGGTATGTTTAAAACGGAAAAGAAAAATATTGAAATGATAAAATTGCTGCACTTTCCGAAAAATGCACTAAAAAGTGTTTGCAATAATGTTAGTAATAAAAACTACAGGTCAGCATGCAAAAAAACAAGTCCTCACACACGTCTGTCAATAGAAAAATACAAAAGTCACGGTTCACTGAAAATGGCGACAAATAAATATTTTTTTTTTTCCAGAGTTCAGAATTTTTTAACACTAAAATATAAAAAAAAAACCTTATTAGTTTGGTATCATTGTAATCATACTGACCTGGAGAATCGTATTATTTGTAGTGTTGAGCGAGTATGTTCCGTTCGAGTATGCTCGGGCCGAGCTCCGAGTATTTACAGCTGCTCGGTGATATGGTTAAATCGCTCCCGTGTACATGATTTGCGACTGTTTGACAGCTTTATTACATGAGAGGAATATGTAAGAAATAGACATTCCTGACATGTATTAAAACTGTCAAACAGTTGCAAATCATTCACACGGGAGCGATTCAACCTCATCACCGAGCAGCTGTAAATACTCGGAGCTCGGCCCGAGCATACTCGGCAAAAGGGTTAATAGAACTAATTATTAGGTTATTTTTACAGAACAATGAGTGCCATAAACAAAACCCAAAAAACAATGGAGGAATTGAGTTTTATTTTTTTACTATTTCACCCCATTGTTCAGTACATTATATGCTAAAAAAATCAATGGGTTCATTCAAAACTAAAACTCATCCTGCAAAAAATAAGCTATCGTATGGCTGTGTCGACAGACGGATGAAAAAGTTATGGATCTTGAGAGATCAGCAGGAAAAAAATGAAAAAGCTAAAGCAAAAGAGTTACCGGGTCTTTAAACGGTAAATAAATAATGTACTCAGCTTGTACTGCGAAATCTGGTGACAGATCCGCTTGATAGTACCTGTTCCTATTAATCCAAAATACAAATGTTTTGGACAACAGATGTAGATTTTATAACATTATTATCAGACATACTTGACTATTTTACCTTTTCGACTTAAAAATATCTTTAACAGTTTCTCGGTGAAGCTTTATTCGGATGATCAAGTGAATGTCATATGATGAAAGTTAAAAATAAAACCACTTGACTATTTCCTCCAGCGATGCCTCCTACACGAGATATCATACTGTCCCGCGCTGTCAATCAAGCTGCCTGCAGTCACATTACGTAGACAAAAATATCTGATAATTGAGCAGAGTTATTAAAAGTGAGTGAATATAGCTGTGTTAATCATTATCGATATTTCCAAAGGTTTATGCAGAGACTGCCTAAGACGTGTAAGGACTCGGAGCTGTCATAACTGTCTTTTCTTGGACTGCAGCATGTAGAGTTCATTGACAAGTCTAAGAATCTAAAATTGTAGGTCCAAAAATAATCAAAAGTTTCTAAAAACGCGTAAGTCTAATATGGATCACATAGAGGTCAATGATTAGAATGGATAAAATGCTTTTATATTTGCAAAGGAGAACCACTGGTACCCCATTATCCTAATAAGAGAGTGCATTTATATAGTATTTATGGTGATGGTAGGGCTGAATCAAGCGCCTGGGGCGGCACTCAGCAGAGGGCAGCAGGTGCTCACACATGCACAATTTTCTTATAAAAATAGGTAAGTGAAAAAAAAAATTAATTTTACTTTGCTAAAAGTTATTTATGCCAACCAATTGGTGGTAATGTATGTTGCAGTCTATAGAAAGTTTTGCTTGCAATAAATTGGACTTGAATAGTGAGAAATTGGAGGTACTAACAAAATTAATGGAAAAGTAAGGGTTTACAAGTTTTTTGGAATACATTCTTGTATGTCCCTTGCTTTACCCTTTCCACTATCCGCAGTACATATTTGACAGACATTGAGTGCTTGTGTATGGAGCGGGTTCACTCTACCCATGATGCATTGCCAGGATCCGTCATCTTCAAATGACTATATCTCATTATTTACACCATACACAGCAATACTAGCATATTGCAGTATTTAGTGCAGGTGATCAGGGGTTCAAGTCCCTTAGCGAGAGATTAAAAAGTTAAATAAAAAATGCAATCACTGACTCAGTTGAACTAATGTGATAAAATATAACCTTTATTAATTCTTACATTAAAATATCATTCGTCAATCCACTGTGCTATGTATAGTCTACTCACTACAGCCTTAATCTAAATTCTAGGGTCGTATGATGGATATAGATGCAAAGTAAACACACCCATGTGATTTATTCAGTTCTTAAATGTGTCAATCTGCTAATATCGCAACTTATGGTATATGATTGTATACAAGGGCCTAATGATCGCAGTGGCAAAAGGCAAGGCCGCAACAAGGGCCCGTGTGGGTGAGGAGCATGCCGACGTCAGTGCAAACTTCAACTGGATGTGCGTCCTCGGATTCACATCCAGCTGAAGTGTATTGCAAGGCAAGGGATCCGCCGGGTCCGTGTGCTGTAATGCACGCTGCCAGCCAATGAGAGGACAGCAGCTGACGTTGGCGTGCATGTGACTGGGTGCACATGGCAGTGATGTCATCCACTCCTGTTGCTTGCACACTGAAGTCAGCTGCCGGCTTCATAAGAGGATGACGCACAGTGGGGGAGCGGAGGGAAGGTCAGTATACTGGTTTATTTATTTTTATTAAAGAACAGCGGCAGAAATGGGGACATATATACCAGAATGAGGAACATATATATCAGGATGGGGGATATATATACCAGGATGGGGGATATATATACAAGAAAGGGGCATATATATACCAGGATGAGGGTATATATCCCCAGGATGGGGAACATACAGTGGGGAAAATAAGTATTTGATACACTGCCGATTTTGTAAGTTTTCCCACCTACAAAGAATGGAGAGGTCTGTAATTTTTATCGTAGGTCACTTCACCTGTGAGAGACAGAATCTAAAAATAAAAAACAGAAAAACACTTTGTATGATTTTGAAATTATTAAATTGCATTTTATTGCATGAAATAAGTATTTGATCACCTACCAACCAGCAAGAACTCTGGCTCTCACAGACCTGTTAGTTTTTATTTAAGAAGCCCTTCTACTCTGCACTCATTACCTGTATTAATTGCACCTGTTTGAACTCGTTACCTGTATAAAAGACACCTGTCCACACACTCAATCAATCACACTCCAGCCTCTCCACCATGGCCAAGACCAAAGAGCTGTCTAAGGACACCAGGGACAAAATTGCAGACATGCACAAGGCTGGGATGGGCTACAGGACAATAGGCAAGCAACTTGGTGAGAAGGCAGCAACTGTTGGCACAATTATTAGAAAATGGAAGAAACACAAGATGACTGTCAATCTTCCTCAGTCTGGGGCTCCATGCAAGATCTTGCCCTGTGGTGTAAGGATGATTCTGAGAAAGGTCAGGAATCAGCCAAGAACTACATGGGAGGACCTGGTCAATGACCTGAAGAGAGCTGGAACCACAGTCTCAAACATTACTGTTAGTAACACACTACACCATCATGGAATTAAAATCCTGCAGGGCACGCAAGGTCCCCCTGCTCATGCCAGCACATGTCCAAGTCATATTGTCAGATGAGACCAAAATAGAACTTTTTGGTATCAACTCCACTCGCCGTGTTTGGAGGAAGAAGAAGGATGGGTACAACCCCAAGTACACCATTCCAACCGTGAAGCATAGTGGGGGGAACATCATACTCTGGGGGTGCTTTTCTGCAAAGGGGACAGAGCAACTGTACCATACTGAAGGGAGGATGGATGGGGTCATGTGTCGCAAGATTTTGACCAACAACCTCCTTCCCTCAGTAAGAGCATTGAACATGGGTCGTGGCTGGGACTTCCAGCATGACAGTGACCCGAAACATACAGCCAGGGCAACTAAGGAGTGGCTCGTAAGAAGCATTTCAAGGTCCTGGAGTAGCCTAGCCAGTCTCCAGACCTGAACCCAATAGAAAATCTTTGGAGGGAGCTGAAACTCAATGTTGCCCAGGGACAGCCCCGAAACCTGAAAAATCCGGAAAAGATCTGTATGGAGGAGTGGGCCAAAATCCCTGCTGCAGTGTGTGCAAACCTGGTCAAGAGATACAGGAAACGTCTGACCTCTGTAATTGCAAACAAAGGTTTCTGGACCAAATATTAAGTTCTATCTTTCTATTGTATCAAATACTTATTTCATGCAATAAAATGCAAATAAATTATGTAAAAATCATTCAATGTGAATTTCTGGATTTTTTTTACATTCTGTCTCTCACAGGTGAAGTGACCTACCATAAAAATTACAGAGCTCTCCATTCTTTGTAGGTGGGAAATCTTGCAAAATCAGCAGAGTATCAAATACTTATTTTCTCCACTGTATATACCAGAACGGGGGATATATATACTCATCCTGCAAAAAACAAACCCTCAGATGTCTGTATAAAAAAGTTATGGCTCTTGGAAAAAGAGGAGGAAAAAACGAAAACGAAAAAAAAAACAGAAAATGGCCATGACATGAAGGGGTTAAAAAATGTAATAAAAAGCAAGCAATAGCAAAAAAAAAATATCAACTTGCCCAGCAAAAAACACGCCTTCATACAGTTAAATTGTTAAAAAAATAAAACATTTATGGGACTTGGGAAATGGTGACACAAACTAAAATTTTTTTACAAAGTTATTATTTTTTAAAAAGCAATAAATTATTGCATGTTAATGACCAGGCCAATATGTACAAATCTGACCACTGTCACTTTATGAGGTAATAACTCTGGAACGCTCCAACGGATCCCCCTTATTCTGAGAATGTTTTTTCATGACATATTGTACTTCATGATAGTGGTAACATTTCTTCGATATCACTTGCGTTTATTTGTGAAAAAATTGGAAATTTGGCGAAAATTTTGAAAATTTCGCAATTTTCAACATTTCAATTTTTATGCCCTTAAATCAAAGAGATGTCACACAAAATAGTTAATAAATAACATTTCCCACATGTCTAATTTTCATCAGCACAATTTTGGAACCAATTTTTTTTTTATTAGGGAGCTATAAGGGTTAAAAGTTGACCAGCGATTTCTCATTTTTACAACGAAATTTGCAAAATCATTTTTTTAGGGACCACATCATATTTGAAGTGACTTTGAGGAGCCTTTATGACAGAAAATACCCAAAAGTGACACCATTCTAAAAACTGCACCCCTCAAGGTGCTCAAAACCACATTCAAGAAGTTTATTAACCCTTCACATGCTTCACAGGAATTTTTGGCATGGGGAAGAAAAAAATGAACATTTAACTTTTTTCACAAAAATGTTACTTTAGACCCCAATTTTTTTATTTTTACAGAGGTAACGGGAAAAAATGGACCCCAAAATTTGTTGTGCAAGTTCTCCTGAGCACGCAGATACCCTGTGGGGAAAAAACACTGTTTCGGCGCACGGCAGGGGGGCTCAGAAGGGAAGGAGCGCCATTTAACTTTTTGAATGTAAAATTTGCTTTAATAATTAGCGGACTCCATGTTGCATTTAGAGAGCCCCTGATGTGCCTAAACAGTAGAAATACCCCAAAAGTGATACCATTTTGTAAACTAGACCCCTAAGGGAACTTATCTAGATGTGTGGTGAGCACCTTGAACCCCCAGGTGCTTCACAGAAGTTTATAACATGGAGCCGTGAAAATAAAATTTTCACATTTTTCCCACAAAAATGTATTTCAACCCCCAATTTTGCATTTTGATAAGGGCAACAGGAGAAATTGCACCATGCAACTTGTTGTGCAATCTCTCCTGAGTAAGTCGATACCCCATATGTGGGGGAAAGCCATTGTTTGGGCGCACGGCAGGGTTCGGAAGGGAAGGAGCGCCATTTGACTTTTTGAATGTAAAATTTGCTTGAATAATTAGAGGACACCATGTTGCGTTTGGAGAGCCCCTGATGTGTCTAAACAGTGGAAACCTCCCACAAGTGACACCATTTTGGAAACTAGACCCCTCAGGGATCTTATCTAGATGTGTGGTGAATATCCTTAACCCCCAGGTGCTTCACAGAGGTTTATAACATGAAGCCGTGAAAATAAAAAAATCTAACTTTTTCCACAAAAATAATCTTTTAGCCCCAATTTTTTTAGTTTCACAAGGGTAAGAGGAGAAAATGGAACCTAAAAACTGTTGTGCACTTTCTCCTGAGTACACCAATACCCCATATGTGGGGAAACTACAGTGTTTGGGTGCACGTCAGGGTTCAGAAGGGAAGGAGCACTGTGTGACTTTTTGAACGAAAAATTGGCTGGAATCAAGAGTGGCCGCCATGTCGCATTTCGGGAGCCCCTGATGTGCCTAAATAGTGGAACCCCCCCATTATTGACTCCATTTTGGAAACTAGACCCCTCAAGGATTTTATCAAGGGGTATAGTGAACATTTTGAACCCAGAGGTATGACAGAATTTGATAACATTAGGTCATCATATCAAATAAGTTATCATTAGTCTTGAGCGCAAGTGCTCGCTACTTGAGTTTGCATCGGGTACTCGGGTATGCACCAAGTATCGCGGGTGCTCAAGTGACATGCTCGAGTCCCTGCCCCGCATGTTTCACGGTTGTTAGACACCCAAAAAAAAAACATGCGGGGATCGCTCGTGCATGGCAGGCGATCCCAGCAACGTTTATTTTGGCCACGAAGCATATGGGGCAGAGACTCGAGCACCTACAATACTCAATGCATACCTGAGGACCTGATGCAATCTCAAGTAGCGAGCACTTGCGCTCAACACTGGTCGCCATATCGTCATCATTTTTTTTTCTTTACTTTTGAAAAAGTCCAAACCCTAACCCCAACCCTAGCCCAACCCTAACCCCAACTCTAACAGTCTATTCAGTAGGACTATCAGCTGTGTATCCACCTGACTTCTGCATAACACAACTGATGGTCCAAACCCCATTTATAAGGCAAGAAATCCCACTTATTAAACCTGACAGGGCACACCTGTGAAGTGAAAAACATTTCCGGTGACTACCTCTTGAAGCTCATTAAGAGAATGCCAAGAGCGTGCAAAGCAGTCATCAAAGCAAAAGGTGGCTACTTTGAAGAACCTAGAATATAAGACATATTTTCAGTTGTTTCACACTTTTTTGTTAAGTATATAATTCCACATGTGTTAATTCATAGTTTTGATGCCTTCAGCGTGAATGTACAATTTTCATAGTCATGAAAATACAGAAAAATCTTTAAATGAGAGGGTGTGTCCAAACTTTTGGTCTGTACTGTGTATCTATGGACATTTTTTTTATGGCTCTGAAAACTCAAAAACTAAAATTGACTCAATCGGGAAGGGGTTAAAAATTAGCAGAATGTTACAATAGTTTTACAAAGTATTAAATGATTCATGGTGGCCCCATCTTCTTTGCGTTTTTTTTCTTTTGGGCTGTCAGGGGTTAGTGTCAGTTTTCCTTGCATAGCTTGATGTGTTGATTGTTCAGCTGATGTGGGTGTGGCCTGTTGCTCCACCTTATAAATAGTCTCACGCCCCTTCAGCTGATGTTGGTGTTCAGTTCATTCTGCCTAACCTGGTGTGAGGAGTAGGAGTCTGTTTTCTGCAGAAGTTGGAGGTTTTCCTTGTGATTACTGCTTGCAGTTTGGCTGAGTGTTTTCTTATCCTCCTATTTAGTTTACCTACCTTCTCTTTCCCGGTGTTTACCTTTGTAGCTGCGTGTGTATTTTTGGGGAACTTGCTTTTCAGTTATCCCTGAGTGTGTGTTCCCCTGTTCTGTCGGTTCTGTTCCCTTCTTCCCGGGAGGAGAGGGGGTCACTGACAGGACTTCAGTAGGAGTCAGAGATACGCTAGAGGCTCGGACCTCGGCACCATTAGCGGTACCTTCGGGATAAGGGAAAGCCAGGGTTCCTCACCAGTTGCAGGGTTAGGTGTGGGTCCCTGTTCGCAGCCAAGCGCCCCAGATCGCCGTATCCGGGGTGACAAATAGTTTACTGTGCTTTCAAAAAAAATATTGTTCCAAGGATTAAAATAGCAAAAAACTTTTTTTTTTTTTAACGCAAAGGAACACAAGTTTCCCGGTTATAATATTACTGCATCTTTACAAAACAATGATATACTAACAATGGGTAATAATGCCATATTTTAACATTACTGTAGTTATCTCCAGTAGTAAATTTGGCATTAGAAAATATTGTAATATTACCTCTGGTTGAAGAGACAAAAAGGAAAGGTCTTAAAAATGTTTTGCCAGATTTTTTAAAAATCGAGTAGCAGTTGTATTAGGAAACTGACGTGACTGCATTAATACAAGCTTTAACAGGGGCATATTCAGTCTCAGCGCATGCGGTACCACTAGCTGGAAAAAAAAGCCCTGTGAAATGGCAATATTTCTCTAAATAATACACAAGTATCATCTGCAATAGCAAAAATATGACTCTATGATCCTAGGAGCAGGGAGGCTTGCAGGTAAAAAGTCATCTTGGAAATTGGAAAATAGCCAAAAAATATTCAAATGGGCAAAATAATGCACAGGTATAAAATAATATTTTTCACCCATGAGAATAAGTGTTTGAGGTTCTTTGATCTATAAAGGAAAATGTGAGCTGCATGGTAAATGAAAGGATCCTGGATAAGGGTAGGATGACTCCTGTAAGGGGTGGTTGGAGGACATGTAATAGCATTAGTATGTTCTGATGTTGGTCGGGTGAGAAACACACACATAATGCAAGAAATAATGGACCAGTAAGGTTACCTCTCCATTACGACATCATGCCATCCCCTGTGGTCACAGTTTGACTGGTGCAAATTCCAGTATGAGACAACTAGCTTTAAGGGACTGAGAATGACCGATTTCTGCATCTCAGAACTATTTAGAACTATGTAACATGTGTGGTATGAGCATCACTCTAAGCACAGGGAAAGTGCCAAAACTAATGATCAGCCAAGAATTAAGATGGTTAATAGTGATGGGCGAAACCAAACAGTAAAGTTCGGGGTCCGTACCGAACACCTAGTATTCATGCACGGACCCCGAACAAGGACTTCTCCAGGAAGTCAGTGTAACTGTTCGAGTTCAGCAGCCCTAACATCAGGTGTTTCCCATGCTGTCAAGCACAAGAAACACCAGCAGATCTGATCGGCAGTCAATTCGTTACCACCGGTCAGAGCGCTGCGGTTCCCACGCTGTCAGAAGACAACATGGGAGTCAGCAGCTCTGACCGGCGGTAAAAACATTACCGCCGGTCACAGGCGTTAGCTGATGAGAGTACTACTCTCATCATCCTACACCTGCTCTCACTGATAACAGCGAGAACAGGCAAGGCTGATGAGAGTATTCATCAGCTGGCGCCTGTGCAAAAAATGAATAAGTAAAAAAAAAATGACGTGAGGTCTCTTCTATTCTTGGCAACCAGCGGAGATAAAACTGACAGCTGCAGGCTTCAGTCCCCGCCCTGGCTGTCAGCTTCATATTGGCTGGTTATCAAAAATAAATGGGTCACCATGGCCATATTTTTTAATTATTTTAATTAATAATTTAAAATAACAGCGAGGGGGCCCCCTCCATTTTTGAAAACCAGAAAAACTAAAGCAGACAACTGTGGACTGGGAAGCAAACAACTGGGGACAGACTGAGAAGGGGCCATGGATATTTGCCCTCCCCAACATAAAAATAGCAGCCCGTAGCTACCCCAGAAAAGACACATCTTCCCACTTGCCCTGGTGGGGTGTCAAGTGGGGTAATAGTTGTGGAGTTGATGTCAGCTTTGTAATGTCAGCTGACATCAAGCTCACAGGTTAGTAATGGAGAGGCGTCTATTAGACCCCCCCATTACTAACCCCATGGTCATATTGTAAAAAATATACAACCAGAATAAAGTCCTTTAATTGAAAGACAGACACAGACTCATTTATTTTAAATAAAAACTCCCCACCCTCTTTTACCCATTTATTCACAAAAAATAAAAGAGCAAAGTTATACTCACCTTTCCGCTGATAAACCATTAATGCACATGTCCCACTGTAAAAGACAAAAATAATGAAACACCATATTCCTCACCTGTCCAACTATAATCCATTAATGACCATGTCCCACGACGATCCTGATGATTTGGAGAGAGGTGACATCAGTGATGAGACAGCTTTCCATGCCAGCTGGAACACAGAGAGAAAGGAGTGTGATTATGGAGCTGCAGTGTGTAGCGCTGACGTGAGGTCACCAGAGTTCATAGCTGATAAGCACCAGTCACCTCACTGATGTCACCACTCACTGCGTGAGAACTTTCTCACACAGCGAGCAGTTACGTAAGTGAGGTGACCGGGGTTCATCAGCTATAAACTCTGGTGACCTTTCTCATGTCAGCACTACACACTGCGGGAGCATAATCATGCTCCTGTCTCAGTGTGTTCTGGCTGGCTTGCTGAGCTGTCGCACCATGCATTCTTCGAGGGACAGATATGGATTATCT
Organism: Phyllobates terribilis; assembly: GCF_046119375.1. Classification (NCBI taxonomy): domain Eukaryota; kingdom Metazoa; phylum Chordata; class Amphibia; order Anura; family Dendrobatidae; genus Phyllobates; species Phyllobates terribilis. Next base: position 209,970,993 of record NW_027362767.1, on the reverse strand, counting down.
TCTCGTCGGACAGGTGAGGAATATGGTGGTTTATTATTTTTTATTTAACAGTAATAAATGGAAAAAAGAGGGACGGGGAGTATTTATTTAAAATAAAGGAGTCTGTGTCTTTCTTTCAATTAAATGACTTTATTCTGGCTGTGTATTTTTTACAATATGGCTTGATTTCAGCGCCCATAAAACAGCTGACATCAACACCAAACCTATTATCTCCCTTGCCACTGCACCAGGGCAAGTGGGAGGAGCGGAGACGAAGCACTAGAAATGGCGCATCTTATGGATGTGCCATTTCTGGGGCGGCTGAGAGCTGATGTTCTTAGTCTGGGAGGGGGCCAATTTACATGGCCTTTACCTAGGCAATTTATATCAGCTCACAGTTGTCTGTTAAGCCTTTTCTGGTTACTGAAAGTAGGGGGGCCCCCATGTAATTTTTTGGGTGGTTTCCCCTATAATAACCATTAAAGATTAAGCAAACAGCTGTGAGTGGATATTAATAGCCTGGGAAACTTTATGGCTATTGGCCCGTTCCCTAAATATTAACTTCAGCCCCCAGCCGTCGGTTTTCCCTCTGCTAGTTATGAAAATTACTGGTGACCGCACACCGTTTTTTCATTTACTGTATTTTTTTATTTATTAACAAGTCCAGCAATGTCAATTGAGTTCATGCTGGAATACTTGGAGGCTGTGAACTAAGGTTACCTTGGATGTGTATTTTACTGTACTTGTTAATAAAAAAATAAATAAATGAAAAAAAAAAGCGTGGGCCCCCCAGTAATTCTCATAAACAGCTGAGGGAAAGCCGGTGGCTGGGGGGCTGATGTTAATATTCTGGGAAAGGGCCAATAGCCATAAAGGTTCCAGGCTATTAATATCAGCTCACAGCTGTTTGCTTAGCCTTTACTGGTTATTATATATAGTTATTATATACCCAAAAAAAATGAAGTGGGGGCCCCCCTATATTCCATAACTGGAAAGGTTAAACAGCTGTGGGCTGATATTAATTGCCTAGGAAAGGGCCATAGAGATTGGTGCAAAGCACCAGAATTGGTGCATCTAATAGATGCATCATTTCTGGGGCAGCAGCGGGCTGCTATTTTTAGGCTGGGGAAGGCCAATATCCATGGCCCCTTCCCAGTCTGAGAATACCAGCCCCAAGCTGTCTGCTTTAGCTTGGCTGGTTGTCAAAAATTGGGGGGCCCCACTCCCTGGAGCAGTGGCAAGTGGTGTAATAGCTGTGGGGTTGATGTCAGCTTTGTAATATCAGCTGACATCAAGCCCATAGGTTAGTAATGGAGAAGTATCTCTAAGACGCCCCCATTACTAACCCCATACTGAAAATTAAATAAAGACACAGCAAGAATAAAGTCATTTAATTGAAAGTAAGACACAAACTCCTTTATTTGAAATAAAAACTTCCCACAACTGTTTTACCCATTTATTCACAAAAAAATGAAAAAAAGTTACACTCAACTTTCCGCCGATAATCCATTGATGCCCATGTTCCACTGTAAAAGACAAAAAATAAAAAAACACCATATTCCTCAGCTGTTCCAGGATAGTCCATTAATGGCCATGTCCCACGATGATATGGATGATTTGGAGAGTGATCATATCAGTTATGCGACCGCTCTCCACGTCAGCCGGCTCACACTGAGCAGAGTGTGAGAAGATTTGCCCGTGACCGGTGATGACGTCATTTCGTTATTCCTTTGTAAGTTTTACAGTGGGACATGGACATCAATGGATTATCAGCAGAAAGGTGAGTATAACTTTACTTTTTAATTTTTATTTTTTGTGAATAAATGGGGAAAAAAAGGTGGGGAGTTCTTACTTCAAACAAAGGAGTCTGTGTGTTTATTTCAATTAAAGGACTTTACTCCGTCTCCGTCTTTATTACATTTGACTTTGGGGTTAGCAATGATATACGTCTCTTCATTACTAACCTGCGGGCTTGATGTCAGCTGACATTACAAAGCGGACATCAACCCTACAACTGCCACAGGGCAAGTGAGAAGAGCCAGGCAAAGTGCCAGAATTGGCGCATTTAATAGATGCGCCTTTTCTGGGGCGGCTGAAGGCTGTTATTTTTAGGCTTGGAGGGGCCAATATTCATGGCCCCTTCCAAGTCTGAGAATACCAGCCCCCAGATGTCTGCTTTAGCTTGTCTGGTCGTCAAAAATGGGGGGGACCCCATGCCGTTTTTTTAAATTATTTATTTAAATAATTTAAAAAAACGCCATGGTGACCCCTCTATTTTTGATAATCAGCCAATATAAAGCTGACTGGTTATCAAAAATAGAGGGGAACCCACACATTTTTTTTTTATGTATTTATTTATTGCACAGGCGCCAGCTGATGAATACTCTAATTAGCCTTTCCTGTGACTCGCCCCCTGGGCCGTGGGGCACTCGGAACCGGGCAATAGGGAGACGATGGGGGTAGTAGTGGCGACCCGGTCCCGTGGCTCAGGGTGGTCAGACGAGTGGCAGTCTTTTAGATGTTTTAAGTGATGTCCGACTACGCCACCCGTGGATTGCGGTTATTAGGAACCGCCGCTGCAAGACAGTCCCCTGAGGTTGATGGTGTGTGCAGCTGAGATTATATAACTCCCCACGGGAAGAGTGTAACCCCAGGGCAGTGCGGTGGATGAAGGGGGTGATGGTGCAGAGAGTCCCCGTGCCGTTAGTGCTGGAGGAGCGAAAGAGTACACAGACAACGTACTGCAGTCCAATGTCTTTTACTCACAGTTCAGGTGCTCCGGGTCACTTCTGCGCAAGCAGTAACCACCCAAGCCGTGCAGTGTCCACCAGGTGAGGGGCTCGGTCAACCCCCAGGCAGTTCAGGAGCATGGCACAGGACCCCCTTCAATCCTTTCTCTGGCCTGCCTCACCAGTGACCCACTTTTGTCCAGCTGCCGCGGATCTGCGCGGGAAAACGTGGGCCCCGTCCCCCGCTGTCCTATATGGTGCCTTCCTAGCAGGTTTGATGAGGTGTCGCACCAATAAATGATCACGACCTCCGGTCTTTGGCTGAGGGTAGTTTCTCCTCCACCAACTTGGGATCCGGTACCCTTAATCTGCCTGACCCTTCACCCTGTATTCTCGTGGGTTCTTAGGGTGCCTTCTACCTTCTTGTTCCTGAGCCCTTCTGTTTCTTCCTCTCTTTCTTTGCTGTTCCTTTCTGTTTCTGTTCCTTTCTGTTCTTGTTCCTTTCTGTTCTTGTTCCTTTCTGTTCTTGTTCCTTTCTGTTCCTGGCCCTCTCCCCAGGCCTGCCTCATGGAGCTGGGCCCAGACTGAGCCACAGCTCCCTGTCAGCCCTCTCTGGCCGAACTCCTTCTCTCTCTTCTCCTCCTGCTTGAACTGACCCAGAACTAAGATGGTGCCCACCTTTTATACCTCCTTCTAGAAACAAGAGCCCAGGTGACCAGCAACCAATGGACTCCTATCTACGCTCAGGAACCAACCCCTATCTGCTCCTACATCACTGGGTATTCCTCCCCCCTCCCCACTCCAGCCAGGGACATGGTCTGTCGTGCCTGCATTTCTGTCTAATGGGAGCACCGTTGAACTGTCCCTCGGAAATGGGGTGTGTGTGCTGTATGCAGCTAACTGAGCCCTGGTCCACACTCCATCCTTACCCGGGAGTGGAATATCACACCTCTGGCAGAGGTGCAATACCCCTGTAGCGGCCGAACCCTCGGGGCGCTACACCTGCTTTCGCTGCTATCAGTGAGACCAGGCGTACGCTGATGAGAGTAGTACTCTCATCAGCCGACGCCTGTGGCCGACGGTAATCTTTTTAAGGCCGGCCATAGCTGCTGACTCCCATGCTGTTATCTGACAGCATGGAAACTGCAGCGCTCTGAGCGACGGTAACGATCTTACCACCGATCAGAGCCTGTGTTTCCCGCGCTGTCACGCAGATGATAAGATTGGGAAACAATGGATGTTTGGGCCCCCCATTCATCTGAACATCTGAACAAGGTCCGTGTTCGGGTACCGTTATGGTACCCAAACCAAACTTTTTTTAAATGTTCGGCAGAACCTGCCATACCCGAACATACATGGCTTCACCCATCACTAATGGTTAACCAGTTAAGGCCATAGTGCAATAATGCCAGATAGTTAGATAATTCAACAATGTAAAGATCGCTTTTCCATGAGCTTAGATTGCGTCATGAGGACAGAGGGAGTGGGAGAGGCTAAGGTGAAAGGACAGAGATGTTTTCTTTTCTGAACGTCAGATAGGGCCCAGTGTGCGTAGAAAGCAGACCTAAGGTCTGGTCTGTGAGCAGTGCTGCATGAAGTGGGTGTCCCTAACGTGAGAAGGGTCCTGGGAGAGGATGCCTAGCAGTACAGTCCAGAGTTTATAACTCAGAGAGGTAACGGGCCAAGATGGGACAGAGTACTTGAGATGAAGAGAATGTCTCGGGCTGGAGTTCCAAGGTGTCAGCAGAGAAGATATGTACCGGCCATACTGACAACATAATTCCCTTGAGGGGAAAGAAGACTCAGAACCGTTTGTTGAGAATTTGACTTTTGCTAACTGGACAGCAGTATTGTGCTAGGTTGTGGTGAAGTAGAGTGAAACAGCGAAAATAATGAAAAAAGCAAATAAAGAAGAGAGACTTTGTGTGAAAAATGTTCCGTATTGTGAAGGAAACATTCATAAAGATGTGTACCCGCTAAGTAAAGAGTTTATTTTGGACTGGTAGTCTCCCTAGTTCAAGTCCTCAATATCTGGTCCTGGCCAAAGTCATCAGTAACATGCAGGCAGTAAAGGCCTAGCGCCCCCATAACACCAGTCCAGACACCCAGCCAGGACCCCCACCTTCATGTAATGTGCCAGAGAGTAAGAGACGAGTACCTCGTCCATGGCTACCGCCCCGCGCCACGTTGTACGTGATAGTCTGGTCAGGGGTGCTGGATGGCAAGTAGTGGTCAAGGAGCTGCGTCAAAAATCAGTATGTCCAGAAAGGAGGCAGAATCATAAAGTTAGTGGAAGGTCAAAAAAACAGGTCGAGATCAATAACAGGAGATTACTAGCAAAACGGAAGAAGATGGAAAGGTGTGAACCAGATTCTAGTCTAAACTATAACTGGCAATAGGAACAGGTATTCAGGATCTTAAATAACCAGTGGCCCTGGCCAAGGAAAAACAACAAAAAACTTAAGACAAAGGTTTAACCACAGAGCTCCAAGCCAGGACAGTACCACAAGTCCTTGCATAGCCCCAAATCACAGCCTGGTCACTCAAAGACGAGATGCGACCTCATGACAGAAGCAGAGGCAAAGAGGGAGGACACTGACACGGAAGTCATAATCTTACACTGCTTTATTCCTCAACACACTAGCTTTACAGTGGTCTTAAAGTCAAAAGAATTTCATTTCTATAAATTGTGTTGGGGCATATTTTCGCTTTATAAGAAAATATTTTCCAAAATTCAGATTTCGTCTTTTTGCTATTATTTTGCCACGTACCTCTTTTTTGCACTTTCCTCTTCTCTTTTCTATCTTGTGTCATTTGCTTTGCGTGATCCATCTGATTCCCTCGCTCTGTACTTCTTTGAGATTCTTCTTCCTCACAATCGTAATCATCCAAAATTGGGGTCTCTCGGATAGACATTCTCAAAACCGAGCTGTGGGGTTGCAACTTAGATGACCTAAAGTCCCGAGATGGGGGTCCTAGCAGAACAGATGGGATGTAGTGGATTTCATGAGTAGCTTCGGTGCTGGCACTCTTTTGTGGAATTCTTCTTCGCTTGTGCCAACGCCGTTGAGCAAACAATGCAACTGAGAAGATTAGCAGAAGTAACAGCAGTGCGATCAGTCCTCCCTGCAGAAAACGGAAAACGAAGGCTGTAAACACATATGTACATAGGTAACCTTTGAAGAAAACAAAAAAAATTAAGAAAAATTGCTACAATATCTAATAAAGTATCTCTTCTCTGAGGACATGCCCTTTATTGAATTTATGGGCAATTCTCACCCTAACAGCATAGCTGACTATGGGCAGAAAGTGCTCAGGACAGCGACACAGTGTTATTCTTGTGAGGGGGTCAAAATTCTGACATTTCAGAACATCCCAATGTGATTACCTTTTCTAAAGGCTCAACATATTCTGTAATGAACGTCAAAAGTTAACCAGTTGTTGGATAAACTTGGTTTTGTGATATTCCGTTGGGAATTGCTTATGATATATGTGTGTATAGTGGTTGTAATGTCAATTGCAGCCAATTAGGGTCTTGTTGGTACAATATTTTGTGATACTGAATTTATATAATGAGAAATTGGTGTCCTTAATAGAATTCATGGAAGGGCAAGGGTAGACAAATCTGTCCATACTTAAAGATTAGAGTAAATTGCAAAAGTTTATGGTACTTGTAAACAATATGCTGCTACAAGGCAGCAGCTACATGAACTAAAACAGAAAACGTTTCTTCCATGGCAAAATTGGGATTAGAAAATATCATTTTACCTCCCTAAGAGATAAGAATTTTTTTTAAAGCGCACCTGTCATCAGGATTGTGCTCAGTAAACTACATACACTGTTAGGTGGGCGCCATTACACTGATTAATATGATACCTTGGTTGATGAAATCTGTCCTGTGGTTCTTGTGTAATCTTTACTTTCAGTTTGGAGATATTGATATGCTCATGCTTTGGGGCGGCCTGTGGGGGGCGCTCTATCTGGTGCTCTGCTTACATATTCATCTGTATGCTCTTATGACAGCTCACTGATCGTTCACTGACCTGCCTCCTATGTTACCTAGCCCCGCACTAGTAGATGCATTATGTAAAATAGGAGGCAGTGAATGATCAGTGTGCTGTCATAAGAGCATGCAGATAAATATATAAGCAGAGCACTAGATAGAGCGCCCCCCCACAGGCCGCCACAGAGCAGGAGCATATCATTATCTCCAAACTGAAAGTAATGATTACACAAGAACCACAGGACGGATTTCATCAACCAAGGTATCATATTAATCAGTGTAATGTTGCCCACCTGACAGTGTATGTAGTTTACAAAGCACAATCCTGCTGACAGGTGCACTTTAAGGGTTTTTGTAATATTTTTCAAATGTTATAAAATAAAGAAATAGCCATTACTTATCTAAGAATCCACCACTCCTCTAGTGGTACCACAGGTCATGCCATGGGGACATTTAGTGATTACCAGCATTGGACCACTTCTGTTTCAGTGGTCCCTGCTGTGCCTGATGTGCTGACATTTCTTCCACAATTCTTGTGGCTTTTGAAGCCCTGAATGAAGCTCACTAGTCTCCTGCCATAAATGCAAATGTCACCACTGAGGACAGTGATTGGCAGCAGTCATATTACTAATGGATGGGATATCATCAGTGTTGCGCAAACGTGCTCGGATAAGGGGTTATCCGAGCACGCTCGAGTCCTGACCAAGTATCTTCGACGTGATCGGAAAACATGTTTGCGTTGCCGTGGCTGCATGATTCGCGGCTGTGAAGACAGCCGCAACACATGCAGGGATTGCATGTTTGTCAGACAATCCCTGCATTTCTCGCTGCTGTCAAACAGCCGTGAATCATGCAGCCACGGCTTCGGGAACATATTTTCCGAGCACGCCGAAGATACTCAGTTAGGACTCAAGCCTGCTTGGATAACCTCTTATCCAAGTACATTCGTGCAACACTAGATAACATCACTACAGGACCAGTGGCAACCAACAGATGGATTAGTAATGGATATTTCGGTAGAACATTCCCTACACTTTTGCAAATTTTTAAACTTCCCATAAAAACTTTATAACTTGACTATCAAGTAAGAAGGATATGAGCTCACTGACAACTCAGATTTTCATTGTTTTCTGTACTGTTTGAGTTTTTATGATTGATACCAGTCAACTAACTTAAAAGGCGTCACAGGGATACCGCGACAGGGAGGGGTAGAAGACCGCAATGTCTGGTTTCACGAACTCCTGCACTGGTTAGAAGCACTTCATCATTTTACAGTATTAAATGGTGCAGGATGTTTTCTTGCTAGCAGTTCAAGGGTTAATCTGTTCAGTTGAAGCTCCTGGAGCTTTCCTACCTGGATTATCTCAGCTGTTCAGTGTTGGACACTCCCCTCTGCTATATATGCACCTCTGGCACTTAGGAATTGCCAGTGTTAGTTCTTACAACCTGGTTCTGGAGTTGGAGGTGTAGTTTGTGGTTGGAGTTGGCGTTTGGAGATTTGTTCAGGAGATTGTTGCTTGGAGCTTTGTCTGTGTGCACATCCTCATCCTGTGTCCCACTCTGTTGTTTGGTGTGTGAATTTTGTATGGTTGGTATTTTCTCCTTGCCCGTCTTCCCTTGTTTGTCTGGTTAGTGTGCTCCTATACACTTCAGCTTCCCACTACCCTGTGTGGAGGAGGGGGCAGATAAGGGTTGATATAGGAGCATAGCAAGGCATGTGAACCCAGCGTCTCCACCTTACGGAGTAGGGATAGACTGGGGCGCCCCTAGTTCTAGGGACCTGGTTAGCGCCCATAGTCCCAACACCATCGTGACAAAGGGGTTGTTCAGGTTTGGGATGAAAGTCTACAGTCATTGTATGTGACTGCAGACTTCTGAATCCTCACAGTGTGCGTACCGCCCGCTGTCACTGCTGGCAATAAGAGTGGGTATTGTATAGGGAGAAACCTCGGCACACCAATATGCATACGAAGAAAATTCCAAAGAGTTCTGGAGGTGCAGCAAAATCAATTTTATTCACTCAAAGCACAATCCCTTTCTTGTGGCAATATATTCATCATACATCTTAAAGCTTTTGAAGGTCAAACAACATAATGGACCAACGTTTCGACCTATGTAGGTCTTTGTCAAGGTTTACTCTATGAAAAAACAAGTGATGCAAATTAAAAAGAGAAAAAAAGGGGAAAAAAAGGGGGAGGCGGGGGGAAAGGGAAAGTGAATACATAATACACAATAAACATAATTGATGCATAATATACAATAATATTTCATAATATATAAAACAAGGTCATTCTGAATGAAAAAACGGGTGAAATGGAGGTAAACTGGTCATCTCACATAATGGAAAATCAAAGTGAATGAACATATGTGGCAAAAGAGGGAATCCATGATTAATACAAATTGTGAAGTACAGAGAGGTTTGGAAAGGGACTTACTGGCTCAAATAGACATTTGCTGGTTGGACCAGAGGGATACTAGAGAAAAGTAGAAGACAATCATAAAGATTATATGGTTGCTGGTATGAATACAACCTAATAGGGTGAAGTGTACTTATGAGTCAAACATACCTGGTATAGTAGAGAATGGAGCCTCCAAAGCGGATGTGCCGGTGCTCAGGGCAGTGCGTGAAGTGATCCGTCATGGCGCTATTATATATGCGCTGTGTAAATAAGGGATATCCGGGTGAGAGACGCTGATGTGCGGCTTAGCAGGTGCCTTACACGTGCATTCAGTCACGTGCTATTGTACGAGAGCATCTAATGGTAGATTTGTGTTGTGAGATGCGGTCCCGGATATGCTGGGTGGTTTCCCCCACATATCCGAGACCGCATGGGCATTTGATTAAGTATACTACGAAACTGGAATCACATGAGAAGTACCCTTTGATAGGGTATCTCTTCCCTGAACGAGGGTGTGTAAAAGAATCACCTTTAGTAACATTTGAACATTGTGGGCATCCCAAGCAAGGGAAAGTCCCTCGGCGTGGAGTGGCCAACGTTCGTTGAACGGGTCCTGTTCGGGTTGACCCGATATCAGCCTTAACCAGATAATCCCGGATATTGCGGGCCCTTTTGTAACAGCATAACAGCGCGTAAGAAAATTCTATAATTGTTGGGTAAGATTTCTGCAAGAGGGGCCAATGTTGCTGGATGCTTTTATAGATAGCTTTACTAAACGGGTGATACGTATTGACAAATGTGACCTGGGGAGTTTTAATCTTGGTAGGGGTACTTGTTGTTTTATTACACAGGAGATCGATAGGATAACCTCTCTGTTGAAACTTAGAATCCATTTCTGTATGTCTCCTATATCTGAACCGACTCCCTTTTATCTTCCCTTGCTATAGTTTTGGAAAGGATCCTTACCCCTCACATACCAAAAATTACGTCATATCTAAAAGATACTATGCATTTTCTGACTACCATTAGTGCATTAGGCTCCATTCCAACTACCAGCACATTATTCACTATAGACGTCAATAGTCTATACACTTGTATAGACCATGAAAGGGGAATCCAGGCAACTTATCATTTCTTAAATATCCACACTGACTATACAGCAGATCAGATTCAATTTTGCATAGATTTACTCACTCTCATCCTTAAGAAAAACTACTTTCTCTTCGAGGATCAATTTTTCCTACAAAAGAGGGGTACCGCGATGGGCTCCAATGTAGCCCCCCCTTATTCTAACATTTTCATGGCCGAGTTTGAAAATCACCATATATATACCCATGTCTCCTATCAAACACATATACTTTACTGGAGACGTTTCATAGACGATATTTTTATGATCTGGACTGGCACGGATGTTCAACTTACATCATTCTTTGAATATATTAACACAAGGGTTCCCAATTTAACCTTTACCAAACATAGTGATCCGTATTCGATCCATTTTTTGGATACCACAATTCCACTACTCAATACTGGAACACCTGAGAGTGATTTATATGTGAAACCCACAGATAGAAATAGCATTTTGTTTTACTCCAGTTGTCACCCACGACATGTGAAGAGAGCTCTCCCCAAATCACAACACTGTAGAATTGACCGGATAGTATCCAACAGTACAACAAGATATAGGAGACATACAGAAATGGATTCTAAGTTTCAACAGAGAGGTTATCCTATCGATCTCCTGTGTAATAAAACAACAAGTACCCATACCAAGATTAAAACTCCCCGGGTCACATTTGTCAATACGTATCACCCGTTTGGTAAAGCTATCTATAAAAGCATCGAGCAACATTGGCCCGTCTTGCAGAAATCTTACCCAACAATTATAGAATTTTCTTACGCGCCGTTATGCTGTTACAAAAGGGCCCGCAATATCCGGGATTATCTGGTTAAGGCTGATATCGGGTCAACCCGAACAGGACCCGTTCAACGAACGTTGGCCACTCCACGCTGAGGGACTTTCCCTTGCTTGGGATGCCCACAATGTTCAAATGTTACTAAAGGTGATTCTTTTACACACCCTTGTTCAGGGAAGAGATACCCTATCAAAGGGTACTTCTCATGTGATTCCAGTTTCGTAGTATACTTAATCAAATGCCCATGCGGTCTCGGATATGTGGGGGAAACCACCCAGCACATCCGGGACCGCATCTCACAACACAAATCTACCATTAGATGCTCTCGTACAATGCTACCTATTCCAGCTCATTTCCAGACAATGTCCCACACGGTGTCACAATTAAGATTCCAGGTAATTGATCACATCCCATTAAATAGGAGAGGTGGTGATCGTGTATTAAGATTGAAAGAACGTGAATCCTATTGGATTCACACACTACAGACTCTCACACCAGAAGGTCTCAATAGAGAGTATGAAACCCAATACCGATAAACATTATATTATTAATATGTTTTATTACTACTGCCAATATTATGGTCAGATTGGTTTATTATATTTATATCTCATAATTCTCCCTTTTTTCTTTTCCCCTTTCTTTCCCACAGGTTAATACCTAAAGTAGGGGTGATAAAATTGTTCTTTCTGCCTAAATAGGGGATTTCAGCTATCCCTTTTCCCCCCTTTAATGCCAGGCTGCCCTAGCTTCTTATCATATTGCAGTTTCTCGCTTTCTAAACGTGGTGCGCATGAGCAAGAATCCCCGTGCGGTCCACAGTGCGTTCCAATAAGCGGAAGTAGTCATCACAGGCGCCGGAAGTCGCACAATAGCACGTGACTGAATGCACGTGTAACGCACCTGCTAAGCCGCACATCAGCGTCTCTCACCCGGATATCCCTCATTTACACAGCGCATATATAATAGCGCCATGACGGATCACTTCACGCACTGCCCTGAGCACCGGCACATCCCCTTTGGAGGCTCCGTTCTCTACTATACCAGGTATGCTTGACTCATAAGTACACTTCACCCTATTAGGTTGTATTCATACCAGCAACCATATAATCTTTATGATTGTCTTCTACTTTTCTCTAGTATCCCTCTGGTCCAACCAGCAAATGTCTATTTGAGCCAGTAAGTCCCTTTCCAAACCTCTCTGTACTTCACAATTTGTATTAATCATGGATTCCCTCTTTTGCCACATATGTTCATTCACTTTGATTTTCCATTATGTGAGATGACCAGTTTACCTCCATTTCACCCGTTTTTTCATTCAGAATGACCTTGTTTTATATATTATGAAATATTATTGTATATTATGCATCAATTCTGCTTATTGTGTATTATGTATTCACTTTCCCTTTCCCCCCGCCTCCCCCTTTTTTTTCCCTTTTCTTCTCTTTTTAATTTGCATCACTTGTTTTTTCATAGAGTAAACCTTGACAAAGACCTACATAGGCCGAAACGTTGGTCCATTATGTTGTTTGACATTTTTACCTCTGAGCACCCACTTCACAGTGAGCGACCCCTCATTTATTATTGAATAAGAGTGGGTAGTCACGTGACAGTGACCGAAAGTAATCTGTATGCATACTTCCGACCACATTCCAACTAGACTTGCACGGCCTCTCAATACAAGTAGGTTGAGTGAGTCCGAGAAAGTCTCATTGGCATGTGACTGTATGTAGGCAAATCGCATACTTGCTGTCATGTTACTAACCGCTCTTGCCAGCAGCACCGGAGAATCTTGACAGTATGTGGTGTGCACCCTGTGAGGATTCAGAAGTCTGCAGATACACAGAGTGACTACAGACTTTCGTCCCAAACCTGGACAACCATTTTAATATGGTAACTGAGATGACTCTTCAAATCCGCAGAAGGACCCCATAAAAATCAATGTGGCCCCTCTGCTTCTGGTGGAAACAAGAATGCCCAGGATGCTAATTATAAAATAATGAACTAAAAAGTATCTGTTCAATTTTTCTGTTCTAAATGGAACTAGCAAAGAGAAAACATAGGTGAACAAAGTGCACATAATGTTTTAGTGCAATTTATTAATTTATTTGATTTCCTATTACATGAACTCTCAATGTATCAATTCAATTTATTTGATCATATCTGTTTTTTTTTGCTACAGGCTATCTATTATCTTATTATTTCATCCAGGCTGTGACTATAGTATACAATTATTTGCTTTGGTCTAACATAAAGAATTCATTTGTTTTACTGAAATTTAGTGTTTTAAACTATTTAGGCTCTGTTTATATCTTGCTTTTGACTTAGTCAGTGTACAGACTGGGGAGGCTTCTAACTCATATGCTTACTGTAGCCATAGGCAGCTATTGAACCCATATATGCCAAAGCAGCGTGCTCAGTTTTGCTTTTCAGTACAGAGGCATATCAAAAATTTCACCTACTAACACATTGTAAAATAAAATCAAAAATATTAAATATTTAGAAAGTAAATCGATATCCAAGCTTATCAGCTTATGTTAACTCCCCAATGTATCCGCTCGTTCCACTGGACACCACCATTCTTACCCCTAACCTACACAGAACTCTTATACTTATCCATTGAACCCTTCACTGCCTTCCATCTAACTCCATCCAATTCCAAATTATCAAGACACCTCAATAAGTAGTTATGCATTGTTACAATTTTTAAGCTTAAGGACCTGGACAGGTTGTCTGTACGTTCAAGACACTCTGTTCTTTTAGGTTTAATGAGCTGTGTCTTAAAAAAAAAAGTGGCATCAAACTATGTTTTGTCTTTTTTGGTCTGATGTTGAGTTTGGATACAAACTGCAATAGTATAATTGTATACTAAAAAATAATGACATGAGATATCCTGTACTAAGTAACGTAGTCAAATATAAAGTAGAAAGGTATTAAAACAATTTTAGCAAAGGGAGCTGCCAGCAGCGGATCTTGATGTTTTGTGATATTAACCTCATTGATAGCATGCTAACTGCATGTACTTATCATACTTAATACTAAATAAATCAAGATGTTTTGAAAATGGTATTCCCATTTTTTTCATCATTTGCGTATCATTAACATGTTTATTATTCCAGTGTTTTCTATAATTTTATGACTTTTCCTTCTTGGTGTTGATATTTTGCTGAGCAGTGTATATAAACAAATATGAAATCATGAGGACCCCAGTGAAATTTTTAAAGGGCATTCATCAGTATGATCAACCCGTCTATATGGGCATGTGGGTCATAGGAAGCTGAATAAAATGATATCTCGATATCTGCGATCCGATGTCTTATTCCAGAGAAATTGATGTTTTTCTTATTATATAAATGAGCTGTTCAGGACTATGGGCCGGACATAGATCTCCCCGAGAGCTCCAGAATTTTTTTTTTAAATGAAAGGAGACATTACCAGAGAGCAGACTGTCAGTCATTACATGTCTCACACTGGTAACGCCTCCTTTAATCTCTGGAGGCGGATTCTCAGGGAGATCTATGTCCTTCCCAGAGATCTTAACAGATCATTTACATATGAAGAAAAACAATGGATTTCTATGGAATAAAACATCAGATCGTAGATATCAAGGTATCATTTTATTCAACTTTCTATAACCTACATGCCCATATAGACGGCTCCGGATGGACGATCCTACTGACAGATTCCCTTTAAGCTGTATTATATGTATACTACTGTACATATATTTTAATCAAAATGTTACTTTAAAGTAATAAAATCTAATACACTGGACGATCATACAGTTAATAAAAAAAAGGCAGAAAGATGTGATGCCTTTACTCACAATCTACATGTTCCACCTCACATCACTTGGATGCCGCAATGCATCTTAATTAATGAAATGAAGCAACTTTGAATTCTGATTCTGCAATTAGACGTCCTTCCATCTGTTTCATGCTTCCTTCTAACTGACCTTATGTAAGTTGGCAAAAAGCAGGAGACAGGTGAAAGGGATCGGATGGCATAGGGGTTCACTCGGCTATTTGCAAAGCTAATTGCTAATATTTTATGGACATTGCAACATTAAAACAATATTATTTTTAAATTCATTTAATTTAAATTTTCTAAAATCTCATATATCCTGGTTAAATCAATGATTGACACCTCTCACTTGTAAATAAATACCAAAGTGTCCAAAGTTGGAAGCTGAAGCATTCTGAACATTTCAGTGCTGAATTTAAAAAAAAATGTGACTTTAAAATACTCTGCTGATATTAAATAAAATCATGCTGCGGCATCGCCTGCATTCTGTACACAGGCTGTAACGCAGCTATGCCGTTACATCTTATTTAGGTGGGGTACATTGGCTAAGGTACTGTAGACTGAACTGTAATACCAGGAATAACCAACATATTATGTGTGGTGCTGTGCCTAGCTAACCCATCTCGCTGCTTGACCATTAAGAGTATGTTCACACATCGTGTTTTTCCCGCAATTTTGCTGTGAAAATGCAGCATTTTACTGTCCCGGCAAAGTGAATGACATTTCTGAAGTCTCATGAACATGTTTTTTTTCCTTGCAGATTTGAAGCAGTTTCAGATCCGCAGCATGTCAATTCTTTCAACGTTGTTGGAGTGTTTCTCGTCCATTCAAATGAATTGAAAAAAAAAACACATAAAAAAGGCATCAAAAACAAACCCAAAAGTAAAAAAAAAATGCACAAAATGTTTTTTTATGCAGCATTTTTTCTGCTAAGAGACAAATACTTAACGTCTGCACATACCCTTAATGACAGTCTGTTAAGGGATTTCATACATCATCGCCGTAAAAATACAAGTATGTATTATGAGGCTGCTCAAACTGCTGTCCACCCCGTCAATCTGATCTAATATTAGAGATACCAGGAGTGCTGAGATAAGAAGAGACTGCTCACACCACTGTCCCCCCTGTTTTTCTGAACTAAAACTGGAGACACCAGGAGTGCTGAGGTAAGAGGACACCACTCACATTGCAGTCCTCCCTGTCTGTCTGATTTAATACTGGAGATAACCAAAGGTGCTGACGTACCAAGGGGCTGCTCATACTGCTGTCCACCCTTCCTTTCTGAACTAGTAGTAATAATGATATCAGGAGTGCTGATGAAAGAAGATGCCGCTCACATTGCTGTCCATCCTATCTTTCTGATCTAATACCAGAGATAGCAGGCATGCTGAGGTAAGAAGATGCTGCTCACACTGCAGTCCACCCTGTCTGCGTGATCTCATACTTGAACTCTTTTCTTATGTAATCTAATAATTGTGCACACTACTGTCCACCCTGACTTTTTGATTTAATACTGGAGATATCAGGGGTGATGAGGTAAGAGGCCGCTCACACTACTGTCCACCTTGTCTTTCTGATCTAATGTTGAAGATACCAGGGGTGCTGAGGTAAGAAGAGGCTGCTCACACTGCTGTCCACCCTGTCTGTGTGAGCTCATACTTGAACTCTTTTCTTATGTAATCTAATAATTGTGTACACTACTGTCCACCCTGACTTTTCGATTTAATACTTCAGATATCAGGGGTGATGAGGTAAGAGGCCGCTCACACTACTGTCCACTTTGTCTTTCTGATCTAATGCTGGAGATACCAGGGGTGCTGAGGTAAGAAGAGGCTGCTCACACTGCTGTCCAACCAGTTTTTCTCATCAATTACTGGAGATACCAGGGGTACTGAGGTAAGAAGAGGCTGCTCACACTGCTCTCCCCACTGTCTATCTGATCTAATACTGGAGTTACCAGGGGTGCTGAGGTAAGAAGAGGCAGCTCGCACTGCTGTCCACCATGTCTCTCTGTTGTAATACTGGAGATACCAGAGGTACTAAGGTAAGAAGAGGCTGCTCACACTGCTGTCCACCATGTCTATATGATCTAATACTGGAGATACCAGGAGTGGTGAGGTAAGAAGAGATGACTCACACTGCTGTCCACCCTGTATATGTGATTAAGTACTGGAGATACCAGGGGTACTAAGGTAAGAAGAGGCTGCTCACACTGCTGTCCACCATGTCTATCTGATCTAATACTGGAGATACCAGGAGTGCTGAGGTAAGAAGAGACTGCTCATACTGCTGTCCATCCTGTATATGTGATCAAGTACTGGAGATACCAGGGGTACTAAGGTAAGAAGAGGCTGCTCACACTGCTGTGCACCATGTCTATCTGATCTAATACTGGAGATACCAGGAGTGCTGAGGTAAGAAGAGACTGCTCACACTGCTGTCCACCCTGTATATGTGATCAAGTACTGGAGATACCAGGGATACTGAGATAAGAAGTGACCGCTCACATTGATTTCCATCCTGAATGCTGCTATGAGCTGGAGATATAATATACCACATATGATCTTCAGGTCACAGAAGATGATCTTCCTACTGCAAATGCTAACATGCACCCATCCTACTAACATTTTATGGTATGTTTCTTTCTGTTTAACAAGGTGGTGATCAGTTTAATGCGCATTTATTGTGATTATCTCCTTAAACAAAAAAAATAAAATAAAACAGTTACGGATCTAAGATAATACAGAAGAAAGACGCATTTTATTTTTACATATACCGTAGTTAGACTACATGTCTTTTTCCTTTAAAAACTGTGTGGAAGTGTACAGAGAAGAATTGATGCTGCTCTGAAGGCAAAAGGAGGCCTAACAAATATCGATTTGGTTTAGATTAATTTCTCTGTTGCTCATTCACTCTGCATTTTGATAATTTATAAAAATAACACTTCTATTTTTTTAAATATTCCTACTTTGCTGCATTCTTCTACACCAGCCTAAAAACTTTTCACGGTACTGTAAATATAATGTTGAGCTTCATAAAGGTGTATGGCGTAGGGTATAAGGTAACACCGGAAAATAGGAAAACCTCAGCAGCACACATGCAATATAGTAGACAAAGTGTATACTAGTAAAATGGTTATTAACTGTATATAAATACAAGGATGTCCCCCCCTTCTTCCACCCATTTGGATGTAAACTTACCATGTATTTCCTTGCTAATAAAGATATATTTTTTTATTAATCCACCTCTCCCCTCACTACTCTGCCTCTCCGCTCTGCAAATCCTTTCATTGGTTTTCAATTACCCAACGGATACAGCTTAAACTACTAACAGTGACCTCCATAGCCATCCATAATCTGTCTTCTCAATATATCTCCGAAAAAATCTCCCGATATTTTCCCACACCTAATCTCCGGGCCTCAAAAGAATTCCTACTTCCTCGCCCAATCACCTTCAAAACTTCTTTAGAACGTTCCCCATTTTCTGGAATTTTATGCCCCAACATGTTTGATTGTCTCCCAACATTTGGATCCTTCAGACAGAACTTTGAAACCCATCTCTTAGAGAAAGCTTACAGCCTGCAATGACCAGGCCGCCACCTCACCAACACCGGAGTTGCTGCAACCCCCCCAACCTACTGTCTCCTCCCTATTTCCCTGTAGGCCAGAAATGGGCAAACTGCAGCCAGGTGGCCACATCCGGCCCTTTGGCTGTTCCTATCAGGCCTGGGGAAAGAGACAACAAAAGGGCTGAAAGCAGTGGCTCGAAGATTGTATGCCACGGCTGCCCTCCCCACCTCCGTCTGACGTCTCAATTTCACCGCTATCCGCTTTAGGGGAAGCTGTTGATCATACAACCCCTGGCAAAAATTATGGAATCACCGGGCTCGGAGGATGTTCATTCAGTTGTCTAATGTTGTTGAAAAAAAGCAGATCACAGACATGGCACAAAACTAAAGTCATTTCAAATGGCAACTTTAGGGCTTTAAGAAACACTAAAAGAAATCAAGAAAAAAATGTGGTACTCAGTAAGGGTAATTTTTTTCAGACCAAGCAGAGGGAAAAAATTATGGAATCATGAAAAACAAACACACAAAAGAACACTCCAATACATCACTAGTATTTTGTTGCACCACCTCTGGCTTTAATAACAGCTTGCAGTCTCTGAGGCATGGACTTAATGAGTGACAAACAGTACTCTTCATCAATCTGGCTCCAACTTTCTCTGATTGCTGTTGCCAGATCAGCTTTGCAGGTTGGAGCCTTGTCATGGACCATTTTCTTCAACTTCCACCAAAGATTTTCAATTGGATTGAGATCCGGACTATTTGCAGGCCATGACATTGACCTTATGTGTCTTCTTTCAAGGAATGTTTTCACCGTTTTTGCTCTATGGCAGGACGCATTATCATCTTGAAAAATGATGTCACCATCCCCAAACATCCTTTCAATTGATGGGATAAGAAAACTGTCCAAAATATCAATGTAAACTTGGCCATTTATTGAAGATGTAATGACAGCCATCTCCCCAGTGCCTTTACCTGACATGCAGCCCCATATCAATGACTGTGGAAATTTGCATGTTCTCTTCATGCAGTCATCTTTATAAATCTCATTGGAACGGCACCAAACAAAAGTTCCAGCATCATTACCTTGCCCAATACAGATTCGCGATTCATCACTGAATATGGCTTTCATCCAGTCATCCACAGTCCACGATTGCTTTTCCTTAGCCCATTGTAACCTTGTTTTTTTCTGTTTAGGTGTTAATGATGGCTTTTGTTTAGCTGTTCTGTATATAAATCCTATTTCCTTTAGGCGGTTTCTTACAGTTCGGTCACAGACATTGACTCCAGTTTCCTCCCATTTGTTCATTTGTTTTGTTGCGCATTTCCTGTTTTGGAGACATATTGCTTTAAGTTTCCGGTCTTGACGCTTTGATGTCTTCCTTGGTGTACCAGTATGTTTGCCTTTAACAACCTTCCCATGTTGTTTGTATTTGGTCCAGATTTTAGACACAGCTGACTGTGAACAACCAACATCTTTTGCAACATTGCATGATGATTTACCTTCTTTTAAGAGTTTGATAATCCTCTCCTTTGTTTCAATTGACATCTTTCTTGTTGGAGCCATGATTTATGTCAGTCCACTTGGTGCAACAGCTCTCCAAGGTGTGATCACTCCTTTTTAGATGCAGACTAACGAGCAGATCTATTTTGATGCAGGTGCTAGTTTTGGAAATGAAAATTTACAGGGTTATTCCATAATTTCTTCCTCAGAATTGTGTGATTTCAGAATTTTTTCCCTCTGCTTGGTCTGAAAAAAAATACCCTTACTGGGTACCACATTTTTTTTCTTGATTTCTTTTAGTGTTTCTTAAAGCCATAAAGTTGCCATTTGAAATGACTTTAGTTTTGTGCCATGTCTGTGATCTGCTTTTTTTCAACAACATTAAACAACTGAATGAACATCCTCCGAGCCCGGTGATTCCATAATTTTTGTCAGGGGTTGTAGTACGAGAGCCAAATAACAGAAGCTGTATAATTTACTGCTTTTTATAAGCTTTATAAAAATCAATAAATTGTATGGTTTTATCTGTTCAATAATAAGTAATAATAATATAAAATAATAATAATATGTTATTGACAAAATTGAACAGAATTTCAACGTATTGTTTGGGCCCTCCACAACAGTCACGGTCTCTCATGTGGCCTCTTAGGAAAATTAATTGCCCAACCCTGCTATAGACTGTAAGCCCACGAGGGCAGGATCCTCTCCCCTCTGTACCAATCTGTCATTGTTAGTTTGTTCTCTGTAATCTACATTTGTATTTTGGAAGTAACTCTTCTCATGTATAGCACAAGGGAATCAATGGTGCTCTAAAAATAAGTATTAATAATACATTATTTTTATATGTATCGCATTGCCTCTCTGCACTTTTTTATGTAGGATTTCAACTTACGGTAATTCTTTGGCCAGAATTCACTCTATATGCTCCATGAGGGTCGTACATGCACTAATAGTTTACCAGTGCGTGTATCTTGTGTATGTTTAGATTTCTCATACAGAACAACAAATTATATTTCATGTATATAGTTTGTTGTTCATAAAAGCCTCAGAGCTTCCGTCGGAGTCATGAGGACCAACAAAGAGTTGTTCCCTTTTGGTTAAGCCAAAGAGCGATTTCCTTACTTTGCTTCATTACAGGCAAGTAACCTGGGAAATACATGGCTGATTTGATTTACCGCCAAATTGTGTATAAAAATACATGTTTATTTCATCTTCTAATTTGATGATCAGTGACTGTACATTCCCACACAGAGCTGATGTTATTCTGCTGCAGGAAACAGCTGGAAATTCATGAAGTGAAAGAATCTTGCTTTTCTAGCCCCAGAGATGAATTTCATTCTGAAAGTGTATTTTTTAAGTTCTGAACATGCAGATTAATAATTCAGTGATACACCTTCGGAGTAAGGTTTAATATAATAAAATCCCACAACCACATGCTGATAAGGGCATCATTGCAGTTGGCTCCTGGGCAGCTCCCAGTTAAATTGGCTTGAGCCCAGGAGCTCATAAACCTAACAAGATATGGGAGAACAGCTGTCCAAGGGTATAAGTGTATTACACAGTCGGAACTGGTCCTATTTGTAGAGAAATTAAATTATGAAATATGTGACGCTGGACCAGCGGAAACTTAGAAATTTATTGTTTCAAAAATCCGAGCTAACATTTGGCACAAAAACTCAACTATAAAACCACTGTGCAGATGTGGAACAGAATTGATCATAGTTTACCTATAGTTCTAGAAGAACGCAAGTAACCACTGACAAATTGCAGGTGTTTTACATATTTTCTTCATTAAGGTTTAAAAGTGTTGCCCATCTCAACAAGTTAACAGCTATCTATTAGAGATTAGTGAATCTTTTAAAATTTGAATTTGACGATTTAGCTGAATCTTCCCCCAAAAAATATTTTACGGTGATATATTTGTGCAAATCTCAATACTGGAAATTGCTTGGAAAATACACGTAGGGGAGAGGAGAAAGAGTACTCTGTTGACAGTAAGAGCCTGTACTCTACAGGAAGAAGAGAGAGGACTCCACTGGCCATAGGAGCTTACACTATACAGGAGAGAGAGAGGACCCTGCTGACCATAACAGCTTACACTCTACAGGAGAGAGAGAGGACCCTGATGATAATAAGAGCTTACACTCTACAGGAGAGAGAGGATTATGCTGAACATAAGAGCTTACACTCTACAGGAGAGAGAGAGAGGACCCCGCTGACCATAAGAGCTTACACTCTACAGGAGAGAGAGGACTCTACTGACCATAAGAGCTTACACTCTACAGGAGAGAGAGGACACCACTAACCATAAGAGCTTACACTCTACAGGAGAGAGAGGACCCCGCTGACCATAAGAGCTTACACTCTACAGGAGAGAGAGAGGAGCACACTGACTATAAGAGCTTACACTCTACAGGAGAGAGAGGACCCCGCTGACCATAAGAGCTTACACTCTACAGGAGAGAGAGGACTCCACTGACCATAAGAGCTTACACTCTACAGGAGAGAGAGAGAGGACACCACTAACCATAAGAGCTTACACTCTACAGGAGAGAGAGGACCCTGCTGACCATAAGAGCTTACACTCTACAGAAGAGAGAGGACCCCGCTGGCCATAAGAGCTTACACTCTACAGGAGAGAGAGAGGAGCACACTGACTATAAGAGCTTACTCTCCACAGGAGAGAGAGAGGAGCCCGCTGCCCATAAGAGCCTGCACTTTATAGGCGAGTGAGCAAGAAGATCACATTGATCATAAGAGCTTACACATAAGAGAGAGTTACCCAATGACACTGGAAATGGTAAACCACTCTGCAGTACAAACTGTCCACCACTGTACAAGGTGTGATAATTCACTAGATGTCATAGCTGCAGGGCATTATGGGAGTGGTAAAGGCAGCAACACAAAATTAGGTTAGACTGCTCTCTGATGCTTCAGCAGTGTGGGAAATGGTGGCGGGCAAGGGTTTTTTTTGTGTGAACTGTGAATGGAATCTCAAAATGTTTGAATTTATGAGAAACTGCAAATTGCAGGAAATTCAACTCTTTTGCAGATCGATCTGCTCATCTCTACTATCTATGATGGCTGTGAATGTGTACCAAAAGTCCATTTATTGTGTATGGGAGACAGCTTGGCTATCTCTGGCAGTCCCATAGACAACAATTATAGGGGGGTTGTGCAAGTGCAGGTATTACTCAATTTTAATGGGTGGCTACCGACACTGGAGCTCCTGAAAGCAACCACCAGTCATCACTTATCCTTTTAACCCTTTTAAAGTAGTGAAAGGAGTCGTCCTATTGTGTACATATCTGATAGATACAAGTACCAACAATGGGGACCACTTCTGACTTAGTGCCCCATCTTGCAAAGCTGGGAATATTAGGAGTTTTGAAAATTGCTGAGCATGGTACAACCAACATCTATCAATCATTTATGGCATATCCTGTACTTAGAAATATAAAAGGTTAGTCCTTCACACAAGGGTATGCTATTAATCCAGAATGGTGATGCTGAACACTCTCCACCACTTCAAAACCAGGAAATATAATGTCTTATGTGAATTGAGCCAGATTTGGCATATTTAACCACTGTCAGCACATTAGAACAGTCCCACCTTCCGAATCAAATGTTGTCAGCGTCCTGCTAATTTTTATGATGTAAACTGCTGGTTGAGAAAATATTTAGTGCAAAACCACCAATAGATCAAGATTAGTGAAGAGCGAGAGAGCTCATCACTACTCGTTACTCGCCCGAGCATCACTGTGCTCGAGATGCTCGTTACTCGGCGAGTAGTTTTTTAAAGCTTGGGCGGAAGCTCGAGTCCCCGTCCCACATGTTTGATGCTTTTTAGACAGCCAATAAACATGCGGGGATTGCCTACCAGTCACTATAATGCTGCAGCATTGTTGTCACGCAAGGTGTGTGAAAGACTAAGTGCAACACAAAGGGAAGGGGGAAAGGGAGCCCATACTCTAGGGAAAGGGGGGAGTGGAGACCTTCTAGGTGGATCTGATATCACCCTGTCTGCACTAACATCCCTGTATTGGTTCCTCATTAATCGCTGCATGCAAACCTAAACCCTGTATTTTCCTAGCGCTTGGCCCTAGGAAGCACAAGTCAATCCCCACTAACAACTAAAGACAACAAGGGAGACAAACATGGGAGAAAGTAGCTTAGCTTTCGCTGACTTCAGAGAGATAACTCAGAGCATCCTCCTAGCACCACAGAGGAAGATAGCAGTCTGAGCTCCAAGGATTCACAAGGAAACATGTGAGTGTCACCGACACCTTCCTGCTGCAAAGTGAAACTATTTAAACACCCAGGCCAGGGTGTCAATTAGCAGGAAGGAGGTAGCCGCTGGGTCCTAAAGTGAAACAGCTAAGAAGTTGTCTGTAATGCCAAACAAAGAGATCTTCTGCAACCAACTGTGGGGCAACTGTCTGTCACATCTGACACTCCCACGACACATGTTGGTAGTGGCATTACTGTGATTAGCAGGCTGCATAGCGTCATTGGGTCTATATAAGACCCGGGACCCTATGGTCATCACAGTCTACCCCAGAAACAGGCACAGCAGGGAGAGCTGCGCTGAGCGAGGGAGAGAACTTTACCGGCATTTAGGCAGGGAATCCACACAACTTTTATTTCTGTAATCTGCAACAAAAGACCTTATTAGGGCTCATTCTATTAAATATTAATACTGCTGTTAGCAGTAGTTAGGGAGAGATTGTGGAGAGATATGGTAGGACAGGATAGGGTTCATTGCACATCCTTTCTTCTGCTGGAACTCATATCTAATAGCCCCTGTCAGGCCTACTAATATTCTTTTTGCTCTTAATCCTTCAAATTGTTGTGAAAAGAGATATTATACGCCATTTACACTGCTCAAGTTTTGCATTAAAAGCATACAGCCAGACTTGGTTGATTGGAATAGCATCGCTATATAGTGCAAGCAGTGAATAAGTCCATCTGAGATATGCTAAATTTGCTGCGATACAAATACTAAAAACTGTTCTTAGCATTGAAATATTATACGCCATTTATAAAGTCTATCTAAGGTGGGCAAATTTTACAGCGATAAAAATACTGTACAGTTTTCTCAGCAGCAAAATATTCTGCAGCATTTATACAGCTCCATTTGTGCGCTAAAAGCATACAGGCAATCTTGGTTGGTTGCAATAGCATGGCTATATAGTGCAAGCAGTGAAAAAATTCCATCTGAGGTGTGCTAAATTTGCTGCAATACAAATACTGCAATGTTTTCTCAGCATCAACATTTTCTAAGCTATTTAAGCTGTACCAGTGCGTTGAAAACATAAATCCAGACTTGGCCAGTAACCAATAGCATCACTATATTGCTACTGCAGTGCAACAAGTCCATCTGGGGTGCGCAAATTTTACTGCGATAAGAATCCTGCAAAGTTTTTTCAGCAGGGAAATATCATACATGATTTAAAATGGGCAAGACGCGTGGTAAGGGACAGGGAAGTGGACGTGATGTAGATGGGAGCACAACAAACACACACATCATGTCAACCTAGCTTCCTGTCCCACTTTTTAGGGGGGCACGGAACACAACTCTTTAAGCCAGACCAGTGTGAAAAGGTTGTTGGTTGGATAGCAGATAATGCTTCCAGTCAGTTTGCCAGCACCCCCCTGTCTTCCACACGGTCCATTCTCAGTAGCTGAGTCTGGACCACATAATCCTCACCCTGATCCTCCTTCCTCCCAACATGCCGAGTACCCAGAGACAACTGATCCCATGCTTGGACACTCCGAAAAGCTGTTCACATTCCCATTTAAAGATTTTCGCCTCTCGTCCGGTCCACTTCAAGCGGGACATGAGGAGATCTCATGTAGTGATGCCCAAATATTTGAGTAGCCATGGTAACAAGAAGGCAGAGGTGGGAAAGTGCAATTAAAGTCGCAAGAGGTAGAAGATGATGAGACACAATTGCCAACAAGTGAGGTTGTTAAGTCAGCAAGTCAGGAGGAGGACCAGGGTGCGGTAGTGGAAGACGAGGTGGTGTATGATGAAGTCGCTGACCCAACCTGGGAAGGAAACATGCAGCGCGATGACAGCAGAGCAGAAGGAGAGGGATCTGCAACACCACAAAAGGCAGGAAGAGGCAGTGGGGTGGCCAGAGGTACAAGGCGGCCAACTTTTCCCCAGAACACCAATACGAGGGAAGTTGCCAGTCCAAAGACTAGGTCTTCCCGAGCCTGGCACTTTTTTAAAGACTGTCCAGTTAACCCAAAAAAGACTATTTTCAACATCTGCAATGCCAGCATCAGCATGGGCAGCACGACTACCAGCCTGACCACCACCAGCATTTTAGGCAAATGACAGCAATGCACCCGGCTAGTTGGGATGAACGCAAGGGTACAGAAACAGTGTCTGCAGGTGACACCACTGCCTCTTCTCATGTTCTACGTGTACCTCAATCCTCGTCCATGATGCAGGCGAAGATGTCTCCCACCCTGCACCTTTCGTTGCACATTTGCAATCACCATCAGCAACCAAGTCCACGTCCTTGTCGCAGCACAGCATTCAGTTGTCCCTACACCAGTCCTTGGAACTCAAGCGTAAATACGCATCTACCCACCCACAGGCCACAATAGTAAATGGCCACATTTTATGTTTAGGCTTGTAGAAACAAAAACTTTAAGCAAACTCATGACGGCCGCCGTCCCTTGGTACTCGGTCGCCAGCCGACACCATTTCTCCTGGTGTGCCGTCCCGGCCTTACACAAGCACGTGTCTCATAACATCACCCATGCACTGAACAATGCTGTTACTGGGAAAGTCAACTTAAACACGGACATGTGGACAAGTGCTTGTGGCCAGGGATGCTAAATTTCCATAGCGGCACACTGGGTGAATATTGTGGAAGCCGGGAACCTGGGACGGAACACGTGCTACCGACGCCGAGGATTGCAAGCCCTGGTTCAATCAGGGCTGCCCCCACCTTCTACAGCAGTTCCCGCACCTCCTCCATCTCCAAAACGTCAACATCAGTCGCAAAACAGGCTCTGCAGAAGCTTGTCTGCTTAGGTGAAAAAAACGCACACCGCCGCAGAGTTGCTAAAAGGTCTAACAGACCAAATTGATCTGTGGCTGTCACTGCTGAACCTACTGCAAGGCATGGTCGTGTGTGACAATGGCCGCAACCTGGTGGCTGCTCTGAAGCTTGGCAACCTTGTACACATACCATGCTTGGCCCACGTGCTCAACTTAGTTGTTCAGTGGTTTCTCAAAACCTACTGAGATCTGCCTGTCAGCTACATCTTCCACCACCCTGGCAGTGTTTCAGCAGCATTTGCAACTTTCAGCTCACAGACTGCTGTGCGATGTCACCACGCATTGGAACTCAACGTTTCATATGTTGGCACAAGGCTTTGTAAGCAGCAGAGGGCAGTTGTTGAATACCAGCTCCAACATGCCCATTGGTATTCCAGTCAGCCTCCGCTTATATGAGCTGATGAGTGGCATGGGTGTCTGACATCTGTGCCATTCACCAAAACTTTGACGACTCGACTAAGATAGTGAGCGGCGATGACGCCATAATCAGTGTAACCATCGCGCTCTTCTGTCTACTGAAACGATTGCAGCTAACAATTAAAGAGGATGCTTTGCAGGTGGAGCAAGTTGAGATGGGGCAAGAAACTATATGTTACGCACATGCCCGGGCAGACTAGCGTGAGCGTGATTAGTGATCCCACTGTACCATGAACCGAGGAGTGCCTGGAGGGGCGTAACTAAGTATCAACCCAATCCGACCAAGGTCACACGGCGGCTCAGTCGACTCCGTGAACCAGGGAGGAACCGAGCAGAGGGACCAGGTGCTACTCCAGGTCAGACCCCGGTCACAGCTGTTGACCCACACTGGCGAATGCAGGAACAGGCAGGTTAAACTGGCATACTGACTGGTGGGTACTGGCAGGCACGGCTGGTATGCGGACAGGTGGGCACTGGCAGGCATGGCTGGCATGCAGACAGGTGGGCACAGGGAGACACGGCTGACATGCAGACAGGCGGGTACTATCAAGTAGGAACGCAGGCAGGATAGGGACCAGTACAGACTGGGATACAGGAACAGAGCCGCAGGTGCGGTATACAAGCAGAGCGGAGCAAAACCCGCAGATGCGGTGAACAAGCAAAGGAGAGCAAAACCCGCAGATGCGGTGAACAAGCAAAGCAGAGCAAAACAGAAGATGCGGTGAACAAGCAAAGCAGAGCAAAACCCGTAGATGCGGTGAACAAGCAAAGCAGAGCAAAACCGCAGATGCGGTGAACTAGCAAAGCAGAGCAAAACCCGCAGATGCGGTGAAAAAGCAAAGCAGAGCAAAACCACAATTGTGGTGAACAAGCAAAGCAGAGCAAAACCCGCAGATGTGGTGAACAAGCAAATCAGAGCAAAACCCACAGATGCGGTAAACAAGCAAAGCAGAGCAAAACCCACAGATGCGGTGAACAAGCAAAGCAGAGCAAAACCGCAGATGCGGTGAACTAGCAAAGCAGAGCAAAACCCGCAGATGCAGTGAACAAGCAAAGCAGAGCAAAACAGCAGATGCAGTGAACAAGCAAAGCAGAGCAAAACCCGCAGATGCGGTGAACAAGCAAAGCAGAGCAAAACCGCAGATACGGTGAGCAAGCAGAGCAAAGAAAAACCCGCAGATGCGGTAGACAGGACAGGGCTCTGTTCACATGGAACAGACTGGAAAACACAAGAAGATAGCTGGAACACAGGAGTTAGATACAGAGGGAGAGAAACAGAACGAGCAGAACCAGATACACACAAGGTACTTACAATGAAGTAGCGAGTGGACACAAGACTCACAAACAGAAGTATAGAGTCAACGAGTTGGAGTTAGGTGCAGGTTCAGATACTGCAAGAAAGAGGGAAGATACAGACATAGAGACAAAGAAGTAACAGACTAGGACACTGTTCAGTCATGATCTGAACCAGGAGCAATATACAGGAACAAGCCTGGGAACTCAGCCCCCAGGGTGGCAGAAACTGATTAGAAGTCACAAGTACAGGTAGAGGCCCTGGGTACTCAGCCCCCAGGGTGGCGGACAGACTAGAGTCAGGACAGGACCTGGCAGCTCACAGTTGCACAGAACAGGCTGTAAGAAAGTGTTGCTCAGGCACCTCCTACTGGGTGGAGGGGGTTTAAGTATCCAGTGACTCACAGCAATAGGCTGGGGACGCATTAGGACTATGCACACTGTAGCTTTAAGAATCAGAAAGCAACAGTACCGACGCCCTAAGCCAGCAGACAAGATACATAAAAACAGCAGGTACTGGAGCAAAAGTGTGCAACCTGGCCTGAAAGGTAAGATTGCGGTCTTGCATGGTGGGAGATGGTAAGCCATGCAAGCACCCCGCTAGGGATGTTACACTATACAGGGTGACACTACACAGCCAAGCGTCATTTCATCTTCTCAACGTGGATTGGGTAATAATGAGGAGGAGGGGGAATAGGAGCTTGTTGCCTGTGCTACAGATGGTACTACCCACATTATCTTCATCACATCTGTTCAGTGTGGATGGCCTGAAGATGAGGAGGAGAGGTAGGAGGAGATGGACAGTTGTTCTCTTGGTGGGGACAGGGAAGTCTTGGCTGTTGACAGTCTGGCACACATGGCTGAGTTTATGTTCCTCTGCCTTTCCCATGACCCTCGCGTTGTAAGCATTTTGACCAACACCAATTACTGGTTGATCACCCTTCTAGACCCACAGGAAAACATTCCATCTCTCCTTCCCGTGGCGGAGAGGTCTACGAAAATGTTGCAGTACCAGAAGGCCCTAGTTGAAGATTTATTAAGAAAATTCCCATTAACAACGCTGGTGGCAGAGGTTACAGTTCCTTGGACAACCAAAAAGTAGACACTAGGGAGACACACACCAGATGCAGTAGAGGCAGGGAAACACTATCAAAGGTCTGAGCCAGTTTTCTCACACCCTCCCGCCTGATGCACGGGGTACTTTGACAAGGAGGGAAAAGTTTTGGAGGATGATGGAGTACCTTGCTGACCATACCAGCGTCCTCCGTGATCCCTCTGTGCCTTACAGTTATTGGGTATCCAAGCTAGACATGTGACATGAACTGTCTCTCTACGCCTTGGAGGTCCTGGCACGTATCCCATACCTCACGTTGATGAACTCATCGAGAGACTTAGACCCGTGAGGTACATTACCACCCTAGACCTGATGAAGGGCTACTGGTAGATCTCCATATCCCAAAGTGCCAAGGAGAAGATGGCCTTCTTGACATCTGATCAGTGTTTTCAATACACCCGAATGCCTTTTGGACTGCAGGGTGCCCAAGCCACCTTCCAGAGGGCCATGAATCTGATCCTAGCTCCGTATAAGGAGTATGTCGTAGCCTACCTCGATGACATTGTGATCTTCAGCTCAGACTCGGGTAGTCATCTGCCAAAGGTACAGGTGATTCTGGATGCTCTGAAAAAGGTGGGGTTTACCATAAATCTAAAAAAATGTGCCATGGGGAAGGAAGAGGCCAAATACTTAGGCTACCTTGTAGGGAGAGGCAAAATCAAGCCACAAGTAACCAAGGTCGAGCAGCCAAGTGAGCCAATCTATGACACTGCTTAAAGTCTTGTTAATGAGAGTCAATAGCAAGTGTAAAAGAATCTGTGGGAGAGGTATCAGCATAAAGTAGTAAAAAGAGAAAAGATATGGAAATGATCGGGAATGTAATATGTTTATAAACCAGTAATCAAGGCTGGATAATTACAAAGCAGGAGGGGAAACACTTTGATACTTTTGCCGTAGTGAAGACTTTGGAGGAAGCAATAGATGGAGTGGAAAACAAACAAGTGGTATTTCATTAGAAAATACAATAATGCTTGGTGAGGTTGAAGGGAAAAGAGGAAGAAGATGACAAGCAAGAAAATAAATAGATGTAATCATAGTAATAATTTACATGCCAATATCATGCCTGCAAAGCCAAACAGAAGACAGGAAATTATCCATATGGTTGCTAAAGAGTCAAAATCGACATTGTGAAAAAACCTTCAATAAGAATACATTTTAATCCTAAACACGATCTTCTGAAAATTTCTGAAAACTGTAAACTGGCGTAAAATAGCCTGAAACTAGTGTTTCATTTAAAAGCACCTGAATCTGAAAACAAAATTTCCTATTATTGTTATAATACATGCAAAATCAATTTAGTTCACAACATATACAGTTTCATTAACATTAGGATTCATATTAAGGGAGAAACAGCAGCCATATAATTGATTTGTACCAATTTACTATTTGAAAGTAATTTCTCGTGGATGGTACCAAAGGCGGCACAAAGAGATTTTAAGAAATTGTCTGGTGTTCTTCCAGAGGAGAATCAGGGCCACACTGTATATCTCCCCAAAATATAAAGAAGTATTCCCATCTGTTAATACACTGGCGGACACAGACAGAAGACGTCCTTTAGCAAGAATAATATATGGACCCTTCGCATCCAATAGTTCATCATAATGCCATAATTCCATCTTCTTTGGAGGTGGCAGTGGCCCCCTTTGCCTCTTAGGCCACTTTGCAGCTGCATAGTTTGCACCAATGATATGTTCGCCCCAGCGTTAATATTTGCCATAAATATCTGAAAAGTTAAGATTTCATTAGAGATGAGCAAATTTATTTGATTGAAATGGTCTATATACTTAAATAGACAAAAAAGTTTTGGAGCAAATGGATTTTTGTAAATTAGCGGATTCAGCAAGACGGAGGCCAGCTGGCTGCCATTTTGCTAAACCGTTAACAGCCAGCAAAAGTTTAAAAAACTTCTACTCACCTCACTTGTGCCGCACCACCGCTGCTCGTTGCTCGCCGCCCAGTCCTCAGAGACAACATCATACAAGCAAACCTTCTCAGTAGATTTGAATAATTATAAAACAAATATTGATATTTAGGCCACTGTTCACCATAACTTCTAATGGCTTTAAGGCAATGGTATACAATGGTATAGAGCAGACGTCGGCAAAATGTGGCCAGTGGGCCACATCCGACCCTTTGGCTGTCTCTGTACAGGGACAGCAAAAAAGACTTTCAAATTCTATGACATTGCCGACCTTGCTGGGGTTTGGTGCTGGCAGTGCTAGGGGTGGTGCTGACTGTACTGGAGGCAATATTAGCCATGATGGGGGGCAGTGCAGGGCTTCTATGGCAGGGTACATCTGACCTACATAGACATGTAGATAGGCAAGTCAGATGCACGCAGTATGTCACACACTGTGCTTGCACGACTGCTGAGGTTCTCAGTGTATGCGCATATGTCTGCAGGTGCTAGTTACAGTGTGTGCGCCTGCTGCCTAAGTCACCATTGCAGCACCCAGAGGACTCAACCGCACGCTGCCTGAGCAGTACATAGTCAAGTCCCCGCCGCATGATAAGTATCCATTATACATAATGAATATTCCAACATTTTTTTCCCGACCCAAAATATGATTCCGGAACAGAATGAGGCTTATTCTATCTCAGAATCTTATTTTAGACCTGGTGAAAAGAAATTTGGGCCTCATTCACATGAGACCTGTACATCCACACATGTGGAATGAATATAAGACTTATTTATTCCACATGCATGGATCCACATGTCACCTGCATGAGGCTCAAATATCTTTTCATTATAAGATGATGTAGCAAAGCCAGGTAGAACTGGGTTAAATCTTAGCACTGAAGGTCTTAATTAAATGCATCTTACTAGCTTTGACGAAGAACAAGGAACTGGGTTCACCTTGTGTCAGTCTACTGGATGAGGAATCGAGTGTTTTGAAGCTGGTGAATGACCAGCAAAAATGTGAGCTGCAGCTGGGAGAAAGACATGCCTGAGTCTCTCTCTGAATGAAGCCTGCACAGGTCAGCTAGGAAAGCTGAGCAGCCTGTGTGTTGGAGCTGCACAGCAACATGTGGAAGCTGTAGCCTATTCAGTGTGAACTGTGCACGGAGTTAAACACTTCTGTTTGGTACTTGTGGCTGCTGGAGCTCGGCTGAAGGTGATAGGGACTCTTCTGGGTGTAAAGATTGCTCTGAGAAAAAGGACTGTAATCTGTTTTGGTGAGCCCGCACTGACATACTGTATATTGTCTCCCACTGGCGACAGCGGATACTGATCGCTGCAACTGTCATGTTAAATTGTTTATGTCACAGGAGACTATGAAGGAGTCAGACCAACTCTTAAAGGGAATCTGTCACCCCCTGGGCAATATCAGACGTCTACTATGGCCATACAGGGTATAGAAAAGTAAATCTATACATACATGTATGGCCCATAACAGGGTTCTGATTGCAGAGAAATGCACTTTAATCAATTCTATTTTGCACAGGGGCCTGTGACGTGCAGGGGAGGGGGGGATATGATAATTAAGCAGAGAGGCGGGGATTAAGAGGAATAATAAGAAGATAGGTGGGGATTTCTTGGTGTCCCCTGGACGGCAAGCCTGTGGAAAAAAAGAATTGATTAAAGTGCTTTTCTCTGCAATCAGACCTCTGCTATGGGCCATACAGGTAAGTATAGATTTACTTTTCTATATCCTGCATGGCCATAGTAGAGGTCTGATATCGCCCAGGAGGGTGACAGATTCCCTTTAAATGTGTTGCAGTAACTTTAATAGTTGGACTTCCGTGCCTGTGATGCTCGACATTTTTGGGAGGTAGCACTGAGCACGCTGGCCATTGATGCATTCACGTCCTTTCTGAGACTCCATCCGAAAGATGGATTCTGATGGGATCAGCCATAGGCTGCAACATCCTTTTACCACATTGGCATGCCCTAATGGTTGTCCAGCACTACATATGATGATACCATCAGGAGAGCAGTTCTGTGTTTTCCATTTTCCCTCCATTTCCTTACACTGGTGATGCCCTATGTGCACTGCCACCTCTGCTAACAGGGATAGGTCCTAACAAGAGCCAACGCTGCATGAAGCAAATATACATTTTTGTAATTAAATGATGCTTTCCGATTATCACTTTTCTGGCCATTAGTGCCCATCCTTTTGTTAAGCAAAAAATAAAATTGATGTTAGTCACTCTCCCCAGTTCCAGCGTTGCCTCTCTCCACCACTGCTCCAGTCTCCATTCACTGGTTGAAGTGGTGCCGTCATGACTATAGCTCACATCACCACTGCTGTCAATCACTGAGCTCAGTGGATCTGCCAATATAGACAGTATGAGTTGCTGAGCTCAGTGATTGGATGCAGCATTGATGTACGCTGTAGTTGTGACTGGAGCAGCAGTGACACCACTGTTCTATGTTTTCGCCATTTGTGAATAATGGCTCTCACTATGGTTCACTGGAGTTCCAAAGCTATAGAAATGTCTTTATAATCTTTTCCAGAGTGATAGATCTCAATTACTTTGTTTCTCATTGGTTCCTGAATTTCTTTGGATCGCAGCATGATGTTTAGCTTTTGAGGATCTTTTGGTCTACTTAGCTTTGTCAGGCAGGTCCTATTTAAGTGATTTCTTGATTGAGAACAGGTGTGGCAGTAATCAGGCCTGTGTGTGGCTAGGGAAATTGAACTCAGCTTTCCAAAGATGTGATAAACCCCAGTTAATTTATGTTTTAAGGATGGGGTGGGGGGCAATCATTTTTTCACACAGGGCCCTTTAGGTTTGGATTTCTTTTTCCCTTACTAATAAAGACCTTCATTTTCAAACTGCATTTTGTGTTTACTTGTGTTATCTTTGTCTAATATTTACATTTGTTTCAGATCACGAAACATTTAAGTGACAAACATGCAAAAGAATAAGAAATCAGGAAGGGGGCAAACACTTTTTCACACTACTGTATATGATGCACATACACGCTGCAGAGCAGGCTGTCAATCATAGTGCCAGGGAATGATTACAATGCAGTCACAGAAATCAGGAAGGGGGCAAACACTTTTTCACACTACTGTATATGATGCACATACACGCTGCAGAGCAGGCTGTCAATCATAGTGCCAGGGAATGATTACAATGCAGTCACAGTATATTGAGCGGTGACCCTAACCACTCCGTGCACCGCCCCAACGATTGGATTTGCAGGGACGACATAACTTAATTTTCTCCATGTAGCCGCAGCTCCAGTAATCCAAGCAGTCAGGATTTTAATGCAATTTACCTGCAGATTAACCATATATCTGCAGGTAAATAGAGTTTCCTGACATGACAGGTTCTCTTTAAATAGGATTTCTTAATTTTGAGATCATCTTCTAAGAAAATAACGGTAATACCATCAGAACAAGTTTGCCTAACGAGAGTTTAACATCACTTTTTCGGAGATCTATTTAATACCTGTGCATCTACCAGGCAAAAAATTTGTATTGCGCTTGACCTATTAGAATTAACATGACTGTGTTTTGACGCGTAATTCATGTTTAATTTACTCCAATTACAGTCTAACTAACAAGGTTAAAAATTCCCTTCCTCTGCCATTAAAATGGATTATAGGCATTAATAAACATATTATTCAAGATTTGGAAATGCAGCTGTGTGCTTCCCACATTAAATCTCTGCCACATATTAATCAGAGGTGAAAATTCAGAACATGGTAATAGGATTTATATCCCTGACTTAAGAACACTGTCAGTTGTGTCATATTGGCAACATCTTTCCTCCAACAGAATAATTATGGTCCCCATAAAAAAATTAGATTATTGGTAGAATCCAGCGGAACCGACTATCAACTAATATGAAGGGTATAAAAGTTTACACTGACACAGTGTGCGCCCCGCACTCTACACAATATATCAGATACCCCCCTCTATATCACTGATATCCGAAGAAAACCTAGATGGGTACTGGCTTTAGCACAGTCCACTGTCAGAGTTCAGACAACACTGTAATGTATACGGAGAACTGATTGTCGGGGGAGATGTCGATTGTGCATGCTGATTTCGAACTACAAATCGGTTTGTTCTCCAGGAAATAAGCCTCCAACAGTGATGTCTATCGGCAGCTCTCTCATAGGCCGAGCGAGCTCTGCTGTGTATGGGAGAGACAGCTGAGATGGCTGGCGGACAAACGATAGGCAAAAACATTTTTCTGCCAAAAGCCATTTAATGTGTATGCCCGACTTATATATTCAGTATGCTTGCTTATATAGCACCATCATATTCCATAACGCCTATCACTAAGGATGGGTGGACCCATGGAAGTTCGGATCCGTCAGGTTTAGCTTAACTTTAATCCAAAGTTTGGTTCGGGTACCAGAACTCGACCCTGCACTCAAACCCCATATATGTCAATGGGGACCAAAACTTTGGTGCTGTAAAATGGTTGTTGTAAGGGCTAGGGGGCTGCAAAAGGAAGTAAAATGGGTATAAGAGCAAACAAATGTGGATAGTGAAATGACTTAAACATACAATAAAGTAAAATAAAAAATAATAATCTTGAACGAGGAGGCGGAGGACCAAGTGGAGGAATGGAGCAGTGCCTTGCATGTGTATTTCACTATACTTGTTAATAAATAAAATATAAAAACAACGTGGTGTTACCCCTATGTTTTAATAACCAGCAAGGGAAAGCAGACAGCTATGAGCTGGTCTTATTATGGTGGGTAGGGTCCAATATCCATGGAGGCCCAATATTAATAGGCTGGAAAGGTCCATGGATATTGACTCCTTCCCAGCATAATAAGACCAGCTCATAGCTGTCTGCTTTCCCTTGGCTGGTTATTAAAAATAGGGGGGACCCCACATTGGTTTAATTAATTTATTTATTTTACACTGTCCCTGTGCTAATCACAGCACAATGGCGGCGCCACACATGATTCAGTGTTTAAACAGACCAGGTCACGTGGTGCACCGACCAATCATAGCCATGCCAATACTTGGCATCTCTGTGATGGCTCCGTTAGTGCCCACAGCCTAAAATCTTGTTGATTGGCTGTGCTGCAGCCTTTCAACAAGCTTTATTAAAGGGGTTGTCCAGTACTTTAGATTACCCCCCAACGTATCTGTGGCGCCCCTGAGGGTTCAGTTGCCACAGAGGTACTGCACCTCACCCAGAGGTGTGGTGTCTCCTTCTCTCAGGTAAGGAGGGAGTGCTGCCCGGAACCCCAACACCCACATCAAACACTACACTGCTCCAGGCCGGCTGAAGGGGCAACATGCATGCGTAGAGCTGAGCCCTGACCTTGGCTGGAGTGGGGGGTAACCAAGAGGTAGGGGGAACCAGTAGTGGATGTGGGTGGAGGAAGCAGTTTAGGGGAGCACCCTTGAAGGAGGTATAAAAAGGGAAGCCATCTTAGGGTGGCAGTTCAGTCAGTGAGATCAGACAGTAGGACAGTCAGTGGAGAACAGTTTGGGAGCAGAGTCTCTTTAGGAGCTCTGCTCCGCAAGTAGGGCCCAGTCCTAGAGGCCCAGGAGGGGAGCAGAGGAGTAGGCTCCGATCTACAGAAGGGATCCCAGGGGGTACGGTGAGTGCAGGACGGCACCCGTACGCCCCGAATCTGTCAGAAGACAGAGGGATCGTAGGCCGCAAGAAGGGGACCGGCCCCTGGACCAGTCGTGTAACTCCAAGTCTCGGCTGGAAAAACCGGAGGCTTCTGGCTTTTATAGTTCATTTGCCAAAGCCTCATTCTAATCTCCGTGAGGGTCAAGCAGGATCGGGAACTCCAGTTAGACAGGAGGGACTTCAGAGCACCTGAGCGGGACTGAGAGTGAGGAAGCGCAGGGCAGGAGGGAGAAGACCCAGCGTGAAGACGGTCTAGAGAGGAACACGAGAAAGTGGGGTTCCGTCAGGTGCTCCTAACCTACCTGAGGAAGAGCTGAACCCCCGATCTGGTGAACGCAGCATGACGTGGGAGGCTGACACCCGTACAGTGCACCTGTGGAACTTACATAAGAACTGTGAGTAAAGACTCGGATGACTGCACCGCACTGCCTCCGTCCATTATTTCGGCTGCGCCATCTTTCCCCCTGCACTACAACGCCTAGTGCAACCAACAACACCTACACTGCCCTGGAGCTAGCTCTTCCTGTGGAGAGCCACACCATCCCTGCTGCAGTACCATCA
This sequence comes from Phyllobates terribilis, assembly GCF_046119375.1. Taxonomy (NCBI): domain Eukaryota; kingdom Metazoa; phylum Chordata; class Amphibia; order Anura; family Dendrobatidae; genus Phyllobates; species Phyllobates terribilis. The sequence continues at coordinate 209,933,068 of NW_027362767.1, read as the reverse complement.
GCTTCAGAGGACTGCTCCGCAGCGGCGGCTCCCTTTGGCCGCACTCCACAGGTGGCGTCACGAACTTTACAAATCCCCTATAAATAAAACCCCCCTTTTTGTTGACAGCCCTGGGCCAGGGACCGGGCCAGCCACCGTGATATCCCCCACCAGCATCCATAGGCCCGGCTGCCGAGTACCCCACGGCTCTGGGGGCGCGTCATCTTCCTTGTGTTCTTTAGCCCAAACAAGTCTCTTCTGCTTGTTGCTTGTCCTTAGCAGTGGTTTCCTAGCAGCTATTTTACCATGAAGGCCAGCTGCACAAAGTCTCCTCTTAACAGTTGTTGTAGAGATGTGTCTGCTGCTAGAATTCTGTGTGGCATTGACCTGGTCTCTAATTTGAGCTGCTGTTAACCTGTGATTTCTGAGGCTGGTGACTCAGATAAACTTATCCTCAGAAGCAGAGGTGACTCTTAGTCTTCCTTTCCTGGGGCGGTCCTCATTTGAGCCAGTTTCTTTGTAGTGCTTGATGGTTTTTGCAACTGCACTTGGGGACACTTTCAAAGTTTGCCCAATTTTTCGCACTGACTGACCTTCATTTCTTAAAGTAATGATGGCCACTCGTTTTTCTTTACTTAGCTGCTTTTTTCTTGCCATAATACAAATTCTAATAGTCTATTTAGTAGGACTATCAGCTGTGTATCCACCAGACTCATGCACAACACAACTGATGGTCCCAACCCCATTTATAAGGCAAGAAATCCCACTTATTAAACCTGACAGGGCACACCTGTGAAGTGAAAACCATTTCCGGTGACTATCTCTTGAAGCTCATTAAGAGAATGCCAAGAGTGTGCAAAGCCGTCATCAAAGCAAAAGGTGGCTACTTTGAAGAACCTAGAATATAAGACATATTTTCAGTTGTTTCACACTTTTTTGTTAAGTATATAATTCCACATGTGTTAATTGATAGTTTTGATGCCTTCAGTGTGAATGTACAATTTTCATAGTCATGAAAATACAGAAAAATCTTTAAATGAGAAGGTGTATCCAAACTTTTGGTCTGTACTGCATATATATATATACACACAGTATATATATATATATATATATATATATATATATATATATATATATACAGTGGTGGCCAAAAGTATTGGCACCCCTGCAATTCTGTCAGATAATACTCAGTTTCTTTCTGAAAATGATTGCAATCACAAATTCTTTGGTATTATTCTCTTCATTTAATTTGTCTTCAATGAAAAAACGCAAAAAGAATTGTCCTAAAGCCAAATTGGATACAATTCCACACCAAACCTAAAAAAGGGGGTGGACAAAAGTATTGGCACTGTTTGAAAAATCATGTGATGCTTCTCTAATTCGTGTAATTAACAGCACCTGTAACTTACCTGTGGCACCTAACAGGTGTTGGCAATAACTAAATCACAATTGCAGCCAGTTAACATGGATTAAAGTTGACTCAACCTCTGTCCTGTGTCCTTGTGTGTACCACATTGAGCATGGAGAAAAGAAAGAAGACGAAAGAACTGTCTGAGGAATTGAGAAACCAAATTGTGAGGAAGCATGAGCAATCTCAAGGCTACAAGTCCATCTCCAAAGACCTGAATGTTCCTGTGTCTTCCGTGCGCAGTGTCATCAAGAAGTTTAAAGCCCATGGCACTGTGGCTAACCTCCCTAGATGTGGACGAAAAAGAAAAATTGACGAGAGATTTCAACGCAAGATTGTGCGGATGGTGGATAAAGAACCTCGACTAACATCCAAACAAGTTCAAGCTGCCCTGCAGTCCGAGGGTACAACAGTGTCAACCCGTACTATCCGTCGGCGTCTGAATGAAAAGGGACTGTATGGTAGGATACCCAGGAAGACCCCACTTCTTACCTCGAGACATAAAAAAGCCAGGCTGGAGTTTGCCAAAACTTACCTGAGAAAGCCTAAAACGTTTTGGAAGAATGTTCTCTGGTCAGATGAGACAAAAGTAGAGCTTTTTGGGAAAAATCATCAACATAGTATGTACAGGAAAAAAAAAGAGGCATTCAAAGAAAAGAACACGGTCCCTACAGTCAAACATGGCGGAGGTTCCCTGATGTTTTGGGGTTGCTTTGCTGCCTCTGGCACTGGACTGCTTGACCGTGTGCATGGCATTATGAAGTCTGAAGACTACCAACAAATTTTGCAGCATAATGTAGGGCCCAGTACGAGAAAGCTGGGTCTCCCTCAGAGGTCATGGGTCTTCCAGCAGGACAATGACCCAAAACACACTTCCAAAAGCACTATAAAATGGTTTGAGAGAAAGCACTGGAGACTTCTAAGGTGGCCAGCAATGAGCCCAGACCTGAATCCCATAGAACACCTGTGGAGAGATCTAAAAATGGCAGTTTGGAGAAGGCACCCTTCAAATATCAGGGACCTGGAGCAGTTTTCCAAAGAAGAATGGTCTACAATTGCAGCAGAGAATTGTAAGAAACTCATTGATGGTTACCGGAAGCGGTTGATCGCAGTTATTTTGGCTAAAGGTTGTGCAACCAAGTATTAGGATGAGGGTGCCAATACTTTTGTCTGGCCCACTTTTGGAGTTTTGTGTGAAAAGATCAATGATTTGATTTTTGCTTCATTCTCTTTTGTGTTTTTTCCTTCCAAGCAAATTAAATGAAGATAAAAATACCAAAGAATTTGTGCTTGCAATCATTTTCAGGAAGAAACTGAGTATTATCTGACAGAATTGCAGGGGTGCCAATACTTTTGGCCACCACTGTATATATATATATATATATCCCCTACAAGGCTATGGGCCCTGATTCATCAAATCAATTACACTAGAATTCTAATGTACATCGCTTCAAAAAGTCTCAAAATGTTTGCACAACTCTGCTGCACAATCATTTTATGACTTTTGCTAATTTCACAACAGTTTCTTCTTGTGGCGCGGCAGGGACATGACACCAAAGCTCCTCTAATTCATAACAAGCTGTGTCAGTCTCTATGCCAGAAATCTTATTCCAGTCTGGGACTGGAATACGATTTCAGAGGTGGGCACAAAGACCCATTCATCAGATGTTCCTGACTCATTAAGAGGTGTAGCGCCGGCGTCCCTGCCCTCTGCTAGGCAGGGACGCTGTTCCCCTCACCTCCCTGCTCCGTGCCCGGCGTCCTCCTCCCGCTCTGCTGGCAGCGCGCGCTCCTTCCCGTCCACTGTGCTTAGGGCGCGCGCGCTCTCCCTCCCTCTTAAAGGGGCCGCGCGCGCCGTCCTAAGGAGTCCCCGGCCAATGGCCGGAGGACTTCACCATATATAAGGCACCTCCTCCAAAATGGAGGTGCCCGAGCAATGTTGTTGCACTGTTCACTACTCTGCTTCAGCCCTCAGGTCCCGTTGCCAGTTACCTGCCAGTTACCTGCCAGTTACCTGCCAGATTCCTGTCTGATTATCTGCTACCTGCCTGCTAGTCTGAGGTCCGACGGTCTGCCTTACTACTCCTGTCAGTCTGTCTAAGGACCAGCCTGCCCGCTCACCTGGGAGCGCACATCAGCCACCTGCCTGCTTGCCTGAGGTCCGACGGTCTGCCTTCCAACTCCTGTCAGTCTGTCTATGGACCAGCTTGCCCGCTCACCTGGGAGCACACACCTGCTACCTGCCTGCTAGTCTACCTGGAGACTCCGCCGTCACGTGCTGTGACCACCTGCCTGTCCAGTGACTCCTGCTCGCTCACCTGGGAGCGCTCATCTGCTGCCTGTCTGCTAGCCTACCTGGAGGCTCTGCCGTCACGTGCTGTGACCACCCGCCTGTCCAGAGACTTCTGCCCGCTCACCTGGGAGCGCTCATCTGCCGCCTGTCTGTTGGTCTTCCTGGAGGCTCCGCCGTCACATGCTGTGACCACCCGTTCATCCAGAGACTCTCGCCTGCTCACTTGGGAGCTCACGTCTATCATCAGCCGCCACAGGTCGTACCAACCCTTTACCTAGAGACTGCCCCGGTCACTTGCCGTGACCATCTGCCCGTTCATCCAGAGACTGCCCCGGTCACTTGCCGTGACCATCTGCCCGTTCATCCAGAGACTGCCCCGGTCACTTGCCGTGACCATCTGCCCGTTCATTCAGAGACTGCCCCGGTCACTTGCCGTGACCTCCAGCCCGTTCACTCAGAGACTGTCCCGGTCACCTGCTGTGACCTCCTGCCCGTCTTCCCTGGTCGCCACCCGCTCCCTTACAAGGACTGCCCCCTTGTATAGTAGCTCAGAGGTTCCGCCTCCCAGACCCGTTACAAGAGGCGTGCTCATCCTAATGAATAAGGAGCATCTGACTCCCACAGACGGCCTCCCAAAGATCAGAGAGAAAATCATCTGTCTTGATGAATTGGGGCCAATGTGTTTAGTTTATGGCGTCACTTTGGGCTGACAGATTATGTTTAAAAACACTTTCATCTATGTCCTCTTAATGTAGACACTTGACTCGTATCCCTGAACTTACATTTTTCTCTTTTAAAAGTCAATTTTATTTTCAAATTAATTCTCAGTACTGATAAATCTGACGTTGAGATCAAACCTGTCCTTGTAGGAATTCAACGCCTGGAAATCACATTTTGCATGCAAAAAGTTGTCATCCTTTCCATATTTTAAGGGCAATCCCACATAGGGAAATGGTTTATGCCAGACGTAACTGCACCAATTCAGAGGTTTTAGCATCTACAATGACTAATATTAAGCAGGGGGCATTCATCCGATTAAAGCATCGAATATGATCCTTCGAAAACCATGGTCACTTGTTACAAAATGGTGTAAAATAAAATAAAATGATAAGCATTATTAAAGGAGTTTTCCAGATTCAGAATATTGATAACCAATTTGATGGATAGACCATCAATATCTGAATGGTGGGGGGTTTCAACTCTCGGCATCTCTGCCAGTTTTGACGGTGACTTCTGCTTTGTTTATTGGCACGCCATCTACTATGCAGCGGCTGGCTGCATTCTCACACTCTTTTTAATGGAAAAACGTTGCAAGACGCAGCGCAGTTGCTACTATGCAGATGGCCTGTGCAGAAGACGCTGCAGCGCTCACCGAACTCCCCGGACTTTTGAGATAGATCATCGGCACGGGTATCGAAAGTTGGAGCCCAACTGGTCAAAACTGATAACCGATCCTAAAGATAGGACAGCAATATTCTGAGAAATATTAGTCTAAAATCAGTGGCAAATCTACAACAGAGGTAGACAAGGTGGCTGCATGATTTCAGTATTGCAGGTAGCGCCCCCTGGTGGTAGCGATATGCAGCTACAGTTTTAGAATAAAACCTAAGAAATAAAAAACTAAATGCGCATACACCCTTACAGCAAGTAAATAAGCAAACAGTAATAGTACATGTAAATAACATGTAGGACTTAGCACTATTTTGATCAAAAAAGCATAAAAGATATCCCACCACGACAAGGTGTTCTCATTGGTACATTTTTTGTTTGTTTTTTTCTTGGGTTTTGACTATGAGAAGGCTACAGTGTGAATGCGCTCTTATACTCTGCACGTAGACCAGCTTACAGTCTGGCTCAGGTACACCTGCATCTCACTAAATTAGAAAATCATCAAAAAGTTAATTTATTTCAGTTCTTCAATACAAAAAGTGAAACTCCTATATTCTATAGAGTCATTACAGAGAGATCTATTTCATGTGTTTATTTCTGTTAATGTTGATGATTATGGCTTGCAGCCAATGAAAACACAAAACTCATTATCTCAGTAAATTAGAATAATTAACAAAAAAAACACCCGCAAAGGCTTCATACGCGTTTAAAAAGGTCCCTTAGTCTGTTTCAGTAGGCTCCACAATCATGGCAAAAACTTTTTGTCATACAACTTTCAGATTTTTTTTTTAACCACTTAAATAAAAAATAAACTCTACATGTTTGGTGTCTGCGCACTCATACTGACTTGGAGAACTGTACTGCCGGGTCAGTTTTACCATATAATGAACATGGTAAATAAAAAACCCAAAAAACAATTGTGGGGGGTGAAGGTGTTAAGAGAATGAAATGATAAAGAAATTGAAGGCAGTTCTTAAATACTATTTTCAGAATGGATCCCTCTACTATTATACTTATTTTTTGCGTGACAAGATGTAATTTTCAAGAGTACAATTTTGACTTACAAATGACTGTGTGATCCATTTTTATTACGTGAGGTAGAATAGACAAAAAAAACAGCAATTCTTGATTTTTATAAAAACCATACACCATTTAAATGCAACTGATATATGATTGTTGATTCAATTGTGATAATACCAAATTTATGTAATTTTTCATGTTTTACTACTTTTGCACCAAAAATAAATCACTTTTTCAAACGATAATGTTTTTGGGGGGGTTGTCGTATTCTTGTACTACTTTTGGGTATGTAAAATTGTTTGACCTCTTTGAATTATTTTTTGTTTTAGGAGGGATGAACAAAAAAAAGGAATTCTTGAAAAAAAAAATGTTTTGTTTTTTTTTAGATTGGTGTTCACCCTGTGGGCCAAGTAATAATATAGGTTCATAGCACTGGCCCATACGATTACAGCGATACTCAATTTACATCGTTTTTATGCTTTGATTTTTTTAAAAAAAAAATTTTTAAGAGTATGGGTCATTGAAACAAATTCAGGACAGCACTCAGATGCCATTCGTGTGCTGTCCACTTTTCACTTTCTGCAAAAAAAATAGCTTGACAAGGGTATGCGGTCCATGTTTTTTGTATGATGACAGACTGTTAGGCCATGTTCACACATGTTGGGTTTTCAGTGGTTTTTGCTGCAGATTTTTATGCAACTGTGTTTTTTAGTACCAGCAAAGTCTATGAGAAACCAGAATTCTCTGTTCACACATCTTGTTTTTTTTTGTTGCGTATTTTGTGCCTTGCTTGGGTTTTTGGAAAATAGAGCATGTCACTTCTTTCAGCGTTTTTCACCCATTGGAAGCAATTTATTTTGTGATTAACCATCTTGTCTTGGTCACTGAGATGGTAGTTTGCATAAGGAGTGTTTAATTAAATTAGTGATGTGTAAGGTGTAAACATTGGCTAAGGTACTTGTGAGATTGAACAATACCTGTGGCCCAGGGATGTGTGAAATTGAACAATGCCCTGAGCAACTGAATGGCAGATCCCATAGTGTGAAAGTAAATAGTGTCATACAAACTCAATCAATTGCCAGTGCCTAAACTATACAACCTCCCCCACTATGCCAAAACCAGAATGAGATTTTTTTTTCACTGAACTTTATGTACATGCATAAAGAGACAAAAGGACAGTGAAAACAGATCTGAAAAAAACTCAACAAAAAATGAAGCAAAACCTGCGTTTTTGACACAGCTGATTTTCTGCCAGAGTTGGGTTTTGCTGCAGATTTGTGACGCTGAAAAAACCCAACATGTGTCAACATAGCCTTAAGCTTATGAAGAGAAATTAATAAAGCCAATTTTTTTAAGATTATTTGGAGCATTGGATGGTTTCCTTTGTAAAGTTTGAGAAATCTCAATCGTTTTTTTTTTTGTATATGAGAAAAAATGCTGAAAAACTCATGAAAATCAATGTTTAGTACAATAAAAATCACTGACATCCAGGCAGTCTGCATATTAATCTGTGTAACACCTGCACATGGAACTGTCAGAGCAGCTACTGGTATACTGGGACTTACAGACACTAAGAAGAGCTTTGCAGCTGCTGTTAAACAGGGACCTACAGACATTAATCGTTTTTCCCTGAGCTGCAGTGGATTACAATTCCCATGGACCCTTGTTTCAGTCAGATGACACAGCCTGGAAGGGTAGGAGGGAGGAGGGACTTGGGGGAGGGAGCTGGAGGGAAAGTGAAAGTAAAACTAGAGAGGAAAGGAAGTGTGGCAGCTTGTTGTTGTGAAAGACGGAGCGCTGTGGACTTGTATCTCTCTACGCTGCGGAGCGCTGCCGTCCCCTCTGATATACCTGCGCCGCTGGAGAGAGCGCGGCCCTGTCACCCCTTGAAGCAAGTGACATCAAGGATTCGGAGGGTTCTGCCGGCACTCCCACCGTATAAAGGCCTGAATCCTGCCGCCCCCAGCTGGTGTCCAGGGAAACATACGACCGGTTGAGACGCACAGTGAGTGCCCTTTTGAGACTTGTGGTTCTACCAGTTACAGTGAGTACACTACTCCCCCGACTTTTACGTTAATGTTCATCTAAGTGCACCAACGGTTATGAATTTGTGCGCCAACATCCGCGGCAACTGGGCCCCAACGTTTGGACTGAGTTAATACGAGAAAAGGGAAACCCTGCTACGTTATATTTGCAGGGTCGGGGAAGAATTAGGTTGTGATGTGTATATGATCTTTATAGAGCACCGTTACCTGTATTGTATGTTAATTCTCTAAATCCACCAGCGGATGAGGTCTTGTGATAAAGAGAAGACTCCTGGTTCTTTTCATGAGTTGCTTAAGGAAGTTCGCAAGGAGGAGGTTATTTTGGCCGCAAGAGAGAAGACATCCCCTCGGGTGACTACTGTTGCCCTGAAGCCAGCAGCCGACTGCCGAGAGATGGAACTGTTGAAGGTCATCGAGAAACAGGGGGAGCAGATTACACAATTGTTAAGTGCTAAGGCCAAGACAATACAGCGGCTACAAAGTGCTGCAGAGGTAGCCGAGAAGCAAACCCTGGCTTCAGGAAGAGAGAATGATGACCTGTGTAGAGTGGAGAGTAGGAAACCAGAAGGGTGCTTTGTCTGTGGGAGTCCAGGCCATATAGCCCGTCAGTGTCCAAAGAGGTGGAGCTCAAAGAACTCTTCACACTTTCCTCATCACCATCAGAGGCAGTCGGGAAACGGGAAAGGGGGGCCAGTAGAACCCCATACTGAGCCCCCATCAGCAACTAAGACCTACTCTACCTCCCCATACAATAGTGCCTCATCGAAAACACTGCCTGAAGGGTTAGTGGGACCAGCCCCACATATCCCCGCATATATCAATGGTCAACCTTGTTCAGTATTGCTGGATAGCGGATCTCAAGTGTCCATCATCTTCGAAGGATGGTATAAGAGATATTTATCCAATGTGCCTCTGAAACCGCTGTCTGGACTCGTGGTGTGGGGACTGAGTGAGCACAGCTATCCCTACCGAGGATACGTGTCCGTGACACTACGATTCCCAAAGACTGTTGTTGGAGTGGATAAAGAGATACCCATCATAGCGCTAATCTGCCCGGAGGCAGAGGCAGATGAGAGACCAACACCTGTCATAGTGGGAACAAATGCCAACATCTTCCGTATGTTAGCTCAGTGGTGTCGTGAAGTTGGGGGAGAAAATTACTCGCAGACCCTATCCATCCACCCAGTCTGTCTGGAAGCTTATGTGAGGACAGAGGAGGAGAAGAGGGAACTGCAGCCTGAAAGCTTTGACCCTTGTTTTGAAGGAAGTGAGCTGAAAGGAGAAGAGAGGAGGCTAGTCATCGACTGCATGATGATGTGGGGGGCGGCTTTCTCTTTAGGTGAATGGGACATGGGCCTCGCCCAAGGAGTAGAGCATCGCATTCGGTTGAAAGATCAAAGGCCTTTCCGAGAGAGATCCCGAAGATTGGCCCCGGCGGATATCGAAGATGTTAGGCAGCATCTACGCGGTATGTTAGACACAGGAGTCATCATAGAGTCTAGTAGCCCCTATGCTTCCCCCATCGTGATAGCTCGGAAGAAAAATGGAGCTATTCGGATGTGTGTGGATTATCGTACCTTGAACAAACGTACGGTTCCTGACCAGTACACTGTGCCCCGATCTCTGGAGTGGCTACTATCAGATACCCATGTCAAAGGAAGATCAAGAGAAGACCGCTTTTATCTGCCCCATTGGGTTCTTCGAGTTTCAGAGACTGCATCAAGGACTGGCAGGTGCTCCGGCCACTTTTCAGAGATGTATGGACAAAGTAGTGGGGGACATGCACTTCCGTGAGGTATTGGTTTATCTAGATGATCTTATTGTTTTTGGGAAGACTCTGGAAGAACACAACCAGCGGTTGTTCAAGGTGCTGGATCGGTTGAAGGAGGCTGGGTTGAAGTTGTCCCTTGATAAGTGCCGGATTTGCCAGACGACTGTGAAATATGTGGGGCACATAGTCAGCAGAGAAGGAATTTCCACCGACCCCGCGAAAGAGGAGGCTTATGGTAAACTGGCCTAAACCCACCAAGCTGAGGGAGCTTAGGTCCTTTTTAGGATTTTGTGGATACTACCGAAGATTTGTACCCCAGTACTCTCGGATTGCGAAGCCGTTAACTGCCCTTACCCAGGGGTATCCCCCTTCCGGCGGGACAGCCCACCCCTCAAGGTCAGGAAAGAGAGACTACTTCCGAGTTAATGAACTTTTTGGGAAAAGATGGACACCTTTATGCGACGAGGCATTCGAGAAACTGAAGTCATGTTTGACCCAAACTCCAGTGTTGGCCTATGCAGACCCCAGTAAACCATATGTGTTACATATAGATGCTTCTCTTGATGGACTAGGAGGGATTCTCTATCAGGACCATGATGGCTGTCTACGTCCCGTTTACTACATTAGTCGAGGATTGACTCCCAGTGAACGCAACTACCCAGCTCACAAACTGGAGTTTCTGGCTCTGAAATGGGCTGTAGTGGACACGCTGCATGACTACCTCTATGGGGTGCACTTCGTGGTTCATACCGACAACAATCCATTAACCTACGTGAGAACCACAGCAAAACTGGATGCCACGGGGTACCGGTGGCTTGCCGCACTCTCTCTGTACGATTTCAGCTTAAAATATCGACCAGGGATCAGTAACATTGATGCAGACACACTCTCTCGCCTGCCTAGTGAACCCTTAAATGAGGAAGAAGAAGGAGGATGCATAGAGGTCCCTGCCCCTGAGGTGAAGACTCTGTGCCATAGACATCAAACTGATGCCCTCCCTATGCAGTGCTGTGCTAAATTCTTAGGAGCATCCAGTGAAGCGCTCCCATTGTCGTACTGCCGAGTGACAAATGTAACCCCAGACTCTCTCCCTCAACTGACTCGTAATCAAGTCAGAACGGCACAGCAGGAGGATCAGTCAGTGGGGGTAGTTCGATGGTGGGTGAAGAGGGGCTGGAGGCCCGAAAAGAATGCATTAAGAACAGAGGAGTCTGTCCTGCTGACTCGGCAGCTAGAGTCGCTAGTAGTAACAAATGGACTACTATACCGGGAGGCAAAGGGCCAGAAGGGAGGAGTTCGCAGACAGCTGGTGTTACCCACCCGATTTCGGGAGATGGTCATGAAGTCCCTGCATGATGACCATGGACATCTTGGCATCGAAAAGACCACGAGTCTCGTGGCCGACCGATTTTACTGGCCTCGCATGGAAGCGGATATTGAAGAATACTGCAAATCCTGCTCCCGGTGTGTGTTGAGAAAAACCTTGCCGTTGAGAACAGCCCCCTTGTGAACATTACCAGTGATGGCCCACTTGAACTAGTGTGCATTGATTTCCTCTCCATCGAGCCTGATGAAAGCAATGTCAGTAATGTGTTAGTGGTCACTGACCATTTCACCCAATATGCCCAGGCCTACCCCACTAAAGATCAAAGGGCAATTACTGTGGCAAAAACATTATGGGAGAAGTTCTTCGTACATTACGGGCTGCCTGCCCGCATCCATACCGATCAAGGAAGAGATTTCGAAAGTAGACTAATCCAGGAGCTATGTGCTCTCTGTGGGATCAAGAAATCCAGAACCACACCATATTACCCCCAAGGGGATCCTCAACCTGAGAGATTCAATCGTACCCTTCTGAACATGTTAGGCACTTTAGATCCCAGGAAGAAGGGACACTGGAGCAGGCATGTGAGCCAGTTGGTTCATGCCTACAATTGCACCACAAATGAGTCAACTGGATACTCTCCTTATTTCCTCATGTTTGGAAGAAAAGCCCGACTACCAGTGGATATTAGTTTTGGGACATCCATTGACCGTTCTAATGGGAAGACCTACTTAAAATATGTGTCCCAGTTGAAAGAAGATTTGACAAAAGCTTACTGATTGGCAGAGCAGGCCTCTGGTCGGTCAGGGAAGCGTAATAAGACTCGCTACGACTGTAGGGTTCGAGAACAAGTTTTACTGCCTGGAGATAGAGTCCTTATCCAACTTCTGGGCCTTCCTGGGAAGCACAAGCTTGCTGATCGGTGGTGTCCTGACCCTTACGTGGTGATGGAGAAGTTGCCCGGTGTCCCGGCCTACAGAGTGAAGCCTGAGAAAGGGGGCGGAGCTGTTAAAACCTATCATCGACACCATCTGTTGCCTGTGGGAAAAACATCCCTTTACCCCCATTGCCAACTCAAGGAGGTCATACAACTCTTCCGTGCAATAGGAGAAGTCGAAGGTGTAAAAAAACACCCCAGACTGGAGTTGCCTCAGGAGGAAGTGACAGCGAGTCTGGGGATGAATGGGGACCTGACGGTCAATGGAGCTACAGGGGGACCGAGGACCCATGCCCCATGGGCGTAGACCCTGAAAACCAGACCCCTGAAGTAGAAACAAAGAAAAAGGACATTTGTCAGGAGGCGAGTGCACCCTGCCCACAATTGGGGGAAAGTTCAGAAGAGGGACATTTATTGAATGAAGAGATCCCCCTGGAGGAGCCCGTTCCTGAGAGACAAGAGTCGGGGGCTGAGGAGGGGGGCTCCTCAGTACACACTCGTCCCAAGCGGGACACTAGGCCACCCATGATGTTGACCTATGATAGAATGGGATATACCACTGAGGTCCCCAGGTTGATACACCCTAATTCAAATTCTGTTTAGCCTTATTTCCCGGTATCTCCCATGTGTCCAGGAGGTGGTTTGTGTGCATGTAAATTTGGTGTTAGTCAGGATGCCTTAACCCCCATTCATGTTTCAGGTGGTGAGTCCTCATGTCCTGATGGGACACTTTCAATGACTCACCAGGGGGAGAAAGTAACACCTGCACATGGAACTGTCAGAGCAGCTACTGGTATACTGGGACTTACAGACACTAAGAAGAGCTTTGCAGCTGCTGTTAAACAGGGACCTACAGACATTAATCATTTTTTCCCTGAGCTGCAGTGGACTACAATTCCCATGGACCCTTGTTTCAGTCAGATCATAGAATCATAGAATCATAGAATGTAGAGTTGGAAGGGACCTCCTGGGTCATCTGGTCCAACCCCCTGCTCAAAGCAGGATTCACTAAATCATCTCAAACAGATGTCTGTCCAGCCTCTGTTTGAAGACGTCCATTGAAGGGGAACTCACCACCTCTCGTGGCAGCCTGTTCCACTCATTGATCACCCTCACTGTCAAAAAGTTTTTTCTAATATCTAATCTGTGTCTCCTCCCATTTAGTTTCATCCCATTGCTTCTAGTCTTTCCTTGTGCAAATGAGAATAAAGATGATCCTTCTACAATGTGACAGCCCTTGACATATTTGTAGACAGCTATTAAGTCTCCTCTCAGTCTTCTTTTTTGCAAGCTAAATATTCCCAAATCCTGCAACCGTTCCTCATAGGACATGGTTTGCAGACCAGTCACCATTCTGGTCGCTCTTCTCTGAACTTGCTCCAGTTTGTCGATGTCTTTTTTAAAATGTGGTGCCCAAAACTGTACACAGTATTCCAGATGAGGTCTGACCAAAGAGGAGTAAAGTCCGATAATGACTTCATGTGATCTAGACTGTATGCTTCTGTTAATACATCCCAGAATTGTATTTGCCTTTTTTGCTGCTGCATCACACTGTTGACTCATGTTCAGTCTATTATCTATTAGTATACCTAAGTCTTTTTCACATGTACTGTTGCTTAGCTCTATTCCTCCCATTCTGTATATGCTTTTTTCATTTTTATTGCCCAGATGTAGTACTTTGCATTTTTCCCTGTTAAAAACCATTCTGTTGGTTGCTGCCCACTGCTCCAGTTTATTTAGGTCTTTTTGAATCCTCTCTCTCTCTTCTCTAGTATTAGCTATCCCTCCTAGCTTTGTGTCATCAGCAAATTTAATCAGTTTACCCTCAATTCCTTCATCTAAATCATTGATAAAGATGTTGAACAATACAGGTCCCAGGACGGAGCCCTGTGGTACCCCACTTGAGACATTCATCCAGCTGGATGTGAAGCCATTTACAACCACCCTTTGAGTCCGATCACTAAGCCAGTTATGAATCCACCTAACAGTTGCCTGGTCCATTGCATACTTGGTCATTTTTTCAATAAGGATGTTGTGAGATACTTTGTCAAATGCTTTGCTGAAGTCAAGATATACTATATCTACAGCATTTCCCTGATCCACCCAGTCAGTGATTCTGTCATAGAAGGAAATTAAGTTAGTCTGACATGACTTGTTAGTTACAAACCCATGCTGACTCTGGTTAATCACTTCATTCTTATCCATGTACTTACATACATGTTGTTTAATAATTTGTTCAAAGATCTTTCCTGGTATAGAAGTCAGACTCACCGGCCTATAGTTCCCTGGGTCCACCTTCTTCCCCTTTTTGAAGATAGGAACAACATTTGCTCTTCTCCAGTCTTCTGGGACTTCTCCTGTTCTCCAAGAATTTTCAAAGATTATGGAGAGTGGTTCTAAAATTTCTTCTACGATCTCCTTCAGTACTCTGGGGTGTAATTCATCTGGACCTGGAGACTTGAACTCATTTATGTTAGCTAAATATTCCCTCACAATCTTTCTGTTTACAGATAACTTGGATTCTTCTATTCCTTTAAAACGACAGTGAAGATCAGTTGATGATACATTTTCTTTCTGAGAGAAAACAGATGCAAAATAGGAATTAAAAAGTTCGGCCTTCTCAACATCCTCTCTTACCATTTCTCCATTTTCATCCTGCAAAAATCCTATAGCATCTTTGACTTTTCTTTTACTTTTGACATACCCCCAAAATCCTTTTTTGTTGCTTTTGACATCTCTTGCAAGCCTTAATTCATTGTCAGCTTTAGCTAACCTGATACGTGCCCTACAGGATCTGCAGACTGCATTATAATCTTCTTTAGATATGCCTCCCTCTTTCCATTTAATAAACATTTCTTTCTTTCTTTTTAGCATGTGTTTAAGTTCTGTGTTCATCCATCCTGGTTTCCTTAAATGCTTCCCATTCTTCCTACTTTTCGGGATTGTTAACGATTGAGCTTTGAGAATCTCATTTTTAAAAATTTCCCATCCTTCCTGGACATTTTTGTCCTTAAGGACATCCAGCCATTGGATCCCTCCTATTCTCTTTCTGAGTCTCTTAAAATCTGCCTTTCTAAAATCTAACCTTGAAGTTTGAGTCTTCACATGTCTTCCTCCTCTAGTTATCGAAAATTCTATAATAGCATGATCGCTGCCTCCTAGGGTCCCAGCCACCTTTACCTCCTCAACCATTTCATCCCTGTTTATAAGGATTAGATCCAAAGTAGCAGATCCCCTTGTTTTCTCCCCTACCTTTTGGAAGATAAAGTTGTCAGCAAGAGAGGATAAGAATTTGCTTGACCTGTTAGCTTTACTTGAGAGAGATTCCCAACAAATGTCTGGATAGTTGAAATCTCCCATGACCACTACGTCATATTTTTTGGAGAACTTGGTCATTTGATACATAAAGAGTTCATCCATATCTTCAGCTTGCCCAGGTGGCCTGTAGTAAATGCCTACAATGGTGTCCTTTCCGTTGTTCTCTCCTTGTATTCTTACCCAAACAGTTTCCACAGAACTCCCAGTCTCTGAAGCTTCAATCTCTGTGCAGATATACGCTTTTCTAACATACAATGCGACACCTCCTCCTCGTTTATCAAGTCTGTTTCTTGCAAATAAGTTGTATCCTTTTAGCCTTTTATTCCAATCATGTGTATCGTCCCACCAAGTTTCAGTGATTCCAATGACATCATATTCCTTTTCCTGCATTAGTAGTTCCAATTCTCCTTGTTTGTTGCCCATGCTTTGTGCATTTGTATAAAAACATTTTAGTTTGTGATTGGTTTCTCTTCCTCCCATATTTTTATTATTTAAATTGTTTTGTCTTTGTTCTTCCTTTCCACTTCCAGTAGCAGAGATCTCAATAGTATTTGTCAGCTGTATGGCTTTTTCTGGCCTTTTGCTTCCCTTCCCACATTGTTCTAGTTTAAAGCTCTCCTGATGAGTGTAGCAAGGCGACTTCCAAATACATGTTTTTCAGTCTTTGTAAGGTGCACCCCATCTCTAGCAAGTAGTCCATCGTATAGGTAATTCATTCCGTGATCCAGAAATCCAAATCCTTGTTGACGGCACCATCGACGTAGCCAGTTGTTCACCTGTAGAATCTTATTCCACCTCATTGTTCCATGGCCATCCACTGGGAGGATGGATGAGAAGACCACCTGCGCTCCCAATTCTTTCACTTTCTTGCCTAAGTCTTCAAAGTCACTGCAGATGGTTTCCAGGTCCTTTCTTGTGGTGTCATTTGTCCCCACATGTATTAGCAGGAATGGGTAGTGATCTGTAGGTCTGAAGAGTCTTGATATCCTGTCAGACACATCTTTAATTTTTGCTCCTGGAAGACAGCACATTTCTCTTGAGGTTATGTCTGGTCTGCAGATAGCGGCCTCTGTTCCTCTTAACAGGGAATCCCCCTGGAAGGATAGGAGGGAGGAGGGACTTGGGGGAGGGAGCTGGAGAGAAAGTGAAAGTAAAACTAGAGAGGAAAGGAAGTGTGGCAGCTTGTTGTTGTGAAAGACGGAGCGCTGTGGACTTGTATCTCTCTATGCTGCGGAGCGCTGCCGTCCCCTCTGATATACCTGCGCCGCTGGAGAGAGCGCGGCCCTGTCACCCCTTGAAGCAAGTGACATCAAGGATTCGGAGGGTTCTGCCGGCACTCCCACCGTATAAAGGCCTGAATCCTGCCGCCCCCAGCTGGTGTCCAGGGAAACATACGACCGGTTGAGACGCACAGTGAGTGCCCTTTTGAGACTTGTGGTTCTACCAGCGCAAGTTACAGTGAGTACGCTACTCCCCCGACTTTTACGTTAATGTTCATCTAAGTGCACCAACGGTTATGAATTTGCACGCCAACATCCGCGGCAACAGGGCCCCAACGTTTGGACTGAGTTAATACGAGAAAAGGGAAACCCTGCAACGTTATATTTGCAGGGTCGGGGAAGAATTAGGTTGTGATGTGTATATGATCTTTATAGAGCACCGTTACCTGTATTGTATGTTAATTCTCTAAATCCACCTCATTTCTGCTGCATAACAATAAACCTGTTAAACCGTTTTACTCCTGTCTCGGATGAGTGTGTACTGAGCTGTGGCAGGGGCTTCCCGAATCAGCCCCTGGCAGAAGATACCAGTCCTTCTGCAGTCCCAGTGAGAGCTCCAATCAAGATTCGGGTGGAGGCACTGCGCCTTAGAGAAGTGAGACCCCCTATAACACCCAGCGTACCGTGGTAGCCCAAAAGGGGTGTTACATCTGCAATGGTGTTCTAAACCTTGACCACCAGTTGAAATTAATTTATTGTTGCTTTTATAAAAAAAATCTTTTTGACTAGTTTTTCTTCCTTGTTTTATTTTTTATTCTTTAGGCACTTCGTGATATGGAGATATACTCAATTGTATATTTTTCTGCATGGTTTGCATTTTTAATATTTATTCTTTATATTTCAATGTTGTACTTTTCGTGGATATCTGTAATTGTTCAGACAGACTCATATATACAGTACAGACCAAAAGTTTGGACACACCTTCTCATTTAAAGATTTTTCTGTATTTTCATGACTATGAAAATTGTACATTCACACTGAAGGCATCAAAACTATGAATTAACACGTGGAATTATATACTTAACAAAAAAGTGTGAAACAACTAAACATATGTCTTATATTCTAGGTTCTTCAAAGTAGCCACATTTTGCTTTGATGACTGCTTTGCACACTCTTGACATTCTCTTGATGAGCTTCAAGAGGTAGACAGCGGAAATGGTCTTCCAACAATCTTGAAGGAGTTCCCAGGAGATGCTTAGCACTTGTTGGCCCTTTTGCCTTCACTCTGCGGTCCAGCTCACCCCAAACCATCTCAATTGGGTTCAGGTCTGGTGACTGTGGAGGCCAGATCATCTGGCATAGCACTCCATCACTCTCCTTCTTGGCCAAATAGCCCTTACACAGCCTGGAGGTGTGTTTGGGGTCATTGTCCTGTTGAAAAATAAATGATGGTCCAACTAAACGCAAACCGAATGGAATAGCATGCCGCTGCAAGATGCTGTGGTAGCCATGCTGGTTCAGTATGCCTTCAATTTTGAATAAATCCCCAACAGTGTCACCAGCAAAGCACCCCCACACCATCACACCTCCTCCTCCATGCTTCACAGTGGGAACCAGGCATGTAGAGTCCATCCGTTCACCTTTTCTGCGTCGCACAAAGACACGGTGGTTGGAACCAGAGATCTCAAATTTGGACTCATCAGACCAAAGCACAGATTTCCACTGGTCTAATGTCCATTCCTTGTGTTCTTTAGCCCAAACAAGTCTCTCCTGCTTGTTGCCTGTCCTTAGAAGTGGTTTCCTAGCAGCTATTTTACCATGAAGGCCTGCTGCACAAAGTCTCCTCTTAACAGTTGTTGTAGAGATGTGTCTGCTGCTAGAACTCTGTGTGGCATTGACCTGGTCTCTAATCTGAGCTGCTGTTAACCTACGATTTCTGAGGCTGGTGACTCGGATAAACTTATCCTCAGAAGCAGAGGTGACTCTTGGTCTTCCTTTCCTGGGGCGGTCCACATGTGAGCCAATTTCTTTCTAGCGCTTGATGGTTTTTGCAACTGCACATGGGGACACTTTCAAAGTTTGCCCAATTCTTCAGACTGACTGACCTTCATTTCTTAAAGTAATAATGGCCACTCGTTTTTCTTTACTTAGCTGCTTTTTTCTTGCCATAATACAAATTCTAACAGTCTATTCAGTAGGACTATCAGCTGTGTATCCACCAGACTTCTGCACAACACAACTGATGGTCCCAACCCCATTTATAAGGCAAGAAATCCCACTTATTGAACCTGACAGGGCACACCTGTGAAGTGAAAACCATTTCCGGTGACTACCTCTTGAAGCTCATCAAGAGAATGCCAAAGTGTGCAAAGCAGTCATCAAAGCAAAAGGTGGCCACTTTGAAGAACCTAGAATATAAGACATATTTTCAGTTGTTTCACATTTTTTTGTTAAGTATATAATTCCACATGTGTTAATTCATACTTTTGATGCCTTCAGTGTGAATGTACAATTTCCATAGTCAAGAAAATACAGAAAAATCTTTAAATAACAAGGTGTGTCCAAACTTTTGGTCTGTACTGTATATATACCAATCTATTTATCTATCATATTTTGCTGTTTTTATGCACAAAAAATTGTATATTTACGATATGTATATTTATATTTGTATGTATACTTGTACATTAACCATTTACATATATACTTGTACATTAACCATTCTTATCCTCTCTTGCTGACAACTTTATCTTCCAAAAGGTGGGGGAGAAAAAAAGGGGATCTGCTACTTTGGATCTAATCCTTATAAACAGGGAGGAAATTGTTGAGGAGGTAAAAGTGGCTGGAACCCTAGGAGGCAGTGATCATGCTATTATAGAATTTTGGATAACTAGAGGAGGCAGACATGTGAAGACTCAAACTTCAAGGTTAGATTTCAGAAAGGCAGATTTTAAGCGACTCAGAAATAGAATAGGAGGGATCCAATGGCTGGATGTCCTTAAGGACAAAAATGTCCAGGAAGGATGAGAAATTTTTAAAAATGAGATTCTCAAAGCTCAATCGTTAGCAATCCGGAAAAGTAGGAAGAATGGGAAGCATTTAAGGAAGCCAGGATGGATGAACACAGAAATTAAATACATGCTAAAAAGAAAGAAAGCAATGTTTATCAAATGGAAAGAGGGAGGCATATCTAAAGATTATAATGCAGTCTGCAGAACCTGTAGGGCACGTATCAGGTTAGCTAAAGCTGACAATGAATTAAGGCTTGCAAGAGATGTCAAAAGCAATAAAAAATTATTTTGGGGGTATGTCAAAAGTAAAAGAAAAGTCAAAGATGCTATAGGATTTTTACAGGATGAAAATGGTGAAATGGTAAGAAAGAATGTTGAGAAGGCCAAACTTTTTAATTCCTATTTTGCATCAGTTTTCTCTCAGAAAGAAAATGCAACATCAACTGACCTTCACTGTCCTATTAAAGGAATACAATAATCAAGGGTATCTTTAAACAGAGACATTGTGAGGGAATATTTAGCAAATATAAATGAGTTCAAGTCTCCAGGTCCAGATGAATTACACCCCAGAGTACTGAAGGAGATCGTAGAAGAAATTTTAGAACCACTCTCCATATTCTTTGAAAATTCTTGGAGAACAGGAGAAGTCCCAGAAGACTGGAGAAGAGCAAATGTTGTTCCTATCTTCAAAAAGGGGAAGAAGGTGGACCCAGGGAACTATAGGCCGGTGAGTCTGACTTCTATACCAGGAAAGATCTTTGAACAAATTATTAAACAACATGTATGTAAGTACCTGGATAAGAATGAAGTGATTAACCAGAGTCAGCATGGGTTTGTAACTAACAAGTCATGTCAGACTAACTTAATTTCCTTCTATGACAGAATCACTGACTTAGTGGATCAGGGAAATGCTGTAGATATAGTATATCTTGACTTCAGCAAAGCATTTGACAAAGTATCTCACACCATCCTTATTGAAAAAATTACCAAGTATGGAATGGACAAGGCAACTGTTAGGTGGATTCATAACTGGCTTAGTGATCGGACTCAAAGAGTGGTCGTAAATGGCTTCACATCCAGTTGGATGAATGTCTCAAGTGGGGTACCACAGGGCTCTGTCCTGGGACCTGTATTGTTCAACATCTTTATCAATGATTTAGATGAAGGAATTGAGGGTAAACTGATTACATTTGCTGATAACACAAAGCTAGGAGGGATAGCTAACACTAGAGAAGAGAGAGAGAGGATTCAAAAAGACCTAAATAAACTGGAGCAGTGGGCAGCAACTAACAGAATGGTTTTTAACAGGGAAAAATGCAAAGTACTACATCTGGGCAATAAAAATGAAAAAAGCATATACAAAATGGGAGGAATAGAGCTAAGCAACAGTACATGTGAAAAAGACTTAGGTATACTAATAGATCATAGACTGAACATGAGTCAACAGTGTGATGCAGCAGCAAAAAAGGCAAATACAATTCTGGGATGTATTAACAGAAGCATAGAGTCTAAATCACGTGAAGTCATTATCGCACTTTACTCCTCTTTGGTCAGACCTCATCTGGAATACTGCGTCCAGTTTTGGGCACCACATTTTAAAAAAGACATCGACAAACTGGAGCAAGTTCAGAGAAGAGCGACCAGAATGGTGACTGGTCTGCAAACCATGTCCTATGAGGAACGGTTACAGGATTTGGGAATGTTTAGCTTGCAAAAAAGAAGACTGAGAGGAGACTTAATAGCTGTCTACAAATATCTCAAGGGCTGTCACATTGTAGAAGGATCATCTTTATTCTCATTTGCACAAGGAAAGACTAGAAGCAATGAGATGAAACTGAATGGGAGGAGACACAGATTCCACAGCCCCCTCTGAAGCCACAGCCCCCTCCGCAGCCACAGCTCCTTCCGCAGGCACAGGCCCTGCCGCCGCCACAGCCGCCTCCACTGCCGCAGCCCCCAGCAAGTGTGACCCCGCTCCCTGCCTATCTAGAATGAGAGGCAAGCATTATAAGGTAGAAGTAAAGTATAAAGTAAAGTGAAAAAGCACATGTCATTAAACACTCTACTACTCCTGTCGTGAACTATAACTCCCAGCATGGCATAAGAGCTGAAGGACATGCTGGGAGTTATAGTTCTCAGGGCAAACATATGACATAAATGTGGGGAATTATAACTCCCAGTATGCCATAGGAGCTTTTTTTCCCCTATTTTCCTCCTCTAAAACCTATGTGCGTCTTATGGTCCGGTGCGTCTTATAGTCTGAAAAATAAGGTACTTATGAATTTACTTCCCTAATATGTTTACTTGCCATTAATCTAATTATTGTTAATGGTTTGCAGTCCTATACTACACTTTATCCATTGGACTCTGTCTCAGTAGATCGTTACCTTTTTCTGTTGCTGCTTACATGTCATACTTACCTATTACACTTATCTCATCCTGTTGTTATGTGTTTCCCTTAGTGTTTGCTCTCTGTGCCTGTATATTAAAAAATATTTTGTTTACATGTCGTTAATAAAGATTTATACTTTTTCACTCTTCTTTTGGCTATGTTTTTGTGAATGGACTAACATTATTGCAGAGTAAGGAGCTGGCTGTCATACACCGCTACGCCCCCCCCATAGAGAAGACAGAGATGGTTTATTACCATCTCTGCCTTCCTGATCGATGTATATAAAGAGCTGAACAAGTGCTGTATATACAGTAAAGAAGCGATAACAGCAGTGGGTTATGTGAGGGAGCTGGAGCTGCTGGGTCCTAAAAGACATAGATCATCTCTGCTGTGTACCCAGGAGGCTGCATTGGCCCTGTAACTCGGACTACCAGCCTCAGTTACAGGGGAAATCACATACAAAAATAAATTATTTAAAAGTAGAAATGTCACCCAAAGTTTTTTTTAGGACTTTATAGGGGCATGTGAAATGAATAAATAAAAAAATAGCTTTAAAATAGCAGAAAAAAAAATAATAAAAAAAGCTGTTGCCTGTCAGAACTGCTGTTACAAGTCCTGTCCCCTAGAAAAAAAAATAAAACATGTCCAATATATAAAATAATTGTTACAAAATTTAAATTGTATTTTAGTTGTCTTTTATGTTCATAAAAAAATGTTTAAAACATTTGAAAACTAGAAACAGGGGTTCCTTTTTTCGCTGGTATTGCACCCCCTTCCCCCACAAAAAAAAGAATATAAAATTAATAAAAAAAAACTTAGGCCTAATGTATCATGAAAAAAAAGATACAAAAATTATCTGAATATCCGAATGAAAAGATTTATCTTAAATCTTCATGTACAAGAAAACAAAATGTGCTTGGTCAGGATTGGAGGGAATGAACTGGTCTTGAACTTGTTAAAAGTAGAGCTTGAAAGTACAAGCCGTTACTGAAGCAGCAATTCCAAATAACGGTCAATGTAGGGGGTGTTTCATTTTCCATTAGATTAAAGATTTTTTAAAAATTTTTGTAAACACTTAAAATATTTTTTACAACATATATTAGTCTCACAAGCAAATTTGAACATGTTATCCATAGATTGCAACGGCAATACACTGCATTACATAAGCGGTGCGTTATCCAAGCCTGTCAGTATTGTGCAGTATTATAGGAGCACTATTTCTGTACATGTGCAGTAATACATGTCCCTCTCCCTGTCTTAAAAATTGGGAGGTATGGCCTTTTGTCATTCTACTTATGTGCCGTGATCCTACCTACTCCTCCAAGTATTTTTTGGGGGGTTGGCCCAATAGAGATTCTATCTCTGGGGCCCCATGATTTTTTTTGTATGCCCCTGGTCTCTGGATGTGTCTCCCATCGAGTACATCTGGGACGTCATCAGTCGGCAATTGCAAAAGAAGCTGCCAGAAGTGGATCTTGATGATTTGCCCAAGTGCATTCAGCGGCAGAACATTTCTCAGATGGCCACTAATTGGTGGAAATCAAGACTGTAAGTGCGGGGATTTGAGATGTTTTGACATTTTTATTCATATTTTTTCGTTATTTGCATATCAGTAACATGTCTATCCATCCTGTGAGTTCCATAATATCACAACTTTTCCTTCTTCGTGTTACAATTTTAATATTAAGGAGTGTATTATCTATCTGTATCCTCCAGTATATTGTCACCCTCCACCTGTATCCCCTGATACATTATCACCCCCTACTTGTATCCACGAGTATATTATCACCAGGGCCCCATAGAGGAGTGGATGCTTAGGTATGGGAATAGCTGAAGAGATTTTGGAAGCATAGATGGATATGATAAAAGTGGGAGTAAATGAGAAAGCCATATTGAGAATTTGAAACAGGATCAGTGGAAGCGAATATTAAAAAACATCCCCAAGGCTGACTCTCAATCAAGCATATAGGCTCACACAGATATTGATCCTATAGAGGGATTATTTAGAAAATACCATAATTTGCTAAAACTAAAAATCATCACTGCCCCAAATGTAGAAATGCACTTTGGAAACTGTTTCATAAGCTCTAGAACTGTCAAGAGGTGAGAGAATTTTGGTGTGGGGAACAATAGAAGGTATTAAAGTACAAATACCAGAAAATCCAATTATCTGTGTTCTGAATGATTTAGAGCCTCTACATCTATCAGGCAAAATCAGACAAGCGGTAATGAAAATTGCTGTTCTGCGGGAGGAAAACCAAAATGATTAAATGGATCTGCCCCACGATCCCCCAAAAAAGGGTTTGTAACAATATGCTGTAAAGGCTTTACAATTTCAGATGGTATATAGCTGTAAACTAAAAAAAAAGAACAAGTAAGCAGATAGTCGTATAGTGGCCATGGGTGGAGTGATAGGTAGATAGGTTACTGGGCTGTATAAGGTAGGATATACAGTATATACAGTTGAAACCAGAAGTTTACACACACTATATAAAAAGACACATCTGCAGGTTTTTGTCAATATCTGACATGAAATCAGAATAAACCTTTCCCGTTTTAGGTGAATTGGGATTACCATCATTTTTTAATATTTGCCAAATGGCAAAATAATGAGAGAGAGAGAATGTTTTAAGGCATTTTTATTACTTACCGCACAGTCAAAAGTTTACATACACTAAGATTACTATGCCTTTAAACATTTCTGAACTGCCCATATGATGATGCCATGTGTTTGGAAGATTCTGATAAGTTTTTTGGCAACATCTGAGTTAAATAGAGACACAACTGTGGATGTATTTTAATTCACACCTGAAACACACTGCTTCTTTGTGTAGCATCATGGGAAAGTCTAAAGAAATCAGCACAATATCAGGTAGAGAATTGTGGACTTACACAAGTCCGGATCATCCTTGGGTACAATTTCAAGATACCTGAAGGTGCCTCGTTCATCTGTACAAACAATTATACGCAAGTACAAACAAGATGGGAATGTCCAGCCATCGTACCACTCAGGAAGGAGACGGGTTCTGTGTCCCAGAGATGAACGTGCTTTGGTCCGACATGTGCATGTTAACCCAAGGACAAAAGCAAAAGATCTTGTGAAGATGATGGCGGAAACTGGTAAGATTGTATCAATATCCACAGTGAAACAAGTACTGTATCAACATGGTTTGAAAGGTCACTCTGCCAGGAAGAAGCCATTACTCCAAAAGAAGCATGAAAAAGCCAGATTAATGTTTGCAGATGTGCACAGGAACAAAGACCTTCATTTTTGGAGACATGTCCTGTAATCTGATGAAACTAAAATTGAACTTTATGGGCATAATGACCATCGTTACATTTGGAGGAAAAAGGGAGATGTTTGGAAGCCTAAGAACACCATCCCAACTGTGAAACACAGGGGTGGCAGCATCATATTGTGGGGTTGTTTTGCTGCAGGAGAGACAGGTGTACTTTACAAAACAGATAGCATCATGAGAAAAGAAGATTATGTGGCAATACTGAAGTAACATCTCAAGACATCAGCCAGGAAGTTAAAGCTTGGGGGGAAATGGGTCTTCCGAATGGACAATGACCCGAAGCATACTGCCAAAATGGTAACAAAGTGGCTTAAGGATAGCAAAGTCTATGTTTTGGAGTGGCCATCACAAAGCCCTGATCTCAATCCTATTGAAAATTTATGGGCAAAGCTGAAAAGGCTGCGAGCAAGACGACCTACAGACCTGGATCAGTTGCACAAGTTTAGTCAGGAGGAATGGGCCCAAATTCCTACGAACTATTGTGAGAAGCTTGTGGAAGGAGATCCCAAACATCTGACCCAAGTCATTCAGTTTAAGGGCAATGGTACCAAATACTAACGAAATGTATGGAAACTTTTTACTTTTCAGTAAGTAATAAAAATGCCTTAAAACATTCTCTCTCTCTCATTATTCTGGCATTTGGCAAATATTAAACATTATGGTAATCCTAACTGACCTAAAACGGGAAAGGTTTATTCTGATTTCATGTCAGATATTGAGAAAAACATGTAGATGTGTCTTTTTATATTGTGTATGTAAACTTCTGGTTTCAACTGTATATACACCACTTAATGACTTCTGGTGCCTTGTCAGAAATGTTATTTTAGTCTATGAATGAAGTAACATTTCTGACACAAGAAAGAAATGTCACCACTTTGACGGGAGGGCAAAGAAGTCCCTCGTTCCACCCAGACTCCTCCCCATCTCCGCCCATTATAGTGGTGGATGCCTGAAAATTTTGTGACTTTTCAAAGTGTTTTAAGGGGTCTTAAAAGCACAGAATGATCATTCAAAGCAGGAACAGGAGTTTTGAGCACCCTTGGCGTGGCCAGACTGTTCAGTGCACCTTCTCATCCACTTGTTTTCTCTCTATCTTCGCTCCCCTCGCTATTATGACTGACGGCTCCAGCTTTAGAGAGCCAGAGCTGGGAGGAAACATGGGAAAGTGCATTGAACTGTTTGGTCACGTCATGGGTACATTGAGCTCCACAGATCAGTATTTCACCAGTATTTGTATGCCAAAACCAGGAGAGTACCCAAAACACAGAACATTTTACAGTATATGTTTGCCTTTTTTCCTGTTTGCTACTGTGAATGATGTTTTAGAAAGTCACTAAATTCTTGCGCAAATGTACTCTAGTTTTTCCTGAAGTGATTTTATATATGTCTGTAATTTTTTTTAGAAAATTTTGCAACATTTCAGCAGAACATGCGACTTTTTTTTGTCTAAAAAGGCGCAAAAAAAGTAACAGAGAAGTGAAGAACATTTCTGTTTTTGAGCAAAAAAAATTAATGAACCATACGCCATTTTGAAGAATTTTTCGCAAAAAGTCAATGAATACCACAAGACAAAAAAGAAAAATGTCTTAAAAGATTTAAATGATGAATTTGTCCCTGTATTTTCTATCTTTTCTGTATTTGGCTATCCATTTCTTCTTTGGAGGATCTGAATCAGTTTCAGTGTGTATAGCCACAATCCCATACTAATACTATAGTTTATAAGTCCTTCAGATCATTTTACTTGAACATGTATTTTCTTTGCGCGCATATTTTGAAAAAACATTTGAGTTACAAAATATAAAATAAAATGTAGGATATAAAATCTTTTCTCTTTGTAGGATTTGTATTAGTTTGAGTGTGTAGAGTCTTGTAGGATTTGTATCAGTTTCAGTGTGTATAGCCTTGTAGAGTATATATATATATCAGGTTCAGTGGGTATAGCCTTATATGATATATATCAGTCTCAGTGTGTATAGCCTTGTAGGATTTGTATCAGTTTCAGCATGTGTAGGATTTATATCAGTTTCAGTGTGTATAGCCTTGTAGAATATATATCAGTTTCAGTGTGTATAGCCTTGTAGAGTATATATATCAGTTTCAGTGTGTATAGCCTTGTAGAATATATATCAGTTTCAGTGTGTATAGCCTTGTAGGATTTGTATCAGTTTCAGTGTGTATAGCCTTGTGGGATTTGTATTAGTTTCAGTGTGTAAAGCCTTGTAGAATATATATCAGTTTCAGTGTGTATAGCCTTGTAGGATATATATCAGTTTCAGTGTGTAAAGCCTTGTAGAATATATATCAGTTTCAGTGTGTATAGCCTTGTAGGATTTGTATCAGTTTCAGTGTGTATAGCCTTGTAGGACTTGCATTAGTCTCAGTGTGTATAGCCTTGTAGGATATATATCAGTTTCAGTGTAAATAGTCTTGTAGGATTTGTATCAGTTTCAGTGTGTATAGTCTTGTAGGATTTGTATCAGTTTCAGTGTGTATAGTCTTGTAGGATTTGTATCAGTTTCAATGTGTATAGTCTTGTAGGATTTCTATTAGTTTCAGTGTGTATAGTCTTGTAGGATTTGTATCAGTTTCAGTGTGTATAGTCTTGAGGATTTGTATTAGTTTCAGTGTGTATAGTCTTGTAGGATTTCTATTAGTTTCAGTGTGTATAGTCTTGTAGGATTTGTATCAGTTTCAGTGTGTATAGTCTTGAGGATTTGCATCAGTTTCAGTGTGTATAGTCTTGTAGGATTTGTATCAGTTTCAGTGTGTATAGTCTTGAGGATTTGTATCAGTTTCAGTGTGTATAGTCTTGTAGGATTTGCATCAGTTTCAGTGTGTATAGTCTTGTAGGATTTGTATTAGTTTCGGTGTGTATAGTCTTGTAGGATTTGTATCAGTTTCAGTGTGTAAAGCCTTGTAGGATATATATCAGTTTCAGTGTGTATAGCCTTGTAGGGTATATATATATCAGTTTCAGTGTGTATAGTCTTGTAGGATTTGTATCAGTTTCAGTGTGTATAGCCTTGTAGGATTTGTATCAGTTTCAGTGTGTATAGCCTTGTGGGATTTGTATCAGTTTCAGTGTGTATAGTCTTGTAGGATTTGTATCAGTTTCAGTGTGTATAGCCTTGTAGGATTTGTATCAGTTTCAGTGTGTATAGCCTTGTAGGATTTTTATCAGTTTCAGTGTGTATAGTCTTGTAGGATTTGTAACAGTTTCAGTGTGTATAACCTTGTAGGATTTGTATCAGTTTCAGTGTGTATAGCCTCATAGGATTTGTATTAGTTTCAGTGTGTATAGTCTTGTAGGATTTGTATCAGTTTCAGTGTGTATAGTCTTGTAGGATTTGTATCAGTTTCAGTGTGTATAGCCTTGTAGGGTATACATATCAGTTTCAGTGTGTATAGCCTTGTACGATTTGCATCAGTTTCAGTGTGTATAGTCTTGTAGG
Organism: Phyllobates terribilis; assembly: GCF_046119375.1. Classification (NCBI taxonomy): domain Eukaryota; kingdom Metazoa; phylum Chordata; class Amphibia; order Anura; family Dendrobatidae; genus Phyllobates; species Phyllobates terribilis. The sequence continues at coordinate 209,904,213 of NW_027362767.1, read as the reverse complement.
ATTTGTATCAGTTTCGGTGTGTATAGCCAGCTAATATCCTATGCTAATAGTAAATACACACTTTTAGTCTGGAGTCACACTAGCGAATCACATTTGATGAGATATGCTAATGACACTCGGCTTCTGCTCTGCTGCGAGTGTGATCCGAGTGTCAGTGCTCTGTGCTCCGATCCTCACAGCTGCAGTGGAGACAGAGAATGTAATTTCTCCATCGCACTGCACTCGGGTGATATCTGAGTGCAACGCAATGTTTTACACGCACCCATAGACTTATATGGCTGCGTGCGATTTGAATTCCACATGCAATTGCAGCATGCTGCATTTTTTTTCCGTTCGATCGCGATACGATCAGAGCAGGAAAAAAAACGCCATTGAGAAGCATAGGATTAAATTGGTAGGAATGCAATAAGATTTTTAATCAGATTGCATTCGTCCGATTTGATCACAAGTGGGAGCGAGCCCTTACTTTGCTCATCCTTTTCGATGATGTGTGTATATTTTTGCGGGCATATTTTAAAAAAAAAACAATGGAGATACAAGATATAAAAATACATTTCTGATATACCTTTACCAGTCATCAATTGCTACGGTCACATTATTAAAGGTTTACAATTTATGTAGTTTATTGTTACAAATTTGTATGTAAGTAGCACACTACGAACACATCATATACAGGGCATGAACGTCCCTCCTCCTCCTCTTCCTCGGATACATAATGGTGAATAAATGTTCTAAATGACGGGTTGAAGGCAAGATTCCATTAGGAAAAACCGGAAACAAATAAATATATTCTAAAGGTTCTTGCTGAAATTTAGACCAGAAAAAGCCTTAGAAAGCCACATTTACCCAGGAATCAGTAACGTAGACAATAATTTTGAAAATAGTTTTGGCTTTTCTAAATTAAGGGTTAGAGGCTGTAAAATATATGCCTGTAAGATCCTTCCTTCCAGGCTCACATTTGTATAACAGCAGTGGTGTAGAAGTTCCCGGTTTCTCCACGGCTCTGATTTTAGTCCCTGCTGCGCCTTAAAAGCTTTACTCCTAATTACGAAAGCACATGCATTGTGCAATGAAACCCAGCAGGTGAATCAGCGAGTTAGTTTTTCTTATAACAGATGGTCTAAGATCTAAATTCATGCAAATACATAGGGAATTTTTAAAGCCCATCTCGGGTAGATTTTCAGCTTACTTAGATCACATGAATGCTTAATATTAGCTCATGTGCTTAGGTTACCCGAAAGTCAACCATAAAAAGCAACTCGGTCATTCAGAGGCCAGGTTTTAATCCCAAAAATGTTTGGTTTTCAGGATTCCAACATATTTTTAGAATGTAAAAGATTTGTGCTGTGACTACAAACCAGTCTTTGCCAAATGTAGTCTGAGCAAAACTTTAGCTTTGATGCCGTCGTAAGGCTAAAGTCACACGAGCGTATAAAAAAAAATGGTCAGATTCTCATCCAAAAAAAAAATAAATCTGTTTTTTTTCATCCGTTTTTTCTAGATCAGCAGTTGTTAAAATATACAAGACGAAATACAGTATTCTAAGTTAAAGAATTTCAATTTATGTCTAAAAATCGTCTGGTATGCCATTGATCCATATGGGAGTCGATTTTTTTTTGCTCCTTCCATAGACTTGAATAGAGTTGAATAAGGCAACGTGCACAGAGTTGTGCACGTTGGTATAAAAGATGGAAAAGAAGAACGATATCCAGGAATGCGGTTTATTGGTCAACGCGTTTCAAGGTTAGAATCTTCTTCATCAGGACAAACCACAGTGTCTTCCACCGCGCTTCCATAGACTTGAATAAGGCGAGTCTCATCCGAAATATGGCACAGAGTTGTGCATGTTGTGGTATTTTTTCATCAGAATTGGAATAAAAGGGTTAATTCTGTGATGCTGGTATAAAAGATGGAAAAGAAGAACGATATCCAGGAATGCGGTTTATTGGTCAACGCGTTTCAAGGTTCGAATCTTCTTCATCAGGACAAACCAGTGTCTTCCACCGCGCTTCCATAGACTTGAATTAGGGGAGTCTCATCTGAAATATGGCACAGAGTAGTGCATGCTGTGATTTTTTTTCAAGCGTAGATTCAGTCCGTACAAAAAAAAACAACAGTAATCGGAACAGCCCTATTAAATAACATTGGCCCAAGTGAGTTTTTTACGCGGTGTGTGAACATGGCCTAATGGATACAATCTAACATTAATTCTTAATATTCCAAGAGTGATTAAAAGACTTGTCTCCTGTGAATTATCACTTGATGTTAGAAGGTTCCCTTGATTGATCACGCTGTGTCACTGTTCGGACCCCCAGTGATCAGCTGTGATCTATGCGGTAACGAGAGGGCCATTTACATGCAGTGCCACTACATGAGAAATGAAGCTTATAAATTAGTGGAGCATCTATGTAATGCATGAATGTGCCAGTACCTCCAGTGTAATGGAAGCTCTTTCTAGCTGCTCTGCCTAATAGTTGAAGGTTGTGATTTAGAAATTCTCCTCTAATTGCTTAACCCCTTCGCTGTCAGTGTTTTTTTTTTTTTTTTTACATTTCACGCCTCTGGCAGCCAGGACAATTTTCACACTTTTTACGCATACAAATAAAACCTATATTACAAAATAAAAAATTGATAACAAAGCTTCATAGCAATATATTTTCTGGAAACAGACATCTAGTACATTGTCAGCATTTTAAAGGGAACCGTCACCATGAAATTGCCATCCAGTCTGCAGGCATCATGTTATAGAGCAGGGAGAGCGGAGTAGGTTGATATATAAATTTGTGGGAAAAGATTTAGCAAAAGGACTCGTTCACACGACTGATTTTTCCGTACGATTGCTATCCATGGTTTTCATGGATGGCACTCGTACCTGGAAGCAGACATCTAGTACATTGTCAGCATTTTAAAGGGAACCGTCACCATGAAATTACAGTCCAGTCTTCAGGCATCATGTTATAGAGCAGGGGTAGAGAAGTAGACTGATATATAGTTTCATGAGAAAATATTCCGTATAGCCTGGGTATTAATCATTGAAACCTTTTGGGGGATTTTTAGTTCAGTGAGCGGTCTTATCAGTGATTGACAGTTATCTCTGTGTGCACACTTATACAAAGAAAGCTGTCAATCCCTGATATGACCTCCCACTGGACCCAAAATCCTAGAAAGAGCAGAGGTTTAAAGTATTAAAATCCAGATAAGGCCTCATTCAGACGTCAGCATTTTTCACACACGAGAAAACCAGACGGATTAATCTGATCAGAGTTTGGTCCGAGTGGCATCAGTTTTTTTTTCCAACTACTCCTATGTGAAAATACGTGAAAATCATCCGAGAGCTGTCCGAATTGGTCACGGACCCATAGACTTGAATTGCCAATTTTGATCGGCCAAAACTGGACATATCTCCGATGTTTTTCACGGATCACTCAATCAGAGGAAAAAAATCAGGCATGTGCACAGCTCCATAGAATGTCATAGGTGTGAGAGCTATCCATGGAAACCATGAATAGCACTCGTACGAAAAAATCAGTCATGTGAACGGGCCCTTGTGCTGAATCTATTCTCATAAAACTACAGTATATATCAATCTACTCCGCTCCCCCTGCTTTATAAAGTGCTGCCTGCAGACTGTGCTGCATTTTCATGGTGACAGCTTCCCTTTAACCCCTTTCTGACATGAGACGTATCCATACGTCCCTGTGGCCTGGTACTTACCAACCTGGGACGTATGAATACACCTAGGCGATTTTGCAAGCACAGAGCCTGTGCGCGCGTTATCGGTGTCAGCTGATTCTGACAGCTGACTCCGGGCACTTTAACCACCTAAATGCTGCGATCGCTGCGATCACAGCATTTAGCGAGCAGGCAGAGGGATAAAAGCCCCTTTGCTCTTGTATCGGAGACCCCCCCCGACATGATCGCGTGGTCCCGATAGTTGCCATGATGACATCCGGGTCACCAGGCACTAGCAAGGTAGTTAGATCATGCGCAGTACATGATCTAACTAACTTGTGTCTGCCTGGGCTGACAGCTATAAGACACAGCAGTGATCCTGCACTGCTATGCCTTATAACTGCGATCAGACTGCAGAAAGTGAAAGTCCCATAGTGGGACTAAGTAAAAAAGTTTAAAAAAATGAAAAAAAGTTGTAAAAATATTTAAAAAAAAAAAATCAAAAATTATAAAAAAAGCATAAAAAAATATATAAATGTAGTATTGCTGTAATCGTACTGACCAGAAGAATAAAGTTGCCTTAGCAATTTGACCATACATGGAACGGCATAAAAAAAAGCAATTCCTGAATTGATGTTTTTTGTTTATTCTGCCTCCCAAAAATCGAAAGCGATAAAAAATGTCATGTGCCCTAAAATGGCACCAATAAAAACATCATCTCGTTCCGCAAAAAACAAGCCCTTACATGACTCTGTCGACCGAAATATGGAAAAATTATAGTTCTCAAACATGGCGATGCAAAAACTAGTTTTTGCAAAAAAAAAGCATCTTTTAGTGTAAGACAGCTGTCAATAATAAAAACCCGATAAAAATCTGGCATCGCTGTAATCACACTGACCCAAAAAATAAAGTCATCTAATCACTTATACTGCACGAGGAACAGCGTAAAAATTTAAAAAAAAACTATTTTTCACCTGCTGCTGATTTGTTCATTCTGCCTCCCAAAGATCGCAGTATGGCTCGGCACACATTTATCCTGCGCTCTGCGCTGAGCGCTTACATCGGGGTTTCCGTGTGAATCTCTGAAATATGTGATTCAGATAGAACCCCCGGTGGAAGATTTCCTATAATGAGGCAGATGGAGGCATCGTGGATGCCATCTGGCCTGTGATCCCATAGTGTCTGTCTTTTTATTAGGCATGCATAAAAGTGTTGTCGGCCACTGAAAAAAAGGACACCACTGAACAGAGGCCAGACGGAGTCCAGAGTAACTCTGCTGCCTCATTATAGTGAATGGATCCCTCGCGGGTTTCATCTGAATTATGTCACTCGGTAACTTAAATAGAAACCTCAATATCAGTGCTCAGCATAGAGAACAGGATAAATGGGAACATTTTACATAACATTTTGGATCACAATAAAAGTTTTGACTCAATCCACAAAAAAAGCAAGGTCCATCATCTGTTAACGGAAATATAGGGGGATTCCACGTTACTAGTAGCAAAAACGTTCTGGAAAAGCGAAATGGCCCTTGCTCACCCAAATGTTCCCAAATCCAAATCCAAATGCCCACCTCCCTTCTGAGCCTCACAGTGTGCTTAAACCGCAGTTAGCGTCCACATGTTTGGCATTTCTGTAGAAATGAGAGCCCGCCTAATGTACGGGTGAATGTCTCCAGAAGCACGAGCTGGGCATACCGTACTGGTCACTACAAAGTACTGGTCACTACAACGGCAAATTGCAATTTTCACTCAGCAACATCCACTGCTGCTTGTTTCTGGAAAACACCCATGTAATTAAAATCCCCACCACACCTGTAGATAAATTCCCAAAGGGGTATAGTTTCCAAAATGGGGTTGGGTCACTTGAGGAAGGATTCCGCTCTTCTACCACTTAGGGTCTCTGTATATGGAGTCCACATACTATTCTAGGAAAATCTATGCTCCAGGAGGCATATAGCACTTCGTCCCTCCCGAGTCTCTTCGTGTGGCTAAGCAGTACTGTACAGCCACATATGGGGAATTTTTAGATTCAGCAAAATATGAACTCCAATATGGCGCTTTTTTCCTTCTGAACTTTGCACTTTGCCTCAAAAATAGTTTTCGACCACAAATGGGGTATTGGCGTACTCAGGAGAAATTGCACAACAAATTTTGGGGTCCATTTTCTCTTGCTATCCTTGTGAAATGAAAATATTGGGGGCTAAAACAACATTTTTGTAGGAAAAATTTATTTTTTTCATTTTCACAAATCAATGTTGTAAAATTCTGTGAAGCACCTGTGGGTTCAAGGTCCTCACCACACAACTTAGATAAGTTCCTTAACCCTTAAGGACCCTGGGATTTTCCGTTTTTGCATTTTCGTTTTTTGCTCCCCTTGTTCCCAGAGCCATAGCGTTTTTATTTTTTGGTCAATATGGCCGTGTGGGGGCTTATGTTTTGCGGGATGAGTTGTACTTTTGAAGGACATTACTGCTTTTACCATATTGTGTACGGGAAAACAGGAAAAAAATTTCAAGTGCGGTGAAATTGCAAAAAAAGTGCAATACCACAGATGTTTTTTTTCAATTTTTTTTACCACGTTCACTGAATGCTAAAACTGACCTGCCATTCTTATTCTCCAGGTCATTACGAGTTCGTAGATACCAAACATGTATAGGTTCTTTTTTATTTAAGTGGTGAAAAAAAATTCCAAAGTTTGCTTAAAAAAAAAAAAAATGGCGCCATTTTCCAAGACAAGTAGCGTCTCCATTTTTCGGGATCTAGGGCCTGGTGAGGGCTTATTTTTGGCGCGCTGAGCTGAAGTTTTTATTGATACCATTTTGGGGTAGATCCGATGTTTTGATCACCCGTTATTGCATTTTATTACAATGTTGCGGCGACCAAAAAACCTAATTCTGGCATTTAGAATATTTTGCTCGTTACGCCGTTTACCCATCGGATTAATTCTTTTTTTATATTGATAGATCAGGCGATTCTGAACGCGGGGATAACAAATATGTGTATGTGTTTTTTTTTTTATTATTTTATTTTGAATGAGGCGAAAGGGGGGTGATTTAAACTTTTATATTTTTTTAATTTTTTTAATATTTTTAAAAACATTTTTTTTTCACTTTTTGCATGCATCTATAGTCTCCATAGGAGACTAGAAGCAGCAACTGTCCGATCGCTTCTGCTACATAGAGGTGATAAGCAGATTGCCTCTATGCAATAGAAATGCTCATGTGCTATGAGGGTCAACCACTAGGTGGCGCTCATAGCGATCAGCACATGACAACCACTGGGGTCTGCTGCAGACCCAGGGTTGTCATGCCCACCCGAAATCACGTGAGGGGGTCACCGATGGGCGGGGTAAGTGACACGCTTCCGGCGCGGCGATGTTAAATGCCGCTGTCATAGACTGACAGCGGCATTTAACATGTTAACAGCCGCGGGTGGATCGCGATTCCACCCGCCGCTGTTGCAGGCACATGTCAGCTGTAAGAATCAGCTGACATGTGCCCGGTTCAGTGTGGGCTCAGCGCCGGAGCCCGCGCTGAACAAGGGGTGACAGCCTGGGGCGTACTAATATGCCCCAGGCTGTAAAGTGGTTAAGGGGTCTAGTTCCCAAAATGTGGTCAATTGTAGAGGTTTTCCACTGTTTAGGCACATCAGGGATTCTCCAAACGCAGAATGGCATAATTATTCCAGCAAATTTTGCATTCAAAAAGTGAAATTGCGCTCCTTCCCTTCCAAGCCCTGTTGTGCGCCCAAACAGTAGTCTTCCTCCACATATTGGGTATCAGCGTACTCAGGAGAAATTGCACAACAAATTGTATGGGGCAATTTCTCCTGTTACCATTAAGAAAATGCAAAACTTGGGGCTAAAAAACATTTTTATGGGAAATAAGTGAAATTTTTATTTTCACAGCTCAATGTTGTAAACTTTTGTGAAGCACCTGGGGGTTCAAGGTGCTCACCACACATCTAGATAAGTTCCCTGAGGGGTCTAGTTTCCAAAATGGTGTCACTTGTGGGGGGTTACCACTGTTTAGGCACATCAGGGGCTCTGCAAACGCAACATGGTGTCCGCTAATTATTCCAGCAAATTTTGCATTCAAAAAGTCAAACGGTGCTCCTTTCCTCCTGAACCATGACGTGCGCCCAAACAGTGTTTTTCCCCCACATATGGGGTACGGCGTGCTAAGGAGAAATTGCACAACAAATTTTGTGGTCCATTTTTTCCTTGTACCCTTGCGAAAATAAAAAAATTGGGTCTAAAATAACATTTTTGTGAAAAAAGTTAAATGTTCATTTTTTTTCTTCCACATTCCAAAATTTCTTGTAAAGCACCTAAAGGGCTAATAAACTTCTTGAAGGTATACAAATATCCAAGTCTAACCATCACTTCCAAACAGAAAACTGGTGTGAACAGGTCCTTACTAAGAATAGCCATCTCCATATATAACTAGCAAATAAAGCTGCACTCTGTAGCGCTATAGAATGCAAACATGATATATGTGAAATTAGAATTGCATTAATGCTCTAGAAAAGAGGAAAAAAACAAATATTTCCATATAAATGTAGGCTATCAGCCCATGAAGGGAGTCACAGATTAGGTTCCCAGCAAAGAAGATCGCCTTGTTGTCGCTGTGATGGACACAAGTATTGGCCAACTTATGCGCTAAGTACCTTAGTTTTTTCCTATTTTCTAGAGCAGTAATGCAATTCAAATTTCATATATTTCAAGTTTGCATGCCATAGCGTTACAGAGTGCAACTTTATTTGTAAGTTATATATAGAGATGGCTACTCTTAGTATGCACCTGTTCACACCAAATTTCTCTTTGGAAGTGACAGTCAGTCTTGTGATATACATATCCAGCATTATCCATCCATTGCTGCTACAATTACCAGTGCGGTACTTGTCTAACTGTGCCCAAAAGCTTTAAGGTCACCTGTAGACCGAATCCACAATCTCAACAATCTCAGCTTCTCTTCCCATCAATGGCACGGTTATAGCGTCTCTTGTCACTTAGTAACGCAAATTGTGTTCTATAAGTGTTCCCCATGTTACCTAGCAATGTTTTATTGATTCCTATAATTTTTTACCTTCATTTTTTAACCCTCACTTGTCTTCAATATATTCACCTGTTTGTTTTTAGTGAATCTATTTGTAATGTTTTAATGTTCCAATAAAAGCCTTTGCTTAAGTTTATATCGGTAAGGCTCTCTATCGTTGCCCAATGGGCAGTACCGCAAGGATTTAGGCGCTTTTTGGCACATTTTTTTTTGCATCTGAACCACTTGTTCCAATGCAATGTTATTAGTCTCCCTCATTTGATTTGAGAAAGGAGCCAAGAGCCCGGAAACATGATGTCACGAAAGGTGTAGGAAAGACTAAGTGCAACACAAAGGGAACAGGGAAAAGAGGGCCCAGACTCTAGGGAAAGGGGGTAGTGGAGATCTCCTAGAGTGACCTATATCACCCAGTTTCCCTTAACTTCCCTATATTGGTTCCGCATCAATCGCCGCACAGGAACCTCGCCCTGTCTTTCCCTGGCGTTTGGCCCTGGCTAGGGAAGGGAGGGGATGAGCTTTAGTTGATTACCACTGACAACCAAAGATAACAAGGGGAAACAAACAAGGGAATATAGCTTAGCTTTAGTCGATTTCAGACAGATGAACACACATCCTCTTAGCACCAGAGAAGAAGAAGTACTGCACTAGCTCCAAGCCTTCAAAAGGGATCATGTGAGTATCACGGGCACCTCCCTCTAGCAAACAGCAGGTATTTATACACCCAGGCCAGGGTGTTAATTGGCAAGAGGAAGGTAGCTGCTGGGTCCTAGAAAGACAGCTTCTAAGAAGGTGTCTGTAATGCCAAACAAAGAGATCTCCTGCAACCAACTGCAGGGCGACTGTCACTTCTGACACAGCCGTGACACATGAAGGAAAAAAAGACTTGTTTCAATAAAAGTTTCCGATCACTACCACTTGCGGACATTCGTCCTGGATGACAGCGCCCTTCACAGTTCAAGAAATCAAAACAGATACACACACATCCTCGTCTCCTCTACACTTTACACTCAGTGTAGCATGGCAGTTATACCAGCAGAAAAGGACAGTGGCATTAGCACCATCAAATATTCACGTTTACATTGGCGTTGTGCCCATCTTAAAGGGGTTGTCCGGGACTTTTTTGGTATACAAGGTTAAACACTTATCACTAAGTAGTTGCCTGTGAGACCATCTCGCCCAGCTCAGAGCGGTCATGGATAATACTTCTGATTCCTGTGACTTCACATCGACAGAGCAATTTCTTCTCTTTCGCTCTGCTCTGTCGAAGTGGCATCACAGCCGGTGTCATGTTGATTGGCACTTGGCTACTGGCTACCTAACTGCAAGGAGTCGGCTGTCAAACAATATGGCATTGATGTCAACAGAGCAGAGAGGAAGAGAAGGATCTGCTCTGTCCATGGTATGTCACAAGAAGCAGGAGAATTGCCAAGTGGAGTGATTTTTATTAAATCCCTGTAGTATTGCAGTCTATTATACAATTACTGGTCTTCATGGGTGTACCAATATGGCAGATACAGGGACCTTCAGTAGACTCCCAATTGCCATGACAATCATGAGTGCCGAAAGCAGCTTCACCCATTCCTAAACCTTAGGGCAAGTTCAAACTGCGTCTTTCTCTGCTGTTTTTTTAAGTGAGTTTGCCCCCCAAAAAAGTCAGAAAAAGCATTAACAAAATTATCAAAAGGATGACCCTAACACTTTGTATGAAAAAATGAAAAACAACTTGTGGTTGATATGTTCAGGCTTTTCAGCTTTTATTAAACACTTCAGGCTTTCAATGATACCAAGTGTTTAAATGTACATTCTTCTGGCGATTTCCTTTCTTAAGATGCTCAATACTCTTCAACACAAGTCATTGGGAAGGCAAAATAGATGCTAAGAAGACGCCCAAGGGTCTTTTTGAGAATTATGTTAGCATTTTGTTTAAAAAAATCCTAGCATTTTCATTATTCAATTCACAGAAATTACACTACATAAAACGTAACTTTTATGTGTTTAGTTAAAATAGAAGGCCCATGGCCAAAAAAGACATCAAATTGTTAAGCAAAAAAGAGATGGGGGAATAAAAATGGGGAGTAGTATAATAATAGATACGAGTAGGGTTGTAGAAGTCTAGATGGGATATCGGTTCAAAGGAGTATTGCCCTATCCACCTCTATTCCGAGTCCTACCTAGCCGTAGAGTTTGGCACCCTTAAAAACTCAACTGGCGTCCCCGCTCAGTGCAGGCTGACCCTATAGAACTCTGTTATGCCCAGTAAGTGGTATTTTCTAATAGAATGGCCAATATAACATATCAAAATAAAATTATATCTTGTCTTATCAAAATAATCTTTATTGAAACAAAAGAGTGTCAGTATAGAGATATGTCCATACATGAAATAATATCAAGAAGACCCCTTGTATGTATGAAGGCTCCAGTGCAGACATACAATGTAAAGAGATCCGTTGGAGTCTCAGGGCCTGTACCAAACAGTAAAGAGGGAATACCTGAGGATAAGATGAAAGGTTTTCGATAGCTAATGGCCTGTACAGCGTGCCCTAACCCCGACGCACGTTTCACCACTAGCTTCTTCCGGGGGCGCCCAACGGGTCTCTTTTCATTGTATGTCTGCACTGGAACCTTTACAGATAAATGGTGTCTTCTTGATATTATTTCAAGAATAATGGACATATCTCTATACTGACACTCTTTTTGGCTTTATTAGACTTTAGAACTAACCTCAATAAAGGCGATTATGCTTCTCCCAGTATCACCTTTTGCCAGACATTGATTAAAGAATTGTTGGTGATTGATTTTGTGCTTTTGCAGTACTGGCATTAAAACACTCTGTGTCAGTCCATACTGCCTATATACCTTTTTTATGTTTCTCTCAGCACTTGAAACTTGAGGGTTTACATATTAATTTCTCTGAATTTAAGTATAGAGGAGTCACGGTACATTTAATATTGTATTACTGTATATATGAACACCCCTCTATTTTGTTAGTATTATAGGATTCATTTTGGCTTTCTCAGCATCCCCTGTGTGGCATTCTGCTTTTTTAATGGCATTTTAATTTTATTTCAATAAAGATATTTCATTTTTTTAATGCATCTTTTCAGTATTCCCTCAGTCTTTTGCATTTTGAACCTTGGTTTACGTTGAGTTTATATCAAAATAAAAGCCTATCCATGTAGCACATAGTAAACACCCCTAGGATAACCACGCTACCATCTACCCATCTCCAACAAATTGTTGCAACATATCAGATAATGCAAAAATGATTCACACACAGAGATGGACTGTTTGTATTCAATATATCATCTTGAGAATAGAGATAGCAATATGTATCCGACTGAGAATGAAGATAGCAACATATCCAAAAGTCGTATATTCTAATCCAATGAGTCAATCCAAATCATATGCTGTAACTCAAGATAGTAGCATATACTAAAGGGGTATAACCCCATTAAAAGGAAAGTATGCTTATTTTCAATTAACTCAAGTTCTCACAGGGGTGAATAGTACATTGGTTACCCAAATATTCCACAAACAGTCCAAAGTACTATATTTCAATTCAAAGGGTAATCCAAAATCATATTCTCTATATCAAAACGTTTCGCCTTTCATAGGTTCATCAGGAGTGCATACATAGGAATATATCCTTATAATAAGATGTTAGCTTCCAATAAAGCCAGGAGTGCCACCAAATGATAAAATGCTCCAGTGCATGTGAGGTATCCAAAGCACTGCAGAACTGCCAGAGATCAATATAATGTTGTGCTGTTCATGGGGGAGTGGAGCCCATCAGACAGCATGTATGGGACTTTCCAACACTGCGCCAATAAATACCTAAGAGGCCCGGAAGTGGAGTTATCTAGATCACCAGGGTCCTCCTGCGGTTATGATGTAGTTATGGAACGCAGTTTGTGCTCCAGGACGGTGACATATGCAGGATGGGGAGGTCTTTTCTCTCCCATCTATACCCAGAAGTAATCGTGGAACGCATGATATAAAGATGATAATTGGACCCTATTCCAGATGATAATAGGGCGAAAAATCACCAAAAACCTATCCGGGGCAGTGGGTTAAAGCGGGATGTATTGTATGTATGGACAATAATAAACACTATGTTGAGTACTGCACCAGGCAGAGTAAATGACAAGAACGTCAAAAAGAGCAAGAGACTAGAGGTCATATAAAGCATCCAAATTGAGGTTGGTCATTTAGATCCATTGTTTTTTCAAATTTTTCAATGTGAACTGAACACACAATGTAATAGTGGCTGCACAGCTGGAAAAAAAGGGGGTATCGTTTATTTATTTTTTGTCACTCCGTTGCGGAAATTTACAGTAGCGATCAAAAGTTTTGCATTTTTTTTAAAGTGTGATTCCTTCTGTCTGGTTGTTGCCATTTTCCTGGTGATTTTAGTAAACCGGAAGCAAATGGTAGTCAGCTATAAGGAAGAAAATTATGTCAGCCATTGTTTTATCCCTTTACGTGTTAGTTTTCAGCATTTGCTGGGCCAAATGTTTTGCATATTTTGTCATGGGTAGTCGAATTTTGCCTAAAATTTTACTTTCTTTTTTCTGTGTTTTTAGGTTAAAATAATGCAAAGACAAAGCCAAATGTATCACCAGATGTCAGAAGTTTATTATTCTGAGAGTGAAGTCAGGCAAAAGCCAAAAAGAGGAGACAATGAATTCATCTGTTCTCAGAGTCGGGTGTCACATATATTAAAGAAAGAAAAAGAAGGTTCAGGAACAGCTGGAAAACCTAGAAGTGGACGACCACGGAAAACTTCCTGCAGAGGTGATCACATTATTGAGAAAAAGTCAGTATCTGATGTCCATCAAAGTGCTGTACAGATTTCACACGAAATGAATGAAGAATATGGAGTCAAAGTGAGTCGCCAAACTGTGGTGTGACGCCTAAGAGCAGTAGGGCGAACGCACGAGGTCCAGTCAAGAAGCCTTTCTTCTCTGCAAAGAATCGGAAGGTCTGACTTGAGTTTGCCTAAGAACAACGGAAAGAGACAGATTGGTCTAAGGTGTTGTGGTCGGACGAATCCAAGTTCAATCTGTTTGGTAGTGATGACAGCACTATATATACCGCCCAATTGGAAAACGTAATGATATAAGGTACCAAACACCTACAGTGAAGCATGGTGGTGGCAATGTCATGGTTTTGGGCTGCTTTTCTGCATCTGCCATTGGCCCTCTGCATAGAATTGATGGAAATATGAATGCTATCATGTACAAGGATATAATGGAGAATGTAATGCTGCCACATGGTAAAACCAAAGAAGGCAGGGGATGGAAATTCCAGCAAGATAATGATCCGAAGCATACATCCAATTTAGTCCAAAATTGGTTAGCAAAGAAAAATGTTCGCCTGTTGCAATGGCCGAGCCAAATCACCTGATTTACACCCTATAGAGCACCTCCTGGATGAGTTGGGGCCCGTACACATAGCAATAAAGAGAAATTGTTTGCAGATTTGCAAATGGAATGGAGCAAGATCCCTCAAGATGTCTTGAATCCCTGAGTGTCTTCAATGCCTCGTTGGTGCGGTGCAGTAATTAAAGCAAGAGGTTGTGCTACAAAACACTAAGTTATGGCATTGTAAGCAATGAATTGCTCTCTATGTTGTGATTAATAAATAGTAGATGCAAAACGATGGGCAGTCGGTTTTGTTTAATTAAATGACCAGATCTATATCCAAAAGCATTGTGGGTAAAATTAAGGTCTTGTATGATGACAACTTCATGCACTTTCAATTCATCACCAGGAAAATGGCATCACAACAACCAGACAGAAGTAATCATAATCACACTTTTAAAAAAAATGCAAAACTTTTGGTCGCTACTATAATTATAATTAAAGTATCTGCACCTAATGAGTTAACTTTTGATAAGTGCAAGTGGGAGTTATCAGATATTTTCCTTTTGGGGCGTGTACTTCTTCAACCTGTATGATTCTGACCAATCATAAGCAAGCAGCAACACACCAGAAAAAGAACACACCCCACAATTGCTTAGAGTAAGTTTCTCAGTGTGTGAGATAAAATCACACTTATGTCTGCTGTGCTCAAGCAATGCGCAATTGTTCTGCAGTTAGTTTGGAGCAAGGAATAACCTACCTGTGCTGGACTACTCCTGTGGGAGACATATAATGCCACCCTGCTCCGATCTCACTGCAGGGCGATTACAAGTTGCCCTGTACACAACAGAGATAAATATGATTACGGACACATCTCTAAACAGGCAGTGTGGGGAAGGGACACTGCAGCAGAGGTGACAGTGCTATTAGAGGTGGAGAGCTGATAGAAGGGTTTGTAATGTGAGACAGCTAAACTCAGTTGTGATGCCCCAACCCCAAGAGGGAAGTTATCTGAATGGTGTAAGTCATCTGTGCTCCACACTTAGAACTTTCTAATAATGCAACAGGTTAGACCTGTAGGTCAAAGCTGTATCCTTTCATCTCACACACTGAGAAACCTGCTCTAAGCTCTGGTGGTGGCGTGTTCTTTTACTGCTGTGTTGCTGCTCGTTTATGATTAGTCAGCATCATAGAGGGAGAAGAAGTACACGCCCCCTGTTAAAATTATCTGATAACACCTACATGAACTTAACAAAGCTTAGCTCATTAGGTATCAAATACTTTGATTGTTAATATTCAGAAATGGAGAGGCAAAATAATAATTTTAAAAAGTTTTATTTCGCTCTGCAGCCACTATTACATCGTGCATCCAGTTCAATATGAAAAAAAATAGTGAAAAGTCCTATTAAACACAAGTAAAACCGCTGAGTTTTTCTAGCAGAAGACACTTAAGGAATCTCTGGCTTCTTTTTTTTCCTGAATCTTCTTTTGTGTCATTTTTTCTGACGTTTCCTGAATGTTTTTTCGACGGCTTTGGCTGTTTTTTTGGAAAGTTTCCCATGGTTTTTGTGAAGTCTTTTTTACTGTTGTTTTCTGTTTGTTATTTTTTTTTAAACTGTCTTGAATAATGAAAAAAAACAC
Source organism: Phyllobates terribilis (assembly GCF_046119375.1). Lineage (NCBI taxonomy): Eukaryota > Metazoa > Chordata > Amphibia > Anura > Dendrobatidae > Phyllobates > Phyllobates terribilis. Next base: position 209,888,478 of record NW_027362767.1, on the reverse strand, counting down.
TAGTTTTTTTTAAGCAAAAATAATGGCAAAACGCTCCAACAGACGGCATTGTCCAGGAGTCTTTTAGGCTTTCCCAATGACTTATATTGTAAAGTACAAGGTGTGTCTGGAGCAGGAATACTAAAAGAATGGACTGATTACTTATTTTTTTAACCACTTGTCATCTTTTAGAAACCTCAAGTAGTTGAGAGACATTAAAAACAGAAGTCTTGTGCACATACCCAGAAGGGGAGATTCCTGCAATTCTACTTGAAAAAATGGACGTCTTTGACTGTCTGAAAAAACTCAGTGTGAACGTGACCTTAAATGCTATTGTTAATTTAGGAGAATGAACTGTTGCTACTGAAGCTTGCTCTGATTGCAGCAGTTATATTCAGCTCCTAAGACCGCACCCTACACTAGGCATGCAAATCTGTCGGAAATGTATGGCGGATGGTGCTGAAAGGTTAAAGAAGTTGTCCACTACTTATACAGTGATGCCCTATCCATAGGATAAGGCATCAATGTCTGATCGGTCGGGGTCCAGCACCCGGCACTAGTGTTGAGCCACCCCCGTAGTGTTCGGGTTCGGTTCGGTCCGTCGAACACCGGGATGTTCGAGGAACTGTTCGTCGAACTGTTCGTCGAACACCTTAGAACACCGTCGAACACCGTTAAAACCAATGGCAGGCAAACAAAAACACATAGAAACACATAGAAAACACCTTCAAAGGTGTCCAAAAGCTGACAAACTGCTCAGAAGACGCTTTCTTTAAAAAAGCCGGCCGGCAATTCAGCAGCGGCATACACCGGTACCCGACAATTTAGACATGAAGGAATAGAGCATCACACATTGATTAGATAGATAGAAACATGTCAGCCACATATATAAGAAGCACAGTGACAGTGTTGCTTACTGAACTTGTCATTTAGTGTAAAGGATTTATTAAAAAATATAATAGTGTTTTCGTGCACCGTCTCTTTAAAAAAGCCGGCCGGCAATTCAGCATCTGTACCTGACAATTTAGAATAGAAGGAATAGAGAATCATACATAGATTAGATAGATAGAAACATGTCAGCCACATATATACGAAGTACAGTGACAGTGTTGCTTACTGTACTTGTCATTTAGTGTAAAGGATTTATTAAAAAATATAATAGTGTTTTCGTGCACCGTCTCTTTAAAAAAGCCGGCCGGCAATTCAGCATCTGTACCCGACAATTTATAACAGACAGAATAGAGCTTCACACATAGATTAGATAGATAGAAACATGTCAGTCACATATATAATAAGTACAGTGACAGTGTTGGTTACTGTACTTGTCATTTAGTATTAAAATAAAGGATTTATTATTAAAAAAAATTGGCGTGGGGTTCCCCGTAATTTTAGTCTCTAGCGGAAGTTAAGCAGACGGCTGGGGAAGATGTTTGAAGCCTGGGAAGGGGGTAATACCCACGGAGCTTCCGAGGCTACTAATATCAGTCCCCAGCTGAATACCTAGCCTTTACTAGCTATTAAAATGGAGGACCCACCCCAAAAAAATAACGTGGGGTCCCCCCTAATTTAATAGCTAGCAAAGGCTAGGCAGACAGCTGGGGGCTGATATTAATAGCCCAGGAAGGGAGCCATGAATATTGGCCCCCTCCCAGGCTAGAAACACCAGCCGTCAGCCGCCCCAGAAATGGCGCATCCATAGGATGCGCCAATTCTGGCACTTAGCCTCGCTCTTCCACGCTGCCCTGGTGCGGTGGCAGTGGGGTAATAGGGTTGGGGTTGATGTCAGCTTATAATGCCAGCTGACATCAAGCCCAGGTTAGTAATGGAGAGGCGTCTATAAGACACCCCCATTACTAACCCCATAGTCAAAGTTAAAAAAAAAACACAAACACCCAGAATAAAGTCCTTTAATTGAAATAAAGAAACAATTCTTTATTGTTCTAAATTAAACCATACTTACCATCACGCCCATTCCAGCTGAAGCCAACGATCTCCTGCAATAAAAGAAAAATAATAAAGCAACCTCATCCTTACCTTTCCATGGTTCCCAGGACAGCTTCAGCTCTGCTACATCGAGATGACAGGCTGGACCTGCAGAACGCTGCCATCCAGCCTGTCATCCCGCAGACACTGAGAAGCGCAGGCATGCTTGCGCTCCTCAGTGTCTGACTGTGACGGCATCCAGATGAGCCGACAATGAACTCGGCTCACCTCATGTACGTCACTGACAGCGTGGGAAAATTCTCCTGCACTCAGCGCTTCAGCGTGAGAATTTTCCCACGCTGTCAGTGACGTGCATGAGGTGAGCCGAGTTCATTGGAAATGACCTCGGCTCATCTGGATGCCGTCACAGCCAGACACTGAGTAGCGCAAGCATGCCTGTGACGCGCCCCTGGGCCTGCGTCGCGCTGCGTTGCGCACGCGGGAGCTTACCCGGAGCCGGATCTCTTTAGGGTTGTAGTCTCGTGGCGGTGATCCGGTCCGTGCCCAGGGAGTCAGACTAAGTGGCGCTGTATCAGCGGTAGATGTTGGACGACTACGCCACCCATTGAATGCAGCTATGGAGCTGCCGCTGCAGGGCAGACCGCTGAGGCCGGTGGTAGGATTGTGCAGCGTGATAGTATAACCCCCAACGGGAGGGGTATGGCCTCAGGGCAGCCGACGTGGATGATGGGGGTAGCAGGAACCACTCGGAGACGGTACGGTGTAGTTCAGGGTCTTTACTGGTGACAAAGATAGACCCTCCCGGAGTACTGGCTAGCGATTGGGGCCTGGTCAGTCCTTGAGCAGATGGGATCTCCCCTGGCCAGGCGGAGTTGTAGGCCTCCCAAACTAACGATACTCTTCTGGCTACCTTGCTAGAAGCGAGTATAAGTAGCCCACGTCCCTGAGTGTACCGTGTGGTGCTCACCCGTATGGCCGGTGACTCGGGGCCTTCTAGTAGCTTCCGCTCCACGACGGCGGTGCTGGTCCCATGCGTGTGACCGTGCCTTCGGGTTTCTTGGCCAGAGGACCTGAAATCCCCTGCCTGACGGATTCTGCTGCTGGGTAGGAGTTAGTCCCCACAGCCTCGGACTCCGGGTCCGGTAAGAAATCTTCTCTGTCAGGGCGAGCTCTGCAGCTGCCAGCCCCTGACTCCTTGTAACACTGCTCCCACAGAGCTCCTGTTGTTCTTCCCATAGCTGCTTCTCTTCTCTGTCTCTACTTCTGGCATGGCCCAGGAGCTGGGCCCAGCCGGAGCCACAGCTCCCTGTCAGCCCTCCTAGCTGAACTCTCCCTCTGAACTCTCTAACCCTGCCTCAGCCCCAGGTTTATCTAGGGGAAGTTCTTCCCCTCCCAGGACTGGGCAGGAGGTGTGGCATGCATAGGATTCCTGACCAAGAGACCTCCCACCTGCTCTCAGACATAACATTGCTTGTTACTGTGGAAACCAGACCCCTGGGGTGCCACACCTGCGCTTCTCAGTGTCTGCGGGATGACAGGCTGGATGGCAGCGTTCTGCTGCAGTCCAGCCTGTCATCTCGATGTAGCAGAGCTGAAGCTGTCGTGGGAGCCATGGAAAGGTAAGGATGATGTTGCTTTATTATTTTACTTTTATTGCAGGAGATCATTGGCTTCAGCTGGAATGGGCGTGGCGGTAAGTATGGTTTAATTTAGAACAATAAAGAATTGTGTGTTTATTTCAATTAAAGGACTTTTTTCTGGGTGTTTGTGTTTTTTTTAAATACTTTACTAGAAATTCATGGTGGTCATGTCTAATATTGGCGTGACCCCATGAATTTCGGGCTTAGGGGCAGCTGATAATGCCAAGCTGGCCTTAACCCCTTTATTACCCAGTGAGCCACCGCACCAGGGCCCTGGATGAGTTGGGTACAGCGCCAGAAGATGGCGCTTCTATGAACGCGCCATTTTCCGGGGCGGCTGCGGACTGCAATTTGCAGCGGGTGGGGCCCAGAAAGCTTGGGCCTCCCTGCGCTGCAGATTCCAGCCCCCAGCTGCCTAGTTGTACCTGGCTGGACACAAAAATAGGGCGAAGCTCCACGTATTTTTTTTTTAAATTCATGAAATTCATGGAATAATTAAGAAAAAAAGGCCTTCCCTATATTGTTGTGTCCGGCCAGGTACAAATAGGCAGCTGGTGGATGGGGGCAGCCCGTTCCTGCCTGCTGCACCTGACTGGACACAAATATAGTGCGAAGCCCCACATCAATTTTTTTTTCATTATTTCATGAATTTCATGAAATAATTTAAAAAAAAAATGCGTGGGGCTTCGCCCTATTTTTGTGTCCAGCCAGGTACAACTAGGCAGCTGGGGGCTGGAATCCGCAGCGCAGGGAGGCCCAAGCTTTCTGGGCCCCACCCGCTGCAAATTGCAGTCCGCAGCCGCCCCGGAAAATGGCGCGTTCATAGAAGCGCCATCTTCTGGCGCTGTACCCAACTCATCCAGGGCCCTGGTGCGGTGGCTCACTGGGTAATAAAGGGGTTAAGGCCAGCTTGGCATTATCAGCTGCCCCTAAGCCCGAAATTCATGGGGTCACGCCAATATTAGACATGACCACCATGAATTTCTAGTAAAGTATTTAAAAAAAACACAAACACCCAGAAAAAAAGTCCTTTAATTGAAATAAACACACAATTCTTTATTGTTCTAAATTAAACCATACTTACCGCCACGCCCATTCCAGCTGAAGCCAACGATCTCCTGCAATAAAAGTAAAATAATAAAGCAACCTCATCCTTACCTTTCCATGGTTCCCACGACAGCTTCAGCTCTGCTACTTCGAGATGACAGGCTGGACCGCAGCAGAACGCTGCCATCCAGCCTGTCATCCCGCAGACACTGAGAAGCGTAGGCTTGCTTGCGCTCCTCAGTGTCTCGCTGTGACGGCATAAAGATGAGACAAGCTCATGTCCAATGAACTCGGCGCACCTCATGCACGTCACTGACAGCGTGGGAGAATTCTCCTGCACTCAGCACTTCAGCGTGAAAATTTTCCCACGCTGTCAGTGACGTACATGAGGTCAGCTGAGTTCATTGGACATGAATGAGCTCACCTCATGCACGTCACTGACAGCGTGGGAAAATTCTCACGCTGAAGCGCTGAGTGCAGGAGAATTTTCCCACGCTGTCAGTGACGTGCATGAGGTGAGCTGAGATCATTGGACATGAACTCGGCTCATCTGGATGCCGTCACAGCGAGACACTGAGGAGTGGAAGTATGCCTGCGCTTCTCAGTGTCTGCGGGATGAGAGGCTGGATGGCAGCGTTCTGCTGCGGTCCAGCCTGTTATCTCGATGTAGCAGAGCTGAAGCTGTCGTGGGAACCATGGAAAGGTAAGGATGAGGTTGCTTTATTATTTTTCTTTTATTGCAGGAGATCGTTGGCTTCAGCTGGAATGGGCGTGATGGTAAGTATGGTTTAATTTAGAACAATAAAGGAATTTGTCTTTATTTCAATTAAAGGACTTTATTCTGGGTGTTTGTGTTTTCTTTTAACTTTGACTATGGGGTTAGTAATGGGGGTGTCTTATAGACGCCTCTCCATTACTAACCTGGGCTTGATGTCAGCTGGCATTATAAGCTGACATCAACCCCAACCCTATTACCCCCTGCCACCGCACCAGGGCAGCGTGGAAGAGCGAGGCTAAGTGCCAGAATTGGCGCATCCTATGGATGCGCCATTTCTGGGGCGGCTGACGGCTGGTGTTTCTAGCGTGGGAGGGGGCCAATATTCATGGCTCCCTTCCTGGGCTATTAATATCAGCCCCCAGCTGTCTGCCTAGCCTTTGCTAGCTATTAAATTAGGGGGGACCCCACGTCATTTTTTGGGGGGGGGTCCTCCATTTTAATAGCTAGTAAAGGCTAGGTATTCAGCTGGGGGCTGATATTAGTAGCCTGGGAAGCTCCGTGGGTATTACCCCCTTCCCAGGCTTCAAACATCTGCCCCAACTGTCTGCTTAACCTCCGCTAGAGACTAAAATTACGGGGACCCCCACGCCAATTTTTTTTAATAATAAATCCTTTATTTTAATACTAAATGACAAGTACAGTAACCATATATGTGACTGACATGTTTCTATCTACCTAATCTATGTGTGATTCTCTATTCTTTCTGTTATAAATTGTCGGGTACAGATGCTGAATTGCCGCCGGCTTTTTTAAAGAGACGGTGCATGAAAACACTAATATTTTTTTTAATAAATCCTTTGCAGTAAATGACAAGTACAGTAAGCAACACTGTCACTGTGCTTCTTATATGTGTGACTGACATGTTTCTATCTATCTAATCTATGTGTGAAGCTCTATTCTGTCTGTTATAAATTGTCGGGTACAGATGCTGAATTGCCAGCCGGCTTTTTTAAAGAGACAGTGCATGAAAACACTATTATTTTTTTTGATAAATCCTTTACACTAAATGACAAGTACAGTAAGCAACACTGTCACTGTGCTTCTTATATGTGTGACTGACATGTTTCTATCTATCTAATCTATGTGTGAAGCTCTATTCTTTCGGTTCTAATTTGTCGGGTACAGGTGTATGCCGCTGCTGAATTGCCGGCTTTTCATGTTTCACTGTGAGCACTGTTCCCATCGATTTGGGCAATCACTGTAATGCCACAACCACCATGGCTGTGGCATTACAGTGAGTGGCAGACAATCCCTGCATGATTGGTGCTCTAAATAGCGCCAGACATGCAGGACACGCTTTTGGTGCACGAACAGTTATCGAACATAACCTCGAACAGCCGAATTTTTTGCAAATCGTTCGGGTTCGTCGAACAACTCGAACACCACCCAAAACAGCTCGAATTTGAGATTGGCGAACAGTTCTAGTCGAACACCGCTCATCTCTACCCGGCACTCTCGCCGATCAGCTGTTATTGGTGTCGGCGGCCGCCAATTGGAAGTACTTACTCGCTGAGCTTGGTCGTCTAGTTGTAGTGGCCACCACGGGGTACTAGACATCCACCTCCCATTGAATTGAATAGGAGACGGATGTGTAACACCCAGCCCTGGACACTACAACTTGACCGCCAAGCTCAGCAAGTAAGTACTTCTGGCCGGCGGCCACCGACACCGATAACAACTGATCGGCGGGGGGTACCGGGTGTCAGACCCCGGCCGATCAGACACTGATGACCTATCCTAAGGATAGGGCATCAATGTATAAGTCGTGGATAACTTCTTTAAACACCTTTACTTTTTCACTATCTAGTGCAGTTAAAAGTTATGTGGGGTCAAAGCTTCTAACAAACTCCCTTCAAGGGTTAAACGGAGACGATATGACTATATAACAAGGGTCGTGCAGTAGAAAAGTGTAATATAACTCATTTCACTAACATGGAAAGCAACTGCAGGCAACTTGTCAGACAACATCATGGCTTTGACAGTAATAACAGAATGTTGCTTGTCTAAGACTAGCTATAGAGGAATAATCTCAGACGAAACAGTCCTTCAAGATACAACATTGTCTGTTATATATGAGAAAGCGCTAAGGAATTCCAGAAGGACAGCGCTCAAGACCTATTTCTATAGAAAAAGTCTCACATTTCACAAAGAATAATTCCCGGCGCTAATGTGGTGGGTTACAATAGAAGGTCTCGGCTGCGTTGCTGTCAGAATGTTTCTTTTTCTTGTGTACATTACTGTAGGTGTGTTCCGGTAAACTGATACTTTCATAGATGACCCCTTTGTGCTCAAGGTCTTTCCTGCTATTAGTGCTGACAGTGCATTTGACATAAAGATCAATTATTTTTCACAAAACTGTGGTTAGACCTTTTAGTGAATGGCCTCGAAATATCATCAAAGGTCACCATATTTCCCGTCAGTGGCTTTTCTAGATCCTGTTTTTCTTTCCTTAGGTCCAAGTTGTAATTTCAGCACAGTGGCTTTATGTTCTGCTAAACATAATGTAAGGCACGTGATAAAGGTGCTTCCAGTATATTTTCTGGGATCTAACGGGTAACAGTTCTCATTTTGGAGAGTGACATGCCAGGCTTGGCATGTCAGATTGAGGAGACTTATACGCCATACATGCTCCCCTGGGAAATTAAATATGCACATTGTCTCTTCAGAGAGGAAGCAGAGTTAAACTCTAGTGCCAACTATTGGAAGTAGCAATCCTAAAAGTCAATATCGACCCTTTAACAAGCTTTGCCATATGACAGAATCTCAATATGCAAGACACAGTGTTTCGGGTGTGTTGCCCTTCATCAGTTCAAAGTATGAGATCTGATTTGGCTAGGTGAGAGGCTTATGACTGGGATCTGAGGGGTAATGCTTCTGCTTGTGAAGAGTGACATGCCAGGCCTGGCATGTCAGAGTGAGGAGACTTATACCTAGGCAAATCAGATCGTATACTTTGCCCTGATGAGGGGAAACACCCCGAAACACCGTGTCTGCAAATTGAGATTCTGGTTTGGATTTTATCCTAAATCATGTGACAAAGCTCATTAAAGGGTCAATATTGACTTTTAGGATTGCCACTTCCACTAGTTGGCGCTAGAGTTCAAGTCCTCTTCCTCTCTGAAGAGACAATTTGCAAAGTATATTTTCTGAACAGTTTACATAGTAAACACAATTGTTACAGACATTAATATACACATAGTATAAATTTAAGTAAACCTGTGTTACGTATAAGAGGAGATACAGGGCCAGGTTCCCGAAGCTTGGGATACATTATATACTGCATATTTTAGTATTAGTTTTATCTTCAGGATTGTTATAGTTTTACAGCATTGACAACCTGACTAAAACACAATTGTGATATCACAGCAGTTCACCTGACAAGTTACATTAACCACTTAAGGACCGGGCGATTTTTAGTTTTTGCGCTCTCTTTTTTCCTCCCCTCCTTTCAAGAGACATAACTTTTTTTATTTTTCCATTCACACAGCCATATGAGGGCTTGTTTTTTTGGAGGATGAGTTGAACTTTTGAATGCCATCATTTATTTTATCATGTGATGTACCAAAAAGTGTGAAAAAAATTCCAAGTGTGGCCAAATATTAAAAAAAAATATGCAATTGTTTTGTTTTTATTTACAGTGTTCATTTTACTGTAAAAATGACTTTGCAGTATGATTCTCCAGGTCAATACGATTGTGCCGATACATGCACATTTTTGTTATATTTAAGAGGCGAAAAAAATTCAGAAATTTGTAAAAAAAAAAAAGTTGCTTCTGTCTCCATTTTCCAAGAGCTGTAACACGTGGCGGTGCTTTTATTGGTATCATTTTATGATAGATACAATGTTTTGCCTTTATTACATTTTTTATGTTATTGCGATGGTCGAAAAACCGCAATTCTGGAATTTTAATTTTTTTTCTTGATACACCGTTTACCAATAAGATTAATTTCTTTTAGATTTTGATACATCTGACATTTCCAAACGCAGCAATATTTTTTAAAAGATTTTTTTTTTTACTTTTCACTGTACTTGATTTATTATTATCACTTATGCCTTCCTGATACCTTTGTACACAACGGTAAATCAGTACTTGTGAATACAGATTAGGACACACTGACATTGCTTCCTCCACAGGACCCAGTGATCTTATGATCGTTGGGTGTAGAGCAGGAGTAAGATCTGCTGAGTTCAAGGAGACCCAGTCAGCTCTGCTATGCAGCCTGAATTTTTCCTAAAACTGGGGCTAATATACCAGCCCTGGTTTCAGAGGAAATCAGCAATTAAAAATTATGTTATAATATTAATATAATGTTCAAATGCCCCCCCAAAGGTCTTTCAAGATGTTACGCAAGTCACAATCTATAAAACATATGAAAAATAAATAAATAAATAAAAAAGCATGATAAAAATAAAACAAAACTAAACTAAAAAAAGAAACACCGCCAGTCCGAATCGCTGTGCATAGCGTGGCCACTTCAAAAAAATAAAATAAAAATATATGTCCGGTATATAAAAATAATTTTTTTTATTGGTTATTTGTAGCTGTAAAAATAAATAGAAAATAAAAAATGTGAAAAATAGTCATACATTTCCATTTTTTTTTTTACATTTTCCCCTATTATCATAAAAAAGGTAATTTAAAAATTACATAAAAATTACATAAAAATTAATCTCCATGAATCACAAAAAAAAGAGGCAAAACTTATTTGAACATCCGGCAAGATAATTTTTAAAAGAAGTTAAAAGTGCAAATGGGCAGCATGGTGGCTCAGTGGTTAGCACTGCAGCTTTGCAGCTCTGGGGTCCTGGGTTCAAATCCCACCAATGACAACATCTGCAAGGAGCTTGTATGTTCTCCCTGTGTTTGGTGGGTTTCCTCCGGGTTGTCCAGTTTCCTCCCACACTCTAAAGACATACTGATAGGGAATGTAGATTGTGAGCCACAATGGGGACAGTGATGATGTCTGTAAAGTGCTATAGAAATAATGGCACTATACAGTTGTGCTCAAAAGTTTACATACCCCGGTAGAATTTTTCCTTTCTTGGACTTGTTTCAGAGAATATGAATGATAACAAAAAAACTTTTTCTCCACTCATGGTTATTGGTTGGGTGAAGTCATTTATTGTCAAACTACTGTATTTTCTCTTTTTAAATCTTAATGACAACCAAAAATATCCAAATGACCCTGATCAAAAGTTCACATACCCTGGTGATTTTGGCCTGATAACATGCACAGAATTTGACACAAATGGGTTTGAATGGCTACTAAAGGTAACATCCTCACCTGGGACCTGTTTGCTTGTAATCAGTGTGTGTGCATAAAAGCTGAGTGAGTTTCTGGGATCCAGACAGACTCTTGCATCTTTCATCCAGCCACTGACGTTTCTGGATTGTGAGTCATGGGGAAAGCAAAATAATTGTCAAAGGATCTACCGGAAAAGGTAGTTGAACTGTATAACATTGGAAAGGGATACAAAAAAGTATCCAAGGAATTGATAATGCCATGCATAACGGAGTAAAATAAAAAAGTACAAATAAATTTGAAAATATGTGAGGTCAAGAATGGGGTTAAATGGCCTGATCGTGAACTTATTTCTTTAGGTTCTTGCACCCAGTGCACACAAGGGCATGGCCTCCTTCTCTTTGAACTCAGCATTACATGTATATACATTAGCTTCCCATTGCTGGGTGTCCACAGTTGGGCCCCGGTCCCACTCTGCCCTTATTCACATTGAGGTTATTTTTGACACATGGTAAGGTTTTAATACTAGAGGTTAGGACCATCCCAACAGGGTACACCTTGACGCGGTGTAATGGCTTTTACGTGTTTTTTTGATCAAAAACAGTGTTTACTAAGTACCCTATGTTATTTATATGACCTTTTGCTTTTTACTTACAGCAGGATATATGTTCATTTTGTTACTATCTGAGGTTTTGCCTATTTAATGCCCAGTGTGAACATGCTCCTACACACTGCATGTATATCAACTTATACTCCAGTTCATTTCTTTCGGCTTTGCTAATCCTGAAGTGGATAAAGTTCGGTGGGGATCCAAGTGCTGGGACACGCATCAGTCAGCAGTACGGGGTCTGTTATTCCCTGCTGGGGCAATTTTATCTCTGTTAGAATGGAGCAGCAGTGCCCATGCCTGACCGCCGATCCATTCATACCCTATGGTGCTGCCAGGCACTGCACTTGGCACTTCCAGCAGTCCCATAGAGAATGATCGGAGCAGCATGCGAACTACCAATCCATTTTGTAATGGGGGTAAAAGTTCAGAACAGGGAACTTTTATCACTTTTCAAAAATGGTCACAGCTTACTGACCTGGCCAATGTCCATAGTCTTACAAATCAATTCTATCATCTTCAGTTATCACCTATTCAGTGGATAGGAAATAATTTATCTTCACTCAGTTACTATTAGCATGGACTGTGAGCTGATTAGAAGACATCTGCATTGGATCTACTGTTTAAGCTCTTACTAATCATATTAGATGGCTGTCGGCTGAACGTTGGGCCGGTGGCTATCTCGGGTTCGCTCTTATACACAGGAGCACTCGCTTGGCAGTGTTATCTCATGGAGAAAAAAAGAAAAGATCGTCATGCCGAAATTGAACATGCCAGATCCTTAAAGAGGTTGTCCCATGAACAAACTACATTTTAAGCAATAGATCTCGGACTTTTAATAAGTTCTGCAAATGTTCCTGTGTTGAGTTAATCTAATAAATGTGCCCCTGCTATGAACTGTGTTATGGCCGTGTCCAACCATGCAGAGCTGCTCCAGTTCATGATCAGCAAATACCACAGTTCTTGGCTAGGGGAGAAAGCATAAGTCCCTTATTATAAGTGAGTATACAGACAAAACAGGGGCTGGCAGCTGGTACTTTCTTGTATAACACATTTCCCTGCTTGTTTTAGCACAGGAGCAAGTGTTTCTGTCCAATCTCCAGCCCTCAGAGCTCATAAAATCAAGTCAGTTACATAGGAGCTTATAAGTCACTGACTTGATTTATGAAGAGCTCACAGAACTGGTGACAGGGCAAAAACACTCACTCCTGTGATAAAACAGGCAGGAAAATGTGCTCTCTCACATGAACAAACAACTGGGAGCCCTGGTGGTTTCATCTGTAAACTCAATTATAATAAATGAATTATTCCATTACCCTTGGCCAGCAGCTGTGGTTTGTGCAGACCATGAAATGGAGCAGCTCTGCACGGTCAGACACAGCCATTACACAGTAACTAGCAGGGACACATTTATAAAATTATCCCAGCACAGGAACATTTTTTTTTTAACACATCCAATTGTGGAATTTAATATTATTAGTATTATTATTATTACAAGATCTATTTATTAAAATGTATTTTGTTCATGGTACAACTTCTCTAACTCCCCAAACAATCAATTATCCAAAGCTACTATACACATTAATCTGTCGGCCGAGCCTGTTGTTGTCAGCCGATTTGGCCAATATTACTCTAATCTAATGTGTTTGGGGATCTCTACATGCCCCCAAAAGTCTAGATAACCAGGACAGTGGTTCAGGAAATTCTTTACTTTTCCCATCAAGGCAAAAAAAAAGCTATTTTACTATAGTAAATTTGTGAAGAAATTGCATTTGGAGTTAGCATCTGAACCTTGGCTTACTGACTCCGTAATCCTAATTTTCACAACAATATTTTTCAAGTACGAGAAATTTTTCAGTATCACATTTACTTAAATTTAAATGAGCTTTAAAAAGAAAAAAAAAATTAAAATGGGCGCATCGCTAGGGCAAGAACAGGCAAATAAATCAATATTGCAGCCTAATTTATTACTATATATTCAGATATTCCCTTACTTAGCATAAAAAAGAAGCAGAGGGAGACTCGGATAAGTGCGGCTGCGCTCAGCTTTGAATGCCTTGGTTTTAGCTTTTACAATATAACAAATTACTGGCAACCCAAACTAAGCAACGACAGCGAAATCACTGAGGGGCAAGACAGATACATTTATGCACAGCCAGCAGCTGGCAACTAATTTAACCACCCAGAAATAAAATGGCATCAAATCAAATGCTAACAGATTTGTAGATATGATTAAAGAGAGCGTCATGTAGTAGACTGCAGAGGAGCCAAGTAGGTAGGTGGCGGCACTTTATTTGCCTAATCAAGCAATGTTTATATAGCAACAAATGTTCATGTTCAAGGACACTTGGCTGACAATTATCGCAATATGCTAATGAATCCATTGATCATTTCAGACTTTCATACCCAGTAGATTATTTGCAGCCTCTAGGCACGCAATCTCTTTTTTTTGGGAGATTCCGCCTGGAACCGCCTGAAAAAGCACTAAAAAAAAAAAGCCAAAAAGAATGAACAAAGGCACAGCAATGTCAAAACAACTTGCTGTGTACATGGTATTTAGTAGCTTCTTTCAACAGATTCGAAAGTTGTGAAGTGGCTAAAAGAAGTGACCGCTTCATTCTGATGGCAGTTTCCGCTTGCAAGCCACCGCTATGGAATATATGGAATTAAAAAAAAAAAAAAAAAAACGCAGCAAAACACATTCAATAAAACGTTAGTAAAGACCTTTCAGGGAAAAAAAAGGCCGGCATTTTCCTGGAGTGTCTTCTGCTTCATAAACTATGCAGGTACGCTACCATCTAAAAGACGCCGTGTGCACATGCTGTTGAAATGTGATTTTAGAAATCCGGAGGATATGAATTCAGAATCTGTTTTTATTAGAATTTTTCAGAGTGTGTTCTCCGGCGCGCACCCCTAACTTCTTTCCTCCCGCCCTGCATAGTAAGCATGTCATTGCTCCTTTTCTGCGCACCAGAGAACACCAGGACCGGAAGTTACAGAGACTCTCCGATACCTGCGCGGGACAAAAATGATGCCAGTGCTCATAGAAGGACGGAACAGTGAAGAGGAGCGATGGCAGTCAGAACGCGCAGGCACGGGATTTCCGGCTGCACACCTGACATCACAAGGACACAGTGAAGAGAGGGGAGGAGAAATAGGAAAAGGAAGTGAGGAGGCAGCGTTATCTTCCGGCAGCATATGTGCCTGGAAAAACTAATTAAAGAGGTTGTCTGGTCCAAACCGACACTCTGTGTGACTGCAGACTTATGAATCCCCCCCAGCGCATGCATTGTGTGCTGCGGGGATTCGCTGGTTTCTGACCCAGGACCGGAGGGTATATATATGAGTTATACATACTCCCGGCCAAGGCCCATCTAGTGAGCGTGGCTTCACCTCATACACTTGTAAAGAGCAAGGCAGCGTCCTGTCTAGTGACATGGCCGTGCAGTGGGCGTGGCTGACTAGAGGGCGCGGCCTCACTCCATACAGGTATATGGGAGCTAGGCCGCACCCTCTGGCCGGGAGTATGTACTCATACATACCCTCCGGTCCCGAGTCAGAAATCAGCGAACTGTGCTCTGGGGGGATTCATAAGTCAGCAGTATCACCGAGTGACCGCAGACTTATCGATTTGAACCGGACAACCCCTTTAACAAAGTGATATCATACAGAACAAGGCATCATGCATGAGGCGTACAGGTATGACTAGTTTCAGTTGTCTGTAACCTGTTTGCCTTTATTAATAAGTAAAATCGCTCAAATGTTTTGACAGATTCCCTTTAATTCTACATCAGAAATACAACAGAAATTGTCCAGAAGTGACCAGAAAGAGTTACAACTGTTTATCCACTGTGCTCACCTCTTTATCTTCCCACACTTACTTTTCACCATGATTACATACAGTACAGACCAAAAGTTTGGACACACCTTCTCATTTAAAGATTTTTCTGTATTTTCATGACTATGAAAATTGTACATTCACACTGAAGGCATCAAAACTATGAATTAACACATGTGGAATTATATACTTAACAAAAAAGTGTGAAACAACTGAAAATATGTCTTATATTCTAGGTTCTTCAAAGTAGCCACCTTTTGCTTTGATGACTGCTTTGCACACTCTTGGCATTCTCTTGATGAGCTTCAAGAGGTAGTCACCGGAAATGGTTTTCACGTCACAGGTGTGCCCTGTCAGGTTTAATAAGTGGGATGTCTTGCCTTATAAATGGGGTTGGGACCATCAGTTGTGTTGTGCAGAAGTCAGGTGAATACACAGCTGATAGTCCTACTGAATAGACTGTTAGAATTTGTATTATGGCAAGAAAAAAGCAGCTAAGTAAAGAAAAACGAGTGGCCATAATTACTTTAAGAAATGAAGGTCAGTCAGTCCGAAAAATTGGGCAAACTTTGAAAGTGTCCCCAAGTGCAGTTGCAAAAACCATCAAGCGCTACAAAGAAACTGTCTCACATGAGGACCGCCCCAGGAAAGGAAGACCAAGAGTCACCTCTGCTTCTGAGGATAAGTTTATCCAAGTCACCAGCCTCAGAAATCGCAGGTTAACAGCAGCTCAGATTAGAGACCAGGTCAATGCCACACAGAGTTCTAGCAGCAGACACATCTCTTCAACAACTGTTAAGAGGAGACTTTGTGCAGCAGGCCTTCATGGTAAAATAGCTGCTAGGAAACCACTGCTAAGGACAGGCAACAAGCAGAAGACACTTGTTTGGGCTAAAGAACACAAGAAATAATGGGTCATAATGGGTGACTTCAACATCCCCATTGACACTCCCCACTCGTCTGTCTCTAAGCTCCTATCCCTCACTTCCTCCTTTGGACTCACTCAATGGTCTTCCACACCCACCCACAAAGATGGCCACACACTGGACCTCATCTTCACCCGCCTCTGTTCCCTATCTAACCTCTCTAACTCACCACTCCCTCTCTCTGACCATAACCTCCTCACATTCTCTACCCTCTCCTCTCCGGGTGCACAATCCCCACTCCACAAACTCACACACCCTCGCAGAAATCTCAAACACCTTGACCTACACTCTCTCTCTGAATCCCTCCTTCCTCTCACAGACATAAATTCCTTGCACGATGCAGACGTTGCTGCTGCTTCATATAACACAATAGCTGCAGCTCTAGACTCGATCGCCCCTCTCACACACACCACACCTCGCACATTCAACAGGCAACCCTGGCACACTAAACTTACCAAAGAACTGCGCCGGGCCTCCAGGGTTGCGGAGCGGAGATGGAAAAGGTCTCACTCCATCGAGCACTTCATCGCATTCAAGCAATCCCTCACTAATTTCAAGTCCGCACTCACTACAGCAAAACAAACCTACTTCTCATCTCTCATATCCTCCCTATCTCACAACCCTAAACAGCTATTTAACACTTTCAACTCTCTCCTTCGTCCCCCAGCACCTCCTCCCTCTTCTCTCATCTCAGCCGACGACTTTGCCTCATTCTTCAAACAGAAGATTGACACCATCAGACAAAACTTTGGTCTAAAGTCCACACAACCCCTCCTCATATCTACTCAACCCTCCTCCTCCAAACCCCACTTCTCCACCATTACAGAAGGTCAAGTCTCCTCTTTACTCTCCAAATCACACCTCACCACCTGCGAACTTGACCCAATCCCATCCCACCTCATCACTAACCTCACCTCAGTCTTCATCCCAACCCTAACCCACCTCTTCAATCTATCACTAACAACCGGAGTCTTCCCCTCATGTTTCAAACATGCCGCAATCACACCCATCCTCAAAAAGCTCTCCCTTGACCCTCCCTCTCTGACCAGCTACCGCCCCATATCACTCCTCCCCTTTGCCTCAAAACTTCTAGAACAACATGTCCACCTTGAACTGTCCTCCCACCTCTCCTCCTGCTCCCTCTTCGACCGTCTACAATCTGGCTTCCGACCGCATCACTCGACTGAAACTGCCCTGACCAAAGTCACCAACGACCTACTAAATGCCAAATCCAAGCGACACTACTCCATCCTCCTCCTTCTGGACCTGTCATCTGCCTTTGACACAGTGGACCATTCCCTCTTACTCCAGATTCTCTCATCTCTTGGCATCACGGACTTGGCTCTATCTTGGATCTCCTCATACTTAACAGACAGGACATTCAGCGTCTCCCACTCACGCACCACCTCCTCATCTCGCCCCCTATCTGTCGGTGTCCCCCAAGGTTCAGTTCTAGGACCTCTGCTCTTCTCCATCTACACCTTCGGCCTGGGACAGCTCATAGAGTTTCACGGCTTTCAGTATCACCTCTATGCTGACGACACACAGATCTACCTCTCTGGACCCGATATCTCCTCCCTACTAACCAGAATCCCACAATGTCTGTCCGCCATCTCATCCTTCTTCTCCGACAGGTTTCTAAAACTCAACATGGATAAAACAGAGTTCATCATCTTTCCACCCTCTCATTCACATCCCCCATCCGACCTATCCATCAACGTCAATGGCTGTTCACTCTCCCCAGTCCCACAAGCTCGCTGCCTTGGGGTAACCCTGGACTCTGATCTCTCCTTCAAGCCACATATTCAAGCCCTTTCCACCTCCTGCCGACTCCAACTCAAAAACATCTCCCGGATCCGTGCATTCCTCAGCAAAGACTCTGCAAAAACACTAGTGCATGCCCTCATCATATCCCGCCTCGACTACTGCAACCTCCTGCTCCGTGGCATCCCTTCCAACACTCTTGCACCTCTCCAATCTATCCTAAACTCTGCTGCTCGACTAATCCACCTGTCCCCCCGCTATTCCCCGGCCTCGCCTCTCTGTCAATCCCTTCACTGGCTCCCTATTGCCCAGAGAATTCAGTTCAAAACTCTAACCATGGCATACAAAGCCATCCACAACCTGTCTCCCCCATACATCTGTGACCTAGTCTCCCGATACTTACCTGCACGCAACCTCCGATCCTCACAAGATCTCCTGCTCTACTCCCCTCTTATCTCCTCCTCCCACAATCGTATACAAGATTTCTCCCGTGCTTCCCCCCTACTCTGGAACTCTCTACCCCAACATATCAGACTCTCGCCGACCGTGGAAACCTTCAAAAGGAACCTGAAGACCCACCTCTTCCGACAAGCCTACAACCTGCAGTAAACACCACTGCACGACCAGCTCTACCCTCACCTACTGTATCCTCACCCATCCCTTGTAGACTGTGAGCCCTCGCGGGCAGGGTCCTCGCTCCTCCTGTACCAGTCGCTGACTCGTTTTGTTAAGATTATGTAAATGCTTTTGTTATGTATATCCCTATCACATGTAAAGCTCCATGGAATAAATGGCGCTATAATAATAAATAATAATAATAATAATAAAGAAACGGACATTAGACCAGTGGAAATCTGTGCTTTGGTCTGATGAGTCCAAATTTGAAATCTTTGGTTCCAACCACCGTGTCTTTGTACGACGCAGAAAAGGTGAACGGATGGACTCTACATAACGTGGTCAACTCACTAAAAAGCATTGATCACATGGCGCAGAGCAAAGACCCTTGGAGATATGGTCTCTAGAAGCCACTATGTTTCCCCGAAAAAACAATTTCTTTTTGGTAGTAAGGGTCCACCATGGGGCTGCTTCTCCTGTGGCAGATGTTCTATTTGTAAATATATCGTGAAAACACGAGAATTCTCTGATTCTGGCAACAATAAAAACTTCAGAATCTTGCATCATATCACATGCGAAACGGAAGCGGTCATCTATCACATCAGATGCCCCTGTGATCTTGTCTATATAGGCAGGACCACGAGACCTCTCAAAGTTCGTATCCAAGAACATATTAGGGACATAAAAAATGCTGCTACTTGTTCAGATCCCCAATCACTTAAAACCATTCCCAGGCATTTCTTTGAGATCCATGGCTGTAGCCCTAAGGGTATTTCGGTCCGGGGCATTGATAGAGTGTACATGGGTATAAGGGGAGGTAACACCAAACAAAAGCTACTCCAAAAGGAGACACGCTGGATCATTACATTGGATACGGTTATGCCCTCTGGTTTAAATGAGTCTGTGAGCTTCAAGTCTTTTCTGTAACTAATCCCTCCATTGCGCTATTTTAACGATGGGTCCTATCTTGTTCTTTTATACATGCTCTGTTTGTCTTTTCTTATCACTAATTATATGCTTTTCTGATTTTTTAGTATTTTGTTATCTATTGGCAGCCATCCTATTGTCACGATTCATCATGATCTACAGCTCTGAAGCTTTGTTCAGCAATGGCATGGATGTCATGTACCTCCTGCATCTCCTCGACTCTATCTTCAATCAAGATCTCTTCCATACCTTGTTATTTACTGGCCGCTATTTTTTGTTATGATACATCATGATCTACAGCTTGGCTGTTCTGTCCAGCAATGGCATAAACACTATGTACCCCTTGTATCTTATTAATTTAATCTCTATTTAAGATTATTTTTGTGCACTTTCTATTATTGATTTATTTATGCACTGGCGGTATATACTGTTTTAATTACTTTTTACATGTAATATTTACCTATATACTGTCTGTGATATGACTATTGACTTTTTTCGTTGGTTTATCACTACCAGCGTCTAATATCCCTTGAACACTGTGCTGAGTATTATGGGTATTTACCCAGACTAAATCTTAGCAGATTAGTATAATATATCTAAATCTATGGGATCTTGGAGTAACGTTCTCTATTACTTTAGATAAGGTTGGAGCGGGCTGCCACTCTGACTCACCCTGATTTGCCCGCGCTGGCGATGGGGGACTGGCCACCCCCCGTCTGCAGTGATGCCACTCAGAAGCAGAGTATTTCTTTTCCTAATCTTTGCTCCCTCCTCCTGCCTTTGCATGGACGCACTCTCTCTTGCGCGCTGCGGCGCCCCGGCGGCGTCGCGGTCCGTGCGTCGTTGCCCGGGCAATGGGGGGGGTGACGTTGTTCCTCCCCCTCATCGTGCGGGCCGGACGTCGGGCCGCGTCATCGCTCGGGGCGCGGCATCGTAAGGGACAGCGCACCTATTGGCGGCCCAACATACTCTATTCACTTAAATAGGACCCACCTCTTACTTTAACCACGCCTCCTGACGAAGCTGAGGCGAAACGCGCGTCGAGGCGTCTGGGCAGACTGTCATTTTGAGCCTCCCTGTTCCCCTTAAGATGACCCAAGGTATTCATTCCTATTTTTTGATGTACAAACCATATGACCTTATGAGATATTAGGCTGACCATTATCACCTGTCCCTGGTCATTTGTCTTGACTTCACAAACTAACACCATTGTCTGTCAGTGGGTCATAGCTTTCTTATTAGTGATTCAACCTAGTTACTTGTTATTGTATCATGTGCATTATTTGTAGCACAAAGATTATCTTATCTCCTGATAAGTTTTGATACTCTATACACACAGTTCTGTTACCGTATATTTATTATTATATTTATCTGTATTTTGTTGCATATTATGTGACATCCATTCCTGGCTGCTGTGGGGGTTTTTTTTTTTTTTTTTTCTGATCACTATGCTGAACACTATTATTACATAATCTGTGTGGGAGCTTTATTGTCCTGGGATTATTGCTCACCACTTCTGCCCTGCTATATTGGGACTATACACTCTGCAATCCTTACTGTTTTAGCTGTCTTCCTCCCGTAACCTTCCATGTGATGCGTTTTATATAATTACGTAGTTTTGTGAATAAATTATAATATTTTGTATATATCTCTAATGTGTCTTGGGTATTCATTATTTCATTATTTATTGGATTGACTCTATAAATAACTATTAGACCTTGGTTTGGTTTTTGTTGTAATATTGGAGATTGCATTTCACTTTCGTGATTTGCCTGTGTTTAGGTTTTGGATGGACTCTACATGCCTGGTTCCCCCCGTGAAGCATGGAGGAGGAGGTGTGATGGTGTGGGGGTGCTTTGCTGGTGACACTGTTGGAGATTTATTCAAAATTGAAGGCATACTGAACCAGCATGGCTACCACAGCATCTTGCAGCGGCATGCTATTCCATCCGGTTTGCGTTTAGTTGGACCATCATTTATTTTTCAGCAGGACAATGACCCCAAACACACCTCCAGGCTGTGTAAGGGCTATTTGACCAAGAAGGAGAGTGAAGGGGTGCTACGCCAGATGACCTGACCGCCACAGTGACCAGACCTGAACCAAATCGAGATGGTTTGGGGTGAGCTGGACCTCAGAGTGAAGGTAAAAGGGCCAACAAGTGCTAAGCATCTCTGGGAACTCCTTCAAGATTGTTGGAAGACCATTTTCGGTGATTACCTCTTGAAGCTCATCAAGAGAATGCCAAGAGTGTGCAAAGCAGTCCTCAAAGCAAAAGGTGGCTACTTTGAAGAACCTAGAATATAAGACATATTTTCAGTTGTTTCACACTTTTTTGTTAAGTATATAATTCCACATGTGTTAATTCATAGTTTTGATGTTTTCAGTGTGAATGTATAATTTTCATAGTCATGAAAATACAGAAAAATCTTTAAATGAGAAGATGTGTCCAAACTTTTGGTCTGTACTGTATGCCTTTACAGTTTTTGCTCCAGTAATCCTTACTCTCGTTCGCTGCCCCCAAACCCCAACACTCTCCAAATAAATAATTATCTCACCCTGCCTTGTACCCTCTCACCTTACCTCATGTGCAGACCTGCTCTTCCTCATATCCCTTCTACTAAAACACAAAACAAGTCGGACACTCTCCTTCTTCCACCTCTCTTCCCTTTCTCAGTTACTCCTCACTGCTGGTGATATATCTCCCATTCCTTTGACACCCACTCCACAGTGCCCTTTCTCTGGAGCTCTTGGGAATGCCCGTTCCGTCCGCAATAAGCTCCACAACATCCATAACCAATTTACCTCTCGCAACTTATCCTTTCTTGGCCTCACCAAGACATGGCTGACACCCTCTGACTTGGCGTCCCCTGTTGCTTTATGTCACGGTGGTCATCACTTCACCCACACTCCTTCCCTGGCAATAAACAAGGAGAAGGAGTGGGTCGTCTACTTTCTAAGAACTGCACCTTCAACCCAATCCCACCTCAGCCCTCCCTCGTCCTCCCTTCTTTAGAAGGGCATTCTGTCCGTATCTACTCTCCCTCCACCCTCCAAGTGGCCATCATATACCGACCCCCGGACTCGGTCACTGCCTTTACTGACAACTTCTCCACCTGGCTTCTACACTTCCTCTCCCCTGACATTCCTACCATCATCATGGATGACTTCATCATCCCCATTGACACCTGAAAGTCTGCAACCTCCAAACTCCTGTCATTTGCTTCATCCTTTGGTCTTACTCAGTGGTCTTCCGCAGTCACCCACACAGATGGACACACACTAGACCTTATCTTCACCCGCCTGTGCTCCCTATCTAATCTCACAACCTCACCTCTCCCACTATCTGACCATCATCTACTCATTTTCTCATCCCTGTCCTCCTCACCTGCCCCCCTTGTCTAACAACTAGCGCACCCCCACAGAAAGCTAGCACACCTAAACATCCACATGCTCTCTGACTATTCTTCTGCTATGCTCCATATCTTCATTCCATGACACAGACAGTGCCACCATTTTAGACAATGCCACACTCGCATCAGCTATTTACTCAATCACCCCTCTTGTGCATGGCAGAGTGCAACAAGTCAATAGACAACCTTGTCACAACAACCTCACAAAAAAGCTTCAGCAAGTGTCCAGGGCTGTGGAGCGGCGCTGGAAGAAAACACACTCACAGGAAGATTTCACCGGATTCAAATAAGCAACTTTTACATTCAAGACGGCCCTCACCTCTGATAAACGTGACTACTAGTGATGAGTGGGTATATTCGCAAGTACTCAGTACTCGAGATGCTCGGAGCTCGCCGAGTACTTGCGAGATGCTCGGGCGGATGCTCGGGTCCCCTCCCTGCATGTTTGCCGCTCTTTAGAGAGCCAATCAACATACAGGGATTGCCTGCCACTCACTGTAATGCCGTAGCCATGTTAGTTGTGGCATTACAGTGATTGGCTGGCCGCACAGGATCATCGGGTCTATATCAGACCTGGCGCCGCCATGCTCGTCACAGTCACTCCGGAATCAGGCAGTGTAGGGAGAGGTGCTGCTGCTGAGCTAGGGAGAGATTTGGTTGTGTATTAGGCAGTATAGGAAGAAAACAAGTACATTACACATATCCATCTCAACAAACAGTCCTTCCGAGGACTAATCCATCTGCAGAGATATCAGGCAGGCAGGGTATATAGGCAGGCAGTGTATATAGCAGACCGCAGTGCACATAGCACAAGAGGCTCCATTCCAGTTCTGCCTTCTGCTGCTGTTAGATTTTTCTATAAAAGGCCCAGGTCTCAGGGGCCAGGAATAATATTATTTGGATCTTAATCCTCATTATTTGCTTACAAAGCAATCCAGAGAACATCATTTTTCTGCGCCATTTGCTTGTTGGCACTGCAGAATACAGCCAGGTCCTTTCCATATTACAGCGCTAAAAATCCAGCTATTTAAAACTGTGGTTTGTCCGTCACATGGATCACATATAATTGTGCTGAAAATACTGCCATTTTTGGCCTCCATTCAAATTTTTTTCAGTGTGTCAGCACAGTTTTTGGCACCGGTTTGCTGTTCAAAATAGTTACCTGCAGTCCAGGTATTTAAAACTGTGGTTTCTCCATCACACGGATAGCTTCGCTCCAAATTCAGTCATTTGTAGTGAGCGTGGAAGATATTGTCCTCCACTTAAAATGGGCAACGCACGTGGCAAGGGACGGGGAACTGGAAGTGATGGTGGTGGTGCATGCAGAAGCAGAGGCTGTGGGCAAGCTGAAATTCTGCCACAACAAACACCCACATCTTCTCACCCGACCTTCCTGTCCCAATTCCTAGGGGACCGCAGCACACCACTATTGAACCAAGAGCAGTGTCAGCAGTGCTGGTTGGATAGCGGATAATGGTTCCAGTCACTTAGCCACCACCACCCTGTGTTCCACACGGTCAAGTCTCAGTAGCCGTGAGTCTGGACCGCATATTCCTTACCCTGATGCTCCTTCCTCCCACCATGCCGAGTGCCCAGAGACAACTGATCCCACACTTGGACACTCTGAAGAGCTGTTCACTTTTCCATTTATAGATTTGGGACTCTCGCCCGGTCCACTTGAAGTGGGGCAAGAGGAGATCGCATGTAGCGATGCCCAAGTATTTGAGCAGCCACTGTCACAAGAAGGCGACGGTGGGAAAGTGTCACAAGAGGTGGACGATGATGAGACACAATTGCCAGAAAGTCAGGAGGAGGACCAGGGTGCAGAAGTGGAAGACGAGGTGGTGGATGATATAGTAACTGACCCAACCTGGCAGGAGGACATGCAGAGCAAGGACAGCAGCACACAGGGGGCCCTCCTGTGCAGAGCACCGGAATAGGCAGGAAGAAGGCAGAGCGCCGCAATAGGCTGGAAGAAGCAGTGTGGTGGCCGCAGACAGAAGGTAGGCAACCGTTCCCTGTAACACCAACACGAAGGAAGTTGCCAGTACAACTGTTAGGTCTTCCCGAGTCTGGTTGTTTTTTAAAGACTCTGCCGATAACCCCAAAAAGGCCATTTGCACCACCTGCCAGGCCAGCATCAGCAGTGGTGGCAAAACTAGCAGCCTGACCACCACCAGCATGATCAGGCACATGGCAGCAAAGTACCCGACTTTGTTGGCCGAACCCCAGGGTCCAGGAACAGTGTCTGCGGGTGGCACCATTGCTTCTTCTGCTGTTGTGCATGCAAGCCAATCCCCTGTCCATGGTGCATGCGAAGATGCCTCCTACCCTGCACCTGTTGTTGCACACTTTCAAGTAGCAGCATCAGGAAGCACGTCCATGTCCTTGTCCCAGCGCAGCGTTCAGTTGTCCATACCCCAGTCCTTGGATCACAAGCGCAAATACGCAGCCAACATCCCACAGGCCACACTACTAAATTCCCACATTTCACCACTGCTTGCACTCGAAATGTTGCCTTTTAGGCTAGTGGAGACGGAAGCATTCCGCAACCTGATGGTGGCGGCCGTCCCTCTGTACTCGGTCCCCAGCCGCCACTATTTCTCCCGGTGTGCCGTCCCCGCATTACACAAGCACATGTCCCAAAACATTAGCTGTGCCCTCAATAACGCAGTTACCGGGAATGTCCACCTAACCACGGACACGTGGAAAAGTGCTAGTGGGCAGGGACGGTACATCTCGCTGAGGGCACACTGGGTTAATATAGTGGAAGCAGGGACCCAGTCGGACCTTGGGACGGAACATGTCCTACCGACGCCAAGGATTGCGGGCGCTAGGTCAATCAGGGCCCCCACAGTCTAGAGCTCCTGCATCTCATCCTCCTCAGCCTCCTCCTCCTCTTCAGCCTCCATCTCTGAAATGACCACATCAGTCACAAGCAGTCACAAGCTGGAAGCACTGCAGCCCTGCCTCGGCCAAGCAGCAACAGGCTGTGGTGAAGCTAATATGCTTAGGTGACAAACCGCACAATGCTGAAGAGTTGTGGACAGCTCTGAAAGAGCAGGCAGATCTGTGGCTCAGACCCCTGAACCTACAGCTAGGCATGGTCATGTATGACAATGGCGGGAACCTGGTGGCGGCTCTGAGGCGAGGCGAGCTCACATGCGTACCATGCCTGGCCCATGTGCTTAACTTCATGGTTCAGCGGTTTCTCAAATCCTACTCGGAGCTGCCGGATCTGATTGTTAAAGTACGCCGCTTGTGTGCCCATTTTAGAAAGTCATCTACAGCTTCAGCCGCCCTTGCCATGTTTCAGCAGCGTTTGCAGCTTCCGGCTAACAGACTGGTGTGTCATGTCCCCATGCGTTGGAACTCTACACAGCAAATGTTGGGAAAGATTTGTGAGCAGAAGAGGGCAGTTGTTGAGTACCAGCATCAACAAGGCCGTCGGTATTCAGTTCAGACTCCACACATAAGACCTCAGGAGTGGACAAGGATGTCAGACAAGTGTACCATCCTCCAAAACTTTGAGGACTCCACCAAGATGGTGAGCGGCGATAACGCCATAATTAGCGTCACCATCCCGCTTCTCTGTCTTCTGAAATGCTCTCTGCTCACAATCAAGGAGGAAAAATTGCAGGCGGAGCACGATGAGATGGAGCAAGGAACCATACAGGGTGATTACACACAGCCCAGCCTCATCTCATCCCAACGTGGATTGGGTGACAATGAGGTAGATGAGTAGGAGGAGGAAGAACAGAAGCTAGTTTCATGCGCTATAGACAGTACTACCTGCACAGCTGTCATACCGTCTGTTCAGCGTGGATGGCCAGAGGACAGAGAGGAGGAGGAGCAGGAGAGCATGGTCAGTCATCCTCTTGGTGAGGACACGAAAGTCTTGCCTGTTAGCAGTCAGGCATGCATGGCTCAGTTTATGTTACACTGCCTTTCCCATGACACTCGCGTTCTCAAAATTTTGGGTGACAGTCATTACTGTTTGGTGACACTTCTAGACCCACACTACAAGGAGAACTTTATATCTCTCATTCCTGAGGCGGACAGGTCTACAAAAATGGGGCTGTACCAGAAGGCCCTTGTTGCGGAACTATTAAAAAAATTCCCATCTGAAAACGCTGGCGGCAGAGGTCACAGTTCATTGGACAATCAAGGAGTACAGGCGAGAGAGACACAACTTCAATCCTGCAGAGACAGGGGAACACTGTTAAAGTTCTGGGAGAATTTTCTCAGCCCCTCCCATCGCAAAAGCCCTGAGGCGCAGGGTACTCTCACAAGGAGTGCAAAGTTTGGGAAGATGCTGAGAGAGAACCTTGCCGACCGTACCAACATCCTCTGTGATTCCTCTGTGCCATTTAATTATTGGGTATCCAAGCTGGATACGTGGAATGAACTGGCTCTCTATGCCTTGGAGGTCCTAGCCTGCCTTGCCACCAGCGTTTTATCAGAGCGGTTTTTAGTGCCGCTGGTGGAATTATAACTGATAAGTGCATCCGCCTGTCAACTGAAAATGCTGACTGGCTGACTCTTATAAAAATGAACAAGGGCTGGATTGGGCCAGACTTCTCAACACCACCGAATGATAGCAGCGTAACAAATTCAAATCCAGTGTCTTTTTTTGGGAGGTGTATTCCCATGCACCTCTTCACACCCACACATGGGTATACGCTTCCTGATATTGGCTATTTGCTCTTGTCGTCCTCCTTCTCCTCATCCTCATCCTCCACCACCATATCACCAGGGTGACCGTGGTCCTTGATGCAACACCCACATAATTTTTTTAAAGGGTGTTTATGATGCCCGTAAAAAATACAGTATGTTCATGTATACCCTCCAGGGGTAAATGTTTGTTGGCCCATACACTTAGTGCATGGGCATTACAAGTATAGGAGACCCGCTCCTTTCTAATGGGAACATTTTTTTATGAGGCCCTCCTCCACGTCTCTTCCAAGGGGCATTGGAGTGCGTCCCAATTTTTGGCAGCCCTTGCATTCACTGCATAGGCCAACACTATAGGAGACCCACTTCCTAATAATGGGAACATTGTTTTCAGGAGGCCCTCTGACCTCCATGTCTCTTCCAAGGGGCATTGGAGTGCCTCCAAATTTTTGGCAATCCTTGCATTCACTGCATAGGCAAACAGAACGGGAGACCTACTTCCTAATAATGGGAACATTGTTTTCAGGAGGCCCTCTTCTAAGTCTCTACAAAGGAGTATTGGGGTGCGTCCAAATTTTCAAAGTAGTATTGGGGTGCGTCCAAATTTTGGGCAGCCCTGCCACTCACTACATACGCAATAACAGTATAGGAGACCCACTCTTTAGTAATGGGAACAATAAAACATAGCCGGCTGATGGCTCTCTAAGAATAGTGAGGGCTGACTACTGGCCCTTTAAGAATAGTAAAGGCTGCCTGACGGCCCTATAAAAATAGGCTTTGTGACTTTCAGAGTCCCTCCTTCATAAATAAAACACAATGTGTCTGATGATATCTCACACACCACATGGCCAGATAAGGTTGTAAAATGTTAAAATGACATTTCCTGGTGAATGCATTTGTCACGGTTGAAAGCAATACAAAAGTGCAAAAACGCATCAAAAACGCTACGTGTGAACATAGCCCAAGGTGTGGAGAAGCATTTTTGTTTTTGTATATTTATTTTGCCTTATATACAAGTCATTACCCTAGAAAGGATGTTCCTTAACATACTGTATTTTCCAGGAAAATCCATTTTGTTTTTGTTTTTGTATGTTTTATTGTGAGTCCGTAAAAGTGGCATAATACCTCTGACAACGTTGTTGACAGAAGTGACCTGGGAGTCAGAATTGCTTCCAGGGGTCTTCACCATGCTGTTCCCATGTCATTTGAGCACTGTTCCCATCGATTTGGGCAATTTTTAGGCCCTCTGCAGACCGCCGGGGGGAGCCGCCTGAAAAATGCTTGAGTTTCCCATAGACTTACATTGGGCTCGTTGCTCGGTTTGAGCACCCGAGTATTCCAATGTGCTCGACCCGAGCATCGAGCACCCGAGCATTTTAGTGCTTGCCCATCACTAATGACTACTTCACCACCCTAGTATATTCTTTATCCCGCAACCCCAAAAAAGCTATTCAACATTTTTAACTCCCTCCTCTGCCCTCCACTGCCCCTCCAACTCTTCTCATCTCCGCAGAAGACTTTGCCGCACATTTCAAAAATAAGATCGACCAAACAATGGAAATCTTTACTGCCTGTCCAACACCACCCCTATGTATACCAGGCCACTGCCCCTCCCCCATTACTTTTCTCCCCACCATCACTGAAGGACAGCTCACTCATCTCCTCTCCAAATCGCACTTCATCACTTGTACACTTGACCCCATCCCACCTTCTCCCCAATCTCACAACCACACTTATACTGGCCCTAACTCATCTCTTTAACCTATAGTTAATTTCTGGTACCTTCTCTTCTGCCTTCAAACATGACCCAATCTTACCTATCCTGAAGAAGCCATCCCTCAACCCAACCTCAACATCCAGCTATAACCCCAAATTGCAACTCCCGTTCACCTCCAAACTCCTCGAACAGGATATACTCATTCCTCTCTAACTGCACATTTAGCATCTTCCACTACCACACTACCTCCTCATCCCACCCTCTCTGTCCCTCAAGGCTCTGTCCTTGGACCCCTACTCTTCTCAATCTGTACCTTTGGCCTGGGAGATCTCATAAAGTCCCATGGCTTCCAGTACTACCTATATGCTGATGATACTCAGCTCTACCTCTCTGGCCCAGATGTCACCACTCTGCTGTTCAGAATCCGAGTGTGTCTATTAGCCATATTCTCCTTCTCATCACACTTCCTAAAGCTCAACGTAAACAAGAGAACTCATCCTCTTTCCTCCATCTAACCTAACACCCCCTACCCGATCTAACTATCGAAATAAATTACATCACACTTTCCCCTGTACTGGAAGTCCGCTGCCTCAGAATAACCCTCAACTCTGTCCTGTCCTTCAAATCGCACATCCAAGCTCTTGCCACCTCCTGCCGCCTCCAACTCAAAAATATTTCCAGAATCCATTCTTTCCTCACTCAACCCTGAATCTACTAAAATGTCTTCATCTCCTGCCACGCCTACTGCAATATCGTCTTCTGTGGCCTCCCATCTAACACTCTTGCACCGTTCCAGTCCGTCCTTAACTCTGCTGCCCGACTAATCCACCTTTCTCCTCACTGCTCCTCTGCTTCTCGCCGCTGCAAATACCTTTATTGGCCCCCAATAACCCAACGGATCAAGTTCAAACTACTGGCGTACAAAGCCGTCCATAATCTGTCTCCTCCGTATATCTCCGAACTAATCTCCTGATATCTTCCAACATGTAACCTCTGGTCCTATAAAGACCTCCTTCTCTCCTCCACACCTATACGCTCCTTACCCAATCGCCTCAAAGACGTCTCCCGAGTTTCCCCCAACCCTGGAATTCTGTGCCCCAACACGTTCAATTATCCGCCACATTCGTAACTTTCAGACGTAACTGAAAAACGTATCTCTTCAAGAAAGCTATAGCCTGCCACCACCATCGGAGTGGCCACAACCCCCAACCTACTGTCTCCTTCGCCACTATCCTATAGAATGTCAGCCCACAAGGCAGGGTCCTCTCCGTTCTGTACCAGTCTGTCATTGTTAGTTTATTCTCTGTAATTTATATCTGTATTTTGTATGTAACATGTATGACCCCAATGAGGACAGCCATGATAATGTATGTAAAGCGCTGCGGAATATGTTGGCGCTATATAAAAAAATAAAGATTATTATTATTATAATTATAACCCCTTCTCATGTGCAACACCATGGAATCAATGATGCTCTAAAAATAAATAATAACAATAATAATGCACTGTTCTCATACAGGAAATCAGATCTGTTGCTTTGCAAGGTGGGGCAACACCCTAAAATATAGTGTCTGTAAACTGAGATTCTAATTTGGATTTTATCTTAAATCATATGGGTAGATAGTGACTTTTAGGATTGCTACATCCAATAGGTGTCACTGGAGTTCAAGTCCTCTTCTTCTCTGAAGAGGCAGTTTACAGATCCTCTAGTACACAGTAAAGTCTCGCCATTGCCTATCCTCATTGCATGGCCTACACATACTAGAAGTGGCTTCTTTTCTACTTGTCAAAAGAATGACTTGCTATTGTAGAAGAAGAAGAAACCAACTCTTACTGGCTACATTGGACAATTACATAATTTCCTTCAGTCATGTGGAAGACGAAGAGTGAGGCTGAAGTAAAGTGTCACCTAGCTCTGCCTCATTGTATCCAAAGGGTCAATACTGTAATGTCCGATATCTCCTCTAATGCATCTCATCACATGCAGTCAGATGGAGCAATGCAAACAGTGACCGGTGCCTTGAAAATATCTGTTTTAGAATGTTCTTGGTCCTTGAATGGAGAGGTGACGTAGCATATAGCAAGAATCCAGCCATTTTTTTGGATAAAAAATGTGCAAAAATGTATTGTAATTTCAGATAAAACAGGACATTCCAAGTTCTACAATTTAAATATATGAAGTTTTCCTACGCGTTTCAGATTAAATCACACTCCTTACTTATGGATCTGGAATGGAGAAGTGGCCACACATTCTTATCTCTCCTTTCACTCCATTCACCCTCATCTATCAAACATGTACACACGTGGTCAAAATTGTTGGTGCCCCTCGTTTAATGAAAGATAAACCCACAATGGTCACAGAAATAACTTGAATGTGACAAAAGTAATAATAAATTAAAAATCTATGAAAATGAACAAATGAAAGTCAGACATTGCTTTTCAACCCTCCTTCCACAGAATTAAAAAAAAATGAAACTCATGAAATAGGCCTGGACAGAAATGATTATACCCCTGAAAATAATGTGACAAAAGGGACAGGTTAAATCAAGTTGTGTTCACTAATTAGCATCACAGGTGTCTACAATCTTGTAATCAGTCAGTGGGCCTGTATATAGGGCTACAGATACTAACTGTGCTGTTTGCTGACATGGTGTGTACCACACTCAACATGGACCAGAGGAAGCAAAGGAAAGAGTTGTCTCAGGAGATTAGAAAGAAAATTATAGACAAGCATGTTAAAGGTAAAGGTTATAAGACCATCTCCAAGCCACTTGATGTTCCTGTGACTACAGTTGCACATATTATTCAGAAATTTAAGATCCATGGAACTGTAGCCAAACTCCCTGGACGTGGCCGCAGGAGGAAAATTGATGACAAATCAAAGAGACGGATAATAAGAATGGTAACAAAAGAGCCCAGGATAACTTCTAAAGAGATTAAAGGTGAACTTCAAGATCAAGGAACATCAGTGTCAGATCGCACCATCCGTCGTTGTTTGATCCAAAGTGGACTTCATGGGAGATGACCAAGGAGAACACCATTGTTGAAAAAAAATCATAAAAAAGCCAGACTGGAATTTGCCAAACTACATGTTGACAAGCCACAAAGCTTCTGGGAGAATGTCCTATGGACAGGTGAGACAAAAATAGAAGTCATTGGCAAGGCACATCAGCTCTATGTTCACAGATGGAAAAATGAAGCATATCAAGAAAAGAACACTGTCCCTACTGTGAAACATGGAGGAGGCTCTGTTATGTTCTGGGTCTGCTTTGCTGCATCTGGCACAGGGTGTCTTGAATCTGTGCAGGGTACAATGAAATCTCAAGACTATCAAGGGATTCTAGAGAGAAATGTGCTGCCCAGTGTCAGAAAGCTTGGTCTCAGTCGCAGGTCATGGGTCTTGCAGCAGGATAATGACCTAAAACACACAGCTAAAAACACCCAAGAATGGCTAAGAGGAAAACATTGGACTACTCTGAAGTGGCCTTCTATGAGCCGCGACCTAAATCCTATTGAGCATCTTTGGAAAGAGCTGAAACATGGAAAAGGCAAACACGAGACAACTGGAGCAATTTGCTCATGAGGAGTGGGCCAAAATACCTGACGAGAGGCGCAGAAGTCTCATTGACAGTTACAGGAATCGTTTGATTGCAGTGATTGCCTCAAAAGGTTCTTCAACAAAATATTAAGTTCAGAGTACCATCATTCTGTCCAGGCCGATTTCATGAGTTTAATTCTTTTTTAAATTCTGTGGAAGCAGAAAAGCAATGTCTGACTTTCATTTGTTCATTTTCATATATTTTTAATTTGTTATTACCTTTGTCAGATTCAAGTTATTTCTGTGACCATTGTGGGTTTTTCTTTCTTTAAACGAGGGGTACCAACAATTTTATACGTGTGTATGGCATACCTTCTGTCTAAAATTGGAATATACCTTGAAGGATAGCTGCCACCAGGTTTTTTAAATCTAATCTGAGAACAGCATAATGTACATGAAGAGACCCTGATTCCATTGATGTGTCACTTTCTGGGCTGCTTGCGTTAGCTTTATCAGCAGGAGATTATCACAAGAGGACTAGTAAACCTGTTGCCATGTAATCCTTTATATTAATGAGCTCTGTATAACCC
Source organism: Phyllobates terribilis (assembly GCF_046119375.1). NCBI lineage: Eukaryota > Metazoa > Chordata > Amphibia > Anura > Dendrobatidae > Phyllobates > Phyllobates terribilis. Next base: position 209,855,240 of record NW_027362767.1, on the reverse strand, counting down.
CGCCCCCACCACTGATGGGTGGTAAAGGAAATGCAGTTGGGTTGGAAACTTTCTGCCTATGCACAGTGTACATAGAAAGTATCCAGTCAGCGGGTGGGTGGGGTTATACGCAGCTCAGCATTCAAAGAACTGCTAGATCTACATTAGATAAAACAGGGATTTTATCAAAACTGCAGCAAGCAGCCCAGTAAGTGATACATCGCTGGAATCAGGGTTTCTGCCCTTACATCATACTGCTCTAAGATGGGGAAGCAAAAACCTGGTGACAGATTTCCTTTAAAAACAAATCAATATGAAGTCAGCGCCCACTAGTGGTGGCTCCAGGAAGGAGTTCTGTATAAAAGAGCTCCAAATCCTATAAAGACATATTTAGTAGTGTTGAGCGAGCACTAAAATGCTCGGGTGCTCGAAGCTCGGGCCGAGCTCACCGTGATACTCGGGTGGTCGACCCAAGCAACGAGCACAATGTTAGTCTATGGGAGACCCGAGCATTTTGCGGCGGCACCCCCGGCAGTCAGTAGAAAGCCTAAAAAGTGCCCAAAACGATAGTGACAGTGCTCAAATGACATGGGGACAGCATGGGGATCACCCCAGGAAGCATTTCTGACCCCCAGGTCACTGCTGTCAACAACGTGGTCAGAGGTATTAAGCCACTTTTATAGGCTCATAATAAAACGTTTAAAAACGAAAGTGAAACTTTTTTCCTGTGAAATATGTGAAGGAACATCCTTTCCAGGGTAAAGACTTGTGTATAAGGTAAAATAAATAACCCAAAAAAATACTCCTCCACACCTTGGGCTATGTTCACAAGTAGCATTTTTTATGCGTTTTTGCACTTTTGTATTGCTTTCAACTGTGACAAATGCATTCACCGGGAAATGTCATTTTACCATTTTACAACCTTATCTGGCCATGTGCTGTGTGACACATGCATAAAGTGCTGAAAAGACATGGGAACAGCATGGGGAAGACCCCTGGAAGCATCTCTGACTCCCAGGTCACTGCCTAAAAGTGTGCCCATCAGAAGTGATCCATGCCGCATCAGAAGATGCAGATTTGCAACTATGCCCGTGCAAGTCCTTGTCCCAGGGCAGTGTTCAATTGTACCTCCCCCATTCCTTGCAATGCAAGCGCAAATATGCAGCCAACCACCCACCCACCCCCAGCCTGCAATACCATACTGCTAGGTTGCACTTGAAATGGGGCCTTTTAGCTTTGAGGAGGCCGAAGCTGGCCACTACCTCATGGCTGCTTCGGCAGCGAGGTATCCATACTCAGTCCCCAGCCGCCTGGCGGCCGGGTGTCCACGCTCGGTCCCCAGCTGCCCGGAGGCGGCCGGATGTCCACACTCGGTCCCCAGCCGCCCCGTGGCCGGGTGTCCACACACGGTCCCCAGCCTCCTGGGGGCGGCCGGGTGTCCATAAACGGTCCCCAGCCGCCCCGATTTCTCCGAGGAACATCCACACAGACTTTTCTTAGACTGGCCTGCTTTAGGGCAGCATTGGACGAGCCCACCAGAGAACCCGACACCTCCGGTGGGCCCTGGCTTCTCCATCAGGGGAGTTGTTTATGCCAAAGTGAGGAGCATGATGATGATGATAGAAGTTAGCATCTGCTTTGTTTTCTTGGAATGCAAGCATAAGTGTGCAACCTGACACCCACCCACCCCCAGGCTGCAATACCATACTGTTAGCTAGCTTGCACTTGAAATTGGGCCTTTTAGGCATGTGGAGGCAGACGCCGGCCACCATGTCATGGCTGCGTCGGCGGCCCTTTTATCCATACTCAGTCCCCAGCCGCCTGGCGGCCGGGTGTCCACGTTCGTTCCCCAGCCTCCCCGCGGCCGGGTGTCCACACACGGTCCCCAGCCGCCTGTGGGCGGCCGGGTGTCCATAAACGGTCCCCAGCCGCCCCGATTTCTCTGCGGAACATCCCCACACACTTTTATTAGACTGGCCTGCTTTAGGGCAGCATTGGACGAGCCCACCAGAGAACCCGACTCCTCTGGTGGGCCCTGGCTTCTCCATCAGGGGAGTTGAGAGTGCCAAGGTGAGGAGCATGATGAGGATGATAGAAGTTAGCATCTGCTTTGTTTTCAAGGAATGCAAGCGCATGTATGTAGTAGCGGCTATGCCTGAGGTGGTCAGTGTTTTGGCGCATATCCTACCTCCTCCGAGGATTGCTGAAACAGACGTGGATTACAGCGTACTAAAAACCTTCTACCCATTATTGGGGAGTGGGTCTCCCTTAGTGTTCGCCTATGCATTGAAATGCAAAAGCTGACTAAAATTAGGAGGAAATGCAATGGCCGTTGGAAGAGTCGTGTAGATTAGAGGTAATTAAAAACAACATTTCAATGCCCCTTGGAAGAGTTGTGGAGTTCAGAATGGTTTTAAGAAGACGCTTTTAATGCCCCTTTGAAGAGACGTGGAGGTCACAGTAGCTTAACAAGATGGTTTTAATGCCCCTTACAAGAGCCATACAGTACAGCATCTTAAAAACATTATTCCCATTATTGGGGAGTGGGTCTCCCATAGCATTTGCTTATGCCTTCCAAGCAAAAGCTTCCAAAAATTATGAGGAAATGCAATGCCCGTTCGAAGAGTCGTGGAGGTCCCAGTAGCTTAACAAGATGCTTTTAATGCCCCTCAGAAGAGACGTGGAGGTCAGAGTGGTATAACAAGACGGTTTTAATACCCCTCAGAAGAGACGTGGAGGTCCCAGTAGCTTAACAATACGCTTTTAATGCCCCTCAGAAGAGACGTGGAGGTCAGAGTGGTATAACAAGACGCTTTTAATGCCCCTCAGAAGAGACGTGGAGGTCAGAGTGGTATAACAAGACGCTTTTAATGCCCCTTGAAAGAATGATGGAGGTCCCAGTAGCTTAACAAGATGCTTTTAATGCCCCTCGGAAAAGTGCTGGAGGTCCCAGTAGCTTAACAAGACGCTTTTAATGCCCCTCAGAAGAGACGTGGAGGTCAGAGTGGTATAACAAGACGTTTTTAATGCCCCTCAGAAGAGACGTGGAGGTCAGAGTGGTATAACAAGATGGTTTTAATGCCCCTCAGAAGAGACGTGGAGGTCAGAGTGGTATAACAAGATGCTATTAATGCCCCTTGAAAGAATGATGGAGGTCGCAGTAGCTTAACAAGACACTTTTAATGCCCCTCGGAAAAGTGGTGGAGGTTCCAGTAGCTTAACAAGATGCTTTTAATGCCCCTCAGAAGAGACATGGAGGTCACAGTAGCTTAAGAAAACGCTTTTAATGCCCCTCAGAAGAGACGTGAAGGTCAGAGTGGTGTAACAAGACGGTTTTAATGCCCCTCAGAAGAGACGTGGAGGTCCCAGTAGCTTAACAATACGCTTTTAATGCCCCTCAGAAGAGACGTGGAGGTCAGAGTGGTATAACAAGACGCTTTTAATGCCCCTCAGAAGAGACGTGGAGGTCCCAGTAGCTTAACAATACGCTTTTAATGCCCCTCAGAAGAGACGTGGAGGTCAGAGTGGTATAACAAGACGCTTTTAATGCCCCTCAGAAGAGACGTGGAGGTCAGAGTGGTATAACAAGATGCTTTTAATGCCCCTTGAAAGAATGATGGAGGTCCCAGTAGCTTAACAAGATGCTTTTAATGCCCCTCGGAAAAGTGCTGGAGGTCCCAGTAGCTTAACAAGACGCTTTTAATGCCCCTCAGAAGAGACGTGGAGGTCAGAGTGGTATAACAAGACGTTTTTAATGCCCCTCAGAAGAGACGTGGAGGTCAGAGTGGTATAACAAGATGGTTTTAATGCCCCTCAGAAGAGACGTGGAGGTCAGAGTGGTATAACAAGATGCTTTTAATGCCCCTTGAAAGAATGATGGAGGTCGCAGTAGCTTAACAAGACACTTTTAATGCCCCTCGGAAAAGTGGTGGAGGTCCCAGTAGCTTAACAAGATGCTTTTAATGCCCCTCAGAAGAGACATGGAGGTCACAGTAGCTTAAAAAAACGCTTTTAATGCCCTTCAGAAGAGACGTGGAGGTCAGAGTGGTATAACAAGACGCTTTTAATGCCCCTCAGAAGAGACGTGGAGGTCAGAGTGGTATAACAAAACGCTTTTAATGCCCCTTGGAAGAGCCATACAGTACAGCATCTTAAAAATATTATTCCCATTATTGGGGAGGGGGTCTCCCAAAGTCTTTGCTTATGCCTTCCAAGCAAAAGCTGACAAAAAACAGGATGGAGGAATTTTCAATAATGGCAACACGGACCACGGTCACCCTGGTGGTATAGTGGTGGTGGAGGCTGAGGATAAGGAGAAGAACATAAAACAGCCGAAATGAGGAAGCGTGTACCCATGTGTGGGTGTGAAGCGGTGCATGCGAATACACCTCCCGAAATAACACAGTTATGTCCCGAAATAACACAGATATGTTACTCTGCTGTCATTTGGTGGTGATGAGAAGTCTGGCCCAATCCAGCCCTTGTTCATTTTGATAAGGGTCAGCTTGTCAGCATTGTCAGTTGACAGGTGAGTGCGCTTATCAGTTATAATTCCCCCAGCAGCACTAAAAACACGCTCCGATAACACGCTAGCGGCAGGGCAGGCCAGGACCTCCAAGGCGTACAGAGCAAGTTCATTCCAAGTGTCCAGCTTGGACACCCAAAAATTAAAAGGCACAGAGGAATCAAGGAGGACGCTGGTACGGTCGGCAAGGTACTCCCTCACCATCTTTTGAAACTTTCCACTCCTTGTGAGAGTACCCCACGCCTCAGGGTCTGTCCGAAGGGAGGGTCTGAGAAAACTGTCCCAGAACGTTGACAGTGTTCCCCTGCCTCTGCTGGATTGGAGTTGCGTCTCTCTCGCATGTAAGCCTTGGTTGGGCAACAACGAACTGTGACCTCTGCCGCTAGCGTGTTCAGATGGGAATTTTTTTAACAGTTCTGCAGCAAGGGCCTTCTGGTACTGCCCCATTTTTGTGGACCTCTCCACCTCAGGAATAAGAGAGTGAAAGTTCTCCTTGTAGCGGGGGTCTACAAGTGTCACCAACCAGTAATGACTGTCACCCAACATTTTGACAACGCGAGGGTCACGGTTAAGGCAGCGTAACATAAAGTCAGCCATGCGTGCCAGACTGGTAAAGGGCAAGATTTTCGTGTCCTCACCAAGATGACTGACCATGCTCTCCTCCTCCTCCTCCCCCCTGTCCTCAGGCCACCCACGCTGAACCGACGGTATGACAGTTGTAGAGGTACTACCGTCTACAGCGCATGATACCAGCTCCTGTTCTTCCTCCTCCTCCTCTCCCTCATTGTCCCCCAATGCACGTTGGGATGAGATGAGGCTGGGCTGTGTGTAATCGCCCGCTACGGCTTCTTGATCCATCTCATCATACTCTGGCTGCAATGCCTCCTCTTTAATTCTCAGCAGAGAGCGTTGCAAAAGACAGACAAGTGGGATGCTGACGCTAATGATGGCGTCAACGCCACTCACCATCTTGGTGGCCTCCTCAAAGTTTGTCAGGATGGTACATATGTCAGACATCCAGGTCCACTCCTGAGGTCTTATGTGTGGAGTCTGACCTGAATATCGACGGCCTTGTTGCAGCTGGTACTCCACAACTGCTCTCTTCTGCTCACAAATCCTTAGCAACATGTGGAGGGTAGAGTTCCAACGTGTGGGGACATCACACACCAGTCGGTGTGCCGGAAGCTGCAAATGCTGCTGCAACACAGCAAGGGCAGCGGAAGCTGTAGCCGACTTGCGAAAATGGGCTGACAGGCGGCGTACTTTCACGAGCAGATCTGGCAACTCGGGGTACGATTTAAGAAACCGCTGAACCACGAGGTTAAGCACATGAGCCAGGCATGGTACGTGTGTGATCTCGCCTCGCCTCAGAGCCGCCACCAGGTTATGGCCATTGTCACACACGACCATGCCTGGATGTAGGTTCAGCGGTCTCAGCCACAGATCTGCCTGCTCTTTCACAGCTGTCCACAACTCACAAGCAGTGTGAGGTTTCTCACCTAAGCTTATGAGTTTCAGAACAGCCTGTTGCCGCTTGGCGGAGGCAGTACTGCAGTGCTTCCAGCTTGTAACTGATGTGGTGATATCTGAGATGGAGGCTGAACATGAGGAGGAGGAGGATGCGTGGGAGCTGTACATGGTGGGGGCAACTCTGACTGACATAGGGCCTGCAATCCTCGGTGTGGGGAGGATGTGTTCCGTCCCAAGGTCCGACTGTGTCCCGTCTTCCACTAGGTTTACCCAGTGTGCCGTCAGGGAGATGTACCGTCCCTGGCCACAAGCACTTGTCAACGTGTCCGTTGTCAGGTGGACTCTCCCAGTAACTGCGTTGTTGAGGGCACGGCAGATGTTTTGGGACACGTGCTTGTGTAGTGCGGGGATGGCACACCGGGCAAAATAGTGTTGGCTGGGGACCGAGTACCGAGGGACGGCCACCGCCATAAGGTTGCGGAAGGATTCCGTCTCCACCAGCCTAAAAGGCAGCATTTCCAACACAAGCAGTCGTGAAATGTGTGAATTTAGGACTGTGGCCTGTGGGGCGTTAGCTGCGAATTTCCGCTTTCGTTCAAAGGTCTGGAATATGGACAATTGAGCGCTGCGGTGGGACGTGGACGTTGATGCTGTTTCTTGAGAAAGTTCCATAACAAGTGAAGACTGAGAGGAGGGGGCATCTTTACATGCAGTATGGACAGGGGATTGCCTTGCACACACAACAGGGGGTTCTATTGCACGCACAACAGCGGAAGAAGCAGTGGTGACACCCGCTGACACTGGTCGTGGACCCTGGGGTTCGCCCCACAAAGTCGGGTGCTTTGCTGCCATGTGCCTGATCATGCTGGTGGTGGTCAGGCTGGTAGTTTTGTCACCCCTGCTGATGCTGGCATGGCAGGTGGTACAAATGGCCTTTTTGGGGTTATCAGCAGAGTCTTTAAAAAAATTCCAGACTCTGGAAGACCTACCGCTTGTGCTGGCAACGTCCCTCATGTTGGTGTTACGGGGAACGGTTGCCCGCCTTCTGTATGCGGCCACCACACTGCTTCTTCCTGCCTGTTGCGGTACTCTGCCTCCCTCCCCCTGTGTGCTGCTGGCCTCACTCTGCATGTCCTCCTGCCACGTTGGGTCAGTTACTAGATCATCCACCACCTCCTTCTCTTCCACTTGCGCACCACGATCCTCCTCCTCACTTCCTGGCAATTGTGTCTCGTCATCGTCCACCTCTTGTGATAAATTGCCAGTGTCGACTTCCTGTGGCCGTGGCTGTTCAAATATTTGGGCATCGCTACATGGGATCTCCTCTTCCACCAATTCAAGCGGAGCAGGCGAGGGGCACAAATATGGAAATGGACCAGTGAACAGCTCTTCAGAGTGTCCAACTGTGGGATCAGTTGCTGTCTGACGACACTCAGCATGGTGGGAGGAAGGAGCATCAAGGTGAGGAGGAGTATGAGGTCGAGACTCATGGCTACAAAGAGTTGACCGTGTGGAAGACAGACCGGAGGTGGTGGTTTTCAGGTAACTGAAAGTATTATCAGCTATCCAATTAATAACCTGTTCACACTGATCAGTTCGCAATACTGGTGTTGCTCTGTGATTCCCTAGTAATTCGGTCAAGAAGTGGGAGCGAGAAGATGTGGCTGTTGGATGTGGCACATTTTCACCTTGGCCACGGCCCCGTCCTCTGCACGCACCATCACAAGAACGTCCAGTTCCACGTCCCTTGCCACGCGCCTTGCCCATTGTAAAGGAAGTAAAATAGCTTACACTCGCACTATCAATGGAAAAAGGGTAATAAAAAGTAGATTAGAACCGTGGAAGAGGAAAACCACAGTTCTATTTCTCTGGCCTACACCCGACTCTTTTAAACAATCAGAACAATCAGGGAGAAACTATTACTGTTTTTCTTTACGGAAAAAATACCAAAACCTGAATAATAAAGATTTTTTGCTGTGGAATGGCAAAACCACAGTTATTGTTTACTGGTGTATACCAGACAATTTTAAATATATATATTTGCGGCTGAACAGTGAGCAACACACTCAAACTGTTTTTTTTATAGATACAAAAGGCCCAAAAATGGATACTACAGAGATTTGACCCGTGGAACTGCAAAACCACACTTGGATTTGCCGGGCCTACAACAGACTATTTTCAACAGATATATTTGTGTCTGAAAAATTAGGGAGGCACTATTTTTTTTTTTTTTACGGCAAAAAATGACAAAAGCAGGATAATATAGATTTTTTACCGTGGAACAGCAAAACCACAGTTATAATTTACTGGTGTATACCAGACTTTTTTAAATATATATATTTGTGGCTCAACAGTGAGCGACACACTCAAACTGTGTTTTTTTTACATATAAAAGGCCCAAAACTGGATACTACAGCGATTTGACCCATGGAACTGCGAAACCAAACTGGGATGTCGGGCCTACACAAGACTATTTTCAACAGATATATTTTTGTGTCAGAACAGTCAGGAGACACTACTGGGTTTTTTAAAGCGAAAAAATGCGAAAAACAGGATAATAGAGATTTTTTACCGTGGAACAGCAAAACCACAGTTATAATTTACTGGGGTATACCAGACTTTTTTAAACATATATATTTGCGGCAGAACAGTGAGCGACACACTCAAACTGTTTTTTTATATACAAATGGCCCAAAAGTGGATAATACAGAGGTTTGCACCGTGGAACTGCAAAACCACACTTCTATTTCTCTGGCCTACACCAGACTATTTTCAACAGATATATTTTTGTCTGAAAAATCAGAGACACACTGTTTTTTTTTGGGGGGGGGGGGGGGGGACACCAAAAGGTTAATAAGACGGGTATTTGTACAGTGTGAAGGAGGAAAAAAAAAAGAGGATTTAGATGAAAAAAAAGGATTTTTCCTGGCCCCCGAGACCTGGAGCTAAGTCCAGCAATTTCAGCAACAGGAGCACACAGGACTGTAATGCAGCGTTTGCTGGTATAACCACTGCGTCTCCTATACAGCCTGCCTGCCTGATATACCTGGGATGGATATTAGAGAAGTACTGTTTGTTTGTTCTGGCAGCCTTTACAGACCCTACACTAACTATTTCGGAGTATAAATCTCTCCCTAGCTCAGCAGTGCTGTCCCTACACTGTCTGATCCCGGGCGACTGTGACCAAGATGGCGGCGCCCGGTTTTAAATACTCGAGGTGACGCTGTGCGGCCAGCCAATCACTGTAATGCCCACAAACAACATGGCTGCGGCATTACAGTGACTGGCTGGCAATCCCTGCATGTTCATTGGCTCTGTAAAGAGCGCCAAACATGCAGGACGGAGACCCGAGCTCCCGCCCGAGTAACCCGGAAATGCTCGGTGCTCGCCGAACATCCCGAGTAGTGAGATGCTCGGGCGAGTACAGAGCAGTGTCGAGCATGTTCGCTCAACACTAATATTTAGATAATAAAAAACAATCTAATCAAGAAAGAATTTTAGAAAACTTTCAAAAAAACTAGAATTATAGATGCATTTTCAGATTTCAATGTATCCCCTGTAGCTGCAGACCATTACATTTTGCTAATCATAAAGTGCTGGTTCGGTGACTTGGACCCCACTGTACAATATCCATTGTATTAAACTGTAGATTTCCTTAATGTGGAGAACACAGCAGTTTAGTAGAATTTCCTGCTATCGTCAACCACCACTCGATTTACAGCGTTTATTGCAACCTTTATCCTCAATAAACATCTCTCGTCGAGAATAAAAACAGGATTAGGAATCGGTCCAGCAATAATGTTACAGTAGAGAATTGCATCTTTATCTCCCTACTAAAGCTAATGGTAAAAATGTCATTTTTCTCGCCGATATGTCACCCACTGGACAAAATGCTGTTTCCTTGGTTTTGATACAGTAAATATTTTGACACAATAAAAACATTCACATCAGTAAAAATAAGACAAACTCACAAGAAAACACAAATGCAATAAGCTGTGGTGGCTTTGTCCCATGGTCATACTCCATGAGACCTGATTATATAATTATATAGTAAAGGTAGACTTTGTGCTGCTGTAATAGCAGAGTGAAATCGAGAAATCAGGAGCCTCTGGCACTGAAGAGATTGAGGCAGCGGTAACATAATAACTGTTGTGCTGTCATAGAAAACATGATTGGTATATTAGGTTCCATGGTTAGATTAGATTAATGCTGCATTTATTAGGTTTGCAAACTGATTGCAGTACATTAGAAACACAGACGGAGACTCAGGGGCTAGAATACTCCGTATCAACACCGATCATTATTACACAGATGGAGTGCAAGGATCTGTACACCAGGCTCGGTATTGTGTCCATTAGTCACTGTTCTTAAAGTACACCTGCAGTTACACGAAACTTCTGATGTCATATGGAATCGTTAAGGTCTGTGCTCACGTTGCAGTTTTGTCACGTTTTTTTTTTTTTCTGCGCAGATTTGTCACAAAACAGAAAGTCATTTTTATATCAAAATGCTTATTTATACTTTTGGGCATTTAATTAGCGCTTTTCAATTGGTTTTCAGTCGGTTTTCGGAGCAGAATCCAACTGAAAAAAAAAAACATGTGCACAATCCCTCATTGGATAGGTCCAGTTTCTTTTAGATGGCAAAAGTCCTGAATTTGCAGGGGCTGTCTTGAATTTTTGGAAATAGTCATGTCCACTAAACTTTTTTTGTGCTGCACATCGGGCTTTGCAAGTAGCTCAGCAAGCTGCCATGTGATCGTCTGCCTAGGCCAATATAACACCACCATACACACACCTGTGTTCAGGTATTTCCTACCTGTCTGAGGTCTCCAGCACCTCTGCTACCTGTCTGAGGTCTCCAGGACCTCTGCTACCTGTCTGAGGTCTCCAGCACCTCTGCTACCTGTCTGAGGTCTCCAGGACCTCTGCTACCTGTCTGAGGTCTCCAGGACCTCTGCTACCTGTCTGAGGTCTCCAGGACCTCTGCTCCCTGTCTGAGGTCTCCAGCACCTCTGCTCCCTGTCGGCAGTCTCCAGCACCTCTGCTCCCTGTCTGCAGTCTCCAGGACCTCTGCTACCTGTCTGCAGTCTCCAGCACCTCTGCTCCCTGTCTGCAGTCTCCAGCACCTCTGCTACCTGTCTGCAGTCCCCAGCACCTCTGCTACCTGTCTGCAGTCCCCAGCACCTCTGCTACCTGTCTGCAGTCTCCAGCACCTCTGCTACCTGTCTGCTGTCTCCAGCACCTCTGCTACCTGTCTGCTGTCTCCAGCACCTCTGCTACCTGTCTGCAGTCTCCAGCACCTCTGCTACCTGTCTGCAGTCTCCAGCACCTCTGCTACCGGTCTGCAGTCTCCAGCACCTCTGCTACCTGTCTGCAGTCTCCAGCACCTCTGCTACCTGTCTGCAGTCTACAGCACCTCTGCTACCTGTCTGCAGTCTCCAGCACCTCTGCTACCTGTCTGCAGCCTCCAGGACCTTTGATACCTGTCTGCAGTCTCCAGGACTTCTGTTAACTCTCTATGGTCTCCAGCACCTCTGCTACCTGTCTGCAGTCTCCAGCACCTCTGCTACCTGTCTGCAGTCTCCAGCACCTCTGCTACCTGTCTGCAGTCTCCAGCACCTCTGCTACCTGTCTGCAGTCTCCAGCACCTCTGCTACCTGTCTGCAGTCTCCAGCACCTCTGCTACCTGTCTGCAGTCTCCAGCACCTCTGCTACCTGTCTGCAGTCTCCAGCACCTCTGCTACCTGTCTGCAGTCTCCAGCACCTCTGCTACCTGTCTGCAGTCTCCAGCACCTCTGCTACCTGTCTGCAGTCTCCAGCACCTCTGCTACCTGTCTGCAGTCTCCAGCACCTCTGCTACCTCTCTATGGTCTCCAGGACCTTTGCTCCCTGTCTGCAGCCTCCAGGACCTCTGCTAACTGTCTGCAGTTTCCAGCACCTTTGCTACCTGTCTGCAGTCTCCAGGACTTATGTTGACTCTCTATGGTCTCCAGGACCTCTGCTACCTGTCTGCAGTCTCCAGCACCTCTGCTCCCTGTCTGCAGTTTCCAGCACCTCTGCTCCCTGTCTGCAGTCTCCAGCACCTCTGCTACCTGTCTGCAGTCTCCAGCACCTCTGCTACCTGTCTGCAGTCTCCAGCACCTCTGCTACCTGTCTGCAGTCTCCAGCACCTCTGCTACCTGTCTGCAGTCTCCAGCACCTCTGCTACCTGTCTGCAGTCTCCAGCACCTCTGCTACCTGTCTGCATTCTACAGGACCTCAGCTACCTCTCTGCATTCTCCAGGATCTCTGCTACCTCTCTATGGTCTCCAGGACCTCTCCTACCTGTCTGCGATCTCCAGGACCTCTGCTCCCTGTCTGCAGTCTCCAGGACCTCTGCTACTTTTCTGCGGTCTCCAGGACCTCTTTTAACTCTCTGCATTCTCCAGGACCTCTGCTACCTGTCTGAGGTCTCCAGGACCTCTGCTACCTGTCTGAGGTCTCCAGGACCTCTGCTACCTGTCTGAGGTCTCCAGGACCTCTGCTACCTGTCTGAGGTCTCCAGCACCTCTGCTACCTGTCTGCAGTCTACAGCACCTCTGCTCCCTGTCTGCAGTCTCCAGGACTTCTGTTAACTCTCTGCATTCTTCAGGACCTCTGCTACCTGTCTGTGGTCTCCAGGACCTCTGCTAACTCTCTATGGTCTCCAGGACCTGTGCTACCTGTCTGCAGTCTCCAGGACCTGTGCTACCTGTCTGCAGTTTCTAGCACCTCTGCTACCTGTCTGCGGCCTCCAGGACCTCTGCTACCTGTCTGAGGTCTCCAAGACCTCTGCTACCTCTCGGCATTCTCCAGGATCTCTGCTACCTGTCTGCGGTTTCCAGGACTTCTACTACCTGTCTGCATTCTCCAGGACCTCTGCTACCGGTCTAAGGTCTCCAGAACCTCTGCTACCTCTCTGTGGTTTCCAGGACTTCTACTACCTGTCTGCATTCTCCAGGACCTCTGCTACCTGTCTAAGGTCTCCAGAACCTCTGCTACCTCTCTGTGGTCTCCAGAACCTCTGCTACCTCTCTGCGGTCTCCAGGACCTCTGCTACCTCTCTGCGGTCTCCCGGACCTCTGCTACCTGTCTGCAGTCTCCAGGGCTTCTGTTAACTCTCTGCATTCTCCATGACCTCAGCTACTGTCTGAGATCACCTGGACCTCTGCTCCATGTCTGCGGTCTCCAGGACCTCTGCTACTTCTCTGCGGTCTCCAGGACCTCTGTTAACTCTCTGCATTCTCCAGGACCTCTGCTACCTGTCTGAGGTCTCCAGGACCTCTGCTACCTGTCTGAGGTCTCCAGGACCTCTGCTACCTGTCTGAGGTCTCCAGGACCTCTGCTACCTGTCTGAGGTCTCCAGGACCTCTGCTACCTGTCTGAGGTCTCCAGGACCTCTGCTACCTGTCTGAGGTCTCCAGGACCTCTGCTACCTGTCTGAGGCCTCCAGGACCTCTGCTACCTGTCTGAGGCCTCCAGGACCTCTGCTACCTGTCTGAGGCCTCCAGGACCTCTGCTATTTGTCTGAGGTCTCCAGCACCTCTGCTCCCTGTCTGCAGTCTCCAGCACCTCTGCTCCCTGTCTGCAGTCTCCAGCAACTCTGCTACCTGTCTGCAGTCTCCAGCACCTCTGCTACCTGTCGGCATTCTACAGGACCACTTCTACGTGTCTGCAGTCTCCAGGACCTCTGCTACCTCTCTATGGTCTCCATAACCTCTGCTACCTGTCTGCAGCCTCCAGGACCTCTGCTCCCTGTCTGCAGTTTCCAGCACCTTTGCTACCTGTCTGCAGTCTCCAGGACTTCTGTTAACGCTCTGCATTCTCCAGGACCTCTGCTACCCGTCTATGGTCTCCAGGACCTCTGCTACCTCTCTATGGTCTCCGGGACCTCTGCTACCTGTCTGCAGTCTCCAGGACCTGTGCTACCTGTCTGCAGTCTCCAGCACCTCTGCTACCTGTCTGTGGCCTCCAGGACCTCTGCTACCTGTCTGAGGTCTCCAGGACCTCAGCTACCTCTCTGCATTCTCCAGGATCTCTGCTACCTGTCTGCGGTTTCCAGGACTTCTACTACCTGTCTGCATTCTCCAGGACCTCTGCTACCTGTCTAAGGTCTCCAGGACCTCTGCTACCTCTCTGTGGTCTCCAGGACCTCTGCTACCTCTCTGCGGTCTCCAGGACCTCTGCTACCTCTCTGCGGTCTCCAGGACCTCTGCTACCTCTCTGTGGTCTCCAGGACCTCTGCTACCCATCTGAGGTCTCCAGGACCTCTGCTACCTGTCTGACGTCTCCAGGACCTCTGCTACCTGTCTGACGTCTCCAGGACCTCTGCTACCTGTATGACGTCTCCAGGACCTCTGCTACCTGTCTGAGGTCTCCAGGACCTCTGCTACCTGTCTGCAGTCTCCAGCACCTCTGCTACCTGTCTGCAGTCTCCAGCACCTCTGCTACCTGTCTGCAGTCCCCAGCACATCTGCTACCTGTCTGCAGTCTCCAGCACTTCTGTTACCTGTCTGCAGTCTCCAGCACTTCTGTTACCTGTCTGCAGTCTCCAGGACCTCTGCTACCTGTCTGCAGTCTCCAGCACCTCTGCTACCTGTCTGCAGTCTCCAGCACCTCTGCTACCTGTCTGCAGTCTCCAGCACCTCTGCTACCTGTCTGCAGTCTCCAGAACCTCTGCTACCTGTCTGCAGTCTCCAGCACCTCTGCTACCTGTCTGCAGTCTCCAGCACCTCTGCTCCCTGTCTGCAGTCTCCAGCACCTCTGCTACCTGTCTGCAGTCTCCAGCACCTCTGCTACCTGTCTGCAGTCTCCAGCACCTCAGCTACCTGTCTGCAGTCTCCAGAACCTCTGCTAACTGTCTGCAGTCTCCAGCACCTCTGCTACCTGTCTGCAGTCTCCAGCACCTCTGCTACCTGTCTGCAGTCTCCAGCACCTCTGCTACCTGTCTGCAGTCTCCAGAACCACTTCTACCTGTCTGCAGTCTCCAGGACCTTTGCTACCTCTCTATGGTCTCCCGGACCTTTGCTCCCTGTCTGCAGCCTCCAGGACCTCTGCTCCCTGTCTGCAGTTTCCAGCACCTTTGCTACCTGTCTGCAGTCTCCAGGACTTATGTTAACTCTCTATGGTCTCCAGGACCTCTGCTACCTGTCTGCAGTCTCCAGCACCTCTGCTCCCTGTCTTCAGTTTCCAGCACCTCTGCTCCCTGTCTGCAGTCTCCAGCACCTCTGCTACCTGTCTGCAGGCTCCAGCACCTCTGCTACCTGTCTGCAGGCTCCAGCACCTCTGCTACCTGTCTGCAGGCTCCAGCACCTCTGCTACCTGTCTGCAGTCTCCAGCACCTCTGCTACCTGTCTGCAGTCTCCAGCACCTCTGCTGCCTGTCTGCAGTCTCCAGCACCTCTGCTACCTGTCTGCATTCTACAGGACCTCTGCTACCTCTCTACATTCTCCAGGATTTCTGCTACCTCTCTATGGTCTCCGGGACCTCTGCTACCTGTCTGCGATCTCCAGGACCTCTGCTCCCTGTCTGCAGTCTCCAGGACCTCTGCTACTTTTCTGCGGTCTCCAGGACCTCTTTTAACTCTCTGCATTCTCCAGGACCTCTGCTACCTGTCTGCAGTCTCCAGCACCTCTGTTACCTGTCTGCAGTCTCCAGCACCTCTGCTACCTGTCTGCAGTCTCAAGGACCTCTGCTACCTGTCTGCAGTCTCCAGCACCTCTGTTACCTGTCTGCAGTCTCCAGGACCTCTGCTACCTGTCTGCAGTCTCCAGCACCTCTGCTACCTGACTGCAGTCTCCAGCACCTCTGCTACCTGACTGCAGTCTTCAGCACCTCTACTACCTGTCTGCAGTCTCCAGCACCTCTGCTACCTGTCTGCAGTCTCCAGCACCTCTGCTACCTGTCTGCAGTCTCCAGCACCTCTGCTACCTGTCTGCAGTCTCCAGAACCTCTGCTACCTGTCTGCAGTCTCCAGCACCTCTGCTACCTGTCTGCAGTCTCCAGCACCTCTGCTACCTGTCTGCAGTCTCCAGCACCTCTGCTACCTGTCTGCAGTCTCCAGCACCTCTGCTACCTGTCTGCAGTCTCCAGCACCTCTGCTACCTGTCTGCAGTCTCCAGCACCTCTGCTACCTGTCTGTGGCCTCCAGGACCTCTGCTACCTGTCTGAGGTCTCCAGGACCTCAGCTACCTCTCGGCATTCTCCAGGATCTCTGCTACCTGTCTGCGATTTCCAGGACTTCTTCTACCTGTCTGCATTCTCCAGGACCTCTGCTACCTGTCTAAGGTCTCCAGGACCTCTGC
Source organism: Phyllobates terribilis (assembly GCF_046119375.1). Classification (NCBI taxonomy): domain Eukaryota; kingdom Metazoa; phylum Chordata; class Amphibia; order Anura; family Dendrobatidae; genus Phyllobates; species Phyllobates terribilis. The sequence goes on along the minus strand of NW_027362767.1, from coordinate 209,838,942 downwards.
TACCTCTCTGTGGTCTCCAGGACCTCTGCTACCTCTCTGCGGTCTCCAGGACCTCTGCTACCTCTCTGCGGTCTCCAAGACCTCTGCTACCTCTCTGCGGTCTCCAGGACCTCTGCTACCCATCTGACGTCTCCAGGACCTCTGCTACCCATCTGACGTCTCCAGGACCTCTGCTACCCGTCTGACGTCTCCAGGACCTCTGCTACCCGTCTGACGTCTCCAGGACCTCTGCTACCTGTCTGAGGTCTCCAGCACCTCTGCTACCTGTCTGAGGTCTCCAGGACCTCTGCTACCTGTCTGAGGTCTCCAGCACCTCTGCTACCTGTCTGCAGTCTCCAGCACCTCTGCTACCTGTCTGCAGTCTCCAGCACCTCTGCTACCTGTCTGCAGTCTCCAGCACCTCTGCTACCTGTCTGCAGTCTCCAGCACCTCTGCTACCTGTCTGCAGTCTCCAGCACCTCTGCTACCTGTCTGCAGTCTCCAGAACCTCTGCTACCTGTCTGCAGTCTCCAGCACCACTGCTACCTGTCTGCAGTCTCCAGCACCTCTGCTACCAGTCTGCAGTCTCCAGCACCTCTGCTACCTGTCTGCATTCTCCAGAACCACTTCTACCTGTCTGCAGTCTCCAGGACCTTTGCTACCTCTCTATGGTCTCCTGGACCTTTGCTCCCTGTCTGCAGCCTCCAGGACCTCTGCTCCCTGTCTGCAGTTTCCAGCACCCTTGCTACCTGTCTGCAGTCTCCAGGACTTATGTTAACTCTCTATGGTCTCCAGGACCTCTGCTACCTGTCTGCAGTCTCCAGCACCTCTGCTCCCTGTCTTCAGTTTCAAGCACCTCTGCTCCCTGTCTGCAGTCTCCAGCACCTCTGCTACCTGTCTGCAGGCTCCAGCACCTCTGCTACCTGTCTGCAGTCTCCAGCACCTCTGCTACCTGTCTGCAGTCTCCAGAACCTCTGCTACCTGTCTGCAGTCTCCAGCACCTCTGCTGCCTGTCTGCAGTCTCCAGCACCTCTGCTACTTGTCTGCATTCTACAGGACCTCTGCTACCTCTCTGCATTCTCCAGGATTTCTGCTACCTCTCTATGGTCTCCGGGACCTCTGCTACCTGTCTGCGATCTCCAGGACCTCTGCTCCCTGTCTGCAGTCTCCAGGACCTCTGCTACTTTTCTGCGGTCTCCAGGACCTCTTTTAACTCTCTGCATTCTCCAGGACCTCTGCTACCTGTCTGCAGTCTCCAGCACCTCTGTTACCTGTCTGCAGTCTCCAGCACCTCTGCTACCTGTCTGCAGTCTCCAGCACCTCTGCTACCTGTCTGCAGTCTCCAGGACCTCTGCTACCTGTCTGCAGTCTCCAGCACCTCTGTTACCTGTCTGCAGTCTCCAGCACCTCTGCTACCTGTCTGCAGTCTCCAGCACCTCTGCTACCTGACTGCAGTCTCCAGCACCTCTGCTACCTGTCTGCAGTCTCCAGCACCTCTGCTACCTGTCTGCAGTCTCCAGCACCTCTGCTACCTGTCTGCAGTCTCCAGCACCTCTGCTACCTGTCTGCAGTCTCCAGCACCTCTGCTACCTGTCTGCAGTCTCCAGCACCTCTGCTACCTGTCTGCAGTCTCCAGCACCTCTGCTACCTGTCTGCAGTCTCCAGCACCTCTGCTACCTGTCTGCAGTCTCCAGGACCTGTGCTACCTGTCTGCAGTCTCCAGCACCTCTGCTACCTGTCTGCAGTCTCCAGCACCTCTGCTACCTGTCTGTGGCCTCCAGGACCTCTGCTACCTGTCTGAGGTCTACAGGACCTCAGCTACCTCTCTGCATTCTCCAGGATCTCTGCTACCTGTCTGCGGTTTCCAGGACTTCTACTACCTGTCTGCATTCTCCAGGACCTCTGCTACCTGTCTAAGGTCTCCAGGACCTCTGCTACCTCTCTGTGGTCTCCAGGACCTCTGCTACCTCTCTGTGGTCTCCAGGACCTCTGCTACCTCTCTGCGGTCTCCAGGACCTCTGCTACCTCTCTGCGGTCTCCAGGACCTCTGCTACCTCTCTGCGGTCTCCAAGACCTCTGCTACCTCTCTGTGGTCTACAGGACCTCTGCTACCTCTCTGTGGTCTACAGGACCTCTGCTACCCATCTGAGGTCTCCAGGACCTCTGCTACCTGTCTGACGTCTCCAGGACCTCTGCTACCTGTCTGAGGTCTCCAGGACCTCTGCTACCTGTCTGCAGTCTCCAGCACCTCTGCTACCTGTCTACAGTCCCCAGCACCTCTGCTACCTGTCTGCAGTCCCCAGCACCTCTGCTACCTGTCTGCAGTCTCCAGCACCTCTTCTACCTGTCTGCAGTCTCCAGAACCTCTGCTACCTGTCTGCAGTCTCCAGCACCTCTGTTACCTGTCTGCAGTCTCCAGCACCTCTGCTACCTGTCTGCAGTCTCCAGCACCTCTGCTACCTGTCTGCAGTCTCCAGCACCTCTGCTACCTGTCTGCAGTCTCCAGCACCTCTGCTACCTGTCTGCAGTCTCCAGCACCTCTGCTACCTGTCTGCAGTCTCCAGCACCTCTGCTACCTGTCTGCAGTCTCCAGCACCTCTGCTACCTGTCTGCAGTCTCCAGCACCTCTGCTACCTGTCTGCATTCTCCAGAACCACTTCTACCTGTCTGCAGTCTCCAGGACCTTTGCTACCTCTCTATGGTCTCCCGGACCTTTGCTCCCTGTCTGCAGCCTCCAGGACCTCTGCTCCCTGTCTGCAGTTTCCAGCACCTTTGCTACCTGTCTGCAGTCTCCAGGACTTATGTTAACTCTCTATGGTCTCCAGGACCTCTGCTACCTGTCTGCAGTCTCCAGCACCTCTGCTCCCTGTCTTCAGTTTCCAGCACCTCTGCTCCCTGTCTGCAGTCTCCAGCACCTCTGCTACCTGTCTGCAGGCTCCAGCACCTCTGCTACCTGTCTGCAGTCTCCAGCACCTCTGCTACCTGTCTGCAGTCTCCAGCACCTCTGCTACCTGTCTGCAGTCTCCAGCACCTCTGCTACCTGTCTGCAGTCTCCAGCACCTCTGCTACCTGTCTGCATTCTACAGGACCTCTGCTACCTCTCTGCATTCTACAGGATTTCTGCTACCTCTCTATGGTCTCCGGGACCTCTGCTACCTGTCTGCGATCTCCAGGACCTCTGCTCCCTGTCTGCAGTCTCCAGGACCTCTGCTACTTTTCTGCGGTCTCCAGGACGTCTTTTAACTCTCTGCATTCTCCAGGACCTCTGCTACCTGTCTGCAGTCTCCAGCACCTCTGCTACCTGTCTGCAGTCTTCAGGACCTCTGCTACCTGTCTGCAGTCTCCAGGACCTCTGCTACCTGTCTGCAGTCTCCAGCACCTCTGCTACCTGACTGCAGTCTCCAGCACCTCTGCTACCTGACTGCAGTCTCCAGCACCTCTGCTACCTGTCTGCAGTCTCCAGCACCTCTGCTACCTGTCTGCAGTCTCCAGCACCTCTGCTACCTGTCTGCAGTCTCCAGCACCTCTGCTACCTGTCTGCAGTCTCCAGCACCTCTGCTACCTGTCTGCAGTCTCCAGAACCTCTGCTACCTGTCTGCAGTCTCCAGAACCTCTGCTACCTGTCTGCAGTCTCCAGCACCTCTGCTACCTGTCTGCAATCTCCAGCACCTCTGCTACCTGTCTGCATTCTCCAGAACCACTTCTACCTGTCTGCAGTCTCCAGGACCTCTGCTACCTCTCTATGGTCTCCAGGACCTTTGCTCCCTGTCTGCAGCCTCCAGGACCTCTGCTCCCTGTCTGCAGCCTCCAGGACCTTTCCTACCTGTCTGCAGTCTCCAGGACTTATGTTAACTCTCTATGGTCTCCAGGACCTCTGCTACCTGTCTGCAGTCTCCAGCACCTCTGCTCCCTGTCTGCAGATTCCAGCACCTCTGCTCCCTGTCTGCAGTCTCCAGCACCTCTGCTACCTGTCTGCAGTCTCCAGCACCTCTGCTACCTGTCTGCAGTCTCCAGCACCTCTGCTACCTGTCTGCAGTCTCCAGCACCTCTGCTACCTGTCTGCATTCTACAGGACCTCTGCTACCTGTCTGCAGTCTCCAGGACCTCTGCTCCCTGTCTGCAGTCTCCAGGACCTCTGCTACTTTTCTGCGGTCTCCAGGACCTATTTTAACTCTCTGCATTCTCCAGGACCTCTGCTACCTGTCTGAGGTCTCCAGGACCTCTGCTACCTGTCTGAGGTCTCCAGCACCTCTGCTACCTGTCTGAGGTCTCCAGCACCTCTGCTACCTGTCTGCAGTCTCGAGCACCTCTGCTACCTGTCTGCAGTCTCCAGCACCTCTGCTACCTGTCTGAGGTCTCCAGGACCTCTGCTCCCTGTCTGAGGTCTCCTGCATTTCTGCTACCTGTCTGCAGTCTCCAGCACCTCTGCTCCCTGTCTGCAGTCTCCAGGACTTCTGTTAACTCTCTGCATTCTTCAGGACCTCTGCTACCTGTCTGTGGTCTCCAGGACCTCTGCTACCTCTCTATGGTCTCCAGGACCTCTGCTACCTGTCTGCAGTCTCTAGGACCTGTGCTACCTGTCTGCAGTCTCCAGCACCTCTGCTACCTGTCTGCAGTCTCCAGCACCTCTGCTACCTGTCTGCAGTCTCCAGCACCTCTGCTACCTGTCTGCAGTCTCCAGCACCTCTGCTACCTGTCTGCAGTCTCCAGCACCTCTGCTACCTGTCTGCATTCTACAGGACCTCAGCTACCTCTCTGCTTTCTCCAGTATCTCTGCTACCTCTCTAAGGTCTCCAGGACCTCTGCTACCTGTCTGCGATCTCCAGGACCTCTGCTCCCTGTCTGCAGTCTCCAGGACCTCTGCTACTTCTCTGCGGTCTCCAGGACCTCTGTTAACTCTCTGCATTCTCCAGGAACTCTGCTACCTGTCTGAGGTCTCCAGGACCTCTGCTACCTGTCTGAGGTCTCCAGCACCTCTGCTACCTGTCTGCAGTCTCCAGCACCTCTGCTACCTGTCTGCAGTCTCCAGCACCTCTGCTACCTGTCTGCAGTCTCCAGCACCTCTGCTACCTGTCTGCAGTCTCCAGCACCTCTGCTACCTGTCTGAGGTCTCCAGGACCTCTGCTCCCTGTCTGAGGTCTCCTGCATCTCTGCTCCCTGTCTGCAGTCTCCAGCACCTCTACTCCCTGTCTGCAGTCTCCAGGACTTCTGTTAACTCTCTGCATTCTTCAGGACCTCTGCTACCTGTCTGTGGTCTCCAGGACCTCTGCTACCTCTCTATGGTCTCCAGGACCTGTGCTACCTGTCTGCAGTCTCCAGGACCTGTGCTACCTGTCTGCAGTCTCCAGCACCTCTGTTACCTGTCTGCAGTCTCCAGCACCTCTGCTACCTGTCTGCGGCCTCCAGGACCTCTGCTACCTGTCTGAGGTCTCCAGGACCTCTGCTACCTCTCTGCATTCTCCAGGATCTCTGCTACCTGTCTGCAGTTTCCAGGACTTCTACTACCTGTCTGCATTCTCCAGGACCTCTGCTACCCGCCTGAGATTTCCTGGACCTCTGCTCCCTGTCTGCAGTCTCCAGCACCTCTGCTACCTGTCTGCAGTCTCCAGCACCTCTGCTACCTGTCGGCATTCTACAGGACCACTTCTACCTGTCTGCAGTCTCCAGGACCTCTGCTACCTCTCTATGGTCTCCATAACCTCTGCTACCTGTCTGCAGCCTCCAGGACCTCTGCTCCCTGTCTGCAGTTTCCAGCACCTTTGCTACCTGTCTGCAGTGTCCAGGACTTCTGTTAACGCTCTGCATTCTCCAGGACCTCTGCTACCTGTCTGTGGTCTCCAGGACCTCTGCTACCTCTCTATGGTCTCCGGGACCTCTGCTACCTGTCTGCAGTCTCCAGCACCTCTGCTACCTGTCTGCAGTCTCCAGGACCTCTGCTACCTGTCTGAGGTCTCCAGGACCTCTGCTACCTCTCTGCATTCTCCAGGATCTCTGCTACCTGTCTGCGGTTTCCAGGACTTCTACTACCTGTCTGCATTCTCCAGGACCTCTGCTACCTGTCTAAGGTCTCCAGGACCTCTGCTACCTCTCTGTGGTCTCCAGGGCCTCTGCTACCTCTCTGCGGTCTCCAGGACCTCTGCTACCTCTCTGCGGTGTCCAAGACCTCTGCTACCTCTCTGTGGTCTCCAGGACCTCTGCTACCCATCTGAGGTCTCCAGGACCTCTGCTACCTGTCTGAGGTCTCCAGGACCTCTGCTACCTGTCTGAGGTCTCCAGGACCTCTGCTACCTGTCTGAGGTCTCCAGGACCTCTGCTACCTGTCGGAGGTCTCTAGGACCTCTGCTACCTGTCGGAGGTCTCCAGGACCTCTGCTACCTGTCGGAGGTCTCCAGGACCTCTGCTACCTGTCGGAGGTCTCCAGGACCTCTGCTACCTGTCTGAGGTCTCCAGGACCTCGGCTACCTCTCTGTGGTCTCCAGGACCTCTGCTACCTCTCTGTGGCCTCCAGGACCTCTGCTACCTGTCTGCAGTCTCCAGGGCTTCTGTTAACTCTCTGCATTCTCCAGGACCTCGGCTACCTGTCTGAAGTCTCCAGGACATCTGCTACCTCTCTGCATTCTCCAGGACCTCTGCTACCCATCTGAGGTCTCCAGGACCTCTGCTACCTGTCTGAGGTCTCCAGGACCTCTGCTACCTGTCTGAGGTCTCCAGGACCTCTGCTACCTGTCGGAGGTCTCCAGGACCTCTGCTACCTGTCTGAGGTCTTCAGGACCTTTGCTACCTGTCTGAGGTCTCCAGGACCTCTGCTACCTGTCTGTGGTCTCGAGGACCTCTGCTACCTCTCTGAGGTTTCCAGGACTTCTGCTACCTCTCTTTGGTCTCCAGGACCTCTGCTACCTCTCTGTGGTCTCCAGGACCTCTGCTACCTGTTTGTGGCCTCCAGGACCTTCTCTACTTGTTTCCCCTGTGCCTCATCTGCCTGCTCCACTGACAACCGCGCCCATCCGGACCTTGGGCTTTGATGATACACCTCAACTACTGAGCATAACATGTAAGTGTCCCCTTCGAGACTGGGTGTCCTGTGGATGGGCCTGAGCGGGACTTAAAGTGTAACTGTCGTTTTAAGAGAACTTGCAGCCAAATATCTGTATCTGCCTCTAGCTCCTCTCATCTCCTTCCATGGAATTTTATAAGCACCAACTGTTATATCATATCTCAGTAATGTGAACATTTCTCTTCATCGGCTACAGATTTTACAAAGTGAAAGATCAATTCTAATGGAATTTCTCTGATAAGATATTACAAAGTTTCTTATTTTCATGTGTACTTTTGATTTATGAAAAAAATATTACAAAGATGGTTACCTTTTAAATATTCCTAGTTAACTAAAAGATATTGGTAAGCATGGGTCCTGAGACCCCAGATGGAGCACCACCACTAAAGCTGTGCATAGTAGCCCTGGCTCCTCATGGCTTGAGTTGGGCATCTCTTAAAACTTCTCAAAAATCTCTGATACATGAAAAGTTTTCTTAATCTAGATTTTGACTGTAAAGTGAAATAAATAGATGGGCAGGGTATTTTTAATCTGTTACATTGCTTTTTCAACTTTGTAATTTTGGCCTTAGCTGTTGATACTGTAAAAAGTTTGGCACCCTAAATAAATCAAAGAAAAGTAATGGTTAAGAGAGACAAAAAATACATTTACCTTTAGCCTGTAGTTCACCTTCACTGACACTGAACAAGGCTTTGGAGTTCTGGATTTAGGATAATAAATTGGTTTCTTTATGAAAAACCAGTAGCATAAAGCAGCCTTATATTCCCTGATCAAGAAGAACTTCTAACCCAGAGGTTTTTCCTTTCGTATGAACCTCGCTGAGTCAGGTCTGGGCTGTACAGAAGACGGCTAACACATAAACCCCATCAGTTTATGGATATTAGTTGTGACATCCCATCAGCTTTTACTTCCACCCTCTGAAAACAACACTACAGAATTTAATCATAGAAAGTCACAGACAACTATCCGCTGGCGATACCCCGTATACATGGAAAGCAATGTATCCCATCAAGAAATGAACGATCAGGTTTATTGATATGACGCGTTTCGGCTTTTTCAATCAAGTCTTGATCAGATATCTATAGGATATGTCATAAATATCACATTGTGGGGGTCATTAAACTCAGGACACCCACCAATTAGGAGTGAATCTACTAGGGGCCAATTAGGTGGTCTGGCTGACCAGCCAATCACTGGAGCTGGTCAGCAGGCCAATAAAGAGACTGGTTTGGGGGTCAATATAGGCTCCCGGCGTGGCCACGTCCTATTTAAGCCCCTGAAACCTGTCCCAGTTATATACTATGTGACACAGCGTATTCTGATGCGCTTTTTGGATTGTTCAGACCCCACTGACTTTTTGACAATTGTCTTGAATAACCCCTGTAAGCACTATTTAATTTAACCCTTGGACTTTCTGATTCCCCTTTGCTTTTTGTTTCTAATGGACCTACTGAACTACCACCTTGCCTCCTTTTTGCCCTCTGCTTCCGACTGGGCTTAGAATCATATAATCCTACAATGTTAGAGTTAGAGGGGACCTCCAGGGTCCTCGTGTCCAACCCCATGCTCAATGAGTCACTAAACCATCTCAGATATATGTCTGTCCAGCCCCTGTATAGAATCATAATAAACAATTTTCTTCTCTGGTCTCCCCAGGACTTGAACTCACAATCTCATGTTTGCAGGCAGCAGTTCCAGCTATGACCCACAGCTCACATTAGGCTTGTTAGATTTAATCTACCAGCTTGCTCCACCAGTCAGCAGCTACTCCATAGGCGCAACCCAGGACCCCAGCAGCAAAATCCAGATATCTGTAAAGAAGAGGGAAAAACCAAAGAGCCCTGGATCCTACAAGCAGAAAGGCTAGCCCCAAGCCAGACCATGGAGTTGGCTGATTGTAACAGTTTGTATTGCAAAATATATAATATTGATCTGTAAAACAATGCGTACTGAAGATGCAAAATTGGGCTTAGGCATTGAGGCTTCAATAAATTGCTTGTCAGAAATGGTTATACCTGTGGGTTATTCATTTACCTCCAGGGCATCTATCATGCACAATGCTGTGACATAACACTGGGTATAAATCCCACTCACCATGACTGATACATGTAGAACGTGAAGCTGTTCATCCAGTTCTTGCACGGGCTCTTGCAATGTTGGGGGAGTGCTAAATGAAGTTTGTTCCCTCATGCGTAGAGACACATGAAAGTAAAGCGTTCCATTTTCCAGCCATTTCTGGGTCCAGTGTACAAGAGACATGTCTTCAATACTGCCAGACATCTCTGAAAACACAAAGGAGAAAAAAACAGTAAGTAAAAATATCATGTACAGTGTAAAATATTAAAGTTACAACATGTCACCTATCTGGGAAATGTCACCATGGCACAAATACTGTACAGTCATAGTTTACGGTGCAAATAAATAGTATTTGTGGTTCGTAATATTTGTATTAGTTGTAATATTAGCAATCCAATATAGATGTGTCAATAACCCCCAAGAGAGAACAGACAAAATATCTTCTTAGTGGAGAATCATGAGTCAAAAGAAACATCATTTTACTTTTATATAACATTTTAATCCAAGTAACGAATTACCCGCCTCCTGCACTGACCATTCATTTGTAGCTCATTGATAAAATCATTCTTTAGTGCAGGAGAGATGAGGAAGTGAGACACTGAAAGATGCTGCCACTTCTTCCTGCAAGCTTTCTATCTTATGCCAGTGCTGGATTCACAGCAACACTGCTTAATATGGCTGCTGTAATGTCCTCCGTGCTGCTGCTGCAGAGGCAGTGCAGACATACCAGTGCTGGATTCACAGCAACACTGCTTAATACCGCTGCTGTAATTTCCTCCATGCTGCTGCAGCAGAGGCAGTGCAGAGGTGCAAGTGCTGGACTTACAGCAACACTGCTTAATACTGCTGCTGTAATGTCCCCCATGCTGCTGCTGCAGAGGCAGTGCAGACATACCAGTGCTGGACTTACAGCAACACTTCTTAATACTGCTGCTGTAATGTCCCCCATGCTGCTGCTGCAGAGGCAGTGCGGACATACTAGTGCTGGATTCACAGCAACACTGCTTAATATTGCTGCTGTAATGTCCTCCGTGCTGCTGCTGCAGAGGCAGTGCAGACGTGTTAGTACTGGATTCACAGAAACACTGCTTAAAACCACTGCTGTAATGTCCTCTGTGCTGCTGCTGCAGAGGCAGTGCAGACGTGTTAGTGCTGGATTCACAGAAACACTACTTAATACTGCTGCTGTAATGTCCTCCATGCTGCTGCTGCAGAGGCAGTGCAGACATACCAGTGCTGGATTCACAGCAACACTGCTTAATACCGCTGCTGTAATTTCCTCCGTGCTGCTGCTGCAGAGGCAGTGCAGAGGTGCCAGTGCTGGACTTACAGCAACACTGCTTAATACTGCTGCTGTAATGTCCCTCATGCTGCTGCTGCAGAGGCAGTGCGGACATACTAGTGCTGGATTCACAGCAACACTGCTTAATACTGCTGCTGTAATGTCCCCCATGCTGCTGCTGCAGAGGCAGTGCAGACATACCAGTGCTGGATTCACAGCAACACTGCTTAATACCACTGCTGTAATGTCCTCCATGCTGCTGCTGCAGAGGCAGTGCAAAGGAGGCTCCTCATCTCTCTATCTAGGTACTGGAGACATTGGAAAACTGACAACCAGAAATAGAGCCTGACGAAGAATGCAGATACAAGTCATAGAGTGATAGTACTCAAGTCGTTTGCATCTCAGCTTATTCTTAAAAAATCACTTGAAATAACAGGCTATAACATTTATATTTATTGGTGGAGTACAGATGGGGTTGTTGTCCTATGAACCCCTTTCTGACATAAGATGTACCTGTATGTCCTACATCGGGCGTTTGAGTTTAGAGGGGGGCTCGAGAGCTGACCCTTCTCCAGACAGGGCGAGTACTAGCTGTACCTGCCCTTAACAGCACCAGTCAGAACAGGCTTTAATCACTGCTGTTTACCCATTTAGATGCCACTGTTAATTGCAGGGTGCCAATGCAATATAAAGTACAAATTATCAAACAATCTCATGTTCAAGTCCCTCAAAGGAATTAAAAAAATATGTAAAAAAAGAGTAAAAAAAAAAAAAAGGTTGAATCAACTCCCTACTCCCAATTTAAAATCAGCTTCATCCCACCAAAAATGCAAGAAAAAGTGATTAAAACATTGCATTGTACCCCAAATGATACCAATAAAAATGACAGGTCATGGCACCAATTAAAAATTCAACTGATCACACAAAAAAACGAAAGAAATAAAAATAAAAAAAATCACAAGCCCTCATACACCTCTAATGATGGTATAGAAAAATTATTTTTTAGAACCACAAATGGCAACAGAAGCTGAATTTTTCATTATTTACTTATACTTTGCTTATATAGCACTGTCAATTCCACAGCGCTTTACAGACATTATGGACACTGTCCCCATCGGGGCTCACAAACTACATTCCCTATCAGTATGTCTTTGGAGCGTGGGAGGAAACCGGAGAACCCGGAGCAAACCCACACAAACACGAGGAGAACATACAAACTCCTTGTAGATGTTGTCCTTGGTGGGATTTCCTTTGTAGCATTTTTACATAGTAAAACTCTCAAAGAAAACTTTAAAACTTTTATTGTAAAGAGTAAAAACTATTCTTTAAAAAGATGCAAGTGGTCAAAATAAAATCACACTCCATCTTTCTACGTTTTCCTTCTTTGTTGAGGTGATTGTCGTATTGATATAAATGTCTGTTAGTAGTGATTAATATGTGCAGATGGTAGACGTATCATGTATCACCTCTTGGATCTCTTCCAGGCGCCGCTTGCATATTTTAATACTCTATTATTATCTTTTATCTGGGAATCACAGCCATATTTTTCCATATGGCTCTACAGCAAGTTCTACAAGGATTGAACACAATGGAGATAACGCCACAGGAACTGATGCTGAAACAGTTAAGATGCTTCATCTAACGAGAGATTACAATAAAAGGGGAATAAGATGAGTGAGACAAAAGGCAGGAACATATCCGCAAGCCTAAAAGTTGTAGCCGTAAACAAGGGATAACAATTTTATGAAAAGGAGATGGTTTATTAGATGTTCGGTACTGAAATCTGGCTTCTAAGTACCTGGAAAGACTTAGATAAAGCTTCGCTTCCTGGAGAAATACTGGTGGAAGGAAACCTCATTGCAGATGGGAGTAGAATGGATATGACAATGGTGTAGGCACAAAAAAAAATTGCTATCAAATTCTCTGGAAAACCAAATGGAACTATGCAAACCAATAATAGATTCTTCTCAACAGTCACTAAAACAGATTGTTAGGTCCACTAGGTGAGGTGGATCCTCTAAGCCCAAGGTCCGGGTGGGTACATGGAAGCCGGGCGTTGATGAAGCAAGCTGGAAGGCACGTATAGAGTAAGGATGTGGCACACTCAGGATCTCGGGAGGAGAAGGATGGATGAAGCGGAAGTCGGCAGGGAGTAGAGCAAGTTAAGCATGGTGTGCACAGAAGGTGGAGCTCACCAAAGTCTTGAACCTCAAGCCAAAGACACAAGTGTGTGTGTGCATCAATGGGCCTTAAATAGGTCTGGGGAGATGATGTCATTGATCCACGCCACTCAACCTACAAAACCTGACGTGGAGCACAACAGAGGGCAGCAGACTCAGGAGAAGCGAGCGGAGCCCGGGATACCCGGGATAGGCATGCAATATAGATTATAATTTCCAGGACAATAATGGCACTCCATCATCATTCTCACACTCGGTATTAATGCAGTTGTTGCAGGTATGTATTTTGATAAAAACAAATAGGTCCCCATTGTTTTTTCTCTTGAAAAATCCTTTAACTTTTTTGGGCTGGCTCAGATGGCTATGTATGTCTGAGTATTCAGTAAGCTTGCAGTCAGTTACCATGTGTATGTCCAGAGTTTGCCTCACCATCCATTCTGTAAGCAAACTCCGGCTTGTTTTCATCTTCCTGGCTCAGACACCAGACCTGTGGTAACCATTTGTCTGCTGTAAGTATAACAAACTCTTCTCTGATTATACTAGCGCTGTTCACACTACAATGCTTCTGCAACAGTGTGTAATCTTTAGTATCCAGTTTGCCCAGTTAAACACTATTGCCGGCGGTTAATCATTTGCTGATTGCATATGTATTTGCAACTGACCATCAGTCCTGGGATAGCATACAACTTTGCCACTAACCATTTGATTGCTGCAAGTTCTGGACTGACTATACATTTACAGCTCTTGTGTACATCTTTGTTTCTGGCTCTGTGCCTTCTGGTGTTTCCTGTTCTGCTTGTCTATTTGTCCCATTCCTCGCTGATCCACGTGATGTCCGTCAAGTCCTGCCTACCTTATCATCACCGTCAGGCCATGTTGCTCACTCTGACCTACAGCTTAGGGAATTCACCTCATCAGGTAAGATAGTAGCACATATTTAAATGTTTTTTTTATTGGCGCATGAAATGAGCGGTGAGTGTAGGCGGCTGGCTGACCATTTATTTTAATAGCTAAGCCAGCCTACACCTCTATCAGTGAAGGGGCTGACTTAGTTTTTGAAATAAGCAGTCATCTAGCCCTCATCACAAACTGCCCTGGTCACAAGCCGACCCAAGAAACACAGTCCTGTGTCATGTATATGAAAGGAAGTCAAGCCGTCAGGAACCAGCAGTTCTGTTAGGCTCACCAAGTGCAGATGGGCCCAGGGACATCGGGCGTTGATGCAGCAAGCAGGATGGCAGGTGGGCAGCGAGGAATGGGCAGACACAGGAATCTCAGGAGAAGGACGGATGACTTGGAATCCAGCAGGGATGGAAGCAAGTAGAGCACAGTATGGACAGAAGGTGGAGCACACCAAACATAGAGGTGTAGAGACTCCATCCCAAGACACAAGGTTCGTTGTCAATGAGCCTTAAACATTTCAATATTGCTCTGTGTGTCAATGAGCCCAGTCATATTGCTCTATGACTAAGGGCACACTCAATGCCAGAAACGAGTCAGAGTGTTTTTACAGCCAACATGTGGAAATTTGTATTCTCCCTTTTGATATGAAATAAAGTTTGAAGATTGTTTTAACTGGAGGTGCCTTCCCACTTTATGCTTTTGATGGATTTCTCTGTGGGTCAGCAGTTTTTTGGATACGGCACTCCACTGAGATGAAGCAGGCAGAATTTTTTTCCTTTTTTTTTCGAGCCTTAAAGGGGTTTTCCTACGAACAAAAGTTCATTTGAAAAATTGTCTGTGTCTGACCGTGTAGGGAACCACATCTCCTGGGCAGGGGAGGAAGCAAAGGACAATACAGACATTACAGTAAGGGATCGCAGGAGATTCATTTTATGAGGGAAAATATTTCACTGCCTGTTTTAAACAATATTTTAGCTCACAAAATGAATCCTCTGCGATCCATTGATGTAATGTCTGTATTGTCATTCGTCCATGTCGAGCAACTTTCAAAACCTAACATGGAGCACAACAGAGGGCAGCGGGACCAGGAGAAGGGAACGGAGCCCGGGATACCCGGGACAGGCGTGTAACAAGCCTAGCAGAGCTATATTAGAAAATTTGCACATTGAAAAAATATAAATGGGCAGCATCGTGGCTCAGTGGTTAGCACTGTAGCTTTGCAGCGCTGGGGTCCTGGGTTCAAATCCCTCCAAAGACAAAATCTGCAAGGAGTTTCTATGTTCTCCCTGTGTTAGTGTGGGTTTCCTCCAGGTTTTCTGGTTTCCTCCCACACTCCAAAACATAGTGATAGGGAATGTAGATTGTGAGCCCCGATGGGGACAGTGATCACAATGAATGTAAAGCGCTGTAGAATTAATGGTGCTACAGTATATAAGCAATAAAAAAATAATAAATGCAGGTTGAGCTGGGACACATCTCTCACCACCCAGGGACCCTCACCCACATATTTCTGTACAAACTTACTATAAAAATCTGATTTATAAGTAATATTTGCCTAGAGAACCCCTTAAACTTACAATAAGGTGATGAGTTTCAGCCTTCACTTACAAATCAGAGACCCAAATCCTTTATATTTTGCTGAAAGAAAAGGCTTTCTTCCATTTTTTATAAAGTGGCAAAGAGCGAAGATTTGAGTAGCCGGACTCTGTGGCTCCCTCGCAGCTTCTGAAGACGGTTCGGAGATGGCTGCAGAGCAGATTGTGGAGGTAAGGACACTCTGCCTTCATTTACACAGGTAACCTACTTACTGCCTCTGCCTTGTGTCCGCCAGTTACCTAATAACCTACATTACCTTTTCTCTCTAGCGATTCAGTCGCTTGTTATTCTGCTACTTTAATTCTTGCTTATAATGGAAATTCTGCCAAATTTCAAGGTGAGCTTGTGCCGGTGCTGATAGCCGTCAGCCAGTCTGCACAATCAAAGCTGCAACGGGGGAACCAATTACCACCAGCCATGAAACGGGAGCTGAATCCCCCACGCCTATTAACCCCTGAAGTGCCCGGCTGTTTCTGGACGACTCAAAGACACAGAGTTTTTTCTTTTTTCTTTTGTTGCAGCTATACGAGGGCTTCTAGTTGTGTTATTCAATGTCATCATTTTGGAGGTCATACAACTTATTGGTCCATTTTCTAACTTTCTGCGATGAATAATAAAAAAAAAAAAGTAATTTTATCACTTTTTTTTTCTACATTTTAAATTTTGCGAAGCTCACTATGACTTATTCCACGGCTCAGTACATTTATAACTATACCATAAGAAGATGAGTATTTTTTTTTGTTTTATTATTTTTGCTTACTAAATAAATTTTAACCAAAAAAGTGTTTGTTTTTCTGACACCATATTCTTAGAGCCATAACTGTTTTACTTTTTTGACTGGAACGTCTACTGTATGTGAAGGCTTCATTTTTTTCAAGATGAGGTAAAGTTTTTGATGAAACCATTATAGGGCTCAGACGACTCAGGAACTGATAGCCAAAAAAAGGAATAAAAAGTGATATGTGCCCACGATGCAAACATGCTCTGGATTTTTTCCTGAGCGTTTCTGCATCTCTCTGGCAGAAAAAATGCATGCGGATTGTACATGCGGATTGTACATGCGGATTGTACATGCGGATTGTGAATGCGGATTGTGCATGCGGATTGTGCATGCGGATTGTGCATGCGGATTGTGCATGCGGATTGTGCATGCGGATTGTACATGCGGATTGTACATGCGGATTGTGCATGCGGATTGTATATGCGGATTGTACATGCGGATTGTACATGCGGATTGTACATGCGGATTGTACATGCGGATTGTACATGCGGATTGTGAATGCGGATTGTGCATGCGGATTGTGCATGCGGATTGTGCATGCGGATTGTGCATGCGGATTGTACATGCGGATTGTACATGCGGATTGTGCATGCGGATTGTACATGCGGATTGTGCATGCGGATTGTGCATGCGGATTGTACATGCGGATTGTGTATGCGGATTGTACATGCGGATTGTACATGCGGATTGTGTATGCGGATTGTACATGCGGATTGTGCAAGCGGATTGTACATGCGTTTTTTCTGCCAGGGACATGCGGATGTGAAGCGTTCTTCACATGCATTTCCGCATGCGGGTTGTCAAGCGCTTTCCAAACGATTTTAGCATCACTTGGAGAGTGCTTGACAACTTGGTCACACTATATAAATCCATGCAACCGGCCTTAGGCTGTGTGCCCACAATGCGTTTTCTAAGCGTTTCCGCAGCGGCAATTCCGCTTCAGAAACGCTTAAAAATGCTTGGTAGAAGGTATGTCATCTTCCCCAATGATAATCCGCCTGTGCTGTGCACATACTGCGGAAATTTCTGCTGCGGATTATCATTGCGGAAAAAAACGCAGCACTACCAATTATTTTGCGGAAGCGCGGCACTTTCGCCGCCATTGACTTGCATTAGAACGCATGGAATCTGCATCACTGCATCTGTATATGCGGAATCCATGCGTTTCAATGTGCGGATGGTACCCGGGTCTGGAGGACAGGAGACTCTCCTCCGGACCCGGGTACCAAAGAACCTGTAAAAAAACAATAAAATAAAAATAAATATTATACTTACCTTCTGATGGCCCCTAGTCTCCTTGTCTTCACTTGCCGGCAGATCGCGGTGGACTCAAGGACCTGCGCTGACGTCATTTAGTCATGTGACGGGGCACGCGACCGCTGACATCGGCAGGTCCTTCAGTGTACCGCGAACAGACGGCAAGCCGAGACACATCAAATGAAGACTCCGGGGGCCATCGCAATAGATTTATTTTTTTACTATTCTTTCGGTCACACTATATATGCCGTTTCCATGGATTTATATCGTGTGACCAAGTTGACAAGCACTTTCCAAGTGATGCTAAAATCGTTTGGAAAGCGCTTGTCAATCCGCATGCGGAAATGCATGGAAAGACGCTTCACATCCGCATGTCCCTGGCAGGAAAACGCATGTACAATCCGCATGTACAATCCGCATGTACAATCCACATGTACAATCCGCATGTACAATCCGCATGTACAATCCACATGTACAATCCGCATGTACAATCCACATGTACAATCCACATGTACAATCCGCATGCACAATCCGCATGTACAATCCGCATGTACAATCCGCATGTACAATCCGCATGTACAATCCGCATGTACAATCCGCATGTACAATCCGCATGTACAATCCGCATGTACAATCCGCATGTACAATCCGCATGTACAATCCGCATGTACAATCCGCATGTACAATCCGCATGTACAATCCGCATGTACAATCCGCATGTACAATCCTCATGCGTTTTTTCTGCCAGGGGAGATGCAGAAACGCTCAGGAAAAAATCTGGATCATTTCTGCATCGAGGGCACATAGCCTGAAATCGCTTTTTTTCTAATTTTTTAAGTATTTTATCAGTGTAACAACTTCTAAAAAGTTGTAAAACATGGGGATAAGAACAGATATGTGGCATAAACAGCGAAAACAGTAAAACTGTCCTTCCTATTTGTATCCTAAGGCCACGGCCCCACTATCAGTATTTGCTCAGTATTTGGTCAGTATTTTATCTCAGGAGTGGGAGCCAAAACCAGGAGTGGGTGATAAATGCAGAATTGGTGACTTGTTTCTATTATACCTTTTCTCTGATTGTTCCTCACCTGGTTTTGGCTCTAACTCCTGAGAAAAAATACTGAGCAAATACTTGATCAAATACTGATAGTGGGGCCGTGGCCTTAGTGTAAAATCCCTTAGCTCAAAGCAGCCAGTAGAGATGAGCTGATTGGGCAAAATTCAGATTTGCCTGTTTGCTCGGATTTTCCTGAGAAATTTGATTCACGGAAAAGTTATTTGTTACAAGAAAAATCCTAAGAAAAAAATAATATTTTTCTTATTTTTTACATATTACCCTTATTACGCTCTGGGGTCTGTGTAGACCCCAGTGCATAACAAGGGATATAAAGTCCTGGTCCTGGCCCAGAGTGAGAGGGATTTCAGAGCGAGCGGAGGTGATCTGAAGATGCGACTAAGGCCAGACAGGTGACGCAAAGCGTCTGGAGTGTTGAGGCGTAAGGGGAATATAAGTATTTTTTTTATATTTTGATACCTTTTACAGTTTAGAAAAATGGCAGAAAAATTTTGCAAAAAAGGAACTACAAAATATCCATATTTTGGCAAATTTTTTTAAAAATTCGAGTAGAATTCAATTCCATTTGAATTTATTTGCTGAATTCTAGTAGCCACTGACTGATGCAGGGCCCTGCTATTGGTCACTGACTGGCTCTCCTGATTGGTCAGTTATGCAGACCATGTGATTGGCCAAAAGTGCTTTTGGTAATTCTGGCTGTCGGGAATCCTGGCAGGCACCAGCCAGCACCATTCCTTCTGAGGAAGGAGACATCCCTGAAGGAGATGATTACCGCTGGGGTACAGAAAGGTAAGTTTATGACAAGTTATACACTGGCAAACAAAGATTAAAGCCTAGAGGAGGTTTATGTGATGAGGCAAACTACAGTACTGCCGTAATAATACCGCCATACAGTGGTTGTTCTGCCATGCTTAAATAATACATTGGACTAAAGTTTCTCTACTGGGAAAGATAAGAAAATTAGAAGTCACCGAAGACTTCTGCGACGGTATAATGGCGCGAGGCGACTGTCCGGCCTCATTTACATAGGTCACAGAACTCAGAGGTGACTTTTAAAGTTCTCAGTAATTCACAGACGGGTGGAATTAATTCTTACAGCGCACACGTCAGGAGAGAGAGCTTCCTCTCCCCCAATAAATGAAGAAAATGCCGATGTTCTTTTCAGCAGCTTCTAAGGTAACTTCACACTGTATCGTTCTATCAGTGATTGACAGAGGGGAATTAATTCCTGGTGAGAGCGATCTGTAATAGATCATGTGCTTGACAACGTCTATTCAGATCTGGTAAGGAATAAAATCAGATTGTGAAGAATCGAGAAATAACGTTCTATCGATGTTTAACAATATGTCATACAGATCCCAAATACAGCACAGAATTATTACTGCCATCCAGCGCTCAGCTGATGCCGCCATCAGGCACTTTTACATTTCTAGAACCATTTGCCCCTATTCCCCATCAGGTACCTTTTGAGGACTGTTGTACAAGTTTAAAGCGTTATTGAATCTTTTGATATTCGGATATTCAAACAATTCTTGCATTTTTTTTCCGTGACACATGGGGTCTAATTTTTATATTATTTTCATCCTCTCTTTCTTAGTTTTTTTTGCTGATATTGTGGGAAAATAAAAGAAACACGTTTCTGTTTTTCACATTCTTTTGTAACAAGGAACCACTAAAATACAATTTACATTCTGTTCACCTATTTGTAACAAATATTTTTATATATGAGATTTTGATTTTTCAGAAACAGTGATTTCGATTTTTTTTAAATGTATTTATTAATTCATTTATTTTATTCTGCTTTTTATTTATTTATTTTTCATTTGTTTCACACATTGTGCCTCCCCCCCATGAGATTAGAAAAGACCTTTAGGGGCATTTTTCGAATGAAATACTTTTTTTTATATCTCATTTCTCCTGTAACTGGGGATGGAATATTTGCCCCAGTTACAGTGGAAATTCAGCCTCCTGGTTGCATAGAAGAGCTGTGTTGGTCTCCAAGGACCAAGCAGCTCCTAGTCCATCCCTACACCCAGAGATCACAGCACAATCATTAGGTCGGGGGAAGGAAACCCAGCCAGTGCTTCCTATTCTGTATCCACAGTGCTGGTCTATGCCTTTTCTGTGGGGAGTCAGGCTGTGTCTGACAGACGACTCCCCGCTTCCACTGGTGCACAATGTCATGCAGCTTTAGCAGTGATATTTTAGAACGATATTTATTTTTTATGGTCAATTCAGAAGTAATTTAGAAGCAACTAAACCTTTTCTTTTTCTGTAAGATGGAAATATAGTGGGATAAATACTTTAATAGGGATAAAGATCTTATTTTGCTGCCGTCATTCATAAAATAGATTCTGAAATGTGCTGTCAGAACTACTTAGATCCGAACATAAACTGAAAGACGGATTCATTATTGCATTTGAGTAGATTGTGGTGTTTTTAGCCTGTTTTTTCATTTGCGCCGTTTTTAAAGTCTACATGAGCGAGGTTTGGGGTTTTCAGAATTTTTTGGGCTGATTCATCAATCTTTTAAAAAGTCTCAAAATGTTTACACAAATAATCTCCAGCCTCCTCTGAAGTGATGTTACATACAGTTTAATTTTGGGGAGCAAATTTTGCTACATTTTAACAAAACATGCAACGTTTTCTGCTAAATAGTCACAAAGAAAGTGAAAGACAAAAATAAAGAGCAATTTTAATTATTGAACAAAATTCACGAACTATGCTGTTTTGAAGAATTTGGCAAAAAAAATGTTTATGGACAGCAGGAGACTAAAAAAAAAGAAAAGTGCCTTAAAAAAACCCAGAAAATGATGAATCAGGCCCTAAGTCTTGTGTATGGGTCGCCAAACATTAAGTATGGGTGATTGGGGAAGTTTCCACAATGTGCACTCTCTTCTTTATGTATAGCAGCCACTGTCAGAGGAGCAGAGTCCGCACAGTGCTGTCACTGTGACTACACATCTGTAACATACCTGGTGGCGAGCTTGCATAGTGCACCATCTCCCACTATGCAACATCGCAAACTTGATCTTCAGTCCAGTCTGCTAGCCTGACTTCTATTCATGCTGTCTGCTTACCTCTGTTCTGACTGCTTAGAGCGGCGGCCCGATTTCTTCCTGTTTCTTGTAGCTGCTGTGGGCACACCCCTAATGCATCCCCAGTCTATTGCTGTCTGTCACTTGATATTTAAACCAGCTCCACTTTGAAGCTGGTGCCTGAGCAACTCTTACCCTCAGAGAGCTCCTAGCCTCTGATGTGCCAGGTCCTGTTCTGTTTTTCCTGCCTGTCCGCCTTCCTGGAGACTTTATCCCAGGCCTGTCTGAACACGCTCCTAGCCTGTTCATCCCGCCTTCTGGGGGCTGCATACCCAGACCTGTTATCTGTGTCTTCTAGCCTGTTTGTCCGCCATTCTGGGGGCCGCATACCCAGACTCGCTCCTGTATCTCGCTGCACTGTCAGTTCCTGTCTGAACACTCAGTTCCTGTCTGAACACTCTCCTAGCCTGTTAACTGTTTTTCTCTATGTCCGTAAATTCCCTTTTTCTTCAGAGTCTGAACCTGCACCTAACTCCTACACGTTGTCGCTGTACTTCCGTTTGTGAGTTTAGAGTCCACTCGCTACTTCATTGCAAGTATCTTGTGTGTATCTGGTTCTGCCTTTCCCTTCCAGTCTGTTCCGTGTGAACAGAGCCCTGTCCCCTCTGCTCTGCCTTTGCTCACCGCTCCGGCGGTTTATCTCTGCTCTGCCTCACTCACCGCTCCGGCGGTTCCGGCCCGCTCTGCCTTGTTCACCGCTCCGGCGGTTCCTCTCTGCTCAAACTTGCTCACTGCTCCGGCAGTTCCTCTCTGCTCTGCCTTGCTCACCGCTCCGGCGGTTCCTCTCTGCTCTGCCTTGCTCACCGCTCCGGTGGCCTCACCCTGCTCTGCTTGCTCACCGCTCCGGCGGTATCTCTCTGCTCTGCCTTGCTCACCGCTCCGGCGGCTCCTGCCTGCTCTGCCTTGCTTACCGCTCCGGCGGCTCCTGCCTGCTCTGCCTTGCTCACCGCTCCGGCGGCTCCTGCCTGCTCTGCCTTGCTCACCGCTCCGGCGGATCCTGCCTGCTCTGCCTTGCTCACCGCTCCGGCGGTATCTCTCTGCTCTGCCTTGTTCACCGCTCCAGCGGTTTCGCCCTGCCCTGCCTTGCTCACTGCCCCGGCGGTTTCGCCCTGCTCTGCCTTGCTCACCGCTCCGGCGGTACCTCTCTGCTCTGTCTTGCCCACTGCTCCAGCGGTTCCTCTCTGCTCTGCTTGTCTACCGCATCTGCAGTTCTGTTCCTGAGTCCCAGTCTGTACTGGACCCTATCCCGTCTGCACTCCAGCCGTGCTTGCCAGTACCTCCCCGTCTGTACGCCAGCCGTACCTACCAATACCCACCAGTCTGTGTGCCTTCCTAACCTGCCTGTTCCTGTATTCCCCGGTGTGGGTCAACAGCCGTGTCCGGGGTCTGACCTGGAGTAGCACCTGGTCCCTCTGCTCGGTTCCTCCCTGGTGCACGGCGTCGTTAGCCGTCGTACGACCTTGGTCGGATCGGGTGGTTACTTAGTTACGCCTCTCCAGGCACTCTCCGGTTCATGGCACAGTGGAATCACTAAATCACGCACACGCCAGTCAGTCCGGGCGTGTGCATAACAGTTTGCTCAGGTCATGGTTCCCGTTGAGCCCCACGGCCCTTCGCTCTCAGAGACATTTGAATCCTTGTCTGGTGAATACGTGCACCAAGAAAATTTTTTTTCGCAAGCTGATGTCCAGGCGATGTACGCACCAGTCCAAATGGAGCAATCAGCACTCGTTCCTGCGGATCCGCCACGGTACTATGGGGATCCAAAACGAAGTCGTGCGTTCGTAGAGCAATGCCTGCTGCATTTCAAGTTCTATCCTCACTATTTTCCTACCGATCGGGTTAAAGTGGCATTTATGGTGTCCTACCTAGCGGGTGATGCCATGAAATGGATCACCCCCCTATGGGAAGCATGGGACCCTATCGTCTTTGACCTGCAGGCCTTCCTGGTGGCCTTTCTAATGGTCTTCGATGACCCCAATCCTGAATCCTCTGCTAAAGC
Source organism: Phyllobates terribilis (assembly GCF_046119375.1). Lineage (NCBI taxonomy): Eukaryota > Metazoa > Chordata > Amphibia > Anura > Dendrobatidae > Phyllobates > Phyllobates terribilis. Next base: position 209,815,659 of record NW_027362767.1, on the reverse strand, counting down.
TTCCCTTCCCAATATCCCGGAGCAGCCCCGATGGGTAATGTGTGTGGGTAACTCACCTGTTCTCCAGCCTGAAGAGACTGCCGCCCACCCAGAGTCCACACAGGATGACTAAGCTCCACTGAATACTTCTCTTCCCAACCTCAAGAGGCAGTCCAGACGTGCAAGGCGTAGAGGCAAGCCATCACGCCAGGTTCTGTCCTCCCAAAGACCTCTTGTTCCCCAGCCTGTAGAAGCAGCTACCCACATTGAATCCATGAAAATTGACCATGCTCTTCAGGCAAAGCAGAGGCCGGAACTCAGTCACAAGATCGGATTGCGGTCCCACTGCGGTTGTTTAGGACCCCCTGATGGTCTTTGTCCAGCGAAGGTTGGAGAATCCCAAGACATTAGGCCTGTAGGAGAGGCTGCCCTTGGCGTTTGTGTTTCCTCTCCACAGATGACCATGACTGTCTCTGTGGCAAGTGAAAGCCTCGGATTAACCGGAAGTTTCGGGCATAAAGTCTTGAAGAGTCAGTGTTTGATTCCCGTCCGAAAACTCCAGAAACCGGTTTGGGCATTGTCTGCGGAAGGACGAGCCCTACTCAGAAACAGTCAAAATATATCTGTACAAATTAAGCTCCAGATTGGAGCATTACACTTGAAGAAGCTTTCATTCCAGGTGCTGACTGGTTTACCCACAAGTCGTCCAGAGCCAAGAGATCTAGTGCCCGCTCAGGTCTGGAGACCTTGCATGGTATATCCTGGGGGACTGTTAAGGTACAAGGGGTGTCAAGTTCCCATATCTTTAGGACAGTCAGCATTGTTTTCTTCTTCTTCACCAGATCTGCTAGTCACTGACTCGCTGTGCGCTGAAGTCTCTGAAGGAAGAGAAGAGGAGGCAATGTCCCCACACAGTCTCGACGATTGTACCGATTATCTGGCTTCAGGTACCGTCCCGCCTCACAGACATGTCATCTCTGAAACCAGATTGAAGATGGTCCCAAAGCAAGGACCCTCCATCTCTAATAAATCTGGCCTTACGTCCATCGAGGCAGTGGATACCCCCAAGTCTCTGCACCCCTCCAACCAGGTGGAGGACCTCCAGTTGCCTCCTGAATCCTCCGGGGCGCTACCTGATAACAAATGGAGAGAGACTTTCCTTCACCCTGTACCTGATACCTCGCCCACTTCATCCAGTGAGCTTGGCCAGGTGTACTCCGAAGCAGTGGTTACCCCCGAATTTCTGCACCCCTCCAACCAGGCGGAGGACCCCCAGTTGTCTCCTGAATTCCCCGGGGTGCTACCTGGTAACAATTGGAGTGAGACTTTCCTGCACCCTGTACCTGATACCTCTCCCACTTCATCCAGTGAGCTTGACAAAGTGTACTCCGAAGCTGTGGTTATCCCCGAGTCTCTGCACCCCTCCAACCAGGCGGAAGACCTCCAGTTGTCTCCTGAATCCACCGGGGTGCTATCTGATAATAAATGGAGAGAGACTTTGCTGTGTGCTGTTCCTGGTACTTCACCCACTTCATCTGTTGCTGAGGATGGCTTGATGGGAGGAAGCATCCTAGTTACCAAGATGATGAGACCAGTTTCGTTTCCTCTAGTGGACAGAAGAGGTAATCCTCTTGAAGAGAAGGATTGGCCTCCAAATTCTCTGCGGAACACTCTTGCAGGCTTGAAGAAGAGGGAGCATAAAGGGGGGGGTACTGTAACATACCTGGTGGCGGGCTTGCATAGTGCACCATCTCCCACTATGCAACATCGCAAACTTGATCTTCAGTCCAGTCTGCTAGCCTGGCTTCTATTCATGCTGTCTGCTTACCTCTGTTCTGACTGCTTAGGGCGGCGGCCCGGTTACTTCCTGTTTCTTGTAGCTGCTGTGGGCACACCCCTAATGCGTCCCCAGCCTATTGCTGTCTGTCACTTGATATTTAAACCAGCTCCACCTTGAAGCTGGAGCCTGAGCAACTCTTACCCTCAGAGAGCTCCTAGCCTCTGATGTGCCAGGTCCCATTCTGTTTTTCCTGCCTGTCCGCCTTCCTAGAGGCTGTATTCCCAGGCCTGTCTGAACACGATCCTAGCCTGTTCGTCCTGCCTTCTGGGGGCTGCATACCCAGACCTGTTATCTGTGTCTTCTAGCCTGTTTGTCTGCCATTCTGGGGACCGCATACCCAGACTCGCTCCTTTATCTCGCTGCAGTGTCAGTTCCTGTCTGAACACTCAGTTCCTGTCTGAACACTCTCCTAGCCTGTTACCTGTTTTTCTCTATGTCCGTACCTTCCCTTTTTCTGCAGAGTCTGAACCTGCACCTAACTCATACTCGTTGTCGCTGTACTTCCGTTTGTGAGTTTAGAGTCAACTCGCTACTTCATTGCAAGTATCTTGTGTGTATCTGGTTCTGCCTTTCCCTTCCAGTCTGTTCCGTGTGAACAGAGCCCTGTCCCCTCTGCTCAGCCTTTGCTCACCGCTCTGGCGGTTTATCTCTGCTCTGCCTTACTCACCGCTCCGGCGGTTCCTGCTCGCTCTGCCTTGTTCACCGCTCCGGCGGTTTCTGCCCGCTCTGCCTTGCTCACCGCTCCGGCGGTTCCTCTCTGCTCTGCCTTGCTCACAGCTCCGGCGGTTCCTCTCTGCTCTGCCTTGCTCACTGCTCCGGCGGTTCCTCTCTGCTCTGCCTTGCTCACCGCTCCGACGGCCTCGCCCTGCTCTGCTTGCTCACCGCTCCGGCGGTATCTCTCTGCTCTGCCTTGCTCACCGCTCCAGCGGCTCCTGCCTGCTCTGCCTTGTTCACCGCTCTGGCGGCTCCTGCCTGCTCTGCCTTGCTCACCGCTCTGGCGGCTCCTGCCTGCTCTGCCTTGCTCACCGCTCCGGCGTCTTCTGCCTGCTCTGCCTTGCTCACCGCTCCGGCGGTTCCTCTCTTCTCTGTCTTGCCCACCGCTCCAGCGGTTCCTCTCTGCTCTGCTTGTCTACCGCATCTGTGGTTCTGTTCCTGAGTCCCAGTCTGTACTGGACCCTATCCCGTCTGCACTCCAGCCGTGCTTGCCAGTACCTCCCCGTCTGTACGCCAGCCGTGCCTACCAATACCCACCAGTCTGTGTGCCAGCCTAACCTGCCTGTTCCTGTATTCCCCGGTGTGGGTCAACAGCTGTGTCCGGGGTCTGACCTGGAGTAGCACCTGGTCCCTCTGCTCGGTTCCTCCCTGGTGCACGGCGTCGTTAGCCGTCGTGCGACCTTGGTCGGATCGGGTGGTTACTTAGTTACGCCTCTCCAGGCACTCTCCGGTTCATGGCACAGTGGAATCACTAAATCACGCACACGCCAGTCAGTCCGGGCGTGTGCATAACAACATCCATGTGACCAGGTCCAGACTGCTCATCTGCCACAACCAACCACTACTGACTTCTCCTGCACCGCGCCTCAATGTGGTATCTCTACTGTACAGACTCTGCTCCTGCACAGTGCCTCAATGTGGTATCTCTACTGTACAGACTCTGCTCCTGCACAGCGCCTCCATGTGGTATCTCTACAGTACTGACTCTGCTCCTGCACAGCGCCTCCATGTGGTATCTCTACTGTACTGACTCTGCTCCTACACAGCGCCTCCATGTGGTTTCTCTACTGTACTGACTCTGCTCCTGCACAGCGCCTCCATGTGGTATCTCTACTGTACTGACTCTGCTCCTGCACAGCGCCTCCATGTGGTATCTCTACTGTACTGACTCTGCTCCTGCACAGCGCCTCCATGTGGTATCTCTACTGTACAGACTCTGCTCCTGCACAGCGCCTCCATGTGGTATCTCTACTGTACAGACTCTGCTCCTGCACAGCGCCTCCATGTGGTATCTCTAATGGACTGACTCTGCTCCTGCACAGCGCCGCCATGTGGTATCTCTACTGTACTGACTCTGCTCCTGCACAGCGCCTCCATGTGGTATCTCTACTGTACAGACTGTGCTCCTGCACAGCGCCTCCATGTGGTATCTCTACTGTACAGACTCTGCTCCTGCACAGCGCCTCCATGTGGTATCTCTACTGTACAGACTCTGCTCCTGCACAGAGCCTCCATGTGGTATCTCTACTGTACAGACTATGCTCCTGCACAGCGCTCTCATTGTAGCTGTAGCAGCTCTACTGTACAGACTCAGCTCCTGCACAGCGCTCTCATTGTGGTTGTAGCAGCTGTACTGTACAGACTCTGCTCCTGCACAGCGCTCTCAATGTGGTATCTATACTGTACAAACTCTGCTTCTGCACAGCGCTCTCAATGTAGCTGTAGCAGCTCTACTGTACAGACTCTGCTCCTGCACAGCGCTCTCAATGTAGCTGTAGCAGCTCTACTGTACAGACTCTGCTCCTGCACAGCGCTCTCAATGTGGCTGTAGCAGCTCTACTGTACAGACTCTGCTTCTTCACAGCGCTCTCATTGTGGCTGTAGCAGCTGTACTGTATAGAATCTGCTTCTGCACAGCGCTCTCAATGTGGCTGTAGCAGCTCTACTGTACAAACTCTGCTTCTGTACAGGGCTCTCAATGTGGCTGTAGCAGCTCTACTGTACAGACTCTGCTCCTGCACAGCGCTCTCAATGTGGCATCTCTACTATACAGACTCTGCTCCTGCACAGCGCTCTCATTGTGGCATCTGTTACATGCACGCTGCTAGTTTCATACAGGGCGAGACGGGTTTCATGAATTCGTTGGAATCCTGGGGGAACCGTTACTCAGGGCGACCATAGGCTGCAGCTTCTCTCAGGCACACGATAGATTCAGTAGCTGCCAGACACATCTGACAAGAGTCTTCATAAACGGTAGAACAGTAACATTTAATGAGGCACAGCTAGTGCAATTTAAGTGTCTCTTTGAGCAACAGGTTCCAGTAACAACAGTACAGTCTCCTTTGCAGCACAGCAGTACACAGTCTATCCAGTAGCACAGTACAGCACAGTGTTAATGCATACACAACCATGGGCTTTTCCTTCACAAGGACTCAATAGTACACAGCATTCTTTATCCTACATGGAGATGGAGGGGGTCTGATGAGGGAGATGATCCCTATGACTGGATTCCTTCCAGTCCTTATCTTTCTGCCTGATACTCCGCACTGTTAGCTCAGGGAGTCTATCTGACCTGTGTTTAGCTTCCCTCCTGACCTGAATTCTGTTCCCTTGCCTTCTGTGAGATGCAGATCATACACCATCTTTCTCTTCGGCTCCAGCCAGATAGTAAACAACTTACCCACAATCCCCCTGGGGTTCTGCTAAAAACACTTCCCTTCTCCTGTGACTGTGTTAACCCCTCTAGTTGCTGAATGCTTCTGGAGCACAACACTTCCTGTCTCCTGTGCTTGTGTTACTTCTAATAGTTGCTGGATGTTTTTGAAGCAACAGCACTACTTCAGCATGCCTCACTCTGCAATAGCGCTACTTCTGCATGTCACACATCTCTACTGTACAGACTCTGCTCCTGCACTTCTCTCATGTGGCATCTAAATAGAAGTAGAAAAGGCACACTGTGGAGTTTCCACTTCTACTTTTATTTTCTGCATTTAGGCAGAAAAATAGGTTAAAGCGGTTATCCAGGGCTTTAGTTATATTTTTGCTATCGAGCTAAGAACTTACTGGCAAGTAGTTGCTAACTGGCTGCCTGTTCTGCCTGGCAGAGATCTATCTCAGCTCAGGCAGACATTCTCCTGCTTCTTTTGACCTCATATAAACAGAGCAATGCCTTCTCTCTCTGGGTTACTCTGTCGACGGGACATCACTGCTGACATCATGTTGATTGACAGTTGGCTCCCTAAGGTTAGATCAAGGAACCTGCAAACTGTCTCCTACCTGGCAGAGAATCCCAGCACCTCGTGATTGGTAGATACAGCACAATGTTATGCACTTGTTGCACTGCAAGAATGACACAATAACATCACACCGGGCCTAGTAATCACAAGAGGTGTCATGCTGGTGATTTGCACAGGTGGAAAGTGCTGCCCTACTCAGTGCAGTGACAGCTCTGCTTCTCCCCAGTTGTGGGCTGTGTTGCTGAGCTGCCTCTTGTAGCATTTCTACCACTCCTACTGCTGTAAGTCTCTACCTGGGTATAGAGACACTTTCTGCAGGTATTTATCCCAATCGTGTCCTGAAGAGGTTAGCCTCCCTAGCCAATCCCCAAGCAGCAGGGGGTTTATTAGGCAGCTCCTCCCACCACTCCTCTCCCAATCTAAAGTACTAGTTCAGTCTCTTTCTAGATTCCTGTAAGATGCTTTCTTGTATTGTCTCTCCTGTTTTCTGACCCGGCTAGCCTACCTGTTTTTCCTGACTTCTCCGCTCCTGACCTCGGCTATGTATATTGAACCCATGCTACCTGCCCTGACTTCAGATTGTCTGACCACATATTTGCCTCCATCCACCTGTACCTCGTACCTGTGTCTCTGACCTTCCGATCAGCTGCTGCAGACCCGGGGACTGCCCTGGAGTGGTACCTGGTGACTACGGCAGCAAAGTCTATCTTCACCATCAGTGGCCCTAGTGGATACCTGGTAGTAACTTAGTCACGCCCTTCCAGGGTAAGCCCAGCTCGTGGCGCAGTGGGTCCACACCCACCAGTGTTACAAGGGACACCGGTAGGCGGCGGTTCCATTCGGGGCTATGGATTACCAGTGTGGCCGCTGGACCAAAGTTCTGCAAATTGATTTTCTCATCTCTAAAGGCAGCTATTACTATTAGAATATTAAATACATTCCAGCTAAAAAATTAAAATAAAAAGTTTAGTTTCTCTTTAACATCAAAATTCAAACTCAAATTCTTGTTTTCTCTTTAAAAGTATACTCTGTTTCACCCCAATTGTAATAATTAGTGTTGAGCGAGCACTAAAATGCTCGGGTGCTCATAGCCGAGCTCGCCGTGATACTCGGGTGCTCGACCCGAGCAACGAGCCCAATGTTAGTCTATGGGAGACTCGAGCATTTTTGCGGTGGCACCCCCGGCAGTCTTTTAAAAGCCTAACAAGTGCCCAAAACGATAGTGACAGTGCTCAAATGACATGGGGACAGCATGGGGATCGCCCCAGGAAGCATTTCTGACCCCCAGGTCACAGCTGTCAACAACGTGGTCAGAGGTATTAAGCCACTTTTACAGGCTCACAATAAAACGTTCAAAAACGAAAGTGAAACTTTTTTCCTGTGAAATAAGTTAAGGAACATCCTTTCCAGGGTAAAGACTTGTGTATAAGTTAAAATAAATGACCAAAAACAAAAATACTCCTCCACACCTTCAGCTATGTTCACAAGTAGCATTTTTTATGCGTTTTTGCACTTTTGTATTGCTTTCAACTATGACAAATGCATTCACCGTGAAATGTCATTTTAACATTTTACAACCTTATCTGGCCATGTGCTGTGTGACACATGCATAAAGTGCTGAAAAGACAAGGGAACAGCATGGGGAAGACCCCTGGAAGCAACTCTGACTCCCAGGTCACTGTCTAAAAGTGTGCCCATCATAAGTGATCCTTACCGCATCAGAAGATGCAGACTTGCAACTATCCCCATGCAAGTTCTAGTCCCAGGGCAGTGTTCAATTGTACCTCCCCCATTCCTTGCAATACAAGCTCAAGTATGCAGCCTGCCACCCACCCACCCCCAGGCTGCAATACCATACTGCTTGCTTGCTTGAACTTGAAATTGAGCCTTTTAGGCATGTGGAGGCGGAATCTGGCCACCACGTCATGGCTGTGTTGGCGGCCTGGAATCCATACTCAGTCCCCAGCCGCCCGGCGGCCGGGTATCCATACTCGGTCCCACCAGAGAACCAGACTCCTCCGGTGGGCCCTGACTTCTCCATCGGTGGAATTGAGAGTGCCAAGGTGAGGAGCATGATGATGATGACAGAAGTTAGCATCTGCTATGTTTTCTTTTAATGCAAGTGTAAGTGTGCAGCCTGCCACCCACCCACCCCCAGACTGCAATTCCATACTGCTAGCTTGCACTTGAAATGGGGCCTTTTAGTTTGGAGGAGGCCGAAGCTGGCCACTACCTCATGGCTGCTTCGGCAGTGAGGTATCCATACTCAGTCCCCAGCCGCCCATATTTGTCCTGGTGTGCCTTATACATAAGATTAAGCGCGTATACCAAAACATTACCTGTGCCCTCCCCAGTGCATTTAGTGGGAAGGAGAGCCTATTCCGCTGTAGTGTGTGCATGCCAAACCCCTGTTCATGGTACATGCGAAGATGCCTCCCACCTTGCACCTGTTATTGCAGACTTGCAACTATCCCCATTCAATTCCTTGTCCCAGGGCAGTGTTCAATTGTACCTCTCCCATTCCTTGCAATGCAAGCGCAAGTATGCAGCCAACCACCCACCCACCCGCAGGCTGCAATACCATACTGCTAGCTTGCACTTGAAATGGGGCCTTTTAGTTTGGAGGAGGCCGAAGCTGGCCACTACCTCATGGCTGCTTCGGCAGTGAGGTATCCATACTCAGTCCCCAGCCGCCCATATTTGTCCTGGTGTGCCTTATACATAAGATTAAGCGCGTATACCAAAACATTACCTGTGCCCTCCCCAGTGCATTTAGTGGGAAGGAGAGCCTATTCCGCTGTAGTGTGTGCATGCCAAACCCCTGTTCATGGTACATGCGAAGATGCCTCCCACCTTGCACCTGTCATTGCAGACTTGCAACTATCCCCATTCAAGTCCTTGTCCCAGGGCAGTGTTCAATTGTACCTCTCCCATTCCTTGCAATGCAAGCGCAAGTATGCAGCCTGCCACCCACCCACCCCCAGGCTGCAATACCATACTGCTTGCTTGCTTGCACTTTAAATTGGGCCTTTTAGGTATATGGAGGCGGAATCTGGCCACCACGCCATGGCTGTGTCGGCGGCCTGGTATCCATACTCAGTCCCCAGCCGCCTGGTGGCCGGGTGTCCCCGCTTGCTCCCCAGCCTCCAGGGGGTGGCCGGGTGTCCATACTCGGTCCCCAGCCACCCCTATTTGTTCCGGTAACCTTTCCCACACTTTCTTAGCCTGGCCTGCTTTAGGCCAAGCCCACCGGACTATCAGACTCCTCCGGTGGGCCCTGGCTTCTCCATCAGGGGAGTTGAGAGTGCCAAGGTGAGGAGCATGATGAGGATGATAGAAGTTAGCATCTGCTTTGTTTTGTTGTAATGCAAGCGCATGTATGTAGTAGCGGCTAGGCCTGAGGTGGTCAGCGTTTTGGCGCATATCCTACCTCCTCCGAGGATTGCTGGATGTTTTCCTGCTACTATCCAAGTTCTATGACTCCCGTTAAAACAAAGCTTCAGGTGATAAATGATGGATGAGGTAGTGGCAAAGGAGAAAGAGCAGGAGGAACAGGGACCATTCACATCAATATCAGGCCAGTCAACCAGATATGTCTTGTAGGATATGTTTCTGTAACAAAAGGAGTGGTTCGGCTACACAGTTATAGGGCATACAGTGAGTGCAATGCCTACCAAAAATTTCGAGCCACTCCAATGCCCCTTGGAAATGACATGGAGGTCAGAGGGCGTTAACTAAACCTTTTTTCCATTTATAGCAACTGGGTCTCCCGTGCACTGTTGGCCTAAGCAGTGAATGGAAGGCTTTCGAAAAATTATGAGGAACTGCAATGCCCCTTACAAGAGCCATGTGTGGCACCCCAGGGGTCTGGTCACCACAGTAATAAAGATATTACGTCGGAGAGCAAGTGGGAGGTTTCCTGGTCAGGATCCCTGAAACATGCAACATCCCCCTGCCCCAATCCTGGGAGGGGAGAATTCTGCCCTTATAAACTGGATCTGGGGCGGGGTTGAGTGAGTCAGAGAACAGTCAGAGTCAGAGTGAGAGCAAGGGAAAGTAACAGCAAGGAGCTCTGTAGGAGCTAGGAGCTAAAGACCAGGGGCTGGAAGCTGAGCAGAGCTCGCCCTGGCAGAAGACAATAGGAACCGGACACAGGAGTCCGAAGCTGTGAGGACTTATATATCCAGCAGCAGAAACCAGCCGGCAGGGGATTTCAGGTCCTCTGGCCAAAGAAGCCCGGAGGCTCAGTCACAAGCAAGGGACCAGCACCGCCGTCGTGGAGCGGAGGCTAACAGAAGGCCCCAAGTCATCAGCCATACGGGTGAGCACTACACGGTACACTCAGGGACGTGGGCTACTTCTACCCGCTTACAGCAAGGTAGCCAGGAAGAGTGCAGACAGACGGGGAGGCCTACAACTGCACCTGGCCAGGGGAACTACTGCTTGCTCACAGACTGACCTGGCCTCTTATGCTAGCCAGTACTCCCGGGAGGGTCTACCTTATAATCATCAGTAAAGACCCTGAACTGCACTGCAAAGACTCTGAGTCATTCCTGCTGCGCTCGTGCACCATCACCCCCATCATCCACACTCACTGCCCTGAGGCTATACTCCTCCCGAGGGGAGTTATCCCATTCTATGCTGCGCCTCAGCGGTCTGCCTCGCAGCGGTGGTACTCCCTGACCGCAATCCATGGGTGGCGCAGTCGGACAATTAACCTCAAAACCTAAGAAAGACTGCCACTGGTTTGACCAGCCTGAGCCACGGGACCGGGTCACCGCCACGGAGACTACAGACCCCAGAGACCCGGCACCGGGTATCCCACACACGTGTACACACAGCCCAGGGGGCACGTCACATGCAGTACAGCATATTACAAACAAAAGTCCCATTATTGGGGAGTAGGTGTCCCATGGTATTTGCCTATGCTTTCCAAGCAAAAGCTGCCAAAAATTAGGACGGAGCAACTTGCAATGCCCCTTACAAGAGCCATGCAGTACAGCATATTACAAACATAAGTCCCATTATTGGGGAGTGGGTGTCCCATAGTATTTGCTTATGCTTTCCCAGCAAAAGCTGCCAAAAATTAGGACGGAGCAACTTGCAATGCCCCTTACAAGAGCCATGCAGAACAGCATATTACAAACATAAGTCCCATTATTGGGGAGTGGGTGTCCCATAGTATTTGCTTATGCTTTCCCAGCAAAAGCTGCCAAAAATTAGGACGGAGCAACTTGCAAAGCCCCTTACAAGGGCCATGCAGTACAGCATATTACAAACATAAGTCCCATTATTGGGGAGTGGATGTCCCATAGTATTTGCTTATGCTTTCCCAGCAAAAGCTGCCAAAAATTAGGACGGAGCAACTTGCAATGCCCCTTACAAGAGCCATGCAGTACAGCATATTACAAACATAAGTCCCATTATTGGGGAGTGGGTGTCCCATAGTATTTGCTTATGCTTTCCAAGCAAAAGCTGCCAAAAAATAGGACGGAGCAACTTGCAATGCCCCTTACAAGAGCCATGCAGTACAGCATATTACAAACATAATTCCCATTATTGGGGAGTGGGTGTCCCATAGTATTTGCTTATGCTTTCCAAGCAAAAGCTGCCAAAAATAAGGACGGAGCAACTTGCAATGCCCCTTACAAGAGCCATGCAGTACAGCATATTACAAACATAAGTCCCATTATTGGGGAGTGGGTGTCCCATAGTATTTGCATATGCTTTCCCAGCAAAAGCTGCCAAAAATTAGGACGGAGCAACTTGCAATGCCCCTTACAAGAGCCATGCAGTACAGCATATTACAAACATAAGTCCCATTATTGGGGAGTGGGTGTCCCATTGTATTTGCTTATGCCTTGCAAGCAAAAGCTGCCAAAAATAAGGACGGAGGAACTTGCAATGCTGGCACCCTGGTGGTATAGTGGTGGTGGAAGCTGAGGATAAGGAGAAGAAGATTAAACAGCCGAAACGAGGAAGCGTATACCCATGTGTGGGTGTGAAGCGGTGCATGTGAATACACCTCCCGAAATAACACAGTGGATTTGACTTTATGTTACTCTGCTGTCATTTGGTGGTGATGAGAAGTCTGGCCCAATCCAGCCCTTGTTCATTTTGATAAGGGTCAGCTTGTCAGCATTGTCAGTTGACAGGCGAGTGCGCTTATCAGTTATAATTCCCCCAGCGGCACTAAAAACACGCTCCGATAACACGCTAGCGGCAGGGCAGGCCAGGACCTCCAAGGCATGCAGAGCGAGTTCATTCCAAGTGTCCAGCTTGGATACCCAATAATTAAAAGGCACAGAGGAATCACGGAGGAAGCTGGTACGATCGGCAAGGTACTCCCTCACCATCTTTTGAAACTTTCCATTCCTTGTGAGAGTACCCCGCGCCTCAGGGCCAGTAAGCTGGGCGGGTGTCAGAAAACTGTCCCAGAACGTTGACAGTGTTCCCCTGCCTCTGCTGGATTGGAGTTGCATCTCTCTCGCCTGTACGCCTTGGTTGGGCAACGAACTGTGACCTCTGCCACTAGCGTGTTCAGATGGGAATTTTTTTAAGAGTTCTGCAGCAAGGGCCTTCTGGTATTGCCCCATTTTTGTAGACCTCTCCACCTCAGGAATAAGAGAGTGAAAGTTCTCCTTGTAGCGGGGGTCTACAAGTGTCACCAACCAGTAATGACTGTCACCCAACATTTTGACAACGCGAGGGTCACGGTTAAAGCAGCATAACATAAAGTCAGCCAAGCGTGCCAGACTGGTAACGGGCAAGATTTCCGTGTCCTCACCAAGATGACGACTGACCATGCTCTCCTCCTCCTCCTTCTCCTCCTCTTCCTCCTCCCCCCTGTCCTCAGGCCACCCACGCTGAACCGACGGTATGACACTTGTACAGGTACTACCGTCTACAACGCATGATAGCAGCTCCTGTTCTTCCTCCTCCTCCTCCTCCTCCTCTCCCTCATTGTCCCCCAATGCACGTTGGGATGAGATGAGGCTGGGCTGTGTGTAATCGCCCGCTACGGCTTCTTGATCCATCTCATCATACTCTGGCTGCAATGCCTCCTCTTTAATTCTCTGCAGAGAGCGTTGCAAAAGACAGACAAGTGGGATGCTGACACTAATGATGGCGTCATCGCCACTCACCATCTTGGTGGCCTCCTCAAAGTTTGTCAGGATGGTACATATGTCAGACATCCAGGTCCACTCCTGAGGTCTTATGTGTGGAGTCTGACCTGAATATCGACGGCCTTGTTGCAGCTGGTACTCCACAACTGCTCTCTTCTGCTCACAAATCCTTTGCAACATGTGGAGGGTAGAGTTCCAACGTGTGGGGACATCACACACCAGTCGGTGTGCCGGAAGCTGCAAACGCTGTTGCAACACAGCAAGGGCGGCGGAAGCTGTAGCCGACTTGCGAAAATGAGCTGACAGGCGGCGTACTTTCACGAGCAGATCTGGCAACTCGGGGTACGATTTAAGAAACCGCTGAGCCACGAGGTTAAGCACATGAGCCAGGCATGGTACGTGTGTGATCTCACCTCGCCTCAGAGCCGCCACCAGGTTACGGCCATTGTCACACACGACCATGCCGGGATGTAGGTTCAGCGGTCTCAGCCACAGATCTGCCTGCTCTTTCACAGCTGTCCACAACTCACAAGCAGTGTGAGGTTTATCACCTAAGCTTATGAGTTTCAGCACAGCCTGTTGCCGCTTGGCGGAGGCAGTACTGCAATGCTTCCAGCTTGTAACTGATGTGGTGATATCTGAGATGGAGGCTGAACATGAGGAGGAGGAGGATGAGGAGGATGCGCAGGAGCTGTACACTGTGGGGGCAACTCTGACTGACATAGGGCCCGCAATCCTCGGTGTGGGGAGGATGTGTTCTGTTCCAAGGTCCGACTGGGTCCCGGCTTCCACTATGTTTACCCAGTGTGCCGTCAGAGAGATGTACCGTCCCTGGCCACAAGCACTTGTCCACGTGTCCGTTGTCAGGTGGACTCTCCCAGTAACTGCGTTGTTGAGGGCACGGCAGATGCTTTGGGACACGTGCTTGTGTAGTGCGGGGATGGCACACCGGGCAAAATAGTGTCGGCTGGGGACCGAGTACCGAGGGACGGCCACCGCCATAAGATTGCAGAAGGATTCCGTCTCCACCAGCCTAAAAGGCAGCATTTCCAATGCAAGCAGTCGTGAAATGTGCGAATTTAGGACTGTGGCCTGTGGGGCGTTAGCTGCGAATTTCCGCATTCGTTCAAAGGTCTGGGATATGGACAATTGAACGCTGCGGTGGGACGTGGACGTGGACGTTGATGCTGTTTCTTGAGAAACTGCCATAACAAGTGAAGACTGAGAGGAGGGGGCATCTTTACATGCAGTATGGACAGGGGATTGCCTTGCACACACAACAGGGGGTTCTATTGCACGCACAACAGTGGAAGAAGCAGTGGTGACACCCGCTGACACTGGTCGTGGACCCTGGGTTTCACCCCACAAAGTCGGGTGCTTTGCTGCCATGTGCCTGATCATGCTGGTGGTGGTCAGGCTGGTAGTTTTGTCACCCCTGCTGATGCTGACATGGCAGGTGGAACATATGGCCTTTTTGAGGTTATCAGCAGAGTCTTTAAAAAAATTCCAGACTCTGGAAGACCTACCGCTTGTACTGGCAACGTCCCTCGTGTTGGTGTTACGGGGAACGGTAGCCTGCGGCCACCACACTGCTTCTTCCTGCCTGTTGGGGTACTCTGCCTCCCTCCCCCTGTGTGCTGCTGGCCTCACTCTGCATGTCTTCCTTCCACATGGGGGCAGTTACTAGATCATCCACCACCTCCTCCTATTCCACTTGCGCACCACGATCCTCCTCCTCACTTCCTGGCAATTGTGTCTCGTCATCGTCCACCTCTTGTGACAGATTGCCATCGTCGACTTCCTGTGGCCGTGGCTGTTCAAATATTTGGGCATCGCAACATGGGATCTCCTCTTCCACCACTTCAAGCGTATCAGGCGAGGGGCCCAAATATGGAAATGGACCAGTGAACAGCTCTTCAAAGTGTCCAAGTGTGGGATCACTTGCTGTCTGACGACACTCGGCATGGTGGGAGGAAGGAGCATCAGGGTGAGGAGAAGTATGCGGTCGAGACTCACGGCTACTAAGAGTTGACCGTGTGGAAGACAGACCGGAGGTGGTGGTGCCCAGGTAACTGGAAGTATTATCTGCTATCCAATTAATAACCTGTTCACACTGATCAGTTCTCAATACTGGTGTTGTTCTGTGCTTCCCTAGTAATTCGGTCAAGAAGTGGGAGCGAGAAGATGTGGCTGTTGGTTGTGGCACAATTTCACCTTGGCCACGGCCCCGTCCTCTGCACGTACCATCACCAGAATGTCCACTTCCACGTCCCTTGCCACGCGCCTTGCCCATTGTAAATGAAGTAAAATAGCTTACACTTGCACTATCAATGGAAAAAGGGTAATTTAGAGTAGATTAGAACCGTGGAAGAGGAAAACCACAGTTATTGTTTACTGGGGTATACCACACTTTTTTAAATAGAGATATTTGCGGCTGAACAGTGAGCGACACACTCAAACTGCTTTTTTTTTAGATACCAAAGGCCCAAAACTGGATAGTACAGCGATTTGACCCGTGGAACTGCGAAACCACACTGGGATGTCGGGCCTACACAAGACTATTTTCAACAGATATATTTTTGTGTCACAACAGTCAGGAGACACTACTGTTTTTCTTTACGGAAAAAACTACCAAAAGCTGAATAATAGAGATTTTTTACCGTGGGATGGCAAAACCACAGTTATTGTTTACTGGGGTATACCACACTTTTTTAAATAGAGATATTTGCAGCTGAACAGTGAGCGACACACTCAAACTGCTTTTTTTTTAGATACCAAAGGCCCAAAACTGGATAGTACAGCGATTTGACCCGTGGAACTGCGAAACCACACTGGGATGTCGGGCCTACACAAGACTATTTTCAACAGATATATTTTTGTGTCACAACAGTCAGGAGACACTACTGTTTTTCTTTACGGAAAAAACTACCAAAAGCTGAATAATAGAGATTTTTTACCGTGGGATGGCAAAACCACAGTTATTGTTTACTGGGGTATACCACACTTTTTTAAATAGAGATATTTGCGGCTGAACAGTGAGAGACACACTCAAACTGCTTTTTTTTTAGATACCAAAGGCCCAAAACTGGATAGTACAGCGATTTGACTCATGGAACTGCGAAACCACACTGGGATGTCGGGCCTACACAAGACTATTTTCAACAGATATATTTTTGTGTCACAACAGTCAGGAGACACTACTGTTTTTCTTTACGGAAAAAACTACCAAAAGCTGAATAATAGAGATTTTTTACCGTGGGATGGCAAAACCACAGTTATTGTTTACTGGGGTATACCACACTTTTTTAAATAGAGATATTTGCGGCTGAACAGTGAGCGACACACTCAAACTGCTTTTTTTTTTAGATACCAAAGGCCCAAAACTGGATAGTACAGCGATTTGACCCATGGAACTGCGAAACCACACTGGGATGTCGGGCCTACACAAGACTATTTTCAACAGATATATTTTTGTGTCACAACAGTCAGGAGACACTACTGTTTTTCTTTACGGAAAAAACTACCAAAAGCTGAATAATAGAGATTTTTTACCGTGGGATGGCAAAACCACAGTTATTGTTTACTGGGGTATACCACACTTTTTTAAATAGAGATATTTGCGGCTGAACAGTGAGCGACACACTCAAACTGCTTTTTTTTTAGATACCAAAGGCCCAAAACTGGATAGTACAGCGATTTGACCCATGGAACTGCGAAACCACACTGGGATGTCGGGCCTACACAAGACTATTTTCAACAGATATATTTTTGTGTCACAACAGTCAGGAGACACTACTGTTTTTCTTTACGGAAAAAACTACCAAAACCTGAATAATAGAGATTTTTTACCGTGGGATGGCAAAACCACAGTTATTGTTTACTGGGGTATACCACACTTTTTTAAATAGAGATATTTGCGGCTGAACAGTGAGCGACACACTCAAACTGCTTCTTTTTTAGATACCAAAGGCCCAAAACTGGATAGTACAGCGATTTGACCCGTGGAACTGCGAAACCACACTGGGATGTCGGGCCTACACAAGACTATTTTCAACAGATATATTTTTGTGTCACAACAGTCAGGAGACACTACTGTTTTTCTTTACGGAAAAAACTACCAAAACCTGAATAATAGAGATTTTTTACCGTGGGATGGCAAAACCACAGTTATTGTTTACTGGGGTATACCACACTTTTTTAAATAGAGATATTTGCGGCTGAACAGTGAGCGACACACTCAAACTGCTTTTTTTTAAGATACCAAAGGCCCAAAACTGGATAGTACAGCGATTTGACCCGTGGAACTGCGAAACCACACTGGGATGTCGGGCCTACACAAGACTATTTTCAACAGATATATTTTTGTGTCACAACAGTCAGGAGACACTACTGTTTTTCTTTACGGAAAAAACTACCAAAAGCTGAATAATAGAGATTTTTACCGTGGGATGGCAAAACCACAGTTATTGTTTACTGGGGTATACCACACTTTTTTAAATAGAGATATTTGCGGCTGAACAGTGAGCAACACACTCAAACTGCTTTTTTTTTAGATACCAAAGGCCCAAAACTGGATAGTACAGCGATTTGACCCGTGCAACTGCCAAACCACACTGGGATGTCGGGCCTACACAAGACTATTTTCAACAGATATATTTTTGTGTCACAACAGTCAGGAGACACTACTGTTTTTCTTTACGGAAAAAACTACCAAAAGCTGAATAATAGAGATTTTTTACCGTGGGATGGCAAAACCACAGTTATTGTTTACTGGGGTATACCACACTTTTTTAAATAGAGATATTTGCGGCTGAACAGTGAGCGACACACTCAAACTGCTTTTTTTTTAGATGCCAAAGGCCCAAAACTGGATAATACAGCGATTTGATCCGTGGAACTGCGAAACCACACTGGGATGTCGGGCCTACACAAGACTATTTTCAACAGATATATTTTTGTGTCACAACAGTCAGGAGACACTACTGTTTTTCTTTACGGAAAAAACTACCAAAAGCTGAATAATAGAGATTTTTTACCATGGGATGGCAAAACCACAGTTATTGTTTACTGGGGTATACCACACTTTTTTAAATAGAGATATTTGCGGCTGAACAGTGAGCGACACACTCAGACTGCTTCTTTTTTAGATACCAAAGGCCCAAAACTGCATAGTACAGCGATTTGACCCGTGGAACTGCGAAACCACACTGGGATGTCGGGCCTACACAAGACTATTTTCAACAGATATATTTTTGTGTCACAACAGTCAGGAGACACTACTGTTTTTCTTTAAGGAAAAAACTACCAAAACCTGAATAATAGAGATTTTTTACCGTGGGATGGCAAAACCACAGTTATTGCTTACTAGGGTATACCACACTTTTTTAAATAGAGATATTTGCAGCTGAACAGTGAGCGACACACTCAAACTGCTTTTTTTTAGATACCAAAGGCCCAAAACTAGATCGTACAGCGATTTGACCCGTGGAACTGCGAAACCACACTGGGATGTCGGGCCTACACAAGACTATTTTCAACAGATATATTTTTGTGTCACAACAGTCAGGAGACACTACTGTTTTTCTTTATGGAAAAAACTACCAAAACCTGAATAATAGAGATTTTTTACCGTGGGATGGCAAAACCACAGTTATTGTTTACTGGGTATACCAGACTTTTTTAAATAGAGATATTTGCGGCTGAACAGTGAGCGACACACTCAAACTGCTTTTTTTTTAGATACCAAAGGCCCAAAACTGGATAGTACAGCGATTTGACCAGTGGAACTGCGAAACCACACTGGGATGTCGGGCCTACACAAGACTATTTTCAACAGATATATTTTTGTGTCACAACAGTCAGGAGACACTACTGTTTTTCTTTACGGAAAAAACTACCAAAAGCTGAATAATAGAGATTTTTTACCATGGGATGGCAAAACCACAGTTATTGTTTACTGGGGTATACCACACTTTTTTAAATAGAGATATTTGCGGCTGAACAGTGAGCGACACACTCAGACTGCTTCTTTTTTAGATACCAAAGGCCCAAAACTGGATAGTACAGCGATTTGACCCGTGGAACTGCGAAACCACACTGGGATGTCGGGCCTACACAAGACTATTTTCAACAGATATATTTTTGTGTCACAACAGTCAGGAGACACTACTGTTTTTCTTTAAGGAAAAAACTACCAAAACCTGAATAATAGAGATTTTTTACCGTGGGATGGCAAAACCACAGTTATTGCTTACTAGGGTATACCACACTTTTTTAAATAGAGATATTTGCAGCTGAACAGTGAGCGACACACTCAAACTGCTTTTTTTTAGATACCAAAGGCCCAAAACTAGATCGTACAGCGATTTGACCCGTGGAACTGCGAAACCACACTGGGATGTCGGGCCTACACAAGACTATTTTCAACAGATATATTTTTGTGTCACAACAGTCAGGAGACACTACTGTTTTTCTTTATGGAAAAAACTACCAAAACCTGAATAATAGAGATTTTTTACCGTGGGATGGCAAAACCACAGTTATTGTTTACTGGGTATACCAGACTTTTTTAAATAGAGATATTTGCGGCTGAACAGTGAGCGACACACTCAAACTGCTTTTTTTTTAGATACCAAAGGCCCAAAACTGGATAGTACAGCGATTTGACCAGTGGAACTGCGAAACCACACTGGGATGTCGGGCCTACACAAGACTATTTTCAACAGATATATTTTTGTGTCACAACAGTCAGGAGACACTCCTGTTTTTCTTTACGGAAAAAACTACCAAAAGCTGAATAACAGAGATTTTTTACCGTGGGATGGCAAAACCACAGTTATTGTTTACTGGGTTATACCACACTTTTTTAAATAGAGATATTTGCGGCTGAACAGTGAGCGACACACTCAAACTGTTTTTTTTTTTAGATACAAATGGCCCAAAATGGATAATACAGAGGTTTGAACCGTGGAAGTGCAAAACAACACTTCTGTTTCTCTAGCCTACACCAGACTATTTTCAACAGTTATATTTGTGTCTGAAAAATCAGACACACGCTTTTTTTTTGGGGGGGGGGGGACACACCAAAAGGTTAATAAGACGGGTATTTGTACAGTGTGAAGGAGGAAAAAAAAGGAGGATTTAGATGAAAAAAAAAAGGATTTTTCCTGGCCCCCGACACCTGGTGCTAAGTCCAGCAATTTGAGCAACAGGAGCACACAGGACTGTAATGCAGCGTTTGCTGGTATAACCACTGCGTCTCCTATACAGCCTGCCTGCCTGATATATCTGGGATGGATATTAGTCCTGAGAAGGACTGTTTGTTTGATCTGGCAGCCTTTACAGACCCTACACTAACTATTTCGCACTATATATCTCTCCCTAAATCAGCAGCGCTGTCCCTACACTGTCTAATCCGGAGCGACTGTGTCCAAGATGGCGGCGCCCCGTTTTAAATACTCGAGGTGACGCTGTGCGGCCAGCCAATCACTGTAATGCCCACAACCAACATGGCTGCGGCATTACAGTGACTGGCTGGCAATCCCTGCATGTTCATTGGCTCTGTAAAGAGCGCCAAACATGCAGGGCGGAGACCCGAGCTCCTGCCCGAGTAACCTGGAAATGCTCGGTGCTCGCCGAACATCCCGAGTAGCGTGATGCTCGGGCGAGTACCGAGCAGTGTCGAGCATGTTCACTAAACACTAGTAATAATGTTTATCTTACTTAGTATGCCATAATGTACGGTCTCCAGAAAGTACGAACAGTGTATACATAACTAATGTAACAATAAGCATCAATATGTAAGACCTTGTGATTTTCTATCTACTTACTGCAAAATAAACGTCCTCAAGACATGTATAATATATGTAAGCACATGGGAAAAGTACAGAAATTCAAAGCCTCCTTCCCTGATGGGCCCATTTTTCATCTATGCAGAACATAAAGAATTAATGTACAATAAAAATATTAACACATCAGAAATAGCAAAGATTGGATATAATGAGCATTTTTCTCTATCTGGAGAATGGTTAATCACAGCACTAATTTAACTCCTTAAGGAACATTATTAATTAGATATAAATAAATCACCACAAGCACTACAAAGTATTCATGATGTAGATGATGAGGACCCTAGCATACAGCAACAAGTAACAAGAAGTATACAAATAAAAGGTCACAAATGTGCAGATTAACAAGTCACTTTCACATGCAGGGAAGTATTTAGCGTTCATGCTCCTTTTGCTCCCAGACCCTTATTGGTGACTCATGTTAAAGAAACTGAATACGTTATCGGTGGAGGGAGCACCACTCCAGCATTTTTTTTTTCATTTCAGCGCTGTATTGGCGCCACTATAGTAAGTTCCCTGACCTTAGTATAATGCTCACCACTCGCAGTCTTCAGATCTTCCCAGCGCTGCTCCGGTCCCGATCTGCCATCTTGTGACCACAACTGACCGGAAGTCAGAGGTAATTGGCCCAAACTCTGAATGTAAGTCTATGAGGGTCTCGCTCTGGCTCTTATAGACTTACATTGAGTTGCTACTTCCAGCAAACACTGGCGCAATCCAGCAAGTTACAATCTGTAGAAGACCACCGGAGAGGCGCAGAGAACAGCTGAAGACGGCAGCTAATAAGTATAATACTAGGGGCAGAGAACTTAGATGAGTTGCACCACTCCAGTGATTAAATAAAAAAAATCCTGGAGTGGTGCTTTAAGTGGATAAAAAGCAGTGACGGGAGCAAGCTCCAATTGCTGCTGTAGGAGGCAGTTGCCCCTCATCAAAAAGGACATTAAATTTAAAAAAACACAGAAAAAAGGCAGCTGCATTTACCAACACAAAATCACAATATTAATGTAAAGCAGTTTGCAACAGCCCCTTGATGAAGGAGCAGCCACCACGGGTGTAAAATAGTTAATGAAACAACATCTCAAACGCCAACCATTCATGGAGGAGGTGGCTGTCGAGTATTATCAATGCACATGGATAAGGCTTGTATAGGGCACCAGTCACACAGATAATGTCTGGATTACAGCAGTCCTTTAGTGATGAATTGGGGAATTGTCTGTCCCCGTTGGGTGTACTTATGTAGTGATGACACTATTACTATTACTGATCTAATAGAGTCGCTAATAGGCTGTAAGCCAGACACTGTGCACTGCACACATCTGTGTGACTGGCGCCCTATACAAGCCTTACCAGTGTTCATTTATAATATTAGGAAACCACCTCCTCCATAAACGGTAGGCACATGAGTGGTTGTTTCATCAGCAGGACTCAAAATATACGGAGGCAGAGCAGGATCTGTATCTGACGGTAGTTAACACCTCCCTGTGGAAAGCTGAATTTATAGGGTGCACAGGTGCAAGGTGAGATAGAAATATGGACCATCCTGATTGGGGTACACCTTGTCGTGGTGGGATGGCTTTTACACATTTTTGATAAAAAAAATGTCACCTAAGTACCCAATGTTTTTTAACACGTGTTACTATTTACTTACTACAGAGTTTCTACTTATTGTTTTTATTTTAGGTTAAATTTACCTGATCAACCTCCATGAAAAAATGCTAAGGGGCTGGATAGTTGTCATCCGAGTTAGGGGGGGCATTTTGAGGAATTAACACATAAGGTTTAAAACATATTCTGCTTTCACGATAGTTTCTTTACTCCTTGTCTCCACATTTTCCATTCGTGGTTTTGCTGCCTTGAGTCTGAATTTACAATGTGCACATTTCAATAAGAACAAGGAAAACCATTGCATGAACCGGTGTGTCCAAATTTTTGAGTGTAAATGGATAACTCAAGATCACACCATTCAGGCAATGTCATACAGTAGCTCACTATCTGACTTTTTTTGCACAATGACCTCTAAACAGACCATATACGGTGCCTAAAAAACTCCCCCATAGAAGGCTGAGCCATTCTATTTCTGTTATAAATCATATCTCTAAATGCTATCAACAGAAGTTCGATGGCCTTCTACATAATCACACACAAAAAAAATCGTAAAAAAAATTTACAGTCACAAAGAACTACTTTATCTTCTGCACTCCCAGATCCTAATGCCCCTCTTGCTTCAGAGTCCCAAAGTATGCCTAAACCACATTTAGTGTCCACGTTTGTCATTTCTGTAGCAATGAGAGCCCACTTAATTTACGGGGGCATGTCTCCAGAAGCATGAGCTGGCATAACGCACAGGTCACTACAATGCACAGGTCACTACAACGCACAGGTCACTACAATGCACAGGTCACTGCAACGCGCTGGTCACTACAATGCACTGGTCACTACAACATACTGGTCACTAAAATGCACTGGTCACTACAACATACTGGGCACCACAAGATACTGGAGACTACAATGGCAGATTTGCATTTTTCACTCAACAACATACACTGCTGCTTGTTTCTGGAAAACACCCATAGAGTCAAAATCATCACTACACTTGTAGATAAATTCCCAAAGGGGTGTAATTTCCAAAATGGCGTCACCTGTGGAGGGATTCAGCTGTTATGGCACTTAGGGACTTTGTATATGGAGTTTGCAAACTATTCTAGAAAAATCTGCGCTCCAGGATGCAAAAAGTGCTCCGTCCTTCCCGAGTCTCGCCGTGTGGCCAAGCAGTACTGTACAGCCACATATGGGGTGTTTCTACATTCAGCAGTAATTGTGGGACAAATTTTGGTGCCATTTTTACCCATTTCCCCATGTGAAAATATAAAATTTGGGGATAAAACTAATTTTGTGTGGTAAAAATGTAATTATTTTTTTCACTGCCCAATGTATAAAATTCTGTGACACACCTGTGGTATATGATCACTGGACCCCTAGATTAATTCACTGAGAGGTGTAGCTTGTAAAATGGGGTCACTTATGGGGGGTTCTGCTGTTCTGGCACCTCAGGGGCTCTCCTAGTGGGTCATGGCACCCGCAAACCCTAGATGAATTCATTGGGGAGTCTAGTTTGCAAAATGAGGTCTCTTATGGGGGGGTTCTCCTGTTCTGGCACCTCAGGGGCTCTGCCAATGTGACATGGCACCGTCAAACCAGTCCAGCAAAATATGAACTCCAATATGGTGCTCCTTCTCTTTGGCTCCCTGCTGTGCACCCAATCAGTACTTTTGTATCACATATGGGGTATCGGTGTATTCAGGAGAAATTGCACAATAAATTGTATGGTCCATTTTCTCCTGTTACTCTTGTGTAAATGAAAAATTTGGGGCTAAATCAACATTGTGGAAAAAAGTTAAATGTTAATTTTTCCCTTCCACATTGCTTTAATTCCTGTGAAGCACCTTAAGGGTTGATAAAGTTCTTGAATGTGGTTTTGAGCACCTTGAGGGGTGCAGCTTTTAGAATGGTATCAGTTTTGGGTATTTTCTGTCATATAGGGCCCTCAAAGTCACTTCAAATGTAATGTGGTCCCTACAAAAATTGGTTTTGTAAATTTTGTTAGAAAATTGAGAAATTGCTGATACACTTTTAACCCTTCTAACGTCTTAACAAAATATATTATGTTTAAAAAAATGATGGTTATGTAAACTAGACATGTGGGAAATGTTATTTATTAACTACTTTGCGTGATATATAACTATCTGGTTTAAGGGAATACAATTTTAAAGTTTGAAAATTGCAAAATTTTCTAAATTTTTTCCCCCAAATTTCGATATTTTCACAAATAAACTTAAAAAATATCGGCCTAAATTTATTACTAACATGAAGTACAATGTGTCATGAAAAAACATTCTCAGAGTCAGGGGGATCCGCTGAAGTGTTGCAGAGATGTTACAACATAAAGTGACAGTGGTCAGAATTGTAAAAATGTAGAAGGTGAAAACAGACTGGGGGGAAAAGAGGTTAAAACTATCCTGAGTGATACATTCCCTTTCAGTATTCCATGTGAAGACCTCCACATTGATGAATAGCCCAACGAGGACTTCCCAGGATTACAACCTTCAAATTCCTAAACACAATTCAATTTTTAATACAGAAGATGACGCTCGTGATTCAGGTCTCCCATGTCGTCACTCTGGCCCATTTATTTGACTTCTCACCATGAAGGATTTCTGGAAGAAGACAGCAATATAGATACATAGAATGGGAGTAAATCAGGTGGCTGACACTCCACCATTGTACCGTTCTTTACTTCTGTTTCATGAAGAAACAATCTATCTGTAGCCGTTCTTTATCAGCACTATGTGCAATGTAATAAAGATGACTAATGTGAAATATAGTAAGCTAGAGCAATGATGATTGTGAATTAAACCGGTATATAGCAATCACAGGTAACTATCTCTGCTCCCACAACATAATGAAAATGTACTCTGAAAGCAATCCCGGTGCTCAGGTGAAGGGTCAATGGATTGCCTACATGAAATGTAGCGTAATGTAATTTACCCAACCTTGTAAGATGATTCACAGGCAACGAAGGATAGTGGAAAGGGTACGGCAGTTTCATACTTAGCAGAAACAGATGGATGGATGGAGGAAGGATGGATGGATGGATGGATGGATGGATGGATGGATGGATGGAAGGATGGATGGAAGGATGGATGGAAGGACGGACGGATGGATGAAAGGAAGGAAAGACGGATGGATGGATGGAAGGATGGATGAATGGATGGAAGGATGGATAGATGAATGGAAGGATGGATGGATGGATGGATGGATAGATGAATGGAAGGATGTATGGATAGATGGATGGAAGGATGGATAGATGGATGGATAGATGGATGGAAGGATGGATGGAAGGATGGATGGAAGGATGGATGGAAGGATAAAAGGAAGGAAGGAAGGATGGATGGAAGGATGTATGGATAGATGGATGGAAGGATGGATAGATGGATGGAAGGATGGATAGATGGATGGAAGGATGTATGTATGGATGGATGGAAGGATGTATGTATGGATGGATGGAAGGATGTATGTATGGATGGATGGAAGGATGTATGTATGGATGGAAGGATGGATGGATGGAAGGACGGATAGATGGATGGACGGATGGATAGATAACAAGGAACACACATATTGGCCCTGATTCTGCAACAGCGGCGATGTCCACGATGGTCTTGAAGAGGAGGTGCGCTAGAGACAGACTCTCCTGATACATTAGCAGGCGCAAGCCTCTTAATAAATCAGGAGCATCTGATAAGTGGCGCGAGCCTAAGTGCGCCTCAGGGACTGGAGTAAGATTTCTGGTGTAAGGAACGCCTCAATTTGTCAATTGATGATGAGTTGTGGCGTCACGCCTCTGGATCACCCCTGCTTTACCATTTCAGTGGATCTAGGCGAAACTGAAACGTCAAAAGCAATTTACATGTAACTGCTTTCATCAATCAGGCCACTGAGTTTTAACTAAGCTTAAACTAAGTTTAGCCTACCCTAGCCTAGGCTAAGCTTAGCGTCTCCTAGTCTAACCTAAGCTTAGCCTAGGCTAGCTTAGATAATGTGGATTTTTAGCACCTCCTGTGGCACCCAATACCCTAAGTACATGCTCTGCCATGCCCCCAGGCTGTAATTACGCACTAATCATCTTGTTGCCAGTGTTGGATGAGTTGATTGTAGGCTATAATCATTCTGTTCTTGCTGCAATACATTCGCTTGTGAAGATTTGCTAAACTACATTTTTTTAATGTCCATCAAATTTATTATGGGCATTAGACAATTTTTCTGACTTCCTCAGCAAGATGAAAAGCAGGATTAAAAATGTCACACCGTGCAGAAAAATTGGGCCAAAATTTTGGTGCAAATTATTGCAGCGGAGTAAGCCATTGGTGTAACGGTACAGTAGACAGTCTGAAGATGCATCCACTTTGGCACATTTTCAGCCTATCTAATCTGAGTCTGCATTGTCTAAAAGTAAGAATGTGTTAGTAAATCAGCGCGGCGGACTTTATGGTCCACCATAGCGGCTGAGTTGCTCCCTGCCCGTGTTTGTTGAGATGGCTGCAGGGGTGACATCGGCAGTCAATCATTGGTTTCGGTAATCTTGTACTATCCTGTTCTGCATGACCACTGACCCCAATGATTGTCAACAGCGGTCACATCCTGTAGACAGGACACCCCCGCAGCCGCCATGTCTACAGAGACAGTCGAGGAGCCGTGGAAAGGAGACGCTAGACTGGAAGGAGGTAAGCACTGCTGATCGTGTCATGTTTATACAGATCAAATTTTTGGTCAATTTTACTTTATGTAAATTCTTTTACATAAAGACAGAAGTATTCTATTAGAAGTCTTTGGGACATTTTACAGCAGGAGATTATTACTAAAGCACTTGCTCGGCTGCCATGTAGTCCAACCATTTCCCCACCATTGATTGGCAGCTTTCTGCCTATGCACAGTGTACAGAGAAAACAGCCAATCAGTGATGTGGGCGGGGTTATACACAGCTCAGCATTCAGAGCACTGCTAGATCTGCAGCAGAGAAAACATTTTTTTAAATCAAAATTGCAGCAAGGAGCCCAGTAAGTGACACATGGAATCAGGGTCCCTGCCCTTACATCATGATGGGGCATCAAAAACCTGAAAGATTCACTTTCAAATGTACATTCTCCCAAACTGTGACAAATTAACCCATAATTGATTGGTGGCTGAAATCAGAGTTTGTGCCAGCACTTAATACTGATCTGAGAGCGAGTGCTATAATAACCGAGCCGACAGGTTCCCTAATCCCTTTATCATCATATGTTTTGAGAAATGCACATTAATATCTGTTAGTTTCCTAAATTAGGTAGACATCCGGGAGATCGAAAAGTTGATTCAAATACAGGAACTGTTTTGACAAGATTGTGACAATGCAGAAAAAAAAACTACAAAATGACAGAAGAAACACTTAAGATGTCTTAAATTCTCACTCATTTTTATTGCAGACGTGGTTAATAGTTAAAATTCCACACAAATACCACTGTGATTGATATCAGCTCTGTTTTAGAATATTACATTGGGTTTACAGATTAAACTACATTGTATTAACTATATTTTAAAGCAGGGTTTTTTTGGCCACTTTTTTAGATGGTTGGGTTAAAGAGGTCGTCCACGACTTTAGCATTGATGACCTATCCTCAGGATAAGTTATCAGTGTCTGATCAGTTGGAGTTTCACACCTGGCACTTCCACAGCTGTTATTGGTGTTGGCGAGGTACTCACTTGTGGAGCTGCTCCATCTTCTGGTAGTGCTTGGTACTGCACACCTGCTCAAATCAATAGGAGGCGGATGTGTAGTACCCTGCGGCGGACACTATCAGAAGACGGCCAGTGAGTACTTCCGACCGGTGGTCGCCGCCGACACCGATAACAGCTGATCGGCGGGGGTGCCGGGTGTCAAACCCTGACCAATCAGATATTATTGACCTATCCTGAGGATAGATCATCCATGCTAAAGTAGCGGACAACCTCTTTAAATTATACATTTTTAAATGTAGTCTGAATAACCAAAAATCAGATGGTCACATAAGCGACTCAGCTCCTATAAAAATCATGTCTGTTGTTTAGTTTTCTCAGGTATGATTATCCAGAAAATTATCTTTATTTATTATGCAAATTATGCTCAGTGCTCCCTTAAGAGTGACCAGACCCTCAGTGCACCATTTTGCCTTTTACCCCTTACTCGGCCATGCACGCACACACTGACTCTGCAGGAGCCAAGCAGACATGGACACATCCCTCTCTCACTGTAGCGCCTACTCGGCTCCAGCACTGACACTCTGTCCTGCATTGTCAGTGTGCGCACACACTACCGAGTTTCAGTTCAGGTGCACTTGTTCTAGGCAAGAGGGAGAAGGAAGGGGCAGAGCGGTGCACTGAGAACTTAGTCATCCCCCAAAGCTGCACCCAGAAGTCTCATTTGCATAAAAATTAAAAATCATTTTTTCAATTATTATAGTTAAAAAAAAAAC
The DNA here is from genome assembly GCF_046119375.1 of Phyllobates terribilis. Taxonomy (NCBI): domain Eukaryota; kingdom Metazoa; phylum Chordata; class Amphibia; order Anura; family Dendrobatidae; genus Phyllobates; species Phyllobates terribilis. The sequence continues at coordinate 209,786,871 of NW_027362767.1, read as the reverse complement.
GAATCCGCAGGTATGATTTTTATAGGAGCTAAATCCCCTATATGACTATCTGATTGGTTTAAATTGAGTTTCGGGTGATAGATTCACTTTAAGAAATGTTACTTTGCATCTCATCTGTAAAAGCTGTTACTTGTAGAAAACTTTATGCGGTAATTTGGAGATTGCAGATTACAAAACCCTCTGTCCTAAAATTCTAAAAGAAATAAAATATATGATTTATGTGAATTTTAGCGCTCCAGACATATGCACGAACATGGACGCCAAGAGTTTTGATTAAGAGCTATTACTTTGAGACAAAGTGCTGAATAATTAAATGAGAAAAAAGAATACCAGGGCAAGTGTGCGAGAAATCTGTGATACTTTTCTTCCTGTAACGATTTACAAATTCAAACAGTTCTTTTTAGAGACTTCACTGTATAGGCAGTCATGGGAAGAACTGACTACACCTTTTTTTAATTATTTGGCTTTACTTATCAGGACAAAAAAGAAAATCTGGTCTTTCGAAGGTGTTAAAATTAGGTAAATATAACCTCAGATGAGGAGATCATGTAACAAATTGCACCTTTTCGTTATCTATTTACTAATAAAAACAAGAGCAGAATGCATTACCAGTGGGTGAGAAGTGAAGACCACCCCATGAATCAGCAGCTTGTAGAATCGCCTAACAGCAATAACCTGAAGCAATCGTTTTCTATATGACTTTATCAGTCTCTAACATCGTTATGGAGGAATTTTGGCCCACTCTTCTTTACAATGTTGCTTAAATGGGTTGTCCAGGTTTGTGGATCAAGTCTGTAGTCACTCTGTGACTGTGGACTTGTGAATCCTCAAAGCACACACTGTGCGGGCTGTAAGGATTATACTAGCATACTAGTGGTGACATGCCGACTAGACGTGAGTGGCTTCACTCAATACAAGTGAATTGAGAGAGGTTGGACCGTCTAGTTGGAATGTGGCTGGAATTATGCAAATCACATACTTTCAGTCACATGACTGTCCACTCTCGGTGCCAGTACTGAATGATCCTGACAGTGGGCACAGTGTGTGCTGAGAGGATTCACACGTAGTATGACTGCAGACTTCAGCCCCAAACCTGGACAACCATTTTATGTCCATTGAGGTTTGTGGGCATTCGGTCATGCACAGCTCTCTTATGGTCATAGTTACATAGTTACATAGTTAGTAAAGCCGAATAAAGACTTGCGTCCATCAAGTTCGACCTGTTAGTTCTGTAATTGCTAAAGTTGATCCAGAGGAGGGCAAAAACCCAAATGATTTAGCCAATCTTCACCTGAGGAAAAATTCCCTCCCGACTCTGAAACCAGCAGTCAGAATAAATCCCTGTATCAACCTACTATTTTATTTTATTTTTAAGTATATGCAGAAATCTGCCTGGTATCTAGAAATGCATCCAGTCCCCGCGTGAACTGGTTTAGTGAATCCGACATTACCGTCTCCTCACTCAGTGAATTCCATATTCTCACTGCTCTTACCGTAAAGAACCCCTTCCTATGCTGGTGCTGAAACCTTTTCTCTTCCAGTCTTAGTGAATGCCCTCTTGTTACCGTAATATCCCTCCTTTTGAACAAATCCCGGGCAAGATCTCTATACTGTCCCCTAACATATTTGTACACATTTATTATGTCCCCCCTCAACCTTCTCTTTTCCAGGCTGAATAGTCCTAGTTTTGCCAACCTCTCTGGGTATTGCAGTCCCTCCATTCCCTTTATTAATTTTGTTGCCCTCCTTTGTACCTTTTCAAGCTCATTTATATCCTTTCTATATATTGGGGCCCATAACTGAGCACAGTATTCCAAGTGTGGTCTGACCAGTGCTTTGTACAGTGGAAGAACAATGTTCTCATCCTTTGCAGCTATACCTCTTCTGATACATCCCATTACCCTGTTTGCCCTTACAGCGGCGGCCTGACTTTGGGCACTCCAATTTAGTTTGCTATCAATCAAAATGCCCAAGTCCTTCTCCATCTCTGAATTCCCCAATGATTTCCCATTCAGTGAGTACTGGTGACTTCCATTTTTCCTTCCCATATGTATGACCTTACATTTCTCCTCGTTAAACCTCATTTGCCATTTAATGCTCCACCTACCCAGCTTATCCAAATCCCTCTGTAGGTCTGCACTGTCCTCTTTTGTATTAATTGTTTTACATAACTTTGTGTCATCTGCAAATATTGATATTTTACTATTTATCCCGTTGACTATGTCGTTAATAAAGATATTAAATAACATTGGGCCTAGTACAGACCCCTGTGGTACCCCACTAGTGACGCTTACCCAATCTGAGTATATTCCATTTATAACCACCCTCTGCCTTCTATCCTTTAGCCAGTTAGCTACCCACTTGCAGACATTTCCCCCCAGCCCCATCATTCTCATTTTGTATACCAACCTATTATGTGGCACGCTATCGAATGCTTTTGAGAAGTCGAGATACACGACATCCACTGGTTCCCCCTGATCTACTCGAGAGCTAACCTCCTCGTAGAAGTCAATCAGGTTTGTTTGGCAGGAGCGATTCCTCATGAATCCATATTGGTTCGGGGTTAATAGATTATTAGCATCAAGATGCTCCATGATTGCCTCATTAATAAAGCCTTCAAAAATTTTGCCCACAACGGACGTCAGACTCACCGGCCGATAGTTTCCGCCGTCACTTTTCGCTCCCTTTTTGAATATTGGCACTACATTCGCCTGTCGCCAATCAAGTGGTACAGACCCAGTCTCAACAGAGTCCTTAAATATAAGATATAACGGTCTGTCTATCACATTACTTAGTTCCCTTAGTACCCGTGGGTGTATGCCATCAGGTCCTGGTGATTTGTTTATTTTAATGTTACTGAGGCGTTTCTGTACCCCAGCTTGGGTTAGATTTGTCATACTTAGTGGAGGATTAAGTTTGTCACTTCTCATTTCGCCTGTTAGTTCGATTTCCTTTGTGAAAGTTGTCAAAAAAAAATGATTTAATAGATTAGCTTTATCCTCATCTTTCTCTATGATTTTGCCTTCCTCACTTTTTATCGGTCCAATATTATCCGATTTAATCATTTTACTATTTATATACGTAAAGAACAGTTTGGGATTTGATCTACTTTCCCTAGCAATACGTCTCTCTGTTTCCTCCCTTGCTATTTTTATTTGTTTTTTGCAGGTTCTCGTTTTTTCCTTGTAACACATTAGTGCCTCCTTACTGTTTTCCTGTTTTAATCTCTTGAATGCCTCTTTTTTGCTATTTAACGCCCCTTTTACGTTCTTATTCAACCATATTGGTTTCCTCTTATTTCTGGCCCTTTTATTCCCATACGGTATATACCTCTCGCACTGAGTATTCAGAATTCTTTTGAAGGTTTCCCATTTACTATTCGTATTTCCTTGATTAAGAACTTTGTCCCAGTCTATAAGTTGAAGGTTTTCTTTCACCTGATCAAACTTCGCCCTCCTAAAGTTTAATGTTTTAGTTGTTCCCTTATTGATAACCCTACTGAAGGGCATTTTGAAATTGATAATATTATGATCGCTATTACCTAGGTGTTATGTTCTGCTACCAAAGCTAAGGAAAGAGAGGAGATCTGTCCCTACTATAGGACTCAGCTGAATCCCTACGATGTAACAGGGAACCTGATCCTGCGATCAGACCTGCTAAAGTCCTAATCTAGTCTGTACGGAGACCTATAGATGTGGGGAGGGAATCCCTACAAGTACTAAGGACTGGGAGGAATATGGGACACCTCCTAACAGAAATAGTAGCAGACAGACAAACAAACAAAATAGATAGAACATAGAGGTCCGTAGACCAAGCAAACTAACAGAGTTAGATACAGAGCACAGGCTAGCTAGAAAGTAGATATACAATGAAGTCCAGCCAAGCCAGAAGGGCGGAGCAGGATTAAATAGGCCAACAAGGTCATGTGACCAGCAAAGGAAAAAAAAACCTAACAGCAAGGTTCTAACAGTACCCCCCCTTCTAAGAGGATCCTCCGGATCCCCTAGGACCAGGCTTATCAGGAAATCTCCTGTGAAACGCTCTGATAAGTCTGGACGCGAAAACATCATCTGACCTCACCCAAGAGTTATCCTCGGGTCCGAAACCTTTCCAGGCCACAAGATACTGCAAACTACCTCTATACCGTCTAGAGTCAAGGATGCGAGAAATTTCATATTCCCCGTCCTCCACCACCGGAGGAACAGAGGCAGAGGCGTCACCATCCGACACAACAGCTTTTTTTAACAGAGAGACATGAAAGACCGGATTAATTCTCCAGGAGGTAGGAACCTCCAACCTAACAGCAGATTGGTTGACAACCTGAAGCACCTTAAAGGGCCCTACAAACTTGGGACCCAATTTCTTAGAAGGAATCCTCAACCGCAGATTCCTAGAGGACAACCAAACCATGTCACCAACAGCGAACAAAACCTCCTGTCGTTTCCTATCAAAGTAGTCTTTAGATTTTCTGTTGGCCTCCTGAAGATTACCACGCACATCCGTCCAAACTCTTTCCAAATCACCGGAAAAATTCTCCTCCTCAGGCACGGCAGATCCCAACTTGGAGAACGACCCAAACGACGGATGTCTCCCAGAACAACAAAAAAAAGGCGAACAACCAGCAGAAGAAGATGTATGATTGTTCAGAGCAAATTCGGCAAGTGGCAGAAACTCAGACCACCCCTCTTGATTGTCTGCCACAAAACAACGCAAGAACTGCTCAACATCCTGGTTTTTCCTTTCTGTCTGGCCATTAGATTCAGGATGATATCCGGACGAAAACGACAAATGAATTCCCAACCTGTCACAAAAGGCACGCCAAAAACGAGCCACGAACTGAGGACCCCTATCAGAAACAATGTCAGTAGGAACGCCATGAAGTCTGACAATTTCCTTGACAAAGGCCTTAGCGAGAGTTTTAGCGCAGGGCAGTTTGACGAAGGGAACCAAGTGACACATCTTGCTAAAACGGTCCACGACCACCCAGATGACAGTAAAACCCTCAGAGGGGGGAAGGTCAGTTATAAAGTCCATAGCCAAATGTGTCCAAGGAGCACTGGGGACCTCCAAAGGACAAAGCAACCCCGCAGCAGGAGTATGTGAGGACTTAGATCTAGCACATATAGTACATTGGCGCACCCACTTAATGACTTCCTTCTGCCATCCAGGCCACCAAAAACTGCGACCCACCAGTCTCTTAGTCTCAGAGATTCCGGGATGACCTGCCAACCGAGATTCGTGACACTCAACAAACACCCGAAATTCCATTAATTTTTCCTGAGCAATCGTGGAAGCAGCTAAAAATATACCCTTGGAATTTAAACAGGCAATACGGGCGTGACTGACCTTTTTTTTTTCTTTCTTCATAAGAAGCTCACAGCCTTTAATCAAATGACCAGATTTTCCGCAATAGAAACACAAGCCTTCCGAAAAACGACGGTCTTTTTCTTGAGAGCGAGGTGCCACCGATCGAATCTCCATCGGTTCACCACTGTTAGTACACACATTATCATAACCAGAAACTGACATAGCAGAGGATTTGCTCTCATTAACCCTAGCACGCAGTCTTCTATCCACCCGTATAGCTAATTGCATAGCCTGTTGCAAATCCTCAGGTGTAGGATAAGCAATTAGCAGGTCTTTAACCCTTTCACTGAGCCCAGCAAGAAATAGACTTTTCAGAGCAGAATCGTTCCACCCTGTTTGAGTGGACCAAAGACGAAAATGAGTACAATATTTTTCGACATTACCTGATCCTTGTTTTAAACGTCTCAACTCAGTCTCAGCTGATGCCACACGGTCAGGATCATCATATAATAGTCCTAAAGCAGAAAAAAAACTATCCACTGATCTGAAGCATGTATCACTAGGTTGCAAAGAAAAGGCCCACTCCTGAGGCTCTTTGCGCAAAAGTGACATTATGAACCCTACGCGCTGGGATTCATCCCCAGAGGACTTGGGTCTCAAACGAAAATACAATAAGCAAGCATTTTTAAATGAAAAAAATTCTCGATGTTCACCAAAAAATAAATCCGGCAAACATACCTTAGGCTCCAAGAAATATGCTCCAGGACAGTTACTCACGTGCTGACGGAGCTCGGCCACTTCCAGAGAGAGTCCCTGCAGGTGTTTAGCCAAATCCTGAACCGACACCATGATGGAACAAACAAAAAAAAAAAAAAAATCTTTCCTTAGAGAATTTGCAGGCTGGACTTACTGTTATGTTCTGCTACCAAAGCTAAGGAAAGAGAGGAGATCTGTCCCTACTATAGGACTCAGCTGAATCCCTACGATGTAACAGGGAACCTGATCCTGCGATCAGACCTGCTAAAGTCCTAATCTAGTCTGTACGGAGACCTATAGATGTGGGGAGGGAATCCCTACAAGTACTAAGGACTGGGAGGAATATGGGACACCTCCTAACAGAAATAGTAGCAGACAGACAAACAAACAAAATAGATAGAACATAGAGGTCCGTAGACCAAGCAAACTAACAGAGTTAGATACAGAGCACAGGCTAGCTAGAAAGTAGATATACAATGAAGTCCAGCCAAGCCAGAAGGGCGGAGCAGGATTAAATAGGCCAACAAGGTCATGTGACCAGCAAAGGAAAAAAAAACCTAACAGCAAGGTTCTAACACTAGGTGCCCCCCTATCTGTACCTCAGTTATTCTATCAGGCCTATTAGTCAATATTAAGTCCAACACTGCCTTCCCTCTCGTTGGTTCCTGCACTAGTTGGGAGAGATAATTATCCTTAATATTTGTCAAGAACCTTTTTCCTTTCTGGTCTCGCCATAGCATTTCAATTGACTTGAGGTCTGGACTTTGACTTGGGCCATTGCAATATATTCTTTTTTTTTAGCCATTCTGGTGTAGATTTGAAGGTGTGCTTGATCAATATCCTGTTGTATCACCCAGTTTGGGCCAAGCTTTATATTTTGGATAGATGGCCTCACATTTGACTCTAGAATACAAATATATACAAAGGAGCTCATGGTCGACTGAATGACTGCAAGGTGCTCAGGTCCTGTGGCAGCAGAACAAGCCCAAATCATCCCTCCTCCACCACAGTGCCTGACAGTTGGCATAAGTTGCTTGTGGTTATATGCAGTTTTTTGTTTTTGCCAAACATCTCCATTCTCGTCTCGTCTGTTGAAAGGACATTGTTCCAGATGTTTTATGGTTTCTTCAGATGAAACTTTGGCCATGCTGCCATGTTCTTTTTAGAAAAAAAGAGACTTTCTTCTAGCAACTTTTCCAAATAAGTCACACTTGTTCAGTCTGTTTATAATTGTACCGTAATAAACTTGAGCTTTTAACATGCTAAAAAGCCTTTAGAGTCTGAGCTGTAGTTCTTGGGTATGTTGCAATTTCTCAAAGCATTGCACGGGCTGAACTTGGGGTGAATTTGCTACAAAGCCCACCCTTTGGAATATTGTCAATTGTCTTGAATATTTGTAAATAATCTTTCTCAGTGTAGAATGAGACTTCATTTTTTTTTAAATACCATTAACCCTAACCCTTCCTAGATTGATGGGCAGCAATAACTGATTTTCTAACATCTTTGCTGATGTATTTCTTCCTTAGTAACACACACCAGAATGCTTCAGACCAAACTTCCAAAACTTCAGCTTTTATAGATGCAGTTACACTTGTTAATGAACAATTAGTAGAGGGCATTTGATTGGCTGCTGGTAGCTACTTAGCCTCTTATTCCAATGGAAGCAGTAACGGTGTACTTAATTTTTCACATACTACTTCTGCATTTTGGCCTCGTTTTTGTTACATTTATAATGACAAAGTGTTATTTGTCATGTAATTGTAATTACCTAATTTTAAGAACTTCTAAGGTATTTTTTTTAACTACCGTATTTTTCGGACTATAAGACGCACTGGATCATGGGACGCACCTAGGTTTTAAAGAAGGAAAATAAGAAAAAAATATTTAAGCAAAAAATGTGGTCATGATGCCCTGTTATGGGGGAGGGGGTCAGCTGCTGACACTGGTATTGGGGTAATGTCCCCCAATTCTGTTAATATCCTCCATCCTGGTATGTATGGCCCCTCCTTCCTGGTATAAGTGGCCCCCATCCCATCCTGGTATGCATGGCACCCCTTAATACCCCATCTTGGTATGTATGACATCCCTCGATCCCCTATCCTGGTATGCATGGCACCCCTTTATCCCCCATCCTGGTATGCATGGTACCCCTTTATCCCCCATCCTGGTATGCATGGTACCCCTTTATCCCCCATCCTGGTATGCATGGCACCCCTTTATCCCTCATCCTGGTATGCATGGCACCCCTTGAGCCCCCATCCTGGTATGCATGGCACCCCTTGATTCCCCATCCTGGTATGCATGGCACCCTCTTAGCCCCCATCCTGGTATGTATGACACCCTCTGAGCTCCAATCCTGGTATGCATGGCACCCCTTTATACCCTATCCTGGTATGCATGGCACCCCTTGAGCCCCCATCCTGGTATGCATGGCACCCCTTGATTCCCCATCCTGGTATGCATGGCACCCTCTTAACCCCCATCCTGGTATGTATTACACTCTCTTAGCCCCCATCCAGGTATGTATGACACCCTCTGAGCCCCAATCCTGGTATGCATGGCACCCCTTGATTCCCCATCCTGGTATGCATGGCACCCCTTTATCCCTCATCCTGGTATGCATGGCACCCCTTGAGCCCCCATCCTGGTATGCATGGCACCCCTTGATTCCCCATCCTGGTATGCATGGCACCCTCTTAGCCCCCATCCTGGTATGTATGACACCCTCTGAGCTCCAATCCTGGTATGCATGGCACCCCTTTATACCCTATCCTGGTATGCATGGCACCCCTTGAGCCCCCATCCTGGTATGCATGGCACCCCTTGATTCCCCATCCTGGTATGCATGGCACCCTCTTAACCCCCATCCTGGTATGTATTACACTCTCTTAGCCCCCATCCAGGTATGTATGACACCCTCTGAGCCCCAATCCTGGTATGCATGGCACCCCTTGATTCCCCATCCTGGTATGCATGGCACCCCTCTGAGCCCCCATCCTGGTATGCATGACACCCTCTGAGCCCCCCATCCTGGTATACATGACACCCTCTGAGCCCCCATCCTGGTATGCATGGCACCCTCTGAGCCCCCATCCTGGTATGCATGGCACTCTCTGAGCCCCCCATCCTGGTATACACGGCACCCTCTGAGCCCCCATCCTGGTATGCATGGCACCCTCTGAGCCCCCATGACGCTGCCTGCAAAAAAAAAAGAAACAATCATACTCACCTCCTCTCTCCTTCAGCGCTGTCCCGCTCTGCTGCTGACACTCTCACTGTGTGAGCTGCGCATGGCAGGGCGTGCATGGCGTCCCTGCCATACACCCTCACACAGTGTGAGACACTGTGCTGGAATAGTCACTGCAATGACCATTCAGTCTCTTCAGCTGGCACACTGTACCGCAGCGCGGCTCCTGCTGCGCTCTGTGGTCAGTGTGCCCGCTATTAAAGACCATGGATATTCACTACCACCCATGGGAGTGGGTTGTAGGGAATATTGATGAGCTTTAATTGCGGGCACACAGACCGCAGAGCTACAGTGTGCCGGCCATTAAGAAAAATGAATATTCATTGCTCTCCACGCCCATGGGCGTGGGGAGCAAGGAATATTCATTATCTTTAGTAGCGTGCACTGCTAGGCTGCGGCAGGCGGCTGCTGTCTCCTGTGCCCCGCTGATCCCCCGCTGCTGCTCCCCCACACCCACCACCATGCGGCCATACATATAGTATTAGGACTATAAGACGCACCCCCCACTTTCCTCCAAAATTTTGGAGGAAAAAAGTGCGTCTTACAGTCCGAAAAATACAGGGTATGTCCTTATATTTAAATCTATTAAATCTATTGAATTACGAGAGGATGTTCCTTGCTTTTCTCATGACTATACACATTAAGGATTTGAAAAGAACGAATTGAACACAGCTAAGGCCTCACCTCCTTTACAAAAGATGTCTTTTTAAACTACAGTATTTAAGGGCAGTGAAATATCTGTTCATTCTAGTTATCATTTGCTTTTTTGCCCTCTGTTTTTTTCTTGTTAAAGAAAAGCAATGTGGACACTGACCTTTAAGAATATAGTAAGCCAGGCAAACCGCCTTTCATGATGTATGTGTTATATAACATCTTAAATTGCAGGGAATCAGTGTTACATGCCCAGAACTCAAAGCTGTTTGATTGTGTCAGCTATTTATATTTTCTAAAGGAGATCGTTCCTGTTATATAAACAAAAAGGTCAATGCCACAGTCCCATGTAATGAACTCAGTGCAACAGTCCTATGTAATAAATGAACTCAGTGCCACAGTATTGTGTAATCAATGAACTCTCACACAGTACTGTGTAACCAATGAACTCAGTGCCACAGTATTGTGTAACCAATGGACTCAGTGCCACAGTATTGTGTAACCAATGGACTCAGTGCCACAATATTGTGTAACCAATGAACCCAGTGCCAAAGTGCTGTGTAACCAATGAACTCTCACACAGTACTGTGTAACCAATGAGCTCAGTGCCACAGTACTGTGTAACCAATGAACTCAGTGCCACAGTATTGTGTAACCAATGGACTCAGTGCCACAATATTGTGTAACCAATGAACCCAGTGCCAAAGTGCTGTGTAACCAATGAACTCTCACACAGTACTGTGTAACCAATGAGCTCAGTGCCACAGTACTGTGTAACCAATGAGCTCAGTGCCACAGTACTGTGTAACCAATGAACTCAGTGCAACAGTATTGTGTAACCAATGAACCCAGTGCCAAAGTGCTGTGTGACCAATGAACTCTCACACAGTACTGTGTAACCAATGAGCTCAGTGCCACAGTACTGTGTAACCAATGAGCTCAGTGCCACAGTACTGTGTAACCAATGAACTCAGTGCCACAGTATTGTGTAACCAATGGACTCAGTGCCACAGTATTGTGTAACCAATGGACTCAGTGTCACAGTATTGTGTAACCAATGAATCAAGGGCCACAGTATTTTGTAACCAATGAACTCAGTGCCACAGTGCTGTGTAACCAATGAACTCTCACACAGTACTGTGTAACCAATGAGCTTAGTGCCACAGTACTGTGTAACCAATGAGCTCAGTGCCAGAGTACTGTGTAACCATTTAACTCAGCGCCACAGTGCTGTGTAACCAATGAACTCTCACACAGTACTGTGCAACCAATAAGCTTAGTGCCACAGTACTGTGTAACCAATGAGCTCAGTGCCACAGTACTGTGTAACCATTTAACTCAGTGCCACAGTACTGTGTAACTATTTAACTCAGTGCCAGAGTATTGTGTAACCAATGAACTCAGTGCCACAGTACTGTGTAACCAATGAACTCAGTGCCACAGTATTGAGTAACCAATGAACTCTCACACAGTACTGTGTAACCAATGAACTCAGTGCCACAGTACTGTGCAACCAATGAACTCAGTGCCACAGTATTGTGTAACCAATAAACTCAGTGTCACAGTACTGTGTAACCAATGAACTGAGTGCCACAGTACTGTGTAACCAATGAACTCAGTGCCACAGTATTGTGTAACCAATGAACTCAGTGCCACAGTACTGTGTAACCAATGAACTCAGTGCCACAGTACTGTGTAACCAATGAACTCAGTGCCATAGTATTGTGTAACCAATGAACTCAGTGCCACAGTACGGTGTAACCAATGAACTCAGTGCCACAGTATTGTGTAACCAATGGACTCAGTGCCACAGTATTGTGTAACCAATGAACCCAGTGCCAAAGTGCTGTGTAACCAATGAATTCCCACACAGTACTGTGTAACCAATGGGCTCAGTGCCACAGTACTGTGTAACCAATGAGCTTAGTGCCACAGTACTGTGTAACCAATGAGCTCAGTGCCACAGTACTGTGTAACCAATGAACTCAGTGCCACAGTATTGTGCAACCAATGGACTCAGTGCCACAGTATTGTGTAACCAATGAATCAAGGGCCACAGTATTTTGTAACCAATGAACTCAGTGCCACAGTGCTGTGTAACCAATGAACTCTCACACAGTACTGTGTAACCAATGAGCTTAGTGCCACAGTACTGTGTAACCAATGAGCTCAGTGCCACAGTACTGTGTAACCATTTAACTCAGTGCCACAGTACTGTGTAACCAATGAACTCTCACACAGTACTGTGTAATCAATGAGCTTAGTGCCACAGTACTGTGTAACCAATGAGCTCAGTGCCACAGTACTGTGTAACCATTTAACTCAGTGCCACAGTACTGTGTAACCAATGAACTTGGTGCCACAGTACTGTGTAACCAATGAACTCAGTGCCACAGTATTGAGTAACCAATGAACTCTCACACAGTACTGTGTAACCAATGAACTCAGTGCCACAGTATTGTGTAACCAATGAACTCAGTGCCACAGCATTGTGTAACCAATGAACTCAATGCCGCAGTATTGTGCAACCAATGAGCTCATTGCCACAGTACTGTGTAACCAATGAGCTCAGTGCCACAGTACTATGTAACCAATGAACTCAGTGCCACAGTATTGTGTAACCAATGGACTCAGTGCCACAGTATTGAGTAACCAATGAATCAAGGGCCACAGTATTTTGTAACCAATGAACTCAGTCCCACAGTGCTGTGTAACCAATGAACTCAGTCCCACAGTACTGTGTAACCAATGAGCTTAGTGCCACAGTACTGTGTAACCAATGAGCTCAGCGCCACAGTACTGTGCAACCATCTAACTCAGTGCCACAGTGCTGTGTAACCATCTAACTCAGTGCCACAGTCCTGTGTAACCAATAAACTCAGTGCCACAGTACTGTGTAACCAATGAGCTTAGTGCCACAGTACTGTGTAGCCAATGAGCTCAGTGCCACAGTACTGTGTAACCATTTAACTCAGTGCCACAGTACTGTGTAACCATTTAACTCAGTGCCACAGTATTGTGTAACCAATAAACTCAGTGCCACAGTACTGTGTAACCAATGAGCTTAGTGCCACAGTACTGTGTAGCCAAGGAGCTCAGTGCCACAGTACTGTGTAACCATTTAACTCAGTGCCACAGTACTGTGTAACCATTTAACTCAGTGCCACAGTATTGTGTAACCAATGAACTCAGTGCCACAGTATTGAGTGACCAATGAACTCTCACACAGTACTGTGTAACCAATGAACTCAGTGCCACAGTACAGTACTGTGTAACCAATGAACTCAGTGCCACAGTATTGTGTAACCAATGAACTCAGTGCCACAGTACTCTGTAACCAATAAACTCAGTGCCACTGTACTGTGTAACCAATGAACTCAGTGCCACAGTATTGTGTAACCAATGAACTCAGTGCCACAGTACTGTGTAACCAATGAACTCAGTGCCACTGTACTGTGTAACCAATGAACTCAGTGCCACAGTACTGTGTAACCAATGAACTCAGTGCCACAGTATTGTGTAACCAATTAACTCAGTGCCGCAGTACTGTGTAACCAATGAACTCAGTGCCACTGTACTGTGTAACCAATGAACTCAGTGCCACTGTACTGTGTAACCAATGAACTCAGTGCCACAGTATTGTGTAACCAATGAACTCAGTGCCACAGTACTGTGTAACCAATGAACTCAGTGCCACTGTACTGTGTAACCAATGAACTCAGTGCCACAGTACTGTGTAACCAATGAACTCAGTGCCACAGTACTCTGTAACCAATTAACTCAGTGCCGCAGTACTGTGTAACCAATGAGCTCAATGCCACAGTATTAAGTAACTAATGAACTCAGTGCCACAGTATTATGTAACCAATGAGCTCAGTGCCACAGCACTGTGTAACCAATGAACTTAGTGCCACAGTATTGTGTAATCAATGAACTCAGTGCCACAGTACTGTGTAACCAATGAGTTCAATGTCACAGTCCAATGTAACCAATTAGCTCAATGCCACAGTATTGTGTAACCAATAAACTCTGCCACAGTACCGTGTAACCAATGAAGTCAATGCCACAGTATTGTGTAACCAATTAGCTCAATGCCACAGTATTGTGTAACCAATAAACTCTGCCACAGTACCGTGTAACCAATGAAGTCAATGCCACAGTATTGTGTTACCAATGAGCTCAATGCCACAGTATAGTGTAACCAATGAACTCAGTGCCACAGTACTGTGTAACCAATGAACTCAGTGCCACAGTACTGTGTAACCAATGAACTCAGTGCCACAGTATAGTGTAACCAATGAACTCGGTGCCACAGTATTGTGTAACCAATGAACTCAGTGCCACAGTACTCTGTAACCAATGGAACTCAGTGCCACAGTATTGTGTAACCAATGAACTCAGTGCCACAGTATTGTGTAACCAATGAACTCAGTGCCACAGTATTGTGTAACTAATGAACTCAGCGCCACAGTATTGTGTAACCAATGAACTCAGTGCCACAGTACTCTGTAACCAATGAACTCAGTGCCACAGTATTGTGTAACCAATGAACTCAGTGCCACAGTATTGTGTAACCAATGAACTCAGTGCCACAGTACTCTGTAACCAATGAACTCAGTGCCACAGTATTGAGTAACCAATGAACTCAGTGCCACAGTATTGTGTAACAAATGAACTCAGTGCCACAGTATTGTGTAACTAATGAACTCAGCGCCACAGTATTGTGTAACCAATGAACTCAGTGCCACAGTACTCTGTAACCAATGAACTCAGTGCCACAGTATTGAGTAACCAATGAACTCAGTGCCACAGTATTGTGTAACCAATGAACTCAGTGCCACAGTATTGTGTAACCAATGAACTCAGTGCCACAGTATTGTGTAACCAATGAACTCAGTGCCACAGTATTGTGTAACCAATGAACTCAGTGCCACAGTACTCTGTAACCAATTAACTCAGTGCCGCAGTACTGTGTAACCAATGAGCTCAATGCCACAGTATTAAGTAACTAATGAACTCAGTGCCACAGTATTATGTAACCAATGAGCTCAGTGCCACAGCACTGTGTAACCAATGAACTCAGTGCCACAGTATTGTGTAATCAATGAACTCAGTGCCACAGTACTGTGCAACCAATGAGTTCAATGTCACAGTCCAATGTAACCAATTAGCTCAATGCCACAGTATTGTGTAACCAATAAACTCTGCCACAGTACCGTGTAACCAATGAAGTCAATGCCACAGTATTGTGTAACCAATTAGCTCAATGCCACAGTATTGTGTAACCAATAAACTCTGCCACAGTACCGTGTAACCAATGAAGTCAATGCCACAGTATTGTGTTACTAATGAGCTCAATGCAACAGTATAGTGTAACCAATGAACTCAGTGCCACAGTACTGTGTAACCAATGAACTCAGTGCCACTGTACTGTGTAACCAATGAACTCAGTGCCACAGTACTGTGTAACCAATGAACTCAGTGCCACAGTATTGTGTAACCAATTAACTCAGTGCCGCAGTACTGTGTAACCAATGAACTCAGTGCCACTGTACTGTGTAACCAATGAACTCAGTGCCACTGTACTGTGTAACCAATGAACTCAGTGCCACAGTATTGTGTAACCAATGAACTCAGTGCCACAGTACTGTGTAACCAATGAACTCAGTGCCACTGTACTGTGTAACCAATGAACTCAGTGCCACAGTACTGTGTAACCAATGAACTCAGTGCCACAGTACTCTGTAACCAATTAACTCAGTGCCGCAGTACTGTGTAACCAATGAGCTCAATGCCACAGTATTAAGTAACTAATGAACTCAGTGCCACAGTATTATGTAACCAATGAGCTCAGTGCCACAGCACTGTGTAACCAATGATCTCAGTGCCACAGTATTGTGTAATCAATGAACTCAGTGCCACAGTACTGTGCAACCAATGAGTTCAATGTCACAGTCCAATGTAACCAATTAGCTCAATGCCACAGTATTGTGTAACCAATAAACTCTGCCACAGTACCGTGTAACCAATGAAGTCAAAGCCACAGTACTGTGTAACCAATTAGCTCAATGCCACAGTATTGTGTAACCAATAAACTCTGCCACAGTACCGTGTAACCAATGAAGTCAATGCCACAGTATTGTGTTACTAATGAGCTCAATGCCACAGTATAGTGTAACCAATGAACTCAGTGCCACAGTACTCTGTAACCAATGGAACTCAGTGCCACAGTATTGTGTAACCAATGAACTCAGTGCCACAGTATTGTGTAACCAATGAACTCAGTGCCACAGTATTGTGTAACTAATGAACTCAGCGCCACAGTATTGTGTAACCAATGAACTCAGTGCCACAGTACTCTGTAACCAATGAACTCAGTGCCACAGTATTGTGTAACCAATGAACTCAGTGCCACAGTATTGTGTAACCAATGAACTCAGTGCCACAGTACTCTGTAACCAATGAACTCAGTGCCACAGTATTGAGTAACCAATGAACTCAGTGCCACAGTATTGTGTAACAAATGAACTCAGTGCCACAGTATTGTGTAACTAATGAACTCAGCGCCACAGTATTGTGTAACCAATGAACTCAGTGCCACAGTACTCTGTAACCAATGAACTCAGTGCCACAGTATTGAGTAACCAATGAACTCAGTGCCACAGTATTGTGTAACCAATGAACTCAGTGCCACAGTATTGTGTAACCAATGAACTCAGTGCCACAGTATTGTGTAACCAATGAACTCAGTGCCACAGTATTGTGTAACCAATGAACTCAGTGCCACAGTACTCTGTAACCAATTAACTCAGTGCCGCAGTACTGTGTAACCAATGAGCTCAATGCCACAGTATTAAGTAACTAATGAACTCAGTGCCACAGTATTATGTAACCAATGAGCTCAGTGCCACAGCACTGTGTAACCAATGAACTCAGTGCCACAGTATTGTGTAATCAATGAACTCAGTGCCACAGTACTGTGCAACCAATGAGTTCAATGTCACAGTCCAATGTAACCAATTAGCTCAATGCCACAGTATTGTGTAACCAATAAACTCTGCCACAGTACCGTGTAACCAATGAAGTCAATGCCACAGTATTGTGTAACCAATTAGCTCAATGCCACAGTATTGTGTAACCAATAAACTCTGCCACAGTACCGTGTAACCAATGAAGTCAATGCCACAGTATTGTGTTACTAATGAGCTCAATGCCACAGTATAGTGTAACCAATGAACTCAGTGCCACAGTACTGTGTAACCAATGAACTCAGTGCCACTGTACTGTGTAACCAATGAACTCAGTGCCACAGTACTGTGTAACCAATGAACTCAGTGCCACAGTATTGTGTAACCAATTAACTCAGTGCCGCAGTACTGTGTAACCAATGAACTCAGTGCCACTGTACTGTGTAACCAATGAACTCAGTGCCACTGTACTGTGTAACCAATGAACTCAGTGCCACAGTATTGTGTAACCAATGAACTCAGTGCCACAGTACTGTGTAACCAATGAACTCAGTGCCACTGTACTGTGTAACCAATGAACTCAGTGCCACAGTACTGTGTAACCAATGAACTCAGTGCCACAGTACTCTGTAACCAATTAACTCAGTGCCGCAGTACTGTGTAACCAATGAGCTCAGTGCCACAGTATTAAGTAACTAATGAACTCAGTGCCACAGTATTATGTAACCAATGAGCTCAGTGCCACAGCACTGTGTAACCAATGAACTCAGTGCCACAGTATTGTGTAATCAATGAACTCAGTGCCACAGTACTGTGCAACCAATGAGTTCAATGTCACAGTCCAATGTAACCAATTAGCTCAATGCCACAGTATTGTGTAACCAATAAACTCTGCCACAGTACCGTGTAACCAATGAAGTCAATGCCACAGTATTGTGTAACCAATTAGCTCAATGCCACAGTATTGTGTAACCAATAAACTCTGCCACAGTACCGTGTAACCAATGAAGTCAATGCCACAGTATTATGTTACTAATGAGCTCAATGCCACAGTATAGTGTAACCAATGAACTCAGTGCCACAGTACTGTGTAACCAATGAACTCAGTGCCACTGTACTGTGTAACCAATGAACTCAGTGCCACAGTACTGTGTAACCAATGAACTCAGTGCCACAGTATTGTGTAACCAATTAACTCAGTGCCGCAGTACTGTGTAACCAATGAACTCAGTGCCACTGTACTGTGTAACCAATGAACTCAGTGCCACTGTACTGTGTAACCAATGAACTCAGTGCCACAGTATTGTGTAACCAATGAACTCAGTGCCACAGTACTGTGTAACCAATGAACTCAGTGCCACTGTACTGTGTAACCAATGAACTCAGTGCCACAGTACTGTGTAACCAATGAACTCAGTGCCACAGTACTCTGTAACCAATTAACTCAGTGCCGCAGTACTGTGTAACCAATGAGCTCAATGCCACAGTATTAAGTAACTAATGAACTCAGTGCCACAGTATTATGTAACCAATGAGCTCAGTGCCACAGCACTGTGTAACCAATGAACTCAGTGCCACAGTATTGTGTAATCAATGAACTCAGTGCCACAGTACTGTGTAACCAATGAGTTCAATGTCACAGTCCAATGTAACCAATTAGCTCAATGCCACAGTATTGTGTAACCAATAAACTCTGCCACAGTACCGTGTAACCAATGAAGTCAATGCCACAGTATTGTGTAACCAATTAGCTCAATGCCACAGTATTGTGTAACCAATAAACTCTGCCACAGTACCGTGTAACCAATGAAGTCAATGCCACAGTATTGTGTTACCAATGAGCTAAATGCCACAGTATAGTGTAACCAATGAACTCAGTGCCACAGTACTGTGTAACCAATGAACTCAGTGCCACAGTACTGTGTAACCAATGAACTCAGTGCCACAGTATAGTGTAACCAATGAACTCGGTGCCACAGTATTGTGTAACCAATGAACTCAGTGCCACAGTACTCTGTAACCAATGGAACTCAGTGCCACAGTATTGTGTAACCAATGAACTCAGTGCCACAGTATTGTGTAACCAATGAACTCAGTGCCACAGTATTGTGTAACTAATGAACTCAGCGCCACAGTATTGTGTAACCAATGAACTCAGTGCCACAGTACTCTGTAACCAATGAACTCAGTGCCACAGTATTGTGTAACCAATGAACTCAGTGCCACAGTATTGTGTAACCAATGAACTCAGTGCCACAGTACTCTGTAACCAATGAACTCAGTGCCACAGTATTGAGTAACCAATGAACTCAGTGCCACAGTATTGTGTAACAAATGAACTCAGTGCCACAGTATTGTGTAACTAATGAACTCAGCGCCACCGTATTGTGTAACCAATGAACTCAGTGCCACAGTACTCTGTAACCAATGAACTCAGTGCCACAGTATTGAGTAACCAATGAACTCAGTGCCACAGTATTGTGTAACCAATGAACTCAGTGCCACAGTATTGTGTAACCAATGAACTCAGTGCCACAGTATTGTGTAACCAATGAACTCAGTGCCACAGTATTGTGTAACCAATGAACTCAGTGCCACAGTACTCTGTAACCAATTAACTCAGTGCCGCAGTACTGTGTAACCAATGAGCTCAATGCCACAGTATTAAGTAACTAATGAACTCAGTGCCACAGTATTATGTAACCAATGAGCTCAGTGCCACAGCACTGTGTAACCAATGAACTCAGTGCCACAGTATTGTGTAATCAATGAACTCAGTGCCACAGTACTGTGCAACCAATGAGTTCAATGTCACAGTCCAATGTAACCAATTAGCTCAATGCCACAGTATTGTGTAACCAATAAACTCTGCCACAGTACCGTGTAACCAATGAAGTCAATGCCACAGTATTGTGTAACCAATTAGCTCAATGCCACAGTATTGTGTAACCAATAAACTCTGCCACAGTACCGTGTAACCAATGAAGTCAATGCCACAGTATTGTGTTACTAATGAGCTCAATGCCACAGTATAGTGTAACCAATGAACTCAGTGCCACAGTACTGTGTAACCAATGAACTCAGTGCCACAGTACTGTGTAACCAATGAACTCAGTGCCACAGTATAGTGTAACCAATGAACTCGGTGCCACAGTATTGTGTAACCAATGAACTCAGTGCCACAGTACTCTGTAACCAATGAACTCAGTGCCACAGTATTGTGTAACCAATGAACTCAGTGCCACAGTATTGTGTAACCAATGAACTCAGTGCCACAGTATTGTGTAACCAATGAACTCAGTGCCACAGTATTGTGTAACTAATGAACTCAGCGCCACAGTATTGTGTAACCAATGAACTCAGTGCCACAGTATTGTGTAACAAATGAACTCAGTGCCACAGTATTGTGTAACTAATGAACTCAGTGCCACAGTACTCTGTAACCAATGAACTCAGTGCCGCAGTATTGTGTAACCAATGAACTCAGTGCCACTGCCACAGTATTGTGTAATCAATGAGCTCAATTACACCTAGACCGTAGCTATAATTGTCATAATTAGTCCATATATACACACTAGATGTCTCACAGATCTCAGTATCATATCACAGCATGAACTGGGCAATATTTCACGATATTTGTTTCTAGGAATGTTAGCACTGCTTCTGTACTAATGGAGCAAAGATTTTATGAGATATTAGCCATGTTATTAAGGGCTAATTCAGTTGTTCATTTTTTATGTGCATTTTCTGTCCGTATTTTTTTCGGAGAGAACACCTATCCTTTATAGTCTATGGTGCTTTCCACGTGTTCATGATATTTTGTTGACCATGTGACCATAAAAAAAATCAGAGGCATGTGGGCTTGTGATCGTAGTCACTCATCAAAATCATCCATATAAGACTATGGGTGAGCACAAATCATTGACAGCACACGGATGGAATCTGTGGACTGTCTGTACATATAGGGGTGTCTGGTACTTTTATATTGATGGAGTATCCATAGGATAAGTCATGAATACCAGATCGGTGGGGGAGCGTCACCAGGCACACCAGCCGATCAGCTGTTCTCGGTGCTGGCCGGATGTCCTTAATTAGCTGTACAGAGCTGTACCGCAACGCTCTGTCACCTGCATAGTGGCGGCAGCTGGGTACCGCATACCCACCCCTAGACGGCAGATGTGCAGTACCTGGCCGCGCCACTATGCAGTGCAGCTCCACAACTAAGCACATCTGGCCATCACCGGGAACAGCTGATCAGTAGTGGTACCGGGTGTGCACCTCTACCCATCTGATATTCATGATCTAACCAATGGGTTGTCCATCAATATTAAAGTACTGGTCAGTCCCAAGTTTTTTTTCTTTGGCATATGAGAAAATCACTGATGGCAAAATCGGACACACTTCCTAAACCTGATCCAGACATCTTTTTTTTTTCATGTTTGAGAAAATACAGATGTCTGAACGGTGGCCTAAGATTGTTCACTTTTTAATCCCTTTGGTTGACCCCATAACTACGTTGGATTGCCATCAAAGTCACAGAAAAAAAGCATTGTGGGAAACGTCCCATAAATCAAGTCGTGTCCTTTGTTGTACAACGACAATCCCTTTAAGCAAAGTTTGATATCAGAAATCTGTAGATTGGTCCTCACACGATCCCAGAGTGACACAACGTTCCGTAAAGTAGCGATAGAAAACCTCTCTACTCCGTCAGGCGCACTCTCATGGATGCAGCAATTATCAGATTGCACAGCGGCTTCCGAGCAATGCAGCGACTCGCTACAGAACCAATCGCTTATTGTCAGCAGTGTTCCCAAGAACTCAGGCAAATCATTTGTGAAATCAAACCCCCTCTGAAGCCCAGGACTGAAATGTACTCTCCGCAGGTGGAAACTCCACCAAACTATTATTGCAGAATTCCCAGCTTTGCTGTTTCCACATCACGCTCTATAGGTCTAAGGCTGAATTCACACATCCGTTTTGTTTTTTTTCTCGTATGTAGAAATATTGACCTTTTGAGGCCATTTTGCATGCGCACATAACCTAAATAGGATTTTCTGGTTACAGAAACCCTTGTACCCAGTTTGTTAAAAAAAAAAAAAAAGGCCAAACTGTCCTTCACTCACCCTCCCTCCTTGGCTTACAATGAATTTACAGAAAGGCCTGATCTTTGGCCACCTGATTTTTGTAAGTGAAATCATAAAAAAAATCCGTAATGTTTTTAAAGCAGTAAATCTTATTTTATTTTTATGAAAATGGCCCTTAACGAAGAAGTTGTATAAAACAGGGGCATAACCAATGCCCACCCCTCTCTGGCTCAGGCAGCGCAACTCGTGTGGTCCTACATGTTTCAGCTTACTTTCTGCAGCGATGGACCTATCCACCATGCGCATGTGACTGCTGCAGACAATCACTGGCCTTAGTAGTAGTGATAACACAGTTGGCACCAGACCACAAATGGTGACTGGTGGGGACCACCAGAGTAGTGGGGGGCAGTGGGCGATTAGAGGTGTGAGTGTTGGTGACTTTTCTTTTTTTTCCAATTCCATCTCTTCTTTGTATACAATATTCCAAAAATACCGACATTTTTTTAATGCAAATCATAATACATAAAAAAAAATCAGTAAATGTTAGTAAAAAGCTTCAAATTAAGGAGATTGATTTCATTTTACCGATTTTCAATACAATAAAGTTGGTGAGAACGGATCCTGCTAATGTAAAAATGTGTGTAAGCAGCGACCTGCCGGCAGCCAGTATTGCGCGGAGCGATCACGCCTGATACAACGGCTCCTCATGTAGCTGCAGAATCCTGGACAAAGCTTATCAGACTCTGCCACAAATTACTAAAGGGGGGAAGCTTTCTGCAGACCCAGCAGCTGGAGCGCTTGTAGCGTCTTGGGGTTTGAGGTTCTGCTAGTGCTGCGCTCACAGCGAGCGGGGGGGAACTTGTATCACTCCATATTACTGCGAATTGCAAGAAATATCTCTTTAAAAATACATTTTACAGAAATTTAGAATTTTCCCTGTCGTATTCTAAACACATGTTACTTTTTTGACACAGAGTTAATAATGCACTTTCAGCTGTACCACCAACACAATGATTTAGTGCGAGCGAATACATATTGTTCTGCCTTCCAGTGTGCATAAACATTTCTAGTTTACACAGTGGACATATAGTGTTCTTCACTATACAGAATAACTGGCCAAACCAGAAAACTAAGCAAAATAGATATATATGTGCAATAGACAAACCGACAGATAGACAGATAGATAATACAACCCCTGGCAAAAATTATGGAATCACCGTTCTCGGAGGATGTTCATTCAGTTGTTTAATGTTGCTGAAAAAAAGCAGATCACAGACAAAACTAAAGTCATTTCAAATGGCAACTTTAGGGCTTTAAGAAACACTAAAAGAAATCAAGATAAAAAATGTGGCACTCAGTAAGGGTAATTTTTTTCCGACCAAGCAGAGGGAAAAAAATTATGGAATCACTCAATTCTGAGGAAAAAATTATGGAATCACCCTGTAAATTTTCATTTCCAAAATCAACACCTGCATCAAATTAGATCTGCTTGTTAGTCTGCATCTAAAAAGGAGTGATCACACCTTGGAGAGCTGTTGCACCAAGTGGACTGACATGAATCATGGCTCCAACACGAGAGATGTCAATTGAAACAAAGGAGAGGATTATCAAACTCTTAAAAGAAGGTAAATCATCACACAATGTTGCAAAAGATGTTGGTTGTTCACAGCCAGCTGTGCCTAAAATCTGGACCAAATACAAACAACATGGGAAGGTTGTTAAAGGCAAACATACTGGTAGACCAAGGAAGACATCAAAGCGTCAAGACCGGAAACTTAAAGCAATATGTCTCTGTGAGGACCTGGCCCCTTACTAAATACTTTTCCAGCACTGAGCACCCATTTTCGTCAATCTTAATTTTGTGTTTTGTTAGAAATTTGCTTGCTGTGTTTTGTTAGCAATTTGTTTGCTCATCAGTTCAACCTCAGGTATCTATTCCATTCAGTGACCATATCTCCGAGACGTTGGGCCATTGTTCTCTCCGTCACCACAGTTAGTCTCACATGCAAACCCAGGGGATGGGTTCCACCTGAGAAAATATCTCCACTAAGGCACAATTAGCTGTGGGAGGGGTGAGCTCTTCTGCCGAATCAGGGGGCTGAACCCTGTGCAGGAGAAAGAGAAGATTCATTGCTAGTCAGACTGAGAGCTGGGTGGAATCACGGGCTGCGGTCATGATATCCATCATCCGAAGGAGCATATGCTGTGACTGCCAATATACCGGCGGGAGATACAAAAAAGCTGTGGGCCAACCAAAAGTTGGGGGACAGTGGGTATCATCTGGTAAGGGGCAGTGAAGCCATAAAGTTGCCATTTGAAATGACTTTAGTTTTGTGCCATGTCTGTGATCTGCTTTTTTTTTAACAACATTAAACAACTGAGTGAACATCCTCCAAGCCCAGTGATAACATAATTTATGAAAGGGGTTGTATATAGATAGATAGATAATATATAGACAGATAGATAGATAGATAGATAGATAGATAGATAGATAGATAGACAGATAGATAATATATAGATAGATAATAAACAGATAAGTAAATAGATAGATACTTTCAAATATAGAAGCGTCAATAGTTTATTTTTATCACACTTTTCCATCAAAACAGCAACAAGGTATCAGTTCTTCTCGATACCTGTGAACCGTTTTTGAAGGATCTCAGCAAGGAAGTTGTTCCAAACATCTTGGAGAACTGACCACAGATCTTCTGAGTATGAGGTTTATACAAATCCTTCTGTCTCTTCATGTGATCCCAGACAGACGGGATGATGTGAGATCAGGGCTCTGTGGGGGTCGGATCATCACTTCCAGAACTCCTTGTTCTTCTTTACCCTGAAGATATATCTTAATGACATTGGCTGGATGTTTGGGGTCTTTGTCCTGCTGCATAATAAATTTGCAGCCAAACTCCTCCCTGATTCTCATTATTGTGCCGCTTTACAGCCCTTCGCTGAATAAACTGCCTTGGGTTACAGCCAAATATTTCACATTTTGACTCTTGATTTAAGAGCACCTGCTGCTATTTTTTTTGTCTTCCTGGTTCTTAAGTTTTTGTGTATAGTTGAGTTGTTTGGCCTCGTTTCCATGTCGAAAGTATGTTGAAGACCACTATTGGTCAGACTTCTCTAAACTGTAGATGGTTGTAGCTGGGCCCCACTGGTTGCAGCCAGTTCTGGGCTGATGGCACTGCTGGACATCTTCTGATTTTGAAATAAGGTAAGCATGATGTGTCTTTTACTTGCTGCACTAAGTTTCCTTAGCTGATCCCTACGTCTACATTCCTCAACGTTGCTTATTTCTTGATTTCCTGAATGCTGAGACATACTGGCAGATTCATCATGCAATGCTATCAGGCAGGCGTATGATTGGTTCCAAATTTATTCTGCAGCAAGAGAACGACCCCAAACATACTGTACAGCCAATGTCAATAAGAGCCATCTTCGGCATACAGAAAAACAAGGAGTCCTGGAAGTGATAATATGGCCACCATAGACCTGAACATACAGAAGGATCTGCACAAGCCTCATACACGGAAGATCTGGGGTCAGTTCTCAAAGATGTTTGGAACAACCTCCCTGTTGAGATTTTTCAAAAAAATTGTGTGCAACTGTACCTAGAAGAATTGATGCTGTTATGAGGGAAGTTACACCAAATATTAATTTGTTTTCAATTTCTTTTAGGTTCATTCTAATTTCAGTTTTTACAAATGATTTATATTTAATTTAATTGATCAATTGATATTTTTTCTGCCATTCTGAGTGACGTACTTTCAGATCAAACAATGTAGAGTAATTTTTGTCTGGAAATTGAGTAGCAAAACACTCCCGTATTTCTGTGAATGAGCCTGCTATAACAATATGGCTTGCTGATAGTACTTAGGGCAAGAAAAGAGAGGAGAGCGCTTCATGGTGTTGATGTCAATAAAGTGGTGAAAGAAAGATAAATTGTCACCTTAACTTGTTATGCTGGTCGGATAATATCTATATAAACCTTTAGGCTAAGTGCACATGATGCAGAAATGCTGTGCGCCCAGTCTCTTGTACAGCTCGCGGTGGTGTGAAAGGACTTTTCGTGACGTAATTTAGTCATGTGACAGGTCACGCGACTGCCGACATCAGCAGTCACGTGACCTGTCACATGACTTAATGATGTCATGGAAGGTCCTTTTAGACCATCGCGAGCTGCCGGGGAGCCAGGACGCATCGCTGAGGAGACCGGGGGCCATCAGAAGGTGAGTATAATGTTTATTTTTTATTTTAAATTCTTTTTTTTACAGATACTATGGTACCCGGGTCTGGAGGAGAGTCTCCTCTTCTCCAGACCCGGGTACCATCCGCACATTGAATCGCTTAATATCTGCAAACGCTTGAAAAATGCATAGTGGCACGCAGCCTAAAGCAGAGTCTGGCTGGCAAATTTTGGCCTAGGGGGCAAGCATACAGCAATGCCCCATGAGCAGCGGCACAGCCTCACTGCGCAGGCGCAGGACCAGCGGCCGGACATGTAGAAATGCGCTTGCGCCTCACAACATCAGCGCTCGACGGGAGCAATATTCAAATACATGGGCGGCGCCAGTAGTGAGTGAATGCTGCGCCGCCCCTGACTGAATGCTGCGCCGCCCCTGACTGAAAACGAGCAGAGAAAGAGGACTTGAACCCTATCCCCACCTATTGGAAATAGAAATCCTAAAAGTTAATATCGACCCTTTAACGAGCCTTGCCACATGAATTAGGATAATAACTAAAACAAGACACACCATTTGCAGACACGTGTTTCAGAGTGTTTGCCATCCCTCAGTACAAAGCAGGAAATCTGGTTTGGCTGGGTGAGAGGCCTCTGACAATGGGTCTAAGAGAGAACATTTCTCCTTGCGGAGAGAGTCGAGACAGCATAAGAAGACTTATATGCCATGCAATGCTTTTCTGGGAAATTAAAGGTACAAATGTCCTATTCAAAGAGGAAGGGGGACTTGAACTCTAGTATTATCTATTAGATTCCTATAAGTCTCTTTGTGCCGGCTCAGCACTCTATATGGTACACACCTGTCTTGGATCCACTAGACCAGGGGTCGGGAGCCTAAGGCTCGCGAGCTGGATGTGGCTCTTTTGATGGCTGCGTCTTGCTCACAGAAAAATGTTTAATAAAAAAATAATAACGCTTAAAATATAAAACATTCTGTCCCTCACGAACGGGAACAGAATCATTAAGCGCAGACCGGAAGCGAGCTCACCAGCAGGTATAGGGAGCTCCCGCGCTGTCAGCCATCATTCTCCTCACTCCAGCGTAGCAGCAACTGAGCTCCGCTCGCTCAAGCGCCGCTCTAGCTGTCAGGAGAGCAGGCGCCTTATATTCCGGGTGACAGCTTCCTGTGGTGCGGATCGGAAGCGGCGGCGCCATTTTAAACTCCACTGGCGGGAATCAGCAGCCGCATCAGTCAGAGAGCGCCTGAATACAGGTAACGCTTTTACTTCATACCACCTACGTTTCTGGTAACCAGTCAATTAGGGGGACGCCAGTTACCCCTTATATACACAGTACTGCGGGGGTACAGTTTGCCCTTCCCCTTAAGAGCAAAGACTCCATCTCTGTTCCCTACATGGAATCAGCCAGGGACACCTCCAGCATATGTGTCACCAGTATGAGGCAGTAGGCTAAGTAACACTAGTCTAAGAGCTGCCACCTACCAGCATAAAACATTCTCATGTATTTCATCACTTCATTTCCTACCACTCATGGTCATGGTTGTGGGTGGCTGGAGCCAATCACAGCTGTCCTCCGGGACAACACCAAATTTTTATCATGTTTAATGGTTGAAAGCCTCAACGCCTGCATGAAGCTCAACCTCACCACGTATCAACCAGACTACTAAGCCATCAGCAAAACCGTGCAGCACCAGAAGTCACATTAATGGTAAGAAGTACTTTATTCGTCATTGGTTAGCAACAGAATAACAACGTTATTAAAAAGAATTCAGAGACTTATTGTACTTTAAAAGTGTTGGTCTTACATAAAATGCACACATTTACTTGTATTTAGTTTTAAACATATTGTATGGCTCTCACGGAATTACATTTTAAAATATGTGGCGTTCATGGCTCTCTCAGCCAAAAAGGTTCCCGACTCCTGCACTAGACTTTCTTGTGTCCTACGTCGGGTTTACATGTGTCATGGTATTAAAATTTTCTAGTATGACTTCAAGTTTATTTGTCCATAGTTTCCGTCCATAATCTCCAAGGCGCCTGTGGTTTCCAGTCCCTGAGTTACATGTCTGCGGCTGTGAACTAGCTAGATTCTCTTGTACGTCTCCTATCTGCCTGCAGCTTCCATGGTTTTCAAACTTTCTAAATACTCTGGAATTCTGTCTGCTACCTGTTCTTGTTTTTTTAGAACCTCTGCTGCATGTCTGGCGGTTCCAAGGATGTCTCCTAGCCGCCTGCGGCTTCCACGGTATTTGGACTTTCATCTTACTCTAAAGTTATGTCTGCAGCCTAATTGCGGTCTCCATGACACCTCGTGTCTGCCTGCGGCTTCTAGTCCTTAGGTGTCTAATCTGACTGCAGTGTTCAGTAACTGTGCAATCAGTCTGCGGTCTTCAGTAACTCTGCAATCTGTCTGAGGTCTTCAGTAACTCTGCAATCTGCATGCAGTCTTCAGAAACTCTGCAGTCTGTTTGCGGTCTTCAGTAACTCTGCAGTCTGTCTGCGGTCTTCAGTAACTCTGCAGTCTGTCTGAGGTCTTCAGTAACTCTGCAATCTGCCTGAAGTCTTCAGTAACTCTGCTGTCTGCCTACGGTCTTCAGTAACTCTGCAATCTGCATGCAGTCTTTAGAAACTCTGCAGTCTGTCTGCGGTCTTCAGTAACTCTGCTGTCTGCCTGCGGTCTTCAGTAACTCTGCTGTCTGCCTGCGGTCTTCAGTAACTCTGCTGTCTGCCTGCGGTCTTCAGTAACTCTGCTGTCTGCCTACGGTCTTCAGTAACTCTGCTGTCTGCCTGTGGTCTTCAGTAACTATGCTGTCTGCCTACGGTCTTCAGTAACTCTGCAATCTGCATGCAGTCTTCAGAAACTCTGCAGTCTGTCTGCGGTCTTCAGTAACTCTGCTGTCTGCCTGTGGTCTTCAGTAACTCTGCTATCTGCCTACGGTCTTCAGTAACTCTGCTGTCTGCCTGTGGTCTTCAGTAACTCTGCTGTCTGCCTGCGGTCTTCAGTAACTCTGCTGTCTGCCTACAGTCTTCAGTAACTCTGCTGTCTGCCTACAGTCTTCAGTAACTCTGCTGTCTGCCTGTGGTCTTCAGTAACTCTGCTGTCTGCCTACGGTCTTCAGTAACTCTGCTGTCTGCCTACGGTCTTCAGTAACTCTACTGTCTGTCTTAGGTCTTCAGTAACTCTGGTGTCTGTCTGCAGTCTTCAGTAACTCTGCTGTCTGCTTACGGTCTTCAGTAACTCTACTGTCTTTCTGAGGTCTTCAGTAACTCTGCTGTCTGCCTACGGTCTTCAGTAACTCTGCTGTCTGCCTACGATCTTCAGTAACTCTCTGCTGTCAGCCTGCGGTCTTCAGTAACTCTGCTGTCTGCTTAGGGTCTTCAGTAACTCTGCTGTCTGCCTACGGTCTTCAGTAACTCTGCTGTCTGTCTGCGGTCTTCAGTAACTCTGCTGTCTGTCTGCGGTCTTCAGTAACTATGCTGTCTGCCTGTGGTCTTCAGTAACTCTGCTGTCTGCTTATTGTCTTCAGTAACTCGGCTGTCTGCGGTCTTCAGTAATTCTGCTGTCTGCCTGCGGTCTTCAGTAACTCTGCTGTCTGCCTGCGGTCTTCAGTAACTCTGCAGTCTGCCTGCGGTCTTCAGTAACTCTGCTGTCTGCCTGCGGTCTTCAGTAACTCTGCTGTCTGCGGTCTTCAGTAACTCTGCTGTCTGTCTGCGATCTTCAGTAACTCTGCTGTCTGCCTGCGGTCTTCAGTAACTCTGCTGTCTGCGGTCTTCAGTAACTCTGCTGTCTGCCTGCGGTCTTCAGTAACTCTGCTGTCTGCGGTCTTCAGTAATTCTGCTGTCTGCCTGCGGTCTTCAGTAACTCTGCTGTCTGCCTGCGGTCTTCAGTAACTCTGCTGTCTGTCTGCGATCTTCAGTAACTCTGCTGTCTGTCTGCGGTCTTCAGTAACTCTGCTGTCTGCCTGCGGTCTTCAGTAACTCTGCTGTCTGCGGTCTTCAGTAATTCTGCTGTCTGCCTGCGGTCTTCAGTAACTCTGCTGTCTGCCTGCGATCTTCAGTAACTCTGCTGTCTGCGGTCTTCAGTAATTCTGCTGTCTGCCTGCGGTCTTCAGTAACTCTGCTGTCTGCGGTCTTCAGTAACTCTGCTATCTGCCTGCGGTCTTCAGTAACTCTGCTGTCTGCGGTCTTCAGTAATTCTGCTGTCTGCCTGCGGTCTTCAGTAACTCTGCTGTCTGCGGTCTTCAGTAACTCTGCTGTCTGCGGTCTTCAGTAACTCTGCTGTCTGCCTGCGGTCTTCAGTAACTCTGCTGTCTGCGGTCTTCAGTAACTCTGCTGTCTGCCTGCGGTCTTCAGTAACTCTGCTGTCTGCGGTCTTCAGTAGTTCTGCTGTCTGCCTGCGGTCTTCAGTAACTCTGCTGTCTGCCTACGGTCTTCAGTAACTCTACTGTCTGTCTTAGGTCTTCAGTAACTCTGCTGTCTGTCTGCAGTCTTCATTAACTCTGCTGTCTGCTTACGGTTTTCAGTAACTCTACTGTCTTTCTGAGGTCTTCAGTAACTCTGCTGTCTGTCTGCGGTCTTCAGTAACTCTGCTGTCTGTCTGCAGTCTTCAGTAACTCTGCTGTCTGCCTACGGTCTTCAGTAACTCTGCAATCTGCATGCAGTCTTTAGAAACTCTGCAGTCTGTCTGCGGTCTTCAGTAACTCTGCTGTCTGCCTGCGGTCTTCAGTAACTCTGCTGTCTGCCTGCGGTCTTCAGTAACTCTGCTGTCTGCCTGCGGTCTTCAGTAACTCTGCTGTCTGCCTACGGTCTTCAGTAACTCTGCTGTCTGCCTGTGGTCTTCAGTAACTATGCTGTCTGCCTACGGTCTTCAGTAACTCTGCAATCTGCATGCAGTCTTCAGAAACTCTGCAGTCTGTCTGCGGTCTTCAGTAACTCTGCTGTCTGCCTGTGGTCTTCAGTAACTCTGCTATCTGCCTACGGTCTTCAGTAACTCTGCTGTGTGCCTGTGGTCTTCAGTAACTCTGCTGTCTGCCTGCGGTCTTCAGTAACTCTGCTGTCTGCCTACAGTCTTCAGTAACTCTGCTGTCTGCCTACAGTCTTCAGTAACTCTGCTGTCTGCCTGTGGTCTTCAGTAACTCTGCTGTCTGCCTACGGTCTTCAGTAACTCTGCTGTCTGCCTACGGTCTTCAGTAACTCTACTGTCTGTCTTAGGTCTTCAGTAACTCTGCTGTCTGTCTGCAGTCTTCAGTAACTCTGCTGTCTGCTTACGGTCTTCAGTAACTCTACTGTCTTTCTGAGGTCTTCAGTAACTCTGCTGTCTGTCTGCGGTCTTCAGTAACTCTGCTGTCTGCCTACGGTCTTCAGTAACTCTGCTGTCTGCCTACGATCTTCAGTAACTCTCTGCTGTCAGCCTGCGGTCTTCAGTAACTCTGCTGTCTGCTTAGGGTCTTCAGTAACTCTGCTGTCTGCCTACGGTCTTCAGTAACTCTGCTGTCTGTCTGCGGTCTTCAGTAACTCTGCTGTCTGTCTGCGGTCTTCAGTAACTATGCTGTCTGCCTGTGGTCTTCAGTAATTCTGCTGTCTGCTTATTGTCTTCAGAAACTCGGCTGTCTGCGGTCTTCAGTAATTCTGCTGTCTGCCTGCGGTCTTCAGTAACTCTGCTGTCTGCCTGCGGTCTTCAGTAACTCTGCAGTCTGCCTGCGGTCTTCAGTAACTCTGCTGTCTGCCTGCGGTCTTCAGTAACTCTGCTGTCTGCGGTCTTCAGTAACTCTGCTGTCTGTCTGCGATCTTCAGTAACTCTGCTGTCTGCCTGCGGTCTTCAGTAACTCTGCTGTCTGCGGTCTTCAGTAACTCTGCTGTCTGCCTGCGGTCTTCAGTAACTCTGCTGTCTGCGGTCTTCAGTAATTCTGCTGTCTGCCTGCGGTCTTCAGTAACTCTGCTGTCTGCCTGCGGTCTTCAGTAACTCTGCTGTCTGTCTGCGATCTTCAGTAACTCTGCTGTCTGTCTGCGGTCTTCAGTAACTCTGCTGTCTGCCTGCGGTCTTCAGTAACTCTGCTGTCTGCGGTCTTCAGTAATTCTGCTGTCTGCCTGCGGTCTTCAGTAACTCTGCTGTCTGCCTGCGATCTTCAGTAACTCTGCTGTCTGCGGTCTTCAGTAATTCTGCTGTCTGCCTGCGGTCTTCAGTAACTCTGCTGTCTGCGGTCTTCAGTAACTCTGCTGTCTGCCTGCGGTCTTCGGTAACTCTGCTGTCTGCGGTCTTCAGTAATTCTGCTGTCTGCCTGCGGTCTTCAGTAACTCTGCTGTCTGCGGTCTTCAGTAACTCTGCTGTCTGCGGTCTTCAGTAACTCTGCTGTCTGCCTGCGGTCTTCAGTAACTCTGCTGTCTGCGGTCTTCAGTAACTCTGCTGTCTGCCTGCGGTCTTCAGTAACTCTGCTGTCTGCGGTCTTCAGTAGTTCTGCTGTCTGCCTGCGGTCTTCAGTAACTCTGCTGTCTGCCTACGGTCTTCAGTAACTCTACTGTCTGTCTTAGGTCTTCAGTAACTCTGCTGTCTGTCTGCAGTCTTCAGTAACTCTGCTGTCTGCTTACGGTCTTCAGTAACTCTACTGTCTTTCTGAGGTCTTCAGTAACTCTGCTGTCTGTCTGCGGTCTTCAGTAACTCTGCTGTCTGCCTACGGTCTTCAGTAACTCTGCTGTCTGCCTACGATCTTCAGTAACTCTCTGCTGTCAGCCTGCGGTCTTCAGTAACTCTGCTGTCTGCTTATGGTCTTCAGTAACTCTGCTGTCTGCCTACGGTCTTCAGTAACTCTGCTGTCTGTCTGCGGTCTTCAGTAACTCTGCTGTCTGTCTGCGGTCTTCAGTAACTATGCTGTCTGCCTGTGGTCTTCAGTAACTGCTGTCTGCTTATTGTCTTCAGTAACTCGGCTGTCTGCGGTCTTCAGTAATTCTGCTGTCTGCCTGCGGTCTTCAGTAACTCTGCTGTCTGCCTGCGGTCTTCAGTAACTCTGCAGTCTGCCTGCGGTCTTCAGTAACTCTGCTGTCTGCCTGCGGTCTTCAGTAACTCTGCTGTCTGCGGTCTTCAGTAACTCTGCTGTCTGTCTGTGATCTTCAGTAACTCTGCTGTCTGCCTGCGGTCTTCAGTAACTCTGCTGTCTGCGGTCTTCAGTAACTCTGCTGTCTGCATGCGGTCTTCAGTAACTCTGCTGTCTGCGGTCTTCAGTAATTCTGCTGTCTGCCTGCGGTCTTCAGTAACTCTGCTGTCTGCCTGCGGTCTTCAGTAACTCTGCTGTCTGTCTGCGATCTTCAGTAACTCTGCTGTCTGTCTGCGGTCTTCAGTAACTCTGCTGTCTGCCTGCGGTCTTCAGTAACTCTGCTGTCTGCGGTCTTCAGTAATTCTGCTGTCTGCCTGCGGTCTTCAGTAACTCTGCTGTCTGCCTGCGATCTTCAGTAACGCTGCTGTCTGCGGTCTTCAGTAATTCTGCTGTCTGCCTGCGGTCTTCAGTAACTCTGCTGTCTGCGGTCTTCAGTAACTCTGCTGTCTGCCTGCGGTCTTCAGTAACTCTGCTGTCTGCGGTCTTCAGTAACTCTGCTGTCTGCGGTCTTCAGTAACTCTGCTGTCTGCGGTCTTCAGTAATTCTGCTGTCTGCCTGCGGTCTTCAGTAACTCTGCTGTCTGCGGTCTTCAGTAACTCTGCTGTCTGCGGTCTTCAGTAACTCTGCTGTCTGCCTGCGGTCTTCAGTAACTCTGCTGTCTGCCTGCGGTCTTCAGTAACTCTGCTGTCTGCGGTCTTCAGTAATTCTGCTGTCTGCCTGCGGTCTTCAGTAACTCTGCTGTCTGCGGTCTTCAGTAACTCTGCTGTCTGTCTGCGGTCTTCAGTAACTCTGCTGTCTGTCTGCGGTCTTCAGTAACTCTGCTGTCTGCGGTCTTCAGTAACTCTGCTGTCTGTCTGCGGTCTTCAGTAACTCTGCTGTCTGTCTGCGATCTTCAGTAACTCTGCTGTCTGTCTGCGGTCTTCAGTAACTCTGCTGTCTGCCTGCGGTCTTCAGTAACTCTGCTGTCTGCCTGCAGTCTTCAGTAACTCTGTAATGGTCCCCTGTCTGCTATCTGTGTCCTGCGTGCCTCACCCGCTTGCTGTACCGACGCCCGTGGCTCGTATGCCCACCCAGACCTTAGGTTTAGAGGATCCACCTCACATAGTGAGCCGACTTGTAACACTACACAAGACGAAACGTTCCCCCTTTGCCAGGGAAGCCCACCACTTCACTAGCAGGGATGGACCCGATAAT
This sequence comes from Phyllobates terribilis, assembly GCF_046119375.1. NCBI lineage: Eukaryota > Metazoa > Chordata > Amphibia > Anura > Dendrobatidae > Phyllobates > Phyllobates terribilis. The sequence continues at coordinate 209,752,373 of NW_027362767.1, read as the reverse complement.
CCTCAGTCATTTCTTACACTGCTCTGATAAAATGGGCAATAAAGATCTGGCTATTTTCTGTTATTAACCCTATATATTTACCATAGGAAAAGTTCAAAATCCATATAATTGACTACACTCCTGCACGTATTTCTATGGCACGCGCATTTTTCAGGTATGATTTTTTTTTAAATAATTTTTGCAATGCATTAGTATCGCACAGGGTTTTTACAGTCATAATAGCTTTCAAAGACTGTAGATGATTCTTGTCATAACCCAAATGTTGCTATGACTATTATAATTTAAAGGGAATCTGACACCAGGTTTTTAATACCCTATCTGAGAGCATCATGATGTAGAGACAGAGACCCTGATTCCAGCGATGTGTCACTTACTGGGCTGCTTGCTGTCATTTTGATAAAATCCCTGTTTTCTCTGCTGCAGATCTAGCAGTTCTCTGAATGCCGAGCCCTGTATAATCCCGCCCACACGTCTGATTGGCTGCTTTCTGTGTACACTGTGCATAGCCAAAAAGCTGCCAATCAGTGGTGGGGGCGGGTTTGGACTACATGGCAGCAGGTTTACTAGTCCTCTGGTGATACGCTCCTGCTGATAAAACTGTGATTTTATCAAAACTACAACTAGCAGCCCAGTAAGTAACACATGGTTAGAATCAGTGTCTCTGCCTCTGCCTGGTGACAGATTCCCTTTAATTGCCTTTAGTCGTACATATGATTAGACCTTTATTAAAACATTTGCAGAGCACATACAAACTAACTACAGTATTTGTTACAGCCCACTATAGGTAGGAATCTAGAAGAGAGGAAAGGACTACTCTTATCAGAGACATTAAATGATCTTTTTCTAACCAGTCTTTAGCGCTCTTGATCATAGGTTAGAATCTTGTTTGATAAGTGATCCCTTTCTGAGCTGGCAATTCTGGCCAGTAATAGAAAATGAGATTGTGTACAAGGATGGATAGTCATGACTTGTGGTAAGCCACATATCGACATGGTCAGACTACGCAGCAGTGCAGAGATACATTACCGTTCAAAAGTTTGGGGTCGTTTAGAAATTTCATTATTTTTGAAAGAAAAGCACATTTTTTTTCAATGAAGCTGACATTAAATGAATCAGAAATACACTCTATACATTGTTAATATGGTAAATGACTATTCTAGCTACAAAAGTCTTGTTTTTATTGCAATATCTACATAGGTGTATAGAGGCCCATTTCCAACAACCACCGCTCCAGTGTTTTAATGGTACATTGTGCTTGCTAACTGTGTAAGAAGGCTAATGGATGTTTAGAAAACCCTAGAAAACCCTTGCACAAGTATGTTAGCCCAGCTGAAAGCGGTTTGGCTGATTTGAGACGCTATAAAATTGACCTTCCTTTGAGCTAGTTGAGAATCTGGAGCATTACATTTGTTTGTTCTATGAAACTCTCAAAATGGCCAGAAAAAGAGAACTTTCATGTGAAACTCGACAGTCTATTCTTGTTCTTAGAAATGAAGGCTATTCCATGAGAGAAATTGCCAAGAAACTGAAGATTTCCTACAACGGTGTGTACTACTCCCTTCAGAGGAGAGCACAAACAGGCTCTAACCAGAGTAGAAAGAGAAGTGGGAGGCCCCGCTGCACAACTGAGCAACAAGACAAGGACATTAGAGTCTCTAGTGTGAGAAATCGACGCCTCACAGCTCCTCAACTGGCAACTTCATTAAATAGTACACGCAAAACGCCAGTGTCAACGTCTACAGTGAAGAGGCGACTCCGGGATGCTGGCCTCCAGGGAAAAGTGACAAAAAAAAGCCATATCTGAGACTGGCTAATAAAAGGAAAAGATTAATATGAGCAAAAGATTACGGACATTGGACAGAGGAAGATTGGAAAAAAGTTTTATGGACAGACTAATCAAAGTTTGAGGTGTTTGGATCACACACAAGAACATTTGTGAGACGCAGAACAACTGAAAGATGCTGGAAGAGTGTCTGACGCCATCTGTCAAGCATGGTGGAGGTAATGTGATGGTCTAGGGTTGCTTTGGTGCTGGTAAAGTGGGAGATTTGTACAAGGTAAATGGGATTTTGAATAAGGAAGGCTATCACTCCATTTTGCAATGCTATGCCATACCCTGTGGACAGCGCTTGATTGGATCCAATTTCATCCTACAACAGGACAATGACACAAAGCACACCTCCAAATTATGTATGAACTATTTAGGGAAGAAGCAGGCAGCTGGTATTCTATCTGTAATGGAGTGGCCAGCGCAGTCACCAGATCTCAACCCCATTGAGCTGTTGTGGGAGCAGCTTGACCGTAAAGTGCGCAAAAAGTGCCCATCAAGCCAATCCAACTTGTGGAGGGGCTTCAGGAAGCATGGGGGGAAATTTCTCAAGATTACCTCAGCAAATTAACAGCTAGAATGCCAAAGGTCTGCAATGCTGTAACTGCTGCAAATGGAGCATTCTGTGACGAAAGCAAAGTTTGAAGGAGAAAATTATTCTTTCTAATAAAAATCATTATTTCTAACCTTGTCAATGTCTGGACTATATGTTCTATTCATTTTGCAACTCATTTGATAAATAAAAGTATGAGTTTTCAAGGAAAACACAAAATTGTCTGGGTGACGACAAACTTTTGAACGGTAGTGTACATAGAGAAGCCAGTGGTGTAGATATACTTTGGTGACTGCTACAAGGAGATGAATGTTCTACATCTTTATTTGGGCAGATCAGTAGTGTCATGCTGTCACACTGTTGATAGCTCTCTGAATTGCATGGCCGCCTTGAAGAGGTTGTCCACTACTTATACATTGATAACTTATCCTTAGAATAGGTAATCAATGTCTAATTGGCCGGCGTCCGACACCCGTCTCTCCCGCCGATCAGCTGTTATCAGTGAAGGCAGCCGAAAAAACGTATTTGCGGAACTTGGCCATCTACTTCTAGTGGACGGGGCTTGTAACTGCACATCCATGCTCTATTGATTTGCATAGGAGGCGGATGTGCAGTACCAAGCCTCGGCCACTACAAGTAGACGGAGCAGCTCGGAAAGTGAGTACTTCCAGCCGGCAGCCACTGCCGCCACTGATAACAGCTGATCAGTGGGGGTGCCGGATCCCAGCCAATCAGACATTGATTACCTATTCTAAGGATAAGTCATCAATGTATAAGTAGTGGACAACCTCTTCAAGGCGGCCATGCAATTCAGAGAGCTGGCGACAGTGCTTTCTCTCCCGGTCCCCTTATAGATGGCAGAATTTCCCGACATTATCCAACAGGACAGAGATGGGAGGGATCCATGCACATTACACGGTTGGTTGGTCAAATTCAAGGGATTGGGACAACTTTGCTCTAAGTTTTATGGACACATATTGAGCAAAAACAGAGCAAGGGAGGTAAACACAAATAAAATCGGCATACAGTGTGATGAAGCAGGACACGTGGTCAAGCAGAGTCAGCAACAAAGACTATAAATGTAGCAGGAACTGAGGGCCTAAAAATTAGGCAGCAGCCGGATCAGGTGCACTTAACACTGGAACAAACAGAAAGACAACCTCTTATATGGAGGCAAGAAGATTGCTGGGAATCAAGGACAAGTGAGCGCCATCACAGCAAATAACAAAGAAGGGGAAACTAAGACTAAGCCCAGGTCATATAAAACAAGAACTAGTTCCATGTGCTAATCCATGCTGGGTTAAAGTGGTAACCCATCAAACGCCTCTGACGTCACCACCCAGGGCCTTTTAAGGCTGCCTCAGACAGTCATGTGCTGTCTTGAGTATTGAGATTGCATTGCTCCCAGCAACCAAGTACTTGTCAGGAGTTTCTTCACCTTTCACTTGTCTCAAGTTCCAGCCAGGTTTCTAATCATCCACTGCTGCTCCTGAGTTTCATTCAACTACCAACCTTTATTTTCAAGCTCAGTCAACACCTTTACAAGCAAGAAGCAGTTGCTATTTCATCACTGCTTTCCTCCTATTAACTATTTGCTTGCTGCTTTTTCAGATTGTTTATTCATTTGCTGTTCCCGTGGGTGTCCTCACATGTGACTCTGCTTCCACAGGTGCTTCCTGCTCCACTTATGTGTCTGCGATCTTACATACTCCACTATCCTTGCTTTCGCTGATGCACAAGCGATCTAGCAAGACTCACTCTGCGGTACTGTCCCCTCCGGTTCATGCTGCTCCTTACATTAGGCCTTTCCACTAGTCTGCCTCATACTGCACTGCTGCATCTGCTTGTAGCAGTCATTTAGCCTTAGGAGGGCGTGGCCGGTCTTTGCAGAAATTTAACCCTGCTGGGTCCTGCAGAGATTAGGTTCCCTGGCCTATTCCTCAGGTCCTTTTATTAGGCAGCATCGCCTACTACTCCCTACCCAAACGTTGGTTCCTGCTCTGATAGCACACGTTTATGCATTCTTCTGTATTCCGCTTCCCGTTAAGGACCTGGCCTGTTTACCTGACCACTCTGCTCCTGATCTTGGCTATGTTTATTGATCCCATGCTGCCTGCCCTATATTGAACCGCCTGACTACGCCTCCGAGTCGCCCCTCTGTACCGCCTACACGCGCCTCTGACCTTCCATTCAGCTGCTACAGGCCCGATGACTGCCTTGGAGTGGCACCTGCTGACTACCTGTGGCAAAGCCATCAGAGGCTCTAGCGAATTCCCGGTAGTCACTTAGTTACGCCCCTCCAAGGTAAGCCCGGCCTGTGGCGCAGTGAGTCCATACCCACCAGTATTACACTGACTTCTTCAGACACTGCTGAGCAAGCCCCAATTAGGACACAAACAAAACTGTCTTTAACATCAAGACACATCCAGTCTGGTCAGCTTCCCCCAGCAGACTGACTTAGATGAACACCTAGCCTGGTTATATGCACAGCCATCCAGGTGCACTAATCAAAGCCTGCAGAGCTAGGATTTCACCCTAGGCTACCTGCCATTACTACACTACTTAAATGACTAACTGTACATACATCTAGTATACATTGGCCCAGATAAATAAGACATTGAGACGTTTTTTCCACATAAATAGAATTCTTCTTAGAAAACTGATTCTTATGTAACCCTTTCCTTTTTTGCTTTATCAGACAATTTAGATTGTAAAAGGTTTGGCAGATGTAATAAATGGAATTGGCTAATGCATTATTTTTAAATTTACAATCTAAGACCAAAATGTCTCTATAAAAATTACCTTTGCAATTTCGTGCATACACATTTTATTACCAGTGTACTTTTTTTGGTCTGATGTGTAAAAAAAAAAAAAAAAAAACTCTTGCATTAAATACACACTGATCAGCCATAACATTAAAACTCTAGCCTAATAGTGTGTAGGTCCTATTCGCGCAGTCAAGCCAGGTCTGACTCGAGTCTTGGATTCCTCAAGTGGTATCTGGCACCAAGACGGTAGCAGAAGATACTTTAAGTCTAAGCGTAGTGAGTGGACCCCATGGATCGGACTGGTTACAGGAAGGTACTGTGTGTCCAGACTTCGTGTCTGCTCTCCATCAGATAACTCACTTCAATTACCAGTTCACAGCAGGAGGTAATTGAAAGTAGCTGAACAGGGGTGAAATGTAGTGTTTTTAGAGCACTGGTTCCCAATTTATGAAGCCTCAATATGAGGGCGACACTATTCACAGCATGCGAACAGTACATTTCTCTTCTTTCTCTGTAAAATTTTTACACTGGTTACCATTTAATGGTTTTCCTCGTTATCTTTCTGAGCTATTTAACGAACTTTAACTTTTTTGTTGCATAGACTTGTATATCACTTGATGCTGCCTTTAAGTTGTTTTTTTTTTGCAATTTCTCGCTGCCTCATGCAATCTAGTCTCTAGGAAAAAAATCAGGGACATCCACTCCTGCGAAGATTGGCAAGTGTATTGAATGTTCGCAATTTCTAAGTGTCTTTCTCACCGTAGAATGATGGTCTTCAAATTGTTTGGAAATGGCCTCATAACCTTTCGCACACTGATGAACAGCAACAATTGCTTCCCTGAAATCACTGCAGATGTCTTTTCTCCTTGACACGGTGTTAACAAACCGGAATGCTACAGGCCAAGCAGCAAAAAGGTTTTTCCTTTTTATAGAAAGGTTGCAGCACTTCCGGATCAAAAAATCAAGTGTGTTCAATTAGTAACACCTATAGAAGCACCGAGAGGAAAATGATGTCTTTCTTCGCACACTGCTCATTCCACCAGTCATCAATTAATAGTGACTATATTCGATTTATACGTATTTACACATAAAATGCCACTTTCCGATTCAGGACATGTATATTGCATTGGGGATGGGTTTTTTTTTCGTTAGCTAAAGATTAAAGAACACCTTCAGCAAACTTTACTGTCTGACCCCCGGAGAGACGAGTCTTCCTTTCACCGATGTAGTTCAGTTAATTTTCTGCTCCCAAACGAGTTACTCGAACAATAAGTAACGCAGTACAGTATAATAACTCTTCAGAGAAGTGGTGGGGATGACCACAAAGGTCTCCGAAATGAAAGAATCTGCCACCGTCTCCACACAAGTTATCCGAGGAAAACAAAATTAGAAAAGATGACCCTGGCACCTCGAAGAACTGCAGACTGGAATTCAGCTGTCAGTCCCCTCTGAGCCTAAATTCTACGTGCGAGTCCTAAATCCCATAGTATATGCAATAGAAATGACACATATCGCAGCTTTCTGGTAAAAAAAAAAAAGGCTAAAACTGTCACAATTTTTGTTCATCTAGTACAGGGGTCTCAAACTTGGCTGGGTATATGGGCCGCACATGGAAAAAATTTGAATTTGGGGGGCCGCATTCTTTGTTCAATGTGACATTTTTAGTGATACCATTTTTTTTTGTATACACCTTTTGAACATTTTTTCCGTGTTTATTTTTTTATGGCTTGGGTCGTTATGGATGTGGCGATGATAAACGTGCACTTTTTTGTGTTTACTTTAGTTTACATATAAAACAGCATTTTTAGTGCCCAATATTTTTTCATGCTTTATTTTTCTTTTTTTGATTTTTACAATTTTGTTTCCCCCAATTGGCCACATACAGTAATATTGTCTTACAATTAGCATCATATAGTAATAATGGCAAACATCTTGTAGTAATGTTCCCCATCCAAGTCCCCATCTTGTACTAATGTGCCCCATCCAGGTCCCCATCCTGTGGCTATGTGCCTCATCCAGGTCCCCATCTTGTGGCTATGTGCCCCATCCAGGTCTCCATCTTGTGGCTATGTGCCCCATCCAGGTCTCCATCCTGTGGCTATTTGCCACATCCAGATCCCCATCTTGTGGCTATGTGCCCCACCCAGGTCCCCATCTTGTGGCTATGTACCCCATCCAGGTCCCCATCCTGTGGCTATTTGCCCCATCCAGATCCCCATCTTGTGGCTATGTGCCCCATCCAGGTCCCCATCTTGTGGCAATGTTCCCCATCCTGGCGCCCATCTTGTGGCTATGTGCCCCATCCAGATCCCCATCTTGTGGCTATGTGCCCCATCCAGGTCCCCATCTTGTGGCTATGTGCCCCATCCAGGTCCCCATCTTGTGGCTATGTGCCCCATCCAGGTCTCCATCTTGTGGCTATATGCCCCATCCAGGTCCCCATCCTGTGGCTATGTGCCCCATCCAGGTCCCCATCCTGTGGCTATGTGCCCCATCCTGGTCCCCATCTTGTGGCTATGTGCCCCATCCAGGTCCCCATCTTGTGGCTATGTGCCCCATCCAGGTCCCCATCTTGTGGCTATGTGCCCCATCCAGGTTCCCTCTTGTGGCTATGTGCCCCATCCAGGTCCCCTCTTGTGGCTATGTGCCCCATCCAGGTCCCCATCTTGTGGCAACGTTCCCCATCCTGGCGCCCATCCTGTGGCTATGTGCCCCATCCAGGTCCCCATCTTGTACTAATGTGCCCCATCCAGGTCCCCATCTTGTGGCTATGTGCCCCATCCAGGTCCCCATCCTGTGGCTATGTGCCCCATCCAGGTCCCCATCCTGTGGCTATGTGCCCCATCCAAGTCCCCATCTTGTACTAATGTGCCCCATCCAGGTCCCCATCTTGAGGCTATGTGCCCCATCCAGGTCCCCTCTTGTGGCTATGTGCCCCATCCAGGTCCCCATCTTGTGGCTATGTGCCCCATCCAGGTCCCCTCTTGTGGCTATGTGCCCCATCCAGGTCCCCATCTTGTGGCTATGTGCCCCATCCAGGTCCCCTCTTGTGGCTATGTGCCCCATCCAGGTCCCCATCTTGTGGCTATGTGCCCCATCCAGGTCCCCATCTTGTGCCTATGTGCCCCATCCAGGTCCCCATCCTGTGGCTATGTGCCCCATCCAGGTCCCCATCTTGTGGCTATGTGCCCCATCCAGGTCCCCATCTTGTGGCTATGTGCCCCATCCAGGTCCCCATCTTGTGGCTATGTGCCCCATCCAGGTCCCCATCTTGTGGCTATGTGCCCCATCCAGGTCCCCATCTTGTGGCTATGTGCCCCATCCAGGTCCCCATCCTGTGGCTATGTGCCCCATCCAGGTCCCCATCTTGTGGCTATGTGCCCCATCCAGGTCCCCTCTTGTGGCTATGTGCCCCATCCAGGTCCCCATCTTGTGGCTATGTGCCCCATCCAGGTCCCCTCTTGTGGCTATGTGCCCCATCCAGGTCCCCTCTTGTGGCTATGTGCCCCATCCAGGTCCCCATCTTGTGGCAACGTTCCCCATCCTGGCGCCCATCCTGTGGCTATGTGCCCCATCCAGGTCCCCATCTTGTACTAATGTGCCCCATCCAGGTCCCCATCTTGTGGCTATGTGCCCCATCCAGGTCCCCATCCTGTGGCTATGTGCCCCATCCAGGTCCCCATCCTGTGGCTATGTGCCCCATCCAAGTCCCCATCTTGTACTAATGTGCCCCATCCAGGTCCCCATCTTGAGGCTATGTGCCCCATCCAGGTCCCCTCTTGTGGCTATGTGCCCCATCCAGGTCCCCATCTTGTGGCTATGTGCCCCATCCAGGTCCCCTCTTGTGGCTATGTGCCCCATCCAGGTCCCCATCTTGTGGCTATGTGCCCCATCCAGGTCCCCTCTTGTGGCTATGTGCCCCATCCAGGTCCCCATCTTGTGGCTATGTGCCCCATCCAGGTCCCCATCTTGTGGCTATGTGCCCCATCCAGGTCCCCATCCTGTGGCTATGTGCCCCATCCAGGTCCCCATCTTGTGGCTATGTGCCCCATCCAGGTCCCCATCTTGTGGCTATGTGCCCCATCCAGGTCCCCATCTTGTGGCTATGTGCCCCATCCAGGTCCCCATCCTGTGGGTATGTGCCCCATCCAGGTCCCCTCTTGTGGCTATGTGCCCCATCCAGGTCCCCATCTTGTGGCTATGTGCCCCATCCCGGTCCCCATGTTGTGGCTATGTGCCCCATCCAGGTCCCCATCTTGTGGCTATGTGCCCCATTCAGGTCCCCTCTTGTGGCTATGTGCCCCCTGTTCTTCACACACATAAAATAGAAAAAAAAAAGATGATTCTCACCTGTCCTCCGTTCCCTCGGCGTCCTTCCTGCAGATGTGGCCCGCAGGCACCACAGAGTCCGACCCCTTGACGATCCCGACCTGGTCCAGGAGGAGCCGCCGACAGCAGCGCTGCATTGCCGCACAGAGACTGTCTCCCAGCACTGCATTTTCAATGTCAGCCGCCGGCCAATCAGAGGCCAGCAGCTGATAGCTGCGTATGGCAATGACGTCATACTCGCTGCGCCGACACGCAGATATCAGCTGCTGGCCTCTGATTGGCCGGCGGCTGGCATTGGAAATGCAGTGCTGGGAGACAGTCTCTGTGCGGCAATGCAGCGCTGCTGTCGGCGGCTCCTCCTGGACCAGGTCGGGATCGTCAAGGGGTCTGTGCCTGCGGGCCGCATAAAGCAGCCTCAGGGGCCGCATGCGGCCCGCGGGCCGCGTGTTTGAGACCCCTGATCTAGTATGTAATACCCCCCATAGACATTAGATTGTCATGGAAGATAAGGATCCGACATGTCCGGTTTCAGACAGCCGATCCTTTTTTTTTTCTTTAAGGGCTCGTACATATGCATGTTTCCATCAGATGAGTGCTATCTGTGGTTTTCATGGGTCGCACTAGTACACATGTTATTCTATTGGGCCGTGCACATGTCCAATTTTTCCTTGGATCGAGTGATCCAAAGAAAAGATCGCAGCATGCATGATTTGCCTCTAATGGCACTCATTCATTCATATCTACGGGTCCGTGAAAAAAAATCGGACTGCACTCAGATGACTTCCAAATGTGGTTTGATTTTCATTGACTGACATAATGGAGAAGGTGAAGACACTTTTTTTTTCTACCTCCAAGAAAAGTGAATGAGAATCCTGAAGTCTTACACACACGTTGCTTATTTGTGACTTGCAGATTTGGTGCGATTCTCCTGCTAAGGCTATGTTCACACTAGGCATTTCAGCATTTTTTTTCTGCAGCAAAACCTACTCTCTTGGAAGGAAAGAAGATGCATGTCAAAAAAGCAGTTTTTGGTGCTTTTTTTGGTGCATTTTTTGATGCGTTTTTGGTGCGTTTTTCAGGATCCCAAAGTTCAGCTTTGCTTTCGCCACAGAAGCATGAACACAGGTCACCAATGCAAAACATATGTGCAACCATAATAACCAGAATTACAAATATAACAGTGGGGGAGGTGTATTGTTCAGGAATAGTTTTTCTATGACACTGGCAGTGCATTGAGTTTGTAGGACACTCTTTATTTTCACGTTACAGTCTACCATTCAATTGCTCAGGTATTGTTCAATCTCACACCTAGCTCAGCCAATGTTTACATTGTACAAATCACTAATTTAATAAAACTGTTCTAATTCAAACTGCCATCTCTGTGACCAAGACCAGATGGTAAAATCATAAAAATAAATGTGCTTCACATACTGCTGTACTTTTTTTTTTCACTAAAAACACAGCAAAACCTGATGTTCACACTAGGCGTTTTTTTCAGCGTTTTTTCTCCACCCATTACTTCCAATGGGTGAAAAACGCTGACAAAACGCTTAAAGAAGTGACATGCTCTGTTGTGCAAAAAGCCAAGCAAAGCACAAAATACTTATGACACAAAAATCAATGTGTGAGCATGAGATTTCTGGAATCTTATAGACTTTGCTAGTACTGTAAAATGCCACTGAAAATTTGCATTAAAAAAACCGCATCAACAAAACCCTGAAAAAACACCTAGTGTGAACATAGCCTTAGAGATGCAAAAAAGGTGCAGAAATTTCTGCATCAAATAGTTAACGTTTGCACATACCCTGTTCCTGATTTTCTGCAGCATTTCTGCACCTTTTAGATATATTTGTGTTTTTTCTTTCATTGCATTTTTAGTTTAGTTTTTATATGTGTTTTTGTCTCTTTTTTGGTAATCTATGCTTAAAATAAAGCTGTTTTGTTTTTGATACTTCCTGGTAATATGCTTTCACGAAACTTTATTGATACAGTCATGTGCGGATTACATCAGTTTTCATTGTGATTCCGAATGTGCATTTTTTTACTTAAGGATTTTTCGTATCTAATTGAATTCTATGGGGAAAAATCTGCACATAAAACCGAACGTACCCGCAAGAGAAATTGACATGTCGCGGATTTCAAACACGCACCGCATGTGAGTTTACACAGTCGTGTTCTTATTTTGTTACTCGTGAGAGATTCTTGGAATTCAATAGAGTCAATAATTACTAATTTTTGTAGAATATTGTGGAGTTGTCATTTGTTTCAGCCATTAGTTGCATTGTATAGCGCCCCATAGACCTGATGCACTGAAATGGATGAGTAAATATTAATATAAGGAGGTAACTTCATCAGGCCTAGCGTGCAAAAATTTGGAGTGATAAGTGTATTTTCTGGAAGTGTTCTCAATTGTTCAGCATTTCACACTGTTGGACGGGTAATGTATTATTGAAGCAAAACTACTCTCCAAAAATAGAATTTTCCCTGAACACCCATTTTTGGTGAGGTGGTTTATACAAAACTCAACGTGAAAAATGAAATTCTTTTTCATTCTTATTTAACTACATTTGTGTTTTCATCACATTTGTGATGTGCGTTCCATAGATGGCGACATTTATACCCGTACTATACTGTACATACGCAACTTTAAAAACAGAGTTGCATTGGTCATGTGAAGGCTCCCGATGCTACCTCATGGAAGAAGGTAATGGCATTACACTTTATAACTACAGCTGGGCATGTCTTCTCAGACTGCACACAGCCTCTGCAGACTCTTCTCAGACAGAGATTCTGGCCTGTCTCTCTCTTGAGCTCCAAGACACATCCAGTCTGGTCAGTTTCCCTAAGCTGACTGACTTAGATGAACACCTAGCGTGTTTATATGCAGAGCTAGCCAGGTGCACTAATCAAAGCCTGCAGAGCTAGGATTTAACCCTAACCTACCTGTCATTGCTACAAGGGGTTTGCTGGTGAAAACACATGATCAAGATAGATCTCATAGTTTGTTATTAACCTGCATATTAATAGCATCCTGACACCATGCGGCTGCTGCACTGAGAACCCTGCTGCTGGGAGGAAATTAACTTTATTCTCCCCTGTAGCCCCGCTCTTTCAGTCACAGGGGTGGCGCCAGCACGGGCTCAGTCACCGCTCTGTGAATATAGAGCAGAGGCTGTATCCATGGCCCCGGCACTGACTAACAGCAGGCTCAGCATTATGGCCGACTGTCAGTCAGTGACAGAGACGCGTTTACAACCGCCGCTCTATATACACAGAATGGTGACTGAAACCGTGCCGGTGCCATCCCCACAACTGAAAGAGTGAGACTGCCGGGGACAATAAAGTTAATTTCCTCCTGGCAGCGGGGCTCTCAGTGCGATGGCCACATGGTGTCAGAACACTATTAACCTGCAGATTAACCCTATATCTGCAGGTTAATAGCGTTATTTTACATGACAGGTTCCATTTCAGGTTGAAAGTAAACTTAAGTCCATGGAGTTCAACCTGTAGCCTAACATGTTGATCCAGAGGAAGGCAAAAAAAAACATAAGACAGATGCTAATTTCCACATATTAGGGAAAAAAATCCTTTCTAACTCCAAATACGGCAATCAGACTAGTTCCCTAGATCAAGGTGATAACTTACTGATTGGTGAGGGTCTGACTAGTTGGACGCACACTGATTGGCAAATCGAAGAGGGACGAGAGAGCGACAGAACAGGGTCGAGAATTTAATTTAGATAGTGATCAAAGTGAGCCCTGTCAATCATGCTCAGGGGAAGTGAGGAGTATGCTAGCTTGAGGTGGGAGGAACGGTGCACCGAGTCCTTGGCCATGCCAAGGGTGCACCAGGGCTCCATAATTAGCAGGGGGAATAAAACTTTTTTTATGTAAAAGTAAATTAGTGAAATCTACACTACAGGTATGATTTTTAAAGTGGTTAAAGTCCCTTATATAACCACATATGTGGTTTAATTAGAGTTTTGGGGGTGACAGACTGCCTTTAAACTGACTGGCCGAATAAAGATTAAATGCTCTTTTAACTGCACAATGAACAAAAGTGAAACCCAAAAAACAATGGGGGAAATGACCGTTTTTCAATTGCATTTCACAAATAAATTATTTTCCTTTTTTCCAATATATTTTACATATGTTGTTGCTCCGTTGATGCTGATGGGTTGTCATGGTCTAACGTAGGCCTCCAGGTCAGCCATCTATGCATTCTTATTATCCTGTATGTAATGCACACACCCGGGCTGAGCGGCGTGTGCGTGTGATTCCACTGGACCGTGCCGGAGAGTGAATGCCTGGAGGGGCGTAACTAGGTATTCACCCGATCCGACCAGGGTCGCACGACGGCATACGACGCCAGTGCACCAAGGAGGAACCGAGCAGAGGGACCAGGTGCTACTCCAGGACAGACCCCGGACACGGCTGTTGACCCACACAGGGGAATACAGGAACAGACTGGTTAGGCTGGCACAACTGGTATGCAGGCAGGGGGGTACAGGCAAGCACGGCTAGAGTGCAGACAGGAAGGCACTAGCAGGTAGGAACACAGGCGGGATAGGACCCAGTACACACTGGGACTCTGGAACAGAACCACAGATGTGGCGGACAAACACAGCAGAGTGAGGCCGCCCAGAGAGGTGAGCAAGAGCAGAGCAGGACGAGACCGCCCGGAGCGGTGAGCAAGAGCAGAGCAGGACAAGACCGCCTGGCGCGGTGAGCAAGAGCAGAGCAGGACGAGACCGCCTGGCGCGGTGAGCAAGAGCAGAGCAGGACGAGACCGCCTGGAGCGGTGAGCAAGAGCAGAGCAGGACGAGGCCGCCTGGAGCGGTGAGCAAGAGCAGAGCAGGACGAGGCCGCCTGGAGCGGTGAGCAAGAGTAGAGCAGGACGAGGCCGCCTGGAGCGGTGAGCAAGAGTAGAGCAGGACAAGGCCGCCTGGAGCGGTGAGCAAGAGTAGAGCAAGACTACCGGAGCAGTGAGCAAAAGGATAAGAGCGGAGCGAGACTGCCGGAGCAGTGAGCAAAAGGGTCAGAGCGGAGCAAGGCTGCCGGAGCAGTGAGCAAAAGGGTCAGAGCGGAGCAAGGCTGCCGGAGCAGTGAGCAAGGCAGAGCAGGCTAGAACCGCCGGAGCGGTGATTAAGGCAGAGCAGGGGGGACAGGGCTCTGTTCACACGGAACAGACAGGAAGGGAAAGGCAGAGCCAGATACCCACAGGGTACTTGCAGAAAAGTAGCGAGTGGACCACAAACTCACAAACGGGAGTACAGAGACAACAAGCAGGAGTTAGGTACGAGTTCAGACTCTGCAGAAAAAGGAAAGGAACGGACATAGAGAAAAAACAGGTAAAAGATTGGAGAGAGTTCAGACTGGAACTGAGTGTACGGAGGAGACCGACACTGCAGCGGAATACAGGAACGGGTCTGGGAATACGGCCCCCAGAGAGGCGGGACGAACAGGCAAGGAGCGTGTTCAGACAGGACAGACAAGATACAGGAGCGGGTCTAGGTAATCGGCCCCTAGAAGGCGGGAGGAACAGGCTAGGAGCGTGTTCAGACAGGCCTGGAAATACAGCCTCCAGGATAGGCAGACAAGAGAACACAGAACGGGACCTGGCACCTTCAGAGTGAAAGCACACACTGAATGAAACACAATGCTCAGGCAGGGATTGATTGGGGCAGCTGGGTTAAATACCAGGTGACAGACAGCAATAGGCTGAGGACGCACAAGGGGTGTGACCCACAACAGGTACAAAAAGCAGGAAGTGATCTGGCGCCGCCCTTAAGCAGCAGAAACAGACACAAACAGACAGCATGGAGGGAAGCCAGAGAGACATTCTGGACTGGAGATCAAGTGCGCGCTCTTGCACAGTGGGAGATGGACCACTATGCAAGGACGCCGCCAGGTATGTTACACTGTATTTTTGGTTCCCCTCTGCTATGGATACTGCTAGTGATGATCGTGAATGTTGCTGGTGGGTGTAAGCTGTATAACACAGCCAGCACCTGCTATGTCTGGTAGTTGTCTCTGATCCATATATGTGTACCTTACATGCACTGTATACATATCCAAACATGGACAAAATTGTAGGTCCCCTTCTGTCAAAGTGAAAATAACAAGCGAAGGAAAAACTGGAGAGATAATAAGCGCAATAGAGTCTTATCCAAGTGGAAAATGGGGAGATAAAAGCGATTTATGCTCATCAGGGGGGTTGTGACAGTCACAACCCCTATATAAGCTTAGTAATAGGCTGCTACAGATCCACGATTAGGAGAAGCTTGTGAGGCTGGAAATAAGTGAGAAAAAAATCATCGCTGCCAATGGTCCAGAGATGAGCAGGAGACCGGAATTGCTGAAATGCGGATTATTAGTCAACGCGTTTTGAAGTAAACATAGCTCTTCATCAGGACAAACCACAATGATCAATCTCTGGACCATTGGTACTGTGGATTTTGCACTCACTTATTTCCAGCCTCACAAGTTTCAAAGTAAAAAAAAAACCCACAGTACTCACTGAATTAACTTGACACTGACAAAAGTAATTTTAAACTTTTAGAATATCAATCAATGAAAATCAGATGTTGCTTTTTAATTAAGTCGTATCATAAAAAATGTAAATTGTCTATAACTTTCTCTCTAATCTCCTGAGACAGCTCTCTTCTCAGCTTTTCTTGGTCTATTTTCAGTGTGGTACACACCATGATAACAAACAGCACAATGACTACTTTTCACCCTTCAAACAGGCACTGACTGATGACACCTGTGATGCTAATTACAGGACACACCATAGTTTAACAAGTCCCTGTGGGCAAATTACTTTCAATCTTTTCTAGGTGTGCCGCCATTTTCATTAGTTTTTTTTTATATATATATATTTTTCTCTCGTTGAACCACAAATCAAAAGCAATAACCGATTCTTATTCAGTAAATTTTAATTGAAAATTACTTTTTGTCAGTTTCAAGTTTTTGTAGGTTTTTCTTTCTTTAACAGAAGGGAATCAGCACTTTTGTTCACGTGAGTAAAAAACAAATCTAATATAAAACTCCTTCAATGTGTACTGATCTATAAGAGAACTTTTTACTTGTTTTTTTTTAATCTCACTAAGAAACCGTTACACCATTATAGTGATAGTTCTACTTAAAAGTAGAAAGAGAAAAACAGTAAATAAAAACTAGGTTCCGGACATCTACTCAGTGAGCTTGACAGCAACCGCCGAAACATATCAGCAACGTCTTTGGAACAAACATCATGTAACCTATTCCTCAAGGGAAACCGAGTAGGTCACACAAAGTCCAATCTAGGCGCAGCGTGGTGCAGCAGGATTTCTTCGGGGGGTTTAATTATTTACTGTACATGCATTTTAAATAATCTCCCAACAACCCGAGAGGAAGATAGTGATGTGAAGACGTGATCATAAACTTCATGTTGCTGACATAGATATAAATGTATTCAACTAGAGATATATGTAAAAAAAAGTGAAAAATAACACATAGAAAATACATTTTTGGTACCACATCCGCCCACCCCCAACCCCACTTTTCAAAAATTTCTTCAGAGGCCTAAAATGCTTTTCAGTCATGGGACCTTTTCCTATAGCATTAAAGGGTTCGTCCGAAACGAACATTGACTTAATCCTAAATCCCTATCTTTTTAACGTAATAATCAAATCTTTTTTTTTTCTAATATAATTTAATTAAAAATTCCCTATCCTTCCCACTGTATTGTTTTATTTTATTTTTTTTTACCAACTTCCTGTTTTGATGATGCTTCGTTTGAGAAGTGAATGCTGGGACACTGAAACAAGACGTCATCAGGGAGCAGAGGCTTTTGGCAGTGACCGAAACGAAGCGTCATCATAGTGACATCCGTTTCAGGGGCTGGACAGACCAGTCCCTGCTCTACTGAGCACACGTCGGTTGTCATTTCTGACATATGCTCAGTAGGATCTTGTCACAGTGACAGTGCGCTCCCTAGCAACTCTGATGATAAATGATGAATTGGCAAGAGAGTGCACTGTCAGTGTATATTTTACGGAAAGAATCTGGCCAGTAGTGAGAGCAGTGACCAACCCAGACCCCGAAACCAATGTTACTTTCAGGGGCTGGTTTCTGTTCTCACTTGCTGGCCCGATTCTCTTCTTACAATACACACTGACAGTGTACTCTCTTGCCAATTCATCATTTATCATCAGAGTTGTCTAGGGAGCGCACTGTCACTGTGACAAGATCCTACTGAGTATATGTCAGAAATGACAACTGACATATGCTCAGTAGAGCAGGGACAATGCACACTGACAGTGCGCTCTCTTGCTGGCTCGCCACTTATCATCAGAGATGGGGAGTGCACATGGTTCTGCCTGAATCACAGCATTGCAGAGTGGCTGTTTGAGCAATCAGTGGGGGTTTCAGGATCAGGATCCTCACCGATCTACTGTACACTAGGTAGGAGCTTTCATTTCAAAAACATTCATGAATACATACTCTTTAACTTTGTTACATTTTTGCACCGTTAGAGGGGCTCTCCACTTTCTGCTCGATGTGTTGGGGCACATCTTAATCCCTATGATGAATCACTTGACGAGCAACTAAAAGTAACACACGTATGCAAACTGCAGATTCAATAACTTACCAAGACAGAGTCACCCGCGTCTGGCACCACACAGGCACAGCAAGTGCTCAGCGCAGGCGCAGGAGGTTTTGCCATTTGTATCTGCGTCTTGCCTGAATGTTTTTAGCTCCTGTGCAGTAGAGGGCGCAGCCATAGTAGACTTTTATACTTGTATAAGGCATTATTGCAATATGTTTCTTAAAGAGGATCTGCCATCAGGTCAAAAGAGGCCATTTTTTGCTCTTAGGGTATACTCGGGAGCAGCAGGAACAAACTATCTATTTATTTAAACCTGCCATATTAATTCCAGAGATATTTTAATTTCCTGCTACTTTTCCCGGTCTTTACCAGTGGGCGGTGCTCACAGATCCTCTGGGGCGTGTCTTTAAGCTGCATATCCTATGAGTACCGCCCCCAAGGAAAAGACCATAAAATTAGCATTGAATAAAAAGCTGAATATCTCTAGAACTGTATGGTGGATTAAAAAAAATCATCATACTGAGGGGAGCAGCAGGCATGAAGTAAGAGCATACTGTAAACTGGACACCTTTGACCTAGTGATGGGTCCTCTTTAACAAAATGAGCTTTTTGGGGGAAATATTAGTGGTTAAAACTATTTTTTTTTCACTTTTGCGTTGTTTACTGATTTAATCAAATCTACTTCTGCTCTTTGTTCCCCATGGCACAATGTTTTTATCTTCTACAGAAGATCCATCAGTGACTGACAGGCATCCTCCGCGGCTGTACGCTCGCTCACAAAGCTGCTTACTCTGCAGAACATATAGAAAAGTCCTTCAATGTTTCTATGCAGAGCACTAAGATGGTTAATATTAAACTGGAGTAAGGAAAGGACATATAGTTACTTGTGGCTTGTGGGAAAAGTCATATGACTGAAAAGACCATCCGCCAACGACGTCATGACCTGAGCACTGGAAAGCGTCATGGACCTTCTACACAAGCCCACAATCGTTCCAGGCGCGCGCAACAATCGTTGATACCATCGTTCTGTGCAAATGGAATATCATGATCTCGGCAGCGCACCTGTACACGTTGGCGATGAGCAGCCGATAGCGATCATTTTTATGCATGCTTAATAGAGAGTTTTGCTTGCTCATAGCTTGATTAGATGGAATAGTCAGATTCCCATAAAATCTCGCTCACTGATTTATTGGCTTGTCTGAATGGGCTATCACAAACCCTATGAAAATGGATTCATGGCCTCGCTCACAATGGTGCTAGCGCTCTCTGACAGCAGCCAGAATAGCGGAGTCTGCTGAGATACAAGACTCATTCTGAGCTAATGGTATCCTGAACCGTTTGCACAAAGCCTATGGAGAAACAAAATGCTGTTGTTCCAGCAAATTGCTACTCACCCCATTGCCAGGGAAATAATTCTCTACATGAAAATAACACTATTTTAGAAAAAATATATAGTATTTTTTCCCCCAAAATGACACATTCTGGACAAAATCTCACTCTTCCCATTTAAAATAGTTCTAGGAATACAAGGTGACTTTGGCGCGACCAAAGTCTGCTGGGTGTAGCTGTTACATTTTAGTGCAATCTAAGGGGATGAGGTTGCGTTGCGACCCTGAGAATACTGTGACCGCAACAATCAAGTCACAAGAAGCCCAACTAGGTCAGATTTTTGCAATTTGTTTGTCGCGGTACCCTGGGGGTCCCAATGTGACCTATACTCACTTGTGACACCTAGAGCCTATGGCCACAGTCTAAGCCTTGGATCAGTGTTGGACACAGTCAGAAGAGGGCTCCTGTGCAAGAAGAGTATATGGGCCCTTGGCAGACCAATAGCTCATCATAATGCACTATTCCACCTGCTTTGGATGTGGCCTCGTTACCTCCTGGGCCCCTTTGTAGCTGCCCAGGTGGCACCAAAGGTTTTAATACTAGAAGTTAGGACTGTCCCAAATACGGTCACCGTGACGCGGTGGGATGGCTTTAATGTTTTTTTTTATCACAAATATGTTATCCAAGTATATCCCTATATTATTTTCATGCACTATTTCTATTTATTTATTTACTGCAGTGTATTAACTTATTTTGTTTTTCTCTTGTCTGTTTAGTGGCCAGTGTGAACATGCTCTTACATGCTGCATGCACACCAACTTATATTCCAGTTCATTGCTTTTGCTTTCAGTGGTGGACACAGACAGAGTGTATGGGCCCTTTGCAGACCAATATCTCATCATAATGCACAATTCCACCTGCTAGCTGTGGCCCCCATACCTCCTGGGCCCCTTGGCGGCTGCACAGGTGGCACCAATGCTATGTCCGCCCCGGGTTTGGATGAGATGCCAAGAATCCATAATAGGATGAGAGCAGGAGCCGGACTCAGGTTGTCGTCTGCTTAGGAATCAATATTCTGTTACCAAGCTTATTTGTGATCTTCTAATTATTTGCCGTGCACGCACATAGACTGATGTGTGGGATGCGCACTCGTGTCTCGTGTGGCGGTTCTAGGAGAACCATTCATATAAACAGCCATCATAATGCCACTTCGCGCTTCAATTATTTTTCTTTATGCGCAGTGCAATGTGCCGGAGCCTTCATTTATTACCAGGACTAATACTGAGAGCGGAGACAAAAACATTTCCCGGCAATAAATCTCAGGATGTATTATACGACAGTGAGCGCGAAGAGCGCTTGTGTCTGAAGAAAACCAATGTGTATTCTCAGATTGCGATCTGTCGGAGTGTGTGATCTGCAGTCTGCAGATGATTGCGCCAACAAGTGTTCACATCTAATTACAAGGCGTTCTGTGCCGATTAAAAAAATGCTTATTAGTAGAAAAACAAATCTATTCATTAATTAAAGCGAAAAGTAACACTGAGGGGGAAAAAGACTGAAACGACACCTGAATTTATAAGTGATGTAGACTAGCTTCATTCTTAGGCTATGTTCACACATCATGGTTTCTTTGGCATCAATTTTCCGCAGCAAAACCTGATCTTCAAGGGCATGTTGTTCAGGATTTTTCTTGCAGTTGTGGTGCTTTTTTGATGCGTTTTTGGTGCTTTTTTGATGCATTTTTTCAGCATTTTTTTCACTTTCCTTTTGTCTCTTTTTATGCATGTACATAAAGTTCTGTGTAAAAAAAAAAAAAAGTACCCCATTCTATTTTGGCATCAAGAACGGTGAAAAAAAACGCTGATACAAAATTTTCAGCGTTTTTTTCCATTACTTTCTATGGGTGAAAAAACGCTGAAAGAAGTGACATGCATTATTTTCCCAAAAAAACCCATGCAAGGCACAAAATCCTGAACAAAAAAAAAACCCATGATGTGTGAACAGAGAATTCTGGTTTCTCATAGACATTGCTGGTAATGCAAAACGCAGCTGAAAATTTGCATAAAAAACTGCATCAAAAAACGCTAAAAAAACCATGATGTGTGAACATAGCCTTAGAGGGGATTTCCTGCTACATCGATGTATCAGTTATTCATGGGATGGGTAATAAATCTATGATGGCTGGAGGTCTGACCATTGAGACTCCCTTCAATCCCTGTGTGAACAGATCAGCTCTGTGCATGCACAATTTATCTCCATCAGTCCCGTAGAAGTGATTGAGGTGGGTGTCAAGCTTCCGCACCACCGCTCCTTACACATAGGGGACTTTGGAGGATTGTTGGGGGGTCCTTCAGTGATCATACATTTATCAGCTATCCTAGGAAAACTTATGAGCAAATTTGTGTTGAATTTTTAGAAATTCGAGGAACCAGACGAATTCAAACAATTTCACAAGTATCATCTAAGATGGGCACCACCGCCTTACACATTGCATCACATGACTTTGGATGCGGCTGGGTAGAGTTCCCTATAATGCCTTGCAGCTATCAAATCGCAAGGTATAGCACAGCCAATTAGGAAAGACTATTATAGCCTGTATAAAAGCAGATGAAGGGAATGCAGCAGCCACTTTAGGGTGAATCTGGATAGTGAGAGGACGTCACAGCTCACAGATTATAAGTAGAGAAAAGCAGAGAGAGACATAAAACACTGAAGAAACTATACAGGTAGTGAGTGACAGCACAGGTGTGCAGAACAGTTTCCATCCATTTACCCAAAGCCATAATGTGACACACAGTGTAGGAAAGACTAAGTGCAACACGAAGAGATGAGGGGAAGGGAGCCCAAACGCTAGGGAAAGAGGGAGTGGCGACCTTCTAGGCTGATCTAATATCACCCTGTCTCCCCTACCATCCCTATATTGGTTCCTCACGAATGCTGAACAGGAACCTAAGCCCTGAATTTCCCTAGCACTAGGCCCTTGATAGGGAGGGGAGTGAGTACTGGTCAGTCTCCACTATAAACTAAAGACAAGGGAGACAAACACAGAGGGAAGAAACGTAGCTTGAGCCGACTTCAGAGGGATTACACCAAATGTCCTCCAAGCACCAGATAGGAAGTAAGCCAACTGCAATAGCTCCAAGCCTTCACAAGGGAACATGTGAATATCACTGGCACCTCCCTGCAGAAAACTGATTTAAAACACCCAAGCCTGGGTGTCAATCAGAACAGGAGGGAGGTAGCCGCTGGGTCCTAAAGTAAGCAAGATTTAAGAAGGTATCTGTAATGCCAAACTAAGTGACCGTCTGTAACCAGCTGCAGAATGAGTGTCTGCTACATCTGACACACCCGTCACACATATAAGTTGAGGACAAATTACTAACGCTGTGGTTACATTAAAGAGTTTGATACACTCTGGATACAGAGTGATATAGATGTTTTTTTTTCTGGGAAATTGGAGGTTTTCCACTACTATGGTGAATTTTATTTTGTGAAAAGTTTGGTGAAGTTGGAAAATTTGAATTTGAAAAGATTTGCTCATCTCTACTAAAGTTAAAAACTAACCCATAACATACAAGTATATATATATATATATATATATATATATATATATATACAGTACAGACCAAAAGTTTTGACACACCTTCTCATTTAAAGATTTTTCTGTTTTTTCATGACTATGAAAATTATACATTCACACTGAAGGCATCAAAACTATGAATTAACACATGTGGAATTATATACTTAACAAAAAAGTGTGAAACAACTGAAAATATGTCTTATATTCTAGGTTCTTCAAAGTAGCCACCTTTTGCTTTGATGACTGCTTTGCACACTCTTGGCATTCTCTTGATGAGCTTCAAGAGGTAGTCACCGGAAATGGTCTTCAAACAATCTTGAAGGAGTTCCCAGAGATGCTTAGCACTTGTTGGCCCTTTTGCCTTCACTCTGCGGTCCAGCTCACCCCAAACCATCTCGATTGGGTTCAGGTCTGGTGACTGTGGAGGCCAGGTCATCTGGCGTAGCACCCCATCACTCTCCTTCTTGGTCAAATAGCCCTTACACATCCTGGAGGTGTGTTTGGGGTCATTGTCCTGTTGAAAAATAAATGATGGTCCAACTAAACGCAAACCGGATGGAATAGCATGCCGCTGCAAGATGCTGTGGTAGCCATGCTGGCTCAGTATGCCTTCAATTTTGAATAAATCCCCAACAGTGTCACCAGCAAAGCACCCCCACACCATCATGACTCGCCCAGGGGGATATGGGGGACTCGGTAATCGGGCCTTTACCTTCTTGGGATGTCACGGCGGTCGGCTCCCGGGCCCGTACCCTAGGGTCACTCTTACAAGGGGTTTGTTACTTGAAGGGATGATAAATGGTTTTGTCTCGTGACGCCACCTGTGGTTCCTGGTAATGGCTACCAGCGCTGCTGCAGACCTCCGGGGGTGATGGGATGGCAGCTGAGATGTTTCTGCTCCCCACAGGCGGAGCGGGCCCCCGAGGCAAGGTTGATGGAAGGGATGCAGGTGAGAGGTGGCCCAGTTGGGTCAGGGGGAATGACGGACACGCACACAGGGGATTCGCTTCAGTACCTTTACTGGTGTAACGGCAGGTATGGCCCAGGGTACTTAGTAGGAAGGGTGCACTTCTGGACTCTCCCCAGTGAGCGGGTAGTAGGCCTTCTGATCCGTTCCTTCCTCTCTCTCTCTGAAGCTCCTGACCAGCCTGGAACTAGGCCTAGCTTCTGTACTGTTTCACTCTCTCACCTGTCTGCTTGGTAGTAAGAACTTTTCTCTGGCTACCACTATCCCTGGATGCTGGGGCCTTCATGGTTCCTAGTTCTGTAGATGATTGTAGCTACTGGGCGTAGAGGACCCTGTAGGCGCGGACCCGGTGTCCGGCTTGTGTTCTGGGGTGAGCTTAAGATGCTCCTCTGCCCCCTTAACTCCTCTCTCCTCTCCTTGCCTCCGGCTGTGCTCTAGGCCCTCCGGCTTCAGCATGTGCTTTAGGCCTTGGCTTGCCCTCAGCACAGCAGCTCAACAGGTGCTGCCTTTTCACTGATCTCAAGTGCCAGCACACTCTCCCTACCTAACTCCACCCTCCAGTATATATATCCCTAACAGGGCTCCCTCTGGTGGTATGAGGTGGAAGGGTGGAGGTGTATGTGTGTAGTAAGGAACTCTTGTGGAGAAGTCCGTCCATGCACCCTTTTGGGTCCTGTGGTACCTGTGTGTAGCAGGGTGCCACCATCACACCTCCTCCTCCATGCTTCACGGTGGGAACCAGGCATGTAGAGTCCATCCGTTCACCTTTTCTGCGTCGCACAAAGACACGGTGGTTGGAACCAAAGATCTCAAATTTGGACTCATCAGACCAAAGCACAGATTTCCACTGGTCTAATGTCCATTCCTTGTGTTCTTTAGCCCAAACAAGTCTCTTCTGCTTGTTGCCTGTCCTTAGCAGTGCTTTCCTAGCAGCTATTTTACCATGAAGGCCTGCTGCACAAAGTCTCCTCTTAACAGTTGTTGAAGAGATGTGTCTGCTGCTAGAACTCTGTGTGGCATTGACCTGATCTCTAATCTGAGCTGCTGTTAACCTGCGATTTCTGAGGCTGGTGACTCGGATAAACTTATCCTCAGAAGCAGAGGTGACTCTTGGTCTTCCTTTCCTGGGGTGGTCCTTATGTGAGCCAGTTTCTTTGTAGCGCTTGATGGTTTTTGCAACTGCACTTGGGGACACTTTCAAAGTTTTCCCAATTTTTCGCACTGACTGACCTTCATTTCTTAAAGTAATGATGGCCACTCGTTTTCTTTACTTAGCTGCTTTTTTCTTGCCATAATACAAATTCTAACAGTCTATTCAGTAGGACTATCAGCTGTGTATCCACCAGACTTCTGCACAACACAACTGATGGTCCCAACCCCATTTATAAGGCAAGAAATCCCACTTATTAAACCTGACAGGGCACACCTGTGAAGTGAAAACCATTTCCGGTGACTACCTCTTGAAGCTCATCAAGAGAATGCCAAGAGTATGCAAAGCAGTCATCAAAGCAAAAGGTGGCTACTTTGAAGAACCTAGAATATAAGACGTATTTTCAGTTGTTTCACACTTTTTTGTTAAGTATATATTTCCACATGTATTAATTCATAGTTTTGATACCTTCAGTGTGAATGTACAATTTTCATAGTTATGAAAATACAGAAAAATCTTTAAATGAGAAGGTGTGTCCAAACTTTTGGTCTGTAGTGTATATATATGTATACTGAAACCAGACACAGAATAACAGGAGCACAGCATTTATCGACCCACCAAACATACAAAGGACAATATCAATTATAAAGACAATATACAAAGAACATGGAACAGCACCCCCATCAGGAAGTACTCAATCAGAGATGATTTTTTTGCAGTGATTTCTCTCAGTGCTATGGGGTTTGCTCATCAGGGCAACATAGCGGAGCAGTGAGAAAAGGGCCCACAGCAAAGATCAAGATGAGTTTCCCATTATAGAACCCAGAAGAGAAGAACCTGAGCGAGTCAATGGGAAAGCTCAAAGGACATGTTTTGGAGCATTTTTCTTTAATAAACATTAACGGTTTGTTCATCAATGGAACAAAAAAAACTACTAGAAAAGTAACAAGATTGACAAAAAAAAATTAATGGGAAAAACTCCAAAAAACAACAACGGGCGGTTGAAACCATCGGAAAAAAAACACTAGGGAAACGATCTCAAAAAACACAATAGATGTTTCAGGAAAAAAACCATGATATTTTCTGCTTGAAAACTCGCCGGGTTCACCTGAGTTTCAAACACCAAATTCAGACAGAGCATGGACCACAGTGTACGGACCACGGTGTACGGACCACGATGTACGGACCCCAATGTACGCACCACAGTGTACGGACCACGATGTACGGATCCCGATGTACGGACCATGATGTACGGACCACGATGTACAGACTACAATGTACGGACCACGATGTACGGACCACGGTGTACGGACCATGGTGTACGGACCACGATGTACGGACCCCGATGTATGGACCACGGTGTACGGACCACGATGTACGGACCACGGTGTACAGACCATGGTGTACGGACCACGGTGTATGGACCACGATGTACGGACCACGGTGTACGGACCACGATGTACGGACCACGGTGTACGGACCACGATGTACGGACCACGGTGTACGGACCACGGTGTACGGACCACGATGTACGGACCACGATGTACGGACCATGATGTACAGACTACAATGTATGGACCACAATGTACGGACCACGGTGTACGGACCATGGTGTACGGACCACGATGTACGGACCCCAATGTACGGACCACGATGTATGGACCACAATGTACGGACAACAATGTACGGGCCACGATGTACGGACCCCGATGTACGGACCACGGTGTACGGACCCCGATGTACGGACCACGATGTACGGACCACGGTGTACGGACCCCGATGTACGAACCACGGTGTACGGACCACGGTGTACGGACCACGATGTACGGACCCCGATGTACGGACCACAGTGTACGGACCACGATGTACGGACCACGATGTACAGACTATGATGTATGGACCACAATGTACGGACCCCAATGTACGGACCACTATGTACAGGACGGCCGCGGTTCTCCTGAGTTCATATGCGGCTGTGAAGCTGAGGTCTGGAGACCTGCGGCCAGTCCGTGCATTGCGGTCCTTACTCAGGACTGTGACATATAGACGTCTGAATTCGGCCTAGTGCACACATGCAGTTTTCCTTGCAGTTTTTTTTTTTTTTTTTTTATCTTTGGAGCCACATTCAAGTGTTGTTGCAAAGAAGAAGAGAAACATCAATCTGTCGTTCATATTTTTCCATCTTATTGCCTCCAATTCTGACACCGACTCATAAACCGCATCGTAATCTGCCACAATCACGTTGTGAGTCCAGCGCACAATCCATAGTAAAATATTAAAAAGTATATATATAGTGTTTATATCATTTCTGTGGTGTGCAAAATGCCACATGTGAACACGTCCTTACACTGGATTTCTTTTACTTTGCGATGAATGTGTTTGAAGCATTTATATGTAAGTCTCCGTTTGCTAATATTTGACTCGCTTATTAATTAGTGATTATTACGCTTTTTAGCAATTTAGCAGCAGATCCAAGCAGCGCTGCAGGGCAGCAGTCATCTCCCGGTGAATAGATAGGCAGGACGCACAATGAGCTGAGGACTGAGCTTCATGGCCGCCTTGGCGCACGAGCCTTCGTTTTTCAGGACATTATTTTTAGCTCTTTTTCACCTCTTCAGGACAGCCCTCTTTTTGCCCTCCGCAGGTTTATGCTGTGTAATCTGACAGCAGCAAGACACAGGGGCAGACGCCCTGATTCCAGCAGCATCACTTACTTTACTGGGTGCAGCAGTTATGATACAATCACAGTTTTCTCTGCTGCAGATCTAGCAGAGCTCTGAATGCTGAGCCCTGTATAACCCCGCCCATACCACTGATTGGCTGCTTTCTGTGTACACTGTATAGTGACCGCTTCTAATCAGTGGTGGGGGCGGGGTTGGACCAGGAGGCACCAGACACCTAGTCCTGAAGTGATAATCTCCTGCTGATAAAACACTGATTTTATTAAAACAACCAAGTAATTGGTGTATCACTGGAATCAGGGTCTCTGCCCCTACATTATGCTGCTTTCAGATTGCATAGCAAAACATGCTGACGGAGTCCCTTTAAAGAAAAGGGGGTTTTTTTTGCTTATTTTTTTAATTCAGCGTTCCAAGAGCCATAACTTTTTTTTCCCATTTTTCAGTCAATATAGGGACTCTTTCAATATTACCATTTTAAGTTCTTTTTTTATTGGTTTACGCTTTTCAATTTTACAAAAAATAATTCAGGCCCGATTCACCATTTTTTTTTTAAAGTCACTTCTTTTTTTGTCTTGTGGTATTTGCTGGGTTGTTTTTTTTTTCCGTCAAATTCATCAAATTGTCACGCGCAGTTTCAAGAATTTTTACAAAGTTGAAGAAATTTATTTTTTTCCGTATGTAACTGGGTTTTTTTTGCAACGTTTTTGCTCTAAAAAAGTCACACGTTTTGGAAAATGATGCAAAAGTTGTGCAAATTTTTTTTTTTAGCATACATGAAATCACTCGGGGAAGGAGCGGGGACTGGGAGACAAATTTTGACTCGCAAATGATCAATCGAGTAAAAATCTCTGGAGACCCCAAACTCCGCTCACAATGAGGAACACGAAAAAAACCCCACATAAAACGGATTTAAAAAAAAGGCGCAAATGGAAAGATGAATTTGGTGGAAACAAAAAAAGGCGCAGTCAGACAACGGTATACATCGGACCGCGATCGCACCGCAATGCACGGACTGGCTGGCGGCTCTCCCGACTCCAGCATATAAAGTATCTCTATTCAGCTGTTACGCTGGTTTGACAATTTTTCATATAACACGATCTTTATTAATTAGCAAAATTAGTAATTTTTGCAATTTTCACCGAGGCCACAGGGGATTATTTTAGACTCATTCTTTCTGTCCTTTAAGGAAAAGTTTTCAGCAGTTTCCTTATCTTCAGAGGCAGGATTACAATGACAGGTAACACCTCTATATACAGGATCCACCAATCACAATAGGAGAAGTCACAGCTCTCCCCCTCCCTTCACAATGACCTTTGCACGTGCTCATTAGATGCTTCCATACAAAAGATCTGACCATTGTGGCTATGTACACATGTTGTTTCCTGAAACAACAAGAAGTAGTACAGGAGTCTAAAAAAGCTTTAGCGGCCTGAATGAGAATAGAAAGGTTTCTAATTTGCATTTTTAATATACAGTGGCTTGTAAAAGTTTGGGCACCCCTAGTCAATATTACTGTTATTGTGAACAGTGAAGCAAGCTGAAGATGGAATGATCTCTGCAAGGCCTAAAGTTACAGATGACACATTCCCTTTGAATTTTAGGAAAAAAATCTATATATTTTCATCTTTTACATTTTAAAACTTTGAAAAAGTAATCACAAGAACAGTAATTTTGACCCGCACTGCCCCAAACTCTTACATGCCACTGTAGATTGTGAAATGACGATAAAAAAAAATTGCAAAATATTTCTAAAAATTACATATAACACAAAATCCTGAATGAAACAATATGTTCTTTTCTGACGACGCATTCTTATTAATGAGAGGCAATCCCATGATCTGAACATGGTGGCGCCAGTGAGTCAAAGGAGCACCCTCCCTGTTTTGTACTCCTTAGATGCCACTGACTGGGCATCTAAGGGGTTAAACAACAAGGTGTCAGCTGTATGTTACAGATGACACCCGACGGGTCATGGTGCAGCGCCTCTGCAGGGGAAATCAAGTATTACACCATTTGTACTAAAATCAAAGGACTGGGCATGCTGGGCTCTACAGAGAGACTTACTCTACGCAGTACTGTAGTTCTCCATCCAACTTATACATGAGTCTTATGAACAAGGAAGGGACAGCATTTTAGGGATGTGGAGGGTGCAGCTAGACACAAGCCCACTGCTATCAATTATATGCCTTCTACTTCTCACTTAAAGGGAATCTGCCAGCAGGTTTTGTCATGTAATCCAAGAGCAGCATGATGTACAAGCTGAGACCCTGATTCCAGCGATGTGTCACTTACTGGGCTGCTTGCTGCCATTTTGATAGATCAAGCAGAGCTCGGAATGCTGAGCTGTGTATAACCCCACCCACACCACTGATTGGCTGATTTCTGTGTACACTGATTGTGACATAAAGCAGCTAATCAGTGGAGGAGACGTGGCTGGACCAGGCAGCACCAGACACCTAGTCCTGCAGTGATAATCTCCTGCTGATAAAACACTGATTGTATTGAAACAGCAGCACAAAGTATCACTGGAATCAGGGTCTCTGACCCTACATCATGCTGCTCTCAGATTACTTACCAAAAACCTGCTGACAGATTCCCTGTAATAAGCCAGACGCTCTTGAAATATGGTCATTAATTCTACCCCTTCTTCATTCTTCTATATGTATTACACTGAATATATTTTTTAAGTGTTCTCCAAGTGATTGGAGCGTCTGCGACTGTTCTGTCTAAGGACATATGTATCCTGAGGCAGAGTCATCAATTGATGATGAAATTCCAAGTGCAAATATCTATTCATATAAAGGATTTAGGAGCTTAATATATTCAGTGGTTATGAAAATCCTACAAGTTCTGGAAAACGCTGCTATCTGTTATGTAAAACCTTATATCAGGAAGAATCATGTCAGATCTTCTCGCGCAATGCACATACGTGCAGGTTTATTTCATCTTCCTTAAACTAAGCTTCGTTGGGAGTAAAAATCATCTTCTTGGGTTGTCGTCCGAAAGACAAAAAGTCAAATCTACACCTGCGAAGATCGGGCGACAATCGGCGTCAATTCGTTTCAACACTTCAGTCAACTAATTGTTTTCAACACTTTTCACAAGTGCTAAAAGTTGTGAAAAGTTTTCAATTTTAATACAAATATGGTGTGAACCAAGATATGCCCTTTCCTATGCCCAAAAAAAATGGCACAAAACTGGACATTAAATTCAGAGACCTTGTATAATGTCTAGAAAAAAATATCAGGGAAGAAAACTGTCCGGCTCGTTACACCAGGAGTCACCAATAAAGTTAAAAGTCCGGTCCATCAAGAGTTAGAGATCCAGTGTAATTGGATTTTTTGGGGGGTTTCAAAATCTAACAATGGCACTATGGTAAATTGTTAAAGAAGCTTACGAAAGACCTTAAGGCACCCATTGAGGGGTAGAAAACAATTGTATATTCATTGAAAGCGGAGATTTGGCACCGCAATTTTGTTGAATTTAGGGTCTACCTAATATTTAGAGGTCTACATGTGCAATGTGTGAAGCTATGCCCGCTCCACGCCCCGTTACTTGCCCCCTGAATGTGCCAAGGCTCTTTCGGATGATGAAACATCTCAGTATCCAACAAAAGTCTTTTTAGAAATGCTGGAGATTTACCAAATCTTCTGAGAGTCCGTGTAGTCTCCTCTTTTATCGGGAGCCTCTTGGTCAATGGCAAGTCTGGCATGGGGTCTACTTTAAAATGAAAGCAATGATGGACAGGTAACTCCATTCAAGTGACCAAAAGGACGACAATCTACTCAAAAAAAAACATGTGACGTGTTTATGACAAGACTTACTCACAATATGGAAACCATGGGTCCATGAATGGTCCTCCGAAACCTGAACCTGAATTCTCAGTTGGAGTTGTGACTTTCTAAAGTGACTCACAGAGGAGAGTCTCGAGAGGGCGACTCCCGTACCCTCACATCTACATACCCTACTACAGCATGAAGACAGGAACCTTCTTGTTGGAGCAACAAGTTTAATGCTTACAGAGCAACTATCACACATCTGAAAACAATGCACAAAGATCAGTGAATTTACTAAACCACGATATTAAAAAGCGCTGCCAAGTGTCACTAATGACCCCTAAAGGAAATGACTTTCTAACCAAAGTGAGGTTCAAACTTCCAAGCAATGGGATCCCAGAGTGCAGAGAGAGACCCCCCACCCTCTGTGTCCCCTAGGTGCACCCCAACCTCCTTGGTCCCTTAGGCACCCCCCCAACCTCCATGGTCCCCTAGGCACCCCCAACCTCAATGGTCCCCTAGGCACCCCCCAACCTCCATGGTCCCCTAGGCACCCCCCCAACCTCCATGGTCCCCTAGGCACCCCCCCAACCTCCATGGTCCCCTAGGCACCCCCCAACCTCTGTGGTCCCCTAGGCACCCCCCAACCTCCGTGGTCCCCTAGGCATCCCACCACCCTCCGTGGTCCCCTAGGCAACCCCCCAACCTCCATGGTCCCCTAGGCAACCCCCCAACCTCCGTGGTCCCCTAGGCACCCCACCACCCTCAATGGTCCCCTAGGCACCCCACCACCCTCCGTGGTCCCCTAGGCACCCCACCACCCTCCGTGGTCCCCTAGGCACCCCACCACCCTCCGTGGTCCCCTAGGCACCCCACCACCCTCCGTGGTCACCTTCACTGTGAAAGCCGAGATCTTGCACTTTAAACTAATCCAACTCTGGACTCTTTAAAATTAAGGCAGCCTCACTTAGCACTTCGTTCCTGTGTCCCAGGTAATGAAAGGAATAAGGTCCCATCCATCAGATCCACCTGTTACATCAGATACTCCTGACCCTGCAATCAATCAGTGACCTCAGCAGTCATGTGACACCTGATCCTGCAGTCAATCAGTTACCTCAGCAGACATGTGACATCTTATCCTGCAATCAGTGACCTCAGCAGTCAGGTGACACCTGATCCTGCAGTCAGTGACCTCAGCAGTCATGTGACACCTGATCCTGCAGTCAATCAGTGACCTCAGCAGTCATGTGACACCTGATCCTGCAGTCAATCAGTTACCTCAGCAGACATGTGACATCTTATCCTGCAATCAGTGACCTCAGCAGTCATGTGACACCTGATCCTGCAGTCAATCAGTGACCTCAGCAGTCATGTGACACCTGATCCTGCAGTCAATCAGTGACCTCAGCAGTCATGTGACATCTGATCCTGCTGTCAGTCTTGCCTTGTCCTGCCATGTTGAATATGGTCCCTGACCTGCAGGCGGGAGGTTCTAGAGCAGGAACCTCGCAACGTGACAAGTCCCTTTAAAACCAAACCTGAATGATTCTCTTTTTTTTTTTGTTGTGATAGCTCCACGGGAAAAATCAAACTATTATAGAGGAGAATTAATCCACATCATCCGTGTGCTAGGAAATAAGTGCCGCAATTTAGCCCTCTCTCCAAAAGAACTAGTGCCAGCATCCATTCTTCTTATTGAACCACCAGAGTGAATAAATCTGTCCTCCCTTCTTTTCTTCTCCAGACGCTGTTTACAATGTAGCGAGAAGAAGTGGAGGGTAAATAACGCAGTAAGCACTTCTGTGAGCAGTGAGTAATGCGCGCCGCGCACCACTCTGATCTGCTCTTAATCAAAGAAGATTGATGGTGACAGATTCACTTTCCCATTAGTTTAGTAGCATTAATATCAAGTAGAACATATAAGTAAACATATAGAAACGGGATCTTTTTTTTTTTTTTTTGGTGGCTGTGATAGTTTAAAGGGAACCTGTCCTGTACCCAAATGCTAATAGCTTGCATATGTAGGGTTAATCTGCAGGTTAATCGGGCTCCTGCAAGGCCGTGTTACTGAAAGCCCGGATACAGAGAAGATGAGCTTTATTCCTCCTGGGGGCCGTCAGCTGCAGTCATAGAGGTGGTCACCTGAATATAAGCACGCCACGGCAGTGTGATCAACAGCTCCGCTCTGCACAGATGTGCTGCACCTCGAGCTGTCAATCACACTCCCAGGGCGTGCATATACAACCCCTGGCAAAAATTATGTTATCACTGGGCTCGGAGGATGTTCATTCAGTTGTTTAATGTTGTTGAAAAAAAGCAGATCACAGACATGGCACAAAACTAAAGTCATTTCAAATGGCAACTTTATGGCTTTAAGAAACACTAAAAGAAATCAAGATTAAAAATGTGGTACTCAGTAAGGGTAATTTTTTTCAGACCAAACAGAGGGAAAAAACTATGGAATCACTCAATTCTGAGGAAAAAATTATGGAATCGCCCTGCAAATTTTCATTTCCAAAACTAACACCTGCATCAAATTAGATCTGCTCGTTAGTCTGCATCTAAAAAGGAGTGATCACACCTTGGAGAGCTGTTGCACCAAGTGGACTGATATGAATCATGGCTCCAACACAAGAGATGCCAATTGAAACAAAGGAGAGGATTATCAAACTCTTAAAAGAAGGTAAATCATCACGCAATGTTGCAAAAGATGTTGGTTGTTCACAGTCAGCTGTGTCTAAAATCTGGACCAAATACAAACAACATGGGAAGGTTGTTAAAGGCAAACATACTGGTAGACCAAGGAAGACATCAAAGTGTCAAGACCGGAAACTTAAAGCAATATGTCTCCAAAACAGGAAATGCACAACAAAACCAATGAGGAACGAATGGGAGGAAATTGGAGTCAATGTCTGTGACCGAACTGTAAGAAACCGCCTAAAGCAAATGGGATTTACATACAGAAAAGCTAAACATAAGCCATCATTAACACCGAAACAGAAAAAAACAAGGTTACAATGGGCTAAGGAAAAGCAATCGTGGACTGTGGATGACTGGATGAAAGTCATATTCAGTGATGAATCGCGAATCTGCATTGGGCAAGGTGATGATGCTGGAACTTTTGTTTGGTGCTGTTCCAATGAGATTTATAAAGATGACTGCATGAAGAGAACATGCAAATTTCCACAGTCATTGATGATATGGGGCTGTATGTCAGGTAAAGGCACTGGGGAGATGGCTGCCATTACATCTTCAATAAATGCCCAAGTTTACATTGATATTTTGGACAGTTTTCTTATCCCATCAATTGAAAGGATGTTTGGGAATGATGACATCATTTTTCAAGATGATAATGCATCCTGTCATAGAGCAAAAACTGTGAAAACATTCCTTGAAAGAAGACACATAAGGTCAATGTCATGACCTGCAAATAGTTCTGATCTCAATCCAATTGAAAATCTTTGGTGGAAGTTGAAGAAAATGGTCCATGACAAGGCTCCAACCTGCAAAGCTGATCTGGCAACAGCAATCAGAGAAAGTTGGAGCCAGATTGATGAAGAGTACGGTTTGTCACTCATTAAGTCCATGCCTCAGAGACTGCAAGCTGTTATTAAAGCCAGAGGTGGTGCAACAAAATACTAGTGATGTATTGGAGTCTTCTTTTGTGTGTTTGTTTTTCATGATTCCATAATTTTTTCCCTCTGCTTGGTCTGAAAAAAATTACCCTTACTGAGTACCACATTTTTTATCTTGATTTCTTTTAGTGTTTCTTAAAGCCATAAAGTTGCCATTTGAAATGACTTTAGTTTTGTGCCATGTCTGTGATCTGCTTTTTTTCAACAACATTAAACAACTGAATGAACATCCTCCGAGCCCGGTGATTCCATAATTTTTGCCAGGGGCTGTAGTTTCCAGGGCGTGCATGTAGTTTATATAGTTTCCAGGGAGTGCATGTAGTTTCCAGGGCGTGCATGTAGTTTATATAGTTTCCAGGGTGTGCATGTAGTTTCAAGGGCGTGCATGTTAGTTTCAAGGGCGTGCATGTTAGTTTCCAGGGAGTGCATGTAGTTTCCAGGGCGTGCATGTAGTTTATATAGTTTCCAGGGCGTGCATGTAGTTTCAAGGGCGTGCATGTTAGTTTCCAGGGAGTGCATGTAGTTTCCAGGGCGTGCATGTAGTTTATATAGTTTCCAGGGTGTGCATGTAGTTTCAAGGGCGTGCATGTTAGTTTCCAGGGCGTGCATGTAGTTTCAAGGGCGTGCATGTTAGTTTCCAGGGAGTGCATGTAGTTTCCAGGGCGTGCATGTAGTTTATATAGTTTCCAGGGCGTGCATGTAGTTTCAAGGGCGTGCATGTTAGTTTCCAGGGCGTGCATGTAGTTTCAAGGGCGTGCGTGTTAGTTTCCAGGGCGTGCATACAGTTTCCAAGGTGCTTTGTTCACAGTAGGTCCTTAAAGGGGTTGTCCAGTTCTAATCAAAATATACCTAAATATACTTAAACTACACTGTGTTCCAAATTATTATGCAAATAATATTTTCTCAGATTTTCCCAAATTACCTATATGAATTGCAGTCATTGTAATTTTCCAGTCAAATAACTATTAGAGTACAATTGAAAGGTTTTTGCACAAACTGCCGATGATAACAGGATATTTTTAAAAAAATAAAACACTCAAACTGCACTCAAAATGCATGTTCCAAATTATTATGCACAGCAGAGTTTTCAACCTTTTCATTTTAATAAAGAACAAAAAAATGGTCATTTTTGAAATTATAAGCATTAGCAGGTTATTACAAACTGAAATCAAACAGTTTTCAACTCAAAACTTTATTCTAGGTGATGTTACATTTGCACATAGGACCCCTTGTTCGAAAGGAGCTTCTGAACTCTCTCGTCCATTGAATTTGTCAGGTTTTGGATGGTTTCTGCTTCAATTGTTTTGCATGAGGACAGAATACCCTCCCAGAGCTGTTGCCTAGATGTGAACTGCCTCCCGCCATCATAGACACTCCTTTTAATGATGCTCCAGAGGTTCTCAATGGGGTTGAGGTCAGGGGAGCATGGGGGCCACACCATAAGTTTGTCCCCTTTTATGCCCACAGCAGCCAGAGATGCAGATGTGTTATGTGCAGCATGAGACGGAGCATTATCATGCATGAAATGATCTCGATGGTCCAGATGGATGGAGTGGAGGATGGCTGGTTGATGCACACCCCATGCAAACACGGCTACGCCGCTAACAAAAAGCGTATAGAAAAGCGTATATCTGCACAGAGATTGAAGCTTCAGAGACTGGGAGTTCTGTGGAAACTGTTTGGGTAAGAATACAAGGAGAGAACAACGGAAAGGACACCATTGTAGGCATTTACTACAGGCCACCTGGGTAAGCTGAAGATATGGATGAACTCTTTATGTATCAAATGACCAAGTTCTCTAAAAAATATGACGTAGTGGTCATGGGAGATTTCAACTATCCAGACATTTGTTGGGAATCTCTCTCAAGTAAAACTAACAGGTCAAGCAAATTCTTATCCTCTCTTGCTGACAACTTTATCTTCCAAAAGGTAGGGGAGAAAACAAGGGGATCTGCTACTTTGGATCTAATCCTTATAAACAAGGAGGAAATGGTTGAGGAGGTAAAAGTGGCTGGGACCCTAGGAGGCAGCGATCATGCTATTATAGAATTTTGGATAACTAGAGGAGGAAGACATGTGAAGACTCAAACTTCAAGGTTAGATTTTAGAAAGGCAGATTTTAAGAGACTCAGAAAGAGAATAGGAGGGATCCAATGGCTGGATGTCCTTAAGGACAAAAATGTCCAGGAAGGATGGGAAATTTTTAAAAATGAGATTCTCAAAGCACAATCGTTAACAATCCCGAAAAGTAGGAAGAATGGGAAGCATTTAAGGAAACCAGGATGGATGAACACAGAACTTAAACACATGCTAAAAAGAAAGAAAGAAATGTTTATTAAATGGAAAGAGGGAGGCATATCTAAAGAAGATTATAATGCAGTCTGCAGATCCTGTAGGGCATGTATCAGGTTAGCTAAAGCTGACAATGAATTAAGGCTTGCAAGAGATGTCAAAA
The DNA here is from genome assembly GCF_046119375.1 of Phyllobates terribilis. Lineage (NCBI taxonomy): Eukaryota > Metazoa > Chordata > Amphibia > Anura > Dendrobatidae > Phyllobates > Phyllobates terribilis. The sequence goes on along the minus strand of NW_027362767.1, from coordinate 209,714,730 downwards.
GCAATAAAAAAGGATTTTGGGGGTATGTCAAAAGTAAAAGAAAAGTCAAAGATGCTATAGGATTTTTACAGGATGAAAATGGAGAAATGGTAAGAGAGGATGTTGAGAAGGCCAAACTTTTTAATTCCTATTTTACATCTGTTTTCTCTCAGAAAGAAAATGTAACATCAACTGATCTTCACTGTCCTTTTAAAGGAATAGAAGAATCCAAGTTATCTGTAAACAGAAAGATTGTGAGGGAATATTTAGCTAACATAAATGAGTTCAAGTCTCCAGGTCCAGATGAATTACACCCCAGAGTACTGAAGGAGATCGTAGAAGAAATTTTAGAACCACTCTCCATAATCTTTGAAAATTCTTGGAGAACAGGAGAAGTCCCAGAAGACTGGAGAAGAGCAAATGTTGTTCCTATCTTCAAAAAGGGGAAGAAGGTGGACCCAGGGAACTATAGGCCGGTGAGTCTGACTTCTATACCAGGAAAGATCTTTGAACAAATTATTAAACAACATGTATGTAAGTACCTGGATAAGAATGAAGTGATTAACCAGAGTCAGCATGGGTTTATAACTAACAAGTCATGTCAGACTAACTTAATTTCCTTCTATGACAGAATCACTGACTGGGTGGATCAGGGAAATGCTGTAGATATAGTATATCTTGACTTCAGCAAAGCATTTGACAAAGTATCTCACACCATCCTTATTGAAAAAATGACCAAGTATGCAATGGACCAGGCAACTGTTAGGTGGATTCATAACTGGCTTAGTGATCGGACTCAAAGGGTGATTGTAAATGGCTTCACATCCAGCTGGATGAATGTCTCAAGTGGGGTACCACAGGGCTCCGTCCTGGGACCTGTATTGTTCAACATCTTTATCAATGATTTAGATGAAGGAATTGAGGGTAAACTGATTAAATTTGCTGATGACACAAAGCTAGGAGGGATAGCTAATACTAGAGAAGAGAGAGAGAGGATTCAAAAAGACCTAAATAAACTGGAGCAGTGGGCAGCAACCAACAGAATGATTTTTAACAGGGAAAAATGCAAAGTACTACATCTGGGCAATAAAAATGAAAAAAGCATATACAGAATGGGAGGAATAGAGCTAAGCAACAGTACATGTGAAAAAGACTTAGGTATACTAATAGATCATAGACTGAACATGAGTCAACAGTGTGATGCAGCAGCAAAAAAGGCAAATACAATTCTGGGATGTATTAACAGAAGCATACAGTCTAGATCACGTGAAGTCATTATCGGTCTTTACTCCTCTTTGGTCAGACCTCATCTGGAATACTGTGTACAGTTTTGGGCACCACATTTTAAAAAAGACATAGACAAACTGGAGCAAGTTCAGAGAAGAGCGACCAGAATGGTGACTGGTCTGCAAACCATGTCCTATGAGGAACGGTTGCAGGATTTGGGAATGTTTAGCTTGCAAAAAAGAAGACTGAGAGGAGACTTAATAGCTGTCTACAAATATGTCAAGAGCTGTCACATTGTAGAAGGATCATCTTTATTCTCATTTGCACAAGGAAAGACTAGAAGCAATGGGATGAAACTAAATGGGAGGAGACACAGATTAGATATTAGAAAAAACTTTTTGACAGTTAGGGTGATTAATGAGTGGAACAGGCTGCCACGAGAGGTGGTGAGTTCCCCTTCAATGGACGTCTTCAAACAGAGGCTGGACAGACATCTGTCTGAGATGATTTAGTGAATCCTGCTTTGAGCAGGGGGTTGGACCAGATGACCCAGGAGGTCCCTTCCAACTCTACCATTCTATGATTCTATGATTCTAGGAGGAGGTGGAGTAATGTTTTGGGCTGGAATCATGGGGAGAGAGATTGTCGGCCCTTTTAGGATCCCTGAAGGGGTAAAGATGAACTCCATAATGTATGTTGAGTTTCTCAAACAGCACTTCCTTCCATGGTTCAAGAAGAAGAACCGTGCATTCCGCAGCAAGATCATTTTCATGCATGATAATGCCCCGTCTCATGCTGCACATAACACATCTGCATCTCTGGCTGCTATGGGCATAAAAGGGGACAAACTTATGGTGTGACCCCCATGCTTACATGGCTCAGTCCTGAATGTAGCAGAGGTGCACATGCTCAGCCTGCGTTCCATTCATTGTCTAGTGTGCTGCCGAGCGCTGCGCTTGCCTAGTGTCAGTCCTATAGAGAATGAACGGAACAGAGGCCGCACATGCGCATCTCCACTCCATACAGGAGAGGGACGCAAAGCCTTGTTCTTGGGGATACAAAGCCACTTTAGATCGTGATGGACCCCAGCAGTCAGACACCCAGAGATCAGCAAGCTATCTCCTATCCTACAAATGAGGGAAAGAAATCATGTTTTGTGAATATTCCCATCTCCAAGATCCTATCATAACATTTAGTTGATGTAATAATAATAATAATAATATTAGCAAATACCTCTAATTAGAAATGTAGTATAGTTCTCCTGATTCGCTCTGTCGCTTACCCAATGTGCAGGGGATTGCAGTAGCTTAGGTATCCATGGATACGACCACTAACAGCTAACTAACTGTCACTATATGAGTGGTCGTAATCAGAGATACCTAAACTACTGCAATGTCCTGCACATGATGAAAGAGACATAGCAAATCAGAAGAACTATACTACAAATCTAATTGTAGGTATTTGCTAATATTATTATTACAGCTACTACATATTGGGATAGGATATTGGAGATGGGAATACCCCTTTAACAGGTCTTACGGATTCCCAGCAGCTTCCATTCTAGGGTCCCCACGGGGCTTAATACTTGTTGTTTGGTCCGGATGGACATATGACTGCTGCAGCCAGTGATTGGTTATAGAGATCACATGATGTAAATGGAAGGTGAAGACAAGTTTCTCTACTTCCTATTTCATCCTGATGGACATGTGACCGCTGCAGCTAATCACTGGTCACAGCATGATACATTGGTTACTGATGTTGCAAGTTCTTGTCTGCATAAGTCATGTCGCCATCCAGACCAGACTGGAGGTCCAGCAGCATTGAAACAGGACCATGGAAGGATCAGTAGGATAAGTATTAATTATTTCATTATTTTACCACTTTCTTGGGGTATTATAATTAAGATGGGACAATCCCTTTCACTGACCCTTCATCAGGTTGTGTTTTGTACCATGAAAGCTAGAATTTGGAGGGCAAAAGGGAATGAATGAAACACCTTGGTATCTTACACACCCCGAAAAGATCCAGTTTAAGTAGGAGAATTTGACCTCAGTTTCATGTTAAAGAAAAATGTGAATTTACCACCTATCCGAAGCATGAGAAGCCTCAGCACACAGACACAGCTGCACCCCATCAGCCAGCAGAGCCATCCTTACAGTGTGCTGACACCAGGCCGCACAATCAGCCAGCAGAGCCGTCCTTACAGTGTGCTGACACCAGGCCACACAATCAGCCAGCAGAGCCGTCCTTACAGTGTGCTGACACCAGGCCACACAATCAGCCAGCAGAGCCATCCTTACAGTGTACTGACACCAGGCCACACTATCAGCCAGCAGAGCCGTCCTTACAGTGTACTGACACCAGGACGCACAATCAGCCAGCAGAGCCGTCCTTACAGTGTACTGACACCAGGCCACACAATCAGCCAGCAGAGCCGTCCTTACAGTGTACTGACACCAGGCCACACTATCAGCCAGCAGAGCCGTCCTTACAGTGTACTGACACCAGGCCACACTATCAGCCAGCAGAGCCGTCCTTACAGTGTACTGACACCAGGCCACACAATCAGCCAGCAGAGCCATCCTTACAGTGTACTGACACCAGGCCACACTATCAGCCAGCAGAGCCGTCCTTACAGTGTACTGACACCAGGCCACACTATCAGCCAGCAGAGCCGTCCTTACAGTGTGCTGACACCAGGCCACACAATCAGCCAGCAGAGCCGTCCTTACAGTGTGCTGACACCAGGCCACACAATCAGCCAGCAGAGCCATCCTTACAGTGTACTGACACCAGGCCACACTATCAGCCAGCAGAGCCGTCCTTACAGTGTACTGACACCAGGCCACACTATCAGCCAGCAGAGCCGTCCTTACAGTGTGCTGACACCAGGCCACACAATCAGCCAGCAGAGCCGTCCTTACAGTGTGCTGACACCAGGCCACACAATCAGCCAGCAGAGCCGTCCTTACAGTGTACTGACACCAGGCCGCACAATCAGCCAGCAGAGCCGTCCTTACAGTGTGCTGACACCAGGCCACACAATCAGCCAGCAGAGCCGTCCTTACAGTGTGCTGACACCAGGCCACACAATCAGCCAGCAGAGCCATCCTTACAGTGTACTGACACCAGGCCACACTATCAGCCAGCAGAGCCGTCCTTACAGTGTACTGACACCAGGACGCACAATCAGCCAGCAGAGCCGTCCTTACAGTGTACTGACACCAGGCCACACAATCAGCCAGCAGAGCCGTCCTTACAGTGTACTGACACCAGGCCACACTATCAGCCAGCAGAGCCGTCCTTACAGTGTACTGACACCAGGCCACACTATCAGCCAGCAGAGCCGTCCTTACAGTGTACTGACACCAGGCCACACAATCAGCCAGCAGAGCCATCCTTACAGTGTACTGACACCAGGCCACACTATCAGCCAGCAGAGCCGTCCTTACAGTGTACTGACACCAGGCCACACTATCAGCCAGCAGAGCCGTCCTTACAGTGTGCTGACACCAGGCCACACAATCAGCCAGCAGAGCCATCCTTACAGTGTGCTGACACCAGGCCACACAATCAGCCAGCAGAGCCGTCCTTACAGTGTACTGACACCAGGCCACACTATCAGCCAGCAGAGCCGTCCTTACAGTGTACTGACACCAGGACGCACAATCAGCCAGCAGAGCCATCCTTACAGTGTGCTGACACCAGGCCACACAATCAGCCAGCAGAGCCGTCCTTACAGTGTGCTGACACCAGGCCATACAATCAGCCAGCAGAGCCGTCCTTACAGTGTACTGACACCAGGCCACACTATCAGCCAGCAGAGCCGTCCTTACAGTGTGCTGACACCAGGACGCACAATCAGCCAGCAGAGCCATCCTTACAGTGTACTGACACCAGGCCACACTATCAGCCAGCAGAGCCATCCTTACAGTGTGCTGACACCAGGCCACACAATCAGCCAGCAGAGCCGTCCTTACAGTGTGCTGACACCAGGCCATACAATCAGCCAGCAGAGCCGTCCTTACAGTGTGCTGACACCAGGCCACACAATCAGCCAGCAGAGCCGTCCTTACAGTGTGCTGACACCAGGCCACACAATCAGCCAGCAGAGCCATCCTTACAGTGTGCTGACACCAGGCCACACAACCAGCCAGCAGAGCCGTCCTTACAGTGTGCTGACACCAGGCCATACAATCAGCCAGCAGAGCCGTCCTTACAGTGTGCTGACACCAGGCCACACAATCAGCCAGCAGAGCCGTCCTTACAGTGTGCTGACACCAGGCCATACAATCAGCCAGCAGAGCCGTCCTTACAGTGTGCTGACACCAGGCCACACAATCAGCCAGCAGAGCCGTCCTTACAGTGTGCTGACACCAGGCCACACAATCAGCCAGCAGAGCCATCCTTACAGTGTGCTGACACCAGGCCACACAATCAGCCAGCAGAGCCGTCCTTACAGTGTGCTGACACCAGGCCACACAATCAGCCAGCAGAGCCGTCCTTACAGTGTGCTGAAACCAGGCCATACAATCAGCCAGCAGAGCCGTCCTTACAGTGTGCTGACACCAGGCCACACAATCAGCCAGCAGAGCCGTCCTTACAGTGTGCTGACACCAGGCCGCACAATCAGCCAGCTGAGCCGTCCTTACAGTGTGCTGACACCAGGCCATACAATCAGCCAGCAGAGCCGTCCTTACAGTGTGATGACACCAGGCCACACAACCAGCCAGCAGAGCCGTCCTTACAGTGTGCTGACACCAGGCCACACAACCAGCCAGCAGAGCCATCCTTACAGTGTGCTGACACCAGGCCACACAATCAGCCAGCAGAGCCGTCCTTACAGTGTGCTAACACCAGGCCGCACAATCAGCCAGCAGAGCCGTCCTTACAGTGTGCTGACACCAGGCCACACAACCAGCCAGCAGAGCTGTCCCTACAGTGTGCTGACATCAGGCCACACAATCAGCCAGCAGAGCCATCCTTACAGTGTGCTGACATCAGGCCACACAATCAGCCAGCAGAGCCGTCCTTACAGTGTGCTAACACCAGGCCGCACAATCAGCCAGCAGAGCCGTCCTTACAGTGTGCTGACACCAGGCCACACAACCAGCCAGCAGAGCTGTCCCTACAGTGTGCTGACACCAGGCCGAACAATCAGTCAGCAGAGCCGTCCTTACAGTGTGCTGACACCAGGCCGCACAATCAGCCAGCAGAGCCGTCCTTACAGTGTGCTGACACCAGGCCACACAATCAGCCAGCAGAGCCATCCTTACAGTGTGCTGACACCAGGCCACACAATCAGCCAGCAGAGCCATCCTTACAGTGTGCTGACACCAGGCCACACAATCAGCCAGCAGAGCCATCCTTACAGTGTACTGACACCAGGCCACACAATCAGCCAGCAGAGCCATCCTTACAGTGTGCTGACACCAGGTCACACAATCAGCCAGCAGAGCCGTCCTTACAGTGTCCTGACACCAGGCCAGACAATCAGCCAGCAGAGGCGTCCTTACAGTGTACTGACACCAGGCCACACAACCAGCCAGCAGAGCCATCCTTACAGTGTGCTGACACCAGGCCGCACAATCAGCCAGCAGAGCTGTCCTTACAGTGTGCTGACACCAGGCCACACAACCAGCCAGCAGAGCCGTCCTTACAGTGTACTGACACCACGCCGCACAATCAGCCAGCAGAGCCATCCTTACAGTGTGCTGACACCAGGCCACACAATCAGCCAGCAGAGCCATCCTTACAGTGTGCTGACACCAGGCCACACAATCAGCCAGCAGAGCCATCCTTACAGTGTGCTGACACCAGGCCATACAATCAGCCAGCAGAGCCGTCCTTACAGTGTGCTGACACCAGGCCATACAATCAGCCAGCAGAGCCATCCTTACAGTGTGCTGACACCAGGCCGCACAATCAGCCAGCAGAGCCGTCCTTACAGTGTGCTGACACCAGGCCATACAATCAGTCAGCAGAGCCGTCCTTACAGTGTGCTGACACCAGGCCATACAATCAGCCAGCAGAGCCGTCCTTACAGTGTGATGACACCAGGCCACACAACCAGCCAGCAGAGCCGTCCTTACAGTGTGCTGACACCAGGCCACACAACCAGCCAGCAGAGCTGTCCCTACAGTGTGCTGACACCAGGCCACACAATCAGCCAGCAGAGCCATCCTTACAGTGTGCTGACACCAGGCCACACAATCAGCCAGCAGAGCCATCCTTACAGTGTACTGACACCAGGCCACACAATCAGCCAGCAGAGCCATCCTTACAGTGTGCTGACACCAGGCCACACAATCAGCCAGCAGAGCCGTCCTTACAGTGTCCTGACACCAGGCCAGACAATCAGCCAGCAGAGCCGTCCTTACAGTGTACTGACACCAGGCCACACAACCAGCCAGCAGAGCCATCCTTACAGTGTGCTGACACCAGGCCGCACAATCAGCCAGCAGAGCCGTCCTTACAGTGTGCTGACACCAGGTCACACAACCAGCCAGCAGAGCCGTCCTTACAGTGTACTGACACCACGCCGCACAATCAGCCAGCAGAGCCATCCTTACAGTGTGCTGACACCAGGCCACACAATCAGCCAGCAGAGCCATCCTTACAGTGTACTGACACCAGGCCACACAATCAGCCAGCAGAGCCATCCTTACAGTGTGCTGACACCAGGCCACACAATCAGCCAGCAGAGCCGTCCTTACAGTGTGCTGACTCCAGGCCACACAATCAGCCAGCAGAGCCGTCCTTACAGTGTGCTGACACCAGGCCACACAATCAGCCAGCAGAGCCGTCCTTACAGTGTGCTGACACCAGGCCACACAATCAGCCAGCAGAGCCGTCCTTACAGTGTACTGACACCAGGCCACACAACCAGCCAGCAGAGCCATCCTTACAGTGTACTGACACCAGGCCACACAACCAGCCAGCAGAGCCATCCTTACAGTGTGCTGACACCAGGCCGCACAATCAGCCAGCAGAGCCGTCCTTACAGTGTGCTGACACCAGGCCACACAATCAGCCAGCATAGCCGTCCTTACAGTGTACTGACACCAGGCCACACAACCAGCCAGCAGAGCCATCCTTACAGTGTACTGACACCAGGCCACACAACCAGCCAGCAGAGCCGTCCTTACAGTGTACTGACACCAGGCCGCACAATCAGCCAGCAGAGCCATCCTTACAGTGTGCTGACACCAGGCCACACAACCAGCCAGCAGAGCCATCCTTACAGTGTGCTGACACCAGGCCACACAATCAGCCAGCAGAGTCATCCTTACAGTGTGCAGACACCAGGCCACACAATCAGCCAGCAGAGCCGTCCTTACAGTGTACTAACACCAGGCCACACAACCAGCCAGCAGAGCCGTCCTTACAGTGTACTGACACCAGGCCACACAACCAGCCAGCAGAGCCATCCTTACAGTGTGCTGACACCAGGCCACACAATCAGTCAGCAGAGCCATCCTTTCAGTGTACTGACACCAGGCCACACAATCAGCCAGCAGAGCCGTCCTTACAGTGTGCTGACACCAGGCCACACAATCAGCCAGCAGAGCCGTCCTTACAGTGTGCTGACACCAGGCCACACAATCAGCCAGCAGAGCCGTCCTTACAGTGTACTGACACCAGGCCACACAATCAGCCAGCAGAGCCGTCCTTACAGTGTGCTGACACCAGGCCACACAATCAGCCAGCAGAGCCGTCCTTACAGTGTGCTGACACCAGGCCACACAATCAGCCAGCAGAGCCATCCTTACAGTGTGCTGACACCAGGCCACACAATCAGCCAGCAGAGCCATCCTTTCAGTGTACTGACACCAGGCCACACAATCAGCCAGCAGAGCCATCCTTTCAGTGTACTGACACCAGGCCACAGAATCAGCCAGCAGAGCCATCCTTTCAGTGTACTGACACCAGGCCACACAACCAGCCAGCAGAGCCGTCCTTACAGTGTGCTGACACCAGGCCACACAATCAGCCAGCAGAGCCGTCCTTACAGTGTGCTGACACCAGGCCATACAATCAGCCAGCAGAGCCGTCCTTACAGTGTGCTGACACCAGGCCATACAACCAGCCAGCAGAGCCGTCCTTACAGTGTGATGACACCAGGCCGCACAATCAGCCAGCAGAGCCGTCCTTACAGTGTGCTGACACCAGGCCACACAATCAGCCAGCAGAGCCGTCCTTACAGTGTGCTGACACCAGGCCATACAACCAGCCAGCAGAGCCGTCCTTACAGTGTGATGACACCAGGCCGCACAATCAGCCAGCAGAGCCGTCCTTACAGTGTGCTGACATCAGGCCGCACAATCAGCCAGCAGAGCCGTCCTTACAGTGTGCTGACACCAGGCCACACAATCAGCCAGCAGAGCCATCCTTACAGTGTGCTGACACCAGGCCACACAACCAGCCAGCAGAGCCATCCTTACAGTGTGCTGACACCAGGCCATACAACCAGCCAGCAGAGCCGTCCTTACAGTGTGCTGACACCAGGCCATACAACCAGCCAGCAGAGCCGTCCTTACAGTGTGATGACACCAGGCCACACAATCAGCCAGCAGAGCCGTCTTTACAGTGTGCTGACACCAGGCCACACAATCAGTCAGCAGAGCCGTCCTTACAGTGTGCTGACACCAGGCCACACAATCAGCCAGCAGAGCCGTCCTTACAGTGTGCTGACACCAGGCCACACAATCAGCCAGCAGAGCCGTCCTTACAGTGTGCTGACACCAGGCCACACAATCAGCCAGCAGAGCCGTCCTTACAGTGTGCTGACACCAGGCCACACAACCAGCCAGCAGAGCCGTCCTTACAGTGTACTGACACCAGGCCACACAATCAGCCAGCAGAGCCGTCCTTACAGTGTGCTGACACCAGGCCGCACAATCAGCCAGCAGAGCCGTCCTTACAGTGTGCTAGCTGGACACCAGGCCACACAATCAGCCAGCAGAGCCGTCCTTACAGTGTGCTGACACCAGGCCACACAATCAGCCAGCAGAGCCGTCCTTACAGTGTGCTGACACCAGGCCGCACAATCAGCCAGCAGAGCCGTCCTTACAGTGTGCTAACACCAGGCCGCACAATCAGCCAGCAGAGCCGTCCTTACAGTGTGCTGAAACCAGGCCGCACCATCAGCCAGCAGAGCCGTCCTTACAGTGTGCTGACACCAGGCCGCACCATCAGCCAGCAGAGCCGTCCTTACAGTGTGCTGACATCAGGCCGCACAATCAGCCAGCAGAGCCATCCTTACAGTGTGCTGACACCAGACCACACAATCAGCCAGCAGAGCCATCCTTACAGTGTGCTGACACCAGACCACACAATCAGCCAGCAGAGCCGTCCTTACAGTGTGCTGACACCAGACCACACAATCAGCCAGCAGAGCCATTCTTACAGTGTGCTGACACCAGGCCACACAATCAGCCAGCAGAGCCGTCCTTACAGTGTGCTGACACCAGACCACACAATCAGCCAGCAGAGCCGTCCTTACCGTGTGCTGACACCAGACCACACAATCAGCCAGCAGAGCCGTCCTTACCGTGTGCTGACACCAGACCACACAATCAGCCAGCAGAGCCGTCCTTACAGTGTGCTGACACCAGGCCGCACAATCAGCCAGCAGAGCCGTCCTTACAGTGTGCTGACACCAGGCCGCACAATCAGCCAGCAGAGCCGTCCTTACAGTGTGCTGACATCAGGCCGCACAATCAGCCAGCAGAGCCATCCTTACAGTGTGCTGACACCAGACCACACAATCAGCCAGCAGAGCCATCCTTACAGTGTGCTGACACCAGGCCACACAATCAGCCAGCAGAGCCGTCCTTACAGTGTGCTGACACCAGACCATACAATCAGCCAGCAGAGCCGTCCTTACAGTGTGCTGACACCAGACCACACAATCAGCCAGCAGAGCCATTCTTACAGTGTGCTGACACCAGGCCACACAATCAGCCAGCAGAGCCGTCCTTACAGTGTGCTGACACCAGACCACACAATCAGCCAGCAGAGCCGTCCTTACCGTGTGCTGACACCAGACCACACAATCAGCCAGCAGAGCCGTCCTTACCGTGTGCTGACACCAGACCACACAATCAGCCAGCAGAGCCGTCCTTAGCGTGTGCTGACACCAGGCCGCACAATCAGCCAGCAGAGCCGTCCTTACAGTGTGCTGACACCAGGCCGCACAATCAGCCAGCAGAGCCGTCCTTACAGTGTGCTGACACCAGGCCGCACAATCAGCCAGCAGAGCCATCCTTACAGTGTGCTGACACCAGGCCTCACAACCAGCCAGCAGAGCCGTCCTTACAGTATGCTAACACCAGGCCGAACAATCAGTCAGCAGAGCCGTCCTTACAGTGTGCTGACACCAGGCCACACAATCAGGCAGGAGAGCCGTCCATACAGTGTGCTGACACCAGGCCACACAACCAGCCAGCAGAGCCATCCTTACAGTGTACTGACACCAGGCCACACAACCAGCCAGCAGAGCCGTCCTTACAGTATGCTAACACCAGGCCGAACAATCAGTCAGCAGAGCCGTCCTTACAGTGTGCTGACACCAGGCCGCACAATCAGCCAGCAGAGCCGTCCTTACAGTGTGCTGACACCAGGCCACACAATCAGCCAGCAGAGCCATCCTTACAGTGTGCTGACACCAGGCCACACAACCAGCCAGCAGAGCCATCCTTACAGTGTGCTGACACCAGGCCACACAACCAGCCAGCAGAGCCGTCCTTACAGTGTACTGACACCAGGCCACACAACCAGCCAGCAGAGCCATCCTTACAGTGTGCTGACACCAGGCCGAACAATCAGTCAGCAGAGCCGTCCTTACAGTGTGCTAACACCAGGCCGAACAATCAGTCAGCAGAGCCGTCCTTACAGTGTGCTGACACCAGGCCGCACAATCAGCCAGCAGAGCCGTCCTTACAGTGTGCTGACACCAGGCCACACAATCAGCCAGCAGAGCCGTCCTTACAGTGTACTGACACCAGGCCGCACAATCAGCCAGCAGAGCCATCCTTACAGTGTGCTGACACCAGGCCACACAATCAGCCAGCAGAGCTGTCCTTACAGTGTGCTGACACCAGGCCACACAATCAGCCTGCAGAGCCATCCTTACAGTGTGCTGACACCAGGCCACACAATCAGCCAGCAGAGCCGTCCTTACAGTGTGCTGACACCAGGCCGCACAATCAGCCAGCAGAGCCGTCCTTACAGTGTGCTGACACCAGGCCACACAACCAGCCAGCAGAGCCGTCCTTACAGTGTACTGACACCAGGCCACACAATCAGCCAGCAGAGCCATCCTTACAGTGTGCTGACACCAGGCCGAACAATCAGTCAGCAGAGCCGTCCTTACAGTGTGCTGACACCAGGCCGAACAATCAGCCAGCAGAGCCGTCCTTACAGTGTGCTGACACGCGGCCGCACAATCAGCCAGCAGAGCCGTCCTTACAGTGTGCTGACACCAGGCCACACAATCAGCCAGCAGAGCCGTCCTTACAGTGTGCTGACACCAGGCCACACAATCAGCCAGCAGAGCCGTCCTTACAGTGTGCTGACACCAGGCCACACAACCAGCCAGCAGAGCCATCCTTACAGTGTACTGACACCAGGCCACACAACCAGCCTGCAGAGCCATCCTTACAGTGTGCTGACACCAGGCCACACAATCAGCCAGCAGAGCCGTCCTTACAGTGTGCTGACACCAGGCCGAACAATCAGTCAGCAGAGCCGTCCTTACAGTGTGCTGACACCAGGCCGCACAATCAGCCAGCAGAGCCGTCCTTACAGTGTGCTGACACCAGGCCACACAACCAGCCAGCAGAGCCGTCCTTACAGTATGCTAACACCAGGCCGAACAATCAGTCAGCAGAGCCGTCCTTACAGTGTGCTGACACCAGGCCACACAACCAGCCAGCAGAGCCGTCCTTACAGTGTGCTGACACCAGGCCGCACAATCAGCCAGCAGAGCCGTCCTTACAGTGTGCTGACACCAGGCCATACAATCAGCCAGCAGAGCCATCCTTACAGTGTGCTGACACCAGGCCACACAATCAGCCAGCAGAGCCATCCTTACAGTGTGCTGACACCAGGCCGCACAATCAGCCAGCAGAGCCGTCCTTACAGTGTGCTGACACCAGGCCATACAACCAGCCAGCAGAGCCATCCTTACAGTGTGCTGACACCAGGCCGCACAATCAGCCAGCAGAGCCGTCCTTACAGTGTGCTGACACCAGGCCACACAATCAGCCAGCAGAGCCATCCTTACAGTGTACTGACACCAGGCCACACAACCAGCCAGCAGAGCCGTCCTTACAGTGTGCTGACTCCAGGCCACACAATCAGCCAGCAGAGCCGTCCTTACAGTGTGCTGACACCAGGCCACACAATCAGCCAGCAGAGCCGTCCTTACAGTGTGCTAGCCGGACACCAGGGCGCACAATAAGCCAGCAGAGCCATCCTTACAGTGTGCTGACACCAGGCCACACAATCAGCCAGCAGAGCCGTCCTTACAGTGTGCTAGCCGGACACCAGGCCACACAATCAGCCAGCAGAGCTGTCCTTACAGTGTGCTGACACCAGGCCGCACAATCAGCCAGCAGAGCGGTCCTTACAGTGTGCTGACACCAGGCCACACAATCAGCCAGCAGAGCTGTCCTTACAGTGTGCTGACACCAGGCCGCACAATCAGCCAGCAGAGCCATCCTTACAGTGTGCTGACACCAGGCCACACAATCAGCCAGCAGAGCCGTCCTTACAGTGTGCTGACACCAGGCCGCACAATCAGCCAGCAGAGCCATCCTTACAGTGTGCTGACACCAGGCCACACAATCAGCCAGCAGAGCCATCCTTACAGTGTGCTGACACCAGGCCACACAATCAGCCAGCAGAGCCGTCCTTCCAGTGTGCTGACACCAGGCCACACAATCAGCCAGCAGAGCCGTCCTTACAGTGTACTGACACCAGGCCACACAATCAGCCAGCAGAGCCGTCCTTACAGTGTGCTGACACCAGGCCGCACAATCAGCCAGCAGAGCCGTCCTTACAGTGTGCTGACACCAGGCCACACAATCAGCCAGCAGAGCCGTCCTTACAGTGTACTGACACCAGGCCACACAATCAGCCATCAGAGCCGTCCTTACAGTGTGCTGACACCAGGCCGCACAATCAGCCAGCAGAGCCGTCCTTACAGTGTGCTGACACCAGGCCACACAATCAGCCAGCAGAGCCGTCCTTACAGTGTGCTGACACCAGGCCGCACAATCAGCCAGCAGAGCCATCCTTACAGTGTGCTGACACCAGGCCACACAATCAGCCAGCAGAGCCATCCTTACAGTGTGCTGACACCAGGCCACACAATCAGCCAGCAGAGCCATCCTTACAGTGTGCTGACACCAGGCCACACAATCAGCCAGCAGAGCCGTCCTTCCAGTGTGCTGACACCAGGCCACACAATCAGCCAGCAGAGCCGTCCTTACAGTGTGCTGACACCAGGCCGCACAATCAGCCAGCAGAGCCATCCTTACAGTGTGCTGACACCAGGCCACACAATCAGCCAGCAGAGCCGTCCTTACAGTGTGCTGACACCAGGCCGCACAATCAGCCAGCAGAGCCATCCTTACAGTGTGCTGACACCAGGCCACACAATCAGCCAGCAGAGCCATCCTTACAGTGTGCTGACACCAGGCCACACAATCAGCCAGCAGAGCCGTCCTTCCAGTGTGCTGACAGCAGGCCACACAATCAGTCAGCAGAGCCGTCCTTACAGTGTGCTGACACCAGGCCACACAATCAGTCAGCAGAGCCGTCCTTACAGTGTGCTGACACCAGGCCACACAATCAGCCAGCAGAGCCGTCCTTACAGTGTACTGACACCAGGCCACACAATCAGCCAGCAGAGCCATCCTTACAGTGTACTTGCCGGACACCAGACCGCACAATCAGCCAGCAGAGCCGTCCTTACAGTGTACTTGCCGGACACCAGACCGCACAATCAGCGAGCAGAGCCATCCTTACAGTGTGCTAGCTGGACACCAGGCCGTACAATCAGCCAGCAGAGCCGTCCTTACAGTGTACTTGCCGGACACCAGACCGCACAATCAGCCAGCAGAGCCGTCCTTACAGTGTACTTGCCGGACACCAGACCGCACAATCAGCGAGCAGAGCCATCCTTACAGTGTGCTAGCTGGACACCAGGCCGTACAATCAGCCAGCAGAGCCGTCCTTACAGTGTACTTGCCGGACAGCAGACCGCACAATCAGCGAGCAGAGCCGTCCTTACAGTGTGCTAGCCGGACACCAGGCCTTACAATCAGCCAGCAGAGCCGTCCTTACAGTGTACTTGCCGGACACCAGGCCGCACAGTCTGATGACCAATGGCGCTTACACGGCCACAACATATTTCTGCAAATCGTTCATTGCTGCAGTTTAGAGCTGCGATTATTTCGTAAAATAAAGGAACAGACAAATTGCAAAAAGCTTCATGGAACTTACAATAAAGTGAGTCATGTGAACGGCAACAGAAGATCCAAACATTTGTGACTGTGTGGTTTCGATAGGTCACAAAAAATGTGAATTATTAGATTCAATGTCGCAATGTGACCCCCCCCGTAATTCCTCCCATCGCCTTAAAGCAAAAAAATAAATTGAAAATTGTCGGGGGGGGGGGGGGGGTCGGCATTTTGTTGCTTTTATAGGTCTTTTCCTTTTCCAGAAACCAAGTTTCTGTAACGGGAGAAAAATGGCTTTTTTGATACTTGTTCTGATATTAACCCCTTAAGAGAATATTTTGCCGTTTAGAAAGCAGTATTTTGTTTATTTTTTTTTTCCATACATTCAAAAAAGTCTAAATATTTTTTCCCTCATAATTATAACCTTTTTTTGCATGGCCGGACTACCCTTTTAAGGGTGTTGTCTCATCACAGCAGATCTGAATCCCACCAACAGCTTATTACATCTGGGAAGCCACTGCTGTATATAATGCCACATCTGTAGTATCACGTGTGCCTGTCAATCAGACAAATGTACCACATTGAGGGAGCGGTTATGTACAGCTCTCCTGTAATTCTCATAGAAGGGGCCCGAATACAGCGTACAGTGGGGGCCGTCATCATCAGACGGAAAGAGCTTTATAATAAAGACTTAGGAGATTATATAATAGTTGTGTTTAAAGGTAATCTGTCAGCAAGTTTTTGGTATTTAATCTTAGAGCAGCATATAATATAGGGGCAGAGAGCCTGAATCCAGGGATGTGTCACCCATTAGGCAACTTGCTGTAGTTTCAATACAATCAATCCCTTGTTCCATTCCTTTCTTCCTCTCCTTCCCTTCCTTCTTTCCTCTCTTCCTCCCTCCCTTACTTCCCCCCTCCATTCCTTCTTCCTTCCTCTCTCCTTCCCTTCCTTCCTCCCTCTCCTTCCCTTCATTCTTCCCTTCCTACCTCTCTTCATCCCTCCCTTCCTTCCTCCCTCTCTCCCTTCTTTCCTCCCTCCTCTCCCTTCCTCTCTCCCTTCCTTCTTTCTTCCCTTCTCTCCCTCCCTTCCTTCCTCCCTCTCTCCCTTCTTTCCTCACTTCCTCCCTCTCCCTTGCTTCTTTCCTCCCTCCTCTCTCCCTTCCTTCTTTCTTCCCTTCTCTCCCTCCCTTCCTCCCTCTCTTCCTTCCTCCCTCTCTCCCTTATTTCCTCACTTCCTCCCTCTCTCCCTTGCTTCTTTCCTCCCTCCTCTCTCCCTTCCTTCTTTCTTACCTTCTCTCCCTCCCTCCCTTCCTCCCTCTCTACCTTCCTTCCTCTCTCCCTTCTTTCCTCACTTCCTCCCTCTCCCTTGCTTCTTTCCTCCCTCCTCTCTCCCATCCTTCTTTCTTCCCTTCTCTCCCTCCCTTCCTTCCTCCCTCTCTCCCTTCTTTCCTCACTTCCTCCCTCTCCCTTGCTTCTTTCCTCCCTCCTCTCTCCCTTCCTTCTTTCCTTCTCTCCCTCCCTTCCTCCCTCTCTTCCTTCCTCCCTCTCTCCCTTATTTCCTCACTTCCTCCCTCTCTCCCTTGCTTCTTTCCTCCCTCCTCTCTCCCTTCCTTCTTTCTTCCCTTCTCTCCCTCCCTCCCTTCCTCCCTCTCTTCCTTCCTTCCTCTCTCCCTTCTTTCCTCACTTCCTCCCTCTCCCTTGCTTCTTTCCTCCCTCCTCTCTCCCATCCTTCTTTCTTCCCTTCTCTCCCTCCCTTCCTCCCTCTCTTCCTTCCTTCCTCTCTCCCTTCTTTCCTCACTTCCTCCCTCTCCCTTGCTTCTTTCCTCCCTCCTCTCTCCCTTCCTTCTTTCTTCCCTTCTCTCCCTCCCTCTCTTCCTTCCTCGCTCTCTCCTTTTTTTCCTCACTTCCTCCCTCTCTCCCTTGCTTCTTTCCTCCCTCCTCTCTCCCTTCCTTCTTTCTTCTCGTCTCTCCCTCCCTTCCTACCTCTCTCCCTTCTTTCCTCACTTCCTCCCTCCCTCTCTCCCTTGCTTCTTTCCTCCCTCCTCTCTCCCTTCCTTCTTTCTTCCCTTCTCTCCCTCCCTCCCTTCCTCCCTCTCTTCCTTCCTTCCTCTCTCCCTTCTTTCCTCACTTCCTCCCTCTCCCTTGCTTCTTTCCTCCCTCCTCTCTCCCATCCTTCTTTCTTCCCTTCTCTCCCTCCCTTCCTCCCTCTCTTCCTTCCTTCCTCTCTCCCTTCTTTCCTCACTTCCTCCCTCTCCCTTGCTTCTTTCCTCCCTCCTCTCTCCCTTCCTTCTTTCTTCCCTTCTCTCCCTCCCTCTCTTCCTTCCTCGCTCTCTCCTTTCTTTCCTCACTTCCCCCCTCTCTCCCTTGCTTCTTTCCTCCCTCCTCTCTCCCTTCCTTCTTTCTTCTCTTCTCTCCCTCCCTTCCTTCCTCCCTCTCTCCCTTCTTTCATCACTTCCTCCCTCTCCCCCTTGCTTCTTTCCTCCCTCTTCTCTTCCTTCCTTCTTTCTTCCCTTCTCTCCCTCCCTTCCTCCCTCTCTCCCTTCTTTCCTCACTTCCTCCCTATCTCCCTTGCTTCTTTCCTCCCTCCTCTCTCCCTTCCTTCTTTCTTCTCTTCTCTCCCTCCCTTCCTTCCTCCCTCTCTTCCTTCTTTCCTCACTTCCTCCCTCCCTCTCTCCCTCGCTTCTTTCCTACCTTCTCTCACTCCCTCCATTCTTTCCTTCCTTTCTTTCTTTGTCTTCAGTTCCATTCGTGCAACAGATGTAGAAATTGTTTTCAACCTTCCTTCTTTACGGAATAAACGTCACAATCACAGAAGTGAATCGGGTAATGGAATAGAAATAGTTTGTAGAATAATCCAAGGTCGTAATAAGTTGTCGGTGCACTACAGTTTCATAGTTAAGTTAATAAGTCCCCCTCTCATGGGAAAAGCGGTACTGATACCGTGCCATGATCAGACTAACAGGATGGCCCAAAACTAGGCGCAGGAATGTTGCAACGTTGATGGGAGACATTTCGAGCACTCAGGAGATTACAGGGTTAAACTAATGCAAGTCTAATAAACAAACAAAGTAATAAATGTAAATAAACTTCCTTTGTTGAGTCTCAGTGAATCTTCACTCATATTCTGATACGTTTCACTGATTGCACCCTACACCTGATGTTGGGCCCCCTTGTATATTGGGTAACAGGACCACTAACGAAAAGTGTTCTATACAATTCAGCTGCGGTGATGAAAGATGCAAAGAGCGTTTTGTAACGTGGCACAAATAGCCACCTCTGATATACAGAGAGACACATGGCTTTGTTACTGATACATATAAGACAATTGTGCCATGCTGGATTACAGATGTATTCTCACTTTATTCACTTCTGGACTGCCCAAAAGACAATAAACCTCTGGGCAGTCCTCATTCTACTCTGCAGTGACTTTCTGAATCGAGTAGCTGCAGAATTGGGGATCCGGCTTTCAGACACAGACAGACTCCCCATAGAGAAGGCAGAGATGGTTTATTACAGCACTAAACAAGTATAGGAAGCCCTGAGAGCGCCTCCTCCACCAGCCACAGCGGTCATATAATTACTGGATGCAGGGAGGGAGCAGGATCAGACACAGCCAGACTCCCCATAGAGAAGGCAGAGATGGTTTATTACAGCACTAAACAAGTATAGGAAGCCCTGAGAGCGCCTCCTCCACCAGCCACAGCGGTCATATAATTACTGGATGCAGGGAGGGAGCAGGATCAGACACAGCCAGACTCCCCATAGAGAAGGCAGAGATGGTTTATTACAGCACTAAACAAGTATAGGAAGCCCTGAGAGCGCCTCCTCCACCGGCCACAGCGGTCATATAATTACTGGATGCAGGGAGGGAGCAGGATCAGACACAGCCGGACTCCCCATAGAGAAGGCAGAGATGGTTTATTACAGCACTAAACAAGTATAAGAAGCCCTGAGAGCACCTCCTCCACCAGCCACAGCGGTCATATAATTACTGGATGCAGGGAGGGAGCAGGATCAGACACAGCCAGACTCCCCATAGAGAAGGCAGAGATGGTTTATTACAGCACTAAACAAGTATAGGAAGCCCTGAGAGTGCCTCCTCCACCGGCCACAGCGGTCATATAATTACTGGATGCAGGGAGGGAGCAGGATCAGACACAGCCAGACTCTCCATAGAGAAGGCAGAGATGGTTTATTACAGCACTAAACAAGTATAGGAAGCCCTGAGAGCACCTCCTCCACCAGCCACAGCGGTCATATCATTACTGGATGCAGGGAGGGAGCAGGATCAGACACAGCCAGACTCCCCATAGAGAAGGCAGAGATGGTTTATTACAGCACTAAACAAGTATAGGAAGCCCTGAGAGCGCCTCCTCCACCGGCCACAGCGGTCATATAATTACTGGATGCAGGGAGGGAGCAGGATCAGACACAGCCGGACTCCCCATAGAGAAGGCAGAGATGGTTTATTACAGCACTAAACAAGTATAAGAAGCCCTGAGAGCACCTCCTCCACTGGCCACAGCGGTCATATAATTACTGGATGCAGGGAGGGAGCAGGATCAGACACAGCCAGACTCCCCATAGAGAAGGCAGAGATGGTTTATTACAGCACTAAACAAGTATAGGAAGCCCTGAGAGCACCTCCTCCACCAGCCACAGCGGTCATATTATTACTGGATGCAGGGAGGGAGCAGGATCAGACACAGCCAGACTCCCCATAGAGAAGGCAGAGATGGTTTATTACAGCACTAAACAAGTATAGGAAGCCCTGAGAGCTCCTCCTCCACCGGCCACAGCCGTCATATAATTACTGGATGCAGGGAGGGAGCAGGATCAGACACAGCCAGACTCCCCATAGAGAAGGCAGAGGTGGTTTATTACAGCACTAAACAAGTATAGGAAGCCCTGAGAGCGCCTCCTCCACCAGCCACAGCGGTCATATAATTACTGGATGCAGGGAGGGAGCAGGATCAGACACAGCCAGACTCCCCATAGAGAAGGCAGAGATGGTTTATTACAGCACTAAACAAGTATAGGAAGCCCTGAGAGCGCCTCCTCCACCAGCCACAGCGGTCATATAATTACTGGATGCAGGGAGGGAGCAGGATCAGACACAGCCAGACTCCCCATAGAGAAGGCAGAGATGGTTTATTACAGCACTAAACAAGTATAGGAAGCCCTGAGAGCGCCTCCTCCACCAGCCACAGCGGTCATATAATTACTGGATGCAGGGAGGGAGCAGGATCAGACACAGCCAGACTCCCCATAGAGAAGGCAGAGATGGTTTATTACAGCACTAAACAAGTATAGGAAGCCCTGAGAGCGCCTCCTCCACCAGCCACAGCGGTCATATAATTACTGGAAGCAGGGAGGGAGCAGGATCAGACACAGCCGGACTCCCCAAAGAGAAGGCACAGATGGTCAACCAGCATTGTGGATACAGAATAGGAAGCGCTGATGATCATATGATCACTAGGTGTAGAGAGAGAGCAGGAGCTGCTGGGTACTAGGAGACTAGTCAGCTCTGCTAGGCAGCCAGGAGGCTGAAATTCCCCTGTAACTAGGGCTAATATACCAGCTCCAGTTACAGGGGAAATCAGGGGGAAAAAAGGATCTCAATGTTTTAATACCTCCCAAAGTTTTCTTATGGCCTTATGGGGGGCACACTATGTGAAATAGTTGAGAAATAAATAAAAATCAGGAGAAATAATACAAAAAAATTCCGCTGAGAACCAAATTGTGGTATCCGATATATAAAAATAATTGTTACGGAAAGGGGAATATATTTTAGAGAGAGTTGTAGAGATACAGTGTGCCATACGTCTTTTATTTTTCCCAACATTAATGCCTGACATAGGCAAAATAAAGAAAGGAATATTTAAATAGCATAAAAACCCCATGTATCACAAAAAAATGCACAAATCATTTCAATATCTAAAGAGAAAAAAATATACAGCTCTTTAAATTGCATATACAGTATATGTATGTATATACAGTTATATGAAAAAGTTTGGGCACCCCTATTAATCTTAAGCTTAATGTTTTATAAAAATTGGTGTTTTTGCAACAGCTATTTCAGTTTGATATATGTAATAACTGTTGGATACAGAAATGTTTCTGCCTTGAAATGAGGTTTATTGTACTAACAGAAAATGTGCAATCTGCATTCAAACAAAATTTGACAGGTGCATAAGTATGGGCACCCTTATCATTTTCTTGTTTTAAATACTCCTACCTACTTTTTACTGACTTACTAAAGCACTTTTTTTGGTTTTGTAATCTCATTGAGCTTTGAACTTCATAGCCAGGTGTATGCAATCATGAGAAAAGCTACTTAAAGTGGCCACTTGCAAGTTGTTCTCCTGTTTGAATCTCCTCTGAAGAGTGGCATCATGGGCTCCTCAAAACAACTGTCAAATGATCTGAAAACAAAGATTATTCAACATAGTTGTTCAGGGGATGGATAGAAAAAGCTGTCTCAGAGATTTAACCTGTCAGTTTCCACTGTGAGGAACATAGTAAGGAAATGGAAGAACACAGGGACAGTTCTTGTTAAGGCCAGAAGTGGCAGGCCAAGAAAAACATCAGAAAGGCAGAGAAGAAGAATGGTGAGATCAGTCAAAGACAATCCTCAGACCACCTCCAGAGAGCTGCAGCATCAACTTGCTGCAGATGGTGTCACTGTGCATCGGTCAACTATACAACGCACTTTGCACAAGGAGAAGCTGTATGGGAGAGTGATGCAAAAGAAGCCGTTTCTGCAAGCACGCCACAAACAGAGTCGGCTGAGGTATGCAAAAGCACATTTGGAGAAGCCAATTTCTTTTTGGAAGAAGGTCCTGTGGACTGATGAAACCAAGATTGAGTTGTTTGGTCATACAAAAAGGTGATATGCATGGCGGCAAAAAAACACAGCATTCCAAGAAAAACACTTGCTACCCACAGTAAAATTTGGTGGAGGTTCCATCATGCTTTGGGGCTGTGTGGCCAATGCCGGCACCGGGAATCTTGTTAAAGTTGAGGGACGCATGGATTCCACTCAGTATCATCAGATTCTTGACAATAATGTTCAAGAATCAGTGACAAAGTTGAAGTTACGCAGGGGATGGATCTTTCAGCAAGACAATGATCCAAAACACCGCTCCAAATCTACTCAGGCATTCATGCAGAGGAACAATTACAATGTTCTGGAATGGCCATCCCAGTCCCCAGACCTGAATATCATTGAACATCTGTGGGATCATTTGAAGAGGGCTGTCCATGCTCGGCGACCATCAAACTTAACTGAACTGGAATTGTTTTGTAAAGAGGAATGGTCAAAAATACCTTCATCCAGGATCCAGGAAATCATTAAAAGCTACAGGAAGCGACTAGAGGCTGTTATTTTTGCAAAAGGAGGATCTACTAAATATTAATGTCACTTTTCTGGTGAGGTGCCCATACTTATGCACCTGTCAAATTTTGTTTGAATGCAGATTGCACATTTCCTGTTAGTACAATAAACCTCATTTCACGGCAGAAGCATTACTGTGTCCAACAGTTATTACATATATCAAACTGAAATAGCTGTTGCAAAAACACCAATTTTTATAAAACATTAAGCTTAAGATTAAGAGGGGTGCCCAAACTTTTTCATATAACTGTATATATATATGTATATATATATATATATATATATATATATATATATATATATATATACAGTATATATATATATACACAGTGGGTACGGAGAGTATTCAGACCCTTTTAAATGTTTACTCTTTGTTTCATTGCAGCCATTTGGTAAATTCTAAAAAGTTAATTTTTTTCTCATTAAAGTCCACTCTGCACCCCATCTTTACTGAAAAAAAACAGAAATGTAGAAATTTTTGCAAATTTATTAAAAAAGAAAACCTGAAATATCACATGGTCATAAGTATTCAGACCCTTTGCTCAGACACTCATATTTAAGTCACATGCTGTCCATTTCCTTGTGATCCTCCTTGAGATGGTTCTACTCCTTCATTGGAGTCCAGCTGTGTTTAATTAAACTGATAGGACTTGATTTGGAAAGGCACACACCTGTCTATATAAGACCTCACAGTTCACAGTGCATGTCAGACCAAATGAGAATCATAAGCTCAAAGGAACTGCCCACGGAGCTCAGAGACAGAATTGTGGCAAGGCACAGATCTAGCCAAGGTTACAAAAATTTCTGCATTACTCAAGGTCCCTAAGAGCACAGTGGCCTCCATAATCCTTAAATGGAAGAAGTTTGGGACCACCAGAAGTCTTCCTAGACCTGGCCATCTAGCCAAACTGAGCAATCGTGGGAGAAGAGCCTTGGTGAGAGAGGTAAAGAAGAACCCCAAGATCATTGTGGCTGAGCTCCAGAGATGCAGTAGGGAGATGGGAGAAAGTTCCACAAAGTCAACTATCACTGCAGCCCTCCACCAGTCGGGCCTTTATGGCAGAGTGGCCCGACAGAAGCCTCTCCTCAGTGCAAGACATATGAAAGCCCGCATAGAGTTTACTCAAAAACACATGAAGGACTCCCAGACTATGAGAGATAAGATTCTCTGGTCTGATGAGACGAAGACAGAACTTGTTGGTGATAATTCTAAGTGGTATATGTGGAGAAAACAAGGCACTGCTCATCACCTGCCCAATACAATCCCAACAGTGAAACATGGTGGTGGCAGCATCATGCTATGGGGGTGTTTTTCAGCTGCAGGGACAGGACAACTGAAGGAAACATGAATGCGGCCAAGTACAGAGATATCCTGGATGAAAACCTCTTCCAGAGTGCTCTGGACCTCAGACTTGGCCGAAGGTTCACCTTCCAACAAGACAATGACCGTAAGCACACAGCTAAAATAACAAAGGAGTGGCTTCAGAACAACTCTGTGACCATTCTTGACTGGCCCAGCCAGAGCCCTGACCTAAACCCAATTGAGCATCTCTGGAGAGACCTGAAAATGGCCGTCCACCAACGTTCACCATCCAACCTGACGGAACTGGAGAGGATCTGCAAGGAAGAATGGCAGAGGATCCCCAAATCCAGGGGTGAAAAACTTGTTGAATCATTCCCAAGAAGACTCATGGCTGTACTAGCTCAAAAGGTGCTTCTACTCAATACTGAGCAAAGGGTCTGAATACTTATGACCATGTGATATCTCAGTTTTTATTTTTTAAATAAATTTGCAAAAATTTCTACATTTCTGATTTTTTTTCAGTCCAGATGGGGTGCAGAGTGTACTTTACTGAGGAAAAAATGAACTTTTAACCACTTCGTGCCAGAGCCTGTTTTTGCCTTCGTGACCGGGCCAATTTTTTCAATTCTGACCACTGTCACTTTATGAGTTAATTACTCTGGAACGCTTCAACGGATCCCGCTGATTCTGAGATTGTTTTTTCGTGACATATTGTACTTCATGATAGTGGTAAAATTTCTTTGATATCACTTGCGTTTGATTGTGAAAAAATCGGAAATTTGGCGAAAATTTTGAAAATTTTGCAATTTTCAAACTTTGAATTTTCATGCCCTTTAATCAGAGAGATATGTCACACAAAATAGTTAATAAATAACATTGCCCACATGTCTACTTCACATCAGCACAATTTTGGAACCAAAATTTTTTTTTGTTAGAAAGCTATAAGGGTTAAAAGTTGACCAGCGATTTCTCATTTTTACAACAAAATTTACAAAAACATTTTTTTTTAGGGACCACATCTTATTTGAAGTGACTTTGAGGAGCCTTTATGACAGAAAATACCCAAAAGTGATACCATTCTAAAAACTGCACCCCTCAAGGTGCTCAAAACCACATTCAAGAAGTTTATTAACCCTTCAGGTGCTTCACAGGAATTTTTGGAATGTGGAAGAAAACAATGAACATTTAACTTTTTTTCACAAAACTGCTACTTTAACCTCAAATTTTTAATTTTCACAAGGGCAGCCAGAAAAAATGGACCCCAAAATGTGTTGTGTAATTTCTCCTGAGCACGCTGATACCCCATATGTGGTACAAAGCCACTGTTTGGGTGCACGGCATGGCTTGGAAGGTAAGGAGCGCCATTTGACTTTTGGAATGGAAATTTGACTGGAATGGATAGCGGACGCCATGTTGAATTTGGAGAGCCCCAGAGGTGTCTAAACAGAGGAAACCCCCAACAAGTGACCCCATTTTGGAAACTAGACCCCTCAAGGAACTTATCTAGATGTGTGGTGAGCACCTTGAACCCCCAGGGGCTTCACAGAATTTTATAATGTTGAAGTGTGAAAATAAAAAAACACATTTTTAACACAAAACTGCTACTTTAGCCTCAAAGTTTTAATTGTCACAAGGGCAGCCAGAAAAAATGGACCCCAAAATGTGTTGTGCAATTTCTCCTGAGCACGCTGATACCCCATATGTGGTTCAAAGCCACTGTTTGGGCGCACGGCATGGCTTGGAAGGTAAGGAGCGCCATTTGACTTTTGGAATGGAAATTTGACTGGAATGGATAGCGGACGCCATGTTGCATTTGGAGAGCCCCTGAGGTGCCTAAACAGAGGAAACCCCCAACAAGTGACCCCATTTTGGAAACTAGACCCCTCAAGGAACTTATCTAGATGTGTGGTGAGCACCTTGAACCCCCAGGGGCTTCACAGAATTTTATAATGTTGAAGTGTGAAAATAAAAAAACACATTTTTAACACAAAACTGCTACTTTAACTTCAAATTTTTAATTTTCACAAGGGCAGCCAGAAAAACTGGACCCCAAAATGTGTTGTGCAATTTCTCCTGAGCACGCTGATACCCCATATGTGGTGCAAAGCCACTGTTTGGGTGCATGGCATGGCTTGGAAGGTAAGGAGCGCCATTTGACTTTTGGAATGGAAATTTGACTGGAATGGATAGCGGACGCCATGTTGCATTTGGAGAGCCCCAGAGGTGTCTAAACAGAGGAAACCCCCAACAAGTGACCCCATTTTGGAAACTAGACCCCTCAAGGAACTTATCTAGATGTGTGGTGAGCACCTTGAACCCCCAGGGGCTTCACAGAATTTTATAATGTTGAAGTGTGAAAATAAAAAAACACATTTTTAACACAAAACTGCTACTTTAGCCTCAAATTTTTAATTTTCACAAGGGCAGCCAGAAAAAATGGACCCCAAAATGTGTTGTGCAATTTCTCCTGAGCACGCTGATACCCCATATGTGGTGCAAAGCCACTGTTTGGGCGCACGGCATGGCTTGGAAGGTAAGGAGCGCCATTTGACTTTTAGAATGGAAATTTGACTGGAATGGATAGTGGACGCCATGTTGCATTTGGAGAGCCCCAGAGGTGTCTAAACAGAGGAAACCGCCAACAAGTGACCCCATTTTGGAAACTAGACCCCTCAAGGAACTTATCTAGATGTGTGGTGAGCACCTTGAACCCCAAGGGGCTTCACAGAATTTTATAATGTTGAAGTGTGAAAATAAAAAAACACATTTTTAACACAAAACTGCTACTTTAGCCTCAAATTTTTAATTTTCACAAGGGCAGCCAGAAAAAATGGACCCCAAAATGTGTTGTGCAATTTCTCCTGAGCACGCTGATACCCCATATGTGGTGCAAAGCCACTGTTTGGGCGCACGGCATGGCTTGGAAGGTAAGGAGCGCCATTTGACTTTTGGAATGGAAATTTGACTGGAATCGATAGCGGACGCCATGTTGCATTTGGAGAGTCCCTGAGGTGCCTAAACAGAGGAAACCCACAACAAGTGACCGAATTTTACAATCTACTCCTCTGTATAAATTAATCTAGTGTTGGGAAAATAAGTAGATAGGTAAATGGTCACTAAACCCATAGATGAATTCCCACAGAGGTGTCATTTCTATAATGGGGTCACTTCAGGGGGGATTATGCTGTTCTGGCACTTTTCAGAGTACCAGAGCTAAAGAATCCCCCCTGAAGTGACCCCATTTTGGAAATGAAACCCCTCTGGGAATTCATCTATGGGTTTAGTGACCATTTTAACTCGATGGATGATTTCCAGAAACAAGCACGCAATGGAAGGTTTAGATTCTGGAGAACCCCCCCATGGAAATTAAGTGAGCTCTTCTCGAATGTGTCATTCACTAAATGAACCAAATGTTTGAATGACAAATTGGGATACATTTTTACAGTTTAAAAACGTGGTTCTGTGTGGAAGATTTTAAAGCAGTCAGTGACGCATAAGTCTGGCAATGATGGGCATTGTGGGCAATAGTAGCGGGTATCACGCCTCATTCCTCTCTTAGTACATACACGACATCTTTTCTGGGGGTTCCTTCTTGTTTCCGTTGCTGGAATAAGTGCAATAAAATGTCGCTCAGTGAGTCTTTTCACATCCTCAGATTCTAATGGATGAGCGGGGCTAACACTTTGAAAGACAAGATTTTCAATTACCTTTTCTTGATAATCAAGAAAAGGATCGGAATTTCCTGCTTCTTTGTACAACACAAAAGAATTGTATGTGGCCACCTGAAACAAATAAATAACCAACTTTTTATACCAGGTATAGGACTTTCTTGATACCTGGTATGGCTGTAGAACCTGGTCTGCAAGGTCCACACCCCCCATGTGTTTGTTGTAGTCAATGACTGACACAGGTTTTTGCTTCGGAGTGGTGGATCCTAGTTCTACAGTGGCCCTTGTGGCATCTGTGTGGATCGAGCTGAGGACAAAAATATCCCGCTTATCCCTATATTTCAGGGCAAGCAGCTCTCCGTTGCGTACAGCCCCTGACTGCCCCTTTTGAAACTTTTGGTTGACCAATGGTTGTGGAAACCCCTGACGGTTTTTACGGATGGTCCCACAAGCCCCGATGTTGTGTTCAACCAGACTTTTAAATAGGGGTATGCTGGTGTAATAATTGTCCACATATAGATTGTAGCCTTTTTGAAAAAATGGACTTATCAGCTCCCAAACAATTTTTCCAGATGTCCCCAGATAAGTAGGGCATCCTGGTGGGTTTAGTTGGCTGTCTTTCCCCTCATATATGCGAAAAGCGGATGTGTATCCGGTTGAACTTTCGCACATTTTATAGATCTTTATTCCAAACCTTGCCCTTTTAGATGGGATAAATTGCTTGAGGTGCAGTCTTCCTTTGAATTTTACAAGGGACTCGTCTATAGAAATATTTTGTGTTGGGGTGTAGAGGCTTAAGAATTTTTCTGACAAATTTTCAATGATGGGTCTAATTTTATATAACCTGTCATGTTCTGGGGTATTTCTGGGCAGGCATTGACTATTGTCGTTAAAATGCCAAAACCGCATGAGCATTTCATAACGGGTCCTAGGCAGAACGACTGAAAACATAGGGGTGGCTTGAACAGGGTGGTTGGACCAGTAGGATCGAATGCTCTGTTTTTTAACAAGCCCCATGGCAAATGTAAGTCCTAAAAAATTTTTTATTTCCGGGACATTAGTTGGTGTCCATAAATTTGCCCTAGCATAGTAAGATCGGGGATTCTGGCTTATGAATTGGGACGCGTATAAATTTGTTTGCACGACAATATGCTCTAGCAAGCTGTCTGTAAAAAACAAATTAAAAAAATGAATTGGTCCAAAATCTTCCACCTCCACATTTATACCAGGAATGGCGTTGAAATCAGGGCTGAATGGAGCAGCCGAATCTGAAGCCTCCCATCTGGGAAATGCTAGATCATGTGGCAACGCCCCTTGTACACTGGCGTGCGCCAATTCACTAGTAGCAGGGACAGCGCTTGTACTGGGCAGTGTTCCCTGATTTGGAGACGTTTCTCCAGTAGCGCTATTTGCCCCTATTGCTGTACTGGTCCTTGGGCTTGAGGATGGAACAGAATCACTGCTCATTTCTGGGCTCTCAGTGTCGCCGCTACTAAAGCCCTCAAAATCCATATCTCCATCTGAGATTGCGCTGTCATCAGTGTCAGAACACAGCAGGGCATACACCTCCTCTGCAGTATAAGTCTGACGGGCCATTTTATTTTTAGATTTTTTGACTGGACTGAACGGACCGGACTGAAAGGACGGGACCGGACTGGACTGACCGGACTGATCTGACAGGACTGACTTACTGATGTGACAGGACTGACTGACTGATCTGACAGGACTGACTTACTGACAGATCTGACAGGACTGACTGACTGACAGATCTGACTGACTGACAGATCTGACAGGACTGACTGACTGACAGATCTGACAGGACTGACTGACTGACAGATCTGACTGACTGATCTGACAGGACTGACTTACTGACAGATCTGACAGGACTGACTGACTGACAGATCTGACTGACTGACAGATCTGACTGACTGACAGATCTGACAGGACTGACTGACTGACAGATCTGACAGGACTGACTGACAGATCTGACAGGACTGACTGACTGACAGATCTGACAGGACTGACTGACAGATCTGACAGGACTGACTGACTGACAGATCTGACAGGACTGACAGATCTGACAGGACTGACTGTCAGATCTGACAGGACTGACTGACTGACAGATCTGACAGGACTGACAGATCTGACTGACAGATCTGACAGGACTGACAGATCTGACTGGACTTATCTGACAGGACTGACTGATCTGACAGACTCACTAACCCTAACTCTTACTTTCTTTTTTATTTATTTTATTTTTTACTTTCACAGTGGCAAGGCTGACAGCTCTTGTCACACTGTTTCTCCTCTGCTCTCTCACTGAGATCGGAGGAGAAACTGCATTTATCAGGCAGATCGCCCGGGAAAGTTTGTTGCTAAAACAAACTTCCCTGGTGATCTCTCTGATTGGCTGGTGTGACGCTGACATCATCGAGACCTGAGCCAATCAGGTCTCGATGATGTCAGAGGTCACAGCACCGGGATCCCCGCCGCTGACAGGTATGTGGGGGGTCCCGATCGCCGACCACCGGCTGTCCCTATCTTTTAAATGCCGCGATCGCTATGGATCGCGGCATCTAGAAGATAGGAACAGGTTAACATCATGGGGACCTGATCCAATCAGGTCCCCATGATGCCACATGTCAGAGCTATCGCTCTGAACCGGTACCGCAGCGCTAGCAGGACCCTGGGGGTCCTGAGCGCTGCGGGACCACCCACCGTTTTTAAACGTCGGCGCTGCACAGAGCCCAGGCAGCGCCGACGTTTATGTACAGTGGGCGGTCCTGAACCGGTTAAGAATTTACCAAATGGCTGCAATGAAACAAAGAGTGAAAAATTTAAATACTTATTCTGAATACTTTCTGTACACACTGTATATATATACAGTACAGACCAAAAGTTTGGACACACCTTCTCACTTAAAGATTTTTCTGTATTTTCATGACTATGAAAATTGTACATTCACACTGAAGGCATCAAAACTATGAATTAATACATGTGGAATTATATACTTAACAAAAAAGTGTGAAACAACTGAAAATATGTCCTATATTCTAGGTTCTTCACAGTAGCCACCTTTTGCTTTGATGACTGCTTTGCACACTCTTGGCATTCTCTTGATGAGCTTCAAGAGGTAGTCACCGGAAATGGTCTTCCAACAATCTTGAAGGAGTTCCCAGAGATGCTTAGCACTTGTTGGCCCTTTCGCCTTCACTCTGCGGTCCAGCTCACCCCAAACCATCTCGATTGGGTTCAGGTCTGGTGACTGTGGAGGCCTGGTCATCTGGCGTAGCCCCCCATCGCTCTCCTTCTTGGTCAAATAGCCCTTACACAGCCTGGAGGTGTGTTTGGGGTCATTGTCCTGTTGAAAAATAAATGATGGTCCAACTAAACGCAAACCGGATGGAATAGCATGCCGCTGCAAGATGCTGTGGCAGCCATTCTGGTTCAGTATGCCTTCAATTTTGAATAAATCCCCAACAGTGTCACCAGCAAAGCACCCCCACACCATCACACCTCCTCCTCCATGCTTCACGGTGGGAACCAGGCATGTAGAGTCCATCCGTTCACCTTTTCTGCGTCGCACAAAGACACGGTGGTTGGAACCAAAGATCTCAAATTTGGACTCATCAGACCAAAGCACAGATTTCCACTGGTCTAAAGTCCATTCCTTGTGTTCTTTAGCCCAAACAAGTCTCTTCTGCTTGTTGCCTGTCCTTAGCAGTGGTTTCCTTGCAGCTATTTTAGCATGAAGGCCTGCTGCACAAAGTCTCCTCTCAACAGTTGTTGAAGAGATGTGTCTGCTGCTAGAACTCTGTGTGGCATTGACCTGGTCTCTAATCTGAGCTGCTGTTAACCTGCGATTTCTGAGGCTGGTGACTCGGATAAACTTATCCTCAGAAGCAGAGGTGACTCTTGGTCTTCCTTTCCTGGGGTGATCCTCATGTGAGCCAGTTTCTTTGTAGCGCTTGATGGTTTTTGCAACTGCACTTGGGGACACTTTCAAAGTTTTCCCAATTTTTCACACTGACTGACCTTCATTTCTTAAAGTAATGATGGCCACTCCTTTTTCTTTACTTAGCTGCTTTTTTCTTGCCATAATACAAATTCTAACAGTCTATTCAGTAGGACTATCAACTGTGTATCCACCTGACTTCTGCACAACACAACTGATGGTCCCAACCCCATTTATAAGGCAAGAAATCCCACTTATTAAACCTGACAGGGCACACCTGTGAAGTGAAAACCATTTCCGGTGACTATCTCTTGAAGCTCATCAAGAGAATGCCAAGAGTGTGCAAAGCAGTCATCAAAGCAAAAGGTGGCTACTTTGAAGAACCTAGAATATAAGACATATTTTCAGTTGTTTCACACTTTTTTGTTAAGTATATAATTCCACATGTGTTAATTCATAGTTTTGATGCCTTCAGTGTGAATGTACAATTTTCATAGTCATGAAAATACAGAAAAATCTTTAAATGAGAAGGTGTGTCCAAACTTTTGGTCTGTACTGTATATATATATATATATATATATATATATATATATATATATACATATATATAACTTGTAAATGTGCCTGGTCAGGAACTGGTTAAAGAAGACTTGTCACCACATTAAATATGGCCGTTTTTTGCTCTTTAAAGGGTTTGTCCAGAACTTAGATATCGATGTCCTATCCTTAGACATCATATTAAGCCTGCAGACCACTGTACAAGATAAGTGCTTTTATGTGGTTTTGAGTGATTGGTGGGGGTCTCAGTACCCGGCCCCCCACCAATCTAAAGCAGATTTAAAGGGCAATCGCATGTACAAAAAAAATAAAACCTTGAAAATGAAAGTTCTACCCAACGTCTTCTGGTTTTTGAGTATTGATTAGTCTTGATACATGTATTAAGGAATATTCCCTGATGTATTAAACTCTCTAACGCTCCGATAACTGAAAACTGAAGGGGGATGAAGAATAATTTACGGGTATGTAATAACACGAGTAATCTCGGCGGAATCAAAGCAGGTGTGAAGGAGAAAACACGCTGGATAACGTGATGTATGAACTCATCAATTCTGCAGCGCAGGCACCGCAGCCGCACAGGGTCACCAGGTCTCTAGAAATATTAAAGCGCAAGCTTCATTATAATCTCAGAGACCTGAGGTTAATAGTTTTCCCACTAATGGCAAAATGTAAAACTAATACACAAAGTCCGATTTCACTCTACATCATTATCGATAACTTCTATTTCCATCCTGCAGTCCTCACCTTGTGATCTCCTCTTATGGCAATGTCAGTAATGTCCTGATATCCTAATTAACACGATAAAAAGAACCACAAAAGAGCAAACATGGAAGACGATAAATGTGCAACACGGTGTGCAAGAAGATAGGGATTTTTTTACATCACAACATCCTTTGGCCATAATCTCACTGCTCTTACAGTAAAGAATCCTGGTTCTCGCTGCTCTTACAGTAAAGAATCCCGGTTCTCACTGCTCTTACAGTAAAGAATCTTGATTCCCACTGCTCTTACAGTAAAGAACACAAGTTCTCACTGCTCTTACAGTAAAGAATCTTGATTCCCACTGCTCTTACAGTAAAGAATCCCAGTTCTCACTGCTCTTACAGTAAAGAATCCCAGTTCTCACTGCTCTTACAGTAAAGAATCTTGATTCCCACTGCTCTTACAGTAAAGAATCCCAGTTCTCACTGCTCTTACAGTAAAGAATCTCGATTATCACTGCTCTTACAGTAAAGAATCCTGGTTCTCACTGCTCTTACAATAAAGAATCCTGGTCAGTGCTGATGCATAGTGCCCAGTGGAGTATTGGACGCAAGTGCACAGTCGCTCTCCATTCAGATTTATGAATGATAAAGAAACATCTAAGTTAAAGCTCTCCAATACTACAAGGATTACGAGAAAATAACTGTGCAGCCAACTTCCTACCAGAATGAGGATCAGGCACTGCTATTACAGTAAAGAATCTTGATTCTCACTGCTCTTACAGTAAAAAATCCCGGTTCTCACTGCTCTTACAGTAAAAAATCACGGTTCTCACTGCTCTTACAGTAAAAAATCATGATTCTCACTGCTCTTACAGTAAAAAATCACGGTTCTCACTGCTCTTACAGTAAAAAATCTTGATTCCCACTGCTCTTACAGTAAAGAATCCCAGTTCTCACTGCTCTTACAGTAAAGAATCCCGGTTCTCACTGCTCTTACAGTAAAGAATCCTGGTTCTCACTGCTCTTACAGTAAAGAATCCCAGTTCTCACTGCTCTTACAGTAAAGAATTCCAGTTCTCACTGCTCTTACAGTAAAGAATCCTGGTTCTCACTGCTCTTACAATAAAAATCCTGGTCAGTGCTGATGTATAGTGCCCAGTGGAGTATTGAACGCAAGTGCACAGTCGCTCTCCATTCAGATTTATGAATGATAAAGAAACATCTAAGTCAAAGCTCTCCAATACTACAAGGATTACGAGAAAATGACTGTGCAGCCAACTTCCTACCAGGATGAGGATCAGACACTTCTCTTACAGTAAAGAATCTTGGTTCTCACTGCTCTTACAGTAAAAAATCCCGGTTCTCACTGCTCTTACAGTAAAGAATCTTGATTCCCACTGCTCTTACAGTAAAAAATCCATAGTCTCACTGCTCTTACAGTAAAGAATCCCAGTTCTCACTGCTCTTACAGTAAAGAATCCCAGTTCTCACTACTCTTACAGTAAAGAATCCCAGTTCTCACTGCTCTTACAGTAAAGAATCCCAGTTCTCACTGCTCTTACAGTAAAGAATCCCGGTTCTCACTGCTCTTACAGTAAAGAATCTTGATTCCCACTGCTCTTACAGTAAAGAATCCCAGTTTTCACTGCTCTTACAGTAAAGAATCCCAGTTCTCACTACTCTTACAGTAAAGAATCCCAGTTCTCACTGCTCTTACAGTAAAGAATCTCGATTATCACTGCTCTTACAGTAAAGAAACCTGGTTTTCACTGCTCTTACAATAAAGAATCCTGGTCAGTGCTGATGCATAGTGCCCAGTGGAGTATTGGGCGCAAGTGCGCAGTCGCTCTCCATTCAGATTTATGAATGATAAAGAAACATCTAAGTCAAAGCTCTCCAATACTACAAGGATTACGAGAAAATGACTGTGCAGCCAACTTCCTACCAGGATGAGGATCAGGCACCCACAATCTCAGGACAAACATGGCATGCCAAATGTATCTCATATTAAATGGGTTGTCCATTTTTTGTGGCCAATTTTATTTTTAACTTAAATGCATGTATTTCAGGCAAAAAATCAATGGTTTTAATTAAAATAATTTAAAAATTTGCATCGTTTGACTCCTACAGATTCGTTGTTTCTCTGCACATAAACCTTTGATGTGGTCTGTGATCATAAATCAACTGAGAGTAGATAAAAAAGACAGATTAAAAAAATCCAAAACTCTCCTGTCCAACCGTCAGAATGAGCTCACTAACGGATTCTCAGTTAACTCAATCCGCAGCCAGCAATACACAGCGCAAATACAGAGCCTCTACAAGGCAAACTGATCAAAATTTTGAATGAAAACCAAATGCAAAAATTGTTTTTAACCCCAAATATATGCATTTAAGTAAAAATAAATACAGAAAATTGTCTTCAAAGTCAGACAGCCTCCTGAAAGGGTTTTTTCATTACTTTTTTTTTTTTTTAATCGGCAGGAAAGAAGAGTCCATTCTAAAATAAGGAAATAAGTGTTACCACTCAAAACCCTTGGCGCACCAGTAATCCAGTCTATTGGTCACCTGTCCGTGCAGCCAATCAGTGGCCTGAGTGGTCAGGTGACTAGATGGAAAGGACGTCATCATTTTCCGTTGGTACTGGACAGGAGGGGATCCGGAGTTCTATCATTTATATCTTTGTTTTATATCAATTCCTTTTTTCAGGTTTTGAAACATTTCTGGAAACCCCTGTAATGATAGTCGTATGAAAATTACTTTAAAAGTTTATGCCCAACATTTTAAGTTATCACCTATGTACAGTGAAACGTTGTGGATCAGGGGGGTCTGACCATCAAGACCTCCATCGATCCTGAGAATGGGGCTCTGAAGTGCTCCACTGAAGAGGTGCAAGAGCTCCGCATTGGAGAGGTGCAAGAGCTTCACATAGGAGAGGTGCAGGAGCTTCATTTTGGACAGGTGCAGGAGCTTAGCATTGGACAGGTGCTGGAGCTTCATACTGGACAAGTACAGGAGCTTTATATTGGATAAGTGCAGGAGCTCCGCATTGGAGAAGCGCGGGAGCTTCATACTGGAAAGGTGCAGGAGCTTCATAATAAACAGGTGAAGGGAGCTTCACATTAGACTGGTGCAGGAGCTTCATATTAGACTGCTGCAGGAGCTTCATATTAGACAGGTGCAGAAGCTTCGCATTGGAGAGGTGCAGGAGCTTCAAATTGGACAAGTGCAGCAGCTTTATATTGGAGAGGTGCGGGAGCTTCGTATTGGAAAGATGCAGGAACTTCATTTTAAACTGGTGCAGGAGCTTCATGTCAGACAGGGGCAGGAGCTTCATATTGGACAGGGGCAGGACCTTCATATTGGACAGGTGCAGAGCTTCATATTGGACAGGTGCAGGAGCTTTATATTGGACAGGTGCGGGAGCTTCGCATTGGAGAGGAGCAAGAGCTTCATTTTAAACAGGTGCAGGAGCTTCATGTTAGACGGGGCAGGAGCTTCATATTGGACAGGTGCAGGAGTTTCGCATTGGAGAGGTGCAGGAGCTTCATATTGGACAGGTGCAGGAGCTTCGCATTGGAGAGGTGCAGGAGCTTCATATTGGACAGGTGCAGGAGCTTCATGTTAGACAGGTGGAGGAGCTTTATATTGGACAGGTGCAGGAGCTTATCATTGGACAGGTGCAGGAGCTTTGCATTGGAAAGGTGTAAAAGCTTCACATTGGAGAGGTGGAGCTTCATATTAGACAGGTGCAGGTGCTTCATATTAGACAGGTGCAGGAGCTTCATATTAGACAGGTGTAGGAGCTTCGCATTTGCGCCACCGCTCTATTCATTCTCTATTAGACTCCGAGGAAAAAGCTGAGGACAGTATTCTGCTACCTTCAACAGCCCCATAGAAATCAAATGGAGCAGTCACTGCTCCTGATGGGGATTTCAGAGACTCCACTCTCGGGATCAGTGGGGTCCCATCAGTTGGTCCTGTGGATAGGTGATAACTTTAAAGAGGATCTGTCTTATATTATTCTAACTGCTCCCATTATTTTTGCATTTTTGTCCTGTGAGCCACTCCCCATTGGCAAAGACGATAAAAATTAGCATTAACCATAAGTCGGATTTTAAAAAAACAACAAGAGCCATACCAAGGGGGAATAAAATAGGAGAAAAAACTCTTTAACGACAGTTATGAATCAATCCCCATTTACGGGACCTTTTTTGCCCCAACGAAAAGAATGGCCTAAAAAACATTGTGAAGCCGACGCTCAGCTCTGCCCCTTCAGATCCACTGTGAGGAACAATCACCAAAAGCAACGGGACAATCTGTGGCTACAAGATACACGTCACCACTGCCACAATCCTGCTCTGCACCCGGAGGCTCCTCTCACCCTCTATACTCTACACGGCACCGGCCACAACCCACAACTCAGGAAACTCGTAACAACCGATCTCCAGTCACTGACTGCAAGCAGAGAGCTGTACAGCTGGGATAAACGGAGAGTGTTAGATCTGATGAGGAGGAGGAGGAGCATGAAGAGGAGGATGATGAGGAAGAGGATGATGATGAGGAGGATGATGAGGAAGAGGATGATGATGAGGAGAAGGATGAGGAAGAGGATGATAATGAGGAAGAGGATGATAATGAGGAAGAGGATGATGATGAGGAAGAGGATGATAATGAGGAAGAGGATGATGATGATGAGGAGGAGGATGAGGAAGAGGATGATAATGAGGAAGAGGATGATAATGAGGAAGAGGATGATGATGAGGAGGAGGATGATGATGAGGAGGAGGATGATAATGAGGAAGAGGATGATGATGAGGAGGAGGATGATGATAAGGAGGAGAATGATGAGGATGAGGAGGAACAGGATGAGGAGGATGATAATGAGGAAGAGGATATTAATGAGGAGGAGGAGGAGGAAGAGGAGAATGATGAGGAGGAGGATGATGAGGAAGAGGATGATGATAAGGAGGAGAATGATGAGGATGAGGAGGAAGAGGATAATGAGGAGGATGATAATGATGAGGAGGATGAGGTTGATAATGATGAGGAGGATGATGGTGATAATGATGAAGAGGATGATGGTGATAATGAGGAGGATGGTGATGAGGAGGATCTGCCCTCACAGCTGCACAGGTGAGACCCCTGCTATGATGGAGTGTGCCCCCAGCCTCTGCCCCAGCACAGTCCTTGGCCCCTCTCCATCCCTCCATGTGCCCCGTCCCCGGCTCTGTCCTTCAGACACTGTGGGGATCCTGCGCGTCCTTGGCCCCGCACAGCCGCCAGCACTGGTCGCACACATCCCGGCACGATCTCCCCACGATCGCCCCGGCAGCAGCAGCCCCGGCCGCGGAGCGCAGACTCTCACCCAGGGTGAAGTAGGGCGGCTCGGTGTTGTGCAGGTCGTCCCTCACGGACACGCTCCCGGGCGCCTCGCTGTGGACGTGCAGGGGAAGCCGGGAATCCCCAGGTCCGGGATGCGCTGAGGACACGGCGGCGCCGCTCCAGCTCAACTCCCGCTCCCGGAGCGCCGGTAAGGTGGACACGGTGACCGTCTTCACCAGACATCCCTGCGGCGGGGAGGACGAGCGGGCAATGTACGGGAGCACAGCCAGGAGGCCCAGGCACAGCGCGGACGGCATCCTGCTGCAGCCCCGGGCAGAGCGCTCCATGCGCGGACACCAGACAGGCGGCTCCGCCACTCTTAACTCCAAGTGTCCCAGCAGCGGCCGCGCCGCGACTCCCGCATCCCACACGGCGGACGCCCCTTTAACTCTCTGCTCCGAGCAGCCACCTCTCTGGCGCTGCTCCTGTCCATTTATTACACGCCCTCTTAACATTATGTCTCCCGGCAACAGCCAATCGTCGTGAGGTACAGCGGTCCATTGGGTTCCGCCCCCTGCCCATTTAAGGCTAAGTCGCCTGGCAACGGCCAATCAGAGGCGCCGGTTTCAGTAGAGCTGCGCAGGTGCCGAGGTCGCTATCACAGGAGTCGCACAGCCCGGGAAAGTGTGCGGTACCGGAACCGGCGAGAGCGGAGACTGCAGGTACCTGGGCTGGGGGAGGTGGGGGGGGCACGGAGAATGAGGCGGGGGGGGGGCACGGAGAACGGCTCCATCTGCTGTACGGCCCGGAGGAGGGAGTGTGTCCTCCATGTGTCCTGTTCCACAGGCTGGATCTGACCCAAATACAGGATCACAGCCCCTCATCAGCTCTGGAGGAGCCATCCTATACTGGAGGACCATTCTATACTGGAGGACCATCCTATACTGGAGGACCATTCTATACTGGAGGACCATCCTATACTGGAGGACCATTCTATACTGGAGGACCATCCTATACTGGAGGACGCATCCTTTACTGGAGGACCGTCCTACACTGGAGGACCATCCTATACTGGAGGACCATTCTATACTGGAGGACCATCCTATACTGGAGGACGCATCCTTTACTGGAGGACCGTCCTACACTGGAGGACCATCCTATACTGGAGGACCATTCTATACTGGAGGACCATTCTATACTGGAGGACCATCCTATACTGGAGGACGCATCCTTTACTGGAGGACCGTCCTACACTGGAGGACCATCCTATACTGGAGGACCATTCTATACTGGAGGACCATCCTATACTGGAGGACCAGTCCTATACTGGAGGACCCGTCCTATACTGGAGGACCCATCCTTTACTGGAGGACCGTCCTACACTGGAGGACCCATCCTATACTGGAGGAGCCATCCTATACTGGAGGACGCATCCTTTACTGGAGGACCGTCCTACACTGGAGGACCATCCTATACTGGAGGACCATTCTATACTGGAGGACCATCCTATACTGGAGGACCAGTCCTATACTGGAGGACCCGTCCTATACTGGAGGACCCATCCTTTACTGGAGGACCGTCCTACACTGGAGGACCCATCCTATACTGGAGGACCATCCTATACTGGAGGACCATCCTATACTGGAGGACCATTCTATACTGGAGGACTATCCTATACTGGAGGACCATCCTATACTGGAGGACCCATCCTATACTGGAGGACCGTCCTATACTGGAGGACCGTCCTACACTGGAGGACCCATCCTATACTGGAGGACCATCCTATACTGGAGGACCATCCTATACTGGAGGACCCATCCTATACTGGAGGACCGTCCTATACTGGAGGACCCATCCTATACTGGAGGACCGTCCTACACTGGAGGACCCATCCTATACTGGAGGACCATTCTATACTGGAGGACCCATCCTATACTGGAGGACGCATCCTATACTGGAGGACCCATCCTATACTGGAGGACCATTCTATACTGGAGGACCATTCTATACTGGAGGACCATCCTATACTGGAGGACCCATCCTATACTGGAGGACCGTCCTACACTGGAGGACCCATCCTATACTGGAGGACCATTCTATACTGGAGGACCCATCCTATACTGGAGGACGCATCCTATACTGGAGGACCCATCCTATACTGGAGGACCATTCTATACTGGAGGACCATTCTATACTGGAGAACCCATCCTATACTGGAGGACCCATCCTATACTGGAGGACCATTCTATACCGGAGGACCATCCTATACTGGAGGACCATTCTATACTGGAGGACCATTCTATACTGGAGGACCATCCTATGCTGGAGGACCCATCCTATACTGGAGGACCGTCCTATACTGGAGGACCCATCCTATACTGGAGGACACATTCTATACTGGAGGACCCATCCTATACTGGAGAACCCATCCTATACTGGAGGACCATCCTATACTGGAGGACCATTCTATACTGGAGGACCATCCTATACTGGAGGACCAGTCCTATACTGGAGGACCGTCCTACACTGGAAGACCCATCCTATACTGGAGGACCCATCCTATACTGGAGGACGCATCCTATACTGGAGGACCATCCTATACTGGAGGACCATTCTATACTGGAGAACCCATCCTATACTGGAGGACCCATCCTATACTGGAGGACCATCCTATACTGGAGGACCATTCTATACTGGAGGACCATCCTATACTGGAGGACCATCCTATACTGGAGGACCGTCCTACACTGGAGGACCCATCCTATACTGGAGGACCATCCTATACTGGAGGACCATCCTATACTGGAGGACCGTCCTATACTGGAGGACCCATCCTATACTGGAGGACCGTCCTACACTGGAGGACCCATCCTATACTGGAGGACCATTCTATACTGGAGGACCCATCCTATACTGGAGGACCATCCTATACTGGAGGACCATTCTATACTGGAGGACCATCCTATACTGGAGGACCCATCCTATACTGGAGGACCATTCTATACTGGAGGACCATTCTATACTGGAGGACCATCCTATACTGGAGGACCATTCTATACTGGAGGACCATTCTATACTGGAGAACCCATCCTATACTGGAGGACCCATCCTATACTGGAGGACCATCCTATACTGGAGGACCATTCTATACTGGAGGACCATCCTATACTGGAGGACCCATCCTATACTGGAGGACCATTCTATACTGGAGGACCATTCTGTACTGGAGAACCCATCCTATACTGGAGGACCCATCCTATACTGGAGGACCATTCTATACTGGAGGACCATTCTATACTGGAGGACCATTCTATACTGGAGAACCCATCCTATACTGGAGGACCCATCCTATACTGGAGGACCATTCTATACTGGAGGACCATCCTATACTGGAGGACCAGTCCTATACTGGAGGACCGTCCTACACTGGAAGACCCATCCTATACTGGAGGACCCATCCTATACTGGAGGACGCATCCTATACTGGAGGACCGTCCTGTACTGGAGCACCCATCCTATACTGGAGGACCGTCCTATACTGGAGGACCATTCTATACTGGAGGACCATTCTATACTGGAGAACCCATCCTATACTGGAGGACCCATCCTATACTGGAGGACCATTCTATACTGGAGGACCATCCTATACTGGAGGACCATTCTATACTGGAGAACCCATCCTATACTGGAGGACCATCCTATACTGGAGGACCATTCTATACTGGAGGACCATCCTATACTGGAGGACCAGTCCTATACTGGAGGACCGTCCTACACTGGAAGACCCATCCTATACTGGAGGACCCATCCTATACTGGAGGACGCATCCTATACTGGAGGACCGTCCTGTACTGGAGCACCCATCCTATACTGGAGGACCGTCCTATACTGGAGGACCATTCTATACTGGAGGACCGTCCTATACTGGAGGACCCATCCTATACTGGAGGACCATCCTATACTGGAGGACCGTCCTACACTGGAGGACCCATCCTATACTGGAGGACCCATCCTATACTGGAGGTCCTATACTGGAGCACCCATCCTATACTGGAGGACCCATCCTATACTGGAGGACCATTCTATACTGGAGGACCCATCCTATACTGGAGGACCATTCTATGCTGGAGGACCATCCTATACTGGAGGACCGTCCTATACTGGAGAACCCATCCTATACTGGAGGACCCATCCTATACTGGAGGACCATCCTATACTGGAGGACCATTCTATACTGGAGGACCATCCTATACTGGAGGACCCATCCTATACTGGAGGACCATTCTATACTGGAGGACCATTCTGTACTGGAGAACCCATCCTATACTGGAGGACCCATCCTATACTGGAGGACCATTCTATACTGGAGGACCATTCTATACTGGAGGACCATTCTATACTGGAGAACCCATCCTATACTGGAGGACCCATCCTATACTGGAGGACCATTCTATACTGGAGGACCATCCTATACTGGAGGACCAGTCCTATACTGGAGGACCGTCCTACACTGGAAGACCCATCCTATACTGGAGGACCCATCCTATACTGGAGGACGCATCCTATACTGGAGGACCGTCCTGTACTGGAGCACCCATCCTATACTGGAGGACCGTCCTATACTGGAGGACCATTCTATACTGGAGGACCATTCTATACTGGAGAACCCATCCTATACTGGAGGACCCATCCTATACTGGAGAACCATTCTATACTGGAGGACCATCCTATACTGGAGGACCATTCTATACTGGAGAACCCATCC
The DNA here is from genome assembly GCF_046119375.1 of Phyllobates terribilis. Lineage (NCBI taxonomy): Eukaryota > Metazoa > Chordata > Amphibia > Anura > Dendrobatidae > Phyllobates > Phyllobates terribilis. The sequence goes on along the minus strand of NW_027362767.1, from coordinate 209,671,380 downwards.
TATACTGGAGGACCATCCTATACTGGAGGACCATTCTATACTGGAGGACCATCCTATACTGGAGGACCAGTCCTATACTGGAGGACCGTCCTACACTGGAAGACCCATCCTATACTGGAGGACCCATCCTATACTGGAGGACGCATCCTATACTGGAGGACCGTCCTGTACTGGAGCACCCATCCTATACTGGAGGACCGTCCTATACTGGAGGACCATTCTATACTGGAGGACCGTCCTATACTGGAGGACCCATCCTATACTGGAGGACCATCCTATACTGGAGGACCGTCCTACACTGGAGGACCCATCCTATACTGGAGGACCCATCCTATACTGGAGGTCCTATACTGGAGCACCCATCCTATACTGGAGGACCCATCCTATACTGGAGGACCATTCTATACTGGAGGACCCATCCTATACTGGAGGACCATTCTATGCTGGAGGACCATCCTATACTGGAGGACCGTCCTATACTGGAGGACCCATCCTATACTGGAGGACCGTCCTACACTGGAGGACCCATCCTATACTGGAGGACCATTCTATACTGGAGGACCCATCCTATACTGGAGGACCATCCTATACTGGAGGACCATTCTATACTGGAGGACCATCCTATACTGGAGGACCCATCCTATACTGGAGGACCATTCTATACTGGAGGACCATTCTATACTGGAGGACCATCCTATACTGGAGGACCATTCTATACTGGAGGACCATTCTATACTGGAGAACCCATCCTATACTGGAGGACCTATCCTATACTGGAGGACCATCCTATACTGGAGGACCATTCTATACTGGAGGACCATCCTATACTGGAGGACCCATCCTATACTGGAGGACCATTCTATACTGGAGGACCATTCTATACTGGAGAACCCATCCTATACTGGAGGACCCATCCTATACTGGAGGACCATTCTATACTGGAGGACCATCCTATACTGGAGGACCATTCTATACTGGAGGACCATTCTATACTGGAGAACCCATCCTATACTGGAGGACCATCCTATACTGGAGGACCATTCTATACTGGAGGACCATCCTATACTGGAGGACCAGTCCTATACTGGAGGACCGTCCTACACTGGAGGACCCATCCTATACTGGAGGACCCATCCTATACTGGAGGACGCATCCTATACTGGAGGACCGTCCTGTACTGGAGCACCCATCCTATACTGGAGGACCGTCCTATACTGGAGGACCATTCTATACTGGAGGACCGTCCTATACTGGAGGACCCATCCTATACTGGAGGACCATCCTATACTGGAGGACCGTCCTACACTGGAGGACCCATCCTATACTGGAGGACCCTTCCTATACTGGAGGTCCTATACTGGAGCACCCATCCTATACTGGAGGACCCATCCTATACTGGAGGACCATTCTATACTGGAGGACCCATCCTGTACTGGAGGACCATTCTATGCTGGAGGACCCATCCTATACTGGAGGACCATTCTATACTGGAGGACCCATCCTATACTGGAGGACCGTCCTATACTGGAGGACCCATCCTATACTGGAGGACCATTCTATACTGGAGGACCCATCCTATACCGGAAAATCCACCTTATACTGGAGGACCCATCCTATACTGGAGGACCCATCCTATACTGGAGGACCGTCCTATACTGGAGGACCCATCCTATACTGGAGGACCATTCTATACTGGAGGACCCATCCTATACTGGAAGACCATTCTATACTGGAGGACCCATCCTATACTGGAGGACCATTCTATACTGGAGGACCCATCCTATACTGGAGGACCGTCCTATACTGGAGGACCCATTCTATACTGGAGGACCATTCTATACTGGAGGACCCATCCTATACCGGAAAATCCACCTTATACTGGAGGACCCATCCTATACTGGAGGACCGTCCTATGCTGGAGGACCCATCCTATACTGGAGGACCATTCTATACTGGAGGACCCATCCTATACTGGAGGACCATTCTATACTGGAGGACCCAACATATACTGGAGGACCCATCCTATACAGGAGGACCCATCCTATACTGGATAACCCATCCTATACTGGAGGACCATTCTATACTGGAGAACCCATCATATACTAGAGGACCATTCTATACTGGAGGACCATTCTATACTGGAGGACCCATCCTATGCTTGTGGACCCATCCTATACTGGAGAACCGTCCTATACTGGAGGACCCATCCTATACTGGAGGATCATCCTATACTGGACGATCATATACTGGAGGACCCATCCTATACTGGAGGACTGTCCTATACTGGAGGACCCATCCTATACTGGAGGACCATCCTATACTGGAGGACCCATCCTATACTGGAGGACGCATCCTATACTGGAGGACGCATCCTATACTGGAGGACCCATCCTATACTGGAGGATGCATCCTATACTGGAGGACCCATCCTGTACTGGAGGACCCATCCTATACTGGAGGACCATTCTATACTGGAGGACCCATCCTATACTGGAGGACGCATCCTATACTGGAGGACCATTCTATACTGGAGGACCCATCCTATACTGGAAAATCCACCTTATACTGGAGGACCCATCCTATACTGGAGCACAATTCTATACTGGAGAACCCCATCCTATACTGGAGGACGCATCCTATACTGGAGGACCATTTTATACTGGAGGACCCATCCTATACTGGAGGACCGTCCTATACTGGAGGACCCATCCTATACTGGAGGACCATCCTATACTGGAGGACCCATCCTATACTGAAGGACTGTCCTATACTGGAGGACCATTTTATACTGGAAGACCCATCCTATACTAGAGGACCATTCTATACTGTAGGACCCATCCTATATTGGAGGACCATTCTATACTGGAGGACCATTCTATACTGGAGGACTATCCTATACTGGAGGACCATTCTATACTGGAGGACCATTCTATACTGGAGAACCCATCCTATACTGGAGAACCCATCCTATACTGGAGGACCCATCCTATACTGGAGGACCATCCTATACTGGAGGACCATTCTATACTGGAGGACCTTCCTATACTGGAGGACCCATCCTATACTGGAGGACCATTCTATACTGGAGGACCATTCTATACTGGAGAACCCATCCTATACTAGAGGACCCATGCTATACTGGAGGACCATTCTATACTGGAGGACCATTCTATACTGGAGGACGCATCCTATACTGGAGGACCATCCTACACTGGAGGACCCATCCTATACTGGAGGACCGTCCTATACTGGAGGACCATCCTATACTGGAGGACCGTCCTACACTGGAGGACCCATCCTATACTGGAGGACCATTCTATACCGGAGGACCATCCTATACTGGAGGACCATCCTATACTGGAGGACCATTCTATACTGGAGGACCCATCCTATACTGGAGGATGCATCCTATACTGGAGGACCATTCTATACTGGAGGACCGTCCTATACTGGAGGACCCATCCTATACTGGAGTACCGTCCTACACTGGAGGACCCATCCTATACTGGAGGACCATTCTATACTGGAGGACCCATCCTATACTGCAGGACCATCCTATACTGGAGGACCATCCTATACTGGAGGACCATTCTATACTGGAGGACCATCCTATACTGGAGGACCCATCCTATACTGGAGGACCATTCTATACTGGAGGACCATTCTATACTGGAGGACCATCCTATACTGGAGGACCATTCTATACTGGAGGACCATTCTATACTGGAGAGCCCACCCTATACTGGAGGACCCATCCTATACTGGAGGACCATTCTATACTGGAGGACCATCTTATACTGGAGGACCCATCCTATACTGGAGCACCATTCTATACTGGAGGACCATTCTATACTGGAGAACCCATCCTATACTGGAGGACCCATCCTATACTGGAGGACCATTCTATACTGGAGGACCATCCTATACTGGAGGACCATCCTATACTGGGGGACCATTCTATACTGGAGGACCATTCTATACTGGAGAACCCATCCTATACTGGAGGACCATCCTATACTGGAGGACCATTCTATACTGGAGGACCATCCTATACTGGAGGACCAGTCCTATACTGGAGGACCGTCTTACACTGGAAGACCCATCCTATACTGGAGGACCCATCCTATACTGGAGGACGCATCCTATACTGGAGGACCGTCCTGTACTGGAGCACCCATCCTATACTGGAGGACCCATCCTATACTGGAGGACCATCCTATACTGGAGGACCATTCTATACTGGAGGACCGTCCTATACTGGAGGACCCATCCTATACTGGAGGACCCATCCTATACTGGAGGACCATCCTATACTGGAGGACCGTCCTACACTGGAGGACCCATCCTATACTGGAGGACCCATCCTATACTGGAGGTCCTATACTGCAGCACCCATCCTATACTGGAGGACCCATCCTATACTGGAGGACCATTCTATACTGGAGGACCCATCCTATACTGGAGGACCATTCTATGCTGGAGGACCCATCCTATACTGGAGGACCATTCTATACTGGAGGACCCATCCTATACTGGAGGACCGTCCTATACTGGAGGACCCATCCTATACTGGAGGACCATTCTATACTGGAGGACCCATCCTATACCGGAAAATCCACCTTATACTGGAGGACCCATCCTATACTGGAGGACCCATCCTATACTGGAGGACCGTCCTATACTGGAGGACCCATCCTATACTGGAGGACCATTCTATACTGGAGGACCCATCCTATACTGGAGGACCGTCCTATACTGGAGGACCCATCCTATACTGGAGGACCATTCTATACTTTAGGACCCATCCTATACCGGAAAATCCACCTTATACTGGAGGACCCATCCTATACTGGAGGACCCATCGTATACTGGAGGACCGTCCTATGCTGGAGGACCCATCCTATACTGGAGGACCATTCTATACTGGAGGACCCATCCTATACTGGAGGACCATTCTATACTGGAGGACCCAACATATACTGGAGGACCCATCCTATACAGTAGGACCCATCCTATACTGGAGGACCCATCCTATACTGGAGGACCATTCTATACTGGAGGACCCATCATATACTGGAGGACCATTCTATACTGGAGGACCATTCTATACTGGAGGACCCATCCTATGCTCGTGGACCCATCCTATACTGGAGGACCGTCCTATACTGGAGGACCCATCCTATACTGGAGGATCATCCTATACTGGACGATCATATACTGGAGGACCCATCCTATACTGGAGGACTGTCCTATACTGGAGGACCCATCCTATACTGGAGGACCATCCTATACTGGAGGACCCATCCTATACTGGAGGACGCATCCTCTACTGGAGGACGCATCCTATACTGGAGGACCCATCCTATACTGGAGGATGCATCCTATACTGGAGGACCCATCCTATACTGGAGGACCCATCCTATACTGGAGGACGCATCCTATACTGGAGGACCCATCCTTTACTGGAGGACCATTCTATACTGGAGGACCCATCCTATACTGGAGAACGCATCCTATACTGGAGGACCATTCTATACTGGAGGACCCATCCTATACTGGAAAATCCACCTTATACTGGAGGACCCATCCTATACTGGAGGACACATCCTATACTGGAGGACCATTCTATACTGGAGAACCCCATCCTATACTGGAGGACCCATCCTATACTGGAGGACCATTCTATACTGGAGGACCCATCCTATACTGGAGGACGCATCCTATACTGGAGGACCATTCTATACTGGAGGACCCATCCTATACTGGAGGACTCATTCTATGCTGGGGGACGCATCCTATACTAGAGGACCCATCCTATACTGAAGGACGCATCCTATACTGGAGGACCATTCTATACTGGAGGACTCATCCTATACTGGAGGACCCATCCTATACTGGAGGACCGTCCTATACTGGAGGACCCATCCTATACTGGAGGACCATCCTATACTGGAGGACCCATCCTATACTGGAGGACTGTCCTATACTGGAGGACCATTCAATACTGGAAGACCCATCCTATACTAGAGGACCATTCTATACTGTAGGACCCATCCTATACTGGAGGACTCATCCTATACTGGAGGACCATTCTATACTGGAGGACCATTATATACTGGAGGACCATCCTATACTGCAGGACCATTCTATACTGGAGGACCATTCTATACTGGAGAACCCATCCTATACTGGAGGACCCATCCTATACTGGAGGACCATCCTATACTGGAGGACCATTCTATACTGGAGGACAATCCTATACTGGAGGACCCATCCTATACTGGAGGACCATTCTATACTGGAGGACCATTCTATACTGGAGAACCCATCCTATACTGGTGGACCCATCCTATAGTGGAGGACCATTCTATACTGGAGGACCATCCTATACTGGAGGACCATCCTATACTGGAGGACCATTCTATACTGGAGAACCCATCCTATACTGGAGGACCCATCCTATACTGGAGGACCATCCTATACTGGAGGACCATTCTATACTGGAGGACCATCCTATACTGGAGGACCAGTCCTATACTGGAGGACCGTCCTACACTGGAAGACCCATCCTATACTGGAGGACCCATCCTATACTGGAGGACCCATCCTATACTGGAGGACGCATCCTATACTTGAGGACCGTCCTGTACTGGAGCACCCATCCTATACTGGAGGACCCATCCTATACTGGAGGACCGTCCTATACTGGAGGACCATTCTATACTGGAGGACCGTCCTATACTGGAGGACCCATCCTATACTGGAGGACCCATCCTATACTGGAGGACCATCCTATACTGGAGGACCGTCCTACACTGGAGCACCCATCCTATACTGGAGGACCCATCCTATACTGGAGGTCCTATACTGGAGCACCCATCCTATACTGGAGGACCCATCCTATACTGGAGGACCATTCTATACTGGAGGACCCATCCTATACTGGAGGACCGTCCTATACTGGAGGACCCATCCTATACTGGAGGACCATTCTATACTGGAGGACCCATCCTATACCGGAAAATCCACCTTATACTGGAGGACCCATCCTATACTGGAGGACCCATCCTATACTGGAGGACCGTCCTATACTGGAGGACCCATCCTATACTGGAGGACCATTCTATACTGGAGGACCCATCCTATACTGGAGGACCATTCTATACTGGAGGACCCATCCTATACTGGAGGACCATTCTATACTGGAGGACCCATCCTATACTGGAGGACCGTCCTATACTGGAGGACCCATCCTATACTGGAGGACCATTCTATACTGGAGGACCCATCCTATACCGGAAAATCCACCTTATACTGGAGGACCCATCCTATACTGGAGGACCCATCCTATACTGGAGGACCGTCCTATGCTGGAGGACCCATCCTATACTGGAGGACCATTCTATACTGGAGGACCCATCCTATACAGGAGGACCATTCTATACTGGAGGACCCAACATATACTGGAGGACCCATCCTATACAGGAGGACCCATCCTATACTGGAGGACCCATCCTATACTGGAGGACCATTCTATACTGGAGGACCCATCATATACTGGAGGGCCATTCTATACTGGAGGACCATTCTATACTGGAGGACCCATCCTATGCTCGTGGACCCATCCTATACTGGAGGACCGTCCTATACTGGAGGACCCATCCTATACTGGAGGATCATCCTATACTGGACGATCATATACTGGAGGACCCATCCTATACTGGAGGACCATACTATACTGGAGGACCCATCCTATACTGGAGGACGCATCCTATACTGGAGGACCATTCTATACTGGAGGACCCATTCTATACTGGAAAATCCACCTTATACTGGAGGACCCATCCTATACTGGAGGACACATCCTATACTGGAGGACCATTCTATACTGGAGAACCCCATCCTATACTGGAGGACCCATCCTATACTGGAGGACCATTCTATACTGGAGGACCCATCCTATATTGGAGGACGCATCCTATACTGGAGGACCATTCTATACTGGAGGACCCATCCTATACTGGAGGACCCATCCTATGCTGGAGGACGCATCCTATACTGGAGGACCCATCCTATACTGGAGGACGCATCCTATACTGGAGGACCATTCTATACTGGAGGACCCATCCTATACTGGAGGACCCATCCTATACTGGAGGACCGTCCTATAATGGAGGACCCATCCTATACTGGAGGACCCATCCTATACTGGAGGACTGTCCTGTACTGGAGGACCATTCTATACTGGAAGACCCATCCTATACTAGAGGACCATTCTATACTGTAGGACCCATCATATACTGGAGGACCCATCCTATAATGGAGGACCATTCTATACTGGAGGACCATCCTATACTGGAGGACCATTCTATACTGGAGGACACATCCTATACTGGAGGACCCATCCTATACTGGAGGACCATCCTATACTGGAGGACCATTCTATACTGGAGGACCATCCTATACTGGAGGACCCATCCTATACTGGAGGACCATTCTATACTGGAGGACCATTCTATACTGGAGAACCCATCCTATACTGGAGGACCCATCCTATACTGGAGGACCATTCTATACTGGAGGACCATCCTATACTGGAGGACCATTCTATAGTGGAGGACCATTCTATACTGGAGAACCCATCCTATACTGGAGGACCATCCTATACTGGAGGACCATTCTATACTGGAGGACCATCCTATACTGGAGGACCAGTCCTATACTGGAGGACCATCCTACACTGGAAGACCCATCCTATACTGGAGGAACCATCCTATACTGGAGGACCGTCCTGTACTGGAGCACCCATCCTATACTGGAGGACCCATCCTATACTGGAGGACCGTCCTATACTGGAGGACCATTCTAAACTGGAGGACCGTCCTATACTGGAGGACCCATCCTATACTGGAGGACCCATCCTATACTGGAGGACCATCCTATACTGGAGGACCGTCCTACACTGGAGGACCCATCCTATACTGGAGGACCCATCCTATACTGGAGGTCCTATACTGGAGCACCCATCCTATACTGGAGGACCAGTCTATACTGGAGGACCCATCCTATACTGGAGGACCATTCTATGCTGGAGGACCCATCCTATACTGGAGGACCATTCTATACTGGAGGACCCATCCTATACTGGAGGACCCATCCTATACTGGAGGACCGTCCTATACTGGAGGACCCATCCTACACTGGAGGACCATTCTATACTGGAGGACCCATCCTATACTGGAGGACCATTCTATACTGGAGGACCCATCCTATACTGGAGGACCATTCTATACTGGAGGACCCATCCTATACTGGAGGACCGTCCTATACTGGAGGACCCATCCTATACTGGAGGACCATTCTATACTGGAGGACCCATCCTATACCGGAAAATCCACCTTATACTGGAGGACCCATCCTATACTGGAGGACCCATCCTATACTGGAGGACCGTCCTATGCTGGAGGACCCATCCTATACTGGAGGACCATTCTATACTGGAGGACCCATCCTATACTGGAGGACCATTCTATACTGGAGGACCCAACATATACTGGAGGACCCATCCTATACAGGAGGACCCATCCTATACTGGAGGACCCATCCTATACTGGAGGACCATTCTATACTGGAGGACCCATCATATACTGGAGGACCATTCTATACTGTAGGACCATTCTATACTGGAGGACCCATCCTATGCTCGTGGACCCATCCTATACTGGAGGACCGTCCTATACTGGAGGACCCATCCTATACTGGAGGATCATCCTATACTAGACGATCATATACTGGAGGACCCATCATATACTGGAGGACCATTCTATACTTTAGGACCCATCCTATACTGTAGGACGCATCCTATACTGGAGGACCATTCTATGCTGGAGGACCCATTCTATACTGGAAAATCCACCTTATACTGGAGGACCCATCCTATACTGGAGGACACATCCTATACTGGAGGACCATTCTATACTGGAGAACCCCATCCTATACTGGAGAACCCATCCTATACTGGAGGACCATTCTATACTGGAGGACCCATCCTATACTGGAGGACGCATCCTATACTGGAGGACCATTCTATACTGTAGGACCCATCCTATACTGGAGGACCCATCCTATGCTGGAGGACGCATCCTATACTGGAGGACCCATCCTATACTGGAGGATGCATCCTATACTGGAGGACCATTCTATACTGGAGGACCCATCCTATACTGGAGGACCGTCCTATACTGGAGGACCCATCCTATACTGGAGGACCATCCTATACTGGAGGACCCATCCTATACTGGAGGACTGTCCTATACTGGAGGACCATTCTATACTGGAAGACCCATCCTATACTAGAGGACCATTCTATACTGTAGGACCCATCCTATACTGGAGGACCATTCTATACTGGAGGACCATTCTATACTGGAGGACCATCCTATACTGGAGGACCATTCTATACTGGAGGACACATCCTATACTGGAGGACCCATCCTATACTGGAGGACCATCCTATACTGGAGGACCATTCTATACTGGAGGACCATCCTATACTGGAGGACCCATCCTATACTGGAGGACCATTCTATACTGGAGGACCATTCTATACTGTAGAACCCATCCTATACTGGAGGACCCATCCTATACTGGAGGACCATTCTATACTGGAGAACCCATCCTATACTGGAGGACCATTCTATACTGGAGGACCATTCTATACTGGAGAACCCATCCTATACTGGAGGACCATCCTATACTGGAGGACCATTCTATACTGGAGGACCATCCTATACTGGAGGACCAGTCCTATACTGGAGGACCATCCTACACTGGAAGACCCATCCTATACTGGAGGAACCATCCTATACTGGAGGACCCATCCTATACTGGAGGACGCATCCTATACTGGAGGACCGTCCTGTACTGGAGCACCCATCCAATACTGGAGGACCCATCCTATACTGGAGGACCGTCCTATACTGGAGGACCATTCTATACTGGAGGACCGTCCTATACTGGAGGACCCATCCTATACTGGAGGACCCATCCTATACTGGAGGACCATCCTATACTGGAGGACCGTCCTACACTGGAGGACCCATCCTATACTGGAGGACCCATCCTATACTGGAGGTCCTATACTGGAGCACCCATCCTATACTGGAGGACCCATCCTATACTGGAGGACCATTCTATACTGGAGGACCCATCCTATACTGGAGGACCATTCTATGCTGGAGGACCCATCCTATACTGGAGGACCATTCTATACTGGAGGACCCATCCTATACTGGAGGACCGTCCTATACTGGAGGACCCATCCTATACTGGAGGACCATTCTATACTGGAGGACCCATCCTATACCGGAAAATCCACCTTATACTGGAGGACCCATCCTATACTGGAGGACCCATCCTATACTGGAGGACCGTCTTATACTGGAGGACCCATCCTTTACTGGAGGACCATTCTATACTGGAGGACCCATCCTATACTGGAGGACCATTCTATACTGGAGGACCCATCCTGTACTGGAGGACCATTCTATACTGGAGGACCCATCCTATACTGGAGGACCGTCCTATACTGAAGGACCCATCCTATACTGGAGGACCATTCTATACTGGAGGACCCATCCTATACCGGAAAATCCACCTTATACTGGAGGACCCATCCTATACTGGAGGACCCATCCTATACTGGAGGACCGTCCTATGCTGGAGGACCCATCCTATACTGGAGGACCATTCTATACTGGAGGACCCATCCTATACTGTAGGACCATTCTATACTGGAGGACCCAACATATACTGGAGGACCCATCCTATACAGGAGGACCCATCCTATACTGGAGGACCCATCCTATACTGGAGGACCATTCTATACTGGAGGACCCATCATATACTGGAGGACCATTCTATACTGGAGGACCATTCTATACTGGAGGACCCATCCTATGCTCGTGGACCCATCCTATACTGGAGGACCGTCCTATACTGGAGGACCCATCCTATACTGGAGGATCATCCTATACTGGACGATCATATACTGGAGGACCCATCCTATACTGGAGGACTGTCCTATACTGGAGGACCCATCCTATACTGGAGGACCATCCTATACTGGAGGACCCATCCTATACTGGAGGACGCATCCTATACTGGAGGACGCATTCTATACTGGAGGACCCATCCTATACTGGAGGATGCATCCTATACTGGAGGACCCATCCTGTACTGGAGGACCCATCCTATACTGGAGGACGCATCCTATACTGGAGGACCCATCCTATACTGGAGGACCATTCTATACTGGAGGACCCATCCTATACTGGAGGACGCATCCTATACTGGAGGACCATTCTATACTGGAGGACCCATCCTATACTGGAAAATCCACCTTATACTGGAGGACCCATCCTATACTGGAGGACACATCCTATACTGGAGGACCATTCTATACTGGAGAACCCCATCCTATACTGGAGGACCCATCCTATACTGGAGGACCATTCTATACTGGAGGACCCATCCTATACTGGAGGACGCATCCTATACTGGAGGACCATTCTATGCTGGAGGACCCATCCTATACTGGAGGACCCATCCTATGCTGGAGGACGCATCCTATACTGGAGGACCCATCCTATACTGGAGGACGCATCCTATACTGGAGGACCATTCTATACTGGAGGACCCATCCTATACTGGAGGACCGTCCTATACTGGAGGACCCATCCTATACTGGAGGACCATCCTATACTGGAGGACCCATCCTATACTGGAGGACTGTCCTATACTGGAGGACCATTCTATACTGGAGGACCCATCCTATACTGGAGGACCATTCTATACTGGAGGACCCATCCTGTACTGGAGGACCATTCTATACTGGAGGACCCATCCTATACTGGAGGACCGTCCTATACTGGAGGACCCATCCTATACTGGAGGACCATTCTATACTGGAGGACCCATCCTATACCGGAAAATCCACCTTATACTGGAGGACCCATCCTATACTGGAGGACCGTCCTATGCTGGAGGACCCATCCTATACTGGAGGACCATTCTATACTGGAGGACCCATCCTATACTGGAGGACCATTCTATACTGGAGGACCCAACATATACTGGAGGACCCATCCTATACAGGAGGACCCATCCTATACTGGAGGACCCATCCTATACTGGAGGACCATTCTATACTGGAGGACCCATCATATACTGGAGGACCATTCTATACTGGAGGACCATTCTATACTGGAGGACCCATCCTATGCTCGTGGACCCATCCTATACTGGAGGACCGTCCTATACTGGAGGACCCATCCTATACTGGAGGATCATCCTATACTGGACGATCATATACTGGAGGACCCATCCTATACTGGAGGACTGTCCTATACTGGAGGACCCATCCTATACTGGAGGACCATCCTATACTGGAGGACCCATCCTATACTGGAGGACGCATCCTATACTGGAGGACGCATCCTATACTGGAGGACCCATCCTATACTGGAGGATGCATCCTATACTGGAGGACCCATCCTGTACTGGAGGACCCATCCTATACTGGAGGACGCATCCTATACTGGAGGACCCATCCTATACTGGAGGACCATTCTATACTGGAGGACCCATCCTATACTGGAGGACGCATCCTATACTGGAGGACCATTCTATACTGGAGGACCCATCCTATACTGGAAAATCCACCTTATACTGGAGGACCCATCCTATACTGGAGGACACATCCTATACTGGAGGACCATTCTATACTGGAGAACCCCATCCTATACTGGAGGACCCATCCTATACTGGAGGACCATTCTATACTGGAGGACCCATCCTATACTGGAGGACGCATCCTATACTGGAGGACCATTCTATGCTGGAGGACCCATCCTATACTGGAGGACGCATCCTATACTGGAGGACCATTCTATGCTGGAGGACCCATCCTATACTGGAGGACCAATCCTATGCTGGAGGACGCATCCTATACTGGAGGACCCATCCTATACTGGAGGACGCATCCTATACTGGAGGACCATCCTATACTGGAGGACCTATCCTATACTGGAGGACCGTCCTATACTGGAGGACCCATCCTATATTGGAGGACCGTCCTATACTGGAGGACCCATCCTATACTGGAGGACGCATCCTATAATGGAGGACGCATCCTATACTGGAGGACCCATCCTATACTGGAAAATCCACCTTATACTGGAGGACGCATCCTATACTGGAGGACCAATCCTATACTGGAGGACCATTCTATACTGGAGGACCCATCCTATACTGGAGGACCCATCCTATACTGGAGGACCCATCATATTCTGGAGGACCCATCCTATACTGGAGGACCATTCTTTACTGGAGGACCCATCCTATACTAGAGGACGCATCCTATACTGGAGGACCATTCTATACTGGAGGACCCATCCTATACTGGAGGATACATCCTAAACTGAAGGACACATCCTATAATGGAGGACCCATCCTATACTGGAGGACCATTCTATACTGGAGGACCCATCCTATACTGGAGGACGCATCCTATACTGGAGGACATTCTATCCTGGAGGACCCATCCTATACTGGAGGACCCATCCTATACTGGAGGATGCATCCTATACTGGAGGACCCATCCTATACTGGAGAACCATTCTATACTGGAGGACCATTCTATACTGGAGGACCCATACTATACTGGAGGACCCATCCTATACTAGAGGACCCATCCTATACTGGAGGGCCGTCCTATACTGGAGGACCCATCCTATACTGGAGGACCATCCTATACTGGAGGACCCATCCTTTACTGGAGGACCCATCCTATACTGGAGGACCGTCCTATACTGGAGGACCCATCCTATACTGGAGGACCGTACTATACTGGAGGACCCATCCTATACTGGAAGACCATCCTATACTGGAGGACCCATCCTATACTGGAGGACCCATCGTATACTGGAGGACGCATCCTATACTGGAGGACCCATCCTATACTGGAATATCCACCTTATACTGGAGGACGCATCCTATACTGGAGGACCAATCCTATACTGGAGGACCATTCTATACTGGAGGACCGACCCATCCTATACTAGAGGACCCATCCTATACTGAAGGACGCATCCTATACTGGAGGACCCATCCTATACTGGAGGACCATTCTATACTGGAGGACCCATCCTATACTGGAGGACGCATCCTATACTGGAGGACCATTCTATACTGGAGGACCCATCCTATACTAGAGGACCATTCTATACTGTAGGACCCATCCTATACTGGAGGACCCATTCTATACTGGAAGACCATTCTATACTGGAGGACCCATCCTATACTGGAGGACGCATCCTATACTGGAGGACCATTCTATACTGGAGGACCCATCCTATACTGGAGGACCCATCCTATACTGGAGGACCATTCTATACTGGAGGACCCATACTATACTGGAGGACCCATCCTATACTGGAGGACCGTCCTTTACTGGAGGACCCATCCTATACTGGAGGACCATCCTATACTGGAGGACCCATCCTATACTGGAGGACCGTCCTATACTGGAGGACCCATCCTATACTGTAGGACCCATCCTATACTGGAGAACGCATCCTATACTGGAGGACCCATCCCATACTGAAGGACCCATCCTATACTGGAAAATCCACCTTATACTGGAGGACGCATCCAATACTGGAGGACCAATCCTATACTGGAGGACCATTCTATACTGGAGGACCCATCCTATACTGGAGGATACATCCTAAACTGGAGGACGCATCCTATACTGGAGGACCCATTCTATACTGGAGGACGCATCCTATAATGGAGGACATTCTATCCTGGAGGACCCATCCTATACTGGAGGACCCATCCTATACTGGAGGACGCATCCTATACTGGAGGACCCATCCTATACTGGAGAACCATTCTATACTGGAGGACCATTCTATACTGGAGGACCCATACTAAACTGGAGGACCCATCCTATACTAGAGGACCATTCTATACTGGAGGGCCGTCCTATACTGGAGGACCCATCCTATACTGGAGGACCATCCTATACTGGAGGACCCATCCTATACTGGAGGACCGTCCTATACTGGAGGACCCATCCTATACTGGAGGACCGTACTATACTGGAGGACCCATCCTATACTGGAAGACCATCCTATACTGGAGGACCCATCCTATACTGGAGGACCCATCGTATACTGGAGGACGCATCCTATACTGGAGGACCCATCCTATACTGGAGGACCCATCCTATACTGGAATATCCACCTTATACTGGAGGACGCATCCTATACTGGAGGACCAATCCTATACTGGAGGACCATTCTATACTGGAGGACCCATCCTATACTAGAGGACCCATCCTATACTGAAGGACGCATCCTATACTGGAGGACCCATCCTATACTGGAGGACCATTCTATACTGGAGGACCCATCCTATACTGGAGGACGCATCCTATACTGGAGGACCATTCTATACTGGAGGACCCATCCTATACTAGAGGACAATTCTATACTGTAGGACCCATCCTATACTGGAGGACCCATCCTATACTGGAAGACCATTCTATACTGGAGGACCCATCCTATACTGGAGGACCCATCCTATACTGGAGGACCATTCTATACTGGAGGACCCATACTATACTGGAGGACCCATCCTATACTGGAGGACCGTCCTATACTGGAGGACCCATCCTATACTGGAGGACCATCCTATACTGGAGGACCCATCCTATACTGGAGGATCGTCCTATACTGGAGGACCCATCCTATACTGGAGGACGCATCCTATACTGGAGGACCCATCCCATACTGGAGGACCCATCCTATACTGGAAAATCCACCTTATACTGGAGGACGCATCCTATACTGGAGGACCAATCCTATACTGGAGGACCATTCTATACTGGAGGACCTATCCTATACTGGAGGATACATCCTAAACTGGAGGACGCATCCTATACTGGAGGACCCATCCTATACTGGAGGACGCATCCTATACTGGAGGACATTCTATCCTGGAGGACCCATCCTATACTGGAGGACCCATCCTATACTGGAGGACGCATCCTATACTGGAGGACCCATCCTATACTGGAGAACCATTCTATACTGGAGGACCATTCTATACTGGAGGACCCATACTATACTGGAGGACCCATCCTATACTAGAGGACCCATCCTATACTGGAGGGCCGTCCTATACTAGAGGACCCATCCTATACTGGAGGACCATCCTATACTGGAGGACCCATCCTATACTGGAGGACCCATCCTATACTGGAGGACCGTCCTATACTGGAGGACCCATCCTATACTGGAGGACCGTACTATACTGGGGGACCCATCCTATACTGGAAGACCATCCTATACTGGAGGACCCATCCTATACTGAAGGACCCATCGTATACTGGAGGACGCATCCTATACTGGAGGACGCATCCTATACTGGAGGACCCATCCTATACTGGAGAACCCATCCTATACTGGAATATCCACCTTATACTGGAGGACGCATCCTATACTGGAGGACCAATCCTATACTGGAGGACCATTCTATACTGGAGGACCCATCCTATACTACAGGACCCATCCTATACTGAAGGACGCATCCTATACTGGAGGACCCATCCTATACTGGAGGACCATTCTATACTGGAGGACCCATCCTATACTGGAGGACGCATCCTATACTGGATGACCATTCTATACTGGAGGACCCATCCTATACTAGAGGACCATTCTATACTGTAGGACCCATCCTATACTGGAAGACCATTCTATACTGGAGGACCCATCCTATACTGGAGGACGCATCCTATACTGGAGGACCATTCTATACTGGAGGACCCATCCTATACTGGAGGACCCATCCTATACTGGAGGACCATTCTATACTGGAGGACCCATACTATACTGGAGGACCCATCCTATACTGGAGGACCGTCCTATACTGGAGGACCCATCCTATACTGGAGGACCATCCTATACTGGAGGACCCATCCTATACTGGAGGACCGTCCTATACTGGAGGACCCATCCTATACTGGAGGACCCATCCTATACTGGAGGACGCATCCTATACTGGAGGACCCATCCCATACTGGAGGACCCATCCTATACTGGAAAATCCACCTTATACTGGAGGACGCATCCTATACTGGAGGACCAATCCTATACTGGAGGACCATTCTATACTGGAGGACCCATCCTATACTGGAGGACCGTCCTATACTGGAGGACCCATCCTATACTGGAGGATCATCCTATACTGGAGTACCATTCTATACTGGAGGACCCATCCTATACTAGAGGATGCATCCTATACTGGAGGACCATTCTCTACTGGAGGACCCATCCTCTACTGGAGGACCGATCCTATACTGGAGGACGCATCCTATACTGGAGGACACATCCTATACTGGAGGACCCATCCTATACTGGATGACCATTCTATACTGGAGGACCAATCCTATACTGGAGGACCCATCCTATACTGGAGGACGCATCCTATACTGGAGGACCCATCCTATACTGGAGGACCAGTCTATACAAGAGGACCATTCTATACTGGAGGACCCATCCTATACTGGTGGACCATCCTATACTGGAGGACCCATCCTATACTGGAGGACCATCCTATACTGGAGGACCCAACACATTCTGCATGTCCCATCCTATACCGGAGGACCCATCCTGTACTGGAGGACACATTCTGTACCGGAGGACCCATGCTATACTGGAGGACCCAACACATTCTGGAGGACCCATCCTATACTGGAAATTCCATCTGATTTTGGAGGACTCATCCTATACTGGAGGACCCATCATATCCTGGAGAACCCATCCTATACTGGAACATCCATCATATTCTGGAGGAACCATCCTGTACTGGAACATTTATTGTATTCTGGAGGACCCATCCTATACAGGAAAATCTATATTATTCTGGAGGACTAATCCTATACTGAAAAAGCCAACTTATTCTGGAGGACCTATGCTGTACGGAAAAATCGATCGTTATCTGGAGTATCAATCCTATATTTGAAAATCCATCTCATTCTGGAGGACCAATCCTATACTAGAAAATCTGTCGTATTCTAGTAGACCCATCCTGTTCTGGAAGACATCCTATTTTGGAAGACTTATCTTAATCTGGATGACCCATTTTGTTCTGAAGGATTCATCATATTCTGGAGGACTCATCTATATTGACCCATCACATTTTGGCTGAACATCTCATTCTAGATGACTTATCCAATTCTGGAGGACCCATCCTATTTTGGAGGACCTATCCTATTCTGTAGGATTTAAGCTATTTAGAATCACGCATCCAATTCTGGAAGACCTATCCCATTCTGGAGGATTCATCTCATTCTGGAGAATTCATCCTATTTTAGAGGACTCATCTCATTCTAGATGTCCCATCTTATTCTAAAAGACATCCTATTTTGGACCCATCTTTATCTGAAGAACCCATTTTATTCTGAAGGACCCATCCTATTTTGACGGACCCATCTTAATCGACCCATCACACTCTGGGCCCATCTCATATGGATGACCAGTCCTATTTTAAGAGAACCCATAATATTTTGGCAGACTCATCCTATGCTGGAGGACCGATCTTATTCTTGATGACCCATCTAATTCTGAATGACACATCTTATTCTGGAGAATTCTACCCTGGCGAACCCATGTGATTCTGGAGGATCCATTTCATTCTGGAGGATCTTTCTTATTTTAGAAAGCACATCTCATTCTAGATGACACATCCTATTCTGGAGGATCTATCTCATTCTGGGGGACCCATCCAATTCTGGAGGACCTATCATAGTTTTCAGAACCCATCTTTTTGGGGGGGATTTATTGTATTCTGAAGGACCCATCTTATTTTGGAGGACCCATCCTATTCTGAAGTACCTATCTTATTTTGAGGATCCATCCTATTCTGAAGGACTCATCTTAATCTCATTCTGAAGGGCTTTTTCTATTTTGAAGGACCCATCTTCAGCTGAAGGACCCATCCTAATCTTGAGGACTCATCTGTTTCTGGAGGACCCATCTCATTCTGAAGGGCCCATATTATTTTAAAGGACCCAACTCATTCTGGATGACCCATCTTGTTCTGGTGGACCCATCCTATTTAGGATGACCAATCTCATTCTGGATGACCCATCCTATCTTGAAGAACAATCTAACTTTTAAAAAAACATTGTATTCTGGAGGACCCATCTCACTCTGGTGGACCCACCTTTTTCTGGAGGACACAATCTATTTTGAAGAACCCTTTTCATTCTGGAGGACTTTTCTTACTTTGGAAATTACCTCTTATTCTGAAGGACCCATACTATTCTGGAGGACCTAGCTCATCTAGAGGACCCATCTGATTCTGGAGAACTCATCATAATTTTCAAAACCCATCTCATTCTGAAGGACCCATCTTATTCTGAAAGACCCATCTTATTTTGGAGGATCCATCCTATTCTGAAGGATCCATCTTATCTGGAAGACTCGTCACCCATTTTATTATTAAGTCCTAATCTCATTCTGGAGGACCCTTTCTATTTTGAAGGACCCATCTTGATCTGGAGGACCCATCCTAATCTCTAGGGAACCGATCTTATTCTGGTGGATCTATCTCATTTTGGAGAATCCTTCTTAATCTAGTGGATCAATCTCAGTCTAAAGGACCCATCTAATTCCGGAGGACTCAATCTGAAGGACCAATATTATTCTGGAGGATCCATCCTATTCTGAAGGACCCATCCTGTTCTAGAGGAGTCATCTCATTCTAGAGGACCTAATTTTATTCTAGAGAGCCTATCTTTTTCTGTATGACCTATCTTATTCTGAAGGGCACATCCTATTTTGAGGTACCCATCTTATTCTGGAGGACTTATTACATTCAAGAGAACTCTACTCATTTTGGAGAACCCATCCTATTCTGGAGTACCCTTCATATTATGGAAGACTCGTCTAATTCTGGAGGACCCATCTTATTCTGAGGGACCCATCAGATTCTAGAGAACTGTCTTTTTCTGGACAAACCCATATCATTCTAGAGGGGCCATCATATTTTGGAGAACTCATCTTAATCTATAGGACCCATTTTATTGTGGAGAACCCATCCTCTTCTGGAAAACCCATTCTATACTGGAAGACCCACCTCATCGTGGAGAATCCACCTCATTCTTAGTACCCATCATATTCTGGAGGACCCATCCCATCCTGGACTACACATCCTGTATTTTGTAGGACCCATCTTAATCTAAGTGACCCATTTTATTATGGAAGACACATTCTATTTTGGAGGACTCATCTTAATCTGAAGGACCCATCTTATTCTGGAGGATCCACCCATTATGGAACAACCATCTCTTTCTGGAGGACCAATCTTATTCTGGAGAACCCATTCTGTTCTGTAAGACTCATCTCATTCTTGAGTACTCATCCTATTCTGGTGGACGCATCTCATTCTGGATGACCCATTTTTTTCTTGAAAACCTATTCTAATTTGGGAGAGCTCAGTCTATTCTGGAGGATGCATCTCATACTTTCTCATAGTAGAGGACCCATCACATTTTGGAGGACTCATCTAGTTCTGTAGAACTCATCCTGTTCTGGACGACACATCACATTCTAGACGACCCATCCTATTCTAGAAGACCAATCCCATTCTGGATGACCCATCTCATTCTAAAGGACCCATCTCATTATGGAGGACCGATCTTGTTCTGGAGTACCCATGTCATACTGGTGAACCAATTTAATTCTGTGGACCAATCTCATTCTGGAGGCTGCATCCTATTATGGAGGACCACTTCATTCAGAAGGACCCATTTGATTCTGGAGGATCCGTCATATTCTGGAAAACCCATCTTTTTATGGATGAACCATCTTAATCTGGGCAACCATCTTCTGCAGGACCCATCTCAATCTGGAGGACTAACCATTTTGGTGGACCCATCACATTCTGCAAGACCCATCCTATTTTGAGTGACCCATCTTAATCTGGAGGACTTATATTATTGAGAAGGACCCATCCTATTATGGAAGATCCATGGAAGGAATCATCCATTTCTTGAAGGCCCTTCTCATTCTGGAGGACCCATCTTATTCTGGAGTACTCATTCCCATTTAGAATGGGATTGATGCATGTATTGATACTTTGCTGACATACCATGTGTATTTATACAGTTAATTGCAAAATTTTTTGGCAATTCTTCTAGGTATACTTTCACATAGTTTTTGAAGGAACTTGGCAGTGAGGTTGTTCCAAACATCTTGTAGAACTAATCATAAATCTTATGTGGATATCACGTGTGTTAAGCCTTCTGTCTCTTCATGTGATCCCACACAGACTCAATGATGTTGGAATCAGGGCTCTGTGGGGCCGGATCATCACTTCCAGGACTCCTTATTCTTCTTAATAAATTTGGAGCCAATCAGATGCCTCACTGATGGTATTACATAATGGATAAGCATTTGCCTGTTTTTATCAGCATTGAGGACACAGATAATTCTGACCAAATCCTCAACTCCATTTTCTGAAGTGCAGACCAAAACTTGCAAGGACTCTCCACCATGTTTCACTGTTTCCTGCAGACACGCATTATTGTGCCGTTCTCCAGCCTTTTCGTGAACAAACTGCCTTTGGTTACAGCCAAATAGTTCATACTTTGACTCCTCATTCCACAGCACCTGCTGCAATTTTTTCTAAACCCCAATTTCTATGTTTTCATGCATGCTTGGCCTTTTTTCCACGTTGAATGCATCTGCTGCATTCTCATCTTGAAACAATTTTATGGTATAACATCTCTGCTTGATGTATCAATGTCATCTGCTGAACTCTCATATTGAAACAATGTTATGGTATAATGTCTCTAGTTGCTGTATTTGTGCTATGTTATCTGTTGCATTTTATCCAATATTTACTGATAGATATCTGTCCTTCCATTATTGTAGACTTTATCTGATGGAAGGTGCTATACTGTGTCAGGCATAGTGTGTTAGGTCTGTGTGTTTGATCAGCTCTCCAACCTTTGGTGTGTTGAGCAGCTGTTAATTTATCCTCAATCAGCTCCCACAATCCCTCTCACCTGATGCTATAGTCCTTCCTATATAAAGTACAGACCAAAAGTTTGGACACACCTTCTCATTTAAAGATTTTTCTGTATTTTCCTGACTATGAAAATTGTACATTCACACTGAAGGCATCAAAACTATGAATTAACACATGTGGAATTATATACGTAACAAAAAAGTGTGAAACAACTGAAAATATGTCTTATATTCTAGGTTCTTCAAAGTAGCCACCTTTTGCTTTGATGACTGCTTTGTACACTCTTGGCATTATCTTGATGAGCTTCAAGAGGTAGTCACTGGAAATGGTTTTCACTTCACAGGTGTGCCCTGTCAGGTTTAGTAAGTGGGATTTCTTGCCTTATAAATGGGGTTGGGACCATCAGTTGTGTTGTGCAGAAGTCTGGTGGATACACAGCCGATAGTCCTACTGAATAGACTGTTAGAATTTGTATTATGGCAAGAAAAAAGCAGCTAAGTAAAGAAAAAACGAGTGGCCATCATTACTTTAAGAAATAAAGGTCAGTCAGTCCGAAAAATTGGGCAAACTTTGAAAGTGTCCCCAAGTGAAGTTGCAATAACCATTAAACGCTGCAAAGAAACTGGCTCACATGAGGACCGCCCCAGGAAAGGAAGACCAAGAGTCACCTCTGCTTCTGAGGATAAGTTTATCCGAGTCACCAGCCTCAGAAATCGCAGGTTAACAGCAGCTTAGATTAGAGACCAGGTCAATAACACACAGAGTTCCCGCAGCAGACACATCTCTACAGCAACTGTTAAGAGGAGACTTTGTGCAGCAGGCCTTCATGGTAAAATAGCTGCTAGGAAACCACTGCTAAGGACAGGCAACAAGCAGAAGAGACTTGTTTGGGCTAAAGAACACAAGGAATGGACATTAGACCAGTGGAAATCTGTGCTTTGGTCTGATGAGTCCAAATTTGAGATCTTTGGTTCCAACCACCGTGTCTTTGTGCGACGCAGAAAAGGTGAACGGATGGACTCTACATGCCTGGTTCCCACCATGAAGCATGGAGGAGGAGGTGTGATGGTGTGGGGGGGCTTTGCTTGTGACACTGTTGGGGATTTATTCAAAATTGAAGGCAAACTGAACCAGCATGGCTGCCACAGCATCTTGCAGCGGCATGCTATTCCATCCAGTTTGCGTTTAGTTGGACCATCATTTATTTTTCAACAGGACAATGACCCCAAACACACCTCCAGGCTGTGTAAGGGCTATTTGACCAAGAAGGAGAGTGATGGGGTGCTAACGCCAGATGACCTGGCCTCCACAGTCACCAGACCTGAACCCAATGGAGATGGTTTGGGGTGAGCTGGACCGCAGAGTGAAGGCAAAAGGGCCAACAAATGCTAAGCATCTCTGGGAGCTCCTTCAAGATTGTTGGAAGACCATTTCCGGTGACTACCTCTTGAAGCTCATCAAGAGAATGCCAAGAGTGTGCAAAGCAGTCATCAAAGCAAAAGGTGGCTGCTTTGAAGAACCTAGAATATAGGACATATTTTCAGTTGTTTCACACTTTTTTGTTAAGTATATAATTCCACATGTGTTAATTCATAGTTTTGATGCCTTCAGTGTGAATGTACAATTTTCATAGTCATGAAAATACAGAAAAATCTTTAAATGAGAAGGTGTGTCCAAACTTTCGGTCTGTACTGTATCTAGATGCGTCATAAGGGGTGCACATGGTGTGGGGTGCATGCACGTGTCCTCTTCAGCAAAGTGTCCTATTCGACAAGTGTCTGACAGTCATTTCAATGGCAGTCATTCAGGGCATGAGTCAGGTAACCCACACTTTGTACTCTCTTCTAACTATGTACTTTATTCCTGTGTCCATGTTCCTGTGTGCTTTTTTCATCCACATTCCCCACCCCATTCCCCCTCCATCACCTCTCATCCACATCTGCCCCTCTCTCCTGCCCGCTCCCATGTACAGCTCCCATGCTCTTCTTAATTTGCTGAAAAATCTCACTCCAGCTTATCCAAAGATATTGCACAATAAACCATGTCACAAATCCAAAAACTATTTGCTCTTTCTCTTTTTACTGCTACTACTTATTTCAGGGGATATCTCTGTTAACCCTGGTCCACCCTCCGCCAACCTCAACCCCTCCCCCACCTCACATCAGAACCCTGCTAACCTTATTACCATCAGTTGTACTGCTTCATTTCCCTCTTTCAATTGTGCACTGTGGAATCCACGGTCTATATGCAACAAGCTTCCTTTCCTGCACAATTACTTTCTGACCAACTCTCTCAATCTGCTGGCCCTCACTGAAACCTGGATTCAGGATTCTGACACTGTCTCCCCTGCCACTATTTCTCATGGCGGCTTGCATTTTTCCCATTCCCCGAGACCTGCGAACAGACTTGGTGGTGGAATCGGCTTACACCTGTCCCCACAATGCTCTTTCCAGGTCATCCACCCTGTTCCATCACTCTCATTTCCTTCTTTTGAAATCCACACTATCAAGCTCTTCCCTTTCCCTCAGAGTAGCGGTTGTATACCGTCCCCCAGGCTCACCCACCCAGTTCCTTGACCATATTTCTGCCTGGCTGCCGCACTTCATTTCCTCAGATTTACCAACCCTTAACCTGGGAGACTTCAACATCCTTATAAACAGCCCCACCTCCTCATCCGCATCCCAGCTTCTATCTTTAACCACTTCTCTTGGCCTCTCACAGCTTTCAACCTCTGAGACACACAAAGATGGAAACACCCTTGATCTATTCTTTGTCCGGCTTTGTTCAATCCCCTACCTGGATAACTCATCTCTTCCCCTCTCTGACCACAACATCCTCTCCTTCATGCTCACAAATCCTCGCCCACCCCAGCACACTACTACCTATCACACATTAAGAAATCTACATACCATTAACCCTCATACACTTACAGACTCCCTTCACTCATCACTGTCCCCAATCTCCTCTTTTTTCTGTCCTGATCTGGCTGTAACTCACTACAATGACACGCTCAGAAGCACCGTGGACCAAGTAGCGCCCCTCACCCTTAGGACCTCTAAACACAGAGTAAAACAACCCTGGCTCACACCGCAAACCTGATTTCTCCAGCGATGCTCTAGGAGTGCCGAACGCCTTTGGAAGAAAACACACACTAGAAAACTTTAGCCACTATAAATTTATGTTAAAAACCTATAACTCTGCCCTTCACCTCGCCAAACAGTCCTACTTCACCACCCTGATCTCCTCACTATCCAACAACCCAAAAAAACTCTTCGACACCTTTCACTCCCCCCTCAGTCCTAAATCGCAGGCCCCTATCATGGACATTTGTGCTGAGGACTTAGCCTCCTACTTCACAGAGAAAATAGAGAACATCCGTCAAGAAATCAGCTCCCAGCCACCAAGTGTTGTGACTCCCATCCCTCCCCACATCCCCTCTGGATCACTCTCCACATTTGACCCAGTCACAAAAGAAGTCTCCAGGCTCCTCTCTTCTTCTCATCCCACTACATGCACCACTGACCCTATTCCAGTCTCTCTCTTCAGTCGTCACTACTCACCTAACTAAAATCTTCAACCTCTCCCTCTCGTCTGGTATCTTCCCCTCCTTCAAACACTCCATCATTACTCCAGTATTAAAAAAGCCCTCTCTTGACCCTTCCTGCACAAACAACTATAGACCAGTCTCCAATCTCCCCTTCATCTCTAAACTCTTGGAGCGTCTGGTCTACTCCCGCCTTACCCGTTTCCTCTCCATTCACTCTCTTCTAGACCCATCACAGTCCGGCTACCGCTCCCTACATTCTACAGAAACTGCACTCATCAAAGTAACCAATGAACTTCTGACAGTAAAACGTAACGGTGACTACTCTCTGCTCATTCTTCTTGACCTCTCTGCAGATTTCGACACCATTGACCACCACCTCCTACTCTCTATGCTCCACTCAATCAGCATAAAGAACACTGCTCCCTCCTGGTTCTCCTCCTACTTATCTGACTGCTCTTTCAGTGTATTGTTTGCTGGATCCACTTCTTACCCCCCTTCCTCTCACTATTGGGGTTCTTCAGGGTTCAGTCCTTGGCCCTCTTCTCACTCTACACGGCCCCAATTGGACAGACCACCAGAAAATTTGGCTTTCAGTAACATCTTTATGCTGATGACACACAACTATACACTTTATCCCCTGACCTTACCCCCCACTGTACTACAGAACACCAGTGACTGTCTGGCCGCAGTTTCCAACATCATGTCCGCTCTCTATCTGAAACTCAACCTTTCCAAAACTGAACTTCTTCTGCTCCCACCGTCTACTCACCTCCCTAAATCTGACATCTCCCTCTCCGTGTATGGCACCACAATAACGTCGAGCCAGCAGGCGCGCTGTCTGGGCATTGTGTTTCACACAAATCTTTCCTTCACCTTCCATATACAATCTCTTGCCCGTTCTTGTCGCTTGCACCTGAAGAACATCTCTAGAATCTATCCCTTTCTCACCTTGGAAACAACAAAAACCCTCACTGTTGCCCTGATCCACTCTCGCCTTGACTACTGTAACTCTCTATTAATTGACTTTCCCCTCTCACTTGACTTTCCCCTCTCCGGTCCATCCTTAATGCAGCAGCCAGGGTCATCTATCTGGCTAATCATTGCACTGGCTGCCCATACATTATAGGATCCAATTTAAATTGCTTGTTCGCACCCACAAAGCTCTCCACAGTGCGGCACCCCCCTACATCTCCTCCCTCATTTCTGTTTATCGGCCTTCCCATTCTCTACGCTCCGCAAGCGACTTTCGACTAACATCCGCACTAATCCGAACCTCCCACTCCCGGCTCCAAGACTTCTCCCGAGCTGCACCTATTCTTTGAAATGCTCTACCCCAAGAAATTAGGACAAACCACAACTTACACAGTTTTAGGCGCTCCCTAAAAACACACCTGTTTAGGGTGGCCTTTCACGTTCCCTAATCGAAGTCCTTTTATATTTTTGTAGCCCATTCATTATTTCTCCAAACATAAGTCTCCACCAAACTCCACCGCACCCAAAATCACTACAAATACTGGCTGGTGATGAGCTCATGCAGCCTTTATCTATCCCTCATCCCCTCAAGATGGCTGGACCATCCTTGTAAATAAACCCCTGTACTTTGTGTCACCCCCACCTCATTATAGATTCTAAGCTCTTACGAGCAGGGTCGTCATTATTTTTGCTTTAATTATTGTATTATCTTTAGCTATGTTACTTATGACTGTTGCATATGAACCTCTGAATTGTAAAGCACTGCGGAATATGTTGGTGCTATACTAATAAAGATGATTATTATTATTATTATTATTATTATGCTTTTTAGCCGCAATTCTTCAATGAAGGCCACTTCTGGCCAGACTTCTCTGAACAGTAGTTGGGTATAGCTGGTTCCATTGCTTGCTGCCAGTTCTGAGCTGATGGCACTGCTGGACATCTTCCAATTCTGAAGGAAGATAAGATTTATGTGTCTTTCATCTGCTGTGCTAAGTTTTCTTGGCCGACCACTGCAACTATGGTGCTCACCATTGCCTATTTCTTGATGCTTCTTCAAAGATGTTGAACAGCACATCTTCAAACGCAAGTCTGTTTGAAATCTTTTTCTGGGATAGACCTTGCTGATGCAGTATAACTACCTTATGTCAACCATGATGTATGACCTGTGATATGAAACCTTACCTTTGTAACAGAGTATGGCTGTTTCTCACCCAGTTTTAGGCCTCCTACACAGCTGTTTCAGTTAATGACTGTGTTTCATTATCACCTGTTTGGTTTAATTGGCTCAGGTCCGTTTGCACAAACTGACCAATGGCGTTAAATGGGTGCCGATCAGCTACTTGATTGCTTACCGGCGGTAATTTACTAGTCTGTCTACACAGGCGGACTGCGCTTATTGATGTACACTGAACAATTTATGTTAAATCTTTCTGTGCACATAGGCAGCCATTGTTCTCGGTAGCACGGCCCATGTACAATGTGCTGCCGAGAAGAAGTTTTTTTTTCCGTGCAGCAAAAAAGAATTTCACCCAACGAGCGAGCATTTTGATCGTTTGTTGGGTGATTGGCAGCTCGTTTAGACTGCAAGATTATTGAAACGCTATTTCCGGGAATGCTCTTTCTTGCCATGTAAATGGATCTGAATTCATACA
The DNA here is from genome assembly GCF_046119375.1 of Phyllobates terribilis. Lineage (NCBI taxonomy): Eukaryota > Metazoa > Chordata > Amphibia > Anura > Dendrobatidae > Phyllobates > Phyllobates terribilis. The sequence goes on along the minus strand of NW_027362767.1, from coordinate 209,642,100 downwards.
CCTCAATGTCACACCAAAAATTGCTGCGATTTAGATTTCTCTTTTGTTCCTTCACTTTACATTTTGTTCATTGTTTACAAATAAACTGTTAACGCTTCTATTTTTGATACTATTCTTTCTCTGCAGCGTTTTTTTCCACGCCTGCCTAAAACTTTTGCACAGTACGGTATATATGCATGCATGTATATATATACCGTATATAAATGTGTATATTTTTTCTCCTTTTTCTCGCCCCGTTCTGAGTTTCGCTGCAGGTCCCTGCAGTTTGTGTGTTCGTCCCTGCATACATTACACTTGGATCACAGACAGAGCTGACAGCGGGGGTTGATGGAGTGAAGTTTAGAAGGGGTGATTATTTTTCCTGTCGGGCTCATGGCTCATTAATACTGCGAGGCATATTCAGCCCATTACTCAGTTCTCTATCAATACTCCGGACCTGCAGGAAGAGGTAATAGTTATGCACTAGGTAATATGCATGGCTGCTTCTGCCTACACTGCACTTTTATCAGATAGTTAAATGAAAATAGTCCTTCCATGCAGGCTGATCACCGTGATGGATTTCCCCCCAAAAAAGATGAAGCGGGAACATACAAATGACAATGTATCAAGGCTAATAACACATTGCAACGATTTATGGGATTCTGTGCCGTTCGGGTTTATTGGTTGACACGATTCATTGCAGTAATATAATGTATAATACAGTGCATGCTGAATTAATAGTATGACTTCACTTCCACATATAGAGATAGTACTCCGAGCAGGCGGCTTCAGGATGGAGCAGTCCGTGTTAGCAAAGGTGAAGAAATACAAGTGGCGATTTCATCATCACTCCATCCCTTTTGGGACTGTTCGGTCCACTCCGCTGGCACAGTTTTTCTGGGAGACATAGTCTGATGATAGAGACGTCTCAATGCACCATGGATTCTGATTTTGCATGGAATAGCAGGTTTGATTTTAGCTCAGGCCCCATGGCAGCGGCTCTTCATCATAGCTCTGTGAGGATGCTCCAGGAAGAAGTGGGGTAGACACGTGCTGCATAGACAGCGCTGAGATCTCAGGTTCTCCACCCTCCACCGATTGTCCATTTCATGGTGCTGATCTGTATTTTCAGACCTCTACTCCTGGACCCGTATGTTCCCAGCTCTCATCATGCCTTACCTTTTTGCCATCCGGAGGACTGTAGGGAGCCGTTGTCATTGCAATGCACCCATCATGTAAAGCTCAATCTGACCAGTAAAGAGCTTAGACTGAATGAACTAGCACTCAGGGTACATTCAGCCCAACTTATTTTCGTTCCATCCATGTGGAGAACATGGACCCTACGTTAACCACTCCCAGAGGAAGCATTGCGAAACGTGCGATGAAGATTGAGGTGCAAGTTGAACAGTGCACTTTGATACTATGTGTCTGTAGTCCTCTTATTATTTTTACATTAATTTGACCCTTTATCAATGAACTTCATATACTTGTAGGTTATTTATTCTTGGTATTCCATCATTCATTATAATAATAATTTTTATTTCTATAGCGCCAATATTTTCCGCAGCACTTTACATTTTAGAGGGGACATGTACAGACAATAAAGACACAACAGAGTAACACATAACTCAACAGATACCAAAAGGAGTGAGGGTCCTGGTGCTCGCAAGCTACAGTCTATGAGGAAATAGGGGAGACACTCGAGATGTAGAGTCAGGGCCGGCGTCAGCACCCGGCGTACCCGGGCAAGTGCCGGGGCCCTGGAAAATCAGAGGGGCCCACCGCCCACTCACTGTCGGGGCCCACCGCCCACTCACTGTCAGGGCCCACCGCCCACTCACTGTCGGAGCCCACCGCCCACTCACTGTCGGGGCCCTGGCCGCTTCCTCGGCACCTGTTCAGTGACGCAGGTGCTGCTTGATTGCCAGCACTTCAGACATGGCCGCGCACAGTGTGCTGTGTCTGCTAGTAATGACACGGCAGGATCGATGGCACTGCACCTTTAATTGTGCTTGTGTGTCGCCCCTGCTGCGTCATTACTAGCAGACACAGCCGCACAGCGCACGGCCATGTCTGGGGGGAGTGCCGGCAATCAAACACCGTCGGAGGTCCTGCACAGATGGGGGGGAGCGGCCCGGACCCGACCGCAAGTGGGCCCCTCTGATGTTCCAGGGCCATGAAGTCTGTGACACGCCGGGGGCCCTGCACTGCCCCATACCCGAGGAGCTGCTGGAAAGGACACTGGACCGGGGACAGGTGAGTGAGGCTTCCCCAATCCCCATATTAAAATATTTGTAATGGGTCTGTGTGAGTGCATGTATGTGAATGTCAGTGTGTATGACTGTGTATATATATTTGTCTGTTTTATATATGTTTTTAAGAATTTGTGTAAAAATGTGTGTATGTCTGTATGTGTACATATCTGTGTACCATGTGTGCGTGCGTGTGTATGCGTACCGCGTGTGCGTGTCTGCGTACCGTGTGTGCGTGCATGTGTCTGCGTACCGTGTGTGCGTGCTTGTGTCTGCGTACCGTGTGTGCGTGCATGTGTCTGCGTACCGTGTGTGCGTGCATGTGTCTGCGTACCGTGTGTGTGCGTGCATGTGTCTGTGTACCGTGTGTGTGCGTGCGCGTGTCTGCGTACCGTGTGTGCGTGCATGTGTCTGCGTACCGTGTGTGCGTGCATGTGTCTGCGTACCGTGTGTGCGTGCATGTGTCTGCGTACTGTGTGTGCGTGCATGTGTCTGCGTACCGTGTGTGTGCGTGCATGTGTCTGTGTACCGTGTGTGTGCGTGCGCGTGTCTGCGTACCGTGTGTGCGTGCGCGTGTCTGCGTACCGTGTGCGTGCGCGTGTCTGCGTACCGTGTGTGCGTACGCGTGTCTGCGTACCGTGTGTGCGTGCGCGTGTCTGCGTACCGTGTGTGCGTGCACATGTCTGCGTACCGTGTGAGCATGTCTGCGTACCGTGTGTGCGTGCGCATGTCTGCATATGTGAAGGATGAGGTGGCAGGCTGGGCCCTGTGTACTATATATATATTTCTCCGCCGTATCTGTGCATCATGAATCGTGTATGTGTTAAAGGGGCCCACAGAGACTCTTTCGCCCGGGGCCCGGAAAAACCTGGAGCCGGCCCTGTGTAGAGTGATACCCATAGATGAGGCAGGAGATGTAGGGTGATCAACAGAGATGAGGGAGGAGATGTAGGGTGATAAACAGATGGGGGAGGAGATGTAGGGTGATAAACAGATGGGGGAGGAGATGTAGGGTGATAAACAGATGAGGGAGGAGATGTAGGGTGATAAACAGATGGGGGAGGAGATGTAGGGTGATCAACAGAGATTAGGGAGGAGATGTAGGGTGATAAACAGAGATGAGGGAGAGGATGTAGGGTGATCAACAGAGATTAGGGAGGAGATGTAAGATAAACAGATGGGGGAGGAGATGTAGGGTGATAAACAGATGGGGGAGGAGATGTAGGGTGATAAACAGATGAGGGAGGAGATGTAGGGTGATAAACAGATGGGGGAGGAGATGTAGGGTGATAAACAGATGAGGGAGGAGATGTAGGGTGATAGACAAAGATGAGGGAGGAGATGTAGGGTGATCAACAGAGATGAGGGAGGAGATGTAGGGTGATAAACAGATGGGGGAGGAGATGTAGGGTGATAAACAGATGGGGGAGGAGATGTAGGGTGATAAACAGATGAGGGAGGAGATGTAGGGTGATAAACAGATGGGGGAGGAGATGTAGGGTGATAAACAGATGAGAGAGGACATGTAGGGTGATAGACAAAGATGAGGGAGGAGATGTAGGGTGATCAACAGAGATGAGGGAGGAGATGTAGGGTGATAAACAGATGGGGGAGGAGATGTAGGGTGATCAACAGAGATGAGGGAGGAGATGTAGGGTGATAAACAGATGAGGGAGGAGATGTAGGGTGATAAACAGATGAGGGAGGAGATGTAGGGTGATCAACAGAGCTGAGGGAGGAGATGTAGGGTGATAAACAGATGGGGGAGCAGATGTAGGGTGATCAACAGAGATGAGGGAGGAGATGTAGGGTGATAAACAGATGGGGGAGGAGATGTAGGGTGATAAATAGAGATGAGGGAGGAGATGTAGGGTGATAAACAGATGGGAGAGGAGATGTAGGGTGATAAACAGAGATGAGGGAGGAGATGTAGGGTGATAAACAGATGGGGGAGGATATGTAGGGTGATCAACAGAGATTAGGGAGGAGATGTAGGGTGATTAACAGATGGGGAGGAGATGTAGGGTGATCAACAGAGATTAGGGAGGAGATGTAGGGTGATTAACAGATGGGGTAGGAGATGTAGGGTGATAAACAGATGGGGGAGGAGATGTAGGGTGATCAACAGAGATTAGGGAGGAGATGTAGGGTGATTAACAGATGGGGTAGGAGATGTAGGGTGATAAACAGATGGGGGAGGAGATGTAGGGTGATAAACAGATGGGGGAGGAGATGTAGGGTGATCAACAGAGATGAGGGAGGAGATGTAGGGTGATAAACAGATGGGGGAGGAGATGTAGGGTGATCAACAGAGATGAGGGGGGAGAAGTAGGGTGATAAACAGATGAGGGAGGAGATGTAGGGTGATAGACAAAGATGAGAGAGGACATGTAGGGTGATAGACAAAGATGAGGGAGGAGATGTAGGGTGATCAACAGAGATGAGGGAGGAGATGTAGGGTGATAAACAGATGGGGGAGGAGATGTAGGGTGATAAACAGATGGGGGAGGAGATGTAGGGTGATCAACAGAGATGAGGGAGGAGATGTAGGGTGATAAACAGATGGAGGAGATGTAGGGTGATCAACAGAGATGAGGGAGGAGATGTAGGGTGATAAACATGAGGGAGGAGATGTAGGGTGATAGACAAAGATGAGAGAGGACATGTAGGGTGATAGACAAAGATGAGGGAGGATATGTAGGGTGATCAACAGAGAAGAGGGATGAGATGTAGGGTGATAAACAGATGGGGAGGAGATGTAGGGTGATAAACAGATGGGGGAGGAGATCTAGGGTGATCAACAGAGATGAGGGAGGAGATGTAGGGTGATAAACAAATGAGGGAGGAGATGTAGGGTTATAAACAGATGAGGGTGGAGATGTAGGTGATCAACAGAGATGAGGGAGGAGATGTAGGGTGATAAACTGATGGGCGAGGAGATGTAGGGTGATCAACAGAGATGAGGGAGGAGATGTAGGGTGATAAACAGATGAGGGAGGAGATGTAGGGTGATAAACAGATGAGGGAGGAGATGTAGGGTGATCAACAGAGATGAGGGAGGAGATGTAGGGTGATAAACAGATGGGGAGCAGATGTAGGGTGATCAACAGAGATGAGGAAGGAGATGTAGGGTGATAAACAGATGGGGGAGGAGATGTAGGGTGATCAACAGATGAGGGAGGAGATGTATGTTGATAGACAAAGATGAGAGAGGACATGTAGGGTGATAGACAAAGATGAGGGAGGAGATGTAGGGTGGTTAGAACTGTGGAGAGCTTTGTGGGTGAGATTGATAAGTTTATATTGGACTCTGTAGCAGAAAGGCAACCAGTGCAATGACTGGTAAAGGCATCGGTGTAGTGGTTGGCAAGGAATATGATCCTGGCTGCTGCATCCAGGATGGATTGGAGAGTAGTAATAGGGAAACCGATTAGTAGAGAATTGCAACAGTCCATTATTATAAATTGATTTCTATATTATTTATTCTATTATGAATTAAGAGCTGCATTTTTTATTGTGCACTGGCACTTTTATGTGTTTATACATTCATACTTTTGTACTCTGTACATTTTGACTACTATTCTCATCGCTGGGGATATCATGAACCAAACACTTTTTTGATAATTTACAAGATCTATAGGATTTTAAATGTGATTATTTTATCCTGATCTCTGGGTCACTATTATATACTTACATCATAACTTTTGCACTGTATTCCTCCGCCTTCATCTATTTTATCTTGTCTGTTTTGTCGTATATGCTTTTATTTTATGTGTCTTCTCAATGAAGGTTATTTTAATGCTTTATTACCGATCCTGTGCTGGATTTTTGTAGATGTTATTATGGTTCTTTATATTTCCAGGTGACTTATTCACTAGTCCATAATTTATGCTAGTACCCTCTTTTGTAGGTGTTAATGGACCCAATGTTATCCTGTGTGCTAGTGCACATGGGTATACATATATTAAAACCTTCCAAATATAGTCACCAAACTGTGAAATAAATGTGATACCTTGTAACCATCTAACACAATTGCTGAAAACTGTGAAATATAGATTTTGGGAAAATATGGCCACACAAAGCAGAAATATAGATGTAGCGATATGAAGAGACCTCGAATATTCTTATATTCTAATGGGGCAAGTATTCATGTATTTTTTGGAACATTTTATTACTCTTGGTGTGTTATTTCTTTTACTTTTCATCATATTTATGAAGTTTTTGTTCCCTTTTTATTTATTTTTCACCGTTTCTGTCATAATGAACTTTTTTTTTTTGCACGTTTTATTTAGCAATATATGTTAAATAAAAGCCAAAATACATTCTTTACAATTAATTTTCTCTACATTATTTATATATTTATTTATAAATAAATTGTGCACAAGCTGTTCGATGACTATAAGCTTTATTATTTGTCATACTGTAATGTTTTTTTTTTCCCTCTCTGACAGCCGAGAAATTATCCGGCCACTCACGTTCGCAAAATATGGTTGTGACAAGCTCCGTTTGCTTTTCTGGATCAAGCGGACGTCAACAGCAGTACCCAAGAATTGTAAAGTAGACGTTAAAGGGGTTGTCCACTAATCAGACAGCCCCTTCTCAATCCCTATGTTGCCCCCTTGTAAAATAATAACACGTATACTCAACTCCGGTGCCGGCGCTGTTCCAGCGGAGTGGCAATGACTCTCCCGGGGCTCATATGACATTGTCATGTCACACAATGCCTGCAGCCGATCAGCGCTGGATTCACTCTCTTATGGCTGTAATTGGCATCTGGAGGAAGTAAAGAGGGCAGCCACAGCTCTCACTCCTCCAGATGTCTTAATTTGTCTGAAGGAGAGTGAAGTCAGCACTGATTGACCGCAGGGATCGCGTGACACAACAATGTAATAATGTTACGTGAGCCTCAGAAGAGCCAGTGCTGACACCGCTGGAACAGTGCCCGCACCGGAAGTGAGTATACGTGTTATTTTACTTGGAAATATAAGGATTCAGAAGGGGTTGACAATCCCTTAAAGGGAAAAGTGATGTCTAGTCCTTTGGGTTGTTGAACAGTCATGGAAAGGCAGACATTTATTTGTAAAAAAAAAAAAATGTTTACTCATTAAAAGGCGTCTCTCTTCTCAAGAACGGAGAGAATTTTTTTTTTTATCAAACCAAGAAAAGGATTTCTTTAAACTAAAGACAGGACAGTACACAGAGTAGATCAATCAGAAAATGACAGGCGATAGAATAATTCAGAGTCCGTAGTGAATGTCATCCCGGATAACGTCCATCATCTAAATAGATTGCACTGATGTAAAAGAGCATAAACTATGACAGAAGCTGTAATATTCCGATACATTAGAGGAAGAAATAAATATAATGGATGTGTGGCACCCCAGGGGTCTGGTTTCCACAGTAATGTAATTTTATGTCTGAGAGCAGGTGGGAGGTCCTTTGGTCAGGGATCCTGTGCATGCCACACCTCCTGCCCAGTCTTGGGAGGGGAAGAACTTCCCCTATATAAACCCGGGGCTGAGGCAGGGTTAGGAGTCAAGGAGAGTAGAGACGAGAAACAGTCATAGGAAGAAACAGCAGAAGCTCAGTGGGAGCAATACTACTACGAGTCAGGGGCTGGCAGCTGCAGAGCTCGCCCTGACTGAGAAGCTTTCTTACCGGACCCGGCGTCCGAGGCTGTGGGGACTAACTCTTACCCAGCAGCAGAAGCCGACCGGCAGTGGATTTCAGGTCCTCAGGCCCAGAAACCCGAAGGCAAGGTCACACGCGTGGGACCAGCACCGCCATCGTGGAGCGGAAGCCATTAGAAGGCCCCGAGTCACCGGCCATACGGGTGAGCACCACACGGCACACTCAGGGACGTGGGCTACTTATATCCGCTTCTAGCAAGGTAGCCAGAAGAGTACAGTCAGTTTGGGAGGCCTACAACTCCGCCTGGCCAGGGGAGATCCCATCTGCTCAAGGACTGACCAGGCCCCGTTCGCTAGCAAGTACTCCGGGAGGGTCTATCGTTGTTACCAGTAAAGACCCTGAATTACACCGCACCGTCTCTGAGTGGTTCCTGCTACCCCCATCTTCCACGTCGGCTGCCCTGAGGCCATACCCCTCCCGTTGGGGGTTATACTATCACGCTGCACAATTCTACACCGGCCTCAGCGGTCTGCCCTGCAGCGGCAGCTCCATAGCTGCAAATCAATGGGTGGCGTAGTCGACACTCAAATAACACCTATCAAGACTGCCACACACTGAGTTTGACTCCCTGGGCACGGACCGGGTCCCCGCCACTCGGAGACTACAACCCTCATCTGATCCGGTTCCGGGTAAGCCCCCGTGCGCGAGACGCTGCGCGACACAGCAGGCCCAGGGGCGCGTCAACTTTTGGCGTAGTCGGCAGGATCTCGTGCCCGCAACCACCGGGTACTGCGTGCCTGAAAAAGACTGTTCAAACTTACCTGTGGTGAAGATTCCCGCCATCCGGCGCCATCTTCCGCTTCCTTCCCGCCATCGGTGGAGTTTTCCCGCCATCCGGCGCCATCTTCGGCCTTCTTCCCGCCATACGTGGAGTTTTCCCGCCATTGGACGCCATCTTGAGGACACCGCGCGGGAAGAAGAGGGGCGTGGACTCCGAAAGCGCGCGAGAACTGAAGCCCCGCCTCACGTCCGGACGTTGCGTAAGATCCTGGAAGGAGCCCAGCAGACGCCGACGTCACAGGAGCGCGACGGAAGGTCCTCAACCCTGACGATCCACTGCGGAGCCGCGGCCTACGGAAGAGGATCATCGCAAGGTAGGCCACGGTCCACTAGGGGGGAGAAGGATGCCGGATACGGAGGAGAGCTTCACCGCTTCAACGCCCGCCAGCGCCACCGCTGTTGTGGTCATGCCTTTCACCATGCCCTATATCCCGGGGGCAGCCTGGCTACCCCAGTACTCAGGGGAGTCACATACCCTGCATGACTTTAGAGAAAAGCTGGATAGCCTCTTCCAGGTGTACCCCCTCACAGAGGAGCAAAAAGTGAGCATCCTGGTGGCCCAATTAACCGGGGCAGCCCAAAGTGGGGTAAAGTCCTGACCACCTGGGAGGAGGACTGTCGCAGAGATACTAACCCAGCTAACCGAGGAGGAGCTGCAGTACTACCAATACGAGGAAAGCCAAGAGGACCCGGACGGGTCTGAGGACTACCCTCAGGAGGGAGCACAAAGAGGACATAGCTACTGAAGGGAAGTAGCGTGAATAAAGAGCTGTACATAGTTACCCGTTAGGGTACAAGGACTGCTGCTAATTAAAATATGGTCCCCGTTGGGATTAGTGAATTGTTCCCCGTGTGTCCCTATCCCTTACCAGGCTGAGGACTGTGAGCAGCCATCCCCTATCCCTTACCAGGCTGAGGACTGTGAGCAGCCAATCCTTATCCCCACTGGCCGAGGACTGAGAGTGGCCATATCCTGTAAATAATTATGTGTTTCTAGTAATTTATAGGAGTCCTTGGTGGATTTACCGGGAATCCTTTGTACAGTTAGTGGAGCGTAACCCAGGATGGACTAAAAGACTGTTAAGGACTCGGGGAGGACAGACCCCTACCTGGTTACGTCTCCCTGTTTTGGTGAAATGGACACCTTGCTTTTCTTCAAAGACTGCACCCGGTTGCGGACACGCCGTAACCATCTTTATGTGTTTTTCTTATTGTATTATTATTGTTTATACCTTGTTATGTTTTTCTAAAAATATGTTTAGTCCCGGAGTACTAAATTTCACTAGGGGGGAATGTGGCACCCCAGGGGTCTGGTTTCCACAGTAATGTAATGTTATGTCTGAGAGCAGGTGGGAGGTCCTTTGGTCAGGGATCCTGTGCATGCCACACCTCCTGCCCAGTCTTGGGAGGGGAAGAACTTCCCCTATATAAACCCGGGGCTGAGGCAGGGTTAGGAGTCAAGGAGAGTAGAGACGAGAAACAGTCATAGGAAGAAACAGCAGAAGCTCAGTGGGAGCAATACTACTACGAGTCAGGGGCTGGCAGCTGCAGAGCTCGCCCTGACTGAGAAGCTTTCTTACCGGACCCGGCGTCCGAGGGTGTGGGGACTAACTCTTACCCAGCAGCAGAAGCCGACCGGCAGGGGATTTCAGGTCCTCAGGCCCAGAAACCCGAAGGCAAGGTCACACGCGTGGGACCAGCACCGCCATCGTGGAGCGGAAGCCATTAGAAGGCCCCGAGTCACCGGCCATACGGGTGAGCACCACACGGTACACTCAGGGACGTGGGCTACTTATATCCGCTTCTAGCAAGGTAGCTAGAAGAGTACAGTCAGTTTGGGAGGCCTACAACTCCGCCTGGCCAGGGGAGATCCCATCTGCTCAAGGACTGACCAGGCCCCGTTCGCTAGCAAGTACTCCGGGACGGTCTATCGTTGTTACCAGTAAAGACCCTGAATTACACCGCACCGTCTCTGAGTGGTTCCTGCTACCCCCATCTTCCACGTCGGCTGCCCTGAGGCCATACCCCTCCCGTTGGGGGTTATACTATCACTCTGCACAATTCTACACCGGCCTCAGCGGTCTGCCCTGCAGCGGCAGCTCCATAGCTGCAAATCAATGGGTGGCGTAGTCGACACTCAAATAACACCTATCAAGACTGCCACACACTGAGTTTGACTCCCTGGGCACGGACCGGGTCCCCGCCACTCGGAGACTACAACCCTCATCTGATCCGGTTCCGGGTAAGCCCCCGTGCGCGAGACGCTGCGCGACACAGCAGGCCCAGGGGCGCGTCAGATGCATATAAAAAAGTGTCCGGCTGTGGTTTATTTGCACCTCACCTAGGTTACACATAGGATTTAGAATGTAGATATTAATCCAGGTCTCATCCGGGTGCGGTCCGATGTTTCTCACCGACTCATTCACTTGCATGGCCGAGTGCGATCTGATTATGCAAATCGTGCACTCTGCAATTTTTTTTTCTTGGACCAACTCGGTACAAGGAAAAATCGGACTTGTGCACAGCCCTATAGAATAACTGGTCCCAGTGTGATCCGGACCGAAAATACCGCCATGCATGAGCCCTAAAGGGAACATAGCTGCGGTACCTGAAAATATCATTACACAGCGCTGTGGGATTCCTGTTTACTTCCAGCCTCAGTTGAACCTGATAACTGCTGATTAGTGGGGGGGTGTTGGGTTTGGACCCCCACTGATTCGATACCGATGACATATACTGAGGATAGGCCATCAATGTTTAAAGGGCTATTCCCTATCCCAATATGTAATAGGTGTAATACTAATAGTAGAAAATACCTCCAATGAGAAATGTAGCATAGTTTTTCTGATAAGCTATATCACTTATCCCATGTGCAGTGCTTTGCCGTAGCTTAAATGTCCATGGTTACGACCACTAACAACTAACTAACTGTCACTATATAAGTGGTCGTAACCAAGGCTACCTAAGCTACTGCAATGCCCTGCACATGGGGTAAGCGATATAGCGAATCAGAAGAACTATACTACATTTCTAATTGGAGGTATTTGCTCATATTATTATTACGCCTACTACATATTGGGATAGGATCTTAGAGATGGGAATACCCCTTTAAGTCCAGCATATTCTCCATTGTTTCCCAGATCTCTGCGTGCCGTCACTTTGTAGCTGCCATTTAAGGGGTGATTGTGTGGGCGATCGTTTGGATTGGTACTATGCAGAGGTAAGTTCACCCATTTCTGCCACTGATCTTGCCAGAAATCATGTGATTGTGTGGACAATCAGAGGTACTATGCCCGAGCAATGGTCAGACCCTATATGCATGAACACATGTAGCAAAATAGACTTTCCTGTAACATAATCGTGTATATAAATGTAAGAATGTGTTAAGAAACATAGAAATACAATATATTGTTATATGATGGAAACTATTTGTTATAAGATCAGGACTTTCAATTTACCTTAAAGGGGTTGTCTCATCTTATTAAGTGGGTACAATTGCAAAGTGCTTGTAAATCCTAGTAACTTGGCAGTTTACCTTTTATTAAAAATCCTCTCCGTTCTCAAGAACGCAATTCTTTTTAATTCTATAGTGTACAGCTTGTTGCCCCCTGGCAAGCAGGAAGCCGGGACGCAGAGCGGTAGTGCGATCCTGAAGAAAGAACAGGAGATAACCCCTTTAAGTATCTATGCCCTTTCCGGATATTGGAATCATTTCACTTTTTTTTCATACCAAATGTTATGTTCTTTATAAACAACGTAATTTAATAATGGGAACTTGGTCAAACATTTCATTGAGTTGACTAGTGGCAGATTTACTGAAGATTTTACCTGCAAATAGGCTCATATAAAATCTGCAGCTGATCATGCTACCAGGCAACTAAAGGGAGTCCGTGACCCCCAAAAAATGTTTTCAAATATTTATACAGTCCTATAGGGAACTTTGCCCCTATAAAACTCATACATGCAGTAAAGAAAAATGGTTTTATTTCATATATAAATGAGGGCTCCTTGGTGTCCCCTTCCTTTAAGACTCCGCATTGTCACATTATAATAATACTTTGCAGAGTGCCCTGAATGAAGCAGCATCGGCTACACGCAGAACAACCGGACACAGACAGCGGCAACCCTGGTCCCCGCTGCAAACACATTTTCTCCAGCGGTGCTTCTAGGTGTGCCGAGCATCTGTGGAGAAAAACACTTTCCATCTGGCCAAACAAGTCTACTTCATCACATCACTAGCCAACAATCCAAAAAGGCTCTTCAAAACCTTCCACTCGCCTCAGAGCACTAAAGTACAGGCCCCCATCACCAACCTCACTGCTGACGATCTGGCTACTTATCTCCTAGAAAAAAATCAGCCGTATCCGTCAGGACATTTTTGCATAATCCCCTCAGAACCTGGATCCTCTAACCTCCGGAATCTCAATCTTACTTTCCACCTTTGAGCCTTTCACAGAAAAAAAAGTTACCAGGCTCCTGCTTTCTTCTTGCCCTACAACCTGCATTAATGACCCTACTCCTTCACATCTTCTTCGGTTTCTCTCCCTGGCTGCCACTGCCCACCTCCCTAAAATATTTAAAGGTGTTGTCCAGTACTAGGACAACCCCTTCTCGATCTGAATGTTTGGCCTCGCTAAAATAAAAACACTTATGCTCACCTCCGGTGCCAGTGCCGTTCCAGCGATGTGGTCATTCGCGTTCCCGGGGCTCCACATGAGTTTGTTACGTCATGTGAGCCCTGCGCCCAATCAGCGCTGGCGTCACTGTCCCCTCCTTCAGACATATAAATAATCTTTCCCTCTTCATTCAAACACGCCATCACAACCCCTTTACTTAAAACAAACATCCTTGGACCATAACTGCACTGCTAACTACAGTCCTGTCTCTAATCTTTCCTTCATTACTAACCTCTTTTCGACCCTCTACAATCTGGTTTCCTCTCTTTATACTCTACAGAAACTGCCCTCACTAAAGTCTCTAATGATCTACTAACAGCTAAATCTAATGGTCACTGCTCTGCTCCCTGCTGATTCTCCTGGATCTCTCTGTAGCATTTGACACTGTGGATCACCAGCTCCTCCTCACTATGCTCCGCTCTATAGGCCTCAAGGACATCTTCCCCCATTGGTTCTCCTACCTCTCTGACAGCTTCTTCAATGTATCTGTTTCCGACTCTTACTTCTCTTCCCTTACTGTTGGGGTTCCTCAAAGGTCAGTCCTAGGCCGCCCCCCCCCTCTTCTCCTTATACACTGCCCCTATTTTACAAACCATCAGCAGATATGGTTTCTAGTATCATCTCCATGCTGATGACACCCAATTATACACCTCTTCTCCTAACATCACCCCCACATTAATGAAAAATACCAGAGATTGTCTGTCCATGGTCTCAAATATCATGTCCTCCCTCCATCTGATACTGAATCTCTCCAAAACTGAACTTCTCATGTTTCCATTCTCTACTAACCTACCTATACCCCATATTGCAATTTCTTTGTGTGGTTCAACCATATCTCCTCAGCAGCGAGCTTGCTGTCTTGGGGGTCATAGTTGACACAAAACTTTCCTTTATTCCCTATATCCAATCGCTCACTTGCTCATGTCATCTGCATCTTAAAAACATCTCCAGAATCTGACCCTTTCTCAGCTTTGAAACGGCAAAAACTCTTACTGTCGCTCTTATTAATTCTCGTCTGGACTATTGCACCTCCCTACTGATCGGTCTCCCTTTTACCAATCTTTCTCCTCTCCAATCCGTCCTGAATGCGGCAGCCAGGGTTATATTTCTGTCCAGCCACTTCATTGATGCCTCCACCCTGTGGCAGTCATTACACTGGTTACCCATTCGCTACAGAATACACAACAACTTATCTCTTTCACCCACAAAGCTCCCCACAGTTCTACACCACCCTATATCTCCTCCCTCATCTTTGTCTATCACCCTTCCCATGCCCTCTACTCCGTAACTAACATCTTTCAATTCCGTCTCCAAGACTTCTCTTGTGCTGCACCAGTTCTCTGGAATGCACTACTCTGGACGATCCAACTAATACCTAGCCCCCACATTGTTTAGCATGCTTTAAAAACACATCTCTTTAGACTGGCCTATCACTTCATTTCACTAATCTAACTCTTCCCTGTTCTGTCTTTCTAAATTTTCCTCAGAATCTGGTCCCTCCTATTCTTCTGTCTGCTCATCCTTCATACACCCAATAGCACTTGGTGACTGTACTTAGACAGATCCTGGCTGGTAACCAGATCATGAAGCTTCTTTAATAATGCCGTATTAATTATAATGATGGCTGGGCCATACCTAACAAGCACGTTCTACCTATTGTGTCCTCCCCATTTCCTTATAGATTATAGAATGCGAGAAGGGCTCTCACTCCTCCTGTAACTGGTGAACTATGTGTTACTCTAATGTCTTTATTGTCTGTGTAATGACTGGAGGTCCGAGAGAGATCCAGTGAGTCACAAACTGAGACACAGACAGAAATAAACAACACTTTCTTTACTAAAACAGGGATTAGAATAAAATTCAGTATTGCATGAATCAGTCTCAGGTTCTACCTGGGACACTGTCTCTACTAAATACACACAATCAGCAAAAGCTGAAATCAATGTGCCAATCTCAAGGTTTCCAGCTTATGTGAATTATTCTAAAGATCAGGAACAATTTTACCTAAACACAGCGACAGTCTAGTGAGGGCAGTATATGGGGACCCCCTGAGATGGCACACAGAGTACAATCCTACCACTATTAACAATAACAATGCATGAAACTATACCAATCGCTCTTATACCCCTAGTATAGGGATACCCGGGTATCTTAAAGTTACGGTACCGTTAACCTCAGATGTGGTCTATCACAGGCCTGTGAATCGCGGTGGCTGCAGCTAGTCCCGGAAAACTTTGGCGCCAAATAAAAACAAAGTTCACAAAAACAGCAAAGGTTCCTTGTCTTGTCAGCCAATGCCGAGCCCACATGCCCAGGACTTTAGTCCTGTAGCTTCAGGTTAAGGTCTGGGGATAACTCTTCACAAGGCTTGTCAGTATCCTCTCAATGGGAATGGCACCGGACCCCTTCTCTACTCTCGCAGTCACTCACTGTTTTCCAGAGCACCGACCGCATGCTCCGTCACAGAGATGGAATCCTGAGTCTCTTGGCTCCTCCAGCACAAAGTCTCTAGTCACTCAGCATGGACTCCCACAAAACTCCAAGGAGCCACACAGCTTTCCCCAGCTCAGCACTCGTTCTTAAGCAGGGACACAGCTTCACCAGGGCCAGGGGTTAACAATCTCCACAGGAGAGCTTGTACAGAGAGCATCCTGTTGCAGTTCAATTCTCACAGACTTCCTGTCTAGCGTCTCACACAGCAGACACCCTCAGAACACAAAGGGTCGCCTGCTCTGCCCCTGCTCTGAGCTCAGCCAGGCAAAACTCACAGGGTCCTAATGCTCTCCTGCTGCTATCACAGTTCACACTCTCACATGCCACCCCACTAGAGGTTGGCGTCCTCAACACACCTCCCCACTCAAAGTCGTCTTGTGCATAGCGCTGTGGGGGTATACCCGCCGTAGCTCGAGTAGTTCTCCTGGGACCCACCCCAACAGGCTCGGCCCCCGAGGGGGCAGAAGTCTCTTCAGCGGGAGCCAATGAGGTTGCTCCCTCCTGAGGTGTTGCATCCTGTGCCACATCATACGGGTCAGGTAACTGACCTGATACCCTATTCTCTGAAGGACATACCACATTCTCAACACTCTCTCCACATGGGGACAGATTGATCGCAGGGGGCAAGTAAGCAGGCGCGGAGGCAGACCCACCATCAAATTCAAAAGCATTAGGGATGTCCACCCCTCAGGACACGGCCTGTGGTTCCGTGGAAACAGGGACGGCATCTTTAAACCAGCACCATTGTAGCATGTTACGATGAAGATTACGGGTTGGTCCCCCTGTCCCCACCGGCTCGACCTTGTAGACTGGAATCTCAGGGCTCACCCGTTTTTTTACCAGGTACAGAGTCGCCTCCCACCGTTCACTCAGCTTTCCTAACCGTCGTTTGATTCTCACCAACACTCTATTCCCCGGGGAGAAAGGCTCGGCTTGCACGGGACGCACGTCCCTATGGGTCACCTGACTGAGTCGATCACCCACCACCCGATGCACCACCCTCAATCGCCGCCGGTGTTCTCGAACCCATTCAGATGCGGTCCGAGGGGGATTGGAGGAGGGATCTGGCATGCTCAAATCCTCAATGTCCTGTCCTGGCCCCCCAAACATCAACATGTGTGGTGAGTAGCCAGTAGTGCTGTGCAGTCTATTATTGTAGGCCCACATCAATTCGGGGAGATACTCAGGCCAGCGTACCTGTTGTTTACCCTCTAACATCCTCAACATCTTCAACAGAGTCGGATTAAAGCGCTCACAAGCTCCTTTACCTTGGGGATGGTAAGGTGTCGTTCTCGACTGTGATACCATACAGCTGGTACAGCTCCTTTATCAATGCCCCCTGAAAACATGCCCCTTGATCCGAGTGTATTCTTTACGGACACCCAAACACCTAGATGAAATGTCGACACACGGCTTCAGCCGCCGACTCCGCCGTCTGATCTCTTGTTGGCACTGCTACAGCATACAGTACTTGGTGAAGTGGTCTGTCATTACCAAGCAATAGGAATACCCAGACTTTGAGTATCCTATCAAGACATAGTCAGTCATGAGCAGCTCTAAGGGAGCGGAAGTCTTAATAGATTGCGTGGGCGCCCGCTGCTCAGGGCTCTTACTGAGCCCACAGACCCGACACTGCCGACATGCCTCTGTAACCATCCCCCCCAATTCAGGACAATAGAGGACTCGCTGTTGCCACTGGAGTGTCTTTTCACTCCCAAAGTGGGCCCCCTTCTCATGCGCCTCGCGAGCGACCACCGGACCCATCCCCATAGGGATGACTAGCTGGTACCGGTGCTGCAGCTCAGATGGCAGGTACACCTTATGGTACAAGAGGCCCTGTTCCGCACACAACTTATCCCACTGTTGCAGTAGTTTCATTCCTTCCGCGGACAGCTGGGCCTTTTCCTCTGCACGCGACCAGACCCCTTTTTGTACCCAATTGCGCACTAGTGCAATGTCAGGGCAATCGTTCTGGTCTTTCGCCCAATCCGAGGGTGTTTTTCCCAGAACATACTGCATCCCTGACGCCACCCCACTTGAATGTACCACACTTCGGAAGATAGGTGCCTGCCCCAAGTCAGGGGTTTCAGTGTCCTCAAGCTGGTCATCAACATTTTCCCCCGAGGACCCAAGGGGCACCCTTGAGAGTGCATCCGCATTTCCGTTTTCCCGTCCAGAGCGAAACTTAATTCGATAGTTAAACTTAGCAAGGTGAGCGACCCATCGCTGCTCCAACGCTCCCAGTTTTGCGTTTTCTAGGTGAGCCAGAGGGTTATTATCAGTCATGACTAGCACCTCAGCTCCCGTTAAATACTCGACAAAGTGTTCTGTCATTGCTCACACCAGGGCCAGTAGCTCTAGGTGAAACGAGCTGTAGTTAGCTGGGTTGCGTTCAGTGTCTCTTAAAGACTTGCTGCCATAGGCGATTACTCGCTCCTGACCATCCTGCACTTGTGCTAGTACCGCCCCCAGCCCATGCCGACTGCCATCGGTGTATATCAGGAAAGGGGAATCAAAGCGGGCATACGCCAACAACGGAGCACTCGTTAGGGCAGCCTCCACCTCCTCAAATGCCTTTTGCTGCTGGGGTCCCCATGGTATGGGGCGATTTGGGGGGCCTTGTGACGTCACCTCTTTAAAGCTCATTCAGGGGACTCACTACTTGTGAAAACTTAGGTACAAATCGCCGATAGTACCCCGCTAAACCTAAGAAGGCCCGAACCTCTCGCAGGGTACGGGGAGGTGGTCACTCCTGCACGACCATGACCTTACTAGTCGCGGGCAGAACCCCGTCCGGAGTCACCACGTGACCTAAATACTCAATCTGACTCTGTGACAGTTGGCACTTCCTTGGTTTTATTTTTAGGCCATAACAACTGAGTCGCCGGAGAACTTGACGTAACTTCTCAAGATGGTCTTCAAATGAGGCCCCGAACACCACAATGTCATCTAGATATATCAGGACTGATTCAAAATTCAGATCGCCTAAGCAATGTTCCATCAGGCGTTGAAAAGTTCCCGGGGCGTTAGTGAGCCCGAAGGGCATCCGGTTGAATTCATAGAGCCCCACTGGTAGGACAAACACCGTCTTGGCCCGCTCTTTTTTGGCCATTGGTACCTGCCAATAGCCACTTGCTAAATCCAACGTCGAGAAATATTTGGCCCAACCCAATGCCGACAGAGACTCTTCTATGCGAGGTAATGGATATGCGTCCCGCACCGTGTGAGCATTCAATTTGCGATAGTCCACACAAAACCGAAGGGCCCCATCCTTCTTCCGCACCAAGACCACAGGGGCCGCCCAGGGGCTCTGGCTCTCTCGAACCACTCGGTTGTCAAGCATACTGGCCACCATGTGCTTCACCTCTTGATAGAGCGTTGGGGGAATTTGACAATAACATTCCCTAATCGGAGGGGTATCCCCCGTGGGAATCTCATGCTCCATCGTCCGGAACAACCGAAATCCTCCGCATGTCGCGAAAAGGTCTCTTGATGCTCCCACAAGACCTTCTCCAGCTGCTCCAATTGCACGGGGGTCAGTTCCTCCCGATCCAATCCCATCTGGTTCATGATCACACGACCGTTCCATTCTTCGGTAGGAGGTTCGGTCCGGCCTACTTCGACCGCGTATGTCCAGGAAGACTGTTCATCTGGGCGAAGTTCGAACACTGCCTTGTCAGGCACCTTCCCTGCTGGCATGAACAGTTCAGCCAGAATGGTCCCATCAGGAATTGTAACAGCCTCATCTAGAACGTTGATATATCTGACTGGCACCCGTCCATTCTTCACAATCGCCAGAGACTGGGCCACAGGCGCCTTGGCGAATGAGGACTTCTCTGGGGCTGGCTCGATTAGTACTTCAAGCCCATTCTGCGCAGCCCCCACTGGTAGCATTAAGAGTTCTTCATGCCGGGGCGCTAGCGAGATCGTGGTCTGCGATGGCACTCGGACCAGGCCCACCCGACCCCCAGGGACCGCACTCTTCAGGAGATTGCAGCTCAACACTAGACGGTGTAACATTCTCTGGGTGGGTGGATGGTGGGTAGCACGCGCCCAGTATCGGGGTCCCTCACTGGCATACATCTGATGATTTAAATCTCGCAGAACGTTCATTCCGAGCGTCACCTCCATTCCTCTTCTAGGAGGGTGGTCCACCAGCACTATCCCTTTCTGACCCAGCTCTTGACCAAACATTTTCAGTTGCATCTGTGTCACCCCAGGCCTGGATGCCACAAATATTAAAGGCTGTGTCTGAGAGCAGGAGGGAGGTTCCCTGGTTAGGGACCATTAGCATGCAGCACCTCCTGTCCCAGGCCAGTAGGGGGAGCTGGCTGCCCTATAAAAGCTGGAACTGGGGCATGGTTAGAGAGACCAGAACCCACTTCTGAAGTGACCAGAAGGGTTCTCAGAGAAAAGGGACAGGTCAGCAGCAGCTGAGGAGTCCGTGAGGCAGAGGAGAAACTGCAAGCCAGGGACAGAGGTGACGAGAGCCGGTCCTGGCAGAGAACCATTCTAACCAGACATTGGGGTCCGAGGCTGTCCGGGTTATCATTCCCAGCAGCAAAGAACCAACCCGCGAGGGATTTCAGGTCCCTTGGCCTAAGAAGCCTGGAGGCTCCGCCACACAGAGGGACCAGTACAGCGAGGAGAAAGCAAAAGGTACCCAAGGCCCGAGTCGCAAGCCATACAGGCGAGAAGTACACGGCCAGCTCAGGGACGTGAGCTATTACACCACGAAGAGGAGGATAGTCAGAAAGAGCATAGAGAGAACGGTAGGCCTACACACTCACCCTGACCAGTGGGGCTCGCCTGAATGCTCTCAGACACCCAGGCCCATTCCTAACCGTTACCACTGTTGGGTCATTAATAATACCTACAGTAAAGACCCTGGACTGTTTGAAGCGGACTCTGAACTCTTACTATTGCGGCCTGCACTATCACCCCCAGCATCCACCTACACTGCCCTGAGGCTACACTCTTCCCGTGGGGAGTTATCCTACCCCTGTGCTGCACACCAACACCAGCCTCAGCGGTCTGCCTTGCAGCGGCGATTATCCCTGACCGCAATCCACGGGTGGCGTAGTCGGACATTCAAAACACTGATAAATAGACTTCCACAATTTGGTCTGACCACCCTGAGCCACGGGATCGGGTTGCCACTACTACCCCCAGCATCGTACAGAAGCCCGGTTCCGGGTACCCCACGGCCCAGGGTGCGAGTCGCATCCACACAATCCCCTTCACCGTCAGTTGACCATTGTTAGCGGCTGTAAACCTTATCACTCGGCCGTCCTCGGGAACCACAAGTTGACTGAAGTGCCTTTTGTACACCTCTAAGGGCATTATGGTACATTCGGATCCTGTGTCAACCAAGCATCTCATCTTCCGCCCTTCAAACTCTGGTTCCAGCACTGGACTGCATGCAAACAAATCTTGTTCTTCCCGTTGAGGGCTTTGTGGGGGTGGGCCGCTGCTGCTCGCCCTCTCATGGCAGCGGCTGGGAGTTTAATGCCGGCGAAGGAGGCTCCGGGGCTGCAGACATCCGGCAGTATTGGGAGATGTGTCCCCGACGCCCACACCTCCAGCAGGTGACTGATCCTCGTGGATGGAAACTTGAATCATTCGAGGAGGGTGACCTGGCAGACTGTGGAACCACTATTCCAGAGGATGGGGCGGGTGGCCCTTCCGTGGGAGTAGGGACTGGCCCAGCTCTGAGTTTAGACACCTGCAGATTTAGCTCCTTCAGTTCGGCACGCAGAGCCTGTACAACGTTTACCAGTCCTCCCCCTCCTGAAACTGGCGCCTGACCTCCCTCCAGCTGTGCACTGTCAACTGCCCCCTCGGCAACCAGAGTAGACTCATCCTCCCTTTCCACCGCGGCCCGATAAATCTGCCAGAATGATAATTCCAGAGTTGCTCGGGACATCTCTATCAGTTTGTCTCGAAAGAGTCTATTGGCTAACCCCGTTATGAATTGATCACGGAGCAAGGGTCTACCTCTCGGAATGCTCCCATGGCCCCTGGGTCTAGTCGCTGCACCTCATTCAATGTTTCCTGTAAAGTATTTGAGTACTGCATCAAGGTCTCACATTCCCTTTGGGGCCGATTGAAAAACAAGGAACGAAGCTGGGCCACACGAGTCCGGCCTCCTGAACTCCCCTCTAATAGCTCAAAGATTTTCTCTAACGTGCTCCTCTCTGACTCTGGACGTACCATCACCATCCGCCTACCGTCGCCCTCTAGTGCATTTAATGCCAACTCTGCTCGTAATGCGGGGGCCAGATTACACATCCACAGAACACTCTGGACCCTCTCAGCCCAATCCTGCAACGGCATGTTACGCCCGTTGTATTTCGGCATGTGCTGGAGTAAAGCTCCTACCGGCACATATCCTCCCACAGTCGCCGCGGCTGCTAGGGGTTCCACTACCAGCGGGGGGGCTGCTGGTGCGGCAGAGTCATTTCTTCCCTCGCCTCCGTCCATGACAAGCACTGGATCCTGTCGACTACGCCAAAAATGTAATGACCGGAGGTCCGAGAGAGATCCAGTGAGTCACAAACTGAGACAGAGACAGAAATAAACAACACTTTCTTTACTAAAACAGAGGTTAGACTAAAATTCAGTATTGCATGAATCAGTCTCAGGTTCTACCTGGGACACTGTCCCTACTAAATACACACAATCAGCAAAAGCTGAAATCAATGTGCCAATCTCACGGTTTCCAGTTTTTGTGAATTATTCTAAAGATCAGGAACAATTTTACCTAAATACAGTGACAGTCTAGTGAGGGTGGTCTATAGGGACCCCTGAGATGGCACACTGAGTACAATCCTACCGCTATTAACAATAACAATGCATGAAACTATACCAATTGCTCTTATACCCCTAGTATAGGGATACCCAGGTATCTTAAAGTCACCGTTAACCTCAGATGTGGTCTATCACAGGCCTGTGAATCGCGGTGGCTGCAGCTAGTCCCGGAAAACTTTGGCACCAAATAAAAACAAAGTTCACAAAAACAGCAAAGGTTCCTTGTCTTGTCGGCCAATGCCGAGCCCACATGCCGGGGACTTTAGTCCTGTAGCCTCAGGTTAAGGTCTGGGAAGATCTCTTCACAAGACTTGTCAGTATCCTCTCAATGTGAATGGCCTCGGACCCCTTCTCTCCTCTCGCAGTCACTCACTGTTTTCCAGACCACAGACCACACGCTCCGTCACAGAGATGGAATCCTGAGTCTCTTTCCCTCTTACACGACACTTGGCTCCTCCAGCACAAAGTCTCTAGTCCACTCAGCATGGACTTCCACAAATCTCCAAAGAGCCACACAGCTTTCCCCAGCTCAGCACTCGTTCTTAAGCAGGGACACAGCTTCACCAGGGCCAGGGGTTAACAATCTCCACAGGAGAGCTTGTAGAGAGAGCGTCCTGTTGCAGTTCAATTCTCACAGACTTCCTGTCTTGTCTCACACAGCAGACACCCTCAGAACACACAGGGCCTCAAGCTCTGCCCCTGCTCTGAGCTCAGCCAGGCAAAACTCACAGGGTCCTAATGCTCTCCTGCTGCTATCACAGTTCACACTCTCACATCTGTACATGTTCCCGCTTAATTGTAAAGTACGGCTGAATATGTTGGCGCTCTAGAAATAAAATTATTATTATTATTAGCTTTTGCATGATCCTGTGTGCAGGGAGAAGATGCTGCAGACTGGTGAGATGGGTGAGAATGTTCCTGCACTGACGCTGACTCCTGCGGTGTCAGTGCAAGGCTGGAGATTCGGTTCAAGCAGCACTCACTCTGAGCAAGACGGCGCTGTCACTCAGGCTAAAAAATGTGTGCAGCATGTTAATTGTTTGGGCAGTTTGGTTAATTGAGCTCTTGGCCATGCCAAAGGTGCACTGGGGAGCCTTCATTTGCAAAGTAAGTAAAACCGTTTTGTTTTTTTAATCTAAAGAAGTAAAATGTATACTGCAGGTATGAGTCTTATAGGGGCTAAGTCTTCTGTAGGACTGTATAAATAGTACTCTCCTTTAATAACCTGTGACGTAAATTGTTGTCATAGATCCATAAGGAACGTATAAAGCAATCTCAGGAATGGAGCCTGCTTTATATGTGGTAGATGCCGGCTGTGTTACATAGCCGGCATCTGCCTGCAACTACAGCAACCGGACCTAATGCTGTAGTTTAATCACCTAAAGGCTGTTGTCAATCATTGACAACAGCACTTAAATGTCATCAGTTGCAATCACTGACTTCCATTGGCTCCCTGCAACATGATCATGGGGAACCGATGAGTTACCCCAGCAGTTAGGAGCATGCTAAAGGCCACCATAAATGTCATGCTACTGCACTATATAGTATAAGTGATTGAACAATTGGAGGTTCATGTCCCCTAAGGGGCTAAAAAATAAAGCAAGAATTAAAAAAAGTTTTAAAAAAAATGCTCAATGACCCGCCAAACTTTGAAAAGACAGTCAAAGTTGGTATCATCTCGGTGGGGACATTGTGCATTATCATTATAATGTCAGAATTTGTGGATGGCCACAAAACATTTACGGGTCATGGCCATTCGGAACACTGGAGTGTTATACAAAACGTCAACACTCCAATATTGCTGAAGCTCTGGCTTCTTCACTAGCCCCATGTGAAGGATCAGGACCCAAAACGTCATCATTTTTGCTGAGTCTACAGGGGTCCAATTAGAAAATGATGAAGGGCGGTTTTGTGACAAAAATTGTTGGGCGTACAAATTTGTCTGAGCCACCATGAGGTTTACAAAATCCTCAGAGGAAAAGACTTTGACAAAGTCAATTTCTGTGAGGCCGGTGGTGTTAAATTTGATTCCTGATTGTGCCACAAAATCAGGAATCAGTGGCTCATAATCTTCGGTGGGCGCTGGTTCACATTTTGGCCTGGGGCGTCTGCATGGTGGTTCGATATCACTTGAGGAAGAGGAGGCGGATGAAAAATAAAGGATGGTGGGATCCTCTCCCTCGCTGTAAGTGTCGCAGGCAAGGAAAGCGTATGCCTCCTCCGCTGAATACCGGGTTTGGTACGAGTGGGACAATATTTTTCACGTATGCGGTGTGTACGTGTGTTTGAGTGTTTGGTGTAAAAAAAAATTATTTAGAAGAGGAAAAAAAACAAAACAACAATCGGAGGTTGATCACTGATGTGCATCAGTGATCAGCGCTCGACGGCTGTACTAGAGAAGCACGGATGGGATTCTTTTTCCACGCTGACACTATCACTAACGCAATTCAGTAAAAAATACTGTAGTAGACGACGATTACTACAGTATGTTTTTACTGTTCCTAATCTAATTCTATCAACTCATCTAAAAAAAATGTTTAATTATTTTTTCACAGACAAAAAAAAAAGAATAAAAACTACCATAGGTTGATCTCTGATGTGCGTCCGTATTCAGCACTTGACGGCTGTACTACGGAAGCATGGATGTGATTTTTTTTTCCTGCACTGACACTAACACTAACTAATTTCAGTAAAAAATACCTTAGTAGATGACGATTACTACAGTATATTTGGATGTCTGATACACTGAGAAACGCTGTGATTGGCTGTTCAGAATTGAACAGCCAATTACAGTGATCGTAGTCGTGGGGGCTCGGTGCCAAGCCCCGGGATGATGACTCCCAGGTACCTGCTGCAAGATGGCGCTGGAATTTTAATGTGATCACTGTGACTGCGGTCGCTGTTTCGCATTAAAGATATGACGTAGATATATGTCCATGGTCGATAAGTACATACTGACCTGGATTTACGGATACGTCGTTAAGGGCTTAATAGTTCCCTTAGAAGACTTGATCTGTGATCGTCCGATTGCCTGTGCTACACATTGCGGAGCTTGAGCTTTCCTATTTGTAGCAGAAATCACGATCCATGAGCTGGGGTTCACAGGAGGATCGTGATGACAGCATGGGGGTCTTCTGTAGACCTCTGGCTTTCATGACAACACATCGGCGCCCCGGGATCACGTGACTAAATGCTGGCCCGTGTTAAATGCCGCTGTCAGTGATTGACAGCAACATTTAAAAGGTTAACAGCCGCAGCTGGATGTCGGATCCACTCGAGGCTGTTAGAAGCTTATGATGGCTGATTAAATCACGGACACGGCTGATGACGTAATTATACATCATCGGTGGTGAAGGGGTTATTGGTAAAAATGACTTGCGTCCTGATTCTCCAGGTCAGTATGATCGCAGGGATACCAGAGTTTTTTCTACTATTTCAGTGGCGTGAAAAAAAAAATCATTTGTACCATATTGGGATGCATAATTTTATTGCACTTTTTTCTGGCAGTGCAATAGCAGAAAAACGGTGTTTCCTTTTTTTTTTTTACATCATTTCCTGTACTGCTCAAACCGTTATATATTTTTATGGATCCGACTTCAGTAGGGGTTAAACTCTGTATGATGAGTTCTTTGCTTGATTGTCATAATGATTCTGTAGTGTAAAAATATTTTCACCTCTTCCTGCCATGTTCCATATATGAAAAAACTTCGACCCACATGATAAAGCTAACGGGTAGGGGGTCTAGAAAACCAACAACTCATTCCCCATCGCCGTATAGTTGTGCCTACTCAAAAACATATATACACAGGAGAACCCACGAGTATAATGGCATAAAAAGACTTTATTAGTATATAATTTGTAAAAAAGCAGTACATCAATTACAAATGGTATTACCAAAGTGCAAACATGCGGATACATCAGCCATATTTGATAACTGAGCTTGAAAAAAAGGGGAGGGAAAAAAGGAGGGGGGGGAGAGGAAAAATTCTATCCCCAAGGGGCCCCAATGAGCAATGAACAGAAGGGGAACAGCACAAAAAGGGTCAAGTGAACCTGTAACTCAATTATAATTGTGGTAGACTGTCATAGCCAATTCCATAAGGAGACTAAGTCACTCACCCAATAAACAAGGAGCCCAGCTCAGGGGGGAACAGCAAAAGGGCAAGACAATGGCCAGCAGGAGCCTCGACGCGCGTTTCGCCAATAGCTGTAGCTTTTTCAAGAGGCATAGGTGAGGGAGCTACAAGGACCTCTTATATACGTCCCTAAATGATCACATGTGTAATCACGTGATCGGTAAAGATGGCCGCTCATCGGCCGATGCTCACGGTGCATGGGCCGGGATTACCATTGCTTCCATGTCAGCGCCCCATCCATAATGACATCGGCGCTAGTCCGGGAGTGCGGCGTGCACAAAACCCGGTGACGCCCCGAGGCCATAAAGACAGCTGAGAGCAGACACGGAGCACAAGGAGTCGGCGCATGCGCACCACATCAGTGGATGAGTGAAAGTCCAGAAGATGTTGTAAAATACATGGACCTATTCACCAAGGTGAGTGTGGCCGCAGAATAGTGTGTCTGCTTCTCCGTCACCGGATTTTGTGCACACCGCACTCCCGGACTAGCGACGACGTCATGACGGATGGGGCGCTGACATGGAAGTGATGGTAATGCCGGCGCATGCGCCGTGAGCATTGGCCGATGAGTGGCCATCTTTACCGATCACGTGATTACACAACTATACACCTCATCCCCTGACCTTACCGCCGCTGTACTACAGAACACCAGTGACTGTCTGGCCACAGTTTCTAACATCATGTCCGCTCTCTACCTGAAACTCAACCTATCCAAAACTGAACTTCTTCTGCTCCCGCCATCTACTCACCTCTCTAAATCTGACATCTCCCTCTCCGTGTATGGCACCACAATAACGCTGAGCCAGCAGGTGCGCTGTCTGGGCATTGTGTTTGACACCAATCTTTCCTTCACCTTCCATATACAATCTCTTGTCGCTTACACCTTAAGAACATCTCTAGAATCCGCCCCTTTCTCACCTTGGAAACAACAAAAACCCTCACTGTTGCCCTGATTCACTCCCGCCTTGACTACTGTAACTCTCTATTAATTGGCCTCCCCCTCACTCGACTTTCCCCTCTCCAGTCCATCCTTAATGCTGCAGCCAGGGTATTCTACTTGTCTAACCGTTACTCAGACTCCTCCGCTCTGTGCCAGTCATTGCACTGGCTGCCCATGAATTATAGGATCCAATTTAAATTGCTTGTTCTCACCCACAAAGCTCTCCACAGTGCAGCACCACCCTACATCTCTTCCCTCATTTCTGTTTATGGGCCTACCCGTTCTCTACGCTCTGCAAGCGACTTTCGACTAACATCCGCACTAATCCGTACCTCCCACTCCCGGCTTCAAGACTTCTCCCGAGCTGCACCTATTCTTTGGAATGCTCTACCCCAAGAAATTGGATGAACCACAACTTACACAGTTTTAGGCGTTCCCTAAAAACACACCTGTTTAGGGCAGCCTATCACCTTCCCTAATCAAAGTCCTTTTATCTTCTCATAACCCATCCCTTATTTCTCTAAACATAGCTCTCCACCGAACCAAAAAGCACAAAAGATACTGGTTGGTGATGAGCTCATGCAGCGTTTATCTATACCTCATCCCCTCAAGATGGCTGGACCATCCTTGTAAATAAGCCATTGTACTTTGTGTCACCCTCACCTCATTGTAGACTGTAAGCTCTTACGAGCAGGGTCGCCACTGTTTTTGCTGTAATTAATGTATTATCTTTAGCTATGTTACTTATGACTGTTGTATATGAACCTGTGAATTGTTAAGCGTTGCGGAATATGTTGGCGCTATACAAATAAAGATTATTATTATATTATTATTACACATGTGATCGTTTAGGGGCTTATATAAGAGGTCCTAGTAGCTCCCTCACCTATGCTTCTTGAAAAAGCTACATCTATTGGCGAAACGCGCGTCGAGGCTCCTGCTGGCCATTGTCTTGCCCTTTTGCTGTTCCACCCTGAGCTGGGCTCTTTGTTTATTGGGTGAGTGACTTTGTCTCCTTATGGAATTGGCTATGACAGTCTACCACAATTATAATTGAGTTACAGGTTCACTTGACCCTTTTTGTGTTGTTCCCCTTCTGTTCATTGCTCATTGGGGCCCCTTGGGGATAGATTTTTTCCTCTCCCCCCCCCTCCTTTTTTCCCTCCCCTTTTTTTCGAGTTCAGTTATCAAATATGGCTGATGTATACGCATGTTTGCACTTTGGTAATACCATTTGTAATTGATGTACTGCTTTTTTACGAATTATATACTAATAAAGTCTTTTTATGCCATTATACTCGTGGGTTCTCCGGTGTATACATGTTCCATATATGTATGGCGCTGTGGGAGCTGCGTTCCCGCAAACCACCGTATATATTCTTCTTCTTGGTCACGCGGGCTCACACTGAGTGCCGCCGCGATAGAGTGTGGGTGTCAGCTATATATGAGAGCTGATACCCTGCAGCAATGCCCACGATCAGTGCAAGTAACAATCGCGGGCGCTTAACCCTTCTGAAGCCGCGGTCAAAAGTGACAGCGACATCAATGGGCATCTCAGAGGGAGGGAGATCACGTTCTGCCAATGGTCTTCATAGTGACCACGGCCGGAAAGATGGCCACGGGGTCACCCAGGGACGGTGACCTGTAAGCTCCTGCTCAGAGTAGCACCTGATGCCTCTTCCCTGCCTATGAGATGCTGAGCTAAAGCCCTGCAATGCAAAAGCATGGCAGAGTATTACATCAGCGATCAGGACAGGGATAGATGATGTCCAATCCTGGGACAAGTTAAAAAAATTTTTTTTTACTTTTTTTTAAAAAAAAAAAATTAAAAAAAACCCACAAAATAAATAACAAAAAATAATGAAAAAATATTAATCCAATAAGTACATTTATTTATGTAAAAAACAAAATAAACAAAAAAAATACACATATTTGGTATCGCCACATCCAGAACAACCCGACCTATAAAACTAGTTAACCCTTTCAGTGAACACCGTAAAAAATAAAAAATAAAAAACAAGGCAAAAAAGCGATGCTTTATCATCATACCGCTGAACAAAAAGTGGAATAAAACGTGATCAAAAAGATGAATGTATATAAAAATGGTACCGCTGAAAACGGCATCTTGTCCCACAAAGAAACAACCCGCCATACAGCTCCATCAGCTGAAAAATAAAAAACGTATAGCTCTCAGAGTAAAGCGATACAAAATATCTATTTTTTCTATAAAATAGTTTTTATTGAGTAAAAGCAGCAAAACATTAGAAGACTATATAAATGTGGTATTGCTGTAATCATACTGAACTGAAGAATAAAGCCACCTTATCAATTTTAGCACACGTGGAATGGCATAAAATTTTTTTTCCAGAATTGCGGGATTTTGTTTATTCTGCTTCCCAAAAATCGGAATAGAACGCGATCATAAAATGTCATGTGCCGGAAAATGTTATCAATAAAAACGTCAACTTGTCCCGCAAAAAACAAGCCATCACATGACTCTGTCGGCTGAAATATATAAAAATTATAGCTCTCAAAATATGGCGATGCAAAAACTAGTTTTTGCAAAAAAGCGTCTTTTAGTGTGTGACATCAGCCAAACAAAAAAAAACTGATATAAATCTGGTATCGCTATTATTGCACTGACACAAGAATAAAGTAATCTAATCACTTATACCGCACTAGGAACGGCGTAAAAAATGCATAAAACCAATTCTTCACCTGCTGTTGATTTGTTCATTCTGCCTCCCAAAGATTGATGTAAGGTTCGGCTCACATTTATCCTGCGCTCTGCGCTGAGTACTTACGGGTTTCTGTGTAAATCTCTGAAATACATGATTCAGATGGAAACCCCGGGGGAAGATTCCTGCCTATAATGATACAGATGGAGGCACTGTGGATGGCGTCTGTCCTATGATCCGGCGGTGTCCGTCTTTTAAGGCGTGCATAAAAGCATGGTCTAGCACAGTGTTGTGCACTTCTGAAAAGAAGGGTATCACTGAACAGAGGCCAGACAGAGTCCAGAGTAACTCTGCTGCCTCATTATAGTGAATGGATCTCTTGGCGGTTTCATCTGAATAACGTCACTCTGAAATTTAGATGGAAACACTGAAGTAAGTGCTCAGTGTAGAGTGCAGGATAAATGTGATCCCAAACGTTATGTAAAATTTACCCAATAAAAGCTTCAACTCAATCCACAAAAAAAAAAGCCCCCACTCAGGTCCGGCTTCCACCTTACTGGTAGTATAAAAGCTAAATGGAAAAGCTAAATGGCTCCTCGCCCCCACCCCACCCAAAAGAAATTTAGCAAATTCTGTGCTCCCAAATCCAAATGCATCTCTCCCTTCTGAGGCCGAGTGTGCCTAAACCACAGTTAGTGTCTACATGTTTGGCATTTCTGTAGCAATAACAGCCCATCTAATTTACGGGATACGTGTCTCCAGAGGCACAAGCTGGACATAATGTACTGGGCACTAAAACGTACTGAGCACTGCAATCACAGTTTGCAATTTTCACTCATCAACATCCACTGCTGCTTGCTTCTGGAAAACACCCATGGAGTCAAAATCGTCACTACACCTATAAATAAAAGGGTATAATTTTCAAAATGGGGTCACTTGAGGGGGGATTCTGTTCTTCTAGCACTTAGGAGCTCTGTATATGGAGTCCACAAACTATTTTGAGAAAAGCTGTGCTCCAGGAGGCAAATAGCACTCCGTCCCTCCCGAGTCTCGACGTATGGCTAAGCAGTACTGTATGAGGTATGTCTATGTTCATCAGAAACTGTGGGACAAATTTTGGTGCAATTTTTATTCTTTTCCTAGTGTTAAAATGTAAAATATGGGGCTGAAAAAAAAATTTGGTGGTAAAAATTGTATTATTTTTTCTTCACTGCCCAATGGTGTAAAATTAAGTTACATACCTGTGGTGTCAATATGATCACTGCAGCACTATATGAATTCATTTTAAGAGATGTATTTTGTAAAATGGGGTCACTTATGGGGGATTCTGCTCTTCTGGCACCTCAGGAGCTCTGCCAATGTGACATGGCACCCCCAAACCAGCCCAGAAAAATATGAACTCCAATATGGCGCTTCTTCCCTTCTGAGCTTTGCACTGTGGCTCAAAAGTAGTTTTCCCCCACATATGGGTTATTGGAGTACTCAGGAGAAATTGCTCAACAAATTTTAGGGTCCAATTTGTCCTGTTACCCTTGTAAAAATAAAAAATCGGGGCTAAAAGAACATGTTTGTGGGAAAAATGTGATTTTTTATTTTCACCACTGAACATTATAAACATTTAGGAAGCACCTCAGGGTTCAAGGTGCCATCACACATCTAGATAACTTCCTTGAGGGGTCTAGTTTCCAAAATCGTGTCACTTGTAGGGGGTTCTACTGTTTAGGCACATCAGGAGCTCTCCAAACATGACATAGAATCCGCTAATTATTGCAGCAAATTTTGCATTCAGAAAGACAAATAGCGCTTCTACCCTTCCAAGCCCTGCCGTGCACCCAAAAAGTATTTTTTCTCAACATATGGGGTATTGGCGTACTGAGGAGAAGTTGCGCACCAAATTTTGAGGCCCATTTTCTCCTGTTACCCTTGTGAAAATAAAAAAATTGGGGTCTAAAGTAAATTTTTGGGAAAAAAGATTAAATGGTTTTTTTTCTCCTTCCACATTCCATTAATTTCTGTGAAGCACCTGAAGGGTTAATAAACTTACTGAATGTGGTTTTGAGCACCTTGAGGGGAGCAGTTTTTAAAATGGTGTCAATTTTGAGCATTTCCTGTCATATAAATCCCTCAAAGTCACTTCAAATGTGATGTGGTCCCTAAAAAAAATGGTTATATAAGTTTTGTTTGAAAAATGAGAAATCGCTGGTCAACTTTTAAACCTTATAACTTCCTAACAAAACAAAACATTTGTTTAAAAAATTGTGCTAATGTAAAGTAGACATGTGGGAAATGTTATTTATTAACTACCGTATTTTGTGTGACATATCTATCTGATTTAAGGGCATAAAAATTAAAAGTTTGAAAATTGAAAAACTTTCAAAAGTTTTGCCAAAGTTCTATTTTTTTCACAAATAAACGCAAGTCATATCGAAGAAATGTTACCACTGTCATGAAATACTAGATCACAAAAAAGCAATTAATTAATGTTCTCAACTTGATACTATGGGAAATATGCACATCTGGGCATTGTTATATGCCAGTGTGAACCTGGCCTTACAGGGGTTACTCCACCTGGACAACCCCTTCACTAAATGAGGTCTCACTGTTACATGTCACAGGTCTGGAAGACCCTTAGCAATCATCTGTTATAACAGCCATATGCTTTAATAAAAGCATGGAGACAGGGATGCACATGAAAATAAGCAACTTTGTAATATTTCTTATCAGAGAAATGTTCTTCTTTCTCCTCCTAGACTGATGATTCACTCTCAATTCATAAGTCATATTCAGTGAGCAGAGTTTTTCCCATTTCTGAGAAAGAAGATGACAGTTGGTGCTCATAACATTCTATGTGGATGGGAGGGGAGGAGGAGCTAGTGGTGGCAAACACAGACATTTTGCTGCCTGTTCTCCTCAACCACAGTTACAGGTCTCCATAGAACTTTCTGAGCACCAACTGTCATATCCTTTTCAGTAATGGGAAACTCTGTTTTGACTGAAGATAGAATTTACCTGTGAAATGAGAATGAATGGATTTCTTTCATAAGATATATTATTCTTATTTTTTATGTTTACATATTGAATAAATACATTTTGTTTTTGCTTTTGATGAGATTTTTTATGTGTCACCCAGTAAGGAGAATTTGTATAGCCCTTGGTTTAGATGAGCGACTGTAATTCAGCATGGATAGATGATGTTGGGTGCTTGAGCAGGAAAAATGGAGACTGTAGTGTCTGGATGGCAACAGGAGGAGAAGAACTGGAACCACGGACATGATGAACAGAATCAACCACAATGGAAATGCTACAAGTCTGAGAGTGGTGAGAATGGAGTTCCATGCTTCTGGTATTTCCTGGTGGTTGAAATGTATGAAAATGTATTTTACATGAGTTTTACTGTGCCATATTGTAATTGTCCTGCATTTGAGTTAGTAGTTATTGCCTTGGGGGTGCAGTACTAGCCAATGGCCACAAGATGTCATTGTCTGCCTCTTTGGCTTTTGTACAGAACTAGGTGAAAGGTGAAGTCTGCCCAATGATAGACAGTGGTACAGAGACAGTTATGAGAGGGTTAACTGTAGGCCGGCCCAGGTTGAGGAGGAGGGCTGTGAATTGTGGGTTAGTGACAGGAACAGGAAGTTCAGTCTAGTGTGTGAGTTCAGACAAGGAAGGAAGTCAGGACACCCCACTGGTCAAGGTGATTTTCACCGGATTGTGTGTGTGTGGAAGCAGAGAACAGAGAAGCGAGAAGCAGACAGAGAAAGAAAGCGACTGAGGAGAAGAGCTTAAGTGGTGACTGTGGAATATTCCTAGCAGGCGAGTTGGGGAAGGGAGCTGTGGTTCAGCAACTTGTGAGAGATTCTATGGGTCGCCTGCTGTACTTTGTTGATCAATGAAATGAACAGTAAAGTTAAACTTGTTTTTATACACCGCTGAGGTCTCCCGTTCTTGGGATCCGGGAATGCAAAGTGGCAGCCAAGGCCTGAGAGCTGTGAGTCTAGGAAGAGACAAGTCAGCGAGGCTGGAGGCACATACAGTAAAGAACTTAGCCACCGGCGCTTTGTTTATGTGGTTCCAGAAAGTGGGCTGAAGCTACAGAAAATTTGGCGTTGTTGGCAGGATGCGAGTTTCTTGCATGAAGAGAGTGGGGTAGAGAAGATCCGTGGTGTGGACGAGAGGGCGCCTAAATACATGGGGCCGAAGATGGCGACCAGAAGCATGGACCCCAAAATGGTGATGGCGGCGGTGAAGAGAAGAAGGATCGCCTATCGTGGGCATTGAAGGCGTCCAAGAGCGCGAAAATGTTTCCAGCCCCCAAAGGTGTTGGCCAGAAGAAGGATATACCCTGCAGCCAGGATCCAGCACGGAGTGGGTGGTGCGTACCTAAGGGCATGACGTATTATGAGGTGTGGCCCATTGGGTGGAAGTTGGCGGATGCAGGAGGCATGGCCAAAGACGGAGTCGCCGGTAGTGAAGCATGATGCAGCAGTCGCGTCAGAAGTCCGGCACAGAGAGATCCGGAGCCAAACCCAAAGGAAACACACGGTGTGTGGCTCGAAATGGTGAGACGGACTAGCCCATTGTGGGCGTAAGAGAAGCAAAAGGGCGCAAAATGGTGTCCAGCCCTTCAAGAGGTATGCCTGCACAAGGGAATGCCAGAACCGAGAGCACCAGCCCACAGTGGGGAGTGACCATCATCGCAAAGTGAGGTGGAAGGAAGAGATCCACCCTATAAGGTGTGGCCTGAGGAAACGGGCATAGACTTTCAAGAAACGTGATGGTGAGTCAGCACTCCACCTATTGAAAAGCGGGACAAGGACGGGCCTCAGGAGTAGGAAGAGACAATGCCATTCGAGAATTGTAAGCTGTCGGGAGAACAGCGGCGTGAAGTAATGTCAGAGTGGCAACTGACGTTGGCCCAGTGTATGTCGGCCAAGGAGAAGGCTGACTGAAGACAAGTGCGCCAGCTGCTGGAGATAGCGGACAAGAAGGTGACACAATGCGGCCTCCTGGGAAGGGTTGAGGCAGTGCCGTTGCCATGGAAAGTGGCCTGGTTTGCGGCCCGCAATTGGGCCAAGCGCCTGGAGACCTCGCAGTCCCAGATGCCGAAGGTAAGCCCCAACCCATGATGTGCACCTCTTGCCACATGGGCAAACTTGATTGCGGGGGTTGTCCAGGCCCAGCTGCACAGTCCCAATGGGGAAAGAGGCCGTGGTCGGCTGTGGAAGCTGATGGCCCTCGTGAGATGGGCTGAAGGACGATTTCGTGGAGGAAGTAGCACTTCCCCATCCAGCTAGATGCTGATGCCGAGTGAAGAGTCTTCCCGAGAGGTACCAGTTCCTGTCCCAAGCCATGCTGGAGTCAGGACAGTTACAGGCCTGTGGCCTGATGGTGAAGTGCAGGCGGGTGACCAGGAGG
This sequence comes from Phyllobates terribilis, assembly GCF_046119375.1. Classification (NCBI taxonomy): domain Eukaryota; kingdom Metazoa; phylum Chordata; class Amphibia; order Anura; family Dendrobatidae; genus Phyllobates; species Phyllobates terribilis. The sequence continues at coordinate 209,606,250 of NW_027362767.1, read as the reverse complement.
TGAAGGTTATCAGGTCCCCTAGAGTAGAGCCAATGGACCGGTGAGGAAAAACGGAGTAAAATGTTGAAGTCCACATTGTGCTCACTGCACTTTTGCCCAGAGCGGCTTGGAATGCCAGTAGGATGAACAGTTCAGCAGATTTAGGACCCATCTGTCTGGGACTCCTTGTTGTTGGCTACAGACAGCTGAAAGTTTGGTTTGCCTCTTGCTTATTTCCCCCCTCCCCTGCTGGTTGAGGGACTTTGTGTTGCAAGAGAGTTCTACACTAGAGATGAGCGTGCGTGCTCGTCACTATTCGTAACTCCCCCAAGCATCACTGTGCTCAGGATGCTTGTTGTTCGGCGAGTATTTTTTTTACAGCTTAGGCGGAAGCTTGAGTCCCCGCCCCGTATGTGTGGATTGCCTGCCAGTCACTGTAATGCCGTAGCTATGTCTGTAGTGGCATTAGTTTGATTGGCTGGCCATATAGTGTCATCGGGTCTATATAAGACCCGGGGCCCTATGCTCGTCACAGTCTATCACCGAAAGAGGCATAGTAGGGAGAGCTGCTGCTGCTGAGCGAGTGAGAGATTTTTACCAGCGTATAGGCAGGGATTCCACACTACATGTTCTGTATTTGTTTTATCTGCAACAACAGCCATTCTAAAGGCTCATTCTAATGAATATTAATCCTGCTGTTAGTAGTAGGTAGGGAGAGAATGTGCTGGAGGCGGAGTGTAGGACAGGATTGGGTTAATTGCACGCCCTTTTTGCTGCTGGAACCCATATTTAATAGCTTTTCTGAGGGCTACTAATAATCTTTTTGCTCTTAATCCTGCAAATTGTTGTGAAAAGACATATTATACTCCATTTACTCTGCTCAAGTTGTGCGTTAAAAGCATACAGCCAGACTTGGTTGATTGGAATAGCATCCCTATATAGTGCAAAGAGTGAAAAGAGTCCATCTAAGGTGTGCTAAATTTTCTGTGTTGCAAATATTGAAAAGTGTTCTCAGCCTCAAAATCTTCTACGCCAAAAATACTGCTCCATTTGTGCGTAAAAAGCATACAGGCACATTTGTTTGGTTGCAATAGCATCGCTATATACTGCAAATAGTGAAAAGAGTCAATCTGAGGTGTGCTAAATTTTCTGTGATACAAATACTAAAAAGTTTTCTCAGCATCAAAAAATTCTACGCTATTAAAACTGCGCCAGTTGTACATTCAAAACATAAATCCAGACTTGGCTGGTAACCAGTAGCATCGCTATATTGCTTCTGCACTATACCAAGTTGATCTGAGGTGGGCAAATTTTACTGCGCTAAAAATACTGAAGTTTTCTCAGCATCCAAAAATTCGACTCTTTTTAAACTGCGCCAGTTGTGTGTTCAAAACTTTAATCCAGACTTGATCGGTAACCACTAGCATTGCTATATTGCTATTGCACTGTACCAAGTTGATCTGAGGTGGACCAATTTTACTTTGATAAAAATACTGCGCAGTTTTCTCAGCAGGGAAATATCATGCATACTTTAAAATGGGCAAAGCGTGTGGTAAGGGACGGGGAAGTTGACGTGATGCTGATAGTGAGTGCAGAGGCCGAGGCACACACACATCATGTTGACCTAGCTTCCTGTCTCACTTTTTAGGGAGGCGCAGAACCCCACTCTTGAAGCCAGACCTGTGTGATAAGATTGTTGGTTGGATAGCAGAAAATGCTTCCAGTCAGGTTGCCAGCACCACACTGTCTTCCACTTGGTCCAGTGTCAGTAGCCATGAGTCTGGACCACATAATGTTCACCCTGATCCTCCTTCCTCCCACCATGCCAAGTGCCCTGAGACAACTGATCCCACACAAGGACACTCTGAAGAGCTGTTCACATTTCCATTTATAGATTCTGGCCTCTCGCCCGGTCCACTTCAAGCGTGACATGAGGAGATCGCGTGTAGTGATGCCCAAATATTTGAGCAGCCACGCTTACAAAAAGGCGATGGTGGGAAAGTGCAATTACTGTCGCAAGAGGTGGATGATGATGAGACACAATTGCCAGCAAGTCAAAAGTAGGACCAGGTTGCGGAAATGGAAGATGAGGTGGTGCTCGATGAAGTCACTGACCCAACCTGAGAAGGTCACCTGTAGAGCGAGGACAGCAGCAAAGAGGGGGAGGTATTCAAAGCACCGCAGCAGGCAGGAAGAGGCAGTGGGGTTGCCAGAGACACAAGGCAGGAAACTGTTCCTCAGAATACCAACACGAGGGAAGTTGCTAGTCCAAGGGTTAGGTCTGGCGCTTTTATAAAGACTGTCCAGTTAACACAAAAAAGGCCATTTGCAACATCTGCCATGCCAGCATCAGAAGGGGCAGCACAACTACCAGACTGACCACCTTATTACTAACCCCATAGTTAAGGTTTTGAAATAAAGACACGGCCAGAATAAAGTCTTTTATTTTAAATAAAATTCCACCTGGTTTTAATAATTTATTTAAGAATAAAAAACACTGTATACTCACCTAATGCCCAATTCCTGAAGCTCTCGTCTCCTGTAAGAAACCAAAAAAAAAGACAACAATATCCTTCACCTGTCCGCCGTCATGACATAATCCACAGTGTTTTATGATGATCCGGGTCACTTCTACAGCAGCCACATCAGCGATTACTGATGTGACTGTTGTAGATGACAGCACTATATACACTGACCGCACTCCTGCAGTGTATAGTGATGTGCTGCAGGAGTGCGGTCACTTGAGTTCAAACAGCTGAAGATCAGCTGAGAGCTCTGGTGACCTCACTTACTGCATCAGTGTTGCGTGGGAAAATTCTCACAGCACTGGTGCCTTAAGTGAGGGCATCAAAGCTCTCAGCTGATCTTCAGCTGTTTGAACTTCAGTGACCTCAGTACTGGCAGCTCATCACGATACACTGGGGGAGCGATCGCGCTCCTGCCAGTGTATCGCGGCTGCCGGGTAGCACGGTCTCATCTCTGGATATTACTGTGCTATCAGTTAGATTGTCATGGGACACTCAATATTATATGGACTACGGCGGACAGGTGAGGATTATGGTGTGATAACGATGTTACCGCCAATCACAGCCCCTGTTTCCCGCACTGTCACGCAGACGACACCGTGGAAAACAACTGATGTTCGGGTTCGTGTTCGGTACCGGGTGCCCATAACACAAATTTTTTTTTTATTTTCGGGTTTAGCCGACGAACTTGAACATCAAAAGGTTCGCTAGTCACCACGCTTTGGAGCTCAACATTACATTGTTGGCAAGGCCTTGTGAGCAGCAGAGGCCAGTTGTTGAGTACCAGCTCCAACATACCCGTCTGTATTCCGGTCAGCCTCCGCACATAAGAGCTGATGAGTGGGCATGGGTGTCTGACATCTGTCCGGTTCTCCAAAACTTTGAGGTCTCTAACAAGCTGGTGAGCGGCGATGACGCCATAATCAGCATCGCCATCCCGCTTCTACTGAACCACTCGCTGCTCACAATTAAAGAGAAGGCTTTGCAGGTGGGAGCAAGTTGAGATGGAGCAAGAAACTATACAGGGTGATGCTACACAGCCCAGCATCATCTTATCTTCTAAATGCGGATTGCTTGATAATGAAGAGGAGGCTGGTTTCCTGTGCTACAGACGGTACTAACCAGACCACCTTCATCCAGACTGTTCAGCATAGATGGCCTGAAGAGGAGGAGGAGAGGGAGGACTAGGAGGATGATGAAGAGGAGAACATGGACAGTTGTCCTCTTGGTGGGGACAGGGAAGTCTTGGCTATTGGCAGTCTGGCACACATGGCTGAGTTTATGTTCCACTGCCTTTCCCATGACCCTCGTGTTGTACGCATTTTGGCCAACACTAATTACTGGTTGGTCACCCTTCTAGACCCACGCTACAAGGAGAACTTTCTATCTCTGCTTCCCCTGGCAGAGAAGTCTATGAAAATATTGCAGTGCCAGAAGGCTCTTGTTGAAGAGTTATTAAAAAAATTCCCATCTGACAATGCTGCGGCAGAGGTCACAGTTCCTTGGACAACCAACATGTACAAACAAATGAGACACATACCATATGCAGCAGAGGCAGGGGAACACTCTCAAAGGTCTGGGACAGTTTTCTCAGACCCTCCCGGCCCCATGCGTGGGGTACTCTGACAAAAAGGAAAAGTTTTGGAAGATGCTGAAGGAGTACCTTAGTGACCGTACCAACGTCCTCCGTGATTCCTCTGTGCCTTACAACTATTGGGTATCCAAGCTGGACACATGGCATGAACAGTCTCTCTACGCCTTGGACCTCCTGGCCTGCCCTGCCACTAGCGTTTTGTCGCCGGGGTTATTATAACTGATAGCATTTTCAGTTTACAGGTGGATGCGCCTGACAGGATGACAGTTATCAAAATGAACAAGGGCTGGATTGGCCCAGACTTCTCAACACCAACTGGATGACAGCAGCGGAACATAAACTCAAATTCATTTTTTTTCTGGTCTATTCCCATGCACCACATTCCACCCAGACATGAGTGTATGCTTCAGGATTTAGTCTTTTTTATGTCATCCGCCTCCTTCTCCTCAGCCTCCACCACCATATCAACAGGGTGATCATCATGCAACCCCCCCATTAATTTTTGTAAGGGTGTTTATGATGCCTGTATGAACAATTTTTAGAGGCCTACCTCTAACATTCTTTAATATTTATATATGTATACGCCCAAGGGTTAAATGTTCTTCAGGCCATTCACTTAGTGCATGGCCATTACCAGTCTAGGATACCCACTCCTTAATAATGGGGAAAAAAAATTCTGAGGCCCTCCACTACATCTCTTCAAAGGAGTATTGGAGTGCCTCTTTCTAATTGTTGTCACCCCTTGCACTTAGTGCATACGCTTTACCAGTCTTGGAGACCCACTGCTTAGTAACGGGAAAAAATGCTTTTTTGAGGCTCCACCTTCTAGTTGAGGGTACATTTTTGGAAAGCAAAAGAGCCAATGGGTTCTATTAGTATATGATCCAGTGCCATGTCGTGGGATGCCAGGTGGTCATCACATAGGGAGTTCTCACAGTGCATAAAGGATTTCACAGCCGAGACAGGAGACTTTGTACAGTAACTACAGAAGATCCTGGCCTCCTCCATATCAGGATGAGTAGATGTGAAACGCTCTACTATATTCCCCAGCAGGGTTTATGAAATAACAGTCATTTGTGCTCCAATTGGAAAAAAAAGATCTATTCTATTCCCTATTAATACTGCTGTTAGCTGCATTTAGCATAGAGACTGTTGCAAGGTATCATATGCGGGAAATGAGTGTTGAGTATGCTCACATACATCTCTTCTACTGTCTATAACTTGATAGCTTTTTTACAAAAACTCATTGACAAATTAGTGTTTTTTTTACTGTAATCTGCACTCAGAAATTCATCAAAGCAGGCAGGGGTGCTTGTGTTCCTCCACAGTTTGGTGCTGCCACGTGCCAAATAAAACTTTTCAGGGCCGGTTAAAATCTATTTTATATTCTACAATATTACCTTTCTTATCTGCAATTCGGTGTGCTATCACACTAGGGATAGCATGTATTACAGCCATCTAGTAAGGGATTACATTTATTGCCTTATAGTCCTTGTTGCTCCAAGCAAACAAAAAAAATATCTATTCTATTCCCTATTAATACCGCTGTTAGCTGCATTTAGTATAGGAACAGGTGCTAGGTATCATTTACTGGAAATTAGTCTTTTTCTGGTCACGTACATCTCTTCCTGTGTCTATAACTTGATTGATTTTTTCAAAAAACTCATTGACAGATTTGTGATTTTTACAGTGATCTGTACTCAGAAATTCATCAAATCAGACAAAATTTACTGATTTAATGAGTCCATTCACAATTTCTCTGTAGCTTCTGTATGTAAGAGGTAGTGTTGGGAGACTTTACGCTACTGGAGCTGGAATTATCACTTCAGAATTCTCCAGTGCTTTGTTTCTATCCATTTCTGGGTGCTTCTTGAAGTATGTTTGGGGTCATTGTCATGCTGGAAGACCCATGACCAAGGATGCAAACCCAGCTTTCTAACACTGGGCACTACATTGCGACCCAAAATCCTTTGGGAATCTTCAAATTTCATTATGCCTTGCACACAGTCAAGGCATCCAGTGCCTTTATTTGTAAGCCTCATTCCATTTACAGTAAACAGTTGAATGATGTGCTTTAACAAAAAGCTCTATCTTGGTCTAATCTGTCCACAAGATGCCTGCTGGCCATTTAAAAATAGTGGAGGTTGCCTGCTGGCACTCCAAGTTTCAAACTTTACAGAATATATACAAAAAAGAAAATTTGACCACCTCAGATGGATATATTATATTGTTGCAGCAATATACGGCTAATGCAAAGCATAGCCGGCTGCTGGGCTTCCAAAGATGCTTAGCGAGGGCCACCTTCTGGCCCTCTAACAATAGTGAGGGACAACTGCTGGCCCTCTAACAATAGTAAGGGCTGCCTGATGGCCCTCTACAAATAGTGAGGGCCGTCTGATGGCCCTGAAAAAAAATGGGGACTTTCAGAGTCTCGCATTCATCACTGAAACAGGATGTTTCTGATCATGTCTCACACACCACATGGCCAGATAAGGTATTAAAATATTAAAATTACATTTACTGGTGAATGTAGTTTTCACCGTCGAAAGCAATGCGAACGTGCAAAAACGCAGCAAAAACACTACGTGTGAACATAGCCCAAAGTGTGGAGGAGCATTTTTTTTCCTCTTATTTATTTTGCCTTATATTCAAGTCATTATCCTAGAAAGACTGTTTCTTAACATTTTTTCCCAAAAAATCCATTTTATCTTAATTTTTATATGTTTTATTGTCAGTCCGTAAAAGTGGCGTAATACTCTGACAACATTGGTGTTCACAGCAACAACTTGGGATTCAGAGATGCTTTCAGGGGTCTTCCCCATTCTGTTCCCATGCCATTTCAGCGCTGTTTCCATCGACTTGACCAATATTTAGACCCCCTCCAGACCTTCGGGGAGAGTTTCTCATTGACTTCCGTTACTCTGGTTTCTCGTGTCGAGCACCCGAGCATTACAATTTGCTCGACCTGAGTAACGAGTACCCAAGCATTTTAGTGCTTGCCGATCACTATTCTACACCCTTTGCCAAGGACCTTGTCCAATTAGTTGGGGACTTTGCACCTATGTCCTATTTGTACTGTATTCCCATCCTCAGGACTGTTGTTAGGGGGAGGGGAGAAGAATAACCAGATGAACTGTGCCGGGTTTGGAGAAAGGAACCATGGATTGTGCTATGCGAGCCCTTATTATGACAGGCTACCCTTAAAGGGACCATGGACATGGACACTTTGTTCTGGGGTCCTTACCAAGAAGGACCAGTGCTGGTAAAGTTATGCACTGTGTCGGCTATTGTTCAGGTGCCGTTAACCGAGAAGGACCGGACATCCAGTTAGAAGAAGACGTCTGAGGAAGACTTCAGTCCGAAAGAGTTAAAAAATTCAATTGTGTATTAACCCTTCTTTTAAGGTCCTGTATGGTCGAGGACGACCATAATTAACCCCTTTACCCCCCAAGGCTGTTGCACGTTAATGACCAGGCCAATTTTTACAATTCTGACCAGTGTCACTTTATGAGGTAATAACTCTAGAACGCTTCAACGGATCCCACTGATTGTGAGATTATTTTTTCATGACATATTGTACTTCATGATAGTGGTAACATTTATTTGATATGACTGGCATTTTATTGTGAAATTTTCAAATTTTGACTTTTCATGCCCTTAAATCAGAGAGATATGTCACATAAAATAGTTAATAAATAACATTTCCCACATATCTACTTTACATCAGCACAAATTTGGAACCAAAATTTTTTTGGGTAGGAATTTATAAGGGTTAAAATTTGACCAGCGATTTCTCATTTTTCCAACAAAATTTACCAAACCATTTTTTTATGGACGACATCACATTTGAAGTGACTTTGAGGGGCCTTTATGACAGAAAATATCCAAAAGTGACACCATTCTAAAAATTACACTCCAGTGTGTCATTAGTGTGACACTATGAAAAAATGCAAAAGCGCAATAGGGTCTTATCCAATTAATAATTGTTACAGAAGCATTAAAAACTGCTCACCTAGTAGGGTTGTGTGGGACACAACACCTATAAAGCCTGGTCTCCCGATGCTGCAGCTTCCTATGCATATGTCAGAGATAGATGCTGGGAAAGGAAGCTGTTTCTGCGCTCTCTGGAGTCACGAAAAACCATTAGTATGGATAAAATTGTAGGTTTATTGTCTACGCGTTTCAGAGTCCACCGACTCCTTCGTCAGGACAATCATACATAACCTAAATGTATGGTTGTCCTGAGGAAGGAGTCGGTGGACTCTGAAACATGTAGACAATAAACGTGCAATTTTTTCCATACTAATGGTTTGTTGTGACTCTAGAGAGCGCAGAAACAACTTCCTTTCCCAGCATCTATCAGTGTGACACGTACCGGCGCCAGGGAATCAGCGTACAGTTCGTGCTGTTCCTAAGTGCCTGGTGCTGAATGCTGCCCTCATCATTGTCCTCTGCTTGCGCTGCGATCAGCACGAGCAAGGGACAATGTTGAGAGTAGTATTCTGCTCCCGCTGTGTTCTGGTGTAAAAATAAGAATAAAATAAAAAAATCCTTATATTCACCTGTCTGAAGATGTTCCCTGCTGTAATCCACCTGACCACTCATGCAGAGCAGCCTTGGAGAATGACTCAGTCCAGCGAGCGGACCCTTGCTCTGTGCTAAGCTCAGTGAGTGACAGGACACCACTCGCTGAGCGCAGCTCCGGGGCCCTCTTGCTGGAGCAAGTCATTTTCCCCGGCTCCTCGGCGTGAGCAGTCAGATGGGTTACAGCGGAGAACATCTTCAGACAGGTGAGTATAAGGATTTTTTAAATTTTATTCTTATTTTTACACCAGGATACAGCGGCTGCAGAATACTACTCTCAACATTGTCCCTTGCTCGTGCTGATCGCAGCGCTGGCAGGGGACAATGATGGGGGCAGTGTTCAGCACTCGGCGCTTGGGAACAGTGCTAACTGTACTGCTGATTCGCAGGCGCTGGTACGTGTGCTCCTAATGCGACACACGGGCAGCACACGGTTGCCACACGTATGCCACACAGGTGCAAATGGACACGGATATCTCTGGTACTGTTTTTTCCGGTACCAGAAATATCAGAACGTGTGAAACCAGCCTTACTCTGGACTCCGACTGGCCTCAGTTTAGCAGTGTCCTTTTTTCAGAGGTTCACAAAACTGTGGCTGACGGCACTTTTATGAATGCCTAATAAAAAGATGGGCACTGTGGGATCACAGGCCAGACGGTGTCCACGGTGTTTCCATCTGCCTCATTACAGGGAACCTTCCACCAGGGGTTCCGTCTGCATCACATATTTCAGAGATTTACACGGAAACCCCAGTGTAAGCACTCACCGCAGTGCGCAGGATGAATGTGAGCTGAGCCTTACTGTGATCTTTGGGAGGCAGAATTAACAAATCATCAGCAGGTGAAGAATCAGTTTTATTTATTTTTTATGCCGTTCATCATGCGGTATAATGGATTAGACGACTTTATTGTTCTGCTCGGTGCGATTACAGCGATACCAGATTTATAGTGGACTTTTATGTTTGGCATTAGTGATAAGCGAGCATGCTCGCTACTGATCGGAGCTCGCCCGAGCATCTCACTGTTCGAGATGCTCGGCGCTCGCCGAGTATTTCTGGGGTTGCTCGGCGGGAGCTCGGGTCCCCTCCCTGCATGTTTTGCGCTCTTTAGAGCGCCAATCAACATGCAGGGGTTGCCTGCCACTCACTGTAATGCCGTAGCCATGTTGGTTGTGGCATTACAGTGATTGGCTGGCCGCACAGCGTCATCAGGTCTATATCATACCTGGGGCCACCATGCTCGTCACAGTCACTCCGGAATCAGACAGTGTAGGGAGAGGTGCTGCTGCGTCAGGGAGAGATTTGCTTGTGTATTAGGTAGTGTAGGGAGAAAAACCGTACATTACAGATATCCATCTTAACAAACAGTCCTTTTGAGGACTAGCTAATCCATCTGCAGAGATATCAGGCAGGCAGTGTATATAGGCAGGCAGGCAGGGTATATAGCAGACTGCAGTGAATATAGCACAAGAGGCTCCATTCCAATTCTGCCTTCTGCTGCTGTTAGATATTTCTATACAAAGGCCCAGGTCTCAGGGGCCAGGAATACTGTTTTTTTATCTTAATCCTCATTATTTGCTTAAAAAGCAATCCAGAGAACACAGTTTTTCTGCGCCATTTGCTTGTTGGCACTGCAGAATACAGCCAGGTCCTTTCCATATTAGAGCGCTAGAAATCCAGCTATTTAAAACTGTGTTTTCTCCATCACACGGATCACGTATACGTTGTCAGAAAATACTGCCATTTCTGGCCTCCATTAAAAATTTCTTTCAGTGTGTCAGTGAAGCAATTCACACCAGTTTGCTGTTCAAACTACTTACCTACAGGCCAGGTATTTAAAACTCTGTTTTCTCCGTCACACGGATCACATATAAGTTCGCTCCAAACTCAGTCATTTGTAGTGAGCGTGGAAGATACTGTCCTCCATTTAAAATGGGCTAGGCACGTGGCAAGGGACGGGGAACTGGACGTGATAGTGATGGTGCATGCAGAGGCCGAGGACAAGGCCGTGGGCAAGCTGAAATTGGGCCACAACAAACACCCACATCTTCTCGCCTGTCCTTCCTGTCCCAATTCCTAGGGGACTGCAGCACACCACTATTGAACCCAGAGCAGTGTCAAAAGTTTGATGGTTGGATAGCGGATAATGATTCCAGTCACTTAGCCACCACCACCACCACCCTGTCTTCCACATGGTCAAGTCTCAGTAGCCGTGAGTCTGGACCCCATATTCCTCACCCTGATCCTCCTTCCTCCCACCATGCCGAGTACCCAGAGACAACTGATCCCACACTTGGACACTCTGAAGAGCTGTTCACTTTTCCATTTATAGATTCGGGCCTCTCGCCCGGTCCACTTGAAGCGGGGCAAGAGGAGATCGCGGGTAGCGATGCCAAAATATTTGAGCAGCCACAGTCACACGAAGGCGACCGTGGGAAAGTGTCACAAGAGATGGACGATGATGAGACACAATTGCCAGAAAGTCAGGAGGAGGACCAGGGTGAGGAAGTGGAAGACGAGGTGGTGGATGATATAGTAACTGACCAAACCTTGCAGTAGGACACGCAGAGCGAGGACAGCAGCACACAGGGGGAGGGAGGCAGAGCACCCGAACAGGCAGGAAGAAGCAGTGTGGTGGCCGCAGACAGAAGGCAGGCAACCATTCCCCGTAACACCAACATGAAGGAAGTTGCCAGTACAACTGTCAGGTCTTCCCGAGTCTGGTTGTTTTTTAAAGACTCTGCCGATAACCCCAAAAAGGCCATTTGCACCACCTGCCAGGCCAGCATCAGCAGGGGCGGCAAAACGACCAGCCTGACCACCACCAGCATGATCAGGCACATGGCAGCAAAGCACCCGACTTTGTGGGCCGAACCCCAGGGTCCAGGGACAGTGTCTGCAGTTTGCACCATTGCTTCTTCCGCTGTTGTGCATGCAAGCCAATCCCCTGTCCATGGTGCATGCGAATATGCCTCCTGCCCTGCACCTGTCGTTGCATACTCTCAAGTAGCAGCATCAGGAAGCACGTCCATGTCCTTGTCCCAGCGCAGCGTTCAGTTGTCCAGTCCCCAGTCCTTGGAACGCAAGTGCAAATATGCAGCCAACGCCCCACAGGCCACACTACTAAATTCTCACATTTCACGACTGCTTGCGCTCTAAATGTTGCCTTTTAGGCTCGTGGAGACGGAAGCATTCCGCAACCTGATGGCGGCGGCCGTCCCTCGGTACTCGGTCCCCAGCCGCCACTATTTCTCCCGGTGTGCCGTCCCCGCATTACACAAGCACATGTTCCAAAACATTAGCCGTGCCCTCAACAACGCAGTTACCGGGAAAGTCCACCTAACCACAGACACGTGGACAAGTGCTTGTGGGCAGGGACGGTACATCTCGCTGACGGCACACTGGGTTAACATAGTGGAAGCCGGGATCCATTCGGAACTTGGGACGGAACACATCCTCCTGACGCCAAGGATTGCGGGCCCTAGGTCAATCAGGCTTGCCCCCATGGTCTACAGCTCCTGCACCTCATCCTCCTCGGCCTCCTCCTCCTCTTTAGCCTCCATCTCCGAAATGACCACATCAGTCTCAAGCTGGAAGCACTGCAGCACTGCCTCGGCCAAGCGGCAACAGGCTGTACTGAAGCTAATATGCTTAGGTGAAAAAACACACAATGCTGAAGAGTTGTGGACAGCTCTGAAAGAGCAGGCAGATCTGTGGCTCACACCGCTGGACCTACAGCCAGGCATGGTCATATGTGACAATGGCCAGAACCTGGTGGCGGCTCTGAGGCGAGGCGAGCTCACACACGTACTATGCCTGGCCCGTCTGCTTAACCTCGTGGTTCAGCGATTTCTCAAATCCTACCCGGAGCTGCCGGATATGCTTGTTAAGGTACGCTGCCTGTTTGCCCATTTTAGAAAGTCAGTGTTCTGTATTCTGCTGGGGCAGCATTGTTCGCCCAAACTGGATGAATTTATTGGGGTAATTATCCCTTGGTTGAGGTGAAAGGGTTTACTCTAAACTGCTAAGGACATATGAGGTGGGGATACCATATTGCTCAGTTGACCTATCACCTTGTATATTGACCACTAGTTAGAGTGGGTCTATTCATGTGTATGCCTATGCACTTATGGTCATTTAATTCTATTGAGTTGTCATCTTTTGCTCTAGGTGATATGGTTTATCCTGAACTATCAAGGGCATATGAGCTGGAGATATCATTTTGATATATTGACCTATTACCTCGTACATATACATGGACATGTTCTGCATGGGACATTGATCCATGGGGGTACTTGCTACTGCACTATACATATTTTTTTGCCTCTATTGACATACGAACATCCTGGGTTTGTGCAATATTGACCACCATAGACATTCCATATAGCCTGTATAGATTTATTTATTTGTATACTCATGCATTTATAACTATGTCAATCATGAAAGGTTTCTAAAGTAGTGGGATCCTCAAGGAGTTGATGGTTGCACTAGATTTTTAATGGTGTTTTAATAATTCTGTTGGTATGTCCATTATTTTGTATATGTGTCTAGAGATATTGAAATAAATTGTCGTACTTTGTATTTATCATCTTATGTATTTTTGGTTATTGGTTCAGGTGATCACTGCTTAGATGCATGTCTTCTCTTCTCTTCAAATTGAAGAGTGGTCCTGTTACTGTGGCCCTGCTCTGTGTGTCTTTAAATTCTTAGTGGGGTTTTTCCTAAAATTGGTCAGCCTTTGGACTCACTGCATACCCTATAACTGTATAGCAGACTCCCTCCTTTCTTATGGGAATTTGTCGTTACTGTGGCCCTGCTCTATGTGTCTTTAAATTCTTAGTGGGGTTTTTCCCAAATTTTGCCAGCCCTTGCAGTCACTGCATGGGCATTACCACTATAGGAGACCCGCTCCTTTATAATGGGAACATTTTTTTTACTGAGACCCTCCTCTATGTCTCTTCAAAGGGGTATTGGGTTGCGTCCAAATTTTTGGCAGCCCTTGCAGTCACTGGATACGCAATAACAGTATAGGAGACCCACTTGTTAATAATGGGAACAACAAAGCATAGCCGGCTGATGGCTCTTTAACAATAGTTAGGGCCGACTGCTGGCCTTTTAAGAATAGTAAGGGCCGTCTGATGGCCCTATAAAAATAGACTTTTTGACTTTCAGAGTCCCTCCATCATAAATAAAACAGGATGTGTCTGTTGATGTGTCACACACCACATTGCCAGATAAGGTTGTAAAATGTTATAATGACATTTCCCGGTGAATGCATTTGTCTTAAAAAAAAACGTAAAAAAACAAAACAATAGGATCTTTCTTTAGTATAAAAAACAGCGTCACCAATTTAACCTCAATGTAATTAAATTGTTCAGCTCCTGCACCTCCTCCTCTATCCTCCGAAATTACCACACCAGTCACAAGCTGACAGCTCTGTAGCACTGCCTTGGCCAAGTGGCAACAGGCTGTGCTGAAGATAACATGCTTAATGCTTAATTGACAAACCGCCCAGCGCTGCAGAGTTGTTGAAAGCTGTAACACAGTAGCCTGATCTGTGGCTCTCACTGCTGAACATACAGCCAGGCATGGTCGTGTGTGACAATGGGCGGAACCTGGTGATGGAGAAATGACACCCAGAGTAGATACGGTTTCCCTCTATGCCAGTCCTTTCACCGAGCTAAATACAACTCTCATCAAAAAAAGCTGTGGACTGGCTCCGTACCGTCTCTGGCCACATTCACCTGTCCATGTGTTTGTTGTTAGGCGGTCCTTCCCAGTAAGTGCACTGGGGAGGGCACGGGTAATGTTGTGGGACCCGTGCTTGTGGAAGGCGGAGACGATACCGGGAGAAATAGTGGTGGCTGGGGACCAAGTATGAACACCCGGCCACCGCCGGCATGAGGTTATGAAAAGCTTCCGCCTCCACGAGCCTAAAAGGCCACATTTCAAGTGAAAGCAGCTTTAGAGGACTTCCTGGGAGAAATGACAGCTGGATAGATATGGTTTCCCAAGTCCTTTCACTAAGCTAAAGAATATGGCTGTGGTGAAATACAACTCAGCAAAAAAAGCTGTGGACTGGCTCCGTACCGTCCCTGGCCACATTCACCTGTCCACGTGTTTGTGGTTAGGCGGTCCTTCCCAGTAAGTGCACTGGGGAGGGCACGGGTAATGTTGTGGGACCCGTGCTTGTGGAAGGCGGAGACGAGACCGGGAGAAACAGTGGCCGAGTATGGAAACTTGGCCGCCGCCTGCATGAGGTTATGAAAAGCTTCTGCCTCCACGAGCCTAAAAGGCCACATTTCAAGTGCAAGCAACTGTCAAAAAATTGGCAGTATAGTATCCATTGACAATATGGAAAGGAGTCTGCTGCTCACTGAGCAGCTGCTCACTGGGGTAGATGTGGGGGAGGGTAGTAGTCGGGTGCTGCAGGACAGTGAGGCCGCTAGCTGGGTGACAGTTAGAAGGGGGGGTAGAGGGAAGTGTCTCGCCCCCTGGGCCGTGGGGCACTCGGATTCCGGCAATTAGGGGAACGATGGGGGTAGTAGTGGTTGCCCGGTCCGTGGCTCAGGGTGGTCAGGCCAATGGTAGTCTGTTACGTGTTGTTGATTATGTCCGACTACGCCACCCGTGGATTTGCGGTCATTAGGAACTGCCGCTGCAAGGCAGACCGCTGGGGCTGATGATATATGCAGCTGGGATGGTGTGACTCCCCACGGGAAGAGTGCGGCCCCAGGGCAGTGTAGTTGATGGTGGGAGTGATGGTAGTGAGAGTCCCAGTGCTGATAGTGCTGGAGGAGCAAGGAGCACACAGACAACAGGTTGCAGTCCAGGGTCTTTACTGAAACAGGTAAACTGACCCATAAACAGTCCCAGCTAGGAGGGGACCTGGATGTCTGAGAGCAACGGGGAAATTGGCCCTGGTCAGGGTGAGGGTGTAGGCCTACCGTGCTTTCTGCGCTCCTTCTGGCTATCTCCTCCTGATAGGGTAACAGCCCACGTTTCCGAGCTTTCCGTGTTTTCTCGCCTGTATGGCCTGCGACGTGGGTTCCTTTCTGCTCCCAGCCTTGTACGACTTTACTGGTCCCTTCGGTTGTGGCAGGGCCTCCAGGCTTCTTAGGCCAAGGAATGTACAGTCCCTTGCGGACTGGTTCTCTGCTGGGGGATGTGGAATCCTTCCAGCCTCAGACACCAAAGTCTGGTAAAATTAAGTCTTTTCTCTGCCAAGACAGGCTCTCTTCGCCTCTTGTCTCTGGCTTGTGGCTCTCCTGCCACACTTCCTCTTAGGTGCAGTGCAACTGTCTGTCCCTGCTCTGCTGAGACACGTCTCAGTACTGAGACAGGTCATCTGGTTTCTCTCTAACCCTGCCCCCAGCACCAGCTTTTATAGGGGCAGCCTGCTCCCCCTACTGGCCTGAGACAGGAGGCATTGCATGCTAATGTTCCCCTGACTAGAGAACCTCCCCCCTGCTCTCAGACACAGCTTTAATTACACTTGTGGCATCCAGGCCAGGGTGACACATTCCCCCCTAGTGAAATTTAGTACTCCGGGACTAAACAGTAAACAAAGACAATATGCATAACAATAAAACATTAATAGACAGACGACGCACAAATTGAGTTCTTAAGGTCACAGTGTGGCCTGTGACCGGGTGTCCATATCACCAATACAACGGGGAGCCTTAACCAGGTGGGGGTCTGTCCTACCCCAAGTCCTTTACAGTCTTAGTTCATTCCTGGGTTAGGCTCAGAATGCAGTCCATACAAGGTCCCGGTTATAAAAAGTCCATAACCTATGAGTCCTTACGGTAACTGCAAGAAACTGAAACACAGAATTACCAAACATGCAGGTAACTTTGGCAAACAATTCAACACTTGGCAACAGGGTTATTTACAAGTTTAGTACACTCTATATTCTCCAGTGAGCGGGTATCTGTCCCTTTGTGCTCCTGGTTGACCTACGTAGCCCACTGTCTGGTGGTGGACCAACCTGGCTTTCCCCACTAGCGTTAGGGGTACAGCTACTAGCTGGGTGTACAGGTAAGGCAGGCAGCTGTCTGCGGGTTCTTTGGCTTACCGCAGGCATGGCAGGCTCACTGTCAGCAGAGGGTTGACTCTCCTGGGCTGCTGGTACAGGCTCTTCTGCCTCTGGAACTGCTTGCTCCTCTTCAACTTCCGGCTCTGGTGCTGGTTGGTGCTGTGCCGGTTGCAGGAAATGCAGGACAGGTACCACTATGGCATCATTTATGCGAGTCCAGGACTGAGGGAACTCTCCGAGAACGGTGCTGATCATTTCTTCCTTGTCCTCTGCAGGTTCAAGGTCATAGAATCATAGAATCATAGAATCATAGAATGGTAGAGTTGGAAGGGACCTCCTGGGTCATCTGGTCCAACCCCCTGCTCAAAGCAGGATTCACTAGATCATCTCAGACAGATGTCTGTCCAGCCTCTGTTTGAAGACGTCCATTGAAGGGGAACTCACCACCTCTCGTGGCAGCCTGTTCCACTCATTAATCACCCTAACTGTCAAAAAGTTTTTTCTAATATCTAATCTGTGTCTCCTCCCATTTAGTTTCATCCCATTGCTTCTAGTCTTTCCTTGTGCAAATGAGAATAAAGATGATCCTTCTACAATGTGACAGCCCTTGACATATTTGTAGACAGCTATTAAGTCTCCTCCCAGTCTTCTTTTTTGCAAGCTAAACATTCCCAAATCCTGCAACCGTTCCTCATAGGACATGGTTTGCAGACCAGTCACCATTCTGGTCGCTCTTCTCTGAACTTGCTCCAGTTTGTCTATGTCTTTTTTAAAATGTGGTGCCCAAAACTGTACACAGTATTCCAGATGAGGTCTGACCAAAGAGGAGTAAAGACCGATAATGACTTCACGTGATCTAGACTGTATGCTTCTGTTAATACATCCCAGAATTGTATTTGCCTTTTTTGCTGCTGCATCACACTGTTGACTCATGTTCAGTCTATGATCTATTAGTATACCTAAGTCTTTTTCACATGTACTGTTGCTTAGCTCTATTCCTCCCATTCTGTATATGCTTTTTTTATTTTTATTGCCCAGATGTAGTACTTTGCATTTTTCCCTGTTAAAAAAACATTCTGTTGTTTGCTGCCCACTGCTCCAGTTTATTTAGGTCTTTTTGAATCCTCTCTCTCTCTTCTCTAGTATTAGCTATCCCTCCTAGCTTTGTGTCATCAGCAAATTTAATCAGTTTACCCTCAATTCCTTCATCTAAAACATTGATAAAGATGTTGAACAATACAGGACCCAGGACGGAGCCCTGTGGTACCCCACTTGAGACATTCATCCAGCTGGATGTGAAGCCATTTACAACCACCCTTTGAGTCCGATCACTAAGCCAGTTATGAATCCACCTAACAGTTGCCTGGTCCATTGCATACTTGGTCATTTTTTCAATAAGGATGGTGTGAGATACTTTGTCAAATGCTTTGCTGAAGTCAAGATATACTATAGCTACAGCATTTCCCTGATCCACCCAGTCAGTGATTCTGTCATAGAAGGAAATTAAGTTAGTCTGACATGACTTGTTAGTTACAAACCCATGCTGACTCTGGTTAATCACTTCATTCTTATCCATGTACTTACATACATGTTGTTTAATAATTTGTTCAAAGATCACTCTGATCCTCTTCTGCACTACGGAGTTGCTCGGGGCACCTTTTGAGATGGTCTCTGGAGACGACACTAGTGGTTTCTCCTCCGTCCTTGGTGATTACGCACACCTTTGGGTTGTCGTGGTCAGACTGCAGTACGGTGTAGGGTTCCCTTTCCCACTGGTCGTCCAACTTATGTAGCCTTATTTTTCGCTTTAGGACTTGCTCACCAGGTTCTAGGGGACTAGCAGGGGCGTGTTGATTGAAGAGTCTTTCTTGCTTCTCTCTCACCTGGGCCAGGCTCTTCTCCACACTCTCCTGTACCTTCTTGTACTGCAGTTGCCTTTCCGTATCCCAGTCCGCATCCGGGGAGGTGTCCTCAGGTATTAGGACTCCCATCTCCAGGTCTACGGGCAGCTTTCCTGGTCTAGCTCGCATCAGGTAAGCCGGGGTGCAGTTTGTAGCATTCACCGGGATATTGTTGTATAGGTCTATCAGGTCCGGCAGTTTTTCTGGCCACAGGCTGCGTTCCTCCAGGGGCAATGTCTTCAGTAGATCAATGACTATATTGTTCATCTTCTCACACATCCCGTTGGTTTGGGGGTGGTAAGGCGTTGTACGAATCTTCTTACAGCCATAGAGGTTGCAGAACTCCTGGAAGATTTCAGCCTCGAACGCTGGACCCTGGTCTGTCAGGACCTGTTCCGGATACCCGTGTGGACGGCAGAAATATTGCTGGAAGGCTCTGGCCGCTGTTTGGGCTGTCAAGTCCTTTACCGGTACCACCACTAGAAAACGGGAATAGTGGTCCACGATTGTCAGGGCATAGATGTATCCTGACCGGCTGGGAGCCAATTTGACATGGTCCAGAGCTACCAGCTCAAGAGGCTGCGTGGTGACGATGGGCCTCAAGGGTGTCTTCTGGCTGGCACGGTCCTTCCTCCTTAGGTGACAAGGGCCACAGTCTCTGCACCATTTTTCTACAGCTCCTCTCATGCCGACCCAAAAGAATCTTCCTCTTAGTAGGAACTCCAGTTTCTTCCAACCGAAGTGTCCCGCTCTGTCATGGTAAGCCCCCAGGACCATAGCTGCATCCCTCCTTGGGACCACGACTTGCCAGGTCAGTTCGTGCGTCCGGTGGTTGACAATCCTTCTGCACAACTTGCCTTCGTAGAGGAACAGCTTGCTCTTCTCCTTCCATAGCTGCTTGGCTTCCTCTGAGGCATCTGGATCTAAGCGGGCGTCTTCCCGGGTCAGCAGATCTTTCACCAGGCGGACTGCAGGGTCACTATCTTGGGTCTCGGCCCAGCTGTGGTGAGGTAGGGGATTCATCATCACAGTTGTTAGATCCTCCTCCTTCACGCGGTGAGAGTGTTGAGCGGCTCCATACCGGTGAAACACGGGGAGTTCTACCTCCTCCAGCTCTTCTGGGTCTTCGTCACCTTCAGGTAAGTGAGGCATCCTTGATAGGGCGTCCGCGTTGGCGTTGGTTTTGCCTGTCCGGTACTTGATCACGAAGTCATAGTTGGAGAGACGGGCCATCCACCGCTGTTCCAGGGCACCCAGTCTTGCATTGTCCAGGTGTGTCAACGGGTTGTTGTCCGTGTACACGGTGAACTTTGCAGAGGCCAGGTAATGCTTGAAGCGTTCCGTCACGGCCCACACCACCGCCAAGAATTCTAGCTTGAAGGAGCTGTAATTCTCCGGGTTCCTCTCGGTGGGCCTCAGCTTCCGGCTGGCGTATGCGATCACCCGTTCTCTGCCCTGTTGGTTTTGGGACAATACGGCTCCCAGTCCCACATTACTGGCATCTGTGTGGAGAATGAAAGGCTGGCCATAATCAGGGTAGGCCAGGATCTCATCCCCTGTGAGGGCCATCTTTAGCTGGCGGAAGGACTCCTCTTCCGGTTTATCCCACTTGAAGGGCGGCTTTTGGCTCCTGGACTTAGACTGTCCGATCAGGAGGTCCTGCATAGGAGCTGCCATCTTGGTGAACCCGGGGATGAATCTTCGGTAGTAGCCTACCAACCCGAGAAACTGTCTCACCTCTTTGATGTTCGAGGGGCTTGGCCAGCTCTTGATTGCCGTGACCTTGTCAGGGTCGGGGGCCACTCCTTCCGCGCTTACCACGTGCCCTAGGTACTGGACCTTTGGTTTCAGCAGGTGACACTTCGATGGTTTCACCTTCAGGCCATAGCCTGCTAGGGCTTCGAACACCTCGGCCAGGTGCTTCAGATGGTCCTCGTAGTTCTTCGAATAGACGATCACGTCGTCCAGGTAAAGGAGGACCGTCTCGAAGTTTCGGTGCCCTAGACAGCATTCCATCAGCCGCTGGAAGGTCCCTGGTGCGTTGCAGAGCCCGAAAGGCATACAGTTGAATTCGCTCAGTCCCATCGGGGTGGTGAAGGAGGTCTTCTCCTTGTCAGCCTCTGCCACAGGAACCTGCCAGTACCCGCTAGTAAGGTCCAAAGTAGAAAAGAAGTTAGCTGATTTTAGTGCGGCTAAAGACTCTTCTATTCTAGGCAGCGGATATGCGTCTTTGTGGGTGATACGGTTGATTTGTCTATAGTCCACGCACATTCTCATGGTGCCGTCTTTCTTTTTCACCAGAACCAAGGTGGCTGCCCAGGGGCTACAGCTATCTCTAATAACCCCAGCTTCTTTCATCTCCCTTAGCATGCCCTTGGCGTTCTGATAATGTGCAGGGGGTACAGGTCTGTGTCTTTCTTTTATCGGTGGGTGGCTCCCTGTGGGGATGTGGTGTTCTATCCCTTTTACTCTGCCGAAGTCTAGCGGGTGCTTACTAAAGACTCTCTTGTACTTCTGTACCACCCGGTAGACTCCTTGTTTTTGGTGCAGGGGAGTGGAGTCAGCACCCACGTGGAGTTTCTGGCACCAGTCCTCCTTTTGTTTCTGGGAGCCATTACCCTCCGCCTGAGGAGATGGAGGCAAGGGTTCCACGGCCTTGATAGCTTTGTGTTCGACCACAAACAGCTTGGCGAGTGTAGCGTACCTGGGTAAGTGTACTTCCCTCTCCCCAATGTTGAGGATGCGGACGGGCACCCTCCCATGACGGACATCAACCACCCCCCGGGCTGTCAAAATGGTGGGCCTGCTGTCTGAGTACACGGGTTCTACCATGGCTTGGTAGTCTCTACCTCTCAACCCGATTGCAGTCCGACACCAGATCATCATTTCACTTTTGGGAGGCATGGAAATGGGGAATGGGTCACTCAGTCTTACGCTACCGATCTCACCACCAGACAGTTCTACCTGCTGCCGTCTCATCAGGGCTTTTATCTCCTTGTTGAGGACTCTCTGTTGGCTGGAACTAGCATTCACCGCCACCTGTTGTAGAATTACAATTACCTCTGAAAGACAATTTTCAATTACGTTAGTACCAACAGTTATTTTAGGGTGACTTTCACGACGGTCAATGTCCACAATAATCACTCCCTGTGCCGGTAGTTCAACTTTACCAATTTTATTGGTCATCTCCTTGAACCCCATCTGCGGCACGAGTAAGCCATTACTGGCGATGATGCTCAAGTTACTGTCTGGATACCGTGTGATATCAGCATCAGTCCAATACTGCTTAAAAAGTACATAAGGGATAGTGGTTACTTGTGACCCAGTATCCAGCAAGGCGCTCATGGGGATACCGTCCAGTGCCACGGGTAAAACCGGGCGCCCCCCAACGTACTTATTACGCCAATTGTAAGGGCCTGGTGATGTTATGCCTGGGGGTTGGCCCTCTGCCCCAGGTTGGACCCGTTTAAATTACAGTACCTGGAAATGTGTCCGGGCTGGTTGCATCGACGGCAAATGGGCTGTCCATCCTCTGCGTAGCGGTCTGTGGGCCTCCCTCGGAACGACGGGATCCTCCTCTGTCGACGCCACGGGATATCCTCCGGACTTGAAGCCAGCTCGATGGGTCTTGACGGGTCCACTTGCAACGCCTGGACGGTCCTGGTCAACGCCGCGACGCTCCTGGTCAGCTCCTGGACTTGGTGGTGCAGGTCTTTCGACGGGGCTTGGTTCAGGGCCTGTGCATCAGCCCCCACGGGGTCCATAGAGGAGGGCGCCGCCTCCTGGTGGTAGGTGATAGCAGGGCGCCGGGGGTTTATAGCGCCACTGGTTGCAGATTCACGGAGCACCCTTATGGCCCTGTCCTTGAATTGGGCAAAGGTCAGGTCGGGGTTCTGAAAGAACATGAGGCGCAGCTGAGCCCTGTGGGCGCTGGACAGCAGACCTTCTATGAATTGTTCTGTTAGCAGCTTATCCGTTTCCTGCACACTGCCAGGGTCAGTTTGTTGAATAGCCCTCAAGGCTTCCTGCAGATTTAGGGCATAGTCTCTGATGCTGTCCTGTGCCCGCTGCTTACATCCATAGAACCTCATTTTAATCTCAGCGGAGGTACGTGTGTCAAAGGTACCACGCAGCCGGGCCAGAATACCCTTCACAGTCCTTTTCTCCTCAGTGGGCCATGATTTTACCTCCCTTTGGGCTGCGCCAGTTAACTGCCCTGTTAGTATGCTGACCTTCTGTTCCTCTGTCAGGGGGTAAACGTGGAACAAACTGTACAGCCTTTCCTTGAAGTCAGTTAGGGCATGGGGCTCCCCTGAGTACTTGGGCAGCCAGGCCGCTCCAGGGATGTAGGGCAGGGAAAAGGGCATCACCGCTGCTGCAGCTGCGTTGGTGGTAGTGGGGGCCTCTGTGTCCGACATCTTCCTCCCCCCTAGTCAAGCGTGGCCTACCTTCCGACGATCCTCTTCTGTAGGCCGCGGCTCCGCTGCTGCTGCTCTGGACGAGGACCTTGCGTCGCGTCCTGATGACGTCAGCGTCGCTCTCTCTCCCTTCCAGGACCTTGCGCAGCATCGGTGCGTGGGGCGCTTTGGACGTCCACGCCCCTCTTCTTCCCGCGCGGCGTCCTGAAGATGGCGTCCGACGGCGGGAAACAGCTGCGGATGGCGGGAAGACGGCAGAAGACGGCGGGAAACGGTCCAAGATGGCGTCTGATGGCGGGAATCGGCTCCGGATGGCGGGAAACTTCGCCACAGGTAAGTTACAAAAGTCTTTTTCAGGCACGCAGTACCCGGTGGTTGCGGGCACGAAATCCTGCCGACTACGCCAAAGCTGTCTCGCCCCCTGGGTCGTGGTGCACTCGGATCCAGGCAATTAGGGGAACGATGGGGGTAGTAGTGGCTGCCCGGTCCGTGGCTCAGGGTGGTCAGGCCAATGGTAGTCTGTTACGTTTTGTTGATTATGTCTGACTACGCCACCCGTGGATTTGCGGTCATTAGGACCCGCCGCTGCAAGGCAGACCGCTGGGGCTGATGATATGTGCAGCTGGGATGGTGTGACTCCCCACGGGAAGAGTGCGGCCCCAGGGCAGTGTAGTGGATGGTGGGAGTGATGGTAGTGAGAGTCCCAGTGCTGATAGTGCTGGAGGAGCAAGGAGCACACAGACAACAGGTTGCAGTCCAGGGTCTTTACTGAAACAGGTAAACTGACCCATAAACAGTCCCAGCTAGGAGGGGACCTGGATGTCTGAGAGCAACGGGGAAATTGGCCCTGGTCAGGGTGAGGGTGTAGGCCTACCGTGCTTTCTGCGCTCCTTCTGGCTATCTCCTTGTTATAGGGTAACAGCCCACGTTTCCGAGCTTTCCGTGTATTCTCGCCTGTATGGCCTGCGACGTGGGTTCCTTTCTGCTCCCAGCCTTGTACGGCTTTACTCGTCCCTTCGGTTGTGGCAGGGCCTCCAGGCTTCTTAGGCCAAGGAATGTACAGTCCCTTGCGGACTGGTTCTCTGCTGGGGGATATGGAATCCTTCCAGCCTCAGACACCAAAGTCTGGTAAAATTAAGTCTTTTCTCTGCCAAGACAGGCTCTCTTCGCCTCTTGTCTCTGGCTTGTGGCTCTCCTCCTGCCACACTTCCTCTTAGGTGCAGTGCAACTGTCTGTCCATGCTCTGCTGAGACACGTCTCAGTCCTGAGACAGGTCATCTGGTTTCTCTCTAACCCTGCCCCCAGCACCAGCTTTTATAGGGGCAGCCTGCTCCCCCTACTGGCCTGAGACAGGAGGCATTGCATGCTAATGTTCCCCTTACTAGAGAACCTCCCCCCTGCTCTCAGACACAGCTTTAATTACACTTGTGGCATCCAGGCCAGGGTGACACAGAAGAGTGCCAGGGAGGCTAGTCCTGATCTGGCACACCCCAATAAGTTTGCAAAGTTGGCAGATGAGGGGGGTGTCGGTACAGGGGTAGCACTGCTGCAGCAAGGCATGTCCCCTGAAAGCCAGAGGAGTGTCAGCTCCAGTTAGGCTATGTGCCCACGATGCAGAAATGCTCCGGATTTTTCCTGAGTTCACAACTGGTTCAGGACCCAACAAGAAGGGGGGCACTGCTAAACCTAATATTAACCAACAGGCCAGACCGCATATCAAATATACGAGTTGGGGGTCACTTGGGTAATAGTGATCACAAAATAATACGTTTTCATGTAACCTTTAATAAGATGTGTAGTAGAGGGGATACAAGGACACTAAACTTCAGGAAGGCAAGAGATGATCTTAGTGCAATAAACTGGGATGATATCCTAAGACATAAAGCTACACAAAGCTAATGGGAGACATTTATTAGCATCCTGAATAGGACCTGTGCACAATATATACCCTATGGGAATAAACAGGCTTGAAATAGGAGGAAACCACTATGGCTAAATAGAGCTGTAAGGGGCGCAATAAGTGACAAAAAGAAAGCATTTAGAGAATTAAAGCAAGTAGGTAGTGATGAGGCATTAAATAAAGAAAATTAAATATATTCTGTTAAAAACAAATCAAGGCTGCAAAGATTGAGGCAGAGAGAATCATTGCCAGAGAAAGTAAAAATAACCCCAAAATATTCTTTAACTACATAAATAGTAAAAAACTAAAAAATGATAGTGTTGGCCCCCTAAAAATAGTCTGTATGAAATGGTGGATGAGGATGAGGAAAAGCCTGTATGCTAAATGATTTTATTTACACAAGAAAATTGCATGACAGAAAACATGATTATTGATAACAAAAATTCTCCATTAAATGTCAGTTGCTTAACCCAGCAGTAAGTACGGCGGCGTCTAAAAATCACTAAAGTTGATAAATCCCCGGGTCCGGATGGGATACACCCGCAAGTACTGCAGGAATTAAGTAACGTCATAAATAGACCATTATTTTTAATCTTTAAAGATTCCATAATAACAGGGTCTGTACCACAGGACTGGCGTATAGCAAATGTGGTGCCAATATTCAAAAAGGGGACAAAAACTGAACTTGGAAATTATAGGCCAGTAAGCTTAACCTCTACTGTGGGTAAAACCCTGGAGGGTTTCCTAAGAGATGCTATAATAGAGTATCTGAAGAAGAATAACCTCATGACCCAATATCAACATGGGTTTACGAGGGACCGTTCCTGTCAAACTAATCTGATCAGCTTTTATGAGGAGGCAAGTTCTGGACTGGACCAAGGAAATGCAGTGGATGTTGTGTATATGGACTTTTCAAAAGCTTTTGATACGGTTCCACACAAAAGGTTGATACATAAAATGAGAACAATGGGGATAGGGGAAAATATATGTATGTGGGTTAAGAACTGGCTCAGTGATAGGAAACAAACGGTGGTTATTAATGGAAAACACTCAGACTGGGTCTCAGTTAACAGTGGGGTACCACAGGGGTCAGTATTGGGCCTGCTTCTTTTTAACATATTTATTAATGACCTTGTAGGGGGCATACAGAGTAATATTTCAATATTTGCAGATGACACTAAACTCTGCAGGGTAATCAATACAGAGGAGGACAATTTTATATTACAGGAGGATCTATGTAAACTAGAAGCTTGGGCTGATAAATGGCAAATGAGCTTTAATGGGGATAAATGTAAGGTAATGCACTTGGGTAGCGGAAATAAAATGTATAATTATATGCTTAATTGTAAAACACTGGGCAAAACTGTAAGTGAAAAAGACTTGGGTGTATTGGTGGACGACAAGCTCACGTTTAGTGGCCAGTGTCAGGCAGCTGCTGCAAAGGCAAATAAAATAATGGGATGCATTAAAAGAGGCATAGATGCTCATGAGGAGAACATAATTTTACCTCTATACAAGTCATTAGTGCGACCACACTTAGAATACTGTGTTCAGTTCTGGTCTCCGGTGTATAAGAAAGACATAGCTGAACTAGAGCGGGTGCAGAGAAGAGCGACCAAGGTTATTAGAGGACTGGGGGGTCTTCAATACCAAGACAGGTTATTACACGGGGTCACTTACTGTGGAAAAACGAAGGCTGAGGGGTGATCTTATTACTATGTACAAGTATATGAGGGGACAGTACAGAGACCTTTATACTGATCATTTTACTCTGAGGCCAGAGACGGGGACAAGGGGGCATCTTCTACGTCTGGAGGAAAGAAGGTTTAATCATAATCACAGACGCGGATTCTTTACTGTAAGAGCAGTGAGACTATGGAGCTCTCTGCCACATGATGTTGTAATGAGGGATTCACTACTAACATTTAAGAAGGGCCTGGATGCCTTTCCTGAAAAGTATAATATTACAGGTTATATATATTAGATTCTTTGATAGGGCGTTGATCCAGGGAACTAGTCTGATTATCGTATGGAGTGGGGAAGGAATTTTTTTCCCCAATGTGGAGCTTAGTGTTTGCCACATGTTTTTTTTTGCCTTCCTCTGGATCAACATGTTAGGCTATGGGTTGAACTAGATAGACTTAGTCTTCCTTCAACCTTAAAAAACTATGTTACTATGTTACTATGTATTGCAGCCTGTGGGTGGGTGGGTGGCTGGCTTCATACGTGCGCTTGCATTCCAAGGAATGGGGTAGGGACAACTGAACGCTGCACTGGGACAAGGACGTGGACGGTGATTGTTGCAAGTCTGCAACGACAGGTGCATGGCGCGAGGCATCTTCGCATGCGCCAAGGATCACTTATGATGGGTACACTTTTAGGCAGTGACCTGGGAGTCAGAGATGCTTCCAGAGGTCTTCCCCATGCTGTTCCCATGTCTTTTCAGCACTGTATGCATGTGTCTGATGATGTGTCACACTTCATGGCCAGATAAGGTTGTAAAATGTTAAAATGACATTTCCCAGTGAATGCATTTGTCTTTGTTGAAAGCAATGCAAAAGTGCAAAAACGCATCAAAAACGCTACGTGTGACCATAGCCCAAGGTGTGGAGGAGTATTTTTGGTTTCGGTTATTTATTTTGCCTTATATACAAATCATTACCCTGGAAAGGATGTTCCTTAATATATTTCCCAGGAAAATCCATTTTTTTTTTTTTTTTGTATGTTTTATTGTGAATCCGTAAAAGTGGCGTAATACTCTGACAATGTTGTTGACAGCAGTGACCTGGGAGTTAGAAATGCTTCCAGGGGTCTTCCCCATGCTGTTCCCATGTCATTTGAGCACTGTTCCCATCGATTTGGACAATTTTTAGGCCATCTGCAGACCGCCGGGGGAGCCGCCTGAAAAATGCTCTAGTTTCCCATAGACTTACATTGGGCTCGTTGCTCGGGTCGAGCACCCGAGTATTCCAATTTGCTAGACCCGAAGAACGAGTACCCGAGCATTTTAGTGCTCGCTCATCACTAGTGTTGACCGTTTCCGGCATACATGCCTTTAGTATATCATCGAGACTCATGACTAAGGGCTTGTGTACCTAAAACACATCAACTTCCCCTGCCCGTGCTGGTCTAGTTTGTTGATTTATCAAAAGACCAAAAGCAGAAGTTCTTTACCCCTTCCTTTTTGGAAGTCATCTCAGCATCCTGGCTTCTCCACGCATCTGTGCCTCATCTTGCCCAGCTGGTTATCTATTCTGAATGTTTTTGCTCTTAGACCACTTGCTCAAAGGAGTTTTCTGACAAACAAAGTTGATTTTAATCACTAGATCTTGGAATAACATTAAGTTCCACAATTGGATGTATTTATATAAAAATGTTCCTATGCTGAGATAATCTTATAAATGATCCCCTGCTATATACAATGTAATGGCTGTGTCTCACCATGCAGGAACATGGTCTGACCATTACATAGAAAATCCAGCTCACCGCAGTATGTTTGGTACCGCAGTCCGGAGCAAGGAGACGTCTCTGCCAGAACGTATAATATGGAAGAATAAGAGGAAAATCAAGCTTCACGGATGCAGTCTTCTTTATTCTGTAGAAAAATTCTAATTATATTAAAACCATTGCTTTAATAGTAGAGATATCCTTCATATATTGTTCCATATGGTCTGATCATACGACAGCTCCTGGGCATGGGAGGAAGCAAAAGAGTATACAGACAGGACAGCAGGGGAGGAAGCAAAAGAGTATACAGACACTACAGCAGGGGAGGACGCAAAAGAGTATATAGACATTACAGCAGGGGAGGAAGCAAAAGAGTATACAGACAGGACAGCAGGGGAGGAAGCAAAAGAGTATACAGACAGGACAGCATGGGATTGAAGCTGCTGGTGTTTGTGAGTTAAAACTCATTTACTGTATAAACAGGCAGGGAAATGTTTTATCTCACTAAAAGCAGCAGCTGTGATCCCCCTGTGATTACCACTTTTATAATTTGCTTTATTACACAAATACCTAACCCTTCTCCCAATCTAGCTAATCCCTAAATGTGTTTTTTTTTTACTGTACTTAATGTGATGTTTCATTTGAGAGCAGGGATGAGTGAACCCAAACTAAAGTTCGGGGTTCGTACTGGACACTTAGTGTCAGGTGCTGAACTCCGAACACAGCACTTTTTCTGGAAGTCCGTTATACTGTTCGGGTTCAGTGCAGAATAAAGTTTGTCGAAAGGCTGCAGCGCAGACAATCAACAAGATTTTAGGCTGTGGGCACTTCCGGAGCCATCATAGAGATGCCAAGTATTGGCATGGCTATGACTGGTCGGTGCACCACGTGACCCGGTCTGTATAAATGCCGGAACACAGGTGTTGCCACCATTCTATTCTGAATAGACTTGCATTAGATGCAGTAAATCTACAGTTAAAAAAAAGAACATGCGGGTGTCTGACAGACATTACTAACCCCTGGGCTTGATGCCAGCTGACACTACAAAGCTGACATAAACCCCATAAACTATTACCCCAATTGAAACCGCACCAGGGTAATTGGTAAGAGCTGGACAAAGTGGCAGAATTGGCGTATCCAATGGATGCACCAATTATGGGGCGGCTGCAGACTTGTATTTTTAGGCTGGGAAGAGGAAAATATCCATGGACCATCCCAGCCTGATAATATAAACCTGCAGCTGTCAGCTTTACCTGGGCTGGTTATCAAAAATAGGGGAGACCCCATGTCATTTTTTAAAATTATTTATTTTTTAGGTTAATGCCAGTACGCAAGACACTAATTAATCTCATGAATAACTATCTATCCTATATCTATCTGATTCAAGATTCTTTTTTTTATTCTATGTTATTTTAAGTCATTTTCATATTTACATTTGTTTGCAGGAGGATTGCCCTGCTGTTACTCCCATTTTGCTTCCTTTTTCAGTCACCTAGCCCTAACTATGACCATATTACAGACATTTTACAGCACCCAAGCTCGGGTCCCCATTGGCTTCTATGGGGTTCAGGTTTAGGGTCAAATTCAGGTCAAGTTCTGGTACCCAAACCAAACTTTGGACTACAGTTTGACCGAACCTAGACATCCACGAGTCCGCTCATCCCTATTTCAGAGGAGTCTCAAACATGATGTCACAGAAGACTGGGGCTGCACTCACTCCCCTCAACGTTCATCACCCTTACTGAAACATGCCATCACAAGGGGCAGTACTGCAGTTACTCACTAGTTTCTTGCATCGCTGCCCCCTCTGAATGCATCCTGAATTCTTTGTGATGGATTCTGTGGGAGATGTGAGTGCAGCACCGGCTCTCTGATTCTGTCTCTTCCACCAGCATAGCACTCAGTCACATCTCTCACAGTGTCCATCACCCAGGATCCAGGACGTCTTCAGTGGGGGGCAGCAATGCAAGAAACTAATGATTAACTGCAGCGCTGCATCCTGATCAAGTTCTGTTCCAGGCTGTGCGATGGACACTGTGAGTATTGAGTGCAGCCCCAGCCTCCTGTAACATCACGTTTGAGACGCTTCTCAAATAAAACATCACAGGGAGCACAGTAAAAAAAAAATTAGAGATTGGCAAGATAGAGAGAAGAGTAGGCTAGTGTGTAATAAAGCTAATTACAAAATTGGTTAGGGTATAAAGATAGACATTTAGAAAATACATTTTAAGTGCCGGATCAACCCTTTAACACATGCAATTGCGGAACTTATTTTTATTTTAAGTTCTATTGATTAAAATGTACTTGAAGGTGTTCGCATAAAAAACACTCATATAACCATAAAAGGTTTGAAGCTCTTTGTCTATTTGAAGGCAATTATTTTTAATTATTTTTATTTTTACCTTTCTCTTTCACTCTGACATTTCATTAAATTAAGCAAAAATACAATTCAAGAGAAAAAATATATAAAAAAAGGTGATACATGTACATTAATAGCAGAATAATGTATTTCCAATTACTTCAATTTTAGGCTGCTGTTATGGAGGGTCTACAGCCATAAAAAAGACATGTTAATTTCTTTATATTAAGTATATAAAATACTAAATACAATCTAAAACCTCCATCTGTTTCTAATGCGTAGAGTATACTTATTCATGATATTCTTTGTACACAGTTTTCTGTCTACAGGATGCTTATATATAACACATTACTCTGCCATCAATTATTCATTAGAAGACCTTCTAAATTGTCTGAGTCTATCATTAATCATTAATGCTTTATATGGTTAACATATTGGATTCCTGGTCTTGGCTTTTTAAGTTTCTTTTTTTGCATCGCTCTCTTGGTCTGTCCTTACGTATTGGCTTGGTATCGCAGATATTGTGCTGCTTCCGGCTGCTCCTATCTGTTTTCTAGTTGCAGTTAATGTTTGTGCAAGTATTTTAAATCCTTCAGAACAAAGCCCATTGTTATCTTAAAGGCAATGTCATTTTAGTTTCATTAAATAGGTTTAACCCCTTGAGGATGCAGCCATTTTTCATTTTTGTCTTCTTCTTGCTTCCCAATAGCCATAACTGTTTTTTTTATTCTTCTGTGGACTTTTTTTTTTGCAGGATAAGTTGTATTTTCAATGGCATGATAAAATTTACTGCATAATGCATTGGAAAGCAGAAGAAAGCAGAAGCAAAAAATATAATTTTCCAAAAGAACTGAATGGGATGTACAATGGGGAAAAAAAGTATTTCGTCAGCCACCAATTGTGCAAGTTCTCCCACTTTAAAAGATGAGAGAGGCCGGTAATTGACATCATAGGTAGACCTCAACTATGAGCGACAAAATGAGAAAACAAATCCTGAAAATCACATTGTCTGATTTGGAAAGAAATTTTTTTCAAATTTTGGTGGAAAATAAATATTTAGTCAATTACAAAAGTTCATCTCAATACTTGCTATTTATTCTGAGAGCAGCATGGCAAGAGAGCCTGATTCCAGCGGTGTCACTTACTAGGCTGTGTGTTCTAGTTTCAATACAATCATTATTTTATTGGCAGGAGATTATCATTGCTTGACAAGGTCTCACGTGCATGACAGTCAGGCTAATCTGTGTAACCCCGCCCCCCCCATCACTGATTGGAAGTTTGCTGACAGTGTACAGAGGAAGCTACCAATCAGTGATGTGGGCGGGGTTATGCACAGTCCAACATTCTGAAAACTGCTACATCTCCAACAGAGAAAACAATGATTTTATCAAAACTGCACAAAGCAGCCCAGTAAGTGATACATTGCTGGAATCAGACCCTATATTATGCTGCTCCAAGATTACAAAGCAAAAACCTGCTGACAGAGTACCTTTAAAAATGATCTGTTCATTTTGTTTTACAAGTGACTAGGGTTATGGTGACCCCAAATTTGTAAAGTTCTCATGTTATTTTTTTTTCTTTTTAATAAAAAACCTAAAACAAATTGATTTGTGTTATAATGGTCATATTCTGAAACCCAGAATCTTTTTTCCACTGATGGAGCTGTGTGAAAGCTTACTTTTCAGCTGTGCAATCTGCACTTTTTTTATTGGTAGCATTTTTGGGTTCATTTGACTTTTTGATTGCTTTTTATTTAATCTCGGGGGGGGGGGGGGGAGATAAAGTGACTGAAAACCAGTTAATCCATGTTTTTTGTTTTCTTTCTTTTGCCGCATTAAATATACTAGATAAAAAATTGTACTTTGAAAAGTTTTCAAACTCGGGTTATTTACACTTCATATTAGCTATCCCATTTTCTTATTGGTATGTACAATATATTGCAATACTTCTGTGATCTGGAGTCGCCCTTATTAGTCCCCCTAATCACTTGTTCACTTGTACAAAACAATTTTTAGTGTTGTTTTATTGCTAATATGACTGACACCGGGGCAACAGCCAACAGCCACGATCGTGGGGTGGAGAACGGAGAGTAATTGGACGACAGGAGGGTCCTTTTCCTCTGTCAAACAACTTATCTATTGCAGTCATTATTGGCCATGATTGGAACTAGCTCCAATCACAGCAATTATATTTGGGTGCTGGCTGAATAACACAGACGACACCCAAGGTGTATGGAGCTTGGTCAGTTCATGTGACCTTTCCTTACATCTCTTGCACACATCCACCATACAGGTAGTAAGTATGTAGAGAATATATATTTTTGACTTAAAAAAAATGAAGTTTTTATTTTGAAATATTTCCCATAGTGGTGTAGGCCATATTGGATCCTCACACTTTCTTCCAAAATTGTTTATATATACAGTGCAAGGGGATGCATGTCCTTTATAGTAGCTAAAATGAAGTCTATTGACCAGGGAATCTGGAAGATGTACATAGAACCTTACCTGTGTGTACAGTGCATAGTGGCGCTATCCACCCTTATCTAGGCCTCAAATAGTACAATAGATCTGTCATTGAAAGGAATCTGCCAGTAAGATCAGCCATCTCAAACCTCATATATGGGCATGCAGGTCTTTCAAAACTAAATCCATCAACACCTTTATATCTTCTATCTGTTACTGCATTCCCAAGAAATCAGTGTTTAAAATAATCTAAAAATTAAGTGTTAAGTTCTTGATTGATCACTCATTGTTTGACTTCCTTAACATCACATAGACAGTGAGCTATCAATCAAGCTAAAAAGGCTGGAGCTGAGTGATGAAACAACTTTCTAAGGCAGAGGCTCTGGAAGTGTTCTGTTACACCTCATTTGCATATGATTTAAAATGGTAATTACTTGGGAATGCTGCAACAGGTAGAAAAAATAAAGGTGTTGATGAATTTAGAGCACCGCTTCCAGAGCACATTCCCCGCTTTCTTCCCAACTTCTACACTACGCAGCTGAATAGAGACATGCACCCGCTATTAATATATAGTTATTATGCAACCCACCATTGCAAATATAAATTGTAATCCACCACTGCGCCCCCACTATCTATAAATAGCAACTTTCTCCACTCAGTAAATATATAAATTAATTAGCACCTGTACTCTTTCCCTCAATTCAATACCAGTTCCACTCCTGCATCCTCAACGCCCCCCACTCTGTACCTACCGCTCCCCCGATTCATTGTATTTACATGCCTCCCTCCGCCCCAATTCATTATGTCATGTCCTCTCTCTCTCCCACCCCCACCCTCTATTCATTATCAACTGCTCTCCACCACCCTCAATTCATCAACATTTGCTCTCTCCCACCCTCAATTTATCATTATTAGCTCTCCCCCACCCTCAATACAGCATCATTTCCTATCCACCACCCTCAATTTATTATTATTTACCACCCTCACCCTCAATTCATCATTATTTGCTGTCCCCCACCCTCCACCCTCAATTCATCATCATTTGCTATCCCTCACCCTCAATTCATCATCATTTGCTCTCCCTCCCCATCAATTCATCATCATCATTTACTGTCCCCCACCCCAATTCATAATTTGCTGTCGCCCACTGTCAATACATCATTTGCTGTCCCCCACCTTCAATACATCATTTGCTGTCCCCTGTCTCCCACCTTCAGTACATAATTTTCTTTCCCCGTCCCCCACCCTCAATTCATCATTTACTGTCCCTCACCCCCAACTTCAATTAATCATTTGCTGTTGCCCACCTTCAATACATCATTTGCTGTCCATACCCTCAATTCATTATTTGCGTTCCCCCGTCTCCCACCCTCAATTCATCATTTACTGTCCCTCACCCCCAACTTCAATTAATCATTTGCTGTTGCCCACCTTCAATACATCATTTGCTGTCCATACCCTCAATTCATTATTTGCGTTCCCCCGTCTTCCACCCTCAATTCATCATTTGCTGTACTCTGTCCCCCACCCCCAATTCATCATTATTTGCTCCCCCCACTACAATACATCATCATTTGCTGTCCCCTGTCCCCCACCCTCAATTCATCATCATTCCCTACCCCCACACCCATTTAATTCATTTTATTAAAAAAAAAAAAGTTTTTCATACTTACCTCTCATACAATCCCCTCCAGCTCCACTTCTGGACTGGTATCCTCGCGCACGTACAGTACAGACCAAAAGTTTGGACACACCTTCTCATTTAAAGATTTTTCTGTATTTTCTTGACTATAAAAATTGTACATTCACACTGAAGGCATCAAAACTATGAATTATTACATGTGGAATTACAGTATATACTTAACAAAAAAGTGTGAAACAACTGAAAATATGTCTTATATTCTAGGTTCTTCAAAGTAATCACCTTTTGCTTTGATGACTGCTTTGCACACTCTTGGCATTCGCTTGATGAACTTCAAGAGCTAGTCACCGGAAATGCTCTTCCAACAATCTTGAAGGAGTTCCCAGAGATGCTTAGCACTTGTTGGCCCTTTTGCCTTCACTCTCCGGTCCAGCTCACCCAAAACCATCTCGATTGGGTTCAGGTCTAGTGACTGTGGAGGCCAGGTCATCTGGCGTAGCCCCCCATCACTCTCCTTCTTGGTCAAATAGCCCTTACACAGCCTGGAGGTGTGTTTGGAGTCATTGTCCTGTTGAAAAATAAATGATGGTCCAACTAAACGCAAACTGGATGGAATAGCATGCCGCTGCAAGATGCTGTGGTAGCCATGCTGGTTCAGTATGCCTTCAATTTTGAACAAATCCCCAACAGTGTCACCAGCAAAGCACCCCCACACCATCACACCTCCTCCTCCATGTTCACGGTGGGAACCAGGCATGTAGAGTCCATCCGTTCACCTTTTCTGCGTCGCACAAAGACACGGTGGTTGGAACCAAAGATCTCAAATTTGGACTCATCAGACCAAAGCACAGATTTCCACTGGTCTAATGTCCATTCCTTCTGTTCTTTAGCCCAAACAAGTCTCTTCTGCTTGTTGCCTGTCCTTAGCAGTGGTTTCCTAGCTGCTATTTTACCATGAAGGCCTGCTGCACAAAGTCTCCTCTTAACAGTTGTTGATGCTAGAACTCTGTGTGGCATTGACCTGGTCTCTAATCTGAGCTGCTGTTAACCTGCGATTTCTGAGGCTGGTGACTCGGATAAACTTATCCTCAGAAGCAGAGGTGACTCTTGGTCTTCCTTTCCTGGGGCGGTCCTCATGTGAGCCAGTTTCTTTGTAGCGCTTGATGGTTTTTGCAGCTGCACTTGGGGACACTTGCAAAGTTTTCCCAATTTTTTGCACTGACTGACCTTCATTTCTTAAAGTAATGATGGCCACTCATTTTTCTTTACTTAGCTGCTTTTTTCTTGCCATAATACAAATTCTAACAGTCTATTCAGTAGGACTATCAGCTGTTTATCCACCAGACTTCTGCACAACACAACTGATGGACCCAACCCCATTTATAAGGCAAGAAATCCCATTTATTAAACCTGACAGGGCACACCTGTGAAGTGAAGACCATTTCCGGTGACTACCTCTTGAAGCTCATCAAGAGAATGCCAAGAGTGTGCAAAGCAGTCATCAAAGCAAAAGGTGGCTACTTTGAAGAACCTAGAATATAAGACATATTTTCAGTTGTTTCACACTTTTTTGTTAAGTATATAATTCCACATGTGTTAATTCATAGTTTTGATGCCTTCAGTGTGAATGTACAATTTCCAAAGTCATGAAAATACAGAAAAATCTTTAAATGAGAAGGTGTGTCCAAACTTTTGGTCTGTACTGTACATGCAGTCGCCTATGCAATATCGTCATCGAGGTGGCACCATCACCAGCGAGTCACAGAACACTTTTTTTTTCAAATTATTTTTGAGCCATTTCTTTCAGTTTTTCTGTAGATTATATGATAAAGTGAATGGAGCCATCCAAACCTACAGATTGTCCCGCATGTAATATAAGGCATCATACGTTTATGCATTTACATGGAGCAATCAAAAAGTTATGGTTGTTAGAAGATGAGGAAAACAAACAAAAGTAAAAAAACAAAAAACAAAAATTGACTTTTAGTGGGAAGGTGCTGACTGCTGAGTGAAGAAACAAGTAGGACAAATACAGCAACCGGTGTTTGGTGTTTTAAAGATAGCACAGTCTCTTTTTTCCCCTGTCATTACTGTTCTCTATAAGGGTTATGATTAGTGTTGAGCGATACCTTCCGATATCGGGAAATATCGTATCGGATTGGATCGGGCCGATACCCAAAAAGTATCGGATATCGCCAATTCCGATACCGGAAACCAATGCAAGTCAATGGGACACAAATATCGGAATGAAAATAAACCCTTTCTTTCCTTGTAGGTTAATTCTACATGAAGGAAAACAACTAAGAATAATGTAGAATGTATTGGGGGAGGTGGTTGCCCAAATCGATGGGAACAGTGCTCACAGTGAAACATGAAAAGCTGGCAATTCATCAGCGGCATTCACCGGTACCCGACAATTTATAACAGAAAGAATAGAGCTTCACACATAGATTAGATAGATAGAAACATGTCAGTCACATATATACGAAGTACAGTGACAGTGTTGCTTACTGTACTTGTCATTTAGTGTAAAGGATTTATTAAAAAAAATATTAGTGTTTTCATGCACCGTCTCTTTAAGAAAGCCGGCCGGCAATTCAGCATTAGAGATGAGCGTTGTTCTAATCGAACTGTTCGCCAATCTCAAATTCGAGCTGTTTTGGGCGGTGTTCGAGCCGGTCGGCGAACACGAACAATTTGAGAAAAATTCGGCTGTTCGAGGTTCTGTTCGATAACTGTTCGTGCACCAAAATCATAACTGGATTTTTTCTCAGTAATGATGAAAATTAATGTTAATACGCAGTTTGAGTGTACAGCGGGGTGGGGGGAGGGGCAGGGGATGGATCTCTGCAGGAACAATGAAGATCTCCATTTTTTTTTCTCTTTCCCGCATTTGCAGTGGGGAGGTGCAATCTGTCAGCCTATCAGCAGCGCACACACGGAGCGAAGTGCTTTTTTTCACACAAGCAAGGGCATGTGTCATTGGCAGTGTATGTCACATGTCCTTGCCCTATAAGACCAAGCCATTTTCCCCGTCGCCACCATTTTCTCACTGCTGCAGCTGCGTGTTAGACGGCACCGCTGTTGCTGTGTGCGCTATACCTTGTTAATTTCAAGCCAATTTTCGCACAAATATACAGATAGCTTGGGAGTATGGAATAGTTGTGATTGCAGTCCTTTTAAGGACTAGGTTACAGCATTTCCTACGACTTTTATCAGGCAGGTCTGTGCTCTTAAATAGATAGATTGTGGGAGTAAAGACTAATTGTAATTGGAGTCCTTTTCAGGACTAGGTTACATCAGTTCCTATCAGTTTTTGCCAGGCAGGTCTGTGCCAGTGCTGTGCAAGTTTTTTTCACAGCATTTGGCTGAATCTAGCAAAGCTAATCCTTTTTGGCCTATTGCAGAGTGTGTTAGTCAGTGGAGTAGCCTATCTGTGTTGCAAGATATACCACCTGTGTATAGAATACCAATTTTTTTACTGCACCTAGTGAAGTAAAATCTTTTGGGCATAGCATCATTCTATTAGTCCATCTATACTGACCTCCATCAGGTTGCAAACTGAATATAATTTTTTTCTGCATCTAGCTCTGAAAAAATATTTGGGCTTCTAGCGGTGTGTGGGACTTGGTCTATTAGTCCATCTATACTGACCTCCATCAGGTTGCAAATTAAAAATAATTTTTTTCTTCATTTATCTCTGAAAAAATATTTGGGCTTCTAGCAGCGTGTGGGACTTGTTCTATTAGTCCATCTATACTGACCTCCATCAGGTTGCAAATTAAAAATAATTTTTTTCTTCATTTATCTCTGAAAAAATATTTGGGCTTCTAGCAGCGTGTGGGACTTGTTCTATTAGTCCATCTATACTGACCTCCATCAGGTTGCAAATTAAAAATAATTTTTTTCTGCATCTAGCTCTGAAAAAATATTTGGGCTTCTAGCAGTGTGTGGGACTTGGTCTATTATTCCATCTATACTGACCTCCATCAGGTTGCAAATTAAAAATAATTTTTTTCTGCATCTAGCTCTGAAAAAATATTTGGGCTTCTAGCAGTGTGTGGGACTTGGTCTATTAGTCCATCTATACTGACCTCCATCAGGTTGCAAATTAAAAATAATTTTTTTCTGCATGTAGCTCTGAAAAAATATTTGGGCTTCTAGCAGTTTGTGGGACTTGGTCTATTAGTCCATCTATACTGACCTCCATCAGGTTGCAAATTAAAAATAATTTTTTTCTGCATCTAGCTCTGAAAAAATATTTGGGCTTCTAGCAGTGTGTGGGACTTGGTCTATTAGTCCATCTATACTGACCTCCATCAGGTTGCAAATTGAATAAAAAAATTTTCTGCATCTAGCTCTGAAAAAATATTTGGGCTTCTAGCGGTGTGTGGGACTTGGTCTATTAGTCCATCTATACTGACCTCCATCAGGTTGCAAATTAAAAATAATTTTTTTCTTCATTTATCTCTGAAAAAATATTTGGGCTTCTAGCAGCGTGTGGGACTTGTTCTATTAGTCCATCTATACTGACCTCCATCAGGTTGCAAATTAAAAATAATTTTTTCTGCATGTAGCTCTGAAAAAATATTTGGGCTTCTAGCGGTGTGTGGGACTTGGTCTATTAGTCCATCTATACTGACCTCCATCAGGTTGCAAATTAAAAATATTTTTTTTCTTCATTTATCTCTGAAAAAATATTTGGGCTTCTAGCAGCGTGTGGGACTTGTTCTATTAGTCCATCTATACTGACCTCCATCAGGTTGCAAATTAAAAATAATTTTTTTCTTCATTTATCTCTGAAAAAATATTTGGGCTTCTAGCAGCGTGTGGGACTTGTTCTATTAGTCCATCTATACTGACCTCCATCAGGTTGCAAATTAAAAATAATTTTTTTCTGCATCTAGCTCTGAAAAAATATTTGGGCTTCTAGCAGTGTGTGGGACTTGGTCTATTAGTCCATCTATACTGACCTCCATCAGGTTGCAAATTAAAAATAATTTTTTTCTGCATCAAGCTCTGAAAAAATATTTGGGCTTCCAGCAGTGTGTGGGACTTGGTCTATTAGTCCATCTATACTGACCTCCATCAGGTTGCAAATTAAAAATAATTTTTTTCTTCATTTATCTCTGAAAAAATATTTGGGCTTCTAGCAGCGTGTGGGACTTGTTCTATTAGTCCATCTATACTGACCTCCATCAGGTTGCAAATTAAAAATAATTTTTTTCTGCATGTAGCTCTGAAAAAATATTTGGGCTTCTAGCAGTGTGTGGGACTTGGTCTATTAGTCCATCTATACTGACCTCCATCAGGTTGCAAATTAAAAATAATTTTTTTCTGCATCTAGCTCTGAAAAAATATTTGGGCTTCTAGCAGTGTGTGGGACTTGGTCTATTAGTCCATCTATACTGACCTCCATCAGGTTGCAAATTGAATAAAAAAATTTTCTGCATCTAGCTCTGAAAAAATATTTGGGCTTCTAGCAGTGTGTGGGACTTGGTCTATTAGTCCATCTATACTGACCTCCATCAGGTTGCAAATTAAAAATAATTTTTTTCTTCATTTATCTCTGAAAAAATATTTGGGCTTCTAGCAGCGTGTGGGACTTGTTCTATTAGTCCATCTATACTGACCTCCATCAGGTTGCAAATTAAAAATAATTTTTTCTGCATGTAGCTCTGAAAAAATATTTGGGCTTCTAGCAGTGTGTGGGACTTGGTCTATTAGTCCATGTATACTGACCTCCATCAGGTTGCAAATTAAAAATAATTTTTTTCTTCATTTATCTCTGAAAAAATATTTGGGCTTCTAGCAGCGTGTGGGACTTGTTCTATTAGTCCATCTATACTGACCTCCATCAGGTTGCAAATTAAAAATAATTTTTTTCTGCATGTAGCTCTGAAAAATATTTGGGCTTCTAGCAGTGTGTGGGACTTGGTCTATTAGTCCATCTATACTGACCTCCATCAGGTTGCAAATTAAAAATAATTTTTTTCTGCATCTAGCTCTGAAAAAATATTTGGGCTTCTAGCAGTGTGTGGGACTTGGTCTATTAGTCCATCTATACTGACCTCCATCAGGTTGCAAATTGAATAAAAAAAATTTCTGCATCTAGCTCTGAAAAAATATTTGGGCTTCTAGCAGTGTGTGGGACTTGTTCTATTAGTCCATCTATACTGACCTCCATCAGGTTGCAAATTAAAAATAATTTTTTTCTGCATCTAGCCCAGCCAATAGTTTTGGCCTAATACCACAGTTTGGCCACTCAGCTCTGCTCGGTTACCATCCATTGTTTTTTTGTGCAAACAACTCCAGAGTTGTGAATTAGTTAACCACCAAAATGAGTGGAAAAAGGCCTGCTGCTGGTGGAAAGGGGAATAGGCGTGTTGGGAAGGGGAAAAAAGGTTGTGTCCGTGGGGTAGGTGCAGAAGAAAGACCATCTTCCAGCCAAACTAAAATGTCTACTTCTTTTAGCGGACAATGTGATAAGATCCCTTTCTTACGGCCACGCCAATCGCTACAAATTCCAGATGAGGCACAAAAACAGCAGGTGCTTCAACGGATATCAAGTGCTCCTTTAAGTGGGCTCTCCTCCACATCAACTTCAACATCACAAATACTCCAGTCCTCAAAGGTGTCACCCAAATCGCACTTGCTTCCTCACAGCTCCCAAATCTCCAGCTGCCCGTCTGAGTATGAGGTAGAACAGATGGTTGAGTCTGCAGAGCTGTTTACTCATACTATAGCCTGGGAATCAGAGGTCGACTCCAGCGCTTCTGTGAATCCAGACGAGGAAATGATCTGCACTGATGCCCAGAATCTTTATGAGTCGGATCCAGGACCAGACGCAGAAGGTTCTGACCATAATGTAGACCCTCATTCCCAAACTGTAACTCCTGTTGGTGGAGACAATGAGGAAGACGATGATAAGACTCAAATACCTGATTGGAGCGACAACTTTAGTTTTTTGTCAGGGCAGGAACAGGTTGGCTCTGAGGACGACGGGTGTGATAACGCACAGGGTGATGATGATGAGGTCGGAGATCCCACTTACTGTCAACCCACAGTCAGCCAAGAGATGAGGTCAGCAGAGGAGGTGGAGGAAGATGCTAGTGACGACGAGGTCAGGTTGCGCCTTCCTGGACAGAGACGTAGTACTGGAAGCACGTCAACAACTGCATCCTCAAACACAACTCTGCCTCTCACCACAAGTCGTGGTGGCTCTTCAGGTCGCATGGGTGCTAAGCCTTGCATAGCCTGGGCATTTTTTCAGATCGATAAAGATGACCCAACTCGTGTTATCTGTAACATTTGTCAGCAAAAGCTAAGTAGAGGCCAAAAAATACATAGTTTGAGTACTTCATGCATGAACCGGCACATGGACATGAAGCATAAGTTGCAGTGGGAAGCTCAGTGTGCTACAATGCAGCCTAGCCGGCCGGGCCAATCACCGTCTGCCATATCTTGTGCATCCGCGGCCTCTTCATCCTCTGTGACTGGGGGGACAGCAGTCACACCTGTTTTGGGGCGCAGACCTGCCACCTCTTTACCCGCAACAGCCAGCGTGATTGGCAGGTCATCATTTTCTTTGGAGGTGGTAACACCAGCTGGTCTTGAGCGCTGTCTGACATCGATAGCACCACCTTTGGATCAAGGCAACCTAACATGTCCGCCTGCATCTTCCTCACAGACCGGCAGTTTGCCGGGGACACCCTTATCAACCCCGTCTAAGCACAATAGCCAGCCCTCGGTCCCTCAGATGTGGACAAGTAAAAGACCATTTCCTCCTAGCCATGAGAAAGCTAAGAGGTTGAATTTCACCATCTGCAAGCTCTTGGCTACAGAAATGCTGCCTTTCCGCCTGGTGGACACAGAGGATTTTCGAGACCTTATGTCCGTCGCAGTGCCCCAGTACCAGATGCCCAGTCGGCACTACTTCTCAAAGAAAGGTGTGCCTGCGCTCCACCAGCATGTCGCACACAACATCACCGCTTCTTTGAGAAACTCTGTGTGTGACAGGGTGCATTTCACCACAGACACTTGGACGAGTAGGCATGGACAGGGGCGTTACATGTCGCTGACTGGGCACTGGGTAACTATGGTGACAGCAGGACAAGGGGCTGCTGTCCAAGTCTTGCCGTCCCCACGAGTTGTGCGTCAATCCTCTTTATGTCAAAGTTCCTCCACTGCTTCTGCCTCCTCAACCTCCTCTCGGTCTTCCACCTGCACCCAAAGCCTGTCTGGTCATGCCACAAGCTTTCTAACTGCGCAGAAGGGATCCTGCACACCTCCTTACTATGCTGGCAGTAGGGCTCAACGTCATCAGGCGGTTTTTACATTGAAATGTCTGGGAAATGTGAGTCACACAGCTGAGGAGTTGTGGTCAGCTCTGGAGAACCAATTTCATGAATGGTTGTCTCCACTGGACCTGAAACCAGGGAAGGCCGTGTGCGACAATGCTGCAAACCTGGGTGCGGCCCTTCGCCGGGGCAATGTCACACACGTGCCTTGTATGGCTCACGTGTTGAACCTGGTTGTCCAGCAATTTTTAGCCCACTATCCCAGACTAGATGGCCTTCTGCAGAGGGCACGGTCGCTGTGTGCTCACTTCCGCCGTTCGCATCCCGCAGCTCAGCGACTTACATCTCTACAGAAGTCGTTGGGCCTGCCACTTCACCGGCTAAAATGCGATGTGCCTACCCGGTGGAATTCAACTCTGCACATGTTGCAGCGACTGTGGCAGCACCGACAAGCCCTGGTGCAATACGTTCTGACGTATAGCCTGGGCCAACGAGATTCAGAGGTGGGGCAAATCACGCTGGAGGAGTGGTCTCAGATCAGGAACCTATGCACCCTTCTGCACAGTTTTGAAATGGCGACGAAGATGTTTAGTGCTGACGATGCCATTATCAGCATGACTATTCCGGTGATTTACATGCTGGAGCACATGTTAAACAGAATTCGGAGTCAGGTGGTGGCACAAGAGGAGGTGGAGGAAGTAGAGGAGGAGGAGTTGTATGCGGAAGGGCTAACATCTGCAAGGTCCAGACGGTCGGCAGCACCAAGGCGGCAGGCATGTGAGGGTGGGGGAGATGGTTTTACCAGGGCGCATGGTAGCAGCCAAACTAGTGAGGAAGGTGCAGGAGCCCAGGAAGAAGTGGAGGACGAACTGATGGAAGACTCATCAGATGAGGGAGACCTTGATCACATTTCTGTTGTGCGAGGTTGGGGGGAGAGGACAGAGGAAGGAAGCATGATTGTTACCTCGCCACCAACACAACAGGGACTTGGTGCTCCTGGATGCGCAACACACATGAGTGCCTTCTTGCTGCACTACCTGTAACATGACCCTCGAATTGTGAGAATTAGATATAATCCTGACTACTGGGTTGCCACACTGTTAGATCCCCGGTACAAAAGTAAATTTGCAGAAATTATTCCTGCCATAGAAAGGGATGCACGCATGCAGGAGTATCAGCAGAGACTGTT
This sequence comes from Phyllobates terribilis, assembly GCF_046119375.1. Classification (NCBI taxonomy): domain Eukaryota; kingdom Metazoa; phylum Chordata; class Amphibia; order Anura; family Dendrobatidae; genus Phyllobates; species Phyllobates terribilis. The sequence goes on along the minus strand of NW_027362767.1, from coordinate 209,561,914 downwards.
GCAGAATCTTACATGTGCTTTTCCACAAAATACCAGTGGTGCACGTAGTGAATCTCACAGTTCCAACTTGCCAACCGTGGGACCGTCAAGTGTTCAGCACTCAAACCGTAACAGAACCACAGTATCTGCTGGTAACATCAATTTTGCGGAATCATTTCAAAACTTTTTTAGCCCATCCTTTGCAAGGCCACAGGAGACAAGAAGTCTGACACATAGTCAACGCCTAGAGACGATGGTACAGGAGTATCTCCAAGTAAACATTGAAGCCACGACTGTGTCACTGGACCCTTGCTCTTTTTGGGCTTCCAATCTGGATAAATGGCCGGAGCTAGCCACTTACGCCTTGGAGATCTTGTCATGCCCCGCAGCCAGCGTTCTGTCTGAACGTGTGTTCAGCGCTGCTGGTGGTGTGCTGACAGATAAGCGCACGCGGCTCTCCACTGATAATGTAGACAGACTCACGTTCATAAAGATGAACAAATCATGGATCCGAAACGACTTTTCTACCCCTGTGTCATCCTGGGGAGAGTAAAAGCTTGATGATTGGTTAAAATCACCCTACCAACCGTTTTAAGCTTTCAAATTACTAATCATGTTTATCTGTATCTTGACTGGAAAATAATTTGGTCTTTGTAGCAGTGTGCAGCACTGATCCTATTAGGCCATCTATACTAAAGCTTCACCAGATTTAAAATTAAAAATAATTTTTAGCTGCATCTAGCCCGGAAAATAATTTTGGGGCTCCGAGATGCGCAAGACACATAAGTGCCTTCTTGCTGCACTACCTGCAGCATGACCCTCATATTGTCAGAATTCGAAGTAATCATGACTACTGGGTTGCCACACTCTTAGATCCCCCAAACTTTTCGATCAACCTTTTCATTTTAATAAAGACCAAAAAAATGGTCATTTTTGAAATTATAAGCATTAGCAGGTTGTTAGAAACTGAAATCAAACAGTTTTCAACTCAAAACTTTATTCTAGGTGATGTTACATTTTCACATAGGACCCCTTGTTCGAAAGGAGCTTCTGAACTCTCTCGTCCATTGAATTTGTCAGGTTTTGGATGGTTTCTGCTTCAGTTGTTTTGCATGAGGACAGAATACCCTCCCAGAGCTGTTGCTTAGATGTGAACTGCCTCCCGCCATCATAGACACTCCTTTTAATGATGCTCCAAAGGTTCTGAATGGGGTAGAGGTCAGGGGAGCATGGGGGTCACACCATAAGTTTGTCCCCTTTTATGCCCATATCAGCCAGAGATGCAGATGTTTTATGTGCAGCATGAGATGGTGCATTATCATGCAGAAAAATGATCTTGCTGTGAAATACACGGTTCTTCTTCTTGAACCATGGCAGGAAGTGCTGTTTGAGAAAATCCACATACATTATGGAGTTCATCTTTAGCGCCTTCAGGGATCCTAAAGGGGCCGACAATCTCTCTCCCCATGATTCCAGCCCAAAACATTACTCCACCTCCTCCTTGTTGGCGCTGTAGCCGTGTTTGCGTGGGGTGTCCATCAACCAGCCATCCTCCACTCCATTCATCTGGACCATCGAGCGCTGCACGGCACTCATCCGTGAACAAAACAGTTTTGAAATCAGTCTTCATGTAATGTTTGGCCCACTGGAGCCGTTTCTGCTTGTGTGAAGTGGATAGAGGAGGTCGACAGGATGGCATATGCACAGCTGCAAACCTCTGAAGGACCCTGCATCTTGTTGTTCGGGGGACGTTGGAGGCACAAGCAGCTTCAAAAACTTGTCTGCTGCTATGACAAGGCTTTTTTGCCGCTGCTGTTTCAACCTGACGTAATTGCCTGTAGGAAAGAGTCCTCAATTTGCCCTTATCAGCACGCACACGTGTGTACTGTGAATCAGCTACATACTTCTTGATTGCCAAGACACTTCATCCTGATCATCGCACAATGTTGATTGTAGTCATGCCTTGACCTAAACACTCCACAATTTGTTGCTTCTCAGCAGCCGACACATCCTTTTTCTTTCCCATTTTGGCAGAAAATGTAGGCTGCTTAATAATGTGAGAGAGCCTTCTTAAGTAGTCTTGCCTTTCATTGGACACACCTGCCAAACTAATTAGCACAGGTGTCTGCAATTGCTTACAGTGATATAAAGAGCCCTGACACACATCACCATCAATGAGTTTAACTGACAAACAAACAAATTCTTCCCTTATCACTCCTAAACACTTTTTGCATAATAATTTGGAACGCAGTGTACATGTGCTTTTCCACAAAACACCAGTGGTTCACGGAGTGAATCTTACAGTTCTAACTTGCCAACCGTGGTCTGTATGGAATTGTTCAATAAAGGGCCCACAATTAAGATAACATAGATGGGAGAGGTCTCTATGAATAGGAATTCCTAAGTATTTGATACCCTGTGAGGGCCAGGCAAAGGGAAAGTTGGACTGGATGGAATCCTATATGGATTTGGGGAGGGAGACATCGAGGGCCTCAGACTTCGCTGCATTGATTTTAAAATTTTACCATGTAACAAAGTGATCTATTTCAGCCATAACAGCAGGGATGGATATATGTGATTGAGTGATATATACTAGGACATCATCAGCAAATAGAGAGCACTTGTACTCGGTGCCTCCCACCTCAATCCACCTAATATTGGGATTATGGCGAATTGATGAGAGCAGGTGCTCCGTCACTAGGATGTATAAGAGAGGGGACAGAGGACATCCCTGCCTTGTCCCATTGGTGATTGTGAAAGGTGATGAAAATGTTCTGACGCACCCCCTGGGCCTTGGGACACCCGGAGCCGGACCCTTTTTGGTGGATGCTGGTGGTTGTAGTCTTCGTGGCGGCGATCCGGTTCCGTGGCTCAGGGCGGTCAAACCAGTGGCGGAACTATTTATGTGGTTTTGATGTTTAAATGTCCGACTACGCCACCCGTGGATTGCGGTCAGAGTGAACCGCCGCTACAGGGCAGACCGCTAAGGCTGGTGTTGTGGGTGCCTCAGAGCGTAGCATAACTCCCCACGGGAGGAGTATAGCCTCAGGGCAGTGTATGCGGAGGATGGGGGTGATGGTGCAGGGCAGCAGCAGTAACGACACGGAGTCAGTGATGCAGTTCAGGGCCTTTACTCACAGTTCTTATTATCCAGACCACGTCTGCAGGTAACGGCTGCCCACGTCGTACTGTGCTCACCAGGTGAGGGGCTCAGACAACTCCCAGATAACTTTGGAGCGCTTCACAGGACCCCCTTTGTGTGTCCTTTGTCTGGCCTTTCTTACCAACACTTCTGTCCGGCTGCCTCGGGCCTCCTCTTGGTAAACTTGGCGCCAGTTTCCCTGACCCTATGTGGTGCCTTCCTAGCGGGTGGAGCAAGGGGCTGCGCCACATAAAATGTCAGAGCCTCCGGTTTCTAGCTGAGGGTCGTTTCCTGCCTCCACTAGTTCGGGGACCGGTCTCCCCCTTTGGCCTGACCCCTCCACGCAGGTGGATTCGGGCGTGCGGTGGCGACTCGCCCGTCCGCACCCCTGGGATCCCTTCATTCCTCGTTCCTGGAGCCTTCTCCGCTCCTCTTCCTTCCTTCTCCCTCTTGCAGGCCTGGGCCTCTGTTACTAGGCCCGCCTCCGGAGCAGAGCTCATGCAGAGCCCCTGCTCCCTGCCACTTCTGCTCAGACTTCTCTGCACTGAACTAAGATGGTGCCCACCTTTTATACTCCCTTCTCAATGCACCCAGGAACTGCTTCCGCCCTGCTCCTGCACTGCAGGGTTCCCCTTCCTCAGTGTTCCCTCCCCCCACTCCAGCCAGGGACAGGGACTGTCGTGCCCATCTCAGGGGCATATTGGTCGCCCTGCCCCACGGCAATGTGGTGTAATGCATGCAGGTGTCGGGTCCTGATCCACACTCCATCCTTATCTGAGAGTGAGATATCACACCTCTGGGTGAGGTGCAATACGTCTGTAGCAACCGAGCCCTCGGTGCTACAGTTCCATTTATCTTCAGCCTAGGTGACGTATTGTGATACAGGGCCGTGATTTTGGCTATAAAAGGGTCCCCTAGACCCCTACCCCAAGCTTTTTAAGAGAATCATATATGGCGTGCCAGGAGACTCTATGGAATGCTTTCTCAGCATCCAACGAGAGTATCTACTTACAAATTTTTAACTGCATCTAGCCCAGGAAATACTTTGTGCCTAGTAGCAGTGTCTGCTAGTCAGCGGATTATCCCGGCTGTTAAGCAAGCTACACCACCTGTAGTTTGGACACTTAATTTTTTCAAAGGAAATGCTTCGGGACCACGGGATACTTAGTGAAGAGCATCAGGAGGCACCCCAAGGCATAGGGGCTGGGACTGGCACTAGGATGCCTTGCGGTGGACAGCCGAGCTCGATCCTTATAAAAGCTTTTTAACTGCAGCAGCTTTAGTGGACGCTACTGGAGCTGGAATTACGCGGCTGCTGGCATGAGACTTGCCCTCCAATAGATCCTTGTAAATGGATTTAAAGTGTATTCATTCAAATTAGAGGGACAATTTAAATTAAAAAGCTTAGAGCTGCCTCCACCACAGGGGGGCTCTCTCGACCCACCAGTGGACAGGCACCAGTATTGGGAGAGGGGGGCTGGCCGTCAGGGTTCACCGCGGCTCTGGCACAAACCCGGCGACACAGAGGTGGCACGGGCAGGAGCGGACTGGCCGTCTCGGCTTCTCACTTTTTGGATTTTAGAAGGGCATGACATGCCTATATCTGTGTCTCCCCCTCCTTTTACTCCTCCACCTCTTTTCTTTTCGCATGACTATATGTACTTGTCACTTTTCCATGTGTTAGTTGTGTCTTCTGAGCAGTTTGTCAGCTTTTGGACACCTTTGAAGGTGTTTTCTATGTGTTTCTCTATGTTTTTGTTTGCCTGCCATTGGTTTTAACGGTGTTCGAAGGTGTTCGACGAACAGTTCGACGAACAGTTCGGCGAACACACGGGTGTTCGACGAACCGAACCGAACTCGAACACTACGGGGGTGGCTCAACACTATTCAGCATCTGTACCCGACAATTTACATCAGAAATAATAGAGCATGACACATAGATTAGATAGATAGAAACATGTCAGTCACATATATAAGAAGTAGAGTGACAGTGTTGGTTACTGTACTTGTCATTTAGTGTTAAAATGAAGGATTTATTAAAAAAAAAATTGGCGTGGGGTTCCCCGTAATTTTAGTCTCTAGCGGAGGTTAAGCAGACGGCTGGGGCAGATGTTTGAAGCCTGGGAAGGGGGTAATACCCACGGAGCTTCCCAGGCTACTAATATCAGCCCCCAGCTGAATACCTAGCCTTTACTAGCTATTAAAATGGGGGACCCCCCAAAAAATGATGTGGGGTCCCCCCTATTTTAATAGCTTGCAAAGGCTAGGCAGACAGCTGGGGGCTGATATTAATAGCCCAGGAAAAAAAGACCTTCCCTATATAGTTGTGTCCGGCCAGGTACAAATAGGCAGCTGGTGGTTGGGGGCAGCCCGTTCCTGCCTGCTGTACCTGGCTGGACACAAATATAGTGCGAAGCCCCACGTCAATTTTTTTTTAATTATTTCATGAAATAAAGTGTTGTAGGTGTAGGAGGCGCTATTAGGCTACTCACTATCAAAGGCAGCGAATTTTTGGACAGGGAACCACTGAGTGTCCGTAGTAGATATACTAGATAAAATAACCTATGGTTTAAAATTCGCGCTAACTGTAGTGAATGAAGGAATTCGGGAGAATAAATAGCTAAAATGTACTTTATTGATACAAGTGCTTAAAAAGATTGTTTCTAAAATGCTTAAAATAGTCAATATAAAGAATTAGTAAAATGAATAAATCGATAACTAAATAAATATGGTTATTGATTAATTAATAAAGTGACTTTCCATCGGGTCTTGAGGTAGTCGATACTTGGGAGGTAGGAGAGTGAACCTGGTGAAAGAGGAACCGTGTTAGGATATAGTAATACGGTATAGTAATACGGTACTTAAGGTGTCAATTCTTGGTTGGTTGGTTTTTATGTGGGTTACCTGTTATGATCGGTCTGTTTCTCCTTGTGGCAACCTTGAAAGCCTTTCGGCGGTGGATTCTATAGTGTCAGTGGGAGATGATGGTAGATACCTGAGGTGCAGGACAAAATTCGTTAGAACTTAAGAGTGATTGACCCAAGGTTACTAGTGGGAGTTGTACTTTACCTGCTATTGTTATGGCAATGGCAAACCATCAAATCAATAAAAAATTCACTTAGAACCTTAGAACAACTATTACTAAAAGAAATGAGGGACTTATGGGAAGTCGCCACCCTCGAACACTACCTGGCCTTTAATATCATACCCTTCGGCCTGGTAGTGACTAAAGCTTTATCAGGAGACATAGGAGATCCAACCACCCTGGAAGAGTGGAACTCCATGTTCCATGATTTTTCTACACAAGCCATTCGGTTCATAATCAATAAAAAGAAAAAACTGCTGATGGAAAATAAAAATAAAATTAATTTACTATTTAATGAAATAAAACCATACCAAAACCACCCCGAAATCCTAAGTTTAACTAACAGCATTAAAAGCAGAATCAACCAGAAGGAAAATGACATAGTCGAAAAGAAAAGAGCCAAATTTGGTAGAGACGCGGTTCCCCTCCCTACCCAGCGCCCCGATAGAGAACCACTTAACTTTTTCGAAACCTTAGACGAGGTGGTCGGAAGCCCAAATAACTCCCTCAATTACATTGACAGAATCTCCATCCACCCCACTTCGGACATGGAATCCCCCTCAACTCTAAACGAACCAGGTCAAAGCCAAACTAATCCCATTCAACAGGACACCATTACTCCAATAAGCACGCACAATAGATTCTCGCCCCTTCTTACCACTATTGATGAAACCCCAAATCAATCAACCACTCCACCCTCAGCAAACAGACCACCCTCTCAAATAGAAAAAAACCCTCCCCAATTATCAGCAACCCCTGTTCGAACCGCCACCTCACGCCCATTAATACGTAAACATACCAGTAATGTTGATTTTTTTCGGATGGCCACAAGAAAAAATGCAAAAGAGGCACTAGGGGAGGGAAACTCGCCCAAAAGAAAAAGAACAAACCAAAAGAAATGAATGACCAAAAATCTATCTTCAATCTAAGCAAACACCAACTAACTAAGAATGAAAATGCAATACTAAAAAAAGACCTAAAATATGCTCCATCAACACAATTTGACAAATTCCAAGCATATATAGGCATTAAAAAGTTTATGCGACATTTAGCCATAAAAAAATATTACACCAAAAAGGAAGACATCCTAGTAACATCAGACCTTGCAGAACAACCAAAATTCAAACACACTTCCCTAAAAAATAAATCCAACTTCCACCCTCTTCAAGAATACTCAGAGGCATTCAAGACCTTTGAAAAAAATGTAACAGATGACATTCGAAGAATTAACAACAAAAAATGTCAAAAATTTAAGAACAACCTTACTAAACCAGAAATCCTTGCCATGAAACAACTACAAAAGAATAATGAGATAATAATTAGACCAGCTGATAAAGGAGGCGGCATAGTCATTCTTGATCAAGAATACTACCACAAGGAATCACTAAGACTCCTAGGCGACCCCAGAACCTATCAGACACTCTCCTCTGATCCAACAAGCAACTACCAAAAAGAACTACGAGACCTAACCAAAAAAGGACTTCAGGAAGGTTATCTCAACAAAAGTGAATTTGAATATGTAAATATCCAACACCCAAGACTAGCCGCCTTTTACCACCTACCAAAAATCCATAAGGACGATAAAAACCCACCAGGGAGACCTATCATCTCCGGCATCCAGTGCCTGACATCCAACCTCTCCAGGTTGGTGGACCATCACCTACAGGACCTAGTCCCAACCCTTCCATCACACCTGAAGGATAGCAAACATGCTATTCGTATACTCAATAACACCCCATGGGAAAGCCACTATATTTTAGGAACAATGGACATAACCTCACTATATACGAACATCCAACACACCAAAGGATGTGAAGCCTCCCTCCATTTCCTCAACCAAAAAATGCCCCCAGAACAAAGCAACTTCATTATAGATTGTATGCTTTTCATCCTAACACACAACTACTTTCTCTACGAGGGGGACTACTACTCCCAGCAGTGGGGCACCGCCATGGGAACCAGGTTCACACCTAGCTACGCCAACCTCTATGTTGGCTGGTGGGAATCCCTAGCCATCCACCCGGGAGGCCTCTTACATGCGAACCTGGTTCTATGGCGGAGATTCATAGATGATATATTGTTTATTTGGTCAGGTGACCAACCATCCCTGGACCTATTCATACAAGAACTTAGAATTCACGTCAGCCACTAGCACCACTACAATCAATTTCCTAGACTTCAATATCTATGTTGAAAATAACTCTATTCGGACCCGCACATACCATAAACCCACTGATGCTAATGGCTATATTCCACTAGACAGTTGCCACCTTCCCAACTGGCTACTTAATGTCCCTCGCAGCCAATATCTGTGGCTCCACAGAAATTGCTCCAAATACCAAGACTTTAAGAATGAAGCAGAATCACTCACTAATAAATTCCTGGTAAAAGGATACAACGCAGAGTTTCTAAAAAACACCAAAGAAAAAATAGCCACAATACCAAGACAAAATCTCCTAACCGAGACAAACACCAACAAATCAGGACAAACCAATCACAATATGACCATCCCCATAATTACACCCTATTCCGCTAACACCCATATCTTCAGGAAAATCGTAGAAAAACACTGGTATACGCTAAAAGACGATAAAATAATTGGCGACCAGATGCCCAACAGACCTAGGTTCATATTCAGAAAAGCACGGAACCTAGGGTCAATTATAGCCCCCACTATAAAAAATAATACTGCCAATAAACAACCAGTTACCCCATTTAAACAAAAAATAAAAGGCTTTTTTCCTTGTAAAAAAATGTAAAATATGTAAAACCCTGAAACCATCTAAACAACACACAGCCATCACAAGGAGTCACATCCCATTACAGACTTCATAACTTGTACCACTACGGGGGTCATTTAAGGACTAGTATGCCCCTGCGAAAAAATGTACGTAGGCAGAACTAAGAGAGCCATGGGCACTAGAATCAATGAACACTTAAGGAATATTAAGAACAAATACACAGGCCACCCCCTCTCCAAGCACTTTTTAGAAAAACACAAAGGATCCACCCAAGGAATTCAAGTGGTGGGCATAGAAATAGTCCATAAACACTGGAGACAAGGCGACTTTATTAAAAACATGTCAAAAAAAGAAAGTGAATGGATCTTTAAATTAAACACGTTGAGACCACGGGGACTCAACAGTGAAATAGAACTATTTGCCTTTAATGACTGACAGCTGCCATGACTTAGGTATATAAAGGACACTATCTGCTGGGCCAGACTATCCCTGATGAAGACATCCGTAGCTGTCGAAATGCGTTGGAATATCGCTGACCCAGCTGAGAAGGCGCCCACAGGCCTCCGTACTGAGTGCATGCCGCTTATCACGTGACAGCGCGTCACTCTGCCCCTCTCGCGCGCCTTCAAGCGAAGGCGCGCCTTTCTCCTCCTCCCTCCTTGCCTGCTGATTGCCATAACAATAGCAGGTAAAGTACAACTCCCACTAGTAACCTTGGGTCAATCACTCTTAAGTTCTAACGAATTTTGTCCTGCACCTCAGGTATCTACCATTATCTCCCACTGACACTATAGAGTCCACCGCCGAAAGGCTTTCAAGGTTGCCACAAGGAGAAACAGACCGATCATAACAGGTAACCCACATAAAAACCAACCAACCAAGAATTGACACCTTAAGTACCGTATTACTATACCGTATTACTATATCCTAACACGGTTCCTCTTTCACCAGGTTCACTCTCCTACCTCCCAAGTATCGACTACCTCAAGACCCGATGGAAAGTCACTTTATTAATTAATCAATAACCATATTTATTTAGTTATCGATTTATTCATTTTACTAATTCTTTATATTGACTATTTTAAGCATTTTAGAAACAATCTTTTTAAGCACTTGTATCAATAAAGTACATTTTAGCTATTTATTCTCCCGAATTCCTTCATTCACTACCGTTAGCGCGAATTTTAAACCATAGGTTATTTCATGAAATAATTAAAAAAAAGGGCTTCCCTATATTGTTGTGTCCGGCCAGGTACAAATAGGCAGCTGGGATTTGGGGGCAGCCCATTCCTGGATGCTGTACCTGGCTGGCATACAAAAATATGGCAAAGCCCACGTCAAAATTTTTGGGAAAAATTAATTAAAAAATAAATAATAATTTAGGGACTGCATCTTTATTAACCCCTCAAGTGTCATCTAGTGTTAAAATAAAGGATTTATTAAAAAAAAAATTGGCGTGGGATCCCCCATAATTTTAGTCTCTAGCAGAGGTTAAGCAGACAGCTGGGGCAGATGTTTGAAGCCTGGGAAGGGGGTAATACCCACGGAGCATCCCAGGCTACTAATATCAGCCCCCAGCTGAATACCTAGCCTTTACTAGTTATTAAAATGGGGGACCCCCCCAAAAAATGACGTGGGGTACCCCCTATTTTAATAGCTAGCAAAGGCTAGGCAGACAGCTGGGGGCTGATATTAATAGCCCAGGAAGGGTGCCATGAATATTGGCCCCCTCCTAGGCTAGAAACACCAGCCGTCAGCCGCCCCAGAAATGGCGCATTCATAGGATGCGTCAATTCTGGCACTTAGCCTCGCTCTTCTTTATTGTAGGTAACCACTGGCCACCAATGACATGTATTTAAAATTTATTGGGGACACAGTAGGGCAATTTAAATAGCAGGATCAGTCTGATGGGAACTACTGCTCCCATCGAGCTGATCCTGCTGGCACGAGTGGACGGGGGACAGACATAGGCCGATGGGAGTAGTAGTGTCACATCGGCCTATGTCTGCCTGCACACGCACTAATCATGATGGGTCTGATGGTCAGGGAGGTGAGGCTGACCTGTGCGGCCGTGGGAAAGTTCATGTGAGTTCATGCAATGCAGTCAAGCATGAACTCACATGAACCCTCTGAGGGCACCGCGGCTACTTCAAATGAACAGCTGATCAGCATCACCTGATACCTCAGCTGTTCATTTGAAATAACCGGCGGGAAAGCGCAGCACAAAACTGGAAAGCCGGCGGTGAAGTCTTTTCATTGCTGGCTTCCCCGCCCGGGTCCTTCGCTCCCCGCTCCTTGGTGCTGTGCTCCCCGCCCGGTCCTAACTTACGATCGGGATGGGAGGTGGCGAGGGGAGCAGAGGATCGGGGTGGGAGGCTGCAGGGAAGCGAGTATGGGGCTGAGTGATTGTTTAAAAGGCGGCGGGCGGTAAAAAGCCGCCGGCTTTTAAACAATCAGGAGAATTCTCCCACGCTGGGATGGCATTCTGATGACAGGCTGGATCGCAGCTGAGCGCTGCCATCCAGCTTGTCATCCTTCAGAGACACTGCAGAGCGCAGGCATTATAGGAACTTCCGATTCCGGTATCCGATATTGTAAAAATATTGGAACTCAGTATCGGAACTCCGATACCGCGAATATCGGCCGATACCCGATATTACAGTATCGGAATGCTCAACACTAGTTATGATCATTCAGTCACAAAAAAAGATATTTTAGGGCGATGTTCATGAGAGATTCAAGGTGCAGAGTGGGTGGTTCTGTAGTCACACAGACATTTGTAACATCTAGTGGATAGGTGGAATAGGCTATAAAATATAAGTTTGGAAAACAAATTTCAGATGAAAAGAAATGGCAGATTAGAAGGACAGGAGACACCACACCAGGTATGCAGAAATAAAAATGCAGTTCAAGTGGTATGTAATGCTGCAAATGTAACCTTTTTGTTTATGCAGGTGAAATCGACAGCAGAATACATTGTCTATGAATGTAAATGAAATTCTAGAAATCTTATCCACACACTGAGGAATTTTTACAGGTGGGAAGTTTAAAAACCATAGCATCTATATTTCTGTTAAGACTTTAGCCAGACATTACTCATCTTTAAAAATATATAAGTGGTCTAAGGGGTAATGTCTCTGCTTTTGGACAGTGACACACCTGACATGCCAGTGTAAGGAGACTTACAGGCCATGCTATGCTCCTTTGGGAAATTAAATATGCAAATTGCAGAGAGGAAGAGGACTAGGACTCCAGTACCATCTAGTGGAAGTAGCAATCCTAAAAGTCAATATCGATCATTTAATGAGCCTTACAACATGATTTAGGATTAAAGCCAAAACGAAAACTGCATGGCCTATAAGTTTCCTTACACTGGAATGTCATGCATGTCACTCTCCACAAGGAATGATATTACCCCTTAAACACTAGTCAGAGGCCTCTCATACAGCCAAATCAAATCTCATGCTTTGCACTGAGGAGGGGAAAACATCCCGAAACACATGTCTGCAAATAGAGTATCTGGTTTGGCTTTTATCCTAAGTTATGTGGCAAGACTCGTTAAAGGGCCAATATTGATATTTAGGATTACACCCTCTAGTAGGTGGCATTAGAGTTCTAGTCTTCTTCCTCTCTTGAATAGGCAATTTGCATAAAGTATATAACTGAAATCCATGGTGAACTTGCCGCAAAACCCACCTACCATGTAACTCCCACCCAGGAAAAGCAAGAAAAACAGTTTACATTCTGCCAATTTCTAGTCCACTTTATCCTTCTTCACATTCTGTGCACCTAAGAAAAGGAGATACCTCAGGACATATGGCAAGCTTGAAATTTATGAAAACAAATATCTATTAGAGATAAGCGGAACTTTTGAAATTTGAATTCGCCGACTTTGCCAAATTTTTCCAAAACATTTCATGCAGTGGGAATAAATTAGCAGTACATACATTATGGGGAGAGGAGGTGAGGACCATCAGAGTTTACACTCTACAGAAGAGAGAGAAAGGACCCTGTTGACCATAAGAGCTTATACTCTACAGGAGAGAGAGAGGATCCCGCTGACCATAAGAGCTTACACTCTACAGGAGAGAGAGAGGATCCCGCTGACCATAAGAGCTTACACTCTACAGGAGAGAGAGGACTCTGCAGATCATAAGAGCTTACACTCTCCAGGAGAGAGAGGACCCCGCTGACCATAAGAGCTTACACTCTTCAGGAGAGAGAGGACCCTGCTGACCATAAGAGCTTACACTCTACAGGAGAGAAAGAGGACCCCGCTGACCATAAGAGCTTACACTCTACAGGAGAGAGAGAGGACCCTGCTGACCATAACAGCTTACACTCCACAGGAGAGAGAGAGGACCCCACTGAGTATAAGAGCTTACACTCTACAGGTGAGAGAGGACCCTGCTGACCATAAGAGCTTACACTCTTCAGGAGAGAGAGGACCCTGCTGACCACAAGAGCTTACACTCTTCAGGAGAGAGAGGACCCTGCTGACCATAAGAGCTTACACTCTTCAGGAGAGAGAGGACCCTGCTGACCACAAGAGCTTACACTCTACAAGAGAGAGGATCCCGCTGACCATAAGAGCTTACACTCTTCAGGAGAGAGAGGACCCTGCTGACCATAAGAGCTTACACTCTTCAGGAGAGAGAGGACCCTGCTGACCACAAGAGCTTACACTCTACAGGAGAGAGGATCCCGCTGACCATAAGAGCTTACACTCTACAGGAGAGAGAGGACCCCGTTGACCATAAGAGCTTACACTCTACAGGAGAGAGAGAGGATCCCACTGAGTATAAGAGCTTACACTCTACAGGTGAGAGAGGACCCCGTTGACCATAAGAGCTTACACTCTACAGGAGAGAGAGGACCCTACTGACCATAAGAGCTTACACTCTAAAGGAGAGAGAAAGGACCCCGTTGACCATAACAGCTTACAGGGTACAGGAGAGAGAGAACCCTACTGACCATAAGAGCTTACACTCTACAGGAGAGAGAGAACCTCACTGACCATAAAAGCTTACACTCTACAGGAGAGAGAGGACCCCATTGACCATAAGAGCTTATACTCTACAGGAGAGAGAGAGGACCCCACTGAGTATAAGAGCTTACACTCTACAGGTGAGAGAGGACCCCGTTGACCATAAGAGCTTACACTCTACAGGAGAGAGAGGACCCTGCTGACCATAAGAGCTTACACTCTAGAGGAGAGAGAAAGGACCCCGTTGACCATAAGAGCTTACAGTCTACAGGAGAGAGAGGACCCTACTGACCATATGAGCTTACAGTCTACAGGAGAGAGAGGACCCTGCTAACCATAAGAGCTTACACTCTACAGGATTGAGAGGACCCCGCTGACCATAAGAGCTTACACTCTACAAGATTGAGAGGACCCCGCTAACCATAAGAGCTTACACTCTACAGAAGAGAGATTACCCTGCTGACCATAAGAGCTTACACTCTACATGAGAGAGAAGACTCCACTGACCATAAGAGCTTACACTCTACTGGAGAGAGAGAACCCTACTGACCATAAGAGCTTACACTCTACAGGAGAGAGAGAACCTCACTGACCATAAGAGCTTACACTCTACAGGAGAGAGAGGACCCTGCTGACCATAAGAGCTTACACTCTAGAGGAGAGCTAAAGGACCCCGTTGACCATAAGAGCTTATACTCTACAGGAGAGAGAGAGGACCCCACTGACTATAAGAGCTTACACTCTACAGGAGAGAGAGGACCCCGCTGACCATAGGAGCTTACAGTCTACAGGAGAGAGAGGACCATACTGACCATAAGAGCTTACACTCTACAGGAGAGAGAGAACCTCACTGACCATAAAAGCTTACACTCTACAGAAGAGAGGACCCACTGACCATAAGAGCTTACACTCTACAGAAGAGAGAGGACCCCGCTGACCATAAAAGCTTACACTCTACAGGAGAGAGAGGACCCTGCTAACCATAAGAGCTTACACTCTACAGAAGAGAGATTACCCCGCTAACCATAAGAGCTTACACTCTACAGGAGAGAGAGAGGACCCCGCTGACCATAAGAGCTTACACTCTACTGGAGAGAGAGGACCCGGCTAATATTAAGAGCTTACACTCTACAGGAGAGAAAGAGAGAACCTCTCTGACCATAAGAGCTTACACTCTACAGGAGAAAGAGAGGACCCCGCTGACCATAAGACCTTACACTCTACAGGAGAAAGAGAGGACCCCGCTGACCATAAGAGCTTACACTCTACAGGAGAAAGAGAGGACCCCGCTGACCATAAGAGCTTACACTCTACAGGATTGAGAGGACCCCGCTGACCATAAGAGCTTACACTCTACAAGATTGAGAGGACCCCACTAACCATAAGAGCTTACACTCTACAGAAGAGAGATTACCCTGCTGACCATAAGAGCTTACACTCTACATGAGAGAGAAGACTCCACTGACCATAAGAGCTTACACTCTACTGGAGAGAGAGGACCCCGCTGACCATAAGAGCTTACACTCTACAGGAGAGAGGAGACTCCACTGACCGTAAGAGCTTACACTCTACAGGAGAGAGAGAGGACCCCGCTGACCATAAGAGCTTACACTCTACTGGAGAGAGAGGACCCGGCTAATTTTAAGAGCTTACACTCTACAGGAGAGAAAGAGAGAACCTCTCTGACCATAAGAGCTTACACTCTACAGGGTAGAGAAACTTACTCAGTTACTCTGGAGATGGAAAATGATTACTGTACAAACTGTGATCCACTGGGAACCGCTTATCTGTGATGACCCCGGTACTGACCACCACTGTACAAGGTGTAATAATCCACTAGATGTCACAGCTGCAGGGCATTATGGGGAAGCATGTGACTATGCAAAATACATTAGCCCACTCTCCGATGCTTGTTATTTTTTTGCAAACTGCAAATTGAATTTCAAAATGTTTGAACTTGCATAAAACCGTGAAGTTCAGGAAATTTGACTGGGACTCAATCCTTCTCTGATCGATCTGCTCATCTCTAATAGCTATACTTTTTTAAGTTTTACTACATTTGCTCAATAAAATCCCTTTGTGATGCTATATTTAGCAAACTTTTGAGAACTTTCTTCCAGTAGACTGATCTCTCACTTACAAAAGTCTCAATTCACTAATAAAATCTGTCTTCAGTGAATACAGATTTCCCCTTTACTGGGATAGGAGATGACAGTTGGGGCTTATAAAGTTCTAAAAAGAACTATAACAATTGTTTCAGGCGAACTTGCAGCAGAATGTCTCCTCCCGTCCTCTCCCTTCTCCATAGAATTCTAAAAGCAACAACTGTCACCTATGAATTGACAGAATGAAAGGTCAGTCCAGGAGGAAGAAGATGCAATTTTCTCTGACAAGATATGTGACAACACAGCATTTATTATTAATTATTCCAGACGTATTATTCTGTGGGCAAGGGATGAGCCATCGTTCATAGGAGCCTGTACATTGACTCTTGTTGTAGGTTGACTTGATGTTTGTTAATTTATTTTATGCCTGCTGATTACCTATTTTATCAGTCCCTGCAGCTTATTATTCTACTATCCTTGGAGGACAAAGATGCAGGTTAATTGAACAATCGATGTTTGTTAATTCACTGAATGCCTGCTGACTACCTATTGTATCAGCCCCTGCAGCTTATTATTCTACTATCCTTGGAGGACAAAGATGCAGGTTAATTGAACAATAAATGTTTGTTAATTCATTGAATGCCTGCTGACTACCTATTGCATCAGCCCCTGCTGCTTATTAATCTACTATCCTTGGAGGACAAAGAATCAGGTTATTTGAACAATTGAACAATGAGGGAATTACCTCCTCCCACCTTTCCTCAAACCTCTTATCTGCTCCATTCACCATCACTGAACCCTTAAAGACATTTGAAGAACCCAGGTTGGGACAATCATGTCACCTGGCTGCATACAGTTGAAACCAGAAATTTACATACAATATAAAACTTTAAGTAAGTAATAAAAATGCCTTAAAACATTCTCTCTCATTATTCTTGCATTTGGCAAATATTCAAAATTATGCTAATCCTAATTGACCTAAAACGGGAAAGGTTTATTCTGATTTCATGTCAGATATTGAGAAAAACATGCATATGTGTCTTTTTATATAGTGTATGGAAACTTCTGGTTTCAACTGTACCTCAATGTACTCTCTCAGCTTCCTAAGCTTGCCACTACTTCCTCTCTGTTAGTGCCCTCCAAAAGCAGAATGCTACTGGTTGGGGTAGTTAGGCCTGGAAGCCCTGAAGATGCAGATGTTCTAATTCCCGGCGAGCCAGTGGAAAGGTGAGACTCTGTTATTGGCACCATTTTGTGTATTTGGCACCATCTTGTGTATTTGCTGGGACTGTACCATATATTATTGACTGTTGGTGATCCAATAAAGTATTGCCACACTGTGCCCCCCTCACCCTGTGTTGTCTGAGTAGTATTCTGCCTACAGGAAAGGAGTACGGGCATTCAGTGGGATGAGTCCTGGCCCATGCAGCCTTTCTAAAAGACAGCCAGGTCAACGGATGAGAACACCCACTGACCCTCATGTCTCCACACTATATATTATAAAGTTGCTTAGTTTCACATGTACTATTAATTTATGAAATAAAAATTGAAACAAAGACGGAAATTAAGATGTTTTTTTTTACTTTGCTCAAAATTAATTTACTGTGTGTACCTTTTTAGAAGAAAACAGCAATGAATACTGCAAGACAATACAAAAAAATGACTTAAGAAAATGCAAATGATGAATTGGAGTCAAAACTTTTCTTTAAAATGCATTTAACTAGTGTATGGGCTTTGGATTCAAGTTTTATTTCCCACTTACATAAACCAAGTAAATATTCAGAAAGTGAACATCAGCCAGAGAATCCTATCCATTCATCTGATTATGGTAATGAAGACACAGAGTCAGTCGTGTGATGTCTGACGAAAATGAAGTAAACAAAATGTCAGAAACAGTGAAGGGCAGAATGTCGCCGTTTAGTTACAGTAGTGACATGACGCCCTTATTACATTCATGCAGTAAGACTCTGGTGTCAGACATGCCTCGGTATAAAATGAGGTTCAAACAGCATACATTCATGGAGCTTACACGTTACTTACAAATTGACGTAAACCCTAGAACAAGATTTATTTGATGTTTCATTTGAGCTCTTACCAATGTGAATTTTAATGCACGGTTAATTTAATTACTCTAGCAGTGAAAGACTGAATTTCTATATTTTTTCAGTAGAATAAAAAGGTACTACCAATGTATAAGATAATGGCTTTATCATGCAAAACAGGGACACTTTAAGGGTAATGTGCGCACATTCAGGATTTGATTGCAGAAATTTCTACAAGGTTTCTGCATCTTTCAGTAGCAAAAACGCTGCAGAAAAAAACAAGCGTTTTGCCACGATTTTGATGCTTTTTTTTAAATCTGTTTTTGTACAGCAATGAATGCTTTTTGGATCTACACCACGTGCAGAATTATTAGGCAAATGCGTATTTTGCTCACATGATACTTTTTATACATGTTGTCCTACTCCAAGCTGCATAGTCTTGAGAGCCAACAGCCAATTAAGTAAATCTGGTGATGTGCATCTCTGTAATGAGGAGAGGTGTTGACTAATGACATCAACACCCTATATAAGGTGTGCTTATTTATTAGGCAACTTCCTTTCCTTTGGCAAAATGGGTCAGAAGAGAGATTTGACGGGCTCTGAAAAGTCCAAAATTGTGAGATGTCTTGCAGAGGGATGCAGCAGTCTTGAAATTTCCAAACTTTCGAAACGTGATCACCGAACAATCAAGTGTTTCATGGCAAATAGTCAACAGGGTCGCAAGAAGCGTGTTGGCCAAAAAAGGCGCAAAATAACTGCCCATGAATTAAGGAAAATCAAGCGTGAAGCTGCCAAGATGCCCTTCGCCACCAGTTTTGCCATATTTCAGAGCTGCAACGTTACTGGAGTATCAAAAAGCACAAGGTGTGCGATACTCAAGGACATGGCCAAGGTAAGGAAGGCTGAAAAACTACCATCTTTGAACAAGAAACATAAGATAAAACGTCAAGAATGGGACAAGAAATATCTTAAGACTGATTTTTCAAAGGTTTTATGGACTGATGAAATGAGAGTGACTCTTGATGGGACAGATGGATGGGCCAGAGGCTGGATCAGTAAAGGGCAGAGAGCTCCACTCCGACTCAGACGCCAGCAAGGTGGCGGTGAGGTACTGGTATGGGCTGGTATCATCAAAGATGAACTTGTGGGACCTTTTCGGGTTGAGGATGGAGTGAAGCTCCACTCCCAGACCTACTGCCAGTTTCTGGAAGACAACTTCTTCAAGCAGTGGTACAGGAAGAAGTCGGTATCGTTCAAGAAAAACATGATTTTCATGCAGGACAATGCTCCATCACATGCATCCAACTACTCCACAGCGTAGCTGGCCAGTAAAGGTCTAAAAGAAGAAAAAATAATGACATGGCCCCCTTGTTCACCTGATCTGAACACCATAGAGAACCTGTGGTCCATCATAAAATGTGAGATCTACAGGGAGGGAAAACAGTACACCTCTGGGAACAGTGTCTGGGAGGCTGTGGTGGCTGCTGCACGCAATGTTGATTGAAAACAGATCAAGCAACTGACAGAATCTATGGATGGAAGGCTGTTGAGTGTCATCATAAAGAAAGGTGGCTACATTCATCACTAATTTTTTTTGTTTTTGTTTTTGCATGTCAGAAATGTTTATTTCTAAATTTTGTGCACTGATATTGGTTTATCAGGTGAAAATAAACAAGTGAGATGGGATTAGATTTGGTTTTTATTAAGTAGCCTAATAATTCTGCACAGTAATAGTTACCTGCACAAATGGATATCCTCCTAAAATAGCCAAATCGAAAAAAGCCCACTCCAACTTCCAAAAATATTAAGCTTGGATATTTATGAGTCTTTTGGGTTGATTGAGAACATAGTTGTTGATCAATAATAAAAATAATCCTCTAAAATACAACTTGCCTAATAATTCAGCACACAGTGTAAATAAAGATATTTGAAAAAAAACAAAAAACAACCTGGGACATCGCTTTAACCCTTGGATTACCTTTGGACATGGGGTGAGTATATTGGTTAATTTAAATGATTAAAGAATGTGTCTTTTGTATTTCAAATAATGTTTTACTCTGTGTGTGTGTTCATTTAACTCTTTACTTACAGGTTTGTTTAGTAATGAGAGTGTTTGTTTGACACCTTTTCATCACTAAACAAAGTATCTGGTGTCAACGACACTTAATCCCTTAAACCCTAATCCGATTAGCATTAATTCCCATTCATGTAATTTCTGGGGCAGCAGAGAGCTGCTATTTTTAGCCAAGGAAGGGGCTATTAAGCCAACATGTTCCCCGGATATTAATAAAAGCTCACTGTTGTTTGGTTAGCCGCTACGTCTCCACGATCAGCAACCAGCAGCGCTTTGGATGCAGCATACTTTTGCTGGGTATGCTTCTATGTGTCTGGTCTGGGACGCTTTATTTTTCTTAGAATTTTTTTTTCCTGATTTTTTTTTTATTTAAAAAAATATATATTTTTTTGTTGCTCCCCATCACATCAATTAAATGCCTCCCTAAATAATTTTTTTAGATTTCTTGTAGGAACTCCACACTGTAGATAATTACAGATTTTGACAAAATAGTCATTTTGTTAACATAGGCTTCCAGCTCACATCTAGGTGATAATTTTTAAAATTTCAAAGTTTTGATAAAGAACGCAGGTTGGAGCGTAAATAAAATGATACCTTGATCTCTATCTGATGTCTTTTTCCAGAGAAATCCACGTTTTTCTTAGTATCTCAAGATCACCCAAAAGAATGTTTCTTAGTATAAAAGACAAATTTTATTGTATGAATATAAAATGCAAAATGTAATACACATGCTTGGCAAAAATGGTGCAAATACACACACTACAAAAAAATTCATCATAATGCAGGACTGACGGGGTCCGTTCTGTGAGAATCACAACTGCTCAGTGGCCATGTGCACTGTAGTTAAGTGACCCACATAGCCATACTAAAGTCCAAGTAAATGTACAAGTATTAAAGATGTCCTGGTCTATGATAGAGAGTTCATTGAATAGTCACCAAATAGTTAAGCATCAAACTATCCACAAGAGATAAATGTATGGACAATTAGTTCATACCTGGACATAGGACCATATGGTGTGGGAGCTCAAAGAGGGGCCACGCGTCCACCCCAACGCGCGTTTCGGCGCTGCCTTCTTCAGGGGGCGTAAATAATCTCAGGAGGTGTGTCTCTTTAAATGATAGCCCAGCCAATGGGTGAAGATGGGAGGACCATGAGTGACGCATATAGCGTCGCGGTTGCCGGGTCGACCTGTGACGTCGGCGTCATGCGGCGGATCACGCGGAAGTCACGTGGGCCCACGTGACTCCACAGGTCCTTGCAGATAGACACCGAAGACCACGTGGCGCTGTGCCAGCCCGCGAAGCGCAGGCGTGCAGGTCCTATCGGCCCCAAATACTATCCCAGTGCTCAAAAAATGCAGTACATAAGCGGCATACCCCCCAATGTTACATATCACCTTTATCACAACTCATACAATGCGATCAGAAGGTCAGTTTATCAATACATTTAAATCTGGATAGTAATACATTGTTATATAATATATCAGATATGTTATAATTAATAGAAAAGTTTCATACATTAACCAACCCAAAGACAACATGTACATACTTTATAATGTCTTCATTCACATGAATATAGATGGTTAACATATCAGTGTACGGACAATAGCTCACATATAATGAAAATGACATACATCACAACCATTACAGTCCTCACACCTAAATTATCTATACATGTGAAGTAGTCATTATGGGGTCCAAAATATATATATAGACATGCACTACATCCCACAAGAATGTAAGTGGCCCTGTAGGGGAACGTGTGCACACCCACAAATATAGACAAAATATCATAGACAGGAGGTGTCCACACTGGGCACGACCAAAACCCACAAGGAGTCCGTACATGACCCAACGTGGACCACCCCTGCACTGCGTGAGACACATGGCCAAACTGCAATGGATAAGCTCTCATACAATGGGTACAAAAAAGTCACAGTAACAACGGGTCAGAAAACCAATCGATGCACAGTAAGGCACTTGACATTCTCGGACCAAGTGAATTTTCCTCTCCACCCATGGTCGAAGATAAACGGCATCAGAAGAGATGTAACTAGGCCACATCCATCCCAAGAAGATTTAGCAACAAATATAGATAGATACACACTGTGAAATATAAAATCAAAATTAAAAACAATATAGTTGTATATTGCAGGCAGAGAGCGATCAGAGAAAAGGGACAAAACTGAGGTTCTCGTTCAATCCATTTGGATATACCGTACCTAAATTCCAAATCCATCGTGTCTCTAGTTGAGCTAGACGCTGACTAAGTTTACCTCCACAAATTCCGTACTTAAGTGAGTCAATCCCTCTAATCTTTAATAGGGAGCTATCACAGCTATGACATAGCTTGAAGTGTCTTGATATTGTCCTGAGTGTGGAAGTGTCCACGCAGTCGGTGGCTGCCAAAATACCCAACACATGTTCCCTTAGTCTCACTTTCAATTGGCGCGTAGTTAGGCCAAAGTAGATTAGTCTACAAGGACAAGTGGCATAATAAGTGACATAGCGAGAGGTACAGGTAATGTGGCTCCTGATTTTATATATCTTAGTACCAGCTGCATTAGTGAAGGTATTCACTCTTTCCACATTAGGGCAGGCAACACAGCGACCGCAAGGAAAACTTCCACACACAGGACTTGAGGCACCCAGAATTGTAGTCACGGATTCAGTCTGGTAATGACTGTGTATTAATTGGTCCCGTAAATTTTTGGAGCGACGTACAGTGATGGATGGACGATCAGAGAGGATTTTTGATATCGTGGGATCTGTCAATAAAATTGGCCATGCCTTAGTCAAGCATTCCCTCACACGTCCATACTGCCCATGATAATTTGTTATGAATCTCACTTTGTCCTCCATCTTGGGGCTCTTTTTTTAATATAATTCATGTCGACTAGAGTATTTGGCACGATGATATGCTCTTTTTACCATGCGTCTGCTGTAGCCCCTTTAATAGAATCTATTTTTCAGGTCTTTTGACTGTCTAACAAATTCCATGTCATCAGAACAAATCCTATGCAAACGTAGGAATTGGCCTGTAGGTACAGCCTGAATCATGTGAGGGGGATGAGAAGATGTCGCATGGAGTAGCATATTTGTGGAAGTGTCTTTCCTATAAATACTAGTCTGTAAGAAATTATTTCGATCCCTAGTAAGGGTCACATCTAAGAAATTAATTACCTTTCTATCCCACGTATATGTGATAAAAATTTTCATATCATTCTTATTGAGGGATTCCATAAACTCAAATAAAGCTTCGACAGTACCCTGCCAGATCAGCAGGATATCATCAATGCACCGCGTCCACAGAGGGACGCAGTCCATTGATTCCTGCCGATCCGGCAGGGTGAGGTCCCTCTCCCACAGCCCCAGGAAGAGGTTAGCATATGCCGGGGCAAATGCTGCCCCCATGGCAGTACCCTGGAGCTGTAGGTGGAAGGACCCCTTAAAAGTAAAATAATTATGTGTGAGGGCAAACTCCAAGAGTTCCATCACCAATTTAATCATGTCACTGGATAGACTTGATGCATTTAAAAAGAAAACAGTTTTACTAAGACCATCCACATGTTTGATACTCGTGTAGAGAGACTCTACGTCTCCTGTCACTAGAATCATATCTGAATCCAAGCACAGGCCATCAACTCTTTTTAGTAGTTCACCCGCATCAAGGAGAAACGAGGGAAGACATTCTACTAGGGGTTGTAATTTACTGTCAATCCACTGATTGACATTTTCTAAGAAGTTCCCTGCCCCTGAAATAATTGGACGGCCCTGTGGTATGGAAACATTTTTATGCACTTTGGGCAACAAGTATAGCGCAGAAATTATAGGCTCACTGATAAGTAGTGCTGAAGCCAGCTTCTTGGTGATGACAGCATTAGCTACAGCTTGATTAATAATCTTGGACAATTGTACAGAGAAAGAGGCCAAAGGGTTGAACATCAAACGTTGTTGTTCAATTGGCCATAGGCCTCTCTCTCATACATATCTTTAGGCCATAGCACTATGTTGCCACCTTTGTCAGCTGGCTTTCAGCAACACATCAGGAAGATTTTGAAGAGTCCGTAAACGTTCACGTTCATTCCTGGTGAGATTATCGTTTTGTATGTATCGTGGGATGCGCTCAAATTCCTTAGCTACTACCTGAACAAACAGATCTATGCTAGCACCAGTGGACAGTGGGGGAAATTTCTTTGACTTGAGTTTTTCTTAATATGTAAATGAGCTGTTAAGATCTATGGGCCGGACATACAGTACAAAAAAGTGTGAAACAACTGAAAATATGTCTTATATTCTAGATTCTTCAAAGTAGCAACCTTTTGCTTTGATGACTGCTTTGCACACTCTTGGCATTCTCTTGATGAGCTTCAAGAGGTAGTCACCGGAAATGGTTTTCACTTCACAGGTGTGCCCTCTCAGGTTTAATAAGTGGGATTTCTTGCCTTATAAATGGGGTTGGGACCATCAGTTGTGTTGTGCAGAAGTCTGGTGGATACACAGCTGATAGTCCTACTGAATAGACTGTTAGAATTTGTATTATGGCAAGAAAAAAGCAGCTAAGTAAAGAAAAACGAGTGGCCATCATTACTTTAAGAAATGAAGGTCAGTCAGTCCGAAAAATTGGGCAAACTTTGAATGTGTCCCCAAGTGCAGTTGCAAAAACCATCAAGTGCTACAAAGAAACTGTCTCACATGAGGAGGACCGCCCCAGGAAAAGAAGACCAAGAGTCACCTCTGCTTCTGAGGATAAGTTTATCCGAGTCACCAGCCTCAGAAATCGCAGGTTAACAGCAGCTCAGATTAGAGACCAGGTCAATGCCACACAGAGTTCCAGCAACAGACACATCTCTTCAACAACTGTTAAGAGGAGACTTTGTGCAGCAGGCCTTCATGGTAAAATAGCTGCTAGTAAACCACTGCTAAGGACAGGCAACAAGCAGAAGAGACTTGTTTGGGCTAAAGAACACAAGGAATGGACATTAGACTAGTGGAAATCTGTGCTTTGGTCTGATGAGTCCAAATTTGAGATCTTTGGTTCCAACCACCGTGTCTTTGTGCGATGCAGAAAAGGTGAACGGATGGACTCTACATGCCTGGTTCCCACCGTGAAGCATGGAGGAGGAGGTGTGATGGTGTGGGGGTGCTTTGCTGGTGACACTGTTGGGGATTTATTCAAAATTGCAGGCATACTGAACCAGCATGGCTACCACAGCATCTTGCAGCGGCATGCTATTCCATCCAGTTTGCGTTTAGTTGGACCATCATTTATTTTTCAACAGGACAATGACCCCAAACACACCTCCAGGCTGTGTAAGGGCTATTTGACCAAGAAGGAGAGTGATGGGGTGCTACGCCAGATGACCTGGCCTCCACAGTCACCAGACCTGAACCCAATCGAGATGGTTTGGGGTGAGCTGGACCGCAGAGTGAAGGCAAAAGGGCCAACAAGTGCTAAGCATCTCTTGGAACTCCTTCAAGATTGTTGGAAGACCATTTCCGGTGACTACCTCTTGAAGCTCATCAAGAGAATGCCAAGAGTATGCAAAGCAATCATCAAAGCAAAAGGTGGCTACTTTGAAGAAGCTAGAATATAAGACATATTTTCAGTTGTTTCACACTTTTTTGTTAAGTATATAATTCCACATGTGTTAATTCATAGTTTTGATGCCTTCAGTGTGAATGTACAATTTTCATAGTCATGAAAATACAGAAAAATCTTTAAATGAGAAGGTGTGTCCAAACTTATTGTAAAAGAAAGGAGACATTACCAGTGTGTGCATCACCCTGACAAATGAGAAAAACGCTTGTTCATTGGGTGAAAATATATTTTGGCTTGCTTAAAAGATCATCATTCTTAGCAGCACATCATCCTGTATAAATATGACTTGTGCTGCCAAGAACAATGACAATCTATGCGTACAGGCGGTTTTAATTACAGCAGGATCTTGCATTCCCACACACAAGCAGACTTTTGTCTCTTAGAGAGGAGTTCACACAGGCAGGTTCCTGGTATAATAAGAAACGCCTTAATGTGGCTACCAGGTACACATGAATTGGCCAATTTATGCACTAAGATTTCTCATTTCTTTCTATTTTCTAGAGCAGTAATGCTATTTAAATTTCATATATTTCATGTTCGGACACTTAGCTTTACAGAGTGCTACTTCATTTGTTAGTTTAACGTCACCAGTCGGATGCTGGAAATGGCCAGAGGCTCTGCTGACCTGAGCGTGACAGCTACATAAAAATACATGCTGTCACACTCGGGTGAGGAGAGCCAATGGTCAGTCCGAGCATTGTCATTTGATCATCGTTCGTGTTGTACGGCTGTCTGACTGCGCTCTTAAGAACATATGAATGCTCATTGAAAGATAGCTATTGGTCAAAAAAGGGTTCTGATGATGACTACAGTGGCATGTAAAAGGTTGGGCTTCCCTGGTCAATATTATTGTTATTGTGAACAGATAAGCAAGTTGAAGATGAAATGATCTCTAAAAGACCTAAAGTTAAACATGACACATTTCCTTTGTATTTTAGGCCCCCCAAAAATATATATTTTCATTTTTTTACATTTTAAAAATTACAAAATGAAAAATGGGCCAATTCAAAAGTTTGGGCATCCTGCATGGTTAGTACCTAGTAGCACCCCCTTTTTGAAAGTATCACAGCTTGTAAACACTTTTTGTAACCAGACAAGAGTCTTTCAATTCTTGTTTGAGGGATTTTCATCCATTCTTCCTTGGAGAATTCCTCCAGTTCTGTGAGATTCCTGGGTCGTCTTGCCTGCACTGCTATTTTGAGGTCTAGACACAGATTTTCAATGATGTTCAGATCAGGGGACTGTGAGGGCCATTGTAAAACCTTCAGCTTGCGCCTTTTGAGGTTGTCTATCGTGGATTTTGACGTGTGTTTAGGATCAGTATCCATTTGTAGAAGCCATCCTCTTTTCAACGTCAGCTTTTGTACAGACGGTGTTATGTTTGCATCAAGAATTTGTTGAAATTTCATTGAATCCATTCTTCCCGCTACTCGTGAAATGTTCCCCATGCCATTGGCTGAATCACAACCCCAAAGCATGATTGATCCAAACCATCTTTATTGGTTGGCGAGAAGTTCTTTTCTTGTGCCCTTTTTTCTCCACACATACCTTTAATCATTGTGGCCAAAGAGGTCTGTTTTAACCTCATCGGTCCACAGGATTTTTTTCCAAAATGCATCAGGTTTGTTTAGATGTTCTTTTGCATACTTCTGATGCTTAATTTTATGGTGAGGACACAGGAGAGGTTTTCTTCTGATGACTCTTCCATGAAGGCCATATTTGCACAGGTAAAAAAATAAAAACAGAGGTGCTCCTATATTTGAATCAGCCCAGACTGGCTTACTCGAGCCTAATACTGAAAAGGCTCACCTGGAATCATTGTGCAATCTCAGGCACAACTCTGATGTTAGCAGACTGCAGCCCTCGACATCAGCTGAGGGTGAAGATACAGATCCAAAATAAAAAATATTGAAAAATGACGATTCAATAGCACTGTCACCCAGGGGCGGACACAGACTGTAGTGGGCCCCTGTGCAAGAAAATTTTGGGGGCCCCCCCTGCGCTTCATAAGGCAACAAAGTTATGTAAACATAACCCCCCCCATGTGCATCTCTCGCCCCCCCATGTGCAGCTCTCATCCCCCCCATGTGCAGCTCTCATCCCCCCATGTGCAGCTCACCCCCCCATGCATCTCCCATCCCCCCCGTGCATCTCTCATCCCCCCATGTGCATCTCTCATCCCCCCCATGTGCATCTCTCATCCCCCCATGTGCATCTCTCATCCTCCCCCATGTGCATCTCTCATCCCCTCCATGTGCATCTCTCATCCCCCCCATGTGCATCTCTCATCCCCCCCATGTGCATCTCTCATCCCCCCCATGTGCATCTCTCACCCCCCCATGTGCATCTCTCATCCCCCCATGTGCATCTCTCATCCCCCCCATGTGCATCTCTCATCCCCCCATGTGCATCTCTCATCCCCCCCATGTGCATCTCTCATCCCCCCCATGTGCATCTCTCATCCCCCCCACTCCTAGTTAATTAATTGTATTTAAAACAAATAAAACTTGTTATACTTACCCCCATGCGATCCCTGCAGAATCCTGGCGCTCGTCCACGTCGCTGCCACCAGGCTCTCCTGACGTTCGGCCATGTGACGGTGCCACATACATAGCCATCAGCTTTTGTTTTGGCCAAAAGATTTTTAAAGCCGCCACCACGATAAGGTAGACTCTTCTGGCCGGGCCCTACTCTAACCTATTAAAATTTTCTTAAAATATCCAATACTCTTTTTAGATATATTTTTATTTAGTTTTCTCTAAGGGAATGTGTCATATACATTTTTTTTTTTAAATGACCAATAATACCACATACAGGGAATACCGCCACACCATGACCAGACCACATATTACCACAACATAGTGACCGAATAATACCACACAGAAGGGGGAAAAACTGCCACACCATGAGCAGACCACATATTACCACCACATTACTAATATTACCACCACATTGCTAATATTACCATAAGTGTCATTATACACGGGAGCTCTATACATGGTATGTATAATGTAAGTGTCCAGGTAATCTAGTGATCACCAGTGACATTATACACAGGAGCTCTGTATATAGTGTACAGGTAATACAGTGATCACCAGTGACATTATACACAGGAGCTCTGTATATAGTGTCAGTGTACAGGTAATACAGTGATCACCAGTGACATTATACACAGGAGCCCGGTACATAGTATATAGTGTAAGTGTACATGTAATACACTGACTCACTGGTGACGTCTCTTTATATAATTTAATTAGAACCTCTACTCTTTCCGCCAATTTGTTACCAGTTACACTCCTGCATCCGCAACGCCCCCTACTCTATACTTCCTGCTCCCCGCATTCATTATTTACATGCACCCCCTGCCCCAATTCATTATATCATGTCCGTGCTCTCCCCACCCCATCATCATTTATCATTTACTGTCCCCCACCCCACATTCATTATGTGCAGCTCGTTATCCCCCTACTCCCAATTCCCCCATGTGCAGCTCATTTTCTCCCAATTCCCCCATGTGCAGCTCTCATCCCCCCATGTGTTAACACATGGGGGGATGTTAACACATGTGGAATTATATACTTAACAAAAAAGTGTGAAACAACTGAAAATATGTCTTATATTCTAGGTTCTTCAAAGTAGCCACCTTTTGCTTTGATGACTGCTTTGCACATTCTTGGCATTCTCTTGATGAGCTTCAAGAGGTAGTCACCGGAAATGGTTTTCACGTCACAGGTGTGCCCTGTCAGGTTTAATAAGTGGGATTTCTTGCCTTATAAATGGGGTTGGGACCATCAGTTGTGTTGTGCAGAAGTCAGGTGGATACACAGAAGGACACTCTTACACTGTATCTGAATGTAGAAATGGTAAAACTAAGGGTATTGTTTATGTTGCTAAGTGGCCTTGTCCTAAACTGTATGTGGGTAAACAATTCAAGAATTTCAGCAATGTATTTCACAACATCTTAGCTCAATAAATACTGAAACGGCTCCCTCCATTTCTAGACATATCAGATTCTTCCATAAGGGAAACCCCTACTACTGCCCTATCCTTTTGGAACATACAGAAATTAGCTCTGGGCCCTAGGAAGGGCAATCTAAATAGACTACTCCTATTCCTATTCCTACTTCCTAGAGGAAGCTAGATAAATCTGTAGGCTCAAATCCAAGTGCCCACAGAGTCTTAATGAAGGCTTTACTTTTTCAGCTTTTTTATGAGTATTCCTGTAGACATATAGATATAGATGGGTCTATATATAAACATCTATGCCATCATTCCAGAAAGAGGTTTTACATTTATGGTCATTTAAATTGTTGATTGTATCATAAATGTATTAATGGCAATAGCATTATTGTTTGAGGAGGGCATCCTATGTTTGATTAACTGTCCAAGGAAAGTGAATGTGAATCTCATGAAAACTGTACCTAAAGCACAGCGTCTAAAGATGCTGCTGAACTGTTGGGGTTTTGGTGCTTTTTTGCTCTAGAAGCTTCTATGTTAAAAAACATATGTAAAAAACTGCAGCTTTTCTGTACTATGAAAATACTTAAAAAAAAACTCAGTTTCACATCTGCCCCAAAAACATCAAATAAGGGTAAAAAGGCAGCAAAAATGCAGAAAAGATGCAATAATCAGAGAAGATTGCTATTGCGTAGTTTGGTGTGGATCCTGCAGAAATAAAAAAACACAGTATTTATGCGAACATGGCTTTACAGACACAAAAAAAATCCAGTTGTCATATAATGAAGCTTACATAAAAATGAAAAAGTTCTGTCTGCTATGACTATGAGTGAATGAAGAAAAAATAAATCCATAGGTCCCAGCTAAAGATGAGCATGATGCACAGATGACTTTGCTCCAGCCCTGGCAAACCAAAATCCGGCCTGGGAACATGGGGAGGTAAGAGATTCGCAGGCCTTCCGTCTAGCCACAAGGTACCACTGACCTGGATGCTGGACCAGAGTCCCGTGAACCGATCTATTCATCTCTAGTCCCAACAGTCTCGAATAGTGTGGGACAGCCCCGGATTTGTGTCTATGCCCTGCGGTCTCTGGCATCTGCTGAATGTCCCGCACTGCCACTTCCCCCTCTGACATCTCCTCATGCCAGGGTGGAAAGAATTAGTAAATGGGTGTAACTTGGGTTGTGGCTAGGGCGTAGTCAAAATTTGCCATATGATTTGTCCCTTCTTCGGTTGTTCAAAACTTGGGAGGTATAAACAAGTGACATGGAAGTATATCTTTGACCCTACTCTAATAGATGCACTTTAGCCTAGTACTATGAAAGCATAGATTGGCTGCAGATTGGGAATCGTAATATTGAGGTCGGACTGATGTCAGATGGGAAAGTAATAAAAAGTTTCTTCAGTCATTTTTGGTTTGCATTTTCCTCATTTCACTTTTCAAGAGAACAACAAGGAGATCACGCAGATCCCACCATTGCCACCACTTTGTTAGAATAACAGAGCCAGGGAATCAGACAAATCTTCTGGCTGGTACCAATTGTTAAGAACCAACACTCTCCTTCCTCCAATCGCCAGGACAATTATGCAATTAGTGATGGATGAGGCCACGGTTGTTTTCTCTCCAAGGCCAGTTATTGGGGAACTCGCATTGAGTATATGGTATATACACCTCCGATTCCAACACCAAACATTTATACAGGTTGATTTGACACCTATTGCAGAAAGTGTATGGCTTCAGGGGTGCGGTTTAATGAGCAAAATGAATGAAGCTATTACATTTTATATATGTAATCCTAAAATTAGACCGTGTCTATAAAAATATAATATCTTTGCCCCTGGAGGTCTCAGGCGGGAGATATTAATATAAATCCTACATAGAAAAAATAGTAGTATACAGCCAAATAGAGGTAAAATATATAAAATTGTATTGAACAAAAATAATACAAATATTGAAAACCAACAAAGAAGTTGTACCAAGAATGTGGACTTGACCTAAGGAACATACATACTGTGTCACAAGTTTATCAAAAGGTAAGTATATAGTATATATCTTGGGAATAATATGCACTATATACTGTATCACAGGTATTACAGCATTTTAAGTGGCTATATCATGGAAACAGTGGGAGGATAAAACAGGGCATCAGAAAAAAATATCACATATAGATACTCAATATTGGATAGTTCCACTGTGTTATAATGCTCAAATGTGAATACCACACCATCACCATTAATAGTCACAGGTACTTGTCATCCTGTCATAGGATTTTAACCAAAAGAAACCCCACCATACACATAATTAGGAAATACCTAAGAGAGCAATATATATGCATGTTTACGTACATAAATATCCATCAAAGCATTCATATTTACCCAAGGTACCACAAGTGGTCCAGAGAGTACCCCTAACCAGGGGTGGATTAAGAGTAGCAAGGGCCCCGGGCAGTTTAGAAGGCGCGCCCCCCCCCCACACCTGATGTATCACATGTCACATTATCCCCTGTGATAGATCATGTGATAGTTCACGCGAAATTAATTTGGCACAATATTAATATATTAATTATAATAATTTTTTTTAGGCTGTGTGCCCACTATGCGCTTTTTAAGCATTTCCGCAGTGGCAATTCCGCTGCAGAAGCGTTTAAAAAACGCTTGGTAGAAGGTCTGCCATGTTCCCCAATGATAATCCGCATGTGCTGTGCACATGCTGCGGAAATTTCCGCTGCGGATTATCATTGCAGAAAAATCCGCAGCACTACCAATTATTTTGCAGAAGCTCGGCGTTTTCGCCGCCATTGACTTGCATTGGACCGCATGGAATCCGCATCACTGCATGCGCATATGCGGATATCATGCGGTTCAATGTGAGGATGGTACCCGGGTCTGGAGAAGAGGAGACACTCCTCCAGACCGGGGTACCATAGTACCTGTAAAAAAAAGAATAAAATAAAAAATAAATATTATACTTACCTTCTGATGGCCCCTGGTGTCTTTATCCGATGTGTCCTGGCTTGCCGGCAGCTCGCGGTAGACTAAAGGACCTGTGGTGACGTCATTTAGTCATGTGACGGGTCACGCGACTGCTGACGTCGGCAGGCCATCAGAAGGTAAGTATATATTTATTTTTTATTTTTTACCATTCTTTTATGGTCACACTATATAAATCCATGCCGGTTGCATGGATTTATATATAGAGATGAGCGGTGTTCGACTAGAACTGTTCGCCAATCTCAAATTCGAGCTGTTTTGGGCGGTGTTCGAGTTGTTCGACGAACCCGAACGATTTGCAAAAAATTCGGCTGTTCGAGGTTATGTTCGATAACTGTTCGTGCACCAAAAGCGTGTCCTGCATGTCTGGCGCTATTTAGAGCACAAATCATGCAGGGATTGTCTGCCACTCACTGTAATGCCACAGCCATGGTGGTTGTGGCATTACAGTGATTGCCCAAATCGATGGGAACAGTGCCAACAGTGAAACATGAAAAGCCGGCAATTCAGCAGCGGCATACACCGGTACCCGACAATTTAGAACCGAAAGAATAGAGCTTCACACATAGATTAGATAGATATAAACATGTCAGCCACATATATATGAAGTACAGTGAAAGTGCTGCTTACTGTACTTGTCATTTAGCGTAAAGGATTTATCAAAAAAAATAATAGTGTTTTCATGCACCGTCTCTTTAAAAAAGCCGGCCGGCAATTCAGCAGCGGTACCCGACAATTTATAACAGACAGAATAGAGCATCATACATAGATTAGATAGATAGAAACATGTCAGCCACATATATACGAAGTACAGTGACAGTGTTGCTTACTGTACTTGTCATTTAGCGTAAAGGATTTATCAAAAAAAATAATAGTGTTTTCATGCACTGTCTCTTTAAAAAAGCCGGCCGGCAATTCAGCATCTGTACCCGACAATTTATAACAGACAGAATAGAGCTTCACACATAGATTAGATAGATATAAACATGTCAGCCACATATATACGAAGTACAGTGATAGTGTTGCTTACTGTACTTGTCATTTAGCGTAAAGGATTTATCAAAAAAAATAATAGTGTTTTCATGCACCGTCTCTTTAAAAAAGCCGGCCGGCAATTCAGCAGCGGTACCCGACAATTTATAACAGACAGAATAGAGCATCATACATAGATTAGATAGATAGAAACATGTCAGTCACATATATATGAAGTACAGTGATAGTGTTGCTTACTGTACTTGTCATTTAGCGTAAAGGATTTATCAAAAAAAATAATAGTGTTTTCATGCACCGTCTCTTTAAAAAAGCCGGCCGGCAATTCAGCATCTGTACCCGACAATTTATAACAGACAGAATAGAGCTTCACACATAGATTAGATAGATAGAAACATGTCAGTCACATATATATGAAGTACAGTGATAGTGTTGGTTACTGTACTTGTCATTTAGTATTAAAATAAAGGATTTATTATTAAAAAAATTGGCGTGGGGTACCCCTTAATTTTAGGCTCTAGCGGAGGTTAAGCAGACGGCTGGGGCAGATGTTTGAAGCCTGGGAAGGGGGTAATACCCACGGAGCTTCCCAGGCTACTAATATCAGCCCTCAGCTGAATACATAGCCTTTACTAGCTATTAAAATGGGGGACCCCCCAAAAAAAATGACGTGGGGTCCCCCCTAATTTAATAGCTAGCAAAGGCTAGGCAGACAGCTGGGGGCTGATATTAATAGCCCAGGAAGGGAGCCATGAATATTGGCCCCCTCCCAGGCTAGAAACACCAGCCGTCAGCCGCCCCAGAAATGGCGCATTCATAGGATGCGCCAATTCTGGCACTTAGCCTCGCTCTTCCACGCTGCCCTGGTGCGGTGGCAGGGGGTAATAGGGTTGGGGTTGATGTCAGCTTATAATGCCAGCTGACATCAAGCCCAGGTTAGTAATGGAGAGGCGTCTATAAGACACCCCCATTA
Organism: Phyllobates terribilis; assembly: GCF_046119375.1. Taxonomy (NCBI): domain Eukaryota; kingdom Metazoa; phylum Chordata; class Amphibia; order Anura; family Dendrobatidae; genus Phyllobates; species Phyllobates terribilis. Next base: position 209,527,245 of record NW_027362767.1, on the reverse strand, counting down.
CTAACCCCATAGTCAAAGTTAAAAAAAACACAAACACCCAGAATAAAGTCCTTTAATTGAAATAAAGACACAATCCTTTATTGTTCTAAATTAAACCATACTTACCGTCACGCCCATTCCAGCTGAAGCCAACGATCTCCTGCAATAAAAGAAAAATAATAAAGCAACCTCATCCTTACCTTTCCATGGTTCCCACGACAGCTTCAGCTCTGCTACATCGAGATGACAGGCTGGACCGCAGCAGAACGCTGCCATCCAGCCTCTCATCCCGCAGACACTGAGAAGCGCAGGCTTACTTGCGCTGCTCAGCGTCTCTCTGTGACGACATCCAGATGAGCCGAGTTCATGTCCAATGAACTCGGCTCACCTCATGCACGTCACTGACAGCGTGGGAAAATTCTCCTGCACTCAGCGCTTCAGCGTGAGAATTCTCACGCTGAAGTGCTGAGTGCAGGAGAATACTCCCACGCTGTCAGTGATGTGCATGAGGTGAGCTCATGTCCAATGAACTCAGCTCACCTCCTGCACGTCACTGACAGCGTGGGAAAATTCTCCTGCTTCAGCGTGAGAATTTTCCCACGCTGTCAGTGACGTGCATGAGGTGAGCCGAGTTCATTGGACATGAACTCGGCTCATCTGGATGTCGTCACAGAGAGACGCTGAGCAGCGCAAGCAAGCCTGCGCTTCTCAGTGTCTGCGGGATGACAGGCTGGATGGCAGCGTTCTGCTGCGGTCCAGCCTGTCATCTCGATGTAGCAGAGCTGAAGCTGTCGTGGGAACCATGGAAAGGTAAGGATGAGGTTGCTTTATTATTTTTCTTTTATTGCAGGAGATCGTTGGCTTCAGCTGGAATGGGCGTGATGGTAAGTATGGTTTAATTTAGAACAATAAAGGATTGTGTCTTTATTTCAATTAAAGGACTTTATTCTGGGTGTTTGTGTTTTTTTTAACTTTGACTATGGGGTTAGTAATGGGGGTGTCTTATAGACGCCTCTCCATTACTAACCTGGGCTTGATGTCAGCTGGCATTATAAGCTGACATCAACCCCAACCCTATTACCCCCTGCCACCGCACCAGGGCAGCGTGGAAGAGCGAGGCTAAGTGCCAGAATTGGCGCATCCTATGAATGCGCCATTTCTGGGGCGGCTGACGGCTGGTGTTTCTAGCCTGGGAGGGGGCCAATATTCATGGCTCCCTTCCTGGGCTATTAATATCAGCCCCCAGCTGTCTGCCTAGCCTTTGCTAGCTATTAAATTAGGGGGGACCCCACGTCATTTTTTTTGGGGGGTCCCCCATTTTAATAGCTAGTAAAGGCTATGTATTCAGCTGGAGGCTGATATTAGTAGCCTGGGAAGCTCCGTGGGTATTACCCCCTTCCCAGGCTTCAAACATCTGCCCCAGCCGTCTGCTTAACCTCCGCTAGAGCCTAAAATTAAGGGGAACCCCACGCCAATTTTTTTAATAATAAATCCTTTATTTTAATACTAAATGACAAGTACAGTAACCAACACTATCACTGTACTTCATATATATGTGACTGACATGTTTCTATCTATCTAATCTATGTGTGATGCTCTATCTTTCTGTTCTAAATTGTCGGGTACCGCTGCTGAATTGCCGGCCGGCTTTTTTAAAGAGACAGTGCATGAAAACACTATTATTTTTTTTAAATAAATCCTTTACACTAAATGACAAGTACAGTAAGCAACACTATCACTGTACTTATTATATATGTGACTGACATGTTTCTATCTATCTAATCTATGTGTGAAGCTCTATTCTTTCTGTTCTAAATTGTCGGGTACAGATGCTGAATTGCCGGCCGGCTTTTTTAAAGAGACAGTGCATGAAAACACTAATATTTTTTTTAATAAATCCTTTACACTAAATGACAAGTGCAGTAACCAACACTGTCACTGTGCTTCTTATATGTGTGACTGACATGTTTCTATCTATCTAATCTATGTGTGATGCTCTATTCCTTCTTGTCTAAATTGTCGGGTACCGGTGTATGCCGCTGCTGAATTTGCCGGCCGGCTTTTTTAAAGAGAGTGTCTTCTGAGCAGTTTGTCAGCTTTTGGACACCTTTGCAGGTGTTTTCTATGTGTTTCTATGTGTTTTTGTTTGCCTGCCATTGGTTTTAACGGTGTTCGACGGTGTTCTAAGGTGTTCGACGAACAGTTCGACGAACAGTTCCTCGAACATCCCGGTGTTCGACGAACCGAACCGAACCCGAACACTACGGGGGTGGCTCAACACTATTTATATAGTGTGACTAAGTTGTCAAGCACTTTCCAAGTGATGCTAAAATCGCTTGTCAACCCACATGCGGAATTGCAAGTGAAGAACGCTTCACTTCCGCTTGTCTCTGGCAGGAAAAACGCATGTAAAATCGGCATGCGTTTTTTCTGCCAGGGAGATGCAGAAATGCTCAAAAAAAAATCCGCCGCATTTCTACATCGTGGGCACATAGCCTTACATTAATTGTATGACTTAATATTGAGCACACGTAGCCATCTATACACAGCAGGAGGCCGCACGTAGCCATCTATACACAGCAGGAGGCCGCACGTAGCCATCTATACACGGCAGGAGGCCGCACAAAGCCATCAATACGCAGCAGGAGGCCACACGTAACCATCTATACACAGCAGGAGGCCGCACGTAGCCATCTATACACAGCAGGAGGCCACACGTAGCCATCTATACACAGCGGGAGGCCACATGTAGCCATATATACACAGCGGGAGGCCGCATGTAGCCATCTATACACAGCGTGAGGCCGCACGTAGCCATCTATACACAGCGTCAGGCCGCACGTAGCCATCTATACACAGCGGGAGGCCGCACGTAGCTATCTATACACAGCTGGAGGCCGCACGTAGCTATCTATACACAGCGTGAGGCCGCACGTAGCCATCTATACACAGCGGGAGGCCACACGGCGCCCCCCAGATACAGCGGGAGGCCACACGGCGCCATCTATACTCAGCGGGAGGCCAAACATAGCCATCTATATACAGCACGAGGCTGCACGACGCCATCTATACACAGCGGGATGCCGAATGGCGCCATCTATACACAGCGGGAGGCCGCACGTAGCCATCTATACACAGCACGAGGCCGCACGGCGCCATCTATACACGGCAGGAGGCCGCACGTAGCCATCTATACACAGCAGGAGGCTGCACGTAGCCATCTGTACACGGCAGGAGGCTGCACGTAGCCATCTATACACGGCAGGAGGCCGCACGTAGCCATCTATACACAGCGGGAGGCCACACATAGCCATATATACACAGCGGGAAGCCGCACGTAGCCATCTATACACAGCGTGAGGCCGCACGTAGCCATCTATACACAGCGTTCCCAAGAGTGTGCAAAGCAGTCATCAAAGCAAAAGGTGGCTACTTTGAAGAACCTATAATATAAGTGATATTTTCAGTTGTTTCACACTTTTTTGTTAAGTATATAATTCCACATGTGTCAATTCATAGTTTTGATGCCTTCAGTGTGAATGTACAATTTTCATAGTCATGAAAATACAGAAAAATCTTTAAATGAGAAGGTGTGTCCAAACTTTTGGTCTGTACTGTATATATATATATATATATATACTGTATATATAAACCAAAAACTATTTGAAGTACAAATAGAAGACAAAATACGAATGAAAGACTAGACAAATATATAAAAGAGATCACTCTGGCAAGAGAATAGAAATAAAGTAGTATTTGGGAGATTAGGAATAGGTGTCGTCCATTTCTGCATGTTGTCTCTTCATGAAAACTGGACCGAGGTTTTCAGCCACTTCAAAAATAGGAATATAAGGTACCTAAATCAGAGAAACAAATAAGAAGTAAAAGAGAGGTTAAAACCATGAATACACAAAACACTGTAAAACCCAAACGACATTAAAATCTTACAGGAAAGGGGCAAAACAAATTATTTCATTTAAACCCTTGGGGTGGAAGCTATCCATCTTGCTTCAAGTTGTGCCAAACTTTTTTTCATATTTCCTCCACGTTGATCAGTTCGAACCTTATCAATACCAAAGGCTTTAAGGTACGTCCCATCACAATTGTGATGCAGTTTGAAGTGTTTTGGTATTGTCTTTAATTGCAGCACTTCATCACTCAGCAAGGCGTTATTGATGTCTCGCACGTGCTGTCTAATGCAGACTTTCAATTGTCTTGATGTTAGGCCAATATATATCAGTCCACATGGGCACATTGCGTAATATACTACTCCCTCGGTTTTGCAAGTAATATGCTGTGTAATGAAGAATTCTTGTATCCCGCCACTGTCTTTGAAGGTAAGTGTCCGCAGCATGTTAGGGCATGCAATGCATTCTTTGCAGGGATCATGTCCCCATTTTGATCATTATGAACCACAGATGTTGGTCTTTTGGTCTTCATAACAACTGTGTACCAGTATTTCCTTCAGATTAGGTGACCTCCTGTATGTCATAGATGGTTGTTCAGTAGTATACTTGACTAGTATGGGATAATTTCTAATTATGGGCCAAAATGTATTCAGCACCATTTTAATGCCCAGCCATTCCTGGTTGTACATGGAAATAAACCTCACCTGATTGGTATTATTTTCCTTCTTTCTTGTACATAGTAGGTCACTTCTGTTGGCATGAAGTGCTCATTGGTAGCCCTTCTTGGTGCTTCTTTTTGAGTAACCTCTTTCCTTGAATCAGTCCGTGAGTTCTCACGCCTGAGAAAGTGGTATCAGATGAGCAAATTCTTTGTGTTCTTAAAAACTCCTCTACTGGGACCCCCCTAATAGAGTGTGGGGGGTGGGAAGATGATGCATGTAGGAAAGAATTTACAGCTGTTTCTTTCCTATGAACTTTGTTTCAATAAAATTGTCCATAGCTTTGGTTATTTTGATGTCCAAAAAATCAATTGTAGTGTGACTATATGATCACATGAATTTGATGTTATACTCATTCTTGGCTAAGTTTTGTAGAAATAATTTTAATTTCCTCACTGCCCTGCCAGATAAAAAAGACATTGTCAATGAAGCGAGTCCATATGATGACCTTGTCGATCATCTGTATTGGATTTGACAAAAATTTTCACTTTCCCACAAACCTAAAAAAAGGTTAGCGTAAGAGGGGGCAAAAGCCGTCCCCAACGCAGTGCCCTGAAGTTGTAAATAAAAAATTCCCTTAAAGATAAAAAAAAATTGTGTGTCAGGGAAAAACTTAACAGTTTCAGGAGAAACAGTTTCAGGGAGATATTAGTGCCATATTAGCTATTATGATTTCAGCTTTCCATAGACAGGAAACATGGCATATATATTGTCATCCATCTGTCAGATTTTAATTTGGGACAGATGCAGCGACCGCCCAGTGATGTAAGTCAATGTGTTACGTTTGCTACTTCGTCATGACGCCGGAAACATACATGCCATAACTGTAGGACCCTTTAATAAAAAAAACAATATTCATAGTTTGGAAAGCGAACAAAGAAGCTCATAACAGTCTGTTTGCAGTCCTGTGACATAGGGAGGCAAGGGCCATACATTTGTCACCTCCCGCATTCTTCTGCAAGCTGTGCCTGGAGTTGGGTGTCTGCAATCCATTAGATAACTCACTTTAATTACTTGTTTTCAGCAGGGTGGTCTCTGCTGCCCCAGGGTTAAGTGGAGTTGGGGTCACGTAGAGGTTAATAGAGTGCTAGCCTTGCTTAAATGTTCACTATGAGAACTATGAGATGGCTTGATAGATTTTGCAATTAGATCTAAGACAGCCCTGATGAAGCCTGTAAAGGTGAAACATGTTGGAAAGGCTCTTTCTTTATTTTAATAGCACTTTGGTCCTTTGGTCATTAGACATTACAAAATAGGATTCAATCCCTGATGGTTATATAATGAATAGCAGTCCTTTTGCTTTACACTAGTTATACAATGTGAGGCTATTGGATCTGTAACAGATATAGCTATAAATAGGTTGATATATCCACATGTATATTAAAATTGATCTAAAAAAACTGACTGTCACTTCCAAACAGAAAAAGACAAGTGTGAACAGGTGCAAGGTAAGAGAGACACTCTATATAACTAACAAATTAAAGCTGCACTCTGAAAAGCTATAATATGTAAACATAAAATTTATGAAATTGGAACTACATTACTGCTGTAGAAAACATATTAAAAATGAAGGTACTTAGCGCACATATTAGAGCTGAATGACTCATCTTAAGAAGCAATTTGACCGCTTGGAATACAATTAAACTTAGGTAGGACCAATAAGGAACAGAGTATAATTATAGTGTGCACCTTAACATATGATTTACACTAGTTACTCATAATTTAACAATTAAAAGTTGTTTTATTTTGGATTGGTTACAATTAGATTTTTTTGGCTTTTGGCTATTGGATTTAAAAAAAACGTAGCGTAAATGGTGCATTTTTCATTCTGCTTTATTTTGTGCAGAAAATCGTTGGGATTTCACTGTGAGTTCATGAAAATAAAAAAATGTAAAAAACGCTAAGTCAAACCTTTTTCTGTAAAAAAAAAAAGTATTAAAAACTCTGCTCCAAATCTGTACCAAAAATGGATCAAATAAAGGGGAAAAGGCAGAAAAAATGCAATAATCAGTGAGGATTGTTATTGCATATATTATCACCTGCAGAAAATATGCTGATAAAAATCAACAGCAAGCTACGTGTGAACACAGTCTCAGACAACAGAGCCCGCAATTCCTCACTGCGGTTGAGCGGCTGCACAGGCAGTTTGTGACTGGTGGCAGCTGGTAAAGAGCAGTAAAAGAGGTAGAATGCAGCAAAAAAGACCAACTCAAGTATTTCACATATTTTATAGCACGTTATGGAAAAGGGATGTAAAGGTCTCTCACGTCTACATTAGTGAATTCTTCTGTTTATCTGAATGTTGGCTACTTGCCACATCCTTTTATTCTCTAACCATATCGTAGGAGAGATATTATCGGTTCTAATTGTGCTAAAATTGTCTTCAATGCATACAAAAGTGTTACATTGTTTTCTGACCCCATACAATAAAATGTCGCTATTGAAACAAATGTTAAGATTCTTATATTTTGGTCCTTACTATTTTTTTTGTGTGAATTCAACAAGTCGGATAAATCCATTCAGAGGTAAACCGGCCTCGTTCATGTTTCCGCCTTTCACCTGCACCTATTGTCTGCTCTAGTTTTGATATCGCATTGATTCCCTAAATAGGTTGGAAAATTGCAGAGAGTAACGTAACAACCTCCTGTATGTACTATGATGCCACGATGGCACCATCTGATGTGCTGCAGTATTATGGCTGTGACATACAAGCTAGAAAAGAGGTCATTTATCTATTTTACTCACTTATATGGTGCCATTAATTTCCACAGCGCTTTACAGACATTGGCATCGCTGTCCCCATTGGTGCTCACAATTTAAATTCCCTATCAGTATATCTTTGAAGTGTGGGAGGAAAACAGTGGAAACCCACACAAATACAGGGAGAACACACAGACTCCTTGCAGATTTCATCCTTGAACCCAAGACCACAACACTGCAATGTTCATCATTGGGCCAACCATGCTGCCATTACATGCAGATATGAAATTTACTTCTGGTATCCAATGCAAAATCTGTCACAGGAACCCATCGCCTACCTAATGCCATTAATGATCTATGTGTGGTCTTATGTAGTAGACCAGCTCTTGGGCTACCTCCACGCTCCAGGCTCGAGAGCGACTTCTAGCTCCATAGATATGACTTTGGTTACATCACAAAGGCTCAGATATCTCTGAATAAGTCCTCGTTCAGATGTCTTTTTCACCAGTGTGCAGGATTAGTTTTTCATCCATTTTTGGTCTGCATGCGTTTTCAGCATCCATGTGGCATTTCTATTTAACAAAATATATTCTTGTACCGTGTTAGCCAGTAGATAGAAAAATATTTAGATTTGAGAGTCCTCAGTGGTTGATACCTATTAATGGCTAACTGAAAAGATGGTAACAAATTGAAAGCTTTCCAGTCTACTCAGGTCTCTTCATCAGGCATAGTATCTGAAAAGATGGTAACAAATTGCATGCTTTCGAGACTACTCAGGTCTCTTCATCAGGCATAGTATCTGAAAAGATGGTAACAAGTTGCAAGCTTTCGATGCCTGATGAAGAGACCTGAGTAGTCTCGAAAGCTTGCAATTTGTTACCATCTTTTCAGATACTATGCCTGATGAAGAGACCTGAGTAGTCTGGAAAGCTTTCAATTTGTTACCATCTTTTCAGTGAGCCATTAAAAGGTATCAACCACTGAGGACTCTCAAATCTAAATATTTTTCTATTTAACAAAAAAAATCCAAGCTTCTCCTACCCATTAAGCAGATGGGATCTGTGCAGTCCATTTTTTCATCAACCTATTGATTTGAATGTGACCTGGATCAAGACCTGACATGTCTCTGCTTTTTTAAGACATTTGGGGCCCAATTCATTAAGACTTTTATGCCAGATGTCTGATGTAAAACATCTGAAAAGCTGCTAAACTTTTGAGCAACAAGAAGTTGTGCAAACATTTTGCGACTTTTGGAGTTTTTACACCAGTCTCAGCTAGCTTTGCTAAAATGGGTAGAGCTGTGGCGGAATGGCACATGGCTACTACTGCCCGTGTAACTCAAGAAAATGTGTGCCACTTTAGTGGCAAAAATTTTGACAGAAATGTACTCTAGTCCCTTACTGGCATTTCTGCTGGAGGCTCTGGAAAGATGTGTCTAATTATTTAAGTGGCATGCGCCTCTTGAATGAATTAGGCACATCTTTTTCCACTCCACCCCTTCATTAAATTGGTGTCCAGTACTTTTATATTGATGAGTACTTTTATACTTTTATATTGATGGTCTATCCTTTGGATAAGTCATTAATATCAGATACGTAGTGATGCAACACTCGGCACACTTGCCAGTAAGCCATTCCTGGTGTCGGTGGCTGAATGTGATCAGTGTCTTGCATTGCATGAGACCAATAATCAAAAAAATTAAAATTGAAGTCCCATAGAGGGACTAAGTAAAAAAGTAAAAAAAAAAAATTGAAATATGTTTTACAAATTATTAAAAAAAAATTCACAAAATAAATAAATACAAATATATGTATATATATTAAACCAATAAATACGTATATTTATGTGAAAACAAAAAAAGTACACATATTTGGTATCGTCGCGATTTATAAAACTGTCACACTAGTTAACCCCTTCTGTGCACACCGTAAAAAAAAAAAAACAAGGCAAAAAATTATGCTTTTTCAACATACTGCCGAACAAAAAGTGGAATAAAACCACCTGATTAAAAAGACAAATGGGAATCAAAATGGTATCGCTGAAAATTTCATCTTGTCCCACCAAAAACAAGCTCCATCAATGGAAAAATAAAAAAAGTTACATCGGAGTTTCTGTGTAAATCTCTGAAATATGTGATACAGACAGAACCGTCAGCAGAAAGATTCCCTATAATGAGGCAGGTGGAGGCACTGTGGACACGGTCTGGCATGTGATCCGATGGTGTCCGTCTTTTTAGGTGTGCATAAAAGCACCATCGGCCAAAGTTTTGTCACCCCTGAACAGAGGCTAGACGGAGTCCAGAGTAACTCTACTGCCTCATTATAGTGAATGGATCACTCGGGGGTTTCATCTGAATCACATCACTCGGAGATTTAAATGGAAACTCCGGTATAAGTACTCAGCGTACAGCGCAGGATAAATGTGATCCAAAATGTTACGTAAAATGTTCCTAGCAAAAGCTTATATTCTTGTACCATGTTAGCCAGTAGATAGAAAAATATTTAGATTTGAGAGTCCTCAGTGGTTGATACCTTTTAATGGCTAACTGAAAAGTTGGTAACAAATTGCAAGCTTTCGAGACTACGCAAGTCTCTTCATCATGATTAAAAGGTATCAACCACTGAGGACTCTCAAATCTAAATATTTTTCTAACAAAAGCTTCAAATCAATCTACTCAATTCCTTCATCTGTCAATGGAAATATAGGGGCTTATACGCTACTGGTTGTACAAAGGCTCTGGAAAAGTGCTAGGGCCCCTCGGCCTCTAAAAGAAATTCAGAAAATTCTGCACTCACAAATCCAAAGGCCCCCCTCCCTTCTGAGCCCCAGTGTGCCTAAACCACATTTATCATGTTTGTCATTTCTGTAGCAATGAGAGCCTGCCTAATTTACGGGTGCATGTCTCCAGAAACACGAGCTGGGCACAATGTATGGGCACTACAATGTACTGGTCACTACAACGGCAGTTTGTAATTTTCACTCAGCAAGATCCACTGCTGCTTGTTTTTGGAAAACACCAATGGAGTCAAAATTGTCACTACATCTTTAGATAAATTTTCAGAGGGGTGTAATTTGCACTTGAGGTGGGTTTCTACTTTTCTAGCACTTAGGGGCTCTGTATATGGAGTCAGCAAACCATTCTACAATAATTTGTTCTCTAAGAGTCAAATAGCGCTCCCAAGTCTCACTGTATGGCTCAAGGCTGGTTTTCGTGGACCTCGGATGAAAGAGTCTCAGTGGGCCCCTTTAACACATACCATCATTCATGATGCACAGATACGGTGGAGAAATATAGGTATACAACACAGGGCCCAGGCTCTCCCCTCATCCTTCACATATGCAAACATGTAAACACATACACACACAGTACGCAGACATAAACACTAGTGATGAGCGAGTATGTTCTGTTAACCCTTTCAGGCCGAGCTCCGAGTATTTATAGCTGCTCGGTGTTATGTTTGAATCACTCCCGTGTGCATGATTTGCGACTGTTTGACAACTTTAATGCATGTGAGGAATGTGTAAGAAATAGACATTCCTCACATGTATTAAAACTGTCAAACAGTCGTAAATCATGCACACGGGAGTGATTCAAACATATCACCGAGCAGCTGTAAATACTCGGAGCTCGGCCCGAGCATACTCGGCGAAAGGGTTAACAGAACATACTCGCTCATCACTAATAAACACACATGGTACACAGACATGTACACATGCACACAGTACGCAGACATGCACACACACACGGTACACAGACATAAACAAAGGGTACGCAGACAAGCACGCACACACGGTACGCAGATATGCACACATGCATACAGTACGCAGACATGCAAACACACACGGTCAAGCAGCTCCTCAGGTATGCGCCAGTGCAGGGCCGCCAGCGTGTGTTTGCCATCACAGACATGGCCCTTCACCATCAAAGGGGCTCACTCACTGTCGGGGCCCGGGCCGCTTCCCCGGGACCTGTTCAGGACCGCCGGCGTTGCTTGATTGCCAGCACTTCACCAGACATGGACGCGGCTGTGCAGCTGTGTCTGCTAGTAATGACGTGGCAGGGGTAACACACACAAGCACAATTAAAGGCGCAATGTCACCCCTGCTATGTCATTACTACTAGACACAGCCTCACATCCGCTTCCATGTCTGGTGAATTGCTGGCAATCAAGCAGCGCCGGTGGTCCTGAACGGGTGCCGGGGAAGCTGCTCGGGCCCCGACAGCGAATGGGCCCTCTGATGGTCCAGGGCCCCGGCACTTGCCCGAGTACGCTGGGTGCTGACGCCAGCTTTGGTGTGGCTAATCAGTACTGTACAACTACATATGCGGTATTGCCACGTTCATCAGAAATTATGGGATACATTTTGGAACCATTTTTACCCATTTCCCCATGTGAAAATGTAAAATCTTGGGCTAAAACACTTTTTTTGTGGTTAGAATGTAATTATTTTTTTCCTCACAGCGCAATGATGTAAAATTCTGTGACCCACCTGTGGTGTCAATATGATCATTGCAACTCTAGATGAATTTATTGAAAGGTGTAGTTGGTAAAATTGGGCCATTTATGGGGGTTTCCGCTGTTCTGGGACCTCAGGGGCTCTGCCAATGTGACATGGCACACGCAATCCATAACAGCAAAATCAAAATCTGCACTGTAATAAAATACTTCTTCCCTTCTGAGCTTTGCAATGTGCCTCAAAAGTAGTTTTCAACCACCCATGGGGTATTGATATACTCAGTAGAAATTGCATAGCAAATTATACTGTTCATTTTCTCCTATTACCCCTTTTGAAAATTGCAAACTTGGAGTCAAAGCAACATTATAGTGGAAAAAATAGTAATATTTCATTTACTCAGCCCAATGTTATACAAGTTTGAGAATTGCCTGAGGGTTAAAACTATTCACTACTGCCCCCGATGAATTCCTTGAGCGGTCTAGTTTCAAAAATGTGGTCACTTTGGGAGGTTTCCACTGTTCAGGCACTTTAAGGGTCCTCTAAACGTGACATGGCATCCGCTATTGTGGCACCCCAGGGGTCTGGTTGCCACAGTGATAGGAATATCACGTCTGGGAGCAAGTGGGAGGTTCCCTGGTCAGGAGCCCTTAAACATGCAACACCTCCTGTCCCAGACCAGATAGGGGAGGAACCTGCCCTATATAAACTGGATCTGGGGCGGGGTTAGTTCAGTTAGAGCCTGGAGTGAAGTACCAGACACAGGGAAAGCAACAGCTAGGAGCTCTGTAGGAGCAGGAGCTGAGTGCCAGGGACTGGAAGCAGATATTGCTCATCCTGGCTGAAGACACTACGACCGGACACAGGAGTCCGAGGCTGTGAGGACTTATATATCCAGCAGCAGAAAGCAGACGGCAGGGGATTTCAGGTCCTCTGGCCATAGGAAGCCCGGAGGCTCAGTCACACACAAGGGACCGGTACCGCCAGCGAGGAGCGGAAGCTACCAGAGGGTCCAAGTCACCAGCCATACAGGTGAGCACCACACGGTATACTCAGGGACGTGGGCTACTTTCACTCGCTTACAGCAAGGTAGCCAGGAAGAGTGCAGTCAGACGGGGAGGCCTACAACTCCACCTGGCCAGGGGAACTTCTGTTTGTTCACAGACTGACCAGGCCCCTTATGCTAGCCAGTACTCCCGGGAGGGTCTGCCTTATTATCATCAGTAAAGACCCTAAACTGCACTGCAAAGACTCTGAGTCGTTTCTGCTTTCTCACCGCATACAGCACTACTAGTACTGGGACGCCCGTGCACCATCACTCCCATCATCTACATTCCCTGCCCTGAGGCTATACTCTTCCCATGGGGAGTTATCCCATCCTTTGCTGCGCACACCACACCAGCCTCAGCGGTCTGCCTCGCAGCGGCGGTACACACTGACCGCAATCCACGGGTGGCGTAGTCGGACATTAAACCATAAAAACCCTATAAAAGACTGCCACTGGTTTGACCACCCTGAGCCATGGGACCGGGTCGCCGCCACGGAGACTACCACCCCCAGAGACCTGGCTCCGGGTAACCCACACACGTGCACACACGGCCCAGGGGGCGCGTCAGCTTTCGCGTAGTTGGTAGGATAGTGACCAACCCGCCACAAACGGGTATTGCGCGCCTGAAAAAGACTGTACACGTACCTTAAAAGGAAGTTTCCCGCCATTCGGAGCTGTTTCCCGCCATCTTCAGCCGTTTTCCCGCCATCGGACGCCATCTTCAGGACGCCGCGCGGGAAGAAGAGGGGCGTGGACGTCCAAACCGCGCGAGACCTGAAGCCCGGCCCTACGCACCGACGCTGCGCAAGGTCCTGGAAGGAGAGAGAGCGACGCTGACGTCACCAGGAGGCGACGCAAGGTCCTCCACCCCGACGATCGCCTGCGGAGCCACGGCCTACGGAGAAGAAGCAACAGAAGGTAGGCCACGGTCGATTAGGGGGGGAGGAAGATGTTGGAAGCGGAGGGGACTGCCACCGCCAGCGCGGCCGCTGCCGCTGTAATGCCGTTCACCATGCCTTACATCCCCGGAGCGGCCTGGCTGCCCCAATACTCAGGGGAGTCGCATACCCTAAGCGACTTTAAAGAGAGACTGTACAGCCTGTTTAAAGTATACCCCCTGATGGAGGGACAAAAAGTGAGCATATTGATAGGCCAGTTAACCGGCGCAGCCCAACGTGAAGTAAAGTCCTGGTCAGTCAGGGAAAAGGAGACCGTGAAGGAGATCTTAGCCCATCTGAGGGACACTTTTGATACCCATACCTCAGCAGAGATCTAAATGAGGTTTTATGGGTGCAAGCAGCGGGCCCAAGACAGTATAAGAGACTATGCTTTAAATTTGCAAGAGGCCCTGGGAGCCTTTTAAACAGGCAGACCCTGACAGTGTGCGGAATGCAGATGAACTGTTGACTGAGCAATTCATTGAGGGTCTGCTGTCCAACGCCCACCGAACCCAGTTACGTGCAATGGCCTTGCAGAACCCTGGTTTAGACTTTGCAAAGTTCAAAGACAGGGCCATCCGGGTGCTCCGAGAACCGGCACCGGGTAGCGCTGTAACCCACTGGTGCCCTGCTATTACCTATCACCAGGAGGCGGCACCCTTGTCTGCAGAGCCTGTGGGAGCTAGTGCGCAGGCTTTGGATAAAGACCCGGCTGCAGACCTGCACCATCAGGTCCAAGAACTGACCAAAAGCGTTGCAGCATTAACCAGGACTGTGCAGTCATTACAGGTATCCTCTCCAGGAAGGATCAAGCTGGCCACCAGTCCGGAGAACGTCCCGTGGCGCTGACAGAGGAAGATCCCATCGTCCAGAGGAAGACCCAGCGACAGATACAACGAGGACGGACAACCCATCTGCCGCCGCTGCAATCAACCTGGACATATGGCAAGGTACTGTCATTTAAACGGGCACAACCTGGGGCAGAGGGCCAATCCCCAGGCATAAGATCATCAGGCCCATTGAACTGGCGTGATAAATACGTAGGGGGACGTCCAGTCTTGCCTGTGGTACTGGATGGCATTCCTATGAGTGCCCTACTAGACACCGGGTCACAGGTAACTACCATCCCTTATGTACTCTTTAAGCGGTACTGGAATGACTTGGACATAACCCGCTACCCAGATGATGACCTGAGTATCATCGCCAGCAATGGTCAGCCCGCGCCGCAGGTGGGATTCAAAGAGGTGACCATTAAAATCGGTAAGGTCGAACTGGCGGCACAGGACTGATTATTGTGGACATTGATCGTCGTGAAAGTCACCCTAAAATAACCTTGGGTACTAACGTTATTGAGAATTGCCTTTCAGAAGTAATTGCCATTTTACAGCAGGTTGCCATGAACGCCAGCTCCCGCCAGCAGCGGGTCCTACAAAAGGAGATCCAGGCACTGATGAAACGGCAACAGGTAGAACTGTCGGGTGGTGAGATTGGTAGCGTTAGGATGAGTGACCCGTTCCCTATCGCCATGCCCCCAAAGAGTGAGATGATGATCTGGTGTCGGGCAGCTATTGGTCTGAGGGGTAGAGACTACCAAGCTATGGTAGAACCCGCTTACTCCGACAGTAGGCCCACCATTTTGACGGCACGGGGGGTGGTTGATGTCCGCCATGGGAGGGTGCCGGTCCGCATCCTAAACATTGGGGAAAGAGAAGTATACTTGCCCCGGGATGCCACGCTAGCCAAATTGTTCACCATAAACCAAAATTCTGTAAAGGCCGTAGAACCCTTGCCTCCATCTCAACCAGAGGAAGGTAACGGCTCTAAGAAACAAATGGAGGACTGGTGTCAGCAGCTGCATTTGGGTACTGACTCCACTCCCTCACACCAAAAACAGGGAGTCTACCGGGTGGTTCAAGAGTAAGAAAGAGTCTTTAGTAAACATCCGCTAGACTTCGGGCGAGTAAAGGGAGTAGAGCATCACATCCCCACAGGAGACCATCCACCCATAAAGGAAAGATACCGACCTGTACCCCCTGCACACTATCAGCATGCAAAGGGGATGTTGCGAGACATGAAGGAGGCTGGGGTGATCAGGGACAGCTGTAGCCCCTGGGCGGCCCCACTGGTTCTAGTGAAAAAGAAGGACAACACAATGAGAATGTGCATAGACTACAGAAAGGTCAACCGTATCACACACAAAGATGCGTACCCGTTACCTAGGATAGAAGAATCTTTAGCTGCATTAAAATCTGCTAACTTCTTCTCCACTTTGGATCTTACTAGCGGGTACTGGCAGTTTCCTGTAGCAGAGGCGGACAAGGAGAAGACTGCGTTCACCACCCCGATGGGTCTCAGAGAATTCAACTGTATGCCGTTTGCGCTCTGCAACGCACCAGGAACCTTCCAGCGGTTGATGGAATGCTGTCTGGGACACCGGAATTTCGAGACGGTCCTGTTATACCTGGATGATGTCATCATTTATTCCAAAACCTACGAGGACCATCTGAAACACCTGGCAGAGGTGTTTGACGCCCTGGCAAGCTACGGCCTAAAGGTGAAACCCTCCAAGTGTCATCTGCTCAAACCAAAGGTACAGTACCTGGGACACGTGGTGAGTGCCGACGGAGTGGCTCCCAACCCCGATAAGATCACCGTGATTAAGGACTGGCCAAGACCCTCCAACATAAAGGAAGTGCGGCAGTTCCTCGGGTTGGTAGGCTACTACCGAAGATTCATTCCCGGTTTCACCAAAATGGCAGCTCCTATGCAGGACCTCCTGATAGGTCAATCCAGGAAGGCCAAAAACCAGAAGCCACCCTTCAGGTGGGAAAAGCTGGAAGAGGAGTCCTTCCGCCAGTTGAAGATGGCCCTCACGGGGGATGAAATCAAGGCGTACCCTGACTACAGCCAGCCCTTTATCCTCCACACGGACGCGAGCAACATCGGGCTAGGAGCCGTACTGTCCCAGATCCAGCAGGGGAGAGAATGGGTAATCGCTAGTGTTGAGCGATACCTTCCGATATCAGGAAATATCGTATCGGATTGGATCGGACCGATACTCAAAAAGTATCGGATATCGCCGATTCCGATACCGGAAACCAATGCAAGTCAATGGGACACTAATATCGGAATGAAAATAAACCCTTTCTTTCCTTGTAGGTTAATTCTACATGAAGTAAAACAACTAAGAATAATGTAGAATGTATTATGCGAAAAGCCGGCAATTCATCAGCGCATACACCGGTACCCGACAATTTATAACAGAAAGAATAGAGCTTCACACATAGATTAGATAGATAGAAACATGTCAGTCACATATATATGAAGTACAGTGACAGTGTTGCTTACTGTACTTGTCATTTAGTGTAAAGGATTTATTTAAAAAAATAATAGTGTTTTCATGCACCGTCTCTTTAAAAAAGCCGGCCGGCAATTCAGCATCTGTACCCGACAATTTATAACAGACAGAATAGAGCTTCACACATAGATTAGATAGATAGAAACATGTCAGTCACACATATAAGAAGTACTGTGACAGTGTTGCTTACTGTACTTGTCATTTAGTGTAAAGGATTTATTTAAAAAAATAATGGTGTTTTCATGCACCGTCTCTTTAAGAAAGCCGGCCGGCAATTCAGCATCTGTACCCGACAATTTAGAATAGAAAGAATAGAGGATCACACATAGATTAGATAGATAGAAACATGTCAGTCACATATATAAGAAGTACAGTGACAGTGTTGGTTACTGTACTTGTCATTTAGTGTTAAAATAAAGGATTTATTTAAAAAAAAATTGGCGTGGGGTTCCCCTTAATTTTAGTCTCTAGCGGAGGTTAAGCAGACAGCTGGGGCAGATGTTTGAAGCCTGGGAAGGTGGTAATACCCACGGAGCTTCCCAGGCTACTAATATCAGCCCCCAGCTGAATACCTAGCCTTTACTAGCTATTAAAATGGGGGACCCCCCCAAAAAAATGACGTTGGGTCCCCCTTATTTTAATAGCTAGCAAAGGCTAGGCAGACAGCTGGGGGCTGATATTAATAGCCCAGGAAGGGAGCCATGAATATTGGCCCCCTCCCAGGCTAGAAACACCAGCCGTCAGCCGCCCCAGAAATGGCGCATCCATAGGATGCGCCAATTCTGGCACTTAGCCTCGCTCTTCCCACTGCCCTGTAGCGGTGGCAGTGGAGTAATAGGGCTGGGGTTGATGTCAGCTTATAATGCCAGCTGACATCAAGCCCAGGTTAGTAATGGAGAGGCGTCTATAAGACACCCCCATTACTAACCCCATAGTGAAAGTTAAAAAAAAAAACACAAACACCCAGAATAAAGTCCTTTAATTGAAATAAAGACACAACTCTTTATTGTTCTAAATTAAACCATACTTACCGTCACGCCCATTCCAGCTGAAGCCAACGATCTCCTGCAATAAAAGAAAAATAATAAAGCAACCTCATCCTTACCTTTCCATGGTTCCCACGACGGCTCCAGCTCTGCTACATCGAGATGACAGGCTGGACCGCAGCAGAACGCTGCCATCCAGCCTGTCATCCCGCAGAAACTGAGAAGCGCAGGCATGCTTTCGCTCTGCAGTGTCTGGCTGTGACGGCATAAAGATGAGACGAGTTCATGTCCAATGAACTCAGCTCACTTCATGTACGTCACTGACAGCGTGGGAGAATTCTCACGCTGAAGCGCTGAGTGCAGGAGAATTTTCCCACGCTGTCAGTGACGTGCATGAGGTGAGCCGAGTTCATTGGACATGAACTCGGCTCATCTTTATGCCGTCACAGAGAGACACTGAGGAGCGCAAGCATGCCTGCGCTTCTCAGTGTCTGCGGGATGACAGGCTGGATGGCAGCGTTCTGCTGCGGTCCAGCCTGTCATCTCGATGTAGCAGAGCTGAAGCTGTCGTGGGATCCATGGAAAGGTAAGGATGAGGTTGGTTTATTATTTTTCTTTTATTGCAGGAGATCGTTGGCTTCAGCTGGAATGGGCGTGATGGTAAGTATAGTTTAATTTAGAACAATAAAGAATTGTGTCTTTATTTCAATTAAAGGACTTTATTCTGGGTGTTGTGTTTTTTTTAAATACTTTACTAGAAATTCATGGTGGTCATGTCTAATATTGGCGTGACCCCATGAATTTCGGGCTTAGGGCCAGCTGATAATGCCAAGCTGGCCTTAACCCCTTTATTACCCAGTGAGCCACCGCACCAGGGCCCTGGATGAGTTGGGTACAGCGCCAGAAGATGGCGCTTCTATGAAGGCGCCATTTTCCAGGGCGGCTGCGGACTGCAATTTGCAGCGGGTGGGGCCCAGAAAGCTTGGGCCTCCCTGCGCTGCAGATTCCAGCCCCCAGCTGCCTAGTTGTACCTGGCTGGACACAAAAATAGGGCGAAGCCCCACGTATTTTTTTTTTTAATTATTTCATGAAATTCATGAAATAATTAAAAAAAAAAATACGTGGGGCTTCTCCCTATTTTTGTGTCCAGCCAGGTACAGCAGGCAGGAACGGGCTGCCCCCAACCACCAGCTGCCTATTTGTACCTGGCCGGACACAACAATATAGGGAAGCCCTTTTTTTCTTAATTATTTCATGAATTTCATGAAATAATTAAAAAAAAAAAGTACGTGGGGCTTCGCCCTATTTTTGTGTCCAGCCAGGTACAACTAGGCAGCTGGGGGCTGGAATCTGCAGCGCAGGGAGGCCCAAGCTTTCTGGGCCCCCCCCCCCCCCCGCTGCAAATTGCAGTCCGCAGCCGCCCCAGAAAATGGCGCGTTCATAGAAGCTGGATGCTGTACCTGGCTGGCATACAAAAATATGGCAAAGCCCACGTCAAAATTTTTGGGAAAAATTAATTAAAAAATAAATAATAATTTAGGGACTGCATCTTTATTAACTCCTCAAATGTCATTTAGTGTTAAAATAAAGGATTTATTTAAAAAAAAAATTGGCGTGGGATCCCCCATAATTTTAGTCTCTAGCGGAGGTTAAGCAGACGGCTGGGGCAGATGTTTGAAGCCTGGGAAGGGGGTAATACCCACGGATCTTCCCAGACTACTAATATCAGCCCCCAGCTGAATACCTAGCCTTTACTAGCTATTAAAATGGGGGACCCCCCAAAAAAAATGACGTGGGGTCCCCCCTAATTTAATAGCTAGCAAAGGCTAGGCAGACAGCTGGGGGCTGATATTAATAGCCCAGGAAGGGTGCCATGAATATTGGCCCCCTCCCAGGCTAGAAACACCAGCCGTCAGCCGCCCCAGAAATGGCGCATCCATAGGATGCGCCAATTCTGGCACTTAGCCTCGCTCTTCCACGCTGCCCTGGTGCGGTGGCAGGGGGTAATAGGGCTGGGGTTCATGTCAGCGCCAGCTGCCATGAAGCCCAGGTTAGTAATGATGGGCGTCTATAAGACACCCCCCATTACTAACCTACAAAGTGTTAAAAAGAAAAAACACACTACACCCAGAAAAAAATAATTTATTTGAAATAAAACACACCATTTTATTTAATTCTTAGTTTACTAAAAAAAAATAGTTACCTGTCCACGTTCCTGCGCTGATCTCCCATGCACAGCTGTCACATCTGGAGATGGTGACAGCTGTGCATGGCTGCTGTAAGCTCACGCTGCCGGGAACACGTCCGCTCCCGGCAGCGGGAGCCACTGACTGAGGTCACCGGAGTGCATTCAGTCAGCGCTGCTCCGGAGACCTCCTTTACGCCACTGCTGTACCGTGGGAATTTCTCACGATACAGCAGGGCCATAAAGGAGCTGACCGGAGCAGCGCTGCCTGAACTCCGGCGAACCCGCTTATGCAATGACGGGGCTGCTTTACGGCCCCGTCATTCTAGCGGCGGCAGCGGTTCAGAGCGGTCACATTCTATGTGGCTGCTCTGAACTGGAGATCTTCGTGGGACACTCGTGGACTACTACGGAGGGGTAAGGATAAGGTTGTGGTTTATTATTTTATATTTTATTACAGGAGATCGATGGCTTCGGGGAATTAGGTGTCTAGGTGAGTATAGGTGTCGTTTTTTATTTTTTACTTTATTTTAGGTGGCGATCGGCGGGGACAGGTAATGTATGAACTAATTTATTGTAGGTAACCACTGGCCACCAATGACATGTATTTAACATTTATTGGGGACACAGTAGGGCAATTTATATAGCAGGATCAGGCTGATGGGAACTACTGCTCCCATCGAGCTGATCCTGCTGGCACGAGTGGACGGGGGACAGACATAGGCCGATGGGAGTAGTAGTGTCACATCGGCCTATGTCTGCCTGCACGCACACACCCGCACACATCGCACAGACACCGCGCACACCCGCAGACATCGCACAGACACCGCACACACCCCCAGACATCGCACAGACACCGCGCACACACCCCCGCAGACATCGCACAGACACCGCACACACCCGCACTCATCGCACAGACATCGCGCACACCCGCACACACCCCCAGACATCGCACAGACACCGCGCACACACACCTGCAGACATCGCACAGACACCGCACACACCCGCACACATCGCACAGACATCGCGCACACCCGCACACACCCCCAGACATCGCACAGACACCGCGCACACACACCCGCAGACATCGCACAGACACCGCACACACCCCCAGACATCGCACAGACACCGCGCACACACACCCGCAGACATCGCACAGACACCGCACACACCCGCAGACATTGCACAGACACCGCACACACCCGCACACACCCGCAGACATCGCACAGACACCGCGCACACACACCCGCAGACATCGCACAGACACCGCACACACCAATCATGACGGGTCTGGGAGGTAAGGCTGACCTGTGCGACCGTGGGAAAGTTCATGTGAGTTCATGCAGTCAAGCATGAACTCACATGAACCCTCTGAGGGTACCGCGGCTACTTCAAATGAACAGCTGATCGGCATCACCTGATACCTCAGCTGTTCATTTGAAATAACCGGCGGGAAAGCGCAGCACAGAACGGGAAAGCTGGCGGTGAAGTCTTTTCACTGCCGGCTTCCTCGCCCGGGTCCTTCGCTCCCCGCTCCTTGGTGCTGCGCTCCCCGCCTGGTCCTAACTTACGATCGGGATGGGAGGTGGCGAGGGGAGCAGAGGATCGGGGTGGGAGGCTGCGGGGAAGCAGTATGGGGCTATGTGATTGTTTAAAAGCCGGCGGCTTTTTACCGCCCACCGGCTTTTAAACGATCAGGAGAATTCTCCCAAGCTGGGATGGCATTCTGATGACAGGCTGGATCTCAGCTGAGCGCTGCCATCCAGCTTGTCATCCTTCAGAGACCCTGCAGAGCGCAGGCATTATGGGAACTTCCGATTCCGGTATTCGATATTGTAAAAGTATCGGAATTAAGTATCGGAATTCCGATACCGTGAATATCGGCCGATACCCGATATTTCAGTATCGGAATGCTCAACACTAGTAATCGCTTACGCCAGCCGAAAACTATTGCCCACAGAGAGAAACCCTGAGAATTATAGCTCATTCAAGCTAGAGTTTCTGGCAGTGGTGTGGGCAGTGACGGAACGTTTCAAGCATTACCTTGCCTCCTCCAAGTTCACCGAGTACACGGACAACAACCCGTTGACACATCTGGACACTGCAAAACTTGGTGCCCTGGAGCAGAGATGGATGGCCCGCCTGTCCAACTATGAATTCACCATCAAATACCGGGCGGGACGCTCAAATGCCAACACAGACGCCCTGTCCAGGATGCCGAACTTACCGGATGGAGGGGAAGATCCAGAGGAACTGGAAGAGATCGAACTCCCTGCGTTCCACCGTCATGGGATTACCCAGTATTCCCACTGTGTAAGGCACAGGCACTCTTCTACGTTCAGTCCCTTACCCCACTACAGCTGGGCAGAGACTCAAGACAGTGACCCCGCAGTCCGTCTGGTGAAGGAAATGCTGACACAGGCTGATGCCCGCCTTGACCCAGACGCCCCGGAGGAGACCAAACAGCTGTGGAAGGAGAAGAGTAAACTGTTTCTCTACAAGGGGAAGCTGTGCCAGAGAACTGTCAACTCCTGGACACATGAGCTGACCTGGCAGGTAGTGGTCCCGAGACGGGACGCAGCTATGGTCCTGGAGGCATACCACGATGGAGCAGGGCACTTCGGATGGAGGAAGTTGGAGTTCCTGTTGCCTGACCGGTTCTTCTGGGTAAACATAAGAGGGGCCATTGAGAGATGGTGCAGAGACTGCGGCCCGTGCAACCTGAGGAGGAAGGACTGTGCCAGCCAGAAGGCCCCCCTGCAGCCCATCATCACGAAGCAACCACTAGAACTGGTGGCCCTGGACCATGTGAAGCTGGCTCCGAGTAGGTCCGGGTACGTCTACGCCCTAACCATCGTAGACCACTACTCCCGGTTCCTGGTGGTGGTCCCTGTCAAGGACTTAACGGCTCAAACAGCAGCTAGAGCCTTCCAGCAGTACTTCTGCCGTCCACACAGGTATTCGGAGCAAGTGTTGACTGACCAAGCTCCTGCTTTCGAAGCGGAGGTCTTCCAGGAGTTCTGCAACTTGTATGGCTGCAGGAAGATAAGGACAACGCCTTACCACCCCCAAACCAACGGGATGTGTGAGAAAATGAACAATATCGTCATTATCTCCTCAAGACGTTGTCCCTGGAAGAACACAGCCTGTGGCTGGAGAAGCTGCCAGACCTGATTGACTTGTACAATCATATCCCGGTGAATGCTACAAATTGCACACCGGCTTACCTGATGTGCGCAAGGCCTGGTAAGCTGCCACTTGACCTGGAGATGGGAGTCCTGACCCCCGAGGACACCTCACCAGAAGCAGACTGGGACACGGAACGGCAGCAGCAGTACCGGAAAGTACAGGAGACCGTGGAGCGAAGTCTGTCTCAAGCAAGAGGAAGGCAAGAGAGGACTTATAGCCAACATGCTCCCACTGTTCCCCTGGCAACTGGAGAGCAGGTCTTGAAGAGGAAGAGACAGCTCCACAAGTTGGATGACCAGTGGGAGAAGGACCCGTACACCGTACTGCCCTCAAGCCATGAGAACCCAAAAGTATGTGTCATCAGTAAGGATGGAGGAGAGATAACAGCCACTGTCTCCAGAGACCACCTGAAGAAGTGTCCCGAGCAGTTGCAAAGCACTGACGAAGATCAAGAGTACCCTCAACCCGCAGAGGAAAGGGAAGAAATGATCAGTACCGTACTCGGAGACTTTCCCCGGTCCTGGACTCAAATCAACAATGCAGTCGTGGTACCCGTCCTCACCTTTCTCCAGCCAGCCCCTCAAGGGCCTACAGAAGAACAGGTAGTGTCAGAAGAGCAGCCAGCCAAGGGGGCAGAAGGATCCATACAAGTGTGGCACCCAGGGGAATGGGGATAACTCTGTACCCGGGCCTTTAGCCTGGCCGTTAGGGATGTCGCGGTTGTCGGCTCCCGGGCCCGTACCCTGGAGTCTGTCCTAAAAAGGGGTTGATATTGGTAAAGTTTATAAAAGAAAGAGTTTTTGACGCCACCTGTGGTTTCTGGTGAGGATCACCAGCGCTGCACAGTCCACTGAGGCTGATGATAGGGCAGCTTGATGGTATTGCTCTCCACAGGTAGAGCTGGGCCTCAGGGTAGTATAGGAACGGGGGTGCAGGATAAAGAGACTACACCGGGCCAGAGCAAGAACAGGGACGGACACGATAGTCACTTCAGTACCTTTTACTGGTGGAATTTCCAGGTACTTCCCGGAGCACTGTAGGGTGAAGGGTGTATGTCCGGATCCTCCCCAATGAGCAGGTTTTAGGCCTCCTGGTTCTTGCTGCTGCGTAGTAAGTTTCTGACCTGCCTGGAGCTAGGCCTAACTTTGTCTCTGTCCTGCGCTGGCTGACCTTGTGGTAGGGCCTTCTCTTGGAGTGCACGCTCCCGACTTACGGGGCCTATGTGTCTCCTGGCTCTGGTATGTATCAGCACTGTAGCGATCCTGGGACCTGTAGTTCTCCAGGGATTCCGGCTTATCTTACTGGGTCGTCGAGATCCCAGTAAACTTCGGACCCGTTGTCCGGTAACTGATTCTCCTTCTTGGATGAGCTAGTTAAGCTCCTCTGCCCCCTATGTACTAACTCTCTACTCCTTCGCCTTCGGCCTACTCGAGCCCTCAATAGGCCACTCACACAGACGGCAGCGTGCCGCGTTTCACCGATCTTATGGCGCCGCCACACCTAAGCTCACCTCACTGAGCTACACCTGAGTCTGGACTCCACTCTGTATTCAGGCTTGCACCAACTGAACTCTCAGAGGAATTGCTGAGTCACTGAGCTCCACTGCAGACTGACCTGTTGCTGTGTCTCGCTCTGCAGTAACTCATCAACAGACTAACGGCTGCCTGGCTCCACCTTCCCTTATATATCTCCCTAAGGAGCTCCCTCTGGTGGTCTGAGGTGGAAGGTGGAGATGTGTGAATGGTTATGGGGGCCTCTTGTGGAGGAATCCTTCAACACACCCTTCTGGGTCTGTGATGCCAAGCACAGCTGGGCTTCACATTCCCCCCTAGTTAAACTCAGCGCTCCCGGGCTGAAGTACATTTTATAACAACAGTAACAATAGAAGAACATAAGCAATACTAGAACTTTCTTCCCTTTATGAGAGGCACGGATCTTAAACGTTGCATAACCAAAGCAAATACAGAGCATCCTCAGAATCCAAGTCTCCTGTGGTGAGGTTCCCATACAGGATGTCCATCTCACAAGGTAGAGTACTTGGTGGTTTTGAGGGACCTGTCCTAAACCCTCTACTTAGGCCCTGGGGTGGCTGCAGGGCATGAAGATCCGGTGTTGGACCTCCACAAAAGCCACTCCAGACAGGTTTTTCTTCTGAGGTCACCTAAAAGGGGCACTCCAGGGAGCGCAATTATATACAACAAGAGTTTTTGGGCTGCACACAGTCCTCAGCCACGCAGTTCATTATGCAAATAAATAATAAATAGGAAAAAGCACAAATTGATAAGCATGCATGAAAACAAACAATTATGCAATACATTACAATTTAATACTCAATACCCCAGGGGTAACTGTCTACACTCTCTAAAGTTTTGCTACTTTACTCAGTGTACCTAGCAGGAGGTTTACCTCTTGTGCTGCGTACTGATCTGCGTAGTGCTGTGGTTGGTGGGGTGTCAGTATCTGTATCCTCGGTTACCCTACCAGTTCTACGTGTAACCATGTTGTAAAACTGCCTTAACCTCTCTCTTGGACTGGCAAGTCTACCATTGGCTGGGCCCTCTTGCTCCACTCCTGCCGGGGATCCTTCATCCGGGGATACTTCTTGAGCTGGCTCTTCTGCAGCACTTACAGGTACAACTTGCTGTTGAGGGTGTTCTGGCTGTTCATAGAATTGGAGTACTGGAATAATTACTGCACCTCCGATCTGAGGCCAATCCGCTGGGAAGTCTCCTAGGTCAGTGTGGATCACTGTTTCTTTAGGTTCTTCCGGGGTTGTGAAAGACACTTCATATTGGGGTTTCAGTACATCTGGACACAACTTTAAGTGGTCCCTGGACACTGTAGCAGATGTTTTTCCTCCATCACGACTAATTATGCATGTCTTTTTGTTGTCAAATTTTGATGGTAACACAGTATAGGGGTCTATTTCCCACTGGTCGTCGAGTTTGTGGTTGCGTCTTTTTCTTTTTAATACTGTTTCACCAGGTGTGAAAGGTTCTGCGGGTGCGTTTTTGTTGTAGTGCATTTCCTGTTTTTCTCTCACCCGAGTAAGACTGTCCTTGACACAAGCTTGTACCCTTCTGTACTGCTCTTGTCTGGTGGTGTCCCAGTCCTCAGTGGTCATATCAGCTTCAGGCTCCACAACACCAAGCTCCAAGTCCATGGGCAGCTTTCCTGGCCTTGCCCGCATGAGATATGCCGGAGTGCAATTGGTGGAACTGACTGGCACATGATTATACAGATCCACTAGGTCAGGTAGTAGGTCTGGCCACTGGTTTCTCTCTTCAAGTGGTATGGTCTTTAGCAGGTCGATGATGATGTTGTTCATCTTTTCACAGAGACCGTTTGTTTGTGGGTGATATGGTGTAGTTCTGATCTTTTTACACCCGTAGAGATGGCAGAACTCCTTGAACAATTCAGCCTCAAAGGCCGGGCCTTGATCCGTCAGTACCTGCTCAGGGTATCCATGGGGTCTGCAGAAGTACGCTTGGAACGTTTTCGCTGCTGTCTCTGCTGTCAGGTCTTTGACAGGGGCGACCACCAGAAAACGTGAGTAGTGATCCACCATGGTCAGAGCATAGGAGTACACTGACCTGCTGGGGGAGAGCTTGACATGGTCCAGGGCCACGATCTCCAGGGGTCGAGTTGTCTTGATGGGTTGCAGGGGTGCCTTCTGGCTGCTGAAGTCTTTCCTTCTTAGGCCGCAGGGTCCACAGTCCCGGCACCACCTCTCAATGGAGCTGCGCATTCCTACCCAGTAGAATTGACACTTCAGCAGGGTCTCTAGCTTTTTCCAGCCAAAGTGCCCCGCCTGATCGTGGTAGGCTTCTAATACCATCTGGATGTCTGTCTTGGGAACTACTATCTGACATACCATCTCATGTGTTTTTGGATTGACGTACCACCGGCACAGCTTCTCACGGTAGATAAACAGCCGGCTCCTTTCTTTCCACAGCTATTTTGCTTGGAGAGACGCATCCTTCTCCAGGGAGGCACCTTCTTGGGTTATCAGCTGTTTAATGCGGCTGACAACCGGGTCGCTGTTCTGGGTCTCTTTCCAGCTGTGATGAGGCAGGGGGTTTAACGTCTTCTCACGCGGCTTCCTGGAGGCTCGTTGCTCATGGATCATCCCATTCCGGTGAAAGGCAGGTAGCTCAATCTCTTCCAAGTCATCCACTTCTTCTTCCATGTCTGACTGGTGAGGCATCCTAGACAGGGCATCGGCGTTGGCGTTCTTGCGGCCTGCCCGGTATTTGATTGTAAATTGGTAGTTTGACAGCCGAGCCATCCATCGCTGTTCCAGAGCCCCCAACTTTTCTGTTTCAAGATGGGTCAAGGGGTTGTTATCAGTAAAGGCAGTGATCTTGCTGGAAGCCAGATAGTGCTTGAACCTTTCTGTGATGGCCCAGACTAAGGCCAGGAACTCCAACTTGAAGCTGCTATAGTCCTCTGGGTTCCTCTCAGTCGGGCGGAGCTTCCTGCTTGCATATGCGATGACTTTTTCTCACCCATTCTGCTTCTGACTCAAGACAGCTCCCAGACCTTCATTGCTGGCATCTGTATACAGCAGGAACGGTTGGCTGAAGTCAGGGTAGGCTGAGATCTCATGACCTGTCAGGATCTCCTTCATCTCTCGAAATGATTCAGCCTGTTCATCACCCCAGTGGAATGGGGGATTTCTGCCTTTGGGTGACTGCCCTACCAGGAGGTCTTGCAGAGGAGCTGCCTTCTTAGTGTAGTCCCTTACGAACCTCCGGTAGTATCCTACTATTCCCAAGAACTGACGCACCTCCTTGAGGTTCTTTGGCTCCGGCCATTTCTGGATGGCAGTGACCTTCTCCAGGTCTGGTGCTACCCCTTCCAGACTGACAATGTGCCCCAGGTGCTGTACCTTTTTCTTGAGCAGGTGGCACTTTGAGGGCTTCAACTTCATCCCGTATCGGGACAGTGACTCAAATACCTCTGGCAGGTGTTTCAAGTGGTCCTCGTACGTGGAGCAAGAACAGGGACGGACACGATAGTCACTTCAGTACCTTTTACTGGTGGAATTTCCAGGCACTTCCCGGAGCACTGTAGGGTGAAGGGTGTATGTCCGGATCCTCCCCAATGATCAGGTTTTAGGCCTCCTGGTTCTTGCTGCTGCGTAGTAAGTTTCTGACCTGTCTGGAGCTAGGCCTAACTTTGTCTCTGTCCTGCGCTGGCTGACCTTGTGGTAGGGCCTTCTCTTGGAGTGCATGCTCCCGACTTACGGGGCCTATGTGTCTCCTTGCTCTGGTATGTATCAGCACTGTAGCGATCCTGGGACCTGTAGTTCTCCAGGAATTCCGGTTTATCTTACTGGGTCGTGGAGATCCCAGTAAACTTCAAACCCGGTGTCCGGTAACTGATTCTCCTTCTGGGGTGAGCTAGTTAAGCTCCTCTGCCCCCTATGTACTAACTCTCTACTCCTTCGCCTTCGGCCTACTCAAGCCCTCAATAGGCCACTCACACAGACGGCAGCGTGCCGCGTTTCACCGATCTTATGGCGCCGGCACACCTAAGCTCACCTCACTGAGCTACACCTGAGTCTGGACTCCACTCTGTATTCAGGCTTGCACCAACTGAACTCTCAGAGGAATTGCTGAGTCACTGAACTCCACTGCAGACTGACCTGTTGCTGTGTCTCGCTCTGCAGTAACTCATCAACAGACTAACGGCTGCCTGGCTCCACCTTCCCTTATATATCTCCCTAAGGAGCTCCCTCTGGTGGTCTGAGGTGGAAGGTGGAGATGTGTGAATGGTTATGGGGGCCTCTTGTGGAGGAATCCTTCAACACACCCTTCTGGGTCTGTGATGCCAAGCACAGCTGGGCTTCACACAAGCAGCCCAGGAGAATCAACCCTCTGCTAGTAGTGAGCCTGTCGTGCCCCTAGTAAGCCAAAGAGTACACAGGAAGCTGCCAGGCCTACCCGCAACACCTCCTACACCCTGTAGTGCAGAGCCAGATAGTGGGTTACGTAGGTCCACCAGGAGCACTAGAGGACAGATGCCCGCTCGCTGGAGAATCTAAAATGTAATGTGAATTTGCTTGTAAATTGCCAATGCTGAAAATGGTTTATGTTTTTGTTGCCTGTTCATTGATTATGTTTCTCTAGTTACCCTGCAGGTTTATTTGGACTGACAGGTTATGGACGCTGAGTAACCTGAACTACATTGTAAATAGTTGCACTTTGTGCCTCTTGCGAAGACGGCCACGGAAGAAAAACCTGTCTGGCGTGGTCCCGTGTGGTCCAAAGTAGTTCGCTTCGCCTTGCAGCCACGCCCAGGGCCAACGTTTGGGGTTTGCTTTGGACAGGTCCCCTACTCTGTTCTAAGACTTCACCTTGGGTGATATGGACACCCGGTTACGGAATGCCGTGACCATCAAGACAAAATGTACTTTTTCCTGTTATTGTTTACACCCTTGTATTTGTGTTTTTCTTAAAAATGTGTTTAGTCCCGGAGTACTAAAATTCACTAGGGGGGAATGTGGCACCCCAGGGGTCTGGTTGCCACAGTGATAGGAATATCACGTCTGGGAGCAAGTGGGAGGTTCCCTGGTCAGGAGCCTTTAAACATGCAACACCTCCTGTCCCAGACCAGATAGGGGAGGAACCTGCCCTATATAAACTGGATCTGGGGCGGGGTTAGTTCAGTTAGAGCCTGGAGTGAAGTACCAGACACAGGGAAAGCAACAGCTAGGAGCTCTGTAGGAGCAGGAGCTCAGTGCCAGGGACTGGAAGCAGATATTGCTCATCCTGGCTGAAGACCTTACGACCGGACACAGGAGTCCGAGGCTGTGAGGACTTATATATCCAGCAGCAGGAACCAGACAGCAGGGGATTTCAGGTCCTCTGGCCATAGGAAGCCCGGAGGCTCAGTCACACACAAGGGACCGGTACCGCCAGCGAGGAGCGGAAGCTACCAGAGGGTCCAAGTCACCAGCCATACGGGTGAGCACCACACAGTATACTCAGGGACGTGGGCTACTTTCACTCGCTTACAGCAAGGTAGCCAGGAAGAGTGCAGTCAGACGGGGAGGCCTACAACTCCACCTGGCCAGGGGAACTCCTGTTTGTTCACAGACTGACCAGGCCCCTTATGCTAGCCAGTACTCCCGGGAGGGTCTGCCTTATTATCATCAGTAAAGACCCTAAACTGCACTGCAAAGACTCTGAGTCGTTCCTGCTTCACCCGTGCACCATCACTCCCATCATCCACACTCCCTGCCCTGAGGCTATACTCCTCCCTTGGGGAGTTATCCCATCCTTTGCTGCGCACACCACACCAGCCTCAGCGGTCTGCCTCGCAGCGGCGGTACACACTGACCGCAATCCACGGGTGGCGTAGTCGGACATTAAACCATAAAAACCCTATAAAAGACTGCCACTGGTTTGACCACCCTGAGCCATGGGACCAGGTCGCCGCCACGGAGACTACCACCCCCAGAGACTCGGCTCCGGGTAACCCACACACGTGCACACACTGCGAGTCACTATCAATTCCAGCCAAGTTCATATTCCAAAACTCAAATGGGGTCCTTCCCTTCCTAGTCCTGCCATACGCCCAAACATTGTTTTTCCACCACATACAGTGGGGAAAATAAGTATTTGATACACTGCTGATTTTGCAAGTTTTTCCACCTACAAAGAATGGAGAGCTCTGTAATTTTTATCGTAGGTACACTTCACCTGGGAGAGACAGAATCTAAAAATAAAAAAAAATAGAAAATCACATTGTATGATTTTTATATATTTAAACTGCATTTTATTGCATGAAATAAATATTTGATCACCTACCAACAAGTAAGAATTCTGGCTCTCACAGACCTGTTAGTTTTGCTTTAAGAAGCCTTTCTACTCTGCACTCATTACCTGTATTAATTGCACCTGTTTGAACTCATTACCTGTATAAAAGACACCTGTCCACACACTGAATCAATCACAATCCAAACTCTCCACCATGGCCAAGACCAAAGAGCTGTCTAAGGACAGCAGGGACAAAATTGTAGACCTGCATGAGGCCAGGATAATATGCAAGCAGCTTGTTAAGAGGGCAACAACTATTGGCACAATTATTAGAAAATGGAAGAAACACAAGATGACTGTCAATATTACTCACTCTGGGGCTCCATGCAGGATCTCACCTTGTGAGGTAAGGATGATTCTGAGAAAGATCAGGAACCAGCCCAGAACTAGAGTGGAGGACCTGGTCAATGACCTGAAGAGAGCTGGGACCACAGTCTCAAACATTACTATTTGTAACACACTATACCATCATGGATTAAAATCCTGCAGGGAACGCAAGGTCCCTCTGCTCATGCTAGCACATGCCCAGGCCTGTTTGAAGTTCACCAAAGTTCCATTTGGATGATTCAGAGGAGGCATGGGAGAAGTTCATTTGGTCAGATGAGACCAAAATAGAACCTTTTGGTATCAACTCCACTCGCTTTTGGCGGAAGAAGAAGGATGAGTACAACCCCAAGAATACCATCCCAACCATGAAGCATGGTGGGAAAACATCATACTTTCCTGGATCTATTCTGCAAAGGGGACAGGACGACTGCACCATATTGAAGGGAGGATGGATGGGTTCATGTATAGCGAGATTTTGGCCAACAACCTCCTTCCCTCAGAAGGAGCATTGAAGATGGGTCATGGCTGGGTCTTCCAGCATGACAATGACCCGAAACACACAGCCAGGGCAGCAAAGGAGAGTCCCCATAAGAAGCATTTCAAGGTCCTGTAGTGGCCTAGCCAGTCCCCAGACCTGAACCAAATAGAAAATCTTTGGAGGTTGCTGAAACTCAATGTTGCCCAATGACAGCCCTGAAACCTGAAAGATCTGTATGGAGGAGTGGGCCAAAATCCCTGCTGCAGCGTGTGAAAACTAGGTCAAGAACTACAGGAAACGTCTGACCTCTGTAATTGCAAACAAAGGTTTCTGAACCAAATATTAAGTTCTGTTTTTCTATTGTATCGAATACTTATTTCATGGAATAAAATGCAAATTAATTATGTAAAAATTATACAATGTGATTTTCTGTTTTTTATTTTTAGATTCTATCTCTCACAGGTGAAGTGACCTACCATAAAAATTACAGACTTCTCTATTCTTTGGTGGGAAAACTTGCAAAATTGTCAGTGTATCAAATACTTATTTTCCCCACTGTATGGGGTATCAGCGTACTCAGGAGAAATCGCACAACAAATTTTATGGTGCATTTTCTCCTTTTACCCTTGTGAAAATGAAAAATTTGGGTCTAAATGAACATTTTTGTGGGAAAAAGTAAAACTTTCATTTTTTCCTTCCACATTCCATTAATTCCTGTGAAACACCTGAAGGGTTAATACATTTCTTGAATGTGGTTTTGAGCACCTTAAGGGATGCAATTTTTAGAATAGTGTCACTTTTGGGTATTTTCTGTTAAATAGACCCCTCAAAGTGACTTCAAATGTGATGTGGTCCCTAAAAAAATGGTTTTGTAAATTTTGTTGTAAAAATGAGAAATCGCTGGTCAACTTTTAACCCTTATAACTTCCTAACGAAAAAAAAAATGATGTTTCAAAAATTGTGCTGATCTAAATTAAACATGTGGGAAATGTTATTTATTAACTATTTTGTGTAACATAACTCTCTGATTTAAGGGCATAAAAATGAAAATTTTGAAAATGTAAGAAATTTTACCACTATCATGAAGTACAATATGTCATGAAAAAACAATCTCAGAATCACTGGGATATGTTGAAGCGTTCCAGAGTAATTACATCATAAAGTGACATTGGTCAGAATTGAAAAAATTGGCCTTGTTACAAAGTTAAAATAGACTCTGGCTTGAAAGGGTTAATGAATCAGGATCTTGGTTTGCAAAAAAAACTCAAACATGTGAACAGTCCCAAAGACTATAATGGGTACATGCTATTATCCGTTAAATTCACAGATAGAACTAAATGATTCCTGAAAGTAAGAAAACAATTGGTTCTCAAGTGAAATAATTTAGACACTTAAGCTTATTAAGAGTGAAATACACATTTTGCCGATGTTTTAGTTCCATTGTAAAAAGTTGTACTAAACCATTTTAAAACTACAGTATACAATGTTTTAGTTTCTATGATTTGTACTGCTTTAGGTTTATATAGCAAGAAAAGACATAGACTAATAGAAGTTCCCGAACAATTCAGAAGATTTATTAGGGTTGATGTGCGACAACAGAGTGAGTGTTCTGGCCGCCAGAACTTAGATAATATCACTTGGAAAAATAAAACTCCTAGGTTGAGAAGTGAGAACAGGACAGAAAACAAAGTATTATGAATCTCATTATTTTAGAAAGTTGGACTGTTTAGAAGAATTATTTTTCAGCTGGATACATGATGTTTATCTCTGGCTTTATTTTACATATTTGCTATTGTAGCTGCAAACATTATTTTGATATTATGAAATAATTAGTGATGAGCAAGCACTATAATGTTCGGATGCTCGTTACTCGAGTAACGAGTGTAATGGAAGTCAATTGGAAATCAGAGCATTTTCCGGCAGACCCTACAAGGAGGTTTGGGGGGCAGTGAAAATGTTGAGATTGATAGAAAAAGTGCTGAATGGAAGGAGAACAGCATGGGGAAGACCCCTGGAAGCATCTCTGACTCCCACATCGCTGCTGAGAACAATGCTGTCACACTTTTACTCCACTTTAAGGACCGACAGGAAAACACTCAAAATCAAAGAGAAATTTTAGTTTACAGGAAATTTTTTTTGCAAAAAATGGAGTACAAACAAAAGGAGGGAAGGACGGATGAATTCCCTTCATGTATAACTAAAGGGCGCACATCCTATACAGGAATCAAAGGATACAGTATATCCCAAAATATAGGCACCATAATGTGTAATGCCCCAAAGTTGTATGTACCTTTAAGATGTAGCAGAGCCAGCAGCTACCTCATTATATTTGCACAATGATTATATGTCCCTTTGCAGATAACGTACATGAGGATCCAGTATACAGAATGGCTTATATATGCAGAGTGTGATGCACTTATTGTGTTCTGCTATTAGATTACGAAGAGTTAATGATTTAGCCCTGCTTTCCATATGGCAATAAGGTCACACGGTTAGACCACATTGCCAAGGTCCTGAGCTTAGTGCAGTGTGCTGAGAGAGAAGGAGAGAGGAGGATACATGGTGTGGTGTGTGGTCTTGCCTGTGATGAGCTGAGGAGTAGAGATGAGCGTTGTTCGACTCGAACTGTTCGCCAATCTCAAATTCGAGCTGTTTTGGGCGGTGTTCGAGCCGTTCGGCGAACACGAATGATTTGAGAAAAATTCGGCTGTTCGAGGTTATGTTCGATAACTGTTCGTGCACCAAAATCATAACTGGATTTTTTCTCAGTAATGATGAAAATTAATGTTAATACGCAGTTTGAGTGTACAGCGGGGTGGGGGGAGGGGCAGGGGATGGATCTCTGCAGGAATAATGAAGATCTCCATTTTTTTTCTCTTTCCCGCATTTACAGTGGGGAGGTGCAGTCTGTCAGCCTATCAGCAGCGCACACACGGAGCAAAGTGCTTTTTTTCACACAAACAAGGGCATGTGTCATTGGCAGTGTATGTCACATGTCCTTGCCCTATAAGACCAAGCCATTTTCCCCGTCGCCACCATTTTCTCACTGCTGCAGCTGCGTGTTAGACGGCACCGCTGTTGCTGTGTGCGCTATACCTTGTTAATTTCAAGCCAATTTTCGCACAAATCTACAGATAGCTTGGGAGTAGGGAATAGTTGTGATTGCAGTCATTTTAAGGACTAGGTTACAGCATTTCCTACGACTTTTATCAGGCAGGTCTGTGCTCTTAAATAGATAGGTTGTGGGAGTAAAGACTAATTGTAATTGCAGTCCTTTTCAGGACTAGGTTACATCAGTTCCTATCAGTTTTTGCCAGGCAGGTCTGTGCCAGTGCTGTGCAAGTTTTTTTCACAGCATTTGGCTGAATCTAGCAAAGCTAACCCTTTTTGGTCTATTGCAGAGTGTGTTAGTCAGTGGAGTAGCCTATCTGTGTTGCAAGATATACCACCTGTGTATAGAATACCAATTTTTTTACTGCACCTAGTGAAGTAAAATCTTTTGGGCATAGCATCATTCTATTAGTCCATCTATACTGACCTCCATCAGGTTCCAAATTGAATATAATTTTTTTCTGCATCTAGCTCTGAAAAAATATTTGGCCTTCTAGCAGTGTGTGGGATTTTCTCTATTAGTCCATCTATACTGACCTCCATCAGGTTGCAAATTGAATATAATTTTTTTCTGCATCTAGCTCTGAAAAAATATTTGGCCTTCTAGCAGTGTGTGGGATTTTCTCTATTAGTCCATCTATACTGACCTCCATCAGGTTGCAAATTAAAAATTATTTTTTGTCTGCATCTAGCTCTGAAAAAATATTTGGGCTTCTAGCTGTGTGTGGGACTTGTTGTATTAGTCCATCTATACTGACCTCCATCAGGTTGCAAACTGAATATAATTTTTTTCTGCATCTAGCTCTGAAAAAATATTTGGCCTTCTAGCAGTGTTTGGGACTTGTTCTATTAGTCCATCTATACTGACCTCCATCAGGTTGCAAATTAAAAATTATTTTTTGTCTGCATCTAGCTCTGAAAAAATATTTGGGCTTCTAGCAGTGTGTGGGATTTTCTCTATTAGTCCATCCATACTGACCTCCATCAGGTTGCAAATTGAATATAATTTTTTTCTGCATCTAGCTCTGAAAAAATATTTGGGCTTCTAGCAGTGTGTGGGACTTGTTCTATTAGTCCATCTATACTGACCTCCATCAGGTTGCAAACTGAATATAATTTTTTTCTGCATCTAGCTCTGAAAAAATATTTGGCCTTCTAGCAGTGTTTGGGACTTGTTCTATTAGTCCATCTATACTGACCTCCATCAGGTTGCAAATTAAAAATTATTTTTTGTCTGCATCTAGCTCTGAAAAAATATTTGGCCTTCTAGCAGTGTGTGGGATTTTCTCTATTAGTCCATCTAAACTGACCTCCATCAGGTTGCAAATTGAATATAATTTTTTTCTGCATCTAGCTCTGAAAAAATATTTGGCCTTCTAGCAGTGTGTGGGATTTTCTCTATTAGTCCATCTATACTGACCTCCATCAGGTTGCAAATTAAAAATTATTTTTTGTCTGCATCTAGCTCTGAAAAAATATTTGGGCTTCTAGCTGTGTGTGGGACTTGTTGTATTAGTCCATCTATACTGACCTCCATCGGGTTGCAAACTGAATATAATTTTTTTCTGCATCTAGCTCTGAAAAAATATTTGGCCTTCTAGCAGTGTTTGGGACTTGTTCTATTAGTCCATCTATACTGACCTCCATCAGGTTGCAAATTAAAAATTATTTTTTGTCTGCATCTAGCTCTGAAAAAATATTTGGGCTTCTAGCAGTGTGTGGGATTTTCTCTATTAGTCCATCTATACTGACCTCCATCAGGTTGCAAATTGAATATAATTTTTTTCTGCATCTAGCTCTGAAAAAATATTTGGGCTTCTAGCAGTGTGTGGGACTTGGTCTATTAGTCCATCTATACTGACCTCCATCAGGTTGCAAATTAAAAATTATTTTTTGTCTGCATCTAGCTCTGAAAAAATATTTGGGCTTCTAGCAGTGTGTGGGATTTTCTCTATTAGTCCATCTATACTGACCTCCATCAGGTTGCAAACTGAATATAATTTTTTTCTGCATCTAGCTCTGAAAAAATATTTGGCCTTCTAGCAGTGTGTGGGACTTTCTCTATTAGTCCATCTATACTGACCTCCATCAGGTTGCAAATTAAAAATAATTTATATCTGCATCTAGCTCTGAAAAAATATTTGGCCTTCTAGCTGTGTGTGGGACTTTCTCTATTAGTCCATCTATACTGACCTCCATCAGGTTGCAAATTAAAAATAATTTATATCTGCATCTAGCTCTGAAAAAATATTTGGCCTTCTAGCAGTGTGTGGGACTTTCTCTATTAGTCCATCTATACTGACCTCCATCAGGTTGCAAATTAAAAATAATTTATATCTGCATCTAGCTCTGAAAAAATATTTGGCCTTCTAGCTGTGTGTGGGACTTTCTCTATTAGTCCATCTATACTGACCTCCATCAGGTTGCAAATTAAAAATAATTTATATCTGCATCTACCTCTGAAAAAATATTTGGGCTTCTAGCTGTGTGTGGGACTTGTTCTATTAATCCATCTATACAGACCTCCATCAGGTTGCAAACTGAATATAATTTTTTTCTGCATCTACCTCTGAAAAAATATTTGGGCTTCTAGCAGTGTGTGGGACTTGTTCTATTAGTCCATCTATACTGACCTCCATCAGGTTGCAAACTGAATATAATTTTTTTCTGCATCTAGCTCTGAAAAAAATATTTGGCTTTCTAGCAGTGTGTGGGACTTTCTCTATTAGTCCATCTATACTGACCTCCATCAGGTTGCAAATTAAAAATAATTTATATCTGCATCTAGCTCTGAAAAAATATTTAGCCTTCTAGCAGTGTGTGGGACTTTCTCTATTAGTTCATCTATACTGACCTCCATCAGGTTGCAAATTAAAAATAATTTATATCTGCATCTAGCTCTGAAAAAATATTTAGCCTTCTAGCAGTGTGTGGGACTTTCTCTATTTGTCCATCTATACTGACCTCCGTCAGGTTGCAAACTGAATATATTTTTTTTCTGCATCTACCTCTGAAAAAGTATTGGCTTTCTAGCTGTGTGTGGGACTTTCTCTATTAGTCCATCTATACTGACCTCCATCACGCTGCAAATTCAAAATAATTTTTTGTCTGCATCTAGCTCTGAAAAAATATTTGGCCTTCTAGCAGTGTGTGGGACTTTCTCTATTAGTCCATCTAAACTGACCTCCATCAGGTTGCAAATTAAAAATAATTTTTATCTGCATCTAGCTCTGAATAAATTTTTGGCCCTCTAGCAGTGTGTGGGACTTTCTCTATTAGTCCATCTATACTGACCTCCATCAGGCTGCAAATTAAA
This sequence comes from Phyllobates terribilis, assembly GCF_046119375.1. Lineage (NCBI taxonomy): Eukaryota > Metazoa > Chordata > Amphibia > Anura > Dendrobatidae > Phyllobates > Phyllobates terribilis. Next base: position 209,488,722 of record NW_027362767.1, on the reverse strand, counting down.
AATAATTTTTATCTGCATCTACCTCTGAAAAAATATTTGGCCTTCTAGCTGTGTGTGGGACTTGTTCTATTAGTCCATCTATACTGACCTCCATCAGGTTGCAAACTGAATATAATTTTTTTCTGCATCTAGCTCTGAAAAAATATTTGGCCTTCTAGCAGTGTGTGGGACTTTCTCTATTAGTCCATCTATACTGACCTCCATCAGGTTGCAAATTAAAAATAATTTATATCTGCAGCTAGCTCTGAAAAAATATTTGGCCTTCTAGCAGTGTGTGGGACTTTCTCTATTAGTCCATGTATACTGACCTCCATCAGGTTGCAAATTAAAAATAATTTTTTGTCTGCATCTAGCTCTGAAAAAATATTTGGCCTTCTAGCAGTGTGTGGGACTTTCTCTATTAGTCCATCTATACTGACCTCCATCAGGTTGCAAACTGAATATTTTTTTTTCTGCATCTACCTCTGAAAAAATATTGGGCTTCTAGCTGTGTGTGGGACTTGTTCTATTAATCCATCTATACAGACCTCCATCAGGTTGCAAACTGAATATAATTTTTTTCTGCATCTACCTCTGAAAAAATATTTGGGCTTCTAGCTGTGTGTGGGACTTGTTCTATTAATCCACCTATACAGACCTCCATCAGGTTGCAAACTGAATATAATTTTTTTCTGCATCTACCTCTGAAAAAATATTTGGGCTTCTAGCAGTGTGTGGGACTTGTTCTATTAGTCCATCTATACTGACCTCCATCAGGTTGCAAACTGAATATAATTTTTTTCTGCATCTAGCTCTGAAAAAATATTTGGCCTTCTAGCAGTGTGTGGGACTTTCTCTATTAGTCCATCTATACTGACCTCCATCAGGTTGCAAACTGAATATAATTTTTTTCTGCATCTAGCTCTGAAAAAGTATTTGGCCTTCTAGCAGTGTGTGGGACTTTCTCTATTAGTCCATCTATACTGACCTCCATCAGGTTGCAAACTGAATATATTTTTTTTCTGCATCTGCCTCTGAAAAAATATTTGGGCTTCTAGCTGTGTGTAGGACTTGTTCTATTAGTCCATCTATATTGACCTCCATCAGGTTGCAAACTGAATACAATTTTTTTCTGCATCTAACCCAGCCAATAGTTTTGGTCTAATACCACAGTTTGGCCACTCAGCTCTGCTCGGTTCCCATCCATTGTTTTTTTGTGCAAACAACTCCAGAGTTGTGAATTAGTTAACCACCAAAATGAGTGGAAAAAGGCCTGCTGCTGGTGGAAAGGGGAATAGGCGTCTTGGGAAGGGGAAAAAAGGTTGTGTCCGTGGGGTAGGTGTTAAAGCAACAGTAACATCTGCAGAAGAAAGACCATCTTCCAGCCAAACGAAAATGTCTACTTCTTTTAGCGGACAATGTGATAAGATCCCTTTCTTACGGCCACGCCAATCGCTACAAATTCCAGATGAGGCACAAAAACAGCAGGTGCTTCAACGGATATCAAGTGCTCCTTTAAGTGGGCTCTCCTCCACATCAACTTCAACATCACAAATACTCCAGTCCAATCGCACTTGCTTCCTCACAGCTCCCAAATCTCCAGCTGCCCGTCTGAGTATGAGGTAGAACAGATGGTTGAGTCTGCAGAGCTGTTTACTCATACTATAGCCTGGGAATCAGAGGTCGACTCCAGCGCTTCTGTGAATCCAGACGAGGAAATGATCTCCACTGATGCCCAGAATCTTTATGAGTCGGATCCTGGACCAGACGCAGAAGGTTCTGACCATAATGTAGACCCTCATTCCCAAACTGTAACTCCTGTTGGTGGAGACAATGAGGAAGACGATGATGAGACTCAAATACCTGATTGGAGCGACAACTTTAGTTTTTTGTCAGGGCAGGAACAGGTTGGCTCTGAGGACGACGGGTGTGATAACGCACAGGGTGATGATGATGAGGTTGGAGATCCCACTTACTGTCAACCCACAGTCAGCCAAGAGATGAGGTCAGCAGAGGAGGTGGAGGAAGATGCTAGTGACGACGAGGTCAGGTTGCGCCTTCCTGGACAGAGACGTAGTACTGGAAGCACGTCAACAACTGCATCCTCAAACACAACTCTGCCTCTCACCACAAGTCGTGGTGGCTCTTCAGGTCGCATGGGTGCTAAGCCTTGCATAGCCTGGGCATTTTTTCAGATCGATAAAGATGACCCAACTCGTGTTATCTGTAACATTTGTCAGCAAAAGCTAAGTAGAGGCCAAAAAATACATAGTTTGAGTACTTCATGCATGAACCGGCACATGGACATGAAGCATAAGTTGCAGTGGGAAGCTCAGTGTGCTACATTGCGGCCTAGCCGGCCGGGCCAACCACCGTCTGCCATATCTTGTGCATCCGCGGCCTCTTCATCCTCTGTGACTGGGGGGACAGCAGTCACACCTGTTTTGGGGCGCAGACCTGCCACCTCTTTACCCGCAACAGCCAGCGTGATTGGCAGGTCATCATTTTCTTTGGAGGTGGTAACACCAGCTGGTGTTGAGCGCTGTCCGACATCGATAGCACCACCTTTGGATCAAGGCAACCTAACATGTCCGCCTGCATCTTCCTCACAGACCGGCAGTTTGCCGGGGACACCCTTATCAACCCCGTCTAAGCACAATAGCCAGCCCTCGGTCCCTCAGATGTGGACAAGTAAAAGACCATTTCCTCCTAGCCATGAGAAAGCTAAGAGGTTGAATTTCACCATCTGCAAGCTCTTGGCTACAGAAATGCTGCCTTTCCGCCTGGTGGACACAGAGGATTTTCGAGACCTTATGCCCGTCGCAGTGCCCCAGTACCAGATGCCCAGTCTGCACTACTTCTCAAAGAAAGGTGTGCCTGCGCTCCACCAGCATGTCGCACACAACATCACCGCTTCTTTGAGAAACTCTGTGTGTGACAGGGTGCATTTCACCACAGACACTTGGACGAGTAGGCATGGACAGGGGCGTTACATGTCGCTGACTGGGCACTGGGTAACTATGGTGACAGCAGGACAAGGGGCTGCTGTTCAAGTCTTGCCGTCCCCACGAGTTGTGCGTCAATCCTCTTTATGTCAAAGTTCCTCCACTGCTTCTGCCTCCTCAACCTCCTCTCGGTCTTCCACCTGCACCCAAAGCCTGTCTGGTCATGCCACAAGCTTTCTAACTGCGCAGAAGGGATCCTGCACACCTCCTTACTATGCTGGCAGTAGGGCTCAACGTCATCAGGCGGTTTTTACTTTGAAATGTCTGGGAAATGTGAGTCACACAGCTGAGGAGTTGTGGTCAGCTCTGGAGAACCAATTTCATGAATGGTTGTCTCCACTGGACCTGAAACCAGGGAAGGCCGTGTGCGACAATGCTGCAAACCTGGGTGCGGCCCTTCGCCGGGGCAATGTCACACACGTGCCTTGTATGGCTCACGTGTTGAACCTGGTTGTCCAGCAATTTTTAGCCCACTATCCCAGACTAGATGGCCTTCTGCAGAGGGCACGGTCGCTGTGTGCTCACTTCCGCCGTTTGCATCCTGCAGCTCAGCGACTTACATCTCTACAGAAGTCGTTGGGCCTGCCACTTCACCGGCTAAAATGCGATGTGCCTACCCGGTGGAATTCAACTCTGCACATGTTGCAGCGACTGTGGCAGCACCGACAAGCCCTGGTGCAATACGTTCTGAAGTATAGCCTGGGCCAACGAGATCCAGAGGTGGGGCAAATCACGCTGGAGGAGTGGTCTCAGATCAGGGACCTATGCACCCTTCTGCACAGTTTTGAAATGGCGACGAAGATGTTTAGTGCTGACGATGCCATTATCAGCATGACTATTCCGGTGATTTACATGCTGGAGCACATGTTAAACAGAATTCGGAGTCAGGTGGTGGCACAAGAGGAGGTGGAGGAAGTAGAGGAGGAGGAGTTGTATGCGGAAGGGCTAACATCTGCAAGGTCCAGACGGTCGGCAGCACCAAGGCGGCAGGCATGTGAGGGTGGGGGAGATGGTTTTACCAGGGCGCATGGTAGCAGCCAAACTAGTGAGGAAGGTGCAGGAGCCCAGAAAGAAGTGGAGGACGAACTGATGGAAGACTCATCAGATGAGGGAGACCTTGATCACATTTCTGTTGTGCGAGGTTGGGGGGAGAGGACAGAGGAAGGAAGCATGATTGTTACCTCGCCACCAACACAACAGGGACTTGGTGCTCCTGGATGCGCAACACACATGAGTGCCTTCTTGCTGCACTACCTGCAACATGACCCTCAAATTGTGAGAATTAGAAATAATCCTGACTACTGGGTTGCCACACTGTTAGATCCCCGGTACAAAAGTAAATTTGCAGAAATTATTCCTGCCATAGAAAAGGATGCACGCATGCAGGAGTATCAGCAGAGACTGTTGCAGAATCTTACATGTGCTTTTCCACAAAACACCAGTGGTGCACGTAGTGAATCTCACAGTTCCAACTTGCCAACCGTGGGACCGTCAAGTGTTCAGCACTCAAACCGTAACAGAACCACAGTATCTGCTGGTAACATCAATTTTGCGGAATCATTTCACCACTTTTTTAGCCCATCCTTTGCAAGGCCACAGGAGACAAGAAGTCTGACACATAGTCAACGCCTAGAGACGATGGTACAGGAGTATCTCCAAGTAAACATTGAAGCCATGACTGTGTCACTGGACCCTTGCTCTTTTTGGGCTTCCAATCTGGATAAATGGCCGGAGCTAGCCACTTACGCCTTGGAGATCTTGTCATGCCCCGCAGCCAGCGTTCTGTCTGAACGTGTGTTCAGCGCTGCTGGTGGTGTGCTGACAGATAAGCGCACGCTGCTCTCCACTGATAATGTAGACAGACTCACGTTCATAAAGATGAACAAATCATGGATCCAAAACGACTTTTCTACCCCTGTATCATCCTGGGGAGAGTAAAAGCTTGATGATTGGTTAAAATCACCCTACCAACCGTTTTAAGCTTTCAAATTACTAATCATGTTTATCTGTATCTTGGCTGGAAAATAATTTGGGCTTTGTAGCAGTGTGCAGCACTGATTCTATTAGGCCATCTATAATAAGCTCCACCAGATTTAAAATTACTAATCATGTTTATCTGTATCTTGACTGGAAAATAATTTGGGCTTTGTAGCAGTGTGCAGCACTGATCCTATTAGGCTATCTATACTAAGCTCCACCAGATTTAAAATTAATAATAATTTTTAGCTGCATCTAGCCCGGAAAATAATTTTGGGGCTCCGAGATGCGCAAGACACATAAGTGCCTTCTTGCTGCACTACCTGCAACATGACCCTCATATTGTCAGAATTCGAAGTAATCATGACTACTGGGTTGCCACACTCTTAGATCCCCCAAACTTTTCGATCAACCTTTTCATTTTAATAAAGACCAAAAAAATGGTCATTTTTGAAATTATAAGCATTAGCAGGTTATTAGAAACTGAAATCAAACAGTTTTCAACTCAAAACTTTATTCTAGGTGATGTTACATTTTCACATAGGACCCCTTGTTCGAAAGGAGCTTCTGAACTCTCTCGTCCATTGAATTTGTCAGGTTTTGGATGGTTTCTGCTTCAATTGTTTTGCATGAGGACAGAATACCGTCCCAGAGCTGTTGCTTAGATGTGAACTGCCTCCCGCCATCATAGACACTCCTTTTGATGATGCTCCAGAGGTTCTGAATGGGGTAGAGGTCAGGGGAGCATGGGGGTCACACCATAAGTTTGTCCCCTTTTATGCCCATATCAGCCAGAGATGCAGATGTTTTATGTGCAGCATGAGATGGTGCATTATCATGCAAAAAAATGATCTTGCTGTGAAATACATGGTTCTTCTTCTTGAACCATGGCAGGAAGTGCTGTTTGAGAAAATCCACATACCTTATGGAGTTCATCTTTAGCGCCTTCAGGGATCCTAAAGGGGCCGACAATCTCTCTCCCCATGATTCCTGCCCAAAACATTACTCCACCTCCTCCTTGTTGGCGCTGTAGCCATGTTTGCGTGGGGTGTCCATCAACCAGCCATCCTCCACTCCATCCATCTGGACCATCGAGCGCTGCACGGCACTCATCCGTGAACAAAACAGTTTTGAAATCAGTCTTCATGTAATGTTTGGCCCACTGGAGCCGTTTCTGCTTGTGTGAAGTGGATAGAGGAGGTCGACAGGATGGCGTATGCACAGCTGCAAACCTCTGAAGGACCCTGCATCTTGTTGTTCGGGGGACGTTGGAGGCACCAGCAGCTTCAAAATCTTGTCTGCTGCTATGACAAGGCTTTTTTGCCGCTGCTCTTTTAACCTGACGTAATCGCCTGTAGGAAAGAGTCCTCAATTTGCCCTTATCAGCAAGCACACGTGTGTACTGTGAATCAGCTACATACTTCTTGATTGCCAAGACACTTCATCCTGATCATCGCACAATGTTGATTGTAGTCATGCCTTGACCTAAACACTCCACAATTTGTTGCTTCTCAGCAGCCGACACATCCTTTTTCTTTCCCATTTTGGCAGAAAATGTAGGCTGCTTAATAATGTGAGACAGCCTTCTTAAGTAGTCTTGCCTTTCATTGGACACACCTGCCAAACTAATTAGCACAGGTGTCTGCAATTGCTTACAGTGATATAAAGAGCCCTGACACACATCACCATCAGTGAGTTTAACTGACAAACAAACAAATTCTTACCTTATCACTCCTAAACACTTTTTGCATAATAATTTGGAACACAGTGTACATGTGCTTTTCCACAAAACACCAGTGGTTCACATAGTGAATCTTACAGTTCTAACTTGCCAACCGTGGTCTCTATGGAGTTGTTCAATAAAGGGCCCAAAATTAAGATAACATAGATGGGAGAGGTCTCTATGAATAGGAATTCCTAAGTACTTGATACCCTGTGAGGGCCAGGCAAAGGGAAAGTTGGACTGGATGGAATCCTATATGGATTTGGGGAGGGAGACATCGAGGGCCTCAGACTTCGCTGCATTGATTTTAAAATTTGACCATGTAACAAAGTGATCTATTTCAGCCATAACAGCATGGATGGATATATGTGATTGAGTGATATATACTAGGACATCATCAGCAAATAGAGAGCACTTGTACTCGGTGCCTCCCACCTCAATCCACCTAATATTGGGGTTATGGCGAATTGATGAGAGCAGGTGCTCCGTCACTAGGATGTATAAGAGAGGGGACAGAGGACATCCCTGCCTTGTCCCATTGGTGATTGTGAAAGGTGATGAAAATGTTCTGATGCACCCCCTGGGCCTTGGGACACCCGGAGCAGGACCCTTTTTGGTGGATGCTGGTGGTTGTAGTCTTCGTGGCGGCGACCCGGTTCCGTGGCTCAGGGTGGTCAAACCAGTGGCGGAACTATTTATGTGGTTTTGATGTTTAAATGTCCGACTACGCCACCCGTGGATTGCGGTCAGAGTGAACCGCCGCTGCAGGGCAGACCGCTGAGGCTGGTGTTGTGGGTGCAGCAGAGCGTAGCATAACTCCCCACGGGAGGAGTATAGCCTCAGGGCAGTGTATGCGGAGGATGGGGGTGATGGTGCAGGGCAGCAGCAGTAACGACACGGAGTCAGTGATGCAGTCCAGGGCCTTTACTCACAGTTCTTATTATACAGACCACGTCTGCAGGTAACGGCTGCCCACGTCGTACTGTGCTCACCAGGTGAGGGGCTCAGACAACTCCCAGATAACTTTGGAGCGCTTCACAGGACCCCCTTTGTGTGTCCTTTGTCTGGCCTTTCTTACCAACCCTTCTGTCCGGCTGCCTCGGGCATCCTCTTGGTAAACTTGGCGCCAGTTTCCCTGACCCTATGTGGTGCCTTCCTAGCGGGTGTAGCGAGGGGCTGCGCCACATAAAATGTCACAGCCTCCGGTTTCTAGCTGAGGGTCGTTTCCTGCCTCCACTAGTTTCGGGGACCGGTCTCCCCCTTTGGCCTGACCCCTCCACGCAGGTGGATTCGGGCGTGCGGTGGCGACTCGCCCATCCGCACCCCTGGGATCCCTTCATTCCTCGTTCCTGGAGCCTTCTCCGCTACTCTTCCTTCCTTCTCCCTCTTCCAGGCCTGGGCCTCTGTTACTAGGCCCGCCTCCGGAGCAGAGCTCATGCAGAGCCCCTGTTCCCTGCCACTTCTGCTCAGACTTCTCTGCACTGAACTAAGATGGTGCCCACCTTTTATACTCCCTTCTCAATGCACCCAGGAACTGCTTCCTCCCTGCTCCTGCACTACAGGGTTCCCCTTCCTCAGTGTTCCCTCCCCCCACTCCAGCCAGGGACAGGGACTGTCGTGCCCATCTCAGAGGCATATTGGTCGCCCTGCCCCACGGCAATGTGGAGTAATGCATGCAGGTGTCGGGTCCTGATCCACACTCCATCCTTACCTGAGAGTGAGATATCACACCTCTGGGTGAGGTGCAATACCTCTGTAGCTACCGAGCCCTCAGGGTGCTACAGTTCCATTTATCTTCAGCCTAGGTGACGTATTGTGATACAGGGCCGTGATTTTGGCTATAAAAGGGTCCCCTAGACCCCTACCCCAAGCTTTTTAAGAGAATCATATATGGCGTGCCAGGAGACTCTATGGAATGCTTTCTCAGAATCCAACGAGAGTATCTAATTACAAATTTTTAACTGCATCTAGCCCAGGAAATACTTTGTGCCTAGTAGCAGTGTCTGCTAGTCAGCGGATTATCCCGGCTGTTAAGCAAGCTACAACACCTGTAGTTTGGACACTTAATTTTTTCAAAGGAAATGCTTCGGGACCACGGGATACTGAGTGAAGAGCATCAGGAGGCACCCCAAGGCATAGGGGCTGGGACTGGCAGTAGGATGCCTTGTGGTGGACAGCCGAGCTCGATCCTTATAAAAGCTTTTTAACTGCAGCAGCTTTAGTGGACGCTACTGGAGCTGGAATTACGCGGCTGCTGGCATGAGACTTGCCCTCCAATAGATCCTTGTAAATGGATTTAAAGTGTATTCATTCAAATTAGAGAGACAATTTAAATTAAAAAGCTTAGAGCTGCCTCCACCACAGGGGGGCTCGCTCGACCCACCAGCGGACAGGCACCAGTATTGGGAGAGTGGGGCTGGCCGTCAGGGTTCACCGCGGCTCTGGCACAAACCCGGCGGCACAGAGGTGGCACGGGCAGGAGCGGACTGAACGTGTCAGCTTCTCACTTTTTGGATTTTAGAAGGGCATGACATGCCTATATCTGTGTCTCCCCCTCCTTTTACTCCTCCACCTCTTTTATTTTCGCATGACTATATGTACTTGTCACTTTTCCATGTGTTAGTTGTGTCTTCTGAGCAGTTTGTCAGCTTTTGGACACCTTTGAAGGTGTTTTCTATGTGTTTCTATGTGTTTTTGTTTGCCTGCCATTGGTTTTAACGGTGTTCGAAGGTGTTCGACGAACAGTTCGACGAACAGTTCGGCAAACACACGGGTGTTCGACGAACCGAACCGAACTCGAACACTATGGGGGTGGCTCAACACTACTGAGGAGCAGGTATGGAAGCTCAGATCTCTGGTGTATGAGAGATCACAGTCGCAGTCAGCTGCAATCAGCTGTATGATAAGGACTGTACAGATAAGCAGAAGCCACGACTCAGGAGTCACTGCACTGTTGGTGTATCTGCATTATCATACTGGAAAGTAACTGTGCTTGCTGCATAGAAATAGAATCTCTGCTGAATCATCTGTCTGGATTTACCTGTGTTTCTTTGCAAGAAGTAAAGTTTATCAATAGCCTATCCTATCGGGTGCCCAACATATGATCACACCAGGAAACAGAAGTTAATACAGTGCACCCAGGAGTCACAAACTACATTTTCTTTTACTTTTCTTCCTGCCTTAGTGAAGTGGTAATACCCGCACACCACACGGCGTGTGACCTATGGCAGAGTAGTGCATCACTGGCATTACAAACATTAGGAGATCCCTCCTCTATTAGAGCACATTATAATAAGTTTCCTACATTTGCGGAATAGGTCTACAAGCTTACTGACTGTTTCCACTAACAATGATCAGAATTAGACCTCACTTGCACGTCTGTCAGTTTTGCGTCCCCTTCAAAAAAAATTCGAATTTTTTGTTTTTTTTTCCTCTTCTCCGGTTTAAATTTGCACAGTCTTGATTTGTTTGTTCATTGTCACCAATGATTTTTTATGTATTCCTCACTTTGTTCAAAATGATAACCAGACTAGGGATGAACATGGACTTTTACATGTTCTTCAGAACCTTCCAGCCGACAAGTGAGGCATTCTTGTCATATGGCCTAAGTCACTTTATGAGAAGGAGGCCTTTAGACAGCTTAACAATAAGATCTGTTATAAATGCTTAACCTATAACCGCCTGTCATCTTTTACATCTCAACTTGTGAAGATTATTGATACCGCTGTGGCCAAAGAGGTTATCACTAAGGAGCTGGCTTCAGCACTGCAGGTTCAGGAACTGACATCTCTACACTATATCTGCTCCCTAAAGTGCACAAAGATATGCAGATACCTCCAGGCCATCCGATCATATCGGGGGCAGGGAACTATCTTGAACACGTGAATCACTGGATAGATTCCAAGTTACAACCACTGGTGGAGTGTATCTCATGATTTTTGTTGGATATAGGGGAACTACTCAAAAGAGTAGATGGCCACCATATCAGTCCTGACATGTTATTGGTTACAGGGGACGTAGAATCCCTCTATACCGATATTAAACATGTGGATGGACTGTGTGCTACCAAATTCTATCTTAACATGTCTAACCTACCAAGTGGGATTGTCTCACTGATATTGGAGTTACTTGAGTTTATATTGACTGATAACTTTTTTATTTTTAAGATCTCCTTCTACCTGCAGCTCCAGTGAACAGCTATGGAGGCCTCCTTCACACCAGCATACGCTAATCTGTTCCTGGGGCTGTGGGAGAGGGACCTCTCCCTGTCGGATTTGCAGTCGTCAATGAACCGGGTCCCTTTTTGGACGCGGTACATTGATGACATATTGCTGATCTGGCAGGGATTAATTGAGTCTTTGCATGAGTTCATGGAGTCATTAATAGTGTTGAGCATTCCGATACTGAAATATCGGGTATCGGCCGATATTCGCGGTATCGGAATTCCGATACTTAATTCCGATACTTTTGCAATATCGTATACCGGAATCGGAAGTTCCCATAATGCAATGAGCCATTTTAATTTTATTCAGCCAATGAGGATCCTAAGAAGTGTGGGCACATCCTGTGGCATGTTAGGCATCTTAACTAATGGCATGGCTGTGATTGGCTGCTGAAATGATGTCATGATGCACTATAAAAGCCGCCGCCGCCATTTTGAGCTCACTCTGCTGTGAATTCAGTTAGGGTTAGGATGCTGTTGTTCTGAGGGACAGTTTTAGCTACCTATTTGGTCTATTTTGCTTTACCCAAGCTACTTTATAAATCGCTGTGCCTTGCAGCGCTAGTGCACAGTTCCCTGTGCTGTTCACCGCTTTCTGCAAGGTCTCTGTGTGTGAGTGCAGCTCACGCTGTAGTGTGTGCTTCAGCCACGTCTGGTTGTAGTGCACTCAGTGTGTGTCACTGCCTCATACATTGTCCTTTTTTGCCAATTCATAATTTTTCCTGATATCTCCTATTAGTGTGGTGGTTCCATCCGTATTCAGCTAAATTGGTTCCAAACACACTATATAGGAGTAGATAGAGAAATTTTTTTGGTCTTGCAGCGCTAGTGCACAGTGCTCTGCATCTGTACTGTTCACCGCTGTCTGCAAGGTCTGGTGTGTGAGTGCAGCTCACCCTGTAGTGTGTGCTTCAACCACGTCTGGTTGTAGTGCACTCAGTGTGTGTCACTGCCTCATACATTGTCCTTTTTTGCCAATTCATAATTTTTCCTGATTTCTCCTATTAGTGTGGTGGTTCCATCCGTATTCAGCTAAATTGGTTCCAAACACACTATATAGGAGTAGTTAGAGGAGCCTTTCTGCAGCATTGGGCCCTGCAGCCCCAGCCAGATTAGTATTAGCCTATTTTTTGCAGCCTCATCTATTGCATTGTAGGTTACCTTCCTACATTGTAATAGCTACAAAAAGTTTGTGATACTATCGTTATTACATCTTTAGACACATCCAGTGTCTTTTTGTGACAAAAAAAACCTAAATAAAGTTCACCAAACACTCCACTTTACAGTTGTGTAGGCCACATTAGCTCATATTAAAGTCTAGTCCACACTTTATAAAATTAGTGTTTCTTATACCTGTTAGCAGCTGTTCAGGAATAAGCACACTAAGCCCTTAGTACTTTTCTGCCTATCTTTATCAGTCTACCAAGATGAAGAAGGCAGGGAGTAAGGCATGTGGTCGTGGGCGTGGGCGTGGGCGTGGAGTTTCTGCAGGGAGAGGACGTGAGGATTCTGTGCCTGCAGGGAGAGGACGTGGGGATTCTGTGCCTGCTGCGGGCACCAGTGACTCAGCATCCCCCAGTTTTACCAGGGAACAGTCCTTTATGCGCAGCTTTGTAGGAGCTAGCCGTACCCCACTGCTGCGCGAGGACCAAATTGAAGCCGTTGTCGGATGGATGGCAGCTAACGCATCGACTTCAATTAGTTCCAGATCCTCTCAGGTCCTGAGCACTGAAGAGCACCCATCTGTCTCTTCACCACCTGCCAAATTGCCCAGGCAGTCAGAGAGCCCTGGACAGGAGCCATCTCTACTTCTGTTCTCTGAATCTCTTGGCTTGGAAAGAGGGGGCCAGCCAAGCAGAATTCGAGAATTTGAAGAAGAGGTAGTATGCAGTGATGCGCAACCGTTTTGTCTCTCTGAATCTGAAGAGGCGGGTGGGCCAGTGCCTATGGTCAGCAGCACACCTCAGTACGCATCTGATGATGAGACTCAGGTGCCACTTTCTGGTGCGTACTGTGCTGTCGAAACTACCCAGGAGAAGCAGTTGTTTGAAGAGGGTGGTGTAGATGATGAGGTCCTTGACCCATCATGGCGTGAGGGACAGGAAGGTGGTGGGAGCAGCTCTGAGGAAGAGATTCCCCGAACAGCCCAAAAAGGAGGGAGAGGGAGGGGGCAGACTTGGTTGCCTGTAGCCTCCACTTCGGCACCCATTAGGAGCATGGCTCTTCCAAAATCCAAAGCGGGCGCTCCCAAGACTTGCAGTGCCTGGTCCTTTTTTGACACAGTTGCAGATGACATTTGCTTTGTCAAATGCAAGCTGTGTAATCAGAAGGTGAAAAGAGGGAAAAGTGTCAGCAACCTCAATGCCACAAATATGTGGAAACATGTGCGGACCAAGCACGTGGTGGAGTTACAAAAACACACTGAAGACCTAGGCCAACCTACAGCGCCACCTACCACCTCTTCAGCTCGTGTTGTAGCCTCTTCCTCCAGCTCACACACAGCTGGTTCGGCTTCCTCACAGGATCGCCATGGAAGAATCTCTGGCACTGTTGTACAGAGACACAGTGTAATTCCACCCACAGCACCACTTTCCCAGTCATCCTCACACTCCCAGGCCAGTCTACAGCCATCGTTAGCACAGGCATGGGAGAAAAGGCGCCCATACTCGGCAAACCACCCCCGAGCACAGGCTCTGAATGCTGGCATTGCTAAACTACTGGCCCTTGAAATGCTATCATTCAGGCTGGTGGAGACTGACACATTCCGTAACTTTATGGCATTGGCAGTCCCACAATACAACGTGCCCAGCCAATTTTATTTCAGCAGGCAAGCCGTCCCTGCCCTGCAACATCATGTGGAGGGAAAAATTAAACATGCGCTACAAAACGCCGTCAGTAGCAAGGTCCACCTGACCACCGATGCGTGGACCAGTAAGCATGGACAGGGACGATACCTTTCCCTCACTGCCCATTGGGTAAATGTTGTGGAGCCGGGTACAGATCTTGAGAGTGGCGCTGTACGTGTTCTGCCAACTCCAAGGATTGCAGGAATCCAGTCTGTACACATTGACTCCTCCTCATACTCCAGTTCCTCTGAATCAGCGCTGCAGGAGCCGTCACGGTCTACCTCCACATCGACCCGTGAACGGTTACCTGTTATGGTGACCAATATGAGCACAGCCGTGGCCAAACGTCAACAGGCCGTATTAAAATTAATTTCTTTGGGGAATCGAAGCCACACAGCGCAGGAGCTCTGGAATGCCATCAAGCAGCAGAGCGACGTGTGGTTTGTGCCAGCGAATCTCCAGCCACGCATGGTAGTGTGTGACAATGGCCGAAATCTGGTGGCAGCTCTGGGCCTAGGCAACCTCACTCACATCCCATGTCTGGCACATGTGCTCAACTTGGTCGTGCAGAGTTTTTTGAGGGACTATCCGGATCTTGATGCACTGCTTCACAAGGTCCGCATAGAGTGCGCTCACTTGCGGTGTTCCAGCAATGCAAGATCACGCATTGCAGCTCTGCAGCGCCGATTACGTCTTCCGGAACATCACATCATATGTGACCTACCCACCAGGTGGAATTCAACGTTACATATGTTGGAGAGGTTGTGTGAGCAGCAGGCAGCAGTAATGGAGAACCAGCTGCAGCAGGCGCAAACAAGTCGCAGTGCGCGCCGTTCACACTTCACCACCACTGAGTGGGCCTCTATGAAGGACATTTGCCACGTTTTGCCTGCCTTCGATTATTCCACGCGGATGGCGAGTGCAGATGATGCACTAGTCAGCATGACTATCCCTCTTATCTGCCTGCTTGAAAAAACACTGCAAGCACTAAGGGACGAGGTTTTGGAAGAGGTGGAGGATGAGGAGTCACAAATGCCATCTGCTTCTCTACAGTCTGCGCAACGTGGTTCCTCACAAAGGCCTAGGCAGGGGACACTTTGTGAGGAGGATGAGGAGGAGTCAATGGATGAGGAAGACATCTGTCCAGAGGAGGGAGGTACACAATGCTCTAGTAGTCAGTATCTAGAGCGAGGGTGGGGTGATGCAGAGCAGGCAGAGATCACGCCTCAAGCAGGGGACAGCGTTTCTTGGCCAGTTGGCAGTCTGCAGCACATGGTTGATTTCATGCTGCAGTGCCTGAGAAACGACCGCTGCATCGCCCACATTCTCAACACGGCTGATTATTGGGTGTCCACCCTCCTAGATCCTCGCTACCGGGACAACTTACAAAGCCTCATAACACCGTTGAACCGGGAGCGTAAAATGCGGGAGCACCAAGACGCACTGGTGCATTCCATCATGTTCTCCATTCCAACCGAGAGCAGTGCTGCTAGTGCTTTACAAAGCAGCTCAGTGCGTCGAGGCAGTGGAGGAAGCTCTGCACAAAGAGGGAGCAGAAGCAGCGCCTCTGCACAAGGCAAGACCAGTATGGCCGAAATGTGGCAAAGTTTTGTGTCCCCGCCGCCACAAATGTCTACACCATCACAGACGGCTCCAGTCAGCAGGAGGCAACGTTTCCGTCAGATGGTGACAGACTACATGTCTTGCCCTCTTAGTGTACTCCCAGACGGCTCTTCTCCCTTCAAGTTTTGGGTCTGTAAGCTGGATACATGGCCAGAGCTTAGTCAGTATGCATTGGAGGTGCTAGCTTGCCCTGCTGCTAGTGTATTATCGGAACGCGTCTTTAGTGCCGCAGGTGGTGTACTAACAGACCGTCGCATGCGACTATCCTCCGATAACGTTGACCGGATTACTTTTCTCAAAATGAACAAGGCCTGGATCTCTCATGAATTTGCCAGTCCTCTTCCAGAATAAATAATTGGTTGGCAACAGTATCCAGGTCTCCTGTTGTGTTCATGTTTCTACCACCTGAACTGTAATCCCTGAGCTCCAACACCGCCAGTTGGCGCTTGGAAGTGCCGTCTGCACAGTCAACACTTGCTGCCGTGTTATTGGGGTTCAGTAACGTCAGCTGTTCCCCTGCTGTGCGGACGGCAATTTCTCCTGCTCTGTCCACATTCTCACTATTACAGATTTTAAAGTTGCTCCAATTACACCTCTGGCTCCTCTGTTTTCAGTATTATCCCTGAGCTCCAACACCGCCAGTTGGCGCTCGGAAGTGCCGTCTGCACAGTCAACACTTGCTGCCGTGTTATTGGGGTTCAGTAACGTCAGCTGTTCCCCTGCTGTGCGGACGGCAATTTCTCCTGCTCTGTCCACATTCTCACTACTACAGATTTTAAAGTTGCTCCAATTACACCTCTGGCTCCTCTGTTTTCAGTATTATCCCTGAGCACCAACACCGCCAGTTGGCGCTCGGAAGTGCCGTCTGCACAGTCAACACTTGCTGCCGTGTTATTGGGGTTCAGTAACGTCAGCTGTTCCCCTGCTGTGCGGACGGCAATTTCTCCTGCTCTGTCCACATTCTCACTACTACAGATTTTAAAGTTGCTCCAATTACACCTCTGGCTCCTCTGTTTTCAGTATTATCCCTGAGCTCCAACACTGCCAGTTGGTGCTCGGAAGTGCCGTCTGCACAGTCAACACTTGCTGCCGTGTTATTGGGGTTCAGTAACGTCAGCTGTTCCCCTGCTGTGCGGACGGCAATTTCTCCTGCTCTGTCCACATTCTCACTACTACAGATTTTAAAGTTGCTCCAATTACACCTCTGGCTCCTCTGTTTTCAGTATTATCCCTGAGCTCCAACACCGCCAGTTGGCGCTCGGAAGTGCCGTCTGCACAGTCAACACTTGCTGCCGTGTTATTGGGGTTCAGTAACATCAGCTGTTCCCCTGCTGTGCGGACGGCAATTTCTCCGGCTCTGTCCACATTCTCACTACTACAGATTTTAAAGTTGCTCCAATTACACCTCTGGCTCCTCTGTTTTCAGTATTATCCCTGACCTCCAACACCGCCAGTTGGCGCTCGGAAGTGCCGTCTGCACAGTCAACACTTGCTGCCGTGTTATTGGGGTTCAGTAACGTCAGCTGATCCCCAGCTGTGTGTTCGGCAAATTCTCCTGCTTTGTCCACATCCACTGTACTACGGATTTAAAACCTCCTCCAAATACACCTCTGGCTCCTCTGTTTTTAGTATTTACCCTGGGCTCCAATACCGCTAGTTGCTGCTCAGAAGTGCCGTCTGCACAGTCAACGCTTGCTCCAGTGTTATTGAGGTTCAGTAACGTCAGCTGATCCCCAGCTGTGTGTCTGGCAAATTCTCCTGCTTTGTCCACATCCACTGTACTACGGATTTAAAACTTGCTCCAATTACACCTCTGGCTCCACTCTGTTTTTAGTATTTACCCTGGGTTCCAGCACCGCCAGCTGGTTCTCGGTAGTTCCATTTGCTCTTGTACCTTCTACTACCCATCCGGGTTCCAGTACCGTCAGCTGGTTCTCGGCAGTGACTTTGGCACGGGTACGCCCTCCTGCCCAGCCTGGTTCCAGCACGCCAGCTGTTTCCGGGTAGTGTCAACGTCACTTTGTCTCCAATGCGTTGTCCTGTCGTGTTGCGGTCGGGTTAGCCGACTCTATGGTGCCTGCAGTTTAGGTGACTCCTATGTGGGCTGCGGGATTTGGCAATGAAGGCTGGTTCCATAGTGCCAATAGGACAAGCACCCCCTGTAGGACTGTGGGTTTTGGTAACTGCGGCCGGCTCGCGGCCTTGAACTTTTTTTTACATGGGTACCTTCTGCTACCCATCCAGGTTCCAGTACCGTCAGCTGGTTCTCGGCAGTGCCTTTGGATTAGGTGCCTCCTTCTCGATATCCAAGTTCCACCAACGTCTGCTGGTCCTTGGTAGTGCTTTCTGGCACAGGTACCTCCTGCTTAGTAACCGAGTTCCAGTACCGTCAGCTGGTCTTCGGCAGTTCCATTGGCTCTTGTACCTTCTGCTACCCATCCGGGTTCCAGTACCGTCAGCTGGTCCTCGGTAGTTCCATTTGCTCTTGTACCTTCTACTACCCATCCGGGTTCCAGTACCGTCAGCTGGTTCTCGGCAGTGACTTTGGCACGGGTACTCCCTCCTGCCCAGCCTGGTTCCAGCACGCCAGCTGTTTCCGGGTAGTGTCAACGTCACTTTGCCTCCAATGCGTTGTCCTGTCGTGTTGCGGTCGGGTTAGCAGACTCTATGGTGCCTGCAGTTTAGGTGACTCCTATGTGGGCTGCGGGATCTGGCAATGAAGGCTGGTTCCATAGTGCCAATAGGACAAGCACCCCCTGTAGGACTGTGGGTTTTGGTAACTGTGGCCGGCTCGCGGCCTTGAACTTTTTTTTACATGGGTACCTTCTGCTACTCATCCGGGTTCCAGTACCGTCAGCTGGTTCTCGGCAGTGCCTTTGGATTAGGTGCCTCCTTCTTGGTATCCAAGTTCCACCAACGTCTGCTGGTCCTTGGTAGTGCTTTCTGGCACAGGTACCTCCTGCTTAGTAACCGAGTTCCAGTACCGTCAGCTGGTCTTCGGCAGTTCCATTGGCTCTTGTACCTTCTGCTACCCATCCGGGTTCCAGTACCGTCAGCTGGTCCTCGGTAGTTCCATTTGCTCTTGTACCTTCTACTACCCATCCGGGTTCCAGTACCGTCAGCTGGTTCTCGGCAGTGACTTTGGCACGGGTACTCCCTCCTGCCCAGCCTGGTTCCAGCACGCCAGCTGTTTCCGGGTAGTGTCAACGTCACTTTGTCTCCAATGCGTTGTCCTGTCGTGTTGCGGTCGGGTTAGCCGACTCTATGGTGCCTGCAGTTTAGGTGACTCCTATGTGGGCTGCGGGATCTGGCAATGAAGGCTGGTTCCATAGTGCCAATAGGACAAGCACCCCCTGTAGGACTGTGGGTTTTGGTAACTGCGGCCGGCTCGCGGCCTTGAACTTTTTTTTACATGGGTACCTTCTGCTACCCATCCGGGTTCCAGTACCGTCAGCTGGTTCTCGGCAGTGCCTTTGGATTAGGTGCCTCCTTCTCGATATCCAAGTTCCACCAACGTCTGCTGGTCCTTGGTAGTGCTTTCTGGCACAGGTACCTCCTGCTTAGTAACCGAGTTCCAGTACCGTCAGCTGGTCTTCGGCAGTTCCATTGGCTCTTGTACCTTCTGCTACCCATCCGGGTTCCAGTACCGTCAGCTGGTCCTCGGTAGTTCCATTTGCTCTTGTACCTTCTACTACCCATCCGGGTTCCAGTACCGTCAGCTGGTTCTCGGCAGTGACTTTGGCACGGGTACTCCCTCCTGCCCAGCCTGGTTCCAGCACGCCAGCTGTTTCCGGGTAGTGTCAACGTCACTTTGCCTCCAATGCGTTGTCCTGTCGTGTTGCGGTCGGGTTAGCCGACTCTATGGTGCCTGCAGTTTAGGTGACTCCTATGTGGGCTGCGGGATCTGGCAATGAAGGCTGGTTCCATAGTGCCAATAGGACAAGCACCCCCTGTAGGACTGTGGGTTTTGGTAACTGCGGCCGGCTCGCGGCCTTGAACTTTTTTTTACATGGGTACCTTCTGCTACCCATCCGGGTTCCAGTACCGTCAGCTGGTTCTCGGCAGTGCCTTTGGATTAGGTGCCTCCTTCTCGGTATCCAAGTTCCACCAACGTCTGCTGGTCCTTGGTAGTGCTTTCTGGCACAGGTACCTCCTGCTTAGTAACCGAGTTCCAGTACCGTCAGCTGGTCTTCGGCAGTTCCATTGGCTCTTGTACCTTCTGCTACCCATCCGGGTTCCAGTACCGTCAGCTGGTCCTCGGTAGTTCCTCAGCTTTCTTGTACCTTCTGCTACATTTCCAAGTTCAAGCTTTTTGAAATGGTTCTTGGTAATCACTCTAGATCTCCCTGACGAGGACCCTGAAGACAAGGACCCTGAAGACCAACCCTAAGAAGACGAGGACCCCGAAGACGAGGACCCTGAAGACGAGGACCCTGAAGACCACCCCGAAGAAGACGAGGACCCTGAAGACCACCCCGAAGAAGACGATGACCCTGAAGACCACCCCGAAGAAGACGAGGACCTCGAAGACGAGGACCCCCGAAGACGACGACCCTGAAGACCACCCCGAAGAAGACCAAGAAGATGACCCTGAAGAAGTTGACCAAGAGGACAAAGAAGAGAAGACAAGCACCAAGATACAGAAGAACAAGAGACAGAAAACCAAGAAGCAGAAATACAAGAAGCTGCAGAACAAAAAGCGGAAGAACATTAAGCATAAGACTAAAAATCAGAGCAAAAGATAATATCTAAATTATAAGCAGAAGATGACTAAGCAGTGTATGGGGGTGAGTCCGTTCCTCCTCGTGGTGCCCCTGGAAAAGACCTGCTGCTGCAGGCCAAACTGAACGCGGACAAATCCTGTTGTAAATCTTTTGTGACGGGCAGAACGAAAGGTGTAATGTCCAACCTTTTATAGATAACAACTACAGGAATGCCGGCCACAAATAAGAATATGATGAAGAAGAAGAAGATGAAGAAGATGAAGAAGTAGAATATGAAGAATGTAAAAAAAAAGAATAATACGAAGAAGGTGAAGAAGAAGAAGATGAAGAAGGTGAAGAAGAAGTGGATGAAAAAGATGCTGAGGATGATGAAGGAGAAAGTGTGGGAGAAGTAAAAAAGAAGGTGAAGAGCATGGAAGTAGTGAAACATAAATATCTGACAAAATATAAAAATACTTAACATAGTCAATATTTCCGTAACTCAGAACGTCTTAAAAAAAAAAATTAATTCCTGCTATTCCATTTGATTGGGCTAAACCTCTATGCCTTTATTGTCTCCCCCACCTCCCCCAATACATTCTACATTATTCTTAGTTGTTTTCCTTCATGTAGAATTAACCTACAAGGAAAGAAAGGGTTTATTTTCATTCCGATATTTCTGTCCCATTGACTTGCATTGGTTTCCGGTATCGGAATCGGCGATATCCGATACTTTTTCGGTATCGGTCCGATCCAATCCGATCCGATATTTCCCGATATCGGAAGGTATCGCTCAACACTAGTCATTAAACAACAATGACAAGAACATTCATATCACATATGAATGTGATAGTAATGTCATAGAATTCCTGGATGTCACACTAAAGAGAGATGACAATGTAATACAGACTGACATCTACAGTAAGAATACTTCGACCAACATGCTCTTGCACGCCTTTCGAGAGACAGGCGGCTGACCTAAAGAACAGATTCTACGAGAGAGGTTATAGTAGGTGGATGGTAAAAAGGACCTATCACAGGGCTAAACACTCTACTCATCACGCCCTGCTGTACAAAGTGATGTGAAATCGACTGAAAAAGTGAGATTTATCACTAATTACCATGCACATTTCTGTCGTATGACAGGTTGCCTCCTACGGGCATGGTCAGTACTACAAACTGATCCAGTCATCTAAAAATTTTTACCTGATGCTCCTAGTATCACTGTGCGTAGCTCCAAGAATTTACGAGATTACCTGGTATGTAGCAACTACTGTGGTGAACCAAGAATTACATTTCTTGACGGGTTTGGTCCTGGGTGTGGATGTGTCCCATGTGGTCGGTGTGTTGCTTGCCCAAATGTAGAACGGGCTACAACATTTTGCAATTCATCAGGCTCTAAAACCTATGATATTAGGAAACGCATCTCTTTTATTTAATGATTTATCATTTATTATGTTATGCTATGTGTCCCTGTAGGCTAATTTACATCGGCCTGGCCAATTGAAAGTACGCATCAGGGAGCATGTTATTGGAATCATTGCGGCAGCCGACCTCGCGGACACTTCCACACTCAGGACCATACCTGTCATTATAAGACTCCTCACAGATGTGATAGTACCCTACTTAGGGTGAGAGGTATTGACCAGATTGAAGTCAATATTCGTGGGGGTAAAACAAATCAGAGACTGGCCAAATTAGAATCCAGATGGATCTGGACTCTCGATACATTACATCCGAAGGGCCTGAATGAAAATCTCAGCTTCATTCCTTTCCTTTGATCACTATACTGCTGTGGTACATGCATGTGTTTTGTTTTATATTTTGTTTTTAATTTTCTCTTATATTTAATATTTAGAGACACCCACGGAATATCTGACTAACCTATGGACATGTATCCACTGCTGATGACAGAGATGATTGGGATCAATATGGCGTTTTGTTGTACACTACTAAGTGATATATGATATATAATTTGGATGGTGTAGGTTTACGTGTCATACCGTATGGATGAGCACATACTTTACTTGATTATATGATCAGTTTTGTGTTATAGTGAGGAGTCTAATATTGATATTGAAATAGCTTAGGTCTTTTTGTCAGGTTTTTATGAATTCCATCTGGCATTTCTAGTGATAATTCTATTACTATGTTAAATACATCTCTCCTCTTAAACATGTATATAATTATCCTGGGTTATGACATGCTCAATACCTATATTACGATCATTACTTGATACGGTTATATCTGTGTTAGTGAAACGATGTTGTCTGATATACATGTATTATAGGCATCATTTGTGTCTTATTTATACTACTACACATGATTATAACAACATATACAGAGGAATATACTGCTAGAATGTACGTTATATTTGAGCGTCAATTGATGTATTGTTTAGACAATTGTATGCAATGATCGTATATACAGATATGTTTGTGTATCATTATTTTGCTTATATAATCCTATTATTCCAGGTGGTTATTTCCCATATGATCTAATCTGATGTCCATCTATTCCAGATTTTATATAAAAAAAACTGAAGATCTGAACTGGAATGTAAATTGGTGTGCGTGCAATCAGTATATGTAAGACCACGTTCACACATGGCCACTAGACAGAAAAAAACAAAGACAGAAACACAATGCACAAATACCCTGAAACAAGTAAATAAACCGCAACCGTGCATGAAAATAATAAAGGGTACTTAGTTAACATAATTTTGATCAAAATAATGCCGTGGGGTCGCCGTGACGAGGTGGGATGGCTTACGCATTATTTTGATCAAAATTATGTTAACTAAGTACCATTTATTATTTTCATGCACGGTTGCGGTTTATTTACTTGTTTCAGGGTATTTGTGCATTGTGTTTCTGTCTTTGATTTTTTCCATATTTTATATGTAATATATCGAGCGCTTCTATAGAGGAGCCATATGTAAGCTCCTATTAGAAACATATAGGACCTGTACGCATGCTTACCACAGTCCCTGCATGCCAGACGGCCTTCGGCATCTTCATGTGATGACTGACGTCAGGTCACATGTAAGTCATGTGATTCTGACATCGCTCACCACATGATGCCGACACCGCTGCGTATTCCAATTACCATTGAGCCGCATGCATCATTTCCGGTTGGCACTGTAGCGCTATTGGTGGATGTTCCCTTTTTAAACCTATCTGTCTAATTATGCACCACCTCCCTGACTACAGCTCTGCCAAAACACACATTGGGGTGGGCGCACGTCCATCCAGGGATTTCTTTGCCCCTTGGCTGCGATTACTTGAGGTAGAAGATATATACACTGAGTTTCTGACTTATGATACTTATACCTCTATGTTTGACCAAGTGATACCTTTAATGTGTAGATTCTGTGTCTAATTGCTTTGACCAAATGGGATGTTGCAATAAAGCAATTATGTTTATGGTACATTATGGAGCCTATATTTTGGGATATACTGTATCCTTTGATTAATTCCTGTATAGGATGTGCGCCCCTTAGTTATACATGCATGTAATTCATCTGTGCCTTCCCTCCTTTTGCCTGTACTTCATTTTTTGAAAAAAGTTTTGTACATTTTTATTACTTGGGATGTTCTGATCATTTTTTATCCTCTCTGTTTTGCTGTTATGACCCTTCAGCGATCTATTCCTTACTAATTAGGTCCTATTCTGTGCATTATATATTTGGGATAATTAATGTCTTCAGTTAATATTTGTAGCATCGGTGTCTCTGCCTCCAGCCGGGCAGAGACGCCGTTCCCCTCACCGCCGCGGTACAGGTCCGGCGTCCTCCCGCTCCCCTGCTGCTTTGACACGCTCTGCGCGCAGCTTCCCGGGCACTGTGCTTAGGGCGCGCGCTCCCTCCCTCTTAAAGGGGCCGCGCGCGCCTTCCTATAGACTCCCTGGCCAATGGCCGGAGGACTTCCCCTATATTAGGCACCTCCTCCAATACGGAAGTGCCTGTGCAAGGTTGTTGTTCCGTGTGCTAAACACTTGCTCCAGCCCTCAGGTCCTGCTGCCTGTAAGTCCTGCCTGCCAGTCTTCTGTCAGTCCAGCCTGCCAGCCTGTCTAACAGTTCTGTTCTCCAGTCTGTCTACAGTTGTGCCCGCCAGCCTGCTTACCTGGAGCACCTGCCAGTTACCTGCTGTCCCCGCCTGCTCACGTACCCGGAGTACCCGTCTGGCTATCTGCTGAACCAGCCTTTTTATCTACCCGGTTCACCCGTCAGCCTTCCTGCCATGCTCATCCGCTGTACTGGTCAGTTCCTGCCATCTGACCCGTGGGAGTCACCTTCTGTCACACAAGGTCGGTCACAGAGTGGCACCAGGTCTACCTGCCCGGTCCCTCCCTGGTTCGCGGAGTCGATTGAGCCTCCGTGCGACCTTGGTCAGGCCGTGTAGGCACTTAGTCACGCCCGTCTGGTCCCTCCTTGCACCGAAGCACAGAGGTTCCACCTCCTGGACTCGTAACAGTTTGCATAGGCCATGGAACCCGGTGGCCCCCAGGCTCCTTCACTCTCTGACCTGTACCTGGAGGTCTCACATCAGAGATCCCAACAGGAGACTATCCTGTCCTATCTGCGGACTGTCAACTCCCGCCTGGACACACTGTCCACCCCGTCTGTGTCCGTCTCTAGCCGAGCGGCACCCGCTCTGGCGGCACCTCAATCTATTGGCGCTATGGCACCCGGCTCTGGACCCCAGCTGTCTGTGCCTCTACGTTTTGGTGGTGACCCCGTCTTATGTTGGGGCTTCTTAAATCAGTGCATGCTGCACTTTGAACTCCAAGCACATCAGTTCCCCTCCGACCGGGCCGGGTGGCGTTCATCATGTCCCACCTCACCGGGGAGGCATTGGCATGGCTAAACCCTCTGTGGGAAAGAGGGGATCTCCTGGTGCCTGATCTTCCGGCTTTCCTCGCTGCCTTCCGGAAGGTCTTCGATGAGCCCGGACGAAAATCTTCTACTGCCTCCTCACTTCTCCGTCTCCGCCAAGGGAGTCTCTCCATGGGCCAGTATGCCATACATTTCCGAACCCTCGCATCTGAGCTTGCCTGGAACAGCAAGGCCCTAGTGTCCACCTTATGGGAGGGTCTTTCCGGACGGATCAAGGATGAGCTAGCTGGTTGTGACATCCCTTCCACCCTGGACGACCTGGTATCATTAGCTACCCGGATTGACATCCGTGTTCTGGAACGTGCTAAGGAGACTACCCGGGAGAGAAGATTTCCGCATCTCACTCCTGTATTCCAAAAGCCAGCCTCGCAACCAGCAATTCCCTGGGCATGTTCGCCTGAGCCCATGCAAATTGACCAAACCAGGTGTAATGCACACGCCCGGGTTGAGCGGCGTGTGCGTGTGATTGTAGTGATTCCACTGTACCGTACCGGAGAGTGCCTGGAGGGGCGTAACTAAGTGTCTGCCCGATCCGACCAAGATCGCACGACGGCATACGACGCCAGTGAACCAGGGAGGAACCGAGCAGAGGTACCAGGGTCTACTCCAGGTCAGACTCCGGACACGGCTGTTGGCCCACACCAGGGAATACAGGAACTGGAAGGTTTAGGCTGGCACACTGGTATGCAGACGGGGAGGTACTGGCAGGTACAACAGGTTGGAGCACAGAGAGGATAGAACCCAGTACAGACTGGGACTTCTGGAACAGAACCGCAGAAGCGGTATACAAACACAGCAGGTTGAGAGCAAGACGAGGCCGCCAGGAGCGGAGAAAGAGTCAGAGCAGAGCGAGGCTGCCGGAGCAGCGAGCAAAGGGTCTGAGCAGAGCGAGACTGCCGAAGCAGCGAGCAAAGGGTAAGAGCAGGGTAGGACTGCCGGAGCAGTGAGCAAGAGGAAACAGAGCGAGACTGCTGGAGCAGCGAGCAAAGGGTCAGAGCAAACTACCGGAGCAGCAATCTAGAGGGAGCAGGGCGAGACTGCCGGAGCAGCGAGCAAGAGGGAGCAGGGCGAGGCTGCCGGAGCAGCGAGCAAAGGGTCAGAGCAGAGTAGGACTGCCGGAGCAGCGAGCAAAGGGTCAGAGCAGAGTAGGACTGCCGGAGCAGCGAGCAAAGGGTCAGAGCAGAGCGAGACTGCCGGAGCAGCGAGCAAAGGGTCAGAGCAGAGCGAGACTGCCGGAGCAGCGAGCAAAGGGTAAGAGCAGACTGCCGGAGCAGCGAGCAAGAGGGAGCAGAGCGAGACTGCCAGGGCAGCGAGCAAAGGGGAGAGAGCAGAACGAGACTGCCGGAGCAGTGAGAAAGAAGGAGCAGAGCGAGACTGCTGGAGCAGTGAGAAAGAAGGAGAGAGCAGAACGAGACTGCCGGAGCAGCGAGAAAGAGGGAGCTGAGCGAGACTGCCGGAGCAGTGAGGTAAAGGGAGAGAGCAGAACGAGACTGCCGGAGCAGTGAGATAGAGCAGAGCAGGACGAGACCGCCTGGAGCGGTGAGCAAGAGCAGAGCAGGACGAGACCGCCTGGAGCGGTGAGCAAGAGCAGAGCAGGACGAGACCGCCTGGAGCGGTGAGCAAGAGCAGAGCAGGACGAGACCGCCTGGAGCGGTGAGCAAGAGCAGAGCAGGACGAGACCACCTGGAGCGGTGAGCAAGAGCAGAGCAGGACGAGACCGCCTGGAGCGGTGAGCAAGAGCAGAGCAGGACGAGGCCGTCTGGAGCGGAGAGCAAGGCAGAGCAGGGAGGACAGGGCTCTGTTCACACGGAACAGACAGGAAGGGAAAGACAGAGCCAGATACCCACAGGGTACTTGCAGAGAAGTAGCGAGTGGACCACAAACTCACAAACGGGAGTACAGAGACAACAAGCAGGAGTTAGGTACGAGTTCAGACTCTGCAGAAAAAGGAAAGGAACGGACATAGAGAAAAAACAGGTAAAAGATAGGAGAGAGTTCAGACTGGAACTGAGTGTACGGAGGAGACCGACACTGCAGCGGAATACAGGAGCGGGTCTGGGAATACGGCCCCCAGAGAGGCGGGACGAACAGGCAAGGAGCGTGTTCAGACAGGACAGACAAGATACAGGAGCAGGTCTAGGTAATCGGCCCCTAGAAGGCGGGAGGAACAGGCTAGGAGCGTGTTCAGACGGGCCTGGAAATACAGCCTCCAGGATAGGCAGACAAGAGGCAAGGAACGTGTACAGACTGCAGGTTAGGGTACACAGATAGGACACAGTACAGACATGGGAACAGATACTGCAAGACAGGTAACATAGACAGGACCTGGCATGTCAGAGACAAAAGCCAACTGACAGGGCAAGATGCTCAGGCCGGGATTGATTGGAGCAGCTGGGTTAAATACCAGGTGACAGACAGCAATAGGCTGAGGACGCACAAGGGGTGTGACCCACAGCAGGTACAAAAAGCAGGAAGTGATCGGGCGCCGCCCTTAAGCAGCAGAAACAGACACAAACAGACAGCATGGAGGGAAGCCAGAGAGACATTCTCAAGTGCGCGCTCTTGCACAGTGGGAGATGGACCACTATGCAAAGACGCCGCCAGGTATGTTACACCAGGATGGTCAAGTCTCGCCAGGAGACGCGCCGAGCCGAGGGGAGTTGCTTCTACTGTGGCAGTAAAGAGCATCTGATCCATTCCTGTCCGGTGAGGCCTGTAAACTCCAGTGTCTAGGACCGCTCGGAGAGGTTGTCCTAGGCAAGAGTAAATCCTCTCCGTCCTTGACTCTGTCTGTTTCTATTTCTCCGGAATTCGAGATTGCCCATCTGAATTCCGGAGCTGCTGGGAATCTCATTCAAAAGGCTGTTGTGGAGCGGTATCAGATTCCTACTGTACGCCTGGCTGAACCGTTGGCGTATGCCTCTGTGGATGGGAGGCTTCTTCCGGAGACCATCTTACTCGTCACAGAGTCTGTAACCCTTCAGGTGGGAATGCTGCACTCGGAGAAGATCTCCTTTCATGTGCTGTCCGGTCTCTCTCATCCCCTCTTGCTTGGTCTACCCTGGTTACAAAGACATGAGCCGGTCCTGAATTGGAGATATGGTGAAGTGCTCTGTTGGGGTCAGGAAGGCCATGAGTCCTATCTGGTTCCGGTTCATCCAGCTCGACCCCCGTCTACTCCGGCTAATCTACCTGGTCTGCTGGCACCCTACTGGTCCTATGCGGACGTCTTTGACAAAATGGAAGCAGAGATATTACCACCTCATAGGCCGTATGATTGCCCCATCGACCTGGTACCTGGTGCTTCTCATCCCCGCGGGCATATCTACCCCTTGTCGCTGGCTGAGACCAGGGCCATGTCTGAGTACATAGAGGAGAATCTTGCTAGGGTATTTATCCAGAAATTCACCTCCCCGGCAGGAGCAAATCCCAGGGAATGGACTTCCGAAGTGGAGGAGGCCTTCGTCTCAGTGAAACAAACCTTCTCTTCCGCCCCTGTGCTACACCGTCCGGATTGCAACAAGAAGTTCTTCCTGGAGGTTGATGCATCCTCCTCCAGAGCGGTGCTCACCCAGAATTCCTCGTTCGGGAGAATGGTAACCTGCGGCTTCTTCTCCAAGCTCTTCTCCTCGCTTGAGTGCAATTACTCCATAGGAGATCGTGAGCTGCTGGCCATCAAATTAGCACTGGAGGAGTGGCGCTACTTGCTGGAAGGGGCTCTGCACCTGGTGGTCATCTATACTGACCACAAAAACCTTGCTTATTTGCAGAACTCCCAAAGATTAAATCCGCGCCAGGCCAGGTGGTCTCTTTTCTTTGCCCGATTCTGCTTCACTCTGCATTACCGCCCGGCAGACAAGAACATTAAAGCTGATGCTCATTCCTGTCTTGCGACCAAGAGGAGAAACCTCTATATATTATCGACCCCTCCAAAGTAATTACTGTGGCTCCGTTTGATCTGTCTCATCTTCCACCCGGTAAGACCTTTGTAGCGGTTCCGGATCACAAGAAGGTTCTACTCTGGGGCCATTCATCCAAACTAGCCGGTCATGCTGGCCAGAAGAAGACATTTTTGCTCATCACTCAACATTACTGGTAGCCTTCCCTGCGCAAGGATGTTACGGACTTCGTCGCGGTTTGTTCCTCCTGTGCCCGTAACAAGGTTCCCAGGCACCTTCCATCCGGCCGTCTTCTTCCTTTTCCCGTGCCTTCCGCTCTACGGCAACACATTGTAATGGACTTTATTACAGATCTCCCTGTTTCTGCCGGTTGTACTGTTATTTGGGTGGTCGCTGACCGCTTTTCTAAAATGGCCCACTTCATCCCTCTGCCTGGTCTTCCGTCTGCATCTGTGCTGGCTAAGGACTTCATTCATCACATTTTTCGTCTCCACGGCCTACCCCTCCACATTGTGTCTGATCGCGGGGTTCAGTTCACTTCGCTCTTCTGGAGAGCTACGTGTAAACTGCTGGATGTCTCCTTGGATTTTCCTCTGCTTATCACCCTCAGTCCAATGGTCAAGTGGAACGTATCAAAGAGGTTCTTACCAGCTTTCTTCGGCACTTTGTCAACGCTCACCATAACGATTGGGTTGAGCTCCTGCCCTGGGCCGAGTTCTCCTATAATAACCATCAAAGCGAGTCCTCTTCCAAATCCCCGTTCTTTGTGGTCTACGATCAACACCCCCGGATTCCGTTTCCTGTCTCCTCTTCAGTGGATAATGCTGCCACAGAGTCTCTGGTCAGCGAATTTTCAGCCATTTGGGAAGACACTAGATCTGCACTTCTTCAGTCCACCGAGTGGATGAAGAAACATGCTGATAAGAGACGCCTGGATCCGCCTCAATTCCGTCCGGGAGACAAGGTCTGGCTTTCCTCCAAATATGTTCATCTCAAGATACCTTCCTATAAGTTGGGTCCGCGGTTCATCTGTCCGTTCGAGGTTCTGAAACAAATCAATCCCGTGGCTTACAAGCTAAAACTCCCGGTAACCTTACGGATTCCCAACTCCTTTCATGTATCCCTCCTCACACCTGTTGTCCTTAATTCTTCTCTGATGATCCAGGTACCACTCCAGCTCCTGTCTCTGCTGAGGACGTCTTTGAGGTAGAAAACATTTTGGCCACCAAGTGGGTAAGAGGAAAGACTTTCTTTCTTGTGGATTGGAAGGGGTTTGGCCCTGAGGAGAGGTCTTGGGAACCCAGGGAGAACATTCATGCCCCTCATCTTCTTAAAAAATTTCTTGTGGGCCTGAAGAAGAGGGGGCATAAAGGGGGGGGGGTACTGTAGCATCGGCGTCTTTGCCTCCAGCCGGGCAGAGACGCCGTTCCACTCACCGCTGCGTCCTCCCGCTCCCCTGCTGCTGTGACACGCTCTGCGCACAGCTTCCCGGACTCTGTGCTTAGGCGCGCGCGCGCTCCCTCCCTCTTAATGAGGCTGTGCGCACCGTCCTATAGAGTCCCCGGCCACTGGCTGGAGGACTTCCCCTATATTAGGCACCTCCTCCAATATGTTCCGTGTGCTAAACACTTGCTCCAGCCCTCAGGTCCCGCTGCCTGTCAGTCCTGCCTGCCAGTCTTCTGTTAGTCCAGCCCGCCAGTCTGTCTAACAGTTCTGTTCTCCAGTCTGTCTACAGTTGTGCCCGCCAGCCTGCTTACCTGGAGCACTTGCCAGTTACCTGCCGTGCCCGCCTACTCGTCTACCCGGAGTACCCGTCTGGCTATCTGCCAAACCAGCCTGCTTATCTACCGGGTCCACCTGTCAGCCTTCCTGCCGTGCTCATCCGCTGCACCGGTCAGTTCCTGCCATGTAACCCATGGGAGTCACCTGCTGTCACACAAGGTCGGTCCCAGAGTGGCACCTGGTCCACCTGCCCGGTGCCTCGCCAGTTCACGGAGTCGATTGAGCCGTCGTGCGACCTTGGTCAGGCCGTGTAGGCACTTAGTCATGCCACTCTGGTCCCTCCTTGCACCGAAGCATAGAGGTTCCACCACCTGGACTCGTAACAATATTATAGATATGCACATGTTTCCTATGAGCTATTCATGATGTTTTATTGTGAGCAGCGACTGTTTAAGTAGGCACAAAAGCGGGATCGTTGCGCTGATTATGGCGTCATCGTCGCTCACCATCTTTGTTGAGTCTTCAAAGTCTTGGAGAACCGCACAAATGTCAGACATCCATGCCCTCTTTTAGTTGTTATGTACGGAGGTTGACCAGAACACTGACAGGCTCGTCTCCTAGACAAATTAGCTTCAAAAGAGCCTGTTGCAACTTCACTGAAGCAGTGCTGCAGAGTTTCGAGCTTCCAGCTGATGTGTATAGCATGCTCTGAGGTAACAAATTGGAGATGGAGGATGAGGAGGAGCTGGAGACGGTGCAGGAACTGATAGAAGTAGGGCAAGCAATCCTAGTCATCGGTAGTACATGTGCTGTGCCAGGGTTGGACTCGGCCCTGGCCTCCACAATGTTCACCCAGTGTGCTGTCAAGGAAATGTAGTGTCCCTGGCCACAAGAACTTGCCTACGTGTCGGTTGTTAGGTGGACAAGCTCATTATGTGCATAGGTAAGGGAACAGGTTGTTCCTGGACACGTGCTGGTACAAGGTGGGGACGTGATACCAGGATAAATAGTGGCGGCTGGGAACCCAGTACCCAGGGACAGCTGAATAGGCGGAAACCCTCCATGTCCACAAGCCTAAACGGCAACATTTCCATGCCAAGCAGCCTGGAAATGTGCCCGTTTAGCGTTTGGGACTGTGGGTGGCTAGGATCTTTCTTTCTCGTTACTAGGCCTGGGATAGCGACAACTGAACTTTGTGCTGGGACAAAAATGTGGAAATGCCCGAAGATGGTGCTTCAGAATGGCCAAGGACAGGTGCAGAGCAGGAGGCATCTACGCCAGTGTCATGGACTGGGGATTAGAAAGCTATCACAGGGGAAGAGGCAGTGGTGTCTCCCGCTGGCACCAATTATGGACCCAGGCGTACGACCCACCAAGTCGGTTGCTTAGATGACATGTGCCTGATCTTGGCATGACACAGGTTGCAAACGACTGTTTTTTTGTTACAAAACTCTTTTTAAAAAAGTCCCAGACTGGGAAACATCTAACTCTTTGATGGAGAAATTCACGAGCTTTGGTGCTCTGCGGAACAGTTGCCCTCTTTCTCCTTATGGTCACCCCACTGTCTCTTTCTGCCTGTTTCAGTGTTGCCGATCCCTCCCCTTCAACATGGCTGTCCTCGCTCTGCATGCCAGCTTCCCCGGTTGGAAATATCAAAAGACTGACTGTCACTGCCAAAACAGAAAATTGGTGAGTACAGGTGCTTACTAAGAGTAGCCATCTCCATATATAACTAACAAATAAAGTAGCACTCTGCAACGCTAAGTAGGCAAACATGAAATATATGAAATTTGAATAGCATTACTGCTCTAGAAAATAGAAATAACTGAGAAATCTTAGCGCATAAATTAACCAATTCATGTGTACCCGACATCCATGATAACACATTTCTCGTTGCTGGGAACCTATCTAATGTGAATCCTCTCTTAGGCTAAAGCAGGAATGCAATTCAAATTTCAAATATTCCATGTTTGCATACTTAGCGTTACAGAGTCCTACTTTATTTGTTAGCTTCCCAGGTTGGGTCAGTGACTTCATCATCCACCACCTCATCTTCCACCACCATACCCTGGTCCTCCTGACTTGGTGACTTAACAACAACATGACTTATCGGCAACTGGGTCTCATCATCTACCTCCTTAGACAAAATTTGCCGTTCCCCACCATAGTCTTCTTGTGACCGTGGCTGCTTTAAGTTTTGTGCATCACTAAACAGCATGTCCTCCTGTCCCTCTTGGAACATGCAGGTTGAGAGGCCACAATCAAGAAATGATGATGTAAAGAGCTCCTCAAAGTGTCATAGTGTGGGATCACTGGTCTCCTGGGACATGACATGGTGAGAGGAAGGAGGATCAGGGTGAAGATTAAATGATCCAGACTCTTGGCTGGTGGGACTGAACCTTGTGGAAGACTAGGTGGTGCCGGCAAGCATGCTGGAAGCATTATCTGCTATCCAACGACCACCTGTTCACACTGGTGTGGCATCAAAAGAAGTGTCTTGTGCCTCCCTGCAAAGTGGGACAAGAACCTATTTGTTGTGGCTGGGCATGTTTCTTGTGCAACAGCTACGAGCATCAGCATCTGCATGCATCATCATCAGCACTACCCCGTACCTTACCCCACACCATATGCATTTTCTAATTGCTAGGTGTCTGGAAACCAAGTTTCCTTGATTAATTAAAATTATTTTTTTTAATAAAAAAAAAAATTGGTCACCTACAACAGGCAAAGCATTTTTTTTTTACTTTAAAAGCACCGTAATTTCACACAAAGCAGGTTAAGCTATATGGATGATAATGCAGTCAGTTTTTTGGAAGATTTTTTTTGGAGTTTAATACCACTGTAATTTAACACAAAGCAAATTAAACCGTATGGATGACAAATTCAATACAGTAAATTATTTGGAACTGTTTTATGGAGTTCAATACCACCGTAATTTCACACAAAGCAGGTTAAGCTGTATGGATGACAATACAGTCAATTTTTTGGAAGTTTTTTTTTGAGTTTAATACCACTGTAATTTAACACAAAGAACGTTAAACTGTATGGATGACAAATTCAATACAGATAATTTTTTTAAAGTGTTTCTTAGAGTTTAATACCACCGTAATTTCACACAAAGCACGTTAAATGGTATGGATGAAAAATTCAATATAGTAAATTTCTTGGAAGTGTTTTTTGGAGTTTAATGCCATTGTAATTTCAAACAAAGCATGTTAAACTGTATGGATGACAAATTCAATACAGTAAACTTTTTGGAAAGATTTTTTCGAGTTTAAAATCACCTTAATTTATCATAAAGCAGGTTAAACTGTATGGATGACAATACAGTAAATTTTTTCACCCCAAAAAAATATGGTCACCTGCAGCAGCTATATATTTAGCAACAGAGTGGAAAGCCCTATGCCCTGCCTAGAGGCTGTATTCAGCCACACTCCCTGCTGCAGCAGCTGTCCCTAGGCCAAATGCAGAATGTATCGCATAGAAACAGCAAAGCACAGGATTCGCCCTTAGAAGGGCTGTTAATATGATAGTTCAGCATCAGCACCAGTATCAACACTAGAGAACTCTGATTCGTGAAACTGTGCACACAGGCCTGGACAACTACTCTCTCCGTCTAGTAAGAACTGTCCCTGAGCTGTGCAATGGCATCAGTGTGCCGTGCGTGGCGGCATCTGTCCTTTTAGAACCTCTGTTGAGGTAATGGGGCCAGCCAATCACAATAATGCCACTACCAAGATGGCTATGGCATTACAGCGACTGGCAGGCAATCCCCGCATGTTTAATGGCTGTGTAATAGGCGCCAAACATCTGGAGCGGGGATTCGAGCATTAAATCCAAGTGTAGCACCCTGAGGATTCGGCTGCTACAGGGGTATTACACCTCAAGCCAGAGGTGTGGTATTCCACTCCCGGGTAAGGATGGAGTGTGGAACTGAGCTTAGTAGGCTGCATGCACTACATACATCCCATTTCCGGGGGACAGAACGGTACTCCCACCAGATAAATGTGCAGGTACGACAGCGTCTGTCCCTGGCTGGAGTGGGAGGGGGGTGGAACATCCCAGTAGTGTAGGGGCAGATAGGGGGAGCAGTCTGGGTAAAGCTAGGAGCTCATTGGGTGCTGGTCACCTGGGCTCACACATAGAGGGGGTATATAAGGTGGGCACCATCTTAGATCAGGGTCAGTCTGTGAGTTCAGCCTGAGGAGAAGCAGAGCAGAGGAGCTCAGCCAGGAGGGCTGACAGGGAGCTGTGGCTCCGGCTGGGCCCAGCTCCAGGGCTGAGCCTGCAGTGAAGCAGAGGAGAGAGGAAGAGAAGAAGGACCCAGAGAAAGAGTCAGAAGGAACCCTAAGAACCTAGTCTTAAACCAAAAAGGGTGAAGGGTTGGCGGACACGGGTACCGGAACCCAAGCTGGCAGAGGCAGAAGTAAACCTTAGCCAGGAACCGGAGGTCGTGGTCAGGATCTGCCGCGACCCTCACCAAATCCACTAGAAAGGCACACCAAGTATAGGGTCAGGGAGCCCAGAGGAGGCTTGACCACCAAGAGACCCGAGGGAGCCGGCCAAAAGTGGATCCCTGGTGGGAACGGCCAGAGGAAGGGAGAGTCAGAAAGGAGCTCAGGACCACGCTCCGGAATTGCCTGGGGGTTGGCCGAGTCCAGGACCTGGTGGACGCAGCATGGCTCGGGTGGTCACTCAAGGCCAGAGTGACTAAAAGGACACCAGTAAGTAAAAAAAACCCTGAACTGCATCTCCCGACTCTGAGTCTTCTTACTGCACCATCACAACCCCCATCATCCACACCTGCTGCCCTGAGGCCATACCCCTCCCGTTGGGGGTTATACCATCACTGCTGCACATATACCACCGGCCTCAGCGGACTGCTCTGCAGCGGCGGCTTCTAAGCCGCACTCAACGGGTGGCGTAGTCGACACTTAACAACATCTACTGCCATAGACTGCCACTTAGTTTGACACCCTGGGCACGGACCGGGTCACCGCCACAAGGACTACTACCCCCATACAGATCCGGCTCCGGGTATCCCCTTGAACATGGGCCAGGGGGCGCGTCACAAGCACCAGACAATGCTCTTCGAGTGCCGAGCACTTCCGAGCACCCCAATACTCGAGTGATATCCGAGTATCAGAGAGCACGCTCACTCATCACTGATGTAAATGCCTTTAATAAAAAACAGAAAACAGGTTAAGTGTAGAACTACAGCACCTCTTAAAAAAGTACGCCGAAACGCACGTTGGGGCGCGTTCTTACCCGTTGCACTGCTGGGGACTCCCTGTTGGGGTCGTGGGCTCTTCCTATATTGTCTGCTTGTGGTGAGTCAATGTACTAACGTGCTATATGGATTACTGGCCTTACCAATACTCCCCTTTTCTCAGTATTAGGGCACTTATACATAGATAGTGCATAACGTTAGGTCTCCCTGTATGCCATACTTTATCAATTGTGATTTTTATTGTATGCTACTTGCTCTATGCTGTATATATCCACAATGACTCACTGAAGTTTATACTGACCATATATACAAATTGACTACTCTATACTGCCCGCTCCCTCTCGGTACTCCCCAGCCTTAGGCACTTTGCACCTTACCCCCCTGCCATTGTAACTTTTATATGTTTTTTATAAACTTGGTATTTTGTATTTAAATAAAATTATATTCATTGTTTGCCACAGTACTCAAGTGTCCTCCTATCTTCATAAGTGTAGAACTACTATAAGATGAGAACCTTCATTCTTGGGCAACACTGTCAACTGTATAAAATACCTATTAATTAATTATCAATATCTCCAAACAATTGATTCTCAAATCATGGGACATTTTATGCTCCACTATGTGTGAATGAGGAACGACCAGGAGACTGCCTAGAAATGTTCGGTTTTACACAAAGCTACTTAGTTCCGTATATTTGTGGTTCAAGTTGTTGTATATTGGATTTTGGTTCAGGTTGAAGAATAGTTTCAACGTTTCAGGTTGTATGAACTGTGAAGAGCTGAGAACAGCTGGCAAGAGATTTCTCTCTAAGCCCCTGTATTTTAAGGGGGATATATTCTTTTAATATTGCATACAACATACAATACCCACAATTAACAGACGTATCCAACAAGTAAAACAGTAAATTTGCGACAGCTGGTTGTTGTATTTTTTGCAACCTAGAGAGAATTCAGCCCCTTTGCCATTGTCAGCAGTTTGGGGTCTCTGATGACCACCTCTATACAATTCCCACATCTTTAAGGGTAAGAAATTCTTCATTATTAAGGAAAAATTAATGGTTCTAGCTAGAAAAGATTATGCATTTGAATTCTATTCACTTTTAAGGAACATGGGTGTAGGAAAAAAATTGATTTCTTTTTACAATATGTTTGATAATAGTCAAATCGAAAATTTATGATCTGCATATTATATAACATGAATATTATAATGGTCTCAATGATTGTTAAAGGGCAACTGTACTTTCAAATAACTGTTCAGTCTCCTGATAAGTGAAATGTGCTTCTACTTGTTCAGGTCTCCCGAAGGTATGTCTGACTAATCATGTCCACAGGTATCTACCATGCTATTTATTAATTGTCATTTTAATATTATAAGAATCTTCATAATGTGTCTCCCATTTTGGCTTTGAAGAATTTTTGTGTGCAGGGTTTTTCTAAGAGGGCTTCATGTTCTGTTTTTCAGAAGGTTGTTTATATATTGTCTGGTGGGGTTTGTCTTCCATTTATTATATCCTGTAATGTATTAATGAAGAATTATTTATTGATTATTTATATCTATACCATTTTAAGCTAGCTTTTAGGTTAAAAAAACACAATATTTTTTTTCAGAATAAGCAGTCCTATGTGTGTACATAGAGAATAACACAATTTTTTGGCCACGTTTCCAGCACACAGCGCAGCACTCAGGGACCTATTCCTGCTCATCATTCCTTTTTTAGCACGCTTATAGAAACAGCATCAACATGGAATACAATATTTAGCAGTATCTTGCTGTGTAGATGTGACTCCAGCTCTGGGGTAACATAAAAGACATGTTAGAAAACTCAGCATGATCTTTCTGTGTCTCCCTGTGCCTGTTTCCTCATTTTGCTTCTCACTCCTCATGCCCCTCTCTTCTACATAGACTATAATTGAGAGTGTAAACTGGCACCTCACTTGGCTTGGGGTCTTTCTTGTTTGAGCAAAATTATTTAAGCAGTTTTTTACAGATTGGATAACAAGATCAGGTGGCTGGGGGAAGAGAAAGCAGTTTCTGATCAATGGGGAAAGATGTTGATTTCTGTGTTAAGATATATTGCAAAGTTTCTTATTTTCTCTTTTGCTATTGAATGAAGCTAAGTGTGTTGAAAGTACAGTTCCACTTTAAAGGGAATATGGCAGCAATTTTTTTGCTATCTGAGAGGAGCATGATGTAAGGACAGAAACCTTGATTCCAGTGATGTGTCACAGTGTGGTTTGTCCTGATGAAGAGGTATGATTACCTCGAAACGCGAAACACGTCAATAAATAAAACCTCTTAAAGGTGTTCTCCAAAATTAAAAAGATCCATGGATTGTTTCCAGTCATTTTAACAGATTAAGATGAGCAAGTATGTCTCATTAACCCAATTGTGCTCGCCGAGTATTTTGGCATGCTCAGCGCTTCATTCATTGTGGCCGCGCCGGCAAGTGTCACGGCTGTTAGACAACTGTGACACATACAGAGATAGCCTGTTCGCCAGCAGTGTGGCCCGACTAGCGGAAAGTCAGATAGGGGATGAGCTCAGAGTAGTTTGTGAAAGTTGTTGAGCACTGTCTGTTCTGAGCTTTCTTTGCCATAGCTGGAGCATAGTTTGTGACTCGCTCCAGCTATATCTTCCTATGTTCATGTTGATAATATCATTATTGTAAATATTGCTATTTTCATCTCCCGGCATATACATAATAAAGCCGGAGTTTGGTTTCAGCCTTCTCGTCTGCTGTCCCGTACTTGAATCTGCCGTGCGGTGTTCTTTGGACACCGCTACACATTCACACATGAGAAAAATGGACCAAATTTCCTCTGTTATTTTTAGCCAACTTTCAACCGAGTTTAATCCGAGTTTGGTCCTAGTGTCATCAGTTTTTCTAGTATGTGAAAAAAAAAAAAGTATCTCCACCTTCTCCTAACAGTCTGTGAAAACTGAATCATGTCAGATGGCATCCGAGTCCTGTCTGATTTTTTTTCACGACTTGCATTGCCGATTTTGATCCGACACTTGGATCTAAACCTGACACGTCTCGGCAAATTTGCACAGATCACTCGGTCTGAGGAAAAAAACAGACATGTGCACAGCCCCCAAGAGTATCATAGGTACGAGTGCTATCTGTGAAAAACACAGCACTCATACGAGAAAAGTTGACACCTGAATGAGGGCTATGGTGTGCTAGAAAAAAACAGTCCTGTCCATGTTCCATTTATGGAACGCTCCAGTGTTTCGTAGAAAATCTAGTCGGACAGGTGACTGGTTCCCTTTCAATTTAGCTTGAGCTGGATTTTCCAAGACTACCAGCTGATTTTCTTGTAAAGCACTTCAGCATTGCTCCTAATATAACTAAGGTGAATTGTGGTTACATCAAATATTGATTTAATATGGCTTCTTATTTATTTTTTTTTTGCTGATATTTTTTAGAAATGTTTATAAATACATTTTACTTACAATGTGTTGTTGCTTTTACAGTTTGCCCATGTGTTACTTTTATATTATACATTGTATGTGTGTTTATTATTGACACGGTAAAGTAGACAATCGTGAAGTAAATAGAGAAAATGTCCACGTTTCTACATTTTTATAGTTTGATACAGATAGAAAAATGTTACTTTCTTCACTAGATGGCAGCATTAATCCACTTGCTTTCATTCTTCTTACTAAATCATTACAAATTCCTAATTTTCAATATACTACATATTGAAATGTATAAAAATATGCAAGTATTCTGTGACGAATGCTTATCTATCTATCTGTCTATCTATCCATCTATCTATCTATCTATCTATCTATCCCTCTATCTATCTATCTATCTATCTATCTGTCTGTCTATCTATCGATCGATCGATCGATCGATCGATCTGTCTGTCTGTCTATCTATCCATC
Source organism: Phyllobates terribilis (assembly GCF_046119375.1). Taxonomy (NCBI): domain Eukaryota; kingdom Metazoa; phylum Chordata; class Amphibia; order Anura; family Dendrobatidae; genus Phyllobates; species Phyllobates terribilis. The sequence goes on along the minus strand of NW_027362767.1, from coordinate 209,449,005 downwards.
TATCTATCTATCTATCTATCTATCTATCTATCTATCTATCTATCTATAAAAACACATTTCAGGGAATACTTGCATGTACTACAGGCATAAAAAGTCCACACACCCCTGTTAAAATGCCAGCTTTTGTCATATAAAATAAATATCAAGAAGAATAATTTCTGAACTTTTTCCACCATTAGGCTATGTTCTCGCAATAAGCTTTTTGGTGATTTTTTGATGTTGCAGTAATTTTGCGCCTGTTATGTAAATTAGGTAGCTTCCGTCTTTATATCACATTTTTGAGCGCTTGTTTGTATGATTTTTTATTTTTTTTTGACCCCAGTTTTTGTTTTTTTTGGTTTGTAATGTTTTAAAAACAGCTGCTTTATTTTTGATACTTCCTGGTATTTGGCTTTGAAAAAACATTATTGATACATTCATGTGCATTTTTGGTGCGTTTCTGCAGCATATGCGTTTTTGTACCTGCAGATTTTTTGCATCTAATGAAAGTCTATGGGGAAAAACGTCACAAACTCAGCGTACCCACAAGAGATATTGACGTGTTGCAGATGTAAAAATGCACTGCAGGTCAGTTAGTGCTATATAAAAAGAAGCACAGTGAGCATGAGATTTCTATGCATCCCATCCACTCAGCTAGAACTGTAAGGCTATGTTCACACATGTTGGGTTTTTCAGCGTATTTTGCTGCAGATTTTTCTGCAAATTTTCTGCTGCGTTTTGCAGTACCAGCATAGTCTAAGAGAAACCAGAATTCTCTGTTCACACATCTTGTTTTTTTTTTGCTGTGTATTTTGTGTCTTGCTTGAGTTTTTGGAAAATAGAGCATGTCACTTCTTTCAACGTTTTTTCAGCATTTTTTTCAGCGGTTTTTTTTTTTAAAAAAACTTACCAAAAACCTATCGTAGATTAATGTCACCATGATCTGTACAATTCAATTGAGAAACAAACTGAAATCATTTTGAGGGGGGAAATAAACATAACAAAACTAAAATAAAGTGGTTGCATAAGTGTGACCATCCTCTTTCAATAAGGAATGTGGCTATGTTCAGAACATTAGACAATGATTTGTAAACTCAGGTTAAAGAGCAGTCTGTACATGCCTGCCGTCATTTAAAGTGATTCTGATTAACCACATATAAAAGTTTAGCTGTTCTAGCAGGATTTTACAGACATTTTCTTAGTTGCATTTTACAGTAAAAGTCATGGTTCTTAAACAGCTGACAACACAGCAAAGGGATCTCATTGTTGAAAGTTATCAGTCAGGAGAAGGGTACAAGTTTTTTTCCAAGGTACTAGATCTACTATGGAATAATGTGAAGATGGTCATCAAGACGTGGCTTCAAGTTAGCACAATGGTGACATAACATTACCTAGAACTGACAACAATTGAAGAAAATACAAGAAGAAAATTGGTTTAAAGGAAACCTGTCATGTCCTGTGTAGTATCTAAACTGCCCCCAATGCCCCTTTTTTCATTAAATCGTCGCTAATATAATGTGTAAAAAAACACTTTATATGTTTATATCCTACCTGCTCGTTTAGTCATAGGGGTGTAATTCCTCGCATTTAGTCAGGGTGCGGAGTGAAGCTGTTGTAGTTCAACCATTAGATGCCTAACGGCCACCTTAGATACCTCCTCCCTCTGCCTAAAGCCATGGGCTTGGCTCCTTCTCCCACTAGACATGGGATTCTCAAGAGGGCATTGGTATTACCATGTAACTCCCGGCTCTATATTACATGGAAGCAGAAATCCTGGAAGGTCTATAAACCAGTGGGTAAGACTAGCATTTTTCCCTTTTCCTTCCTCATCCACCTAAGTGGGCCATGGTCTGACACTAATTTTAATTCTCGCCCTAAGAGAATGTGTTGCAATTTGTCCACCACCCACGTGATGGCTGGGCATTCCTTTTCTACAATGGAATCATTTTTCTCACATGCTGACAGTTTCCTACTGAGGTAGAGAACAGAATGCGCCTCTCTGTGTATCTCTTGAAAGAGGACTGCTCCTAATCTGAATTCTGAGGCATCGGTTTGAAGTACAAATTCCTTCTTAAAGTCGGGGTTAATCAAGACCGGATGCTTACACAAAGCCACTTTCAGTTCTTGAAAGGCCGTCTCCGCCTCCGATGTCCACTTGGCCACAGCTGATTTTGTCCCCTTAAGGAGGTTGTTCAGGGGTGCGACCACCATGGCAAAGTTTGGAATGAACCTCCTGTAGCATCCCATGATTCCCAGAAAGGCCCAAAGTTGCTTCTTTGAGAGTGGTTTTGGCCCGTTCTGGATTATGTCCACTTCATTGATCTGGGATTTGATTCCGCCTCTATTTACTACAAGCACAAGGTATTAAGCCTCCTCTTTCCCCATGGCACATTTTTTTTAGATTTAAAGAGAACCCCGCCTTCCTGAGTGCATCAAACACTGCCTGGACCTTTCCCAGATGACTTCCCCAATCCTGGCTGAAAATTACAATATTGTCCAGGTATGCCACAGCATAATGATTGTGAGGTGCGAGGATCTGGTCCATGGTCCTCTGGAAGGTGGCCAGAGCTCCCTACAGTCCGAACAGTGTCCGGACATATTGGAAGCAACCATCGGGCATAGAGAAAGCCGTCTTCTCCTTGGATTCTTGTGACATGGGGATTTGCCAATATCCCTTTGTTAGATCCAAAGTGGTTATGTACCTTGCCGGCCCAAGTCTCTCTATCAGCTCATCGACATGCAGCATCGGATATGTGCCGATCTTGGAGACGTCATTCAGCTACCAATAATCAATTCTGAATCTCCATTATCCATTGGGTTTTGGAACAAGGACTATTGGGTTAGACCACCGGCTATTAGATTCCTCATTACCCCCAAGATTCAGCATACACTTCACTTCCTTGGAGAACTGTTCTCGGCAGGCCTCTGGAATTCGTTAGGGCTTTGAATTCACCCGCACATGGGGTTCCGTCAGAACCTCGTGTTCTATAACATCTGTATACCCCGGCAATTCTGAGAACGGGTCCCGGTTCTGTTGCAGCAATTCCCAACATTGCCGGTTTTTGGGCCTTTGACAGTGTTTCGGCTACTGTGACATCTTTAATGTCCCCTTCTGTCTTAAACAGCCAACATAGAGTTTCAACAGGGCCCCTCACTGTCCTTCCTTGATGGGTAGTGGCACAAGAGGATTTCAGAAGTGAGAGGTGGAAGCGGTCTACTGGCAGGTGGGACAGGATTTGCAATACCTTAGGATATACCGGTGACATCCGTGCTAATAGAACCTCCGCATGACCTGTTCTTGAGTTTTATCCACTCCCAGATGGCACCCAAGATATGTGTGTTGGTCAGGTCCAACACTCTCCATGTATAGGGTCCTGGTACCACAAATGTTCAACTATCTCCTCCGTCACCTTAGTAACCCGGTACAATAAATCCCCACTCAACATGAAATAGGGAAACCTGGTGTCAGCCTCCGACTCCTGTGCTATGTTGTTTATAACAGTTACCTTATTGAACACTTCTTTTAGAGTTAGATCCCTATGTTGGGAGTACCAGAAATTTTCTCAAGAGGACCTTTACTGCAGAGGGGCCGGACAGAAGCCTCTCCTTAGTGCAAGACATATGAAAGCCTGCATAGAGTTTGCTCAAAAACACATGAAGGACTCCCAGACTATGAGAAATAAGATTCTCTGATCTGATGAGATGAAGATAGAACTTTTTGGTGATAATTCTAAGCGGTATGTGTGGAGAAAACTATGCACTGCTCATCACCTGCCCAATACAATCCCAACAGTGAAACATGGTGGTGGCATCATCATGCTATGGGGGTGTTTTTCAGCTGCAGGGACAGGACGACTGGTTGCAATTGAAGGAAACATGAATGCGGCCAAGTACAGAGATATCCTGGATGAAAACTTCTTCCAGAGTGCTCTGGACCTCAAACTTGGCCGAAGGTTCACCTTCCAACAAGACAATGACCCTAAGTACACAGCTAAAATAACAAAGGAGTGGCTTCAGAACAACTCTGTGACCATTCTTGACTGGCGCAGCCAGAGCCCTGACCTAAACCCAATTGAATATCTCTCGAGAGACCTGAAAATGGCTGTCCACCAACGTTCACCATCCAATCTGACGGAACTGGAGAGGATCTGCAAGGAAGAATGGCAGAGGATCCCCAAATCCAGGTGTCAAAAACTTGTTGCATCATTCCCAAGAAGGCTCATGGCTGTACTAGCTCAAAAGGGGGCTTCTACTCAATACTGAGCAAAGGGTCTAAATAATTATGACCATGTGATATTTCAGGTTTTCTTTTTTAATAAATTTGCAAAAATTTCTACATTCCTGTTTTTTTCAAGCAAGATGGGGTGCAGAGTGTACTTTTAATGAGAAAAAAAATGACCTTTTTAGAATTTACCATATGGCTGCAATGAAACAAAGAGTGAAAAATTTAAATGGTTCTGAATACTTTCAGTACCCACTGTACCTTTCAACCAGTCCGACCAAGTCATCGGCATTCCGTTGATCTCCCTGGGCAATCCAAGTCTGCACTGAAGGGAGTGCACAAACTAGTCCATTACAACTCGGTCTACCATCTTCATTGGGGTAGAGGACTCTGGCTGTAACCACTTTTGGACAAGGTGCAGCAATCAAACATTTGAGATAGAGGGGGTTTGTTATGGTCATATGCCCAGCAGAGGATCCGTTGTGCCCTGACAGACATTATCACCCCCAAGAGTGTCAAATTTTCCATTTTCAATTTTGCATATTCTTTGGCGTCCTGTAAGTCTAGATAATAGTAGGCCTTTTGTAGCTCCCGCGTTAAGTATGGTGCCAGGACTTCCGTCCACTCCTCTGGCAGCAGTTTATCCCTATCGGTGACCCTTTCGAAAATGGTTAAAAAGGCCTCTATATTGTCACCCGGGATCATTTTCTGCAAGGCTCTCCTCACCACCTTCCAAATAGAAAAATCATCAGCTGACCTTGGAGTCGGAGCTTCTGCCTTGCCACGAACCGCCTCAGTGAGTAATTCAATCCGCTGCTGTTGTCGGCTCTGCTGCTGCTGTTGCTGGGGCTGTTGCATCAGCAGCTTACTTGTCTCCTGTTGTGCCAGCTGTTGCTGCTGCAGCTGTTGCTGCTGCAGCTGCTTCTGCTGGCTGGGCTTGCACCAGGTGTTTAATCAGGTTCTCCATGCTGTCTGACATTGCTCTCTGGCTCATAGCGGTCTTCATCCATGACATGCAGTACTCATGTATCAGTCACACGTGTTCCCTGGGAATGTGTCTGCAATTCAAATGTAACAATGCTACTCACTTGGGAGCGATATGAGGTATAACAGGAATCGTTTATAATAAAAAGTTTAGGCTGTTTTTTTGCAGTCCTCATAAACCATATTACAGGAAAACTTAAATACAGCGTCCATATTATAGTGTTGTTTAGCCCGCCTGACTTAGTCCAGTTTCCATGTTCTTTAGCAAAGACATTCAATCCAGGAGATCTGCAACCTCCATTTATCCAGCATGTGTGAGACAAACAGCTCTCAATTTACCCTGTGAATCCCACCCAGGGGTGGAGATATGGTGAGCCGCCATTCTGCTGCTCTTAGTGAACCTGTCAAGGCCGATTAACCCCTTTTAGTCCTATATGCACTGAAGCATTACTTCAGGTCTATCTCCAAACCACTAGGTGTCAAACAGCCACCTTACAATATATATATATATATATATATATAAATATATATATATATATATACTAGCTATTTAACCCATTCTACGCCCGGGTGGCGAGCATTTTTATTGCTATATGGTCTCCTATGCTGGTATGTGTTGTCCCCCTCCTGGTATTTGTGCTGCCCCCATCCTGTCCCCACCACCCTATCCTGGAATACATGGCATCCCTCATCCCCATCCTGGTATGCATGGCACCCCTCATCCCTATCTTGGTATGCATGGCACCCCTCACCCCTATCCTGTAATGCATCACACCCCTCATTCCTATCCTGGTATGCATGGTACCCCTCATCCCTATCCCGTAATGCATGGCACCCCTCATCCCTATCCTGGTATGCATGGCACCCTTCACCCCAAATCCTGGTATGCATGGCACCCATCAAGAGAATGCCAAGAGTGTGCAAAGCAGTCATCAAAGCAAAAGGTGGCTACTTTGAAGAACCTAGAATATGAGACATATTTTCAGTTGTTTCACACTTTTTTGTTAAGTATATAATTCCACATGTGTTAATTCATAGTTTTGATGCCTTCAGTGTGAATGTACAATTTTCATAGTCAAGAAAATACAGAAAAATCTTTAAATGAGAAGGTGTGTCCAAACTTTTGGTCTGTACTGTATGTATGGTACCCCTCATCCTGGTACGCATGGGCCCCTCACCCCCATCCTAGTATGCATGGCACCTCACACCCCCATCCTGATATGCATGGCACTACTCATCCCTATCCTGGTATTCATGGCATCCCAGACCTCATCCTGGTATGCATGGTACCCCTCATCCCTATCCTGGTATGCATGGCCCCTCATCTAAATCCTGGTATGCATGCCCTCCCACATCCCTATCCTGGTATGCATGGCACCCCTCATCCCTATCCTGGTATGCATGGCCTCTTCATCCCCAATCTGTCACGCTGTCTCTGTATACTGGAGGTAGGGGGCCTAAGCTGACCCTAAGCTGGGGCCCTGACTAATCCCTCAACCTGGAGGTACTGTTAAAGGTACAGAGGTCCAGGCCGCCAGCGTAACCCCTACCTCCTGAAGATCCCTGCACCTCAGTAATCTAGTCCTGAGAAGGACCCCGATCACAACCAAAGGGAACAAGAAATAATATGCCCAAACACAGTATTTAGACGAACGAGACAGTACAAGGGAAAAACCAAAACCACCTTGCATACAAACAACTTCTCAACTACAACAGAGGGAAAACCAACGGGAAAGGAGATAAATGATAAAGCGAGGAAAGGGAAAAAACACTTCCAAATACACTTATCTCAGCAACTCCAAACACCACGATCCGCTCTGTCAGTCTGAATGAAATGCTTTCACCGACACCTCCCAAACAGACCAGCAGGTATATGAAGGAGTCTCACTACAGAAGTATTGATTGCAGCTGGGCGAGGCTGGACCTCATCTAGCCCAGAGAGAGAGAGAGAATTAACTCCCTCACTGCCGAGAAACACAAAGCACCAACAAGTCAGCTGCGAGAAGTCAGGCTGTGTACTCGTGACGATCTTCGTGGCAACACACCCGTGACAGTACCCCCCCTTCTACGAGGGGCCTCCGGACCCTCAGGGCCAGGTTTATCCGGGTGAGTCGTGTGGAAGGCCCGAACTAATCGGTCTGCGTTAATATCCGACGCAGGAACCCACATCCTCTCCTCAGGACCATACCCCTTCCAATGAACCAGGTACTGAAGGGACCGGCGATTAAAGCGTGAATCAATGACCCTCGATACCTGGAACTCCAAGTTACCATTGACAACCACTGGAGGGGGAGGTAAAAGTGACGGTACCACCGGCGCCACATACCTCTTAAGCAATGATCTGTGAAACACGTTGTGAATTTTAAACGTAGGGGGGAGGTCAAGACGGAATGCCACCGGATTAATAATAGAACTGATTCTGTACGGCCCGATGAACCTGGGACCCAGTTTCCAGGAGGGAACCTTAAGTTTTATATTCCTGGTAGACAACCATACCCGATCGTTCACACTTAGGTCCGGACCAGACACTCTCCTCCTATCAGCCATACGTTTGTATCGGTTCCCCATAGTATTCAGATTCTTCAGCACCCCTCTCCATACTGAAGCGAGTGATGAGGAAAATCGTTCCTCCTCAGGAACCCCCGAAGAGCCCCCCCACTGAAAGTACAAAACTGGGGGTGAAAACCATATGCCCCAAAAAACGGGGACTTACCAGTGGACTCGCTCCGCCTATTATTAAGAGCAAACTCTGCCAGAGGTAAGAAAGAAGCCCAGTCCTCCTGGTTCTCTGACACAAAACACCGGAGATATGTCTCCAAGCTCTGGTTCATACGTTCCGTCTGACCATTGGTCTGAGGATGAAAAGCCGATGAGAATGACAACTGCATCCCCCGCCGAGCACAAAACGCCTACCAGAACTTAGACACAAACTGAGACCCCCGATCAGACACCACCTCGGAGGGTACCCCGTGAAGCCTCACAATCTCCCCAATGAACACCTGCGCAAGAGTTTTAGCATTAGGGAGAGCCGGAAGAGCGATAAAATGTGCCATCTTGCTGAACCTGTCCACTACAACGAGTATGACCGTTTTACCCGAAGACGGAGGGAGGTCCGTAATAAAGTCCATAGACAGATGAGTCCAAGGACGCTCCGGGATCTTCAAAGGTAAGAGGGCCCCAGACGGACGGGTATGTGAGGTCTTAGAGCGCGCACAAACCCCACAGGACGCGACAAAAGTTACCACCTCCTTATGTAAATTAGGCCACCAAAACCGACGCGAGAGGAGATCCACAGTAGCTTTACTCCCCGGGTGTCCTGCAAAAACTGAGTTATGGTGTGCCTCGATCACCTTTTGTCGCAACTGATCTGGAACAAACAATCTCCCTGGAGGTCCAACAGGGGCGTCCCCCTGAGCCCCCAATACCTCCTCCTCCAGCTCAGAGCATACTGCCGAAACCACCACCCCCTCCTGAAGGATAGGAATCGGGTCGTCCGTATTCCCGGCCCCCGGGAAACTACGAGATAAGGCATCCGCCTTTACATTTTTTGACCCAGGACGATATGTAACGACAAAATTAAACCTGGTAAAAAACAATGACCACCTAGCTTGTCTGGGATTCAGACGTTTCGCGGACTCCAGATATAGCAGGTTCTTGTGATCGGTGATGACGGTGACCGGATGAACAGCCCCCTCCAGAAAATGGCGCCACTCCTCAAAAGCTAACTTAATGGCCAAGAGTTCCCTATTGCCGACATCGTAATTCCTCTCAGCGGACGACAATTTTTTAGAGAAAAAGGCGCACGGATGCCACTTACCAGGGGACGAACCCTGTGATAATACTGCTCCCACCCCTACCTCGGAAGCGTCTACCTCTACAATGAATGGCTGAGACGCATCAGGTTGAATGAGTATGGGCGCCGAGGCAAAACATTTTTTCAAAGAGGAGAATGCTTGACAAGCCTTGTCAGACCACCTAGAAAAATCCGTCCCCTTTTTAGTCATGTCAGTGAGAGGCTTAACCATGGACGAGAAATTACGAATGAACTTCCGGTAATAATTAGCAAACCCCAGGAAACGTTGTAGTGCCTTAAGATTCTCTGGCCGATCCCACTCAAGAACTGCCCGCACTTTCCCAGGGTCCATACGAAAACCGGACGCTGAAACCAGGAAGCCTAAAAACTGGAGTTCCTGTACGGCGAACACACACTTTTCCCACTTGGCATACAGTTTATTATCCCGCAAGATCTGTAACACCTGCCTAACGTGCTCCTGATGAGACACCAGATCCGGCGAGTAAATTAGGATATCATCCAGATATATGACAACAAACTGTCCCACCAAGCGGCGAAAAATGTCATTAACAAAGTGTTGGAACACCGCCGGGGCATTAGTCAGACCGAATGGCATGACAAGGTTCTCATAATGCCCCTCCGGAGTGTTAAACGCCGTCTTCCACTCATCCCCCTCCTTCATCCTAATCAGATTGTACGCCCCCCTGAGATCCAACTTAGAAAACCATTTGGCGCCCACGATCTGATTAAAGAGATCGGGAATAAGTGGGAGCGGATACGGATCTCGGACCGTAATCCGATTAAGTTCACGGAAATCCAGGCAAGGGCGTAGGCCTCCATCTTTCTTCTTAACAAAGAAGAACCCCGCAGCCACCGGTGAAGATGAAGGTCTAATATGCCCCTTAGCCAGACTTTCTGAAATATAATCCTTCATGGCCTGCCTCTCAGGACCAGAAAGGTTATACAACCTAGCTTTAGGTAACTTGGCCTCAGGGAGCAGTTTTACAGAACAGTCATACACGCGATGAGGAGGTAGTTCCTGACACCCTTTCTCCGAGAATACATCCTCAAAGTCCGCCAGAAATGGAGGTAAGACCCAAGGAGTAACCACACCAATGACCGTGTTCATGCAGTTTTTATTACAGAATTTACTCCATTGGCTTATCTCCCTGGTTTGCCAATTAATAACCGGGTTATGCTTAGCTAACCAAGGAAGGCCCAACACAATAGGAGTGGGAAGACCCTCCAACACGTAGCAAGACAACAGTTCTTTATGTATTGCCCCCACTTGAAGTTTTACGTCATGCACAACTTGCAAAAAACTTCCCTGCCCGAGAGGCCTGGCATCGATCGAGAATATGGGGATGGGTTTAGCCAACTCACTCAACCGCATACCTTGAACCCGGGCAAACCGAGCATCAACCAGATTAGCCCCGGCCCCACTATCCAGAAGAACAGATATCCTCTCAGTTCTCGTACCCACCACCACCTCCGCCGGTACGAGAAACTGAGACGAACCTAGGGACGAAATACCTACTCCCAGATTGCCGTCCACCACACAACCTGGGATCAACAGTTTTCCGACGACTCTTCACTCTGCAAGGGACGGGATGGACACCCCCCAATAAAATGTCCCTTTCTCCCGCAGAAGAAACACCTTCCTGCCTTATGGCGCACCACCGGTCCCCTCCCCCGAAATGATGTCCCTCCTAATTGCATAGGCTCCTCAGGACTGACCAGGGGAACCACCATATGAGGGGACCTTGTAGGAGGTGGAGTCATCACAGGGGGTAGAGTTATCCCGCACCTCTCCCGAAGCCGTCTGTCCACGCGAATAGCGAGGGCCATAGCGGCTTCCAGAGACACGGGAGAGTCATACTGTGCCAACACATCCTGTAATTTGTCGGATAAACCATGACAAAACTGGCTCCTAAGAGCCGGGTCATTCCACTGGGTGTCCGTGGCCCACCTACGGAACTCCGAACAGAATTCCTCCGCCGGACGATCTCCCTGCTGGATCCTACGTAACTTAGACTCAGCAAGGGAGATCCGATCTGGGTCATCATATACGAGTCCCAGGGCAGCGAAAAACCTATCCACTGACTGGAGAGCCGGGGAACCCGGGGGAAGAGAGAACGCCCAAGATTGTGGGTCCCCTTGTAGGAGCGAGATGACAATTCCCACCCTTTGTTCTTCACTCCCCGATGACCGAGGCCGCAGCCGAAAGTACAATTTACATGCCTCCCGGAAAACAAAAAACTTGTCCCGCCCCCCAGTGAACCTATCAGGGAGAGCTACTTTAGGTTCTGGTCCGGCTTGCTCCTGAGGATGCCAAACCTTGGACCTAACGTCCGCCAGCTCCATGGACAAACTCTGCAATTGCCGAGCTAGACCGGCTACTGGATCCATAGTAGCTGGAGAAAAACTAAGTGGGTCGGTGAAAATGTCACGCTGTCTCTGTATACTGGAGGTAGGGGGCCTAAGCTGACCCTAAGCTGGGGCCCTGACTAATCCCTCAACCTGGAGGTACTGTTAAAGGTACAGAGGTCCAGGCCGCCAGCGTAACCCCTACCTCCTGAAGATCCCTGCACCTCAGTAATCTAGTCCTGAGAAGGACCCTGATCACAACCAAAGGGAACAAGAAATAATATGCCCAAACACAGTATTTAGACGAACGAGACAGTACAAGGGAAAAACCAAAACCACCTTGCATACAAACAACTTCTCAACTACAACAGAGGGAAAACCAACGGGAAAGGAGATAAATGATAAAGCGAGGAAAGGGAAAAAACACTTCCAAATACACTTATCTCAGCAACTCCAAACACCACGATCCGCTCTGTCAGTCTGAATGAAATGCTTTCACCGACACCTCCCAAACAGACCAGCAGGTATATGAAGGAGTCTCACTACAGAAGTATTGATTGCAGCTGGGCGAGGCTGGACCTCATCTAGCCCAGAGAGAGAGAGAGAATTAACTCCCTCACTGCCGAGAAACACAAAGCACCAACAAGTCAGCTGCGAGAAGTCAGGCTGTGTACTCGTGACGATCTTCGTGGCAACACACCCGTGACACAATCGTGGTATGCATGGCACCCCTCATCCCCAATCCTGGTATGCATGGCACCCCTCATCCCCAATCCTGGTATGCATGGCACCCCTCAACCCCAATCCTGGTATGCATGGCACCCTTCATTCCAAAGCTGGTATACATTGCATCCCTCATCCCAATCCTGTTATGCATGGCCCTCTCATCCCAAATTTGGTATACATGGCACCCCTCATCACAATCCTGGTATGTATAGCACCCCTCACCCCCAATCCTGGTATGCATGGCATCCCTCACCCCCAATCCTGGTATGCATGTCACCTCTCACCCCCAATCCTGGTATGCATGGCACCCCTCATCCCCAATCCTGGTATGTGTGGTACTCCTCATCCCTATCCTGGTATGCATGGTAACCCATCCCTCATCTCTATCCTGGTATGTATGGTATCCCTCATCCTGGTGCGCATGGGCCCCTCACCCCCATCCTAGTATGCATGGCACCCCTCATCCCTATCTTGGTATGCATGGCACTCCTCATCCCTATCCTGGTATGCAAGGCACCCCATACCTCATCCTGGTATGCATGATACCCCTCATTCCTATCCTGGTATGCATGGCCCTTCATCCGAATCCTGGTATGCATGGCCCCCCACATCGCTATCCTGGTATGCATGGCACCCCTTATCCCTATCCTGGTATGCATGGCTCCACTCATCCCCAATCCTGGTATGCATGGCTCCCCTCATCCCCAATCCTGGTATGCATGGCACTCCTCATCCCCAATCCCGGTATGCATGGCACCCCTCATCCCCAATCCTAGTATGCATGGCACCCCTCATCCCCAATCCTGGTATGCATAGCACTCCTCATCCCCAATCCTGGTATGCATGGAACCCCTCACCCCCAATCCTGGAATGCATGGCTCCCTCATCCCCAATTCTGGTATTCATGGCTCCCTCATCCCCAATCCTGGTATGCATGACACCCCTCATGCCCAATCCTGTTATGCATGTCACCCCTCATCCCCAATCCTGTTATGCATGGCTCCCTCATCCCCAATCCTGGTATACATGGCACTCCTCATTCCTATCCTGGTATGCATGGCCCCTCATCCAAATCCTGGTATGCATGGCTTCCTCATCCCCAATCCTGATATGCATGACTCCCTCATCCCCAATCCTGGTATGCATGGCTCCCTCACCCCCATCCTGGTATGCATGGCACTCCTCATCCCTATCCTGGTATGCATGGCACTCCTCATCCCTATCCTGGTATGTATGGGCCCCTCATCCCCAATCCTGGTATACATGGTACCCCTCATCCCTATCCTTATATACATGGCACCCCTCATCCCTATCCTGGTATGCATGGCCCCTCATCCAAATCCTGGTAGTCATGGCCCCCCCACATCCCTATCCTGGTATGCATGGTACTCCTCATTCCTATCCTGGTATGAATGGCACCCCTCATCCAAATCCTGGTATGCATGGCCCCCCCACATCCCTATCCTGATATGCATGGCCCGGTCTTCCCCAATCCTGGTATGCATGGCTCCCTCATCCCTAATCCTGGTATGCATGGCTCAATCATCCCAATTCCTGGTATGCATGGCACCCCTCATCCCCAATCCTGGTATGCATGGCTCCCTCATCCCCAATCCTGATATGCATGACTCCCTCATCCCCAATCCTGGTAGTCATGGCCCCCCCACATCCCTATCCTGGTATGCATGGCCCCCTCATGCCCAATCCTGGTATGCATGGCTCCCTCATCGCTAATCCTGGTATGCATGGCTCATTTATCCCCATTCCTGGTATGCATGGCACCCCTCATCCCCAATCCTGGTATGCATGGCACCCCTCATCCCCAATCCTGGTATGTATGGCACCCCTCATCCCCAATCCAGGTATGCATGGCACCCCTCATCCCCAATCCTGGTATGCATGGCACCCCTCCACCCCATTCCTGGTATGCATGGCACCCCTCATCCCCATCCTGGTATTCATGGCACCCCTCATCCCCAATCCTGGTATGCATGGCACCCATCATACTCAATCCTGGTAGGTAAGGCACCCTTCATTCCAAAGCTGGTATACATTGCACCCCTCATCCCAATCCTGGTATGCATGGCCTCCTCATCCCAAATTTGGTATACATGGCACCCCTCATCCCAATCCTGGTATGTATGGCACCACTCGTCCCCCAATCCTGGTATGTATGGTGCTCAATCCCTTATCCTGGTATGCATGGCACCACTCATTCCCCAATCCTGGTATGCATGGCACCCCATCCCTCATCCTGGTATGCTTGGTACCCCTCATTCCTATTCTGGTATGCATGGCACCACTCATCCCCCAATCGTGGCATGCACGGCACCCCTCATCCCCAATCCTGGTATGCATGGCACCCCTCATCCTCAATCCTGGTATGCATGGCACCCTTCATTCCAAAGCTGGTATACATTGCATCCCTCATCCCAATCCTGTTATGCATGGCCCCCTCATCCCAAATTTGGTATACATGGCACCCCTCATCCAAATTCTGGTATGTATGGCACCGTATGTATGGCACCCCTCATCCCCCAATTCTGGTATGTATGATGCCCAATCCCTCATCCTGGTATACATGTCACCACTCATCTCCCAATCCTGGTATGCACGGCACCCCATCCCTCATTCTGGTATGTATGATACCCCTCATCCCTATCCTGGTATGTATGGTACCCCTCATCCTGGTATGCATGGCACCCCATCCCTCATCCTGGTATGCATGGTACCCCTCATTCCTATTCTGGTATGCATGGCACCACTCATCCCCCAATCCTGGTATGCATGGCACCCCATCCCTCATCCTGGTATGTATGGTACCCCTCATCCCTATCCTGGTATGTATGGTACCCCTCATCCTGGTATGCATGGCACCCCATCCCTCATCCTGGTATGCATGGTACCCCTCATTCCTATTCTGGTATGTATGGCACCCCTCATCCCCCAATCCTGATATGTATGGCCTCCTCATCCAGAAACCTGGTATTCATGGCACCCAATCCCTCATCTTAGTATGCATGGCACCCCTCATCCCTATACTGGTATGCATGGCACCCCAACCCTTATCCTGGTATGCATGGCACCCCTCATCCCTATCCCTGGTATGCATGGCATCCCTCATCCCCAATCCTGGTATGCATGGCACCTCTCATCCCCAATCCTGGCATGCACGGCACCCCTCATCCCCAATCCTGGTATGCATGGCACCCCTCATCCTCAATCCTGGTATGTATGGCACACTTCATTCCAAAGCTGGTATACATTGCATCCCTCATCCCAATCCTGGTATGCATGGCCCCCTCATCCCAAATTTGGTATACATGGCACCCCTCATCCAAATTCTGGTATGTATGGCACCGTATGTATGGTACCCCTCATCCCCCAATTCTGGTATGTATGATACCCAATCCCTCATCCTGGTATACATGTCACCACTCATCTCCCAATCCTGGTATGCACGGCACCCTATCCCTCATCCTGGTATGTATGATACCCCTCATCCCTATCCTGGTATGTATGGTACACCTCATCCTGGTATGCATGGCACCCCATCCTATTCTGGTATGTATGGCACCCCTCATCCCCCAATCCTGGTATGTATGGCTTCGTCATCCCCCAATCCTGGTATGCATGGCACCCCTTCCTTCATCCTGGTATGCATGGTACCCCTCATCCCTATTCTGGTATGTATGGTTCCCCTCATCCTGGTATGCATGGCACCCCTCATCCCAATCCTGGTATGTATGGCACCCCTCATCCCCCAATCCTGGTATGTATGGTACCCAATCCCTCATCCTGGTATGCATGGCACCACTCATCCCCCAATTCTGGTATATATGGCACCCCATTTCTCATCCTGGAATGCTGGGTTTCCCTTATCCCTATTCTGGCATGTATGGCACCCCTCATCTCCCAATCCTGGTATGTATGGCCTCCTCATCCCCCATTCCTGGTATGCATGGCACCCCATCCCTCATCCTGGTATGCATGGTACCCCTCATCCCTATTCTGGTATGTATGGTTCCCCTCATCCTGGTATGCATGGCACCCCTCATCCCAATTCTGGTATGTATGGCCTCCTCATCCCAGAAACCAGGTATGCATGGCACCCAATCCCTCATCCTAGTATGCATGGCCCCCTTACCCCCCAATCCTGGTATGTATGGCACCCCTCATCCCTTTCACGCTGCACACACATACAAAAATATAAACAGTTATACTCACCTTTCTTCCCTGTGCTCCAGCGCTGTTGTGTCCTGTTCTGCCGGAGGCCGGGGGAGGAGTGTGGCGCTGGAGTGCGCGCGTGCCCATACCGCGCTGTCCGGCGCCATTTTGCTGAAGACACACTGCAAATGTAGACTAAAAAAAGGGATAATTAGCTCATATCACCTGATACTCACAGGAATCCCAGGCTCACGGATTAGTGTCCTGCATACACTTGCAAGGATATATAAAGAAGGTAAAATCCGGTGCCACATGCGATAAATCCTTTTATTCCAAAATTAAAAATCACAAGATGTCCCTAGGAGGGGAACAACTGGACGCGTTTCGAGGACACAGCCCCTTATTCGTCAATATACAAATGAATTAAAAAACAACACATTTATAATAAAAACTGTGACAATCCCTAAACATGTGTTATAGATTAGTATACAAATTAGGATATTAACTCCTACTTAGACAAGATTTGCGTGCAACGAATTCTCATAGAATATTCAGATATAAACTTAGGAGTCTTTTTCTCCTAAGTTTATATCTGAATATTCTATGAGAATTCAGTGTCTCCCACTCACACACCACCTCTTCATCTCGCCCCCTATCTGTCGGTGTCCCCCAAGGTTCAGTTCTAGGACCCCTGCTCTTCTCCATCTACACCTTAGGCCTGGGACAGCTCATAGAGTCCCATTGCTTTCATTATCACCTCTATGCTGATGACACACAGATCTACCTCTCTGGACCCGATATCACCTCCGTATTAACCAAAATCCCACAATGTCTGTCTGCTATTTCATCCTTCTTCTCTGCTAGATTTTTAAAACTTAACATGGACAAAACAGAATTCATCATCTTTCCGCCATCTCATTCAACCCTCCAAACTGACCTATCCATCATAGTCAATGGCTGCCCACTCTCCCCAGTCCCTCAAGCTCGCTGCCTCGGGGTAACCCTGGACTCGGAACTCTCCTTCAAACCACATATCCAAGCCCTTTCCGCTTCCTGCCGACTCCAACTCAAAAATATCTCCCGGATCCGCACATTCCTAAACCATGAATCTGCAAAAACACTAGTGCACGCCCTCATCATCTCCCGCCTCGACTACTGCAACCTCGTGCTCTGTGGCCTCCCCTCTAACACTCTCGCACCCCTCCAATCTATCATAAACTCTGCTGCTCGACTAATCAACCTGTCCCCCCGCTATTCCCCGGCCTCTCCTCTCTGTCAATCTCTTCACTGGCTCCCCATTGCTCAGAGACTCCAGTTCAAAACCCTAAACATGACATACAAAGCCATTCACAACCTGTCTCCTCCATATATCTCCGACCTAGTCTCCCGTTACATACCTGCACGCAACCTCCGATCCTCACAAGATCTCCTGCTCTACTCCCCTCTTATCTCCTCCTCCCACAACCGTATACAAGATTTCTCCCGTGCTTCCGCCCTACTCTGGAACTCTCTACCCCAACACATCAGACTCTCGCCTACCGTGGAAACCTTCAAAAGGAACCTGAAGACCCACCTCTTCCGACAAGCCTACAACCTGCAGTAACCTCCGCTCCACCAATACCGCTGCACGACCAGCTCTACCCTCACCTACTGTATCCTCACCCATCCCTTGTAGATTGTGAGCCCTCGCAGGCAGGGTCCTCGCTCCGCCTGTACCAGTCGCTGTCACATTGTGTTCAAGATTATTGAAATTGTTCTTGTATTATACCCCCTTTTTCACATGTAAAGCGCCATGGAATAAATGGCGCTATAATAATAAATAATAATAATAATAATAATAATAATACTGACTCGTCTGAATGTTGTGTCTCTTTTGCTGCAGCTCACAGCAGGGACATAACCAGATAAATAGACAGTCAACACAGTAATAAAAACATATCAAACGTCTTTTCTTTTCCCCAAGCTGTTCCTTCAGCAGTGAATCCATTCACCTTAATGTTTCATGGTGGCCTATCTCTTCTCTGTCATTATTATCAGTCGGTCTTTTTTACATCTTTTAAATAATATGGCTGAATAGGATAATAAAGATGACAGCGGAGTGATAAACGGACTTCCTGACTGTGCTGTTAGGGAGCAGCTGTGTCCCCAGAGCTTTAAATCCCACTCAGACTGGACCGGCTGGAGCCATGGACTGACCTCAGCGCTGCTTTCTGACTACTGCTGGCTGACATGTAAGATCACCGCTCCATGAACTGCTGACTCCTTACAGCTCTTTCAAATTTCTCTTCAATATACAATGTGTAATGCAGATTTTCCGAAGGTTCTAGTTTGCCACAATGAAGGAAATGTCTCATCAGAAAGAGACAAATCGTTTAAATCAGGTTTTTATTATAGACAAATTAAAAAAATAAGAAAATACTCCAGTTTTCATACACAGAGCAATCATAATATGACTCTTCGGGCCTCATTTAACAAAGCTGTTTAAAAAAAAATCTGTCTTTGTTGCTTCTGGCAACCAATCACAGCTCAGCTTTCATTCATTAAAGGGGTATTCCCATCTCCGAGATCCTATCCCAATATGGAGTAGGTGTAATATTAGTAAATACCTCCAATTACAAATGTATAGTTCTTCTGATTCGTTATGTCGCTTACCCCATGTGACCACTAACAACTAACTAAATACCTAACTGTCACTATATGAGTAGTCATAACCATGCATACCTACTGACATGCCGTTCACATGGGGTAAGTGACATCGTTAACCAGAAGAACTATACTACATTTTTAATTGGCGGTATTTTCTAATATTATTATAATTACACCTACTACACACTGGGATAGGATGTTGGAGATGGGAATACCCCTAAAACAGCTGTGGTAAAATGAAAACTTTTCTTCCAAAAGTGGCCAGCGGCCTGCCCTGGATCCAGGTGGGTGCCGGTAGGTGATTAGATATGAGCTTGTGTATGTTTTACATATCCAGTCCCCTGGGCCAAGTTTTATTTTTCCCAGACAATCCCGTTTAAGGGAATCACTCAGCAGTTTTTTGCTATCTCACCTGACAGCAGCATAATGTGGGGACAATGTCCCTGATTCCAGTGATGTATCACTTACTGGGCTTTTTGCTGTAATTTTGATAGAATCACTGTTTTCTCTGCAGCAGATCTATCAGTTCTCTGAATGCTGAGATCTGTATAACTCCGCCCACAGTACTGACTGGCAGCTTTCTATGTGCACTGTGCATAGGCAGAAAGCTGCCAATCAGTGGTGAGGGCATGGTTGGACTACTTGGCAGCAGACCAAGTAGTTTCCTAGTGATAATCTCCTGCTGATAAAACTTTGATTTTATAAAAAACACAGCTAACAGCCCAGTAAGTGGCACATAGCTGGGATCAGGGTCTCTGCCACTATATTATGCTGTTCTCAGATTAGGTGACAAAATCCAGGTGACAGATTCCCTTTAAAGCTATGTACACAGTGTGTCTTCTTCAGGTAGATTCCACCCAGTATCTACTTGAAAAAGCATCCAGTAAAATGAACATAATGGAGAGCAATGTCAAAACAACATTGCTGTCTACATGTTAGTCTTATGTCTGTCATATCGGTGTGTCTGGAAACAGTGAGTTACAGTTCAGCCATTCAATCTAATCTAGGACAGGGGCGTGCTCAGCTGTCAATATGGTGATGGAAAGCTCAGCCATCCAATCGGAGGCTGGGGCGTGCTGAGCTGTCAATATGTTGAGTGATGAGTTTAGCTGTCCAATCAGGGCTGGGGCATACTGGGGCTTCCTCCATATGTCTCCTATTCACGTGATTACATGCCTATTTAGCTGGCTCTCTGCTTCCAATTAGTACCAGTTATAGCTTTGCTCAAGTGGTTTGCGCTTGCTCTATACTCTGCATTTCTGTATTTGATCTTTGTTGCTCGACCTTGGTCCTTGCCTTTGACCATCTGTTTTTCACTTGCCATTTTGCCTTGATCCACTAACTTCCTGGGAATTCTGACCTCGGACTGTGACCCGACTACACCTTTACCTTACCCCTCTTGACTACTCAGCTTCATGGCTTTCCCGTGAGTAGTGATTAGCTTCACAATGTCACTTCTTTTAACCTCTTCAGGGTTTGGAAACCCTGAAGCGATTAAAAGAAGTGACATGCTGATTCACAGTATAGAGAAAAGGATGCCGCAAGAACAACAACAAACTCACCCGTAAAGCCACCTTGGTAAGAAGACTGCCAGCATTTTCCTGAAGCTGTTTTCCCTGGGAAAACTTGGTGGCTAAATTTCACCTTGTGCACTTATTTTAACTTTGGCAAATTTAAGCTGGCTAGTAAAAACATAAAAGCAGATGCATTATCTCAAATTTTAGTTTTTTCACAATCTGATAATTTGGAACCTTTACTGATTCTAAAAGAGGAAATTGTAATCTCAGCGATCTCTTGCTATGGAGATTAGATGTTCTCAGCAACAAGTCCCTGAATCCATCGCAACTGGAAGAGTATTTGTCCCTCCACAATCTAGGTGGTGCATACTGTAAAAAATGTACAACTCTGTTTTAGCCGGTCACCTGGGTATAACCAGTACCTATAAGACAGTCTAACTTTCTTTTTATGTCATATGAACCTATGAGACATTAACGCCTATGTTTCTGCCTATGAAACTGGTGCCATGCTTTCTGGACTTTTACGATTTCTTCCGCACTCCAGGGTACTGATGGGTTGCCATGACGGCCGGGGGTCTGCTTAAGAAAAATACACATATGTGGTATCGTTAAATCCGTAAAAGTCTGATCTGTCAAAATATAAAGTTAATTAATTCAATCGATAAATGGCGCAAATTGCATGAGCTTATCTGTCAACAAGATAGACCTCTCTTCGGCTATTGGGCAAATGGGAGGAGTACTAAGCCAATATGGAGGCAGTCACTATCCACAAAAATACACTACAAAAAGCTAAACTTAGAAGCAGCTCCTAGCAAAATGAAATAAACATACAGGTGCAGATTGCTGTGACTGCATTGCTAAGTACTTTGACTTTAGAAGTATAGTCTAGATAGCAGTACCGGAGTTAAGAATTCAAGTTCTTTGTATTCACATATACCTTAGTTCACTCAGATTGCAGTTGTGTTTGTTATTTTGTGCTCCCCAAATCTGATTCTCCAAATATTCTGAATGTCACACATCATACTCTTATTAAAAGTAGAGTTGAGCCACCCCCGTAGTGTTCGGGTTCGGTTCGGTTCGTCGAACAGCGGTATGTTCGCCGAACTGTTCGTCGAACTGTTCGTCGAACACCTTCGAACACCATTAAAACCAATGGCAGGCAAACAAAAACACATAGAAACACATAGAAAACACCTTCAAAGGTGTCCAAAAGCTGACAAACTGCTCAGAAGACATAACTAACACATGGAAAAGTGACAAGTACATATAGTCATGCGAAAAGAAAAGAGGTGGAGGAGTAAAAGGAGGGGGAGACACAGATATAGGCATGTCATGCCCTTCTAAAATTAAGAAAGGCTGGAGTAAAAATCTAAAATCAGCCTACCAACACTCAGACGTCGTGACAAGAAAATTAAAAAAATAAATATCTTTAGGTAGAATGGCGGTTCCATTCAGAACACTTTCCTTACAAGACGTAGTGGTATCCCCGTTGGGAGTCGTGCCAAAAACGGAACCCAATACATTCGGACTAATCCGCCATTCGTCATATCCAAGGGGCAGGTCAGTAAACGACAACATCGACGCGGAACCAAGTACAGTAGTATATACTGTACCTCCTTTGACAAGGTAATCAGGCGGGTCAAGAAGTTGGGAAGGGGCACCCTAATGGCCAAAACAGACATTGAGGGGGCGTTCCGGTTACTTACTACCTGTGCCTCCGAATAGTGTCCGCCTATTGGGCTGCTTCTGGGAAGGAGCATACTATATAGATCGCTGTTTGCCCATGGGGTGCTTCAGATCCTGCTCACTATTTGAGGCGTTTAGTTTCTTCCTCGAATGGGTTGTCATGGACGTTTCTAAGGGGGCACATATTATCCATTACCTCGACAACTTCTTATGCCTGGGCCCAAAAGATTCGCCACAGTGTGAATACACGCAGTAGTCCACCTGTTAGAAGGAGAGAGCTGGAGGGAGAGTGGACACCAAAGAGCCGAGGGGTTAGATGGAGAACAGAAGAAGGAAAGAGGGCGAGGGAGGTAAGGGAGTACGGTGGAAGGCCGACCTGAGCTCCCCCACGTTCCTGCTGGACGGGGAACAGCCCTTGGAAGAAAAGCCGCTTGCGCATCCCTTTGAGGTTACGGGTGCGAGCGGGCAGAGGGACTACGCTGGAGTGCAAACCCGACACAGCCAGTCTGTTCCTGCCCGTGCGACCTCCGTGTCACCGGGTTTGTTCCAGAGCCGCGGTGGACCCTGACGGCCAGCCTCCCTCTCCCAATACTGGTGCCTGTCCGCTGGTGGTTCGAGACCCCCCCGCGGTGGAGGTAGGTCTAAGCTCTGTAATTTAAATTGGCTCTGTAATTTGAATGAGTACACTTTAAATCCTTTTACAAGGATCTATTGGAGGGCAAGTCTGATGCCAGCAGCCGCGGTAATTCCAGCTCCAGTAGCGTCCACTAAAGCTGCTGCAGTTAAAATGCTTTTATAAGGATCTAGCTTGGCGGTCCACCGCAAGGCATGTTCCCGCCAGTCCCAGCCCCTGTGCCTTGGGGTGCCTCCCCGATGCTCTTCACTGAGTGTCCCGGGGGCCCGAAGCGTTTCCTTTGAAAAAATTTAGTGTCCAAACCACAGGTGGTGTAGCTTGCTTAACAGGTGGGATAATCCGCTGACTAGCAGACACTGCTACTAGGCCCAAAGTATTGCCTGGGCTAGATGCAGTTAAAAATTTGTAATTAGATCTACAGGCGGTGGCTACTCTGCTGACTAGCAGACACTGAAGCTTTGGAGCAGACCTCTGATTCCCAGGCTATAGTATGAGTAAACAGCTCTTCAGACTCAACCATCTGTGTTACCCCAAACCATAGTGTATGTAGTTTCTTACAGTTAAAAGGGGGGGGGACCCAACCCACCTGGAATTGACGATGCCAACGTCATGTAAAACACAGCAAGGGGACTCCAAAAAGAGTCTCCATTTTTTCCAAAAATTGTGGCACAGACACCACTTAAGTGGCATTAATTGTCCCAGAGTTGCTTAGAACGGTTGGTGAGGTGATTTTCCAAAATCCTCAAGCTTTTAGTCTCCCCAGGATGACACAGGGGTAGAAAAGTCCTTGCAGATCCATGATTTGTTCATCTTTATGAACGTGAGTCTGTCTACATTGTCAGTGGACAGCCCCGTGCGCTTATCTGTCAGCACACTACCAGCAGCGCTGAACACACGTTCAGACAGAACGCTGGCTGCGGGGCAAGACAAGATCTCCGAGGCGTGAGTGGCGAGCTCAGGCCATTTTTCCAGATTGGAAGCCCAAAATGAGCAAGGGTCCAGTGACACAGTCATGGCTTCGATGTTCACTTGGAGATACTCCTGTACCATCCTCTCTAGGCGTTGACTATGAGTCAGACTTCTTGTCTCCTGTGGCCTTGCAAAGGATGGTCTAAAAAATTGGTGAAACGATTCCACAAAATTGCTGTTACCAGCAGATACGGTGTTACTGTTACGGTTTGAGTGATGAAGACTCGACAGTCCCACGGTTGGCAAGTTAGAAATGTGAGATTCACTATGAGCACCACTGGTGTTTTGTGGAAAAGCACATGTAAGATTCTGTAACAGCCTCTGCTGATACTCCTGCATGCGTGAATCCCTTTCTATGGCAGGAATTATTTCGGCAAATTTACTTTTGTACTGGGGATCTAAGAGTGTGGCAACCCAGTAGTCGGGATTACTTTGAATTCTGACAATCCGAGGGTCATGTTGCAGGTTGTGCAGCAAGATGCTTCCTTCCCCTGCCCTCTCCCCCCAACCTCGCACAACAGAAATGTGATCAAGGTCTCCCTCATCTGATGAGTCTTCCATGCCCATCGCTTTACCACCTACCCCACGGACACAACCTTTTTTTCCCTTTCCAACACGCCTATTCCCCTTTCCACCAGCAGCAGGCCTTTTGCTACTCATTTTGATGGTTAACTAATTGGCAACTCTGTAGTTATTTGCACAAAAAACGATGGATGGAAACCGAGCAGAGCTGAGTGGCCAAACTGTGGTACTAGTCCAAAAGGATTGGCTGGGTTAGATGCAGTAAAACAATTTTATTAGATACACAGGCGGTGTAGCTTGCTTCACAGGTGGGCTACTCCGCTGACTACGAGACACTGCTACTATGTCCAAAAGGATTTACTGTGCTAGATGCAGTAAAAAATTGTTATTTGAAACACAGGTGGTGTAGCTTGGTTCAGATGGGCTACTCCAATGACTAACAGACACTGCTACAGGCCCAAAAGGATTTACTGGGCTAGATGCAGTAAAAAATTGTTATTAGATACATAGGTGGTGTAGCTTGGTACAGATGGGCTACTCCAATGACTAACAGACACTGCTACAGGCTCAAAAGGATTTACTGGGCTAGATGCAGTAAAAAATTGTTATTAGATACACAGGTGGTGTAGCTTGGTACAGATGGGCTACTCCACTGACTACCAGACACTGCTACTATGCCAAAAAGGATTTACTGGGCTAGATGCAGTAAAAAATTGTTATTAGATACACAGGTGGTGTAGCTTGGTTCAGATGGGCTACTCCAATGACTAACAGACACTGCTACAGGCCCAAGAGGATTTACTGGGCTAGATGCAGAAATAAATTGTTATTAGATACACAGGTGGTGTAGCTTGGTTCAGATGGGCTACTACAATGACTAACAGACACTGCTACAGGCCCAAAAGGATTTACTGGGCTAGATGCAGTAAAAATTGTTTCTAGATATACAGGTGGTGTATCTTGGTACAGATGGGCTACTCCACTGACTAACACACACTGCTACTATGCCCAAAAGGATTTACTGGGCTAGATGCAGTAAAAAATTGTTATTTGATACACGTGGTGTAGCTTGGTTCAGATGGGCTACTCCACTGACTACCAGACACTGCTACTATGCCCAAAAGGATTTACTGGGCTAGATGCAGTAAAAAAATGTTATTAGATACACAGGTGGTGTAGCTTGGTTCAGATGGGCTACTCCGCTGACTACCAGACACTGCTACTATGCCCAAAAGGATTTACTGGGCTAGATGCAGTAAAAAATTGTTATTAGATACACAGGTGGTGTAGCTTGGTTCAGATGGGCTACTACAATGACTAACAGACACTGCTACAGGCCCAAAAGGATTTACTGGGCTAGATGCAGTAAAAATTATTTATTAGATACACAGGTGGTGTAGCTTGGTTCAGATGGGCTACTACAATGACTAACAGACATTTCTACAGACCCAAAAGGATTTACTGGGCTGGATGCAGTAAAAAATTGGTATTAGATACAAAGGTGGTGTAGCTTGCAACACAGATAGGCTACTCCAATGACTAACAGACACTGCTACTATGCCCAAAAGGATTTACTGGGCTAGATGCAGTAAAAAATTGGTATTAGATACACAGGTGGTGTAGCTTGCAACACAGATAGGTTACTCCACTGACTAACACACACTGCTAGAGGCCCAAAAGGATTGGCTTAGCTACATTTAGCCAAATGCTGTGAAAAACACTTGCACAGCACTGGCACAGACCTGCTTGGCAAAAAGTGCTATGAACTGCTGTAACCTAGCTCTCAAAAGGGCTGCAATTACAACTAGTCCCTACTCCCTAAACCTATCTGTCTATTTAACAGCAAATTCGCTTGCAATTCACACAGTTAGAAAGTATAGCGCCCACAGCAGCAGCGGTGCCATCTAACACTCAGCTGTAGCAGTGAGAAAATGGTGGCGACGGGGAAAATGGCTGGGTCTTATAGGGCAAGGACATGTGACATGCACAGCCAATGACACATGCCCTTGCTTGTGTGAAAAAAAAGCACTTCACTGCGTGTGTGCGCTGCTGATAGGCTGACAGACTGCACCGCCCCATTGTAAATGCGGGAAAGAAAAAAAAAATGGAGATTGGCATTATTTCTGCAGAGATCCATCCCCTGCCCCTCCCCCACTCTACACTGAAACTGTCTATTAACATTGATTAACAGTATTACTGTGAAAATATCCAGTTACGATTTTGGTGTACGAACAGTTATCGAACATAACCTCGAACAGCCGAATTTTTTGCAAATCGTTAGGGTTCGTTGAACGACTCGAATAGTGTTGAGCCACACCCGTAGTGTTCGAGTTCGGTTCGTCGAACACCTGTATGTTCGCCGAACTGTTCGTCGAACTGTTCGTCGAACACCTTCGAACACCGTTAAAACCAATGGCAGGCAAACTAAAACACATAGAAACACATAGAAAACACCTTCAAAGGTGTCCAAAACCTGACAAACTGCTCAGAAGACACAACTAACACATGGAAAAGTGACAAGTACATATAGTCATGCGAAAAGAAAAGAGGTGGAGGAGTAAAAGTAGGGGGAGACACAGATATAGGCAAGTCATGCCCTTCTAAAACCAAAAAAGTGCGAAGCCGATACGGCCAGCCCGTTCCTGCCCGTGCGACCTCAGTGTCGCCGAGTTTATGCCACAGCTGCGGTGGACCCTGATGGCCAGCCCCCCTCTCCCAATACTGGTGCCTGTCCGCTGGTGGGTCGAGCGAGCCCCCCTGTGGTGGAGGCAGGTCTAAGCTTTTTAATTTAAATTGTCTCTCTAATTTGAATGAATACACTTTAAATCCATTTACAAGGATCTATTGGAGGGCAAGTCTCATGCCAGCAGCCGCGTAATTCCAGCTCCAGTAGCATCCACTAAAGCTGCTGCAGTTAAAAAGCTTTTATAAGGATCGAGCTCGGCGGTCCACCACAAGGCATCCTACCGACAGTCCCAGCCCCTATGCCTTGGGGTGCCTCCCGATGCTCTTCACTGAGTATCCCGGGGGCCCGAAGCATTTCCTTTGAGAAAATTAAGTGTCCAAACTACAGGTGGTGAAGCTTGCTTAACAGCTGGGATAATCCGCTGACTAGCAGACACTGCTACTAGGCACAAAGTATTTCCTGGGCTAGATGCAGTTAAAAATTTGCAATTAGATACTCTCGTTGGATGCTGAGAAAGCATTCCATAGAGTCTCCTGGCACGCCATATATTATTCTCTTAAAAAGCTTGGGGTAGGGGTCTAGGGGACCCTTTTATAGCCAAAATCACAGCCCTGTATCGCAATACATCACCTAGGCTGAAGATAAATGGAACTGTAGCACCCCGAGGGCTCGGTTGCTACAGAGGTATTGCACCTCACCCAGAGGTGTGATATCTCACTCTCAGGTAAGGAAGGAGTGTGGATCAGGACCCCGACACCTGCATGCATTACACCACATTGCCGTGGGGCAGGGCGACCAATATGCCCCTGAGATGGGCACGACAGTCCCTGTCCCTGGCTGGAGGGAACACCGAGGAAGGGGAACCCTGTAGTGCAGGAGCAGGGAGGAAGCAGTTCCTGGGTGCATTGAGAAGGGAGTATAAAAGGTGGTTTCCTTCTTAGTTCAGTGCAGAGAAGTCTGAGCAGAAGTGACAGGGAGCAGGGGCTCTGCATGAGCTTTGCTTCGGAGGCGAGCCTAGTAACAGAGGCCCAGGCCTGGAAGAGGGAGAAGGAAGGAAGAGGAGCGGAGAAGGCTCCAGGAACGAGGAACGAAGGGATCCCAGGGGTGCGGACGGGCGAGTCGCCACCGCACGCCCGAATCCACCTGCGTGGAGGGGTCAGGCCAAAGGGGGAGACCGGTCCCCGAAACTAGTGGAGGCGGGAAACGACCCTCAGCTAGAAACCGGAGGCTGTGACATTTTATGTGGCGCAGCCCCTCGCTACACCCGCTAGGAAGGCACCACATAGGGTCAGGGAAACTGGCGCCAAGTTTACCAAGAGGAGGCCCGAGGCAGCCAAACAGAAGCGTTGGTAAGAAAGGCCAGACAAAGGACACACAAAGGGGGTCCTGTGAAGCGCTCCAAAGTTATCTGGGAGTTGTCTGAGCCCCTCACCTGGTGAGCACAGTACAACGTGGGCAGCCGTTACCTGCAGAAGTGGTCTGGATAATAAGAACTGTGAGTAAAGGCCCTGGACTGCATCACTGACTCCGTGTCGTTACTGCTGCTGCCCTGCACCATCACCCCCATCCTCCGCATACACTGCCCTGAGGCTATACTGCTCCAGTGGGGAGCTATACTGCGCTCTGCTGCACCCACAACACCAGCCTCAGCGGTCTGCCCTGCAGCGGTGGTTCACTCTGACCGCAATCCACGAGTGGCGTAGTCGGACATTTAAACATCAAAACCACATAAATAGTTCCGTCACTGGTTTGACCACCCTGAGCCACGGAACCGGGTCGCCTCCACGGCGACTTCAACCCCCAGCATCCACCAAAAAGGGTCCGGCTCCGGGTGTCCCAAGGCCCAGGGGGCGCATCAGAACATTTTCATCACCTTTCATAATCACCAATGGGACAAGGCAGGGATGTCCTCTGTCCCCTCTCTTATACATCCTAGTGACGGAGCACCTGCTCTCATCAATTCGCTATAACCCTAATATTAGGTGGATTGAGGTGGGAGGCACCGAGTACAAGTGCTCTGCATTTGCTGATGATGTCCTAGTATATATCACTTAATCACATATATCCATCCCTGCTGTTATGGCTGAAA
This sequence comes from Phyllobates terribilis, assembly GCF_046119375.1. NCBI lineage: Eukaryota > Metazoa > Chordata > Amphibia > Anura > Dendrobatidae > Phyllobates > Phyllobates terribilis. Next base: position 209,420,018 of record NW_027362767.1, on the reverse strand, counting down.
TAGATCACTTTGTTACATGGTCAAATTTTAAAATCAATGCAGCGAAGTCTGAGGCCCTCGATGTCTCCCTCCCCAAATCCATACAGGATTCCATCCAGTCCAACTTTCCCTTTGCCTGGCCCTCACAGGGTATCAAATACTTAGGAATTCCTATTCATAGAGACCTCTCCCGTCTATGTTATCTTAATTTTGGGCCCTTTATTGAACAACTCCATACAGACCACGGTTGGCAAGTTAGAACTGTAAGATTCACTACGTGAACCACTGGTGTTTTGTGGAAAAGCACATGTACACTGTGTTCCAAATTATTATGCAAAAAGTGTTTGGGAGTGATAAGGGAAGAATTTGTTGTTTGTCAGTTAAACTCATTGATGGTGATATGCGTCACGGCTCTTTATATCACTGTAAGCAATTGCAGACACCTGTGCTAATTAGTTTGGCAGGTGTGTCCAATGAAAGGCAAGACTACTTAAGAAGGCTGTCCCACATTATTAAGCAGCCTACATTTTCTGCTAAAATGGGAAAGAAAAAGGATGTGTCGGCTGCTGAGAAGCAACAAATTGTGGAGTGTTTAGGTCAAGGCATGACTACAATCAACATTGTGCGATGATCAGGATGAAGTGTCTTGGCAATCAAGAAGTATGTAGCTGATTCACAGTACACACGTGTGCGTGCTGATAAGGGAAAATTGAGGACTCTTTCCTACAGGTAATTACGTCAGGTTAAAAGAGCAGCGGCAAAAAAGCCTTGTCATAGCAGCAGACAAGTTTTTGAAGCTGCTGGTGCCTCCAACGTCCCCCGAACAACAAGATGCAGAGTCCTTCAGAGGTTTGCAGCTGTGCGTAAGTCATCCTGTTGACCTCCTCTATCCACTGCACACAAGCAGAAATGGCTCCAGTGGGCCAAACAATACATGAAGACTGACTTCAAAACTGTTTTGTTCACCGATGAGTGCCGTGCAACGCTCGATGGTCCAGATGGATGGAGTGGAGGATGGCTGGTTGATGGACACCCCACACAAACAGGGCTACAGCGCCAAAAAGGAGGAGGTGGAGTAATGTTTTGGGCTGGAATCAAGGGGAGAGAGATTGTCGGCCCCTTTAGGATCCCTGAAGGGGTAAAGATGAACTCCATAATGTATGTTGAGTTTCTCAAACAGCACTTCCTGCCATGGTTCAAGAAGAAGAACCGTGTATTCTGCAGCAAGATAATTTTCATGCATGATAATGCACCGTCTCATGCTGCACATAACACATCTGCATCTCTGGCTGATATGGGCATAAAAGGGGACAAACTTATGGTGTGACCCCCATGTTCCCCTGACCTCAACCCCATTCAGAACCTCTGGAGCATCATCAAAAGGAGTGTCTATGATGGCGGGAGGCAGTTCACATCTAAGCAACAGATATGGGAGGGTATTCTGTCCTCATGCAAAACAATTGAAGCAGAAACCATCCAAAACCTGACAAATTCAATGGACGAGACAGTTCAGAAGCTCCTTTCGAACAAGGGGTCCTATGTGCAAATGTAACATCACCTAGAATAAAGTTTTGAGTTGAAAACTGTTTGATTTCAGTTTCTAATAACCTGCTAATGCTTATAATTTCAAAAATGACCATTTTTTTGTTCTTTATTAAAATGAAAAGGTTGATCTCAGAGTGTGGGGGATCTCAGAGTGTGGCAACCCAGTAGTCATGATTACTTCGAATTCTGACAATATGAGGGTCATGTTGCAGGTAGTGCAGCAAGAAGGCACTCATGTGTCTTGCGCATCTAGGAGCCCCAAAATTATTTTCCGGGCTAGATGCAGCTAAAAATTATTATTAATTTGAAATCTGGTGGAGCTTAGTATAGATGGCCTAATAGAATCATTACTGCACACTGCTACAAAGCCCAAATTATTTTCCAGCCAAGATACAGATAAACATGATTAGTAATTTTAAAGCTTAAAATGGTTGGTAGGGTGATTTTAACCAATCATCCATCTTTTACTCTCCCCAGGATGACACAGGGGTAGAAAAGTCGTTTCGGATCCATGATTTGTTCATCTTTATGAACGTGAGTCTGTCTACATTATCAGTGGAGAGCCGCGTGCGCTTATCTGTCAGCACACCACCAGCAGCGCTGAACACACGTTCAGACAGAACGCTGGCTGCAGGGCATGACATGATCTCCAAGGCGTAAGTGGCGAGCTCCGGCCATTTATCCAGATTGGAAGCCCAAAAAGAGCAAGGGTCTAGTGACACAGTCATGGCTTCAATGTTTACTTGGAGATACTCCTGTACCATCGTCTCTAGGCATTGACTATGTGTCAGACTTCTTGTCTCCTGTGGCCTTGCAAAGGATGGGCTAAAAAAGTGGTGAAATGATTCCGCAAAAATTGATGTTACCAGCAGATATTGTGTTTCTGTTACGGTTTGAGTGCTGAACACTCGACGGTCCCACGGTTGGCAAGTTGGAACTGTGAGATTCACTACGTGCACCACTGGTATTTTGTGGAAAAGCACATGTAAGATTCTGCAACAGTCTCTGCTGATACTCCTGCATGCGTGCATCCCTTTCTATGGCATTAATAATTTCTGCAAATTTACTTTAGTACCGGGGATCTAACAGTGTGGCAACCCAGTAGTCAGGATTATTTCTAATTCTCACAATTCGAGGGTCATGTTGCAGGAAGTGCAGCAAGAAGGCACTCATGTGTCTTGCGCATCCAGGAGCACCAAGTCCCTGTTGTGTTGGTGGCGAGGTAACAATCATGCTTCCTTCCTCTGTCCTCTCCCCCCAACCTCGCACAACAGAAATGTGATCAAGGTCTCCCTCATCTGATGAGTCTTCCATCAGTTGGTCCTCCACTTCTTCCTGGGCTCCTGCACCTTCCTCACTAGTTTGGCTGCTACCATGCGCCCTGGTAAAACCATCTCCCCCACCCTCACATGCCTGCCGCCTTGGTGCTGCCGACCGTCTGGACTTTGCAGATGTTAGCCCTTCCGCATACAACTCCTCCTCCTCTACTTCCTCCACCTCCTCTTGTGCCACCACCTGACTCCGAATTCTGTTTAACATGTGCTCCAGCATGTAAATCACCGGAATAGTCATGCTGATAATGGCATCGTCAGCACTAAACATCTTCGTCGCCATTTCAAAACTGTGCAGAAGGGTGCATAGGTCCCTGATCTGAGACCACTCCTCCAGCGTGATTTGCCCCACCTCAGGATCTCGTTGGCCCAGGCTATACGTCAGAACGTATTGCACCAGGGCTTGTCGGTGCTGCCACAGTTGCTGCAACATGTGCAGAGTTGAATTCCACCGGGTAGGCACATCGCATTTTAGCCGGTGAAGTGGCAGGCCCAACGACTTCTGTAGAGATGTAAGTCGCTGAGCTGCGGGATGCGAACGGCGGAAGTGAGCACACAGCGACCGTGCCCTCTGCAGAAGGCCATCTAGTCCGGGATAGTGGGCTAAAAATTGCTGGACAACCAGGTTCAACACGTGAGCCATACAAGGCACATGTGTGACATTGCCCCGGTGGAGGGCCGCACCCAGGTTTGCAGTATTGTCGCACACGGCCTTCCCTGGTTTCAGGTCCAGTGGAGACAACCATTCATGAAACTGGTTCCCCAGAGCTGACCACAACTCCTCAGCTGTGTGACTCACATTTCCCAGACATTTCAAAGTAAAAACCGCCTGATGACGTTGAACCCTGCTGCCAGCATAGTAAGGAGGTGTGCAGGATCCCTTCTGCGCAGTTAGAAAGCTTTTGGCATGACCAGACAGGCTTTGGGTGCAAGTGGAGGACCAAGAGGAGGTTGAGGAGGCAGAAGCAGTGGAGGTACATTGAGATAGAGAGGATTGACGCACAACTCGTGGGGACTGCAAGACTTGGACAGCAGCCCCTTGTCCTGCTGTCACCATAGTTACCCAGTGCCCAGTCAGCGACATGTAACGTCCCTGTCCATGCCTACTTGTCCAAGTGTGTGTGGTGAAATGCACCCTGTCACACACAGAGTTTCTCAAAGAAGCGGTGATGATGTGTGCGACGTGCTGGTGGAGCGCAGGCACACCTTTCTTTGAGAAGTAGTGCCGACTGGGCATCTGGTACTGGGGCACTGCGACGGACATAAGGTCTCGAAAATCCTCTGTGTCCGCCAGGCGGAAAGGAAGCATTTCTGTAGCCAAGAGCTTGCAGATGGTGAAATTCAACCTCTTAGCTTTCTCATGGGTAGGAGGAAATGGTCTTTTACTTGTCCACATCTGAGGGACCGAGGGCTGGCTGTTGTGCTTAGACAGGGTTGAGAAGGGTGTCCCCGGCCAACTGCCGGTCTGTGAGGAAGATGCAGGCGGACATGTTAGGTTGCCTTGATCCAAAGGTGGTGCTAACGATGTCGGACAATGCTGAACACCAGCTGGTGTTACCACCTCCAAAGAAAATGATGACCTGCCAATCACGCTGGCTGTTGCGGGTAAAGAGGTGGCAGGTCTGCGTCCCAAAACAGGTGTGACTGCTGTCCCCCCCAGTCACAGAGGATGAAGAGGCCGCGGATGCACAAGATGTGGCAGACGGTGGTTGGCCCGGCCGGTTAGGCCGCATTGTAGCACAGTGAGCTTCCCACTGCAACTTATGCTTCATGTCCATGTGCCGGTTCATGCATGAAGTACTCAAAGTATGTATTTTTTGGCCTCTACTTAGCTTTTGCTGACAAATGTTACAGATAACACGATTTGGGTCATCTTTATCGATCTGAAAAAATGCCCAGGCTATGCAAGGCTTAGAGCCCATGCAACCTGAAGAGCCACCACGACTTGTGGTCAGAGGCAGAGTTGTGTTTAAGGATACAGTTGTTGACGTGCTTCCAGTACTACGTTTCTGTCCAGGAAGGCGCAACCTGACCTCGTTGTCACTAGCATCCTCCTCCACCTCCTCTGCTGACCTCATCTCTTGGCTGACTGTGGGTTGACAGTAAGTGGGATCTCCAACCTCATCATCATCACCCTGTGTGTTATCACACCCGTCGTCCTCAGAGCCAACCTGTTCCTGCCCTGACAAAAAACTAAAGTTGTCGCTCCAATCAGGTATTTGAGTCTCATTATCGTCTTCCTCATTGTCTCCACCAACAGGAGTTACAGTTTGGGAACGAGGGTCTACATTATGGTCAGAACCTTCTGCGTCTGGTCCTGGATCCGACTCATAAAGATTCTGGGCATCAGTGCAGATCATTTCCTCGTCTGGATTCACAGAAGCGCTGGAGTCGACCTCTGATTCCCAGGCTATAGTATGAGTAAACAGCTCTGCAGACTCAACCATCTGTTCTACCTCATACTCAGATGGGCAGCTGGAGACTTGGGAGCTGTGAGGAAGCAAGTGCGATTGGGGTGACACCTTTGAGGACTGGAGTATTTGTGATGTTGAAGTTGAGGTGGAGGAGAGCTCACTTAAAGTAGCACTTGATATCCGTTGGGGCACCTGCTGTTTTTGTGCCTCATCTGGAATTTGTAGCGATTGGCGCGGCCGTAAGAAAGGGATCTTATCACATTGTCCGCTAAAAGAAGTAGACATTTTAGTCTGGCTGGAAGATGGTCTTTCTTCTGCAGATGTTACTGTTGCATTAACACCTACTCCATGGACACAACTTTTTTTCCCCTTCACAACACGCCTATTCCCCTTTCGACCAGCAGCAGGCCATTTTCCACTCATTTTGGTGGTTAACTAATTCACAACTCTGGAGTTGTTTGCACAAAAAAACAATGGATGGGAACCGAGCAGAGCTGAGTGGCCAAACTGTGGTATTAGGCCAAAAGTATTGCCTGGGTTAGATGCAGAAATTTTTTTTATTGAATTTGCAACCTGATGGAGGTCAGTATAGATGGACTAATAGACCAAGTCCCACACACTGCTAGAAGCCTAAATATTTATTCAGAGCTAGATGCTGAAAAAAAATATTTTTAATTTGCAACCTGGTGGAGGTCAGTATAGATGGACTAACAGACCAAGTCCCACACACTGCTAGAAGCCTAAATATTTTTTCAGAGCTAGATGCAGAAAAAAATTATATTGAATTTGCAACCTGATGGAGGTCAGTATAGATGGACTAATAGAACAAGTCCCACACACTGCTACAAGCCGAAATATTTTTTCAGAGCTCGATGCAGAAAAAAATTATTTTTAATTTGCAACCTGATGGAGGTCAGTATAGATGGACTAATAGAACAAGTCCCACACACTGCTACAAGCCGAAATATTTTTTCAGAGCTCGATGCTCAAAAACATTATTTTTAATTTGCAACCTGGTGGAGGTTAGTATAGATGCACTAATAGACCAAGTCCCACACACTGCTAGAAGCCTAAATATTTTTTCAAAGCTCGATGCTCAAAAAAATTATTTTTCATTTGCAACCTGGTGGAGGTCTGTATAGATGGACTAATAGAACAAGTCCCACACACAGCTAGAAGGCCAAATATTTTTTCAGAGCTAGATGCAGAAAAAAATTATATTGAATTTGCAACCTGATGGAGGTCAGTATAGATGGACTAATAGACCAAGTCCCACACACTGCTAGAAGCCTAAATATTTTTTCAGAGCTAGATGCAGAAAAAAATTATATTGAATTTGCAACCTGATGGAGGTCAGTATAGATGGACTAATAGACCAAGTCCCACATACTGCTAGAAGCCTAAATATTTTTTCAGAGCTAGATGCAGAAAAAAATTATTTTTAATTTGCAACCTGATGGAGGTCAGTATAGATGGACTAATAGAATGATGCTATGCCCAAAAGATTTTACTTCACTAGGTGCAGTAAAAAAAATTGTATTCTATACACAGGTGGTGTAGCTTGCAACACAGATAGGCTACTCCACTGACTAACACACTCTGCAATAGGCCAAAAAGGATTTGCTTTGCTAGATTTACCCAAATGCTGTGAAAAAAACTTGCACAGCACTGGCAGAGACCTGCCTGGCAAAAACTGATAGGAACTGATGTAACCTAGCCCTGAAATGGACTGCAATTACAATTAGTCTTTACTCCCAACCTATCTATTTAAGAGCACAGACCTGCCTGATAAAAGTCATAGGAAATGATGTAACCTAGTCCTTAAAAGGACTGCAATCACAACTCTTCCCTACTCCCAAGCTATCTGTAGATTTGTGCGAAAATTGGCTTGAAATTAACAAAGTATAGCGCACACAGCAACAGCGGTGCCGTCTAACACGCAGCTGCAGCAGTGAGAAAATGGTGGCGACGGGGAAAATGGCTTGGTCTTATAGGGCAAGGACATGTGACATACACTGCCAATGACACATGCCCTTGCTTGTGTGAAAAAAAGCAGTTTGCTCCGTGTGTGCGCTGCTGATAGGCTGACAGACTGCACCTCCCCACTGTAAATGCGGGAAAGAGAAAAAAAATGGAGATCTTCATTGTTCCTGCAGAGATCCATCCCCTGCCCCTCCCCCCGCCCCGCTGTACACTCAAACTGCGTATTAACATTAGTTTTCAGCATTACTGAGAAAAAATCCAGTTATGATTTTGGTGCACGAACAGTTATCGAACATAACCTCGAACAGCCGAATTTTTTTCAAATCGTTCGTGTTCGCCGAACGGCTCGAACACCGCCCAAAACAGCTCGAATTTGAGATTGGCGAACAGTTCGAGTCGAACACCGCTCATCTCTAGACTCGAACACCGCCCAAAACAGCTTGAATTTGAGATTGGCGAACAGTTCGAGTCGAACACCGCTCATCTCTAATTAAAAGATATTGATGCCCGTGTAATCCCTTAAAAAGTAGTACCATGCAATTATTTACTTTTTAACGGCCTTCAACTCAATCTCTAGCCATGGTGACTTGATGGACGAATGATCTGTAGGAAGATCGATCCTGTGCAAGCCTAGATGGGTCCATCAGGGTCTTCTCCACTGTTATCTTGATTGTATCAAGCCATCGGGTTGCTGGTCTTCCTCTTCATTTTGTTCCTTCTATCCTTACAACCATGATGTCCTTCTCCAGTCATTGCTCTTTTCGTATGATGTTTCCAAAGTAGGCAAGTCATAACTTGGTGATACTTGCTGCGAATGAAATGTCTGGATTCATTTGTTCCAAAATTGATTTGTTTGTTCTTCTTGCCATCCATGGTAATGATAAAATCCTTCTCTAGCACATTTCGAAAGCGCTGATTCTTCTTCTGTCTTGTTTCTTTATCGTCCAGGCTTTGCATCTGTATGTTACCCCAGAAAAGATCAAACTATGTACGAGCCGTATCTTCATCAACAGTGAAATGTTCCTTGATTTGTAGACCTTGTCCAGTGACTTTATTTCCCACAGCTATTCTCCTATTGACTTCTGGTGTCATCGCTGCATTTTGAGTGATCATTGATTGAAGTCCTTTACAACTTCCAGTTCGTCGCCGTCCATCTCAAATGTGTCCCAGTCTTACCTGGCAGTAGTTAGTATCTTCGTCTTGTTTGTGTTGAGAAGCAGTCCCATATTTAAGGTTTCCATCTTGACACTCTGTAATAAATCCTTCATTCCATCTATGCTTATTGCTATCAATGTTGTATCGTTTGTATTTTTAAGATGTTGATGATTCGTCCACCAATTTTGATTCCTTTTTCTTTTTCAGCAACTCCAGCCTTCCTGAAAATAGATTCTGCATATAAATGTTAGTGCCACATTTGGGAATAAGAAACACAGTATAGTCAGTAGACAATGCTTACTCCAGTCAAAATCATCAATAAGGAAATAAAGAAAGGAAGAGAATATTCTCAAAGAAGTGACATTGATTGACAATATCCTTCATAAGCATATACTTAGATCATATAATTGCATTTCATGATTATCTTTTGTTATGTCCACAGCCATGAAAAAAGCACTCACCATCTACTCTCTTACTATCCAAGTTTTCTTCCCTGTAACTTGTCATGTTGTATCTATTGCACAAAGAAGCAGGAGGAGAGGGTCATCATAAACATCAGTTTGTCCCTTGTATAAAGAAACAGGAAAGACACAGACTGTGTGATATCATTATCATTGCATTGCCTGCATCTTGGGGGAAGGCAGCAAACAAAAAGGGGCTAAATGCCTGGTGTTCGTAAAGCCTGCTAAAGTACTTCAGCTGAAGTTTATGGATCCAAAATGTTCTCCAAACCAGCTGTTATTTTAACTATTGGTTTGGGAGAACATGGAGTAACTACATGGAACCATTCTTGAACATACACAGAAAGTTAGTTATGTAACACATGGGTGGACACTGAGAACAAAAGGCCATTATGTGAGAAATGTGTATAGGCCCATCATCCCTTAAGTAAAACAAAAACATGTTGTAACACATCAAAACATCAACGGACGCCCAGAAGCCCCACCGATCAACTGTTATTCAAGTAGTATGAGCTATGAGTAGTATGAGGCATGGTACGTGTGTGAGTGTGTGAGCTCACCTCGCCTCAGAGATGCTACCAAGTTCCGGCCATTGTCACACACAACCCTGCTTGGTTGTAGGGTCAGCGGTGTCAGCCACAGATCTGCCTGCTCTTTCAGAGCTGTCCACAACTCTTCAGCGGTGTGCGGTTTGTCATCTATGCATATTAGCTTCAGCACAGCCTGTTGCCACTTGGCAGAGGCAGTGCTGCGGTGCTTCCAGCTTGTGACTGATGTGGTCATTTCATAGATGGAGGCTGAAAAGGAGGAGGAGGCACAGGAGCTGTAGAATGGGGTGGGGGGAAGCCTGATTGACCCAGGGCCCGCAATCCTTGGCATCGGGAGGATGTTGTCTGTCCCAAGATCTGACTGGGTCCTCGCTTTCACTATGTTAACCCAGTGTGCCGTCAGCGAGATGTACCATTCTTGCCCACAAGCACTTGTCCACGTGTCCGTGTGTAGGTGAACTTTCCCAGTAATTGCATTGTTGAGGGCACGGCTAATGTTGTGGGACACGTGCTTATGTAATGCGGGGATGGCCTACCGGGAGAAATAGTGGCAGTTGGGGACAGAGTACCAAAGGACGGTCGCCGCCCTCAGGTTGCGGAACGCTTTAGTCTCCACAAGCCTAAAAAGCAACATTTCAAGCGTAAGCATTTGCGAAATGTGTGACTTTAGTAGTGTGGCCTGTGGGGCGTTGGCTGCGTATTTGCGCTTGCGTTCCAAGGACTGGGGTAGGGACAACTGAACGTTTCGCTCTGACAAGGACGTGGATGTGCTTGTTGATGGTACTAGTTGAGAGTGTGCAAAAACAAGTGCAGGGCGGGTGGCATATTTGCATGCGTTATGGACAGGGGACTGGCGTGCATGCACAACAGTGGAAGCAGTGATGTCACCTGCAAACACTATTTCTGGACCATGGTGTTCGGCCCTCCTAGCCGGGTGCTTTACTGTCATGTGCCTAATCATGCTGGTGGTGGTCAGGCTGCTAGTTTTGATACCCCTGCTGATGCTGGCCTGGCAGATGGTGCAAATGGCCTTTTTGGGGTTATCTGCAGAGTCTTTCAAAAAGAGCCAGACTGGAGAAGACCTAACAGTTGTACTGGCAACTTCCTGTTAGAACCCTCCTGTTTGTTTTTTCCATCTTGTGTTTTGCGGTCACGTGACCACCTGCCTTTATATTCCAGCTCCGCCCTTTTGGCTGTGCTGGACTTCAGTGTTGTTTGACTGTTTCTCTAGCCAGGCACTTCGGTGCTTATCTCTGTCAGTTCGCTTGGTTCTTCTGGGACCTCTAGTACCATTTTGTCAGTTTGTCTTTTTGTGTTCTGCAATAACTTCTCTGTTCAGGAGGTGTCCCATTTTTGTTCCAGTCCTTAGTTCTTTCAGGGACCCCTCCCCTTATTCTATAGGTCTTCGTTCAGACTAGCTGAGGACTAAGGCGGGTTGGTTCGCTAGGAACAGGCAGCCCGCTAAATCGTAGGGATTCCGCTTAGTCTTACTGTAGGGACAGTTTTCCCCTATCTTTCCTTAGTACATGTTGCAGATGATAACAGTAAGTCCAGCCAAAGGTAGGACTGCCTGATGTTTTTTATGGTAAACAGCAAGATTTTTTTTCCTTTAAAAATGCTTGTTTGTTATATTTTCGTTTGAGACCAAGGTCCTCTGGGAATGAATCACAGCACATTGGTTTTATTATGTCACTTTTGCGCAAAGAACCACAGGGGTGGGCCTTTTCTCTCCAACCTAATGATCCATGCTTAAGGTCTGTGGAAGAATTTTTTTCGGCTATGGGTCTATTATATGACGATCCTGATCGAATCTCATCTGATGAGGCAGAACTCAGGCATTTGAATCAGGGGTCAGGTGGTGTTGAAAATTATTGCACACACTTTAGAAGATGGGCTTCAGAAGTCAAATGGAATGATCCTGCTCTGAAATGTCTACTTCTTGCTGGTCTGAGTGAAAGGGTTAAGGATTTGCTAATTGCATTCCCCGCACCTGAGACTCTGCAGGATGCCATGCAATTAGCTGTTTGTGTGGATGGGAGACTGAAATTTAGGCAGAATGAGGTAAAGACTCCTGTAATTTCAGGTCCTAGTCCCCAGAAAATCTGCTCTGATGGCGGAGAACCGATGGAGGTTGGGACAAAGTCGCTCTCCTCTCAGGAAAGAGACCGGAGGTTCACTGAGGGATTGTGTCTTTATTGTGGTAAAGCTGACCATTTGATTAAGTATTGTGAGCTCCGTTTAAGTAAAGAAAAAAAAAAGGTCAGTTACGCCCGTATAGCTTGTTTACGCTCTGCAGGACTATTTCTTTCAGGGAGTACTACTTTACAGGAAAATTTGATTGAATTTCAGGTATTTGTGGATTGTGGTTCAACACTTAATGTGATTGATAAGGGTTTTTGGAAAAACTTAAATTGAGATCCAAACCTTTGTCATCACCTATTTCTGTGATTGGAATTGATAACACTCCTTTGAAATGTATTACTCACCAGACTGCTGCATTTCCCCTCACTATCAATGGAGTTCACCAAGAAATTTTGGACTTGGTTGTATTAGATAATTTACCCTCTCTGGTCGTTCTATGTTTGCCTTGGTTAAAACTGCACAATCCTTTGCTGGACTGGTCTACTAATGTGATTAAGTCTTGGAGTCCGATGATAAATGTTGTAATGGTCGCATTGCGGCTGTGGAAAAAGGGGAATTACCGGTACCTATTCAAGATTTTTGGAGGGTTTTTTCAGAGGAGGAGTCGCAAGTTTTACCTCCTCATAGGGATTATGATTGCGCCATTGAGTTTGTTCCGGGAGCCACTCTTCCCAAGAGTCGCTTGTTTAATCTGACTATCCCTGAAAGAAAGGCCTTGGAGGAATACATACAGACAAGCTTGGCCGCTGGTCACATTAGACCTTCTAAGTCGCCTGTGGCGGTTGGATTTTTCTTTGTTAAAAAAAAGGACGGGGGTTTTCGTCCACGTCTGGATTTTCGTGAAAGCAATAAGATTACCGTACGCAATTCCTACCCATTGCCGTTAATTCCTGATTTGTTTAACCGGTTGGTGGGGGCCAAGTGGTTCTCTAAAATTGATCTCCGGGGGGCATACAATTTGTTACGAGTGAAGGAGGGTGATGAATGGAAAACTGATGTTAACACTACGGTAGGTCATTTTGAGAATCTAATGATGCCTTTTGGTCTTACCAATGCACCTGCATTTTTTCAGAACCTTATTAATGATATCCTGAGACCTTTGAAGGGTTAGAATGTGTTTGTGTATTTGGATGACATTTTGATTTATTCACCAGATCTAGAGTCCCATTGGCAGAGTGTGCGTGAAGTTTTGCAGTTGTTGAGTGATAATTCACTCTTTGCTAAGCTGGAGAAATGTGAGTTCGCTGTGCAGAAAATTAGTTTTTTGGGCTACATTGTCTCCAGCAAGGGCTTTGAGATGGACCCAGTGAAGGTTCTGGCTGTGCAGGAATGGCCTAGGGGGAAATCTATACAGAGATTTTTGGGTTTTGCCAATTATTACAGGAAATTCATTAAGAATTTTTCTGTAATTGTTAAGCCTCTATTTTTCCTAAGTACATGTTGCAGATCATAACACTTCCGTTGTGTTGATATTACGGGGAACGCTTGCCCGCCTTGTGTCTGTGACCACCACACTGCTTCTTCCTGCCTGTTGTGATGCTAAGCCTCCCTCCCTATGTGTGCTACTGTCCTCGCTCTGCATGTCCTCCTGCCAGGTTGGTTCAGTGACTATATCGTCCATCACCTCATCTTCCACTTCCGCACCCTGGTCCTCCTCCTGACTTTCTGGCATTTGTGTCTCATCATCATCCACTTCTTGCGACAGTACTTTCACTTTCCCACAATCGCCTTCGTGTGACCGTGGCTGCTCAAATATTTGGGCATCACTAAACGCGTTCTCCTCTTGCTTCACTTGAAGCTGGCTGGGTGAGAGGCCTGGATCTATTAATGAAAATGTGAACAGCTCTTCGGAGTGTTCAAGTGTGGAATCAGTTGTCTCCGGGCACTTGGCATGGTGGGAGAAAGGAGGATCAGGGTGAGAAATATGTGATCCTGACTCATGGCTAGTGAGACTTGACCATATGGAAGACAAGGTGGTGGTGGCAAAGTGACTGGAAGCATTATCTGCTATCCCACCAACAACCTTTTGACACTGCTCTGGGTTCAATAGTGGTGTGCTGCGGTCACCTAGTAATTGGGACAGGAAGGTCGAGCGACAAGATGTGGGTGTTTGTTGTGGCACAATTTCAACTTGTCCACGGCCTCGGCCTCTGCATGCACTATCAAGTCCACTTCCCTGTCCCTTGCCACACGCCTTGCCCATTTTAAATGGAGGATAATATTTTCCACGTTCATTACTAATGCATAGATTTGAACTACAGTTATACAGTGGGTACGAAAAGTATTCAGACCTCTTTAAATTTTTCACTCTTTGTTTCATTGCAGCCATTTGTTAAATTCTAAAAAGTTCATTTTTTTTCCTCATAAAAGTACACTCTGCACCTCATCTTGACTGAAAAAAAACAGAAATGTAGAAATTTTTGCACATTTATTAAAAAAGAAAAACTGAAATATCACATGGTCATAAGTATTCAGACCCTTTGCTCAGACACTCATATTTAAGTCACATGCTGTCCATTTCCTTGTGATCCTCTTTGAGATGGTTCTACTCTTTCATTGGAGTCCAGCTGTATTTAATTAAACTGATACGACTTGATTTGGAAAGGCACACACCTGTCTATATAAGACCTCACAGCTCACAGTGCATGTCAGACCTAATGAGAATCATGAGCTCAAAGGAACTGCCCAAGGAGCTCAGAGACAGAATTGTGGCAAGGCACAGATCTAGCCTCAAAAACACATGAAAGACTCCCAGACTATGAGAAAGTAGATTCTCTGGTCTGATGAGACAAAGATAGAACTTTTTGGTGATAATTCTAAGCGGTATGTTTGGAGAAAACCAGGCACTGCTCATCACCTGCCCAATACAATCCCAACAGTGAAACATGGTGGTGGCAGCATCATTCTATGGGGGTGTTTTTCAGCTGCAGGGACAGGACAACTAGTTGCAATTGAAGATAACATGAATGCGGCCAAGTACAGAGATATCCTGGATGAAAACCTCTTCCAGAGTGCTCTGGACCTCAGACTTGGCCGAAGGTTAATCTTCCAACAAGACAATGACCCTAAGCACACAGCTAAAATAACAAACGAGTGGCTTCAGAACAATTCTGTGACCATTCTTGACTGGCCCAGCCAGAGCCCTGACCTAAACTCAATTGAGTATCTCTGTAGAGACCTGAAAATGGCTGTCCACGAACGTTCACCATCCAACCTGACGGAACTGGAGAGGATCTGCAAGGAAGAAAGGCAGAGGATCCCCAAATCCAGGTGTGAAAAACTTGTTGCATCATTCCCAAGAAGACTCATGGCTGTACTAGCTCAAAAGGGTGCTTCTACTCAATACTGAGCAAAGGGTCTGAATACTTATGACCATGTGATATTTCAGTTTTTTTTTAAATAAATTTGCAAAAATTTCTACATTTCTGTTTTTTTTAGTCAAGATGGGGTGCTGGGTGTACTTTAATAAGAAAAACAATGAACTTTTTAGAATTTACCAAATGGCCACAATGAAACAAAGAGTGAAAAATGTAAAAGGGTCTGAATACTTTCCGTACCCACTGTATCTGATATGTCAGACAGACACCCACGGTTTTAAATAGCGGCCCTGTAGTTTACTATTCTTCACAGCGACCATGTGTGAATAGCTTCACTGACATACTGATGCAAAACTCTAAATGGAGGACAATATTTCCACGTTCACTACAAATGGCTGGATTTGAACCGCAGTTATATGTGATACGTCTGACTGACAACCATGGTTTTAAATAGCGGCCCTGTAGGTTACTATTCTTCATAGCGACCACATGTGAATAGCTTCATTGACACACTGATGCAAAACTCTAAATGGAGGACAATATTTTCCATATTCACTACAAATGACTAGATTTGTAGCGCAGTTATATGTGATACGTCTGACGGACAACCATGGTTTTAAATAGCGGCCCTGTAGTTTACTATTCTTCACAGCGATCACGTGTGAATAGCTTCACTGACACACTGATGCAAAACTCTAAAAGTAGGACAATATTTTCTACGTTCACTACAAATTTGTGGATTTTTATCCCTGTAATATGAAATCACGTCTGATGATGGAAAAGATCTGGCTGTATTCTGCAGTGCTAACAAGCAAATGGTGTACTCTTGATTACTTTTAAGCAAAAAATCAGGATTAAGATAAAAAAAATGTATCCCTGGCCCCTGATATCTTCTGCTATATCTACGAATATCTGTAACAGCAGCAGATAGACCATGCAATGGACCTTCTTGTGCTGTATACACTGCCACATACCCTGCCTCCCTGCCTAACTCCTGCTATCACCACTGAATAAATGCAGCTGGATTAGTCCTCAGAAGGACTGTTAGTTCAGATGGATATATAGATATGCTGTGGAATACATATACTAACTGTAAACAAGCAAATCTCTCCCTGACTCAGCAGCAGCTCTCCCTACTCTGCCTGTTTCCGGGGTAGACTGTGACGAGCATGGCGGCGCCAGGTCTGAAATAGACCCGATGACGCTGTGCGGCCAGCCAATCACTGTAATGCCACAACCAACATGGCTACGGCATTACAATGCGTGCCAGACAAAGACAATCCTTGCATGTTCATTGGCTCTCTAAACAGTGCAGGGCGGGGACCCGGAAATACTTGCCGAGTGCCGAGCATGTCGAGCACAGTGATGCTCGGGCGAGTACTGAGTAGTGGTGAGCAGGCTCGCTCATCACTACATCCATCCTTTTTTTCCTTTCACCTCTACATTCTATTCTTCTTCTTCCCTTTGTCCACTCACCTTCTTAAACTAGACTTAACCTTTCCGCCTCAAATAATTAAGGATGTTTTCTGTTTTTGTATAGATGGTAGTTAGATGGTATATGCATGCTTATGTGCAGTGTCCTTAAGGTCGCCATACAACTATATACATTAAATGGAAGAAATTTGATGGTTAAACAAACAATCTATTGGTGACCGATTATAACATTAGATGCAGACATATATATTTGTGTCCATATTAGTGATTCCAGTCATTAAAAATAACCATATTCTTTAGATGGCACCAGGCTAAAGACAAACAATCTTTCTGGAATTATTCTTTCAAAGAAAGATTGCTCTTAGAATCGTATGTTGTAAAGATCTATTGCCCAACTATTGAATGAAAACTTCAGATTTGGCCAATTTTGTTTTAAACTATGATGCTGTGTGATGATTGGCTAAAAAATATAATTTGTTATTAAATATCACCTGACAAACATTATGGTTGAAATCATCCATTTTCTTCAATTTTAGTCTAATGTGTAAGGGCATTTTTATGTTCATGTTGGCTAATTTCTACTGTTAGATTACTATATGCGCTTTATTAAAAGGAGTCTGTCATCCCCCAAAACTGAAATTAGAAAAAATTGACCCTCATACTGGGGACTGAACCCCTGTGTTATGCACACGCCCGGGCTAAGCGGCGTGTGCGTGTGATTGGTAGTGATTCCACTGGACCGTGCCGGAGAGTGAATGCCTGGAGGGGCGTGACTAAGTATTCACCCGATCCGACCAGGGTCGCACGACGGCATACGACGCCAGTGCACCAAGGAGGAACCGAGCAGAGGGACCAGGTGCTACTCCAGGACAGACCCCGGACACGGCTGTTGACCCACACAGGGGAATACAGGAACAGGCTGGTAGGCTGGCACACAGACTGGTGGGTATAGGCAGGCACGACTGGTATGCAGGCAGGCGGGTATGCAGGCAGGGGGGTAAAGGCAAGCACAGCTAGAGTGCAGACAGGGAGGCACTAGCAGGTAGGAACACAGGCGGGATAGGACCCAGTGCACACCGGGACTCAGGAACAATACAGGCAGAGGGTTACAGGCAAGCACAGCTAGAGTGCAGACAAGGCTGAGCAGGGAGGACAGGGCTCTGTTCACACGGAACAGACAGGAAGGGAAAGACAGAGCCAGATACTCACACAGTACTTGCAGAGACAACAAGCAGGAGTTAGGTACGAGTTCAGACTCTGCAGAAAAAGGAAGGGAACGGACATAGAGGCAAAACAGGTAAAGGACAGGAGAGAGTTCAGACTGGAACTGAGTGTACGGAGGAGACCGACACTGCAGAGGGATACAGGAGCGGGTCTGGGAATACGGCCCCCAGAGAGGCGGAACGAACAGGCAAGGAGCGTGTTCAGACAGGACAGACAAGAGAACACAGAAAGGAGTCAGTTCAGACACGGGAGCTGATACCGCAAAGCAGGAGACATACAGGACTCAGTTCAGACACGGGAGCTGATACCGCAAAGCAGGAGACATACAGGACTCAGTTCAGACACGGGAGCTGATACCGCAAAGCAGGAGACATACAGGACACAGTTCAGACACGGGAGCTGATACCGCAAAGCAGGAGACATACAGGACTCAGTTCAGACACGGGAACTGATACAAAAAGCAGGAGACAAGAGACGGGACCTGGCACCTTCAGAGTGCAAGCACACACTGAAGGAAACACTATGCTCAGGCAGGGATAGAAGGGAGCTGCTGAGCTATATACCAAGTGACAGACAGCAATAGGCTGAGGACGCACAAGGGGTGTGACCCACAGCAGGTACAAAAGGCAGGAAGTGATCGGGCGCCGCCCTTAAGCAGCAGAAACAGACACAAACAGACAGCATGGAGGGAAGCCAGAGAGACATTCTGGACAGGAGATCAAGTGCGCCCTCTTGCACAGTGGGAGATGGACCACCATGCAAGGACGCCGCCAGGTATGTTACAGTACCTCCCCCCTTACGCCCCCTCTTCTTCAGGCCTGCCAGAATCTTCCGCAGGGAATTCGAGGGCCAGTCGTTCACTGGGTTGGAGGGGGACAGAGACTTAAGGGTAATCTCTGCTTCGAGGTACATCTTGTCAAGCTCACAGGAAGAAATAGATGGGTTATCACGTACATAATGAGGAAAAGTCACTGTCTCTTTGTTATCTGGTGGTATCCCGGAGGATTCAGGAAACAACTGGAGGTCCTCCGCCGGGTCAGAAGAGTGCAGAGGCTCAGAGAAAACAACTGCTTCAGAGTACACTAGGTCGGACTCACTGGAGGAAGCAGGCGAGGTATCGGGTACCGAGTATAGGAAAGTCTCTGTCCATTCACCACCAGGTGGCACCCCGAAGGGTTCTGGAGACAGCTGGCGGTCCTCCGCCTGGTCAGAGGGGTGTAGAGACTCACGGGTAACCTCTGCTTCAGAGTACACTAGGTCGGACTCACTGGAGGAAGCAGGCGAGGTATCGGGTACCGAGTATAGGAAAGTCTCTGTCCATTCACCACCAGGTGGCACCCCGAAGGGTTCTGGAGACAGCTGGCGGTCCTCCGCCTGGTCAGAGGGGTGTAGAGACTCACGGGTAACCTCTGCTTCAGAGTACACTAGGTCGGACTCACTGGACGAAGCAAGCGAGGTATCAGATCCAGGATATAGGAAAGTCTCTGTCCATTCACCACCAGGTGGCACCCCGAAGGATTCTGAACACAACTGGAGGTCCTCCGCCTGGTCGGAGGGGTGTAGAGACTCAGGAGTAACCTCTGCTTCGGAGTACACTAAGTTGGACTCACTGGACGAAGCGAGCGAGGTATCAGGTACAGAGTATAGGAGAGTCTCTGTCCTTTCGCTACCAGGTAGCACCCCGAAGGGTTCAGGAGACAACTGGAGATCCTCCGCCTGGTCGGAGGGGTGTAGAGACTCGGAGGTAACTACCACTTTGGGGTACCCATTGTCAGGCTCACAGGACAAAGCGGACAAAGTATTGAGTACCGGGTGTAGAGAAGTCTCTCTCCATTTGTCATCGAGTGGTATCCCGGAGGGTTCAGGAGGCAACAGGGGATCCTCCGCCAGGTAGTAGAGGTGCACAGACTCTGAGGTAACCACAGCTTTGGAGCATCCTTGGACATGCACACCGGTTAAAGAGAAAGAAGCATCTGATGCCGGGTGCAGGAAGTTCTCCTGTGTGGAGTCTGGATGGGCAGAAGTCTCTTCGGCCAGGAGAACTGGTGCACTACCCACGCACATTACCCATTGGGGTTTCTCCGGGATACAGGGAGATGAAGCTTCAGTAGGGACTTCAAGGTTGGGGTCAGGAGGTCTCAGGGAGGACAGACCCTGGCGTGACGGCTTGCCTCTAAGTCTAGCACGTCTGGACTGCCTCTTGAGGTTGAGAGAAGTATTCCGGAAAGCGTAGTCACCCTGTGAGGATTCTGGGTGGGCAGTAGTCTCATTGGGCTGGAGGACTATTGCGCTACCCACACACATTACCCGTCGGGGCTGCTCCGGGATATTGGGAAGTGAAGCTTCAGCAGGGGCTTCAGAGTTAGGGTCCTCGAAGACCATACGAAAGGCCACCAGGAAGGCCTGCAGGTCAAGGATGACAGGATCCCATGCTTCCCATAGGGGGGTGACCCATTTCAAGGCATCACCCGCTAGGTAGTCAATCATAAAGGCCACTTTAGCCCAATCGGAAGGAAAATAGAGAGGGTAGGCCTTAAAGTGTAGCATGCATTGCTCCACAAATGCACGACACTGTCTTGGATCCCCATAGTAACGTGGCGGATCCGCAGGAACGAGAGCTGATAGATCCATCTGGACGGGTGCGTAATTCGCCTGGAACTCAGCTAAAGGGGGAAAAAAATTTATTTATTTATTTTAATGCATGTATTCGCTGGAAAAACTTCTCAAAGAGCGAAGGCCGTGGGGCTCAACGGGAACCATGGCCTGAGCATGCTGTTATGCACACGCCCGGGCTAAGCGGCGTGTGCGTGTGATTGGTAGTGATTCCACTGGACCGTGCCGGAGAGTGAATGCCTGGAGGGGCGTGACTAAGTATTCACCCGATCCGACCAGGGTCGCACGACGGCATACGACGCCAGTGCACCAAGGAGGAACCGAGCAGAGGGACCAGGTGCTACTCCAGGACAGACCCCGGACACGGCTGTTGACCCACACAGGGGAATACAGGAACAGGCTGGTAGGCTGGCACACAGACTGGTGGGTATAGGCAGGCACGACTGGTATGCAGGCAGGCGGGTATGCAGGCAGGGGGGTAAAGGCAAGCACAGCTAGAGTGCAGACAGGGAGGCACTAGCAGGTAGGAACACAGGCGGGATAGGACCCAGTACACACCGGGACTCAGGAACAATACAGGCAGAGGGTTACAGGCAAGCACAGCTAGAGTGCAGACAAGGCTGAGCAGGGAGGACAGGGCTCTGTTCACACGGAACAGACAGGAAGGGAAAGACAGAGCCAGATACTCACACAGTACTTGCAGAGACAACAAGCAGGAGTTAGGTACGAGTTCAGACTCTGCAGAAAAAGGAAGGGAACGGACATAGAGGCAAAACAGGTAAAGGACAGGAGAGAGTTCAGACTGGAACTGAGTGTACGGAGGAGACCGACACTGCAGAGGGATACAGGAGCGGGTCTGGGAATACGGCCCCCAGAGAGGCGGAACGAACAGGCAAGGAGCGTGTTCAGACAGGACAGACAAGAGAACACAGAAAGGAGTCAGTTCAGACACGGGAGCTGATACCGCAAAGCAGGAGACATACAGGACTCAGTTCAGACACGGGAGCTGATACCGCAAAGCAGGAGACATACAGGACTCAGTTCAGACACGGGAGCTGATACCGCAAAGCAGGAGACATACAGGACACAGTTCAGACACGGGAGCTGATACCGCAAAGCAGGAGACATACAGGACTCAGTTCAGACACGGGAACTGATACAAAAAGCAGGAGACAAGAGACGGGACCTGGCACCTTCAGAGTGCAAGCACACACTGAAGGAAACACTATGCTCAGGCAGGGATAGAAGGGAGCTGCTGAGCTATATACCAAGTGACAGACAGCAATAGGCTGAGGACGCACAAGGGGTGTGACCCACAGCAGGTACAAAAGGCAGGAAGTGATCGGGCGCCGCCCTTAAGCAGCAGAAACAGACACAAACAGACAGCATGGAGGGAAGCCAGAGAGACATTCTGGACAGGAGATCAAGTGCGCCCTCTTGCACAGTGGGAGATGGACCACCATGCAAGGACGCCGCCAGGTATGTTACACCCTGTATAGAAACATATGAAATTATCTCTAAAAGGCCTAATCTTAAAAATGACACATTTCCTTTGTATTTTAGGCAAAAAATATATATTTTCATCTATTACATTTTAAACATTACAAAAAGGGTTGATGCAAAAGTTTGGGCACCCTGCATGGTTAGCACCTAGTAACATTCCCTTTTTAAAGCATCACAGCTAGTAAACGCTTTTTGTAGCAAGCCAATAGTCTTTCAATTCTTGTTTGAGGGATTTTCATCCATTCTTCCTTGGAGAATTCTTCCAGTTCTGTGAGATTCCTGGCTCGTCTTGCATGCTCTGCTATTTTGAGGTCTAGCCACAGATTTTCAATGATGTTCAGATCAGGGGACTGTGAGGGCCATTGTTAATCCTTCAGCTTGCTCCTTTTGAGGTAATCTATTGTGGATTTTGACGTGTGTTTAGGTTCATTATCCACTTGTAGAAGCCATCCCCATGAACTTCAGCTTTTGTACAGAAGGTGTTATGTTTGCATCAAGAATTTGTTGAAATTTCATTGAATCCATTCTTCCCTCTACCTATAAAATGTTCCCAGTGCCATTGGCTGCAACACAACCCCAAAGCATGATTGATCCATCCCCAAGCTTAATGGTTGGCGAGATGTTCTTTTCCTGAATTTCTGTGCCCTTTTTTCTCCACACATACCTTTGATCATTGTGGCCAAATCGTTCTATTTTAACTTCATTGATCCACAGGACTTGCTTCCATAATGCATCAGGCTTATTTAGAAGTTCTTTTGCATACTCCTGATGCTTATTTTTATGGTGAGTACGCAGGAGAGGTTTTCTCCTGATGACTCTTCTATGAAGGCCATATTTGTGCAGGTTTCTCTGAACAGTAGAACAATGTATCACAACTCCAGAGTCTGCTAAATCTTTCTTAAAGTCTTTTGCAGTCAAGTGAGGGTTTTGATTTGCCACTCTAGCAATCCTATGAGATCCTCTCACTGAAATTTCGCTTGGTCTTCCAGACCTTATCTTAACCTCCAGACTTCCTGTTAACTGCCATTTCTTAATTACATTTCGAACTGAGGGAAGGGCAACTTGAAAACACTTTTCTATCTTCTTATAGTTATTTCCTGCTTTAAAAAGATGTCTCATTACCAAGGTGCCACACAAGAAACATCTTATGATGGGTAAAACCAGAGAGCTGTCTCAAGACCTTCGCAACCTTATTGTAGCAAAACATACTGATGGCATTGGTTACAGAAGAATTTAGGACAAAGGTATAAGGATATCTGGTAAATGTAGATCTCAAGTAAAAAGAATATAGAGATAAGATTGCACTCACCCTACACTGTGTGCATGCACTTGGCCTCTGCAGTATTTGCATGTGCAGAGTTGAGGATTTAGATCAGGCAGCGTTCCAAAGCGAGCACTGTCAATCATCACAAGGGAATGGGTGTGTTACGATACTGGCATAGTACTGCTGTAAACCAGTGGCTGAAGGAGCACAAGCAGGAATAGCAAGCTGTAGTAGAAGTTTTTGGAGAAAGCAAGGAGTTGTAGGAAACAATCCGTAGATAAATTAGAACAGCCTGGGTAAGAATGTTCAGTAGCTGGAGACTGAAGCTAAGCTAACAGCTAGACACAATACTCAAGCAATGAGTGAGAGATCCATGTGGCTT
Source organism: Phyllobates terribilis (assembly GCF_046119375.1). NCBI lineage: Eukaryota > Metazoa > Chordata > Amphibia > Anura > Dendrobatidae > Phyllobates > Phyllobates terribilis. The sequence goes on along the minus strand of NW_027362767.1, from coordinate 209,396,723 downwards.
TAAGTAGGCCCAAACAGGAAACAAGATGGATTCCATAGATTTAGAATCCGCCATTTTGGATAAAGGCAATTATAGAACACAACAGCAGCCTACAGTGGTAAGGAGTGAAATTGCAGCACAATTATTAAAGTGAACAATAGCGACCACTAGTGGTCAAACTGTAGAAGGCAACATAATTCCTGACAGGTTGGAAGATAGTAATTGAGAAGGCGAGATGGTGAACTGAGCACAGGGGTACACCAAAATCCCCATTTTTACATATCTAATAAACTGTTTAACTATACAACAAATATACTAAAATCTACAGATTTTCAGTACAAGTATAATTTTATAGGGGCTTAGTACCTGATATGAAAGTCTAAATAATTCAACTTCAGTTTTTGGGATGACAGACTGTCTTCAACTTATAATATACGGTGTTATGTTACCTCAGGAACTTTTTACTTTGTTTTGATAAAACAAATAACTTTTATGAATGAAAAAAACATGTACACCATGCGAATGTTGATTTACCATTTCTGACTGGAGTGTTCTTTTACCCTATTAGAGATTTATTTTACAAATTTATAGCTTCAAAAATCCGAAGGAAAAAAAAATCAGTTTACTTTTTTATTCTCATTTATTTGTTCACTGTGAAAAATATTTATCCTTCTCTCCCATAAATAATTCTGAACAAATATTTAACACAATCTGATAATCCACTTCCCTCTAAATTTATTTTCAACATAAATTATAGGATGCGCCTCTTATGTGTTCAGTATAAAGAGCAACTGGCAAATTTGTGGAAGACGTCGAAACAATGTTATTCTGCCTTACAATTTTTTTATCCTTTGTTAGAGCCAAAGATTAAAGATCTTTGTCAATTTGGTCATTGAAATTGAAAATTAGTGGACACCATACTGTGAAAAACTTGGCAAATCTACAGAGAAAAGCAGCGAAAGACCTGAAAGCAAAGAACAATATGGTCTTTAAGGCAGCAGATAAAGTGGGAAATATTTTGGAAAGCACAGTTAATTTATATGAGCAGGATTACAAGAAGTGTTAAAATATGCATTTGATGAAGGAATTATCCCTAAACAATATTTTGAAAGAATATTAGGAACATTCCATACTAAAGGCACAAGAAGAAGTAAAAAAAAATCTCCAATAGAACACACACGTAGATTGTGGACTCACTGTGCCATGGTACCGTGCTTACCTTGGAGGGTTGTAGCTAAGAGGCTACCTGGTTTTCACTGGAGCTCCTAATGATGGAGTTAGACTTGAGCTGCAGGTAGCTGGCAAGTCCCATTCCTAGACAGTCCTGGTACTGCAGCTGCTGACCCCAGGGGTAAGGATCGCAGACACGGACAAGGGCTCGGAGTCTCTGGCAGAACAGGATTCGGACATTGTTCAGACAACACGAGTTCTGGGTAGAGGCAAACAAACAGCGTCCAGTCCAGGGTGATGCATTTCAAAAGTTGAAGTTTTTTCCGACATCATACAAAGTTTTGACCTTTCTTTTCAACACTTTCTGCCTATCACCACTGCTTCTCTGCACAGGGCACTGTCAATGACCCTACTAAATCTCAGTTGGTTCACCAAATGCCTGTTGCCCAGAAAATGTCTGGGAACAGGCAAATCGGTAAACCCAGTCCTGATGATGCTTTTGTGTTTACTTATACGAGCTCTGATTTCCATAGTGGTGCCCCCCACATATACTAACCCGCAAGGGCATAAAATCATGTATATAACAAAGCTCAATGAGCACGTATATCTCTGTTTCAATTTATATCTCATTCCCATATGGGGATGATGGAATGAGTCCCCCCTGATCATGTTGCTACAACATGCACAACCCAGGCAGGGAAAATTTCCCAACCTGGGAGTGCTACGTGTCATTTGCAATGATAACTTAGAGGTGCCGAAATCCGATTTAACTAAATGATCTTTCAAATTACGACCCCGTCTATATGATAGAAGGGGTCAGGATCTGATATTGAAGGTAAGCCCCTATGTAGCAAGGGCCAATCTCTATTCAAAATGCCGGCTAGCTGTCCACTAGCTGGGCAATATGTTGAAATAAAGGGAATTATTTTCACCATTTCTCCGGTAATAAATGTTCACGTCTCAAGTTTAGTGCCCTATCTTTATACACATGGATATCCCTATCAGGGTAAACCCTGGGTATAAATTTCTGGCACATCTCCTCCAGTCTCTCATCAACTTTCTCCTCACATGATACTATCCTCCCAACTCTGATCAGTTGACTGCAAGGGAGAGAGCCGACCATTTTATATGGGTGATTGCTATCAAAATCAATAAACTGTTCCTATCTGTACTTTTGACAAATATATCCATTTTTAAGTTACCATTATCCTTACATACCATATTGTCAAGGAACTATAACTGAGTCGTAGAATGGGTCAACGTGAACTGCAATTCGGGAAAAATCTGATTGATCTCACTCTGGAAGAAAAAAACATTACCTTCCCACACCAAAAACACATCATCAATATAGCGCCACCATGCTCAGACATGGCGCCAGAGGGTGGAATTGTACACGTACCTGTCCTCGAATACTGCCATGTAGATGTCATAAGTTCATGCCATGTTGGACCCCATGGCGGTACTGCGTCGCTGCAAGAAGAAATCATCCCTAAAGAGAGAAAATAATTTCTCCCAAGGATAAATTCCAGCAGCGTCAGGACAAGTCGTGCACACTCTGGGTCTATGGCCGAAACCAATAGCATATCTGCCACAGCCTGGAGCCCCTTTCCATGCTCAATCGATGTGTATAAGGAAACTACATCGAATGATGTGAAAATAGTAGATTCCATAACTTTTATATCTTTAATCTTAACCAAAAAATTGTTAGTGTCTCTAATAAAGGAACAAGCTCCAGTGGCAAATTTACGCAAGATACGATCAAGAAAAATAGCTGTCTTATTGAAAAGGGAACCTCTACCCAAGACGAATGGGTGTCGAGGGGGATTCTCCAGATCCTTATGTATTTTAGGGAGGACGTACAGTACGGGTACAACAGGGGAGTTAATAATAACATATTCCGACAGTTTTTGGTGAATGAGTCCATTGAGCAAGGACTCATTGACCAGAAGCTGCAGTTCTGACTGAAAACGGACTGTAGGGTCACAGGTTAATGTCTCATAAACCAATTCATCATTAAGTTGACGTAGTATCTCAGCTTTATACTTACAGCTATCCATTATAGCCACCGCTCCGCCTTTATCGACTGTTTTAATCATTATTAATTTATTATTAACCAAATCATTTAAGGCCTTTCTCTCAAGGCCCGACAAATTATGCCCAGTTTTTAAATGAAAGTTGTTTTTCAATAGTTCAATATCATTTTTCACAAGCTGTATATATGATTCTACAAAATGATTTCACATGGAAAATACTTTTATTTTAGAGTCCCACTTCATGTAATGAAGACATTGAAGTAGGACCCGCAACCATCACTCTAGAATTATCACTACATCCCCCCAAAAATGTGTGTATCCTGACTCCTTCCCTCACCTTTCTTCTTTCCCATTTTTCTGCTTTGTGACTAAAATCTCTTTCTATAAGTGTGGATGCCATAGGTTACTACATGGTGTTTATGCATTGATCATATGGACTAGGACCTGGATGAGTGGATCGCTTACATCGGTGGGCCTCTGCTGTGGTCACATAACCACAGCTCTGGTGATGCCCTGTGATGTTGCCTGGCTGGGTGCGCCGCCCATGCACACCATGGTGAGTTATAAGGGAGTGGTCAGGTGACTTAGTCATGTGACTGCCCTCATGTGACGCCCAGTGCTGGTGGCGCGTGCTGGAGAGGCGTGCAGGCATTGCAGGATGGGAGTTAATCAATATGAGGGTTGGTGTTTCCCTGACAATGTGATGCTTTCATACTATTTGTTGGTAGTACTTAAGCCTTGTTCACACCTCCTTATCAGGAATTAGTGCTTTTTTGTTGCCAATCCTCTACTGGCTCCCTATATGCTGCCCAATACATATTCATGATCCACTTGGGACTGATTGGATCTAGGTAACCATGGCTATGGGGTAGCCATTAATGGAATGGTGGACCATTTTAATGTTCCTTTGTAAGCAATTGGTATAATATTGTATATGGGGATTATTTTCCATCTTTTTATCTTACAATGTATTGCTGATGTGTAGTGCTGTGAGGGATTACATGCCCTGCATTGATGTTTTTTGTAACTATTGTATTGTAAATGAGTGGGTTTGGCTTCTGTGGTGGTTGGTGCATGTGTGTCAGCCACACTATGTAAACCTGCTCTGTATGTTTCTGTTTATACTTGATAAAGACCTATCACAGGTCGAAACATTATATGATGGCGGAAAAAAATTCAACTTTTGAAATGCATCACCCTGGACTGGACGCTGTTTGTTTGCCTCTATGCTGGTTATCCTCCAAGTGGGTTCCTTGGAACTTTGAACTTTGCGTCCACCTTAGTGAGTGTTGTCAGCCTTCCTTCTTTTCTGTGGATATCTATGTGAACACGGGTTCTGGGTAACCGGGCAGAACGGACACAGACTCAGAGTCACAGGCATGACTGCATTCGGATACTGGAACAGGCTCAGACAGTACGGACTCTGTAATGCTAACATACACCTGAACTGCTTCAAGTACCGTCGGAAGAATTTGAGGTTCGGGTACCGCGGGAGCAGCTTCAGGTTCAGGTACCACTGAAGCGGCTTCAAGTTCAGGTACCGCCAGAGCAGCTTCAGGCTCAGGTACCGCTAGTGCGGCTTCAGGCTTAGGTACTGGCGGTGCGGCTTCAGGCTCAGGTACCGCTGGTGCGGCTTCAGACTCAGGTACCGCCAGAGCAGCTTCATGCTCGGGTACCGCAAGAGCGACTTTAGCGTTCAGGTATCACCGTTGCGGTATCAGGATTCAGGTATCATTGGTGCGGCTTCAGGGTTCAGGTACTGCTGGTGCGCTGTCAGGGTTCAGGTACTGCTGGTGAGCTGTCAGGGTTCAGGTACTGCTGGTGAGCTGTCAGGGTTCAGGTACTGCTGGTGAGCTGTCAGGGTTCAGGTACTGCTGGTGAGCTGTCAGGGTTCAGGTACTGCTGGTGAGCTGTCAGGGTTCAGGTACTGCTGGTGAGCTGTCAGGGTTCAGGTACTGCTGGTGAGCTGTCAGGGTTCAGGTACTGCTGGTGAGCTGTCAGGGTTCAGGTACTGCTGGTGAGCTGTCAGGGTTCAGGTACTACTTGTGCGGCTTCAGGGTTCATGGACCACCACAGCATTGTCAGGTTCAGGTAACACAGGCAATGGGAACAGGTTCTGGATTAGACAACATGGGTCACAGGCACAGGTTCAGGAACTAACAGAATAGGTACAGGGATTTGTTCAGAGACCAAACAAGTAGATTAGCAGGAAAAGACTAAACTAATACTAAGGACGGCGTTGTACAGTCACAAGGGAGCATGCCTTAAATGCTAGATACCTCCCAGCTATTTGCTGGGGGCATTTCCAAAGTGCACGCACTGCCCCTTTTAAGAATCGGGGAGCCTGCACTAGGTGTGCTGCCGGGAAATCTGCAAGGTGTGCGCATGCCCCAGGGGACCAGAAAACCATGCAGGGCACAGAGACACCACTGAATTTCCAAAGCAGTGAGTAAATGTCGGCATCCCTGCTGGGAGGAGAGGAGGGAACATGCAGGGACGCTGGCATTGGCGTTACAATAGGAGGTTTATGTAAAACAATATGAAGAGCAATTATCATTCTTTATTGCAAGGTCGGGACTAGCTGCCCTCTTTGCAATTACATTGTTTCTACTAAAGAATCAGTGGTCCTTAAAGGATTTGTCCAGGCTTGGGGTACAAGTCTCCAGTCACTCTATGTGACTGCAGATTTGTGAATCCTCATGGTGTGCAGTGTATGCTATCAGGATTCTCTGTTACCGGTGCTGGAAGCAGGCGCATGACTGCAAGTATGTAATTTGCATAATTCTGGCCACATTCTGACTAGATGTGTCCGGCCTTGCTCAATTTGCTTGTATTGAGCAAAGCCATGTACGTTTAGTTGGCATGTGACCGCACATATGCCAATCACATGTTTGCGGTCACATGTACAGCCGATATGGAGATATGGAGATGGAGATATGGAGAATTCAGACATTGCGCACTGTGCACGCCATTTGAATTCACAAGTCTACAGTCACATAGAGAGACTGTAGACTTGTACCAAAAGCCTGAACAACCCCTTTAAAGGAGACCTAAAGACCAATGTATATCTGCTCAACTGTCAAGTAGTCATACATGTACAAATTTTACCTCCACAAATCATACCTCTGGTATACATTTTAAATTTAAAAGAGTATCCCCGCTTAGGGTATATCCACATACCCCAATTGTTCACCATGATGATTGTGGGGACCAATTGAATTATAATAATAGCCAGGGGCCTGACCTTTAAAAAAAAAAACATTACAAAAAAACATCACTAACACAGACTGGACTGAAGACAGACTGGCGGGCAGGACTGTAGACAGGCACCGGGACCTGAGGGCTGAAGCAAGTGTTAGCACATGGAACAACAACCTTGCACAGGCACCTCCATATTTCCATATTGGAGGAGGTGCCTAATATAGGGGAAGTCCTCCGGCCATCGGGGACTCTACAGGGCGGCGCGGAGCCCGAGAAGCTGTGCGCAGAGCGTGCCACAGCAGCAGGGGAGGGGGAGGATGCCGGACTTGGACCGCAGCGGTGAGGGGATCGGCGTCTCTGCCCGCCTGGAGGCAGAGACGCCGATGCTACAGTACCCGCCCCCCCCTTTACACCCCCTCTTCTTCAGACCTGCAAGAAATTTTTTAAGAAGATTAGGGTCATGAATGTTCTCTTTGGGTTCCCAAGACCTCTCCCCAGGGCCAAACCCGTTCCAATCCACAAGAAAGAAAGTCTTTCTTCTTACCCTCTTGGTGGCCAAAATGTTTTCTACTTCAAAGATGTCCTCAGCAGAGACTGGAGCTGGGGCGGTACCTGGATCGTCAGAGAAAGAATTAAGGATAACAGGTTTGAGGAGGGATACATGAAAGGAGTTGGGAATCCATAAGGTGACCGGGTGTTTCAGCTTGTAAGCCATGGGATTGATTTGGTTCAGAACCTCGAACTGACCGATGAACCATGGACCCAACTTATAGAAAGGTATCTTGAGATGAACATATTTGGAGGAGAGCCAGACCTTGTCTCCCGGACGGAATTGAAGCGGATCCAGGCGTCTCTTATCAGCATGTTTCTTCATCCGCTCTGAGGACTGAAGAAGTGCAGATCTAGTGTCTTCCCAAATGGTTGAAAATTCACTGACCAGAGACTCTGCGGCAGGATAGTCCACTGAAGAGGAGACCGGAAACGGAATCCGGGGGTGTTGACCATAGACCACAAAGAATAGGGATTTGGAAGAGGACTCGCTTTCATGGTTATTGAGGAGAACTTGGCCCAGGGCAGGCGCTCAACCCAATCGTTATGGTGAGCGTTGACAAAGTGCCTACTCGGCCTGACCAAGGTCGCATGGCGGCTCAATTGACTCCGTGAACCAGGGAGGGATCGGGCAGGTGGACCAGGTGCCACTCTGGGACCGACCTTGTGTGAGAGCAGGTGACTCCCACGGGTCAGATGGCAGGAACTGATTGATACAGTGGATGAGCATGGCAGGAAGGCAGACGGATGGTCCGGGTAGATAAGCAGGCTGGTTCGCCAGATAGCCAGACGGGTGCTCCGGGTAGGCAGGCTGGCGGGCACGGCAGGTAACAGCCAGGTGCTCCAGGTAAGCAGGTTGGTGGGCAGGACTGTAGGCAGACTGGCAGACTGGACTGAAGACAGACTGGTGGGCAGGACTGTAGACAGGCAGCGGGACCTGAGGGCAGAAGCAAGTGTTAGTGATGCGCCCCCTGGGCCGTGGGGTACTCGGTAGCCGGGCAGGTTGTTGCTAGGGGATATGTCACAGTGGCGGTGACCTGGTCCATGACCCAGGGCGGTCAATCAAAAAGGGAATATTTACAGGGGAATTAATAAAGTTTTATATATATAGTTCATGACGCCACCTGTGGTATGCAGCTAAAGGAGCCGCCGCTGCGGAGCAGGTCCTCTGGAGCTGATGTTAGTGCAGCAGAGTTGGTTTAGCTCTCCACAGGTAGAGCTTAACTCCAGGGCAGGGTAGATGTTGTAGATGATATAAGTGATAATGGACGTTGTAGTGCAGGGGTGATGGCGCAGATAATAATCACAGAGACAGTGGGGTGCAGTCTTCCGAGTTTGCTCACAGTTGTTAAGTTCCTCAGGGTGCACTGTCCAGCTTACAGCCTCCCACGTCGCGCTGCGTTCACCAGGCAGGGTTTCAGCAATCCCTCAGGTAGTTCAAGAGTGCCTGACAGGACCCCTTTCTATGTGCCTTCCTCAGTTGTCTTCCTGCGCTGGCTCTCGCCCTCCTGCCCTGCGCCTCACAATCAGTGTCCCAATCCAGTAGCCTTGGGTCTTGTCGGGCGACCTGCAGTCCCCTGGACCCTCTGTGGCCACCTTTTCTGTGATGTAATTGTGGTTGTGGCCACTGCACCTTGCAAGTACAGCATCCTCCGGTTTCTAGCTGAGCCTTGTAGTTCTTCACTAGTTTAGGGGCCGGTCCCCTCTGCGGCTTGATCCCTCCACACCAGGTAGATTCGGGCGTACCGGTGGCCTCCAGCACTGCCCGTACCCCTAGGATCCCTTCCTCCTCTTGGAGCCTTCCTTCCTACTTCTCTCCTCCTGGGCCTCTCTGCTAGGACCACTCTGGGGCAGAGCTCATGCAGAGCCCCTGCTCCCCTCACTTCTTCTCTCAGACTGACCTGTCTTTCCAAGATGGTTCCCTCTTTTATACAGCTTCCTTTTATATGCTCCCCTCATCTGCTTCCTCCATCCACACCCACTACATGGTTCCCCCTTACTTGGTTCCTCTCCACTCCAGCCAGGTACCAGGGACTGTGCTCTCCCTTAGGAGCAATCTCGCCCTGCCCTACTGAAGTGGATGTGTTGGATGCAGGTGTTAGGGTCTGGGTGAGATGCAGTTCCTCTGTGGCGACTGAACCCTCAGGGGCGCCACATTAGCACACGGAACAACAACCTTGCACAGGCACCTCCATATTGGAGGAGGTGTCAAATATAGAGGAAGTCCTCCAGCCATTGGCCAGGGACTCTATAGGGCGGTGCGCAGCCCCTTTAAGAGGGAGGGAGCCCGCGCCCTAAGCACAGAGCCTGGGAAGCTGCGTGCAGAGCGTGCCACAGCAGCAGGGGAGCAGGAGGACGCCGGACCTGGACAGCGGCGGTGAGGGGAACGGCGTCTCTGCCCAGCTGGAGGCAGAGATGCCGATGCTACAAAAAATAATAAACAATTTAAAAAACCTAATGGGAATTGGTACTATTAAAATATCAGGTTATTTGCCCTGCATTGAGTATACCAAAAACCATTATTTATTCACATTGTGATCCCCTAGTGAGAGGACTGAAAAATAATTTGCAAAAGTTCATTCAAGTGTATTCATACATTCAAATTTTGCTACAGGATTTAGTTTTTTTTGTAGTTACTCCCTTGTGTAAAGCATATGTATAATTTCTGGAAAATTTACAGAAAAAGCCATCAATTGGGATTATTTGAAACAAAAAACTATTTTTGACCACATTCTTTCCAGTATTGTGCAGACGTTTTCCAGCCCTGCAGGCTCCGACTCTAATTGACAGTTTTTCCTAAGCTTGGCTTAAGAAGGGGTGGGCACTGATATCCTCACACACTGAGAACCACTCAACCCCCAGCCCAAAACGCTATGCCTGCTCCTAATGAACTGGCAGTGGATTCTGATCAGACAAAAGTAACTAATTCTAATCAGGTGTAGGGAAAATACACATTCTCCTTTGGATAAAATACTGATTTATGAATAAATAAAAAAAGAGTTTAAATGATAGATTTTAAAAGAACTATTAATCCAGATAAAGTAAAACTACATAAAACATATCAAAATAGTAAAACTTGTTTTTCTTCAAAAAGGAGTGAATTCAAGTTAAGAAGAATAACTCTTTCCTTAAAGGGAACCTGTCATCTTATTCTTGCTAACCAAACCGCAAGCTGTATGAATCAGAGCTTGGCTACATGATTGGTATATTTATCTCTGAAACACTCTGACATTTTGGAGAAAAAAACAGTTTGAAGATCCAGCTGAGGATTATAGGAATAGATGCGACTAGTCGGCCACACCTCTACTGCTCCAGGTGATTGACAGGTCTCTCCCATGAGTGAAGTCAGCAAGAGACCTGTCAATTACCTGGAGCGGCGCTGTGAAAGCGGTGGCAGCAACCAGACTAGTCTTGTGTCTACCTGTGGTTGGCAGCTAAGACTTCAAACCATATTTCTTCCGAAATTCAGGAGCATTTCAGTGAAAAATATACCTTTGTGCAATTGTGGTTTGGGCAGCATGAATCGAGTAGAAGGTGCCCTTTAAATAGGTTGAAAGGTCATATGTTATTGATGATCTATCCTTAGGCGTATCGCCTAAACACACTATTTGTCCGTCCCAGTTTTCCCCCATATTAAAATCTTCTTCAATTTCAGGTTCATACTAACCATGCACTTAATAGCCTCTGTCAGGACGGTACACATACTGGCAAGAGACCAGTCCATGTATTATTATTTATCCTATTCAGTATATCAAGGCTGCATTATACAATATATGTACTTTTTACCTTTTGTGTCTCCCCCATTTCCTCATAGACTGTAAGCTTGCGAGCAGAGCCCTCACTCCTTTCGATATGAGATATGCTTATTCTGTATTGTCTGTATAAGTTCCCCCTAAAATGTGTAAAGTGCTGAGGAATATGTTGGCGCTATAAAAATAAAAACTATTATTATTATTATTACAATACGCCATCAGTATCAGATTGGTGGGGTTTGGCACCCAGCACCTCCCTCAATCAGCTGTTATTAGCTCCAGAAATGGCCAAATATAAATACTGAATGGAGCTAAAAGCTCTGTTTGATATGTAGCCTTCGCGGCCAGGTACTGCAGATCAACTCCTATTTAAGGGAATGTATAGACCAACTAATTACAGGAATTCCTGAGGTGCACCCACTATCTTCTGTCCCTTTGATGCTTGGCAGTAATTAGTGCTGCCCTAAACAGTACTATCTCAGTATACCACTAAATACATTTGTAAATGTGTTGCAGGGAAGAGAGTGACAGGCAGATGACAAGATACCAAGGAAAAAGCTGGCTGGCAGAAGCAAGACTTAACTTTGCAGCATTCAAAAACTTTTACTGTACAATTGTACATTTTTGTGAAGAGTCAACATTATACAACTGGTACATCAGGTCTCAAAATTATATACAGCCATGTCAGATGCCAGTCTCACTCAGCATAGATCAGCACGTAACACTTTACAACCTGGGAAGATACATATGACGCGCCCCCTGGGCCGTGTGTGTGTGGGGATACCTGGAACCGGACCTTTTGTGGATGCTGGGGGTTGTAGTGTCTGTGGCGGCAACCCGGTCCGTGCCCAGGGCGGTCAAACCAAATGGCGGTCTATGTGCTGAATGTCCGACTACGCCACCCGTGGATTGCGGTCAGAGTGAACCGCCGCAGCAGGGCAGACCGCTGAGGCTGGTGTTGTGGGTGCAGCAGAGGGTACTATAACTCCCCACGGGAGGAGTATAGCCTCAGGGCAGTAAATAGGGATGTTGGTGGTGATGGTGCGCGGGAGCAGCAGTAACCACACGGAGTCTGTCATGCAATTCAGGGTCTTTACTGTTGGTGATATTAAGGGACCCGTCGGGAATACAGGTTAACAATGGAGGCCTGGTCGGTCTGAGAGCAACTGGGAAATCCCGCTGGTCAGGGGGAGTTTGTAGGCCTACCGTGCTGACTTCACTCTTTATTGGCTATCCCGCTGTAGTGTAGTGGTAGCCCACGTCTCTGAGTGTACCGTGTTGTTCTCACCCGTATGACTGGCGACTCGGGCCTTCCGTACTTCTCATCCCTCCGGGGCAGTAGTAGTCCCTCTCGTGTGGCTGAGCCTCCGGGCTTCCTTGGGCCAGAGGACTTGAAGTCCCCTGCATAGTGGTTTTCTGCTGCTGGGCTTATAACCCTCACAACCTCGGACTCCAGTGTCCGGCTTTGTAAGTCTCTAGCCAGGATGAGCTCTGCAAGCTCCCCTCCTGGCCTCGTGTTCCTCCTCTGCCTACAGGGACTCCTCAGCCTGCTGCTGACCTGTCCCTATCTGCAACTTGTCTGGAACTTCTCTCTGGCTGGTCTCTCTAACCCCGCCCCAGATCCAGTTTATAAAGGGCAGGTTTCTCCCCTCCCTGGACTGAGGCAGGAGGTGCTGCATGGTAATTGTCCCCACCCAGGGAACCTCCCACCTGCTCTCAGACATGACATTGCTGCCACTGTGGTGACCAGACCTGGGGTGCCACATTCCCCCCTAGTGAAATTTAGCACTCCGGGACCAAACACATTTTGCAAAACATAACATGGTATAACAATACAATAACATATATACAAGACGTTTAGTCTTTTTTTAGGTCACCGCGCTCCCGTAACCAGGTGTCCTTGTCACCCATGATGCACTTTGAGGGACCCGTCCCAAACCCTCCACGTAGGCCCTGGGGTGGCTACAGGGCATAGATGATCAGGCGTTGGACCACGTCTTCAGCCACCTCCACGGGTTTTATGTTCTGTGGTCATCTTCACAAGAGGGCACCTTACCTGGTGCAACTATATACAAGGTACAGTTCCGGTTATTCATTGTCCATAACCTGTTAGTCCATAAACCCTGTTGGGTAACTAGAAAAACATAATTAGTAACCAGGTAACACAGACATTAAAAATTTTAAACTTTTGCAATATACAGGTGGATATATTACATTTTGAATTCTCCAGCGAGTGGGCATTTGACCCCTAGTGCTCCTGGTGGACCTACGTAACCCACTGTCTGGTGGTACTCTATTTGTGTCCCCTGTTTCCACCCCCTGTGTACTGGGTGTACTCATGTCTGCACTAGAGGTGTTTGCAGATGTTACGGGTAGGTTGGGCAGCTTTCTGCGTACTCTTTGGCTCACCACGGGCATGGCAGGTTCACTCCCAGCAGAGGGTTGATTCTCCTGAGCTGCTGGTATGTACTCTTCTGCCACTTGCTCTTCCAACACTACTTGCTCTTCTGCAGCCCTTGAGGGGCTGGCTGGAGGAAGGTAAGGACGGGTACCACTATAGCGTTGTTGATTTGTGTCCAGGACCGGGGAAATTCTCCGAGCACTGTACTAACCATTTCTTCCCTTTCCTCTGCGGGTTGAGGGCTATCTTGGTCTTCATCAGCTCTTTGCAGCAGCTCGGGACACTTTTTCAGGTGGTCTCTGGAGACAGTGGCTGTGGTCTCTCCTCCATCCTTACTGATAACACACACCTTTGGGTGGCTTGAGAGCAGTACAGTGTACGGGTCTTTCTCCCACTGGTCATCCAACTTGTGGAGCCATCTCTTCCTCTTCAAGACCTGCTCTCCAGGTGCCCGGGGAGCAGCAGGAGCATGCTGGTTGTAGTTCCTTTCTTGCCTCTCTCTTGCTTGAGACAGACTTCGCTCCACACTCTCCTGTACTTTCCGGTACTGCTGCTGCCGTTCTGTGTCCCAGTCGGCTTCTGGTGAGTTGTCCTCGGTTGTCAGGACTCCCATCTCCAGGTCAATTGGCAGCTTACCAGTAGTGTTGAGCCACCCCCGTAGTGTTCGGGTTCGGTTCGGTTCGTCGAACACCGGGATGTTAGAGGAACTGTTCGTCGAACACCTTAGAACACCGTCGAACACCGTTAAAACCAATGGCAGGCAAACAAAAACACAGAGAAACACATAGAAAACACCTTCAAAGGTGTCCAAAAGCTGACAAACTGCTCAGAAGACACTCTCTTTAAAAAAGCCGGCCGGCAATTCAGCAGCGGCATACACCAGCACCCGACAATTTAGACAAGAAGGAATAGAGCATCACATATAGATTAGATAGATAGAAACATGTCAGTCACATATATATGAAGTACAGTGACAGTGTTGGTTACTGTATTTGTCATTTAGTGTTAAAGGATTTATTAAAAAAAATATTAGTGTTTTCATGCACCGTCTCTTTAAAAAAGCCGGCCGGCAATTCAGCAGCGGTACCCGACAATTTATAACAGAAAGAATAGAGCATCACACATAGATTAGATAGATAGAAACATGTCAGTCACATATATAATAAGTACAGCGATAGTGTTGATTACTGTACTTGTCATTTAGTGTTAAAATAAAGGATTTATTTAAAAAAAAATTGGCGTTGGGTTCCCAGTAATTTTAGTCTCTAGCGGAGGTTAAGCAGACGGCTGGGGCAGATGTTTGAAGCCTGGGAAGGGGGTAATACCCACGGAGCTTCCCAGGCTACTAATATCAGCCCCCAGCTGAATACCTAGCCTTTACTAGCTATTAAAATGGAGGACCCCCCAAAAAATGACGTGGGGTCCCCCCTATTTTAATAGCTAGCAAAGGCTAGGCAGACAGCTGGGGTCTGATATTAATAGCCCAGGAAGGGTGCCTTGAATATTGGCCCCCTCCCAGGCTAGAAACACCAGCCGTCAGCCGCCCCAGAAATGGCGCTGTAACATACCTGGCGGCGTCCTTGCATAGTGGTCCATCTCCCACTGTGCAAGAGCGCGCACTTGATCTCCTGTCCAGAATGTCTCTCTGGCTTCCCTCCATGCTGTCTGTTTGTGTCTGTTTCTGCTGCTTAAGGGCGGCGCCCGATCACTTCCTGCTTTTTGTACCTGCTGGGGGTCACACCCCTTGTGCGTCCTCAGCCTATTGCTGTCTGTCACCTGGTATATAGCTCAGCTGCTCCAATCAATCCCTGCCTGAGCATAGTGTTTCATTCAGTGTGTGCTTGCACTCTGAAGGTGCCAGGTCCCATTCTGTGTTCTCTTGTCTGCCTATCCTGGAGGCTGTATTTCCAGGCCTGTCTGAACTCGCTCCTAGCCTGTTCCTCCCGCCTTCTAGGGGCCGATTACCTAGACTCGCTCCTGTATCTTGTCTGTCCTGTCTGAACACGCTCCTTGCCTGTTCGTCCTGCCTCTCTGGGGGCCGTATTCCCAGACCCGCTCCTGTATTCCGCTGCAGTGTCGGTCTCCTCCGTACACTCAGTTCCAGTCTGAACTCTCTCCTATCCTTTACCTGTTTTGCCTCTATGTCCGTTCCCTTCCTTTTTCTGCAGAGTCTGAACTCGTACCTAACTCCCGCTTGTTGTCTCTGTACTCCCGTTTGTGAGTTTGTGGTCCACTCGCTACCTCACTGCAAGCACCCTGTGGGTATCTGGCTCTGCCTTTCCCTTCCTGTCTGTTCCGTGTGAACAGAGCCCTGTCCCCCCTGCTCAGCCTAGCCTGCTCTGACTCCTTTGCTCACCGCTCCGGCGGTTCTAGCCTGCTCTTACTCCTTTGCTCACCGCTCCGGCGGTTCTAGCCTGCTCTGACTCCTTTGCTCACCGCTCCGGCGGTTCTAGCCTGCTCTGACTCCTTTGCTCACCGCTCCGGCGGTTCTAGCCTGCTCTGACTCCTTTGCTCACCGCTCCGGCGGTTCTAGCCTGCTCTGACTCCTTTGCTCACCGCTCCGGCGGTTCTAGCCTGCTCTGACTCCTTGCTTACCGCTCCGGCGGTTCTAGCCTGCTCTGACTCCTTTGCTCGCTGCTCCGGCAGCCTTGCTCCGCTCTGACCCTTTTGCTCACTGCTCCGGCAGTCTTGCTCCACTCTTGCTCACCGCTCCAGGCGGTCTCGTCCTGCTTTACTCTTGCTCACTGCTCCGGCAGTCTCGCTCAGCTCTGACCCTTTGCTCACCGCTCCTGGCGGCCTTGTCCTGCTCTACTCTTGCTCACCGCTCCAGGCGGTCTTGTCCTGCCCTGTTCTCGCTCACCTCTCTGGGCGGCCTCACTCTGCTGTGTTTGTCCGCCACATCTGTGGTTCTGTTCCAGAGTCCCAGTGTGTACTGGGTCCTATCCCGCCAGTGTCCCTACCTGCTAGTGCCTCCCTGTCTGCACTCTAGCTGTGCTTGCCTGTACCCCTCTGCCTGTATTGTTCCTGAGTCCCAGTGTGTACTGGGTCCTATCCCGCCTGTGTTCCTACCTGCTAGTGCCTCCCTGTCTGCACTCTAGCTGTGCTTGCCTGTACCCCCCTGCCTGCATACCCGCCTGCCTGCATACCAGTCGTGCCTGCCTATACCCACCTGTCTGTGCGCCAGCCTAACCAACCTGTTCCAGTATTCCCCTGTGTGGGTCAACAGCCGTGTCCGGGGTCTGTCCTTGAGTAGCACCTGGTCCCTCTGCTCGGTTCCTCCTTGGTGCACTGGCGTCGTATGCCGTCGTGCGACCCTGGTCGGATCGGATGAATACCTAGTTACGCCCCTCCAGGCATTCACTCTCCGGCACGGTCCAGTGGAATCACACGCACACGCCGCTCAGCCCGGGCGTGTACATTACAGGCGCATCCATAGGATGCGCCAATTCTGGCACTTAGCCTCGCTCTTCCCACAGCCCTGTAGCGGTGGCAGTGGGGTAATAGGGTTGGGGTTGATGTCAGCTTATAATGCCAGCTGACATCAAGCCCAGGTTAGTAATGGAGAGGAGTCTATAAGACACCCCCATTACTAACCCCATAGTCAAAGTTACAAAAAAACACAAACACCCGGAATAAAGTCCTTTAATTGAAATAAAGACACAATTCTTTATTGTTCTAAATTAAACCATACTTACCATCACGTCCATAATCAGGGTAGGCCAGGATCTCATCCCCCGTGAGGGCCATCTTCAGCTGGCGGAAAGACTCCTCCTCCAGCTTGTCCCACTTAAAGGGCGGCTTTTGACTTTTAGTCTTCGACTGACCTAACAGGAGGTCCTGCATAGGGGCTGCCATCTTGGTGAACCAGGAGATGAATCTTCGGTAGTAGCCTATCAACCTGAGGAACTGCCGCACTTCCTTTAGGCTGGAGGGTCTTGGCCAGTCTTTAATCACCGTGATCTTGTCAGGGTCTGGGGCTACTCCGTCAGCACTCACCACGTGTCCCAGGTACTATACTTTTGGCTTCAGTAGATGACACTTGGAGGGTTTCACCTTTAGGCCGAAGCCTGCCAGGGCATCGAACACCTCTGCTAGATGCTTTAGATGGTCCTCATAGGTCTTGGAATACATGATGACATCGTCCAGGTAGAGTAGGACCGTCTCAAAATTTCTGTGCCCCAGACAGCACTCCATCAGCCTCTGGAAGGTGCGGTGCAGAGTCCGAACGGCAGACAGTTAAATTCACTGAGATCCATCGGGGTGGTGAAGGCGGTCTTCTCCTTGTCTGACTCTGCTACAGGAACCTGCCAGTACCAGCTAGTGAGATCCAAAGTAGAGAAGAAGTTAGAAGATTTTAATGCAGCCAAAGACTCCTCTATCCTAGGTAATAGGTACGCATCTTTGTGTGTTATTCTGTTGACCTTTCTATAATCTACACACATCCTCATCGTGCCATCTTTATTTTTTACAAGAACTAGAGGAGCTGCCCTGGGGCTACAGCTATCCCTGATCACCCCAGCCTCCTTCATTTCTCGCAACATACTCTTGGCATTCTGATAGTGTGCAGGGGTTATAGGCCGGTATCTCTCTTTTATGGGTGGATGGTCTCCTGTGGGGATTTGGTGTTCTACCCCCTTTACTTGCCCAAAGTCTAGCGGGTGTTTGCTAAAGACTCTTTCGTACTCCTGAACCATCCTATAGACTCCCTCTTTTTGGTGTGAGGGAGTGGAGTCGGTGCCCACATGCAGTTTCTGACACCAGTCCTCCATTTGTTTCTTGAAGCCGTTACCCTCCTCTGGTTGAGATGGAGGCAAGGGTTCCACGGCCTTTACAGAGTTCTGGTTACTGGTGAACAATTTGGCCAGAGTGGCATACCGGGGCAAGTGAACTTCTCTTTCCCCAATATTTAGGATGCGGACCGGCACCCTCCCATGGCGGACTTCAACCACCCCTCATGCTGTCAAAATAGTGGGCCTACTGTCTGAGTAAACGGGTTCTACCATAGCTTGGTAGTCTCTACCTCTTAACCCGATTTCAGTCCGGCACCAGATCATCATTTCGCTTTTTGGGGGCATGGCGATAGGGAATGGGTCGCTCATCCTAACGCTACCAATCTCACCACCTGACAGTTCTACCTGTTGCCGCTTCATCAGGGCTCTGATCTCCTTTTGTAAGACACGCTGCTGGCTGGAGCTGGCATTCATTGCAACCTGCTGTAATATAACAATTATCTCTGAAAGACAATTTTCAATAACGTTAGTACCCAAGGTTATTTTAGGGTGACTTTCACGACGGTCAATGTCCACAATAATCAGTCCTTGCGCCGGCAGTTCAACTTTACCAATTTTGATGGTCACCTCCTTGAACCCCACCTGCGGCAAGGGCTGACCATTGCTGGACATGATGCTCAAGTCATTATCTGGGTAGCTGGTAATATCCGTGTCATCCCAGTACCGCTTGAAAAGTACATAGGGGATGGTGGTTACCTGTGACCCGGTGTCCAACAGGGCACTCATGGGAATGCCATCCAGTACCACAGGCAAGACCGGTCGTTCCCCCACATACTTGTCACGCCAGTTTGACGGGCCTGATGATCTTACGCCTGGGGGTTGGCCCTCTGCCCCAGGTTGGGCCCGTTTAAATTACAGTACCTCGCAATATGTCCTGGCTGGCTGCAGCGGCGGCAGATGGGTTGTCCATCCTGGTCGTAGCGGTCCGTTGGCTTCCCTCTGGACGGTGGGATCCTCTTCTGTCGGCGCCATGGGACGTCCTCTGGACTGGTAGCCAGCTGGATCTTTCCTGGAGAGGATACCTGTAAATACTGCACAGTCCAGGTTAGTGCGGCAAAGCTTTTAGTCAGCTCTTGGACCTGATGATGCAGGTCTGCAGCCGGGTCTTTGTCCAAAGCCTGTGCATCAGCTCCCACAGGCTCTGCAGACAAGGGCGCCGCCTCCTGGTGATAGGTGATAGCAGGGCGCCTATGGGTTACAGCGCCACCTGGTGCCGGTTCTCGGAGCACCCGGATGGCCCTGTCTTTAAACTGTGCAAAGTGTAACTCAGGGTTCTGCAGGGCCATTAGGCGTAACTGGGTTCGGTGGGCACTGGACAGCAGACCCTCAATGAATTGTTCAGTCAACAGTTTATCTGCATTCCGCACACTGTCAGGGACTGCCTGCTTAATGGCTCTCTGGGCCTCTTGCAAACTCAAAGCATAGTCTCTTATACTGTCTTGGACCCGCTGCTTGCACCCATAAAATCTCATTTTGATCTCTGCTGAGGTGCGGGTATCAAAAGTGTCCTTTAGACGGGCTAAAATCTCCTTCACGGTTCCCTTGTCCCTGACTTACCATGACTTTACTTCTCGTTGCACCGCGCCGGTTAACTGACCTATCAGTATGGTCACTTTTTGTTCTTCCGTCAGGGGGTACGCCTTGAATAGGCTATACAGTCTCTCTTTAAAGTCGCTCAGGGAATGCGACTCCTCTGAGTACTGGGGCAACCAGGCCGCTCCGGGGATATAAGGCATCGTGAACGGCATTACTGCGGCAGCGGCCGCGCTGGCGGTGACAGTTCCCTCCGCTTCCGTCATCCTCTTCCCCCCCTAGTCAACCGTGGCCTACCTTCTGTTGCTTTTCTTCTGTAGGCCGCGGCTCCGCAGGCGACCGTCGGGGTTGAGGACCTTGCGTCGCGTCCTGGTGACGTCAGCGTCCGCTCGGCTCCTTTCAGGACCTTGCGCAGCGTCCGTGCGTAAGGCGGGGCTCCAGTTCTCGCGCGCTTTCACCGTCCACGCCCCTCTTCTTCCCGCGCGGCGTCCCAAAGATGGCACCTGATGGCGGAAAATGGCTACGGATGGCGGGAAACGGCTGCGGATGGAGGGAAACTCCACCAAGGTAAGTATTACAGTCTTTCTTCAGGCACGCAGTACCCGTTGGTGTCGGGCACGAAATTCTACCGACTACGCCAAAGTTAACGCGCCCCCTGGGCCGTGTGTGTGTGGGGATACCAGGAACCGGACCTTTTGTGGATGCTGGGGGTTGTAGTCCCTGTGGCGCCAGTCCGTGCCCAGGGCGGTCAAACCAAATGGCGGTCTATGTGCTGAATGTCCGACTACGCCACCCGTGGATTGCGGTCAGAGTGAACCGCCGCAGCAGGGCAGACCGCTGAGGCTGGTGTTGTGGGTGCAGCAGAGGGTAGTATAACTCCCCACGGGAGAAGTATAGCCTCAGGGCAGTAAATAGGGATGTTGGTGGTGATGGTGCGCGGGAGCAGCAGTAACCACACGGAGTCTGTCATGCAATTCAGGGTCTTTACTGTTGGTGATATTAAGAGACCCGTCCGGAATACAGGTTAACAATGGAGGCCTGGTCGGTCTGAGAGCAACTGGGAAATCCCGCTGGTCAGGGGGAGTTTGTAGGCCTACCGTGCTGACTTCACTCTTTCTTGGCTATCCCGCTGTAGTGTAGTGGTAGCCCACGTCTCTGAATGTACCATGTTGTTCTCACCCGTATGACTGGCGACTCGGGCCTTCCGTACTTCTCACCACTCCGAGGCAGTAGTGGTCCCTCTCATGTGGCTGAGCCTCCGGGCTTCCTTGGGCCAGAGGACTTGAAGTCCCCTACATAGTGGTTTTCTGCTGCTGGGCTTATAAGCCTCACAGCCTCGGACTCCAGTGTCCGACTTTGTAAGTCTCTAGCCAGGATGAGCTCTGCTAGCTCCCCTCCTGGCCTCGTGTTCCTCCTCTGCCTACAGGGACTCCTCAGCCTGCTGCTGACCTGTCCCTATCTGCAACTTGTCTGGAACTTCTCTCTGGCTTGTCTCTCTAACCCCGCCCCAGATCCAGTTTATAAAGGGCAGGTTTCTCCCCTCCCTGGACTGAGGCAGGAGGTGTTGCATGCTAATTGTCCCCAACCAGGGAACCTCCCACATGCTCTCAGACATGACATTGCTGCCACTGTGGTGACCAGACCTGGGGTGCCACATATACAGTACAGACCAAAAGTTTGGGCACACCTTCTCATTTAAAAAAAATTCTGTATTCTCTTGACTGTGAAAATTGTACATTCACACTGAAGGCATCAAAACTATGAATTAACACATGTGGAATTATATACTTAACAAAAAAGTGTGAAACAACTGAAAATATGTCTTATATTCCAGGTTCTTCAAAGTAGCCACCTTTTGCTTTGATGACTGCTTTGCACACTCTTGGCATTCTCTTCATGAGCTTCAAGAGGTAGTCACCGGAAATGGTTTTCACTTCACAGGTGTGCCCTGTCAGGTTTAATAAGTGGGATTTGCCTTATAAATGGGGCTGGGGCCATCAGTTGTGTTGTGCAGAAGTCTGGTGGATACACAGCTGATAGTCCTACTGAATAGACTGTTAGAATTTGTATTACGGCAAGAAAAAAGCAGCTAAGTAAAGAAAAACAAGTGGCCATCATTACTTTAAGAAATGAAGGTCAGTCAGTGCGAAAAATTGAGCAAACTTTGAAAGTGTCCCCAACTGCACTTGCAAAAACCATCAAGCGCTACAAAGAAACTGACTCACATGAGGACAGCCCCAGGAAAGGAAGACCAAGAGTCACCTCTGCTTCTGAGGATAAGTTTATCCGAGTCACAAGCCTCAGAAATCGCAGGTTAACAGCAGCTCAGATTAGAGACAAGGTCAATGCCACACAGAGTTCTAGCAGCAGACACATCTCTTCAACAACTGTTAAGAGGAGACTTTGTGCAGCAGGCCTTCATGGTAAAATAGCTGCTAGGAAACCACTGCCAGGGACAGGCAACAAGCAGAAGAGGCTTGTTTGGGCTAAAGAACACAAGGAATGGACATTAGACCAGTGGAAATCTGTGCTTTGGTCTGATGAGTCCAAATTTGAGATTTTTGGTTCCAACCACCGTGTCTTTGTGCGACCCAGAAAAGGTGAACGGATGGACTCTACATGCCTGGTTCCCGCCGTGAAGCATGGAGGAGGAGGTGTGATGGTGTGGGGGTGTGTGGCACCCCAGGGGTCTGGTTACCACAGTAATAGTAATATTACGTCTGAGAGCAGGTGGGAGGTTTCCTGGTCAGGAGCCCTTAAGCAGTTAACACCTCCTGCCCAGTCCTGGGAGGGGAGGAATCTGCCCCTATAAACTGGGTCTGGGGCGGGGTTAGACAGTAAGAGCCTGGAGTGAAGTTCCAGACACAGAGCGAGAAACAGCTAGGAGCTCTGTAGGAGCAGGAGCTGAGTGCCAGGGACTGGAAGCAGATATATTGCTCGTCCTGGCTGAAGTGACTACTACCGGACAACGGAGTCCGAGGCTGTGGGAACCTCTAAGTCCAGCAGCAGAACCCAGCCGGCAGGGGATTCCAGGTCCTCTGGCCATAGAAGCCCGGAGGCTCAATCACAAGGAAGGGACCAGCACCGCCATCGAGGAGCGGAGGCTATCAGAAGGCCCCAAGTCACCAGCCATATGGGTGAGCACCACACGGTATACTCAGGGACGTGGGCTACTTCCACTCGCTTACAGCAAGGTAGCCAGGAAGAGTGCAGATAGACGGGGAGGCCTACAACTCCACCTGGCCAGGGGAACTCCTGCTTGCTCGCAGACTGACCAGGTCCCTTATGCTTAATATCATCAGTAAAGACCCTGAACTGCACTGCAAAGACTCTGAGTCGTTCCTGCTTTCTCACCGCATACAGCACTACTAGTACTGGGACGCCCGCGCACCATCACTCCCACCATCCACGTTCCCTGCCCTGAGGCTATACTCTTCCCGTGGGGAGTTATCCCATCCTTTGCTGCGCACACCACACCAGCCTCAGCGGTCTGCCTTGCAGAGGCGGTACACCCTGACCGCAATCCACGGGTGGCGTAGTCGGACATTAAACCACAAAAACCCTATAAAGACTGCCACTGGTTTGACCACCCAGAGCCACGGGACCGGGTCGCCGCCACGGAGACTACAACCCCCAGAGACCCGGCTCCGGGTATCCCACACACGCGCACACTCGGCCCAGGGGGCACGTCAACTTTGGCGTAGTCGGCAGGATTTCGTGCCCGCAGCCACCGGGTACTGCGTGCCTTCAAAAGACTGTCATACCTGCCGTGGTGAAGGTTCCCGCCATCCGGAGGCGTTTCCCGCCATCTTCAAAAGTTTCCCGCCATCAAAGCTGTTTTCCCGCCATCCGCAGTCGTTTTCCCGCCATCGGACGCCATCTTCGGGACGCCGCGCGGGAAGAAGAGGGGCGTGGACGCCGAAAGCGCGCGAGACCCGAAGCTCCGCCCCACGCACCGACGCTGCGCAAGGTCTTGGAAGGGAGAGAGAGCGACGCTGACGTCACCAGGACGCGACGCAAGGTCCTCGTCCAGAGCAGCACCAGCGGAGCCGCGGCCTACAGAAGAGGATTGTCGGAAGGTAGGCCACACTTAACTAGGGGGGAGGAAGATGACGGACACGGAGGGACCCTCTACCACCAGCGCGGCCACTGACGCAGTAATGCCATTTACAATGCCTTACATCCCCGGAGCGGCCTGGCTGCCCCAATACTCAGGGGACCCTAAGCGACTTTAAAGAGAGACTGTACAGCTTATTTAAAGTATACCCCCTGACGGAGGGCCAGAAAGTGAGCATATTGATAGCCCAGCTAACCGGCGCAGCCCAGCATGAAGTAAAGTCCTGGTCAGTCCGGGACAAGGAGACCGTAAAGGAGATCTTGGCCCGTCTGAAGGACACTTTTGATACCCGCACCTCAGCCGAGATCAAAATGAGATTTTATGGGTGCAAGCAGCGGGCCCAAGACAGCATAAGAGACTATGCTTTGAGTTTGCAAGAGGCCCTGGGAGCCATTAAACAGGCAGACCCTGACAGTGTGCGGAATGCAGATGAACTGTTAACTGAGCAATTCATTGAGGGTCTGCTGTCCAATGCCCACCGAACCCAGTTACGTGCAATGGCCTTGCAGAACCCTGGTTTAGACTTTGCAAAGTTCAAAGACAGGGCCACCCGGGTGCTCAGAGAACCGGCACCGGGTAACGCTGTAACCCACCAGCGCCCTGCTATTACCTATCATCAAGAGGCGGCACCCTTGTCTGCAGAGCTTATGGGAGCTGGTGCGCAGGCTTTGGACAACAACCCGGCTACAGACCTGCACCATCAGGTCCAAGAGCTAACTAAAAGCGTAGCCGCGCTAACCCGAACTGTGCAGTCTTTACAGGTCTCTCCTCCAGGAAGGATCAAGCTGGCCACCAGTCCGGAGGATGTCCCGTGGCACCGACAGAGGAGGATCCCATCGTCCAGAGGAAGACCCAGCGACAGATACAACGAGGACGGACAACCCATCTGCCGCCCCTGCAATCAACCCGGACATATGGCAAGGTACTGTCATTTAAACGGGCACAACCTGGGGCAGAGGGCCAACCCCCAGGCATAAGATCATCAGGCCAATCGAACTGGCGTGATAAATACGTAGGGGGACGTCCGGTCTTGCCTGTGGTACTGGATGGCATTCCTATGAGTGCCCTACTAGACACTGGGTCACAGGTGACTACTATCCCGTATGTGCTCTTTAAGCGGTACTGGAATGACTCGGACATAACCCTCTACCCAGATGATGACCTGAGTATCATCGCCAGCAATGGTCAGCCCGTGCCACAGGTGGGATTCAAAGAGGTGACCATTAAGATCGGTAAAGTCGAACTGGCAGCACAAGGACTGATTATTGTGGACATTGACCGTCATGAGAGTCACCCTAGAATAACCTTGGGAACTAACGTGATTGAAAATTGTCTTGCAGAGGTGATTCTCATTTTACAGCAGGTTGCCAAGAACGCCAGTTCCAGCCAGCAATGTGTCCTCCAAAAAGAGATCCGGGCACTGATGAAACGGCAACAGGTGGAATTATCTGGTGGTGAGATTGGTAGCGTGAGAATGTGTGACCCGTTTCCTATTGCCATGCCCCCGAAAAGTGAGATGATGATCTGGTGCCGGGCAGCTATTGGTCTAAGAGGTAGAGACTACCAAGCAATGGTAGAACCCGTCTACTCAGACAGTAGGCCCACCATTTTGACAGCACGGGGGGTGGTCGAAGTACGCCATGGGAGGGTACCTGTCCGCATCGTAAATATCGGGGAGAGAGAAGTACACCTGCCCCGGTATGCCACGCTAGCCAAATTGTTCACCATAAACCAAAATTCTGTAAAGGCCGTAGAACCCTTGCCTCCATCTCAACCAGAGGAAGGTAACGGCTCTAAGAAACAAATGGAGGACTGGTGTCAGCAACTGCATTTGGGTACTGACTCCACTCCCTCACACCAAAAACAGGGAGACTACCGGGTGGTTCAGGAGTACGAAAGAGTCTTTAGTAAACACCCGCTAGACTTCGGGCGAGTAAAGGGGGTAGAACATCACATCCCCACAGGAGACCATCCACCCATAAAGGAAAGATACCGACCTGTACCCCCTGCACACTATCAGCATGCAAAGGGGATGTTGCGGGACATGAAGGAGGCTGGGGTAATCAGGGACAGCTGTAGCCCCTGGGCAGCTCCACTAGTCCTAGTGAAAAAGAAGGACAACACCATGAGAATGTGTGTAGACTACAGAAAGGTCAACCGTATCACACACAACGATGCGTACCCATTACCTAGAATAGAAGAATCTTTAGCTGCATTAAAATCTGCTAACTTCTTCTCCACTTTGGATCTTACTAGCGGGTACTGGCAGGTTCCTGTAGCAGAGGCAGACAAGGAGAAGACTTCATTCACCACCCCGATGGGTCTCAGCGAATTCAACTGTATGCCGTTCGGGCTCTGCAACGCACCAGGAACCTTCCAGCGGTTGATGGAATGCTGTCTGGGATACTGGAATTTCGAGACGGTCCTGTTATACCTGGACGATGTCATCGTTTATTCCAAAACCTACGAGGACCATCTGAAACACCTGGCAGAAGTGTTTGACGCCCTGGCAAGCTATGGCCTAAAGGTGAAACCATCCAAGTGTCACCTGCTGAAACCAAAGGTACAGTACCTGGAACACATGGTGAGTGCTGACGGAGTGGCTCCCGACCCCGATAAGATCACCGTGATTAAAGACTGGCCAAGACCCTCCAGCATAAAGGAAGTGCGGCAGTTCCGCGGGTTGGTAGGCTACTACCGAAGATTTATTCCCGGTTTCCACCAAAATGTCAGCTCCTATGCAGGACCTCCTGATAGGTCAATCCAGGAAGGCCAAAAACCAGAAGCCGCCCTTCAGGTGGGAAAATCTGGAAGAGGAGTCCTACCGCCAGCTGAAGATGGCCCTCACGGGGGATGAAATCCTGGCATACCCTGACTACAGCCAGCCCTTTATCCTCCACACGGACACGAGCAACATCGGGCTAGGAGCTGTACTGTCCCAGATCCAGCAGGTGAAAGAACGGGTAATCGCTTACGTCAGCCGAAAACTACGGCCCACGGAGAGAAACCCTGAGAATTATAGCTCATTCAAGCTAGAGTTCCTGGCAGTGGTGTGGGCAGTGACCGAACGTTTCAAACATTACCTTGCCTCTTCCAAGTTCACCGTGTACACGGATAGCAACCCGATGACACACCTGCACCCTGCAAGGCTTGGTGCCCTGGAGCAGAGATGGATGGCCCGCCTGTCCAACTATGAATTCACCATCAAATACCGGGCGGGACACTCAAATGCCAATGCGGATGCCCTGTCCAGAATGCCAAACTTACCGGACGTAGGGGAAGATCCAGAAGAACTGGAAGGAGTCGAGCTCCCTGCGTTCCGCCGTCATGGGATTACCCTGTATTCCCACCGTGTAAGGGACAGGCGCTCTGCTACGTTCAATCCCTTACCCCACTACAGCTGGGTGGAGACACAAGACAGTGATCCCGCAGTCCGTCTGGTGAAGGAAATGCTGACACAGGCTGATGCCCGTCTTGACCCAGACGCTCCGGAAGAGACCAAGCAACTGTGGAAGGAGAAAAGTAAACTGTTTCTTTACAAGGAGAAGCTGTGCCGGAGGATGGTCAACTCTAGAACACATGAGCTGACCTGGCAGGTAGTGGTCCCAAGACGAGACGCGGCTATGGTTCTGGAGGCATACCACGACGGAACAGGACACTTCGGATGGAAGAAGCTGGAGTTCTTGTTTCGTGGACGGTTCTACTGGGTAGGCAAGAGAGGAGCCATCGAAAGGTGGTGCAGAGACTGTGGCCCGTGCAACCTAAGGAGAAGAGACCGTGCCAGCCAGAAGACTCCCCTGCAGCCCATCATCACCAGGCAGACACTGGAGCTGGTAGCTCTGGACCATGTGAAACTGTCTCCAAGCAAATCTGGGTACGTCTACGCCCTCACAATCGTAGATCACTACTCCCGGTTCCTGGTGGTGGTCCCTGTCAAGGACTTAACGGCTCAAACAGAAGCTAGAGCCTTCCAGAAGCACTTCTGCCGTCCACACGGGTGTTGACTGACTGTAACGGGTCTGGGAGGTGGAACCTCTGAGCAACGATACAAAGGGGCAGTCCTTGTAAGGAAGTGGGTGGCTCCCAGGGTAGGCGGGCAGGTAGTCACGGCAAGTGACGGGAACAGTCTCTGGGTAGAAGGGCAGGAGGTCACGGCAAGTGACGGGGACAGTCTCTGGGTAGAAGGGCAGGAGGTCACGGCAAGTGACGGGGACAGTCTCTGGGTAGAAGGGCAGGAGGTCACGGCAAGTGACGGGAAAAGTCTCTTGACAGGCAGGTGGTCACGGCAAGTGACGGCTAAGCCTCCAGATAGGCTAGCAGGCGGGTAGCAGGTGGACGCTCCCAGGTGAGCGGGCAAGAGTCTCTGGACAGGCAGGTGGTCACAGCAAGTGATGGCTAAGCCTCCAGGTAGACTAGCAGGCAGGTAGCAGGTGGACGCTCCCAGGTGAGCGGGCAAGAGTCTCTGGACAGGCAGGTGGTCACAGCACGTGACGGCAGAGCCTCCAGGTAGGCTAGCAGGCAGGTAGCAGGCGGACGCTCCCAAGTGAGCGGGTAAGAGTCTCTGGACAGGCAGGTGGTCACAGCACGTGACGGCAGAGCCTCCAGGTAGGCTAGCAGGCAGGTAGCAGATGAGCACTCCCTGGTGAGCGGGCAATCAGATCCATAGACAGACTGGCAGGGCTGGTAGGCAGACTGTCGGACCGCAGGAATGCAAGTAGATAGACAAGTAACAGGCAGGTATCAAGCAGGATTCTGGCAGGTAACTGGCAGGTAACTGGCATGTATCTGGTAACGGGACCTGAGGGCTGAAGCAGAGTGATAGGCTATGCAACAACATTGCTCGGGCACCTCCATTTTGGAGGAGGTGCCTTATATATGGTGAGGTCCTCCGGCCATTGGCCGGGGACTCCTTAGGACGGCGCGCGCGGCCCCTTTAAGAGAGGGGGAGCGCGCGCGCCCTAAGCACCGTGGCCGGGAAGGAGCGCGCGCTGCCAGCAGAGCGGGAGGAGGACGCCGGGCACGAAGCGGAGAGGTGAGGGGAACAGCGTCCCTGCCTAGCAGGAGACAGGGATGCTGACGCTACAGTACCCCCCCCTTTAGGCCCCCCCTTTTTTAGGCCAGACAGAAATTTATCAAGGATGAGAGGGGCATGGATGTTCTCCCGGGGCTCCCACGTTCTCTCCTCAGGACCAAACCCCTTCCAATCCACTAGAA
This sequence comes from Phyllobates terribilis, assembly GCF_046119375.1. Lineage (NCBI taxonomy): Eukaryota > Metazoa > Chordata > Amphibia > Anura > Dendrobatidae > Phyllobates > Phyllobates terribilis. The sequence continues at coordinate 209,367,984 of NW_027362767.1, read as the reverse complement.
AAAAGGTCTTTCCTCTTACCCTTTTGGTGGCCAGAATGTTCTCTACCTCAAACTCGTTTTCAGCGGAAACCGGAGCAGGAGGCGTACCTGTAGACTTGGAAAAAGAGTTAAGTACCACGGGTTTGAGGAGAGATACATGGAAGGAGTTAGGGATCCGCAAGTTGGCTGGGAGTTTCAATTTATAGGCCACTGGGTTGATTTGTTTGATAACTTCCAGTGGGCCGATGAACCGAGGCCCTAACTTGTAGGAAGGAATCTTGAGCCGGACATACTTGGACGAGAGCCAGACTTTATCTCCAGGACGGAATTGTGGAGGATCCAGGTGTTTTTTGTCAGAGTGTCTTTTCATCCGCTCGGACGACTGAAGGAGTGCGGATCGGGTACTCTCCCAAATGGAGGAGAATTCGCTAACGAGAGATTCCGCAGCCGGATTGTCCACCGAGGTGGAGACAGGAAATGGGATCCGAGGATGCTGACCGAAGACTACAAAAAACGGGGATTTGGAGGAAGATTCGCTCTCGTGATTATTGTAAGAGAACTCGGCCCATGGTAGGAGATCCACCCAGTCCGAATGGTGGGCATTAACAAAGTGCCAGAGGTAACTGGTCAGGATCTGATTGATCCGCTCCACTTGACCATTGGACTGTGGGTGGTAAGCGGAGAAGTCCAGGGTGACGTCCAGCAGCTTACATGTGGCTCTCCAGAAGCGTGAGGTGAACTGAACCCCACGATCCGACACGATGTGGAGAGGCAGGCCATGGAGACGGAAGATGTGGCGGATAAAGTCTTTAGCCAGCTCGGGTGCAGACGGGAGGCCCGGCAGGGGAATGAAGTGAGCCATCTTGGAAAAGTGGTCAGCGACCACCCAAATGACTGTACAACCGGCAGAGACAGGGAGATCCGTTATAAAGTCCATAGCTATATGCTGCCACGGGGCAGCAGGTACTGGAAGAGGAAGGAGGCGACCGGCTGGCAGATGTCTCGGAACCTTGTTGTGGGCGCAGGACACACAGGCTGAAACAAAGTCTATTACGTCCTTGTGCAGGTTAGGCCACCAGTAATGCCGGGTAATAAGCTGGAGGGTCTTTTTCTGACCGGCGTGGCCAGCTAGCTTAGACGAGTGACCCCAGTGTAGGATCTTCTTCCGATCAGGTACTGTTACGAACGTCTTACCGGGAGGGAGACGATTTAGATTCACGGGGGCCACCTGCATTACTCTGGCGGGATCAATGATGTGCTTAGGCTCCTCCTCTAGATCAGACACCAGGAAGGATCGGGACAAGGCGTCAGCTTTGATGTTTTTGTCTGCCGGGCGAAAATGAAGAACGAAATCAAAGCGGGCAAAAAACAAGGACCACTGGGCTTGGCGCGGGTTAAGTCTCTGGGCGCTCTGGAGGTAAGCCAAGTTCTTGTGGTCCGTGTAAATAATTACCGGGTGAAGAGCCCCCTCGAGCAGGTAATGCCACTCCTCCAGTGCCAGCTTAATGGCCAATAACTCTCGGTCTCCTATAGAATAATTGCGCTCAGAAGGGGAGAAGAGTTTGGAGAAGAAGCCGCAAGTTACCATTCTTCCGGAAGACGCCTTTTGGGTACGTACCACTCCGGCTCCAGAGGAGGAGGCGTCCACTTCCAGGAAGAATTGTTTGTTGCCGTCCGGACGATGCAGCACCGGGGCGGAAGAGAAAGCCTGTTTTAAGGAAAGAAAGGCTTCCTCTGCTTCGGGCGGCCATTCTCTGGGATTAGTGCCCTTACGGGTGAGCGCAGAGATTGGGGCAGTCCGTGAAGAGAAGTGTGGTATGAAGAGGCGGTAGTAGTTGGCGAAGCCCAGGAACCGCTGAATAGCCTTCAACCCCTCTGGTCGGGGCCACTTCTGGATGGCAGACAGTTTCTCAGGATCCATTCGTAGGCCGGTCTGAGAGATTATGTAGCCCAAGAACGGAAGCGAGGTCTGCTCAAAGAGGCACTTCTCATATTTAGCGTAGAGGTGGCTTTGCCTGAGCCTGAGCAGGACCTGACGAACATCCCTCCGGTGAGTGAGAAGATCCGGAGAGAAGACCAAGATGTCGTCCAGGTACACCACTACGCAGGAGTAGAGAAGGTCCCGGAAGATGTCATTGACCAACTCTTGAAAGACGGCGGGAGCGTTACAGAGACCGAAGGGCATTACCAGGTATTCATAGTGGCCGTCCCGGGTGTTGAATGCCATCTTCCATTCATCCCCCTGACGGATACGGACCAGGTTATACGCCCCACGGAGGTCCAGCTTGGTGAAGATTCTAGCCCCCCTCAGACGGTCAAATAATTCCGGAATGAGCGGAAGGTATTTATTCTTCACCGTGATCTGGTTAAGGCCTCTATAGTCTATACAGGGACGGAGTGAGCCGTCCTTCTTTTTGACGAAGAAAAAGCCTGCTCCCGCCGGGGAGGTCGATTTCCGGATAAATCCCCGGGCCAGATTCTCCTCAATATATTCAGACATGGACCGGGTCTCAGCAGCGGACAAAGGGTAAATACGCCCATGGGGAGGAGTAGCGCCGGGCATCAGGTCGATTGGGCAGTCGTATGGTCTATGAGGGGGTAATGTCTCTGCCTCCTTTTTATTAAAGACGTCCGCATAAGACAAATAGGGAACCGGAAGACCAGGTAGATTGGCTGGGGTAGGAGAAGGACGGACAGGATGGACGGGAAATAAACAAGTCTTATTGCAGTCCTGTCCCCAGCGAAGGATTTCTCCGGTCTGCCAATCAAGCACGGGTGCATGTTTCTGAAGCCAAGGTAGGCCTAGCAAGAGGGCGTGAGAGAGTCCAGGCAGAACATGAAAGAAGATGCTCTCTGAGTGCAGCATTCCCACCTGCAGGGTTATGGATTCGGTGATGAGTTGGATAGGATGTGGTAAGAGGCCCCCATCTATAGCAGCGACAGATAAGGGTACAGCTAGAGGTTTGGTGGGAATGCGGTATTTCTCTACCAGGGACTGAGAAATGAGATTTCCGGCAGCTCCAGAGTCAAGTTGGGCTAGTTCAAAATAACGGTTCTCCCCGCAGATGATAGAGACCGACAGCAACAGAGATGGAGAGGGTTTACTCTTATCTAGGACGACCTCTCTGAGCGATCCTAGACACAGGCGTTTCCCGACCTCTCCGGGCAGGAACGGATCCGGTGCTCCTTAGTGCCACAGTAGAAGCAGCTCCCCTCGGCTCGGCGTAACTCTTGACGGGTCTTGACCATCTTGGTCTGGTCGACCTGCATAGGCTCGGGTGAGTGCGCCTGGGGAGTAACGGGAGAAGTGACGGGTTTCTGGAAGGTAGGGGCTAAACGTGGAAACCTCCTCTCACGGGTGACCTCTTTGGCGCGCTCCTGGAACCGGATGTCTATCCGGGTGGCAAGAATTATTAAGTCGTTGAGAGTGGTAGGAATGTCTCGACCGGCGAGTTCATCTTTAATACGGCCGGACAGACCCTCCCAAAAGACAGATACCAGGGCGTCATTATCCCAGGCCAGCTCCGAAGCAAGGGTACGGAACCATATGGCATATTGGCCCACGGTGAGATTTCCTTGACGGAGGCGTAGCAGAGATGATGCGGATGAGGTCTTCCGTCCTGGTTCGTCGACGACTTTCCGGAAAGCCGTGAGAAAGGCTGGCAGGTTGGACACCAGGGGGTCTCCTCTCTCCCATAGAGGATTTAGCCAAGCCAGTGACTCTCCCGTGAGATGGGACATGATGAAGTCTACTTTGGCTCGGTCGGTGGAAAACTGGTGTGCCAACAGTTCGAAGTGCAGAGTGCACTGGTTAATGAAGCCCCGTGCCTGGCTGGGATCTCCACCAAAACGAGGAGGAGCGGAGAGGCGGGGACCGGGAAGAGATGCCATGGTGTTGATGGGCTGCGGCAGTGCCGGGGTAGTAAGTGTGCGTGTGGAGGCAGCTCCCGAAGAGGTAGACAATGTGTCCAGGTGGGAGTTAACACTACGCAGATGACTCAGGATGGACTCCTGTTGGGACCTCTGACGGGAAAGTTCATGACACAAGTCCGAGAGCGAGGGAGCTTGGGTGCCATCGGGTTCCATGGCCCGAGCAAACTGTAACGGGTCTGGGATGTGGAACCTCTGAGCAACGATACAAAGGGGCAGTCCTTGTAAGGAAGCGGGTGGCTCCCAGGGTAGGCGGGCAGGTAGTCACGGCAAGTGACGGGAACAGTCTCTGGGTAGAAGGGCAGGAGGTCACGGCAAGTGACGGGGACAGTCTCTGGGTAGAAGGGCAGGAGGTCACGGCAAGTGACGGGGACAGTCTCTGGGTAGAAGGGCAGGAGGTCACGGCAAGTGACGGGAACAGTCTCTTGACAGGCGGGTGGTCACGGCAAGTGACGGCTAAGCCTCCAGATAGGCTAGCAGGCGGGTAGCAGGTGGACGCTCCCAGGTGAGCGGGCAAGAGTCTCTGGACAGGCAGGTGGTCACAGCAAGTGATGGCTAAGCCTCCAGGTAGACTAGCAGGCAGGTAGCAGGTGGACGCTCCCAGGTGAGCGGGCAAGAGTCTCTGGACAGGCAGGTGGTCACAGCAGGTGACGGCAGAGCCTCCAGGTAGGCTAGCAGGCAGGTAGCAGGCGGACGCTCCCCGGTGAGCGGGTAAGAGTCTCTGGACAGGCAGGTGGTCACAGCACGTGACGGCAGAGCCTCCAGGTAGGCTAGCAGGCAGGTAGCAGGCGGACGCTCCCAGGTGAGCGGGTAAGAGTCTCTGGACAGGCAGGTGGTCACAGCACGTGACGGCAGAGCCTCCAGGTAGGCTAGCAGGCAGGTAGCAGGCGGACGCTCCCAGGTGAGCGGGTAAGAGTCTCTGGACAGGCAGGTGGTCACAGCACGTGACGGCAGAGCCTCCAGGTAGGCTAGCAGGCAGGTAGCAGATGAGCGCTCCCTGGTGAGCGGGCAATCAGATCCATAGACAGACTGGCAGGGCTGGTAGGCAGACTGTCGGACCGCAGGAATGCAAGTAGATAGACAAGTAACAGGCAGGTATCAAGCAGGATTCTGGCAGGTAACTGGCAGGTAACTGGCAGGTATCTGGTAACGGGACCTGAGGGCTGAAGCAGAGTGATAGGCTATGCAACAACATTGCTCGGGCAGCTCCATTTTGGAGGAGGTGCCTTATATATGGTGAGGTCCTCCGGCCATTGGCCAGGGACTCCTTAGGACGGCGTGCGCGGCCCCTTTAAGAGAGGGGGAGCACGCGCGCGCGCGTGCCCTAAGCACAGTGGCCGGGAAGCAGCGCGCGCTGCCAGCAGAGCGGGAGGAGGACGCCGGGCACGGAGCGGAGAGGTGAGGGGAACAGCGTCCCTGCCTAGCAGGAGGCAGGGACGCCGACGCTACACTGACCAAGGGCCAGCCTTCAAAGCGGAGGTCTTCCAAGAGTTCTGCAATCTGTATGGCAGCAGGAAGATAAGAACAACGCACTATCATCCTCAGACCAATGGACTATGTGAGAAAATGAACCAGGTGGTGATAGACTTGCTAAAAACGTTGCCCCTGGAAGAACGCAGTCTGTGGCCTGAAAAACTGCCTGATCTGGTGGACTTGTATAATCACATCCCCGTAGGTTCCACCAACTGTACCCCGGCTTACCTAAAGAGAGCAAGACCTGGTAAGCTGCCTATTGACCTGGATATGGGAGTCCTGACACCTGAGGACACCTCGCCAGAGGCAGACTGGGATACAGAACGGCAGCAGCAGTATCGGAAGGTACAGGAGAGCGTCGAGCGAAGTCTGTCTCAAGCAAGAGAAAGGCAAGAGAAGACTTATAACCAGTATGCTCCCGCTGTTCCCCTGGTACCTTGCGAGCAGGTCTTGAAGAGAAAGAGGCGGCTCCATAAGTTGGACGACCAGTGGGAGAAGGACCCGTACACCGTACTGCCCTCAAGTCATGATAATCCAAAAGTCTGTGTAATCAGTAAAGATGGAGGAGAGACCACAGCCATTATTTCCAGAGACCACCTGAAAAAGTGTCCCGAGCAGCTGCAAAGCCCTGACGAAGATCAAGAGAACCCTCAACCCGCAGAGGAAAGGGAAGAAATGATCAGTACCGTACTCGGAGACTTTCCCCGGTCCTGGACTCAAATCAACAACGCAGTCGTGGTACCCGTCCTCACCTTTCTCCAGCCAGCCCCTCAAGGGCCTACAGAAGAACAGGTAGTGTCAGAAGAGCAGCCGGCCCAGGAGGCAGAAGAATCCATACAAGCAGCCCAGGAGAATCAACCCTCTGCTAGTAGTGAGCCTGCCGTGCCCCTAGTAAGCCAAAGAGTACGCAGAAAGCTGCCAGACCTACCCGTAACACCTCCTACACCCTGTAGTGCATAACCAGATAGTGGGTTACGTAGGTCCACCAGGAGCACTAGAGGACAGATGCCCGCTCGCTGGAGAATCTAAAATATAATGTGAATTTGCTTGTAAATTGCCAATGTTGAAAAAGGTTTATGTTTTTGTTACCTGGTTACTAATTATGTTTCTCTAGTTGCCCTTCAGGTTTATTTGGACTGACAGGTTTTGGACGCTGAGTAACCGGAACTACATTGTAGATAGTTGGACCTTGGTGCCTCTTGCGAAGATTGCCGCAGAAGAGAAAAACCTGTCTGGCGTGGCTTCCTTGTGGCCCAAAGTAGCTAGCCTCAGCCTTGCAGCCACGCCCAGGGCCAACGTTTGGGGTTTGCTTTGGACAGGTCCCCTACTCTGTTCCAAGACTTCATCTTGTTGGGTGACATGGACACCCGGTTACGGACACGCCGTGACCTCTTAAGACTAAAGCTTCTTGTACATATGTTGTTGTATTATTGTTTATACCCTGTACTTTTGTTTTCTTAAAAATGTTTAGTCCCGGAGTACTAAAATTTACTAGGGGGGAATGTGGCACCCCAGGGGTCTGGTTACCACAGTAATAGAAATATTACGTCTGAGAGCAGGTGGGAGGTTTCCTGGTCAGGAGCCCTTAAGCCTGCAACACCTCCTGCCCAGTCCTGGGAGGCGAGGAATCTGCCCTGATAAACTGGGTCTGGGGCGGGGTTAGACAGTCAGAGCCTGGAGTGAAGTTCCAGACACAGGGCGAGAAACAGCTAGGAGCTCTGTAGGAGCAGGAGCTGAGTGCCAGGGACTGGAAGCAGATATATTGCTCATCCTGGCTGAAGAGACTACTACCGGACAACGGAGTCCGAGGCTGTGGGAACCTCTAAGTCCAGCAGCAGAACCCAGCCGGCAGGGGATTCCAGGTCCTCTGGCCGTAGAAGCCCGGAGGCTCAGTCACAAGGAAGGGACCAGCACCGCCATCGAGGAGCGGAGGCTATCAAAAGGCCCCAAGTCACCAGCCATACGGGTGAGCACCACACGGTATACTCAGGGATGTGGGCTACTTCCACTCGTTTACAGCAAGGTAGCCAGGAAGAGTGCAGATAGATGGGGAGGCCTACAACTCCACCTGGCCAGGGGAACTCCTGCTTGCTCGCAGACTGACCAGGCCCCTTATGCTAGCCAGTACTCCCGGGAGGGTCTGCCTTAATATCATCAGTAAAGACCCTGAACTGCACTGCAAAGACTCTGAGTCGTTCCTGCTTTCTCACCGCATACAGCACTAATAGTACTGGGACGCCCGCGCACCATCACTCCCACCATCCACGTTCCCTGCCCTGAGGCTATACTCTTCCCGTGGGGAGTTATCCCATCCTTTGCTGCGCACACCACACCAGCCTCAGCGGTCTGCATCGCAGCGGCAGTACACCCTGACCGCAATCCACGGGTGGCGTAGTCGGACATTAAACCACAAAAACCCTATAAAGACTGCCACTGGTTTGACCACCCTGAGCCACGGGACCGGGTCGCCGCCACGGAGACTACAACCCCCAGAGACCCGGCTCCGGGTATCCCACACACGCGCACACTCGGCCCAGGGGGCGCGTCAGGTGATTTGCTGGTTACACTGTTGGGGATTTATTCAAAACTGAAGGCATACTGAACCAGCATGGCTACCACAGCATCTAGCAGTGGCATGCTATTCCATCGGGTTTGCGTTTAGTTGGACCATCATTTATTTTTCAACAGGACAATGACCCCAAACACACCTCCAGGCTGTGTAAGGGCTATTTGACCAAGAAGGAGAGTGATGGGGTGTTACGCCAGATGACCTGGCCTCCACATTCACCAGACCTGAACCCAATCAAGATGGTTTGTGGTGAGCTGGACCGCAGAGTGAAGGCAAAAAGGCCAACAAGTGCTAAGCATCTCTGGGAACTCCTTCAAGACTGTTGGAAGACCATTTCCGGTGACTACCTCTTGAAGCTCATGAAGAGAATGCCAAGAGTGTGCAAAGCAGTCATCAAAGCAAAAGGTGGCTACTTTGAAGAACCTAGAATATAAGACATATTTTCAGTTGTTTCACACTTTTTTGTTAAGTATATAATTCCACATGTGTTAATTCATAGTTTTGATGCCTTCAGTGTGAATGTATAATTTTCATAGTCATAAAAATACAGAAAAATCTTTAAATGAGGTGTGTCCAAACTTTTGGTCTGTATTGTATATATATAAATATACAGTGGCTTGCGAAAGTATTCACCCCCCTTGGCTTTTTACCTATTTTGTTACATCATAACCTGTGTTTAAATATTTTTGTAATCCGATTTGTGCATGATGCATCAGCACTAAATAGGTTGGTGAAGTGAGAAAAATATAGACATAAATAAATTTATTGGATCAAATAACTAAAAATTGGCATGTGCATATGTATTCACCCCCTTTGTGGTGAAGCCCTTAAAAATTTCTGCGGCAAGCAATTACCTTCATAATACATACTGTATGCTTAGTCAATGAAGTCCACCTGTGTGCAATCTAATTGTCACATGGTCTGTCAGTACATACACTTTACCTTTTCTGAAAGGCCACAGAGGCTGCAACACCATTAAGCAAGAGGCACCACTAACCAAACAACACCATGAAGACCAAGGAGATCTCAAACAACACCATGAAGACCAAGGAGATCTACAAACAAGTCAGGGACAAAGTTGTTGAGAAATACAAGTCAGGGTTGAGTTATAAAAAAATATCCCAATCTCTGATGATCTCCTGGAGCACCATCAAATACATTATCATCAAATGGAAAGAACATGGTACCACAACAAACCTGCAAAGAGAGGGCCGCCCACCAAAACTTTCAACACGGGCAAAGAGGGCTATAATCAGATAGGCAGCACAGAGATCAAACGTAACCCTGAAGGGGCTGCAGGGTTCCCAAGCAGAGACTGGAGTATCTGTCCATACGACCACAATAAGCCATACACTCCAAAGAGGTGGCCTTTATGGAAGAGTGGGAAGAAAAAAGCCTTTGCTTACTCACAAAAATTGTAAGGCTCGTTTTGAGTTTGCCAAAAGTCATGCGAGAGACTCCCCAAATGTATGGAGGAAGGTGCTGTGGTCCGATGAGACCAAAATGTAAATTTTTGGCCACCAAGGTAAACACTATGTGTGGTGCCAAACCAACACAGCTCATCACCCCAAGAACACCATCATTGTCTTTGTCTTGTTGGAAGGTGAACCTCCATCCCAGTCTCAAATCAATGATCGACTGAAAAAGGTTTTGCTCAAGAATATCACTGTATTTTTCACCATCCATTTTCCCCTCAAGTTGAACCATTTTCCCTGTCCATGCTGCCGAAAAACATCACCACAGCATGATGCTGTCACCACCATGTTTCACTGTGGGGAATACTAAGAAAATGGAAGAAATATAAAATAACTGTCAATTGACATTGATCTGAGGCACCATGCAAAATATCACCTCGTGGGGTATCCTTGATCATGAGGAAGGTGAGAGATCAGCCTAAAACTACATTGAGGGAACTTGTTAATGATCTCAAGGCAGCTGGGACCACAGTCACCAAGAAAACCATTGGTAACACATTACGCCTTAAAGGTTTAAAATCCTGCAGTGCCCACAAGGTCCCCCTGCTCAAGAAGGCACATGTCAAGGCCCATCTGAAGTTTGACAATGAACACCTGGATGATTCTGTGAGTTATTGGGAGAAGGTGCTGTGGTCAGATGAGACAAAAATTGGTCTCTTTGGCATTAACTCAATTCGCCGTGTTTGGAGGAAGAAGAAGGATAAGTACAACGCTAAGAACATCGTCCCAACCATGAAGCATGGTAGGGAAAACATTATACTTTTGGGTGCTTTTCTGCAAAGGGGACATGATGACTGCACCGTGCTGACTGAAGGGAAGATGGATGGGGTCATGTATCGCGAGATTTTGGCCAACAACCTTCTTCCCTAAGAAAGAGCATTGAAGATGGGTCATGGCGGGGTCTTCCAGCAAGACAATGACCAAAAACATACAGCCAAGGCAACAAAGGAGCGGCTCAAAAAGAAGCACAGTAAAGTCGTGGAATGGCCTAGCCAGTTTCCAGACCTTAATCCCATAGAAAACTTATGGAGTGAGTTGAAGCTCCGAGTTGCCAAGCGACAACCTCAAAATCTGAATGATTTAGAGATGATCTGCAAAGAGGAGTGGACCAAAGTTCCTCCTGACATGTGAGCAACCCTCATCATCAACTACAAAAAACATCTGACTGCTGTGCTTGCCAACAATGGTTCAAATACTTATTTCTCACTGCAAAATGCAAAAAAATGTATCTAATTTATACAATGTGATTTTCTTGATTTTTTGGGGGGATATTCTATCTCTCAATGTTAAAATTAACCTACCCTTAAAATTATAGACTGTTCATGCCTTTGTCAGTGGGCAAACTTACAAAAACAGCAAGGGATCAAATACTTATTTCCTTCACTGTAACTATCTATAATCTTTGTACAGCTTTAACACTTAAAGATTAGTAATTTCTTAAATGCATTATATTGCGGTACATGGCACATGGATGCCACACGGATGTCGCACACGTACACATGAATGACACATGGATTGAAAAAACGTACACATGGATGCTGCTAAAAAACACATTCATGGTTAAAACGGAACATCCCACACGGACGTGTTTTTATGCACATGTGTGAAGGGGGCGTAAGCAAGTTGAAAGGAAGTTGGGACAAAAGCCCCTGATGTGCCAAGATAGCGGGACTGAGCCCTCAAATTGGGACTGTCCCATTGAATCCGGGACGGTTGGGAGCTATGGTTAATTGAAGAGGTGGTGTGATCTAAAATAACCAGTCTGCAGTCACTCTATGTGACTGCACACTTGTCAATCCTCCCAGCACACGCACTTCACATTGTGAGAATTTTCTGGTGCTGCAAACGGCAGTCACTTGACCGTGAGTATACAATATGCAGTTGTATTGAGCACGTCAGCAACAGTTTAATCAGATTCTGGCCTGGAGTTTGCATATTGCATACTCACGGAAATTCCTCACAGTGCGAACTGCGTGCACTGCGAGGATTCACAAATCTGCAGTCACATAGAGTGACTGCATAAATGTTATTTCAGACCAGACAACCTCTTTAAGGGTTCTTGATAAACCCTTGTCATGGCCAAGGGCTCAATGCACCATTGAGCCCTATGTTACAGATCCGAGTGGTGGAACCTCTGTGCTGCGGTGCAAGGAGGGACCAGAGGGGCGTAACTAGGTATCAACTCGGACTGACCAAGGTCGCGCGGCGGCTCAATCGACTCCGTGAACCAGGGAAGGACCGAGCAGAGGGACCAGGTGCTACTCTGGGCCTGTCCTTGTGTGAGAGCAGGTGACTCCCACGGGTAACTGGCAGGAGCCTCCGGGTAGGCACGACAGGTAACAGACAGGAGCCTCCAGGTAGGCTGACTGATAGGCACGGCAGGTAACTGGTAGAAGCCTCCAGGTAGACTGACAGATAGGCACGGCAGGTAACTGGCAGGAGCCTCCAGGTAGGCTGACAGATAGGCACGGCAGGTAACTGGTAGGAGCCTCCAGGTAGACTGACAGATAGGCATGGCAGGTAACTGGTAGAAGCCTCCAGGTAGACTGACAGATAGGCACAGCAGGTAACTGGTAGGAGCCTCCAGGTAGGCTGACAGATAGGCACGGCAGGTAACTGGTACGTTCTCCGGATAGGCAGGCAAGCCAGGCCCATAGGCAGACCGTCGGGCTGGAGAGTACACTTGGCTGGCGGAGACAGGTAGTCAGGCTGGCGGACTGGACTGGTAGTCAGGCTGGCGGACAGGACTGGTAATCAGGCTGGCAGACTGGACTGGTAGTCAGGCTGGCGGACAGGACTGGTAATCAGGCTGGCGGACTGGACTGGTAGTCAGGCTGGCGGACAGGACTGATAATCAGGCTGGCGGACCGGACTGGTAGTCAGGCTGGCAGAGTGGACTGGTAGTCAGACTAGCAGCGGGACCTGAGGGCTGAAGCAGAGTTTAGGATACAAAGCTACAACCTTGCACGGGCACCTCCATTTTGGAGGAGGTGCCTTTTATATGAGAGCTCCTCCGGCTATTGGCCGGGGACTCCTTAGGACGGCGCGCGGCCCCTTTAAGAGGGAGGGAGCGCGCGTGCGCCCTAAGCACAGTGCCTAGGAAGCTGCGTGCGCCAGCAGCAGGAGAGCCAGAAGACGCCGGGCCGGCAGCGCGGCGGTAAGAGGGACGGCGTCTCTGCCTGTCAGGGGGCAGAGACGCCGATACTACACCCTATATGTCTCTGTAACACAACAGACACTGTAAGGGCTGCCCGTGTCATGTTACTGCACTGGCTGATGAGTCATGTGAGACTTGCTCATGCACAACTTTATTAGAGCTGTGATTTAGGCTAAGCTTCCATGATTTAGTGACTTTTGATGTTGCAGCATTCTGTGCTTATTAGTTAAGTTAGGTTACTTGTTTTTTTTTCATTCAGTTTTTGAGTGTGTTTTTTCACGCTTTTTTCTGCATTTTTGAGGTTGCGTTGTTCGGCTCTTTTTCGTGAGTCATGTTTTAAATAAAGCTGTTTTTTTACACTTCCTGGTAGTTTACTTTGGCAAAACTTTGTTAATACAGTCGTGTGTTTTACATGTATTTTACTGCTTTTCCACAGTGCAAATGCATTAAAAAGGAAGATGCTTTTTACTTTTGGATTTTCCAAATCTAATGCAATTCCATGAGGAAAATCTTCACATAAAACTCAGCGTACCTACCAGATAAAATGGCGTACTGTGGATTTCAAACACGTTCTGCAGGTCAGTTTACACTGAGGAAACGAACAACCACAGTGGACATGAGGTTTCAATGAATCCCATCCACTTTGCTGGAACTGTAAGACTTTGAGTTTTTTCACCCAGCACCAAAAACTCACCACAGATTCATTTTGAAAACGTAATCTTACCTGTCAAAAGCAGCCAAATTATGGATATGAGTCACTGTCGCATGCAAAATACTCTGAAGTCTGTGAAGGCAAAGTCTTTGGATGTGTATGACCTCTGATCTGTGACCGAATATCCTATATTGTATCCAGTCATTTTCTGGTCGCAGTTGGTCCGGAGTTGCAAAGTGACCCTATTGACAATTGTTAACTGCAATGTCCCAACGTGAAACTGCCATATTCATGTTGAGCAAAATTTGCTGCTGTGATCTCCTAGCCTAATGTAAGGGGGAAGACCAGGGTGTAAGTACTTTCAGAGCAAGGGATCCGGAACTGCCGGGGCCATGCCTTTGGTTGCAGGGGGAAGACAAACTGTGAGCACAGGAGTCAGGTGACTGGGAAGCTGGGGGCGTGTCCAGAGTGAGAGCTGGGAGGTCAGGTGACCGGGGGACTGGTGACGTGGGTAGAGAGAGGAAGAGACGAGGACATTTGCGCGAGAAAGCGGAGCTGGGTTCTGCTCAGCAGAGCAGTGTGAGAGGGTCCAGGCTCCTGGCTCCAGGACTGGGAGCAAGAGCCGAGTGCAGTGGACCGGAGGAGTCAAGCCGACTAGAGAAGAGACGCAGGGTCCGTGGAGCCGAGCACGTGAGGTGCCGTGTTATGGACTAGGGGCTCAGCGGGTAAAACCGGACACCGCCCGCTGCCGCCAAAAAACGGAGCATTGTTTGGGTGGAGAAGCCTGAAGAAATCAACACCGGCATCAGCTGGCAAATGCCTTGTGGAGGAAAAGAGTCAGCTAAGTGTAAAAACTGTCGATTATAACTGGTTCGACTCTGCTACATCTAGTTAAACTGTGAACTGTCAGTAATAGACTTTTCACTGCTACTTCCCTTGTTTTCCCCCCATATTTTCCCCTGACACTCCCTGCGTGGAGGTTGACCCTGTTATCATAAACCTCCCCTGTTTATTAACCCTGTATTGGCTGCACTGTGACGCTGCATCTAAAGTACCCGTGTTACACTAACACTATGGATTTCAACGCATACATTTCTTCTTTCACTTCCCTAATACAGACAATTATAATAATGGCTTTGTTTACCAGAAAGAAATATTCATTACTATAAGGGTAATCATGCACAGCAGATTTGTTAAAGCCATTTCTGTTACGGTCCCATTCAAGAGAGGAACTGGTTTTAAAGGAAGGCTGACGCGACAGGGTTTGGTGTGGGAATAGAGTGAACATGGAGATTAGGGACAGGAAGAGTTAATGGAAAGAGGGAGGATAAGGAGTGACATCAGAGTCTAGGGAGGAGTGGGTTTAAAAGGTGGAGACTGGTTCCCTCAGGGCTATACCTAAAATGGCTGCCCTCTCACCAGCAATCTCCCACCCACATTCCCTTGTTTGATAATTGGATCATTTTCTCCAGGGGGTCTGGTTTTAGAACAGCGGCAGTTGTGATAAAGTCACCGGCAAAGTACTGGAGGGGAGATATGTAGTACTGAGATTGTTAGCTCCAGTAATTAAACAGGAAAAAAGGTTCCAGCACACAAAGTATATAAAGGGGTTAATCAGCCATGTTTAGTGCTAGGATGATTAAACACCTGTAGAAAGGGAGGAAAGCTTACAACCTGCAATGACCACACTGCCGCATCACCACCACCAGAGCTGCTGCAACCCCCCAACCTACTGTCTCCTTCCCCGTTCCTGTAGAAGGTAAGCCCTCAAGGGCAGGGCCCTCTTCCCTCTGTACCCGTCTATCATTGTTAGTTTGTTTACTGTAAGTGATATCTGTATTTTGTATGTAACCCCTTCTAATGTACAGCACCATGGAATCAATAGCGCTATATAAATAAATAATAATAATGCCAGCTCATGTCTGATGTTCATAGGAAATCGCGATTTTTGCTATACATAGCAATATCCCAAATTAATTGCAAGGAAGACAGAACTCCAATGTTGTTACCTCCCACATGTAAGACAAACATATTCGGCGGTTGGTCCACTCTGCAATAGTATGAAAATTCCAAACAGCCACCTAAACTGTAACCAGATGAGGGAAACATGAACAAAAACAGAAAGATTCCCAACTCCCAATATGGTGGAAAAATTTGTCACCCAAACCCCAGCGAGACGCCTCAGTCACTGATCCAACGAGGAAAGAGAGTGACCCATACTCTTCAGGCTTCTCACCCAAATGCGACAAACATTCCTTCAGAACAGCAAAAAAGTTATATCTGGGAAATGAACAACCATCCCGGTGTCTCAAGAATGAACCTAAATAACCACAAGTAACATCCATAACACGTTTTACCACCATAATAGAGCAGGCATCATGCCCTGGATTTGCATACAAAACCACCAATTTACCCCAACTAGTTTGATCTGTGTTTGAATCCCGCAAAAACCATTACCCTCTGTCCTCGATCAAACGCGCAATGTTCAACAACAAGCCTCCTTCTTCCTATCTTGAAGCATTAACCAACTCACTAATACAAAAAGTGCCGTAAAAGGCCAAAACAAAAGCAGCTGAAAACAACAACGCCTAATAGTTTGAAAAACAGACCGACCTTAAACAGCATAGCATCCTCCCCAACAATTCAAAGGAAATGGTCTCCTCTTTTCTCAACTATAAGAACCCCTGCAAAAAACCTTCAACACCTGCTTAACCAAAAAATCCTTCTTCACATCCCAAAGACCTTGAAACTTATACAAAAAGGCTAATGCCACCAACTTCTGTGCCACCGCCGACACTATCCTGCCAACCCCAAAGTCCTGATCCACCAAAGACAGTAACAGAAACAACATATCCTTATAAGAAGAATCCACACCAGCTTCAATGCCTAAATCCTCCCATTCAACCCAAAACTTCCTATTTCGCACCAAGTAGCCTCAGTCACCGATTACCTGATTAAACTGAAAACTATGTCGTTATCAGGCTCCATATCCAGCTGGGACACTCTGCTCCCACTTCATCCACCCAAGGCACCCGACTCCGAAACCTATTGTGCTGAAAACGGGACAACGCATCAGCCACATTGCTGGACACCCCCAAAACATTTCATGCTGCTACGCACATATTCCATTCAGGACACCATAACACCATAACACCAAATAAACCACTACTGGGGGACACTTAGTCAAAAGCATATTGATCAATTGAACCACAGACAAATTGTCGCACTGAAAACACCACTTTTAGTTAACAACACAAACCACCAAAGGTCAAATGCCACTATAATGGGAAAAGTTTTACGTAAAGCCAGATTCTTTCCCAAACCTGTCAAGAACCATAAACTGGGCCACCGCCCGCACACCAATGCCCTTGACAAATGCCCTAAAACCAACTTGATCCTGCAGCATTCATATAAAGCTGCAAACAACTGTTAGATACTATAAGTGTGTATAGCAGTATAGAACGCTGGCACTGCTCACATGTACATACAACTTACAATAGGAAGCATCACTAAATCTGTATGAATCTGTTTAACGATCAGGAAAAAACAGGTGGTGCCCAGCTACAAAAATAGGATTGCTTATATGAACAAGGTTGAAAAACAAGCACCACTCACTACTGGTTACTTTAAGACAGCATTTTTATTGTGTGGAAGCAAGTAGATGGGGGGGGGGGACAGAACATGAGCGAAAAGTTGTTTTAACCCAGGGTTATTGGTGTACTTACTCCATGACTCCCTTCAGCTTTGGACTCTGCTGCACTGGCTCCTGACAGAGAATCGCTCACATAGTCCAAGGGCCAGAGGCATAGCTAGGGGGTCACCAAAGTGCGAAGAACGCATGAACACATCTGACTAAGGTGGTAACCTGGGCAGTGCATGTTTGCAAATGTTGAAGCTCATTCTATTTCTAATGGTTTATTGAGCAGGTGTAGGGCAATTTCTATCATTTTTTTACGTTTTACTAATTAAAAAATAAAAGCAGCTCCTTACAAACCAAGTATACAGCTTAAGGGCTCTTTCAGACAAGAGTATTACAGTATAAGGCCGTGTGCTCTCCTTGCCCCCATGGAAGGCACAAGCGCACATTGTAGCCAACGTACCAGTGTATATGGCTTCTTTTTTGCATGGACCAGTTATGTGGAAAAAAATCACAGCATGTCATACTTTGGTTCGATTTATGGACCAGACTAGTGCATATAAATGGCAGCCAGCTCCTGCACTCATCTGATAGCAAATGAGCAAAAAACTGGCCTGAGTTGTCAAACGAACATATAAATCTGGCGTTAGGCTTCACAACAAGTATGGCTATGACAATCTTTGCACAATCTACTAAAAGTGTATGTAATGACTTGCGACTAGAGATGAGCAGATCAATCCGTGTATGTGATTTGCATATGTAGCACCCCGAGGACTCGGCTGCTACAGGGGTATTGCACCTCGGACCAGAGGTGTGGTATTCCACTCCCGGGTAAGGATGGAGTGTGGAACTGGGCTCAGATAGCTGCATGCACCACACTCACCCCATTTCCGGGGGACAGATCAACGGTACTCCCACCAGATAGATGTGCAGGTACGACAGCTTCTGTCCCTGGCTGGAGTGGGGAGGGGGGAGGAACATCCTAGTGGTGTAGGAGCAGATAGGGGAGGGACTCTGGGCATAGGTAGGAGCCCAGTGGGTGCTTGTCACCTGGGCTCGGGTGTCAGAGGGAGTATATAAGGTGGGCACCATCTTAGGACAGGGTCCTGTTCAGAGGAGAGTCTGTGCAGAGAGGAGCTCAGCCACAGAGGGCTGACAGGGAGCTGTGGCTCCGTCTGGGCCCAGCTCCGGAGCCAGGCCTGAAGCAGAGAGAGAAGGAAAAAGGAGGAAGAAGAGAGACGCAAGGAAAGGCCCAGAGACGAAAGCATAGAGGGAACCCTGAGATCCCACGAGAGAACGGAAACGGGTGAAGGGTTGGCAGAGCAGGGTACCGGATCCCAAACTGGCGGAGGCCAATTATCCTTAGCCAGGAACCGGAGGTCGTGGACAAGTTTTGGCGCGACCCCTCGCCATATCCACCAGGAAGGCATACCACGTATAGGGTCAGGGAAGCCGGGAAAGGTTTCACCACCAGAAGGCCCGAGGGAGCTGGACAAAGGTGGATCCCTGGTGGGGACGGCCAGTAGGAAGGAAGAGAGGGGAGCTCAGGACCACGCTCTGGAACTGCCTGGGAGTTGGCCGAGTCCCTGACCTGGTGGACGCAGCACGACTCGGGTGGTCCTACTGTGCACGGGCGACCTGGTAAAGAACTGTGAGTAAAGCTTTTGAAACTGCACTTCAAGCCTCCGTGTTTCGTCGTCGCACCTGCACCATCAGTACTGGGACACCCGCACCATCACTCCCATTGTCATCTCTAACATAGCTGCCCTGAGGCCATGCCCCTCCCGTTGGGGGTTATACCATCCACGCTGCACATCCGAACCACCGGCCTCAGCGGACTGCCCTGCAGCGGCGGCTTCATAGCCGCATTCAACGGGTGGCGTAGTCGGACACTAATACCATCATATCAATAACGCCACTTAGTTTGACACCCTGGGCACGGACCGGGTCACCGCCACGAGGACTACTACCCCTATCTGATCCGGCTCCGGGTATTCCCCGCGTGCGCAACGCTACACAAACATGGCCCAGGGGGCGCGTCAACTTTGGCGTAGTCGGCAGGATACCGTGCCCGCAACCACCGGGTACTGCGTGCCTGAAGAAAAGTTCACATGTACCTCAAAAAGAAGTCTCCCGCCAATTCCGGAGGATTCCCGCCATCGGACGCCGTCCGGAGTCGTTTCCCGCCGTTTGCCCGCCATTTGCAGCTTTTACCCGCCATCCGCGGAGTTTCCCGCCATCAGGAGACGATTCCCGCCATCTGAGACGGTTTCCCGCCCTGGCAGAGCAGACGCCATTATGGGCGTGCCAAAGGGTGGCAAGAGACCACCTCCCATCGTGGGCATGGTCCCAGAGTGGCGCCAAAGGAAGAGACCGCCCCCACCAGCCGAGACTACAATAATGGAGATGTCCATCAGAGTGGGGGGTCTGCCCCTGAAACTGAATGTCACTAAGTTGCCCCGGGACCACTCCCAATGGGGGCGGATAGAGAACAAAATGGAGGGACTGGGGGTGGCCAAGATCAATCTGGACGGACCGCACCCGGGGATGGAGGAAGAGTAAAGCAGTACCGACCCCGTGGTCCGGAGCCTGTTGCAGGCCGCCACCTCAGATGGCCTGGTGGAGATCCTGGCACAACTCCCCAGAGATCGGGAGCGCGCACAGGCTGCGCTGGAGGCCTTGGCCCGGAAGATGGCCCGAGTACAGCAGGAAGCACTGGCCGAATGGAGAAGGGAGATGGCCCAGCAGGCTGGAACCCGCCAGCAGAGGACGCCACCCGCAACGTGGAGCATGTCTGCCCCTGAGGATGGTGCAGGAGGGACGAAGGCCGAAGACGACGCCGCGGAGGGAGCCGCAGGGATGGAAGCAGGTAATGGGGACGTCATCACCCCGAGCCCAGTAGCCGTAAGCCTGCCCCAGCTCCCCGTCGCAGAGCCCGAGGTCCTACTCACCGCGCCCGTTGCCGCACCGCCACTGCGTCCAACTAGGCCTCAAGCGGCAGGAGCCGCGGTCACGCCCCCTTCCGCGCCACGCCCCTTGACCCTGAGCGCGGTGAAACAGGAAGTGCCACCGGCCTGGTCGCAAGGCCTAGTGAACCAGGGCGCCGCTGCCCCAACAGCGCCCTCTACCTCCAAAGCGCCCCCGGCCTGGTCGCAAGGCCGAGTACCTCCGGGCGCCGCGGTCTGCACAGCGCCTTCTTCCCCAAAAGTGCCATTCCTAGACCCAAATAGGATGCCTCCGGCCTGGACGCAAGGCCGAGTACCCCCGGGCGCCGCGGTTCCCACCGCGCCCTCTGCCTCCACAGTGCCACCCCTGGGCGCAGATCTCTTCGCGCAGCATACTAGCCCGGACGGGCTGCCCTTCGTGTGGCCACCGGAGTACGTCAACCCCCGACTCCGGAAGGAACGGCCCCTGTGTGAGCCTCTGATCCCGGCTCCGGCGCCCGCCAAAATTGTTCTGCTCCCATTAGAGGACGCCCAATTTGCATGGGATCCGACCGGTGAGGACCTCATGGGGTTCACCAAGGAGACCCGGCGTGAGGAGTGCTGCCGTCAACAGCTGGAGGTCTTTGGGAGAGAACGGCGAGAGAGGCGGATCCGCGAGGAACAGCTGCAGGTCCGAAGCGCAGAACAGAAGCGCAGGGCCCGACAAAACCCCCGTACGGCCCACGGTCCCCGCGCCACCGGGACCGTAATAAAGTTCCAGCTAGAGAATGGCTGGGGCTTTATCCGGGATCACCGAACTCCCGGCGACGTCTTTGTCACCCGCAGGGATGTTGAGAGCCACCTGCCGGAGGGACACCGCGGACGTGACCTTTACCCGGGTGATGAGGTCACCTTCACCCGGCATCAGTGTGCCAAAGGACCGTACGCCCTTCACGTACACCGGCTGACTGAGGAAGAGATACAGTATGAGGAAAGCCAAGAGGACCCGGACGGGTTTGAAGACTACCCTCAGGAGGAAACAAGGAGAGGACACCGCTACTGAAGGGAAGTAGCATAAACAAAGTACTGTATATAGTTACCCGTCAGGGTACCTGAAATTGTTGCTGATTGAAGTGTGGTCCCCGTTGGGACTAGTGTGGGACTGTTAAAGAACTGTTTCCTGTGTGCCCCTATCCATTACCAGGCTGAGGACTGTGAGCAGCCATTCCCCTATTCCCACTGGCCGAGTACTGAGAGCGGCCATACCCTGTAAATAGTTGCGCTTCCTAAGGCGCCCCCTACTGGTTTTATAAGGAACTGTTTTTCTACTAGTGACTGTTGCACTTTACCTGGTCACAAGTTGCACCGTGGCCAGAAGATCAAGAATGTGTTGATCAAGAATGTTTTATATGAAAAAGTTTTTAGTATGCTAAGAGAGTTAATGGTATTTTCTGATAATGTTTTCGTAAAGTTTTATACCTGTAAAATTAAAAGGGAAAAGTACCTCCCATAAAGGGATGAGTTTTCAGTTAATGTTTTATATATGAGTGCACTTTAAAAATTTTTGTATGTTTATAATGTTTTGCTCTTTTCCAGCCCGAGGACGTGCTGTGATTTACCAGGGGGGAATGTAGCACCCCGAGGACTCGGCTGCTACAGGGGTATTGCACCTCGGACCAGAGGTGTGGTATTCCTCTCCCGGGTAAGGATGGAGTGTGGAACTGGGCTCAGATAGCTGCATGCACCACACTCACCCCATTTCCGGGGGACAGATCAACGGTACTCCCACCAGATAGATGTGCAGGTACGACAGCTTCTGTCCCTGGCTGGAGTGGGGAGGGGGGAGGAACATCCTAGTGGTGTAGGAGCAGATAGGGGAGGGACTCTGGGCATAGGTAGGAGCCCATTGGGTGCTTGTCACCTGGGCTTGGGTGTCAGAGGGAGTATATAAGGTGGGCACCATCTTAGGACAGGGTCCTGTTCAGAGGAGAGTCTGTGCAGAGAGGAGCTCAGCCACAGAGGGCTGACAGGGAGCTGTGGCTCCGTCTGGGCCCAGCTCCGGAGCCAGGCCTGAAGCAGAGAGAGAAGGAAAAAGGAGGAAGAAGAGAGACGCAAGGAAAGGCCCAGAGACGAAAGCATAGAGGGAACCCTGAGATCCCACGAGAGAACGGAAACGGGTGAAGGGTTGGCAGAGCAGGGTACCGGATCCCAAACTGGCGGAGGCCAATTATCCTTAGCCAGGAACCGGAGGTCGTGGACAAGTTTTGGCGCGACCCCTCGCCATATCCACCAGGAAGGCATACCACGTATAGGGTCAGGGAAGCCGGGAAAGGTTTCACCACCAGAAGGCCCGAGGGAGCTGGACAAAGGTGGATCCCTGGTGGGGACGGCCAGTAGGAAGGAAGAGAGGGGAGCTCAGGACCACGCTCTGGAACTGCCTGGGAGTTGGCCGAGTCCCTGACCTGGTGGACGCAGCACGACTCGGGTGGTCCTACTGTGCACGGGCGACCTGGTAAAGAACTGTGAGTAAAGCTTTTGAAACTGCACTTCAAGCCTCCGTGTTTCGTCGTCGCACCTGCACCATCAGTACTGGGACACCCGCACCATCACTCCCATTGTCATCTCTAACATAGCTGCCCTGAGGCCATACCCCTCCCGTTGGGGGTTATACCATCCACGCTGCACATCCGAACCACCGGCCTCAGCGGACTGCCCTGCAGCGGCGGCTTCATAGCCGCATTCAACGGGTGGCGTAGTCGGACACTAATACCATCATATCAATAACGCCACTTAGTTTGACACCCTGGGCACGGACCAGGTCACCGCCACGAGGACTACTACCCCTATCTGATCCGGCTCCGGGTATTCCCCGCGTGCGCAACGCTACACAAACATGGCCCAGTGACGCGCCCCCTGGGCCTGTGCTGTGCAGGGGATACCCGGAGCCCGGCCTTCTGTAAGATGCTGGGGGTTGTAGTCTCCGTGGCGCTCACCCGGTCCGTGCCCAGGGCGGTCAAACCAGTGGCAGTCTATTTGTGTTGTAATAAGTGTCCGACTACGCCACCCGTGGATTGCGGTCAGTGGGGACCGCCGCTGCGCTGCAGACCGCTGAGGCTGATGTTATATGCGCAGCCAAGAATGGGATAACTCCCCACGGGAGAAGTATTGCCTCAGGGCAGCTAGAGTAGATGATGGTAGTGATGGTGTGAGCGTCCCAGTACTAATGGTGCTGGTGCGGCGATGAAACACAGAGACGTGTGGTTGCAGTTTCCAATGCTTTACTCACAGTTCTTTACTGGTCCTAGTCACCTCGGTACCGGCGGTGACTGCCCAAGCCGTGCTGCGTCCACCAGGCAAGGGGCTCGACCAACTCCCAGGCAATTCCAGAGCGTGGCACAGGGCTCCCTTCCTTTCCTTTCTCTGGCCGTCCCCACCAGTGACCCACCTTTGTCCAGCTTCCTCGGGCCTTCTGTCAGCGAAACCTCTCTCCGGTTTCCCTGACCCTATGCGGTATGCTTTCCTGGTGAATGTAGTGAGGGGTCGCACCAAGATGTGGTCACAACCTCCGGTTTTGGCTGAGGATTAGTCGCCTCCACCAATTTGGGTTCCGGTACCCTGCTCTGCCAACCCATCACCCTGTATCTCCTGGGCATATGGGGTTCCTTCTGTCCTCGTGTCTCTGGGCCTTTCTCTGTGTTCCTGTTCCTTGCTTCCTTTCTTACTGTCCTTTCTGTTCATTCTCCTTTCTCTCTCTCTCAGGCTCCAGCCTCCTGACAAGGCCTGCCTGCGGAGCAGAGCCCATGCAGGGGCTCTGCTTCCTGTCTTCTCCTCTCACTCTTAGCTTCTTCTCTGCACTGCACTGAACACTGTTCTAAGATGGTGCCCACCTTATATACCTCCTTCTAACACCCGAGCCCAGGTGACTAGCAACCAATGGGCTCCTGCCTATGCCCAGAGACCCTCCCCTATCTGCTCCTACACCACTGGGATATTCCTCCCCCCTCCCCACTCCAGCCAGGAACAGATGCTGTCGTGCCTGCACTTCTGTCTAGTGGGAGCACCGTTGAGCTGTCCCTCGGAAATGGGGTGTGTGTGCTGCATGCAGCCTACCGAGCCCTGGTCCATACTCCATCCTTACCCGGGAGTGGAATATCACACCTCTGGACTGAGGTGCAATACCCCTGTAGCGGCCGAGCCCTCGGGGTGCTACACAAGTGTATTGAGCGAGGCTGGACAGAGTCTAGTCAGAATGTGGCCAGGCCAGAAGTCTGCAAAAAGCATGACTGCCTACTCTTAGCGCCGGCACCTGAGAATCCTCATACCGCGCTGTGCGGTCATAGTGACTGCATATTTTTAACCTAAGGCCAGACAACCCTTTAATCAATAAATTAAATGTACCTCAAAGTGACGGCCATAAAAAGTACAACTCGTTCTGCCAAAAACAAGCTCTCCGACAATGCTGGTTAATGACATCTGGTGAGAAAAAAATGCTCTGTCAGGGGCTAACTCTACAGTATTCCTTATTATTTTAGTAGTTGAGCTACAAATTACCTTTGGTTTGTCACATAATCTTGTGCATGATGACAAATGAAAGCAATATTTTAACAATATAAAATTTAAAAGAGGAAGCCAGGGTTTACTGCAAAAAAAGAGGGAAGTACAGAAAGCATGAAACAGAAATATGTTGATTTATAAAAACGGCATTTATTTTATATTTAAACATTTCGATTTTATTTATTTTTGTTACATAGATAGATATATGATAGATAATAGATATATGATAAATAGATAGATGATAGATAATAGATAGATAGATGATAGATAGATGATAGATAGATAATAGATATATGATAAATAGATAGATGATAGATAATAGATAGATAGATGATAGATAGATAATAGATAGATGATAAATAGATAGATGATAGATAATAGATAGATAGATGATAGATAGATAATAGATAGATGATAGATAGATGATAGATAGATAGATAGATGGATAATAGATAGATGATAGATAGATCATAGGTAGATGATAGATAGATAGATAATAGATAGATATATGAATAGATAGATGATAGATAGGTAGATAGATAATAGATAGATGGATAGATAGATAGATATATGATAGATAGATAATAGATATATGATAGATAGATAATAGATAGATGAAAGATAATAGATAGATGTGAGATAGATATATGAATAGATAGATGGATAGATGGATAGATATATGGATAGATAATAGATAGATAATAGATATGAGATAGATAAATAGATAGCTGGATAGATAATAGATAGATAATAGATAGATAATAGATAGATAATAGATAGACTATAGATAGATAGATAGATAATAGATAGATAGATAGTTAGATAGATAATAGATAGATGGATAGATAGATAGATAGATGGATAGATATATGGATAGATAATAGATAGATAGATAGATAATAGATAGATAGATAGTTAGATAGATAGATAGATAATAGATAGATAGATAATAGTTAGATAGATAGATGATAGATAGATAGATAGATAGATAGACAGATAGATACTAGATAGATAGATAATAGATAGATAGATAGATAGATAGATAGATAATAGATAGATAGATAGATAATAGATAGATAGATAGATAATAGATAGATAGATAGATAATAGATAGATAGATAGATAGATAGATAATAGATAGATAGATAATAGATAGATAGATTATAGATAGATAGATGATAGATAGATAGATTATAGATAGATAGATCGATAGATAGAAAACCTTTTCTCAGCATGTGATTGAGCCTCAGGAAGTGACCTTGTTCTGGTACTTTCCTAAGAAATGTTTTATTTTCACGATCACGATACAGAGACATTTCAGGTAATTCCGTCACACGTCTGGTTCTGACTAAGCTTATCCATGGAGTCTTCTGTTCAGACTGAGACTTGTTGCATTGAGATGAGTCTTTGAAAATATTGATTATAGACAAGTTATCCATTTAGAAAACTACTTTGCCTATTGGTTTAATCTGTGTAAAGAGCGTTTCTGGTAGGGTAACATTGCTTGTCCATACTTAGGATGGGTGTCATATCTGTATGATATGGACTCCAGGCACCCATTGATTAGCTCTGGCACTGCTCATCTCCTTCTACAAAAGGTATCTGAGGCAGATCAATGTTACAGTAATTTCCTTGTCCTTTGCCAGTCGCTGATTGACAAGTAATGTTCCGTCTTAATTGAAAACAGGTTCTTCCTACAAAATAATGGCAGCTTTACTTAGCAAATGACTTAAGAGTGGCTGTCCCCCTTCAGTAAATGTTTGTTTCTGGGCACAGTTTGGCATAAAAAACAAATTGTGCAATAATCACCTTCCCCGGGTCCATCAGTAAGTCTGCGCTGCTGCGGAGTCATGGGATCCTGGTCTCGGCATACCGGAATCCCACAACCCAGAAGTTCTATCCCGACTTTTGCAAGAAAGTCAGGTACTTTCAAGAGGCATCAGGGCCGGGCTTTATCATTATTTTGGATAAGTGATACTTAGGAAAAACTTTCAGTTTGTGGCTGTCGATTGTTTTCTTAAATAAAGAAGGTCACCCTCAGATTGGTGATAGGTATTCTTTCACTATAGAAGGATATTTTAGTAGGATAGAATATTCTTAATGTGTCAAAAATTCTCAGGGTCACGGTCAAGTCATATTGTTTAAAAAAACAAGTTAACTTCGTACGTCATCTTATTAACCCCAGCATGTCCTTAAAAGAGGAAGCAGAGACATCTTGGTCAGGAAAGCACAAATTACAGAGGGGCGTATGGAACATACCAACAGTAAAATATCGACTTTTTTTTTACAGATAATGCAACAATTTTTTTTTTATTTATATTTATTTTATTTTTAAACAATGCATTTTTATGTATCTTGTATGTAGCTAAAATGTGGATCAGAGAACAATTTGTTCAACTTGTCAGCAAGTTTCAGGAAGTGATCTTCATCTTATTTTCGTAGCCTTTGATGCAGCAACTTCTAAGACGCTGAACATGTCCACGACTGTGTTCTCCTTTCAGAAAGTCATTTAGGAAACTATTGAGGTGAAGTTTCTGGAGTATGGAAGATCGATGGATGTTATTGTTTAACCTGTGGCATGTGCTTCACTTTGCTCGGAGCTGCTGCATCGAGGTAGGTTGTTGGTCGTTCTACTACTTTTTTACTTTTTTGTTTTTTTGTTCAGGCTAAAAATGTAAGTCTAAATCTCCAATCTAGGAAAATCATACATACACACATATATATATATATATATATATATATATATATATATATATATACTGAAAATAGAGTTTCCACCTTTGGGGACAATTTTCTTTTTTTTTACTTAAATGGTTAAAAACTTTTTTTTTTTTTGTGGTTGGGTTTCAATAAAGATTTTGCACCTTTTTTCCTTCTATAGCTTCACTGCACTGTCTATTGCTGGCTGTAGAATGAGTTATCTGGGAAACTGTCAGTGAGCGCATTATTATGACTGTCCAGTGGAATACTTTCTAACGATGTTATGTGTCTTTTTTCTGAGCTCCTTTCAGGTGATTTATGACCCAAGACCATATCAAAGTTGAATGTGCAGGGAAACAATGAATTTGTAAAAGCCAAACTGTGCAACATGTTTAACTAAACCCAGTTGCAACATTGTTTTTTGTCCCAAATATATGTATTTATATTAAAAATATATCTCCAAAGACGGACAACATCTGGGAATCACTTTCAAAGGATAAGTAGAAGATGACAGACTTACTTAAATATAGCTAGTCATGTGCTGAAAGGTATCTGTCAGCAGGTTTTTGCTATGTAATCTAAGCATACGATGAGGTAGGGACTGAGACCCTGATTTCAGGGATGTGTCACTTATTAGGCTGTGTGCTGTAGTTTCAATACAATCAGTGTTTTATCAGCAGATTATCACAGTCAGGACTAGTGCCCTCATGAGACTTGGTCCAAACACACCTCCAGCACTGATAAGCAGCTCACTGTCAACATACAATGTACATAGAGAGCCTGGTATGGGTGGGGTCAGCTTTCTGAGCTCTGCTACATCTAAAAACTCTGATTGTATCACAACTGCTGCACCCAGTAAACAAAGTGACACATCGCTGGAATCAGGGTCTCTTTTCCTACAATATGCTGCTCTCAGATGAGGTAGAAAAAACCTGGTGACAGATTCCTTTGAAGAACTTTGCCTGCATGGAAGGAAGGAATATACTGTAGGTAAATTGAAATGGTTAGTAAGTACCATAAATAAAAAAGAAAAATTGTGAGAAAAAGGGCAAAAGAGAACAATTTTATAAATCATTGTATATTGAAATCCCTTGGTATTGGCATGAAAAAAATTACTTCATTTCCAACCCCTATTCCCCATGACAGACAAATCCTGTGTGATCGCTGATATCATCCGTAGCATCATTAAACATACTACTGAATGTGACCAAAGGCAAAATTAGTTTTTTTTTCACCCCGGGCAAATATTCAGTACGGCTCCCCCTACTATATAACGTGTTATTCCCATAGTGCAAAAATAAAATAGGATTATGATTATGATTAAGGGTGATGACATGCACCAGAAACGCGTCAGGTTTCTAAAAAATGTTTTCAACCGCTTGCTGACCTCCCACTGTATATAAAATTCAGCGCTGCCTGGGCTCTGTGCAGCGCCGAGGTTTATAAACGGTCGGTGGTCCCGCAGCGCTCAGGACCTCCAGGGTCCTGCAGGCGCTGCGGTTGTGGTTCAGATCAGTAGCAGTGGCAGGGGACATCAGCGGGACCTGATTGGATCAGGTCCCAATGATGTTAACCCTTTGCTATCTTCTAGATGCCGCGCTCTATAGTGATCGCAGTATTTAGAAGATAGTGAGAGGAGATGGGGTCGTCCACTCACCTCTCCGACGGCCCCCCTGATGTCTGAGAGGACCTGCCGTTGTCATGGCAGCTGGAGGTCACATAACCGCCTCCGGGTCTGCCATGTACGGTGTCCTGCTAGGCTCAGCCTGCAGCTGAGTCTAGCAGGAGATAATGACAGTTTTACACTGTCAGCAGAGCTCTCATGCAATGCAATACATGTCTATTACATTGCATGAGAACAGTGATTAGAAAAATAAAAATTAATGTCCCATACAGGACTAAGTAAAAATGTAAAAAAAAAGTCTAAAAAACGTTTTCAAACTGTTTAAAAAAAATCACAAAATAAATAAAAATAAATAAATAAAATATTAAACCAATAAATCCGTATATTTATGCAAAAACAAAAAAAGTACACATATTTGGTATTGCCGC
Source organism: Phyllobates terribilis (assembly GCF_046119375.1). Taxonomy (NCBI): domain Eukaryota; kingdom Metazoa; phylum Chordata; class Amphibia; order Anura; family Dendrobatidae; genus Phyllobates; species Phyllobates terribilis. The sequence goes on along the minus strand of NW_027362767.1, from coordinate 209,338,882 downwards.
GTCCGAAACAACCCAATCTTTAAAACTGTCATACTAATTAACTCCTTCTGTGCACACCGTAATAAAAATAAATAAAAAACGGAGCAAAAAACTATGCTTTTTCATCATATCGCCAAACAAAAAGTGGAAAAAAATGTGATCAAAAAGCAAAATGGAAATAAAAATGGTACCGCTCAAAACATCATCTTGTTCTGCAAAAAAAAAGCCGCCATACAGCTCCATCAGCCGAAAAATAAAAAAGTTATAGCTCTCAGAATAAAGCGATGCAAAAAAATATTTTTTCTAAAAAATTGTTTTGTGTAAAAGTGCCAAGACATAAAAAAATATACAGTAAGTGTAGTATCGCTGTAAACATACTGACCCGAAGAATAACGCTGCCTTATCACTTTTACCCCACGCAGAACGACATAAAAAAATCCTCAAAAAACAATTCCTGAATTGTTGGTTTTTGTTAATTTTACCTCCCAAAAAACGGAATAGAAAGCAATCAAAAAATGTCACACACCCAAAAATGGTACCATTAAAAATGTCAACTCGTCCCGCAAAAAACAAGCACATGACTCTGTCGGCCGAAATATGGAAAAATTATAGCTCTCAAAATATGGCGATGCAAAAACTAGATTTTGCAAAAAAAGCGTCTTTTAGTGTGTGACAGCTGTCAATCATAAAAACCCGATATAAATCTGGTATCTCTGTAATCGCACCGACCCGAAGAATAAAGTAATCTCATCACTTATACCGCACGAGGAACGGCGTAAAAAATAAATAAAACCAATTCTTCACCTGCTACTGATTTGTTTATTATGTCTCCCAAAGATCGCAGTAAGGCTCTGCTCCCATTTATCCTGCACGCTGCCAGCAACATAAAAACTAAGGGAAAAAAATTAAAATGAATCCTTTGTTCTCATATATTAATGGGATATAGTTTAAAATTTGCGCTAGCTAGCTAGCGCGAATTTTAAACTATAGGTTATTTTATCTAGTATATCTACTACGGACACTTATTGGTTCCCTGTCCAAAAATTCGCTGCCTTTGATAGTGAGTAGCCTAATAGCGCCTCCAATACCTACAACTCATTAATGGGATATAGTTTAGAATAATTCACACATATATTATAAACAGTATATCGCCATTGACTGTGGCATCTATGAAGATATAAGTTCGGAATCTGACTAATCTCCATTCTTAGCCATTACAACAGAATATTGTTTTTATCTTGCTGTCAGCACTCAATATTATTATTATTATTATTATTAGTATTTATTTTTAGAGCACCATTGATTCCCAGCTGCTGTACATGAAAAGGGGTTACATAAAGGATACAAATATAAATGACAGAGAATAAACTAACAACGTTAGCCTGGTGCAGAAAGGAGAGGACCCTGCCTTGCGGGCTTACAGTCTACCCGATAATGAGGAAGGAGACAGTAGGTTGGCGGTTGTGGCAGCTCCGGTGTTGGTAAGGTGGCGGCGGGGTCAGTGCAGGCTGTTAGCTTTCTTGAAGTGATGGGTTTCAAATTCCCTTCTGAAAGTTCTGAGTGTGGTGGATAATTGGACGTGTTGCGGCACAGAATTCCAGAAGATGGGGGAAACTTGGGAGAAGTCTTGGAGTTGGTTGTTTGAGGAGCATATAAATGTGGGGAGGGAAGGCAGTCTTGGGAGTGCCGGAGATTGTGTGTTTTTGAGATATCGAAAGATTAGTTTGGAGATATACAGAGGAGATAGATTATGGATGGCTTTGTAGGTCAGTGTTAGCAGTTGGGGAGTTTGGAGCCAATGAACTGATTTGCAGAAGGGAGAAGCAGAGGAATAGTGAGGCGACCGATGGATTAGTCAAGCAGCAGAGTTAAGGACTGATTTGAGAGGTGTGAGAGTGTTAGCAGGGCCGCCACAGAGGAGGATGTTGCAGTAGTCAAAGTGACAGATCATGCACTAACATTTTTGTAGATTGAGGGTTGGGGAAATATTTTTGAGTTGGAAGCGGCAGGAGGTGGAAAAATAATAGATGTGTAGTTTTAAGGACAGGGGAAAGTCGAGGGTCACTCTGACGCAGTAGACTTCTGATACTGCGAAGAGTGTGGTATCATCAATACATAGATCAGGTAGGGGAGTTAGGGGAGATGGAGGAAAGATGATGATTAGTGATGAGCGAACGTGCTCGCTACTGCTCAGTACTCACCCGAGCATCACTGTACTCGACGAGATCGGCGAGTATTTCCGGGGTTGCTCGGGCGGGTACTCGGGTCCTCTCTCTGCATGTTTGGTGCTTTTTAGAGAGCCATTGAACATGCAGGGATTGCCTGCCATGCACTGTAATGTCGTAGCCATGTTGGTTGTGGGCATTACAGTGATTGGCTGGCCCCACAGCATCATCAGGTGTACATAAGACCGGGCACCGCCATGCTCGTCACAGTCTACTCTGGAAACAGGGAGAGTAGGGAGAGCTGCTGCAGCGTCAGGGAGAGATTTGCTTGTTCATACTTAGTATAGGTATTCCACAACATATATAAACTAGCTATTGAACCCGTTCTACGCCCGGGTGGCGAGCATTTTTATTGGTATATGGTCTCCCATGCTGGTATGTACTGCCCCCCTCCTGGTATTTGTGCTGCCCCCATCCTGTCCCCACCATCGTATCCTGGTATGCATGGCACCCCTCATCCCCATCATGGTATGCATGGCACCCCTCATCCCTCTCCTGGTATGTATGGCATCCCTCACCTCCAATCCTGGTATGCATGGCACCCCTCTTCCCCCAATCCTGGTATGCATGGCACCCCTCACCCCCAATCCTGGTATGCATGGCACCCCTTACCTCCAATCCTGGTATGCATGGCAGCCCTCATTCCCAATCCTGGTATGCATGGCACCCCTCATCCCCAATCCTGTTATGTGTGGTACTCCTCATCCCTATCCTGGTATGTATGGTATCCCTCATCTTGGTATGCATGGGCCCCTCACCCACATCCTTGTATGCATGGCACCCCTCATCCCCATCCTGGTATGCATGGCCCCTCATCCGAATCCTGCTATGCATGGCACTCCTCGTCCCAATCCTGGTATGCATGGCCCCTCATCTGAATCCAGGTATGCATGGCACCCCTCATCCCCAATGCCGGTATGCATGGCACCCCTCATCCCCAATGCCGGTATGCATGGCACCCCTCATCCCCAATCCTGGTATGCATGGCACCCCTCATGCCCAATCCTGGTATGCATGGCACCCCTCATGCCCAATCCTGGTATGCATGGCACCCCTCATGCCCAATCCTGGTATGCATGGCACCCCTCATCCCCAATCCTGGTATGCATGGCACCCCTCATCCCCAATCCTGGTATGCATGGCACCCCTCATCCTCAATCCCGGTATGCATGGCACCCCTCTTCCCCAATCCCGGTATGCATGGCACCCCTCATCCCCAATCCCGGTATGCATGGCACCCCTCATCCCCAATCCTGGTATGCATGGTACCCCTCATCCCCAATCCTGGTATGCATGGCACCCCTCATCCCCAATCCTGGTATGCATGGCACCCCTCATCCCCAATCCTGGTATGCATGGCACCCCTCATCCCCAATCCTGGTATGCATGGCACCCCTCATCCCCAATCCTGGTATGCATGGCACCCCTCATCCCCAATCCTGGTATGCATGGCACCCTTCATCCCAAATCCTGGTATGCATGGCACCCCTCATCCCTAATCCTGGTATGCATGGCACCCCTCATCCCCAATCCTGGTATGCATGGCACCCCTCATCCCCAATCCTGGTATGTATGGCACCCCTCATCCCCAATCCAGGTATGCATGGCTCCATCATCCCCAATCCTGGTATGCATGGTTCCCTCACCCCCATCCTGGTATGCATGGCACTCCTCATCCCTATCCTGGTATGCATGGGCCCCTCATCCCCAATCCTGGTAGGTATGGTACCCCTCATCCCTATTCTGGTATGTATGGTACCCCTCATCCTGGTATGCATGACACCCCCCATCCCAATTCTGGTATGTATGGCCTCCTCATCCCAGAAACCTGGTATGAATGGCACCCAATCACTCATTCTACAGTAGTATGCATGGCACCCAATCCCTCATCCTAGTATGCATGGCACCCCTCATCCCTATTCTGGTATGCATGATACCCCTTATCCTGGTATGCATGGCACCCCATCCCTCATCCTGGTATGCATGGTACCCCGTATTCCTATCCTGGTATGTATGGTACCCCTCATCCCTATTCTGGTATGCATGGCACTCCTCACCACCCAATCCTGGTATGCATGGTCCCCTCACCCCCCAATCCTGGTATGCATGGTACCCTCACCCCCCAATAATGGTATGTGTGGTACCCCTCATCCTGGTATGCATGGTCCCCTCACCCCCAATCCTGGTATGTGTGGTACCCCTCACCCCCTAATCCTGGTATGCATGGTCCCCTCACCCCCTAATCCTGGTATGTGTGGTACCTCTCACCCCCCAATCCTGGTATGCATGGTCCCCTCACCCCGTAATCCTGGTATGCATGGTCCCCTCACCCCCCAATCCTGGTATGTGTGGTACCCCTCACCCCCCAATCCTTGTATACATGGTCCCCTCTCCCACCAATCCTGGTATGTGTGGTACCCCTCACCCCCCAATCCTGGTATGCACGGTCCCCTCACCCCAAATCCTGGTATGTGTGGTACCCCTCACCCCCCAATCCTGGTATGCGTGGTACCCCTCACACCCCAATCCTGGTATGCGTCGTACCCCTCACCCCCCCAATCCTGATATGTGTGGTACCCCTCACCCCCCAATCCTGGTATATGTGGTACCCCTCACCCCCCAATCCTGGTATGCATGGTCCCCTCACCCACCAATCCTGGTATGCATGGTCCCCTCACCCCCCAATCCTGGTATGCATGGTCCCCTCACCTCCCAATCCTGGTATGTGTGGTACCCCTCATCCTGGTATGCATGATCCCCTAACCCCACAATCCTGTTATGCATGGTCCCCTCACCCCACAATCCTGGTATGTGTGGCCCCCTCACCCTCCAATCCTGGTATGTGTGGCTTCCTCACCCCCCAATCCTGGTATGTGTGGCCCCCTCACTCCCCAATCCTGGTATGTGTGGCCCCCTCATCCCTTTCACACTGTACACACATGCAAAAAAATAAACAGTTATACTCATCTTTCTTCTCTGTGCTCTAGCGCTGCTGCGTCCTGTTCTGCCGGATGCCGGGGGAGGAGTGCGGCGTCGGAGCACCTCGCTGTCCGGCGCCATTTTGCTGAAGACACACTGTAAATGTGTCTTCAGTAAAAAGGCGCCGGATAGCGCTATGTGCATGTGCCAATCCGACGCCTCACTCCTGCCCCGGTCTCCGGCGAAGAGAGGCACTGCGGCAACGCTCCTCCCGGTCAGGTAAGTATGTAAGTATGGCGCCGGAGATCGCGCCATACTCTCTCCTCTTACCTTTAACGGCTGGATGTGTGATTCTGTCTGGAGCCAGACTGCGCGTCTCGCATGCGCAGTCTATCGAGGCTTCAGACAGAGACACGCATCCCCGGTTATATTATAGATATATACATCTGAACTAACAGTCCTTATGAGGAATAATTCAGCTGCATATAATAAGTGCTAGGCAGGCAGGCAGTGTATGTGGCAGACTACAGTGTTATCAGTGTTATACAGCACAAGAGGGTTCATTGAGCGTCCTGTTAGTCTAGGTATTCCACAATATATATATATATATATATATATATATATATATATATATACAGTACAGACCAAAAGTTTGGACACACCTTCTCATTTAAAGATTTTTCTGTATTTTCATGACTTTGAAAATTGTACATTCACACTGAAGGCATCAAAACTATGAATTACCACATGTGGAATTATATAGTTAACAATAAAAAGTGTGAAACAACTGAAAATATGTCTTATATTCTAGGTTCTTCAAAGTAGCCACCTTTTGCTTTGATAACTGCTTTGCACACACTTGGCATTCTCTTGATGAGCTTCAAGAGGTAGTCACCGGAAATGGTTTTCACTTCACAGGTGTGCTCTGTCAGGTTTAATAAGTGGGATTTCTTGCGTTATAAATGGGGTTGGGACCATCAGTTGTGTTGTGCAGAAGTCTGCTGGATACACAGCTGATAGTCCTACTGAATAGACTGTTAGAATTTGTATTATGGCAAGAAAAAAATAAGTAAGTAAAGAAAAACGAGTGGCCATCATTACTTTAAGAAATTAAGGTCAGTCAGTGCGAAAAATTGGGAGAACTTTGAAAGTGTCACCAAGTACAGTTGCAAAAACCATCAAGCGCTACAAAGAAACTGGCTCACATGAGGATCGCCCCAGGAAACGAAGACCAAGAGACACCTCTGCTTCTGAGGATAAGTTTATCCAAGTCACCAGCCTCAGAAATTGCAGGTTAACAGCAGTTCAGATCAGAGACCAGGTCAATGCCACACAGAGTTCTAGCAGCAGACACATCTCTTCAAATACTGTTAAGAGGAGACTTTGTGCAGCAGACCTTCATGGTAAAATAGCTGCTAGGAAACCACTGCTAAGGACAGGCAACAAGCAGAAGAGACTTGTTTGGGCTAAAGAACACAAGGAATGGACATTAGACCAGTGGAAATCTGTGCTTTGGTCTGATGAGTCCAAATTTGAGATCTTTGGTTCCAACCACCGTGTCTTTGTGCAACGCAGAAAAGGTGAACGGATGGACTCTACATGCCTGGTTCCCACCGTGAAGCATGGAGGAGGAGGTGTGATGGTGTGGGGGTGCTTTGCTGGTGACACTGTTGGGGATTTATTCAAAATTGAAGGCATACTGAACCAGCATGGCTACCACAGCATCTTGCAGCGGCATGCTATTCCATCCGGTTTGCGTTTAGTTGGACCATCATTTATTTTTCAACAGGACAATGACCCCAAACACACCTCCAGGCTGTGTAAGGGCTATTTGACCAAGAAGGAGAGTGATGGGGTGCTACGCCAGATGACCTGGCCTCCACAGTCACCAGACCTGAACCCAATCGAGATGGTTTGGGGTGAGCTGGACCGCAGAGTGAAGGCAAAAGGGCCAACAAGTGCTAAGCATCTCTGGGAACTCCTTCAAGATTGTTGGAAGACCATTTCCGGTGACTACCTCTTAAAGCTCATCAAGACAATGCCAAAAGTGTGCAAAGCAGTCATCAAAGCAAAAGGTGGCTACTTTGAAGAACCTAGAATATAAGACATATTTTCAGTTGTTTCACACTTTTTTGTTAAGTATATAATTCCACATGTGTTAATTCATAGTTTTGATGCCTTCAGTGTGAATGTACAATTTTCATAGTCATGAAAATACAGAAAAATCTTTAGATGAGAAGGTGTGTCCAAACTTTTGGTCTGTACTGTATATATATATATATATATATATATATATATATATATACACTGCTCAAAAAAATAAAGGGAACACTCAAATAACACATCCTAGATCTGAATGAATGAAATATTCTCATTGAATACTTTGTTCTGTACAAAGTTGAATGTGCTGACAACAAAATCACACAAAAATCATCAATGGAAATCAAATTTATTAACCAATGGAGGCCTGGATTTGGAGTCACCCCCAAAATTAAAGTGGAAAAGCACACTACAGGCTGATCCAACTTTGATGTAATGTCCTTAAAACAAGTCAAAATGAGGCTCAGTATTGTGTGTGGCCTCCACGTGCCTGTATGACCTCCCTACAACGCAAGAGCATGCTCCTGATGAGGTTGCGCATGGTCTCCTGTGTGATCTCCCCACAGACCTGGACTAAAGTATCGGATGGACAGTCTGTGGTGCAACGTGACGTTGGTGGATGGAGCGAGACATGATGTCCCAGATGTGCTCAATCTGATTCAGGTCTGGGGAATGGGCGGGCCAGTCCATAGCTTCAATGCCGTCATCTTGCAGGAACTGCTGACACACTCCAGCCACATGAGGTCTGGCATTGTCCTGCATTAGGAGGAACCCAGAGCCAACCGCACCAGCATGTGATCTCACAAGAGGTCTGAGGATCTCATCTCGGTACCTAATGGCAGTCTGGCTACCTCTGGCGAGCACATGGAGGGCTGTGCGGCCCTCCAAAGAAATGCCACCCCACACCATTACTGACCCACTGCCAAACCGGTCATGCTGAAGGATGTTGCAAGCAGCAGATCGCTCTCCACGCTGTCTCCAGACTCTGTCACGTCTGTCACATGTGCTCAGTGTGAACCTGCTTTCATTTGTGAAGAGCACAGGGTGCCAGTGGCGACTTTGCCAATCCTGGTGTTTTGTGGCAAATGTCAAGCGTCCTGCACGGTATTGGGCTGTGAGCACAACCCCCATCTGTGGACGTCGGGCCCTCATACCACCCTCATGGAGTCAGTTTCTAACCGTTTGTACAGACACATGCACACTTGTGGCCTGCTGGAGGTCATTTTGCAGGGCTCTGGCAGGGCTCTGGCAATGCTCCTCCTGTTCCTCCTTGCACAAAGGTGGAGGTAGCGGTCCTGCTGCTGGGTTGTTGCCCTCCTATGGCCCCCTCCACGTCTCCTGGTGTACTGGCCTGTCTCCTGGTAGCGCCTCCAGCCTCTGGACACTACGCTGACAGATACAGCAAACCTTCTTGCCACAGCTCGCATTGATGTGCCATCCTGGATGAGCTGCACTACCTGAGCAACTTCTGTGGGTTGTAGAGTCCATCTCATGCTACCATGAGTGTGAAAGCACAACCAACATTCAAAAGTGACGAAAACATCAGCCAGAAAGCATTGGTACTGAGATGTGGTCTGTGGTTCCCACGTGCAGAACCACTCCTTTATTGAGGGTGTCTTGATAATTGCCAATAATTTCCATCTATTCTCAATTCCATTTGCACAACAGCATGTTAAATTGATTGTCAATCAGTGCTGCTTCCTAAGTGGACAGTTTGATTTCACAGAAGTTTGATTTACTTGGAGTTATAATCTGTTGTTTAAGTGTTCCCTTTATTTTTTGAGCAGTGTATATATATCAGAGCTAGGCAGGCAGTGTATGTGGCAGACTGCAGTGTATAATACAGCACAAGAGGGTCCATTGAACGTCCTGTCTGCTGCTGCCATAATAATTACAGATATTTCTAGGCATAGCATCTGGGGCCAAGGCAAATTTAGTTTTGATCTTAAGCCTAGTTATTTGCTTAAAAAGCAATCCAGAGTACACCATTTTCCGCTCACTGCAGAATAAAGCCAGATCTGTTCCATATTACAGCGATAAAAATCCAGAAATTTGAACTGAACGTGGGAAATATTGGCCTCCTTTTCCATTCTGTTGCAGTGTGTTGGTGAAGCTATTCACACTAGGTCTCCGTGTAGAATAATATTAGTAAATTACAGGCCTACAATTTAAAGCCGAGGTTCTCTGTCAGACAAATCACCGAAAAGACTTCTAAAATCTTACTTTCTTCCATTTTCATTCAGTTGCAGTGTGTCGGTGAAGCTATTCACACTAGGTCACCGTGTAGAATAATTTTAGGAAATTACATGCCTACAATTTAAAGTCAAGGTTTTCTGTCAGACATATCACCGAAAAGACTTCTAAAATCATACATTTCTTCCATTTTCATTCCAATGCAGTATGTCGGTGAAGCTATTCATACTAGATCTCCGTGTAGAATAATATTAGTAAATTACAGGCCTACAATTTGAAGCCGTGGTTCTCTGTCAGACATATCACCTAAAAGACTGTTCAAAAATCATACATTTCTTCCATTTTCAATCCGTTGCAGTGTGTCGGTGAAATTATCACACTAGGTCTCCGTGTAGAATAATATTAGTAAATTACAGGCCTACAATTTAAAGCGGGGTTCTCTGTCAGACATATCACCGAAAAGACTTCTAAAATCATACATTTCTTTCATTTTCATTCTGTTGCAGTGTGTCGGTGAAGCTTTTCACACTAGGTCTCTGTGTAGAATAATATTAGTAAATTACAGGCCTAAAATTTAAAGCCGTGGTTCTCTGTCAGAAATATCACCTAAAAGACTGTTCAAAAATCATACATTTCTTACATTTTCAATCCGTTGCAATGTGTCAGTGAAGCTATTCACACTACTTCTCAGTGTAGAATAATAGTAGTAAATTACAGGCCTGCTATTTAAAATCGTGACATATCACATATAACTGCGTTCCAAAATCAGCTATTTCTCGTGAACGTGGAAAATATTCTCCTTTATTTAAAATGGGCAAAGTGCGTGGCAAAGGATGGGGTAGTGGACTTGATGGTGATGGTGCATGCAGAAGCAGAGGACGTGGCCGTGGGCAAGGTGAAATTGAACACAGAGCAGTGTGAAAAGGTTATTGGTTGGATAGCAGATAATGATTCCAGTCACTTGGCCACCATCACCTCCACCCTGTCTTCCACACGGTCAAGGCTCAGTAGCCGTGAGTCTGGACCGCATATTCCTCACCCTGATTCTCCTTCCTCCCACCATGCCAAGTGCCCAGAGACAATTGATCCCATACTTGTACCCTCAGAAGAGCTGTTCACTTTTCCATTTGTAGATTCAGGCCTCTCGCCTGGCCAGCTTCAAGAGAGTCAAGAGGAGAATGCGTGTGGCGATGCCCAAATATTGGAGCAGCCACAGTCCAACGAAGGCGACGGTGGTAAAATGCAATTACTGTCGCAAGAGGTGGATGATGATGATGAGACACAATTGCCAGAAAGTCAGGAGGAGGACCAGGGTGCAGAAGTGGAAGACGAGGTGGTGGAAGATATAGTAACTGATCCAACCTGGCAGGGGGACACACAGAGCGAGGACAGCAGCACACAGGGGGCGGGAGGCGTAGCACCACAACAGGCAGGAAGAAGCAGTGTGGTGGTCACAGACACAAGGCGGTAAAGCGCTCCTCGTAACGCCAACATAACGGAAGTTGCCAGTGCAACTGTTAGGTCTTCCTGAGTCTGGTTCCTTTTTAAAAACTCTGCAGATAATCCCAAAAAGGCCATTTGCACCATCTGCCAGGCCAGCATCAGCAGGGGTAGCAAAACTACCAGCCTGACCACTAGAGATGAGCGGTGTTCGATTCGAACTGTTCGCCAATCTCAAATTCGAGCTGTTTTGGGTGGTGTTCGAGTCGTTCGACGGACTCGAAACGATTAGCAAAAATTCGGCTGTTTGAGGTTATGTTCGATAACTGTTCGTGCACCAAAAGCGTAACTGGATTTCAATCATGCAGGGATTGTCTGCCACTCACTGTAATGCCACAGCCATGGTGGTTGTGGCATTACAGTGGTTGCCCAAATCGATGGGAACAGTGCTCACAGTGAAACATGAAAAGCCGGCAATTCAGCAGCGGCATACCCCGGTACCCGACAATATAGAACAGAAAGAATAGAGCATCACATATAGATTAGATAGATAGAAACATGTCAGTCACATATATAAGAAGTACAGTGACAGTGTTGCTTACTGTACTTGTGTAATGCACACGCCCGGACTGACTGGCGTGTGCGTGTTTAGTGGTTTCACTGTGCCATGAACCGGAGAGTGCCTGGAGGGGCGTAACTAAGTATCTGCCCGATCCGACCAAGGTCGCATGACGGCATACGACGCCAGTGCACCAGGGAGGAACCAAGCAGAGGGACCCGGGTCTACTCCAGGTCAGACTCCGGACACGGCTGTTGACCCACACCGGGGAATACAGGACCAAGCAGACTAGAGCGCAGGCTGGGTAGTGTCCAGTACAGACTGGGAGACAAATTCGGAGCCGCAGATGCGGTAAACAAACAGAGTAAAGCGAAACCGCAGGTGCGGTAGTCAAGGCCGAGCAGAGCAGAACCACAGACGCGGTAGACAAGGCAGAGCAGAGCAGAACCACAGACGCGGTAGACAAGGCTGAGCAGAGCAAAACCGCAGATGCGGTAGACAAGGCTGAGCAGAGCAAAACCGCAGACGCGGAAGACAAAGCTGAGCAAAGCGAAACCGCAGAGGCGGTGGACAGGGCTGAGCAAAGCGAAACCGCAGACGCGGTGGACAGGGCTGAGCAAAGCGAAACCGCGGACGCGGTGGACAGGGCTGAGCAAAGCGAAACCGCAGACGCGGTGAACAGGGCTGAGCAAAGAGAAACCGCAGACGCGGTGGACAGGGCTGAGCAAAGTGAAACCGCAGACGCGGTGGACAGGGCTGAGCAAAGTGAAACCACATACGCGGCGGACAGGGCTGAGCAAAGCGAAACCGCATACGCGGCGGACAGGGCTGAGCAAAGCGAAACCGCAGACGCGGTGGACAGGGCTGAGCAAAGCGAAACCGCAGACGCGGTGGACAGGGCTGAGCAAAGCGAAACCGCAGACGCGGTGGACAGGGCTGAGCAAAGCGAAACCGCAGACGCGGTGGACAGGGCTGAGGAAAGCGAAACCGCAGACGCGGTGGACAGGGCTGAGCAAAGCGAAACCGCAGACGCGGTGGACAGGGCTGTGCAAAGCGAAACCGCAGACGCGGTGGACAGGGCTGAGCAAAGCGAAACCGCAGACGCGGTGGACAGGGCTGAGCAAAGCGAAACCGCAGACGCGGTGGACAGGGCTGAGCAAAGCGAAACCGCAGACGCGGTGGACAGGGCTGAGCAAAGCGAAACCGCAGACGCGGTGGACAGGGCTGAGCAAAGCGAAACCGCAGACGCGGTGGACAGGGCTGAGCAAAGAGAAACCGCAGACGCGGTGGACAGGGCTGAGCAGGCAAGAACCGCCGAAGCGGCAAGCAAGGCAGAGCGGAGGGGACAGGGCTCTGTTCACACGGAACAGACTGGAAGGGATAGGCAGAACCAGGTACACACAGGATACTTGCAATGAAGTAGCGAGTGGACTCAAAACTCACAAACGGGAGTACAGAGACAACGAGTAGGAGATAGGTACGGGATCAGATTCTGCAAGAAAAGGGAAGGTACGGACATGGAGAAAAACAGGTAACAGGCTAGGAGAGTATACAGACAAGAACAGGCAAGATACAGGAACAGGTCTAGGTATGCGGCCCCTAGAAGGCGGAAAGAACAGGCTAGGAGCGTGTTCACACTGGCCTGGAAATACAGCCTCCAGGATAGGCAGAAGACAACAGGCTAGAGAGCGTGTACAGACTGCAGGTTAGAGTACACAGGTAGGACACAGTACAGACACGGGAACAGATACTGCAAGACAGGTAACATACATAGGACCTGGCATGTCAGAGACAAGAAGCCAACTGACAGGGCAAGATGCTCAGGCATGGGTTAATTGGAGCAGCTGGTTTAAATACCAGGTGACAGACAGCAATAGGCTGAGGACGCACAAGGGGTGTGCCTGCAGCAGGTACAAAATGCAGGAAGTGATCGGGCGCCGCCCTTAAGCAGCAGAAACAAAGGCAAACAGACAGCATGGAGAGACATTCTGGATTGGAGATCAAGTCCGCGCTCTTGCACAGTGGGAGATGGACCACTATGCAAGGACGCCGCCAGGTATGTTACAACTTGTCATTTAGTGTTAAAGGATTTATTAAAAAAAGAAAATAATAGTCTTTTCATGCACCCGTATCTTTAAAAAAGCCGGCCGGCAATTCATCATCGGTACCCGACAATTTAGAACAGAAAGAATAGAGCATCACACATAGATTAGATAGATAGAAACATGTCAGTCACATATATAATAAGTATAGTGACAGTGTTGGTTACTGTACTTGTCATTTAGTGTTAAAGGATTATTAAAAAAAATAATAGTGTTTTCATGCACCCCTCTCTTTAAAAAAGCCTGCTGGCAATTCAGCATCGGTACCCGACAATTTAGAACAAAAAGAATAGAGCATCACACATAGATTAGATAGACAGAAACATGTCAGTCACATATATAATAAGTACAGTGACAGTGTTGATTACTGTACTTATCATTTAGTGTTAAAATAAAGGATTTATTTAAAAAAAAAATTAAAATTGGCTGTCACTATACTTATTATATATGTGACTGACATGTTTCTATCTATCTAATCTATGTGTGATGCTCTATTCTTTCTGTTCTAAATTGTCGGGTACCGGTGTATGCTGCTGCTGAATTGCCGGCTTTTCATGTTTCACTGTGAGCACTGTTCTCATCGACTTGGGCAACCACTGTAATGCCACAACCACCATGGCTGTGGCATTACAGTGAGTGGCAGACAATCCCTGCCTTTGGTTTTAACGGTGTTCGACGGTGTTCGACGAACCGTTCGACGAACATGCCGGTGTTCGATGAACCAAACCGAACCCGAACACTATGGTGGTGGCTCAACACTACTGACCATCACCAGCATAATCAGGCACATGGCAGCAACGCTCCCGACTAAGTGGGCTGAACCCCAGGGTCCAGCAACAGTGTCTGTGGGTGACACCACTGCTTCTTCCGCTGTTGTGTGTGCACGCTAATCCCATGTCCATGGCCTGCACCTGTCATTGCACACTCTTAAGAAACACCATCAGCAAGCACGTCCACTTCCTTGTCCCAGTGCCGTGTTCAGTTGTCCCTAGCCCAGTCCTTGGAACACAAGCTCAAATACGCAGCTAACGCCCCATAGGCCACACTACTAAATTTACACATTTCGCGAATGCTTGCGCTCGAAATGTTACCCTTTAGGCTCGTGGAGACAGAAGCTTTCCACAACCTGATGGCGGCAGCTGTCTCTCGGTACTTGGTCCCCAGCCACCACTATTTATCCCGGTGTGCCATCCCCGCATCACACGAGCATGTGTCCCACAATATTAGACGTGCCCTCAACAACGCAGTTACTGGGAGAGTCCACCTAACCACCGACACGTGGACAAGTGCTTGTGGGCAGGGACGGTACATCTCGCTGATGACACACTGGGTTAATATAGTGGAAGCCGAGACCCAGTCGGACCTTGGGAAGGAACACGTCCTCCCGTCTCCGAGGATTGCGGGCCCTGGGTCAATCAGGGTTGCCACCACATTTTACAGCTCCTGCACCTTGTCCTCCTCTTCAGCATCCATCTCCGAAATGACCACATCAGTCGCAAGCTGGAAGCACTGCAGCACTGCCTCGGCCAAGCGGCAACAGGCTGTGCTGAAGCTAATATGCTTAGGTGACAAACCACACAATGCTGAAGAGTTGTGGACAGCTCTGAAAGAACAGGAAGATCTGTGGCTGACACCCTTGACCCTACAGTCAGGCATGGTCGTGAGTGACAATGGCCGGAATCTGGTGGCTGCTCTGAGGCGAGGCGAGCTCACATGAATACCAAGCCTGGCCCATGTGCTTAACCTCGTGGTTCAGCGGTTTCTCAAAACCTACCCTGATCTGCTGGATCTGCTTGTCAAAGTACACCGTCTGTGTGCCCATTTTAGAAAGTCAGCTATACCTTCCGCAGCTCTTGCTGTGCTTCAGCAGCGTTTGCAGCTTCCAGCTCACTGACTGATCTGCGATGTCCCCATGCATTGGAACCCTACATTGCAGATGTTGGGAGGATTTGTGAGTAGAAGAGGGCAGTTGTTGACTACCAGCATCAACAAGGCCGTCAGTATTCAGATCAGACTCCACACATAAAACCTCAGGAGTGGACATGGATGTCAGACATCTGTACCATCCTCCAAAACTTTGGTGGATGGTGAGCGGCGATGACGCCATAATTAGCGTCACCATCCCACTTCTCTGTCTTCTGAAACGCTCTCTGCTTTCAATTAAAGAGGATGCATTTCAGGCGGAGCATGATGAGATGGAGCAAGGAACCATACAGGGTGATTACACACAGCCCATCCTCATCTCATCCCAATGTGTATTGGGTGACAATGAGGAAGAGCAGGAGGAGTTAGAACAGGAGCTAGTTTCCTGTTCTATAAACGGTACTACCTGCACAACTGTCATACGATCTGTTCAGCGTGGATGGCCTGAATACAGGGAGGAGGAGGAGTAGAATGAGGAGGAGAGCATGGTCACAATAGGGTAACCCCTGTAATGGCTCCTATCCCGCATTTTTCCCCTTTATACCCCCTTTCTTTACTCCACCCCCCCTTTTTTTCATCCAATGTCCTAACCGTAATTCAAATACCTATACTCTCCTGGCCCAATCATAGTCATGCAGGCCTTTACCTACAAGTACGGCTCCGGCCCCTTCTTGACCGTGTATGGCCAACTCATTCCTTTCCTACCATCCATCCGATAAGATCCTCTTCCCTCTCCCCATACCGTTCCATTTCTATTTAATAATACACTTGAGGCAGGTTTATTTGGATATAATTGGCCATAGCGGCCATTTATTAACAAAGAATAACAATAATATTTAAATGCCGAACATTATGAGGAGAGAAGGTCCTTGAAGCTCCAAGATCTGGCACATTTAAAATCCAAGTGTTTTCCAATCTGATTATCCTTTACCCTTAGCTGCGACCCCCAGCTCAAGGGCACCACACCACCATCAGTGGTAAAAGAGCACCTCCACTGGCTCCCAGGGTACACTCCCTCTAGAGCCCCATTAAGTGCCAGATCAGCGGACCATAATTCCATCCTGAAGGGAATCATCCATATAAATTCCCCCCATAATAAATTCCACCAACTCCAAGGACACCCCACCACCGCCAACACAAACACACTCTGAAACCTCAAGTGCGTGCGCCCCCAACCAACTCCAATGCTCGTTCCATCCCCTCCTGGATAGCGAGAGCCCTCAGATCTATATTCACCGCATTTAAATGAACGGCATCATTTCTCCAAAAATTCCCATCACCCGTTTCCAAATCATAATGATGCACTCCGACACCCCCATTATGCACTACAAAAGCTGAAATAGCTTTGTTCAATTTAACCCTTGCTCTGTTGATTCCCTTCTCTGATCTTGCTCCCCGCCAAATTTTTCTGGGCACTATATCCGACCACACTACTATCGTTTTTGGATGGTGTCTCCAAAAAAAGGTCAAACCGTATATGTTTAATCAGTTCCCTGACTGACCTAATCCCCAAGTCATTGCCTCCCACGTGTAACACTAGAATGTCTGGCATCCTATCCAAACGAGCCGCCTTAAGAAGTTCCGGTAAGACCCTATTCCACACCATACCTCTGAATCCGAGCCATCTAATAATCAAGTTGTCTCTATTGAAGCCTAGTTGTCTTCCTTTGGGTCTGATATCAGCACGGAGAGCCCCCCAATGCACGTAGGAGTGACCAAAAAGCCAGACTAAATATGGACCTCCATCTGCAATAGATAACCAAATAACAAGATCATCGCAAACCAACCTGTCTAAACTTAAAACCACTACAACCAATTCGCTTTAACGACGTATGTATGACTTATAGCGATTAGAGTTCCACCTCCCTATTCGCTGTATTTCTTCTGGCCTGAAACCCCTGTTCGCTGCTTCCGTTGCTGCGCCTATCCTAAAAGAGTGAGACGCAAAACAAGAAGAGTCCAAGCCCAGCGCGTTCAAACACTTCCGCATCACAGCCGTAAACTTATACCTAGAGAGGGAAGAACCATCCTCCTATCACAGCAATGGGCCCCTCGTCTCCTCCCCCAACTTTTATATTCCATGAAACAATGCAACCGGCACATCACCGATCCCGCCACTGACCTCAGCACAACTCTGCTGCCCCCACCAGCCTGATCAGTTTTTGACCTCTTAATCCAAAATACCAAAGAACTATTTGAATAAAAAATGTCCTCCCCCAGCAAACCACCCACTCTACTTTTACTTGGCGACACTAATTCTCCTATTCTCATTGCCCCAAAGAAAGCCAAAGAAAAGGCTAACTTAAATAAATCTCTTTCAAAAGCCGAAACACAGACTAAAACCAATTGGCCCCCAAGTCTTTCCAAAATTTCAAATGATACTGGACGCCTTTTATCCTTCATTAAATGCCCTTTTCTATAACCTTTTAAAGCTTGACTAACCATAAAGTCTTTTGTCACATCCTTCTGACCCCGAAGTTTAAAACCAAACGCCAATGCCGCTATAAAGCCATTAACCTTTGACACTGACCAGCGCAGCTCAGCAGCTCAACCAACAAAGAACAACACAGCAAACATTCTGTCCTTATCCGAAGTAACATTGCCCCACTACATTAACCAGCTACACTATACTCGCCACACCAATTCGTACAACTCCCATGTACGGTCAGCCACTGAACCGCGAATTAGCCGTCCTGCTCCGAGGTAACCAGTCTCCACAGGTGCCCTGGACATTCCAAACCCGACTCCTGTGCTTCCGGGACCAAGCTCCGAAAACGCTGCCACTGAAACCGAGATAAAGAATCAGCAATAGAATTCTCAATTCCCAGAACATGAACTGCCACAATACTCGCATTTAATTCCAGGCACCGCAAAACTAATTCCCTAAGCAATCTTATTACCAGCGGGGATGAAGCCGTAAGACTGTTAATAATGGCTACCACCCCCATATTGTCACAATAAAACCTGATTCTATTGTTCTTGAATTCTTCTCCCCAAATGGATACTGCTACCACTATTGGAACTCCAACAAAACTAAATTCTTTAACAAACCTTGTCTTCCCCATTCCTCCGGCCACTCACCTGCACACCATTGCCCCTTACAATAAGCTCCAAAGCCAGCACTACCCGCAGCATCTGTGTAAATCTCCAGATCAACGTTGTCCTGCACCTCATTTTGAATGATGGACCGACCGTTGTAATTATCCGAAAACCTGCTCCAAACCGCCAAATCCTCCCTATGGTTCTTTCTTAATCGCAAATAATGGTGCGGGGCTCTCACTCCCGCTGTTGCAGCCGCCAACCTCCTACTAAAAATCCTGCCCATTGGCATAATCCTACATGCGAAATTCAACTTTCCCAATAACGATTGCAATTCCTTCAATGTCAATTTGTGCAAATGCTGCGCCCTTTTTACTTCCTGTTGTAACTACAACAGCTTATCGTCTGGCAGGTGACACTCCATGGCCACTGAGTCTATTTCAATGCCCAAAAAACTCAAACACGTGTTTGGTCCTTCTGTTTTATCACCAGATAAAGCTACTCCAAAACATTTTGCAACCCAAAACATGGTTACTAACAAATTCTTACACATTGACGACTCAGGTGGTCCTATGAATAAAAAATCATCCAGATAATGAATGACTGACCGGATACCAGATACATCTTTAATTACGCATTTTAAAAATGAGCTAAACGCTTCAAACAATGAACAAGAAATTGCGCAACCCATCGACAAACACCTATCCAGGTAGAAATTCCCTTCCCAAAAACAACCCAATAAACGTATACTCTCTGGGTGAGCAGGTAATAACCGAAAAGCCGCTTCAATGTCCGTCTTAGCCAATAGTGTCCCCGGCCCATATCTCCGTACCCATTTAACCGCCTCATCAAACGATGTGTAAACTACTGAACTTAATTCAGGGTCAATTCCATCATTCACCGACCAACCCTTCGGATACGAAAGGTGATGAATGAAACAAAATTTATTCGGCTCTTTTTGGGTACGACTCCCAATGGTGACACAATTAAATTCACTATTGGAGGAAATTGAAAGGGACCCGCTATACGTCCTAACTGTACCTCTTTTTGAAGTTTTTCAGCCACAACCCAAGGGTATGATAAAGCCGACATTAAATTCTTTTTAGAAAATGGAACCTGATGCTGCGGAGCTGGAATTTTAAAACCTTCCTTAAAACCTTGGAAAATACACTCTGCCCTTACTCTATCTGGGAATCTATTTAGAAAGGGGGCCATCGCGAGAAGACTCACCGATGTCTCCCCTTTTTTTACTATTGTAGCCACCCCTTCCCTTTCCTTTCTTCAAACACCTCGCTGCTCCATGCGATGACTCATTACAATGGAAGCAGATATGGCTAAATTTACAACTTGCCCCACCTCTCCCATAACCCCCACCCCACCGGCAAGCACGGTGGAGGAATAGGTTTCCTCCTCTCAGATAACTGCTCCTTCACCCATATCCCACTGCCGCCCTCAATTACTCTCCCCTCTTTTGAAGTGCACTGTGTGCGCATCTACTCCCCCTCCAACCTCCAACTGGCTGTCATTTACCGCCCCCCAGGATCAACCACCACTTTCTTTGACCACTTCACCACTTGGGTCCTTCATTTCCTCTCCGTTGACATCCCCACTATCCTCATGGGTGACTTTAACATCCCCATTGACACTTCCCTCTCAGCTGCCTCTAAGCTTCTATCCCTCACTTCCTCCTTCGGTCTTAATCAGTGGTCTTCCACACCCACCCACAAAGACGGCCACATGCTGGACCTCATCTTCACCCGCCTTTGTTCCCTATCTAACCTCTCTAACTCACCTCTCCCTCTCTCTGACCACAATCTACTTACATTCTCTTCCCTCTCCTCTCCAGGTCAACAATCCCCACTCCACAAACTTGCACACCCTCACAGAAATCTCAGACACCTTGACCTACACTCACTCTCTGAATCCCTTCTCCCTCTTACAGACATTAGTTCCTTACATGATGCAGATGTTGCTGCCACTTTATACAACACCACAACAGCTGCAGCTCTCGATTCGGTCGCCCCCCTCACACATACCAAAGCTCGCACAATCAACAGACAACCCTGGCACACCAGCCTAAATAAAGAACTGCGACTGGCCTCCAGGGTTGCCGAGCGTAGATGGAAAAAGTCCCACTCCAATGAGCACTTCATTGCATTCAAACAATCCCTCACTACCTTCAAGTCCACACTCACTGCAGCAAAACAAACATACTTCGCATCCCTCATATCCTCCCTGTCTCACAACCCCAAACTACTATTCAACACCTTCAATTCTCTCCTCCGTCCCCCAGTGCCTCCTCCCTCTCCTCTTATTTCAGCCAAAGACTTTGCCTCATTCTTCAAGCAGAAGATTGACACCATCAGACAAAGCTTTTGCCTAAAGCCCCCACAGCCCCCCCCACACCTACTCAACCCTCCTCCTCCAAAACCACCTTTTCCACCATTACAGAAGATCAACTTTCCTCTTTACTCTCCAAATCACACCTCACCACCTGTGAACTTGACCCAATCCCGTCCCACCTCATCCCAAACCTCACCACTATCTTCATTCCAACCCTAGCCCACCTCTTTAACCTGTCACTAACAACTGGTGTCTCCCCCTCATGCTTCAAACATGCCTCAATCACACCCATCCTCAAAAAGCCCTCCCTTGACCCATCCTCTCTGACTAACTATCGCCCCATATCACTTCTCCCCTATGCCTCAAAACTACTGGAACAACACGTCCATTCTGAACTGTCCTCCCACCTCTCCTCCTGATCCCTCTTCGACCGCCTACAATCTGGTTTCCGACCGCACCATTCTACTGAAACTGCACTGACTAAAGTCACCAACGACCTACTAACCGCCAAATCTAAGCGACACTACTCCGTCCTCCTCCTCCTAGACCTGTCATCTGCCTTCGACACAGTGGACCATTCCCTCTTACTACAAACTCTCATCTCTCGGCATCACAGACTTGGCCCTATCCTGGATCTCCTCATACCTAACAGACAGGACATTCAGTGTCTCCCACTCACGCACCACCTCCTCATCTCGCCCCCTATCTGTCGGTGTCCCCCAAGGTTCAGTCCTAGGACCTCTGCTCTTCTCCATCTACACCTTAGGCCTGGGCCAGCTCATAGAGTCCCATTGCTTTCATTATCACCTCTATGCTGATGACACACAGATCTACCTCTCTGGACCCGATATCTCCTCCCTACTAACTAAAATCCCACAATGTCTGTCCGCTATTTCATCCTTCTTCTCTGCTAGATTTCTAAAACTTAACAAGGACAAAACAGAATTCATCATCTTTCTGCCATCCCATTCACCCCCCCAACTGACCTATTTATCAATGTCAATGGCTGTCCACTCTCCCCACTCCCTCAAGCTCGCTGCCTTGGAGTAACCCTGGACTCTGATCTCTCCTTCAAACCACATATCCAAGCCCTTTCCACTTCGTGCCGACTCCAACTCAAAAATATCTCCCGGATCCACACATTCCTCAACCATGAATCTGCAAAAACACTAGTGCACACCCTCATCATCTCCCGCCTCGACTACTGCAACTTCCTGCTCTGTGGCCTCCCTTCTACCACTCTTGCACCCCTCCAATCTATCCTAAACTCTGCTTCCCGACTAATCCACCTGTCCCCCCGCTATTCCCCGGCCTCTCCTCTCTGTCAATCTCTTCACTGGCTCCCCATTGCTCAGAGACTCCAGTTCAAAACCCTAACCATGGCATACAAAGCCATTCACAACCTGTCTCTTCCATATATCTCTGACCTAGTCTCCCGTTACATACCTGCACGCAACCTCCGATCCTCACAAGATCTCCTTCTCTACTCCCCTCTTACCTCCTCCTCCCACAATCGCATACAAGATTTCTCCCGTGCTTCCCCCCTACTCTGGAACTCTCTACCCCAACACATCAGACTCTCGTCGACCGTGGAAACCTTCAAAAGGAGCCTGAAGACCCACCTCTTCCGACAAGCCTACAACCTGCAGTAACCACCGCTGCATGACCAGCTCTACCCTCACCTAATGTATCCTTACCCATCCCTTGTAGATTGTGAGCCCTCGCGGGCAGGGTCCTCGCTCCTCCTGTACCAGACGCTGTCACATTGTGTTCAAGATTATTGCACTTGTTTTTGCTATGTATACCCCTTTTCACATGTAAAGCGCCATGCAATAAATGGCGCTATAATAATAAATAATAATAATAATATTTACATTGCCCCTCATTAAACTGCCAGCATGCTCCTGGCTTCTCTTTTTCTCCTTGTGACCCCTGACTGTTTCCTTCCCCAGTTCCGAATTGATTCCCCCCACCTGTGCCTCCGAGAAAGGACTGCCCATACCGGTATGGCGCCATCACTTTTAGCCACAGTCCAATATCTTTTTGATCCCATCTGATGCTGGGACGCACCGCCTTCCTTTGATGAAACTGCTCGTCATAACAAAGCCAAGCTTGTCCCCCGTATGTCCTATGCGCTTCCCCTATAGAGTCCATATAGCAAAAAAAGAGGGGAACAATTTTCCGGTGCTTTTTCACTGACTACACTTGCTAAGATAGCGAAGGCTTGAAGCCAATTTATAAAGGTCTGTGGAATCAGACGCCATCTTCGCTTTTCTTCCTCCTCTTTTTTGCTATCATCCTTCTTTCCTTTGTCTAAATTAAATTTTTCAAGGGGCAGCAAAGAAAATATTTCTACATATTCGTCCTTCCAAATTTTTCATTTATTTCCTTTTTTAGATGTGGCCCCAATGGCCCTTCAATACACACATACACCTCTCCTTTTGCTCTGTCGTCCAAGTTTATAGCTTCACTTTTTTCTTTTTCAGTTTGGACTGACACTGACACTCCTCCCAACACCGACTCCGTTCCCGGGCAAACACTAACACCTACATTCCCCAGCCCCGCCGGGTTAACTTGATTTGCCACCCATGCAGAAGTTGGGGAAGCTATGACCCCCGGACCCGATCCCCGCTCCACCCGCACTAAGAGCTCCCTCACGCTGTTTAATAACTCCTTGACCCCCATACCTTCCACATCATTACCACGATCACTAGGAGCTGCCATCGGGATCTCTGCCTGCCCCCCCCACTTTCAGATAATGGTCTATTATTTGTAAACAGACAAAACATGGATCCATACTCACCAGGCTGCGCAGCTGTTGAGACCCTGCCAGCCGTAGATCCCGCATCCAGCCGATCGCCCCTGGGTGCTCCTTGTCCCGCTGAGTCTTGACCATTCCTGTCGACCCTTCGATCCTCACCCCTCACCTAAGATGAGGACGGGGTATTTGTGGTCTGTCTGAATTTTCTTCTTCCTGGCCAGCCGTTTGCTGCCCGCTCCTGCCTCCATGCCATTGCTGCCGACTTCTCCCTGCGGTCCATTTGTTCACTCCACTTTTTCCAACCTTCATCTTCTGACCCCGCTTCCTGTTGTCCCGAGAAGGCCCTGCCCCTGAAGCCTGCACTGGCTGTGGCACTACTGCTCCCAGCAGTCCGGACAACTGCTCCTCCAGCCATGCCTCACTTCTCAAGCCTGCAGCCGTTCTCAGCTGGCCCAGGAGGGATTCCAGGTTAGCCATCCTGTCCCTAGCAGTTGAGGGTTAATGGGCGATATACTGTTCACAATAGGATAACCCCTTTAATGCCTCCTTTCCCGTATTTTTCCCCTTTATACCCCCTTTCTTTACTCCACCCCCCCTTTTTCCATCCAATGCCCTAACCATAATTCAAATCCCTATACTCTCCTGGCCCAATCACAGTCATGCGGGCCTTTACCTACAAGTATGGCTCCGGTCCCTTCTTTAACTCTTATACACTGTGTGCAGAATTATTAGGCAAATGAGTATTTTGATCACATGATACTTTTTATACACGTTGTCCTACTCCAGGCTGCATAGGCTTGAGAGCCAACTACCAATTAAGTAAATCTGGGGATGTGCATCTCTGTAATGAGGAGAGGTGTTGACTAATGACATCAACACCCTATATAAGGTGTGCTTAATTATTAGGCAACTTTCTTTCCTTTGGCAAAATGAGTCAGAAGAGAGATTTGACGGCTCTGAAAAGTCCAAAATTGTGAGATGTCTTGCAGAGGGATGCAGCAGTCTTGAAAATTCCAAACTTTTGAAGCGTGATCACCGAACAATCAAGTGTTTCATGGCAAATAGCCAACAGGGTCGCAAGAAGCATCTTGGCCAAAAAAGGCACAAAATAACTGCCCATGAATTGAGGAAAAACAAGCGTGAAGCTGCCAAGATGCCATTCGCCACCAGTTTTGCCATATTTCAGAGCTGCAATGCTACTGGAGTATCGAAAACCACAAGATGTGCAATACTCAGGGACATGGCCAATGTAAGGAAGGCTGAAAAATGACCACCTTTGAACAAGAAACATAAGATAAAATGTCAAGAATGGGCCAAGAAATATCTTAAGACTGATTTTTCCAAGGTTTTATGGACTGATGAAATGAGAGTGACTCTTGATGGGCCAGATGGATGGGCCAGAGGCTGAATCAGTAAAGGGCAGAGAGCTGTTATGATCTGCTACAAGCACTAAGGAAAGAAAGGAGATCTGTCCCTACAATAGAACTAAGCTAGATCCCTACGATGTAACGGGGAACCTGATCCTGCGATCAGACCCGCTAAAGTCCTCGGCTAGTCTGTACGAAGACCTATAGATGCAAGGGAGGGATCCCTACAAGAACTAGGGACTGGGATAAAGTTGGACACCTCCTAGCAGAAATTGTAGCAGTAAAAGACAAACACACCACATAGAACATAAAGGTCCGAAGACCTAGCTAAACTGACAGAGAAAGGTAACTAAGCACCAGGCTAGCTTAAGAGTAGAAATTACAATGAAGTACAGCAAGGCCAGGAGGGCGGAGCAGGACTAAATAGGCAAAAAAGGTCATGTGACCAGCAAGAAAGAAAAAACCTAACAGGAGAGTTCTAACAAGAGCTCCACTCCGACTCAGACGCCAGCAAGGTGGAGGTGGGGTACTGGTATGGGCTGGTATCATCAAAGATGAACTTGTGGGACCTTTTTGGGTTGAGGATGGAGTGAAGCTCAACTCCCAGACCTACTGCCAGTTTCTGGAAGACAACTTCTTCAAGCAGTGGTACAGGAAGAAGTCGGTATCATTCAAAAAAAACATGATTTTCATGCAGGACAATGCTTCATCACATGCATCCAACTACTCCACAGCGTGGCTGGCCAGTAAAGGTCTAAAAGAAGAAAAAATAATGACATGGCCCCCTTGTTCACCTGATCTGAACCCCATAGAGAACCTGTGGTCCATCATAAAATGTGAGATCTACAGGGAGGGAAAACAGTACACCTCTCGGAGCAGTGTCTGGGAGACTGTGGTGGCTGCTGCATGCAATGTTGATCGAAAACAGATCAAGCAACTGACAGAATCTATGGATGGAAGGCTGTTGAGTGTCATCATAAAGAAAGGTGGCTATATTGATCACTAATTATTTTGGTTTTTGTTTTTGCATGTCAGAAATGTTTATTTCTAAATTTTGTGCACTGATATTGGTTTACCTGGTGAAAATAAACAAGTGAGATGGGATTATATTTGGTTTTTATTAAGTTGCCTAATAATTCTGCACAGTAATGGTTATCTGCACAAACAGATATCCTCCTAAGATAGCCAAATCTAAATAAAATACACTCCAACTTCCAAAAATATTAAGCTTGGATACTTATGAGTCTTTTGGGTTGATTGAGAACATAGTTGTTGATTAATAATAAAAATAATCATCTAAAATACAACTTGCCTAATAATTCTGCACACAGTGTAAATGTAGCGCCCCGAGGGTTCGGCCGCTACAGGGGTATTGCACCTCACCCAGAGGTGTGATATTCCACTCCCGGGTAAGGATGGAGTATGGACCAGGGCTCAGTTAGTTGCACACATATACACTCCTCATTTCCGGGGGACAGCTCTACGGTGCTCCCATTAGTATGCAGGCATGACTGACTATGTCCCTGGCTGGAGTGGGGAGGGGGGAACCTAGTGATGTGGGAGCAGATAGGGGCTGGTTTCTGGGCATAGGAAGGAGCTCATTGGATGCAGGTCACCTGGGCTCAGACACGGAGAAGAAGGTATAAAAGGTGGGCACCATCTTAGAGTGCAGTCCAGTCTGTGAGGAGAAAGTGAGAGTGGAGGAGAAGGGGAGCAGAGGCTCTGCTGGAGTTCTGCTCCAGAGGCAGGCCCAGGGACACGGGCAGGGCGAGAGAGAGAGGAGAAAGGAACAGAACAGAAAGAGAAAGGAACAGAACAGAAAGAGAAGGAACCAAAGAATAGAAAGGCTCAGGAACACGAAGGTAGAAGGGACCCTAAGGACCCAGGAGAATACGGGTGACGGGTCAGGCAAGAAAAGGGTACCGGATCCCAAGTTGGTGGAGGCAAATAATCCTCAGCCAAGAACCGGAGGTCGTGATCATTTATTGGTGAGAGAAGGCCCGAGGCAGCTGGACAGAAGTTTGGTCACTGGTGGGGCACGGCCAGAGGAAGGATAGAAGGGAGTTCTGTGCCATACTCCTAAATTGCCTGGGGGTTGACTGAGCCCCTCACCTGGTGGACGCAGCACGGCTTGGGCAGTCACTACCTGTACAGAAGTGGCTTGGAGTATACGACCTGTGAGTAAAAGACCCTGGACTGCAACACGTTGTCTTTGTGTTTCTTACCTCGCCAGCACTAACGGTACTGGGACTCCCTGCACCACAACCCCCACCATCTACGCTCACTGCCCTGAGGCTACACTCGTCCCGTGGGGAGTTATACTATTCCCTGCTGCACCCACAACACCAGCCTCAGTGGTCTGCCCCGCAGCGGTGGTTCACCCTGACCGCAATCCACGGGTGGCGTAGTCGGACATTAACCTAAAACATATAAAAGATTGCCACAGGTCTGACCACCCTGAGCCACGGGACCGGGTTGCCACTACTACCCCCAACATTGCCCTGTTGCCCGGCTCCGAGTGCCCCACGGCCCAGGGGGCGAGTCATAAGCATGAAGTAACACAGGGTCATTATGCTTGTACTGCATGTATCTTTCATGTGTAATTTGCTTAATCATACAATGTTTAGCACTTTTTATTATACTGGCAATTTATAAATGCGGGATGCAAAAATGCTAAATGATCTACGTGCAGAGGGATCACAGGAGAACTCTTCTGCCTTTAGTAACCACATTTTTATTCTGCATCATATTATTAATACGTACTTGTAGAGCATGGGGAACTGAGACAAGGGCAAGATTTTTGTTTGTTAACAGTAAGTAAGGTATTCCCATATCATAACTTTATGGCAGAGCCACTAGAGTCATTACAAAAAGATTTGCAGGATCCTGTCAATCGGCCAATTCAGTATTCTGTAATCGCTATATGGCAGGACTACCTCCCGGCTTTTCCATTAACCAGCTGGCCCAGAGGTGTAACTAGGGGTTTGGTTTTGGGGGACAAACTTCCGAGTGGCCCCTAACCAGGTAACCCTGATTACTACTAAAGTGGCACACCCAGATAGTGGATGTAGAAGAACCTAATCAGATTACATCGCTGTAACTAAAAAAAAATCTCTATACAAAGACCAACACTGTTATTATTGTCATATGGTGACATATAGTGGTAGATACCAGTGTTGCAGAACATACAAGGGACTACAGTACAGTTTCAAATAGTGACTTACACCTGAAGTTCTGTCTGATGGAGTTGTTCACTTTTCCTGTTTTTTTTCATCTGGCCCAGACCGACACGACAACTTCTCCAGCCAGGACTCGTCTGGAGTGATTACAACAAAGACACATTTGACTTCTTACATTTCCAGCATCATCTCCATCTATCCTCAACCTGCACAAACTCCTCATCCTGTTGATACCCCAATACTGAGCCGCTGCTGCCTTATGTGTCCATATTACTGTACCTGCTGTATGGTACAATAACAACGCTCCTCTTACTGCCCCACATAGTAATCGCAATAGTAATGTCCACCACTGTGCCCCTTATATAGCAATAATGCCTTCTTTGTGCCCTTTGATGGTAAAACAAACCTTTAGAATATAAAAAACAGTGCCCACATTTTGCACCCTAGAAAGTAATAATGCCATCTATGTGCCCCTTTGACAGTCACAGTAACCTGAGTTCCCCTATAACAATAAGTACTTAACATTTAATAATATACCTGGTCTCCCCCCTGTACAGCTCCCCTCTACACAGTATGATGGGCCCACAGCTCCCCACTACACAGTATGATTCTCCACTATACACAGCATAATGGCCCCAAGACTGCATGATTGCCCCCACACTGTGCAATGGCCCCACTGTATGATTGCCCCCACACTATATCATGCCCTCATGCAGCATGATGGCCCCACATTAGCTCCCACATTTTATTATGGCCCCCTCACTGTATGATGGCCCTCACAGTAGTTTCCATAGTGTATGATGGCCTCCTTGGTATCACCCGCATTGTATCATGGCGAACACTGTAGCCCCATTAGTAGCTGCTACATTGTATCATGGCCCCACTGGTAGCCCCCCAATCTATGATTGCTCCCTTAGTAGCCCCCACTATGTATGACGGCCTCCCATTATTTGACCTGACTATGTATGATGGCCTTCCCTTAGGATCCCCCACTATTTAGGGGGGCCTCCTTAGCACCCACACATAATAGCCATCACACAATTTAAAAAAAAATAAACATCATACGCTCACCTTCCCCCTCTAGTCCAGCGGCAGACAGCAGCAGGTCCCGAGCAGAGCAACTATGGACCTTCCCAGCTTGATAATATCAGCCCAGCTTTCTGCTTTACTTTGGCTGGTAATCAAAAATGGGGTGGACCTGGACCCCACAACATTTTTTAAAATTATTTATTTAGTTCCCAGTAGTGACCTTGGAGTCAGAGATGTATCCAGGTGTCTCCCCCATGCTGTTCCCATTCCATTTAAGGGAGCGCTGTTTCCATCCATATCAGCGATTTTCTTGCCACATCCCCCAGCCCTCCTGTTATGGTATTCCGGAAAAATGCTCGAGTGTCCCATTGACTTCCATTATACTAGTTACTCGAATTGAGTTCGTCCGAGCATCCGACCTGCTCGATTTGAGTACTAAGCATTCGAGCATTTTAGTGCTCAATCATCACTAGTGTATATGCCTTTAATATACTAGATAAGAAGATCCCTTTAAGTGTCCAATACAAATAATTGAGGTGTCATAACGTTATCTAATGTTAACAGAGAATTTCTGTATTCACTCTAGGAACTACCTCCGTTATCATTGAACTGCTGTAATTGTAACTTATCTGCGGTGCCCCAGAATTTGCGTACGCATGCCATAAGATTAGACCTTAGTTTTAACCCACTCAGGTATCTTCACAAGAAGAACTTCTTCCAGATGTCTAAACTTGAACTTCTAGACCTTACAAGGTGAGCTTTCCTCTGAATCCATCAAAGCGGTTTGTAAAGGTGTTTGTGACTATAGACCTTTGTAACATACATTTTATACCTTGTGTATCCATCTTTACAGGTGCAGTATAACCTCAATTGAAGACCATGCTTTCGTTGGCCTTGAAAATTTGCACACATTAATCCTCACTGGAAACCCAATAGGATTTTGGTCTCCACTAACATTTTCGGACCTTGATTCGTTACAACGACTTGTTGTTGTTGAAACGTCCCTTACTTCACTATCAAAGATTCCTGTGGCCCAACTTTTCTCTTTAAAGGAACTGAATGTTGCCAAGAATTTGCTGAAGAGTTTGTACCTGCCCATCTATGTGTCTTCATTGAACGTTCTGGACCTCCGTGCGAATCAGATTACTGAAATAAAAGAAAACGACCTAGAGAACTTACGAAATAAAAATGTTTCCAATTTTTCACTCATATTATCTCAGAACCCTATAAACCACATTGATCCTGGTGCCTTTAGATTAATTTCTTTACGTACGTTACATTTAAAAGGATGTTTTTCTAATGCGGATATTATGAAAATTAGCTTTAATGCCATGTATGACATTAATGTTGAGACTGTAGTGATTGGCCATTACAGAAGGTCTTTATCAAAGATTTTGGTAAAAAGTGAACATTTTGAAGAATTGTGTGAAATGAACATTAAGGAGCTGACAATAAGTGGTATGCACTTTTTGAAAGAAAATACCTTCTGCGAATGTTTTAGAAACATCACATCCCTTCGTGTGCTAAATACAGATTTACATTTTTTGAACTTTAAATCTGTAGCCTCCAACCTTCAAAAGATTGAAATAAAAAAAAGTCTGCTCGGTAAAATGCCCTCGAAAATCATCTCAAACCTCAAAGAACTGAAAGAGATTCGGATAACACAAAACGAAGAATTTTCCTACTTCGGAGAACCAATAGAAGCCCCTAAACTTGAATTATTGGACTTGAGTGGGAATAAACTAACTATTGACCCTTGCTGCGCTTTGATTTATAATGGAGTACCTATTCTTAAACACCTAAACCTTAGTTACAATCCTCAGATACTACTGAGCAGTTTATTTCTAAACATGTCTCATCTCCGCGTACTGGATCTCAGTCACACACAGCTGACCAGCGTAGGCTCATATCCAATCTTTTATCTTATGGAAAGACTAGTTTACCTTGATTTGTCATACACAATGTGCCATTTTTCTATTCAATGTTCTTTTTGTGGCCTGAAGAGTATAGAAGTGCTTAAAGTAGCACATGCTACCTTTGATACTAATATCCTGGCTTCTGTATTTAAAAACTTGACAGAGCTCCGCTTACTGGATGTGTCATCTTGTGGACTGAAGAATATTCCCGTTGAAACATTTGCCAGTCTTAAATTTTTGCAAACATTAGACCTCAGTAAGAACCACTTGCTAGAACTCCAACCACCGATGCTCAGTCCATTAATAGCACTCGTAACGTTAAATGTGAGTTCCAACAGTTTTCAGAGTTTCTCTGAGGAAACCACTCAATTTCTATCCAAAATTTTGAAAAACGTGGACTTGTCACATAATTCATATGACTGTTCTTGTCATCAAAAAACATTTCTCCTGTGGGTCCATGAGCAAAGCAGCAGAGGACTGAAATTTAGTGAAAATCTGAAATGTAGTACGCCAGAATATCTCAAGGATACACAGCTTAGTAAAGTGAACTTAAACTGTAATTTGATTATTTATGTAGGTTTGGGCATTTTTGCATTGATAATAGTCATTGCTGGGGGTATATTTTATTGTTATAAACAAAAGTATTTTTACCTTTGCTATTTATTTCAAACGGATAAAAATGGAAATTATGAAAAGGAATATGATGCATTTGTTATCCATTCCAGCTTAGATGAAGAATGGGTAAAAGAGCAATTAGTTCCCAAATTAGAAGATGGTAATCCACGCTTTCAATTATGCCTACATTACAGAGATTTTATACCAGGCATGCCCATCACTACCAATATTGTGAACGAAGGCATTCGTAGAAGCAGAAAAGCTTTAATTATAGTGTCTCAAAACTTTATCGAGAGCAAATGGTGCAGCTTTGAATTTGAGATGGTCATGTCCTGGCAGTTCTTGGAAAGTCAATGTGGAATCATCGTTATTCTCCTGGAAGCAGTTAATATGGCTCATCTTAAACATATGCTTGGACTAAACAAATATCTTCGCAAGAACACTTACCTGAAGTGGGTGGATGGATATGTAGAGAGAAGAGTTTTCTGGATGCGCTTAAGAGAAGCTTTACAGCAAGGAGATAAAACCACAAAAGGCACTCACCAGGTAGACGTCAATGAAGAACTGTGTGAGAACCAGAATGAACAAAACGGAATGTATGAAAATAAGGGGTAAAAACTGTAATTTGGGGAAAAAATTAACTTATGCACAATGCACTTAATGAATGAATGTTTCCATTCTCACTGGTATTAATCCAATTCAGAAAGTTGATGGTGCCCATGTGTTAAAGAAGCACTCCTCCTCCCATCAAAATTTATATCCTCTTAATACATTGCAATCATCATATTATACAGCACTGTGTACTTAGAGTTGCTCATTTTGTCATCCTACCCAGTTAATTCTACTCTTTTCCCTTAGGTCTATGACATCACATGATTAAAAACTGATTAACTTAATCCTCCTAAACTCTATATAGAAATAGGAGGTCAATTTTCCCTGTATGACTCATCAGTCAATGCAAAAGTCCCTGGCAGGGGGAGAAGCAGTGCAGCTGGGTCAGGAGTTGACAAGGGATATGATAAATGCAGGGAAAAGAGACGTACTGCTTCTACATAGAACAGAGAAAAGAGAAGCATTAACTGGGTAGAAGGGTAAAAGGAGCAATTGTAAGTACACAGTGCTGTATAATATGATGACTGCAATATATTAAGAGGATAAATACTTTGATGGGAGGAGTACTTCTGTAATGTGTGGTTAAATTAAAAGCTAAAATTGCACTAATTATGGGATTATATGTATTATATTGTATATAGTATATAGTATATGTATGAGTTACAATGCTAGAAATGGAGCCTGAATTATCCATGTATGTATTATATTGTATATATTATAGGTACGAGTTGCGATATTAGCCATTGGGCCCAATTTATCCAAGAGTTTGCGCCAAAATTCTGAAGAAAAGAACACCATTAAATGTTACAATTTTTAGGGGGTAATTCAAAGTTGCACAATTTTTTTTTAAAACTTTTAGAGTTTATTACCAGTTTTGGCTAGTTTCGCTAAAGTTGGTGTATGACAAACGTTGGAGATGGGGTATGACAAAACCCACAGGGGTAATTCAATAAAATTTACTACACTGATATCACTGACTGGAGTAACATTTCTAGATTGCTGGCGGAGGTGCATGCCGTTTGTAAGATGTGTGTAATTCACTAAGTGTTGTGTGCCTCTTAATGAATTGGCCGCATCTTAGTCCACCAGTCTCATGCTGAATGCAAAACACTAATCCTAATGAAAGGAGGCAAATTTTTATAGCGCAGTTTTAGGAAAATGTAGAGCCATTTTTCTTTAATGTTTGTCAATTTAAATATGTACTATGGGGATTCATCAAACTGTATTCACCAGAATTCTGACATAAAACTAAAATGTCACACATTTTTTTGCTCCACTCATATTTTGGTATTTTTATTGTAGTCCAAACCCACCTTTTATTTAGTGGGCAAAGCTTCAGGGAAAGGGGGTATGGCTGAGCAAAAAGTGGTTTAAATCATGACAGAAATGCACTTTTGAGAAAAAGCTGGGGAGACAAATCAAGCACAATAAGGTGTTATCCATATAACAGCATTATGTGGTGATGCGGCAGTGCTCATCTGGTATTGTGACAAAGCACAACACTTTAAGGACTCAGGATATAAATCCAGCTGCTCCTGTTCTACAGGTTGGGGGGGTCTGGGAAGATCCGGGGTCATCACTCAGACAGCACAGAGTAAGGGCAAAACAGTGTGGCAATATTATGTTTGAACCAGCAAACAGACAATAAACATATATAACAGCCCCAGCAAATACCCAAGATGGTGCAAAATTGCATAGTCTCACCCTTCCACTGGCCCCTCCGGGAATAGATCAGCTGTGACTTTGGAACTTCTAGGGCCAACTACCTCAACCAGTGGCACCCTGCTTTGGGTGGACACCCACAGAGAGGAGGTAGCGGCAAGCTTAGGAAACTGACAATCCATTGAGGTACAAGGCCTAGAGACCCGAGGGTCCAACCCTGGCCTCTCCAAACAACTCCTTGGGTTCAAGGTGACCTCATTGTCCCAACCTGGCTTTCTCTGAGTGTCTCCATGGGTTCCAGGTGACCAGATGGTTTCAACCTGGCAACCCCAAACAACATATCCATGGGGCCAGGTGACCTCGTTTTTCCAACCTGGTTTCCCCAAATGTATCCATAGGTTCTCTGATGGTCAATGGAGCAGATGTGTATCCTTAGGTTAGAATCCTGTAGAATCCAAATCTGTGTCTCTCTGGATTGAGCCATGCTACAAAACTACTGTCCTGAAGAGTCTCTCTGATTCTCTAATTCCCTTGCAGCAGGATAGAATCCCTTTTTATATTTACATCTGTGGCTAAGGTCATCATTCACAGGTCAAGGGGAATGGTGCAGGGCACATGTCTCATTGTTCGAGGATTTAATCAAGTTGCATAACTTATAATCTTCTGCTCTCGGCACAACAAGCCACAGGGTCCCCACAATGGTTAATCAGCATATTTAGCAAACATTCATTGTTCACAGACCAATAAAAGGCAACATTCAGGTTTATACAAATACTAGTCAGTCTTTCTTGACCAGCCAAAGAAAAACACATACTTTCAAAAGTCAACACAAACACAATAGTGTATTTTTCCTGGCCTAACAAATCTAGAAGTATGTCTAATTAAGATTAGAAGTTGTGTAGTCACATTACTGATCTTAATTAGCCAGACTCGATAGGATCCCAATCAGCCTTCTCCACTTATTGGGACAGTCAATCAGCATGTCTTTAAGCACAGACACTAATGTAAGAGTTCTTACCTTCATGAGAACAAAATTTTGTATCATCCAGTTTCCTCAGAGCATATTACATGTCTTCCTTGCGAATAAACTCCACATGTAATTGATGAGAACCGACTCGTATCCATTGCATCCACACATGCCGTCATCAGCATCCGGTGGTTACTGAATTAATTCTGACAAGTGCCGGTGGCCTGGTATTCAATATGTTGAAGCTGGAACAGATCCTGTAGTTGCCGTTTTCTTGTTGCTGCTGTATATCCTCTCCGGTCCTCCTCCCAAGGCCGGGCTGATGGGGTTGGATATGGTAGCATCTGAATCCCGCTGTGTAGGCCTCACCTATGGACTGCTGGGTCTGTCTATATGCCTCCTTGGTTGTGGAGCCCTTTGGATGGTGTGTGCTAACATTAGTCCCCTTGCAGCTCCCCCAGATCCAGTGGGCTAAGTAGCATCCCGCTGCTGCCACCAAAATGTTAAGACCTGGGGTCTTCCAAGGGCATAACACCATAAAGACAGCACAGGGTGAGGGCAAAACAGTGTGGCAATATTTTATTGAACCAGCAGACAATAAACATATATAACAGCCCCAGCAAATACCCAAAATGGCGCAAAAATACACAATCTCACCCTTCCGCTGGCCCACCGGGAGTAGATCAGCTGCGACTTTGGGACTTCCAAGGCCAACTACCTCAACCAGTGGCACCCCACTTTGGGCGGACACTCACAGAGAGGAGGTAGCGGCAAGCTTAGGAAGCTGACAGTCCATTGAGGTACAAGGCAAGGATACCCGAGGGTCCCATCCTGGCCTCTCCAAACAACTCCATGAGTTTCAGTTGACCTCATTGTACCAATCTGGCTTTCTCTGAGTGTCTCCATGGGTTCCAGGTGACCAGATGGTCCCAACCTGGCAACCCCAAACAACATATCCATGGGGCCAGGTGACCTTATTGTCCCAACCTGGTTTTCCCAAATGTATTAATGGGTTCTCTGATGGTCAATGGAGCAGATCTGTATCCTTCCAGCCAGGACTGTGTATCTTTAGGTTGGAATCCTGTAGAATCCATATCTGTGTCCAGGGGCATACATAGGAATCATGGGGCCCCATAGCAGAAATTCTAATTGGGCCCCCCTCCCTCAAATAAAATGTAAATAATTGTCGGGATCACAGAAGAGCAGGTTTTACAACGTTATAGCTTTTACATAGTAATTTTCCTCCTGCTGAAGTCCTAGATCACTCTTTCATTGCCCCTTAAAGTATGATGCCAACAAAAGTGTCCCCCAAACACAGTATGATACCCTCATGGTGAATTCCTCCACATGCGCAGTATAATGACCCTACTTTACCCCAGCTCAACTCCCAAAGCAAAGTATGGTGACCCCCAACACAGTATGATCCCCCAACTGTGACCCCCACACAGCTCTCCATGCAGTATAATGGGCCTATATACAGTATATTGGCCTCACACCTCTCCACACTCCACAGAGTATAATGCACTCGCCAAGGTCCTCCACGCAGTATAAAACACTCGCCATGATCCTCCACACAGTGTAAGACACTCGCCATGGTCCGCCACACAGTATAATGCACTTGCGATGGTCCTCCACACAGTATAAGACACTCGCCATGGTACTTCACACAGTATAATGCATTCCCCATAGTCCTCCACACAGTATAATGCACTCCCTATGGTTCTTCATGCAGTACAATGAACTCCCTATGGTCCTCCACGCAGTATAATGCACTCCCTATGGTCCTTCACGCAGTATAATGCACTCCCTATGGTCCTCTACACAGTATAATGCACTCCCTATGGTTCTTCACACAGTATAATGCACTCCCTATGGTCCTCCGCACATTATAATGAACTCCCTATGGTCCTCCACACAGTATAATGCACTTCGTATGGTCCATCGCACAGTATAATGCACTCCCCAGGGTCCTCCACACATTATAATACAGTCCCCTTGGTCCTGCACACAGTATAATGCACTCCCCATGGTCCTGTACGCAGTATAATGCAGTCCCCCATAGGGTAAAATGCAGCCCCCCACCATAGGGTAAAATGCAGCGCCAGTCCTCCAGTATTACCAGTACACACTGATTTAAAAATAAATAACTAAATACATACTTATCGCTCCTCTTTCCCTGCTCCTTCAGTCTCTGCCAGCTCCACTGTCTGACACAGTGTGGCGCATCATCATGCAGCTGCGTCAGACGCAGAGGAGGAATGATGGGAGAGGGAGTGTCACATGACGCTCCCTCCTCCATCATTGCTTTCAACCAGGGCCGGCTCCAGGCTTTCGTGGGCCCCGGGTGAAAGAGTCTCAGTGGGCCTCTTTAACACATACCACTATTCATGATGCACAGATAAGGCAGAAAAAAAAATATATATATAGTACAATGCCAAAGATTTCACTGACTTGTTATATTACATGAGTGATATCTATTGTAAATTCTACAATAGCTCAGAAACCGGCGAATTCTCGCAGTGCACAGTGCAGACCGGACAGTATAGTCCTCCATACAGTATTATGGCACCACTAAGTCCTCCATACAGTATTATGAGCCCCATATAATGCTCCATACAGAATAATGGGCCCCATATAATGCTCCATACAGGATACTGGCCCCCATAAAATGCTCCATACAGGTTACTGGCCTCCATATAATGCTCCATACAGAACACTGGCTCCCATAAAATGCTCCATACAGGATACTGGCCCCCATATAATGCTCCATACAGAATATTGACTCCCATATAATGCATCGTAGAGAATACTGCCTGGCCCCCATATAATGCTCCATGAAAGCTGGGCCTCATATAATTTCCCATGTAGGCTGGGCCCCATATAATGCCCCATGCCTCCTGGGCCCCATATAATTCCCCTTGCCTCCTGGGCCCCATCTAATGCCCCATGCCTCCTGGGCCCCATATAATGCCCCATGCAATGCCCCATGCTCCATATAATGCCCCATGCAATGCCCCATGCCTTCATATAAAAAAATAAAAATATAAATACTCACCTCACCTGCTGCCGCTGCTCTGCGCTGAACTCTTCAGCGTCGCCGTCTTCCCACTCTCTGTTGCACTGTGACTGCTCAGCAGAGGGCGCGGTGGAAAGACGTCATTGCGCCGTCTAACCTGAGACGTCACAGTCAGGAGAATAGGAAGACACCGGAGCTGCGGAGGCATGGGGAGAGGTAAGTATTGTGCCGGCCAGGGCTCTGAGCAAGCGGGGGGGGCCCATAGCACGCCGGGGAGCCCGATGGAGAGGGAGCCTCCCCCGCCTGCTCGGTACGCCACTGTCTGTGTCTCTCTGGATGGAGCCATGGTACCAAACTACTGTCCTGAAGAGTCTCTCTGATTCTCTGATTCCCTTGCTGCAGGATAGAATCCCTTTGTGTAATTACATTTGTAGCTAAGGTCATCATTCACAGGTCAGGGGGAAAGTTGCAGGGGTTATGTCTCATAGTTTGAGCATTTAATCAATTTGCATAATTTATACTGCTCTGCTCTCGGAGTCAACAAGCCACAGGTTCCACACAGTGGTTAATCAGCATATTTAGCAATTATTCATTGTTCACAGACCAAGAGAAGTCAAGATTCAGGT
This sequence comes from Phyllobates terribilis, assembly GCF_046119375.1. Taxonomy (NCBI): domain Eukaryota; kingdom Metazoa; phylum Chordata; class Amphibia; order Anura; family Dendrobatidae; genus Phyllobates; species Phyllobates terribilis. Next base: position 209,300,310 of record NW_027362767.1, on the reverse strand, counting down.
TTATACAAATACTAGTCTGTCCTTCTTGACCAGCCAAAGAAAAATACATACATTCAAAAGTCAACACAAACACAATAGTGTATTTCTCGTGGCCTAACAAATCTAGAAGTCTGGCTATTTAAGATTAGAAGTTGTGTCATCACAGGGTCCAATGCAGAAATCAATAGTAGAAGATGGGGATGTGCAGCTCTGCATGTTGGTATGAAATAAAAAATCCAGGATATTGCAAATTAGTCACGGTAATATTCTCAACACGGTTCAAAGTATCTAAAACGTCTTCATCAGGAAAATCACAGAAAGTAAAGCAAGTCAGAAAGCTTTCTGTGGTTTTCCCTGATGAAGAAGTTTTATGTTACAACTCTTCCTACGTCCTGGAGGATTAATCCGGTGTTTCATGTTTCTCTGTTGAAAAAAGCTGATGTGTCGGATGGTGACGCGTCTGCCTCTGTTCCTCCGGTGGTGGAGGACCGGGAATATGAAATTTTCCGCATCCTAAATTCTAGACGGTATAGAGGGTGTTTGCAGTATCTCGTCGCTTGGAAGGGTTTCGGACCTGAGGATAACTCATGGGTGAGGGCGGATGATGTTTCTGCTCCCAGACTTGTCCGAGCGTTTCACAGGAGGTTTCCTGGTAAGCCTGGGCCTAGGGGATCCGGAGGATCCTCTTAGAAGAGGGGGTACTGTTACAACTCTCCTGTTAGGTTTTTTTTAGTTTGCTGGTCACATGACCATTTTGCCTATTTATTCCGGCTCCGCCCTCCTGGCTTTGCTGGACTTCATTTGTATTTACTACTGTTGAGCTAGCTTGTTGCTCTGTTGCCGTTCTCTGTTAGTTTTGCTTGGTCTTCTGACCCCTATGCCTTTTTGTTGTGTGTTTGTCTTTGACTGCTACTATTTCTGCTAGGAGGTGTCCAACTTTTCCCAGTCCCTAGATCTTGTAGGGATCCCTCCCTCACATCTATAGGTCTGCGTTCAGACTAGCCGAGGACGTTAGCGGGTCTGATCGCAGGATCAGGTTCCCCGTTACATCGTAGGGATCTAGTTTAGTTCTATTGTAGGGACAGATCTCCTCTCTTTCCTTAGTCTCTGTAGCAGATCATAACAGTAAGTCCAGCCATAAAAAAAAAAAAAAAAAATTTTCTCTAAGGAAAGACTTCCAGTTTTCCATCATGGTCTCAGTGCAAGATTTGGCTCAACGCTTGCAGGGACTCTCTCTGGAGGTGACCAAGCTCCAACAACACGTGAGTAGCTGTTCTGGAGCGCATTTTGTAGAACCAAAGGTACGTCTGCCTGATCTATTTTTTGGCGAACAACAAGATTTTTTTTCTTTTAAAAATGCTTGTCTATTATATTTTCGTTTGAGACCCGGATCCTCTGGTGATGAATCACAGCGCATAGGGTTCATAATGTCACTTTTGCGCAAAGATCCTCAGGGATGGGCTTTCTCTCTCCAACCTAGTGATCCGTGCTTTAGATCAGTGGATAGTTTTTTTTCTGCTTTGGGTTTGTTGTACAATGATCCTGATCGTGTCTCATCTGCTGAGTCTGAATTAAGACGTTTGAGGCAGGGATCAGGTAATGTGGAAAAATATTGTTCTCACTTCCGTCGGTGGTCTGCCCAGGTGGGGTGGAACGATTCTGCTTTGAAAAGCTTGTTTCTTGCAGGGCTATGTGAAAGGGTAAAGGATTTACTGATTGCTTATCCCACACCTGGAAACTTGCAGGAGGCAATGCAATTAGCTATACGGGTGGACAGGAGACTGCGTGAAAGGGATAATGAGAGCAAATCCTCTGCTATGTCAGCTTCGAGTCCTGAGAGCTTCTGTGCTGATAATGGAGAGCCGATGGAAATTGGGGCGATGGCACCCCGCTCTCAGGAAAAAGACCGCCGACTTTCTGAAGGCTTGTGTTTCTATTGCGGAAATTCTGGTCATTTTATTAAGAGCTGTGTGCTTCGTAAGAAGAAAGAAAAAAAAATGGTCAGTCATGCCCGTATTGCCTGTTTAAATTCTAAGGGAGCATTCCTATCTGCCACTACTGCTGCTCAGAATGAATTAATTGAATTTTGGGTATTTGTGGATTGTGGATCTACTCTGAATATGATTGATGGGGGATTCTTGGAAAAACTTAGATTAGAACCTAAAACTTTGTCATCCCCTATTGCTGTGGTTTCTGTTGATGGCTCTCCCTTGAAGAGTGTTACTCACGAGGTCTGTGAATTTCCCCTCACTATTAATGGTATTCATCAAGAGAATTTGGATTTGGTGGTATTGGATAATTTGCCTTCTCCAGTAATATTGGGCTTACCCTGGTTAAAATTGCACAATCCTGTACTGGATTGGTCTACCAATGAAATTAAGTCCTGGAGCCCTAAGTGTTATGACAAGTGTTGTAACGGGCGCATTGCTGCTGTGGATAGAGGGGAATTGCCTGTACCTATTCAGGATTTTTGGAGAGTTTTTTCTGAGGAGGAGTCGCAGGTTTTGCCTCCCCATAGAGACTATGATTGTACCATTGAATTTGTCCCTGGAGCGACTCTTCCTAAGAGTCGTTTATTTAATCTTACTATTCCTGAGAAAAAGGCTTTGGAGGAATACATACAGACAATCTTGGCCGCCGGTCACATTAGGCCTTCCAAGTCTCCTGTGGCTGTTGGATTTTTTTTTGTAAAAAAAAAAGATGGCGGTTTACGTCCTTGTCTGGACTTTCGTGAGATTAATAAAATTACTGTACGCAATCCTTACCCACTGCCATTGATTCCAGATTTATTTAACCAGTTAGTGGGGGCCAAGTGGTTCTCTAAAATTGATCTCCGGGGGGCATACAATTTGTTGCGCATGAAGGAGGGTGATGAATGGAAGACTGCTTTTAACGCTCCTGTGGGTCATTTTGAGAATCTGGTTATGCCTTTTGGTCTCACCAATGCTCCAGCATTTTTTCAGAATCTTGTTAATGACATCCTTAGACCTTTAATCGGCAAAAATGTGGTTGTGTATTTGGATGACATTTTAATTTATTCGCCGGATCTGGAGTCTCATTGGCGGAGCGTACGTGAGGTATTACAGTTATTAATGGACAATTCGCTTTTTGCTAAGCTGGAGAAATGTGAGTTCGCTGTACAGAGAATTAGTTTTTTGGGCTACATTATCTCCAGTGAAGGTTTTGAGATGGACCCGGTGAAAGTTCAAGCTGTGCAGGAATGGCCTAGGCCTATTGGTTTGAAATCGATACAGAGGTTTTTGGGTTTCGCCAATTATTACAGAAAATTCATAAAAAATTTTTCTATTATTGTCAAACCGCTGACCGATCTCACCAGGAAAGGTGCTAATGCGGTTCAGTGGACTTCTGAGGCCATTGAAGCTTTTGTGTTTCTAAAGGAGAGGTTCACCTCTGCTCCCATCCTTATGCAGCCTGATGTGACTAAGCCGTTTTTGGTTGAGGTTGATGCTTCTTCGGTGGGGGTTGGTGCGGTGTTGTCTCAGGAAAACAAGGATGGAGTACATCCCTGTGCCTTTTTTTCAAAAAAATTTTCCGAGACTGAACTTAATTACGATATTGGTAATCGGGAATTGCTGGCGATTAAATTCGCATTTGAACACTGGCGTCATCTCTTGGAAGGTGCTGAATTTCCCATTCAGGTTTTCACTGATCATAAAAATCTGATCTATCTTGATGCTGCCAAGCGCTTGAATGCCCGTCAGGCTAGGTGGGCACTTTTTTTCTCGCGGTTTAATTTTTCCGTTACTTACATCCCGGGTACCAAGAATGTTAAAGCGGATGCTTTGTCTCGCAGTTTTTCTCCCATGGTCGGTGTTGAGGAGGAAGAGGAGACCATTTTACAAGAAGGTGTTGTGATTGCTGCTTTGGACTCCGTTTTGGAGGATGAGATTCTTAAAGCACAGGAGAATGCCCCATCTAACACTCCCCATGGGAGGTTGTTTGTGCCTAGGACCTTTAGGAGAGATTTGTTTGTTGAGTGTCATGAGTCTCGGTTGGCAGGTCATCCAGGAATTTCTGAGACCAAGAGACTTGTGGGTCGCAGTTTTTGGTGGCCTGGATGGCAGAAGGAAGTCATTAAGTGGGTGCGCCAATGTACTGTGTGTGCAAGATCCAAGTCTTCGCATGCTCCTGCTGCGGGGTTGCTTTGCCCTCTGGAGGTTCCTAGTGCACCTTGGACACATCTGGCTATGGACTTTATTACTGACCTTCCTCCCTCTGAAGGTTTCACGGTCATCTGGGTGGTCGTGGACCGTTTTAGCAAGATGTGTCACTTGGTTCCCTTCATCAAACTGCCTTGCGCTAAGACACTCGCTAAGGCCTTTGTCAAAGAGATTGTCAGACTACATGGTGTTCCTACTGACATTGTTTCTGATAGGGGACCTTAGTTCGTGGCTCGTTTTTGGCGTGCCTTTTGTGACAGGTTGGGAGTTCATTTGTCATTTTCATCCGGATATCATCCTGAGTCTAATGGCCAGACAGAAATGAAGAACCAGGATGTTGAGCAGTTCTTGCGTTGTTTTGTGGCAGACAATCAAGAGGGGTGGTCTGATTTTCTGCCACTTGCTGAATTTGCTCTTAACAACCATACATCCTCTTCTGCTGGGTGTTCGCCTTTTTTTTGTTGTTCTGGGAGACATCCGTCTTTTGGGTCATTTTCCAAATTGGTTTCGGCTGTGCCTGAGGAGGAGAGTTTTTCCGGTGATTTGGAGAGCGTTTGGACGGATGTGCGTGGTAATCTTCAGGAGGCTAACAAAAAATCTAAGAGGTACTTTGATAGGAAACGGCAAGAGATTTTGTTTGCTGTTGGTGACATGGTTTGGTTGTCCTCTAAGAATCTGCGATTGAGGATTCCTTCTAAAAAATTGGGTCCCAAGTTCGTAGGGCCCTTTAAGGTACTTCAGATAGTTAACCAATCTGCTGTTAGGCTGGAGGTTCCTACGTCCTGGAGGATTAATCCGGTGTTTCATGTTTCTCTGTTGAAAAAAGCTGATGTGTCGGATGGTGACGCGTCTGCCTCTGTTCCTCCGGTGGTGGAGGACGGGGAATATGAAATTTTCCGCATCCTAAATTCTAGACGGTATAGAGGGTGTTTGCAGTATCTCGTCGCTTGGAAGGGTTTCGGACCTGAGGATAACTCATGGGTGAGGGCGGATGATGTTTCTGCTCCCAGACTTGTCCGAGCGTTTCACAGGAGGTTTCCTGGTAAGCCTGGGCCTAGGGGATCCGGAGGATCCTCTTAGAAGAGGGGGTACTGTTACAACTCTCCTGTTAGGTTTTTTTTAGTTTGCTGGTCACATGACCATTTTGCCTATTTATTCCGGCTCCGCCCTCCTGGCTTTGCTGGACTTCATTTGTATTTACTACTGTTGAGCTAGCTTGTTGCTCTGTTGCCGTTCTCTGTTAGTTTTGCTTGGTCTTCTGACCCCTATGCCTTTTTGTTGTGTGTTTGTCTTTGACTGCTACTATTTCTGCTAGGAGGTGTCCAACTTTTCCCAGTCCCTAGATCTTGTAGCGATCCCTCCCTCACATCTATAGGTCTGCGTTCAGACTAGCCGAGGACTTTAGCGGGTCTGAACGCAGGATCAGGTTCCCCGTTACATTGTAGGGATCTAGTTTAGTTCTATTGTAGGGACAGATCTCCTGCCTTTCCTTAGTCTCTGTAGCAGATCATAACATTTTAGATACTTTAAAGCGCGTTGATAAAAAAAATGCAACTAATTTACAATACACTGGACTCTGGATATTTCTTATTTCATACCCACCAGCAGTGCAGCTCACCCCCACCTTCGACTATGTACTTTTGTATTTTTACACCAGTCACATTCAGTCCTACCCACATTCTGAAAAGTGAGCTGAGCTTCAATGGAAAGGGATGTGGCTGAGCACAGCCAACAAATTCATCATCATTTGCGGCATAAAAATGGTTCAAATTATGAAAAAATGCACCAGCGGAGTCAGTTTTTGTCGGTGGCGAACGGCAGTTAGACGTTTCAAATTCTTTAAGAGATGCATGCCTTGTAATAAATTGGGCGCATCTTACTCCAGAGCACTCTTCATCAATACTGCAAAACTCCCGTCTTGATGAATCAGACTCCAAGTGTTTTGAGTACTTATTTCCTAACCCCACCTTAAGTACCCCAGAAGACAGTTACTAGGGCATGTTTTTTTTATTCCAAAATATTTCTATAAATCTTATGTTTGGTCAAATCTTACATTTTATAAATAGCAGTGGTCAATAAAGATGGATGTCCCCAAATAAAAATATATAAAAATTGACAGAATAAGAATTTTACACATCTGCATTTCATAAACAATTAGCATGAAGTTTGCATCTTCCCCATGCAAGGCGAAGAAATAAAACCATAACACTATATCTTCTTTGTATCAAAGTGCAAAATTACCTTGGCCTTTCTAACGGAAGGAATACAGAAAGTCTATAAATCCATTAAGCATATGTTCTACGGTATAAGCAGCATATTGTGAATAAATCCTTCAATGCCTACATAATTGTTCACATTCTCAAATGGCATTATAATACTTGCTTCAAAACAGATTTATGTGTGAGCTACCTGAAAGAAGGACGACACCTTTTTCTTTTTCTTTTATGATTTTAATTTGCTACAAACATTTAGACCTCAGTCTACTAAATTCACTACATTTAGATTATGAAAAAATGTGAACATCTATTACAATTTATACCTTTTTTTAGCTTCACATAATCAATCACAAATAATATAATACAGTAATATAATTCTTTAATCACTTCTCAAGCATTTTAAAATTAAACAGTTATTCATAGCAATAAAAGTTAACACATCCACATGCACAAGTATAATTGCACATAAACACATTACAAACATGCAGGTACGCTAACACATAGATATTAAATACACAAAACTGAGCATTCGCTTGTACACACATAATGGACTCCTAGCTCTCTCTTTTCTTGAATGATGAAAAAGAGCAATGCAGAATCTACTAAGCAAATATTCTAAGGTTGTAACAAAAAATAGTAAAAAATTGCATCCATAAAGTGCTGCCACAGAAATCTTGTCAAGCTATGTAACCATTTTATGTAAGCAGAAATAAGGGAAAGATATAAGTTCAACTTCTGGGTCTTTCACGGAACATGAATAGAAGGCGACTGTCATGCAGGGTGTGGGATAGACTTAGTGCAACACAGAGAGAAGAAAGAAAGGGAGCCCAGACACTAGGCAAATTGGGTAGTGTCACATTGTCTCAACTACCGTCCCTAGATTGCCTCTTCAGCAATCTCCGCACGCGTGCCTCGCCCTGTCTCTCCCTGGCATATGGCTAAGGCTAGGAATGGGAGGAGATGAGCACTAGTCGATCTCCACTAAACTCTATAGACAACAAGGGTAGACAAACCGGGGGAGAATGCTTAGCTTTAGACGACTCCAGACAAATGCGAACTCGGCCTCAAGCTCCAGAGAGGATGAAGTACTGCTCTTGCTAAGCCTTCACAAGTAGAAATGAATAAAGCCGGCACCTCCCTCTCAGACACACCAGGTATATATACACCCAGGCCAGGGAGCTAATTAACAGAAGGAGGTAGCCGCTAGGTCCTGGAGGCAGCCTCTCATCTAAGAAGATGTCTGTAATGCCAAACGTAGAGATCTCCTGCAACCAACTGCAGGGCGACTGTCTGACACCTCTGATACACCCGTGACTCATAAGTAACAGAAGAGGGAAAGTACTACCAAAGAGAGAAGCCAGACCTGTACCCAACTGGTCCCTGTACAGACTAAAAAAGGCCCTAACCGCACAACTAGATACACCTCTCGGACATGGCTCCCTAAAAGGCAATCAAGGGGTTTCTTGTACCTTGTGAGGAACCAGAGGGGAGGCCGCAACAAAATCCAAAAAAGTATACAGAGAGACATGAGAACCCAGGGTGAGAAATTATAACACGTTCACAAAGGATAGACAGGGATAAATAAGGAGAACCAAAAAATCAACCAGAATAAGTGAAACCTTCCAGACCCCCAAACATGGAAAAGTAGGGAAAGGTAATGAGGAGGGAAAACTCACAGATTCACAGCAGGAAAAACAACTGGGGCTTTCTGGATAAGGTAAATTCCTAGCTGAGGAGTTGGAAATCCAAACACATCTACATGGAAGTATAGCCAGCAATTGAGGTAAGTGAAAGGTGAACATATAAAGCTCATCCTAAAATGTGATAGGACAGAGTCAAAAGGGAAAATAAAAAACACCTGGAGAGAAGCCAACCAAAAAAAGCAAACCAAGACAAAAGAAACCATCAGCATTTGGATGGAGACAAAAAGAACTGTAGCCCAGCAGAAAGGGAAACCGAGAACGCAGCAAAGGTCACCGGATCAAATCCCTAAACTGAGCCATGACAATGACCTTACAATTATCTACATTAAACTTCAATTGTCATTTCTCAGCCCAAGCCTCCAGCTTACATAAATCCTTCTAAAATATTAAATTATTGTGCTCTGTGTTTACTACCCTGCAGAGTTTACTATCATCTGCAAAAACTGAAATTCTACTCTGCATTCCCTCTGTAAGGTCATTATAAATATATTAAAATGAAAAGGGCCTAATACTGACCCATGTGATTCCTCTCTGTGAATTATGAGCCAATGTGAGTGTGTTCCATTAATAATCATCCTCTATTTCCTATCATTGAGCCAGTTGTTAACCCAATTATACATATTTTCACGAGACCTATTGCCAACATTTTATGTGGCAATTTATCAAATGCCTTTGAAAATTGCAGAACCTGAAATATAACAAAGGACAAAAGTAGTTCCAGCTCCTGCTAAAATATAAAACTTTATTGACGGAAAGATAAAAAAATAGATTCCGTATTGTTCAGGAAAAACAGTTACACGTTTCCAATACATTCCGACGTTCTTTGTCTAAGCTTAATTGTGACATATCCCATGATACCTATAAACCCAAATTGAACCAATAAAAATATAGATATGGATCACATGATATAGATTCTGAAAAGAATTGTAGTGATGATAGCATTTTACATAGAGAACTAGATGAGTCACAAAAAAGACCTGCAAAAAAACAATATTTTCCATGGATTTTAAATCAAGCTAATAATAAGGTTCAAAAGAAGAAACATAATGATCTTGTAAAAAAAATAATGATATAATAATAATTATTTGTATTTCTATAGCGCCAACTTATTCCTCAACAATTTACATTTCAGAGGATTCATGTTCAGACAAAGACATAACAGAGTAACACAGAATTCAGATACCAAAATAAATGAGGACCCTGTTTGTAAGCTTACAAGCTATGAGGAAATAGGGGAGAAACGAAAGGTAAATGACAAAAAGTGCTTGTGTTGTACGGTCCAACCATCAATATAATAAATAAAGTATTCACGCAACTCTGCATGAACCAGTCACCTGCCAGTATCTGTACAGCACAGACACAGAGGGCTATTAAGTGCATGGAGGGTGTGTAAACAGATGATACGAGGGACCAAATTTGGGAGAAAATTTTGTAAGAGCAAAACTGGAATGGTTACATAAGTGAGGTGAGGCGATAGGCCAGACTAAAGAAAGGCGTTTTTAGGGCACGTTTAAAACTGGGGGAATTAATCGAATTGTCCTGGGTTGTGCATTCCAAAGAATTAACACAGCGCGTGACAAGTCTTGGAGATGGGAGTAGGAGTTGCGAATTATTGAGGATGTTAGTCTTTGGTCATTAGCAGCATAGAGGGCACTGGTAAGGGATAGAGATGAGGGAATAAATTCACGTGAATCACATAATTAAAGAGCCTGTAAAATATGTAACGAAAACTGTGAATTTCCCTTGGAGTCAGTTGAACACATTTTGAGTTCTGTTTTGCAAAGACAGCCTTTTTAATGTACAAATGTCTTCAACCTACCTGGCTAGGGGTCAGCGGATGGTAGGTAACCAGCACTATACTTCTGCAGTCTGTGTAGCACCCCGAGGGCTCGGCTACTACAGGGGTATTGCACCTCAAACCAGAGGTGTGATATTCCACTCCCGGGTAAGGATGGAGTGTGGACCAGGACTCAGTAGGCTGCATGCACCACACACACCCCATTTCCGAGGGACAGCTCAACGGTGCTCCCACTAGACAGGAGTGCAGGCGCGACAGCATCTGTCCCTGGCTGGAGTGGGGAGGGGGAGGAAAACCCATTGGTGTAGGAGCAGATAGGGGTGGGTCTCTGGGCATAGGTAGGAGCCCATTGGTTGCTAGTCACCTGGGCTCGGGTGTTAGAGGGAGGTATATAAGGTGGGCACCATCTTAGTGTAGTCAGTTCAGTTCTGTCAGGAGAAAGAAGAAGAAGTTGAGTCTGAAGAGAAGTGACAGGGAGCAGAGCTGCTGCATGGGCTCTGCTCCACGGGCAGGCCTCGTCAGGAGGCCGGGGCCTGAGAGAGAGAGAGAGGAGAAGGAACAGCAAAGGAAGTAAGAAAGGAAACAAGAAACTGGAACACAGAGAAAGGACCAGAGACACGAAGGCAGAAGGAACCCCAAAGGCCACGCTCTGGAATTGCCTGGGAGTTGGTCGAGCCCCTTGCCTGGTGAACGCAGCACGGCTCAGGTGGTCCTTCATGTGCACAAGTGACCTGGATGAGAACTGTGAGTAAATCACTGGAAACAGCACCACACGTCTCTGTGTTTCATCGCCACACCAGTACCATTAGTACTGGGACGCTCACACCATCACTCCCATCATCCACACTAGCTGCCCTGAGGCAATACTTCTCCCGTGGGGAGTTATCCCATACTCGGCTGCGCAAACAACATCAGCCTCAGCGGTCTGCAGCGCAGCGGCGGTCCCCACTGACTGCAATCCACGGGTGGCATAGTCGGACATTTGTTATTACACTAAGACTGCCACTGAATTGACCACCCTGGGCACGGACCGGGTCAGTGCCATGGAGACTACAACCCCCAGCGATCCGGCTCCGGGTATCCCCTGCACAACACAGGCCCAGGAAGCGCGTCATCTGCATATCAGAATTTTTAGGCTACTTAAATTGCATAAACGGTCTAAAAATTATCCCTTTTCTGACAGGATTGGCACCATTGTCCCAGGGCGGTTTTGCAAAGTATGTTCTCTCTGAAATTCCACAGCATAAAACATACTTGTCAGCTATAATGCAGCCTGACTCTGGTTCATGTGCATTGACCACAATTGTGATTTCCTTCTAGCTTCATATGTTCAAGTCAGGAGAGGATTAGGTAGTCTGCTCAAAACCAATATACTGTATTTTTAAGATAATATTATGGTTTTGCTGATATGAAATTAAGTGAGATCCCTCAATGGCTGTCTTAAGGCCCCGATTCTTTAAAATCTGCATTTTTCACATCAGTATTGATGGGGAGAAGTTTTGAAGTCAGACACTCCTGATTCATTAAGAGGTGCCCGGGGGCTGGAGTAAGATTTGTGGCAAGGGGAACATCGCTGATCGTCATGAATTTGATGAGCGGAGTTTGCCGCATCCCCTTCCCACACAAGCTCCACGCACTTTGTCAGAGCTGGGTGAAAATGACGTGAGATGGGCAAAAGTCACAAAATTTTAGCACAGCCTTGGGTTGCACCAACATTTTGTGACATTTCAAAGCTTTCTATGCCAAAATTCTGGTGTAAAACCTTTGGTGAATCGGGACCAAAGTGTCTTTTATCTGTGTTCATATTTTGATTGTGTTGATTTTTACAAATTACTTTGGTCAAATGTCATGGATTTGTTAAATGTGTCCTGCAGCTCTCTTTTGGGGTAGCCTCTCCAACGTAATCTATCTTTTAATTTTTGGCTTGTTCTACAAACTTATCATCTCTGTTGTTAAAGAGGACCTGTCACCGGGTCAAAAGTGGACTGTATTTTATATTATTTATCCCGTTTTTTTTTATACATTGTATGGTTCCAGAGATGGGCCTTTTTACTTACTACAAATTTGCATGATCTTTTCCAAGGGGGCAGTGCTCAAAGGATTCTCTTGGGGGCATGTATTATGCAGTTTTATATTATTGCTCTATGAGCCAGGTCCCCATGGTAAAGACAATAAAATGTTGCATTCAATAAAAAAGCCCATGTCTCTCTAAGGGTAGGTTCACACTACTGTTTTCTTTCCTTCCAAAGAAAACAGTTCTATTATTCTGATCCGACTTGGATCAGACTTTGATCAGACTTTGATTAGAGTGTCATCAGTTTTTCTCGAACGTGGAGAGAAAAAAAAGATTTCTCCATTCTGTCAGTCCATGAAAATCGAACCACGCTCGGATGTCATGTTCGATATTTTTCACTGAATCACAGACTTGCATTGCCAATTTGGAGCCAACACTCGGATCAAAATCGGAGATGTCTCCATTTTTTTCTGTGGACTGAGGAAAATAATCTGACAAGTGCAGAGCCTCATAGAATATCACAGGTACAAGGACTATCCGTGAATACCACGGATAACACTCATACAAGTCAATCGATTGTGTGCAGGAGCCCTAAAAGCATGGTGGGTGTAAAATAAAAAATTAAAAAAAAGAATCCTCAGGGAAGATGGCAGATCATCTCTTTTATTTTTCTTAAGAAGTGATTGTGTGGAATGGATTTTTTACTTTTATGTCAGACTCTAGGAATTCTAATGTGGTGTTGCTCCACTACCATGCAATGTTTTCATTTTTTTACTCACTTAAACAGCGCCATCATATTTCGCAGCACCCCCTATTGGGGTCCACAATCTACACTCCCTATCAGTATATCTTAGGAATATGGAAGTAACAACATACAAACACGGGGAGAACATACAAACTTCTTGCAGATAGAGTTCTTGTTGAGATTTGAACCCCCGACACCACGCAACAGTGAGCCGCCTTGCTGCCGAAATCCCATATTCATTGCATTTGATTTATTTAAATACATAGCATAAGTTTCAGATTGTTCCTTTATGCCCGGCCACACTATACATATGTAGTCTCTGGAATGCAAATATAACTAATATAGATTTTTTTGAGGTGCAAATATATGTCCTAAAATATATATATTAGCATACATACATGCTGTGCTAGTTTTTCTGATTAAAGAGCAAATGAAAGATTGAAACCCAACAGATCTTACTAAAGGGGTCCGCTGGGTGCCGCGGGTGTCCTCCCTCCGACAGATCCAACACTTCATGTCGCTGAGCCTTGCGCCGGTGCACAGTTGTCAAGATGTTAAACAGTGAGTATTAGTCACAGCTTTACTAGTAGCACAGTAAGAAACTACTTTTTAACTGCTAGCCTGCACAGGCACTTAAATGTCAGCGGTCTTATAAAATGCTACATAAATATAGTGTTTCTGTGATAAATGACTAGCATTATATATGGGCAATTTTGATAAACAAGTGAATCAGAAAACACAATTATAGAATCATCATAGCAGACAGGATGTTTTGTTTTCATTAGAATGTATGCCGTAAATCGGAGTTATCAATTACAGAAATGCAATTTGCATTCATATTTTCTTATCTTCCTCTGTACAGAACGCAGAGAACACAGAAGCATGGCGGTGGTGTTGTAGCTCATGCTGAGTCAGTAATGACTCGTTTGCATGGAGGGGGCAGACTATGTGTCATTGAGACATGAAATACCAAGAGTCAGAGTGCAATTAGCAGCTGCTGTAAATTGAGACATATAAAGCTAAACGTTGGATAAAGCCACTCTGTAATTGGCAAGATCATGACCTAAAACCAAGTGAAATAAATAGCTATTATTTGCAGGCACACAGTCACATCCCCTCCATGAATCCATCTACATCCACATAACTTTAAAGTGTGTAAGCAAATTTGATATAATTCACTTATAAACTAATGTAACAAGAAATACTGCAGCCGGTTAGTTGTCCGTTCTTGCGGTATTTTTGGTCAATCTGGTATTCCATTGTCTCTTTTCAACCATTAGGGGGCTTTTATACTTTGTTTTGTCACCGATGGTCCAGTTGAGGCCTATGTCCGACCCTCCCGCATAACGGGATTTAGGTGTATGTGTAGCACCCTGAGGATTCGGCTGCTACAGGGGTATTGCACCTCAAGCCAGAGGTGTGATATTCCACTCCCGGGTAAGGATGGAGTGTGGAACTGAGCTCAGTAGGCTGCATGCACTACATACATCCCATTTCCGGGGGACAGATCAATGGTACTCCCACTAGGTATATGTGCAGGTACGACAGTGTCTGTCCCTGGCTGGAGTGGGAGGGGGGTGGAACATCCCAGTAGTGTAGGGGCAGATAGGGGGAGCAGTCTGGGTAATGCTAGGAGCTCATTGGGTGCTGGTCACCTGAGCTCACACATAGAGGGAGTATATAAGGTGGGAACCATCTTAGATCAGGGTCAGACAGGCAGACAGTTACCAGTCAGTCTTTTGTAGAGGGTCAAGCAGTCCTGAAAGAAGAGAGAGAGGAGAAGAAAAGGACCCAGAGGGGAAGAAGAGGGAACCCCAAGAGCCCAAATACAACCAGAAGGGTGAAGGGTTGGCACAAGGGTACCGGATCCCAAGCTGGTGGAGGGCACTAATCCTCAGCCAGAGACCGGAGGTTGTGGGCAGGATCTGCCACGACCCCCCACTAAATCCACTGCGAAGGCACACCAAGTATAGGGTCAGGGAACCCAGAGACAAGGGTTTTACCAACAAGAGGCCCGAGGGAGCCGGACATAAGTGGATCCCTGGTGGGGAAGGCCAGAGAAAAGGAACGTCAGAGAGGGAGCTCAGGATCACGCTCCAGAATTACCTGGGGGTTGGCCGAGTCCAGGACCTGGTGGACGCAGCACGGCTCGGGCGGTCACTCAAGGCCGGAGTGACCAGCACAGCAGCAGTAAGTAAAAACCCTGAACTGCACAGCCCGACTCTGAGTCTTATTACCACCCTCACTGCATCACCACAACCACCACCCTCTACAACTGACCCCCTGAGGCTATACCCCTCCCGTTGGGGGTTATACTACCATAAGCTGCACACACACCACCAGCCTCAGCGGACCCTGCTGCAGTGGCGGCCGTATTGACCGCAAATCAACGGGTGGCGTAGTCGACACTAAAGAACATCCAGCAACATCTGTAGGACTGCCACACACTGAGCTTGACACCCTGGGCACGGACCGGGTCACCGCCACTCGGAGACTACAACCCCCATCTGATCCGGCTCCGGGTATCCCCCAAACAACACTGGCCCAGGGGGCGCGTCAACTTTGGCGTAGTCGGCAGGATAACGTGCCCGCAACAACCGGGTACTGTGTGCCTGAAGAAAAGTTCACCGTTACCTCAAAAAGAAGTCTCCCGCCGGTTCCGGAGGGTCCCCGCCAACGGACCCCATCACAGGTCGTTTCCCGCCGGTTGTCGGCCATTTGCAGCTTTTTCCCGCCATCCATGGAGTTTCCCGCCACTGGGAGACGATTCCCGCCATTTCCAAAGATTTCCCGCCTTGGAAGAGCGGACGCCATTATGGGCGTGCCAGAGGGTGGCAAAAGGCCACCTCCCATCGTGGGCCAGGTCGAAGAATGGCGCCAAAAGCGGAAACCGCGCCCACCAACAGAGACTGTGATGCTGGAAGTGTCCATCAGCGTGAGAGAACTGCCCCTGGAACTGACAATCACAAAGTTGCCCCGGGACCACCCTCAATGTGGGCGGAGACGGAACAAGAGAGCGAAGATGGGTGCAGCCTGGAGGAGTCTGGAGAGAGCGCACCCGGAGACAAGAAGTCTGGAGAGGAGTCCAGAGAAAGCGTACCCAGAGATGGAGGGAGAGACAGGCAGCACCGACCCAGTGGTCAGGAGCCTGCTGCAAGCAACAACCCCACTAGGCTTAGTGGAGATCCAAGCACAGCTCCCCTGAGACCGGGAGTGTGCACAGACCGCGCTGGAGGGCCTCGCACGGAGGATGGCCCAGGTGCAGCAAGACACGCTGACGGAGTGGAGCCGTGAGATGGCCCAGCAGACCGGAACCCGTCAGCGGAGCACGCCACCCGAGACGAGGAGACAGACCGCCTCTGAGGATGGTGCAGGAGGAGTGAAGGCCGGAGACGGCGCCGAGGAGGGAGCTGAACGGACGGAGGCAGGTAAAGGGGACGTCTCTACCCCGAGCCGAGAAACCGTGTACCTGTCCCAGCTCCCCGTCGCAGAGCCCGAAATTCCCCCTGCCGTGCCCGTCGCTGCATCGTCACCGTGCCGGACTAGGCCTCAAGCAGAAGCCGCGGCCGCGACCCCTGTGACGTCACACGCCTCGACCCTGAGCGCGACCAAACAGGAAATACCATCGGCCTGGTCGCAAGGTCTAGTACCTCCGGGCGCCGCAATTCCAACAGCGCCCCCTACCTCCACGGAGCCACCGGCCTGGTCGCAGGGCCGAGTACCCCTGGGCGCCGCCGTCCTTACGGTGCCCTTTACTTTTAGGGTGCCCCAAGCCTGGTGGCAAGGCCTGGTCAACCCGGGCGCCGCTACCATCAACGCGCCCTCAACATCTCGAGTGCCGCACCTGGGCGAAGATCTATTTGCCCAGCACACGTGCCCGGATGGGCAGCCCTTTGTATGGCCCCAGGAGTACTACCAACTGGAACTCCAAAGAGCAAGGCCCCTGTGCGAGCCCCTGATTCCGGCTCCGAAGCCCGTCAGGAGAACCCCGCTCCCGCTAGAAGAAGCACAATTCGAGTGGGACCCCACCGGAGGAGACCTCATGGGGTTCACTCAAGAAACGCGGGCAGCCGCAGCAGAGCGAGTGGAGTGCTGCCGCCAGCAGTTGGCAGCCTTCGAGCAAGAGCGGAAAGAGAGGCGGATCCGTGAGCAGCGGCTGCAAGAACAGAGCGCAGGGCAGAAGAGCCGGACCAGGAGGAACCCCCGTGCAGCCCACGGTCCCCGTACCACCGGGTCTGTGATTAAATTCAACCTGCAGCATGGGTGGGGCTTCATAAGAGACCATCATACCCCCGGCGACGTCTTTGTAACCCGCAGAGACGTAGAAAGCCATCTGCCGGAGGGACACAGAGGTCGTGACCTGTACGTAGGGGACGAGGTCACATTCACCCGGCACAAGTGTGCCAAAGGACCCTACGCCCTCCATGTGCATCGCCTGACGGAGGAGGAGCTGCGGTGTGAGGAGGAGCAAGAGGACCCGGACGGGTCTGAAGACAAAGAAGGAGCAGGAGGACACCGTCGTTAAAGTACGGTAAAGAGACTGTAAATGGTTACCCGTCGGGGTACAGTGAACTGTTGCTGCTTTAAATATGTCCCCGTTGGGACAAGTGTAAACTGTTACCCGTATGTCCCTTAATCCCACTGACCGAGGACTGAGAGCGGTCATTCCTTCCTTATACCTGGCCGAGGACTGAGAGCGGCCACTTTCCCCCTGTATATAGTTGCGCTTTCTAAGGCGCCCCCTACTGGTTTTATAAGAAAACCGTTTTTCTACAAGAGACAGTCGCACTTTACCCGGTCACAAGTCGCACCGTGGCCGGAGGAGCAAGAGTGTTAACAAGAGTGTTAATATATATATAATGTTTTATATGTTATTGTTGTTATGAAAATTTGTATGTTTGATGTTTTTATTCTCTTACAGCCCGAGGACATGCTGTGGTTTACCAGGGGGGAATGTAGCACCCTGAGGATTCGGCTGCTACAGGGGTATTGCACCTCAAGCCAGAGGTGTGATATTCCACTCCCGGGTAAGGATGGAGTGTGGAACTGAGCTCAGTAGGCTGCATGCACTACATACATCCCATTTCCGGGGGACAGATCAATGGTACTCCCACTAGGTATATGTGCAGGTACGACAGTGTCTGTCCCTGGCTGGAGTGGGAGGGGGGTGGAACATCCCAGTAGTGTAGGGGCAGATAGGGGGAGCAGTCTGGGTAATGCTAGGAGCTCATTGGGTGCTGGTCACCTGAGCTCACACATAGAGGGAGTATATAAGGTGGGAACCATCTTAGATCAGGGTCAGACAGGCAGACAGTTACCAGTCAGTCTTTTGTAGAGGGTCAAGCAGTCCTGAAAGAAGAGAGAGAGGAGAAGAAAAGGACCCAGAGGGGAAGAAGAGGGAACCCCAAGAGCCCAAATACAACCAGAAGGGTGAAGGGTTGGCACAAGGGTACCGGATCCCAAGCTGGTGGAGGGCACTAATCCTCAGCCAGACACCGGAGGTTGTGGGCAGGATCTGCCATGACCCCCCACTAAATCCACTGCGAAGGCACACCAAGTATAGGGTCAGGGAACCCAGAGACAAGGGTTTTACCAACAAGAGGCCCGAGGGAGCCGGACATAAGTGGATCCCTGGTGGGGAAGGCCAGAGAAAAGGAACGTCAGAGAGGGAGCTCAGGATCACGCTCCAGAATTACCTGGGGGTTGGCCGAGTCCAGGACCTGGTGGACGCAGCACGGCTCGGGCGGTCACTCAAGGCCGGAGTGACCAGCACAACAGCAGTAAGTAAAAACCCTGAACTGCACAGCCCGACTCTGAGTCTTATTACCACCCTCACTGCATCACCACAACCACCACCCTCTACAACTGACCCCCTGAGGCTATACCCCTCCCGTTGGGGGTTATACTACCAGAAGCTGCACACACACCACCAGCCTCAGCGGACCCTGCTGCAGCGGCGGCCGTATTGACCGCAAATCAACGGGTGGCGTAGTCGACACTAAAGAACATCCAGCAACATCTGTAGGACTGCCACACACTGAGCTTGACACCCTGGGCACGGACCGGGTCACCGCCACTCGGAGACTACAACCCCCATCTGATCCGGGTATCCCCCAAACAACACTGGCCCAGGGGGCGCGTCATATGCGCTGATGGGGCCCTAGACTGTGTCTATGCCTACTGGAGGCGGACACCTGAAGTTCTCATGCTGCGCGGCAAGCAGTCTGTACTGTTTCAATGACGTCACGCACCTGCAAGGCGGCAGTTTTTTGAACAAGTGTTTGTGCAGTGCACCACACTCTTACCGCTCATCTCTTCAGATCGTGGACACAGGACACGGGAATTCCCGTAAGTACTGTGCAGAATGAGAACTTTAGGACACAGGATTGTTCGCTAACATAGCGCACAATAGGATTACCTGAAGCCGTGTACTCTCCGTAAAGTGCGGCGCAACATCTGAACTCCAGGATACAGGATCCTCTGCAAACGTAGGATTCCCTGCATCCACCTACTCACATAGAAGTCCAGAAGAGACCGCAATTATCATACATTGTGAACAGGTAAGGAGAGCTGCTTTATTCCGTTCTTCAGCTATCCTACATCACACTATTGGAACAGTTGCTTCTACTGCATAATTGTCTGGATATTGCATTATTGTCTAGACCCCTTTTTAGCGCATCTCAGTTCTTGCATTTAATGTTTTCACATCGGCTGATGATTTTTTTGACTGGATTTTTAAGGTGTAAAATATGCTATGTATTATTCATTAGGTTGGCGATCAAAAAGCTTACAGACGCATTTTCATTTTGTTTTTGCTATTCCTATGCAATGTCCACTCCTGCCAATAGTGTATGTTCAGACACCTGTCCAGTGTGAATTCACCAAGTGTGATTCATACAAGTGTAGGATATATTGAAGAATTATACCTGATTTAATGCTATGTATACAGTCTGCATCTTGTCATCTATGATCATCGCACTCTAATTAGCATGTCCATTTGTCGATTCTTCTTGCAGGTACAACACCCAGCTTTTCATGTGTGTGATATATCTTGTCATTCATATATGTACTAACCTGGTATGTTAGTAAGCTGACCACAGCAATTCGTCGCCCCCCTCAAACATACCACAGCTCGCACGCTCAACAGGCAACCCTGGCACACCAACCTGACTAAAGAACTGCGAAGGGCCTCCAGGGTTGATGAGCGGAGATGGAAAAAGTCCCACTCCAATGAGTATTTCATCGCATTCACACAGTCCCTCACTACCTTCAAGTCCACACTCACTGCAGCAAAACAAACATACTTATCATCTCTCATATCCTTCCTGTCTCACAACCCTAAACAGCTAGTCAACACCTTCAATTCTCTCCTCCTTCCCCCAGCACCTCCTCCCTCGCCTCTCATCTCAGCCGAAGACTTTGCCTCATTCTTCAAGCAGAAGATTGACACCATCAGACAAAGCTTTTGCCTAAAGCCCCCACAGCCCCTCCCCACACCTACTCAACCCTCCTCCTTCAAAACCATCTTCTCCACCATTACAGAAGATCAAGTTTCCTCTTTACTCTCCAAATCACACCTCACCACCTGCGAAATTGACCCAATCCCGTCCCACGTCATCTCTAACCTCACCACAATATTCATCTCAACCCTAACCCACCTTTTCATCCTGTCACTAAAACTAGTGTCTTCCCCTCATGCTTCAAATATGCCTCGATCACACCCATCCTCAAAAATCCCTCCCTTGACCCATCCTCTCTGACTAGCTATAGTCCCATATCACTTCTCCCCTATGCCTCCAAACTACTGGAACTTCCTCCTTGAACTGTCCTCCCACTTCTCCTGCTCCCTCTTTGACTGCTTACAATCTGGCTTCCTACCACATCACTCCACTGAAACTGCCCTGACTAAAGTCACCGACGACCTAATAACTGCCAAGTCCAAGCAACACTACTCAGTCCTCCTCCTCCTAGACCTATGATCTGCCTTTGACACAGTGGACCATTCTCTCTTACTACAGACTCTCTCATCTTTCGGCATCACAGACTTAGCCCTATCTTGCATCTCTTCATACCTCACAGACCGGACATTCAGTGTCTCCCACTCACACACCACCTCCTCATCTCTCCCCCTATCTGTCGGTGTCCCCCAAAGTTCAGTCCTAGGACCCCTGCTCTTCTCCATCTACACCTTAGGCCTGGGCCAGCTCATAGAGTCCCATGGCTTTCAGTATCACTTCTATGCTGATGATGTAATGCAGGTGCCGGAATGCAACGCACAGAGACACAAGGCGAGAACAGTCAGAGATGATTGTAAACAGTTTTATACAACAGGTATACTGAAACAAGGGATTAGCAACAAGGGTAATGAACAGTGGTTTGAAATATCAGAAAAATACGAAATTTCTCAAACTAAGGCGCAGTCTCTTAAAATAAGGCGCAGTCTCTTAAAATAAGGCGCAGTCTCTTAAAGTAAGGTGATGCCCTCAAGCATGAGAGACACCACACAAGTTCTTTAACCGTGAATTTGACCCTAGCGGGGGTCACCGGTTATTCCCGCTAGGCCGTGAGTCTCTTTCCGAATAAATTCAATTAAATCACGTTGTGCTACTTTAGCCCCAACCGTTCCCCTCCCAACCTGAGTACTTAAACCCAATTGTCCCCGGTACCGTGGGTGAGCAGTGGAAGTGACGGCCCTGCTCACGTATGCAGCTCCTCTCTGCTTGGCCGTTGGAGGCAATCTCTCGAGCCTTGGATAGGGGGGTCCGGGCCTCGTCTGTCAGCGGCCGACGTTGGGTTCCGCGAACTCACTCAGCACCGCGATCAGGTTCCTAGTATCCTCAGCAGGCACAGCACTCGGGTCACAACTGTGAGGGATCCGGAGCTCTTTTACCGGTGCCCGGCTGGAGCACCTCTCAGGCCTCTGGATTTGGCCTGTCACGCGGGGTTTCTCAGGACGCAGGGAGCACGTCAGCTCCTCTCTGCTGCTTGGCGCCAAAGACCCCTCAGGTTTGGCGCGCTGGCCTCTTATCTCTCTGAACTCCTTCCTGGAAGTCACCTGATCGGGTCCAGCGTCTGAACCTGCCCTCCCTGCAACTTCCCTTGTATATTTTGGTTCCGCTTGACTGTCTCTGGCCAGTAGATGGCAGTCTCGCTCCATCCTTGAAACGTCATGTTGAAGTTCTTTTACAAGCTTTCTTGCCCATTCTACAATGACACACAGATCTACCTCTCTGGACCCGATATCAACACTTTACTAACCAGAATCCCACAATGTGTGTCCGCTATTTCATCTTTCTTCTCTGCTAGATTCCTAATACTTAACATGGATGAAACAGAATTCATCATCTTTCCACCGCCTCACTCAACCCCCCCATCTGACCTATCCATCATAGTCAATGGCTGCTCACTCTTCCCAGTCCTGCAAGCTCGCTGCCTCAGGGTAACCCTGGACTAATCTCTCCTTCAAACCACATATCCAAGCCCTTTCCACTTCTTGCCGACTCCAACTCAAAAATATCTCCCGGATCCACACATTCCTCAACCACGAATCTGCAAAAACACCAGTGCACGCCCTCATCATCTCCCACCTCGACTACTGCAACCCCCTGCTCTGTGGCCTCTCCTCTAACACTCTCACACCCCTCCAATCTATCCTAAACTCTGCTGCCTGACTAATCCACCTGTCCCCCCCCCCCCGCTATTCCCTGGCCTCTCCTCTCTGTCAATCATTTCATTGGCTCCCCATTACCCAGAGACTCCAGTTCAAAACCCCAACAACGGCATATAAAGCAATCCACAACCTGTCTCCTTCTTATATCTGTGACCTAGTCTCCCAGTATTTACTTGCACGCAACCTCCGATCCTCACAAGATCTCCTTCTCTACTCCCCTCTTATCTCCTCTTCCCACAATCGCATACAAGATTTCTCCAGTGCATCCCCCCTACTCTGAAACTCTCTACCCCAACATATCAGACTCTCGCCTACCGTGGAAACCTTCAAAAGGAACCTGAAGACCCACCTCTTCCGACAAGCCTACAACCTGCAGTAACCACCGCTCCACCATACCACTGCACGACCAGCTCTACCCTCATCTACTATATCCTCACCCATCCCATGTAGATTGTAAGCCCTCGCGGGCAGGGTCCCCTCTCCTCCTGTACCAGTTGCTGACTTGTATTGTTCAAAATTATTGTATCAAATAAGGAAGAAAAAGATAGCACTCACCGGTCCATTAAAAATATTCACCTTTATTCAATCAAATTAAAACGTGAAGGGGGGAAAGGAGTGGTACACCTAGAGGACGACGGCCGTTTCGTGCCTATCTGCGCTTCTACAGGTCACTATACCAAATAGGCTCGAAACCAGATAGGCGCGAAATGGTTGTCATCCTCTAGGTGTACCACTCCTTTCCCCGCTTCATGTTTTAATGTGATTGAATAAAGGTGAATATTTTTTATGGACCGGTGAGTGCTATCTTTTTCTTCCTTATTTGATATTATATATGGACTGTTTTTCACTGATAAGCACCCGGTACCTGTGGGAGAGATGTTATGTATCTGCACTGAGAAACTTCTGAGTACAGAGGTGCCGGTTTTTGTGTTTCTTTTTTGTGGACTATTCAAAATTATTGTAATTGCTTGTGCTCTGTATACCCCTTTCACATGTAAAGCGCCATGGAATAAATGGCGCTATAATAATAAATAATAATAATAATAATACATGCTGACGATTTTCTGGATTTTTCAGATTGAAAATTTGCAGTGTATTACTGCACAACACCCCCAAAAAGGCCATACTTATCAACACATGGTTAAAATCCTAGTTCACTGCAGGATGCAAGGGTCCTCATTGTTTTGCAAGCCCTTACAGGAAACTTTACTAAAAAAAAAAAAGAGCATACTTATCAATGTCTGGGTAAAATACCAGGTCACTGCAGAATACAGTACAGACAGGTTCCATTGTTATATCATGCCGATACAGTAGCACTGGGGAAAATCAAATGAACACCCCCACACATGTCTACCGTCAATGAGGGGGACGGATGCAATGCATTACAGCAGCAGTAAAGTGGATTCGATTTTGCAATTCTCAGCTACATGATGTGGGAAAAAAAATCTGTGTGGAATCTGCACCAAAAGAGTGGACTTTTAATCAGGAAAATGCCAATGTATGATGTGGATAACACATTTTGGATTTCATTTTTTGCAATTAATGGGGTAAAATGTGCAGCAAAATCTGTTACAAATCTGCATGAATCTCATGCAGATTTTGCTCTTGATGTATATTTATTGCAGATTTTTTTTCTGCAAAATTATGCTCCATGTTAATGTGCACATGCAAAATGGGGGCTAAAATATGAGTGAACCTTATTGTAGCATGCACTATGGGACTGATTCATAGTCTGGTGTTGTACACACCAGTCTTTGGCTATGTGACCACGATGCAGAAATGCTCCGGATTTTTCCTGAGCGTTTCTGCATCTCTCTGGCAGAAAAAACGCATGCGGATTGTACATGCGGATTGTACATGCGGATTGTACATGCAGATTGTACATGCAGATTGTACATGCGGATTGTACATGCGGATTGTACATGCGGATTGTACATGCGGATTTCTGCCAAGGACAAGCGGATGTGAAGCGTTTTTCACATGCTGGTTGTCAAGCACTTTTCCAAGCGATTTTAGCATCACTTGGAAAGTGCTTGACAACTTGGTCACACTGTATAAATCCATGGAAACGGCATATATAGTGTGACCAAGTTAATAGTAAAAGAATGGTAAAAAATAAAAAATAAACATTATACTCACCTTCTGATGGCCTCCGGTCTCCTCCGGTGCGTCCGGTGTGTTGGGCGGCTCACGGTGGTCTAAAAGGACCTTCCATGACGTCATTTAGTCATGTGACAGGTCACGCGACTGCCAACGTCAGCGGTCGCGTGACCTGTCATATGACTAATTGTCGTGATGGAAGGTCCTTTTAGACCATTGCGAGCCGCCGGGGAGCCAGGACGCACCATAGAGGAGACTGGGGGACATCAGAAGGTGAGTATAATGTTTATTTTTTATTTTAAATTATTTTTTTTTTTACAGGTTCTATGGTACCTGGGTCTGGAGGAGAGTCTCTTCTTCTCCAGACCCAGGTACCATCCGCACATTGAATCGCTTAATAACCGCATTTGCACATGTAGTCATGTGGATATTAAGCGATTCAATGCAAGTCAATGGCGGCGAAAACGCCTCGATTGCGCAAAATTAATGGTAGTGCTGCTGATTTTTCTGCAATGATAATCC
Organism: Phyllobates terribilis; assembly: GCF_046119375.1. NCBI lineage: Eukaryota > Metazoa > Chordata > Amphibia > Anura > Dendrobatidae > Phyllobates > Phyllobates terribilis. The sequence continues at coordinate 209,275,382 of NW_027362767.1, read as the reverse complement.
GTAGCGGATATTTCCGCAGCATGTGCACAGCACATGGGCATTATCATTGAGGAACATTGCAGACCTTCTACCATGCGCTTTTTAAGCGTTTCCGTGGCGGAATTTCCGCCGCGGAAAAGCTTAAAAAATGCATCGTGGGCACACAGCCATAAAGAAGAAGTGTGGTGCAGTAAGATGCATGTAATTTATTAAGAGGCCATTTAAAAGGGTTCTCCAAGAATGAGATCAAATGGAGCCCCTGATATAATTCATACTGCAGCCCATCCTAGTACGGACTGCAGACTGAAGACATACTGCTTCCGAGACCTGTGTCTCAACTGACAAGAGCTGTATCACACATAGTCGGCGGCGGGGTGCACGGCTGTCATATGTAAAGAAATATATCTATTCCTCGCTGTGCACAGAGGGGGTTATCTCCAGCTTCATCCTCCTCAATGTTTATTCCTTTTCCAGTTCGGTGCAGTCAGTCTCTGTGCACTGCTATAAAGCTGTCAGACTGATGAAAGATGAGGATGAAGCTGGAGATCTCCTCACCAAGCACAATGCAGGGTAAAATATATTTCTTCACATATCGCAGCCATGCTCCTGGAAGTCCACTGAGCTATGTGTGAGTGGTATACCTTCAGTCTGCAGCTCGTATTGCCACGTGACTAGGACGGGCTGCTGTTTGAGTTATATCAGGGACTCCATTTTATCTCATTCTTTGAGAACCTCTTTAATGAATTTTGGCGCATCTTATTATAGGCGTGCGCCTCGCCAGAAATGTTACAACAGTTAACAAGAGTATATTTCTATCTATCATCATTTCTGTACATCTCTATATAGAACTGTCTATATATTGAGAAATCTATCTTCTTTAGATAGATACAGGATGCTTATATCATGCTTTCTACCTATCCATGACATCTATTCATCTATCCATCGTGATGATTTTACCGGCCTCTCCATCCTCCCCACGTCTTCTTTCCTCTCGCTGTATTCGTTCTCCGCCTCTCCCACCTCCCACCTTTTTTCCATTTGCTCTCAATCTCTTTTCTTATTCTGCATGTGTTCAGCGGCTCTTCTCTTCCAAGGTCATGCACACACATGAGTGACATTATCTTTCCTCCCTCGCTACACCTCTGCGTTTTCACTCTGTCCTTTTTGTATATTTCCTTCTAGCAATCTCTTCTTGCCACCTTCAGTGCAGTATGAACAGGACTCCTCATTATCCTCTGGGTGGTGTCACTTTATACTAAGTGCTTGAGGTTAGAAGGGATTAATTAGTCTTCTATTAAATATTAAAAGTTCACTGCCGCATCAGTGAGACAAATCCTTAGCCTGACCCGTTCTAAGACCCCACAATGTATGCGTCTGACGGAGGTAAATCCAATTACATGTCACTGCAACTCTTTTCTCCCTAGAGTCCGGCAGCGTAGAAGAGTGTGTGGACGCGGATGTCCTTTATCATACAGATTAGTACATTCATTCTCTTTATATATTGTGGATCATACTGTCAGGGTAAAACATGAAATAAATCCGCAAGCGTTTGGCTCATGACAATATTAATGCAAGTGTTTAAGATTCAAAGAAAGATTTATTCATCAAAGGTAATAAGAGTTGCGTGTGCATACAGCGCTGACAGTGTGTGCATTGCTAATAGCAGCATTGCTTGCAGGTGTACTTTTATATGCTGATACTCTAGACATTCATTTAAAAGTACGGTATAAGTGAGAGTTTCTCTGCCTCTGACTTGTGTAATCTCTAAAAAAGCTCTTCATCTGTCACTACTTTCGGCTCCTGGTCCTTAAAGAGGACTTTTTTCAAGGTCAAAAGTGACCAGTTTTTGCTCCTATTTTATTCCCCCTGATCCACTGAGTATTCCGTTTTTTGTTGTTTTTAAATCCGCCATACGGTTCCAGAGATATGGGCATTTTTATGTAGCGCTACCTTTTATTGTCGTTACTAAGAAGGCGGTGCTCACAGGGTAATTATGCACAGCAGCCTACAGACACGCCCCTGATAATCCTGAGAGCCATGCCCCTTTGGTAAAGATCTTAACAGTAGCACTAAATAAAAAAGGGTCCGTATCTCTAGAAACGTATGGCAGATTTAAAAACAAAAAAAAAACGGAACACTCAGGGGAGTAGTGGGAATACAATAGGAGCAAAAACTTCCCACTTTTGGCAGGTCATTTTTAAGCTTGGACAAACCTTCCTTGTACCCCTTATCCAAAAAAAAGACTGTTGAACAATGTGCAGTCCTTAGTTTATTGATGTGAGTTTAGTATTTTGGACATTGCATGATTGTATTATTTGGTCACTACATCAATTGCCATGTCGTAGTAGGCTTTTCTTCTTTGGTGGTCTAGCTCTGGCTTGTTGGTGAACCAAGGAGATAAGGGTTATTAGCCCAATGGCTAATGCTCCATAAGAGTTTGAAAACTAGCCCAGTAGTAAACTTAAGTACTAGTGATGAGCGAGCATGCTCGTTTCTCGAGATTTACGAGCATGCTCAGGTGGTTTCCGAGTATCTTCAGCGTGCTCGAATGTTTTGTTTGAGTCACTCCCGTGTGCATGATTTGTGACTGTTTGACAGCTTTAATACATGTGAGGAATGCCTATTTGTTAGGCATTAGTGATGAGCAAGTATGCCTCATAAACCTTTTCGGCGAGCACGCTTGGCTGCTCATTGAGTATTTTGGCGTGCTCGGCATTTCATTCATTGTCGCCGCGCCTGCATGTGTCACGGCTGTTAGACAGCTGTGACACATGCAGAGATAGCCTGTTCGCCAGCCGTGACAGTTGCAGGCGCGGCTACAACGAATGAAACGTCAAGCACACCAAAATTCTCGACGAGCACATGAGTGTGCTCGCCAAAAGGGTTAATGAGGCATACTCGCTCATCACTATTAGGCATTCCTCACATGTATTAAAGCTGTCAAACAGTCACAAATCATGCACATGGAGTGACTAAAACATAACATTTGAGCACGCCGCAAATACTCGGCGAGCACCTGAGCATGCTCTCCGAAAGGGTTATCAGATCCCGTTCGCTCATCATTATTAAGTACCAGTCACACTGGCCCATAATCTGCCTTCAAAAACTGCTTGTTCCCAATTATTGCCAATTTTTATCATGTCTCCAATTATGTGGCCAACGAACAAAGCACTTGTTTGTTGGCTGACACGATGGTTTATGTCGGCCAATAAATTATTGTTTCTGTTTATACCGGGTATACATGTTGTAACGACCTTTCTGCCCTTATGCAATTTTTATCAGCCTGAATGAAAGGGTCTTTGAAAGAATTCTCAGATCATCGGGGCTCACTGGACAGACATATATCCATGTAAAAAGATCCTCGTGAGACCCAAACCAGGAATCAAAACATCAACTGTGGTACAGCAGGCTTCTATGTTTTACTCTGAAACGTTGTTGCGTTTCATAAAAAAAATATTTTGAAAAGCGTCCGGGAGTATGCATTTCGAATGACTAGTCTGAGGTCAATTCCCGAGGCTTCTCCCCTCCCTGTTTTGCTGGACTGACATGTCTCTTCCTGTACATAGACACAGGGAGCAGCACTCACCGCCATAGAGAGTGGAGCGGGCTGAAGCCGCCGGGGATTTTCAAATTCTGTAAGAAATTACATGCAGCCGGTGACTGATTGATGCTGCCCGAGGCTCATGCAGCATGAATCTCCTCTCCCACTCCCTTTGAATGAACCATTACACAACGTGATTGCATGCAGCATATAAAATAACCACAAAGTGTTCTGGATGTTCTCAGATCAACATGGAATATAGCAATACATCATAAAATCTATTGTTGGGGAGAGCAGCATTTGGTTTCTAAGGCTACCAGGTACTAATTGTCTATCAAGCTATTTCATTAACTGCAGCTATTATAGCGGCTGGCAGCGTTCCACCGGTAAACACTGGCTGCATAGATACATGCTGTATATAATCTACTATTTTTTTTGTAATAAATATGATATTATTCCATTGCAAATAAGCATGGCAAAGTGTGAGATTGCGATTAAATTCATAAGACACAGTGTGGCACGATGTGGAGGGATTGGTAAGGCACTGCTCAGAAGAATAAGTTCTCTAAAATGACAAGAAAATTGCATAGATTGTTCCTAGGAGCGTAAAGACGATGCTTACAGAGCAGTAAAGTACATAGTGCTCCTGTATCATAAAGGAGAAGAGCACGCTCATAGAGCTCAGGATCCTCCGTGAATGCAATGTACCATACTCTATATTGGGAGATTTGTGGTTTAGAATTGATATAATCTAATTTATATTCTCCTCAGAGCCATCAAAACTCAGTAAAGATCTGGATATTTGGATTGTAAGACATGCAGCTACTTTAAAAGCATTGACCACAAATTACACAAAGCTAAAGATGCCACAACCATCAATTACAGGATGCCGTATGGACCATTGACATAGAGCGGAATTACAAACACTAACCTCCAATAACTGGACAGTACCTGCAGAAGTAGACTCTGGAATTAGAAAGTATTCCTATATCTGTTTGTTATATCAGATTGCCCGAAGCGGGTCTGTATCCAATACAATACACCAGCATACATTAGTTTATAGATGAGACTGGTGTACTTACTTAGATAATTCATATTAGAATGTGTTGAAGTTTACGCACGATTCTTCCTCCCTTCTGCTGAGATCTCACACTGCTCAGTATAAGCTGCAGCTGTTATCCAGGCTGGATGGGTGGAGACTGAATACACATGGACTCATGAGCTTCTGCAACTCTTTAGCTGCACTCAGGGGCGTACATAGAAATCATGGGGCCCCATAGCAAAAGTCTGAATGGGCCCCTCCCCCCAAAAAAAGGATCAACAGGTGCTCTTAACTCCAAGCATGCATGTTATATAGACCAAACATTGTCCAAGAAAGAGATTGCCTTGAAATAGAAGACAATTAAAATTTTATAGCCAGTCCTTCATTTTATCTCATTTGAGTAAAAAAAAAGTAAAACACTTATATCCAACTTGATATATTCCTTGTAAAAGTCAAAATGGAAGATAAAGCAGGACGACAACCTGAAACAGCAAAACAGATATAAAATAATTATTTTACATAACAAGTGTACAAAAACTGCCTAAATCAATACTATAATTGAATATAAGGACCTCCACCCTCCACATTGTGTGCAGGGCCAGGCCCCCCCCCCTCCACCCTCCACATTGTGTGCAGGGCCAGGCCCCCCCCCTCCACCCTCCACATTGTGTGCAGGGCCAGGACCCCCCCCTCCACCCTCCACATTGTGTGCAGGGCCAGGCCACCCCCCTCCACCCTCCACATTGTGTGCAGGGCCAGGCCCCCCCCCCTCCACATTGTGTGCAGGGCCAGGCCCCCCCCTCCACCCTCCACATTGTGTGCAGGGCCAGGCCCCCCCCTCCACCCTCCACATTGTGTGCAGGGCCAGGCCCCCCCCCCTCCACCCTCCACATTGTGTGCAGGGCCAGGCCCCCCCCCTCCACATTGTGTGCAGGGCCAGGCCCCCCCCCCTCCACCCTCCACATTGTGTGCAGGGCGAGGCCCCCCCACCTCCACCCTCCACATTGTGTGCAGGGCCAGGCCCCCCCCCTCCACCCTCCACATTGTGTGCAGGGCCAGGCCCCCCCCTCCACATTGTGTGCAGGGGTAGGGGCCCCCCACCTCCACCCTCCACATTGTGTGCAGGGGTAGGGGCCCCCCACCTCCACCCTCCACATTGTGTGCAGGGGTAGGGGCCCCCCCTCCACCCTCCACATTGTGTGCAGGGCCAGGCCCCCCCCCTCCACCCTCCACATTGTGTGCGGGGCCAGGCCCCCCCCTCCACCCTCCACATTGTGTGCAGGGCCAGGCCCCCCCCCTCCGCCCTCCACATTGTGTGCAGGGGTAGGGGCCCCCCACCTCCACCCTCCACATTGTGTGCAGGGCCAGGCCCCCCCCTCCACATTGTGTGCAGGGCCAGGCCCCCCCCCTCCACCCTCCACATTGTGTGCAGGGCCAGGCCCCCCCCTCCACCCTCCACATTGTGTGCAGGGCCAGGCCCCCCCCCTCCACCCTCCAAATTGTGTGCAGGGCCAGGCCCCCCCCCCTCCACCCTCCACATTGTGTGCAGGGCCAGGCCCCCCCCTCCACCCTCCACATTGTGTGCAGGGCCAGGCCCCCCCCCTCCACCCTCCACATTGTGTGCAGGGCCAGGCCCCCCCCCTCCACCCTCCACATTGTGTGCAGGGGTAGGGGCACCCCACCTCCACCCTCCACATTGTGTGCAGGGCCAGGGGCCCCCACCTCCACCCTCCACATTGTGTGCAGGGCCAGGCCCCCCCCTCCACCCTCCACATTGTGTGCAGGGCCAGGCCCCCCCCCTCCACATTGTGTGCAGGGCCAGGCCCCCCCCCTCCACCCTCCACATTGTGTGCAGGGCCAGGACCCCCCCTCCACCCTCCACATTGTGTGCAGGGCCAGGCCCCCCCCTCCACATTGTGTGCAGGGCCAGGCCCCCCCCCTCCACCCTCCACATTGTGTGCAGGGCCAGGCCCCCCCCCTCCACCCTCCACATTGTGTGCAGGGCCAGGCCCCCCCCTCCACCCTCCACATTGTGTGCAGGACAAGGCCCCCCCCCCTCCACCCTCCACATTGTGTGCAGGGCCAGGCCCCCCCCTCCACCCTCCACATTGTGTGCAGGGCCAGGCCCCCCCCCTCCACCCTCCAAATTGTGTGCAGGGCCAGGCCCCCCCCCTCCACCCTCCACATTGTGTGCAGGGCCAGGCCCCCCCCTCCACCCTCCTCATTGTGTGCAGGGCCAGGCCCCCCCCTCCACCCTCCACATTGTGTGCAGGGCCAGGCCCCCCCCCCTCCACCCTCCACATTGTGTGCAGGGCCAGGCCCCCCCCCCTCCACCCTCCACATTGTGTGCAGGGCCAGGCCGCCCCCCTCCACATTGTGTGCAGGGGTAGGGGCCCCCCACCTCCACCCTCCACATTGTGTGCAGGGGTAGGGGCCCCCCACCTCCACCCTCCACATTGTGTGCAGGGCCAGGGGCCCCCACCTCCACCCTCCACATTGTGTGCAGGGCCAGGCCCCCCCCTCCACCCTCCACATTGTGTGCAGGGCCAGGCCCCCCCCTCCACATTGTGTGCAGGGCCAGGCCCCCCCCCTCCACCCTCCACATTGTGTGCAGGGCCAGGCCCCCCCCTCCACCCTCCACATTGTGTGCAGGGCCAGGCCCCCCCCTCCACATTGTGTGCAGGGCCAGGCCCCCCCCTCCACATTGTGTGCAGGGCCAGGCCCCCCCCCTCCACCCTCCACATTGTGTGCAGGGCCAGGCCCCCCCCCTCCACCCTCCACATTGTGTGCAGGGCCAGGCCCCCCCCTCCACCCTCCACATTGTGTGCAGGGCCAGGCCCCCCCCCTCCACCCTCCACATTGTGTGCAGGGCTAGGGCCCCCCCACCTCCACCCTCCACATTGTGTGCAGGGGTAGGGGCCCCCCACCTCCACCCTCCACATTGTGTGCAGGGGTAGGGGCCCCCCCCTCCACCCTCCACATTGTGTGCAGGGGTAGGGGCCCCCCACCTCCACCCTCCACATTGTGTGCAGGGGTAGGGGCCCCCCACCTCCACCCTCCACATTGTGTGCAGGGGTAGGGGCCCCCCACCTCCACCCTCCACATTGTGTGCAGGGGTAGGGGCCCCCCCACCTCCACCCTCCACATTGTGTGCAGTGCCAGGGCCCCCACCTCCACCCTCCACATTGTGTGCAGGCCCAGGGGCCCCCACCTGCACCCTCCACATTGTGTGCAGGGCCAGGGGTCCCCACCTCCACCCTCCACATTGTGTGCAGGCCCAGGGGCCCCCACCTCCACCCTCCACATTGTGTGCAGGCACCCTCCACATTGTGTGCAGGGCCAGGGGCCCCCCACCTCCACCCTCCACCCTCCACATTGTGTGCAGGGCCAGGGGCCCCCACCTCCACCCTCCACATTGTGTGCAGGGCCAGGGGCCCCCACCTCCACCCTCCACATTGTGTGCAGGGTCAGGGCCCCCACCTCTACCCTCCACATTGTGTGCAGGGCCAGGGGTCCCCCCTCCACCCTCCACATTGTGTGCAGGGCTAGGGGGCCCCCACCTCCACATTGTGTGCAGGGTCAGGGCCCCCACCTCTACCCTCCACATTGTGTGCAGGGCCAGGGGTCCCCCCTCCACCCTCCACATTGTGTGCAGGGCCAGGGGCCCCCACCTTCACCCTCCACATTGTGTGCAGGGCCAGGGGCCCCCACCTCCACCCTCCACATTGTGTGCAGGGCCAGGCCCCCCCCTCCACCCTCCACATTGTGTGCAGGGCCAGGCCCCCCCCCCTCCACCCTCCACATTGTGTGCAGGGGTAGGGGCCCCCCACCTCCACCCTCCACATTGTGTGCAGGGCCAGGGGCCCCCACCTCCACCCTCCACATTGTGTGCAGGGCCAGGCCCCCCCCTCCACCCTCCACATTGTGTGCAGGGCCAGGCCCCCCCCCTCCACATTGTGTGCAGGGCCAGGCCCCCCCCTCCACCCTCCACATTGTGTGCAGGGCCAGGCCCCCCCCCTCCACCCTCCACATTGTGTGCAGGGCCAGGCCCCCCCTCCACATTGTGTGCAGGGCCAGGCCCCCCCCCCTCCACCCTCCACATTGTGTGCAGGGCCAGGCCCCCCCCTCCACCCTCCACATTGTGTGCAGGGCCAGGCCCCCCCCTCCACCCTCCACATTGTGTGCAGGGCCAGGCCCCCCCCCCTCCACCCTCCACATTGTGTGCAGGGCCAGGCCCCCCCGTCCACCCTCCACATTGTGTGCAGGGCCAGGCCCCCCCCCTCCACCCTCCAAATTGTGTGCAGGGCCAGGCCCCCCCCCTCCACCCTCCACATTGTGTGCAGGGCCAGGCCCCCCCTCCACCCTCCTCATTGTGTGCAGGGCCAGGCCCCCCCCCTCCACCCTCCACATTGTGTGCAGGGCCAGGCCCCCCCCCCTCCACCCTCCACATTGTGTGCAGGGCCAGGCCCCCCCCCCTCCACCCTCCACATTGTGTGCAGGGCCAGGCCCCCCCCCTCCACATTGTGTGCAGGGGTAGGGGCCCCCCACCTCCACCCTCCACATTGTGTGCAGGGGTAGGGGCCCCCCACCTCCACCCTCCACATTGTGTGCAGGGCCAGGGGCCCCCACCTCCACCCTCCACATTGTGTGCAGGGCCAGGCCCCCCCCTCCACCCTCCACATTGTGTGCAGGGCCAGGCCCCCCCCCCTCCACATTGTGTGCAGGGCCAGGCCCCCCCCCTCCACCCTCCACATTGTGTGCAGGGCCATGCCCCCCCCTCCACATTGTGTGCAGGGCCAGGCCCCCCCCTCCACATTGTGTGCAGGGCCAGGCCCCCCCCTCCACATTGTGTGCAGGGCCAGGCCCCCCCCTCCACCCTCCACATTGTGTGCAGGGCCAGGCCCCCCCCCCTCCACCCTCCACATTGTGTGCAGGGCCAGGCCCCCCCCTCCACCCTCCACATTGTGTGCAGGGCCAGGCCCCCCCCCTCCACCCTCCACATTGTGTGCAGGGCTAGGGCCCCCCCACCTCCACCCTCCACATTGTGTGCAGGGGTAGGGGCCCCCCACCTCCACCCTCCACATTGTGTGCAGGGGTAGGGGCCCCCCACCTCCACCCTCCACATTGTGTGCAGGGGTAGGGGCCCCCCACCTCCACCCTCCACATTGTGTGCAGGGCCAGGGCCCCCACCTCCACCCTCCACATTGTGTGCAGGCCCAGGGGCCCCCACCTGCACCCTCCACATTGTGTGCAGGGCCAGGGGTCCCCACCTCCACCCTCCACATTGTGTGCAGGGCCAGGGCCCCCACCTCCACCCTCCACATTGTGTGCAGGCCCAGGGGCCCCCACCTGCACCCTCCACATTGTGTGCAGGGCCAGGGGTCCCCACCTCCACCCTCCACATTGTGTGCAGGCCCAGGGGCCCCCACCTCCACCCTCCACATTGTGTGCAGGCACCCTCCACATTGTGTGCAGGGCCAGGGGCCCCCCACCTCCACCCTCCACCCTCCACATTGTGTGCAGGGCCAGGGGCCCCCACCTCCACCCTCCACATTGTGTGCAGGGCCAGGGGCCCCCACCTCCACCCTCCACATTGTGTGCAGGGTCAGGGCCCCCACCTCTACCCTCCACATTGTGTGCAGGGCCAGGGGTCCCCCCTCCACCCTCCACATTGTGTGCAGGGCTAGGGGGCCCCCACCTCCACATTGTGTGCAGGGTCAGGGCCCCCACCTCTACCCTCCACATTGTGTGCAGGGCCAGGGGTCCCCCCTCCACCCTCCACATTGTGTGCAGGGCCAGGGGCCCCCACCTTCACCCTCCACATTGTGTGCAGGGCCAGGGGCCCCCACCTCCACCCTCCACATTGTGTGCAGGGCTAGGGGGCCCCCACCTCCACATTGTGTGCAGGGTCAGGGCCCCCACCTCTACCCTCCACATTGTGTGCAGGGCCAGGGGTCCCCCCTCCACCCTCCACATTGTGTGCAGGGCCAGGGGCCCCCACCTTCACCCTCCACATTGTGTGCAGGGCCAGGGGCCCCCACCTCCACCCTCCACATTGTGTGCAGGGCTAGGGGGCCCCCACCTCCACATTGTGTGCAGGGCTAGGGGCCCCCCACCTCCACCCTCCACATTGTGTGCAGGGCTAGGGGCCCCCCACCTCCACCCTCCACATTGTGTGCAGGGGTAGGGGCCCCCCACCTCCACCCTCCACATTGTGTGCAGGGCCAGGGGCCCCCACCTCCACCCTCCACATTGTGTGCAGGGCCAGGGGTCCCCCCTCCACCCTCCACATTGTGTGCAGGGCCAGGGGCCCCCACCTCCACCCTCCACATTGTGTGCAGGGCCAGGGGCCCCCCACCTCCACATTGTGTGCAGGGCTAGGGGCCCCCCACCTCCACCCTCCACATTGTGTGCAGGGCTAGGGGCCCCCCACCTCCACCCTCCACATTGTGTGCAGGGGTAGGGGCCCCCCACCTCCACCCTCCACATTGTGTGCAGGGCCAGGGGCCCCCACCTCCACCCTCCACATTGTGTGCAGGGCCAGGGGTCCCCACCACCACCCTCCACATTGTGTGCAGGGCCAGGGGCCCCCACCTCCACCCTCCACATTGTGTGCAGGGCCAGGGGCCCCCACCTCCACCCTCAGGAGTCAAGTGCAAAGTGCAGCGCCAGCACAGTGAGGGGACACATTAAAAAAAAAAAACACCGCCGGCCCGGCTCACCATCTCTCTTTCCACACAGACATTAATGGATGTGCTCATGTGCTGAGTTCCTGCTTCTGGCCCGGGCCCTGCACACTGCTGCTCTCTGGCTGGAAAGCTACGTCAGCCAGGAGGCGTGACGTTCTTATGCAAATCCAGCCAGAGCATTCAGCCGGCAGAAGACCAGGAACCAGGAAGGAAGAAGATTAGAAGAAGGTATATGGCGGCCGGCGGGCGTCGCTTACATTTAATTAAAGGCGTACAGCACTGTCAGCACAGCACAGCCGCCGGACCGCAGCGGCCGTCGCGGGCCCCCTCACCCGCTGGGCCCCATAGCGGTCGCATGGTATGCCGCCATTGGCGGTACGCCACTGGCTGCACTCATAAAATGCTTATTTTAAAATCAAGATTATATAGCCAATCTTGGATGTCATACATGTCCGAAGTTCATCGGGTCTAAGAGATCTAGTAATGATTTACACATTTGTTCTGTGAAAACTGGTGACATGTCAACTTTAAATGGCCATTATAAGGTTTACTATATAGAGCAAACTTTATCCTACCCCAAAAATACACCTCTTGAAGAAGAAATATGAGAAATGTTTTTTTTTCCCATCAAACCCAAGGACAAATCTTCTAGGTGACCCAAGGATCATTCCGTCCTGATTTAACCTCTCTGGTTCTATTAATCCTTCTGTATCCATTAGTTTAATTTTCTTCATTCTATTAATCAAACCCTAAGATACAAGTTTCTACATCCAATGGATAAATATTTACAAGCTAGAGGATAACATTTGTACAATTTGCTTTCAACATTCAATAAGTCATGAAATGAAGTCATGAAAGATCTTGCAAGGGTTCCATGAAAATTGTATTCGAACCTGGAGAATACTAAAGCATATCATATAAATTATCTTTTCAGAGATAAAGGGCTTGAATCCTATCCCCACCTATTGGAAGAGGCAATCCTAAAAGTCAATATCGACCCTTTAACAAGCCTTGCCATATGACTTAGGAATAAAGTCAAATCAGAAGCTCAATTAGCAGACACCATGTTCAGGATATTGCCCCTCATCAGTGCAAAGCAAGAGATGTGATTTGGCTGTATAAGAGGACTCTGACTGGGGTATAAGGGGTAATAATTATCCTTGTGCAAATTTAGATTCTGATTTGGCTTTTATCGTAAGTAGTGTTGAGCGAGCACTAAAATGCTCGGGTGGTCGAAGCTCGGGCCGAGCTCACCGTGATACTTGGGTGCTCGACCTAAGCAACGAGCCCAAAGTTAGTCTATGAGCCCAACCCCGGCAGTCTGTAGAAAGCCTAAAAAGTGCCCAAAACGATAGTGACGGTGCTCAAATGACATGGGGACAGCATGGGGATCGCCCCAGGAAACATTTCTGACCCCCAGGTCACTGGTGTCAACAACGTGGTCAGAGGTATTAAGCCACTTTTACGGGCTCACAATAAAACATTCAAAAACGAAACTGAAACTGTTTTCCTGTGAAATACGTTAAGGAACATCCTTTCCAGGTAAAGACTTGTGTATAAGGTAAAATAAATAACCAAAAACAAAAATACTCCTCCACACCTTGGGCTATGTTCACAAGTAGCATTTTTTATGCGTTTTTGCACTTTTGTATTGCTTTGAACCGTGACAAATACATTCACCGGGAAATGTCATTTTAACATTTTACAATCTTATCTGGCCATGTGCTGTGTGACACATGCATACAGTGCTGAAAAGACATGGGAACAGCATGGGGAATACCCCTGGAAGCATCTCTGACACCCAGGTCACTGCCTAAAAGTGTGCCCATCAGAAGTGATCCTTGCCGCATCAGAAGATGCAGACTTGCAACTATCCTCGTTCAAGTCCTTGTCCCAGGGCAGTGTTCAATTGTACCTCCCCCATTCCTTGCAATGCAAGCGAAAATATGCAGCCAACCACCCACCCACCCGCAGGCTGCAATACTATACTGCTAGCTTGCACTTGAAATGGGGCCTTTTAATTTGGAGGAAGCCGAAGCTGACCACCACCTCATGGCTGCGTCGGTAGCGAGGTCTCCATACTTAGTCCCCAGCCGTCACTATTTGTCCCGGGAACCTTCCCCACACTTTTCTTAGCCTGGCCTTCTTTAGGGCAGCATTGGACGAGCCTACTAGATAACCAGAGACTCCTCCGGTGGGCCCTGGCTTTTCCATCAGGGGAGTTGAGAGTGCCAAGGTGAGGAGCATGATGATGATGATAGAAGTTAGCATCTGCTTTGTTTTCTTGGAATGCAAGCGTAAGTGTGCAGCCTGCCACTCACCCACCCCCAGGCTGAAATACGATACTTATAACTTGCACTTGAAATGGGGCCTTTTAGTTTGGAGGAGGCCGAAGCTGGCCACTACCTCATTGCTACTTCGGCAGCAAGGTCTCCATACTTAGTCCCCAGCCGCCACTAGTTGTCCCGGGAACCTTCCCCACACTTTTCTTAGCCTGGCCTGCTTTAGGGCAGCATTGGACGAGCCCACCAGACAACCAGAGACTCCTCCGGTGGGCCCTGGCTTCTCCATCAAGGGAGTTGAGAGTACCAAGGTGAGGAGCATGATGATGATAAAAGTTAGCATCTGCTTTGTTTTCTTGGGATGCAAGCGTAAGTGTGCAGCCTGCCACCCACCCACCCCCAGGCTGCAATACCATACTGCTAGCTTGCTTGCACTTGAAATGAGGCCTTTTAGGCATGTGGAGGCGGAATCTGGCCACCACGTCATGGCTGCGTCGGTGGCCTGGTATCCATACTCAGTCCCCAGCCGGCCGGCGGCCAGGTGTCCACGCTTGGTCCCCAGCCGCCAGGGGGCGGCCGGGTGTCCATTCTTGGACCCCAGCTGCCCCGCGGCCAGGTGCCTACACACGGTCCCCAGCCGCCTGGGGTGGCCGGGTGCCTACACACGGTCCCCAGCCGCCCCTATTTGTCCCGGTGCGCCTTATACACAAGTGCGCATGCCAAAACTTTACCTGTGCCCTCCCCAGTGCATTTAGTGGGAAGGACAGCCTAACCACAAACACGTGGACAAGTGAATGTGGCCAGGAATGGTCCATCTCACTGACGCCTTCGCACTGGGTTAATATTGTCGAAGCCGGGACACAGTTGGACACTGGGATGCAACACGTCCTCCAGACATAGAGGATTGCGGGTCCTGGGTTAATCAGGCTTCAACACAAAGTTCAGAAGGTAGACAGCAGCAGTGGTCGGACTCTTACACAACGAGTAAATTATTCATGATCATGAGGCCATCCATCTTCTTAGCTTTCTGTTCCTTAGAATGCAAGCGCATGTATGTAGTAGCGGCTAGGCCTGAGGTGTTCAGCATTTTGGCGCATATCCTACCTCCTCCGAGGATTGCTAGATGTTTTCCTGCTACTATCCCAGTTCTATGACTCCTGTTAAAACAAAGCTTCAGGTGATGAATGATGGATGAGGTGGTGGCAAAGGAGAAAGAGCAGGAGGAACAGGGACCATTCACATCAATATCAGGCCAGTCAACCACACATGTCTTGTAGGATATGTTTCTGTAACAAAAGGAGCAGTTCGGCTACACAGTTATAGGGCATACAGTGAGTCCAATGCTACCAAAAATTTCGAGGCACTCCAATGCCCCTTGGAAGTGACATATAGGTCAGAGGGCCTTAACTAAACCGTTTTTTCCATTTATAGCAACTGGGTCTCCTGTACACTGTTGGCCTAAGCAGTGAATGGAAGGCTTTCCAAAAATTATGAGGAACTGCAATGCCCCTTGAAACAGACGTGGATTACAGCGTACTAAAAACCTTCTACCCATTATTGGGGAGGGGGTCTCCCTTAGTGTTCGCCTATGCATCGAAAAGCAAAAGCTGACTAAAATTAGGAGGAAATGCAATGCCCGTTGGAAGAGTCGTGGAGGTTAGAGGTAATTAAAAACAACATTTCAATGCCCTTTGGAAGAGCTGTGGAGTTCAGAGTGGTTTAACAAGATGGTTTTAATGCCCCTTGGAAGAGACATGCTGGTCGCAGTAGCTTAACAAGACGGTTTTAATGCCCCTTGGAAGAGACATGGAGGTCACAGTGGTTTAACAAGATGATTTTAATGCCCCTTGGAAGAGACGTGGAGGTCCCAGTGGAATAAAAAGACAATATAAATGCCCCTTGGAAGAGTGGTGGAGGTCCCAGTGAAATAAAAAGACAATACAAATGCCCCTTGGAAGAGTGGTGGAGGTTACAGTGGAATAAAAAGACAATATCAATGCCCCTTGGAAGAGTGGTGGAGGTCACAGTGGAATAAAAAGACAATATCAATGACCCTTGGTAGAGACGTGGAGGTCACAGTAGCTTAACAAGACGATTTTAATGCCCCTTGGAAGAGACGTGGAGCTCAGAGTGGTTTAACAAGACAGTTTTAATGCCCCTTGGAAGAAACGTGGAGGTCACAGTAGCTTAACAAGACGGTTTTAATGCCCCTTGGAAGAGACGTGGAGGTCACAGTGGAATAAAAAGACAATATCAATGCCCCTTGGAAGAGACGTGGAGGTCCCAGTGGAATAAAAAGACAATATCAATGACCCTTGGAAGAGACGTGGAGGTCACAGTAGCTTAACAAGATGATTTTAATGCCCCTTACAAGAGCCATGCAGTACAGCATATTAAAAACATTATTCCCATTATTGGGGAGTGGGTCTCCCATAGTCTTTGCCTATGCCTTCGAAGCAAAAGCTGCCAAAAATTTGGATGGAGGAACTTGCAATGCCCCTTACAAGAGCCATGCAGTATAGCATATTAAAAACATTATTCCCATTATTGGGGAATGGGTCTCCCATAGTCTTTGCCTATGCTTTCCAAGCAAAAGCTGCCAAAAAATAGGACTGAGGAACTTGCAATGCTGGCAACACGGACCTCGGTCACCCTTGTGGTATAGTGGTGGTGGAGGCTGAGGATAAGGAGAAGAGCAAAAAACAGCTAAAATGAGGAAGCGTATACCCATGTGTGGGTGTGAAGTGGTGCATGGGAATACACCTCCCAAAATAACACAGTGGATTTGACTTTATGTTACTCTGCTGTCATTGGTGGTGATGAGAAGTCTGGCCCAATTCAGCCCTTGTTCATTTTGATAAGGGTCAGCTTGTCAGCATTGTCAGTTGACAGGCGAGTGCACTTATCAGTTATAATTCCCCCAGCGGCACTAAAAACACGCTCCGATAACACGCTAATGGCAGGGCAGGCCAGGACCTCCAAGGCGTACAGAGCGAGTTCATTCCAAGTGTCCAGCTTAGATACCCAATATTAAAAGGCACAGAGGAATCATGGAGGACGCTGGTACGGTCGGCAAGGTACTTCCTCACCATCTTTTGAAACTTTCCACTCCTTTGAGAGTACCCCGCGCCTCAGGGCCTGTAAGCTGGGCGGGTCTCAGAAAACTGTCAGTGTTGACAGTGTTCCCCTGCCTCTGCTGGATTGGAGTTGCATCTCTCTCACCTGTACGCCTTGGTTGGGCAACGAACTGTGACCTCTGCCGCTAGCATGTTCAGATGGGAATTTGTTTAACAGTTCTGCAGCAAGGGCCTTCTGGTACTGACCCATTTTTGTAGACCTCTCCACTTCAGGAATAAGAGAGTGAAAGTTCTCCTTGTAGCGGGGGTCTAAAAGTGTCACCAACCAGTAATGACTGTCACCCAACATTTTGACAACGCGAGGGTCACGGTTAAGGCAGCGTAACATAAAGTCAGCCATGCGTGCCAGACTGGTAACTGGCAAGACTTCCGTGTCCTCACCAAGATGACGACTGACCATGCTCTCCTCCTCCTCCCCCTCCTCCCCCCTGTCCTCAGGCCACCCACGCTGAACCGACGGTATGACAGTTGTACAGGTACTACCGTCTACAGTGCATGATACCAGCTCCTGTTCTTCCTCCTCCTCCTACTCCTCCTCTCCCTCATTGTCCCCCAATGCATATTGGGATGAGATGAGGCTGGGCTGTGTGTAATCGCCCGCTACGGCATCTTGATCATTCTCATCATACTCTGGCTGCAATGCCTCCTCTTTAATTCTCTGCAGAGAGCATTGCAAAAGACAGACAAGTGGAACGCTGATGCTAATGTTGGCATCATCGCCACTCACCATCTTGGTGGACGCTTCAAAGTTTGTCAGGATAGTACATATGTCAGACATCCAGGTCCACTCCTGAGGTCTTATATGTGGAGTCTGAACTGAATACCACGGCCTTGTTGATGCTGGTACTCCACAACTGCTCTCTTCTGCTCCCAAATCCTTTGCAACATGTGGAGGGTAGAGTTCCAACGTGTGGGGATATCACACACCAGTCGGTGTGCCGGAAGCTGCAAACGCTGCTGCAACACAGCAAGAGCGGTGGAAGCTGTAGCCGACTTGCGAAAATGAGCTGACAGGCGGCGTACTTTGACGAGCAGATCTGGCAACTCGGGGTACGATTTAAGAAACCGCTGAACCATGAGGTTAAGCACATGAGCCAGGCATGGTACGTGTGTGATCTCGCCTCGCCTCAGAGCTGCCACCAGGTTACGGCCATTGACACACACGACCATGCCAGGATGTAGGTTCAGCGTTCTCAGCCACAGATCTGCCTGCTCTTTCACAGCTGTCCAAAACTCACAAGCAGTGTGAGGTTTATCACCTAAGCTTATGAGTTTCAGCACAGCCTGTTGCCGCTTGACTGAGGCAGTACTGCAGTGCTTCCAGCTTGTAACTGATGTGGTGATATCTGAGATGGAGGCTGAACATGAGGAGGAGGAGGAGGATGATGCGCAGGATCTGTACACTGTGGGGGCAACCCTGACTGACATAGGGCCCGCAATCCTCGGTGTGGGGAGGATGTGTTCCGTCCCAAAGTCCGACTGGGTCCCCGCTTCCACTATGCTTACCCAGTATGCCGTCAGGGAGATGTACCGTCCCTGGCCACAAGCACTTTTCCACGTGTCCGTTGTCAGGTAAACTCTCCCAGTAACTGCGTTGTTGAGGGCACGGCAGATGTTTTGGGACACGTGCTTATGTAGTGCGGGGATGGCACACCGGGCAAAATAGTGTCGGCTGGGGACTGAGTACCGAGAGACGGCCACTGCCATAAGTTTGCGGAAGGATTCCGTTTCCACCAGCCTAAGAGGCAGCATTTCCAACGCAAGCAGTCGTGAAATGTGCGAATTTAGGACTGTGGCCTGTGGGGCGTTGGCTGCGAATTTGCGCTTTCGTTCAAAGGTCTGGGATATGAACAATTGAACGCTGCGGTGGGACGTGAACGTTGATGCTGTTTCTTGAGAAACTGCCATAACAAGTGAAGACTGAGAGGAGGGGGCATCTTTGCATGCAGTATGGACAGGGGATTGCCTTGCACGCACAACAGGGGGTTCTCTTACACGCACAACAGTAGAAGAAGCAGTGGTGACACCCGCGTACACTGGTCGTGGACCCTGGGGTTCACCCTACAAAGTTGGGTGCTTTGCTGTGCTGACATGTGCCTGATCATGCTGGTGGTGGTCAGGCTAGTAGTTTTGTCACCCCTGCTTATGCTGGCCTGGCAGGTGGTGCAAATGGCCTTTTTGGGGTTATCAGCACAGCCTTTAACCCTCCGTCACATACAATAGGCCTGACAGGCACATCTCTTTTACTTTCATTTCTCCTTCCCCACCAGATTGTGAGGAAATCCCCTCCCTCCAGGTAGTCTCCAGTCTCTAGCAGCTCTGTGAAACCTCATACCACAGTTGGATTGCAGAGCTTCAGGAGGACAGATATAACTGCGCTAATCTCTCAGGCTCATTGTATGTGAACACGTCACACTCAATAAGGTTGGTATTTTATGTTTTTATTCATCACAATTGTTTATTTAGCTTGTTTTATGAATGTATAGCACAAAGTGTGAGGATATTTCATAGAAATAAGGCAGATTAAAAAAGAAAGTGTGCTGCTCAGGCATATACATTAGTTCCCTAACACATATTCCTTCTCTTGCTTCAGATTATCTGCTGAAATGGAGAGGAAAATGTACAATTTATCAAAAAACCTTGATGTTGAGGAAGTAACAAACATGCTGTTAGATGATGCAGACCCCACACTGAATGAGGATTTAGGAGAGGAAAGTGAGATTGATTCTCATGATGAGGTGGAAGTATGTGAAGTGGATTCTGAAACAGAGCAAGATGGCGACAGTGATGAGGGTGAAGATGTAGAATCTTATTATATGGGAAAAGATAAAAAAAAACAATAGAACATGAAGCCACTCCAGAAAAAACGTAGGGAACCTCAAAACATTATTACTCACCTTCCTGCAGTTATAGGAACTGCAAGTAATGCAAAAACTGCAGTTGAATGCTGGAATAGTTTATTCACAGATGACATTCTGGACTCTATTGTCACATATACCAACCAATATATAGACATTATAAAGGACAAGTTCATCTGCAACAGAACCATCAAGGCCACAGATGAAATAGAACTGCGTGCTTTTTTTGGATTATTATACCTTGCAGGAGCTTATAGAGCAAATAGACAAAGTTTGGAGGAACTTTGGAGTAAAGATGGGGATGGAGTTGAAAAATTTGGCCTTGCTATGTCCATAAACAGATTCAAGCTTCTAATTCGTTGCCTTCGGTTTGACGACAGAACTACCCGAACCGAACGTAAAACACATGACCGACTTGCTCCAATTCGTGATATATTCCAAAAATTTGTTGAAAACTGTAAAAAAAGCTATTGCCCTGGGGAGAATCTCACTATTGACGAAATGCTCCCTGGTTTTCGTGGTAGATGTGCCTTTCATCAATATATTCCATCAAAGCCTAACAAATATGGAATAAAAATGTATGCCCTTGTTGATGCCAGTAAGACCTACACTTACAACCTGGAAGTTTATGCAGGAAAACAACCAGAAGGTCCTTACTGTGTCAGCAACAAACATAGTGATGTTGTAAAAAGACTGGCTGAGCTCTTATTTGGATCGGGTCGCAATATAACAGCTGACAATTGGTTTTCAAATTGTGATCTGATTGATTATCTGAAAATGCAGAAGCTTTCATATGTCGGAACTGTAAGAAAAAATAAAAAAGAATTGCCTACACAGTTTGTAAGTGTGAAAGGGAGACCACAGTACAGCAGTATGTTTGCATTCCATAATGGAAAGGTTTTGGTTTCCTATGTACCACAAGCAAAAAAAATTGTACTTCTTCTATCAACATTTCATGATGATGATGCCACCGATCCTGGGACTGAGGCACAAAAAAAAACGGAGATAATTACATTTTATAATGCAACCAAAGGGGGTGTTGATACAGCTGATCAGATGTGCTCAACTTTCAACGTCAGCAGAAACACCAAACGCCGGCCAATGGTCATATTTTTTGCTATGTTGAATTTGGGTGGTATAAATTCACAAGTCATTTACCTTGAAAACAAGCTTGAACCACTCCGTAGACGATTCTATCTGAAAAAATTGGCCCATGAACTAGTGCTTGGAGAGCTACACAGGGGAAGTATGAAAACAATCGGTATCCCCTCTCGCCTTCAAGTTCAGCTCAAAAGATTCCGCCCAGAAGATGATAGTGAAAATTCACCACCTGCACCACCTCCCAAAAGAAGGAGATGCACCACCTGCACCACGGAAAGCAGAATCAGAAGGCTTTCTAATTATGAATGTCACAAATGTCATAATGCAATCTGCCTGACACATGCAAAAATGATGTGTAATTCTTGCTCTTTGCTCTGCAAGTGTAATTTTTCTGGGGAAACTTCAGGATCTAATTATGATTGAATATGTGTTTAATAGTACTTAAGGTACCTTAAAATTAAGTTTGTTTCCATAAATTTTCTTTGTAGAGTTTTTGGACAGAGTCGAACTGGGGACTATTTGGCGGGAGTTTTGAAATGTTTGTATTTCAGAGTTATTAGTTTTATGTTAAGTAAATGTTTTTTTTTTGCACCTGATTATGTGTAGTCTCTTTTATTAAATGACGGAGGGTTAAAAAAATTCCAGACTCTAGAGGATCTACCGGTTGTACTGGCAATGTCCCTCGTGTTGGTGTTACGGGGAACGGTTGCTGCCTTCTGTCTGCGGCCACCACACTGCTTCTGCCTGCCTGTTGGGGTACTCTGCCTCCCTCCCCCTGTGTGCTGCTGGCCTCGCTCTGCGTGTCCTCCTGCCACGTTGGATCAGTTACTAGATCATCCCCCACCTCCTCCTCTTCCACTTCCGCACGACGGTCCTCTTCCTCACTACGTGGCAATTGTGTCTCGTCCTCTTCCACCTCTTGTGACAAATTGCCAGCATCGCCTTCCTGTGGCCATGGCTGTTCAAATATTTGGCCATCGCTACATGGGATCTCCTCTTCCACCACTTCAAGCGGAGCAGGCGAGGGGCACAAATATGGAAATGGACCAGTGAACAGCTCTTCAGAGTGTCCAACTGTGGGATCAGGTGCTGTCTGACGACACTTGGCATGGTGGGAGGAAAGAAAAATCAGGGTGAGGAGGAGTATGCGGTCGAGACTCACGGCTACTGACTGTGTGGAAGACAGACCCGAGGTGGTGGTGCCCAGGTGATCTGCTATCCAATTAATAACCTGTTCACACTGATCAGTTCGCAATAGTGGTGTTGTTATGTGCTTCCCTAGTAATTCGGTAAAGAACTGGGAGCGAGAAGATGTGGCTGTTGGTTGTGGCACATTTTCACCTTGGCCACGGCTCTGTCCTCTGCATGCACCATCACCAGAACGTCCAGTTCCACGTCCCTTGCCACGCGCCTTGCCCATTATAAATGAAGTAAAATAGCTTACACTCGCACTATCAATGGCAAAAGGGTAATAAAAATGAGATTAGAACCGTGGAAGAGGAAACCCACAGTTCTAGTTCTCTGGCCTACACCAGAATCTTTTAAACAGATATATTGGTGTCTGAAGAGTCAGCGAGACAAACTGTTTTTTTTTTTATGTAAAAAAGGCAAAAAGGTGGATTACACCCAGGTTTGAACCGTGGAACAGGAAAACCACAGTTCTTTTTCTCTGGCCTACACCAGAATCTTTTAAACAGATATATTTGTGTCCGAACAGTCAGCGAGACACAGAAACTGTTTTTTTTTATGGAAAAATGGCAAAAAAAGTGGATAATACAGAGATTTGACCCGTGGAACTGCAAAACCACAGTTCTAGTTATCTGGCCGAAACCAGACTCTTTTAAACAGATATATTTGTGTCTGAACACTCACAGAGACGCTCAATTTTTTTTTTCGGGGGGGGGGGGATACCAAAAGGTTAATAAGACGGGTATTTGTACAGTCTGACTGAGGGAAAAAAAAAAAAAGAGGATTTAGATGAAAAAAAAAAAGATTTTTCCTGGCCCATGAGACCTGGGGCTAAGTCTAGCAATTTGACCAGCAGCAGCACACAGAACTGTAATGCAGTGTTTGTTGGTATAACCACTGCGTCTCCTATACAGCCTGCCTGCCTGATATCTGGGATGGATATTAGTTCTGAGAAAGACTGTTTGTTTGATTTTGCAGGCTCTAGAGACCCTACACTACTTATTTCGCAGTATAAATCTCTCCCTAGCTCAGCAGCACTCTCCCTACACTGTCTGATCCGGAGCGACTGTGTCCAAGATGGCAGCGCCCGGTTTTAAATACTCGAGGTGACGCTGTGCGGCCAGCCAATCACTGTAATGCCCGCAACCAACATGGCTGCAGCATTACAGTGACTGGCTGGCAATCCCTGCATGTTCATTGGCTCAGTAAAGAGCGTCAAATGTGCAGGGCGGAGACCCGAGCTCCCGCCAGAGTAACCCAAAAATGCTCGGTGCTCGCCGAACATCCCGAGTAGTGAGATGCTCGGGCGAGTACCGAGCAGTGTCGAGCTTGCTCGCTCAACACTAATCGTTAGTCATATGGCAAGGCTTGTGAAAGGGCCCATATTGACTTTTAGCAAAAATAGAAGTGCACGGGTTGACACACTGCAGGGATAAAATACTCTTTTATTCACATAAAAGTAAAAACATGGATGCGGGGGAGCGGGTCCTCAGTCGGACGACGGCCGTTTCGCGTAGAACGCACACTTCTACGGGTCCAAATACCTTTTTGACTTGTAGAATTGTTACTTGCAATAAGTGACACTATAGTTCGACTCCTCTTCCGCTCTGAAGAGGCAATTTGCTTATTTAATTTTCCAGAAGAGCATTGCATGACCTATAAGCCTCCTTACCCTGGCATGTCAGGGAGAAACATTACACCTTATACCCAAAGCATATTATGTATCGCATACCATGGTGAAATTCTTTGTTCAATGCACAACCCAGTGTAAGTTGAGCCCAGGCATTCTAATACAATATAATTATATTCAACAAGCATTTTGTACATCTTAGGACTCTTTCAGATGTCACAGATTTTTCTCATATGCAAAAAAACAACCTGAGTGTTAGGTGTCGGCTGGATCTGAAATTGGGTCAGAATCATCAGTGGATTCTGTGGTTTCCCATTCTGGTCCACCCAGGGCAGATGCTGCTCAGCATCACTGTCGGTCCCAATGCCTAGCTAGTGCACAAGATGTACAAGCTGTCTCTTTGGTCTTTGTTCCTAGTAGTGTTAAGCATAGGTTGCAGAGGGGAACAGGGCTGCTACAGCCTAAGTCCAGGGTGCACTGCACTGAGCATGCCCGTGACATGGCGGACCGTGATTAGTGGTTTGGGGTCAGCTGATCCGGTGACCTGGTACCGCCTGATTGGCCGCGGGTGACGTCATCAGTAGTGCGACCAATAATGCGACTGTGGGCAGGGCTTAGTCTTTAAATAGCCCGACCACAAGCATGGCGGTGCACTCTGATCATTCCGTTTAGGTTGTGTTCCTGTGTGGACGCTTTTCTGTTTGGGCTCCATGTGCTCCCTAGCTGCTCTCTCCATGACCTGCCGATGCCAGAGTTCGCTCGGCTGATTAGCACAGGTCGCTTCGGCAGGCTCCACGTGCTCCCTAGCTGCTCTCTCCGTGACCTGCCGATGCCAGAGTTCGCTCGGCTGATTAGCACAGGTCACTTAGGCAGGCTTAGATGTGCTTAGGCAGGTAGTTCTCGTTTGGCAGTCTGGCTCCGGCATGGGGGTTGCTATACACCCCGAGTGACTGCGGGTTCCGTATCCCTCGCACCGCCTATTAGCCACTTGGAGAGTTACTCCGCAGGCCGGTCACACACCGGCTGGGAACACGTACACTCCGGCGTGAGTCACACACACTTCCTAGCACCTGCTGCGTAGTCTCTGTGCAGTCAACAGAGCTACGGCTACGTTATTTGTCGCACATCTCCCGTGTAGTTATCGGAGATAGTGTGAATCCTTTCCCGTTGCGGTGTGTAGTAACACTAGAGGGATTTATACTTTAGTTGGTTGTTTTACATTCTTTCCCGGTGCGTGTTCAGCCGCAGGCTTCTAGGCTGCATCACGGACCCCGGGTTCGGTTGCTTTCTATTTTAATAAAGTTGTTGCAACCGTCCCCTTAACAGTATCAGAGTGCCAGGGTCTAGCTGAACATGGCTGACAACCAGCAACTGCAGCGCTATATACAACAACTTGAGGCCAGACTTAGGACTCTGGAACAAACTATCCCGGTTGCTGATCTCACTGCAGTAGCTACCCAGGCAGCTTCACAGGCGGCTAATCTTGTTAACACGGCCGGGGTGAATTCTGCAGCAGCTGCTATTGCCCCATTACCCCGTTTTGCTCTCCCAGAAAAATGTTCTGGCGACAGTAAATCCTGCAGAGGTTTTATTAATCTGTGCTCCATTCAGTTAGAGATGATGGAGGCACGGTTCCCCTCTGAAAGGGCCAAATTGGGTTTTGTCATCTTGTTACTTTCTCACAGGGCTTTGGAGTGGGCTACCCCCCTGTGGGAGCGGAATGACCCTTTAGTGGCTATTGCGGGTCTCTTTCTTAGAGCCCTAAAGAGTGTTTTCCTAGGTCCTCAGGTCACGCATGATACGGCTCTTAAGCTTCTTCAGTTGGTCCAGGGTTCGGCCACCGCCAGCCACTATGCCATCCAGTTCAGAACCTTAGCGGCTGAATTGGATTGGTCTGAGCGGTCGCTAATCCCGGTGTTCTGGAAGGTTCTGGCTGGGCATATTAAAGATGCTTTAGCTACCAGAGAGATTCCAATCTCTCTGGAAGAGTTAATCACTCTCGCTAACCAAATAGATTTGGGTCATGCAGAACGCAAGTTAGACCTGAAGGTCTCCAGACCACGGTTTCGGCTGACACTTTCATTCACTAGACCTATTTCCAAACCCGCGGCTCCCGACCCGGAGTCTCAGGCTATGGATATATCCCGGACTAAGTCTAGGTCCCCTCATTTCCGACTAGCACGTCTCTTGGAGTATCCCATTAATAAGGGTTCCAAGAGGTCGGGAAACGAGTGTGTCTATCCGCCGTTGGAGGAGGTGTGTTAGATTCTGGGGCTTCTTCCTCCAAATTATTGTATGAGGTGACGTTGCTCTTTGGAACAGCCACGGTTACTGCCAAGGTGTTGGTGTATTCTGGCACCGATGGCAACTTTTTGTCATCAACGTTTGCCCTGAAGCACGTCATTCCTATGGAGTTATTGCCAAAACCAATGAACATTAGGGTAGTCAACGGTTCACTGTTGGACACGCAAATCACTCACCAGTCGGTTCCCCTCACCATGTTGTTTCCTCAGGGTCACCGGGAGATTATCTCCTTTCTTATTATTCCCGGTGGATTGGATGAGGTGCTATTGGGTCTTCCATGGCTAAGTTGTCACACTCCACACATTGACTGGAATATGGGGAGAATTTCTTCCTGGGGTAAGAATTGTGTTTCTCAGTGTATGGTTACAGCCGCCCGGAGGGTAGTCTCAGAGCCTTCTACCGACTTGGCCACTCTTCCTGTGCAATATCAGAGTTTTGCGGACGTCTTTTCCAAAAAGGCTGCAGAGACTTTACCTCACCACCGACCGTATGACTGTCCTATTGATTTGGTCCCCAGCACGGAGCCTCCTCGCGGTAGGGTTTTTCCTCTGTCTGTCCCCGAGACCCAGGCCATGTCAGATTATATCAAAGAGAACCTGGCCCGGGGATTTATCTGAAAATTGGTCTCTCCTGCTGGAGTTGGGTTTTTCTTCGTCCAGAAGAAAGAGCGTGATTTACGTCCCTGCATTGATTATAGAGGACTAAATGCCATCACCATCAAAAATAAATACCCTCTGCCCCTTATTTCTGAACTGTTTGACAGGTTGCGAGGGGCTAACATCTTCACAAAATTGGACCTGCGAGGGGCATATAATCTCGTGCGAATCCGTTAGGGTGACGAGTGGAAAACGGCTTTTAACACTCGTGATGGTCATTATGAGTACCTCATCATGCCCTTTGGTTTATGCAATGCCCCTGCTGTTTTTCAGGATTTTGTCAACAATATCTTTCGAGATTTGCTGCTATCATCCGTGGTAGTCTATCTTGATGACATTCTTATATTTTCCCCGGACCTCTCCACACACAGAGAGGATGTCCGCAGAGTTTTCAAATGCTTGCGTGCGAATTCTCTGTATTGTAAGCTGGAGAAATGCCAGTTCGAACGGGAGTCTCTACCGTTCCTGGGTTACATCGTATCCAGTAAGGGATTGGCCATGGACCCACAAAAGTTGGTGGTGGTACAGAACTGGCAGGAGCCCCATTCCCTTAAAGTGATGCAATGCTTCATGGGGTTTGTCAACTACTACCGGCAGTTCATACCACATTTTTCCACACTGGTGGCTCATTTGGCCACTTTAACCAGGAAGGGTGCCAATCCCAAGAATTGGTCTAAGGAGACATCCGAGGTGTTCCGGGAGATTAAATCCTATTTTTCTAGAGCTCCCATTCTCCATCGCCTGGATGTTGACAGACCATTCTTCCTGGAGGTTGACGCTTCCTCTGTAGGAGCAGGAGCGGTTCTCTCTCAAAAGAACGAACAGGGTCGGAGAAGACCATGTTTTTTCTTCTCCAAGACCTTCTCTCCAGCAGAGAGGAATTACACGATTGGGGACAAAGAATTACTTGCTATTAAGATGGCTTTTTCGGAGTGGAGGTACCTCTTGGAGGGAGCTAAACACCCTTTTGTGGTATATTCCGATCATAAGAATCTCTCGCACCTACAGACGGCGCAGCATCTTAACCAGAGGCAGGCCCGGTGGTCCCGTTTCTTTTCCCGATTAAATTTTTCCATTCACTTTCTAAAAGGGGAGAAGAACCCTCGGGCGGGCGCTTTGTCCCTGTCTATGGATACGGCTGAGGACGAGGACGAGCCCAGGTTGATCATTCCTACGGAGAGTATGCGGACGGTGGCTCCAGTGTCCCTAAACCAGGTTCGTCCCGGGAGGACGTTCGTTCCTCCTAATCTACAAAATGAGGTGCTCTCCTGGGCACATACCTCTAAGATCGGAGGTCATTTTGGGGTCAAACGTACCACGGAGTTTCTCCAACGGTCGTATTGGTGGCCTCAGTTGCCCCAGGATGTTAAGGAATATGTTCAAGCGTGTGTCTCCTGTGCGAGAAACAAACTGTCCCGTCAGAGGCCGGCTGGTCTTCTTCATCCGTTACCTGTGGCGGATAGACCTTGGGAGCAGGTTGGGATGGATTTCGTTGTCGAGTTACCTACGTCCCGGGGAAACACGACAATATGGGTGGTTTCTGACCATTTTTCTAAGATGGTTCACCTGGTTCCTCTTCCTAGGGTTCCTTCTTCCCGGGTTATGGCATCACTGTTCATTCATCACGTTTTCTGTCTCCACGGAATGCCTGATAGGATTGTCTGTGATCGGGGTCCACAGTTTACCTCCCGGTTCTGGAGACAATTGTGTAATTTGCTTAGCATTGAACTGAATCTTTCTAAGGCCTATCACCCGGAGACCAATGGTCTGGTGGAACGCACTAACCAGACGCTTGGGACATACTTGCGCCATTTCGTTTCTGCCAACCATAATGATTGGGCGATACTGCTTCCTTGAGTTGAGTTTGCTCTAAACAACGCAGTGGCGGACTCTACAGGTCAGACTCCGTTTCTTCTGAATAATGGCCAACGTCCCGGTTCCTTTGCCAGTTTCCTCTGTGGAGCCTGGTGTCAGAGATTGGGCTCTGGAGGCGTGGGAGGTTTAGGACCATACCCAGGATTCTATATTGGCTTCCAAGAATCGGATGAGAGAGTCGGCTAACACTCATCGCCGTCCAGCCCCCGTATTCTCTCCGGGCGACAGGGTGCGGCTCGAGGCTCGCAATATCAGAGGACGTGGTGAATCTGCTAAGTTTTATTGGTCCTTTCAAAATTTTGGCCCAAGTAAACCCCGTAGTGTACCGTTTACAGTTACCACGACACCTGAAGATACACGACACTTTTCATGTGTCGCTCCTTAAGCCCGTTCGCCTGACAAAATTCTCTGAATCCCAACCTGCTTCAGACACCAGGGGTGATGATCTTGAGGTACAGGCGATTGTGGGGTCTAAGATGGTTCGTGGGAAAAAATAGTACCTTGTACATTGGAGGGGTCATGGATCTGAGGATTGCTCCTGGGAACCTGGGAATGACATTCATACTCCTCTGCTCATTGAGTAATATAAGCGTCAAGTGGAGGGGGATGTTAGAAGGGGGGACAATGTTAGGTGTCAGCTGGATCTGAAATTGGGTCAGAACCATCAGTGGATTCTGTGGTCTCCTATTCTGGTCCAACCAGGGCAGATGCTGCTCAGCATCACCATCAGTCCCAACACCTAGCTAGTGCATGAGCTGTACAAGCTGTCTCTTGGGTCTTTGGTCCTAGTAGAGCTAAGCATAGGTTGCGGAGGGGAACAGGGCTGCTACAGCCTAAGTCCAGCGTGCACTGCACTGAGCATGCCCGTGACATGGCGGACCTGATTGGTGGTTTGGTGTCAACTGATCCGGTGACCCGGTACCGCCTGATTGGCCGCGGGTGACGTCATCAGTAGTGCGATCAATAATGCGACTGTGGGCAGGGCTTAGTCTTTAAATAGCCCGACCACAAGCATGGCGGTGCGCTCTGATCATTCCGTTTAGGTTGTGTTCATGTGTGGACGCTTGTCTGTTTTGGCTCCATGTGCTCCCTAGCTGCTCTCTCCGTGACCTGCCGATGCCAGAGTTCGCTCGGCTGATTAGCACAAGTATCTTAGGCAGGCTTAGATGTGCTTAGGCAGGTAGTTCCCGTTTGGCAGTCTGGCTCCGGCATGGGGGTTGCTATACACCCCAAGCAGACTGCGGGTTCCGTATCCCTGGCACCGCCTATTAGCTACTTGGAGAGTTACTCCACAGGCCGGTCACACACCGGCTGGGAGCACGTACACTCCGGCATGAGTCACACACACTTCCTAGCGCCTGCTGCGTAGTCTCTGTGCAGTCAACAGAGTTACGGCTATGTTATTTGTCGCACATCTCCCGTGAAGTTGACGCGCCCCCTGGGCCATGGGGTACCCGGAGCCGGGCCTGTAGATGCTGGGGGTTGTAGTCACCGTTGCGGCGACCCGGTCCGTGACCCAGGGCGGTCAAACCAGGGTAGTCTATGTGTGTCTGTTATATATAGTCCGACTATGCCACCTGTGGAATGCGGTTATTGGGAACCGCCGCTGCGGAGCAGTCCGCTGAAGCTGGTGGTATGTGCAGCAAGGTGATGTAACTACCCACAGGAAGAGTGTAGCTTCAGGGCAGCGCGTATGGATGATGGTGGTGATGGTGCAAGGTGTCGCGGTGCAAAAATAATCACAGAGTCCAAATGATGCAGTCCCAGATCCTTTACTCACGGTTTAAGCAGTTTCAGTTACAGGGCCAGTGTAAGAGCCCATGGCGTCCTGTGCTCACGCAGTGAGGGGCTCGGACGACTCCCAGATACCTCCAGAGTATTTATCAGGACCCCCTTCTGTGTGTCCTTTGTGGCCTTCTCCCTGCACCTCACACCTAGTAGCACTCCTGTCCGGTGTCCTCGGGCCTTGGTGGGCGACGTGTGTTCCGTCCCCGTGGTCCTATGCGGCTACCTTCCTAGCACACTGGTATGGACTTATGGTCTGCGGTATTTGAAATGCTGCAGCCTCCGGTTCTCTAGTTAGA
Source organism: Phyllobates terribilis (assembly GCF_046119375.1). NCBI lineage: Eukaryota > Metazoa > Chordata > Amphibia > Anura > Dendrobatidae > Phyllobates > Phyllobates terribilis. Next base: position 209,245,016 of record NW_027362767.1, on the reverse strand, counting down.
CTTTGTAGCTCTTGGCTAGTTAAGGGACCGGTTCCCTTTCTATGGCCTGACCCCCCTACCTCCTGGCAGCGGAGGGCGTATGGGTGGCTTGCTGCACGGCCCATACCACTGGGGTCCCTTCTCTTCTCGTCCTGGAGCCTCTCCTGCTCCCCTTGTCTCTCCCTTCTCCTTCAGGCTCAGGCCTCCTGACTTGGCCCGCCTGTGGAGCAGAGATCGTGCAGAGCCTCTGCTCCTGGCACTTCTCCTCACAATTCCAACTCCCCACTCTCTGAACCAAGATGGTTCCTTCCTTTTATACCTCCTACTCAGTGCTCCCAGGATCTACGTCCTCCACCCATCCACTACTTAGTTCCCCCTCTCTAAGTGGTTCCTCCCCACTCCAGCCAGGGATCAGGGACTGTGCTCTCCCGTAGGAGCAATCTTGCCCAGTCCCCCGGAAATGTGGTGTAGTGGATGTAGTGTTAGGGTCCTGAGCTGTACTCCTTCCTTACCTGAGAGTGAGATACCATACCTCTGGATGAGATGCAATACCTCTGTGGCAACCGAACCCTCAGGGGCGCCACACAGTTAACGGAGATAGTGTGAATCCTTTCCCGTTGCGGTGTTTAGTAACACTGGAGGGATTTATACTTTAGTTGGTTGTTTTACATTCTTTCATGGTGGATGTTCGTTCGCAGGCTTCTAGGCTGCATCGCGGACCCCGTGTTCGGTTGCTTTCCATTTGAATAAAGTTGTTGCAACCGTCCCCTTAACACTGAGTTTCATCAATGTTTTTGAACAGAGAGTCATCAGAGTTTGGTCAGAGTTTGGATGGAGGTCTCTTCAGCTTCTCTTAGCAATCAGTCCATTACAAATGGACAGGATGGTATCTGAGTGTTGTCGGATTTTTTCACAAAACCGTAGACTTGCACTGTCGAGTTTAATTTGACACTCGGGACAATATCGGACAATCTCCGTGCTTTTGTGTAGATCACTCTGTTTGTGGAAAAAAATGGGACATGAGAACTACCCCAAAGGCATAGACTATCATAGATATGAGCGCTATCCGTGAAAAACACGAATAGCACACATACAGGGTGGTCCAAAAGTAGGTGGACAGAAAAAAATAACATTTATTTTTATTTATATATAAAATTATATTTACTAGCACAAGCATAACATTGACAATTACATTTTATTCTGAACAATAATACAAAAGCCCTTAAATTTTATCAACACAGGTGCTCACACTGTTTTCCATTACAATTTGCACAGCTTTGAAGTCGCCTCTTACGCTTCGACAAACTTTTTTGCACAAGTGTCTTTGGGTATTAATTTCGTGAAATGCATCTCTTATGTAATTTTTCAAATCACTGACACTTTTTGGTTTTCGACTATAAACTTTTTCCTTGAGTACTCCCCAAAAGAAAAAATCCTTTGGGGTCAAGTCTGGTGAACGTGCCGGCCAATCAAATGGGCCTCTTCGGCCAATCCATTTATTAGGAAATGTTTCATCAAGATACTCGCGGACCACTCTTGAATAATGTGGAGGGGCTCCATCTTGTTGGAAATAAAGGTCATTTGAATTAGGCTGTTGCTGTAACTGGGGATCAACTTGATTCATTAGAATTTCGAGTAACTTACAGTACAGACCAAAAGTTTGGACACACCTCATTTAAAGATTTTTCTGTATTTTCATGACTATGAAAATTGTACATTCACACTGAAGGCATCAAAACTATGAGTTAACACATGTGGAATTATATACTTAACAAAAAAGTGTGAAACAACTGAAAATATGTCTTATATTCTAGGTTCTTCAAAGTAACCACCTTTTGCTTTGATGACTTCTTTGCACACTCTTGGCATTCTCTTGATGAGCTTCAAGAGGTAGTCATCGGAAATGGTCTTCCAACAATCTTGAAGGAGTTCCCAGAGATGCTTAGCACTTGTTGGCCCTTTTGCCTTTACTCTGCGGTCCAGCTCACCCCAAACCATCTCGATTGGGTTCAGGTCTGTACTGTATCTCCTGTGACTGTTCCATCAAAAAATATTGGTCCTAAAACACCAAAACTTGAAATACAACCCCAAACATTGACACCAGGCTCATTTAGTTGTTGCTCTAATATTAAATGCATGTTCTCATTATACCAGTAAATACAATTATGTCTGTTAATATAGCCGGATAATTTGAAAGAAGCTTCATCACTTCACATAATGTTATCTAAAATTACTGGATTTTCTTCAATTTCATTAAGCATAATCTCACTAAATTGCAGCCGCCTGTCTGGATCATCCTCCAATAAACCATGAATTAGACGTGGACGATAAGCTTTCCACCCAATAAATTTCAGGATTCGCATGATAGAAGCTTGTGAAATTCCCAATTCTAAAGAGGCTCTTCTGTGGACTTTTTTGGACTCTGAACAAATGTTTTAGCAACAAATTGTTTATTATCTTCTGTACAGACTGTTTTGGGTCGACCAGTTTTTGGAGCATTAAGGATTGAGCCAGTGGCATTGAATTTGTCACGAATGTGGTAAATGGTTTGTCTCAGGCTTCAGCATTTTGAGATTTCCAATACTCTGCTAAAATCCATTTTCTTTGATCTGTATTTAAATTATTTGCCATTATGTGTTATCTGAATTATCTGAAAAGAAAACAGATTTGGGGGAGATCTATCTGTGAAAACTAGATCTGTGAAACTGGTTCAGTTGCCCTTAGCAACCAATCAGATTCCTCCTTTCATTTTTCAAAGAGTCTGTGAGGAGTGAAAAGTGGAATCTGGTTGGTTGCTAAGGGCAACTGAGACAGTTTCACTTTACACCATGTTTGATAAATCTCCCCCTTCATAACCTTATTACACTTTCTGTCCACCTACTTTTTTACCACCCTGTACAAGAAGAACGGACATAAGAATGAGCCCTACAGCTGTGCTGACACTGGCATTGTGGCATGTGTTTATATCAGCAATGGCGCCAGATTGACTGCATTTTCTTTTAATGGAGTCCATCATGTTTTGTCATCAATACTGTCATCCTGACAGAAAGAATAACACCAAGGGTAGACATACCATTAGTGCAACTTGCGCAGTCGGACCGGAACCCAAGACGTAACGAGGCAATTACAACCTCCAAAGCTGGTGGAATTGTGTATTATGATGAGCTAATAGACAGTAAAGGGCCCCTTCAGCATTTTGTTCTTGCACAGGGGCCTCTTATGTCCGTGTCCAAACCTTGATAGCATTACGCATAGTGCTCTTGTTTCAGTTGATTGTGCTGATCCTTCGAATTGACCTGTGACATGTAGAAGTAGTGTTGTTGCAGAGTGTGACATGCAGAAGTAGCGCTGTTGCTGTAAAAGCATTCAGCAACTATTAGAAGTAAGACAAGCACAGGAGACAGGAAGTGTTGTGCTCCAGAAGCATCCAGCAGCTAGAGGGATTATCACAGTCACAGGAGAAGGGGAGTGTTTTAGCAGAACCCCAGGGGGATTGTAGGGAAGTTGTTTACTGTCTGGCCGAGCCGAAGAGAAAGGTGGCTTATGATCTGTATCTCACAGAAGGCAAGGGAACAGAATTAAGGTCAGGAGGGAAGCTAAACAAAGGTCAGTTAGACTCCCTGAGCTAACAGTGTGGAGTATTATCGGCCAGGAAGATAAGGACTGGAAGGAAGCCTGTCATAGAGATCATCTCTCTCATCACATCCTTCCCCCCTCCATCTCCATGCATGATAAAGAATGCTGTGTACTATTGAGTCCTTGTGAAGGAAAAACCTGTGGTTGTGTAATTAAAACTGTGCTGTACTGTGCTACCGGATAATAGACTGTGTACTGCTGTGCTGCAAAGGAGACTGTACTCTTATTACTGGAGCGTGTTGCTCAAAGAGACATTTGCATTGCACTGGCCGTGCCTCATTAAATGTTACTGTTCCACCATTTATGAAGACTCTTGTCAGATGTGTCTGGTCAGCAACTGAATCTGTTGTGTGCCTGAGAGAAGCTGCAGCACATGGTCGCCCTGAGTAACGGTTCCCCCACGGTCCCACAGGATTCCAACGAATTCATGTAACCTGTGTAGCCCCTATCTGAACTTAGGCGGCGTGCGTGTAACAGACCTCTAATGGTAGTGTGCATTGATAAAAAGTCCATCTTGGTTTATGCTGTGAAGTAGTTAAATACGAGGTTGAATTCTTTTATAATCTGGCAGCCATAGTTGATTTACCACAGCATGTCTGAACTGTATAGAATAAAACAATGCATTTTAGGTAAGTGAAAAATTTTAGGTATTGTAGCCTTTCTAAGGTTTTCTAATTCCCTTAAATAATTAACAAACATTATGAACAAAATTTCTACTAAAAAATGCAAATTTTTTAAGTGTTCAAAATTCCACATAATTATTTTCCCACATAGAAGAGAAATCAAATAAAAACTAAAGTTGCTAAATTGTTTTTTTACTTTTCCACAAATCTTTTGTAACAATACACCCGGGAGAATATTTGTTTTCTGCTTTTTATAAAACAAATTAACTTCAAGTTTTGAAGTTTTGAAAAAAAACATTACTTGTGATGACAAAAAGCATGATTTTGAAGAAGTAATACTATTTAAAATCTGGCGGAGCAAGGTCCCCTCGATCTTCCTGCAATTTTAACAATTTTGCAATTTCTTAGTATTTTCTTTCTACAGAAATTCTCTCACTGTACAGTCTGAGATCCTAAATATTACATTGGAAATCTACTTTATAGAGTTCTGTAAATTATAAAGAATTTGCGGTACCCAAATCACTTCAATTAACTGCCGAAGATAGAAAGTATACCTAATTTAGATTTTTTTCTCTTATTTTTCTAATCAAGGCTAAATTATGTAATTTATCATATTCCTCCCTTTGTTATTAGATAACTACACTAAAAATTAAACCTAAATTGCCTTCAATGGGTAGACTCGGTGCGAGCCACTCTGCTTCTCTTCACCTTTATACAGGGATCTGACCTTTTTTGTAGGGGTCCCTGGGTTGTGTCCATGAAATAGCTGCTGGCCTCTAGAGCAAGTTAAAGGAGAAACTTGAACACGTTAGGTGAGAACCAAAGGGACATGGACAATATCAAATTTAGACCCAACTGCATAGTCATGGGACCGATGAATCAATTCAATGAGGTCATACAGTGATTTTTTGCATAAAATAATCTGACAAAAGGCAGCATAAAAACAGGCTTAAAGGCAATATTATGTGAGCCAGAGCTGTAAAAAATACAATAACCCTGCAATGCCATGGTATACTGGGATTATTTAAATAGGGCACATTGAGCGTCCATTGGCCACCAACCAGACCTAACATTGATAGCACCATGATTGACAACCCCAAACTTGATAAGTTTATTGACGGGAGAGCATACATGGCCAGCAACAGAAGATCTACTACTTCCGCTACTAACTCCAAGTACTGAGCAGCGGTGACTGACAGCTGGGGAGATGTAAGATCATCACACGCAACATATCAACCTTATTTAAAGGGAATCTGTCACCAGGTTTTTACCACCTAATTTGAGTGCAGAATAGTGAAGAGACAGAGACCCTGATTTCACTGATGTGTCACTTACTGGGCTGCTTGCTGTAGTTTTTATAAAGATAATATTTTATCAGCCGGAGATTATCACTAGAGGACTGCTTGGCCTGCTGCCATGTAGACCAACCAAACCCCCACCACAACACAGAGGAATGGAAGCATGTGACCCACAGAAGCAGGAGGATCGAGAGGCAGTCAGCACCCATACTGCTCAGGAACCAGTACCAGGCTCTCACGCAGGAGAACCATGAAGAAATACAGCAAAATAAGACTTTGCCAGCAATGAATAACCTTGTAAGCCCTCAGAATCCTCCTGGATGGAGAAAGAAGAATGTTGTGAAGAAAAAACGGAGAGTGGTGGTCATGGGGGATTCCTTGTTAAGAGGAACAGAGGCCGCTATCTGCAGACCAGACATAACCTCAAGAGAAATGTGCTGTCTTCCAGGAGCAAAAATTAAAGATGTGTCTGACAGGATATCAAGACTCTTCAGACCTACAGATCACTACCCATTCCTGCTAATACATGTGGGGACAAATGACACCGCAAGAAAGGACCTGGAAACCATCTGCAGTGACTTTGAAGACTTAGGCAAGAAAGTGAAAGAATTGGGAGCGCAGGTGGTCTTCTCATCCATCCTCCCAGTGGATGGCCATGGAACAATGAGGTGGAATAAGATTCTACAGGTGAACAACTGGCTACGTCGATGGTGCCGTCAACAAGGATTTGGATTTCTGGATCACGGAATGAATTACCTATACGATGGACTACTTGCTAGAGATGGGGTGCACCTTACGAAGACTGGAAAACATGTATTTGGAAGTCGCCTTGCTACACTCATCAGAAGAGCTTTAAACTAGAACAATGTGGGAAGGGAAGCAAAAGGCCAGAAAAAGCCATACAGCTGACAAATACTATTGAGATCTCTGCTACTGGAAGTGGAAAAGAAGAACAAAGACAAAACAATTTAAATAATAAAAATATGGGAGGAAGAGAAAACAATCACAAGCTAAAATGTTTTTATACAAATGCACAAAGCATGGGCAACAAACAAGGAGAATTGGAACTACTAATGCAGGAAAAGGAATATGATGTCATTGGAATCACTGAAACTTGGTGGGACGATACACATGATTGCAATAAAAGGCTAAAAGGATACAACTTATTTGCAAGAAACAGACTTGATAAACGAGGAGGAGGTGTTGCATTGTATGTTAGAAAAGCGTATATCTGCACAGAGATTGAAGCTTCAGAGACTGGGAGTTCTGTGGAAACTGTTTGGGTAAGAATACAAGGAGAGAACAACGGAAAGGACACCATTGTAGGCATTTACTACAGGCCACCTGGGCAAGCTGAAGATATGGATGAACTCTTTATGTATCAAATGACCAAGTTCTCCAAAACATATGACGTAGTGGCCATGGGAGATTTCAACTATCCAGACATTTGTTGGGAATCTCTCTCAAGTAAAACTAACAGGTCAAGCAAATTCTTATCCTCTCTTGCTGACAACTTTATCTTCCAAAAGGTAGGGGAGAAAACAAGGGGATCTGCTACTTTGGATCTAATCCTTATAAACAGGGAGGAAATGGTTGAGGAGGTAAAGGTGGCTGGGACCCTAGGAGGCAGCGATCATGCTATTATAGAATTTTGGATAACTAGAGGAGGAAGACATGTGAAGACTCAAACTTCAAGGTTAGATTTTAGAAAGGCAGATTTTAAGAGACTCAGAAAGAGAATAGGAGGGATCCAATGGCTGGATGTCCTTAAGGACAAAAATGTCCAGGAAGGATGGGAAATTTTTAAAAATGAGATTCTCAAAGCACAATCGTTAACAATCCCAAAAAGTAGGAAGAATGGGAAGCATTTAAAGAAACCAGGATGGATGAACACAGAACTTAAACACATGCTAAAAAGAAAGAAAGAAATGTTTATTAAATGGAAAGAGGGAGGCATATCTAAAGAAGATTATAATGCAGTCTGCAGATCCTGTAGGGCACGTATCAGGTTAGCTAAAGCTGACAATGAATTAAGGCTTGCAAGAGATGTCAAAAGCAATAAAAAAGGATTTTGGGGGTATGTCAAAAGTAAAAGAAAAGTCAAAGATGCTATAGGAATTTTACAGGATGAAAATGGAGAAATGGTAAGAGAGGATGTTGAGAAGGCCAAACTTTTTAATTCCTATTTTCCATCTGTTTTCTCTCAGAAAGAAAATGTAACATCAACTGATCTTCACTGTCCTTTTAAAGGAATAGAGGAATCCAAGTTATCTGTAAACAGAAAGATTGTGAGGGAATATTTAGCTAACATAAATGAGTTCAAGTCTCCAGGTCCAGATGAATTACACCCCAGAGTACTGAAGGAGATCGTAGAAGAAATTTTAGAACCACTCTCCATAATCTTTGAAAATTCTTGGAGAACAGGAGAAGTCCCAGAAGACTGGAGAAGAGCAAATGTTGTTCCTATCTTCATAAAGGGGAAGAAGGTGGACCTAGGGAACTATAGGCCGGTGAGTCTGACTTCTATACCAGGAAAGATCTTTGAACAAATTATTAAACAACATGTATGTAAGTACATGGATAAGAATGAAGTGATTAACCAGAGTCAGCATGGGTTTGTAACTAACAAGTCATGTCAGACTAACTTAATTTCCTTCTATGACAGAATCACTGACTGGGTGGATCAGGGAAATGCTGTAGATATAGTATATCTTGACTTCAGCAAAGCATTTGACAAAGTATCTCACACCATCCTTATTGAAAAAATGACCAAGTATGCAATGGACCAGGCAACTGTTAGGTGGATTCATAACTGGCTTAGTGATCGGACTCAAAGGGTGGTTGTAAATGGCTTCACATCCAGCTGGATGAATGTCTCAAGTGGGGTACCACAGGGCTCCGTCCTGGGACCTGTATTGTTCAACATCTTTATCAATGATTTAGATGAAGGAATTGAGGGTAAACTGATTAAATTTGCTGATGACACAAAGCTAGGAGGGATAGCTAATACTAGAGAAGAGAGAGAGAGGATTCAAAAAGACCTAAATAAACTGGAGCAGTGGGCAGCAACCAACAGAATGGTTTTTAACAGGGAAAAATGCAAAGTACTACATCTGGGCAATAAAAATGAAAAAAGCATATACAGAATGGGAGGAATAGAGCTAAGCAACAGTACATGTGAAAAAGACTTAGGTATACTAATAGATCATAGACTGAACATGAGTCAACAGTGTGATGCAGCAGCAAAAAAGGCAAATACAATTCTGGGATGTATTAACAGAAGCATACAGTCTAGATCACGTGAAGTCATTATCGGTCTTTACTCCTCTTTGGTCAGACCTCATCTGGAATACTGTGTACAGTTTTGGGCACCACATTTTAAAAAAGACATAGACAAACTGGAGCAAGTTCAGAGAAGAGCGACCAGAATGGTGACTGGTCTGCAAACCATGTCCTATGAGGAACGGTTGCAGGATTTGGGAATGTTTACCTTGCAAAAAAGAAGACTGAGAGGAGACTTAATAGCTGTCTACAAATATGTCAAGGGCTGTCACATTGTAGAAGGATCATCTTTATTCTCATTTGCACAAGGAAAGACTAGAAGCAATGGGATGAAACTAAATGGGAGGAGACACAGATTAGATATTAGAAAAAACTTTTTGACAGTTAGGGTGATTAATGAGTGGAACAGGCTGCCACGAGAAGTGGTGAGTTCCCCTTCAATGGACGTCTTCAAACAGAGGCTGGACAGACATCTGTCTGAGATGATCTAGTGAATCCTGCTTTGAGCAGGGGGTTGGACCAGATGACCCAGGAGGTCCCTTCCAACTCTACCATTCTATGATTCTATGATTCTATGATTCCATATTCATGATCTGTATAACCCTGTTTCCACCACTGACTGACAATGTTCTGTGTACCCTCTGCATAGGCAGAAAGCTGGTGAGAGTGGGATTATACAGAGCTCAGGATTCAGAGAACAGGTAGATTTGCAGCAGATAAAACAGTGATATTACAAAAAATATAGCACGCAGCCCAATAAGTTATACATTACTGGAATCAGGGTCTCTGCCCCTACATAATACTGCTCTCAGATGGATTATCAAAAATTTGGTGACATATTCCTTATAAATTAAAAAATAGACAATTCATACATTAATTCTAATATTTATTATATCTTCCAAAATAGACATATCGGTCTATCCAGAAAACATTTACTAAATATTTCAATACTATTTAAACAAAAAGTGAAAAGAAAAAATGAAAATAAAAAAACAAGATATAAATTGGCACCTTATAAAAGGTGATGTACACTAGGTAGCAAGTGAAGAGTCAGTTCTTGAAGATGATGGTGTAGAATGTATGCAAGAGTAAGGATCTGAGCAATCCATTCCTGGCCAAATGTTGTGTCTAGGTGACTGGGTCAAAGTCTTGTATGGCGTTCCTGGTGTGCTGTGGTTAGTACTTACCAAAAGTGGTTCAAGGAAGGATAACTTGTGAACTGGCCAAAGGGTCATGGCAGTGTAGCACCCTGAGGATTCGGCTGCTACAGGGGTATTGCACCTCAAGCCAGAGGTGTGATATTCCACTCCCGGGTAAGGATGGAGTGTGGAACTGAGCTCAGTAGGCTGCATGCACTACACACATCCCATTTCCGAGGAACAGACCGATGGTACTCCCACTAGAGAAATGTGCAGGTACGACAGTGTCTGTTCCTGGCTGGAGTGGGAGGGGGGTGGAACATCCCAGTAGTGTAGGGGCAGATAGGGGGAGCAGTCTGGGTAGTGCTAGGAGCTCATTGGGTGCTGGTCACCTGAGCTCACACATAGAGGGAGTATATAAGGTGGGCACCATCTTAGGACAGGGTCTTTTGCAGAGTGAGGTCAGTCTGTCAGAGCTGAGTCAGAGAAGAAGAGCAGAGGAGAAGAGCAGCTCCAAGGCCCAGAGAGAGAGAGGAGAAAGAAGGACCCAGAGGGGGAGAAAGAAGGAACTCCAAGAGCCCAAATTAGACCAGAGGGTGAAGAGTTGGCAACAGGGTACCGGATCCCAAGCTGGCAGAGGCTACAGCACACCTTAGCCAGGAACCGGAGGTCGTGGGCAGGACCGATCTGCCACGATCACCCACTAAATCCACCCGGAAGGCAGACCACGAATAGGGTCAGGGAACCCAGGGACAAGGGTTTACCACCAAGAGGCCCGAGGGAGCCGGACATAGGTGGATCCCTGGTGGGGAAGGCCAGAGAAGAGGACAGGACAGAAAGGGAGCTCAGGACCACGCTCCAGAACTGCCTGGGGGTTGGCTGAGTCCAGAACCTGGTGGACGCAGCACGGCTCGGGTGGTCACTCAAGGCCGGAGTGACCAGAACAACTGCAGTAAGTAAACAAACCCTGAACTGCACAGCCCGATTCTGAGTCTCATTTCCATCCCCGCTGCACCACCACAACCCCCATCCTCTGCAACTGACCCCCTGAGGCTATACCCCTCCCGTTGGGGGTTATACTACCTAAGCTGCACTCACATCATCAGCCTCAGCGGACCCTGCTGCAGCGGCGGCCGTATTGACCGCAAATCAACGGGTGGCGTAGTCGACACAAAAGAACATCTAGTAACATCATAAGGACTGCCACACACTGAGCTTGACACCCTGGGCACGGACCGGGTCACAGCCACTCGGAGACTACAACCCCCATCTGATCCGGCTCCGGGTATCCCCAACAACACTGGCCCAGGGGGCGCGTCAACTTTGGCGTAGTCGGCAGGATTACGTGCCCGCAACAACCGGGTACTGCGTGCCTGAAGAAAAGTTCACCGTTACCTCAAAAAGAAGTCTCCTGCCGGTTCCGGAGGGTCCCCGCCAACGGACCCCATCACAGGTCGTTTCCCGCCGGTTGTCCGCCATTTGCAGCTTTTTCCCGCCATCCATGGAGTTTCCCGCCACTGGGAGACGATTCCCGCCATTTCCAAGGATTTCCCGCCTTGGGGGAGCGGACGCCATTATGGGCGTGCCAGAGGGTGGCAAGAGGCCACCTCCCATCGTGGGCCAGGTCGAAGAATGGCGCCAAAAGCGGAAACCGCGCCCACCAACAGAGACTGTGATGCTGGAAGTGTCCATCAGCGTAAGAGAACTGCCCCTGGAACTGAAGTTGCCCCGGGACCACCCTCGATGTGGGCGGAGACAGAACAAGAGAACAAAGATGGGTGTCGCCTGGAGCAGTTTGGAGAGAGCGCACCCGGAGACAAGACGTCTGGAGGAGAGTCCAGAGAGAGCCTACCCGGAGATGGAGGGAGAGCCAGGCAGCACCGACCCAGCGGTCAGGAGCCTGTTGCAGGTCGCCACTCCAGAAGGCCTGCTGGAGATCCTAACACAGCTCCCCCGAGACCGGGAGTGTGCACAGACCGCGCTGGAGGGCCTCGCACGGAGGATGGCCCGGGTACAGCGAGAGACGTTGGCGGAGTGGAGCCGAGAGATGGCCCAGCAGACCAAGACTCGTCAGTGGAGCACGCCACCCGAGACGAGGAGACAGACCGCCTCTGAGGATGGCGCAGGAGGACTGAAGGCCGGAGACGGCGCCGAGAAGGGAGCCGAACGAATGGAGGCAGGTAAAGGGGACGTCACTACCCCGAGCCGGGAAACCGCGTGCCTGCCCCAGCTCCCCGTCGCAGAGCCCGAAGTACCCCCTGCTGTGCCCGTCGCTGCAACGTCACCGCCGCAGACTAGGCCTCAAACGGAAGCCGCGACCCCGGTGACGTCACGCGCCTCGACCCCGAGCGTGGCCAAGCAGGAAGTACCATCGGCCTGGTCGCAAGGCCTAGTACCCCCGGGCGCCGCAATACCAACAGCGCCCCCTACCTCCGCGGAGCCCCCGGCCTGGTCGCAGGGCCAAGTAACCACGGGCGCCGCCGTTCTTACGGTGCCCTTTTCCTTTAGCGTGCCCCAAGCCTGGTCGCAAGGCCTGGTTAACCCGGGCGCCGCTACCACCACGGCGCCCATAACACCCAAAGTACCGCACCTGGGTGAGGACCTGTTCGCCCAGCATACGTGCCCGGATGGGCAGCCCTTCGTTTGGCCCCAGGAATACATCCAGCTGGAGCTGCAAAAAGCAAGGGCCATGTGCGAACCCCTGATCCCGGCTCCAAAGCCCATAAAGAGGATCTCGCCCCCGCTAGAAGAGACCCAGTTTGAGTGGGATCCCACCGGAGAAGACCTCATGGGGTTCACTCAGGAGACTCGGGCAGCCGCAGCGGAGCGTGCAGAGTGCTGCCGCCAGCAGCTCGAGGTCTTTGAGAGGGAGCGGAGAGAGAGGCGGGTCCGGGAACAACAAGCCCAAATAAGGAGCGCGGAGCAGAAGAGCCGGACCAGGAGAAACCCCCGTGCAGCGCATGGTCCCCGTACCATCGGGACTGTGATAAAGTTCAATCTGCAGCATGGGTGGGGTTTCATCAGGGATCACCGCACCCCAGGCGACGTCTTCGTGACCAGGAGAGACGTTGAGTCCCACCTACCGGAGGGACACAGAGGTCGTGACCTGTATTTAGGGGACGAGGTCACCTTCACCCGGCACAAGTGTGCCAAAGGACCCTACGCCCTCCATGTGCATCGCCTGACGGAGGAGGAGATGCGGTGTGAGGAGGAGCAAGAGGACCCGGACGGGTCTGAAACAGAAACAGAATCTAAAGAAAGAGCAGGAGGACGCCGTCGTTGAAGTACGGTAGAGAGAGACTGTATAAAGTTACCCGTCAGGGTATAAGAACTGTTCTAGTTAAAATATAGTCCCCGTTGGGACCAGCCAAGAGTGAACTGTTAATCCCGTGTGTCCCTATTCCCACTGACCGAGGACTGAGAGCGGTCATTCCTTCCCTAATACCTGGCCGAGGACTGAGAGCGGCCATATCCCCTTGTATATAGTTGCGCTTCCTAAAGCGCCCCCTACCGGTTTTATAGGAAACCGTGTTTCTTCAAGAGACTGTCGCACTTTACCCGGTCACAAGTTGCACCGTGGCCGGAGGAACAAGAGTGTTATTTATGATAAGTTTTATATGAAAAGTTTATGCTGATAATATATGATGTTTTATATGTTTATGTTTTATGAAAAAAAAATGTATGTTTGTGGATGTTTATATCTTACAGCCCGAGGACGTGCTGTGATTTACCAGGGGGGAATGTAGCACCCTGAGGATTCGGCTGCTACAGGGGTATTGCACCTCAAGCCAGAGGTGTGATATTCCACTCCCGGGTAAGGATGGAGTGTGGAACTGAGCTCAGTAGGCTGCATGCACTACACACATCCCATTTCCGAGGAACAGACCGATGGTACTCCCACTAGAGAAATGTGCAGGTACGACAGTGTCTGTTCCTGGCTGGAGTGGGAGGGGGGTGGAACATCCCAGTAATGTAGGGGCAGATAGGGGGAGCAGTCTGGGTAGTGCTAGGAGCTCATTGGGTGCTGGTCACCTGAGCTCACACATAGAGGGAGTATATAAGGTGGGCACCATCTTAGGACAGGGTCTTTTGCAGAGTGAGGTCAGTCTGTCAGAGCTGAGTCAGAGAAGAAGAGCAGAGGAGAAGAGCAGCTCCAAGGCCCAGAGAGAGAGAGGAGAAAGAAGGACCCAGAGGGGGAGAAAGAAGGAACTCCAAGAGCCCAAATTAGACCAGAGGGTGAAGAGTTGGCAACAGGGTACCGGATCCCAAGCTGGCAGAGGCTACAGCACACCTTAGCCAGGAACCGGAGGTCGTGGGCAGGACCGATCTGCCACGATCACCCACTAAATCCACCCGGAAGGCAGACCACGAATAGGGTCAGGGAACCCAGGGACAAGGGTTTACCACCAAGAGGCCCGAGGGAGCCGGACATAGGTGGATCCCTGGTGGGGAAGGCCAGAGAAGAGGACAGGACAGAAAGGGAGCTCAGGACCACGCTCCAGAACTGCCTGGGGGTTGGCTGAGTCCAGGACCTGGTGGACGCAGCACGGCTCGGGTGGTCACTCAAGGCCGGAGTGACCAGAACAACTGCAGTAATAAACAAACCCTGAACTGCACAGCCCGACTCTGAGTCTCATTTCCATCCCCGCTGCACCACCACAACCCCCATCCTCTGCAACTGACCCCCTGAGGCTATACCCCTCCCGTTGGGGGTTATACTACCTAAGCTGCACTCACATCATCAGCCTCAGCGGACCCTGCTGCAGCGGCGGCCGTATTGACCGCAAATCAACGGGTGGCGTAGTCGACACAAAAGAACATCTAGTAACATCATAAGGACTGCCACACACTGAGCTTGACACCCTGGGCACGGACCGGGTCACAGCCACTCGGAGACTACAACCCCCATCTGATCCGGCTCCGGGTATCCCCAACAACACTGGCCCAGGGGGCGCGTCAGCAGCACACAGTGAACAAAGGCTAAAACTTCTTGTCACTTTCAATATAAAAAGTTAGCTACTGTTGCACAAGTGCTGAAAAATGCTGACTATGATAGAAAGGTGTCAGAACATACTGATTGACTGGTCATCGCGTTTATGCTGATAGCTGTTCACTAGAGATGAGCGTTGTTCTACTCGAACTGTTCGCCAATCTCAAATTCGAGCTGTTTTGGGCGGTGTTCGAGCCGTTCGGCGAACACGAACAATTTGATAAAAATTCGGCTGTTCGAGGTTATGTTCGATAACTGTTCGTGCACCAAAATCATAACTGGATTTTTTCTCAGTAATGATGAAAATTAATGTTAATACGCAGTTTGAGTGTACAGCGGGGTGGGGGGAGGGGCAGGGGATGGATCTCTGCAGGAATAATGAAGATCTCCATTTTTTTTTCTCTTTCCCGCATCTACAGTGGGGAGGTGCAATCTGTCAGCCTATCAGCAGCGCACACACGGAGCGAAGTGCTTTTTTTCACACAAGCAAGGGCATGTGTCATTGGCAGTGTATGTCACATGTCCTTGCCCTATAAGACCAAGCCATTTTCCCCGTCACCACCATTTTCTCACTGCTGCAGCTGCGTGTTAGACGGCACCGCTGTTGCTGTGTGCGCTATACCTTGTTAATTTCAAGCCAATTTTCGCACAAATATACAGATAGCTTGGGAGTAGGGAATAGTTGTGATTGCAGTCCTTTTAAGGACTAGGTTACAGCATTTCCTACGACTTTTATCAGGGAGGTCTGTGCTCTTAAATAGATAGATTGTGGGAGTAAAGACTAATTGTAATTGGAGTCCTTTTCAGGACTAGGTTACATCAGTTCCTATCAGTTTTTGCCAGGCAGGTCTGTGCCAGTGCTGTGCAAGTTTTTTTCACAGCATTTGGCTGAATCTAGCAAAGCTAATCCTTTTTGGCCTATTGCAGAGTGTGTTAGTCAGTGGAGTAGCCTATCTGTGCTGCAAGATATACCACCTGTGTATAGAATACCAATTTTTTTACTGCACCTAGTGAAGTAAAATATTTTGGGCATAGCATCATTCTATTAGTCCATCTATACTGACCTCCATCAGGTTGCAAATTAAAACTAATTTTTATCTGCATCTACAGTACCTCTGAAAAAATATTTGGGCTTCTAGCTGTGTGTGGGACTTGTTGTATTAGTCCATCTATACTGACCTCCATCAGGTTGCAAACTGAGTATAATTTTTTTCTGCATCTAGCTCTGAAAAAATATTTGGCCTTCTAGCAGTGTGTCGGACTTTCTCTATTAGTCCATCTATACTGACCTCCATCAGGTTGCAAATTAAAAATAATTTGTATCTGCATCTACAGTACCTCTGAAAAAATATTTGGGCTTCTAGCTGTGTGTGGGACTTGTTGTATTAGTCCATCTATACTGACCTCCATCAGGTTGCAAATTAAAAATAATTTTTATCTGCATCTACAGTACCTCTGAAAAAATATTTGGGCTTCTAGCTGTGTGTGGGACTTGTTGTATTAGTCCATCTATACTGACCTCCATCAGGTTGCAAATTAAAAATAATTTTTATCTGCATCTACAGTACCTCTGAAAAAATATTTGGGCTTCTAGCTGTGTGTGGGACTTGTTGTATTAGTCCATCTATACTGACCTCCATCAGGTTGCAAACTGAATATATTTTTTTCTGCATCTACCTCTGAAAAAATATTGGGCTTCTAGCTGTGTGTGGGACTTGTTGTATTAGTCCATCTATACTGACCTCCATCAGGTTGCAAACTGAATATATTTTTTTCTGCATCTACCTCTGAAAAAATATTGGGCTTCTAGCTGTGTGTGGGTCTTGTTCTATTAATCCATCTATACAGACCTCCATCAGGTTGCAAACTGAATATAATTTTTTTCTGCATCTACCTCTGAAAAAATATTTGGCCTTGTAGCAGTGTGTCGGACTTTCTCTATTAGTCCATCTATACTGACCTCCATCAGGTTGCAAACTGAATATATTTTTTTCTGCATCTAACCCAGCCAATAGTTTTGGCCTAATACCACAGTTTGGCCACTCAGCTCTGCTCGGTTACCATCCATTGTTTTTTTGTGCAAACAACTCCAGAGTTGTGAATTAGTTAACCACCAAAATGAGTGGAAAAAGGCCTGCTGCTGGTGGAAAGGGGAATAAGCGTGTTGGGAAGGAGAAAAAAGGTTGTGTCCGTGGGGTAGGTGTTAAAGCAACAGTAACATCTGCAGAAGAAAGACCATCTTCCAGCCAAACTAAAATGTCTACTTCTTTTAGCGGACAATGTGATAAGATCCCTTTCTTACGGCCACGCCAATCGCTACAAATTCCAGATGAGGCACAAAAACAGCAGGTGCTTCAACGGATATCAAGTGCTCCTTTAAGTGGGCTCTCCTCCACATCAACTTCAACATCACAAATACTCAAGTCCTCAAAGGTGTCACCCAAATCGCACTTGCTTCCTCACAGCTCCCAAATCTCCAGTTGCCCGTCTGAGTATGAGGTAGAACAGATGGTTGAGTCTGCAGAGCTGTTTACTCATACTATAGCCTGGGAATCAGAGGTCGACTCCAGCGCTTCTGTGAATCCAGACGAGGAAATGATCTGCACTGATGCCCAGAATCTTTATTAGTCGGATCCAGGAAAAGACGCAGAAGGTTCTGACCATAATGTAGACCCTCATTCCCAAACTGTAACTCCTGTTGGTGGAGACAATGAGGAAGACGATGATAAGACTCAAATACCTGATTGGAGCGACAACTTTAGTTTTTTGTCAGGGCAGGAACAGGTTGGCTCTGAGGACGACGGGTGTGATAACACACAGGGTGATGATGATGAGGTTGGAGATCCCACTTACTGTCAACCCACAGTCAGCCAAGAGATGAGGTCAGCAGAGGAGGTGGAGGAAGATGCTAGTGACGACGAGGCCAGGTTGCGCCTTCCTGGACAGAGACGTAGTACTGGAAGCACGTCAACAACTGCATCCTCAAACACAACTCTGCCTCTCACCACAAGTCGTGGTGGCTCTTCAGGTCGCATGGGTGCTAAGCCTTGCATAGCCTGGGCATTTTTTCAGATCGATAAAGATGACCCAACTCGTGTTATCTGTAACATTTGTCAGCAAAAGCTAAGTAGAGGCCAAAAAATACATAGTTTGAGTACTTCATGCATGAACCGGCACATGGACATGAAGCATAAGTTGCAGTGGGAAGCTCAATGTGCTACAATGCGGCCTAGCCGGCCGGGCCAACCACCGTCTGCCATATCTTGTGCATCCGCGGCCTCTTCATCCTCTGTGACTGGGGGGACAGCAGTCACACCTGTTTTGGGGCGCAGACCTGCCACCTCTTTACCCGCAACAGCCAGCGTGATTGGCAGGTCATCATTTTCTTTGGAGGTGGTAACAGCAGCTGGTGTTGAGCGCTGTCCGACATCGATAGCACCACCTTTGGATCAAGGCAACCTAACATGTCCGCCTGCATCTTCCTCACAGACCGGCAGTTTGCCGGGGACACCCTTATCAACCCCGTCTAAGCACAATAGCCAGCCCTCGGTCCCTCAGATGTGGACAAGTAAAAGACCATTTCCTCCTAGCCATGAGAAAGCTAAGAGGTTGAATTTCACCATCTGCAAGCTCTTGGCTACAGAAATGCTGCCTTTCCGCCTGGTGGACACAGAGGATTTTCGAGACCTTATGTCCGTCGCAGTGCCCCAGTACCAGATGCCCAGTCGGCACTACTTCTCAAAGAAAGGTGTGCCTGCGCTCCACCAGCATGTCGCACACAACATCACCGCTTCTTTGAGAAACTCTGTGTGTGACAGGGTGCATTTCACCACAGACACTTGGACGAGTAGGCATGGACAGGGGCGTTACATGTCGCTGACTGGGCACTGGGTAACTATGGTGACAGCAGGACAAGGGGCTGCTGTCCAAGTCTTGCCGTCCCCACGAGTTGTGCGTCAATCCTCTTTATGTCAAAGTTCCTCCACTGCTTCTGCCTCCTCAACCTCCTCTCGGTCTTCCACCTGCACCCAAAGCCTGTCTGGTCATGCCACAAGCTTTCTAACTGCGCAGAAGGGATCCTGCACACCTCCTTACTATGCTGGCAGTAGGGCTCAACGTCATCAGGCGGTTTTTACATTGAAATGTCTGGGAAATGTGAGTCACACAGCTGAGGAGTTGTGGTCAGCTCTGGAGAACCAATTTCATGAATGGTTGTCTCCACTGGACCTGAAACCAGGGAAGGCCGTGTGCGACAATGCTGCAAACCTGGGTGCGGCCCTTCGCCGGGGCAATGTCACACACGTGCCTTGTATGGCTCACGTGTTGAACCTGGTTGTCCAGCAATTTTTAGCCCACTATCCCAGACTAGATGGCCTTCTGCAGAGGGCACGGTCGCTGTGTGCTCACTTCCGCCGTTCGCATCCCGCAGCTCAGCGACTTACATCTCTACAGAAGTCGTTGGGCCTGCCACTTCACCGGCTAAAATGCGATGTGCCTACCCGGTGGAATTCAACTCTGCACATGTTGCAGCGACTGTGGCAGCACCGACAAGCCCTGGTGCAATACGTTCTGACGTATAGCCTGGGCCAACGAGATTCAGAGGTGGGGCAAATCACGCTGGAGGAGTGGTCTCAGATCAGGGACCTATGCACCCTTCTGCACAGTTTTGAAATGGCGACGAAGATGTTTAGTGCTGACGATGCCATTATCAGCATGACTATTCCGGTGATTTACATGCTGGAGCACATGTTAAACAGAATTCGGAGTCAGGTGGTGGCACAAGAGGAGGTGGAGGAAGTAGAGGAGGAGGAGTTGTATGCGGAAGGGCTAACATCTGCAAGGTCCAGACGGTCGGCAGCACCAAGGCGGCAGGCATGTGAGGGTGGGGGAGATGGTTTTACCAGGGCGCATGGTAGCAGCCAAACTAGTGAGGAAGGTGCAGGAGCCCAGGAAGAAGTGGAGGACGAACTGATGGAAGACTCATCAGATGAGGGAGACCTTGATCACATTTCTGTTGTGCGAGGTTGGGGGGAGAGGACAGAGGAAGGAAGCATGATTGTTACCTCGCCACCAACACAACAGGGACTTGGTGCTCCTGGATGCGCAACACACATGAGTGCCTTCTTGCTGCACTACCTGCAACATGACCCTCGAATTGTGAGAATTAGAAATAATCCTGACTACTGGGTTGCCACACTGTTAGATCCCCGGTACAAAAGTAAATTTGCAGAAATTATTCCTGCCATAGAAAGGGATGCACGCATGCAGGAGTATCAGCAGAGACTGTTGCAGAATCTTACATGTGCTTTTCCACAAAATACCAGTGGTGCACGTAGTGAATCTCACAGTTCCAACTTGCCAACCGTGGGACCGTCAAGTGTTCAGCACTCAAACCGTAACAGAACCACAGTATCTGGTGGTAACATCAATTTTGCGGAATCATTTCACCACTTTTTTAGCCCATCCTTTGCAAGGCCACAGGAGACAAGAAGTCTGACACATAGTCAACGCCTAGAGACGATGGTACAGGAGTATCTCCAAGTAAACATTGAAGCCACGACTGTGTCACTGGACCCTTGCTCTTTTTGGGCTTCCAATCTGGATAAATGGCCGGAGCTAGCCAATTACGCCTTGGAGATCTTGTCATGCCCCGCAGCCAGCGTTCTGTCTGAACGTGTGTTCAGCGCTGCTGGTGGTGTGCTGACAGATAAGCGCACGCATCTCTCCACTGATAATGTAGACAGACTCACGTTCATAAAGATGAACAAATCATGGATCCGAAACGACTTTTCTACCCCTGTGTCATCCTGGGGAGAGTAAAAGCTTGATGATTGTTTAAAATCACCCTACCAACCGTTTTAAGCTTTCAAATTACTAATCATGTTTATCTGTATCTTGACTGGAAAATAATTTGGGCTTTGTAGCAGTGTGCAGCACTGATCCTATTAGGCCATCTATAATAAGCTCCACCAGATTTAAAATTAAAAATAATTTTTAGCTGCATCTAGCCCGGAAAATAATTTTGGGGCTCCGAGATGCGCAAGACACATAAGTGTCTTCTTGCTGCACTACCTGCAGCATGACCCTCATATTGTCAGAATTCGAAGTAATCATGACTACTGGGTTGCCACACTCTTAGATCCCCCAAACTTTTCGATCAACCTTTTCATTTTAATAAAGACCAAAAAAATGGTCATTTTTGAAATTATAAGCATTAGCAGGTTGTTAGAAACTGAAATCAAACAGTTTTCAACTCAAAACTTTATTCTAGGTGATGTTACATTTTCACATAGGACCCCTTGTTCGAAAGGAGCTTCTGAACTCTCTCGTCCATTGAATTTGTCAGGTTTTGGATGGTTTCTGCTTCAATTGTTTTGCATGAGGACAGAATACCCTCCCAGAGCTGTTGCTTAGATGTGAACTGCCTCCCGCCATCATAGACACTCCTTTTAATGATGCTCCAAAGGTTCTGAATGGGGTAGAGGTCAGGGGAGCATGGGGGTCACACCATAAGTTTGTCCCCTTTTATGCCCATATCAGCCAGAGATGCAGATGTTTTATGTGCAGCATGAGATGGTGCATTATCATGCAGAAAAATGATCTTGCTGTGAAATACATGGTTCTTCTTCTTGAACCATGGCAGGAAGTGCTGTTTGAGAAAATCCACATACATTATGGAGTTCATCTTTAGCGCCTTCAGGGATCCTAAAGGGGCCGACAATCTCTCTCCCCATGATTCCAGCCCAAAACATTACTCCACCTCCTCCTTGTTGGCGCTGTAGCCGTGTTTGCGTGGGGTGTCCATCAACCAGCCATCCTCCACTCCATCCATCTGGACCATCGAGCGCTGCACGGCACTCATCCGTGAACAAAACAGTTTTGAAATCAGTCTTCATGTAATGTTTGGCCCACTGGAGCCGTTTCTGCTTGTGTGAAGTGGATAGAGGAGGTCGACAGGATGGCGTATGCACAGCTGCAAACCTCTGAAGGACCCTGCATCTTGTTGTTCGGGGGACGTTGGAGGCACAAGCAGCTTCAAAAACTTGTCTGCTGCTATGACAAGGCTTTTTTGCCGCTGCTCTTTCAACCTGACGTAATTGCCTGTAGGAAAGAGTCCTCAATTTGCCCTTATCAGCATGCACACGTGTGTACTGTGAATCAGCTACATACTTCTTGATTGCCAAGACACTTCATCCTGATCATCGCACAATGTTGATTGTAGTCATGCCTTGACCTAAACACTCCACAATTTGTTGCTTCTCAGCAGCCGACACATCCTTTTTCTTTCCCATTTTGGCAGAAAATGTAGGCTGCTGAATAATGTGAGAGAGCCTTCTTAAGTAGTCTTGCCTTTCATTGGACACACCTGCCAAACTAATTAGCACTGGTGTCTGCAATTGCTTACAGTGATATAAAGAGCCCTGACACACATCACCATCAATGAGTTTAACTGACAAACAAACAAATTCTTCCCTTATCACTCCTAAACACTTTTTGCATAATAATTTGGAACACAGTGTACATGTGCTTTTCCACAAAACACCAGTGGTTCACGTAGTGAATCTTACAGTTCTAACTTGCCAACCGTGGTCTGTATGGAGTTGTTCAATAAAGGGCCCAAAATTAAGATAACATAGATGGGAGAGGTCTCTATGAATAGGAATTCCTAAGTATTTGATACCCTGTGAGGGCCAGGCAAAGGGAAAGTTGGACTGGATGGAATCCTATATGGATTTGGGGAGGGAGACATCGAGGGCCTCAGACTTCGCTGCATTGATTTTAAAATTTGACCATGTAACAAAGTGATCTATTTCAGCCATAACAGCATGGATGGATATATGTGATTGAGTGATATATACTAGGACATCATCAGCAAATAGAGAGCACTTGTACTCGGTGCCTCCCACCTCAATCCACCTAATATTGGGGTTATGGCGAATTGATGAGAGCAGGTGCTCCGTCACTAGGACGTATAAGAGAGGGGACAGAGAACATCCCTGCCTTGTCCCATTGGTGATAGTGAAAGGTGATGAAAATGTTCTGACGCGCCCCCTGGGCCTTGGGACACCCGGAGCCGGACCCTTTTTGGTGGATGCTGGTGGTTGTAGTCTCCGTGGCGGCAACCCGGTTCCGTGGCTCAGGGTGGTCAAACCAGTGGCGGAACTATTTATGTGGTTTTGATGTTTAAATGTCCGACTACGCCACCCGTGGATTGCGGTCAGAGTGAACCGCCGCTCCAGGGCAGACCGCTGAGGCTGGTGTTGTGGGTGCAGCAGAGCGTAGCATAACTCCCCACGGGAGGAGTATAGCCTCAGGGCAGTGTATGCGGAGGATGGGGGTGATGGTGCAGGGCAGCAGCAGTAATGACACGGAGTCAGTGATGCAGTCCAGGGCCTTTACTCACAGTTCTTATTATCCAGACCACGTCTGCAGGTAACGGCTGCCCACGTCGTACTGTGCTCACCAGGTGAGGGGCTCAGACAACTCCCAGATAACTTTGGAGCGCTTCACAGGACCCCCTTTGTGTGTCCTTTGTCTGGCCTTTCTTACCAACCCTTCTGTCCGGCTGCCTTGGGCCTCCTCTTGGTAAACTTGGCGCCAGTTTCCCTGACCCTATGTGGTGCCTTCCTAGCGGGTGTAGCGAGGGGCTGCGCCACATAAAATGTCACAGCCTCCTGTTTCTAGCTGAGGGTCGTTTCCTGCCTCCACTAGTTTCGGGGACCGGTCTCCCCCTTTGGCCTGACCCCTCCACGCAGGTGGATTCTGGCGTGCGGTGGCGACTCGCCCGTCCGCACCCCTGAGATCCCTTCGTTCCTCGTTCCTGGAGCCTTCTCCGCTCCTCTTCCTTCCTTCTCCCTCTTCCAGGCCTGGGCCTCTGTTACTAGGCCCGCCTCCGGAGCAGAGCTCATGCAGAGCCCCTGCTCCCTGCCACTTCTGCTCAGACTTCTCTGCTCTGAACTAAGATGGTGCCCACCTTTTATACTCCCTTCTCAATGCACCCAGGAACTGCTTCCTCCCTGCTCCTGCACTACAGGGTTCCCCTTCCTCAGTGTTCCCTCCCCCCACTCCAGCCAGGGACAGGGACTGTCGTGCCCATCTCAGGGGCATATTGGTCGCCCTGCCCCACGGCAATGTGGTGTAATGCATGCAGGTGTCGGGTCCTGATCCACACTACATCCTTACCTGAGAGTGAGATATCACACCTCTGGGTGAGGTGCAATACCTCTGTAGCAACCGAGCCCTCAGGGTGCTACAGTTCCATTTATCTTCAGCCTAGGTGACGTATTGCGATACAGGGCCGTGATTTTGGCTATAAAAGGGTCCCCTAGACCCCTACCCCAAGCTTTTTAAGAGAATCATATATGGCGTGCCAGGAGACTCTATGGAATGCTTTCTCAGCATCCAACGAGAGTATCTAATTACAAATTTTTAACTGCATCTAGCCCAGGAAATACTTTGTGCCTAGTAGCAGGGTCTGCTAGTCAGCGGATTATCCCGGCTGTTAAGCAAGCTACACCACCTGTAGTTTGGACACTTCATTTTTTCAAAGGAAATGCTTCGGGACCACGGGATACTCAGTGAAGAGCATCAGGAGGCACCCCAAGGCATAGGGGCTGGGACTGGCAGTAGGATGCCTTGCGGTGGACAGCCGAGCTCGATCCTTATAAAAGCTTTTTAACTGCAGCAGCTTTAGTGGACGCTACTGGAGCTGGAATTACGCAGCTGCTGGCATGAGACTTGCCCTCCAATAGATCCTTGTAAATGGATTTAAAGTGTATTCATTCAAATTAGAGAGACAATTTAAATTAAAAAGCTTAGAGCTGCCTCCACCACAGGGGGGCTCGCTCGACCCACCAGCGGACAGGCACCAGTATTGAGAGAGGGGGGCTGGCCATCAGGGTTCACCGCGGCTCTGGCACAAACCCGGCGACACGGAGGTGGCACGGGCAGGAGCGGACTGGCCGTGTCGGCTTCTCACTTTTTGGATTTTAGAAGGGCATGACATGCCTATATCTGTGTCTCCCCCTCCTTTTACTCCTCCACCTCTTTTATTTTCGCATGACTATATGTACTTGTCACTTTTCCATGTGTTAGTTATGTCTTCTGAGCAGTTTGTCAGCTTTTGGACACCTTTGAAGGTGTTTTCTATGTGTTTCTATGTGTTTTTGTTTGCCTGCCATTGGTTTTAACGGTGTTCGAAGGTGTTCGACGAACAGTTCGACGAACAGTTCGGCGAACACACGGGTGTTCGACGAACCGAACCGAACTCGAACACTACGGGGGTGGCTCAACACTACTGTTCACTGCCAATAGCATTGATAATGGAAAACCTGAACACCAGAAATGGAACATGTAGCAATGAAAGAAGGTAACCTGGTCATATGAATCAAAAATGTATGTAGTACAAGGGTGCACTATATGAAGGTAAATCAGCAGAGAAAGTTATACCCTGGGCAAACTTCTAATGGAAAACCTTGCTTCTTGCCACTCCTGAAACAGGAGTGCATACAAGCTAATGAGGTCTGTATACAATACTGAGCCACGTTCTAAATTGGTATGATGAAATTAACTTAAATTGGATTCTCGTATGATTTCAATATTTTACTTAGCTTTTTGGGGTGATTTGGAATCCGGCTCTCAGTTAGTTGACAATCTTGTTTTTCATTGACTGTAGATATGTCATTTTATTCTCAGCACAATACACAATTTATATCATCAAAGATTTTCAACTTCATTTTATATATAAGAAATAGCACTGTGGAAAAGTTTTAGGCAAGTATGGAAAAAAAAATGCTGCAACATAAGAGTGCTTTCAAAAATAGAAGTGTTATGGTAATTTATTTTCATCAATGAAAAAAATGCAAAGTGCATAATGAAAAGATGAGAATATACCCATATATACTTGAGTATAAGCAGACCAGAGTATAAGCCGAGGGTAGGAAATTCAGCAGCTACTAGTAAATTTCCCCATCCTGGTAAGTAATGCCCATTCATCCCCAATCCTGGTATGCATGGCCCCCTCATACCCAATCCTGGTATGTATGACCCACTCATCCCCAATCCTGGTATGTATGGCCCCCTCATCGCAACCCCACTCTGCCGCCGCAAACCCCCCTCCGCTATCCACCACCGGAATATGTATATACTCGAGTATATACCCGAGTATAAGCCGAAGGAGGCTTTTTCATCACAAAAATGTGCTGAAAAACTCGGCTTATACTCGAGCATATACGGTAATTGGCATAATCACCTTTTGCCTTCAGAACAGCATCAATACTTCTAGGTTCATTTGCACAAAGTCAGGGATTTTGTAGGATTATAGTCAGGTGAATGAGTAGCCAATTATACCAAACAGGTGATAATGATCATCATTTGCATATGTAGGGTGAAACACAGTCATCACCTGAAATAGAAAGGGAGGCAAGAGGCTTAAAACTGGGTGAGGAACATCCAAACTCTGCTAGAAAGTTGAGGTTATGACATACAGTTTTATGTCACCAGTTATACACCATGGCAAGACTGATTGCAGTAACAAAACAGAAGGTAGTTATACTGCATCCGCAAGGTCTCTCCCAGGCAAAAATGTCAACATAGACTGGGGTTTTAAGATGTGCTGTTTAAGCCCCTTTGAAGAAGCACCAAGAAAGGGGCAACGTTGAGGACCACGTAGACGCGGTGGTCAGCCAAGGAAACTTAGTGCAGCAGATGAAAGACTTATAATTCTTACTTAACTACTAGTCTTGACATGGAAACAAGGCCAAGTGACTCAACTATACATGAAAACTTTGGAAATGAGGTACAGAAAATTAGCAGCAGGTGCACTGAACTGATGGGTCAAAATGTGAAATATTTGGCTGGAACAGAAAACAGTTTGTTAGTCAAAGGGCTGAAGAGTGATACAAAAATGAGTGTCTGCTGGCAACAATGAAGCATGCTGAACAGAGGTGTAGCTAGGAGTTTAGCACAGGGGTGGGGAAAAAATATCTGAGTGGGCCACTAACCAGGTAACAATGTTTACAACTACATTTCCAACTACGGTGGCGCACCCTAATCATGGTTATAGGGAAACCTCCACAGACGACCGCGTTGTTTCTGAAAATAAATCTCTATACAAAGGCCAACAGTGATATTACTAATAATAATAAAAATCTTTATTTTTATATAGCACCAACATATTCCGCAGCGCTTTACATACACTATCATGGCTGTCCCCATTGGGGCTCACAATCTAAATATCCTATCAGTATGTCTTTGGACATACTGATTCTACCATACTACCATATGGTGAACATATAGTTGTAAATACCAACCCTGCATATTACTATGCAGTTATAAATTGTGACTTAAAGCTGATCTTCTTTCTGATGGAGTTGTTTACTTTTCCTGTTTTCTATCTTGCCCAGACCGACATGACAACTTCTTCCAGCCATGACTCTTCTGCAGAGTTTACTACAAACCCACATTTGACTTCTCACATTTCCAGCTTCGCCCTCATCTATTTCCAACTTGCACAAACTCTTCCTCCTGCTGTCACCCTAAGGGTGCAGTCAGACTGCTGTATCACTCACCAGAGGATTGCACTGGCCGTCAGCTCTCATGACCTGAGCGTGACAGCTGCATAGAAATACATGCTGTCATCCTCAGGTCAGAAGAGCCGAAGGCCAGTCCGAGGATTGCCATGCGATCCTAGTGCGAGTAATACGGTACTCTGACTGCAACCTAATCCTGAGCTTTCTGTTGCTGTATTTGTTCCTGTTATTGGACCTGCCGTGCTCCTCTTAAGTGGCCCACATAATAATACTCACCACTGTGCCCCTTACAAAGTAAAATGCCTTTTTTGTGCCTTCTATATGGTAACATTTCCCCAATAGAAAAAATAATGACCCGTGCAAGTGCCCCAGATAACAGTGCCCACATTTCCCCCCCTAGAAAGTAATACTGCTCACCGTGTGCCCCTTTGACCGTCACAATACCCTGAGTGTCCCTGTAACAATAATGCTTATAAATGCCCACATAACATTTAATAATGTCATCTGAGTCCTTCCATGTACAGTATTAATGTTCCCTGAACCACCCCACATACACCTCTCCTATGTACAGTATGATGTCCACACAGTTCTCTTATACACAGTATATTGCAGCCACAGCTTCGGTAAACACAGTATGATGGGTCCACAGCTCCCTGATACACAATTTGATAAGCCCACAGCTCTACTACGTACAGTATGATGTCCCCACAACTACCCTATACACAGTATGATGTCCCCACAACTACCCTATACACAGTATGATGTCCCCACAACTCTCTATACACATTATAATAGCCCTCCAAGTCCCCTATACACAGTATAATGCCCCCAAATATAAACAATATAATTCCCCCACAGTGTATGTTGGCCCCAACAGCTATCCTTACGCAGAATAAGCCCACAATTTAATGCCCAAAAGCCCCACTATACACGCTATAATGCCCCAACAATAGTTCTCATACAGCATAAAGCTACAAAGCCTGCCTATACACAATATAATACCCCAAATCTCCCACTTTATATAGTATGAAGGACCCCAGTAGTCCTCACACTGTATAATGCCCTCAAAGACCTCTTAAGCACAGTATAATGTGCCCTACACTGTATGATGCCCACAGCTTCAATTACACAGTATAATTTCCGCCACACAAATTAGTCCTAAAGCGCTGTAAAGCGCTGCGGAATATGTTAGCGCTATATAAAAATAAAAGATTTATTATTATTATTATTATTATTATTATTATTATAGTCCTCACACTGTATAATGCCCTCAACACCCTTATACACACTATAAAGCTCTGATAGTCCCCTATACACAGAATAATTCCCCCCACATTGAATAGTGGCCCCCATAGTAGTATTCACACACTATAATGCCCCATGCTGTATTATGCCCCCACAGCTTTTTATACAGAGTGTAATGACCCCACACTAAATGATCCCCCTCAGTTTCTATACACAATATAATGCCCCTATTGTATGATAGCCAATTACACTAGTACTCACACAGTATAATGCCCCCAAATCCCCTTATTCACAGAATAATGCCCCCTACACAGAATAGGATGCAACCATAGCTCCTCTATCCACAGTATAACCCCCCTCCAGAATGTATGATGCCCCCACAATCCCATTACAAGTACTGTTACCATAAAAAATAAACATCATATACTCACTTAACCCTGGATCCTGGAGAGTCTGGTGTGGCAGACCCACGCTGTGATGTCCAGTGCTTTACCCTTCTGTTCTGTAGGCCGCAGGTCTAAAGCAACCACAAGAACTACAAGAGTTAGATATCCTACCGATTGGGATACACCTTGTCTCGGTGAGTTGGCTTTTAAGTTTATTTGATCAAAACAATGCTAACTAAGTATACTATGTTATTTATATGTACTATTACTATTTATTTACTTAGTACAGGGTATTTACATTCATTTTGTTTTTATCTTTGTTTTATCTTTTATATATATATATATATATATATATATATATATACACAAGTGCTTCTCACAAAATTAGAATATCATCAAAAAGTTAATTTATTTCAGTTCTTCAATTCATAAAGTGAAACTCCTGTATTATATAGAGTCATTACAGACAGAGGGATCCAATTCAAGTGTTCATTTCTGTTAATGTTAATGATTATGGCTTACCCTCCTTGTGGAGTGTGTCAATGACTGCCTTCTGGACATCTGTCAAGTCAGCAGTCTTCCCCATGAGTGTGGAGCCTACTGAAACAGACTAAGGGACCTTTTAAATGCTTAGGAAGCCTTTGCAGGTGTTTTTTGTTAATTATTCTAATTTACTGAGATAATGACTTTTGTGTTTTCATTGGCTGTAAGCCATAATCATCAACATTAACAGAAATAAACACATGAAATAGATCACTCTGTGTGTAATGACTCTATATAATATAGGAGTTTCACTTTTTGCATTGAAGAACTGAAATAAATTAACTTTTTGATGATATTCTAATTTAGTGAGAAGCACCTGTATACACGTATATGTATATATGTAGCAAGAGAGAGAGAAGAGGAAAAATAGAGAGAATCAAAATACAGTACATTGCATTTTCAATAACCATAACCCTCAAATGACTAGCAGTACAAAACATACGCCTTTTGGTCTGTGTCCCTGATCTTTTAAGACCTTAGCAAAATCCCTGCCCTACTTAGTGTATAAGCCAAGTAAAAAAAATCTGGTTGCGTTCAGCTAACAACGTACTGCTTGATTATTGAGTTTAAACTATAAACAGTATGCAGTAAGCTTTTAATGCATGATCAGATGATGCTGCCTCAGAGGATGGCATGATGTGATAAATACCCAATTTGGCAGTATTTCTGAGCAATTAATTTGGAAAAGATTCAGCTGTTGAACACCTTATCTGCATTACTAGTAATTTGGGGATGATTGCATATCTGAAAGCTGGTCACTGGTCACCTTTTTGTGTATTTAATAGACCAATAATTAATAATAAAATATCTTCCTCAATCAAGTTGGTACTTGACAGCAAGAGACAAGTGTAAATTCAAGGCATGTAAACTGTTGGAAATCGATTATATGTTAATTTATTGGCTGCAGGGTGGTTTATGGGATTATTGATTCAGCAAGATACAGAGGCCACTCTGAACAGTTCACTCACAAGATGCATAATAATAATACAATCTGTCAGCAGAAGCTAATAGGACAATTCTCCAAGTGACAGCAGCTAATAGTGGAATGTACCAATCTCTTGATTTGGCCACTACTAACATTTCTGCTATCTCTCTGATGGACTTTTTATTTTTTTCAATGATGATTTGTTTTTCATCCATTGAGAGCTCCTTTGACCGTATGTTGTGGGTTCACAGCAACAGCTTCCAAATGCAAATGCCAAACCTGGAATCAGCTCCAGACCTTTTACCTGTTTAACTGATGATGGATTAACAAGGAAATAGCCCATGCAGCCATTAGAGAGCTTTAGAGATAATTGTCCAATTACTTTTGGTCTCTTTAAAAAGAACCAGCTACATATTAAAGAGCTGTAATACGTAAACTCTTTTATGACACTTTAATGTTATTAAATGAGTCAGTGCTCGTCTACAATTTTTTAATATTTTTGTCAGCTCGAATCAGACTGAGAAAAAAAATCGCAGCATGCTGCGATTGGATGTGGGAATTGGATAACACTCATCAATGCAATCAATGGGTGCGAGAAAAAAATCGGACAGCACACAAACCATGCACACATCTCAAAGGAAAGCCGACATTTCATCAGTCAAGTACAGTAAATACACAGCAAAAACCGTCAGAATCGAAAAGATAGAATACATATATAGATAGAATAGATAGATATATAGAATATATACAGTATATACAGTTGTGCTCAACAGTTTACATACCACGGCAGAATTTTTCCTTTCTTGGCCTTGTTTCAGAGAATATAAATGATAACAAAAAAAATTTTTCTCCACTCATGGTTATTGGTTGGGTGAAGCCATTTATTGTCAAACTACTGTGTTTTGTCTTTTTAAATCTTAATGACAACCAAAAATATCCAAATGACCCTGATCAAAAGTTTGGTGCGGCAGAACTTTCCTCATACGACCATTCATAACCTCATCGATAGCAGCCAAGGTTGTAAGTGCCGGGATTTCGGCACATGGTGCTCATATTCAATGCTGAATAAATTAAGAGGTTTTGAAAATGTTATTTAAATTTTTTCATCATTTTCATATCAGTAACATGTCTATCCATCTTGTGCTTTTTTATAATCCAATAACTTTTCCTTCTTGGTGTTGAAGTTTCAATGCCGATGACTGTATATTGTCATTCCCATTAAAGCACATTTTTTGTCCATTTTAGCTTACTGTATCTCAGAGTGGATTGCTGTTTATAACAGAGATGGATTGACACTTTGACAAGCTGCTTTGTCAGCAGTACCTGCTGTAGTCAGATGTACTGGCAAATGTAATTTTAGGAATATTTCCTTTCTCTGTACAAATTGTTGCTGCGTTTTGTTTGGTATTACAAATATGCAGCATATTTCTAAACACAGAATTGACAGAATAATGTTTTTTCTACACGTTTATGCGCTGTGTATGGTAGTGATATACCAAAAACTATAGATTTGGTTAAAAAAAAGCAAACACAAATCTTATCAATTTCTGAGTTGTGAACTTTGCAATCTGCATGGTCATTAAAACCCAAGTGAAACACTCTAATGTGGCAGTGGTAGGTGTGGACCCACTGCGCCACAGGCCAGGCTTACCCTGAAGGGGGTGTGACGAAGTGTCTACTGGGTCTTCACTAGGGCCTCTGATGGTGAGGATAGGTTGGGCTGCTGGTAGACACTAGATACCACTCCAAGGCAGTTCCCGAGAATGCAACAGCTGACCGGATGGTCAGAGGCTCGGGTAAGAGGAACAGGAGGGCAAAAACAAAGACGTAACCAGACAATCCGAGGTCAGGGCAGGCAGCACAGATTCACATAGCCGAGGTCAGGAGCAGAGAGGTCAGACAGGATGGGTAATCAAGCCGGGTCGTTATCGGGAGGCAGAATATGGAGTAATGCATAAGCAAGGTGCTAGCAGGCTAGGAACCATTGCTAAGGCAAGGAGTGGTGGGAAGAGCTGCCTAATATAGAGGCTGCTGGTACGGGATAGACTGAGGAACCCAATCTCTGCAGAACACAGCAAGGTTAAATTCCTGCAGAGACTAGCCACACCCCTCTAAAGCCAAATGGAAATCACATTCAGATGCAGCAGTGGGGAGGAGTGCTGCAAGAGGCAAAACACAGCGAGTTAGCCTGTCACGAGTAGCAGCCGCGTTGTGACCACAGTGAGTAGGGCGGTGCTGAGGAGGCATGCTAGTTACCATCGTGTCATTTAGAAATTAGAGATTTCAAAATGGGATCACGTCTAGGTTTGTCACACCACACCAGCCAAAAGTTTGGTTAGAGCGGAGTAAGGTCTATAAAACAAGTAATTCAATCTAAATTTATGCCGTAAAAAACACAAGATGCTGTTTTCCTTTTTAGCCCCAAAAGATGTGTCGAAGCTAAACAGGGCAAATAATCTTTTTGTACTTTTTCATCATTTAACCCCTTAACGACCTTGGGTCTTTCGGTTTTTGTGTTTTCAATTTTTGCTTCCCTTCTTCCCAGAGCCAGAACTTGTTTAATTTTTGTTCAATATGGCCATGTGAGGGCTTATTTTTTGCGGGACGAGTTGTACTTTTAAACGCCATCACTGGTTTTACCATATCGTGTGCTGGAAAACGGGAAAAAAATTCCTAGTGAGGTGAAATTGCAAAAAAAAAATGCAATTCCACAGTTGTTTTTAGGGTCCTTTTTTTACCACGTTCACTGATTGCTAAAACTGACCTGCCATCATTATTCTCCAGGTCATTATGAGTTCGTAAACACCAAACATGTATAGGTTCTTTTTTATTTAAGTGGTGAAAAAAAAATCCAAAGTTTGCTAAAAAAAAAAAAAAAAAAAAAAAAAAAAGACGCCATTTACCGAGACCCGTAGCGTCTCCATTTTTTGGGATATGGGGCTGGGTGAAGGCTTATTTTTTGCGCGCCGGGCTGTCGTTTTTACTGTTACTATTTTGGGATAGATCGGATGTTTTGATCGCCCATTATTGCATTTTATTGCAATGTTGCAGCGACCAGAAAAACGTAATTCTGGTGTTTAGAATTTTTTTCTCATTACGCCGTTTACCGATCGGATTAATTCTTCTTTTATATTGACAGATCGGGCGATTCTGAACGTGGCAATACCAAATATGTGTATGTGTTTTTTTTTTTTATTATTTTATTTTTAATAGGGCTAAAGGGGGGTGATTTAAACCTTTATATTTTTTTTATTTTTTTAATATTTTTAAAAACATTTTTTTACACTTTCTGCTTGCTTCAATAGTCTCCATAGGAGACTAGAAGCAGCAGTTGTCTGATTTCTTCTGCTGCATACAGGCGATGATCAGATTGCTTGTATACAGCAGAAATGCTCACTTGCTATGAGCGCTGTCATGCCCACCCATTGGTGACCCGCGATCACGTGACGGGGTCACCAATGGGCGGGGCTTAGGACGCGCTTCCCGGAAGCTCGAGTTAAATGCCGCTGTCAGAGATTGACAACGGCATTTAACTGGTTAACAGCTGCGGGTGGATCACGATTCCACTCGCGACTGTTGCGGGCACATGTCAGCTGTAATAATCAGCTGACATGTGCTCGGTTCAGTGCGGGCTCACTGCCGGAGCCCCCGCTGAACCGGCCTTTCCGACCTGGTGCGGATACTATTACTGACCAGGTCGGAAAGGGGTTAATGTATTTTGCATGAAACATATTGTATATATTATATATATTGTGACAGAGTCACTGGTATGATATACGATGGGAGGTATGTGTCACACAGGTTGCTAGCCTGTGTGAACTGAAACCTATAAACTTTCCACCAGCATGTTATATGCTGGGGGTTAACTCACTTAAAGGGTGCGGTTTTATGGGAATGGCAGAGGGTGGGAGGCCTTTTCCCTACCTCTCCTCAGGGTGTGGCTGAGCAAGGTTTAAAAGCTCAGTCAGCATTTTTTTTCTGTTATTGAGTTTGCAGTGGCAAAGACTCCAGACTGGAAGGCCACAGCTCAGATAGGAGCTGAAACCTGGGACTACAACCTGTGTGTGGGAGAACCCCACACTGCTATGGACTGTGCTATCGTTTATCTTTTGTTTTGTTGTTTTGCCAGTGTGTTTATTTTGCTGGAGTTACAGGGCTTTATGGCATATAATAAAGCCTGCAGAGAAAACCCGGGTTCCTGAGTCTACTTCCAGAAGCAGCCGAGCAAGTCGCCTTACCACAGTTGGTGGAGAATGCGGGCAAGATTCCAGGAACACGTGTACCTGCCACAGAGACCTGTGGATATCCTGGATGAAGGCCGCTAGCCAGCCAGAGAAGTCCAGCAGCCAGCCAGAGAAGTCCAGCAGCCAGCCAGAGAAGTCCGGCAGCATGGAGGAGCTCATTGAGCACCTGGTGCAGTGCCGACAACAGATGCACCAGCAGCACTTGCAGAGCCAGCAGAGGGCTTGCAGAGCCAGCAGAGCATGCAGCAGCACCGAGAGCAGCTACAGCAGCAACAAGAGCAGCAGCAGAAGACGAACAAACTCCTGATGCATCAAATTCAACTCCTGTCAGAGCAGATCTGTGACAGGACCACCGCTCTGCCCCCAGATCCAGGTGATAACTCAAACGTCAGGAAGACAGTAAGAAGGGCATTGCAGAAGATGACCCCCGGGGATGATGCAGAAGCCTTTCTGACAGTCTTTGAGAAGGTGGCTGATCGGGAGAGACTTCCACCAGAACAGTGGGCAGAGGTTCTGGCGCCATATTTGTCTGGTGAACCCCAAAAGGCATATTATGACTTGGCACTGCAGGATGCTAAGGCGTAAGCCAAACTAATGACAGAGATCTTGGCACGCCAAGGAGTAAATATGGTGGTGAGAGCCCAAAGAGTCCACTATTAGGTGTATGCTCGAGACAAACCTCTACTCCGGCTCAGATGGTCGATAGGTTCATGCACTCCCTTCCCAAATCGGTACAGACTTGGGTTGCCCAGGTCGATTCGCAGAAAGCAGATGACTTCATTGGCCTGATAGTGAGGTGCCAGGTGGTTGAGAAATCCCTTGGGAAACCAGATATAGTTACTGCCCCGTACTGGGATACCCAAAAGGAGGTGGGTTCACGACGGAAGGGGTTTAGAGCCACCACTGGGGGGCATCCCACTTCCACTGAAGGTGCCGCAAGGACTGTTAAGGATATAGCCTGTTGGCGGTTTCACAACCCTGGACATGTAGCCGCCCGGTGTCATATTTCCCCTGAGCCCATAGACTGCAGCCTCAGGAGATGATGTTCCTATTATGTTTATCTAGCCTGCAGTGTGGACTGTTGATCCGGCGAGGGGCCGCAGGCATGTGCCCTGTCCATTAATGGAGTAAAAGTGCTTGGACTGTTAGACTCTGGGAGTCTGGTAACCATAATCAGAGCTACCCTTCCCCACCAGTTGCTCACTTCCAAAACTGTGGGCATTCGGTGCATTCATGGGGACGCCAGGGACTACCCCGTGGCCACAGTGACAGTGGGAATAAACTGTGGTGCCCAGTCCCACGAAGTCGGGGTGGTTAAGGACCTGATACATCCCCTCATACTGGGCCATGATTTTTCTTTGTTTTGGGACTTGTGGGGGAAGGTAACCGGACTAAGTAGCGTGGGTAAAAGCCAGGTCCCTGGAGAAGAACCCCAGACGAAATCCCAAGTGCATGAGTTCCCAATGTGCATCCTTGCCGGCGATAAGGGCGAGACGGTGACCGAGGAGGCCGACCTCCCTGAGTGTGTTCGGAGAGAACTTTGGGACTGCTCAAGTTTGGGACCTGACATTAAAGGGGGCGCTTGACCAGGTTGCTGTATGAAATGGGGTTGCCCAAGAGCCAGGGGCCGACACCAGGTTCCCCCACTTTGCAGTGCAGGGAAAGTTGTTATATCGGCTGGCCAAACGAAGGGGTGGTGAGATAATGGAACAGCTGTTAGTGCCGGGGCCATACAGACGGAAGGTACTAGATATAGCCCATTCTGGGGGGACACCTAGGGGTTGAGAAAACTCAGGAGAGAATATTAAGAAGGTTTTATTCGCCAGGGAGTTACCGAGAAATTTTGAACCATTGTTGGTTCTGCTATGGACCTAGTTGAACCCTTAGTCTAATCAGCCCGAGGCCACCAATACATTCTGGTGATTATGGACTATGCGACCCGATATCCAGGAGCGATACCGCTAAGAAACTCATAGAGTAAATGCATAGCCAGGGAACTGGTCCATATATTTGCCAGGACCGCTCTGCCGAAGGAAATCCTAATGGACCAAGGGACCCCGTTCATGAGCAAGGTAATGAAGGAGCTGTGCAAGGTCCTCCAGATTACACAGCTGCCAACCTCCGTTTACCATCCGCAGACAGATGGCTTAGTAGAGCGCTTTAAGAAGACCCTGAAAGCAATGCTCAAGAAAGTCGTAGAGAAGGATGGACGTGACTGGAACTACCTGCTGCCCTTCCTGCTCTTCTCGGTAAGGGAGGTTCTACAGTCCTCTACCGGTTTTTCTCCGTTTGAGCCCTTATATGGACGACATCCGCGAGGGCTCCTGGACATCGCTAAGGAAACCTGGAAAGCCGAGATTACGCCACACCGGAGCATCATTGAACATGTCGCCCAGATGCAGGAAAGAATATCGAAAGTGATGCCGATCGTGAAAACGCATCTCCTCCAGGCGCAGAAAGCTCAGGCAAGGGTCTATAAGCGATTGGCGAGGCTGAGGCAGTTCCACCCTGGGGACCGTGTTTTGGTGCTAATCCCTACAGTCGAGAGTTCCTGGCCAAATGGCAAGGTCCATACGAGGTGGTGGAGAAAGTCCACGAGGTTAATTATAAAGTCCACCAGCCTGGCCAAAGAAAGCCGCACCAAATATACCATGTGAACTTGCTCAAGCCGTGGCGGGACTGGGAACTTGTGGAAACTCCTTGCCTGGGAGCCGCTCCCAAAGGCAAAGTGGAGGAGGTCACTATAGCAGAGACTCTATCACCGGCCCAGAAGCAAAAGTGTCAAGAACTACTACAGCGGAATTGTGAGCTGTTCTCAGAGTTGCTGGGGCATACTCAGGTGGTAGAGCATGGCGTCTCATGATGCCTAACAGAGCCACATATAAGTGTGAATCTGAAGCCGTACCGGATTCCGGAAGCACACCGGGAGGTGATCTCGGCCAAGGTGAAGAGGATGTTAGACCTCGGTGTAATAGAGGAGTCAAAGAGTAGGTAGTTGAGCCCAATAGTCCTTGTGCCAAAACCCAATGGGGAGTGGAGGTTTTGTAAATGAGGTGTACAAGTGTGACGCGTACCCGATGCTCACGTCGACGAACTCATCGA
Organism: Phyllobates terribilis; assembly: GCF_046119375.1. NCBI lineage: Eukaryota > Metazoa > Chordata > Amphibia > Anura > Dendrobatidae > Phyllobates > Phyllobates terribilis. Next base: position 209,207,094 of record NW_027362767.1, on the reverse strand, counting down.
GAGGCTTGGACCGGCGAGGTACATCACCACTCTTGACCTGATGAAGGGCTATTGGCAGATCCCAATGTCCCAGAAGGCCAAGGAGAAGATGGCTTTCTCGAGACCTGATGGGTTCTTTCAATACATTCGAATGCTGTTCGGACTACAGGAGGCTCCAGCCACCTTCCAGAAGGCTATGGATCGGATCCTAGCTCCACATAAGAAGTGTGCTGCAGCCTACCTTCACGACATCGTGGTCTTTAGCCCAGACTCCCAGGTTGTTTCTGGGCTAGTCATCTGCCTAAACTACAGGCCATTTTAGATGTTCTGAGGAAGGCGGGATTTACTATAAATCTAAGAAAATGTGCCGTTGGGAAAGAGGAGGCCAAGTACTTGAGTTATGTCGTCGGGAGAGGTGAAATGAAGCCGCAAGTCAACAAAGTGGAGGCAATCCAGACCTGGCCGCAGCCGCTCTCCAAGAAGCAAGTAAGAGAGTTCCTGGGAATGATGGGATATTACCGGCTGTTTATCTCAAATTTCGCCATGATGGTCGCGCTGCTGACGGATATTCTAAAAGGCACCAGATCAACCATGTTGAAGTGGACGGAGTAAACAGAGACCACGTTTCAACAGCTGAAGATAGCAGTGTGTAAGCAGCCGATCCTGGTCGCCCAGACTTTAAGAAAGAGTTTGTGGTCCAGACAGATGCCTCAGAAGTTTGCTTAGGAGCTGTGCTATCGCATGAGATAAATGGGGAAGAGGATCCCATCCTGTATATGAGCCGGAAGCTCTGGTCCTGCGAGAAAAATTATGCATTGTGGAGAAAGAATGATTAGCCATAAAATGGGCCATAAACACGCTAAGATATTACCTACTTGGCCGAAAGTTTAAATTGGTATCAGACCATGCCCCTTTGAGATGGTTGAGTGAAAAGAAGGGTAAGAATGCCCGGGTAAATAGGTAGTTCTTAGGTCTCCAAGACTTTAATTTTCACATGGAGCATAGACCCGGGAAGTTACATGGGAACGCTGATGCCCTTTCTAGGATTCCCTGTCTGGTATCGGTAGGTGCTCAAACCCCCGGCTTTGGGCAGAGGGGGGGGGGATAAGTGACAAAGTCAGTGGTATGATATATGAGGAGAGGTATGTGTCACACAGGTTGCTAACCTGTGTGAACTGAAACCTATAAACTTTCTGCCAGCATGTTATATGCTGGGAGTTGACTCACTTAAAGGGTGTAGTTTTATTGAAATGGCAGAGGGTGGGAGGGCATTCCCCTACTTCCCCTCAGAGTGTGGCTGAGCAAGGTTTAAATGCTCAGTCACCATTTTTTTTCTGTTGAGTTTGCAGTGGCAAAGACTCCAGACTGGAAGGCCACAGCACACAAAGGAGCTGAAACCTTGGACTACAACCTGTGTGTGGGAGAATCCCACACTGCTATGGACTGTGCTATCGTTCATCTTTTGTTGTTTTGCCAGTTAAGCTGTGTTCATATTGCTGAAGTTGCAGGACTTTATGGCGTATAATAAAGCCTGCAGAGAAAACCCGGGTTCCTGAGTCTACTTCCAGAAGCGAGTCGTCTTACCACATTATACACTGCTCAAAAAAATAAAGAGAACACTTAAACAACAGAATATAACTCCAAGTAAATCAAACTTCTGTGAAATCAAACTGTTCACTTAGGAAGCAACACTGATTGGAATAGACAATAGATGGAAATTATTGGCAATTATCAAGACACCCTCAATAAAGGAGTGGTTCTGCAGGTGGGACCACAGACCACATCTGAGTACCAAGACTTTCTGGCTAATGTTTTGGTCACTTTTGAATGTTGGTTGTGCTTTCACACTTGTGGTAGCATGAGATGGACTCTACAACCCACAGAAGTTGCTCAGGTAGTGCAGCTTATCCAGGATGGCACATCAATGCGAGCTGTGGCAAGAAGGTTTGCTGTGTTTGTCAGTGTAGTGTCCAGAGGCTGGAGGCACTACCAGGAGACAGGCCAGTACACCAGGAGACGTGGAGGGGGCCGTAGGAGGGCAACAACCCAGCAGCAGGACCGCTACCTCCGCCTTTGTGCAAGGAGGAAAAGGAGGAGCACTGCCAGAGCCCTGCAAAATGGCATCCGGCAGGCCACAAATGTGCATGTGTCTGCACAAACGGTTAGAAACCGACTCCATGAGGGTGGTATGACGTCCACAGATGGGAGTTGTGCTCACAGCCCAACACCATGCAGGACGCTTGGCATTTGGCACAGAACATCAGGATTGGCAAAGTCGCCACTGGTGCCCTGTGCTCTTCATAGATGAAAGCAGGTTCACACTGAGCACATGTGACAGACATGACAGAGTCTGGAGACACTGTGTAGAGCGATCTGCTGCCTGCAACATCCTTCAGCATGACCGGTTTGGCAGTGGGTCAGTAGTGGTGTGGGGTGGCATTTCTTTGGAGGGCCGCACAGCCCTCCATGTGCTCGCCAGAGGTAGCCTGACTGCCATAAGATACCGAGATGAGATCCTCAGACCCCTTGTGAGACCATTTGCTGGTGCGGTTGGCCCTAGGTTCCTCCTAATGCAGGACAATGGCAGACCTCATGTGGCTGGAGTGTGTAAGCAGTTCCTGCAAGATGAAGGCATTGAAGCTATGGACTGGCCCGCCCGTTCCCCAGACCTGAATCCGATTGAGCATATCTGGGACTTCTGTCTGGCTCCATCCACCAATGTCACGTTGCACCACAGACTGTCCAGGAGTTGGCGGATGCTTTAGTCCAGGTCTGGGAGAAGATCCCACAGGAGACCATCCGCAACCTCATCAGGAGCATGCCCAGGCATTGTAGGGAGGTCATACAGGCACGTGGAGGCCACACACAATACTTAGCCTCATTTTGACTTGTTTTAAGGACATTACATCAAAGTTGGATCAGCCTGTAGTGTGTTTTTCCACTTTAATTTTGGGGGTGACTCCAAATCCAGGCCTCCATTGGTTAATAAATTTGATTTCCATTGATGCATTGATGATTTTTGTGTGATTTTGTTGTCAGCACATTCAACTTTGTACAGAACAAAGTATTCAATGAGAATATTTCATTCATTCAGATCTAGGATGTGTTATTTGAGTGTTCCCTTTATTTTTTGAGCAGTGTATATACACATATACAGTACAGACTAAAAGTTTGGACACACCTTCTCATTTAAAGATTTTTCTGTATTTTCATGACTATGAAAATTGTACATTCACACTGAAGGCATCAAAACTGTGAATTAACACATGTGGAAAATTGTGAAACAACTATAAATATGTCTTATATTCTAGGTTCTTCAAAGTAGCCACCTTTTGATTTGATGACTGCTTTGCACACTCTTGGCATTCTCTTGATGAGCTTCAAGAGGTAGTCACCGGAAATGGTTTTCACTTCACAGGTGTGCCCTGTCAGGTTTAACAAGTGGGATTTCTTGCCTTATAAATGGGGTTGGGACCATCAGTTGTGTTGTGCAGAAGTCTGGTGGATACACAGCTGATAGTCCTACTGAATAGACTGTTAGAATTTGTATCATGGCAAGAAAAAGCAGCTAAGTAAAGAAAAACGAGTGGCCATCATTACTTTAAGAAATGAAGGTCAGTCAGTTCGAAAAATTGGGAAAACTTTGAAAGTGTCCCCAAGTGCAGTTGCAAAAACCATCAAGCGCTACAAAGAAACTGGCTCACATGAGGACCGCCCCAGGAAAGGAAGACCAAGAGTCACCTCTGCTTCTGAGGATAAGTTTATCCGAGTCACCAGCCTCAGAAATCGCAGGTTGACAGCAGCTCAGATTAGAGACCAGGTCAATGCCACACAGAGTTCTAGCAGCAGACACATGTCTTCAACAACTGTTAAGAGGAAACTTTGTGCAGCAGGCCTTCATGGTAAAATAGCTGCTAGGAAACCACTGCTAAGGACAGGCAACGAGCAGAAGAGACTTGTTTGGGCTAAAGAACACAAGGAATAGACATTAGACCAGTGGAAATCTGTGCTTTGGTCTGAGGAGTCCAAATTTGAGATCTTTGGTTCCAACCACCGTGTATTTGTGCGACGCAGAAAAGGTGAACCGATGGACTCTACATGCCTAGTTCTCACCGTGAAGCATGGAGGAGGAGGGGTGATGGTGTGGGGGTGCTTTGCTGGTGACACTGTTGGGGATTTATTCAAAATTGAAGGCATACTGAACCAGCATGGCTACCACAGCATCTTGCAGCGGCATGCTATTCCATCCGGTTTGCATTTAGTTGGACCATCATTTATTTTTCAACAGGACAATGACCCCAAACACACCTCCAGGCTGTGTAAGGGCTATTTGACCAAGAAGGAGAGTGATGGGATGCTATGCCATATGACCTGGCCTCCACAGTCACCAGACCTGAACCCAATCGAGATGGTTTGGGGTGAGCTGGACCGCAGAGTGAAGGCAAAAGGGCCAACAAGTGCTAAGCATCTCTGGGAACTCCTTCAAGACTGTTGGAAGACCATTTAAGGTGACTACCTCTTGAAGCTCATCAAGAGAATGCCAAGAGTGTGCAAAGCAGTCATCAAAGCAAAAGGTGGCTACTTTGAAGAACCTAAAATATAAGACCTATTTTCAGGTGTTTCACACTTTTTTGTTAAGTATATAATTCCACGTGTTAATTCAGAGTTTTGACGCCTTCAGTGTGAATGTACAATTTTCATATATAAAGAGAAAACTTCGGCACTCCAATTTGAATATAAGTAAATTGATTTATTCATATGTTAGTAGCTCCTTTACGGCAAAAAAAAATCCATACATGTACATATGCAAAAACCTCTTAATGGTCTTAAACCATAAACCAAACGTTTTAGACCTATATTGGTCTTTATCAAGGTTTCTCTAAAAGAGAGAAAGAAAGACAGAGGTATCAAAATCAAAATATATAAACAAGGTGCAGACATAGAAGACTGTCTCAAGTAATACAAAGATATCTGGCCCCATATAGACTGTCTCAAGTAATAAAGAGATATCTGGCCACAAATAGAGGTTAGATTCTTATAAGAGGAGATAAACAACGACATTATTGTATCATACAGATTAAGCAAAACAGCAGAGAAATAGGAAAGATAAACAATTGGCAAAGGACTCACTTGGAGGTTTTGTGTTCAATGTGGATATGTATCGAATGCTGACTAAATCAGTGAGATTCTGTATAAAATAAAGGAAACAAAGGGAAGAGAGGCCACTCAGAGAAAGGTATAATCTTTGTTATAAATTATTAGCCATAATGCGTGACCCATGTGACTAATGTACATACCTGATCTTTGGGAAAGATGCCCTTGGTATAAATGCCGACAACGGAGGATATGAGCGGGGTAATGGGAAATGTCCACCTGTTTATATACACCCTGTGTCGCAAGATTAAATTAGGAAGCACACATTTCTTTGAGAAACGCCTGTCATGCGCAGTAGGTGGAATGCATAACTTCCGCGGTATGGACCGCTTACAACATCTGGGTATTGCGCTTCCTGTTAAGGGCTGGAGCGCATAATAAAACGCTTAAGACTTCCGGTCATGCGCATTGTATAGTCCCGATGAGGCGCACGCGTGGAATGCATGAAATATTCAGACAGGCGCATTGTGTGCTCACAGTATGAAGTATGTAAATCCGATTAAAATAGCTGAAAATGTATAATTAGTGCTTCCTGTATGCCTCAGTATTGTGAAGGTAAGGCAAAGGTTTCAGATATGCCTTAGGATGATTATTATGAAGGAGAGATCACATAGGAAAAGGAAACAGAAAAAAAGTATGTAGCCCCATAAAATCACTGGAATAATACACATAGGTATTAATTGGTGAACTATGATAGAAAAAAGGAAAACAATCAGAATATAATAGTCAGTTATATAACATCAATACTATATGGAAAATAATATACCAGATTGACCCAGACTGATGAAATGTAATAACATATAAATAATATAATGCTATACAAAGTACTGAATTTATAGAAACCAGTTGAATCATAGTATCTAATCATTACTCAGAAATGTAATTCATACTCCCTGTTTCATAGTCATGAAAATACAGAAAAATCTTTAAATGAGAAGGTGTGTCCAAACTTTTGGTCTGTACTGTATATATATATGTGGCACCCCAGGGGTCTGGTTTTCCACAGTAATGTAATGTTATGTCTGAGAGCAGGTGGGAGGTCCTTTGGTCAGGGATCCTGTGCATGCCACACCTCCTGCCCAGTCTTGGGAGGGGAAGGACTTCCCCTGTATAAACCCTGGGCTGAGGCAGGGTTAGTCAGTCAAGGAGAGTAGAGACAAGAAACAGCAGAAGCAATACTACTACGAGTCAGGGGCTGGCAGCTGCAGAGCTCGCCCTGACTGAGAAGCTTTCTTACCGGACCCGGCGTCCGAGGCTGTGGGGACTAACTCTTACCCAGCAGCAGAAGCCGACCGGCAGGGGATTTCAGGTCCTCAGGCCCAGAAACCCGAAGGCACGGTCACACGCGTGGGACCAGCACCGCCATCGTGGAGCGGAAGCCATTAGAAGGCCCCGAGTCACCGGCCATACGGGTGAGCACCACACGGTACACTCAGGCACGTGGGCTACTTATATCCGCTTCTAGCAAGGTAGCCAGAAGAGTACAGTCAGTTTGGGAGGCCTACAACTCCGCCTGGCCAGGGGAGATCCCATCTGCTCAAGGACTGACCAGGCCCCGTTCACTAGCAAGTACTCCGGGAGGGTCTATCGTTGTTACCAGTAAAGACCCTGAATTACACCGCACCGTCTCTGAGTGGTTCCTGCTACCCCCATCATCCACATCTGCTGCCCTGAGGCCATACCCCTCCCGTTGGGGGTTATACCATCTATGCTGCACCATCCATCCACCGGCCTCAGCGGACTGTCCTGCAGTGGCAGCTCCATAGCTGCATTCAACGGGTGGCGTAGTCGTCCTACATCTACCGCTGTTACATCGCCGCTCAGTTTGACTCCCTGGGCACGGACCGGGTCACCGCCACGAGACTACAACCCTCAAGAGATCCGGCTCCGGGTAAGCTCCCGCGTGCGCAACGCAGCGCAACACAGGCCCAGGGGCGCGTCAACTTTGGCGTAGCCGGCAGGATTTCGTGCCCGCAACCACCGGGTACTGCGTGCCTGAAAAAGAGACTTTTCAAACTTACCTGTGGTGAAGATTCCCGCCATCCGGCGCCATCTTCAGCCTTCTTCCCGCCATCGGTGAAGTTTCCCGCCATCCGGCGCCATCTTCTGCCTTCTTCCCGCCATCCGTGGAGTTTTCCCGCCATTGGACGCCATCTTGAGGACGCCGCGCGGGAAGAAGAGGGGCGTGGACTCCGAAAGCGCGCGAGAACTGAAGCCCCGCCTCACGTCCGGACGTTGCGTAAGGTCCTGGAAGGAGCCCAGCAGACGCCGACGTCACAGGAGCGCGACGGAAGGTCCTCAACCCTGACGATCCACTGCGGAGCCGCGGCCTACGGAACAGGATCATCGCAAGGTAGGCCACGGTCCACTAGGGGGGAGGAAGATGTCGGATACGGAGGAGAGCTTCACTGCCTCAACCCCCGCCAGCGCTACCGCTGCTGCAGTTATGCCCTTCACCATGCCCTATATCCCGGGAGCAGCTTGGCTACCCCAGTACTCAGGGGAGTCACATACCCTGCATGACTTTAGAGAAAAGCTGGATAGCCTCTTCCAGGTGTACCCCCTCACAGAAGAGCAAAAAGTGAGCATCCTGGTGGCCCAACTAAACGGGGCAGCCAAAAGGGAAGTAAAATCCTGGCCACCTGGGAGGAAGACTGTCGCAGGGATACTAACCCGGCTGAAGGACACCTTTGATACCCGCACCTCAGCCGAGATTAAGCTTAGATTCTACGGGTGCAAGCAGCGAGCGCATGAGAGTATAAGGGACTATGCACTAAACCTACAAGAGGCCCTGAGGGCCATTAAGCAGACCGACCCTGATGGAGTGGGAAACGAGGACAGGCTGTTGACCGAACAGTTTATAGAGGGACTGTATTGTAATACCCACCGAACCCAGTTGCGGGCAATGACCTTACAGGATCCCCATCTGGGCTTTGCACAGTTCAAGGACAGAGCCATCCGGGTGCTCCGAAAACCGGCACGGGGTGGCGTTGTGACCCACAAGCGCCCTGCTATCACTTACCACCAGGAGGCGGCGCCCTTGTCGGCAGGGCCTGTGGGAGCTGATGCGCAGGCTTTGGACAATGACCCGGCTCCAGACCTACACCATCAGGTCCAAGAGCTAGCTAAGAGCGTTGCTGCGCTAACCCGAACTGTGCAGTCTTTACAGGCTTCCACCCCAGGGAAGATCCAGCTGGCATCCGGACCGGAGGACATCCCGTGGCGTCGACCAAGGAGGACCCCACCGGCCAGAGGAAGACCCAGTGACCGATACAGCGAGGACGGACGACCCATCTGCCGCCGCTGCAATCAACCTGGACATATGGCAAGGTACTGTTCTTTAAACGGGCACAACCTGGGGTAGAGGGCCAACCCCCAGGAAAAAGATCACCAGGCCCATCGAACTGGCGCGACAGATATGTGGGAGGACGTCCAGTCTTGCCTGTGGTACTGGATGGCATTCCCATGAGTGCCCTACTGGACACCGGGTCACAGGTCACCACCATCCCGTACGTGCTCTTTAAGCAGTACTGGAATGACTCGGATATTACCCGCTACCCTGACGACGACTTGAGTATCATCGCCAGCAATGGCCAGCCCGTGCCACAGATCGGATTTAAAGAGGTGACCATCAAAATCGGTAGAGTCGAACTGGCAGCACAGGGACTGATCATTGTAGATATTGACAAACATGAGAGTCACCCAAAAATAACTCTAGGAACTAATGTAATTGAAAATTGTCTTGCAGAGGTGATTTTCCTTTTACAGCAGGTTGCCAAGAACGCCAGCTCCGGCGAGCAGCGGGTGCTCCAGAAAGAGATCCGGGCACTGATGCGACGGCAACAGGTGGAACTCTCCGGCGGTGAGATTGGTAGCGTAAGAATGTGTGACCCTTTTCCTATTGCCATGCCCCCAAAAAGTGAAATGATGATTTGGTGCCGGGCAGCTATTGGTCTGAGAGGTAGAGATTACCAGGCAATGGTAGAACCAGTTTACTCGGACAGTAGGCCCACCATTTTGACAGCACGGGGGGTGGTTGATGTACGCCATGGGAGGGTGCCCGTTCGCATAATAAATATCGGGGAGAGGGAAGTGTACCTGCCCCGGTATGCCACGCTAGCCAAATTATATACCATTAACCAAAATTCTATACAATCTGTGGAATCCTTGCCTCCATCTCACCCGGAGGAAGGTAACGGCTCTAAGAAAAACATGGAGGACTGGTGTCAGCAACTACATCTGGGTACTGACTCCACTCCCGCACACCAGAAACAAGGAGTCTATCGGGTGGTTCAGGAGTACGAGAGAGTGTTCAGTAAACACCCGTTAGACTTCGGGCGAGTCAAGGGGGTAGAACACCACATCCCCACGGGAGACCATCCTCCTATAAAAGAGAGGTATCGACCCGTACCCCCTGCCCACTACCAACACGCCAAGGGGATGCTTAGAGACATGAAGGAGGCTGGGGTGATCAGGGATAGCTGTAGCCCCTGGGCAGCTCCACTAGTCTTAGTCCGAAAGAAAGACAACACCATGAGGATGTGTGTAGATTACCGGAAAATCAATCGTATCACACACAAGGATGCGTACCCCTTACCAAGGATAGAGGAGTCATTGGCTGCTTTAAGATCTGCTAACTTCTTCTCTACCTTGGATCTCACTAGCGGGTACTGGCAGGTTCCTGTAGCAGAGGCGGACCGGGAGAAGACCGCATTCACCACCCCGATGGGACTTAGCGAGTTCACCTGCATGCCGTTCGGACTCTGCAACGCACCGGGAACCTTCCAACGACTAATGGAGTGTTGTCTGGGCCACAGAAACTTCGAGACGGTCCTGTTGTACCTGGACGATGTCATCGTATATTCCAAGACGTATGAGGACCACCTGAAACACCTGGCGGAAGTGTTCGAAGCTCTGGCAAGTTACGGCCTAAAGGTGAAACCCTCCAAGTGTCACCTCCTGAAACCAAAGGTGCAGTACCTGGGACACGTGGTGAGCGCTGACGGAGTGGCTCCCGACCCTGATAAGATCACCGCAATTAAGGAATGGCCAAGCCCCTCCAGCGTAAAAGAAGTGCGGCAGTTCCTCGGGTTGGTAGGCTACTACCGAAGGTTTATTCCCGGTTTCACCAAAAAGGCAGCACCTATGCAGGACCTCCTGATAGGCCAGTCCTGGAAGGCCAAGAACCAGAAGCCGCCCTTCAAATGGGAGGAGCTGGAAGAAGAGTCCTTCCGCCAGCTGAAGATGGCCCTCACGGGGGACGAAATCCTGGCGTACCCGGATTATAGCCAGCCCTTTATCCTCTACACCGACGCCAGTAACATCGGGCTAGGAGCCGTACTGTCCCAGATCCAGCAGGGGAAGGAACGAGTAATTGCCTACGCCAGCCGAAAACTGCGACCCACCGAAAGGAACCCCGAGAATTACAGCTCATTTAAGTTAGAGTTCCTGGCCGTAGTATGGGCAGTCACCGAGCGCTTTAAGCATTACCTCGCTTCTTCCCGGTTCACCGTGTACACGGATAACAACCCGTTGACACACCTGGACACGGCAAGACTCGGTGCCCTGGAGCAGAGGTGGATGGCCCGTCTGTCCAACTACGAGTTCACAATCAAATACCGGGCAGGATGCTCCAATACCAACGCGGACGCCCTGTCCAGGATGCCCAACCTGCCGGACGGAGGAGAAGATCCGGAGGGACTGGAAGAAGTTGAACTCCCTGCATTCCACCGTCATGGGACTATCCAGTATTCCCACCAGGTAAGGAGTAAGCAGGCTGCTACGTTGAACCCCTTACCCCACTACAACTGGGCGGAAACGCAAGACAGCGACCCTGCCGTCCGACTGGTGAAGGAGATGCTGACTCGGCCGGAGGCTCGCCTTGAACCAGACGCTCCGGAGGAAGCCAAACAACTATGGGCAGAGAAGAGTCGACTGTTCCTTTACAAAGGGAAGTTGTGCCGCAGAATGGTTAACTCCCGGACGCATGAATTACTCTGGCAAGTAGTGGTGCCACGAAGAGACGCAGCCATGGTGATGGAGGCATACCACGACGGAGCTGGACACTTCGGGTGGAAGAAGCTGGAGTTCCTGCTGCGCGAGCGGTTCCACTGGGTAGGCATGAGGGGAACCATCGAGAAGTGGTGCAGAGACTGTGGCCCGTGCAACCTGAGAAGGAAGGACCGTGCCAGCCAGAAGACTCCCCTGCAGTCCATCGTCACCCGGCAACCGTTGGAACTGGTAGCCTTGGATCATGTAAAACTGACCCCAAGCAGAAGTGGCTACGTCTACGCGTTAACCATCGTGGATCATTACTCCCGGTTTCTGGTTGTCGTCCCCGTCAAGGACTTAACGGCTCAAACAGCAGCTAGAGCCTTCCAGCAGCACTTTTGCCGTCCACACGGGTACCCGGACCAAGTGCTGACGGACCAGGGACCTGCCTTTGAAGCGGAGGTCTTCCAGGAATTCTGCAATCTGTATGGCTGCCGGAAGATAAGGACGACACCCTACCATCCGCAAACTAATGGACTTTGTGAGAAAATGAACCAGGTGGTAATGGATCTTCTAAAAACGTTGCCCCTGGAAGAACGCAGTCTGTGGCCTGAGAAGTTGCCCGATCTGGTGGACCTATACAACCACATCCCGGTAGGTTCCACCAACTGTACCCCGGCTTACCTAATGAGGGCAAGACCTGGTAAGTTACCTGTTGACCTGGAAATGGGAGTCCTGACACCCGAGGACACTTCACCAGAAACAGACTGGGACACAGAGAGGCAGCAGCAGTACCGGAGAGTACAGGAGAGCGTGGAGCGAAGTCTCTGTCAGGCTAGGGAAAGACAAGAGAAAACTTACAACCAGTATGCTCCCACTGTTCCCTTGGTACCCGGAGAGCAGGTCTTGAAGAGGAAGAGACGGCTCCACAAGTTGGATGACCAGTGGGAGAAGGACCCGTACACCGTACTGCCCTCAAGCCACGAGAACCCGAAGGTTTGTACCATCAGTAAAGACGGAGGGGAAACCACAGCCATTGTATCCCGGGACCACCTGAAGAAGTGTCCCGAACAACTGAGGAACCCTGAAGAGGAACAAGAAGACCATCGACCCGTAGAGGAAAGGGAAGATATGGTTAGTACTGTGCTCGGGGACTTCCCTCGGTCTTGGACTCAAGTCAATGGTGCAGTTGTGGTACCCGTACTCACCTTCCTCCAACCAGCATCCCAAGCACCTACGGAGCAACAGGTAGAGCTGGAAGAACAGCCGGTCCAGGAGGCAGAAGACTCCACACAAGCAGAACAGGAGGATCAACCCTCTGCTTATAGTGAGCCTGCCGTACCCCTAGTGAGACAAAGAGCCGGTAGACAGCTGCCCAGTTTACCCTTGACAGCTCCTACACCCTGTAGTTCAGGGCCAGACAGTCAGCTCCGTAGGTCCACTAGGGCCACTAGAGGCCAGTTACCCGCACGCTGGAGGATTTGAAGTGTATAAATTGTTTTATTTATGTTTATCTGTGCATTGTTGCTTGTGTATAATTTTGTGTTTCCAGTTATTTTTAGGAATCCTTGGTGGATTTACCGGGAATCCTTGTACATAGTTGGAGCTTAACCCAGGATGGACTAGAGACTGTTAAGGACTCGGGGTAGGACAGACCCCTACCTGGTTACGTCTCCCTGTTTTGGTGAAATGGACACCTTGCTTTCTTCAAAGACTACACCCGGTTACGGACATGCCGTGACCACCTTTATGTGTTTCTTCTTATTGTACTATTATTGTTGTTATATCTTGTTATGTTTTTTTTCTAAAATATGTTTAGTCCCGGAGTACTAAATTTCACTAGGGGGGAATGTGGCACCCCAGGGGTCTGGTTTTCCACAGTAATGTAATGTTATGTCTGAGAGCAGGTGGGAGGTCCTTTGGTCAGGGATCCTGTGCATGCCACACCTCCTGCCCAGTCTTGGGAGGGGAAGGACTTCCCCTGTATAAACCCTGGGCTGAGGCAGGGTTAGTCAGTCAAGGAGAGTAGAGACAAGAAACAGCAGAAGCAATACTACTACGAGTCAGGGGCTGGCAGCTGCAGAGCTCGCCCTGACTGAGAAGCTTTCTTACCGGACCCGGCGTCCGAGGCTGTGGGGACTAACTCTTACCCAGCAGCAGAAGCCGACCGGCAGGGGATTTCAGGTCCTCAGGCCCAGAAACCCGAAGGCACGGTCACACGCGTGGGACCAGCACCGCCATCGTGGAGCGGAAGCCATTAGAAGGCCCCGAGTCACCAGCCATACGGGTGAGCACCACACGGTACACTCAGGGACGTGGGCTACTTATATCCGCTTCTAGCAAGGTAGCCAGAAGAGTACAGTCAGTTTGGGAGGCCTACAACTCCGCCTGGCCAGGGGAGATCCCATCTGCTCAAGGACTGACCAGGCCCCGTTCACTAGCAAGTACTCCGGGAGGGTCTATCGTTGTTACCAGTAAAGACCCTGAATTACACCGCACCGTCTCTGAGTGGTTCCTGCTACCCCCATCATCCACATCTGCTGCCCTGAGGCCATACCCCTCCCGTTGGGGGTTATACCATCTATGCTGCACCATCCATCCACCGGCCTCAGCGGACTGTCCTGCAGCGGCAGCTCCATAGCTGCATTCAACGGGTGGCGTAGTCGTCCTACATCTACCGCTGTTACATCGCCGCTCAGTTTGACTCCCTGGGCACGGACCGGGTCACCGCCACGAGACTACAACCCTCAAGAGATCCGGCTCCGGGTAAGCTCCCGCGTGCGCAACGCAGCGCGACACAGGCCCAGGGGCGCGTCATATATATATATATATATATATATATATATATATATATATATATATATATACACACTGTGTTTATATATATGGCATATATATATGAATTCCTCTTGTTCGATGTCTGTTGTCTTCTCTTTATATACGGCCAGAGAGACAAGTCTGCACCAAATTTGGCACATAGGTAAATCAGTCGCTTCCAAAGGCTTGAGAATGGGTTTCAGCTTTCTAGGACCTACTGTTTTTAGGATAACCACAACAGGAAATAAAACATGAAAGCAAATATTAATCTATGAACAAACCACTGAACCAATCTGCATCATGTAGGTAAATTAGGCATTCCCAAAGGTTGCAGACCGTGTTTCAGATCAATAGGACCTACCATTCTCAAGATATTCACAAAAAACTGGAATACAAATGCAAATGTTAAATTACAGCTTAATGACTTGACCAATCTGCCCCAAACTTGCCACAATGGTAAATCAGCCACTCCAGAAGGTTTTCCATGTGGTTTCAGTTCTCTTGAACCTACCATTATTGACAAATTTGCCTTAAAACAGAATACAACAGCTTTCTCAAGGTATTCGCCAGAAAACTGAACCTGAAAGCAAATATTTATTTATTGCCAAAAATCTTGACCCATTCGCACAAAATCTGGTACCTAGGATATCAGGTAGTTCTTAAGGATTTAGACTGGGTTTCAGTTCTCTAGGACCAACCATTCTTGAGATATTTTAAAAAAATGGAACAAAGGTAAATAAGTAATTTTGGAAGGATTTACAGTGAGTTTCAGCTCTTGCGGACTTACTGTTGTCAACATATTTAAAAAAAGAAAAAAATAATAATAATGCTAAAAAAAAAAAAAATTAAACAGAAACGCAAATAATAATTTAGGCCAAACAACTACACAAAATCTGACACAAAGGTAGATCAGATACTTAGGAAGATTTTACAATGGATCTCGGCCTGCTCAACATATTTAAAAAAAAAAAAAAAAGAAATAATTAATTTAAGGACAAACCACTGAACCAATCCACCCTAAATTTGGCACATAGCTAAGTCAGGAACTTTTTAAGCTCTCGTGAACCTACCATTCTCTATCAAAATCAAAATATTAAAGAAAATAGTAATTTAACTATTTTCAGAACATCACTAGAGATGTATAAAACTCTGTGCATAATAACTCAGCATGTCAAACTTTATTTGCATAACAACTCAGATATGCCAGCGTCTTATCAGTAGGAAAAAGAATTTTTAACTGCACACACACAAAAAAAAAGAAGTTAAAACGCATAGACTGAATGCAAAGCTGGGTATTTCTATTAGTATCCTATAAATTGGTGGGAAAAATTTGAAGTGTAACTTTACTATACATTTTTTACATATAAAATAGACATTGTAAGTATCTGCTGATTGGTGGGGTTTCAGGTCCCACTGATAGCTTAGAAGTGCGCTGTGTACCACATGTAACTTTAAAAGGTTGCCGGTTTTGTTATGACTGCAGACTTCTTAATCCTTATGGCGCGGACACCACACGCTGTCAGGATACTCTGGTGTCACTGCCGAGAAAGGGCAATCTGCATACATGTGGTCACGTGCCGACTAGACGTACTCAGCTCATGCTATGCAAGTGTATTGAGCGAGGCCAACCACGTCTAGTTGGAATGTGGACAGAAGTATGCAGATTTATACTAGTCTCAGCGGTGGCACCAGAGAATCCTGACAGTGTGCAGTGTGAGGATTCACAAATCTAAAGTCACATAGAGTGACTACAGACTTTAACCAAAAGACTGGACAACCCATTTATTAGTAAGTTTATGGGTTCATACACTACCCTGCGAAACTAACTGCATGGACCCAATTAATATCACAAGGTGAAAGATATACCTTGTTATGATTGTGCTGGTTTCCTTAAGGCACCCGGCTTACTCCCACACTCCACATATTCATATTAGATATTAGACTAAGACACCATTGATTTTAGAGACCAATATACTCTTTGTAAAGTTCTACAGGATATGATGGTACAGTATATTGGAAATCATCTCAATTCATGTACTTGTAAAACTAACAACATGCAGTCAAGGTTCTCAGTTACATACCCTTGTCCTCAAAATATTTATGATTAATACTTAAACCTGACATTGACTCCAAATGAAATAACTATTTGAAAAGTAAATTGTATTATTGTGTTACTTTTATACATAGAGACAATCTCATTATGCTAAATTGAATTTCAGAGAGAAGAACACATTTAGACCAAAAGAATTATTGAAACAAACTATGTAAAATGAAAGCATTATATTAAAAGCATGGATCAGATAAAAAAATAAACCTCATTTCTAGGAAACTAGATGTACAGTAAGTCTTATAGAAGATTAGCTCTAGCTAAATAGTTAATCTTCCCTCTACTCTTAAAATACTAATATAAGTGATCTCTTTGTCTTTTTTGTATGTATAAAGCACTCAAAAGCATCATATAATACAATACCTAAGTAACCAGCACTTTTTTTATTGTCAGAAATATATTAACTTAAAGGGAAATGTAGACAGAGAAAAAAGTCCAGTTGTAACTAGTTATTAGGATAAATTCATGCTGCCAAAACCATGAGAAAAATGAATCAAAGGCTTGAAAAAATATATTCAGTGTATGTTTTACCCTGAAATGTTGCAGAGTTTCAGAGGAAACATAGTTTGAAAAGTCATCCTGGAACCATAGGGGGAAACCTGATTAGTCCGACTTGGCCCCCGGCCGCCTTCTCCCTGCCCCTCTCCAGCTGATTAACAGATCTCCTTCTGTGTACACACTTGGGAGAGATGTGTCAATCAACTGGAGCAGAGAAGGGAGATTCTGGCAGGGCAATGGACCAGACAAGACAAGTCTCTCCCAATACTCCCCAGTCAACTTTTCAAACTATGTTTTCTTGAAGATGCTGTTGCATTTCAGAGACTACATACCTGGCTCAGATTGCAAATTCCAGCAAATGATGCAGCCCCTAGATTGTGATGCTGCCAATTTGATTTCTCTAATGAGCAATTTTGACAAGTTAATTTTTACATGTCCTAGAGAGACCAACACTAATTGCTAAATGAAGGCGCGGAGTTGTTCAGATGAGCGCTGCTTTATTTTGTAGACTTTTTATGGGATCAGTCTTAAGTGATAGAGGAGAGGAGAAGTTTTCTTAAGAGAATTTACATTTTGAGCTGGTATTTGAAACATTTGTAGCATATCCACTGGATACCTACCTCTGGGACCCTCTCCCATGGAGAAAATGGTGGTCCGGAGACCATAGCTTGCTGACTGCTAGAAAATATTTAATCCAATGGGCAGCTGACTGAGCTTGGGCCTAGGTCTAGTATTTGAAGATTACAGTAGTTTTTAAAAGAGCTGACCTGTTCTGATTAGTGTTGAGCCACCCCCGTAGTGTTTGAGTTCGGTTCGGTTCGTCGAACACCCGTGTGTTCGCCGTACTGTTCGTCGAACTGTTCATCGAACACCTTCGAACACCGTTAAAACCAATGGCAGGCAAACAAAAACACATAGAAACACATAGAAAACACCTTCAAAGGTGTCCAAAAGCTGACAAACTGCTCAGAAGACACAACTAACACATGGAAAAGTGACAAGTACATATAGTCATGCGAAAAGAAAAGAGGTGGAGGAGTAAAAGGAGGGGGAGACACAGACATAGGCATGTCATGCCCTTCTAAAATCCAAAAAGTGAGAAGCCGACACGGCCAGTCCGCTCCTGCCCGTGCCACCTCCGTGTCGCCGGGTTTGTGCCAGAGCCGCGGTGAACCCTGACGGCCAGCCCCCCTCTCCCAATACTGGTGCCTGTCCACTGGTGGGTCGAGCGAGCCCCCCTGTGGTGGAGGCAGCTCTAAGCTTTTTAATTTAAATTGTCTCTCTAATTTGAATGAATACACTTTAAATCCTTTTACAAGGATCTATTGGAGGGCAAGTCTCATGCCAGCAGCCGCGTAATTCCAGCTCCAGTAGCGTCCACTAAAGCTGCTGCAGTTAAAAAGCTTTCATAAGGATCGAGCTCGGCTGTCCACCGCAAGGCATCCTACTGCCAGTCCCAGCCCCTATGCCTTGGGGTGCCTCCTGATGCTCTTCACTGAGTATCCCGTGGTCCCGAAGCATTTCCTTTGAAAAAATTATGTGTCCAAACTACAGGTGGTGTAGCTTGCTTAACAGCCGGGATAATCCGCTGACTAGCAGACACTGCTACTAGGCACAAAGTATTTCCTGGGCTAGATGCAGTTAAAAATTTGTAATTAGATACTCTCGTTGGATGCTGAGAAAGCATTCCATAGAGTCTCCTGGCACGCCATATATGATTCTCTTAAAAAGCTTGGGGTAGGGGTCTAGGGGACCCTTTTATAGCCAAAATCATGGCCCTGTATCGCAATACGTCACCTAGGCTGAAGATAAATGGAACTGTAGCACCCTGAGGGCTCGGTTGCTACAGAGGTATTGCACCTCACCCAGAGGTGTGATATCTCACTCTCAGGTAAGGATGGAGTGTGGATCAGGACCCGACACCTGCATGCATTACACCACATTGCCGTGGGGCAGGGCGACCAATATGCCCCTGAGATGGGCACGACAGTCCCTGTCCCTAGCTGGAGCGGGGGGAGGGAACACTGAGGAAGGGGAACCCTGTAGTGCAGGAGCAGGGAGGAAGCAGTTCCTGGGTGCATTGAGAAGGGAGTATAAAAGGTGGGCACCATCTTAGTTCAGTGCAGAGAAGTCTGAGCAGAAGTGACAGGGAGCAGGGGCTCTGCATGAGCTCTGCTCCGGAGGCGGGCCTAGTAACAGAGGCCCAGGCTTGGAAGAGGGAGAAGGAAGGAAGAGGAGGGGAGAAGGCTCCAGGAACGAAGAACAAAGGGATCCCAGGGGTGCGGACGGGCGAGTCGCCACCGCACGCCCGAATCCACCTGCGTGGAGGGGTCAGGCCAAAGGGGGAGACCGGTCCCCGAAACTAGTGGAGGCAGGAAACGACCCTCAGCTAGAAACCGGAGGTTGTGACATTTTATGTGGCGCAGCCCCTCGCTACACCCGCTAGGAAGGCACCACATAGGGTCAGGGAAACTGGCGCCAAGTTTACCAAGAGGAGGCCCGAGACAGCCGGACAGAAGGGTTGGTAAGAAAGGCCAGACAAAGGACACACAAAGGGGGTCCTGTGAAGCGCTCCAAAGTTATCTAGGAGTTGTCTGAGCCCCTCACCTGGTGAGCACAGTACGACGTGGGCAGCCGTTACCTGCAGACGTGGTCTGGATAATAAGAACTGTGAGTAAAGGCCCTGGACTGCATCACTGACTCCGTGTCGTTACTGCTGCTGCCCTGCACCATCACCCCCATCCTCCGCATACACTGCCCTGAGGCTATACTCCTCCCGTGGGGAGTTATGCTACGCTCTGCTGCACCCACAACACCAGCCTCAGCGGTCTGCCCTGCAGCTGCGGTTCACTCTGACCGCAATCCATGGGTGTTGTAGTCGGACATTTAAACATCAAAACCACATAAATAGTTCCTCCACTGGTTTGACCGCCCTGAGCCATGGAACCGGGTCGCCGCCACGGAGACTACAACCACCAGCATCCACCAAAAAGGGTCCGGCTCCGGGTGTCCCAAGGCCCAGGGGGTGCATCAGAACATTTTCATCACCTTTCACAATCACCAATGGGACAAGGCAGGGATGTCCTCTGTCCCCTCTCTTATACATCCTAGTGACGGAGCACCTGCTCTCATCAATTCGCCATAACCCCAATATTAGGTGGATTGAGGTGGGAGGCACCGAGTACAAGTGCTCTCTATTTGCTGATGATGTCCTAGTATATATCACTCAATCACATATATCCATCCATGCTGTTATGGCTGAGATAGATCACTTTGTTACATGGTCAAATTTTAAAATCAATGCAGCGAAGTCTGAGGCCCTCGATGTCTCCCTCCCCAAATCCATACAGGATTCCATCCAGTCCAACTTTCCCTTTGCCTGGCCCTCACAGGGTATCAAATACTTAGGAATTCCTATTCATAGAGACCTCTCCCATCTATGTTATCTTAATTTTGGGCACTTTATTGAACAACTCCATACAGACCACGGTTGGCAAGTTAGAACTGTAAGATTCACTACGTGAACCACTGGTGTTTTGTGGAAAAGCACATGTACACTGTGTTCCAAATTATTATGCAAAAAGTGTTTAGGAGTGATAAGGGAAGAATTTGTTTGTTTGTCAGTTAAACTCATTGATGGTGATGTGTGTCAGGGCTCTTTATATCACTGTAAGCAATTGCAGACACCTGTGCTAATTAGTTTGGCAGGTGTGGCCAATGAAAGGCAAGACTACTTAAGAAGGCTGTCCCACATTATTAAGCAGCCTACATTTTCTGCCAAATGGGAAAGAAAAAGGATGTGTCGGCTGCTGAGCAGCAACAAATTGTGGAGTGTTTAGGTCAAGGCATGACTACAATCAACATTGTGCGATGATCAGGATGAAGTGTCTTGGCAATCAAGAAGTATGTAGCTGATTCACAGTACACACGTGTGCGTGCTGATAAGGGCAAATTGAGGACTCTTTCCTACATGCAATTATGTCAGGTTAAAAGAGCAGCGGCAAAAAAGGCCTTTTCATAGCAGCAGACAAGTTTTTGAAGCTGCTGGTGCCTCCAACGTCCCCCGAACAACAAGATGCAGGGTCCTTCAGAGGTTTGTAGCTGTGCATACGCCATCCTGTCGACCTCCTCTATCCACTTCACACAAGCAGAAACGGCTCCAGTGGGCCAAACATTACATGAAGAGTGATTATAAAACTGTTTTGTTCACGGATGAGTGCTGTGCAACGCTCGATGGTCCAGATGGATGGAGCGGAGGATGGCTGGTTGATGGACACCCCACTCAAACACGGCTACAGCGCCAACAAGGAGGAGGTGGAGTAATGTTTTGGGCTGGAATCATGGGGAGAGAGATTGTCGGCCCCTTTAGGATCCATGAAGGGGTAAAGATGAACTCCATAATGTATGTGGAGTTTCTCAAACAGCACTTCCTTCCATGGTTCAAGAAGAAGAACCGTGTATTCCACAGCAAGATCATTTTTATGCATGATAATGCACCATCTCATGCTGCACATAAAACATCTGCATCTCTGGCTGATATGGGCATAAAAGGGGACAAACTTATGGTGTGACCCCAATGCTCCCCTGACCTCTACCCCATTCAAAACCTCTGGAGCATCATCAAAAGGAGTGTCTATGATGGCGGGAGGCAGTTCACATTTAAGCAACAGCTCTGGGAGGGATATTCTGTCCTCATGCAAAACAATTGAAGCAGAAACCATCCAAAACCTGACAAATTCAATGGACGAGAGAGTTCACAAGCTCCTTTCGAACAAGGGGTCCTATGTGCAAATGTAACATCACCTAGAATGAAGTTTTGAGCTGAAAACTGTTTGATTTCAGTTTCTAATAACCTGCTAATGCTTATAATTTCAAAAATGACCATTTTTTTGGTCTTTATTAAAATGAAAAGGTTGATCGAAAAGTTTGGGGGATCTAAGAGTGTGGCAACCCAGTAGTCAGGATTACTTCGAATTCTGACAATATGAGGGTCATGTTGCAGGTAGTGCAGCAAGAAGGCACTTATGTGTCTTGCGCATCTCGGAGCCCCAAAATTATTTTCCGGGCTAGATGCAGCTAAAAATTATTATTGATTTTAAATCTGGTGGAGCTTAGTATAGATGGCCTAATAGAATCAGTGCTGCACACTGCTAAAAAGCCCAAATTATTTTCCAGCCAAGGTACAGATAAACATAATTAGTAATTTTAAATCTGGTGGAGCTTAGTATAGATGGCCTAATAGAATCAGTACTGCACACTGCTACAAAGCCCAAATTATTTTCCAGCCAAGATACAGATAAACATGATTAGTAATTTTAAATCTGGTGGAGCTTATTATAGATGGCCTAATAGAATCAGTGCTGCACACTGCTACAAAGCCCAAATTATTTTCCAGCCAAGATACAGATAAACATGATTAGTAATTTGAAAGCTTAAAACGGTTGCTGAGGTGATTTTAACCAATCATCAAGCTTTTACTCTCCCCAGGATGACACAGGGGTAGAAAAGTCGTTTCGGATCCATGATTTGTGTAGCATCGGCGTCTCTGCCCCGTACTAGGCAGAGACGCCGTCCCTCTCACCTCCCCGCTCCTGGCGCGGCATCCTCCTGCGCTTCTCTACCTGCTGCTTCCTGCACGCGCTCCTTCCCCGGCAGTGTGCTTATGGCGCGCGCGCTCCCCCTCTCTTAAAGGGACCGCGCACGCCGTCCTAAGGAGTCCCTGGCCAATTGCCGGAGGACCTCCCATATTTAAGGCACCTCCTCCAAAATGGAGGTGCCCGAGCAATGTTGTTGCAAAGCCTTCACTCTGCTTCAGCCCTCAGGTCCCGTTACCAGTTACCAGCCAGTCACCTGCCAGATTCCTGCTTGTTACCTGCCAGTCACCTGCCGGATTCCTGCCTGTTACCTGCCAGTTACCTGCCAGATTCCTGCTTGATACTTGCCTGATATCCGTTTACCTGCTTGCAAGCCTGCGGTCCGACGGTCTGCTTTCCGACACCTGTCAGTCTGTCTATGGACCAGCCTGCCCGCTATCCTGGGAGCGCTCACCTGCTACCTGCCTGCTAGCCTACCTGGAGGCTCCGCCGTCACTTGCCGTGACCACCTGCCTGTCCAGAGACTCTTGCCTGCTCACCTGGGAGCGCTCACCTGCTACCTGCCTGCTAGCCTACCTGGAGGCTCTGCCGTCACTTGCCGTGACCACCTGCCCATCCAGAGACTCTCGCCCGCTCACCTGGGAGCGCTCACCAGCCACCTGCCTGCTGTCCTTCTACCCAGAGACTGTCCCTGTCACTTGCCGTGAGTACCCGTCCTTATACCCAGAGACTGTCCCTGTCACTTGCCATGATTACCTGCCCCTCTACCCAGAGACTGTCCCTGTCACTTGCCGTGACTACCTGCCCGTCTTCCCTGGGAGCCACCCGCTTCCTTACAAGGACTGCCCCCTTGTATAGTTGCACAGAGGTTCCACCTCCCAGACCCGTTACAGTTTGCTCGGGCCATGGAACCCGGTGGCCCCCAGATCTCCGATCTGCACCAGGAAGTCTTACGTCAGAAAACTCAGCAGGAGGTGGTACTGTCCTATCTACGGTCCGTTAACTCTCGTCTAGGCGCATTGTGTGACTTGTCTATGTCTACCTCTGGTCCAGCCGTGCCCATTCCTGCGGTACCGCAATCCAGTCCCTTCATGGTACCCGACTATGGACCTCGGCTTCTGGCACCTCCACGCTTTGCCGGCGAACCTACTTTAGCTCGGGGTTTCATAAACCAGTGCACCCTGCACTTTGAGCTATTGGCATACCAGTTCATCTCCGACCGGGCCAAGGTGGCCTTCATCATGTCCCATCTTACTGGGGAGGCACTGGCATGGCTAAATCCCCTGTGGGAGAGAGGGGATCCCCTGGTGTCTGACCTGCCGTCTTTCCTCACTGCTTTCCGGAAAGTCTTCGATGAACCTGGACGGAAAACCTATTCTGCCTCCTCACTGCTACGTCTCCGCCAAGGGAGTCTCACCGTGGGCCAATATACCATACGGTTCCGCACCCTCGCTTCTGAGCTTGCCTGGGAAAATGAGGCTCTGGTGTCCGTCTTCTGGGAGGGTCTTTCCGGTCGGATTAAGGACGAGTTAGCTGGTCGGGACATTCCTACCACTCTGGATGACCTGGTGTCACTAGCTACCCGGATTGGCATCCGGTTCCAAGAACGTGCCAAAGAGACTACCTGGGAGTAAGACTTTTCTTGCTCTGCTCCTACTTCCCTGAGACCTGCTCTCAATCAGTCACTCCGCGGGCGCCCTCGCCTGAACCTATGCAGATCGACCAGACCAAGATGGTCAAATCTCGCCAAGAATCTCGCCGAGCCGAGGGAAGCTGTTTCTATTGTGGCAGTATGGAGCACTTCATCCGTTCCTGCCCGGAGAAGCCGGGAAACGCCAGTGTCTAGGACCGCTCGGAGAGGTCGTCCTAGACAAAAGTAAGCCCTCTCCGTCTCTGACTTTACCGGTCTCTATTGCTTGGGGAGAAAAACGTCACTTTGAACTTGCCCACCTGGATTCTGGAGCTGCTGGAAACCTCATCTCCCAGTCTCTGGTAGAGAGATACCGTATTCCCACCAAGTCCCTGGCTGAACCATTATCAGTCGCCTCCGTGGATGGAAGACTTCTCTCGGAGACCATCCTGCTCGTCACTGAACCCATAACCCTGCAGGTGGGAATGCTGCACTCTGAGGAAATCTCATTCCATGTGTTGTCAGGACTTTCTCACTCCCTGTTGCTAGGTCTACCTTGGCTCCAGACACACGAACCCATATTGAACTGGCGATCCGGTGAAGTACTCCGATGGGGTCCAGACTGCCATAGGACCTGCCTGGTTCCGGTCCACCCAGTTCGCCCTCCGCCTACTCCAGCTAATTTACCAGGTCTCCCGGCTCCAAACTGGCCCTATGCGGACGTCTTCGGTAAGAAGGAAGCAGAGACGTTGCCACCCCATAGGCCATATGACTGCCCGATCGACCTGGTACCTGGCACCACTCCTCCCCGTGGGCGTATCTACCCGTTGTCTGCAGCCGAGACCCGGGCCATGTCTGAGTACATTGAAGAGAATCTGGCTAGGGGATTTATCCGGAAATCTACCTCCCCGGCTGGAGCCGGATTCTTCTTTGTCAAAAAGAAAGACGGCTCGCTACGCCCCTGTATTGACTATAGAGGACTCAATCAGATCACGGTTAAAAATAAATACCCCCTTCCGCTCATCTCTGAGTTATTTGATCGTCTTAAAGGCGCCAGGATCTTCTCCAAGCTGGATCTACGTGGAGCGTATAACCTGGTCCGTATCCGTCAGGGAGACGAGTGGAAAACAGCATTTAATACCCGGGATGGACACTATGAGTACCGTGTGATGCTGTTCGGTCTCTGCAATGCTCCCGCCGTCTTCCAAGAACTGGTCAACGACATCTTCCGTGACCTTCTTTACTCCTGCGTGGTGGTATACCTGGACGACATCTTGGTCTTCTCTCCGGATCTTCCCACACACCGGAGGGATGTTCGTCAGGTCCTGCTTAGGCTCAGGCAGAAACACCTCTATGCTAAATACGAGAAGTGCCTTTTTGAGCAGACCTCTCTTCCTTTCCTGGGCTATGTTATCTCCCAGACAGGCTTGCGAATGGATCCCGAGAAGCTCTCTGCTGTCCTAAAGTGGCCCCGTCCGGAGGGCTTGAAGGCGATACAGCGATTCCTGGGCTTCGCTAATTACTATCGTCTCTTCATTCCTCACTTCTCGTCACGGACTGCGCCATATCTGCGCTCACCCGTAAGGGAGCAAATCCCAAGGTATGGTCATCCGAAGCTGAGGAGGCCTTCCTTTCCCTGAAACAAGCCTTCTCCTCTGCCCCTGTGCTGCACCGTCCGGACTGCAACAAACAGTTCTACCTGGAGGTTGATGCCTCCTCCTCTGGAGCCGGAGCGGTGCTCACTCAGAAGTCTTCCTCCGGGAGAATGGTAACCTGCGGCTTTTTCTCTAAAATCTTCTCCTCCTCTGAGCGCAATTATTCCATAGGAGACCGAGAACTGCTTGCCGTTAAATTGGCGCTGGAGGAGTGGCGTTACCTGCTTGAAGGGGCCCTATACCCGGTGATCATCTATACGAATCACAAGAACCTGGCATATCTCCAAAATGCCCAGAGACTTAATCCACGTCAAGCCCGGTGGTCTTTGTTCTTTGCCCGCTTCGATTTCATCCTTCATTTCCGCCCGGCGGACAAAAATGTCAAAGCTGATGCCTTGTCCCGATCCTTCCTGTCCTCCGATCAAGAGGAGGAGCCTATGCACATTATCGACCCCTCCAAGGTGATGAATGTGGCCCCCTTGGATTTGACTCGTCTTCCACCCGGCAAGACGTTCGTGGCGCCTCCAGACCGTGAGAGGGTTCTTCGCTGGGGTCATTCTTCTAAACTAGCTGGCCATGCCGGCCAAAAGAAGACCTTCCTACTCATTTCCCAGCATTACTGGTGGTCTACCCTGCGTAAGGATGTGGTAGACTTCGTCTCTGCCTGTTCATCTTGTGGCCGCAACAAAATTCCCAGACACTTACCAGCTGGTCATCTCCTGCCGCTTCCCATACCTGTTGCCCCGTGGCAAAACATCGCTATGGACTTCATTACCGACCTTCCTGTCTCTGCCGGGTGTACTGTCATTTGGGTGGTCGCGGACCGCTTCTCTAAAATGGCCCACTTCATTCCCCTGCCTGGTCTTCCGTCTGCACCTGAGCTGGCTAAGGACTTTATTCGCCATATCTTCCGTCTCCATGGCCTACCCCTCCACATCGTGTCGGATCGAGGGGTTCAGTTTACCTCACGCTTCTGGAGAGCCACATGTAAACTGCTGGACGTCACCCTGGACTTCTCCTCCGCTTACCACCCTCAGTCCAATGGTCAAGTGGAGCGGATCAATCAGATCCTTACCAGCTATCTCCGGCACTTTGTTAATGCCCACCATTCTGATTGGGTGGACCTCCTTCCTTGGGCCGAGTTCTCTTATAATAACCACGAGAGCGAATCCTCTTCCAAGTCCCCGTTCTTTATTGTCTATGGCCAGCAGCTCCTGATTCCGTTCCCTGTCTCCGTTTCTGTGGACAACCCTGCTGCGGAGTCTCTTGTCAGCGAATTTTCTACTATTTGGGAGAGTACCAGGTCCGCTCTTCTTCTGGCCTCTGAGCGGATGAAGAGATATGCTGATAAGAGACGTCTGGATCCGCCTCAATTCCGTCCGGGAGACAAGGTTTGGCTCTCGTCCAAACATGTGCGGCTCAAAGTACCCTCCTTCAAGTTGGGTCCTCGATTCATCGGTCCCTTCGAAGTCCTCAGGCAAATTAACCCTGTGGCCTACAAATTAAAACTCCCGGCCACCCTACGGATTCCCAACTCCTTCCACGCATCTCTCCTCAAACCCGTTGTCTTTAACTCTTTTTCCAATAATCCAGTTGCCCCTCCTGCTCCGATTTCCGCTGATGACGTCTTTGAGGTAGAGAGTATTCTGGCCTCCAAGAGGGTAAGAGGAAAGACCTTTTTTCTGGTAGATTGGAAGGGGTTTGGTCCTGAGGAGAGAACTTGGGAACCCAGGGAGAACAACAACGCCCCGCTTCTCCTTGAAAAATTTCTTTCTGGCCAAAAAAAGAGGGGACCTAAAAGGGGGGGTACTGTAGCATCGGCGTCTCTGCCCCATACTAGGCAGAGACGCCGTCCCTCTCACCTCCCCGCTCCTGGCGCGGCGACCTCCTGCGCTTCTCTCCCCGCTGCTTCCGGCACGCGCTCCTTCCCCGGCAGTGTGCTTAGGGCGCGCGCGCGCGCGCTCCCCCTCTCTTAAAGGGACCGCGCACGCCGTCCTAAGGAGTCCCCGGCCAATTGCCGGAGGACCTCCCATATTTAAGGCACCTCCTCCAAAATGGAGGTGCCCGAGCAATGTTGTTGCAAAGCCTTCACTCTGCTTTAGCCCTCAGGTCCCGTTACCAGTTACCAGCCAGTCACCTGAGAGATTCCTGCTTGTTACCTGCCAGTCACCTGCCAGATTCCTGCCTGTTACCTGCCAGTTACCTGCCAGATTCCTGCTTGATACCTGCCTGATATCCGTTTACCTGCTTGCAAGCCTGCGGTCCGACGGTCTGCTTTCCGACACCTGTCAGTCTGTCTATGGACCAGCCTGCCCGCTCACCTGGGAGCGCTCACCTGCTACCTGCCTGCTAGCCTACCTGGAGGCTCCGCCGTCACTTGCCGTGACCACCTGCCTGTCCAGAGACTCTTGCCTGCTCACCTGGGAGCGCTCACCTGCTACCTGCCTGCAAGCCTACCTGGAGGCTCTGCCGTCACTTGCCGTGACCACCTGCCCATCCAGAGACTCTCGCCCGCTCACCTGGGAGCGCTCACCAGCCACCTGCCTGCTGTCCTTCTACCCAGAGACTGTCCCTGTCACTTGCCGTGAGTACCCGTCCTTTTACCCAGAGACTGTCCCTGTCACTTGCCGTGACTACCTGCCCCTCTACCCAGAGACTGTCCCTGTCACTTGACGTGACTACCTGCCCGTCTTCCCTGGGAGCCACCAGCTTCCTTACAAGGACTGCCCCCTTGTATAGTTGCACAGAGTTTCCACCTCCCAGACCCGTTACAATTTGTTCATCTTTATGAACGTGAGTCTGTCTACATTATCAGTGGAGAGCCGCGTGCGCTTATCTGTCAGCACACCACCAGCAGCGCTGAACACACGTTCAGACAGAACGCTGGCTGCGGGGCATGACAAGATCTCCAAGGCGTAAGTGGCTAGCTCCGGCCATTTATCCAGATTGGAAGCCCAAAAAGAGCAAGGGTCCAGTGACACAGTCATGGCTTCAATGTTTACTTGGAGATACTCCTGTACCATCGTCTCTAGGCGTTGACTATGTGTCAGACTTCTTGTCTCCTGTGGCCTTGCAAAGGATGGGCTAAAAAAGTGGTGAAATGATTCCGCAAAATTGATGTTACCACCAGATACTGTGGTTCTGTTACGGTTTGAGTGCTGAACACTCGACGGTCCCACGGTTGGCAAGTTGGAACTGTGAGATTCACTACGTGCACCACTGGTGTTTTATGGAAAAGCACATGTAAGATTCTGCAACAGTCTCTGCTGATACTCCTGCATGTGTGCATCCCTTTCTATGGCAGGAATAATTTCTGCAAATTTACTTTTGTACCGGGGATCTAACAGTGTGGCAACCCAGTAGTCAGGATTATTTCTAATTCTCACAATTCGAGGGTCATGTTGCAGGTAGTGCAGCAAGAAGGCACTCATGTGTGTTGCGCATCCAGGAGCACCAAGTCCCTGTTGTGTTGGTGGCGAGGTAACAATCATGCTTCCTTCCTCTGTCCTCTCCCCCCAACCTCGCACAACAGAAAAGTGATCAAGGTCTCCCTCATCTGATGAGTCTTCCATCAATTCGTCCTCCACTTCTTCCTGGGCTCCTGCACCTTCCTCACTAGTTTGGCTGCTACCATGCGCCCTGGTAAAACCATCTCCCCCACCCTCACATGCCTGCCGCCTTGGTGCTGCCGACCGTCTGGACCTTGCAGATGTTAGCCCTTCCACATACAATTCCTCCTCCTCTACTTCCTCCACCTCCTCTTGTGCCACCACCTGACTCCGAATTCTGTTTAACATGTGCTCCAGCATGTAAATCACTGGAATAGTCATGCTGATAATGGCGCGTCAGCACTAAACATCTTCGTCGCCATTTCAAAACTGTGCAGAAGGGTGCATAGGTCCCTGATCTGAGACCACTCCTCCAGCGTGATTTGCCCCACCTCTGGATCTCGTTGGCCCAGGCTATACGTCAGAACGTATTGCACCAGGGCTTGTCGGTGCTGCCACAGTCGCTGCAACATGTGCAGAGTTGAATTCCACCGGGTAGGCACATCGCATTTTAGCCGGTGAAGTGGCAGGCCCAACGACTTCTGTAGAGATGTAAGTCGCTGAGCTGCGAGATGCGAACGGCGGAAGTGAGCACACAGCGACCGTGCCCTCTGCAGAAGGCCATCTAGTCCGGGAAAGTGGGCTAAAAATTGCTGGACAACCAGGTTCAACACGTGAGCCATACAAGGCACGTGTGTGACATTGCCCCGGCGAAGGGCCGCACCCAGGTTTGCAGCATTGTCGCACACGGCCTTCCCTGGTTTCAGGTCCAGTGGAGACAACCATTCATGAAATTGGTTCTCCAGAGCTGACCACAACTCCTCAGCTGTGTGACTCACATTTCCCAGACATTTCAAAGTAAAAACCGCCTGATGACATTGAGCCCTACTGCCAGCATAGTAAGGAGGTGTGCAGGATCCCTTCTGCGCAGTTAGAAAGCTTATGGCATGACCAGACAGGCTTTCGGTGCAGGTGGAGGACCGAGAGGAGGTTGAGGAGGCAGAAGCAGTGGAGGAACTTTGAGATAAAGAGGATTGACGCACAACTCGTGGGGACGGCAAGACTTGGACACGCTGTCCTGCTGTCACCATAGTTACCCAGTGCCCAGTCAGCGACATGTAACGCCCCTGTCCATGCCTACTCGTCCAAGTGTCTGTGGTGAAATGCACCCTGTCACACACAGAGTTTCTCAAAGAAGCGGTGATGTTGTGTGCGACATGCTGGTGGAGCGCAGGCACACCTTTCTTTGAGAAGTAGTGCCGACTGGGCATCTGGTACTGGGGCACTGCGACGGACATAAGGTCTCGAAAATCCTCTGTGTCCACCAGGCGGAAAGGCAGCATTTCTGTAGCCAAGAGCTTGCAGATGGTGAAATTCAACCTCTTAGCTTTCTCATGGCTAGGAGGAAATGGTCTTTTACTTGTCCACATCTGAGGGACCGAGGGCTGGCTATTGTGCTTAGACGGGGTTGATAAGGGTGTCCCCGGCAAACTGCCGGTCTGTGAGGAAGATGCAGACGGACATGTTAGGTTGTCTTGATCCAAAGGTGGTGCTATCGATGTCGGACTGCGCTCAACACCAGCTGGTGTTACCACCTCCAAAGAAAATGATGACCTGCCAATCACGCTGGCTGTTGCGGGTAAAGAGGTGGCAGGTCTGCGCCCCAAAACACGTGTGACTGCTGTCCCCCCAGTCACAGAGGATGAAGAGGCCGCGGATGCACAAGATATGGCAGACGGTGGTTGGCCCGGCTGGCTAGGCCGCATTGTAGCACAGTGGGCTTCCCACTGCAACTTATGCTTCATGTCCATGTGCCGGTTCATGCATGAAGTACTCAAACTATGTATTTTTTGGCCTCTTTTGCTGACAAATGTTACAGATAACACGAGTTGGGTCATCTTTATCGATCTGAAAAAATGCCCAGGCTATGCAAGGCTTAGCACCCATGCGACCTGAAGAGCCACCACGACTTGTGGTGAGAGGCAGAGTTGTGTTTGAGGATGCAGTTGTTGACGTGCTTCCAGTACTACGTCTCTGTCCAGGAAGGCGCAACCTGACCTCGTCGTCACTAGCATCCTCCTCCACCTCCTCTGCTGACCTCATCTCTTGGCTGACTGTGGGTTGACAGTAAGTGGGATCTCCAACCTCATCATCATCACGCTGTGCGTTATCACACCCATCGTCCTCAGAGCCAACCTGTTCCTGCCCTGACAAAAAACTAAAGTTGGCGCTCCAATCAGGTATTTGAGTCTCATCATCGTCTTCCTCATTGTCTCCACCAACAGGAGTTACAGTTTGGGAATGAGGGTCTACATTATGGTCAGAACCTTCTACGTCTGGTCCTGGATCCGACTCATAAAGATTCTGGGCATCAGTGCAGATCATTTCCTCGTCTGGATTCACAGAAGCTCTGGAGTCGACCTCTGATTCCCAGGCTATAATATGAGTAAACAGCTCTGCAGACTCAACCATCTGTTCTACCTCATACTCAGACGGGCAGCTGGAGATTTGGGAGCTGTGAGGAAGCAAGTGCGATTGGGGTGACACCTTTGAGGACGGGAGTATTTGTGATGTTGAAGTTGATGTGGAGGAGAGCCCACTTAAAGGAACACTTGATATCCGTTGAAGCACCTGCTGTTTTTGTGCCTCATCTGGAATTTGTAGCGATTGGCGTGGCCGTAAGAAAGGGATCTTATCACATTGTCCGCTAAAAGAAGTAGACATTTTAGTTTGGCTGGAAGATGGTCTTTCTTCTGCAGATGTTACTGTTGCTTTAACACCTACCCCACGGACACAACCTTTTTTCCCCTTCCCAACACGCCTATTCCCCTTTCCACCAGCAGCAGGCCTTTTTCCACTCATTTTGGTGGTTAACTAATTCACAACTCTGGAGTTGTTTGCACAAAAAAACAATGGATGGGAACCGAGCAGAGCTGAGTGGCCAAACTGTGGTATTAGGCCAAAACTATTGGCTGGGTTAGATGCAGAAAAAAATTATATTCAATTTGCAACCTGATGGAGGTCAGTATAGATGGACTAATAGAACAAGTCCCACACAAAGCTAGAAACCCAAATATTTTTTCAGAGGTAGATGCAGAAAAAAATATATTCAGTTTGCAAACTGATGGAGGTCAGTATAGATGGACTAATAGAGAAAGTCCCACACACTGCTAGAAGGCCAAATATTTTTTCAGAGCTAGATGCAGACAAAAAATTATTTTTAATTTGCAACCTGATGGAGGTCAGTATAGATGGACTAATAGAGAAAGTCCCACACACTGCTAGAAGGCCAAATATTTCTTCAGAGCTAGATGCAGATAAAAATTATTTTTAATTTGCAACCTGATGGAGGTCAGTATAGATGGACTAATAGACCAAGTCCCACACACTGCTAGAAGGCCAAATATTTTTTCAGAGCTAGATGCAGACAAAAAATTATTTTGAATTTGCAACCTGATGGAGGTCAGTATAGGTGGACTAATAGAACAAGTCCCACACACTGCTAGAAGCCCAAATATTTTTTCAGAGGTAGATGCAGAAAAAAATTATATTCAGTTTGCAACCTGATGGAGGTCAGTATAGATGGACTAATAGAACAAGTCCCACACACAGCTAGAAGCCCAAATATTTTTTCAGAGGTAGATGCAGAAAAAAATATATTCAGTTTGCAACCTGATGGAGGTCAGTATAGATGGACTAATAGAGAAAATCCCACACACTGCTAGAAGGCCAAATATTTTTTCAGAGCTAGATGCAGACAAAAAATAATTTTTAATTTGCAACCTGATGGAGGTCAGTATAGATGGACTAATAGAACAAGTCCCACACACTGCTAGAAGGCCAAATATTTTTTCAGAGCTAGATGCAGAAAAAAATTATATTCAGTTTGCAACCTGATGGAGGTCAGTATAGATGGACTAATAGAGAAAGTCCCACACACTGCTAGAAGGCCAAATATTTTTTCAGAGCTAGATGCAGAAAAAAATTATATTCAATTTGCAACCTGATGGAGGTCAGTATAGATGGACTAATAGAGAAAATCCCACACACTGCTAGAAGGCCAAATATTTTTTCAGAGCTAGATGCAGAAAAAAATTATATTCAATTTGCAACCTGATGGAGGTCAGTATAGATGGACTAATAGAGAAAATTCCACACACTGCTAGAAGGCCAAATATTTTTTCAGAGCTAGATGCAGAAAAAAATTATATTCAATTTGCAACCTGATGGAGGTCAGTATAGATGGACTAATAGAGAAAATCCCACACACTGCTAGAAGGCCAAATATTTTTTCAGAGCTAGATACAGAAAAAAATTATATTCAATTTGCAACCTGATGGAGGTCAGTATAGATGGACTAATAGAACAAGTCCCACACACTGCTAGAAAGCCAAATATTTTTTCAGAGCTAGATTCAGAAAAAAATTATATTAAATTTGCAACCTGATGGAGGTCAGTATAGATGGACTAATAGAATGATGCTATGCCCAAAAGATTTTACTTCACTAGGTGCAGTAAAAAAATTGGTATTCTATACACAGGTGGTGTAGCTTGCAACACAGATAGGCTACTCCACTGACTAACACACTCTGCAATAGGCCAAAAAGGATTAGCTTTGCTAGATTCAGCCAAATGCTGTGAAAAAAACTTGCACAGCACTGGCACAGACCTGCCTGGCAAAAACTGATAGGAACTGATGTAACCTAGTCCTGAAAAGGACTGCAATTACAATTAGTCTTTACTCCCACAACCTATCTATTTAAGAGCACAGACCTGCCTGATAAAAGTCGTAGGAAATGCTGTAACCTAGTCCTTAAAATGACTGCAATCACAACTATTCCCTACTCCCAAGCTATCTGTAGATTTGTGCGAAAATTGGCTTGAAATTAACAAGGTATAGCGCACACAGCAACAGCGGTGCCGTCTAACACGCAGCTGCAGCAGTGAGAAAATGGTGGCGACGGGGAAAATGGCTGGGTCTTATAGGGCAAGGACATGTGACATACACTGCCAATGACACATGCCCTTGCTTGTGTGAAAAAAAGCACTTTGCTCCGTGTGTGCGCTGCTGATAGGCTGACAGATTGCACCTCCCCACTGCAAATGCGGGAAAGAGAAAAAAAAATGGAGATCTTCATTGTTCCTGCAGAGATCCATCCCCTGCCCCTCCCCCCACCCCGCTGTACACTCAAACTGCGTATTAACATTAATTTTCATCATTACTGAGAAAAAATCCAGTTATGATTTTGGTGCACGAACAGTTATCGAACATAACCTCGAACAGCCGAATTTTTCTCAAATCGTTCGTGTTCGCCGAACGGCTCGAACACCGCCCAAAACAGCTCGAATTTGAGATTGGCGAACAGTTCGAGTCGAACAACGCTCATCTCTAGTTCTGATAAGATATGTATTTCAAATGTATTTGCCCCTGCTAAGTGATGGAATGGCTTGTAAGTAGTTTTTTTTTTGTGTAAAATATGGATGCGAAACCTGGACGATAAAAAAACCAAGACATAAGAATCAACACCTTCGAAATGTGGTTCTGGGTGTCCACATTTGGGCCCCGATCCTGCTCGTCCTTTATTCACCTTGAGTTTATTTTTCACACATGGTAAGGTTTTAATGCTAGAGGTTAGGACCGTTCCGATTGGGTACACCTTGTCGCTGGTGGGATGGCCTTTACACTTTTTTTGTTCATTGACAGTGTTTACTAAGTACCTTATGGCAGGGGCGTTGCTAGCATCAACGATCCGGGGCTCCCGGCCCGAACTTCTTGGTCGGAGATTCATTCAGCACAGCGATGGCCGGGGCACAGGCACGGAGGTGAGAGATGTCAGTCACTGACACCGCTCACCCCTCTCTCGGTCCTGCGCTCCGGTCATCGCTCCTTCCCCACCCAGGGCGGGAGCTGTAAACTCCCCTGCAGTCCGCCGGGATCTCCTGAAAGACGCCGGCCTGCGCATGCAGGGGACATTGGATGGAGTGATGTCATCCAGCGTTCACTGCTGCACTTCACAGAAGATGAGACGGTGGACGGAAGCTTGGATCATGTGAGTCTGAGCTTTTTTTTTTTACAATTCTCACATTACTAACAACAAACTGAGGGTCTGTGCTGATGGGGGGGACGACAAATTGAGGGTCTGTGCTGATGGGGGCGAATAAAAAGAGAGTCTGTGATGATGGGGGAGGGGGAGCAAACTAAGGGCCAGTGCTGATGGGGGGTGGAACAAACTGAGGGTCTGTTCTAATAGGGGGGGGGACAAACTGAGGGCCTGTGCTGATGAGGGGGAGCAAACTGAGGGTCCGTGCTGATGGAGGGATAAACCTGATTGGGGGGGAACAAACAGAGCCTGGGCTGATGGGGGGGAACAATCTAAGGACCTTTGCTGATGGGGGGGGGACAAACTGAGGGTCTGTGCTGATGGGGGGGACAAACTGAAAGCCTGTGCTGATGGGGGGGAACTGAAAGCCTGTGCTGATGGGGGCGGGGGGGGGGACTGAGGGTCAGTGCTGATGGGGGGGACAAACTGAGGGCCTGTGCTGATGAGGGGGAGCAAACTGAGGGTCTGTGCTAATGGGGGGATAAACCTGGTTGGGGGGAACAAACAGAGCCTGGGCTGATTGGGGGGGAACAAACTGAGGACCTTTGCTGATGGGGGGGGCAAACTGAGGGTCTGTGCTGATGGGGGGGACAAACTGAGGGTCAGTGCTGATGGGGGGGACAAACTGAGGGCCTGTGCTGATGGGGGGAATAAACTGAGGGGCTTTGCAGATTGGGGAAATAAAATGAGGGTCTGTGCAGAGTGCAGGGATAAACTGAGGGACTGTGCAGGGGGCATGAATTGAGGGGCTGTGTGGGGGAGCCAAGAAATGAGGGGCTCTGTGTTTGGGCCATGAAATGAGGGGCTGTACAGGGGGACAGTATAGTATATGAGGAGCTGTAGTGGACATCATACTATATATGGGGTCTGTGTTGGTGACAATACCATATATTGGCGGCTTGTTGTGGATATAATACCATATGGGCGGCTGTGGTGACAATCATATTGTGTAGGGGGACAGATTGAGGAGTGATTACAGTTTGAAGAGGGCAGCGTGAGGGGGGTAATATGACGACATAGTGTGGAGAGGGTGCACAGAATGGATATGGAGAAGAGACAGCGGGAAATGGAGGAACAATCTGGAGATGGGTTAGCATGATGGGGGGAAAGTGTAATGGAAAATTAGAGAGAGGACAGCCATGGCATAGGCCGTGGTTCATAAGAGCGGGTGCCTATAACTGATAATTGTGGAGGTCATATACCATAGGAGGCTTATTTAGGTCATAATATGAACAAATATTATTATGCAGAGGGCTTTTTAATAACACTTCTATTTTTAAGGGTACCGTATGGGGATGTGCTGCAAAAGTCCGAAGGAGAGGGAGGTCTGCAGAGACGAGTTGTGAATGTGAAAAGTCACCATGTCATCTAGACAAGATGGAAATGAAAAGAAAGAGACTACTCCAGAGAAGATGTAATCTATAAAGCACCTGGATGTAAATGTTTATTTGTGATACTGCCTGCATCTCATTTGTGCTGGGGTTCTTGTATGGTCTGCATTCTGATGATGGCTGTTATTAACCATTCCCAGTGTCGTCTTACCATTGTTAAGGACATACTGGGTGTGGTAGGTTCATGCCATACAATTTTTTGTGAGGCTAACTTGATATTACAATTGATCATTGGACTAAGCTTAGTTCTTGTGTAGCACCCCGAGGGCTCGGCTGCTACAGGGGTATTGCACCTCGAACCAGAGATGTGGTATTCCACTCCCGGGTAAGGATGGAGTGTGGACTAGAACTCAGTTAGCTGCATGCACCACATACATCCCATTTCCGGGGGACAGATCAACGGTACTCCCACCAGATAGATGTGCAGGTACGACTGTAGCACCCTGAGGATTCGGCTGCTACAGGGGTATTGCACCTCAACCCAGAGGTGTGATATTCCACTCCCGGGTAAGGATGGAGTGTGGATCTGAGCTCGGTAGGCTGCATGCACTACATACATCCCATTTCCGAGGAGCAGACCGACGGTACTCCCACTTAGAAATGTGCAGGTACGACCGAGTCTGTTCCTGGCTGGAGTGGGAGGGGGGTGGAACATCCCAAGTAGTGTAGGGGCAGATAGGGGGAGCAGCCTGGGTAAAGATAGGAGCTCATTGGGTGCTGGTCACCTGAGCTCACACATAGAGGGTGTATATAAGGTGGGCACCAACTAAGAACAGGGTCAGTCTGTCAGAGTCAGAGGAAGAGGAGCAGAGAAGCCCTAGAGAGAGAGAGAGAGGAGAAAGAAGGAAAGACCCAGAGAGGGGACAAAGAGAGGACTCTGAGAGCCCAAATTCAAGCTACGGGTGAAGAGTCGGCATTAGGGTACCGGAACCCAAGCTGGTGGGGGCAAAAACACACCCCAGCCAGAGACCGGAGGCCGTGGGCAGCGTCTGCCACGGCCACCCACCACATCCACCACGAAGGCATACCACGCGGAGGGTCAGGGAACCCAAGGCCAAGGGTCACCCAACAGAAGGCCCGAGGGAGCTGGACCTGGGTGGATCAATAGTGGGGACGGCCAGAGAAAGGACAGAAGGAGAGCTCAGGGTCACGCTCCGGACTCGCTTGGGGGTTGGCTGGATCCAGGACCTGGTGGACGCAGCACGGCTCGGGAGGTCACTTGAAGCTGGAGTGACCGGAACATCAGCAGTGAGTAAATACCCTAAACTGCACAACCCGACTCTGTCTTCTTTTAACATCTATGCTGCACCACCACAACCCCCATCCTCTGCACCTGACCCCCTGAGGCTGTACCCCACCCGTTGGGGGTTACACCATCAAAAGCTGCACCTACACCATCAGCCTCAGCGGACCCTGCTGCAGCGGCGGCCATAGTGACCGCAATACAACGGGTGGCGTAGTCGACAATAAAGAACTTATAACATCTGTAGGACTGCCACATACAACTGAGTTTGACACCCTGGGCACGGACCGGGTCACAGCCACTCGGAAGACTACAACTCCCATCTGATCCGGCTCCGGATATTCCCCCTAAAGAATATGGCCCAGGGGGCGCGTCACGAAAGCGTCTGTCCCTGGCTGGAGTGGGAGGGGGGGAGGAATATCCGAGTGG
Source organism: Phyllobates terribilis (assembly GCF_046119375.1). Classification (NCBI taxonomy): domain Eukaryota; kingdom Metazoa; phylum Chordata; class Amphibia; order Anura; family Dendrobatidae; genus Phyllobates; species Phyllobates terribilis. The sequence goes on along the minus strand of NW_027362767.1, from coordinate 209,168,957 downwards.
TGCAGGAGCAGAGAGGGGAGGGACTCTGGGCATAGGAAGGAGCCCATTGGTGGCTAGTCACCTGGGCTCGGGTGTCAGAGGGAGTATAAAAGGTGGGCACCATCTTAGGAGTTCAGTTCAGTCAGACAGAAGAAGAGGAGAAGAGTAGTGACAGGGAGCAGCAGCCCTGTCTGGGTGCTGCTCCTGAAGGGAGCAAGAGAGAGAAAGACAAGAGGAAAGGAACAAGGAACAAGGAAGGAATGGAACCTGGAGAAAGGCCCAGAGACATGAAGGAAGAGGGAACCCGAACACGCTAGGAGTCAGCGGGTGAAGGGTTGGCAGATCAGGGTACCGGATCCCGAACTGGTGGAGGCCACTTATCCTCAGCCAGGAACCGGAGGTCGTGGCCACGTCTTGGCGCAACCACTCACTACACTCACCACGAAGGCACGCCACATAGGGTCAGGGAAACCGGAGATAGGTTTCGCCACCAGAAGGCCCGAGGAAGCTGGACATGGGTGGGTCCCTAGTGGGGACGGCCAGAGAAAGGAACGGAGAAAGGAGTTCAAGGTCACACTCTGGAACTGCCTGGGGGTTGGTCGAGCCCCGTACCTGGTGGACGCAGTACGGCTCGGGTCGTCATCACCTGCAGGACTGACACTGATAACATCTGTGAGTAAAGCATTGAAAACTGCAATCAGTCTCTGTGTTCCATCGCACTACCAGCACTAAAGGTACCGGGACGCCCTTTCTATCACTCCCTTCACCCGCACCAGCTGCCCTGAGGCCATACCTCTCCCGTTGGGGGTTATACCACCATTGCTGCACACATACCACCGGCCTCAGCGGACTGTTCTGCAGCGGCGGCCTTGCGACCGCAAATCAACGGGTGGCGTAGTCGACACTTAAACAACATCTACAAAGACTGCCACACACTTAGTTTGACCACCCTGGGCACGGACCGGGTCCCCGCCACTCGGAGACTACTACCCCCATCGGATCCGGCTCCGGGTATTCCCCCGCGCACACGTGCGCCGCACTACAGCACTGGCCCAGGGGGCGCGTCACTTGTATTCAAGTACTATTGGTTCTGGTCATGTATTCATGTACTTATGGTGGTTCTGATGATGTATTAATGATGATGTATTAATTTACTGATGATGGTTCTGGTGATGTAGTCAAGTACTGATGGTGGGTCTGTTCATGTATTCATGTACTGATGGTGGATCCAGAGATGCATTCATGTACTGATTATGATTCTGGAGACGTACTCATGTACCGATGGTGATTCTGGAGACATATTCATGTATTAATGATGGTTCTAGTGATGAATATATCACCAGAATCATAATCACTATATGAATACAGCATCAGAACAACCATCACTACATGCATATGTCACCAGAACCACCATCATGTGTATTGTAAGACGGCGGTGTTCACACCATGCAGTAACTGAGGCAGTGACCCAAGCAAGTCCAACATAAACAGCTTTATTCAGCAACTCACGGGTAAACAGGACAGTCCTCCGGTTCGCAGCCGGGTTAACACAAGTCTTTAAACAACGGTTGCCGTGGGCAACGGCCGCGCCGGGCCGCTCAGAGCCTGACAGGTGCAGAGGCTTCCCAGGCGTGGGTTCAGCCACCCTCAATCCTGCTGAGCTTCCCTGCTATGCTCCTAGCAGGTTCCAACATAGAACAACACTAATCCTTAGTGCAGTGGTTTTAAAGGACCTGTGGCAAGAGCCACTGGAAAACCCGGGTTGAAGGGAGGAGGCCACCCCACTGTCTCCTGTGACCTCCTCCAAGAAATGAAGGCCCTGCTGGGTTTTACTTATTCTGCCTTAGCCAGGTAGTCTGACCAGGTCATTGCTCACCTTCATTCCTGCATTGCAGCCGCAGGTGAGTTTGTGACTGCAATGCACTCCAATGGATTTAATAGGTCTCTGTACACATTCTGGGGGATATATAACGTCCTTCGTATACGATCCCGGTCACTGCCTCACATATCCCCCCCCCCCTGTTCAAACTTGTGGGGTTGAACATTTGTCACGATACTGGGTGCCCGGGACAGGGCATCCGCTTTTGCTTGCAACTTCCCAGGGCGATGTTCTACAGAGAAACTGAAATTTTGCAGTGACAGGAACCACCTGGTGACTCGCGCATTCCTCTCCTTGGCATTCCTCATCCATACCAAGGGTGAGTGGTCCGTCACCAAGCGGAACTGACGCCAGAGTAAATAATAACGTAGTGATTCCAAGGCCCACTTAATAGCCAAACACTCCTTTTCTACCACGCTATAGTTTTTCTCTGCCGGGACAAGTTTTCTACTCAAGTAGGTGACCGAGTGCTCTTCACCATTCACTTTTTGTGACAATACCGCCCCTAGGCCTACCTCCGAGGCATCTGTCTGTACAATGAAGGTTTCCTTGAAGTTGGGGCTGATGAAGACCGGCTGTCCACATAGGGCCAACTTCATGGACTGAAAAGCTTCTTCTGCCTGAGGGTTCCACTGAACCATTACCGATTTTTTTCCTTTCAAGAGATCGGTCAGGGCCGCTGTTCGCCCAGTAAAATTAGGTATAAACCGGCGGTAATACCCAAGGATCCATCTGGTTTTGGAATCAGTACGATGGGGCTAGCCCACTCACTCTGTGATTCCTCTATGATGCCTAACAAGCATTTGTTTTACCTCAGCCGTGATGGCTTGCCTCCGGGCTTCGGGTACACGGTACGGTCTTATTCGCACCCTTACCCCAGGTTCGGTGACAATGTCATGTTGGATAACCGTAGTCCTACCCGGTAGCTCTGAGAACACGTCGGTATTGTGCTGCACCAGCGAGCGAGCCTCCTGTCACTGCTGTTTAGTAAGGGAATCACTTATCCTGACCTCCCCCTCGGACGCTTCCCTGGCTGAAGGTAGAGAACTCTCTGGCGATATGCCTGGGGTGTTGTCTGTAACTAAACACTCTCGATCTTTCCAAGGCTTTAGCAGGTTTACATGGTAAAGCTGCTCAGGTTTCCCCCTTCCGGGCTGATACACCCGGTAATTTACCTCCCCCACTTTTTCTCGAACTTCATATGGCCCTTGCCACTTGGCCATGAGCTTACTCTCGGCTGTGGGTACCAGTACTAACACCCAATCGCCCTTGTTAAAAGACCTGACTCTGGCTCTTTTATTATATGTGCTCCTCTGGGCTGCCTGGGCATCTAACAGATGTTCTTTCACGGTGGGCATGTCCGCCGCGATCCGGTCCTGCATACTAGCCACGTGTTCAATTATACTCCTATGTGGAGTCGGCTCTTGTTCCCATGTCTCTTTGGCTATGTCCAACAGACCCCTAGGGTGTCTGCCGTACAATAGCTCAAAGGGAGAGAACCCTGTGGAAGCCTGGGGTACCTCACAGACGGCGAACATCAAATAGGGTAGCAACATGTCCCAATCCCTTCCGTCCTTAGAAACCACCTTTTTTAACATGTACTTGAGGGTTTTATTGAACCGTTCTACTAGCCTGTTGGTTTGAGGGTGGTACACAGAGGTGCGCAATTGTTTAATTTTTTTGCAATTTGCACAGTTCCCTTGTCACTTTGGACATAAAAGGGGTCCCCTGGTCCATCAGGATCTCCTTAGGTAGTCCAAGGTGACAGAACATGGCAAATAGCTCCCATGCAATCAGTTTGCCGAGGTCTGGCATAGTGGTATAGCCTCCGGGTACCGGGTGGCATAGTCGACGACCACCAGTATATGTTGGTGGCCACGGGCGGATTTTACAATGGGTCCTACCAAGTTCATTGCAATCCGTTCAAAAGGTACCTCTATCACTGGCAGGGGTACCAATGGGCTACAGAAACTTGCGGTGGGTGTGGTCAACTGACATTTGGGGCATGATTCGCAGTACCTTTTGACCTCCGTGTAAACCCCAGGTCAAAAGAACCGCTGCAAGATACGTTCTTGTGTCTATTTTAGCCCTAAGTGTCCACCCATCAAGCGTGTATGTGCCAAATCTAGAACCACCCGACGGTACGACTGAGGTACCACCAACTGTTCCACGACCTCGTCCCTGATCTTATCTATCCTATAGAGCAACTCACCATTGACTACCATGCATGGAAATTCACTATCTGCACCGGGCTGTTGGGCTACGCCGTTTACCTCTACCACCCTTTCCCGCGCCTGAGTCAGGGTGGGATCCTGTAGCTGAGCTGTCCCAAACGTGTCCCGGGACACTTCCAGCTCGGGGATCGATGGGGTCTCCTCGACCTCTCCTGCCAGCACCTCTAAGCGAAACCTATCGGGGTCACACTCTGCCCCTAGGTTGGACACCCCTACGGCAGGTTCGTTGGGTACAGCGCCTGTAATACATTTTACCGGGTGAGAGTGGATTTTGTTTTTCCACAGAGTGCAGAACAGGGCAAGTCTCTTCCCAACACAGTCCCATAGGGAAGAGTTTTTACCACCCCCACCACATGTTTTATATCTCCACATGGTGTGGACAAACCTACCTCCACAGTTGGGTACTCTTGGAGGTCCCCATGTATACACACAAACCCAACTGGCCGTCCACTAGGGTTGTCTCCTGCCACCAGCGACCCATGTACCAGAGTCACGAGGCTCTCTGAGTCCAGGAGGGCCTCAGTGGGGTACCCATTAACCAATACCTGACATAGTTGGAGTTCACTGTCCCGGTGGTCGGCGCTCGCTGTGCAGATGGTCTGGGCATACATTGAGACCTGGCGGCTATATCCGCAGTCCATGGGTTCCGTAGTCAGGGGACAATTAGCAACCACATGTCCCGGCCCCTGACACCGACAGCACCTAAGGGTTGAGGTACTGTTAGGTCTTATGACAGTTTGGGAGGGAATCGGTCTCCTGCCACTCTCACTCCGAGGTTCCCCTTCAGCACGGGTACGGTGCTGACTGTCCCCAGCAGAGGGACGCGACCTCTTTCCCGACTCCTGGGTTGGCAGGGATCGGCGTGACAGCCGCGAGGGGGCAGAGTCCCGGATAAAGTCCTGAGTGGCCGAGTAGCGCTCGATCAGGCTGACCACCTGGTCGAATGTGCTGGGGTCCCTTAGCCCCACCCAATGTTGGAGAGCGGCCGGGAGAAATTTTTTTTTTATCCTGCATAAAACAAGCTCTCACACGTCTGTTTGAACAGAAAAATTACAAATGTTATGGATCTTGAAATAAGGCATAGAAAAAACTAAAGCCAAAAAAGGAAAAAAAAAATCACCCGGTCCTTAAGGGGTTAATAAATCTGTAAAGTTTCTTTGTTAGGGAATTCCATTTGTCTTTCCAGTTTTAGGAACAAACAAGTGAAATGAACCCATTAATACACAATGGTGTAACTGTACATCACAGTCAGGGTATGTATGGAGCGGGCTCAGCAGCTGAGCCCACCGATGCCCTGCAGATGCTGGCTGTGATCTGCTGTAACAGTAGCGATCAGAACTTGCCTCAATCCCTGCTGTTTAACTATTTAAATAGCATGATGACTGGTGCACGAGCTCACCAACCCTCATCAGCCAACACCCATGACGTGCTCCTAGGTCTCTGATGTTTTGCCATGGCAGACCCCCATGTCTGCCATTTTGGTCCTTCCATGAAGTCTAACCTGATTTTCAGGCTTCTAGGAAAACATTTATTTCACTATGTACTGCAATACTGTGGTATTGCAGTATATACTAAAATCGGTAATACGATTAGAGATGAGCGTTGTTCGACTAGAACTGTTCGCCAATCTCAAATTCGAGCTGTTTTGGGCGGTGTTCGAGCCGTTCGGCGAACACGAACGATTTGAGAAAAATTCGGCTGTTCGAGGTTATGTTCGATAACTGTTCGTGCACCAAAAGCGTGTCCTGCATGTCTGGCGCTATTTAGAGCACCAATCATGCAGGGATTGTCTGCCACTCACTGTAATGCCACAGCCATGGTGGTTGTGGCATTACAGTGATTGCCCAAATCGATGGGAACAGTGCTCACAGTGAAACATGAAAAGCCGGCAATTCAGCAGCGGCATACACCGGTACCCGACAAATTAGAACAGAAAGAATAGAGAATCACACATAGATTAGATAGATAGAAACATGTCAGTCACATATATAAGAAGTACAGTGACAGTGTTGATTACTGTACTTGTCATTTAGTGTAAAGGATTTATTAAAAAAAAATAATAGTGTTTTCATGCACTGTCTCTTTAAAAAAGCCGGCCGGCAATTCAGCAGCGGTACCCGACAATTTAGAATAGAAGGAATAGAGAATCACACATAGATTAGATAGATAGAAACATGTCAGTCACATATATATGAAGTACAGTGACAGTGTTGATTACTGTACTTGTCATTTAGTGTTAAAATAAAGGATTTATTAAAAAAAAAATTGGCGTGGGGTTCCCCGTAATTTTAGTCTCTAGCGGAGATTAAGCAGACGGCTGGGGCAGATGTTTGAAGCCTGGGAAGGGGGTAATACCCACGGAGCTTCCCAGGCTACTAATATCAGCCCCCAGCTGAATACCTAGCCTTTACTAGCTATTAAAATGGGGGACCCCCCCCAAAAAATGACGTGGGGTCCCCCTTATTTTAATAGCTAGCAAAGGCTAGGCAGACAGCTGGGGGCTGATATTAATAGCCCAGAAAGAAGCCATGAATATTGGCCCCCTCCCAGGCTAGAAACACCAGTCGTCAGCCGCCCCAGAAATGGCGCATCCATAGGATGCGCCAATTCTGGCACTTAGCCTCGCTCTTCCCACTTCCCTGTAGCGGTGGCAGTGGGGTAATAGGGTTGGGGTTGATGTCAGCTTATAATGCCAGCTGACATCAAGCCCAGGTTAGTAATGGAGAGGCGTCTATAAGACACCCCCATTACTAACCCCATAGTCAAAGTTACAAAAAAACACAAACACCCAGAATAAAGTCCTTTAATTGAAATAAAGACACAATTCTTTATTGTTCTAAATTAAACCATACTTACCATCACGCCCATTCCAGCTGAAGTCAACGATCTCCTGCAATAAAAGTAAAATAATAAAGCAACCTCATCCTTACCTTTCCATGGTTCCCACGACAGCTTCAGCTCTGCTACATCGAGATGACAGGCTGGACCGCAGCAGAATGCTGCCATCCAGCTTGCCACGCCGCAGACACTGAGAAGCGCAAGCATGCTTGCGCTCCTCAGTGTCTCGCTGTGACGGCATCCAGATGAGCCGAGTTCATGTCCAATGATCTCAGCTCACCTCATGCACGTCACTGACAGCGTGGGAAAATTCTCCTGCACTCAGCGCTTCAGCGTGAGAATTTTCCCACGCTGTCAGTGACGTGCATGAGGTGAGCCGAGTTGATTGGACATGACCTCGGCTCATCTGGATGCCGTCACAGCGAGACGCTGAGGAGCGCAAGCAAGCCTGCGCTTCTCAGTGTCTGCGGCATGGCAAGCTGGATGGCAGCGTTCTGCTGCGGTCCAGCCTGTCATCTCGATGTAGCAGAGCTGAAGCTGTCGTGGGAACCATGGAAAGGTAAGGATGATGTTGCTTTATTATTTTTCTTTTATTGCAGGAGATCGTTGGCTTCAGCTGGAATGGGCGTGATGGTAAGTATGGTTTAATTTAGAACAATAAAGAATTGTGTCTTTATTTCAATTAAAGGACTTTATTCTGGGTGTTTGTGTTTTTTTTTAACTTTGACTATGGGGTTAGTAATGGGGGTGTCTTATAGACGCCTCTCCATTACTAACCTGGGCTTGAAGTCAGCTGGCATTATAAGCTGACATAAACCCCAGCCCTATTACCCCCTGCCACCGCTACAGGGCAGTGGGAAGAGCAAGGCTAAGTGCCAGAATTGGCACATCCTACGGATGCGCCATTTCTGGGGCGGCTGACGGCTGGTGTTTCTAGCCTGGGAGGGGGCCAATATTCATGGCACCCTTCCTGGGCTATTAATATCAGCCCCCAGCTGTCTGCCTAGCCTTTGCTAGCTATTAAAATAGGGGGGACACCACGTCATTTTTTGGGGGGTCCCCCATTTTAATTGCTAGTAAAGGCTAGGTATTCCGCTGGGGGCTGATATTAGTAGCCTGGGAAGCTCCATGGGTATTACCCCCTTCCCAGGCTTCAAACATCTGCCCCAGCCGTCTGCTTAACCTCCGCTAGAGACTAAAATTACGGGGAACCCCACGCCAATTTTTTTTTAATAAATCCTTTATTTTAACACTAAATGACAAGTACAGTAACCAACACTGTCACTGTACTTCTTATATATGTGACTGACATGTTTCTATCTATCTAATCTATGTGTGATGCTCTATTCCTTCTTTTCTAAATTGTCGGGTACCGATGTATGCCGCTGCTGAATTGTTGGCGGCTTTTTTAAAGAGAGCGTCTTCTGAGCAGTTTGTCAGCTTTTGGACACCTTTGAAGGTGTTTTCTATGTGTTTCTATGTGTTTTTGTTTGCCTGCCATTGGTTTTAACGGTGTTCGACGGTGTTCTAAGGTGTTCGACGAACAGTTCGACGAACAGTTCCTCGAACATCGCGGTGTTCGACGAACCGAACCGAACCCGAACACTAGGGGGGTGGCTCAACACTAAATACGATCACAGTTTAAAAAAAAAAAAAAAAAGAATGGAATTCCCTAAGGCTGTGCCTGCATCTAGGTAGTAAGCTTGGCTCTGCTCCCGTATTATGTAGTAAGCTTGATTCTGCTCCCGCATCTAGGTAGTGAGCTCGGTTCTGCTCCCGTATCTAGGTAGTAAGCTCGGTTCTGCTCCAGTATCTAGGTAGTAACCTTGGTTTTGCTCCTGTATCTAGGCAGTAATCTCGGTTCCGCTCCCGTATCTAGGTATTAAGCTTGGTTCTGCTCCCGTATCTAGGTAGTAAGCTCGGTTCTGCTCCCTTATCTAGGTAGTAAGCTTAGTTCTGCTTCCGTATCTAGGTAGTAAGCTCGGTTCTGCTCCCGTATCTAAGTAGAAAGCTTGGTTCTGCTCCTGTATCTAGGTAGTGAGCTTGGTTCTGCTCCCATATCTAGGTAGTAAGCTCGGTTCTGCTCCCGTATTATGTAGTAAGCTTAATTCTGCTCCCGCATCTAGTTAGTGAGCTCGGTTCTGCTCCCGTATCTAGGTAGTAAGCTCGGTTCTGCTCCAGTATCTAGGAAGTAAGCTCGGTTCTGCTCCTGTATCTAGGTCGTAGGCTCGGTTCTGCTCCAGTATCTAGGTAGTAAGCTCGGTTCTGCTCCTGTATCTAGGTAGTAAGCTTGGTTCTGCTCCCGTATATCTAGTTAGTAAGCTAAGTTCTGCTCTGGTATCTAGGAAGTAAGCTCGGTTCTGCTCCAGCATCTAGGTAGTGAGCTCTGCTCTGCTACTGCAATTATGTAGTAAGCTCGGTTCTGCTACTGCATCTAGGTAGTAAGCTCGGTTCTGCTCCCGAATCTAGGTAGTAAGCTCAGTTCTGCTCCTGTATCTAGGTAGTAAGCTTAGTTCTATTCCCACAATAAGGTAGCAATCTCCATTCTGCTCCTGTATCTAGTTAGTAAGCTCGGTTCTCCTCCTGCATCTAGATAGTAAGCTCAATTCTGCTCCCACATCTAGGTAGTAAACTCGGTTCTGCTCCCGTATCTAGGTAGTAAGCTCGGTTCTGCTCCTGTATCTAGGTAGTAAGCTCGGTTCTGCTCCCGTATCTAAGTAGTAAGTTCGGTTCTGCTCCCGTATGTATGTAGTAAGCTCGGTTCTGCTCCCGAATCTAGGTACTAAGCTTGTTTCTGCTCCCGTATCTAGGTAGTAAGATTGGTTCTGGTCCCGCATCCAAGTAGTAAGCTCGGTTCTGCTCCCGGATATAGGTAGTAAGCTCGGTTCTGCTTCCACATCTAGGAAGTAAGCTCGGTTCTGCTCCCGTATCGAGGAAGTAAGCTTGGTTCTGCTCCCGTATTTTGGCAATAAGCTCGGTTCCGCTCCCGTATCTAGGTAGTAAGCTCGGTTCTGCTCCCGTATCTAGGTAGTAAGCTCAGTTCCGCTCTCATATCTAGGTAGTAAGCTCGGTTCTGCTCCCATGTCTAGGTAGGAAGCTCGGTTTTGCTCCCACATCTAGGTAGTAAGCTTGGTTCTGCTCCCATATCTAGGTAGTAAGCTCGGTTCTGCTCCCATATCTAAGTGGTAAGCTCAGTTCTTTTCCTGTTTTTAGTTAGTAAGCTCGGTTCTGCTCCCGTATCTAGGTAGTAAGCTCTGTTCTGCCACCGTATCTAGGTAGTAAGCTCGGTTCTGCTCCCCTATCTGGGCAGTAAGCTCGGTTCTGCTCCAGTATCTAGGTAGTAAGCTCGGTTCTGCTCCCGTATGTAGGAAATAGCTCGGTTCTGCTCCCGTATCTAGGTAGTAAGCTCAGTTCTGCTCCAGTATCTAGGTAGTAAGCTCGGTTCTGCTCACATATCTAGGTAGTAAGTTTGGTTCTGCTCCCTTATCTAGGTAGTAAGCTCGGTTCTACTCTCATATCTAGGTAGTAAGCTTGGTTTTGCTCCCGTATCTAGGTAGTAAGCTGGGTTCCGCTCCCGTATCTAGGTATTAAGCTTGGTTCTGCTCCCGTTTCTATGTAGTAAGCTTGGTTTTGCTCCCGTATCTAGGTAGTAAGCTTGGTTCTGCTTACGTATCTAGGTAGTAAGCTCGGTTCTGCTCCCGTATCTATGTAGAAAGCTTGGTTCTGCTCCTGTATCTAGGTAATGAGCTCGGTTCTGCTCCCGTATCTAGGTAGTAAGCTCGTTTCTGCTCCCGTATCTAGGTAGCAGGCTCGGTTCTGCTCCAGTATCTAGGTAGTAAGCTTGGTACTGCTCCTGTATCTAGGTAGTAAGCTCGGTTCTGCTCCCGTATCTAGCTAGTAAGCACGGTTCTGCTCCCATATCTAGGTAGTAAGCTCGGTTCTGCTCCTGCATCTAGGTAGTAAGCTCGGTTCTGCTCCCCTATCTAGGTAGTAAGCTCGGTTCTGCTCCCGTATTCAGGTAGTAAGCTCGGTTCTGCTCCTGTATCTAGGTAGTAAGCTTGGTTCTACTCCCACATCCAGGTAGTAAGCTCGGTACTGCTCCCGTATCTAGGTAGTAAGCTCGGTTCTGCTCCTGTATATCTAGTTAGTAAGCTCAGTTCTGCTCTGGTATCTAGGTAGTAAGCTCGGTTCTGCTCCCGCATCTAGGTAGTGAGCTCGGTTCTGCTCCCGTATCTAGGTAGTAAGCTCAGTTCTGCTCCCGTATATCTAGTGAGTAAGCTCAGTTCTGCTCTGGTATCTAGGTATTAAGCTTGATTCTGCTCCCGTATATCTAGTTAGTAAGCTTTCTTCTGCTCTGGTATCTATGTAGTAAGCTCGGTCCTGCTCCCGTATCTAGGGAGTAAGCTCGGTTCTGCTCCCGTATATCTAGTGAGTAAGCTCAGTTCTGCTCTGGTATCTAGGTAGTAAGCTCGGTTCTACTCCCGCATCTATGTAGTAAGCTCTGTTCTGCTCCCGTATATCTAGTTAGTATGCTCAGTTCTGCTCTGGCATCTAGGTAGTAAGCTCGGTTTTGCTCCCGTATCTAGGTAGTAAGCTCAGTTTTGCTCTGGTATCTAGGTAGTAAGCTCGGTTCTGCTCCCACACCTAGGTAGTGAGCTTGGTTCTGCTCCTCCATCTAGGTAGTAAGCTCGGTTCTGCTCCCGAATCTAGGTATTAAGCTCGGTTCTGCTCCTGTATCTAGGTAGTAAGCTTGGTTCTATTCCCACATCTAGGTAGTAAACTCGGTTCTGCTCCTGTATCTAGGTAGTAAGCTCGGTTCTACTCCTGTATATCTAGTTAGTAAGCTCAGTTCTGCTCTGGTATCTAGGTAGTAAGCTCAGTTCTGCTCTGGTATCTAGGTAGTAAGCTCGGTTCTGCTCCCGCATCTAGGTAGTGAGCTCGGTTCTGCTCCCGTATCTAGGTAGTAAGCTCAGCTCTGCTCCCGTATATCTAGTGAGTAATCTCAGTTCTGCTCTGGTATCTAGGTATTAAGCTTGATTCTGCTCCCGTATATCTAGTTAGTAAGCTTGCTTCTGCTCTGGTATCTATGTAGTAAGCTCGGTCCTGCTCCCGTATCTAGGGAGTAAGCTCGGTTCTGCTCCCGTATATCTAGTGAGTAAGCTCAGTTCTGCTCTGGTATCTAGGTAGTAAGCTCGGTTCTACTCCCACATCTATGTAGTAAGCTCTGTTCTGCTCCCATATATCTAGTTAGTATGCTCAGTTCTGCTCTGGCATCTAGGTAGTAAGCTCGGTTTTGCTCCCGTATCTAGGTAGTAAGCTCAGTTTTGCTCTGGTATCTAGATAGTAAGCTCGGTTCTGCTCCCACACCTAGGTAGTGAGCTCGGTTCTGCTCCTCCATCTAGGTAGTAAGCTCGGTTCTGCTCCCGAATCTAGGTATTAAGCTCGGTTCTGCTCCTGTATCTAGGTAGTAAGCTTGGTTCTATTCCCACATCTAGGTAGTAAACTCGGTTCTGCTCCTGTATCTAGGTAGTAAGCTCGGTTCTACTCCCGCATCTATGTAGTAAGCTCTGTTCTGCTCCCGTATATCTAGTTAGTATGCTCAGTTCTGCTCTGGCATCTAGGTAGTAAGCTCGGTTCTGCTCCCACACCTAGGTAGTGAGCTCGGTTCTGCTCCTGCATCTAGGTAGTAAGCTCGGTTCTGCTCCCGAATCTAGGTATTAAGCTCGGTTCTGCTCCTGTATCTAGGTAGTAAGCTTGGTTCTATTCCCACATCTAGGTAGTAAACTCGGTTCTGCTCCTGTATCTAGGTAGTAAGCTCGGTTCTCCTCCTTCATCTAGGTAGTAAGCTCGATTCTGCTCCCACGTCTAGGTAGGAAACTCTCTTCTGCTCCCGGATCTAGGTAGTAAGCTCAGTTCTGCTCCTGTATCTAGGTAGTAAGCTCGGTTCTGCTCCCGTATGTATGTAGTAAGCTCGGTTCTGCTCCCGTATCTAAGTACTAAGCTCGGTTCTGCTCCCTTATCTACGTAGTAAGATTGGTTCTGGTCCTGCATCTAAGTAGTAAGCTCGGTTCTGCTCCCCGACCTAGGTAGTAAGCTTGGTTCTGCTCCCACATCTAGGTAGTAAGCTCGGTTCTACTCCCACATCAAGGTAGTAAGCTCGGTTCTGTTCCCGTATCTAGGTAGTAAGCTCGGTTTCGCTCCCATATCTAAGTATTAAGCTTGGTTCTGCTCCCGCATCTAGGTAGTAAGCTCGATTCTGCTCCCGTATCTAGGTAGTAAGCTCAGTTCTACTCCCATATATCTTGTAGAGATGAGCGGTGTTCGACTCGAACTGTTCGCCAATCTCAAATTCGAGCTGTTTTTGGCGTTGTTTGAGCCGTTCGGCGAACACGAACGATTTGAAAAAAATCCGGCTGTTCGAGGTTACGTTCGATAACTGTTCGTGCACCAAAATCATAACTGGATTTTTTCTCAGTAATGCTGAAAATTATTGTTAATACGCAGTTTGAGTGTACAGCAGGGTGGGGGGAGTGGCAGGGGATGGATCTCAGCATAAATAATGAAGATCTCCATTTTTTTTCTCTTTCCCGCATTTACAGTGGGGAGGTGCAATCTGTCAGCCTATCAGCAGTGCACACACGGAGCGAACTGCTTTTTTTAACACAAGCAATGGCATGTGTCATTGGCAGTGTATGTCACATGTCCTTGCCGTATAAGACCCAGCCATTTTCCACGTAGCCACCATTTTCTCACTGCTGCAGCTGCGTGTTAGACGGCACCGCTGTTGCTGTGTGCGCTATACTTTGAGTTTTCATTTCAAGCCAATTTTCGCACAAATCTATAGATAGCTTGGGAGTAGGGAATAGTTGTGATTGCAGTCCTTTTGAGGACTAGGTTACATCATTTCCTACGACTTTTATCAGGCAGGTCTGTGCTCTTAAATAGGTTGGGAGTAGGGACTAATTGTAATTGCAGTCCTTTTTAGGGCTAGGTTACATCAGTTCCTATCACATTTTGCCAGGCAGGTCTGTGCCAGTTTTTTTCACAGCATTTGGCTAAATCTAGCTAAGCAAATCCTTTTTGGCCTCTTGCAGTGTGTGTTAGTCAGTGGAGTAGCCTATCTGTGTTGCAAGCTACACGACCTGTGTATAGAATACAATTACTGCACCTAGCCAAGTAAAACCTTTTGTGCATAGCATCATTCTATTAGTCCATCTATACTAACCTCCATCAGGTTGCAAATTAAAAATAATTTTTATCTGCATCTAGCTCTGAAAAAAATTTGGGCTTGTAGCAGTGTGTGGGACTTGTTCTATTAGTCCATCTATACTAACCTCCACCAGGTTGCAAATTAAAAATAATTTTTATCTGCATCTAGCTATGAAAAAATATTTGGGCTTGTAGCAGTGAGTGACACTTGTTCTATTAGTCCATCTATACTAACCTCCACCAGTTTGCAAATTAAAAAGAATTTTTATCTGCATCTAGCTCTGAAAATAAATTTGGGCTTGTAGCAGTGTGTGGGACTTGCTCTATTAGTCAATCTATACTAACCTCCACCACCTGTGTTTGTGATAAAATTGTTTTACTGCATCTAACCCAGCCAATACTTTTGGGCTAATACCACAATTTGGCCACTCAGCTCTGCTTGTTTCCTATCCATTGTTTTTTGTGCAAACAACTCCAGAGTTGTCAATTAGTTAACCACCAAAATGAGTGGAAAAAGGCCAGCTGATGGTGGAAAGGGGAATAGGCGTGTTGGGAAGAGAAACAAAGGTTGTGTCCGTGGGGTAGGTGTTAAAGCAACAGTAACATCTGCAGAAGAAAGACCATCTTCCAGCCAAACTAAGATGTCTACTTCTTTTAGCGGACAATGTGATAAGATCCCTTTCTTACTGCCACGAAAATCGCTACAAATTCCAGATGAGGCACAAAAACAGCAGGTGCTTCAACGGATATTAAGTGCTCCTTTAAGTGGGCTTTCCTCCACCTCAACTTCAACATCACAAATACTCTAGTCCTCAGAGGTGTCACCCAAATCACACTTGCTTCCTCACAGCTCCCAAATCTCCAGCGGCCCGTCTGAGTATGGAGTAGAACAGATGGTTGAGTCTGCAGAGCTGTTTACTCATACTATAGCCTGGGAATCAGAGGTCGGCTCCAGAGCTTCTGTGAATCCAGACTTGGAAATGATCTGCACTGATGCCCAGAATCTTTATGAGTCGGGTCCAGGAACAGACGCAGAAGGTTCTGACCATAATGTAGACCCTTGTTCCCAAACTGTAACTCCTGTTGGTGGAGACAATGAGGAAGACGATGATGAGACTCAAATACCTGATTGGAGCGACAACTTCAGTTTTTTGTCAGGGCAGGAACAGGTTGGCTCTGAGGACGACGGGTGTGATAACACACAGGGTGATGATGGCGAGGTTGGAGATCCCACTTACTGTCAACCCACAGTCAGCCAGTCCATGAGGTCAGCAGAGGTGGTGGAGGAGGATGCTAGTGATGACGAGGTCAGGTTGCGACTTCCTGGACAGAGACATAGTACTGGAAGCACGTCAACAACTGCATCCTCAAACACAACTCTGCCTCTGACCACAAGTCGTGGTGGCTCTTCAGGTCGCATGGGTGCTAAGCCTTGCATAGCCTGGGCATTTTTTCAGATCCATAAGGATGACCCAACTCGTGTTATCTGTAACATTTGTCAGCAAAAGCTAAGTAGAGGCCAAAAAATACATAGTTTGAGTACTTCATGCATGAACCAGCGCATGGATATGAAGCATAAGTTGCAGTGGGAAGCTCACTGTGCTACAATGCGGCCTAGCCGGCCGGGCCAACCGCTGTCTGCCACATGTTGTGCATCCGCGGCCTCTTCATCCTCTGTGACTAGGGGGACAGCAGTCACACCTGTTTTGGGATGCAGACCTGCCACCTCTTTACCCGCAACAGCCAGCGTGATTGGCAGGTCATCATTTTCTTTGGAGGTGGAAACACCAGCTGGTGTTGAGCGTTGTCAGACATCGATAGCACCACCTTTGGATCAAGGCAACCTAACATGTCCGCCTGCATCATCCTCACAGACCGGCAGTTTGCCGGAGACACCCTTCTCAACCCCGTCTAAGCACATCAGCCAGCCCTCGGTCCCTCAGATGTGGACAAGTAAAAGACCATTTCCTCCCAGCCATGAGAAAGCTAAGAGGTTGAATTTCACCATCTGCAAGCTCTTGGCTACAGAAATGCTGCCTTTCCGCATGGTGGACACAGAGGATTTTTGAGACCTTATGTCCGTCGCAGTGCCCAGTACCAGATGCCCAGTCGGCACTACTTCTCAAAGAAAGGTGTGCCTGCGCTCCACCAGCATGTCACACACAACATCACCGCTTCTTTGAGAAACTCTGTGTGTGACAGGGTGCATTTCACCACAAACACTTAGACGAGTAGGCATGGACAGGGGCGTTACATGTCGCTAACTGAACACTGGGTAACTATGGTGACAGCAGGACCCATGAGTTGTGTGTTAATCCTCTTTATCTCGAAGTTCCTCCACTGCTTCTGCCTCCTCAACCTCCTCTCGGTCCTCCACCTGCACCCAAAGCCTGTCTGGTCATGTCACAAGCTTTCTAACTGCGCAGAAGGGATCCTGCACACATCCTTACTATGCTGGCAGCAGGGCTCAACGTCATCAGGTGGTTTTTACCTTGAAATGTCTGGGAAATGTGAGTCATACAGCTGAGGAGTTGTGTTCAGCTCTGGAGAACCAGTTTCATGAATGGTTGTCTCCACTGGACCTAAAACCAGGGAAGGCCGTGTGCGACAATGCTGCAAACCTCGGTGAGGCCCTTCGCCGGGGCAATGTCACACACGTGCCTTGTATGGCTCACGTGTTGAACCTGGTTGTCCAGCAATTTTTAGGCCACTATCCCGGACTAGGTGGCCTTCTGCAGAGGGCACAGTCGCTGTGTGCTCACTTCCGCCGTTCGCATCCCGCAGCTCAGCGACTTACATTTCTGTTGTGCGAGGTTGGGGGGAGAGGGCTGAGGAAGGAAGCATGATTGTTACCTCGCCACCAACACAACAGGGACTAGGTGCTCCTGGATGCGCAAGGCACATGAGTGCCTTCTCGCTGCACTACCTGCAACATGACCCTCGAATTGTGAGAATTAGAAATAATCCTGACTACTGGGTTGCCACACTGTTAGATCCCCGGTACAAAAGTAAATTTGCAGAAATTATTCCTGCCTTAGAAAGGGATGTACGCATGCAGGAGTATCAGCAGAGACTGTTGCAGAATCTTACATGTGCTTTTTCACAAAACACCAGTGGTGCAGGTAGTGAATCTCACAGTTCCAACTTGCCAACCGTGGGACCGTCGAGTGTTCAGCACTCAAAACTTAACAGAAACACAGTATCTGCTGGTAACATTCATTTCACCACTTTTTTAGCCCATCCTTTGCAAGGCCACAGGAGACAAGAAGTCTGACACATAGTCAACGCCTAGAGGCGATGGTACAGGAGTATCTCCAAGTAAACATTGAAGCCATGACTGTGTCACTGGACCCTTGCTCTTTTTGGGCTTCCAATCTAGATAAATGGCTGGAGCTCGCCACTTACGCCTTGGAGATCTTGTCATGCCCCGCAGCCAGCATTCTGTCTGAACTTGTGCTCAGCGCTGCTGGTGTTGAGCTGACAGATAAGGGCACGCGGCTCTCCACTGATAATGTAGACAGACTCATGTTCATAAAGATGAACAAATCATGGTTCCGAAACAACTTTTCTACCCCTGTGTCATCCTGGGGAGAGTAAAAGCTTGATGATTTGTTAAAATCACCTCACCAACCGTTTTAAGCTTTCAAATTACTAATCATGTTTATCTGTATCTTGGCTGGAAAATAATTTGGGCCTTGTAGCAGTTTGCAGTACTGATTCTATTAGGATATCTATACTAAACTCCACCAGATTTAAAATTACTAATCATGTTTATCTGTATCTTGGCTGGAAAATAATTTGGGCCTTGTAGCAGTTTGCAGTACTAATTCTATTAGGCCATCTATACTAAACTCCACCAGATTTAAAATTACTAATCATGTTTATCTGTATCTTGGCTGGAAAATAATTTGGGCCTTGTAGCAGTTTGCAGTACTGATTCTATTAGGCCATCTATACTAAACTGCACCAGATTTAAAATTACTAATCATGTTTATCTGTATCTTGGCTGGAAAATAATTTGGGCCTTGTAGCAGTTTGCAGTACTGATTCTATTAGGCCATCTATACTAAACTGCACCAGATTTAAAATTACTAATCATGTTTATCTGTATCTTGGCTGGAAAATAATTTGGGCCTTGTAGCAGTTTGCAGTACTGATTCTATTAGGCCATCTATACTAAGCTCCACCAGATTTAAAATTACACTGGTCAACGCAATTTTTCTGTCAAAAGGTTTTAAAACATATTTTAAGTCAATTTTGGCTGCTGATTACTAATACGAACTCTGTTTTTGGCTATCACATCAGGATTTTGAGATATTTTTGATGGAAATTACTCCTATCAAATGTTTTTTGATGAAAACCTCATGATTTTCGTTACTATACTTTGTATATTTTTAATCAAGGAATAACAAAAATTACAAAGTCTGTGTACAGCAAATTAAACATACTTACAAAATTAAACTACAAAATATAAAAACACATACAGTATATATGGCACACAGATGAATGGCAAATGGCAGTTATTTGAACTTTCTTTTCTTGGCTGATCTGTGATGTACAACTTCTGGGTTGTCTCTCATCAAGCTCCAGCAATAGTCAGCCATCATATGTGAGTCCCTCCGGCCTTGACACCGTTCTTCCATTGTTTTAATGTCCTGATGAAAACGCTCCCCTTGTTCCTCGCTCACATCCCCAAGGTTCTCTGGAAAAAGTCCAAATGGCTGTGTAAATAGTGAATCTTGATACTCATTCTACATCCAAGATTTTGCAGACTCATTAATAGCTCTTCCACAATCTCTTCATAGTTGTCTGCTTTCTTATTCCTTAGAAAATTCTGCACCACATTACAAAATGCATTCCAAGCTCTTTCTTCTGTCTCATTAATTAATGTGATAAAGTTTGGGTCTCTTATAAGTGTTCTTATTTGAGGTACATCAAATATTCCAGCCTTTTTCTTCTCTTCACTAAGACCAGGAAAAGTTGAACATATATAGTTAAAGCATTCTCCACTGTGATTGAGAGCTTTGACGAACTGCTTCATCAATCCAAGTTTTATGTGCAAGGGAGGAAAGACAATGTTCTTCCTATCCACTAGAGGATCATGTATGACATTCTTATCGCCAGATGCCAAACTCTGTCGCTGAGGCCATTTAGTTTTCACCCAGTGCTCTGCTGTAGCTCTACTGTCCCAGTAGCACAGAAATCAAGGGTGTTTGAAAACTGTTTATTTACTTTCTTATCATAACAAATGGGAATTATGCATGTTCAAAGAAAACAAAGATATTCTCACATTTTTTGGGAGACTAAATGAAAACTAAATTTACCTTAGTGAACCGTATAAACCGGCACTTTTCATACACTACTTATATTTTTCTTGGAATTATTGAAAATGGGCTATATACCTATAGCGCAAAAACGTGATGTGATAGAGAAATTATAAGATCATATTTGAATTCAGCACCCTCAAATTAGTATAAAACTGTTCTTAAAGTCCATGCCAGAATTTTTTTTTTGTACACCAGTATTATTAATAAAAATCATGTTTATCTGTATCTTGCCTGTAAAATAATTTTGGCCTTGTAGCAGTTTGCAGTACTGATTCTATTAGGCCATCTATACTAAGCTCCACCAGCTTTCAAATTAATAATAATTTTTAGCTGCATCTAGCCCAGAAAATAATTTTGGGGCTCCTAGATGTGCAAGACACATGAGTGCCTTCTTGCTGCACTACCTGCAACATGACCCACAGATTGTCAGAATTCGAAATAATCCTGACTACTGGGTTGCCAAACTCTTAGATCTCCCACACTCTTCGATCAACCTTTTCATTTTAATAAAGAACAAAAAAATGATCATTTTTGAAATTATAAGCATTAGCAGGTTATTAGAAAATGAAATCAAACAGTTTTCAACTCAAAACTTTATTCTAGGTGATGTTACATTTGCACATAGGACCCCTTGTTCGAAAGGAGCTTCTGAACTCTCTCGTCCATTGGATTTGTCAGGTTTTGGATGGTTTCTGCTTCAATTGTTTTGCATGAGGACAGAATACCCTCCCAGAGCTGTTGCTTAGATGTGAACTGCCTCCCTCCATCATAGACACTCCTCTTGATGATGCTCCAGAGGTTCTCAATGGGGTTGTGGTCAGGGGAGAATGGGGGTCACACCATAAGTTTGTCCCCTTTTATGCCCATATCAGCCAGAGATGCAGATGTGTTATGTGCAGCATGAGACGGTGCATTATCATGCATGAAAATAATCTTGCTGCGGAATACATGGTTCTTCTTCTTGAACCATGGCAGGAAGTGCTGTTTGAGAAACTCCACATACATTATGGAGTTCATCTTTACCCCTTCAGGGATCCTAAAGGGGCCGACAATCTCTCTCCCCATGATTCCAGCCCAAAACATTACTCCACCTCCTACTTGTTGGCGCCGTAGCCATGTTTGCATGGGGTGTCCATCAACCAGCCATCCTGCACTCCATCCATCTGGACCATCGAGCGTTGCACGGTACTCATTGGTGAACAAAACAGTTTTGAAGTCAGTCTTCATGTATTGTTTGGCCCACTGGAGCCGTTTCTGCTTGTGTACAGTGGATAGAGGAGGTCGACAGCTGCAAACCTCTGAAGGATCCTGCATCTTGTTGTTCGGGGGACGTTGGAGGCACCAGCAGCTTCAAAAACTTGTCTGCTGCTATCACAAGGCTTTTTTGCCGCTTCTCTTTTAGCCTGACGTAATTGCCTGTAGGAAAGAGTCCTCAATTTTCCCTTATCAGCACGCACACGTGTGTACTGTGAATCAGCTACATACTTCTTGATTGTGCGATGATCAGGATGAAGTGTCTTGGCAATGTTGATTGTAGTCATGCCTTGACCTAAACTCTCCACAATTTGTTGCTTCTCAGCAACCGACACATCCTTTTTCTTTCCCATTTTGGCAGAAAATGTAGGCTGCTTAATAATGTGGGACAGCCTTCTTAAGTAGTCTTGCCTTTCATTGGACACACCTGCCAAACTAATTAGTACAGGTGTCTGCAATTGCTTACAGTGATATAAAGAGCCCTGACACACATCACCATCAATGAGTTTAACTGACAAACAAACAAATTCTTCCCTTATCACTCCTAAACACTTTTTTGCATAATAATTTGGAACACAGTGTACGTGTGATTTTCCACAAAACACCAGTGGTTCACGTAGTGAATCTTACAGTTCTAACTTGCCAACCGTGGTCTGTATGGAGTTGTTCAATAAAGGGCCAAAAATTAAGATAACATAGATGGGAGAGGTCTCTATGAATGCGAATTCCTAAGTATTTGATACCCTGTGAGGGCCAGGCAAAGGGAAAGTTGGACTGGATGGAATCCTGTATGCATTTGGGGAGGGAGACATCGAGGGCCTCAGACTTTGCTGCATTCATTTTAAAATTTGACCATGTAACAAAGTGATCTATTTCAGCCATAACAGCAGGGATGGATATATGTGATTGAGTGATATATACTAGGACATCATCAGCAAATGCAGAGCACTTGTACTCGGTGACTCCCACCTTAATCCACCTAATATTGGGGTTATCGCGAATTGATGAGAGCAGGTGTTCCATCACTAGGATGTATAAGAGAGGGGACAGAGGACATCCCTGCCTTGTCCCATTGGTGATTATGAAAGGTGATGAAAATGTTCCATTTATCTTCAGCCTAGGTGACGTGTTGCGATACAGGACCGTGATTTTGGCTATAAAAGGGTCCCCTAGACGCCTACCCCAAGCTTTTTAAGAGAATAATATATGGCGTGCCAGGAGACTCTATGGAATGCTTTCTCAGTATCCAACGAGAGTATCTAATTACAAATTTTTAACTGCATCTAGCCCATGAAATACTTTGTGCCTAGTAGCAGTGTCTGCTAGTCAGCGGATTATCTCAGCTGTTAAGCAAGCTACACCACCTGTAGTTTGGACACTTAATTTTTTCAAAGGAAATGCTTCGGGCCCCCGGGACACTCAGTGAAGAGCATCGGAAGGCACCCCAAGGCACAGGGGCTGTGACTGGCGGTAGGACGCCTTGCGGTGGACCACCAAGCTCGATCCTTGTCAAAGCTTTTTAACTGCAGCAGCTTTAGTGGACGCTACTGGAGCTGGAATTACGCGGCTGCTGGCATCAGACTTGCCCTCCAATAGATCCTTGTAAAAGGATTTAAAGTGTACTCCTTCAAATTAGAGAGACCATTTAAATTAAAAAGCTTAGACCTGCCTCCACCGCAGGGGGGCTCGCTCGACCCACCAGTGGACAGGCACCAGTATTGGGAGAGGGGGGCTGGCCGTCAGAGTCCACCGCAGCTCTGGCACAAACCCGGCGACACGGAGGTCGCACGGGCAGGAACGGACTGGCCGTGTCGGCTTTGCACTTTTTTGGTTTTAGAAGGGCATGACATGAATATATCTGTGTCTTCCCCTATTTTTACTCGTCCACCTCTTTTCTTTTCGCATGACTATATGTACTTATCTCTTTTCCATGTGGTAGTTGTGTCTTCTGAGCAGTTTTAACGGTGTTCGAAGGTGTTCGACGAACAGTTCGACGAACAGTTCGGCGAACATACGGGTGTTCGACGAATCGAACCGAACTCGAACACTACGGGGGTGGCTCAACACTAATATCTAGTTAGTAAGCTCAGTTCTGCTCTGGTATCTAGGTAGTAAGCTCGGTTCTGCTCCCGTATCTATGTAGTAAGCTCAGTTTTGCTCCCGTATAGCTAGTTAGTAAGCTTGGTTCTGTTCCCGTATATCTAGTTAATATGCTCAGTTCTGCTTTGGTATCTAGGTAGTAAGCTCGGTTCTGCTCCCTTATCTAGGTGGTAAGCTCAGTTCTGCTCTGGCATCTAGGTAGTAAGCTCGGTTTTGCTCCGACTTCTAGGTAGTGAGCTTGGTTCTGCTCCTGCATCTAGGTAGTAAGCTCGGTTCTGCTCCCGAATCTAGGTAGTAAGCTCGGTTCTGCTCTTGTATCTAGGTAGTAAGCTTGGTTCTATTCCCACATCTAGGTAGTAAGCTCGATTCTGCTCCTGTATCTAGGTAGTAAGCTCGGTTCTCCTCCTGCATCTAGGTAGTATGCTCGATTCTGCTCCCACATCTAGGTAGCAAACTCGGTTCTGCTCCCGCATCTAGGTAGTAAGCTCGGTTCTGCTCCCGTATCTAGGTAGTAAGCTCGGTTCTGCTCCCGTATCTAGGTACTAAGCTCGGTTCTGCTCCCGTATCTAGGTAGTAAGATTGGTTCTGGTCCCGCATCAAAGTAGTAAGCTCGGTTCTGCTCCCGGATCTAGGTAGTAAGCTCAGTTCTGCTCTGGCATCTAGGTAGTAAGCTCAGTTTTGCTCCCACTTCTAGGTAGTGAGCTTGGTTCTGCTCCTGCATCTAGGTAGTAAGCTCGGTTCTGCTCCCGAATCTAGGTAGTAAGCTCGGTTCTGCTCTTGTATCTAGGTAGTAAGCTTGGTTCTATTCCCACATCTAGGTAGTAAGTAGAGATGAGCGTTGTTCTACTCGAACTGTTCGCCAATCTCAAATTCGAGCTGTTTTGGGCGGTGTTCGAGCCGTTCGGCGAGCACGAACGATTTGAGAAAAATTCGGCTGTTCGAGGTTATGTTCGATAACTGTTCGTGCACCAAAATCATAACTGGATTTTTTCTCAGTAATGATAAAAATTAATGTTAATACGCAGTTTGAGTGTACAGCGGGGTGGGGGGAGGGGCAGAGGATGGATCTCTGCAGGAATAATGAAGATCTCCATTTTTTTTTCTCTTTCCCGCATTTGCAGTGGGGAGGTGCAGTCTGTCAGCCTATCAGCAGCGCACACACGGAGCGAACTGCTGTTTTTCACACAAGCAAGGGCATGTGTCATTGGCAGTGTATGTCACATGTCCTTGCCCTATAAGACCAGGCCATTTTCCCCGTCGCCACCATTTTCTCACTGCTGCAGCTGCGTGTTAGACGGCACCGCTGTTGCTGTGTGCGCTATACCTTGTTAATTTCAAGCCAATTTTCGCACAAATCTACAGATAGCTTGGGAGTAGGGAATAGTTGTGATTGCAGTCCTTTTAAGGACTAGGTTACAGCATTTCCTACGACTTTTATCAGGCATGTCTGTGCTCTTAAATAGATAGATTGTGGGAGTAAAGACTAATTGTAATTGCAGTCCTTTTCAGGACTAGGTTACATCAGTTCCTATCAGTTTTTGCCAGGCAGGTCTGTGCCAGTGCTGTGCAAGTTTTTTTCACAGCATTTGGCTGAATCTAGCAAAGCTAATCCTTTTTGGCCTATTGCAGAGTGTGTTAGTCAGTGGAGTAGCCTATCTGTGTTGCAAGATATACCACCTGTGTATAGAATACCAATTTTTTTACTGCACCTAGTGAAGTAAAATCTTTTGGGCATAGCATCATTCTATTAGTCCATCTATACTGACCTCCATCAGGTTGAAAACTGAATATAATTTTTTTCTGCATCTAGCTCTGAAAAAATATTTGGCCTTCTAGCAGTGTGTGGGACTTTCTCTATTAGTCCATCTATACTGACCTCCATCAGGTTGCAAATTAAAAATAATTTTTATCTGCATCTACCTCTGAAAAAATATTTGGGCTTCTAGCTCTGTGTGGGACTTGTTCTATTAATCCATCTATACAGACCTCCATCAGGTTGCAAACTGAATATATTTTTTTTCTGCATTTACATCTGAAAAAATATTGGGCTTCTAGCTGTGTGTGGGACTTGTTCTATTATTCCATCTATACTGACCTCCATCAGGTTGCAAACTGAATATAATTTTTTTCTGCATCTAGCTCTGAAAAAATAGTTGGCCTTCTAGCAGTGTGTGGGACTTTCTCTATTAGTCCATCTATACTGACCTCCATCAGGTTGCAAATTAAAAATAATTTTTATCTGCATCTAGCTCTGAAAAAATATTTGGCCTTCTAGCAGTGTGTGGGACTTTCTCTATTAGTCCATCTATACTGACCTCCATCAGGTTGCAAATTAAAAATAATTTTTATCTGCATCTACCTCTGAAAAAATATTTGGGCTTCTAGCTGTGTGTGGGACTTGTTCTATTAGTCCATCTATACTGACCTCCATCAGGTTGCAAACTGAATATAATTTTTTTCTGCATCTAGCTCTGAAAAAATATTTGGCCTTCTAGCAGTGTGTGGGACTTTCTCTATTAGTCCATCTATACTGACCTCCATCAGGTTGCAAATTAAAAATAATTTTATCTGCATCTAGCTCTGAAAAAATATTTGGCCTTCTAGCAGTGTGTGGGACTTTCTCTGTTAGTCCATCTATACTGACCTCCATCAGGTTGCAAACTGAATATATTTTTTTTTTGCATCTACCTCTGAAAAAATATTGGGCTTCTAGCTGTGTGTGGGACTTGTTCTATTAATCCATCTATACAGACCTCCATCAGGTTGCAAACTGAATATATTTTTTTTCTGCATCTACCTCTGAAAAAATATTTGGCCTTCTAGCAGTGTGTGGGACTTTCTCTATTAGTCCATCTATACTGACCTCCATCAGGTTGCAAATTAAAAATAATTTTTATCTGCATCTACCTCTGAAAAAATATTTGGGCTTCTAGCTCTGTGTGGGACTTGTTCTATTAATCCATCTATACAGACCTCCATCAGGTTGCAAACTGAATATATTTTTTTTCTGCATTTACATCTGAAAAAATATTGGGCTTCTAGCTGTGTGTGGGACTTGTTCTATTAGTCCATCTATACTGACCTCCATCAGGTTGCAAACTGAATATAATTTTTTTCTGCATCTAGCTCTGAAAAAATAGTTGGCCTTCTAGCAGTGTGTGGGACTTTCTCTATTAGTCCATCTATACTGACCTCCATCAGGTTGCAAATTAAAAATAATTTTTATCTGCATCTAGCTCTGAAAAAATATTTGGCCTTCTAGCAGTGTGTGGGACTTTCTCTATTAGTCCATCTATACTGACCTCCATCAGGTTGCAAATTAAAAATAATTTTTATCTGCATCTACCTCTGAAAAAATATTTGGGCTTCTAGCTGTGTGTGGGACTTGTTCTATTAGTCCATCTATACTGACCTCCATCAGGTTGCAAACTGAATATAATTTTTTTCTGCATCTAGCTCTGAAAAAATATTTGGCCTTCTAGAAGTGTGTGGGACTTTCTCTATTAGTCCATCTATACTGACCTCCATCAGGTTGCAAATTAAAAATAATTTTATCTGCATCTAGCTCTGAAAAAATATTTGGCCTTCTAGCAGTGTGTGGGACTTTCTCTGTTAGTCCATCTATACTGACCTCCATCAGGTTGCAAACTGAATATATTTTTTTTTTGCATCTACCTCTGAAAAAATATTGGGCTTCTAGCTGTGTGTGGGACTTGTTCTATTAATCCATCTATACAGACCTCCATCAGGTTGCAAACTGAATATATTTTTTTTCTGCATCTACCTCTGAAAAAATATTGGGCTTCTAGCTGTGTGTGGGACTTGTTCTATTAATCCATCTATACAGACCTCCATCAGGTTGCAAACTGAATATAATTTTTTTCTGCATCTAGCTCTGAAAAAATAGTTGGCCTTCTAGCAGTGTGTGGGACTTTCTCTATTAGTCCATCTATACTGACCTCCATCAGGTTGCAAATTAAAAATAATTTTTATCTGCATCTAGCTCTGAAAAAATATTTGGCCTTCTAGCAGTGTGTGGGACTTTCTCTATTAGTCCATCTATACTGACCTCCATCAGGTTGCAAATTAAAAATAATTTTTATCTGCATCTACCTCTGAAAAAATATTTGGGCTTCTAGCTGTGTGTGGGACTTGTTCTATTAGTCCATCTATACTGACCTCCATCAGGTTGCAAACTGAATATAATTTTTTTCTGCATCTACCTCTGAAAAAATATTGGGCTTCTAGCTGTGTGTGGGACTTGTTGTATTAGTCCATCTATACTGACCTCCATCAGGTTGCAAACTGAATATATTTTTTTCTGCATCTACCTCTGAAAAAATATTGGGCTTCTAGCTGTGTGTGGGACTTGTTCTATTAATCCATCTATACAGACCTCCATCAGGTTGCAAACTGAATATAATTTTTTTCTGCATCTAGCTCTGAAAAAATATTTGGCCTTCTAGCAGTGTGTGGGACTTTCTCTATTAGTCCATCTATACTGACCTCCATCAGGTTGCAAATTAAAAATAAGTTATATCTGCATCTAGCTCTGAAAAAATATTTGGCCTTCTAGCAGTGTGTGGGACTTTCTCTATTAGTCCATCTATACTGACCTCCATCAGGTTGCAAATTAAAAATAATTTTTATCTGCATCTACCTCTGAAAAAATATTTGGGCTTCTAGCTGTGTGTGGGACTTGTTCTATTAGTCCATCTATACTGACCTCCATCAGGTTGCAAACTGAATATAATTTTTTTCTGCATCTACCTCTGAAAATATATTGGGCTTCTAGCTGTGTGTGGGACTTGTTGTATTAGTCCATCTATACTGACCTCCATCAGGTTGCAAACTGAATATATTTTTTTCTGCATCTACCTCTGAAAAAATATTGGGCTTCTAGCTGTGTGTGGGACTTGTTCTATTAATCCATCTATACAGACCTCCATCAGGTTGCAAACTGAATATAATTTTTTTCTGCATCTAGCTCTGAAAAAATATTTGGCCTTCTAGCAGTGTGTGGGACTTTCTCTATTAGTCCATCTATACTGACCTCCATCAGGTTGCAAATTGAACATAATTTTTTTCTGCATCTAACCCAGCCAATAGTTTTGGCATAATACCACAGTTTGGCAACTCAGCTCTGCTCGGTTCCCATCCATTGTTTTTTTGTGCAAACAACTCCAGAGTTGTGAATTAGTTAACCACCAAAATGAGTGGAAAAAGGCCTGCTGCTGGTGGAAAGTGGAATAGACGTGTTGGGAAGGGGAAAAAAGGTTGTGTCCGTGGGGTAGGTGTTAAAGCAACAGTAACATCTGCAGAAGAAAGACCATCTTCCAGCCAAACTAAAATGTCTACGTCTTTTAGCGGACAATGTGATAAGATCCCTTTCTTACGGCCACGCCAATCGCTACAAATTCCAGATGAGGCACAAAAACAGCAGGTGCTTCAACGGATATCAAGTGCTCCTTTAAGTGGGCTCTCCTCCACATCAACTTCAACATCACAAATACTCCAGTCCTCAAAGGTGTCACCCCAATCGCACTTGCTTCCTCACAGCTCCCAAATCTCCAGCTGCCCGTCTGAGTATGAGGTAGAACAGATGGTTGAGTCTGCAGAGCTGTTTACTCATACTATAGCCTGGGAATCAGAGGTCGACTCCAGCGCTTCTGTGAATCCAGACAAGGAAATGATCTGCACTGATGCCCAGAATCTTTATGAGTCTGATCCAGGACCAGACGCAGAAGGTTCTGACCATAATGTAGACCCTCATTCCCAAACTGTAACTCCTGTTGGTGGAGACAATGAGGAAGACGATGATGAGACTCAAATACCTGATTGGAGCGACAACTTTAGTTTTTTGTCAGGGCAGGAACAGGTTGGCTCTGAGGACGACGGGTGTGGTAACGCACAGGGTGATGATGATGAGGTTGGAGATCCCACTTACTGTCAACCCACAGTCAGCCAAGAGATGAGGTCAGCAGAGGAGGTGGAGGAAGATGCTAGTGACGACGAGGTCAGGTTGCGCCTTCCTGGACAGAGACGTAGTACTGGAAGCACGTCAACAACTGCATCCTCAAACACAACTCTGCCTCTCACCACAAGTCGTAGTGGCTCTTCAGGTCGCATGGGTGCTAAGCCTTGCATAGCCTGGGCATTTTTTCAGATCGATAAAGATGACCCAACTCGTGTTATCTGTAACATTTGTCAGCAAAGCTAAGTAGAGGCCAAAAAATACATAGTTTGAGTACTTCATGCATGAACCGGCACATGGACATGAAGCATAAGTTGCCGTGGGAAGCTCAGTGTGCTACAATGCGGCCTAGCCGGCCGGGCCAACCACCTTCTGCCATATCTTGTGCATCTGCGGCCTCTTCATCCTCTGTGACTGGGGGGACAGCAGTCACACCTGTTTTGGGGAGCAGACCTGCCACCTCTTTCCCCGCAACAGCCAGCGTGATTGGCAGGTCATCATTTTCTTTGGAGGTGGTAACACCAGCTGGTGTTGAGCGCTGTCCGACATCGATAGCACCACCTTTGGATCAAGGCAACCTAACATGTCCGCCTGCATCTTCCTCACAGACCGGCAGTTTGCCGGGGACACCCTTATCAACCCCGTCTAAGCACAATAGCCAGCCCTCGGTCCCTCAGATGTGGACAAGTAAAAGACCATTTCCTCCTAGCCATGAGAAAGCTAAGAGGTTGAATTTCACCATCTGCAAGCTCTTGGCTACAGAAATGCTGCCTTTCCGCCTGGTGGACACAGAGGATTTTCGAGACCTTATGTCCGTCGCAGTGCCCCAGTACCAGATGCCCAGTCGGCACTACTTCTCAAAGAAAGGTGTGCCTGCGCTCCACCAGCATGTCGCACACAACATCACCGCTTCTTTGAGAAACTCTGTGTGTGACAGGGTGCATTTCACCACAGACACTTGGACGAGTAGGCATGGACAGGGGCGTTACATGTCGCTGACTGGGCACTGGGTAACTATGGTGACAGCAGGACAAGGGGCTGCTGTCCAAGTCTTGCCGTCCCCACGAGTTGTGCGTCAATCCTCTTTATGTCAAAGTTCCTCCACTGCTTCTGCCTCCTCAACCTCCTCTCGGTCTTCCACCTGCACCCAAAGCCTGTCTGGTCATGCCACAAGCTTTCTAACTGCGCAGAAGGGATCCTGCACACATCCTTACTATGCTGGCAGTAGGGCTCAACGTCATCAGGCGGTTTTTACTTTGAAATGTCTGGGAAATGTGAGTCACACAGCTGAGGGGTTGTGGTCAGCTCTGGAGAACCAATTTCATGAATGGTTGTCTCCACTGGACCTGAAACCAGGAAAGGCCGTGTGCGACAAGGCTGCAAACCTGGGTGCGGCCCTTCGCCGGGGCAATGTCACACACGTGCCTTGTATGGCTCACGTGTTGAACCTGGTTGTCCAGCAATTTTTAGCCCACTATCCCAGACTAGATGGCCTTCTGCAGAGGGCACGGTCGCTGTGTGCTCACTTCCGCCGTTCGCATCCCGCAGCTCAGCGACTTACATCTCTACAGAAGTCGTTGGGCCTGCCACTTCACCGGCTAAAATGCGATGTGCCTACCCGGTGGAATTCAACTCTGCACATGTTGCAGCGACTGTGGCAGCACCGACAAGCCCTGGTGCAATACGTTCTGACGTATAGCCTGGGCCAACGAGATCCAGAAGTGGGGCAAATCACGCTGGAGGAGTGGTCTCAGATCAGGGACCTATGCACCCTTCTGCACAGTTTTGAAATGGCGACGAAGATGTTTAGTGCTGACGATGCCATTATCAGCATGACTATTCCGGTGATTTACATGCTGGAGCACATGTTAAACAGAATTCGGAGTCAGGTGGTGGCACAAGAGGAGGTGGAGGAAGTAGAGGAGGAGGAGTTGTATGCGGAAGGGCTAACATCTGCAAGGTCCAGACGGTCGGCAGCACCAAGGCAGCAGGCATGTGAGGGTGGGGGAGATGGTTTTACCAGGGCGCATGGTAGCAGCCAAACTAGTGAGGAAGGTGCAGGAGCCCAGGAAGAAGTGGAGGACGAACTGATGGAAGACTCATCAGATGAGGGAGACCTTGATCACATTTCTGTTGTGCGAGGTTGGGGGGAGAGGACAGAGGAAGGAAGCATGATTGTTACCTCGCCACCAACACAACAGGGACTTGGTGCTCCTGGATGCGCAACACACATGAGTGCCTTCTTGCTGCACTACCTGCAACATGACCCTCGAATTGTGAGAATTAGAAATAATCCTGACTACTGGGTTGCCACACTGTTAGATCCCCGGTACAAAAGTAAATTTGCCGAAATTATTCCTGCCATAGAAAGGGATGCACGCATGCAGGAGTATCAGCAGAGACTATTGCAGAATCTTACATGTGCTTTTCCACAAAACACCAGTGGTGCACGTAGTGAATCTCACAGTTCCAACTTGCCAACCGTGGGACCTTCAAGTGTTCAGCACTCAAACCGTAACAGAACCACAGTATCTGCTGGTAACATCAATTTTGCGGAATCATTTCACCACTTTTTTAGCCCATCCTTTGCAAGGCCACAGGAGACAAGAAGTCTGACACATAGTCAACGCCTAGAGACGATGGTACAGGAGTATCTCCAAGTAAACATTGAAGCCATGACTGTGTCACTGGACCCTTCCTCTTTTTGGGCTTCCAATCTGGATAAATGGCCGGAGCTAGCCACTTACGCCTTGGAGATCTTGTCATGCCCCGCAGCCAGCGTTCTGTCTGAACGTGTGTTCAGCGCTGCTGGTGGTGTGCTGACAGATAAGCGCACGCGGCTCTCCACTGATAATGTAGACAGACTCACGTTCATAAAGATGAACAAATCATGGATCCGAAACGACTTTTCTACCCCTGTGTCATCCTGGGGAGAGTAAAAGCTTGATGATTGGTTAAAATCACCCTACCAACCGTTTTAAGCTTTCAAATTACTAATCATGTTTATCTGTATCTTGGCTGGAAAATAATTTGGGCTTTGTAGCAGTGTGCAGTACTGATCCTATTAGGCCATCTATACTAAGCTCTACCAGATTTAAAATTAATAATAATTTTTAGCTGCATCTAGCCCGGAAAATAATTTTGGGGCTCCGAGATGCGCAAGACACATAAGTGCCTTCTTGCTGCACTACCTGCAACATGACCCTCATATTGTCAGAATTCGAAGTAATCATGACTACTGGGTTGCCACACTCTTAGATCCCCCAAACTTTTCGATCAACCTTTTCATTTTAATAAAGACCAAAAAAATGATCATTTTTGAAATTATAAGCATTAGCAGGTTATTAGAAACTGAAATCAAACAGTTTTCAACTCAAAACTTTATTCTAGGTGATGTTACATTTTCACATAGGACCCCTTGTTCGAAAGGAGCTTCTGAACTCTCTCGTCCATTGAATTTGTCAGGTTTTGGATGGTCTCTGCTTCAATTGTTTTGCATGAGGACAGAATATCCTCCCAGAGGTGTTGCTTAGATGTGAACTGCCTCCCGCCATCATAGACACTCCTTTTGATGATGCTCCAGAGGTTCTAAATGGGGTAGAGGTCAGGGGAGCATGGGGGTCACACCATAAGTTTGTCCCCTTTTATGCCCATATCAGCCAGAGATGCAGATGTTTTATGTGCAGCATGAGATGGTGCATTATCATGCAAAAAAATGATCTTGCTGTGAAATACACGGTTCTTCTTCTTGAACCATGGTAGGAAGTGCTGTTTGAGAAAATCCACATACATTATGGAGTTCATCTTTAGCGCCTTCAGGGATCCTAAAGCGGCCGACAATCTCTCTCCCCATGATTCCAGCCCAAAACATTACTCCACCTCCTCCTTGTTGGCGCTGTAGCCGTGTTTGCGTGGGGTGTCCATCAACCAGCCATCCTCCACTCCATCCATCTGGACCATCGAGCGCTGCACGGCACTCATCCGTGAACAAAACAGTTTTGAAATCAGTCTTCATGTAATGTTTAGCCCACTGGAGCCGTTTCTGCTTGTGTGAAGTGGATAGAGGAGGTCGACAGGATGGCGTATGCACAGCTGCAAACCTCTGAAGGACCCTGCATCTTGTTGTTCGGGGGACGTTGGAGGCACCAGCAGCTTTAAAAACTTGTCTGCTGCTATGACAAGGCTTTTTTGCCACTGCTCTTTTAACCTGACGTAATTGCCTGTAGGAAAGAGTCCTCAATTTGCCCTTATCAGCACGCACACGTGTGTACTGTGAATCAGCTACATACTTCTTGATTGCCAAGACACTTCATCCTGATCATCGCACAATGTTGATTGTATTCATGCCTTGACCTAAACACTCCACAATTTGTTGCTTCTCAGCAGCCGACACATCCTTTTTCTTTCCCATTTTGGCAGAAAATGTAGGCTGCTTAATAATGTGAGACAGCCTTCTTAAGTAGTCTTGCCTTTCATTGGACACACCTGCCAAACTAATTAGCACAGGTGTCTGCAATTGCTTACAGTGATATAAAGAGCCCTGACACACATCACCATCAATGAGTTTAACTGACAAACAAACAAATTCTTCCCTTATCACTCCTAAACACTTTTTGCATAATAATTTGGAACACAGTGTACATGTGCTTTTCCACAAAACACCAGTGGTTCACGTAGTGAATCTTACAGTTCTAACTTGCCAACCGTGGTCTGTATGGAGTTGTTCAATAAAGGGCCCAAAATTAAGATAACATAGATGGGAGAGGTCTCTATGAATAGGAATTCCTAAGTATTTGATACCCTGTGAGGGCCAGGCAAAGGAAAAGTTGGACTGGATGGAATCCTATATGGATTTGGGGAGGGAGACATCGAGGGCCTCAGACTTCGCTGCATTGATTTTAAAATTTGACCATGTAACAAAGTGATCTATTTCAGCCATAACAGCATGGATGGATATATGTGATTGAGTGATATATACTAGGACATCATCAGCAAATAGAGAGCACTTGTACTCGGTGCCTCCCACCTCAATCCACCTAATATTGGGGTTATGGCGAATTGATGAGAGCAGGTGCTCCGTCACTAGGATGTATAAGAGAGGGGACAGAGGACATCCATCCCATTGGTGATTGTGAAAGGTGATGAAAATGTTCTGATGCACCCCCTGGGCCTTGGGACACCCGGAGCCGGACCCTTTTTGGTGGATGCTGGTGGTTGTAGTCTTCGTGGCGGCGACCCGGTTCCGTGGCTCAGGGTGGTCAAACCAGTGGCGGAACTATTTATGTGGTTTTGATGTTTAAATGTCTGACTACGCCACCCGTGGATTGCGGTCAGAGTGAACCGCCGCTGCAGGGCAGACCGCTGAGGCTGGTGTTGTGGGTGCAGCAGAGCGTAGCATAACTCCTCGCGGGAGGAGTATAGCCTCAGGGCAATATATGCGGAGGATGGGGGTGATGGTGCAGGGCAGCAGCAGTAACGACACGGAGTCAGTGATGCAGTCCAGGGCCTTTACTCACAGTTCTTATTATCCAGACCACGTCTGCAGGTAACGGCTGCCCACGTCGTACTGTGCTCACCAGGTGAGGGGCTCAGACAACTCCCAGATAACTTTGGAGCGCTTCACAGGACCCCCTTTGTGTGTCCTTTGTCTGGCCTTTCTTACCAACCCTTCTGTCTGGCTGCCTCGGGCCTCCTCTTGGTAAACTTGGCGCCAGTTTCCCTGACCCTATGTGGTGCCTTCCTAGCGGGTGTAGCGAGGGGCTGCGCCACATAAAATGTCAGAGCCTCCGGTTTCTAGCTGAGGGTCGTTTCCTGCCTCCACTAGTTTCGGGGACCGGTCTCCCCCTTTGGCCTGACCCCTCCACGCAGGTGGATTCGGGCGTGCGGTGGCGACTCGCCCGTCCGCACCCCTGGGATCCATTCATTCCTCATTCCTGGAGCCTTCTCCGCTCCTCTTCCTTCCTTCTCCCTCTTCCAGGCCTGGGCCTCTGTTACTAGGCCCGCCTCCGGAGCAGAGCTCATGCAGAGCCCCTGCTCCCTGCCACTTCTGCTCAGACTTCTCTGCACTGAACTAAGATGGTGCCCACCTTTTATACTCCCTTCTCAATGCACCCAGGAACTGCTTCCTCCCTGCTCCTGCACTACAGGGTTCCCCTTCCTCAGTGTTCCCTCCCCCACTCCAGCCAGGGTCAGGGACTGTCGTGCCCATCTCAGAGGCATATTGGTCGCCCTGCCCCACGGCAATGTGGTGTAATGCATGCAGGTGTCGGGTCCTGATCCACACTCCATCCTTACCTGAGAGTGAGATATCACACCTCTGGGTGAGGTGCAATACCTCTGTATCAACCGAGCACTCAGGGTGCTACAGTTCCATTTATCTTCAGCCTAGGTGACGTATTGTGATACAGGGCCATGATTCTCCACCACAGGGGGGCTCGCTCGACCCACCAGCGGACAGGCACCAGTATTGGGAGAGGGGGGCTGGCCGTCAGGGTTCACCGCGGCTCTGGCACAAACCCGGCGACACGGAGGTGGCACGGGCAGGAGCGGACTGAACGTGTCGGCTTCTCACTTTTTGGATTTTAGAAGGGCATGACATGCCTATATTTGTGTCTCCCCCTCCTTTTACTCCTCCACCTCTTTTCTTTTCGCATGACTATATGTACTTGTCACTTGTGTTAGTTGCGTCTTCTGAGCAGTTTGTCAGCTTTTGGACACCTTTGAAGGTGTTTTCTATGTGTTTCTATGTGTTTTTGTTTGCCTGCCATTGGTTTTAACGGTGTTCGAAGATGTTCGACGAACAGTTCGACGAACAGTTCGGCGAACACACGGGTGTTCGACGAACCGAACCGAACCGAACTCGAACACTACGGGGGTGGCTCAACACTAGTAGTAAGCTCGATTCTGCTCCTGTATCTAGGTAGTAAGCTCGGTTCTCCTCCTGCATCTAGGTAGTATGCTCGATTCTGCTCCCACATCTAGGTAGTAAACTCGGTTCTGCTCCAGCATCTAGGTAGTAAGCTCGGTTCTGCTCCCGTATCTAGGTAGTAAGCTCGGTTCTGCTCCCGTATCTAGGTACTAAGCTCGGTTCTGCTCCCGTATCTAGGTAGTAAGATTGGTTCTGGTCCCGCATCTAAGTAGTAAGCTCGGTTCTGCTCCCGGATCTAGGTAGTAAGCTTGGTTCTGCTCCCACATCTAGGTAGTAAGCTCGGTTCTGCTCCCGTATCTAGGAAGTAA
Organism: Phyllobates terribilis; assembly: GCF_046119375.1. NCBI lineage: Eukaryota > Metazoa > Chordata > Amphibia > Anura > Dendrobatidae > Phyllobates > Phyllobates terribilis. Next base: position 209,132,927 of record NW_027362767.1, on the reverse strand, counting down.
GCTCGGTTCTGCTCCCGTATTTTGGCAATAAGATTGGTTCCGCTCCCGTATCTAGGTAGTAAGCTCGGTTCTGCTCCCTTATCTAGGTAGTAAGCTCAGTTCCGCTCTCATATCTAGGTAGTAAACTCGGTTCTGCTCCCGTGTCTAGGTAGGAAGCTCGGTTTTGCTCCCCCATCTAGGTAGTAAGCTTGGTTCTGCTCCCATATCTAGGTAGTAAGCTTTGTTCTGCTCCCATATCTAGGTAGGAAGCTCGGTTCTGCTCCCACATCTAGGAATGGAGCTTGGTTCTGCTCCTGCATCTAGTTAGTAAGCTCGGTTCTGCTCCCGAATCTAGGTAGTAAGCTTGGTTCTGCTACTGTATCTAGGGAGTAATCTTGGTACTATTCCCACATCTAGGTAGTAAGCTCGATTCTGCTCCTGTATCTAGGTAGTAAGCTTGGTTCTCCTCCTGCATCTAGGTAGTAAGCTCGATTCTGCTCCCACATCTATGTAGTAAACTTGGTTGTGCTCCCGTATCTAGGTAGTAAGCTCGGTTCTGCTCCAGTATCTAGGTAGTAAGCTCGGTTCTGCTCTTGTATGTATGCAGTAAGCTCGGTTCTGCTCCCTTATCTAGGTAGTAAGATTGGTTCTGGTCCCGTATCTAAGTAGTAAGCTTGGTTCTGCTCCTGGATCTAGGTAGTAAGCTTGGATCTGCTCCCACATCTAGGTAGTAAGCTTGGTTCTGCTCCCACAGCTAGGTAGTAAGCTCGGTTCTGTTCCCGTATCTAGGTAGTAAGCTCGGTTTTACTCCCATATCTTAGTATTATGCTCGGTTCTGCTCCCGCATCTATTTAGTAAGCTCGGTTCTGCTCCCGTATCTAGGTAGTAAGCTATGTTCTGCTCCCGTATATCTAGTTAGTAAGCTGAGTTCTGCTCTGGTATCTAGGTAGTAAGCTCGGTTCTGCTCCCGTATCTATGTAGTAAGCTCAGTTCTGCTACCGTATATCTAGTTAGTAAGCTTGGTTCTGCTCTGGTATCTAGGTAGTAAGCTCGGTTCTGCTCCCGTATATCTAGTTAGTATGGTCTGTTCTGCTTTGGTTTCTAGGTAGTAAGCTCGGTTCTTCTCCCGTATCTAGGTAGTATGCTCAGTTCTGCTCTGGCATCTAGGTAGTAAGCTCGGTTCTGCTCCCACATCTAGGTAGTGAGCTTGGTTCTGCTCGTGCATCTAGGTAGTAAGCTCGGTTCTGCTCCCGAAGCTAGGTAGTAAGCTCGATTCTGCTCCTGTATCTAGGTAGTAAGCTCGGTTCTGCTCCCGAATCTAGGTAGTAAGCTCGGTTCTGCTCCCGAATCTAGGTAGTAAGCTCGATTCTGCTCCTGAATCTAGGTAGTAAGCTCGGTTCTCCTCCTGCATCTAGGTAGTATGCTAGATTCTGCTCCCACATCTAGGTAGTAAACTCGGTTCTGCTCCCTTATCTAGGTAGCAAGCTCGGTTCTGCTCCCGTATCTAGGTAGTAAACTCGGTTCTGCTCCCGTATCTAGGTAGTAAACTCGGTGCTGCTCCCGTATCTAGGTACTAAGCTCGGTTCTGCTCCCGTATCTAGGTAGTAAGATTGGTTCTGGTCCCGCATCTAAGTAGTAAGCTCGGTTCTGCTCCCGGATCTAGGTAGTAAGTTTGGTTCTGCTCCCACATCTAGGTAGTAAGCTCGGTTCTGCTCCCGTATCTAGGAAGTAAGCTCGGTTCTGCTCCCTTATTTTGGCAATAAGCTTGGTTCCGCTCCCGTATCTAGGTAGTAAGCTCGGTTCTGCTCCCGTATCTAGGTAGTAAGCTCAGTTCCGCTCTCATATCTCGGTAGTAAGCTCGGTTCTGCTCCTGTGTCTAGGTAGGAAGCTCGGTTTTGCTCCCCCATCTAGGTAGTAAGTTTGGTTCTGCTCCCATATCTAGGTAGTAAGCTCGGTTCTGCTCCCATATCTAGGTAGTAAGCTCGGTTCTCCTCCTGCATCTAGGTAGTATGCTTGATTCTGCTCCCACATCTAGGTAGTAAACTCGGTTCTGCTCCCTTATCTAGGTAGCAAGCTCGGTTCTGCTCCCGTATCTAGGTACTAAGCTCGGTTCTGCTCCCGTATCTAGGTAGTAAGATTGGTTCTGGTCCCGCATCTAAGTAGTAAGCTCGGTTCTGCTCCCGGATCTAGGTAGTAAGTTTGGTTCTGCTCCCACATCTAGGTAGTAAGCTCGGTTCTGCTCCCGTATCTAGGAAGTAAGCTCGGTTCTGCTCCCGTATTTTGGCAATAAGCTTGGTTCCGCTCCCGTATCTAGATAGTAAGCTCGGTTCTGCTCCCGTATCTAGGTAGTAAGCCCAGTTCCGCTCTCATATCTCGGTAGTAAGCTCGGTTCTGCTCCCGTGTCTAGGTAGGAAGCTCGGTTTTGCTCCCCCATCTAGGTAGTAAGTTTGGTTCTGCTCCCATATCTAGGTAGTAAGCTCGGTTCTGCTCCCATATCTAGGTAGTAAGCTCGGTTCTGCTCCTGTATCAAGGTAGTAAGCTCGGTTCTGCTCCTGTATCTAGGTAGTAATCTCAGTTCTGCTCCCGTATATCTAGTTAGTATGCTCAGTTCTGCTTTGGTATCTAGGTAGTTAACTCGGTTCTGTTCCCGTATCTAGGTAGTAAGCTCAGTTCTGCTCTGGCATCTAGGTACTAAGCTCATTTCTGCTCCCACATCTAGGTAGTGAGCTTGGTTCTGCTCCTGCATCTAGGTAGTAAGCTCGGTTCTGCTCCCGAATCTAGGTAGTAAGCTCATTTCTGCTCCTGTATCTAGGTAGTAAGCTTGGTTTTATTCCCACATCTAATAATAATAATAATAATAATAATAATGTTTATTTTTATAGCGCCAACATATTCCGCAGCACTTCACAAATTTTAAGGGGGATTTATACAGACAATACAAAATAAGCATATCTCATATCGAAAGGAGTGAGGGCCCTGCTCACAATCTTACAGTCTATGAGGAAATGGGGGAGACACAAAAGGTAGAATGTACACATATTGTATAATGCAGCCTTAATATACTAAATAGGATAAATAATACATGGACTGGTCGCCTGCCAGTATGTGTACAGTCCTGACCGAGGCTATTAAGTACATGGTTGGTATGAACCTGAAATTGAAGAAGATTTTAATATGGGGGAAAACTGGGACGGACAACTGGGATGGACAGGTAGTGTGTGGAGGCGATACGCCAGACTAAAGAAATGTCTTTTTAGGGTCCGCTTGAAGCTGTAGGTATTGAGAATTAATCGAATTGTCCTGGGTAGTGCATTTCAAAGAATTGGCGCAGCACGCGAGAAATCTTGGAGACGGGAGTGGGAAGTTCGGATTATGGAGGATTTTAGTTTTAAGTCACTGGCAGAACAGAGGGCACGTGTAGGGTGGTAGACTGAGACAACGGAGGAGATGTAGGGGGGTACTGAAGCATGGAGCGCTTTGTAGGTAAGCGTGATAAGTTTAAATTGAATTCTATATTGGATGGGTAACCAATGCAATGACTGGCACAGGGAAGAGGCATCGGAGTAGCGGTTGGCGAGGAATATGATCCTGGCGGCTGCATTAAGGACAGATTGGAGAGGGGACAGTTTAGTAAGAAGGAGCCCGATAAGTAGAGAGTTGCAGTAGTCCAGACGGGAATGAATAAGAGCTACGGTAAGAGTTTTTGCCGAGTCAAAGGTGAGAAAAGTCCTGATTCTTGAGATGTTTTTGAGGTGTAGATGACATGAACGAGCGAGTGATTTGATGTGAGGAGTAAAAGAATGATCTGAGTCAAAAATGACCCCAAGACAGCGGGCTTGTTGCTGGGGAGTAATGGTTGAGCCACAAACGGAAATGGCAATATTGGGCACAGGTAGGTTAGTGGAGGGAGGAAAGACGAGTAGTTCAGTTTTTGACCGATTCAGTTTTAGGCAGAGGGAGGACATAATGTTAGACACAGCAGAAAGACAATCACTGGTCATTTGTAGTAATGCAGGGGTGATGTCCGGAGCAGAGGTGTATAATTGGGTGTCATCAGCATAGAGATGGTACTGGAAACCGAATCTGCTGATTGTTTGTCCAATGGGAGCGGTGTATAAGGAGAAAAGAAGGGGGCCAAGGACTGATCCTTGAGGAACCCCGACAGTAAGGGGAAGGAGAGAGGAGGAGGAGCTGGCGAAAGACTCAGAGAAGGAGCGGTCAGAGAGATAGGAGGAGAACCAGGAGAGAACAGTGTCCTTGAGGCCAATAGTGTGGAGCATAGTGAGGAGGAGCTGGTGATCCACAGTGTCGAATGCTGAAGAGAGATCCAGGAGAATCAGCAGGGAGCAGTGACCATTAGATTTACATCTAGGTAGTAAGCTCGATTCTGCTTCTATATCTAGTTAGTAAGCTTGGTTCTCCTCCTGCATCTAGGTAGTAAGCTCGATTCTGCTCCCACATCTAGGTAGTAAACTCGGTTCTGCTCCCGTATCTAAGTAGTAAGCTCGGTTCTGCTCCCGTATCTAGGTACTAAGCTCGGTTCTGCTCCCATATGTATATAGTAAGCTCGGTTCTGCTCCCGTATCTAGGTACTAAGCTCGGTTCTGCTCCCATATCTAGGTAGTAAGCTCGGTTCTGCTCCCGTATATCTAGTTAGTAAGCTCTGTTCTGCTCTGGTATCTAGGTAGTAAGCTCGGTTCTGCTCCCGTATCTATGTAGTAAGCTCAGTTCTGCTCCCGTATTTCTAGTTAGTAAGCTTGGTTCTGCTCTGGTATCTAGGTAGCAAGCTCAGTTCTGCTCCCGTATATCTAGTTAGTATGCTCAGTTCTGCTTTGGTATCTAGGTAGTAAGCTCGGTTCTGCTCCCGTATCTAGGTAGTAAGCTCAGTTCTGCTCTGGCATCTAGGTAGTAAGCTCGGTTCTGCTCCCGTATCTAGGTAGTAAGCTTGGTTCTGCTCCCGTATCTAGGTAGTAAGCTCGGTTCTGCTCCCTTATCTAGGTAGAAAGCTTGGTTCTGCTCCCGTATCTAGGTAGTAAGCTTGGTTCTGCTCCCGTATCTAGGTAGTAAGCTCGGTTCTGCTCTCATATTTAGGTAGTAAGCCCGGTTCTACTCCCGTATCTAGGTAGTAAGCTTGGTTCTGCTCCGGTGTCTAGATAGTAAGCTCGGTTCTGCTCTCATATCTAGGTAGTAAGCTTGGTTCTGCTCCCGTGTCTAGATAGTAAGCTCGGTTCTGCTCTCATATCTAGGTAGTAAACTATTTTCTGCTCCCGTATCTATGTACCTGACGCGCCCCCTGGGACATATTCCTTTTTGAGGGGAATACCCGGCACCGGATCAGATGGGGGGGTTGTAGTCTCCGAGCGGCTGTGACCCGGCCCGTGCCCAGGGCGTCAAGCTCAGTGTTATGTGGCAGTCCTACAGATGTTATTAAGAGTTCTTTTGTGTCGACTACGCCACCCGTTGTGATGCGGTCACTGTGGCCGCCGCTGCAGCAGGGTCCGCTGAGGCTGATGGTGGGTGCGCAGCTTGGTGAGATAACCCCCAACGGGAGGGGTATAGCCTCAGAGGGGACAGGTGCAGAGGATGGGGGTTGTGGTGGTGCGGTGCAGACGGCAATGAAGACAGAGTCGGGTTGTGCAGTTAAGGGTGTTTACTTACTGCAGATGTTGTACTGGTCACTCCAGCTGCGAGTGACCACCCGAGCCGTGCTGCGTCCACCAAGTCCTGGATCCAGCCAACCCCCAAACAAGTCCGGAGCGTGGCCCTGAGCTCTCTTTCTGTCCCGTTCTCTGGCCGTCCCCACCAGTGATCCACCTAGGTCCAGCTCCCTCGGGCCTTCTGTTGGGACACCCTTGGCCTTGGGTTCCCTGACCCTTCATGTGGTGTGCCTTCGGGGTGGATGTGATGGGTGACCGTGGCAAACGCTGCCCACGGTCTCCGGTCTCTGGCTGGGGTGTGTTTTCTGCCCCCACCAGCTTGGGATCCGGTACCCTGTGCCGACTCCTCACCCGGTGCTTTAATTTGGGTTCTTGGGTCCTCTCTGTTTTCCCCTCTGGGTACTCCTTCTCTGCTCCTCTCTCACTCAGGGTCTCTCTCTTGCTGCAGGCTGACTTCCTCTCTGCTTGCTGTCTGCTCCTCTGCAGCTGTCTTGCTGTCTCCAACTGACTTGTTCTCTGCATCTGACCCTGTTCTTAGTTGGTGCCCACCTTATATACACCCTCTATGTGTGAGCTCAGGTGACCAGCACCCAATGAGCTCCTATCTTTACCCAGGCTGCTCCCCCTATCTGCCCCTACACTACTTGGGATGTACCACCCCCCTCCCACTCCAGCCAGGAACAGACTCGGTCATACCTGCACATTTCTAAGTGGGAGTACCGTCGGCCTGTTCCTCGGAAATGGGATGTATGTAGTGCATGCAGCCTACCGAGCTCAGTTCCACACTCCATCCTTACCCGGGAGTGGAATATCACACCTCTGGGTTGAGGTGCAATACCCCTGTAGCAGCCGAATCCTCAGGGTGCTACATTCCCCCCTGGTAAATCACAGCACGTCCTCGGGCTGTAAGACATAAATAACACCAAAAACATACATTTTTTTTTTTTCATAAACATATAAAACATATAAAACATTATATATATAAAACTTTTCATATAAACATTCTCGTAGTCGTTTCTTGTTTCAGGTTCCTCCTCCGGACACTGTGCAACGTGTGTCCGGGAAAAGTGCGACAGTCTCTTAGAAAAACTGGTTTTCCTATAAAACCGGTAGGGGGCGCTTTAGGAAGCGCAACTATATACAGGGGAAGTTGGCCGCTCTCAGTCCTCGGCCAGGTAGAGGGAAGGGAATGGCTGCTCACAGTCCTCAGCCTGTGGGATGAAGGGGTTAACGGGCAAACAGTTCACTCAGCTGGTCCCAACGGGGACTATATATATGTATCAACAGTTTCTTTATACCCCGGTCGGGTAACTATTTACATCACTTCTCTGCCGCACTCAACGGCGTCTTCCTCCTGCTCTTTGCTTATAGCTGGTTGTTACTTCAGACCCGTCCGGGTCCTCTTGCTCCTCCTCCCCGCACTGCAACTCCTCCTCCGTCAGGCGGTGTACGTGGAGGGCGTAAGGTCCTTTGGCACACTTGTGCCGGGTGAAGGTGACCTCGTCTCCGATGTAGAGGTCACGACCTCTGTGCCCCTCCGGCAGATGGGACTCCACGTCTCTGCGCGTGACAAAGACGTCGCCGGGGGTGTTGTTGTCTCGAATGAAGCCCCACCCATGCTGCTGGTTAAACTTTATTACTGTCCCGATGGTGCGGGGACAATGCGCTGCACGGGGGTCCCTCCTGGTCCGGCTCTTTTGCTCGGCGCTCCTTATTTGGGCCTGTTGTTCCCGGACCCGCCTCTCTCTCCGCTCCCTCGCAAACTCCTCGAGCTGTTGGCGGCAACACTCAGCGCGCTCTGCTGCAGCTGCCCTAGTTTCCTGAGTGAACCCCATTAGATCTTCTCCGGTGGGGTCCCACTCAAACTGTGCTTCCGCTAGCGGGGGCGAGATCCGTGCCACGGGCTTCGGAGCCGGAATCAGGGGTGCACACATGGCCCCAACCCTCCTCTGGTGCTCCAGTTCGTAATACTTCTGGGGCCAGATGAAAGGCTGCCCGTCCGGCCACGTGTGCTGGGCAAACAAGTCCTCTCCCAGACGCGGCACCCTTGGTTTTGCGGGTGCGGGCGCGGTGGTGGTGGCGCCCGGGTTGCCCAGGCCTTGCGGCCAGGCCTGGGGCACCTGGAAGGTGAAGGGCACCGTTAATACGGCGGCGCCCTGGGCTACCTGGCCTTGCGACCAGGCCGGAGGCTCCGCGGAGGTAGGGGGCGCTGTTGGTGATGCGACGCCCGGGAATTCTAGGCCCTGCGACCAGGCTGGTGGTACTTCCTGCTTGGTCACGCTCGGGGTCGAGGCGTGTGACGTCACAGGGGTCGCGGCGGCGGCTTCCGGTTGGGGCCTAGTCTGCGTCGGTGACATGGCGTTTTCGGGCACAGCAGGGGGACTTTCGGGCTCTGCGACGGGGAGCTGGGGCAGGTAAGCGGTGTCACGGCTTGGGGTATAGGCGTCCCCTTTACCTGCCTCCATGCGTTCGGCTCCCTCCTCGGCGCCGTCTCCGGCCTTGGGTCCTCCCGCGCCATCCTCAGAGGCGGTCTCCTTCCTCATTTCGGCTGGCGTGCTCCGGGTCTTGGTTTGCTGGGCCATCTCCCGGCTCCACTCCGCCAATATCTCGCGCTGTACCCGGGCCATCCTCCGTGCGAGGCCCTCCAGGGCAGTCTGTGCACACTCCCGGTCTCGGGGGAGCTGTGCAAGGACCTCCACTAGGCCTAGTGGGGTCGTGGTGTCCAGCAGGCTCCTGACCAACGGGTCGGTGCTGCTCTGCTCTTCTTCCAGCAGGCTCCTGGCCAGCGGGCCGGTGCTGCTCTGCTCTCTGGACATCTCCGGGTGAGCTTCTCTGCTACTCCTCGTTAGACTTCTTGCCTCCGGGTGCGCTCGCTCCAGACTCCTCCAGGCGGCACCCATCTTCGTTCTTTTCTTTCGTCTCCTCCCACTTAGAGGGCGGTCCCGGGGCAACTCGGTGACTGTCAGCTCCAGGGGTAGTTCTTTCACGCTGACAGACACCTCCAGCATCACAGTCTCTGTTGGTGGGGGCGGTTTCCACTTTTGGCGCCATTTTCTGTCCTGGCCCACGATGGGAGGTGGCCTCTTGCCCTCCTTTGGCACACCCATAATGGCGTCCGCTGCTCTTCCAAGGCGGGAAATCTGCGGATTTGGCGGGAAGCGTCGCCCAGTGGCGGGAAACTCTGCAGATGGCGGGAACAAGCTGGAAATGGCGGACAATCGGCGGGAAACGACCTGTGATGGGGTCCGATGGCGTGGACCCTCCGGAACCGGCGGGAGACTTCTTTCTGAGGTAAACTTGCACTTTTCTTCAGGCACGCAGTACCCGGGTGTTGCGGGCACGTAATCCTGCTGACTACGCCAAAGTTGACGCGCCCCCTGGGACATATTCCTTTTTGAGGGGAATACCCGGCACCGGATCAGATGGGGGGGTTGTAGTCTCTGAGCGGCTGTGACCCGGCCCGTGCCCAGGGCGTCAAGCTCAGTGTTATGTGGCAGTCCTACAGATGTTATTAAGAGTTCTTTTGTGTCGACTACGCCACCCGTTGTGATGCGGTCACTGTGGCCGCCGCTGCAGCAGGGTCCGCTGAGGCTGATGGTGGGTGCGCAGCTTGGTGAGATAACCCCCAACGGGAGGGGTATAGCCTCAGAGGGGACAGGTGCAGAGGATGGGGGTTGTGGTGGTGCGGTGCAGACGGCAATGAAGACAGAGTCGGGTTGTGCAGTTAAGGGTGTTTACTTACTGCAGATGTTGTACTGGTCACTCCAGCTGCGAGTGACCACCCGAGCCGTGCTGCGTCCACCAAGTCCTGGATCCAGCCAACCCCCAAACAAGTCCGGAGCGTGGCCCTGAGCTCTCTTTCTGTCCCGTTCTCTGGCCGTCCCCACCAGTGATCCACCTAGGTCCAGCTCCCTCGGGCCTTCTGTTGGGACACCCTTGGCCTTGGGTTCCCTGACCCTTCATGTGGTGTGCCTTCGGGGTGGATGTGATGGGTGACCGTGGCAAACGCTGCCCACGGTCTCCGGTCTCTGGCTGGGGTGTGTTTTCTGCCCCCACCAGCTTGGGATCCGGTACCCTGTGCCGACTCCTCACCCGGTGCTTTAATTTGGGTTCTTGGGTCCTCTCTGTTTTCCCCTCTGGGTACTCCTTCTCTGCTCCTCTCTCACTCAGGGTCTCTCTCTTGCTGCAGGCTGACTTCCTCTCTGCTTGCTGTCTGCTCCTCTGCAGCTGTCTTGCTGTCTCCAACTGACTTGTTCTCTGCATCTGACCCTGTTCTTAGTTGGTGCCCACCTTATATACACCCTCTATGTGTGAGCTCAGGTGACCAGCACCCAATGAGCTCCTATCTTTACCCAGGCTGCTCCCCCTATCTGCCCCTACACTACTTGGGATGTACCACCCCCCTCCCACTCCAGCCAGGAACAGACTCGGTCGTACCTGCACATTTCTAAGTGGAAGTACCGTCGGCCTGTTCCTCGGAAATGGGATGTATGTAGTGCATGCAGCCTACCGAGCTCAGTTCCACACTCCATCCTTACCCGGGAGTGGAATATCACACCTCTGGGTTGAGGTGCAATACCCCTGTAGCAGCCGAATCCTCAGGGTGCTACATACCCGTCACTGTTATTTTTAAAACCTGCTATTTTTGCTTCTTTATGGCAGCAACCAGAGATAAGCAGGCTAAAGATAGGCCACCAAAGTCGCAGCTTGTGTCTCGCTGCTCTTTCACTGTATGTCTCCTAAACTGCAGACCGCTATAGGCCTGCAGCTTACAAGACTTCAGCATACCCACGCAGGTGGTGCAATGATGTAATTTCATCGCACCACTTCTGCAGACCCATTACAGAAGTAAGACGAGGAGACGGAGGCTGTGGTACCGGGAATCATGATTAGGTGAGTGTGACATGCAGAAGTAGTGCTGTTGCTTCAAAAGCATCCAGCAACTGTTACAAATAACACAAGCAAAGGAGACAGGAAGTGTTGTGATTCAGAAGCATCCAGCAACTAGAGGGGTTAACACAGTCACAGGAGACAGGGAGTGTTTTAGCAGAGCACCAGGGGGATTGTGGGGAACTTGTTATTGTAGTCTGGCTGAAGCTCAAGAGAAAGGTGGTGTGCTATCTGGATCTGACAGAAGGCAACTGAACAGGATTCATATCAGGAGAGAAACTAAACACAGGTCAGATAAACTCCCTCAACTAACAGTTTAGAGTATTATCGGGCGGGAAGATAAGGACTGGAAGGAATTGTGTCACAGGGATCATCTCCCTCATCGAACCCTCCCCCCTCCATCTCCATGCAGGATAAAGAATGCTGTGTAAATGTAACACAGGTACTTTAGATGCAGTGACACAGAAACACAGAGCAGCCAGTACAGGGTTAATAAACAGGGCAGGATTTATTGTAACAGGGTCAATCTCCACACAGGGAGTAACGGGAAATATATGGGGACAACAAGGGAAGTAGCAGGTAAATATGCTATAACTGACAATCCACAGTTGGGCTAGATGTAGCAGAGTCGACACGGTTGTAATCGGCAGTTTTTTCACTTAGCTGACTCTTGCTCCTCACAAGGCAGTTGCCGGCTTATGCCAGTGTTGCTTTCTTCTGGCTTCCCCGCCTAAACAATGCTCCATCTTCTGGTGGCAGCAGGTGGTCTCCCGTTTGACCCGCTGAGCCCCTAGTCTATATCAGTGCACCTCACTTGCTTGGCTCCAGGGATCCTGCGTCACTTCTCCCGCTAGTCGGGCTTGACTCTCACTGTCCACTACCGCTTTTCCCGCTCAAAAAAACCTTTTCCACCCTCTTCCTAGACACGAGCTCAGCTCCCCGGTCACCTGACTCCTCTGCTCTCTCCCTGGACACACGCCCAGCTTCCCGGTCACCTGACTCCTCTCTCTCAGTTTGTCCTCCCCCTGCAACAAGAGGCACGGCCCTGGCAGTTCCGGATCCCTTGTTTTGAAAGTGCTTACACCCCGGTCTTCACCCTTACACTCCCGCTTTCCTTTAACTCGCCATTCCACGGGCGAGAGTTCCTTCACCAAACATTCACATTCTTGGACTTCCTGGACGATACGCTGCCATATAAATTGATCTTGTTCGTAATGGTGAGGAGGCACTCCTGCTGTTGTCCGTTCTGACCGGCGTAACTCAGTTTGACCGATGGGGGGTGCAGGGTCACTTGAATTCCCAATCTCCACCTGCCCGGTGGCTTCAACCGATGGTGTTCCCTCGCCGCCTGCACTGGGGACTGCAGGTAATCGAGTGCTGGGGCTCGGAGGTAGAATCAACAATTCTTCTTCATCCACATCGTGGCTTGGGGCAACTGTGACATGACCCTCTCTAGAAGCAGGCGATTCTTCTTCATCCTCGTCATCTTCAGAAAGACAGGGCTGCAGCATACTACGATGAACCACTCTGGTAGGGGCTCCTTCAGCCCTGTCGGGTTGAACTTCATACACAGGTCCTTCAGCGCCAAACCTGCGCTTCACTCGGTGCAGGGTCCGTTCCCACCGCCTACTCAATTTGCCCCGGGGCCGCCTGTCTCGAACCAACACCTGCTCCCCGGGCCTAAGAGCTGTCCCTCAAAGAGGCAATGTCTCATGATGTTTGAGCTCTCGAAACTTTTGTTGTACCAACCGTCGGAGGGTCTGCAGTCGATGCCGGTGTTCTCGGACCCAGGAAGACATCCCCGTCCGTGGGTAGTCCTCCTCGGGGTGCAGCTTTAATTCGGTAATCTCTCGCCCCTTTCACCCGAACAGTAAGGTATAAGGAGTGAACCCCATCATACTATTCACTCGGTTGTTGTAGACCCACACCAGCTCGTCTACAAACTCAGGCCATCGCACCTTCCGATCTTCCTCCAATGTGTGGAGCATTTGGATCAGTGTCCTATTAAAGCGTTCACAGGCCCCATTTCCTTGAGGGTGATAAGGAGTAGTCCGTGACTTCTCAATCCTGTGCAACCGATGCAGCTCTTCCATCACCCGGCCCTGGAAGCAGGCGCCTTGATCGGAATGGATCCTCTTTGGGCTGCTGTACACCTGAATGAAGTCTCGGCAGATGGCCTGCGCAGCTGATTCGGCGGTCTGATCTCTGGTCGGGGTCACCACCGCAAACTTTGTGAAGTGGTCTGTCATTACCAGGCAATGTTCATACCAGAGATGCGCCGGTCCAACAGTCAAATAGTCGATCATCAGCACCTCCAAGGGGGAAGAAGTCACAATGGTTTGTATGGGGACCCGCTGCTCCGGGCTAGATGTAGCAGAGTCGACATGGTTGTAATCTGCAGTTTTTTCACTTAGCTGACTCTTGCTCCTCACAAGGCAGTTGCCGGCTGATGCCAGTGTTGCTTTCTTCTGGCTTCCCCGCCTAAACAATGCTCCGTCTTCTGGCGGCAGCAGGGGGTCTCCGATTTGACCCGCTGATCCTCTAGTCCATAGCAGTGCACCTCACTTGCTCGGCTCCAGGGATCCTGCATCCCTTCTCCCTCTAGTCGGGATTAACTCCCACTGTCCACTGCCGCTTTTCCTGCGCAAAAAACCCTTTTCCACCCTCTTCCTAGACACGAGCTCAGCTCCCTGGTCACCTGACTCCTCCGCTCTCTACCTTAACACACCCCCAGCTTCCCGGTCACCTGACTCCTCTCCCTCAGTCTGTCTTCCCCTGCAACAAGAGGCACGGCTCAGGCAGTTCCGGATCCCTTGTTTTGAAAGTACTTACACCCCGGTCTTCCCCGTTACACTCTATTGAGTCCTTGTGAAGGAAAAGCCTGTGGTTGTGTATGCATAGAAGTGTGCTGCTAAGAGATCTAATCTATGCTGAATTATGCTACTGAAGAGACTGTAATACTGTGACTTGTGAAGGAACTACTGTATTGTTACTGGAGCAGGTTGCTCAAGAAACTCAGACTGTACTGTAATGAAGATTGTTGCTGTAATATCCCTGAATTGCACTGGCTGTGCTTCAGATTAAATTCCACTGTTAAACAGTTTGTAAATGTTTTTTCCCAGCAATATGCGCTCCTGAAGGATGATGATGGAACTTGATATTCGGATTCAAAGAATTTTTATTTCAAACTAAAATACAACCGGTTTCGACTTCTTAGAGTCTTCCTCAGGTATAACATCATGCATATAAACAGATCTATCTACACACATTTTATAGCAGATATCCTTGCTTGTCATTTTGGGTGGAGACTGAAAGATCTGTTTTTCAGACACACCCAGATACTCAGATATGCAGGATTTTGCACTCTGAGGAATCTAACAAAACCCATATACTAAATGACTTTCATACAGTTTAAAAAAAAAATAAAAATTTTTTACACACAAATTTTTTCTTTTTTTTCCTCCTTTCCTTCCTTCCTTCACACTGAAAGTATTTTCTTTTCTAAAAACACTATAAATATAATTATAATTTTACCATATATAAAATGTCTTCTAAAATGTTATTGAACATACTAAAAGTTTGATTTCATACAGAAATGTAAAATCCTGCAAAAATGTACATTATGACAAAATTTAAAACCTTTTCTTTCTTCATATTAAAACCATTATCAAATACAATGTAGTAGGAAAAAATAAAAAATAAAAAATAAAATATATATACATATATATACATACACATACAGTCATATGAAAAAGTTTGGGCACCCCTATTAATCTTAAGCTTAATGTTTTATAAAAATTGGTGTTTTTGCAACAGCTATTTCAGTTTGATATATGTAATAACTGTTGGACACAGTAATGTTTCTGCCTTGAAATGAGGTTTATTGTGCTAACAGAAAATGTGCAATCTGCATTCAAACAAAATTTGACCGGTGCATAAGTATGGGCACCCTTATCATTTTCTTGTTTTAAATACTCCTGCCTACTTTTTACTGACTTACTAAAGCACTTTTTTTGGTTTTGTAACCTCATTGAGCTTTGAACTTTATAGCCAGGTGTATGCAATCATGAGAAAAGCTACTTAAAGTGGCCACTTGCAAGTTGTTCTCCTGTTTGAATCTCCTCTGAAGAGTGGCATCATGGGCTCCTCAAAACAACTGTCAAATGATCTGAAAACAAAGATTATTCAACATAGTTGTTCAGGGGAAGGATACAAAAAGCTGTCTCAGAGATTTAACCTGTCAGTTTCCACTGTGAGGAACATAGTAAGGAAATGGAAGAACATAGGGACAGTTCTTGTTAAGGCCAGAAGTGTCAGGAAAAGAAAAACATCAGAAAGGCAGAGAAGAAGAATGGTGAGATCAGTCAAGGACAATCCTCAGACCACCTCCAGAGAGCTGCAGCATCAACTTGCTGCAGATGGTGTCACTGTGCATCGGTCAACTATACAACGCACTTTGCACAAGGAGAAGCTGTATGGGAGAGTGATGCGAAAGAAGCCGTTTCTGCAAGTACGCACAAACAGAGTCGGCTGAGGTATGCAAAAGCACATTGGAAGAAGCCTATTTCTTTTTGGAAGAAGGTCCTGTGGACTGATGAAACCAAGATTGAGTTGTTTGGTCATACAAACAGGCGTTATGCATGGTGGCAAAAAAACACAGCATTCCAAGAAAAACACTTGCTACCCACAGTAAAATTTGGTGGAGGTTCCATCATGCTTTGGGGCTGTGTGGTCAATGCCGGCACTGGGAATCTTGTTAAAGTTGAGGGACGCATGGATTCCACTCAGTATCAGCAGATTCTTGGCAATAGTGTTCAAGAATCAGTGATAAAGTTGAAGTTACGCAGTGGATGGATCTTTCAGCAAGACAATGATCCAAAACACCGCTCCAAATCTACTCAGGCATTCATGCAGAGGAACAATTACAATGTTCTGGAATGGCCATCCCAGTCCCCAGACCTGAATATCATTGAACATCTGTGGGATCATTTGAAGAGGCTGTCCATGCTCGGCGACCATCAAACTTAACTGAACTGGAATTGTTTTGTAAAGAGGAATGGTCAAAAATACCTTCATCCAGGATCCAGGAACTCATTAAAAGCTACAGGAAGCGACTAGAGGCTGTTATTTTTGCAAAAGGAGGATCTACTAAATATTAATGTCACTTTTCTGGTGAGGTGCCCATACTTATGCACCTGTCAAATTTTGTTTGAATGCAGATTGCACATTTTCTGTTAGTACAATAAACCTCATTTCAAGGCAGAAACATTACTGTATCCAACAGTTATTACATATATCAAACTGAAATAGCTGTTGCAAAAACACCAATTTTTATAAAACATTAAGCTTAAGATTAATAGGGGTGCCCAAACTTTTTCATATGACTGTATATATATACATACATACACATATATACACATACATGCACACATGCATATATACACACGAAAAAATATATATATATATGCATGCACATGCATACCTGTCGACATTTGCATGTCAAATACCCTCTATAATATCATTTAATCCATCTGGGTATAATGTACCCAAACGGAAGATCCAATATGATTCTTTCCGGTTTAAATTTTGTACCCTATTAGTACAATTCTCAGGTATTTGCTCCAACGGGGTCACGGAAATATTAAATATTTTATTATGCTTCAAACATAAGTGCCGAGATAAGCTCTGTTTTAAAAACCCATTTTTGGTATTGTGCCTGTGGCCATTCATACGGGATCGTAGGGACTGGATGGTCCGACCCACGTATTACAGGCCACAGGTACAGGTAATGACATATATTACAAAATCACTATCACATGTTAATTTTTGTGTGATTGCTATAGTTTCACCCGTACTGTACGATGTAATGTACTGAGTCATATGATTGATGATTTTGCAGGTACAACATTTTCGTGAGCCACATCGATGGACCCCCGATTTGAAAGCATCCGTTTTATTTGTCCTAGTTTTTTCTTTTTTCTTAATACATTCCTGTTCCCCATCTTTGGTCATTCTGAGATTACTAGGGGCAATTATACCCTTCACTGTTTGGCCCCTACGAAAGGTAATATTGGGTCTATCTGGTAGAAGTTTTTTCAAAAATGTATCCTTTTTCAACAAGTACCAGTATTTATTTAAAATGTTTCTTATCTCCGTATTACTACGATTGAAAGCGGTAATAAAGTTATACTGCCACCCATCTATTTTTCTTTCCTTATTCTTATTAATTATCTGCTTGGGCTTTTCTCCTCCTTCCTTCGTTATCCCCTCCTCCACATCCTTATTTTTGTTATTCTCTCTAGATAAGCACTCCTGCTGAGTTCTTGCTAGATTAGTTCTGTATGCTGCCATAATTAATCGTTTTGGATATTTCTTATCTGTAAACCTATTGATCAGAATTTTTGATTGTTCCACATAATCTTCCTTATTTGTATTATTTCTCCTAATTCGACGAAATTGGCTATAAGGAATGTTTTGCTTCCATTTTTGATGGTGTGCGCTCCGAAAATCAAGGAAGCCATTAGTATCAGTTTTCTTAAAGTACGTTTTAGTGCTGATTTTTTTATTTTTATGGGATATTTCTAAATCGAGGAAATTTATTTTTTCTTTATTGACCTGTGCAGAAAACGTGATCCCCCAGTCATTCCTATTTAATGTCGTGATGAATTCTCGAGCTTCAACCTCAGTACCTTTCCAAAAAATGATTAGATCGTCAATATAGCGACGATAATATAATATGTTGTTACAGTGGGGGTGCTGACACAAGGGCGATGAGGACTCGAAGCATCCCATGAAAAGATTTGCAAAACTTGGGGCTACCCGAGTCCCCATCGCTGTGCCAAGC
This sequence comes from Phyllobates terribilis, assembly GCF_046119375.1. NCBI lineage: Eukaryota > Metazoa > Chordata > Amphibia > Anura > Dendrobatidae > Phyllobates > Phyllobates terribilis. The sequence goes on along the minus strand of NW_027362767.1, from coordinate 209,115,557 downwards.
CGCTGTATATACAATTGCCCCTGGAAAGTGAAAAGGTTATGTTCCAATATATATTTTAGACCCATTATTAAAAATCGTCTCTGATTTTCTGGCATATCTACTATCCCATTCAAATAATGTGAAACTGAATTGATTCCCAATATGTGTTCAATATTGGAGAAGAGAGCATGTACGTCTAAGGTTATGAACATGTAATCTTCTTCCCATGCAAAATGTTCACATTCTTTTATTAATTGACTGGAGTCTAGGAGAAAAGAGGGTAATTTTCTAACTAGATCCTGTAAATGCAGATCGATGTAATGTGACAGTTGACTGGTTAGTGACCCTATACCCGAAATAATCGGTCGTCCGGGAGGTTTCACAGGGTCTTTATGCACCTTTGGCAGGTGATAAAAGAGGGCTGTATTTGGATTTTTGTTAGTCAGGAATCGTTTTTCCCTTTTATTTATGATGTCTTGTTTGAAGGCAGTGTCTATCAACCTATGATATTCTTCAATATGTTTTTTGGAAGGGTCAACATCTAATTTTTTATAATATTTTGCGTCTGATAATATATTGTATGCTTCCTCCAAATAGTCATCTCGGTCCTGAATGACAATACCCCCTCCTTTATCTGCCCCTCTAATCACGATTTTTTCATTGTCCTTTAGTTTTATTAAGGCTTCTTTTTCTTCCTTTGAAATATTCGTTTTTTGAATAGATCTTTTATTCCTGGTTCTTACTCCAGAACTCATGTTTTCTGTTTTCCCTTTTTGTATGTTTTTCTCTCCAGTCCTATTTAATCCCCGAAATTCCTCGGATACCAAAGCGTAAAAAGTATCCAAATGGCTGCCCCGGTGGTGAGTGGGGTTAAAATTGGATTTGGGGAGGACATTTTTATGTATACTATTACTGGGTTGTATGGTATCAGCTTTTTCAATAGTTTTTCCTTCATTCGTATCTTTACACCCTGCTGTTCGATCCATTATAGCAAAATGTCTAATAAGTGTTAATTTGCGGACATATTTATTTAGATCTAGGAATAAATCAAAAGGCCTGGCTCTCTGTGTGGGACAGAAGCCCAGACCTTTAGATAGAATTGCTTCTTCAGCCTTAGAGAGTTGGTATTTAGATAAATTAAATAATTTTATCGTACTGTTCTCTACATTCCCTTCAATATTATTCTTTTTTATACACCTCCTTCTTATGGGGAGACCAGAGTTTTTTTCTTTTCTCCCTCCTCTAGAACCTCTGGTCCTCCTTTTCTTTTTGAGGATTGCAACGGTGTTGGAGGAAAATACTTTGTGATCAGATTCTTCTTTTGTACCTGTATTGGAGACGCTACCAGCGAGCCAGTCTCCAGACTGGGTAAAATGATCTCCGTGGGTGGTCGTGTTGGTCTTGGTACAATCTCTAAAAAAGATATATTTGAATTTGCTGGAGAAGGAGATGGTGCTTGCACAACTGTGGTGTAAAGATTAGGTGATTCAGTGGTGTTATGTGTTGTGAAAATACTATAGTTAGAGCATAATTCAGATATGTGATTCTGTGGTCGTATTATTACCTGTGATTTTGTATTAGACTCTACTAAATTGGGAGAAAGAAAGGAGAAGAGTGAATTGTTGAATTCCTCTTCCTCCATAATTGATATGGGTATTTGACATGCAAATGTCGACAGGTATGCATGTGCATGCATATATATATTTTTTTTTTCGTGTGTATATATGCATGTGTGCATGTATGTGTATATATGTGTATGTATGTATATATATATGTGTATGTATATATATAATTTTTTTTTTTTTTCCTACTACATTGTATTTGATAATGGTTTTAATATGAAGAAAGAAAAGGTTTTAAATTTTGTCATAATGTACATTTTTGCAGGATTTTACATTTCTGTATGAAATCAAACTTTTAGTATGTTCAATAACATTTTAGAAGACATTTTATATATGGTAAAATTATAATTATATTTATAGTGTTTTTAGAAAAGAAAATACTTTCTGTGTGAAGAAGGAAGGAAAGGAGGAAAAAAAAGAAAAAATTTGTGTGTAAAAATTTTTTTTTTTTTTTTTTAAACTGTATGAAAGTCATTTAGTATATGGGTTTTGTTAGATTCCTCAGAGTGCAAAATCCTGCATATCTGAGTATCTGGGTGTGTCTGAAAAACAGATCTTTCAGTCTCCACCCAAAATGACAAGCAAGGATATCTGCTATAAAATGTGTGTAGATAGATCTGTTTATATGCATGATGTTATACCTGAGGAAGACTCTAAAAAGTCGAAACCGGTTGTATTTTAGTTTGAAATAAAAATTCTTTGAATCCGAATATCAAGTTCCATCATCATCCTTCAGGAGCGCATATTGCTGGGAAAAAACATTTACAAAGTGGTATCGCCCATGAAAGCGCTGTCCAGTGCTCTCATCAGCTCCCAGATTTCTGCAGCAAACTGAATGGAAAGAGGAATGGAGTGATCCACTGATTGGATTTACATGCTTTACCTCAAGATACCAAATAGGTGAGTGGATTTATACTGAGTATATACCCTTGGAATCTAACTACTACACTTAGAAGCCTGCGCTTCCTATTTTCTCTCCCTACAATCCCCTCTTGTTTCATATATACCGTATTGTGAGGATCGCACCTGAACAGCTACAGAGGAGAAACTTCCTAGAGGCCAAGGAAGAGGACAGCAGCGGCTTATAATATGGAACATTTCACTAATCGAATTGAGAGACGTAAAAATATCCTTTCCACTTTAATCTTATCTACACCTGTAGTTGACATACATAAGTTTAATCCTTTGGAGATTGATAATGAAACTAAGAAAAATATCTCCAGGTTATTTTTTAGCTTTGAGAAAAACATGAAAGGTGAAATTAAACACCAGCTGGACGCAGACTTTTTGAATATCTGTTTGGAGCAGAAAATTATCCCAAATGGTCTGCGGATTCATTTTAATAGCACATTCATAGAAGATAAGGAATTCACGGAAAAATGGTACAATATATTAGATGATTGTTCCTACAACCTTATGAAACTTTTAATAGAAAAACGTAATAAGTTGGCAAAAAATTTTGCGGCATTATGTGAAAGTGATCTTGGAGAACTAGTAGAGTATAGTTCTTCACCTCTGTATGAAGCACTTAATAGGGATACGAATAGAAATTTACAAACTTTTGAAAGCAATTTAATTGAGATGAAGACCAAAAAGGTTCGCAGAGATTTTTTTGACCTAAAAAAACGGGTGAATAAACATCCGGAGAAACCGCAGCCGGGGTGGAGAGTGATTAAAAATAATGAAGTTGCCACAAAACCAAAAACCTCTGGTCAGGTAAACTCCATAGGAACCGCATTAGAGGTAGATAATAGTAGGTTTTTGAAAAAACAAAATGAAATAGTAAAGGGTTTGCATACCTTTTATAATTCTAAGACTAATTCTGCCCGTATGGAGGGTTCATTTAAACCCCAAAGAACCTTTACTGCGTTGGAAGCAGGGGCTATTCCAAAAATGAATATCAAAAATAACATGAATAAAAATAATAATATTTTGGAACCAGAGAAACAAAATACTAGGGTCATATCTTCCACTCCAGGTGCGATTTCTCTACCGTTACATAAGAAAAGAATTTATGGGGCAGCTAGCGAGGAGACTAGTACACATAATTCTGAGGGAGATATATCAATTATGGAGGAAGAGGAATTCAACAATTCACTCTTCTCCTTTCTTTCTCCCAATTTAGTAGAGTCGAATACAAAATCACAGGTAATAATACGACCACAGAATCACATATCTGAATTATGCTCTAACTATAGTATTTTCACAACACATAACACCACTGAATCACCTAATCTTTACACCACAGTTGTGCAAGCACCATCTCCTTCTCCAGCAAATTCAAATATATCTTTTTTAGAGATTGTACCAAGACCAACACGACCACCCACGGAGATCATTTTACCCAGTCTGGAGACTGGCTCGCTGGTAGCGTCTCCAATACAGGTACAAAAGAAGAATCTGATCACAAAGTATTTTCCTCCAACACCGTTGCAATCCTCAAAAAGAAAAGGAGGACCAGAGGTTCTAGAGGAGGGAGAAAAGGAAAAAACTCTGGTCTCCCCATAAGAAGGAGGTGTATAAAAAAGAATAATATTGAAGGGAATGTAGAGAACAGTACGATAAAATTATTTAATTTATCTAAATACCAACTCTCTAAGGCTGAAGAAGCAATTCTATCTAAAGGTCTGGGCTTCTGTCCCACACAGAGAGCCAGGCCTTTTGATTTATTCCTAGATCTAAATAAATATGTCCGCAAATTAACACTTATTAGACATTTTGCTATAATGGATCGAACAGCAGGGTGTAAAGATACGAATGAAGGAAAAACTATTGAAAAAGCTGATACCATACAACCCAGTAATAGTATACATAAAAATGTCCGCCCCAAATCCAATTTTAACCCCACTCACCACCGGGGCAGCCATTTGGATACTTTTTACGCTTTGGTATCCGAGGAATTTCGGGGATTAAAGAGGACTGGAGAGAAAAACATACAAAAAGGGAAAACAGAAAACATGAGTTCTGGAGTAAGAACCAGGAATAAAAGATCTATTCAAAAAACGAATATTTCAAAGGAAGAAAAAGAAGCCTTAATAAAACTAAAGGACAATGAAAAAATCGTGATTAGAGGGGCAGATAAAGGAGGGGGTATTGTCATTCAGGACCGAGATGACTATTTGGAGGAAGCATACAATATATTATCAGACGCAAAATATTATAAAAAATTAGATGTTGACCCTTCCAAAAAACATATTGAAGAATATCATAGGTTGATAGACACTGCCTTCAAACAAGACATCATAAATAAAAGGGAAAAACGATTCCTGACTAACAAAAATCCAAATACAGCCCTCTTTTATCACCTGCCAAAGGTGCATAAAGACCCTGTGAAACCTCCCGGACGACCGATTATTTCGGGTATAGGGTCACTAACCAGTCAACTGTCACATTACATCGATCTGCATTTACAGGATCTAGTTAGAAAATTACCCTCTTTTCTCCTAGACTCCAGTCAATTAATAAAAGAATGTGAACATTTTGCATGGGAAGAAGATTACATGTTCATAACCTTAGACGTACATGCTCTCTACTCCAATATTGAACACATATTGGGAATCAATTCAGTTTCACATTATTTGAATGGGATAGTAGATATGCCAGAAAATCAGAGACGATTTTTAATAATGGGTCTAAAATATATATTGGAACATAACCTTTTCACTTTCCAGGGGCAATTGTATATACAGCGGCTTGGCACAGCGATGGGGACTCGGGTAGCCCCAAGTTTTGCAAATCTTTTCATGGGATGCTTCGAGTCCTCATCGCCCTTGTGTCAGCACCCCCACTGTAACAACATATTATATTATCGTCGCTATATTGACGATCTAATCATTTTTTGGAAAGGTACTGAGGTTGAAGCTCGAGAATTCATCACGACATTAAATAGGAATGACTGGGGGATCACGTTTTCTGCACAGGTCAATAAAGAAAAAATAAATTTCCTCGATTTAGAAATATCCCATAAAAATAAAAAAATCAGCACTAAAACGTACTTTAAGAAAACTGATACTAATGGCTTCCTTGATTTTCGGAGCGCACACCATCAAAAATGGAAGCAAAACATTCCTTATAGCCAATTTCGTCGAATTAGGAGAAATAATACAAATAAGGAAGATTATGTGGAACAATCAAAAATTCTGATCAATAGGTTTACAGATAAGAAATATCCAAAACGATTAATTATGGCAGCATACAGAACTAATCTAGCAAGAACTCAGCAGGAGTGCTTATCTAGAGAGAATAACAAAAATAAGGATGTGGAGGAGGGGATAACGAAGGAAGGAGGAGAAAAGCCCAAGCAGATAATTAATAAGAATAAGGAAAGAAAAAAAGATGGGTGGCAGTATAACTTTATTACCGCTTTCAATCGTAGTAATACGGAGATAAGAAACATTTTAAATAAATACTGGTACTTGTTGAAAAAGGATACATTTTTGAAAAAACTTCTACCAGATAGACCCAATATTACCTTTCGTAGGGGCCAAACAGTGAAGGGTATAATTGCCCCTAGTAATCTCAGAATGACCAAAGATGGGGAACAGGAATGTATTAAGAAAAAAGAAAAAACTAGGACAAATAAAACGGATGCTTTCAAATCGGGGGTCCATCGATGTGGCTCACGAAAATGTTGTACCTGCAAAATCATCAATCATATGACTCAGTACATTACATCGTACAGTACGGGTGAAACTATAGCAATCACACAAAAATTAACATGTGATAGTGATTTTGTAATATATGTCATTACCTGTACCTGTGGCCTGCAATACGTGGGTCGGACCATCCAGTCCCTACGATCCCGTATGAATGGCCACAGGCACAATACCAAAAATGGGTTTTTAAAACAGAGCTTATCTCGGCACTTATGTTTGAAGCATAATAAAATATTTAATATTTCCGTGACCCCGTTGGAGCAAATACCTGAGAATTGTACTAATAGGGTACAAAATTTAAACCGGAAAGAATCATATTGGATCTTCCGTCTGGGTACATTATACCCAGATGGATTAAATGATATTATAGAGGGTATTTGACATGCAAATGTCGACAGGTATGCATGTGCATGCATATATATATATTTTTTTTCGTGTGTATATATGCATGTGTGCATGTATGTGTATATATGTGTATGTATGTATATATATATGTGTATGTATATATATGTATATATATATATATATATATATATATATATTTTTTTTTTTTTTTTTTCTACTACATTGTATTTGATAATGGTTTTAATATGAAGAAAGAAAAGGTTTTAAATTTTGTCATAATGTACATTTTTGCAGGATTTTACATTTCTGTATGAAATCAAACTTTTAGTATGTTCAATAACATTTTAGAAGACATTTTATATATGGTAAAATTATAATTATATTTATAGTGTTTTTAGAAAAGAAAATACTTTCAGTGTGAAGGAAGGAAGGAAAGGAGGAAAAAAAAGAAAAAATTTGTGTGTAAAAATTTTTTTTTTTTTTTTTTAAACTGTATGAAAGTCATTTAGTATATGGGTTTTGTTAGATTCCTCAGAGTGCAAAATCCTGCATATCTGAGTATCTGGGTGTGTCTGAAAAACAGATCTTTCAGTCTCCACCCAAAATGACAAGCAAGGATATCTGCTATAAAATGTGTGTAGATAGTTCTGTTTATATGCATGATGTTATACCTGAGGAAGACTCTAAGAAGTCGAAACCGGTTGTATTTTAGTTTGAAATAAAAATTCTTTGAATCCGAATATCAAGTTCCATCATCATCCTTCAGGAGCGCATATTGCTGGGAAAAAACATTTACAAAGTGGTATTGCCTATGAAAGCTCTGTCCAGTGCTCTCATCAGCTCCCAGATTTCTGCAGCAAACTGAATGGAAAGAGGAATGGAGTGATCCACTGATTGGATTTACATGCTTTACCTCAAGATACCAAATAGGTGAGTGGATTTATACTGAGTATATACCCTTGGAATCTAACTACTACACTTAGAAGCCTGCGCTTCCTATTTTCTCTCCCTACAATCCCCTCTTGTTTCACTGTTAAACAGTTGAAAAAGACTCTTGTCAGATGTGTCTGGTCAGCAATTGAATCTATTGTGTGCCTGATAGAAATTGCAGCCTATGGTCGCCCTGAGTAACGGTTTCCCCAGGATTCCAAAGAATTCATGAAACCTGCCTCGCCCTATCTGAACCTAGCGGCGTGCCTGTAACATGAGTACAATCTTTATTGTTTTTTATATTATTCCTGCTGTTGGAGCCAAGATACTATATATAAGGAGCTGTGGGGGCCATAATAAAGTATATAAGGCGCTGTGGGGGCCATAATACAGCATATAGGGAGGTGTGGGGACATCATACAGCATAGAGGGAGCTGTGGGGGTCATTATACATATTTGGAGCTGTGGAGACGATCATACTATATATAAGGAGTTGTATAATTCAGTGTATAAGGTGCTCTGGGGGCCATAATACAACATATAAGGGTCGATGGGGGCCATAATACAGTATATATATATATGGCTGTGGGGGCCATAATACAGTGTATATATGGCTGTGAGTACCACAATCCAGTATATTAGGGACTGGGGGCCATAATACACAGTATAGAGAGCTGTATAGGAGGAATAATCATAGTAATGACATAATTTTTGAAGTATGGGGGTCTCTGTTCCAGGCTTGAAGAGCCAGCAGGATGAGGTGTTTGTGCACATTGGGAATAGATGGAGACGGTGCCTGAAATATGAGAAGTCAAATGTGTCTTTGTTGTAATCATTGCAGGAGAGTTCTGGCTGGAGAAGTCGTTATGACGGTCTGGGCCAGATGAAAAAGGCAAGAAAAGGAAATGACTCCATCAGAAAGAACATCAGCTGTAAGTCCCTATACAGCATATATCTGTACCGTAATCTCTAATATGGTTGGCAGGACTGATATATACCACTATATTCTCAGCGTATGGTAGTAATATCAGACTCTTTAAGCGTTTTTTTTTATTTAGTAACAGTTTAATGCATTTTAGTCATTATGTAGTGGTAGGTGTATGGCGGTCTTATTGGTGTTTGTACAGTGTGTTTTGTTATGCAGAGGTAATGGTCAAATTATAATACTATGTAGTCACTGTGTAGTGGTGATGGTAAAGGACATTGTGTAGCAGTATTATTTTGGCCTTGTATAGTAGTAATTTTGAAAATATTGGTCTTTGTATAGTGTGTTTTAGGGTTAGCAACAATGATATACTGTAATTATATATGTAGAGATGCTCTTTTAAGTGGCGGGGAGGTTGTATGGGGATACATGTACTTTGGGGCTTGGGTCCAGGATCTTTTAGGACCCTAGCAACGCCCCTGCCTTATGGTATTTATATGCACTGTTGTTTTTTACTTGCTTATAGCATTTGATCATTTTGTTTCTATCTTAGGTTATAAATATTAAAAAAAAATAGAATATAAAAAAAGTAAAAGAGAAAAAAATTGTATAAAATTCAGTAAAAATCCATACTAATTTAATCAAGTCTAAAATATACTGTATGTTGTAGATTGATTTAAGAATAAATAATTAAATAAAAGAGATAACCAGAAGCTGATATAAGTATACATAGGACAAACTCTAGGGAACACAATCAGAAGTATATGAGCTTATAAAAATGTGCTGATATTTTTACAAAGAATCCAAAAAGCTGACAAGGAAGCGACGGTGAAAGATACGTAGAGAACAATGCTGGACGGGCACTGCCCTTTTATGGTTCAATAATTAATATTGGTCTCAAATAAAAATACATTTCAAGCCATAATGCTCCTTTATCAAGTAAATGTCTCCCTATACCTAATGATGGGGGTTTACGCCTTGTTTGTGTGTAATTATGATTTTGATAACAATGAGACTACAGAAATACAGCTAATTCCAGAGGGTACCTCTAATTATTCTACCAACTACATACAGATATAAATGGATAAATAGAAGAGGTAGCCTCAAATGTCAATAAAATGGATTAGTAAAAGACGGTGATGGAAAATAGATGTGAAAACATTATGTGTTCAGCTTCAAGTAAGAAAAATCTCTACTTTTTAACTCACTAAGACATTATGATGTACAGGTATGGTTACTCTGCCAGAGGCAGTGTCTAATAGGTCACCTGTCTGTAGATTTCTGCCTCATCCAAAAATGTACGTTCAAGTCCCATTGTGAGGCTAATAAATATCTAAAAGTAAAATCACTTTTTTACATTGCAAAAATGCAACAAAAAATTCTAAACATATTTAGCATCTCAGCATCCATAATGATCGAGATATTCAACTATCACAATTTTAATCCCTTAAGGTAAACTATAAAAAAAATGAAAAATGAAAAAGCAATAAAAAAAATTGTCACGTGATCAAAAAGTCAAAAATGGGAATAGTGAAAAAAAATGTTAATAAAGCTCTTCCCAGAAAAAACAAGCAATACAAAATCCACATGGGCAACACGGTAGCACTGTTGCTTGTCCATCCAGAGTTCAAATCCCACCAAGGACAACATCTACAGAGAGTTTGTATGTTTTCCCCGTGTTTGCGTGGGTTTCCTCTGGATTCTCCGGTTTCCTCCAAGAATCCAAAGACATACTGATAGGGAATGTTGATTGTGAGACCTATTAAGGCCTGGGATGCCCTTCTTTAGGAGCAATCTTGCTATCTATTATAGTATACCTTTTATTGAAGACAAAATCTACAGGTTTCTCAGGTAAGCTGCTAAAAGGAGAAATGACATATGTAAACTAAGGTATACTATAATAGATAGCAAGCTTGCGCCTAAAGAAGGAAAGAATTATTGTAATCCCGAAATGCGGTATTATGTATCTATTACTATTTATCATTTCAACTCCTTGTACTCTACATATAGTCCTTTATACAGTCCTCAATAAATCTACATTATGCATTTCATTGCTAGGGACCTTCTTTACTAATACCACTACAGCATGAGGTGTAGTGGACGTCCCCAGATCCTATCCGACCCCGCCAGCACTGTGAGCTAATTATTTTTTCTATATTGAGACCACCAACGGTACAAAATGGCACACAACTATTTAGTCCCCTCTATCCTCTTTTTTTTCTCCTTTCTATGTTTTTTCATGGCCATCAACTCTTTTTAGCATACATTGTATGGGAAGGTAACTCTCCACTTCAGAATTTGAATTCTTCCCTGGGGGACAGAATTAACATTAACCTGAGAAAGTAGATGAATTTTCTAAAACTGAAAAAGGATCTTGTGTGGTGTCACCCCAGCATCACAAATACGGTGGGTCCCATATCTCACTAATCTTTCGCACAATCCAACTCAATGTATTTTTTGCTTTTGCACTTATTGCTTTCGGAAGATGGTGATACTAAAACACAATGGTCCTTTTTAATTTAAAAACAGCGCATTTATTGAGTAAAAGTAGTAAAATGTAAAAAATGGTATTTGTGTCAAATTTGGCATTCATTGGTTACTTATATTCAAGACTAGTGTTGAGCGAGCACTAAAATGCTCGGGTGGTCGAAGCTCGGGCCGAGCTCACCGTGATACTCGGGTGCTCGACCCGAGCAACGAGCCCAATGTTAGTCTATGGGAGACCCGAGCATTTTTGCGGCGGCACCCCCAGCAGTCTGTAGAAAGCCTAAAAAGTGCCCAAAACGATAGTGACAGTGCTAAAATGACATGGGGACAGAATATGAATCACCCCAGGAAGCATTTCTGACCCCTAGGTCACTGCTTTCAACAACGTGGCCATAGGTATTAAGCCACTTTTGCGGGCTCACAATAAAACGTTCAAAAACGAAACTGAAACTGTTTTCCTGTGAAATATGTTAAGAAACTTTCTTTCCAGGCTAAAGACTTATGTATAAGGTAAAATAAATAACCAAAAACAAAAATACTCCTCCACACCTTGGGCTATGTTCACAAGTAGCATTTTTTATGCGTTTTTGCACTTTTGTATTGCTTTCAACCGTGACAAATGCATTCACCGGGAAATGTCATTTTAACATTTTACAACCTTATCTGACCATGTGCTGTGTGACACATGCATACAGTGCTGAAAAGACATGGGAACAGCATGGAAGCATCTCTGACACCCAGGTCACTGCCTAAAAGTGTGCCCATCAGAAGTGATCCTTGCCGCATCAGATGATGCAGACTTGCAACTATCTCCGTGCAAGTCCTTGTCCCAGGGCAGAGTTCAATTGTACCTCCCCCATTCCTTGCAATGCAAGCGCAAATATGCAGCCAACCACCCACCCACCCGCAGGCTGCAATTCTATACTGCTGGCTTGCACTTGAAATGGGGCCTTTTAGTTTGGAGGAGGCCGAAGCTGGCCACTACCTCATGGCTGCGTCGGCGACGAGGTCTGCATACTCAGTCCCCAGCCGCCACTATTTGTCCCGGGAACCTTCCCCACACTTTTCTTAGCATGTCCTGCTTTAGGGCCTCATTGGACGAGCCCACCAGACAACCAGAGTCTCCTCCGGTGGGCCCTGGCTTCTCCATCAGGGGAGTTGAGAGTGCCAAGGTGAGGAGCATGATGATGATGATGGAAGTTAGCATCTGCTTTGTTTTCTTGGAATGCAAGCGTAAGTGTGCAGCCTGCCACCCACCCACCCACCCACCCCCAGGCTGCAATACCATACTGCTAGCTTGCTTGCACTTGAAATGAGGCCTTTTAGGCTTGTGGAGGCAGACGCCGGCCACCATGTCATGGCTGCGTTGGCGGCCTGGTATCCATACTCAGTCCCTAGCCGCCCGGCGGCCGGGTGTCCACACTCGGTCCCCAGCCGCCAGGGGGCGGCCGGGTGTCCATACTTGGTCCCCAGCCGCCCCTATTTGTCCCGGTGCACCTTATACACAAGCGCGCATACCAAAACATTACCTGTGCCCTCCCCAGTGCATTTAGTGGGAAGGACAGCCTATTCCGCTGTAGTGTGTACACGCCAACCCCCTGTTCATGGCACATGCGAAGATGCCTCCCGCCCTGCACCTGCCATTGCAGACTTGCAACAATCCCCGTTCAAGTCCTTGTCCCAGGACAGTGTTCAATTGTACCTCCCCCATTCCTTGCAATGCAAGTGCAAGTATGCAGCATGCCACCCACGCACCCCCAGGCTGCAATACCAAATTGCTTGTTTGCTTGCACTTGAAATTGGGCCTTTTAGGCATGTGGAGGCGGAATCTGGCCACCACGTCATGGCTGCGTCGGCGGCCTGGTATCCATACTCAGTCCCCAGCCGCCCGGCGGCCGGGTGTCCACCCTTGATCCCCAGCCGCCAGGTGGCGCCCGGTGTGTCCATACTCGGTCCCCAGCCGCCCCGTGGCTGGGTGCCCACACACTGTCCCCAGCCACCTGAGGGTGGCCGGGTGTCCATAAACGGTCCCCAGCCCGCCCCTATTTGTCCCGCTGCACCTTATACACAAGTGCGCATACCAAAACATTACCTGTGCCCTCCCCAGTGCATTTAGTGGGAAGGACAGCCTAACCACAAACACGTAGACAAGTGAATGTGGCCAGGGATGTTCCATCTCACTGACGCCTTCACACTGGGTTAATATTGTGGAAGCCGGGACACAGTTGGACACTGGGATGCAACACGTCCTCCAGACATAGAGGATTGCGGGTCCTGGGTCAGTCAGGCTTCAACACAAAGTTCAGAAGGAAGACAGCAGCAGTGGTCGGACTCCTACACAACGAGTAAATTATTCATGATCATGAGGCCATCCATCTCCTTAGCTTTCTGTTCCTTGGAATGCAAGAGTTCTATGACTCCAGTTAAAACAAAGCTTCAGGTGATGAATGATGGATGAGGTGGTGGCAAAGGAGAAAGAGCAGAAGGAACAGGGACCATTCACATCAATATCAGGCCAGTCAACCACACATGTCTAGTAGGATATGTTTCTGTACCAAAAGGAGCGGTTCGGCTACACAGTTATAGGGCATACAGTGAGTGCAATGCTACCAAAAATTTCGAGGCACTCCAATGCCCCTTGGAAGTGACATGGAGGTCAGAGGGCCTTAACTAAACCGTTTTTTCCATTTATAGCAACTGGGTCTCCTGTACACTGTTGGCCTAAGCAGTGAATGGAAGGCTTTCCAAAAATTATGAGGAACTGTAGTGCCCCTTGAAACAGACGTGGATTACAGCGTACTAAAAACCTTCTACCCATTATTGGGGAGTGGGTCTCCCTTAGTGTTCGCCTATGCATTGAAAAGCAAAAGGTGACTAAAATTAGGAGGAAATGCAATGCCCGTTGGAAGAGTCGTGGAGGTTAGAGGTAATTAAAAACAACATTTCAATGCCCCTTGGAAAAGCTGTGGAGTTCAGAGTGGTTTAACAAGACGGTTTTAATGCCCCTTGAAAGAGACGTGGAGGTCATAGTAGCTTAACAAGACGGTTTTAATGCCCCTTGAAAGGGACATGGAGTTCAGAGTGGTTTAACAAGATGGTTTTAATGCCCCTTGGAAGAGATGTGGAGTTCAGAGTGGTTTAACAAGACGGTTTTAATGCCCCTTGGAAGAGACATGGAGGTCCCAGTGGAATAAAAAGACAATATCAATGCCCCTTGGAAGAGTGGTGGAGTTCCCAGTGGAATAAATAGACAATATCAATGCCCCTTGAAAGAGACGTGGAGGTCACAGTAGCTTAACAAGATGATTTTAATGCCCCTTACAAGAGCTTTGCAGTACAGCATATTAAAAACATTATTACCATTATTGGGGAGTGGGTCTCCCATAGTCTTTGCCTATGCCTTCCAAGCAAAATCTGCCAAAAATTAGGACCGAGGAACTTGCAATGCCCCTTACAAGAGACATGCAGTACAGCATATGAAAAATATTATTCCTATTATTGGGGAGTGAGTCTCCCATAGTCTTTGCTTATGCCTTCCAAGTAGAGATGAGCGTTGTTCTACTCGAACTGTTCGCCAATCTCAAATTCGAGCTGTTTTGGGCGGTGTTCGAGCCGTTCGGCGAACACGAACAATTTGAGAAAAATTCGGCTGTTCGAGGTTATGTTCGATAACTGTTCGTGCACCAAAATCATAACTGGATTTTTTTCTCAGTAATGATGAAAATTAATGTTAATACGCAGTTTGAGTGTACAGCGGGGTGGGGGGAGGGGCAGGGGATGGATCTCTGCAGGAACAATGAAGATCTCCATTTTTTTTTCTCTTTCCCGCATTTGCAGTGGGGAGGTGCAATCTGTCAGCCTATCAGCAGCGCACACACGGAGCGAAGTGCTTTTTTTCACACAAGCAAGGGCATGTGTCATTGGCAGTGTATGTCACATGTCCTTGCCCTATAAGACCAAGCCATTTTCCCCGTCGCCACCATTTTCTCACTGCTGCAGCTGCGTGTTAGACGGCACCGCTGTTGCTGTGTGCGCTATACCTTGTTAATTTCAAGCCAATTTTCGCACAAATATACAGATAGCTTGGGAGTAGGGAATAGTTGTGATTGCAGTCCTTTTAAGGACTAGGTTACAGCATTTCCTACGACTTTTATCAGGGAGGTCTGTGCTCTTAAATAGATAGGTTGTGGGAGTAAAGACTAATTGTAATTGGAGTCCTTTTCAGGACTAGGTTACATGAGTTCCTATCAGTTTTTGCCAGGCAGGTCTGTGCCAGTGCTGTGCAAGTTTTTTTCACAGCATTTGGCTGAATCTAGCAAAGCTAATCCTTTTTGGCCTATTGCAGAGTGTGTTAGTCAGTGGAGTAGCCTATCTGTGTTGCAAGATATAACACCTGTGTATAGAATACCAATTTTTTTACTGCACCTAGTGAAGTAAAATCTTTTGGGCATAGCATCATTCTATTAGTCCATCTATACTGACCTCCATCAGGTTGCAAACTGAATATAATTTTTTTCTGCATCTAGCTCTGAAAAAATATTTGGGCTTCTAGCGGTGTGTGGGACTTGATCTATTAGTCCTTCTATACTGACCTCCAGCAGGTTGCAAATTGAATATAATTTTTTTCTGCATCTAGCTCTGAAAAAATATTTGGGCTTCTAGCAGTGTGTGGGACTTGGTCTATTAGTCCATCTATACTGACCTCCATCAGGTTGCAAATTAAAAATAATTTTTATCTGCATCTACAGTACCTCTGAAAAAATATTTGGGCTTCTAGCAGTGTGTGGGACTATTTGTATTAGTCCATCTATACTGACCTCCATCAGGTTGCAAATTCAAAATAATTTTTTTCTGCATCTAACCCAGCCAATAGTTTTGGCCTAATACCACAGTTTGGCCACTCAGCTCTGCTCGGTTACCATCCATTGTTTTTTTGTGCAAACAACTCCAGAGTTGTGAATTAGTTAACCACCAAAATGAGTGGAAAAAGGCCTGCTGCTGGTGGACAGGGGAATAGGCGTGTTGGGAAGGGGAAAAAAGGTTGTGTCCGTGGGGTAGGTGTTAAAGCAACAGTAACATCTGCAGAAGAAAGACCATCTTCCAGCCAAACTAAAATGTCTACTTCTTTTAGCGGACAATGTGATAAGATCCCTTTCTTACGGCCACGCCAATCGCTACAAATTCCAGATGAGGCACAAAAACAGCAGGTGCTTCAACGGATATCAAGTGCTCCTTTAAGTGGGCTCTCCTCCACATCAACTTCAACATCACAAATACTCCAGTCCTCAAAAGTGTCACCCAAATCGCACTTGCTTCCCCACAGCTCCCAAATCTCCAGCTGCCCGTCTGAGTATGAGGTAGAACAGATGGTTGAGTCTGCAGAGCTGTTTACTCATACTATAGCCTGGGAATCAGAGGTCGACTCCAGCGCTTCTGTGAATCCAGACGAGGAAATGATCTGCACTGATGCCCAGAATCTTTATGAGTCGGATCCAGGACCAGACGCAGAAGGTTCTGACCATAATGTAGACCCTCATTCCCAAACTGTAACTCCTGTTGGTGGAGACAATGAGGAAGACGATGATAAGACTCAAATACCTGATTGGAGCGACAACTTTAGTTTTTTGTCAGGGCAGGAACAGGTTGGCTCTGAGGACGACGGGTGTGATAACGCACAGGGTGATGATGATGAGGTCGGAGATCCCACTTACTGTCAACCCACAGTCAGCCAAGAGATGAGGTCAGCAGAGGAGGTGGAGGAAGATGCTAGTGACGACGAGGTCAGGTTGCGCCTTCCTGGACAGAGACGTAGTACTGGAAGCACGTCAACAACTGCATCCTCAAACACAACTCTGCCTCTCACCACAAGTCGTGGTGGCTCTTCAGGTCGCATGGGTGCTAAGCCTTGCATAGCCTGGGCATTTTTTCAGATCGATAAAGATGACTCAACTCATGTTATCTGTAACATTTGTCAGCAAAAGCTAAGTAGAGGCCAAAAAATACATAGTTTGAGTACTTCATGCATGAACCGGCACATGGACATGAAGCATAAGTTGCAGTGGGAAGCTCAGTGTGCTACAATGCGGCCTAGCCGGCCGGGCCAGTCGCCGTCTGCCATATCTTGTGCATCCGCGGCCTCTTCATCCTCTGTGACTGGGGGGACAGCAGTCACACCTGTTTTGGGGCGCAGACCTGCCACCTCTTTACCCGCAACAGCCAGCGTGATTGGCAGGTCATCATTTTCTTTGGAGGTGGTAACACCAGCTGGTGTTGAGCGCTGTCCGACATCGATAGCACCACCTTTGGATCAAGGCAACCTAACATGTCCGCCTGCATCTTCCTCACAGACCGGCAGTTTGCCGGGGACACCCTTATCAACCCCGTCTAAGCACAATAGCCAGCCCTCGGTCCCTCAGATGTGGACAAGTAAAAGACCATTTCCTCCTAGCCATGAGAAAGCTAAGAGGTTGAATTTCACCATCTGCAAGCTCTTGGCTACAGAAATGCTGCCTTTCCGCCTGGTGGACACAGAGGATTTTCGAGACCATATGTCCGTCGCAGTGCCCCAGTACCAGATGCCCAGTCGGCACTACTTCTCAAAGAAAGGTGTGCCTGCGCTCCACCAGCATGTCGCACACAACATCACCGCTTCTTTGAGAAACTCTGTGTGTGACAGGGTGCATTTCACCACAGACACTTGGACGAGTAGGCATGGACAGGGGCGTTACATGTCGCTGACTGGGCACTGGGTAACTATGGTGACAGCAGGACAAGGGGCTGCTGTCCAAGTCTTGCCGTCCCCACGAGTTGTGCGTCAATCCTCTTTATGTCAAAGTTCCTCCACTGCTTCTGCCTCCTCAACCTCCTCTCGGTCTTCCACCTGCACCCAAAGCCTGTCTGGTCATGCCACAAGCTTTCTAACTGCGCAGAAGGGATCCTGCACACCTCCTTACTATGCTGGCAGTAGGGCTCAACGTCATCAGGCGGTTTTTACATTGAAATGTCTGGGAAATGTGAGTCACACAGCTGAGGAGTTGTGGTCAGCTCTGGAGAACCAATTTCATGAATGGTTGTCTCCACTGGACCTGAAACCAGGGAAGGCCGTGTGCGACAATGCTGCAAACCTGGGTGCGGCCCTTCGCCGGGGCAATGTCACACACGTGCCTTGTATGGCTCACGTGTTGAACCTGGTTGTCCAGCAATTTTTAGCCCACTATCCCAGACTAGATGGCCTTCTGCAGAGGGCACGGTCGCTGTGTGCTCACTTCCGCCGTTCGCATCCCGCAGCTCAGCGACTTACATCTCTACAGAAGTCGTTGGGCCTGCCACTTCACCGGCTAAAATGCGATGTGCCTACCCGGTGGAATTCAACTCTGCACATGTTGCAGCGACTGTGGCAGCACCGACAAGCCCTGGTGCAATACGTTCTGACGTATAGCCTGGGCCAACGAGATTCAGAGGTGGGGCAAATCACGCTGGAGGAGTGGTCTCAGATCAGGGACCTATGCACCCTTCTGCACAGTTTTGAAATGGCGACGAAGATGTTTAGTGCTGACGATGCCATTATCAGCATGACTATTCCGGTGATTTACATGCTGGAGCACATGTTAAACAGAATTCGGAGTCAGGTGGTGGCACAAGAGGAGGTGGAGGAAGTAGAGGAGGAGGAGTTGTATGCGGAAGGGCTAACATCTGCAAGGTCCAGACGGTCGGCAGCACCAAGGCGGCAGGCATGTGAGGGTGGGGGAGATGGTTTTACCAGGGCGCATGGTAGCAGCCAAACTAGTGAGGAAGGTGCAGGAGCCCAGGAAGAAGTGGAGGACGAACTGATGGAAGACTCATCAGATGAGGGAGACCTTGATCACATTTCTGTTGTGCGAGGTTGGGGGGGAGAGGACAGAGGAAGGAAGCATGATTGTTACCTCGCCACCAACACAACAGGGACTTGGTGCTCCTGGATGCGCAACACACATGAGTGCCTTCTTGCTGCACTACCTGCAACATGACCCTCGAATTGTGAGAATTAGAAATAATCCTGACTACTGGGTTGCCACACTGTTAGATCCCCGGTACAAAAGTAAATTTGCAGAAATTATTCCTGCCATAGAAAGGGATGCACGCATGCAGGAGTATCAGAAGAGACTGTTGCAGAATCTTACATGTGCTTTTCCACAAAATACCAGTGGTGCACGTAGTGAATCTCACAGTTCCAACTTGCCAACCGTGGGACCGTCAAGTGTTCAACACTCAAACCGTAACAGAACCACAGTATCTGCTGGTAACATCAATTTTGCGGAATCATTTCACCACTTTTTTAGCCCATCCTTTGCAAGGCCACAGGAGACAAGAAGTCTGACACATAGTCAACGCCTAGAGATGATGGTACAGGAGTATCTCCAAGTAAACATTGAAGCCACGACTGTGTCACTGGACCCTTGCTCTTTTTGGGCTTCCAATCTGGATAAATGCCCGGAGCTAGCCACTTACGCCTTGGAGATCTTGTCATGCCCCGCAGCCAGCGTTCTGTCTGAACGTGTGTTCAGCGCTGCTGGTGGTGTGCTGACAGATAAGCGCACGCGGCTCTCCACTGATAATGTAGACAGACTCACGTTCATAAAGATGAACAAATCATGGATCCGAAACGACTTTTCTACCCCTGTGTCATCCTGGGGAGAGTAAAAGCTTGATTATTGGTTAAAATCACCCTACCAACCGTTTTAAGCTTTCAAATTACTAATCATGTTTATCTGTATCTTGGCTGGAAAATAATTTGGGCTTTGTAGCAGTGTGCAGCACTGATCCTATTAGGCCATCTATACTAAAGCTTCACCAGATTTAAAATTTAAAAATAATTTTTAGCTGCATCTAGCCCGGAAAATAATTTTGGGGCTCCGAGATGCGCAAGACACATAAGTGCCTTCTTGCTGCACTACCTGCAGCATGACCCTCATATTGTCAGAATTCGAAGTAATCATGACTACTGGGTTGCCACACTCTCTTAGATCCCCCAAACTTTTCGATCAACCTTTTCATTTTAATAAAGACCAAAAAAATGGTCATTTTTGAAATTATAAGCATTAGCAGGTTGTTAGAAACTGAAATCAAACAGTTTTCAACTCAAAACTTTATTCTAGGTGATGTTACACTTTCACATAGGACCCCTTGTTCGAAAGGAGCTTCTGAACTCTCTCGTCCATTGAATTTGTCAGGTTTTGGATGGTTTCTGCTTCAATTGTTTTGCATGAGGACAGAATACCCTCCCAGAGCTGTTGCTTAGATGTGAACTGCCTCCCGCCATCATAGACACTCCTTTTAATGATGCTCCAAAGGTTCTGAATGGGGTAGAGGTCAGGGGAGCATGGGGGTCACACCATAAGTTTGTCCCCTTTTATGCCCATATCAGCCAGAGATGCAGATGTTTTATGTGCAGCATGAGATGGTGCATTATCATGCAGAAAAATGATCTTGCTGTGAAATACACGGTTCTTCTTCTTGAACCATGGCAGGAAGTGCTGTTTGAGAAAATCCACATACATTATGGAGTTCATCTTTAGCGCCTTCAGGGATCCTAAAGGGGCCGACAATCTCTCTCCCCATGATTCCAGCCCAAAACATTACTCCACCTCCTCCTTGTTGGCGCTGTAGCCGTGTTTGCGTGGGGTGTCCATCAACCAGCCATCCTCCACTCCATCCATCTGGACCATCGAGCGCTGCACGGCACTCATCCGTGAACAAAACAGTTTTGAAATCAGTCTTCATGTAATGTTTGGCCCACTGGAGCCGTTTCTGCTTGTGTGAAGTGGATAGAGGAGGTCGACAGGATGGCGCATGCACAGCTGCAAACCTCTGAAGGACCCTGCATCTTGTTGTTCGGGGGACGTTGGAGGCACAAGCAGCTTCAAAAACTTGTCTGCTGCTATGACAAGGCTTTTTTGCCGCTGCTCTTTCAACCTGACGTAATTGCCTGTAGGAAAGAGTCCTCAATTTGCCCTTATCAGCACGCACACGTGTGTACTGTGAATCAGCTACATACTTCTTGATTGCCAAGACACTTCATCCTGATCATCGCACAATGTTGATTGTAGTCATGCCTTGACCTAAACACTCCACAATTTGTTGCTTCTCAGCAGCCGACACATCCTTTTTCTTTCCCATTTTGGCAGAAAATGTAGGCTGCTTAATAATGTGAGAGAGCCTTCTTAAGTAGTCTTGCCTTTCATTGGACACACCTGCCAAACTAATTAGCACAGGTGTCTGCAATTGCTTACAGTGATATAAAGAGCCCTGACACACATCACCATCAATGAGTTTAACTGACAAACAAACAAATTCTTCCCTTATCACTCCTAAACACTTTTTGTATAATAATTTGGAACGCAGTGTACATGTGCTTTTCCACAAAACACCAGTGGTTCACGTAGTGAATCTTACAGTTCTAACTTGCCAACCGTGGTCTGTATGGAGTTGTTCAATAAAGGGCCCAAAATTAAGATAACATAGATGGGAGAGGTCTCTATGAATAGGAATTCCTAAGTATTTGATACCCTGTGAGGGCCAGGCAAAGGGAAAGTTGGACTGGATGGAATCCTATATGGATTTGGGGAGGGAGACATCGAGGGCCTCAGACTTCGCTGCATTGATTTTAAAATTTTACCATGTAACAAAGTGATCTATTTCAGCCATAACAGCATAGATGGATATATGTGATTGAGTGATATATACTAGGACATCATCAGCAAATAGAGAGCACTTGTACTCGGTGCCTCCCACCTCAATCCACCTAATATTGGGGTTATGGCGAATTGATGAGAGCAGGTGCTCCGTCACTAGGATGTATAAGAGAGGGGACAGAGGACATCACTGCCTTGTCCCATTGGTGATTGTGAAAGGTGATGAAAATGTTCTGACGCACCCCCTGGGCCTTGGGACACCCGGAGCCGGACCCTTTTTGGTGGATGCTGGTGGTTGTAGTCTTCGTGGCGGCGACCCAGTTCCGTGGCTCAGGGCGGTCAAACCAGTGGCGGAACTATTTATGTGGTTTTCATGTTTAAATGTCCGACTACGCCACCCGTGGATTGCGGTCAGAGTGAACCGCCGCTACAGGGCAGACCACTGAGGCTGGTGTTGTGGGTGCAGCAGAGCGTAGCATAACTCCCCACGGGAGGAGTATAGCCTCAGGGCAGTGTATGCGGAGGATGGGGGTGATGGTGCAGGGCAGCAGCAGTAACGACACGGAGTCAGTGATGCAGTTCAGGGCCTTTACTCACAGTTCTTATTATCCAGACCACGTCTGCAGGTAACGGCTGCCCACGTCGTACTGTGCTCACCAGGTGAGGGGCTCAGACAACTCCCAGATAACTTTGGAGCACTTCACAGGACCCCCTTTGTGTGTCCTTTGTCTGGCCTTTCTTACCAACACTTCTGTCCGGCTGCCTCGGGCCTCCTCTTGGTAAACTTGGCGCCAGTTTCCCTGACCCTATGTGGTGCCTTCCTAGCGGGTGTAGCGAGGGGCTGCGCCACATAAAATGTCAGAGCCTCCGGTTTCTAGCTGAGGGTCGTTTCCTGCCTCCACTAGTTCGGGGACCGGTCTCCCCCTTTGGCCTGACCCCTCCACGCAGGTGGATTCGGGCGTGCGGTGGCGACTCGCCCGTCCACACCCCTGGGATCCCTTCATTCCTCGTTCCTGGAGCCTTCTCCGCTCCTCTTCCTTCCTTCTCCCTCTTCCAGGCCTGGGCCTCTGTTACTAGGACCTCCGCCGGAGCAGAGCTCATGCAGAGCCCCTGCTCTCTGCCACTTCTGCTCAGACTTCTCTGCACTGAACTAAGATGGTGCCCACCTTTTATACTCCCTTCTCAATGCACCCAGGAACTGCTTCCTCCCTGCTCCTGCACTACAGGGTTCCCCTTCCTCAGTGTTCCCTCCCCCCACTCCAGCCAGGGACAGGGACTGTCGTGCCCATCTCAGGGGCATATTGGTCGCCCTGCCCCACGGCAATGTGGTGTAATGCATGCAGGTGTCGGGTCCTGATCCACACTCCATCCTTACCTGAGAGTGAGATATCACACCTCTGGGTGAGGTGCAATACGTCTGTAGCAACCGAGCCCTCAGGGTGCTACAGTTCCATTTATCTTCAGCCTAGGTGACGTATTGCGATACAGGGCCGTGATTTTGGCTATAAAAGGGTCCCCTAGACCCCTACCCCAAGCTTTTTAAGAGAATCATATATGGCGTGCCAGGAGACTCTATGGAATGCTTTCTCAGCATCCAACGAGAGTATCTAATTACAAATTTTTAACTGCATCTAGCCCAGGAAATACTTTGTGCCTAGTAGCAGTGTCTGCTAGTGAGCGGATTATCCCGGCTGTTAAGCAAACTGCACCACCTGTAGTTTAGACACTTAATTTTTTCAAAAGAAATGCTTCGGGACCGTGGGATACTTAGTGAAGAGCATCAGGAGGCACCCCAAGGCATAGGGGCTGGGACTGGCAGTAGGATGCCTTGCGGTGGACAGCCGAGCTCGATCCTTATAAAAGCTTTTTAACTGCAGCAGCTTTAGTGGACGCTACTGGAGCTGGAATTACCGCGGCTGCTGGCATGAGACTTGCCCTCCAATAGATCCTTGTAAATGGATTTAAAGTGTATTCATTCAAATTAGAGAGACAATTTAAATTAAAAAGCTTAGAGCTGCCTCCACCACAGGGGGGCTCGCTCGACCCACCAGCGGACAGGCACCAGTATTGGGAGAGGGGGGCTGGCCGTCAGGGTTCACCGCGGCTCTGGCACAAACCCGGCGACACGGAGGTGGCACGGGCAGGAGCGGACTGGCCGTGTCGGCTTCTCACTTTTTGGATTTTAGAAGGGCATGACATGCCTATATCTGTGTCTCCCCCTCCTTTTACTCCTCCACCTCTTTTATTTTCGCATGACTATATGTACTTGTCACTTTTCCATGTGTTAGTTATGTCTTCTGAGCAGTTTGTCAGCTTTTGGACACCTTTGAAGGTGTTTTCTATGTGTTTTTGTTTGCCTGCAATTGGTTTTAACGGTGTTCGAAGGTGTTCGACGAACAGTTCGGCGAACACACGGGTGTTCGACGAACCGAACCGAACTCGAACACTACGGGGGTGGCTCAACACTACTTCCAAGCAAAAACTGCCAAAAATTAGGACTGAGGAACTTGCAATGCCCCTTACAAGAGCCATGCAGTACAGCATATTAAAAACATTATTCCCATTATTGGGGAGTGGGTATCCCATTATCTTTGCCTATGCCTTCCAAGCAAAAGCTGCCAAAAAATAGGACGGAGGAACTTGCAATGCCCCTTACAAGAGCCATGCAGTACAGCATATTAAAAACATTATTCTCATTATTGGGGAGTGGGTCTCCCATAGTCTTTGCCTATGCCTTCCAAGCAAAAGCTTCCAAAAATTAGGACAGAGGTACTTGCAATGCCCCTTACAAGAGCCATGCAGTACAGCATATTAAAAACATTATTCCCATTATTGGGGAGTGGGTCTCCCATAGTCTTTACCTATGCTTTCCAAGCAAAAGCTGACAAAAATTAGGACGGAGGAATTTGCAATGCTGGCAACATGGACCACGGTCACCGTGGTGGTATAGTGGTGGTGGAGGCTGAGGATAAGGAGAAGAGCAAAAAACAGCCGAAATGAGGAAGCGTATACCCATGTGTGGGTGTGAAGCGGTGCATGGGAATACACCACCCGAAAGAACACAGTGGATTTGACTTTATGTTACTCTGCTGTTATTTGGTGGTGATGAGAAGTCTGGCCCAATCCAGCCCTTGTTCATTTTGATAAGGGTCGGCTTGTCAGCATTGTCAGTTGACAGGCAAATGCGCTTATCAGTTATAATTCCCCCAGCTGCACTAAAAACACGCTCCGATAACACGCTAGCGGCAGGGCAGGCCAGGAACTCCAAGGCGTACAGAGCGAGTTCATTCTAAGTGTCCAGCTTGGATACCCAATAATTAAAAGGCACAGAGGAATCATGGAGGACGCTGGAACGGTCGGCAAGGTACTCCCTCACCATCTTTTGAAGCTTTTCACTCCTTGTGAGAGTACCCCGCGCCTCAGGGCCTGTAAGCTGGGCGGGTCTCAGAAAACTGTCCCAGAACGTTGACAGTGTTCCCCTGCCTCTTCCGGATTGGTGTTGCGTCTCTCTCGCCTGTACGCCTTGGTTGGGCAACAAACTGTGACCTCTGCCGCTAGCGTGTTCAGATGGTAATTTTTTTAACAGTTCTGCAGCAAGGGCCTTCTGGTATTGCCCCATTTTTGTAGACCTCTCCACCTCAGGAATAAGAGAGTGAAAGCTCTCCTTGTAGCGGGGGTCTAAAAGTGTCACCAACCAGTAATGACTGTCACCCGACATTTTGACAACGCGAGGGTCACGGTTAAGGCAGCGTAACATAAAGTCAGCCATGCGTGCCAGACTGGTAATGGGCAAGACTTCCGTGTCCTCACCAAGATGATGGCTGACCATGCTCTCCTCCTCCTCCCCCCTGTCCTCAGGCCACCCACGCTGAACCGACTGTATGACAGTTGTACAGGTACTACCGTCTACAGTGCATGATACCAGCTACTGTTCTTCCTCCTCCTCCTCCTTTCCCTCGTTGTCCCCCAATGCACATTGGGATGAGATGAGGCTGAGCTGTGTGTAATCGGCCATTACGGCTTCTTGATCCATCTCATCATACTCTGGCTGCAATGCCTCCTCTTTAATTCTCTGCAGAGAGCGTTGCAAAAGACAGACAAGTGGGATGCTGACGCTAATGATGGTGTCATCGCCACTCACCATCTTGGTGGACTCCTCAAACTTTGTCAGGATGGTACATATGTCAGATATCCAGGTCCACTCCTGAGGTCTTATGTGTGGAGTCTGACCTGAATATCGACGGCCTTGTTGCAGCTGGTACTCCACAACTGCTCTCTTCTGCTCATAAATCCTTTGCAACATGTGGAGGGTAGAGTTCCAACGTATGGGGACATCACACACCAGTCGGTGTGCCGGTAGCTGCAAACGCTGCTGCAACATAGCAAGGGCGGCGGAAGCTGTTGCCGACTTCCGAAAATGAGCTGACAGGCGGCGTACTTTGACGAGCAGATCTGGCTTCTCTGGGTACGATTTAAGAAACCGCTGAACCACGAGGTTAAGCACATGAGCCAGGCATGGTACGTGTGTGATCTTGCCTCGCCTCAGAGCCGCCACCAGTTTATGACCAATGTCACACACGACCATGCCTGGATATAGGTTCAGCGGTCTCAGCCACAGATCTGCCTGCTCTTTCACAGCTTTCCACAACTCACAAGCAGTGTGAGGTTTATCACCTAAGCTTATGAGTTTCAGCACAGCCTGTTTCCTCTTGGCTGAGGCAGTACTGCAGTGCTTCCAGCTTGTAACTGATGTGGTGATATCTGAGATGGAAGCTGAACATGAGGAGGAGGATGATGCGCAGGAGCTGTACACTGTGGGGGCAACTCTGACTGACATAGGGCACGCAATCCTCGGTGTGGGGAGGATGTGTTCCGTCCCAAGGTCCGACTGGGTCCCGGCTTCCACTATTTTTACCCAGTGTGCCGTCAGGGAGATGTACCGTCCCTGGCCACAAGCACTTGTCCACGTGTCCGTTGTCAGGTGGACTCTCCCTGTAACTGCGTTGTTGAGGGCACGGCAGATGTTTTGGGACACAAGCTTGTGTAGTGGGGGGATGGCACACCGGGCAAAATAGTGTCGGATGGAGACCGGGTACCGAGGGACGGCCACCGCCATAAGGTTGCGGAAGGATTCCGTCTCCACCAGCCTAAAAGGCAGCATTTCCAACGCAAGCAGTCGTGAAATGTGCGAATTTAGGACTGTGCCCTGTGGGGCGTTGGCTGCGAATTTGCGCTTTCGTTCAAAGGTCTGGGATATGGACAATTGAACGCTGCGGTGGGGTGTGGACGTTGATGCTGTTTCTTGAGAAACTGCCATAACAAGTGAAGACTGAGAGGAGGGGGCATCTTTGCATGCAGTATGGACATGGGATTGCCTTGCACGCACAACAGGGGGTTCTCTTACATGCACAGCAGTGGAAGAAGCAGTGGTGACACCCGCTGACACTGGTCGTGGACCCTGGGGCTCGCCCCACAAAGTCGGGTGCTTTGCTGCCATGTGCCTGATCATGCTGGTGGTGATCAGGCTGGTTGTTTTGTCACCCCTGCTGATGCTGGCCTGGCAGGTGGTACAAATGGCCTTTTTGTGGTTATCAGCAGAGTCTTTAAAAAAAATTCCAGACTCTGGAAGACCTACCGGTTGTACTGGCAACGTCTCTCGTGTTGGTGTTACTGGGAACGGTTGCCCGCCTTCTGTCTGCGGCCACCACACTGCTTCTTCCTGCCTGTTGGGATACTCTGCCTCCCTCCCCCTGTGTGCTGCTGGCCTCGCTCTGCGTGTCCTCCTGCCACGTTGGGTCAGTTACTAGATCATCCACCACCTCCTCCTCTTCCACACCACGGTCCTCCTCCTCACTTCGTGGCAATTGTGTCTCGTCATTGTCCACCTCTTGTGACAAATTGCCAGCTTCGCCTTCCTGTGGCCGTGGCTGTTCAAATATTTGGCCATCGCTACATGGGATCTCCTCTTCCACCACTTCAAGCGGAGCAGGCGAGGGGCCCAAATACGGAAGTGGACCAGTGAGCAGCTCTTCAGAGTGTCCAACTGTGGGATCAGTTGCTGTCTGACGACACTCGGCATGGTGGGAGGAAGGAGCATCAGGGTGAGGAGGAGTATGCGGTCGAGACTCACGGCTACTAAGACTTGACCGTGTGGAAGACAGACCGGAGGTGGTGGTGCCCAGGTGACTGGAAGTATTATCTGCTGTCCAATTAATAACCTGTTCACACTGATCAGTTCGCAATAGTGGTGTTATGTGCTTCCCTAGTAATTCGGTCAAGAACTGGGAGCGAGAAGATGTGGATGTTGGTTGTGGCACATTTTCACCTTGGCCACGGCCCCGTCCTCTGCACGCACCATCACCAGAACGTCCAGTTCCACGTCCCTTGCCACGCGCCTTGCCCATTGTTAATGAAGTAAAATAGCTTACACTTGCACTATCAATGGCAAAAGGGTAATAAAAAGGAGATTAGAACAGTGGAAGAGGAAAACCACAGTACTAGTTCCCTGGCCTACATCACAATCTTTTAAACAGAGATATTTGTGTCTGAACAGTCAGCGAGACACTCAAACTGTATTTTTTTTTTTATGTAAAAAAGGCAAAAAGGTGGATTACACCCAGATTTGAACCGTGGAATAGGAAAACCACAGTTCTAGTTCTCTGGCCTACACCAGAATCTTTTAAACAGATATATTTGTGTCTGAACGGTCAGCGAGACACTCAAACTGTTTTTTTTTAATGGAAAAATGCAAAAAAGTGGATAATAAAGAGATTTGAACCGTGGAACTGGAAAACTACAGTTCTAGTTATCTGGCCGAAACCGGACTCTTTTAAACAGATATATTTGTGTCTGAACACTCACAGACACACTCAATTTTTTTTTGGGGGGGGGAATACCAAAAGTTTAATAAGACGGGTATTTGTACAGTCTGACTGAGGAAAAAAAAAAAAGAAGATTTAGATGAAAAAAAAAAGGATTTTTCCTGGCCCCTGAGACCTGGGGCTAAGTCTAGCAATTTGAGCAGCAGCAGCAGCACACAGGACTATAATGCAGTGTTTGTTGGTATAACCACTGCGTCTCCTATACAGCCTGCCTGCCTGCCTGATATCTGGGATGGATATTAGTCCTGAGAAGGACTGTTTGTTTGATTTTGCAGGCTTTAGAGACCCTACACTACCTATTTCGCAGTATAAATCTCTCCCTAGCTCAGCAGCACTCTCCCTACACTGTCTGATTGGGAGCGACTGTGTCCAAGATGGCGGTGCCCGGTTTTAAATACTCGAGGTGACACTGTGCGGCCAGCCAATCACTGTAATGCCCACAACCAACATGGCTGCTGCATTACAGTGACTGGCTGGCAATCCCTGCATGTTCATTGGCTCTTTAAAGAGCGCCAAACATGCAGGGCGGAGACCCGAGGTCCCGCCAGAGTAACCCGAAAATGCACGGTGCTCGCCGAACATCCCGAGTAGTGAGATGCTCGGGCGAGTACCGAGCAGTGTCGAGCATGCTCGCTCAACACTATTCAAGACGAATATAATATTTTACTTGTCACCTTGCAATTTAAGATGGGAGTTGATTGTTATGATACTTATTGGTTCTGCAATTAATTTCTAAAATATTCCAGTAACTAATGTGGGTACTAGAGGAGCCTTGTACTTAATGTTAATATTGTTTTACAGCACCAAACCCTCTTTCTCTATGGTCTACAACAATCCTTACTATTTTTGTGATATATTTTTTCTAATCTTGTCTGCTCAAGTTCTCAATGTGATTTAATAAGGAACTTGATGTTCCAAATGGCTCTAAGTATACAGTTTGTGTATGTTAAAGATTTTCCCACTATTACTAGAAATGGCTTAAAACTATGATAGATGTAGATCACTGGTGATTTGTCTACCCAAATCCTTAACGAACTTTAGAAGGAAAGGTATAGTGTTGAGCCACCCCCGTAGTGTTCGAGTTCGGTTCGGTTCGTCGAACACCCGTGTGTTCGCCGAACTGTTCGTCGAACTGTTCGTCGAACACCTTCAAACACCGTTAAAACCAATGGCAGGCAAACAAAAACACATAGAAACACATAGAAAACACCTTCAAAGGTGTCCAAAAGCTGACAAACTGCTCAGAAGACACAACTAACACATGGAAAAGTGACAAGTACATATAGTCATGCGAAAAGACAAGAGGGGGAGGAGTAAAAGGAGGGGGAGACACAGATATAGGCATGTCATGCCCTTCTAAAATCCAAAAAGTGAGAAGCCGACACGGCCAGTCCATTCCTGCCTGTGCCACCTCTGTGTCGCCGGGTTTGTGCCAGAGCCGCGGTGGACCCTGACGGCCAGCCCCCCTATCCCAATACTGGTGCCTGTCCGCCGGTGGGTCGAGGCCCCCCACGGTGGGGGGGGGGGGAGTAACATCTGCAGAAGAAAGACCATCTTCCAGCCAAACTAAGATGTCGACTTATTTTCGTGGACAAAGTGATACGATCCCATTCTTACGGACACGCCCATCGCTACAAATTCTAGATGAGGCACAAAAACAGCAGGTGCTTCAACGGATATCAAGTGCTCCTTCAAGTGGGCTCTCCATCACCTCAATTTCAACATCACAAATACTCCAGTCCTCAGAGGTGTCACCCCAATCGCACTTGCTTCCTCACAGCTCCTAAGTCTCCAGCTGCCCGTCTGAGTATGGGGTAACACAGATGGCTGAGTCTGCCCAGCTGTTTACTCATACTATAGCCTGGGAAACGGAGGTCTGCTCCAGAGCTTCTGTTAATCCAGATGAGGAAATGATCTGATCCAATGCCCAGAATCTTTATAAGTTGGATCCAGGACCAGATGAAGAAGGTTCTGAGCATAATGTAGACCCTTGTTCCCAAACTGTAACTCCTGTTGGTGGAGACAAGGATGAAGACGATGATGAGACTCAAATACCTGATTGGAGCGACAACTTGACTTTTCGGTCAGGGCAGGAAGAGGTTGGCTCTGAGGGCGACGGGTGTGATAACACACAGGGTGATGATGACGAGGTTGGAGATCCCACTTACTGTCAACCCACAGTCAGACAGTCAATGAGGTCAGCAGAGGAGGTGGAGGAGGATGTGACTAGCCCTGGGGATGGGGATGACTCGGTACCCGGGCATTTGCCTGGCCTTGGGGATGTCGCGGTGGTCGGCTCCCTGGCCCGTACCCTGGGGTCTCTCTTTAAAAGGGTGGATAATTGTTAATTTTATAAGAGTTCATGACGCCACCTGTGGTATCTGGTGACAAGCACCAGCACTGCAGCAGTCCACTGAGGCCAGTGATAAGGCAGCTCGATGGTATAGCTCCCCACAGGTGGAGCTAGGTCTCAGGGCAGCGTATGCAGGGGGAATGCAGGACAGGCGAGACCCAGCTGGGTCAGAGCAAGAACGGGAACGGACACGGTAGTCACTTCAGTACCTTTTACTGGTGGAAATTCAGGCACATCCCGGAGCACTGTAGGGTGAAGGGTGCATATCAGGATCCTCCCCAATGAGCGGGTGTAGGGCCTCCTGTTTCTTGCCTCTGCGTAGTAAGTTTCTGACCTGCCTGGAGCTAGGCCTAACTTTGTCTCTGTCCTGCGCTGGCTGACCTTGTGGTAGGGCCTTCTCTTGGAGTTCACGCTCCCAGTATGCGGGGCCTAAGCGTCTCCTGGCTCTGTTACATATCAGCACCTTAGGGATCCTGGGACTTGTAGTTCTCCAGGGATTCCGGTTATGCCTTACTGGGTCATAGAGATACCGGTAAGCTCGGATCCTGTGTCCGGTAAATGCTTCGGGGTGAGCTGGTTAAGCTCCTCTGCCCCTTATGTACTAACTCGCCACTCGCATTCGGCCTACTCGGGCCCTCACTAGGCTATACACACTAACGGCAGCTTGCCGCGCTTCACTGATCTTACGGCACCGGCACACCTTAAGCTCTATCTGGGCTCCCTGAATCTAGCAAGCAGGAGCCTCGTGCTCCACTGCTGAACTATTAACTGCGTTCTCTAGACTAGACTGAGCTCCACTGCAGACTGACCTCTCTTAGGCTTCTCTACTGCAGGAACTCTTCAGAGGAACTGAACTGCCTAGCTCCACCTTCCCTATTTATATCCCTAACGGGCTCCCTCTGCTGGTCTGAGGTGGAAGGTGGAGATGTGTGAATGTTTATGGGGGCCTCTTGTGGAGGATTCCATCAATGCACTCTTGTAGGATCTGTGATACCAAGCACAGCGGGGCATCACAGATGCTATTGACGACGAGGTTAGGTTGCGCCTTCCTGAACAGAGACGGAGTACTGGAAGCACGTCAACAACTGTATCCTCAACCACAACTCTGCCTCTGACCACAAGTCGTAGTGGCTCTTCAGGTCACATGGGCTCTAAGCCTTGCATAGCCTGGGCATTTATTCAGATCGATAAGGATGACCCAACTCGTGTTATCTGTAATATTTGTCAGCAAAAGCTAAGTAGAGGCTAAAAAATACATAGTTTGAGTACTTCATGCATGTACCGTCACATGGATATGAAGCATAAGTTGCAGTGGGAAGCTCACTGTGCCACAATGCGGCCTAGCCGGCTGGGCCAACCACCGTCTGCCCCATCTTGTGCATCCGCAGCCTCTTCATCCTCTGTGACTGGGGGGACAGCAGTCACACATGTTTTTGGACGCAGACCTGCCACCTCTTTACCCGCAACAGCCAGTGTGATTGGCAGGTCGTCAGTTCATTGGGAAGTGGAAACACCTGCTAGTGTTGAGCGCTCTCCGACATCGAGAGCACCACCTTTGGATCAAGGCAACCTAACATGTCCGCCTGCATCTTCCTCACAGACCGGCAGTTGCCGGGGACACCCTACTCAACACCGTCTAAGCACAACAGCCAGCCCTCGGTCCCTCAGATGTGGAAAAGTAAAAGACCATTTCCTCCTAGCCATGAGAAAGCTAAGCGGTTGAATTTCACCATCTGCAAGCTGTTGGCTACAGAAATGCTGCCTTTCCACCTGGAGGACACAGAGGATTTTCAAGACCTTATGTCCGTCACAGTGCCCCAGTACCAGATGCCCAGTCGGCACTACTTCTCAAAGAAAGGTGTGCCTGCGCTCCACTAGCATGTCGCACACAACATCACCGCTTCTTTGAGAAACTCTGTGTGTGACAGGGTGCACTTCACCACAGACACTTGGACGAGAAGGCATGGACAGGGGCGTTACATGTCGCTGACTGGGCACTGGGTAACTATGGTGACAGCAGGACAAGGGGCTGCTGTCCAAGTCTTACCGTCCCCACGAGTTGTGTGTTAATCCTCTTTATCTCGAACTTCCTCCACTGCTTCTGCCTCCTCAACCTCCTCTCGGTCCTCCACCTGCACCCAAAGCCTGTCTGGTAATGCCACCTGCTTTCTAACTGCGCAGAAGGAATCCTGCACACCTCCTTACTATGCTGGCAGCAGGGCTCAACGCATCAGTGTTTACTTTGAAATGTCTGGGAAATGTGAGTCACACAGCTGAGGAGTTTTGGTCAGCTCTGGAGACCCAGTTTCATGAAAGGTTGTCTCCACTGGACCTGCAACCAGGGAAGGCCATGTGCGACAATGCTGCAAACCTGGGTGCGGCACTTCGCCGGGGCAATGTCACACACGTGCCTTGCATGGCTCACGTGTTGAACCTGGTTGTCCAGCAATTTTTAGCCCACTATCCCGGACTAGATGGCCTTCTGCAGAGTGCACGGTCGCTGTGTGCTCACTTCCGCCGTTCGCATCCCGCAGTTCAACGACTTACATCTCTACAGAAGTCGTTGGGCCTGCCAGTTCACCGGCTGAAATGCGATGTGCCGACACGGTGGAATTCAACTCTGCACATGTTGCAGCGACTGTGGCAGCACCGACAAGCCCTGGTGCAATACGTTCTGACGTATAGCCTGGGCCAACGAGATCCAGAGGTGGGGCAAATCACGCTGGAGGAGTGGTCTCAGATCAGGGACCTATGCACCCTTCTGCACAGTCTTGAAATGGCGACGAAGATGTTTAGTGCTGACGATGCCATTATCAGCATGACTATTATGGTGATTTACATGCTGGAGCACATGTTAAACAGAATTCGGAGTCAGGTGGTGGGACAAGAGGAGGTGGAGGAAGTAGAGGAGGAGTCGTATGCGGAAGGGATAACATCTCCAAGGTCCAGACGGTTGGCAGCACCAAGGCGGCAGGCATGGGAGGGTGGGGGAGAGGGATTAACCAGGGCGCATGGTAGCAGCCAAACTGTTGAGGAAGGTGCAGGAGCCGAGGAAGAAGTGGAGGACGAACTGGCAATGGGCATGGAAGACTCATCAGATGAGGGAGACCTTGATCACATTTCTGTTGTGCGAGGTTGGAGGGAGAGGGCAGAGGAAGGAAGCATGATTCTTACCTCGCTACCAACCCAACAAGGACTTGGTCCTTCTGGATGCGCAAGACACATGAGTGCCTTCTTGCTGCACTACCTGCAACATGAATCCCGGATTGTCAGAATTCGAAGTAATCCCGACTACTGGGTTGCCACACTCTTAGATCCCCGGTACAAAAGTATATTTGCCGAAATAATTCCTGCCATAAAAAGGTATTGACGAATGCAGGAGTATCTGTTGCAGAATCTTACATGTGCTTTTCCACAAAACACCAGTGGTGCACGTAGTGAATCTCACAGTTCTAACTTGCCAACGGTGGGACTGTCGAGACTTCATCACTCAAACAGTAACAGTAACACAGTATCTGCTGGTAACAGCAATTTTGTGGAATCGTTTCACCACTTTTTTAGACCATGCTTTGCAAGGCCACAGGAGACAAGAAGTCTGACACATAGTCAATGCCTAGAGAGGATGGTACAGGAGAATCTCCAAGTGAACATCGAAGCCATGACTGTGTCACTGGACCCTTGCTCATTTTGGTATTCCAATCTTGAAAAATCGCCGGAGCTGGCCACTCACGCCTTGGAGATCTTGTCATGCCATGCAGCCAGCGTTCTCTCTGAACGTGTGTTCAGCGCTGCTGGTGGTGTGCTGACAGATAAGCGCACGCGGCTGTCCACTGAGAATGTAGACAGACTCACGTTCATAAAGATGATCAAATCATGGATTCGCAAGGACATTTCTACCCCTGTGTCATCCTTGGGAGACTAAAAGCTTGGGGATTTGGTAAAATCACCTCACCAACCGTTTTAAGCAACAGTGGGGCAATTGATGCCACTTAACCCTAGAACGCATGACCATAAAAATCTACACTTTCACATACCTGGGGCCCTTTAGGCCCATGTGCAAATAACATGGAATAACTCAAACTCAAATGACAAACAACTATATACATGAAGAATACCTAGAGTTTCAAAATTCTAACTAAAGTAATCTTGCAGAAAATAGAAAACAATTAACTGGGCGGGCCTGCAAGGCCACAGGTATGCGTTCTAGGGTTAAGTGGTGTCTGTGCCACAATTTTGGGAGTCCCCTTGCTGTGTCTTACGTGACGTTGGCATCGTCAATTCCAGGTGGGTTGGGTCGCACCCCCCCCCTTTTAACTGTAAGAAACTACATACACTATGGCTTGGGGTAACACAGATGGTTGAGTCTGAAGAGCTGTTTACTCAGAGGTCTGCTCCAAATCTTCAGTGTCTGCTAGTCAACGTAGAATTTTTAACTGCATCTAGCCTAGGCAATACTTTGGGCGTAGTAGCCCAGCTGCGAAGCAAGCTGCACCGCCTGTGTATCTAATAAGAATTTTTAAATTAATCTAGCCTAGGCAGACTGTGGGGACCCCCAACCAAACCCAGATGCTCAGCCCCCCTACCGCCCCCCTTTCATGGACAACCCAATAATGTAACTCTTACAACTGGATGGGTGAGGATCGGTCACAGCTTTATTAACTCTTTATACTCATTCCATTAGAAAGGCATTTTATTTCTAAAATAATTCAGCTTGTTGCAGCATGCCCTGGGTCCCCACTCCGGCAAGTTGGCCAACAAGTGTAACTCTCCAACATGTCCTTTCTATTTCCAGGCCACGGAGGATCCAGCGTACTCGTATGCAGGACTCTGACCCCCACCCATCACTCTTAACGCTTGTTCCACTCCGTCCTGGAGTCCTGACAGGAATATGTCCAGTCCAATATCTATTAAGCGAACACCGTCGGGCCGTATGAGGCCTGCTTTTTCTCCTTCCAGTTGTCGGTGTCGTATCACTACTAGAGATGAGCGTTGTTCTACTCGAACTGTTCGCCAATCTCAAATTCGAGCTGTTTAGGGCGGTGTTCGAGCCGTTCGGCGAACACGAACAATTTGAGAAAAATTCGGCTGTTCGAGGTTATGTTCGATAACTGTTCGTGCACCAAAATCATAACTGGATTTTTTCTCAGTAATGATGAAAATTAATGTTAATACGCAGTTTGAGTGTACAGCGGGGTGGGGGGAGGGGCAGGGGATGGATCTCTGCAGGAACAATGAAGATCTCCATTTTTTTTTCTCTTTCCCGCATTTGCAGTGGGGAGGTGCAATCTGTCAGCCTATCAGCAGCGCACACACGGAGCGAAGTGCTTTTTTTCACACAAGCAAGGGCATGTGTCATTGGCAGTGTATGTCACATGTCCTTGCCCTATAAGACCCAGCCATTTTCCCTGTCGCCACCATTTTCTCACTGCTGCAGCTGCGTGTTAGACGGCACCGCTGTTGCTGTGTGCGCTATACCTTGTTAATTTCAAGCCAATTTTCGCACAAATCTACAGATAGCTTGGGAGTAGGGAATAGTTGTGATTGCAGTCCTTTTAAGGACTAGGTTACAGCATTTCCTACGACTTTTATCAGGGAGGTCTGTGCTCTTAAATAGATAGGTTGTGGGAGTAAAGACTAATTGTAATTGGAGTCCTTTTCAGGACTAGGTTACATCAGTTCCTATCAGTTTTTGCCAGGCAGGTCTGTGCCAGTGCTGTGCAAGTTTTTTTCACAGCATTTGGCTGAATCTAGCAAAGCTAATCCTTTTTGGCCTATTGCAGAGTGTGTTAGTCAGAGGAGTAGCCTATCTGTGTTGCAAGATATAACACCTGTGTATAGAATACCAATTTTTTTACTGCACCTAGTGAAGTAAAATCTTTTGGGCATAGCATCATTCTATTAGTCCATCTATACTGACCTCCATCAGGTTGCAAACTGAATATAATTTTTTTCTGCATCTAGCTCTGAAAAAATATTTGGGCTTCTAGCTGTGTGTGGGACTTGGTCTATTAGTCCATCTATACTGACCTCCATCAGGTTGCAAATTAAAAATAATTTTTTTCTGCATCTAGCTCTGAAGAAATATTTGGGCTTCTAGCAGTGTGTGGGACTTGGTCTATTAGTCCATCTATACTGACCTCCATCAGGTTGCAAATTAAAAATATTTTTTTTCTTCATTTAGCTCTGAAAAAATATTTGGGCTTCTAGCAGTGTGTGGGACTTGTTCTATTAGTCCTTCTATACTGACCTCCAGCAGGTTGCAAATTGAATATAATTTTTTTCTGCATCTAGCTCTGAAAAAATAGTTGGGCTTCTAGCGGTGTGTGGGACTTGGTCTATTAGTCCATCTATACTGACCTCCATCAGGTTGCAAATTAAAAATAATTTTTTTCTGCATCTAGCTCTGAAAAAATATTTGGGCTTCTAGCAGTGTGTGGGACTATTTGTATTAGTCCATCTATACTGACCTCCATCAGGTTGCAAATTCAAAATAATTTTTTTCTGCATCTAACCCAGCCAATAGTTTTGGCCTAATACCACAGTTTGGCCACTCAGCTCTGCTCGGTTACCATCCATTGTTTTTTTGTGCAAACAACTCCAGAGTTGTGAATTAGTTAACCACCAAAATGAGTGGAAAAAGGCCTGCTGCTGGTGGAAAGGGGAATAGGCGTGTTGGGAAGGGGAAAAAAGGTTGTGTCCGTGGGGTAGGTGTTAAAGCAACAGTAACATCTGCAGAAGAAAGACCATCTTCCAGCCAAACTAAAATGTCTACTTCTTTTAGCGGACAATGTGATAAGATCCCTTTCTTACGGCCACGCCAATCGCTACAAATTCCAGATGAGGCACAAAAACAGCAGGTGCTTCAACGGATATCAAGTGCTCCTTTAAGTGGGCTCTCCTCCACATCAACTTCAACATCACAAATACTCCAGTCCTCAAAAGTGTCACCCAAATCGCACTTGCTTCCTCACAGCTCCCAAATCTCCTCCAGCTGCCCGTCTGAGTATGAGGTAGAACAGATGGTTGAGTCTGCAGAGCTGTTTACTCATACTATAGCCTGGGAATCAGAGGTCGACTCCAGCGCTTCTGTGAATCCAGACGAGGAAATGATCTGCACTGATGCCCAGAATCTTTATGAGTCGGATCCAGGACCAGACACAGAAGGTTCTGACCATAATGTAGACCCTCATTCCCAAACTGTAACTCCTGTTGGTGGAGACAATGAGGAAGACGATGATAAGACTCAAATACCTGATTGGAGCGACAACTTTAGTTTTTTGTCAGGGCAGGAACAGGTTGGCTCTTAGGACGACGGGTGTGATAACGCACAGGGTGATGATGATGAGGTCGGAGATCCCACTTACTGTCAACCCACAGTCAGCCAAGAGATGAGGTCAGCAGAGGAGGTGGAGGAAGATGCTAGTGACGACGAGGTCAGGTTGCGCCTTCCTGGACAGAGACGTAGTACTGGAAGCACGTCAACAACTGCATCCTCAAACACAACTCTGCCTCTCACCACAAGTCGTGGTGGCTCTTCAGGTCGCATGGGTGCTAAGCCTTGCATAGCCTGGGCATTTTTTCAGATCGATAAAGATGACCCAACTCATGTTATCTGTAACATTTGTCAGCAAAAGCTAAGTAGAGGCCAAAAAATACATAGTTTGAGTACTTCATGCATGAACCGGCACATGGACATGAAGCATAAGTTGCAGTGGGAAGCTCAGTGTGCTACAATGCGGCCTAGCCGGCCGGGCCAATCACCGTCTGCCATATCTTGTGCATCCGCGGCCTCTTCATCCTCTGTGACTGGGGGGACAGCAGTCACACCTGTTTTGGGGCGCAGACCTGCCACCTCTTTACCCGCAACAGCCAGCGTGATTGGCAGGTCATCATTTTCTTTGGAGGTGGTAACACCAGCTGGTGTTGAGCGCTGTCTGACATCGATAGCACCACCTTTGGATCAAGGCAACCTAACATGTCCGCCTGCATCTTCCTCACAGACCGGCAGTTTGCCGGGGACACCCTTATCAACCCCGTCTAAGCACAATAGCCAGCCCTCGGTCCCTCAGATGTGGACAAGTAAAAGACCATTTCCTCCTAGCCATGAGAAAGCTAAGAGGTTGAATTTCACCATCTGCAAGCTCTTGGCTACAGAAATGCTGCCTTTCCGCCTGGTGGACACAGAGGATTTTCGAGACCATATGTCCGTCGCAGTGCCCCAGTACCAGATGCCCAGTCGGCACTACTTCTCAAAGAAAGGTGTGCCTGCGCTCCACCAGCATGTCGCACACAACATCACCACTTCTTTGAGAAACTCTGTGTGTGACAGGGTGCATTTCACCACAGACACTTGGACGAGTAGGCATGGACAGGGGCGTTACATGTCGCTGACTGGGCACTGGGTAACTATGGTGACAGCAGGACAAGGGGCTGCTGTCCAAGTCTTGCCGTCCCCACGAGTTGTGCGTCAATCCTCTTTATGTCAAAGTTCCACCACTGCTTCTGCCTCCTCAACCTCCTCTCGGTCTTCCACCTGCACCCAAAGCCTGTCTGGTCATGCCACAAGCTTTCTAACTGCGCAGAAGGGATCCTGCACACCTCCTTACTATGCTGGCAGTAGGGCTCAACGTCATCAGGCGGTTTTTACATTGAAATGTCTGGGAAATGTGAGTCACACAGCTGAGGAGTTGTGGTCAGCTCTGGAGAACCAATTTCATGAATGGTTGTCTCCACTGGACCTGAAACCAGGGAAGGCCGTGTGCGACAATGCTGCAAACCTGGGTGCGGCCCTTCGCCGGGGCAATGTCACACACGTGCCTTGTATGGCTCACGTGTTGAACCTGGTTGTCCAGCAATTTTTAGCCCACTATCCCAGACTAGATGGCCTTCTGCAGAGGGCACGGTCACTGTGTGCTCACTTCCGCCGTTCGCATCCCGCAGCTCAGCGACTTACATCTCTACAGAAGTCGTTGGGCCTGCCACTTCACCGGCTAAAATGCGATGTGCCTACCCGGTGGAATTCAACTCTGCACATGTTGCAGCGACTGTGGCAGCACCGACAAGCCCTGGTGCAATACGTTCTGACGTATAGCCTGGGCCAACGAGATTCAGAGGTGGGGCAAATCACGCTGGAGGAGTGGTCTCAGATCAGGGACCTATGCACCCTTCTGCACAGTTTTGAAATGGCGACGAAGATGTTTAGTGCTGACGATGCCATTATCAGCATGACTATTCCGGTGATTTACATGCTGGAGCACATGTTAAACAGAATTCGGAGTCAGGTGGTGGCACAAGAGGAGGTGGAGGAAGTAGAGGAGGAGGAGTTGTATGCGGAAGGGCTAACATCTGCAAGGTCCAGACGGTCGGCAGCACCAAGGCGGCAGGCATGTGAGGGTGGGGGAGATGGTTTTACCAGGGCGCATGGTAGCAGCCAAACTAGTGAGGAAGGTGCAGGAGCCCAGGAAGAAGTGGAGGACGAACTGATGGAAGACTCATCAGATGAGGGAGACCTTGATCACATTTCTGTTGTGCGAGGTTGGGGGGAGAGGACAGAGGAAGGAAGCATGATTGTTACCTCGCCACCAACACAACAGGGACTTGGTGCTCCTGGATGCGCAACACACATGAGTGCCTTCTTGCTGCACTACCTGCAACATGACCCTCGAATTGTGAGAATTAGAAATAATCCTGACTACTGGGTTGCCACACTGTTAGATCCCCGGTACAAAAGTAAATTTGCAGAAATTATTCCTGCCATAGAAAGGGATGCACGCATGCAGGAGTATCAGCAGAGACTGTTGCAGAATCTTACATGTGCTTTTCCACAAAATACCAGTGGTGCACGTAGTGAATCTCACAGTTCCAACTTGCCAACCGTGGGACCGTCAAGTGTTCAGCACTCAAACCGTAACAGAACCACAGTATCTGCTGGTAACATCAATTTTGCGGAATCATTTCACCACTTTTTTAGCCCATCCTTTGCAAGGCCACAGGAGACAAGAAGTCTGACACATAGTCAACGCCTAGAGACGATGGTACAGGAGTATCTCCAAGTAAACATTGAAGCCACGACTGTGTCACTGGACCCTTGCTCTTTTTGGGCTTCCAATCTGGATAAATGGCCGGAGCTAGCCACTTACGCCTTGGAGATCTTGTCATGCCCCGCAGCCAGCGTTCTGTCTGAACGTGTGTTCAGCGCTGCTGGTGGTGTGCTGACAGATAAGCGCACGCGGCTCTCCACTGATAATGTAGACAGACTCACGTTCATAAAGATGAACAAATCATGGATCCGAAACGACTTTTCTACCCCTGTGTCATCCTGGGGAGAGTAAAAGCTTGATGATTGGTTAAAATCACCCTACCAACCTTTTTAAGCTTTCAAATTACTAATCATGTTTATCTGTATCTTGACTGGAAAATAATTTGGGCTTTGTAGCAGTGTGCAGCACTGATCCTATTAGGCCATCTATACTAAAGCTTCACCAGATTTAAAATTAAAAATAATTTTTAGCTGCATCTAGCCCGGAAAATAATTTTGGGGCTCCGAGATGCGCAAGACACATAAGTGCCTTCTTGCTGCACTACCTGCAGCATGACCCTCATATTGTCAGAATTCGAAGTAATCATGACTACTGGGTTGCCACACTCTCTTAGATCCCCCAAACTTTTCGATCAACCTTTTCATTTTAATAAAGACCAAAAAAATGGTCATTTTTGAAATTATAAGCATTAGCAGGTTGTTAGAAACTGAAATCAAACAGTTTTCAACTCAAAACTTTATTCTAGGTGATGTTACATTTTCACATAGGACCCCTTGTTCGAAAGGAGCTTCTGAACTCTCTCGTCCATTGAATTTGTCAGGTTTTGGATGGTTTCTGCTTCAATTGTTTTGCATGAGGACAGAATACCCTCCCAGAGCTGTTGCTTAGATGTGAACTGCCTCCCGCCATCATAGACACTCCTTTTAATGATGCTCCAAAGGTTCTGAATGGGGTAGAGGTCAGGGGAGCATGGGGGTCACACCATAAGTTTGTCCCCTTTTATGCCCATATCAGCCAGAGATGCAGATGTTTTATGTGCAGCATGAGATGGTGCATTATCATGCAGAAAAATGATCTTGCTGTGAAATACACGGTTCTTCTTCTTGAACCATGGCAGGAAGTGCTGTTTGAGAAAATCCACATACATTATGGAGTTCATCTTTAGCGCCTTCAGGGATCCTAAAGGGGCCGACAATCTCTCTCCCCATGATTCCAGCCTAAAACATTACTCCACCTCCTCCTTGTTGGCGCTGTAGCCGTGTTTGCGTGGGGTGTCCATCAACCAGCCATCCTCCACTCCATCCATCTGGACCATCGAGCGCTGCACGGCACTCATCCGTGAACAAAACAGTTTTGAAATCAGTCTTCATGTAATGTTTGGCTCACTGGAGCCGTTTCTGCTTGTGTGAAGTGGATAGAGGAGGTCGACAGGATGGCGCATGCACAGCTGCAAACCTCTGAAGGACCCTGCATCTTGTTGTTCGGGGGACGTTGGAGGCACAAGCAGCTTCAAAAACTTGTCTGCTGCTATGACAAGCCTTTTTTGCCACTGCTCTTTCAACCTGACGTAATTGCCTGTAGGAAAGAGTCCTCAATTTGCCCTTATCAGCACGCACACGTGTGTACTGTGAATCAGCTACATACTTCTTGATTGCCAAGACACTTCATCCTGATCATCGCACAATGTTGATTGTAGTCATGCCTTGACCTAAACACTCCACAATTTGTTGCTTCTCAGCAGCCGACACATCCTTTTTCTTTCCCATTTTGGCAGAAAATGTAGGCTGCTTAATAATGTGAGAGAGCCTTCTTAAGTAGTCTTGCCTTTCATTGGACACACCTGCCAAACTAATTAGCACAGGTGTCTGCAATTGCTTACAGTGATATAAAGAGCCCTGACACACATCACCATCAATGAGTTTAACTGACAAACAAACAAATTCTTCCCTTATCACTCCTAAACACTTTTTGTATAATAATTTGGAACGCAGTGTACATGTGCTTTTCCACAAAACACCAGTGGTTCACGTAGTGAATCTTACAGTTCTAACTTGCCAACCGTGGTCTGTATGGAGTTGTTCAATAAAGGGCCCAAAATTAAGATAACATAGATGGGAGAGGTCTCTATGAATAGGAATTCCTAAGTATTTGATACCCTGTGAGGGCCAGGCAAAGGGAAAGTTGGACTGGATGGAATCCTATATGGATTTGGGGAGGGAGACATCGAGGGCCTCAGACTTCGCTGCATTGATTTTAAAATTTTACCATGTAACAAAGTGATCTATTTCAGCCATAACAGCATAGATGGATATATGTGATTGAGTGATATATACTAGGACATCATCAGCAAATAGAGAGCACTTGTACTCGGTGCCTCCCACCTCAATCCACCTAATATTGGGGTTATGGCGAATTGATGAGAGCAGGTGCTCCGTCACTAGGATGTATAAGAGAGGGGACAGAGGACATCACTGCCTTGTCCCATTGGTGATTGTGAAAGGTGATGAAAATGTTCTGACGCACCCCCTGGGCCTTGGGACACCCGGAGCCGGACCCTTTTTGGTGGATGCTGGTGGTTGTAGTCTTCGTGGCGGCGACCCAGTTCCGTGGCTCAGGGTGGTCAAACCAGTGGCGGAACTATTTATGTGGTTTTCATGTTTAAATGTCCGACTACGCCACCCGTGGATTGCGGTCAGAGTGAACCGCCGCTACAGGGCAGACCACTGAGGCTGGTGTTGTGGGTGCAGCAGAGTGTAGCATAACTCCCCACGGGAGGAGTATAGCCTCAGGGCAGTGTATGCGGAGGATGGGGGTGAAGGTGCAGGGCAGCAGCAGTAACGACACGGAGTCAGTGATGCAGTTCAGGGCCTTTACTCACAGTTCTTATTATCCAGACCACGTCTGCAGGTAACGGCTGCCCACGTCGTACTGTGCTCACCAGGTGAGGGGCTCAGACAACTCCCAGATAACTTTGGAGCACTTCACAGGACCCCCTTTGTGTGTCCTTTGTCTGGCCTTTCTTACCAACACTTCTGTCCGGCTGCCTCGGGCCTCCTCTTGGTAAACTTGGCGCCAGTTTCCCTGACCCTATGTGGTGCCTTCCTAGCGGGTGTAGCGAGGGGCTGCGCCACATAAAATGTCAGAGCCTCCGGTTTCTAGCTGAGGGTCGTTTCCTGCCTCCACTAGTTCGGGGACCGGTCTCCCCCTTTGGCCTGACCCCTCCACGCAGGTGGATTCGGGCGTGCGGTGGCGACTCGCCCGTCCGCACCCCTGGGATCCCTTCATTCCTCGTTCCTGGAGCCTTCTCCGCTCCTCTTCCTTCCTTCTCCCTCTTCCAGGCCTGGGCCTCTGTTACTAGGTCCACCTCCGGAGCAGAGCTCATGCAGAGCCCCTGCTCCCTGCCACTTCTGCTCAGACTTCTCTGCACTGAACTAAGATGGTGCCCACCTTTTATACTCCCTTCTCAATGCACCCAGGTACTGCTTCCTCCCTGCTCCTGCACTACAGGGTTCCCCTTCCTCAGTGTTCCCTCCCCCCACTCCAGCCAGGGACAGGGACTGTCGTGCCCATCTCAGGGGCATATTGGTCGCCCTGCCCCACGGCAATGTGGTGTAATGCATGCAGGTGTCGGGTCCT
Organism: Phyllobates terribilis; assembly: GCF_046119375.1. Classification (NCBI taxonomy): domain Eukaryota; kingdom Metazoa; phylum Chordata; class Amphibia; order Anura; family Dendrobatidae; genus Phyllobates; species Phyllobates terribilis. Next base: position 209,071,034 of record NW_027362767.1, on the reverse strand, counting down.
GATCCACACTCCATCCTTACCTGAGAGTGAGATATCACACCTCTGGGTGAGGTGCAATACGTCTGTAGCAACCGAGCCCTCAGGGTGCTACAGTTCCATTTATCTTCAGCCTAGGTGACGTATTGTGATACAGGGCCGTGATTTTGGCTATAAAAGGGTCCCCTAGACCCCTACCCCAAGCTTTTTAAGAGAAACATATATGGCGTGCCAGGAGACTCTATGGAATGCTTTCTCAGCATCCAACGAGAGTATCTAATTACAAATTTTTAACTGCATCTAGCCCAGGAAATACTTTGTGCCTAGTAGCAGTGTCTGCTAGTGAGCGGATTATCCCGGCTGTTAAGCAAGCTGCACCACCTGTAGTTTAGACACTTAATTTTTTCAAAGGAAATGCTTCGGGACCATGGGATACTTAGTGAAGAGCATCAGGAGGCACCCCAAGGCATAGGGGCTGGGACTGGCAGTAGGATGCCTTGCGGTGGACAGCCGAGCTCGATCCTTATAAAAGCTTTTTAACTGCAGCAGCTTTAGTGGACGCTACTGGAGCTGGAATTACCGCGGCTGCTGGCATGAGACTTGCCCTCCAATAGATCCTTGTAAATGGATTTAAAGTGTATTCATTCAAATTAGAGAGACAATTTAAATTAAAGCTTAGAGCTGCCTCCACCACAGGGGGGCTCGCTCGACCCACCAGCGGACAGGCACCAGTATTGGGAGAGGGGGGCTGGCCGTCAGGGTTCACCGCGGCTCTGGCACAAACCCGGCGACACGGAGGTGGCACGGGCAGGAGCGGACTGGCCGTGTCGGCTTCTCACTTTTTGGATTTTAGAAGGGCATGACATGCCTATATCTGTGTCTCCCCCTCCTTTTACTCCTCCACCTCTTTTATTTTCGCATGACTATATGTACTTGTCACTTTTCCATGTGTTAGTTGTGTCTTCTGAGCAGTTTGTCAGCTTTTGGACACCTCTGAAGGTGTTTTCTATGTGTTTCTATGTGTTTTTGTTTGCCTGCCATTGGTTTTAACGGTGTTCGAAGGTGTTCGACGAACAGTTCGACGAACACACGGGTGTTCGACGAACCGAACCGAACTCGAACACTACGGGGGTGGCTCAACACTAATCACTACACTGCCTCTGTCTCTTCTAAATTTTGCCATCCGAATATTTATTACCCGCCTTGTCCATTCGATGGCCGTGATGTCTCGCGCACCTTGCCATACCGCTATCGGCACAATCTCTGACCATACTATAGCAAATTTTGTGAAAAATTCTCTGAAGCGCTCCATGTCTAGTTTCATTATTGCCATTAGTTATGCGCTCTTGTGATGACCTAGGTTGTTTCCCCTGGCCTGTATAACTAAGATGACCGGACCTCTTGCCTATCTCCCCACCATGATTACCTCCATCAGTACCTGTGGCCATAGCAGGCCTCTAATACCTCTCCAGTTGAAATATGTGTTATGAAACTCTAATTTCCTCCCGCCTGGGCGGACTTTCGCCCTTTTTTGTGCCCAATATATATACGAGTGGCCTATCACTCACACTGTTGGCTTAGCGTCACCTGTAAAAGAAACAAACCACGTTAGGATAACAAGTCCGGTCTTATGTATCTCGCCAAACACGTGGATCGCCATCTCCCTATCCTCTGAACTTCCGTTTCTGACAGTCCTGCTCTTGCTGCTTCCGTGGCCGCACCTATGTGGAATGAGTGTGTCCCGTAATCTTCGGGGTGGTTCCCTGCCGATGTTATGTATTTATTAAATATAGCTTGGAACAGGTATCTTGATAATGGCGTTCCATCAATGTGTGATACGAAGAAATTACTTTGTGATCTGATGGTTAGATATGTTTTTACTATTGTTACCCGACTCAGTGTACCGTTTGTGGGTTGTAGAAGTACCCAAGTACCCCTGCCCGCTGGAACCGTTTTCGATTGGTGTATGCGTACACGTATTGCATTATTGGCTATGACTACTTCCTGGTGTAATAAGCGTCCACTGGTGGTAATTTTGGATTGAGGGACTAATTCGCTTATACATAGCGCCCCGAAGAAGGCGATCACAAATGCAGTAGACATTAGTGTTGCTTCAAATTGTGAGTGTCATGTTAATGTTGTTAGGGATAAGATGTGAGAAATCAGTTTTAGTGACACGGGACGGGACGTCTACATTCCTGACTTGGCTGACCCCTTTTCCACCCTTTTATGGATTGTCTGATGATGAATCTTTGTCACATCTCCCCAATTCAGTAGTTGGAAGTGAAATGCTACTCCGGTCAGACACCGCTGCGCTGACGCCCCTGATATGCCCCTCATCATTAGCTGGTGGAGAAATTCTATGGTGACTTGTGATCTGGCTTGTTCACATTGGTCAACCCGTCTGCCTGCTACTAGTCGTGTCCACTCTTCCCATGCCTTACCGTATGCTTGCCACGTTGACGGGGCAACTGACGCTCTGATTAATGGCATCAACTATTCGCCACTAGATCCCATAGGGAGGGTGGGCAACTGTTGCCCGATGGGTGGGCATTGTGGAAGAGCTCTGTGAAAATCTGCCAATTGAATTGTTATAAAGCGTTAGCAGCAGCTTTATACCCCTCAGCATAGTGGCTAGCACGGACCCATACATTGTGTTTTAGGCACAGGAATACTAGCCTGCGTAGTAGGACTAGCACTGGGAGAGACGATGATGCCATCTTATTAATGCAGTGCGCTAGGCTGGTGTTTTGTGTTATGAAGCGTATATTTTTGTTAGCCAGGCGCGCGCCCCATATTTCTATTGCTACCACTATTGGGAAAAATTATTTTCAGGGCTAGATGCAGCTAAAAATTATTATTAATTTCAAAGCTGGTGGAGCTTGGTATAGATGGCCTAATACAATGAGTCCCACACACTGCTAGAAGCCCAAATATTTTTTCAGAGGTAGATGCAGATAAAAATTATTTTTAATTTGCAACCTGATGGAGGTCAGTATAGATGGACTAATAGAGAGAGTCCCACACACTGCTAGAAGGCCAAATATTTTTTCAGAGCTAGATGCAGATAAAAATTATATTCAGTTTGCAACCTGATGGAGGTCAGTATAGATGGACTAATAGAGAAAGTCCCACACACTGCTAGAAGGCCAAATATTTTTTCAGAGCTAGATGCAGATAAAAATTATATTCAATTTGCAACCTGATGGAGGTCAGTATAGATGGACTAATAGAACAAGTCCCACACACAGCTAGAAGCCCAAATATTTTTTCAGAGGTAGATGCAGAAAAAAATATATTCAGTTTGCAACCTGATGGAGGTCAGTATAGATGGACTAATAGAGAAAGTCCCACACACTGCTAGAAGCCCAATATTTTTTCAGAGGTAGATGCAGAAAAAAATATATTCAGTTTGCAACCTGATGGAGGTCAGTATAGAGGGACTAATACAACAAGTCCCACACACAGCTAGAAGCCCAATATTTTTTCAGAGGTAGATGCAGAAAAAAATATATTCAGTTTGCAACCTGATGGAGGTCTGTATAGATGGATTAATAGAACAAGTCCCACACACAGCTAGAAGCCCAATATTTTTTCAGAGGTAGATGCAGAAAAAAATATATTCAGTTTGCAACCTGATGGAGGTCTGTATAGATGGATTAATAGAACAAGTCCCACACACTGCTAGAAGGCCAAATATTTTTTCAGAGCTAGATGCAGATAAAAATTATTTTTAATTTGCAACCTGATGGAGGTCAGTATAGATGGACTAATAGAGAAAGTCCCACACACTGCTAGAAGGCCAAATATTTTTTCAGAGCTAGATGCAGATAAAAATTATATTCAATTTGCAACCTGATGGAGGTCAGTATAGATGGACTAATAGAACAAGTCCCACACACAGCTAGAAGCCCAAATATTTTTTCAGAGGTACTGTAGATGCAGATAAAAATTATTTTTAATTTGCAACCTGATGGAGGTCAGTATAGATGGACTAATACAACAAGTCCCACACACAGCTAGAAGCCCAATATTTTTTCAGAGCTAGATGCAGACAAAAAATTATTTTGAATTTGCAACCTGATGGAGGTCAGTATAGATGGACTAATAGAGAAAGTCCCACACACTGCTAGAAGGCCAAATATTTTTTCAGAGCTAGATGCAGAAAAAAATTATATTCATTTTGAACCTGATGGAGGTCAGTATAGATGGACTAATAGAGAAAGTCCCACACACTGCTAGAAGGCCACATATTTTTTCAGAGGTAGATGCACAAAAAAATATATTCAGTTTGCAACCTGATGGAGGTCTGTATAGATGGATTAATAGAACAAGTCCCACACACAGCTAGAAGCCCAATATTTTTTCAGAGGTAGATGCAGAAAAATATATATTCAGTTTGCAACCTGATGGAGGTCAGTATAGATGGACTAATACAACAAGTCCCACACACAGCTAGAAGCCCAATATTTTTTCAGAGGTAGATGCAGAAAAAAATATATTCAGTTTGCAACCTGATGGAGGTCTGTATAGATGGATTAATAGAACAAGTCCCACACACAGCTAGAAGCCCAAATATTTTTTCAGAGGTAGATGCAGATAAAAATTATTTTTAATTTGCAACCTGATGGAGGTCAGTATAGATGGACTAATAGAGAAAGTCCCACACACTGCTAGAAGGCCAAATATTTTTTCAGAGCTAGATGCAGATAAAAATTATATTCAATTTGCAACCTGATGGAGGTCAGTATAGATGGACTAATAGAACAAGTCCCACACACAGCTAGAAGCCCAAATATTTTTTCAGAGGTACTGTAGATGCAGATAAAAATTATATTCAATTTGCAACCTGATGGAGGTCAGTATAGATGGACTAATACAACAAGTCCCACACACAGCTAGAAGCCCAATATTTTTTCAGAGGTAGATGCAGAAAAAAATATATTCAGTTTGCAACCTGATGGAGGTCAGTATAGATGGACTAATACAACAAGTCCCACACACAGCTAGAAGCCCAATATTTTTTCAGAGCTAGATGCAGAAAAAAATTATATTCAATTTGCAGCCTGATGGAGGTCAGTATAGATGGACTAATAGAATGATGCTATGCCCAAAAGATTTTACTTCACTAGGTGCAGTAAAAAAAATGGTATTCTATACACAGGTGGTATATCTTGCAACACAGATAGGCTACTCCACTGACTAACACACTCTGTAATAGGCCAAAAAGGATTAGCTTTGCTAGATTCAGCCAAATGCTGTGAAAAAAACTTGCACAGCACTGGCACAGACCTGCCTGGCAAAAACTGATAGGAACTGATGTAACCTAGCCCTGAAAAGGACTGCAATTACAATTAGTCTTTACTCCCACAACCTATCTATTTAAGAGCACAGACCTGCCTGATAAAAGTCATAGGAAATGCTGTAACCTAGTCCTTAAAAGGACTGCAATCACAACTATTCCCTACTCCCAAGCTATCTGTAGATTTGTGCGAAAATTGGCTTGAAATTAACAAGGTATAGCGCACACAGCAACAGCGGTGCCGTCTAACACGCAGCTGCAGCAGTGAGAAAATGGTGGCGACGGGGAAAATGGCTTGGTCTTATAGGGCAAGGACATGTGACATACACTGCCAATGACACATGCCCTTGCTTGTGTGAAAAAAAGCACTTCGCTCCGTGTGTGCGCTGCTGATAGGCTGACAGATTGCACCTCCCCACTGTAAATGCGGGAAAGAGAAAAAAAAAATGGAGATCTTCATTGTTCCTGCAGAGATCCATCCCCTGCCCCCCCCCCCACCCCGCTGTACACTCAAACTGCGTATTAACATTAATTTTCATCATTACTGAGAAAAAATCCAGTTATGATTTTGGTGCACGAACAGTTATCGAACATAAACTCGAACAGCCGAATTTTTCTCAAATTGTTCGTGTTCGCCGAACGGCTCGAACACCGCCCAAAACAGCTCGAATTTGAGATTGGCGAACAGTTCGAGTAGAACAACGCTCATCTCTAGAAAGGTATTGCTTTCCATCAGAGCTCAAAACATTTCAGAATACTTTTTATTTCATGATGGGAGACAAAATATACAAATTAAAAAAAAACATGAATGGACGCAGAACAGAGAAAAGATATAGATAGTAGTTAGTTGAAATTAGTGATCCTTCTACATTGAATATGTGTAACTTCCATTTCTAGACAAGCTCCGACCAGCAGCTACTCCAAGAACTAACTCAGGGTCTTGGTGTAAGTCCACATCCATGTACTGAAGTTAAAGAGTTGAGGCCAGGGCTCCTTTGGGAAATGGTAATCAGAGTAGTTAGCACAAAGCTTGTCCGTGGAAGAGATATTTAAAGCTGCCAGGCAACTTTTGATAGAACCATGTTACATTTCGATAGCAAAGAAGATGCAAATGCAATTTTAAAGACGTGGTTGTTGAGAAATTTTTGTGAGTTTAATAATTGTAGGAATTAATTGAGGATAGAAATTCCTGAGAATGGGCAAGCTAGGGAAACTTAGAACACATATAGTACAGTAGTGTTCAAAATAATAGCAGTCCAACATGACTAACCAGATTAGTCACTGTTTTTGGTATAAATTATATTGCCACATGTCAAACAATTTACCAGTTGGTGCAGTAGATTCTAAGAAAACCACCAGACTCCGGATTTATGAGCTGCAGGTTTTTAAGTCTGTGTATTTGAATAATTAATTGTACGGGGGTGTGTTCAAAATAATAGCAGTGTGGAGTTCAATTAGTGAGGTCAATCATTCTGTGAAGAAACAGGTGTGAATCAGATGACCCTTATTTAAGGGTGAAGCCAGCACATGTTGTACATGCATTTCTCCTTGAAAGCCTGAGTAATATGGGTCGTTCCATACATTGTTCAGAAGAACAGCATACTTTGATTAAAAAGTTGATTGGAGAGGGTAAAAATTATAAAGAATTGCAGACAATGATAGGCTGTTCAGCTAAAATGATCTCCAATGCTTTAAAATGGAAAGCAAAGCCAGAGAGACGTGGAAGAAAAAGGAAGACTACCATTCGAATGGATTGAAGAATAGTGAGAATGGCAAAGGCTCAGCCAATGAACAGCTCCAGAATGATAAAAACAGTCTCAAGTTACATGTGAGTACTGTGACAGTTTAGAAGATGCCTGTGTGAAGCTAATCTCTTAGCAAGATGTCCCCGCAAAGTCCCACTGTTAAAAAAAGACATGTACTGAAGCGGATACAATTTGCCAAAGAACACTACTGGCCTAAAGAGAAATGGAGAAATATTTTGTGGACTGATGAAAGTAAAATTGTTATTTTTGGGTCCAAGGGCCGCAGACAGTTCATCAAACGACCCCCAAACTCTCATTCAAGCCACAGTACACTGTGAAGACAGTGAAGCATGGTGGTGCAAGCATCATGATATGGGCATGTTTCTCTTACTATGGTGCCGGACCTACAGTGGGGAAAAAAGTATTTAGTCAGCCACCAATTGTGCAAGTTCTCCCACTTAAAAAGATGAGAGAGGCCTGTAATTGACATCATAGGTAGACCTCAACTATGAGAGACAAAATGAGAAAACAAATCCTGAAAATCACATTGTCTGATTTGGAAAGAATTTTTTTTCAAATTTTGTTGGAAAATAAGTATTTGGTCAATTAAAACAAGCAAGATTTCTGCCTCTCACAGATCTGTAACTTCTTCTTTAAGAGGCTGCTCTGTCCTCTACTCATTACCTGTAGTAGTGGCACCTGTTTGAACTTGTTATCAGTATAAAAGACACCTTTCCGCAACCTCAAACAGTCACACTCCAAACTCCACTATGGTGAAGACCAAATTGCTGTCGAAGGACACCAGAAAAAAAAATTGTAGCCCTGCACCAGGCTGGGAAGACTAAACCTGCAGTAGGTAAGCAGCTTGGTGTGAAGAAATCAACTGTGGGAGTAATAATTAGAAAATGGAAGACATACAAGTCCACTGATAATCTTCCTCGATCTGGGGCTCCACACAAGATCTCACCCCGTGGGGTCAAAATTATCTCAAGAATGGTGAGCAAAAATCCCAGAACCACACGGAGAGACCTAGTGAATGACCTGCAGAGAGCTGGGACCAACGTTACGCAGGCTACCATCAGTAACACACTACGCCGCCAGGGACTCAGATTCGGCAGTGCCAGACGTGTCCTCCTGCTTAAACCATTACATGTCAGGGCCCATCTGAAGTTTTCTAGAGAGCATTTGGATGATCCAGAAGAGTATTGGGAGAATGTCATATGGTCAGATGAAACCAAAGTAGAACTGTTTGTTAGAAACACAACTCGTCATGTCTTGTTTGGAGGAGAAAGAATGCTGTGTTGCATCCAAAGAACACCATACCTACTGTGAAGCATGAGGATGGCAACATCATGCTTTGGGGCTGTTTCTCTGCCAAGGGACCAGGACGACTGATCCGTGAACATGAAAGAATGAATGGGGCCATGTATCGTGAGATTTTGAGTGCAAACCTCTTTCCATCAGCAAGGGTATTGAAGATGAAACGTGGCTGGGTCTTTCAGCATTACAGTGATTCCAAGCACACCGCCAGGGCAACAAAGGAGCAACAAAGTCATAATCCTCAACATTAACAGAAATAAACACTTGAAATAGATCACTCTGTTTGTAATGACTCTATATCTTATAGGAGTTTAATTTTTTTTATTGAAGAACTGAAATAAATTAACTTTTTGATGATATTCTAATTTTGTGAGAAGCACTTGTAGATGTGAAGCAGTACTAAAATACTGTGGTTATACAACTAAATATTAGGTTAGTGATTCACAGGAATGCTAAATCCTAAAAAAAGAGTACATATTTTGAGTTTGTAAAGACAAATGCAGACACTGCTATTTTCTAGAACAGCCCAATTTTCATTTTTTGTTATTTTCTGTAAAGTAGTTAAAAATTGTATATACATTTCTCTTCATGTTTTGAATTAGAAAACAGTGTGCAATGTTCCCAATGCACAGAAAAAAAAATAGCAAAAAGATTTTGTGCTTAACTCATGTTTTTGAACACACTGCTATTATTTTGAACACTACTGTATATATTATGAAAGAGGTTGTTTCACGCTGACGACTCACGCGCCTTCTCAGCGCCGCCCTACTCACTGCACTCTCTACTCTGCTCCTCCCTGTGTCAGTCCGCTGCGCTGAGTCCTCATGCCGCACTTCCAACTCTGCTGCATATCCCTGCTGTCTCTACCTGGCTATAGGGAGATGCGGACAGATCCTGCAGGAATTTAACTCTGCTGTTTCCTTTAGGGTTTTTCTTTCCCAGCCTATACCCTGCCAGGCAAGAGATATATTAGGCAGCTCCTCCCTCCTCACCTTTGCCTGAGATTAGGTTCCTAGTTGCAGTCTGTCTCTTGGTATCCGTATTGGTGCATGCTTGTATTGATTGTTTGGCGCTGTTTAGATAGCGAATTAACATGCAGGGATTGCCTGCCAGTCACTATAATGCCGCAGCCATAGGCGGATTATAATGAGGGCAATCCGGGCTACCGCCCGGGGCCCCGAGCCTGCAGAGGGCCCGCGGCTCCGGGCGGGGTGTCTAATACCGGATTGCCCTCATTATATGTGCGGGCCGCCGCGGCACATACTGGTAGCAGTGGCGGGAGGGGGGGCCCCGGACCGCTCCCCCAGCAGCGGCCGCCGCTACTTCTTCATCGGCCGGGCCAGCACTGCAGCAGTTAACTTCCCTGTGCTGGCCCGGCCGCGTCACTGCTTGGAGACACGGCCCTGTGCGCGGCCGTGTCTCCTAGCTATGACGTCACGCAGTGCGCGCCCGGCCTACACATGGAGCCGGGGGATGGTGAGTCTGTGTGTGTATGTGTATGTGTGTGTGTATATGTGTGTGTCTGTGTGTGTGTGTGTGCAGGCAGATATCATTGTGTGATGTCTGTTTATATGTATTTTTGTGTTTCAAATGTGTTTATGCGTGTATGTATATGTCTGTATATGTTTGTGTGTGTGCGTGACTGCATGCGTGACTGCGTGCGGAATCCTGCTGAGTATAGTTGGCGCCGTGCGGCCTCCTGCTGTCTCTGGGGGGGGTGCCGTGTGGCCTCCCACTATATATAGATGGCGCTGTGCATCCTCCTGCTGTGTATAGATGGCGCAGTGCGGCCCCCTGCTGTGTATAGATGGCGCCGTGCGGACCTCTGCTGTGTATAGATGGTGCCGTGCGGCCCCCTGCTGTGTATAGATGGCGCCGTGCGGCCCCCTGCTGTGTATAGATGGTGCCGTGCGGCCCCCTTCTGTGTATAGATGGCGCCGTGCGGCCCCCTGCTGTGTATAGATGGCGCCGTGCGGCCTCCTGCTGTGTATAGATGGCTACGTGCGGCCTCCTGCTGAGTATAGATGGCGCCGTGCGGCCTCCTGCTGTGTATAGATGGCTACGTGCGGCCTCCTGCTGAGTATAGATGGCGCCGTGCGGCCTCCTGATGTCTCTGGGGGGGGCGCCGTGCGGCCTCCCGCTGTGTTTAGATGGCGCCGTGCGGCCTCCTGCTGTGTATAGATGGCTACGTGCGGCCTCCCGTTGTGTATAGATGGCTACGTGCGGCCTCCCGCTGTGTATAGATGGCTACGTGCGGCCTCCCGCTGTGTATAGATGGCACCGTGCAGCCTCCCGCTGTGTATAGATGGCTACGTGTGCTCAATATTGAGTCATACAATTAATGTAAGGCTATGTGTCCACGATACAGAAATGTTCCGGATTTTTTTGGAGCGTTTCTGCATCTCCCTGGCAGAAAAAACGCATTCAGATTTTACATGCTGTTTGTACATGCGGATTGTACATGCGGATTGTACATGCGGATTGTACATGCGTTTTCCTGCCAGGGACATGCGGATGTGAAGCCTTCTTCATATGCATTTCCGCATGTGGGTTGACAAGCGCTTTCCAAGCGATTTTAGCATCACTTGGAAAGTGCTTGACAACTTGGTTACACTATATAAGTCCATGCAACCAGCATGGATTTATATAGTGTGACCGTAAAAGAATGGTAAAAAATAAAAAATATATACTTACCTTCTGATGGCCTGCCGACGTCAGTGGTCGCGTGACCCGTCACATGACTAAATGACGTCACAGCAGGTCCTTTTCAGACCATCGCGAGCTGCCGGCAAGCCAGGACGCATCGGATAAAGACACCGGGGGCCATCAGAAGGTAAGTATAATATTTTATTTTTATTTTATTCTTTTTTTACAGGTTCTATGGTACCCAGGTCCGGAGGAGAGTCTCCTGTCCTCCACACCCGGGTACCATCCGCACATTGAAACGCATGGATTCCGCATCTACAGATGCAGGGATGCGGATTCCATGCGTTCTAATGCAAGTCAATGGCGGCGAAAACGCCGCGCTTCCGCAAAGTAATTGGTAATGCTGCGGATTTTTCCGCAATGATAATCCGCAGCGGAAATTTCCGCAGCATGTACACCGCACATGCGGATTATCATTGGGGAACATGGCAGACCTTCTACCAAGCGTTTTTTAAGCGTTTCTGCAGCGGAATTGCTGCTGCGGAAACGCTTAAAAAACACATAGTGGGCACACAGCCTAAAAAAAAAAATTATATTTAATATTGTGCCAAATTAATTTCACGTGAACTATCACATGATCTATCACAGGGGATCATGTGACATGTCACGTGATAAATCAGGTGTGTGTGTGTGTGTGTGTGTGGGGGGGGGGCGCGCCTTCTAAACTGCCCGGGGCCCTTGCTACTCTTAATCCACCCCTGGCCGCAGCCATGTTGGTTGTGGCATTACAGTGATTGGCTGGCCACATAGAGTCATTGGGTCTATATAGGACCCGAGACCCTATGCTCATCACAGTCTACCCATCAGACAGGCAGAGTAGGGAGAGGTGCTGCTGAGTGAGGGAGAGAATTGGCATTTATTCTAGTGAGGTATTCCACACTATTAGAAATCTAAACTAACAGTCCTTCTAAGGACTAATTCTGATGCATATTAATCCTGGTGATAGCAGGAATTAGGCAAGCAGAGTTTGAGGAGAGCGTATACAACAGAATAGGGTCCATTGCACGTTCTATCTGCTGTAGTTACTCATATCCATAGCCCTAGATATCAGGGCTAATATTCTTTTTGCTCTTAATCCTGATTATTTTGTTGAAAAGCAATATAATACACCATTTTTTACTGCTCTATTTGCTTGTTAGCAGCATACAGCCAGATTTGGTTGATTTTAACAGCATTGCTGTATTGTGGGAGCAGAGAAACTTGTCCATCATCAAATGTGATAATATATTACTGTGGTAATAATCCTGATATTTTTGGGAACGTAACAAATATTATACTCCATTTAAAATGGGAAACAACAAGCGGTGGATACCTCGTTGTGAAGCTAGCCAGGCGTTGTGAAGCCAGCCAGGTCCCATATACAATAAGGTGGTCCTCACCAGTTTTGCTCATAGGATTGACTAACTGAACACCCAAAACCCTTAGTCAGATTGAAACATTGTTAACTGATGAAGGTCATAATGACCGAAACGTTTTATATTTACTAAAGGACTGCAATAAAACTTCATTGCTTTGAACATCTGAGTGCCAAGGTTATTTTTATATTTAAAATGGGAAAGGCGCGCGGCAAGGGACGGGGAAGTGGATGTGATGGTGCACGCCGAGGCCAAGGCTATGGGCAAGCTGAAATTGTGCCTGCTGAGGGAGCACAACAAGCACCCTCATCATGTCGCCTTACCTTCTGGTTCGACTTTCTAGGGGGCAGCGGAACACCACTCTTGAAGCCAGACCAGTGTGAAAAGGTAGTTGATTGAAAAGCAGATAATGCTTCCAGTAAGTTTGCCACCACCACCATCCTGTCTTCCACACGGTCCAGTCTCAGTAGCTATGAGTCGTCTGGACCACATGTTCCTCACCCTAATCCTCCTTCCTCTCACCATGCCGAGTGCCTGAAGACAAGTGATCCCACACTTGGACATGCCAAAGAGCTGTTCACTTTTCCATTTATAGATTCAGGCCTCTTGCCCAACCAGCTTGAAGCGGGGCATGAGGAGATCGCTTGTAGTGATGCCCAAATATTTGAGCAGCCATGGTCACACGAAGGTGAAAGTGCTATTACTGTTGCAAGAGGTGGATGATGATGAGACACAATTGCTAGCAAGTCAGGAGGAGGCCCAAGGTGCGTATGTGGAAGACGAGTTGGTGGACGATGAAGTCACTGACTTTTTTAAAGACTGTCCAGTTAACCCCAAAAAGGCCATTCGTAACATCTGCCATGACAGCATCAGCAGGGGCAGCAAAACTACTAGCCTAACCACCACAAGCATGCTCAGGCACATGACAGCAAAGCACCCGACAAGTTGGGCCAAACACCAGGGTCGAGAAACAGTGTCTGCGCCAATCCCCTGTCCATGGTGCAGGCGAAGATGCCCACCCTGCACCTGTCGTTGCACACTTGCAACCACCACCTTCAGCAACCACATCCACGTCCTTGTTCCAGTGCAGCATTCAGTTGTCTCTACCCCAGTCCTTTGAAAGCAAGCGCAAATACGCAGCCACCCACCTACAGTCCACAATACTAAAAGGCCACATTTCTCGACTGCTTGCAATGGAAATATTGCCTTTCATGCTCATGGAGACGGAAGCTTTCCGCAACCTCATAGCGGCCGCTGTCCCTCGATACTCAGTCCCCAGCCCACCTCTATTTCTCCCGGTGTGCCGTCCCTGCCTCACACAAGCAAGTGTCCAAGAAAATTACCCGTGCCCTCACCAACGCAGATACTGGGAAGGTCAATCTAACCATGGACACGTGGACAAGTGCTTGTGGCCAGGGACGGCACATCTCACTGACGGCACACTGGGTTAATATTGTTCAAGCCTGGACCCAGTCGGACCCTGGGACGGAACACATCCTCCCAATGCCGAGGATTCCGGGCCCTGGGTCAATCAGGGTTGACCCCACATTCTACAGCTCCTGCACCTCCTCCTCTTCTGCCTCCATCTCTGAAATGACCACATCAGTCGGAAGCTGGAAGCACTTCAGCACTGCCTTGGCCAAGCGGAAAACAGGCTGTGCTGAAACTGAAATGCTTAGGTGACAAACCGGACACGGCTGCAGAGTTGTTGAAAGCTGTATCAGAGCAGGCAAATCTGTGTCTGTTACTGCTGAACCTAAAGCCAGGCATGGTCATGTGTGACAATGGCCGGAACCTGGTGGTGGCTCTGAGGCTTGGCAACCTCGCACATGTAACATGCCCGGCCCTTGTGCTCAACCTAGTGGTTCAGCGGTTTCTCAAAACCTACCCAGATCTGCCTTAGCTGCTTGTGAAAGTACACCGCGTGTGTGCCCATTTCAGAAAGTCAGCTACAGCTTCGCCAGTCTCGCCGTGCTTCAGCATCGTTTGCAGCTTCCAGCTTACCGACTGGTGTATGATGTCATCACGTGTTGAAACTCAACGTTGAATATGTTGGGAAGGATTTGTGAGCAGCAGAGGGCAGTCGTTGAGTACCAGCTTCAACACGTCCGTCAGAATTCAGGTCAGCCTCTGAACATAAGAGCTGATGAGTGGGCATGGATGTCTGACATATGTGCCGTCCTCCAAAACTTTGACCACCAAGATGGTGAGCGGCGATGGCACTATAATTAACGTCACCATCCCGCTTCTCTGTCTTCTGAAACCTTCACTGCTCATAATTAAAGAGGAGGCATTGCAGGCGTATCACGATGAGTTGGAGCAAGGAATTATACAGGGTGATGCTACACAGCCCAGCCTCATCTCATCTCAACGCCGATTGGGTGATAATGAGGAGGAGGAGGAACAGAAGCATGATTCCTGTGCTACAGATGGTATTACCCACACAACATTCATACTGTCTGTTCAGCGGCGTGGATGGCCTGAGGAGAGGAAGAATAAGAAGGAGGACTAGGAGGAGGATGAGGAGGAGAGCATGGACAGTCGTCCTCTTGGTCAGGATAGGGAAGTCTTGGCTGTTGGCAGTCTGGAACAAATGGCTGACTTTATATTCCGCTTCCTTGATCGTGACCCTCGCGTTGAAAGCTTTTTGGGTGACAGTATTTACTGGTTGGTCACACTTTTAGACCCACGCTACAAAGAGAATTTTCTATCTCTCCTTCCTGTGGCAGAGAGGTCTAATAAAATGTTGCAGTACCAGAAGGCACTTGTTGAAGAATTCTTAAAAAAATTCCCAGCTGACAACACTGGTGGCAGAGGTCACAGTTCCTTGGACAACCAAGGAGTACAGGCGAGGGAGACACAAACCAGATGCAGTAGAGGCAGGGGAACACTGTCAAAGGTTTGGGACAGTTTTCTCAAACCCTTCCAGCGCCCAGGCCCCGATGCGCGGAGTACTCTGACAAGGAGGGAAAAGTTTTGGAAGATGCTGTAGGGGTACCTTGCCGACCGTACCAGCATCCTCCATGATTCCTTTATGCCTTATAACTATTGGGTATCCAAGCTGGACACGTGTCATGAACTGTCTTTCTACACCTTGGAAGTCCTGGCCTACCTTGTCGCTAGCGTTTTTCAGAGCAGGTTTTTAGTGTCCCGGGGGTATTATAACTGATAAGCGCATCCGCCTGTCAACTGAAAATACGGACAGGCTGACTCTCATAAAAATGAACAAGGGCTGGTTTGGGCCAGACTTCTTTACACCTCAGGCTGATAGCAGCGGAACATAAAGTCAAATCCAGTTTTTTGGGGGAGGTGTATTCCCAGGAACCCCTTCACAACCAGACATCGGTATATGCTTCATGATTTTGTCTATTTTATGTCACCCTCCTCCTTCTCCTTCTCCTCATCCTCCACTTTGAAGGGTGTTTATGATGCCCGTAGGAACTATTTTTAGAGGCCTAGGTCTAACATTCTGTATGTTTTACAGTATGTTCATGTATACAGTATGCTCATTTTTACCCCCCAGGAGTAAATGTTTTTCAGCCCATGCACTTAGTGCATGGGCATTACCAGTACAGGAGACCCACTTTTTTTGAATGAGGCCCTCCTCTACGTCTCTTCAAAGGGTATTGGAATGTGTGCTAATTTTTGTCAGCCCTTGCAGTCACTGCATACGCAATAACAGTATAAGAGACCCACTCCTTTATAATGGAATTTTTTTTTTAATGAGGCCCTCCTCTACGTCTCTTCAAAGGGATATTTGGAGTGCGTCCTAATTTTTGTCAGCCCTTGAATTTGCTGCATACGCAATAACAGTATAGGAGACCCACTCCTTTAAAATTAAAAATAAATTTTTAACTAAGGCCCCCCACTACGTCTCTTCAATTGGTATTGGAGTCCATCTTAATTTTTGTCAGCCCTTGAACTTGCTGCATTCGCAATAATAGTATAGGAGACCCACTCCTTAATAATGGAAAATACATTTTTAACTGAGGACCTCCACTACATCTCTTCAAATTGTTATTGGGTGCATCCTAATTTTTGGCAGCCCTTGAACTTGCTGCATATGCAATAACGGTATAGGAGATCCACCCCTTAATACAACCAAGGAGTACAGGCAAGGGAGAAACAAAGCAGATGCAGCAGAGGCAGGAGAACGCTGTCAAAGGTCTGGGACAGTTTTCTCAGACCCTCCCAGAGCCCTGGCCCTGATACGCAGGTTACTCTGACAAGGAGTGAAAAGTTTTGGAAGATGCTGAAGGACTACCTTGGCGACCGTACCATCACACTCTGATTCCTGTGCCTTATAACTATTGGGTATCCAAGCTGGATACGTGTCATGAACTGTCTCTCTACGCCTTGGAGGTCCTGGCCGCTAGCATTTTGTCAGAGATGGTTTTTAGTGCCACCGGGGTTATTATAACATATACGCAATAACAGTATAGGAGACCCACTCTTTCATAATGGAAAGGCCAATTCAAATCGATTATATATTCTATAATATTGCCTCTCTTATCTGAAATTCGTTTACGGGTTAGCTATCACAGTATGGGTAGTGTATTACACCAATCCAGCCAGGTATTATTGCCTTATACCTGGCTATACTGTTGCAAAAAAAAAAATCTATTCTATTCCCTATTGATACCACTGATAGCTGAATTTACTATATTGACAGGTGCAAGGTATCATCAGGAGATGAGTGCTGTTCATTGTCGTCGAATACATCTCTTCCACAGTGCATTACTTGATTGATATTTTCCATGCACTCATTGACCGATTCATAGTTTTTTAACGGTGATTTTTACTTACAAATTCTTGAAAGCAGGCAGGGTTGCTTGCGTCCCTTCAGTTTGTTGCTGCCTCATCCAAAAAAACTTTTTGGGGCCAGTTAAAATCTATTTTTTATTGTACAATATTACCTCTTTTATCTGAGATTCGTGTATGGGTGACCTATAGCAGTAGGGATACTGCTGTTAGCTGCTTTTAGAATAGGGACAGGTGCTATGTATCAGCTAGAAATGAGTCTTCATATTCTGGTCACATACATATCTTCCACAGTGCATAACTTGATTGATTTTTTTCCATGCATTCTTGACTGATTAATTTTTAATGGTGATCTGTAATTAGAAATTGATTAAAGCAGACAGGGTTGCTTGCGTTCCTTCACAATTTGGTAGTGCAATGTACCAAAAAGACCCCTTCAGTGCCAGTTAAACTCTATTTTTTATTGTACTATGTTACCTCTCCTATCTGAGATTTGTATATGGGTGACCTATAGCAGTTGGGATAGCGTCTTACAGGCATCTAGTCAGGGATTATTGTATTATACTCCATGCTGAAAAAAAAAATCTATTCCCTATTGATAATGCTGTTAGCTGCTTTTAAAATAGGGACAGATGATAGATGGTATTATCAGCTGGAAATGAGTGTTCATTATGGTCACATACATCCCTACAACATTCCATAACTTGATAGATTTTTTCCATGCATTCGTTGACCGATTCATAATTTTTAGCAGTGATCTGTAGTTAGAAATTGATGAAAGCAGACAGGGTTGCTTGCGTTCCTTCACAGTTTGGTGGCGCAACATACCAAAAAGACCTCTTCGTAGCCGGTTAAACTCTATTTTTTATTATACTATATTACCTCTCTTATCTGAGATTCATATATGGGTGACCTATATCAGTTGGAATAGCATTTTACAGGCATCTAGTTAGGGATTATTTTATTATACTACGTGCTGAAAAAAAAATTCTATTCTAGCTGCTTTTAAAATAGGGGCAGGTGCTAGATGGTATTATCAGCTGGAAATGAGTGTTCATTCTGGATGTGTCTGATCATGTCTCACACAACACATGACCAGATAAGGTAGTAAAATGTGAAAATTAGATTTACTGATGAATGTATGTTTCACTGTGGAAAGAATTGCAAAAGTGCAAAAACGCATCAAAACCACTACATGTGAACATAGCTCAATGTGTGGAGGAGCATTTTTGTTTTTCATTATTTATTTTGCCTTATATATAAGTCATTACTCTGGAAATAATGTTTCTTAACATTTTTTTCCAAGAAAATAACAGCAGTGACCTAGGATGCAGAGATGCTTCCAGGGGTCTTCCCCATGCTGTTCCCAAGTAATTTGAGAACTGTTTCAATCGATTTGATCAATTTTTAGGCCCCCTCCAAACCTCTGAGGGGGGGGGGCGCCAGAAAAATGCTCGAGTAATGCACCCAAGCATTACGATTTGCTTGACCCGAGCAACAAGCACCCAAGCATTTTAGTGCTCGCTCATCACTAGCATTTACTGAAGTTATATTTTAACCATAAATTGAGAATTTTGAGAGGGAAACATCAGTTCAGTAGGAAAAAGAAGAGAATTTCTCTAATAAGATATATTACAAAGTTCTTATTTTCACTTGTATTATTG
Source organism: Phyllobates terribilis (assembly GCF_046119375.1). Classification (NCBI taxonomy): domain Eukaryota; kingdom Metazoa; phylum Chordata; class Amphibia; order Anura; family Dendrobatidae; genus Phyllobates; species Phyllobates terribilis. Next base: position 209,052,205 of record NW_027362767.1, on the reverse strand, counting down.
ATTCATGAGAAAAAATTAAGACGATCACTCTTTAATAGTGTTGAGCGATACCTTCCGATATCAGGAAATATCGTATCGGATTGGATCGGGCCGATACTTTTTGGGTATCGGATATCGCCGATTCCGATACCGGAAACCAATGCAAGTCAATGGGACACAAATATCGGAATGAAAATAAACCCTTTCTTTCCTTGTAGGTTAATTCTACATGAAGGAAAACAACTAAGAATAATGTAGAATGACATGAAAAGCAGGCAATTCATCAGCGGCATACACCGATACCCGACAATTTACAACAGAAAGAATAGAGCTTCACACATAGATTAGATAGATAGAAACATGTCAGTCACATATATATGAAGTACAGTGACAGTGTTGCTTACTGTACTTGTCATTTAGTGTAAAGGATTTATTAAAAAAAATATTAGTGTTTTCGTGCACCGTCTCTTTAAAAAAGCCGGCCGGCAATTCAGCAGCGGTACCCGACAATTTATAACAGACAGAATAGAGCTTCACACATAGATTAGATAGATAGAAACATGTCAGCCACATATATAAGAAGTACAGTGACAGTGTTGCTTACTGTACTTGTCATTTAGTGTAAAGGATTTATTTAAAAAAATAATAGTGTTTTCATGCACCGTCTCTTTAAGAAAGCCGGCCGGCAATTCAGCATCTGTACCCGACAATTTAGAATAGAAAGAATAGAGAATCACACATAGATTAGATAGATAGAAACATGTCAGTCACATATATATGAAGTACAGTGACAGTGTTGATTACTGTACTTGTCATTTAGTGTTAAAATAAAGGATTTATTTAAAAAAAAATTGGCGTGGGGTTCCCCTTAATTTTAGGCTCTAGCGGAGGTTAAGCAGACAGCTGGGGCAAATGTTTGAAGCCTGGGAAGGGGGTAATACCCACGGAGCTTCCCAGGCTACTAATATCAGCCCCCAGCTGAATACCTAGCCTTTACTAGCTATTAAAATGGGGGAACCCCCCCAAAAAAAATAACGTGGGGTCCCCCCTAATTTAATAGCTAGCACAGGCTAGGCAGACAGCTGGGGGCTGATATTAATAGCCCAGGAAGGGTGCCATGAATATTGGCCCCCTCCCAGGCTAGAAACACCAGCCGTCAGCCTCCCCAGAAATGGCGCATCCATAGGATGCGCCAATTCTGGCACTTAGCCTCGCTCTTCCACGCTGCCCTGGTGCGGTGGCAGGGGGTAATAGGGTTGGGGTTGATGTCAGCTTATAATGCCAGCTGACATCAAGCCCAGGTTAGTAATGGAGAGGCGTCTATAAGACACCCCCATTACTAACCCCATAGTCAAAGTTAAAAAAAAACCACAAACACCCAGAATAAAGTCCTTTAATTGAAATAAAGACACAATTCTTTATTGTTCTAAATTAAACCATACTTACCATCACGCCCATTCCAGCTGAAGCCAACGATCTCCTGCAATAAAAGTAAAATAATAAAGCAACCTCATCCTTACCTTTCCATGGTTCCCACGACAGCTTCAGCTCTGCTACATCGAGATGACAGGCTGGACCGCAGCAGAACGCTGCCATCCAGCCTGTCATCCCGCAGACACTGAGAAGCGCAGGCATGCTTGCGCTCCTCAGTGTCTCTCTGTGACGTCATCCAGATGAGCCGAGTTCATGTCCAATGAACTCAGCTCACCTCATGCACGTCACTGACAGCGTGGGAAAATTCTCCTGCACTCAGTGCTTCAGCGTGAGAATTCTCCCACGCTGTCAGTGACATACATGAGGTGAGGTCATGTCCAATGAACTCAGCTCACCTCATGCACGTCACTGACAGCGTGGGAAAATTCTCACGCTGAAGTGCTGAGTGCAGGAGAATTTTCCCACGCTGTCAGTGACGTACATGAGGTGAGCTGAGTTCATTGGACATGACCTTGGCTCATCTGGATGCCGTCACTGCCAGACACTGAGGAGTGGAAGTATGCCTGCGCTTCTCAGTGTCTGCGGGATGACAGGATGGATGGCAGCGTTCTGCTGCGGTCCAGCCTGTCATCTCGATGTAGCAGAGCTGAAGCTGTCGTGGGAGCCATGGAAAGGTAAGGATGATGTTGCTTTATTATTTTACTTTTATTGCAGGAGATCGTTGGCTTCAGCTGGAATGGGCGTGATGGTAAGTATGGTTTAATTTAGAACAATAAAGAATTGTGTGTTTATTTCAATTAAAGGACTTTTTTCTGGGTGTTGTGTTTTTTTTAAATACTTTACTAGAAATTCATGGTGGTCATGTCTAATATTGGCGTGACCCCATGAATTTCGGGCTTAGGGCCAGCTGATAATGCCAAGCTGGCCTTAACCCCTTTATTACCCAGTGAGCCACCGCACCAGGGCCCTGGATGAGTTGGGTACAGCGCCAGAAGATGGCGCTTCTATGAACGCGCCATTTTCTGGGGCGGCTGCGGACTGCAATTTGCAGCGGGGGTGGCCCAGAAAGCTTGGGCCTCCCTGCGCTGCAGATTCCAGCCCCCAGCTGCCTAGTTGTATCTGGCTGGGCACAAAAATAGGGCGAAGCCCCACGCATTTTTTTTTTTAATTATTTCATGAAATAATTTTTTTAAAAAAGGGCTTCCCTATATTGTTGTGTCCGGCCAGGTACAAATAGGCAGCTGGTGGTTGGGGGCAGCCTGTTCCTGCCTGCTGTACCTGGCTGGACACAAATATAGGGCGAAGCCCCACGTCAATTTTTTTTAAAATAAATCCTTTATTTTAACACTAAATGACATTTGAGGAGTTAATAAAGATGCAGTCCCTAAATTATTATTTATTTTTTAATTAATTTTTCCCAAAACTTTTGACGTGGGCTTCGCCATATTTTTGTATGCCAGCCAGGTACAGCATCCAGCTTCTATGAACGCGCCATTTTCCGGGGTGGCTGCGGACTGCAATTTTCAGCGGGGGGGGGGGCAGAAAGCTTGGGCCTCCCTGCGCTGCAGATTCCATCCCCCAGCTGCCTAGTTGTACCTGGCTGGACACAAAAATAGGGAGAAGCTTCACGTATTTTTTTTTTTTAATTATTTCATGAAATAATTAAAAAAAATTGATGTGGGGCTTCGCCCTATATTTGTGTCCAGCCAGGTACAGCAGGCAGGAACGGGCTGCCCCCAACCACCAGCTGCCTATTTGTACCTGGCCGGACACAACAATATAGGGAAGCCCTTTTTTTCTTAATTATTCCATGAATTTCATGAATTTAAAAAAAAAAAACGTGGAGCTTCGCCCTATTTTTGTGTCCAGCCAGGTACAACTAGGCAGCTGGGGGCTGGAATCTGCAGCGCAGGGAGGCCCAAGCTTTCTGGGCCCCACCCGCTGCAAATTGCAGTCTGCAGCCGCCCCGGAAAATGGCGCGTTCATAGAAGCGCCATCTTCTGGCGCTGTACCCAACTCATCCAGGGCCCTGGTGCGGTGGCTCACTGGGTAATAAAGGGTTAGGGCCAGCTTGGTATTATCAGCTGGCCCTAAGCCCGAAATTCATGGGGTCACGCCAATATTAGACATGACCACCATGAATTTCTAGTAAAGTATTTAAAAAAAACACAAACACCCAGAAAAAAGTCCTTTAATTGAAATAAACACACAATTCTTTATTGTTCTAAATTAAACCATACTTACCATCACGCCCATTCCAGCTGAAGCCAACGATCTCCTGAAATAAAAGAAAAATAATAAAGCAACCTCATCCTTACCTTTCCATGGCTCCCACGACGGCTCCAGCTCTGCTTCATCGAGATGACAGGCTGGACCGCAGCAGAACGCTGCCATCCAGCCTGTCATCCCGCGGACACTGAGAAGCGCAGGCTTGCTTGCGCTCCTCAGTGTCTGGCTGTGACGGCATCCAGATGAGCCGACAATGAACTCGGCTCACCTCATGCACGTCACTGACAGCGTGGGAAAATTCTCACGCTGAAGCGCTGAGTGCAGGAGAATTCTCCCACGCTGTCAGTGACGTGCATGAGGTGAGCCGAGTTCATTGTCGGCTCATCTGGATGCCGTCACAGCCAGACACTGAGGAGCGCAAGCATGCCTGCGCTTCTCAGTGTCTGCGGGATGACAAGCAGGATGGCAGCGTTCTGCTGCGGTCCAGCCTGTCATCTCGATGAAGCAGAGCTGGAGCCGTCGTGGGAGCCATGGAAAGGTAAGGATGAGGTTGCTTTATTATTTTTCTTTTATTTCAGGAGATCGTTGGCTTCAGCTGGAATGGGCGTGATGGTAAGTATGGTTTAATTTAGAACAATAAAGAATTGTGTCTTTATTTCAATTAAAGGACTTTTTTCTGGGTGTTTGTGTTTTTTTTAAATACTTTACTAGAAATTCATGGTGGTCATGTCTAATATTGGCGTGACCCCATGAATTTCGGGCTTAGGGCCAGCTGATAATGCCAAGCTGGCCTTAACCCCTTTATTACCCAGTGAGCCACCGCACCAGGGCCCTGGATGAGTTGGGTACAGCGCCAGAAGATGGCGCTTCTATGAACGCGCCATTTTCCGGGGCGGCTGCGGACTGCAATTTGCAGCGGGTGGGGCCCAGAAAGCTTGGGCCTCCCTGCGCTGCGGATTCCAGCCCCCAGCTGCCTTGTTGTACCTGGATGGACACAAAAATAGGGCGAAGCCCCACGTATTTTTTTTTTTAAATTATTTCATGAAATTCATGGAATAATTAAGAAAAAAAGGGCTTCCCTATATTGTTGTGTCCGGCTAGGTACAAATAGGCAGCTGGTGGTTGGGGGCAGCCCGTTCCTGCCTGCTGTACCTGACTGGACACAAATATAGGGCGAAGCCCCACATAATTTTTTTTTAATTATTTCATGAATTTCCTGAAATAATTAAAAAAAAATTGACGTGGGGCTTTGCACTATATTTGGGTCCAGCCAGGTACAGCAGGCAGGAACGGGCTGCCCCCAACCACCAGCTGCCTATTTGTACCTGGTTGGACACAACAATATAGGGAAGCCCTTTTTTTCTTAATTATTCCATGAATTTCATGAAATAATTAAAAAAAAAAAAAAACGTGGAGCTTCTCCCTATTTTTGTGTCCAGCCAGGTACAACTAGGCAGCTGGGGGATGGAATCTGCAGCGCAGGGAGGCCCAAGCTTTCTGCCCCCCGCTGAAAATTGCAGTCCGCAGCCGCCCCGGAAAATGGCGCGTTCATAGAAGCTGGATGCTGTACCTGGCTGGCATACAAAAATATGGCGAAGCCCACTTCAAAAGTTTTGGGAAAAATTAATTAAAAAATAAATATTAATTTAGGGACTGCATCTTTATTAACTCCTCAAATGTCATTTAGTGTTAAAATAATGGATTTATTTAAAAAAAAAATGGCGTGGGATCCCCCATAATTTTAGTCTCTAGCGGAGGTTAAGCAGACGGCTGGGGCAGATGTTTGAAGCCTGGGAAGGGGGTAAAACCCACGGAGCTTCCCAGGCTACTAATATCAGCCCCCAGCTGAATACCTAGCCTTTACTAGCTATTAAAATGGGGGACCCCCCCCAAAAAAATGACGTGGGGTCCCCCCTATTTTAATAGCTAGCAAAGGCTAGGCAGACAGCTGGGGGCTGATATTAATAGCCCAGGAAGGGTGCCATGAATTTTGGCCCCCTCCCAGGCTAGAAACACCAGTCGTCAGCCGCCCCAGAAATGGCGCATCCATAGGATGCGCCAACTCTGGCACTTAGCCTCGCTCTTCCACGCTGCCCTGGTGCGGTGGCAGGGGGTAATAGTGGTGGGGTTCATGTCAGCGCCAGCTGCCATGAAGCCCAGGTTAGTAATGATGGGCGTCTATAAGACACCCCATTACTAACCTACAAAGTGTTAAAAAGAAAAAACACACTACACCCAGAAAAAAATAATTTATTTGAAATAAAACACACAATTTTATTTAATTCTTAGTTTACTAAAAATAATAGTTACCTGTCCACGTTCCTGCGCTGATCTCCCATGCACAGCTGTCACATCTGGAGATGGTGACAGCTGTGCATGGCTGCTGTAAGCTCACGCTGCCGGGAACACGTCCGCTCCCGGCAGCGGGAGCCACTGACTGAGGTCACCGGAGTGCATTCAGGCAGCGCAGCTCCGGAGACCTCCTTTACGGCACTGCTGTACCGTGGGAATTTCTCACGATACAGCAGGGCCGTAAAGGAGCTAACCGGAGCCACGCTGCCTGAACTCCGGTGAACCCTTACGGCCCCGTCATTCTAGCGGCGGCAGCGGTTCAGAGCGGTCACAATCTATGTGGCTGCTCTGAACTGGAGATCTTCGTGGGACACTCGTGGACTGCTACGGAGGGGTAAGGATAAGGTTGTGGTTTATTATTTTATATTTTATTACAGGAGATCGGTGGCTTCGGGGAATTAGGTGTCTTGGTGAGTATAGGTGTAGTTTTTTATTTTTTACTTTATTTTAGGTGGCGATCGGCGGGGACAGGTAATGTATGAACTAATTTCTTTTAGGTAACCACTGGCCACCAATGACATGTATTTAAAATTTATTGGGGACACAGTAGGGCAATTTAAATAGCAGGATCAGTCTGATGGGAACTACTGCTCCCATCGAGCTGATCCTGCTGGCAGGAGTGGACGGGGGACAGACATAGGCCGATGGGAGTAGTAGTGTCACATCGGCCTATGTCTGCCTGCACGCACACACCCGCACACACACCGCACACACCCGCACACATCGCACAGACACCGCGCACACCCGCACAAACATCGCGCACACACCCCGCACACACACCCCGCACACACACTAAACATGACGGTCTGATCGTCTGGGAGGTGAGGCTGACCTGTGCGGCCGTGGGAAAGTTCATGTGAGTTCATGCAGTCAAGCATGAACTCACATGAACCCTCTGAGGGCACCGCGGCTAATTCAAATGAACAGCTGATCGGCATCAGCTGATACCTCAGCTGTTCATTTGAAATAACCGGCGGGAAAGCGCAGCACAGAACGGGAAAGCCGGCGGTGAAGTCTTTTCACTGCCGGCTTCCCCGCCCGGGTCCTTCACTCCCCGCTCCTTGGAGCTGCGCTCCCCGCCCGGTCCTAACTTACGATCGGGATGGGAGGTGGCGAGGGGAGCGGAGGATCGGGGTGGGAGGCTGCGGGGAAGCAGTATGGGGCTGTGTGATTGTTTAAAAGCCGGCGGCTTTATACCGCCCGCCGGCTTTTAAACAATCAGGAGAATTCTCCCCCGCTGGGATGGCATTCTGATGACAGGCTGGATCGCGCTGCCATCCAACTTGTCATCCTTCACAGACACTGCAGAGCGCAGGCATTATGGGAACTTCCGATTCCGGTATCCGATATTGTAAAAGTATCGGAATTAAGTATCGGAATTCCGATACCGCGAATATCGGCCGATACCCGATATTACAGTATCGGAATGCTCAACACTACTCTTTAACAATATTTCTGCTATTATAAAAATAATAATGCATATAGCAAAATAACACATTTCTCACTACTGCTTACTGATGTTCTCTACTGATACATCTTTTGTCCAACAACCTTGAAAATCAAGCAACGGAGAAATGTTACAGGCGATTTTTTTCTTTATGCATTGTTACAGTTCAGGACTTGAACGTAGATAGACTGTACTATTCAATAACAGTGGTATAAAACTAAAGCGCACAAACATAAAAATAATAAAAAAAAAATAAGTGTCAAAAATTCTATTATTGCAGTATTTCATGATGAATCTTAAGAACAAATACACATATATAATCCAGAAAACTGACTTACCATTAGTTATTAACTCCAAACACAAAGACATTGTGGGGTATAGAGAGTACTGCTTTGTTATGTATATTTAATACAGGAGAAAATTAAAATACTGTCTATATAATAGAACACAGAGATATGTGCCCAAATATTAAATTGCTACTGGCAGCACTCAGCATTAAACAGCACCTACATACACAGTATCCAGCATCTACCTGCACAATATAAAGCATTTACCTATTCTGTCTCAGGACTTGTCTACTATCGAGCACATCAAGGATGTCATTGGTCAACAATTGCAAAGGAAGCTGCCAGCAGCGGACCTTGATGATTTGCCCAAGTGCATTCAGCATGTCAGAACATTCCTCAGATATTAATAATTAGGGATGAGCGAATGTATGTGGGGGTTTCCTCCAGGTTCTCCGGTTTCCTCCTCAGTATTAAAGCCGCCATACAGGAGTGTTCACAGTTCAAAAAATTAGGGTCTGACACCACCATTTCCATGGCGAACATATTGGAGATGGTGGAGTTCAACGTCTTAGCTTTGTCATGTGTAGGAGGAAACAAGCTTTTACGTGACCACAACTACGGGACTGAGGACTGGCTGCTGTACTGAGAGGTCGGTGAACTGGACAAACTGCTGGACCGTGAGTGAGATGCAGGCAGAGATGTTACGATGGATTGATAAAGTTGTGGTGTACTCGTTTTCTGAGATTGGTCAAAAACAGCAGGCATGTCCGCTTCCATTACAGCTGATGGGCTCTCACTCAGCCTCACTAGAGCGGGTAAAGAACTGGAGGTTCTGTGATGGGAGATCTGTGTGACAACACTTGGCACGATAAAGAGGAGGAGGAAGAAGCAGCAGATGCAGTTGATGGGGGCGGTTGATGGTTGTCGAGGTCCGCATTTTATCGCAGTGAGATTGCCAGAGTAATGCATGTTGATTGTGCATGTGAAGGTTCATGCATGTAGTAGTCAAATTATTGAACTTTTTCCCTATACTGAGTTTTTTCTTGCAAAGTTTGCAAATAACGTGAGTGGGCTCATCTTTTTGCGGTCTCAAAAAAGGCCCAGGCTAGGGAACCCTTGCCATCCATGTGAGCTGTAAACCCGCTGCCACAGTTGTGGCTAAGGACGCAGTGCTCATCGCAGTTGCATCACTCTGTGTGTGCGCTGTAGGACGCAACGTAACCTCCTCGTCTTCCTCCTCCTCCACCTCTTCACATGAGCTACTCAGCTGCGTGCCTCTGGGTTCACTCCAAGTGGGATCCACAACCTCAACATCATTCAATGTGGTATACCATTCCTCGCCCCGACAGTCACCCTCCTCCTCTTCTTGCCCTGACAGCACAGTACAGTCCGCTTGACCCTCAGGTATCTGAGTCTCTTCAGGATCACCTCCCCCCATCCAGAGGTTAATGTCTGGGGACGATGGTCAGAAAGCTGCTCGGACCCAACTTTTTTTTTTTTCCCTGTATGGAGAACAATATTTGCCCCAAAGAATTTTAAGCTCAGATGTAGTCTGCTTTCTATACCAATTTTGAGTTTATCATGTCTTTGCACACTTGTGTGGAGAACAATATCTGCACCAAATAATTAAAAGATGAAATATAGCCTGCAAGATCAATGCAGCACACTAAAAAGCACAAAATCGCCTAGTCTGTATAGTCTGCGATTGGGGTGCAAAAGTCCTTGGAGAACCATGACTTGTTCACCTTGATGAAAGTTAGGCGGTCTACACTTTCATGGGACAGCCGACTGCGCTTATCCATCAGTACACCACCAGCAGCATTGAAGACACATTCTGAGAGAACGCTGGCTGCTGGGCATGATAAAACCTCCAAGGTGTGACAGGCGAGCTCAGGCCATTCATCCATTTTTGAAGACCAAAATGTAAAAGCGTAAAAGGGTCTAAATCCTCCCTGATAGTATTCATATTGAGCTCTAGATACTCCTGCACCATCCTCTCCAGTCGTTTACCAGGTGTCAGACTTGTACTCTGTTGTGCTGGTTCACGAGCTAGTGTAAAAAATGTGTGAAAGGACTCACAGAAATTGCTTTTGCCACTTACTCTGCTGCTAATGTTTTGGCGTTGACAAACTGACGTGCTGGAGCTTGAAAGACTATAGCTGCAATGCACACTATGTGTTTCACTTCTATCTTGAGGAAAACTTCTATTAAGATTGCTTAAAAGCTTGTTTCGATACTCCGGCATTAGCGGGTCCCTTTCCAGGGCGGGAAACATCTGGCAAAATTTACTCTTATAACATGGATGTAACAGAGTGGCAACCCAGTAGTCCTCATTATTCTGTCCCCATGGCTGTGCTATAAATATATGGTGCTGTGAGACGATGTCTCTTCACCTTACTTACAAGGGCGATGGTCGCAGATAGCTTTAACTCAGTTGCAGGCAGGCACGTTGTGAACAATTTCAGAAGAAGCTTTATTTTTCTTGAGAAATCTTGTAAGAATACATGCATTAGCAGCAGGTAAAAAGAACTTTTCCAGAGAAAGGCTGTAAGCACATGAGCTTCTAATGGTGGCAAGATGGAGAATGAGGAAAAGCAGGAAGAAGATGGGAGGGGTTAGCTACATCACAGTCACATGAGAGGGAGACTGTTAGAACCTTCCTGTTAGTTTTTTCTATCTTGTGTTTTGCGGTTGTAGCACCCTGAGGATTCGGCTGCTACAGGGGTATTGCACCTCAACCCAGAGGTGTGATATTCCACTCCCGGGTAAGGATGGAGTGTGGATCTGAGCTCGGTAGGCTGCATGCACTACACACATCCCATTTCCGAGGAACAGGCCGACGGTACTCCCACTTAGAAATGTGCAGGTACGACCGAGTCTGTTCCTGGCTGGAGTGGGAGGGGGGTGGTACATCCCAAGTAGTGTAGGGGCAGATAGGGGGAGCAGCCTGGGTAAAGATAGGAGCTCATTGGGTGCTGGTCACCTGAGCTCACACATAGAGGGTGTATATAAGGTGGGCACCATCAAAGATCAGGGTCAGTCTGTCAGCCTTTGCAGAGGAGTCACAGGAAGAGGAGCAGAGCAGATCCAGAGAGAGAGAGGGGGAAGCAGAAGAGAGGACTCTAAGACCCCAAATTCAAGCTACGGGTGAAGAGTCGGCATCAGGGTACCGGAACCCAAGCTGGTGGGGGCAAAAACACACCCCAGCCAGAGACCGGAGGCCGTGGGCAGCGTCTGCCACGGCCACCCACCACATCCACCACGAAGGCATACCACGTGGAGGGTCAGGGAACCCAAGGCCAAGGGTCACCCAACAGAAGGCCCGAGGGAGCTGGACCTGGGTGGATCACTAGTGGGGACGGCCAGAGAAAGGACAGAAGGAGAGCTCAGGGTCACGCTCCGGACTCGCTTGGGGGTTGGCTGGATCCAGAACCTGGTGGACGCAGCACGGCTCGGGAGGTCACTCGAAGCTGGAGTGACCGGAACATCAGCAGTGAGTAAATACCCTAAACTGCATAACCCGACTCTGTCTTCCTTTAACACCTATGCTGCACCACCACAACCCCCATCCTCTGCACCTGACCCCCTGAGGCTATACCCCACCCGTTGGGGGTTATACCATCACAAGCTGCACCTACACCATCAGCCTCAGCGGACCCTGCTGCAGCGGCGGCCATAGTGACCGCAACACAACGGGTGGCGTAGTCGACAACAAAGAACTTATAACATCTGTAGGACTGCCACGTACAACTGAGTTTGACACCCTGGGCACGGACCGGGTCACAGCCACTCGGAAGACTACAACCCCCATCTGATCCGGCTCCGGATATTCCCCTAAAGAATATGGCCCAGGGGGCGCGTCACGGTCACGTGACCATCTGCCTATATATTCCAGCTCCACCCTTCTGGCTTTGCTGGACTTCAGTGTTGTTTGACTGTTTTGCTAGCCTGGTGCTTCGGTGCCTTTCTCTGTCAGTTTGCTTGGTCCTCTGGGACCTCTAGTACTTTTTGTCAGTTGGTCTTTTGTGTTCTACAACAATTTCTGTTTAGGAGGTGTCCCATTTTTGTCCCAGTCCTTAGTTCTTTTAGGGACCCCTCCCTTAATTCTATAGGTCTTCGTTCAGACTAGCCGAGGACGAAGGCGGGTCTGTTCACTAGGAACAGGCAGCCCACTACATCGTAGGGATTCAGCTTAGTCTTACTGTAGGGACAGCTTTCCCCTATCTTTCCTTAGTTCTTGTTGCAGATCATAACAGTAAGTCCAGCCCAAAAAACTTAAAGGAAAGAAATTCGGGGATCAGTATGGTTTCCGTCCAGGATTTGACTCAACGCCTGCAGGGATTGTCTCTGGAGGTGACCGATCTTCAGCAACATGTGAGTAGCTGTCCTGAAGCGCATTTTGTCGAACCAAAGGTAGGACTGGCTGATGTTTTTTATGGTAAACAGCAAGATTTTTTTTCCTTTAAAAATGCTTGTTTGTTATATTTTCATTTGAGACCAAGATCCTCTGGGAATGAATCACAGTGCTTTGATTTTATTATGTCACTTTTGCACAAAGAACCACAGGGTTGGGCCTTTTCTCTCCAGCCTAATGATCCGTGTTTAAGTTCTGTTGAAGAATTTTTTTCTGCTATGGGGCTATTATATGACGATCCTGATCGAATCTCATCTGCTGAATCAGAACTTAGACTTTGAATCAGGGGTTAGATGATGTTGAAAATTATTGCACACACTTCAGGAGATGGGCTTCAGAATTTAAGTGGAATAATTTGGCGCTGAGATGTTTATTTCTTGCTGGTCTGAGTGAAAGGGTTAAGGATTTGCTAATTGCATTCCCTGCACCTGAGACTCTGCAGGAAGCTATGCAGTTAGCTGTTCGTGTGGACAGGAGACTGAGGTCCAGGCTGAATGATGTAAAAACTCCTGTAACGTCAGGTCCTAGTTCCCAGAAATTCTGCTCTGACAGCGGAGAACCAATGGAGGTGGGGCAATGTCACTCCGCTCTTAGGAAAGAGACCGGAGATTCGCCGAGGGTTTGTCTTTATTGTGGTAAAGCTGACCATTTGATTAAGTATTGTGAGCGTCGTTTAAGTAAAGAAAAAAAAAGGGTCAATTACGCCCATATAGCTTGTTTACGCTCTGCAGGAGTATATCTTTCTGGGAGTACTACTCTGCAGGGAGATTTGATTGAATTTCAGGTATTTGTGGATTGTGGTTCAACACTTAATGTGATTGATAAAGGTTTTTTTGAAAACCTTAAACTGAAATCCAAACCTTTGTCATCACCTATTTCTGTGGTTGCAATTGATAACGCTCCTTTGAAATGTATTACTCACAAGACTGCTGCATTTTCCCTCACTATCAATGGAGTTCACCAAGAAATTTTGGACTTGGTTGTTTTGGATAATTTGCCCTCTCCAGTTGTTCTAGGATTGCCTTGGTTAAAACTGCACTTGGACTGGTCTAGTAATGTGATTAAGTCTTGGAGTCCGAAGTGCTATGATAAATGTTGTAATGGTCACATTGCAGCTGTGGAAAAAGGGGAATTACCGGTACCTATTCAAGATTTTTGGAGTTTTTTTTCAGAGGAGGAGTCGCAAGTTTTACCTCCTCATAGGGATTATATAGTAACATAGTAACATAGTAACATAGTTTTTAAAGCCGAATAAAGACTTGCGTCCATCAAGTTCGACCTATTAGTTCTGTAATTGCTAAAGTTGATCCAGAGGAGGGCAAAAACCTCAAATGATTTAGCCAATCTTCACCTGAGGAAAAATTCCCTCCCGACTCTGAAATCAGAAGTCAGAATAAATCCCTGTATCAACCTACTATTTTATTTTATTTTTAAGTATATGCTGAAATCTGCCTGATATCTAGAAATGCATCCAGTCCCCGCTTGAACTGGTGTAGTGAATCCGACATTACCGTCTCCTCACTCAGTGAATTCCATATTCTCACTGCTCTTACCGTAAAGAACCCCTTCCTATGCTGGTGCTGAAACCTTTTCTCTTCCAGTCTTAGTGAATGCCCTCTTGTTACCGTAATATCCCTCCTTTTGAACAAATCCCGGGCAAGATCTCTATACTGTCCCCTAACATATTTGTACACATTTATTATGTCCCCCCTCAACCTTCTCTTTTCCAGGCTGAATAGTCCTAGTTTTGCCAACCTCTCTGGGTATTGCAGTCCCTCCATTCCCTTTATTAATTTTGTTGCCCTCCCTTGTGCCTTTTCAAGCTCATTTATATCCTTTCTATATATTGGGGCCCATAACTGAGCACAGTATTCCAAGTGTGGTCTGACCAGTGCTTTGTACAGTGGAAGAACAATGTTCTCATCCTTTGCAGCTATACCTCTTCTGATACATCCCATTACCCTGTTTGCCCTTACAGCGGCGGCCTGACTTTGGGCACTCCAATTTAGTTTGCTATCAATCAAGATGCCCAAGTCCTTCTCCATCTCTGAATTCCCCAATGATTTCCCATTCAGTGAGTACTGGTGACTTCCATTTTTCCTTCCCATATGTATGACCTTACATTTCTCCTCATTAAACCTCATTTGCCATTTAATGCTCCACCTACCCAGCTTATCCAAATCCCTCTGTAGGTCTGCACTGTCCTCTTTTGTATTAATTGTTTTACATAACTTTGTGTCATCTGCAAATATTGATATTTTACTATTTATCCTGTTGACTATGTCGTTAATAAAGATATTAAATAACATTGGGCCTAGTACAGACCCCTGTGGTACCCCACTAGTGACGCTTACCCAATCTGAGTATATTCCATTTATAACCACCCTCTGCCTTCTATCCTTTAGCCAGTTAGCTACCCACTTGCAAACATTTTCCCCCAGCCCCATCATTCTCATTTTGTATACCAACCTATTATGTGGCACGCTATCGAACGCTTTTGAGAAGTTGAGATACACGACATCCACTGGTTCCCCCTGATCTACTCGAGAGCTAACCTCCTCGTAGAAGTCAATCAGGTTTGTTTGGCAGGAGCGATTCCTCATGAATCCATGTTGGTTCGGGGTTAAAAGATTATTAACATCAAGATGCTGCATAATCGCCTCTTTAATGAAGCTTTCAAAAATTTTGCCCACAACGGACGTCAGACTCACCGGCCGATAGTTTCCGCCGTCACTTTTCGCTCCCTTTTTGAATATTGGCACTACATTCGCCTGTCGCCAATCAAGTGGCACAGACCCAGTCTCAACAGAGTCCTTAAATATAAGATATAACGGTCTGTCTATCACATTACTTAGTTCCCTTAGTACCCGTGGGTGTATGCCATCAGGTCCTGGTGATTTGTTTATTTTAATGTTACTGAGGCGTTTCTGTACCTCAACTTGGGTTAGATTTGTCATACTTAGTGGAGGATTAAGTTTGTCACTTCTCATTTCGCCTGTTAGTTCGATTTCCTTTGTGAAAGTTGTCAAAAAAAAATTATTTAATAGATTAGCTTTATCCTCATCTTTCTCTATGATTTTGCCTTCCTCACTTTTTATCGGTCCAATATTATCTGATTTAATCCTTTTACTATTTATATACGTAAAGAACAGTTTGGGATTTGATCTACTTTCCCTAGCAATACGTCTCTCTGTTTCCTCCTTCGCTATTTTTATTTGTTTTTTACAGATTCTCGTTTTTTCCTTGTAACACATTAGTGCCTCCTTACTGTTTTCCTGTTTTAATCTCTTGAATGCCTCTTTTTTGCTATTTAACGCCCCTTTTACATTCTTGTTCAACCATATTGGTTTCCTCTTATTTCTGGCCCTTTTATTCCCATACGGTATATACCTCTCGCACTGAGTATTCAGAATTCTTTTGAAGGTTTCCCATTTACTATTCGTATTTCCTTGATTAAAACTTTGTCCCAGTCAATAAGTTGGAGGTTTTCTATCAGCTGATCAAACTTCGCCCTCCTAAAGTTTAATGTTTTTGTTGTTCCCTTATTGATAACCCTACTGAAGGGCATTTTGAAGTCGATAATATTATGGTCGCTATTACCTAGGTGCCCCCCTATCTGTACCTCAGTTATTCTATCAGGCCTATTAGTCAATATTAAGTACAACACGGCCTTCCCTCTCGTTGGTTCCTGCACTAGTTGATTGCGCCATTGAGTTTGCTCCGGGTGCTACTCTTCCCAAAAGTCGCTTGTTTAATCTGACTATCCCTGAAAGAAAGGCCTTGGAGGAGTACATACAGACTAGCCTGGCTGCTGGTCACATTAGACTTTTTAAGTCGCCTGTGGCAGTTGGATTCTTCTTTGTTAAAAAAAAAGGTTTACGTCCATGTCTGGATTTTCGTGAAATTAATAAGATTACTGTACGCAATTCTTACCCATTGCCGTTAATTCCTGACTTGTTTAACCAGTTAGTGGGAGCCAAGTGGTTCTCCAAAATTGATCTCCGGGGGGCATACAATTTGTTACGAGTGAAGGAGGGTGATGAATGGAAGACTGCTTTTAACACTCCGGTAGGTCATTTTGAGAATCTGGTGATGCCTTTTGGTCTTACCAATGCACCTGCATTTTTTCAGAACCTTATTAATGACATCCTGAGACCTTTGATTGGTAAGAATGTGGTTCTGTATTTGGATGACATTTTGATTTATTCGCCAGATCTAGAGTCCCATTGGCACGTGAAGTTTTGCAGTTATTGAGTGATAATTCACTCTTTGCTAAACTGGAGAAATGAAAGTTCGCTGTGCAGAAAATTAGTTTTTTGGGCTACATTGTCTCCAGCGAGGGCTTTGAGATGGACCCTGTGAAGGTTTAGGCTGTGCAGGAATGGCCTAGGCCTATTTATTTGTAATCTATACAGAGATTTTTGGGTTTTGCTAATTATTAGAGGAAATTCATTAAGAATTTTTCTGTAATTGTTAAACCTCTAACCGATCTCACCAAGAAAGGTGCGAATACGGCCAAGTGGACTACTGAGGCCATTGAAGCGTTTGAGTATCTCAAAGAGGGGTTCAGTTCTGCCCCTATCCTTATGCAGCCTGATGAGACCAAGCCTTTTTTGGTTGAGGTCGATGCTTCATCGGTGGGGGTCGGAGCAGTTTTGTCTCAGGAGAACAAGGGTGGAGTACATCCTTGTGACTTCTTTTCTTGGAAATTTTCGGAAATGATCTAGTGGAAGGGTTGCATAGTAAAATAGAAATATTTGCAGATGATACTAAACTTTGTAAAGTAGTTAATACAGATGAGGATAGGGCACAGCTACAGGAGGATTTAGATAAATTGGGGAGTTGGGCCAAAAAATGGCAAATGGGGTTCAATGCCGATAAATGTATGTATAAATACATCAGGGGGCAGTACAGAGATCTCTCCCATGACCTGTTTATACCAAGGATGGTGACAAAGACGAGGGGGCACACTATGCGTCTGGAGGAAAGGAGGTTCCTGCACCAGCATAGAAGGGGATTCTTTACGGTCAGAGCCGTGAGACTCTGGAACTCTCTGGGAGAGGAAGTGGTGATGTCCAACTCACTTAATGAGTTCAAGAGAGGCCTGGACGCCTTTCTTGAGAACAATAAAATTACATCTTATGCTTAGTGATAGTTAATTAATCCAGGGATTTAATCTGACTGCCAGATTGGTGTCGGGAAGTGAATTTTTCCTCAATGATGTAAATTGGCCTATACCGCATGGTTTTTTGTTGTCTTCCCCTGGATCAACGCTGCGGAATAGCTGCAGTGCACAAGAAATAGGCTGAACTGGATGGACGCTTGTCTTTTTTCGGCCTTATAAACAATGTAAACAATGTAACAATGTAAATGTAACAATTATGATGTTGGAAATTGGGAGTTGCTGGCTATTAAATTTGCGTTTGAACATTGGCGTCATTTTTTGGAAGGCGCTAGATTTCCTATTCAGGTTTTCACAGATCATAAGAATTTGATCTATCTGGATGCTGCCAAGCGCTTGAATGCCCATCAAGCTAGGTGGGCACTTTTTTTTTCTCGATTTCATTTTTCTGTTACCTATATCCCTGATTCTAAGAATGTTAAAGCCGATGCTTTATCTCGCAGCTTCTCTCTTACGGTCGGTGCCGAGGAGGAGTAGAGTATTTTACAGAAAGGAGTTGTGGTGGCGGCTTTGGACTCCGTTTTGGAGAATGGGATTCTGAAAGCTCAAGATGATGCTCCATCTAACACTCCCCATGGGAGGTTGTTCGTGCCTAGAGCCTTTAGGAGAGATTTGTTTGTGGAGTGTCATGAGTCTCGGTTGGCAGGTCATCCAGGAATTTCGGAAACTAAGAGACTTATCAGTCGCAGTTTTTGGTGGCCTGGATGGCAGAACGAAGTCAACAAGTGGGTGCGTCAATGTACTGTGTGTGCTAGGTCAAAGGCTTCACATACTCCTGCTGCGGGGTTGCTTTGCCCTCTGGAAGTTCCTAGTGCGCCTTGGACGCATCTCACAATGGATTTTATTACTGATCTTCCTTTGTTCGAGGGTTTTACTGTCATCTGGGTGGTCGTGGACCGTTTTAGTAAGATGTGTCACTTGGTTCCGTTCATTAAGTTGCCCTGTGCCAAGACACTCGCTAAGGCGTTTGTTAAGGAGTGTAACATACTGGCGGCGCCCTTGCATGGTGGTCCATCTCCCACTGTGCAAGAGCGCGCACTTGATCTCCAGTCCAGAATGTCTCTCTGGCTTCCCTCCATGCTGTCTGTTTGTGTCTGTTTCTGCTGCTTAAGGGCGGCGCCCGATCACTTCCTGCTTTTTGTACCTGCTGTGGGTCACACCCCTTGTGCGTCCTCAGCCTATTGCTGTCTGTCACCTGGTATATAACCCAGCTGCTCCAATCAATCCCTGCCTGAGCATTGTGTTTCTTTCAGTGGGTGCTTGCACTCTGAAGGTGCCAGGTCCCGTTCTGTGTTTCTCTTGTCTGCCTATCCTGGAGGCTGTATTTCCAGGCCTGTCTGAACACGCTCCTAGCCTGTTCCTCCCGCCTTCTAGGGGCTGATTACCTAGACCCGCTCCTGTATCTTGTCTGTCCTGTCTGAACACGCTCCTAGCCTGTTCCTCCCGCCTTCTAGGGGCCGATTACCTAGACCCGGTCCTGTATCTTGTCTGTCCTGTCTGAACACGCTCCTAGCCTGTTCCTCCCGCCTTCTAGGGGCCGATTACCTAGACCCGCTCCTGTATCTTGTCTGTCCTGTCTGAACACGCTCCTAGCCTGTTCCTCCCGCCTTCTAGGGGCCGATTACCTAGAACCGCTCCTGTATCTTGTCTGTCCTGTCTGAACACGCTCCTAGCCTGTTCCTCCCGCCTTCTAGGGGCCGATTACCTAGAACCGCTCCTGTATCTTGTCTGTCCTGTCTGAACACGCTCCTTGCCTGTTCGTCCCGCCTCTCTGGGGGCCGTATTCCCAGACCCGCTCCTGTATCCCGCTGCAGTGTCGGTCTCTTCCGTACACTCAGTTCCAGTCTGAACTCTCTCCTATCCTTTACCTGTTTTGCCTCTATGTCCGTTCCTTTCCTTTTTCTGCAGAGTCTGAACTCGTACCTAACTCCTGCTTGTTGTCTCTGTACTCCCGTTTGTGAGTTTGTGGTCCACTCGCTACTTCACTGCAAGTACCCTGTGGGTATCTGGCTCTGCCTTTCCCTTCCTGTCTGTTCCGTGTGAACAGAGCCCTGTCTCGTCCTGCTCTGCTCTTGCTCACCACTCCAGGCGGTCTCGTCCTGCTCTGCTCTTGCTCACCGCTCCAGGCGGTCTCGTCCTGCTCTGCTCTTGCTCACCGCTCCAGGCGGTCTCGTCTTGCTCTGCTCTTGCTCACTGCTCCAGGCGTTCTCGTCCTGCTCTGCTCTTGCGCACCGCTCCAGGCGGTCTCGTCCTGCTCTGCTCTTGCTCACCGCTCCAGGCGGTCTCGTCCTGCTCTGCTCTTGCTCACCGCTCCAGGCGGTCTCGTCCTGCTCTGCTCTTGCTCACCGCTCCAGGCGGTCTCGTCCTGCTCTGCTCTTGCTCACCGCTCCAGGCGGTCTCGTCCTGCTCTGCTCTTGCTCACCGCTCCAGGCGGTCTCGTCCTGCTCTGCTCTTGCTCACCGCTCCAGGCGGTCTCGTCCTGCTCTGCTCTTGCTCACCGCTCCAGGCGGTCTCGTCCTGCTCTGCCCTTGCTCACCGCTCCAGGCGGTCTCGTCCTGCTCTGCTCTTGCTCACCGCTCCAGGCGGTCTCGTCCTGCTCTGCCCTTGCTCACCGCTCCAGGCGGTCTCGTCCTGCTCTGCCCTTGCTCACCGCTCCAGGCGGTCTCGTCCTGCTCTGCCTTTGCTCACCGCTCCAGGCGGCCTCGTCCTGCTCTGCCCTTGCTCACCGCTCCAGGCGGTCTCGTCCTGCCCTGCTCTCGCTCACCTCTCTGGGCGGCCTCACTCTGCTGTGTTTGTCTGCCACATCTGTGGTTCTGTTCCTGAGTCCCAGTGTGTACTGGGTCCTATCCCGCCTGTGTTCCTACCTGCTAGTGCCTTCCTGTCTGCACTCTAGCCGTGCTTGCCTGTACCCCCCTGCCTGCATACCAGTCGTGCCTGCCTATTCCCACCAGTCTGTGTGCCAGCCTAACCAGTCTGTTCCTGTATTCCCCTGTGTGGGTCAACAGCCGTGTCCGGGGTCTGTCCTGGAGTAGCACCTGGTCCCTCTGCTCGGTTG
This sequence comes from Phyllobates terribilis, assembly GCF_046119375.1. Taxonomy (NCBI): domain Eukaryota; kingdom Metazoa; phylum Chordata; class Amphibia; order Anura; family Dendrobatidae; genus Phyllobates; species Phyllobates terribilis. The sequence goes on along the minus strand of NW_027362767.1, from coordinate 209,031,826 downwards.
CTCCTTGGTGCACTGGCGTCGTATGCCATCGTGCGACCCTGGTCGGATCGGGTGAATACCTAGTTACGCCCCTCCAGGCATTCACTCTCCGGCACGGTCCAGTGGAATCACACGCACACGCCGCTCAGCCCGGGCGTGTGCATTACAGCATGCTCAGGCCATGGTTCCCGTTGAGCCCCATGGCCTTTGCTATCTGAGACGTTTTCCAGCGAATACATGCATTAAAAATAAATAAATACAATTTTTTTTTCTCTAGCTGAGTTCCTAGCTAATTACGCACCCTTCTGTCATTGTTGTGTCGCCACGAAGATCGTCACGATTGCACAGCCTGACTTCTCGCAGCTGAGTTTTTGGTGCTTTGTGCTTTTCGGCAGTGAGGGAGTTAACTCTCTCTCTCTCTGTGCTAGACAAGGTCCAGCCTCGCCCAGCTGCAATCAATTCTGCAGTAGTGAGATTCCTTCATATGTCTGCTGCTCTGTTAGGGAAGTGTCGGTGAAAGCATTTCATGCAGACTAACAGAGCGGATCGTGGTATTTGGAGTTTCAGAGATAAGTGTATTTGGAGTGGTTTTTCCCTTCCTCGCTTTATCATTTATCTCCTTTCCCGTTGGTGTTCCCTCTGTTGTAGTTGTGTAGTTTTTGTATGCAAGGTGGTTTTGGTTTTACCCTTGTACTGTCTCGTTCGTCTAAGTACTGAGTGTTGGCATATTATTACCTGTCCCCTTCTGTTGTGATCGGGGTCCTTCTCAGGACTAGATTACTTAGGTGCAGGGATCCTCAGGAGGTAGGGGTTACGCTGGCGGCCTGGACCTCTGTACCTTTAACAGTACCTCCAGGTAGAGGGATTAGTCAGGGCCCCAGCTCAGGGTCAGCTTAGGCCCCCTACCTCCAGTACACAGAGACAGCGTGACACCTTCCACATGGATCTATCTGCTCTCGTTCCTGCGGATCCGCCACGTTACTATGGGGATCCAAGACAAAGTCGTGCATTTGTGGAGCAATGCATGCTACACTTCAAGTTCTACCCTCTATGTTTTCCCACCGATCGGGTTAAGGTGGCATTCATTATGTCTAACCTAGCGGGTGATGCCTTGGAATGGATCAACCCCCTATGGGAAACACAGGATCCTATCGTCCTGGACATAATGGCCTTCCTGGTGGCCTTTCTAATGGTCTTCGATGATCCTAACCCGGAGGCTCCGGCTGAAGCTTCACTTCCCAATATCCCGGAGCAGCCCCGATGGGTAATGTGTGTGGGTAGCGCAATAGTCCTCCAGCCCAATGAGACTACTGCCCACCCAGAATCCTCACAGGGTGACTACGCTCTCCGGAATACTTCTCCCAACCTCAAGAGGCAGTCCAGACATGCTAGACGTAGAGGCAAGCCGTCACGCCAGGGTCTGTCCTCCCTGAGACCTCCTGACCCCAACCTTGAAGTCCCTACTGAAGCTTCATCTCCCTGTATCCCGGAGAAGCCCCAACGGGTAATGTGCGTGGGTAGTGCACCAGTTCTCCTGCCCGAAGAGACTACTGCCCATCCAGACTCCACACAGGAGAACTTCCTGCACCCGGCATCAGATGCTTCACCCACTTTAACCGGTGTGCATGTCCAAGGATGCTCCGAAGCTGTGATTACCTCAGAGTCTGTGCACCTCTACTACCTGGCGGAGGACCCCCAGTTGCCTCCTGAATCCTCCGGGATACCACTCGATGACAAATGGAGACAGACTTCTCTACACCTGGTACTCGATACTTTGTCCGCTCCGTCCTGTGAGCCTGACAATGGGTACCCCAAAGTGGTAGTTACCCCCGAGTCTCTACACCCCTCGGACCAGGCGGAGGACCTCCAGTTGTCTCCATAACCCTTCGGGGTGCTACCTGGTAGCGAAAGGACAGAGACTCTCCTATACTCTGTACCTGATACCTCGCTCGCTTCGTCCAGTGAGTCCAACTTAGTGTACTCTGAAGCAGAGGATACCCATGAGTCTCTACACCCCTCCGACCAGGCGGAGGACCTCCAGTTGTCTCCGGAACCCTTCGGGGTGCTACCTGGTAGCGAAAGGACAGAGACTCTCCTATACTCTGTACCTGATACCTCGCTCGCTTCGTCCAGTGAGTCCAACCTAGTGTACTCTGAAGCAGAGGTTACCCATGAGTCTCTACACCCCTCTGACCAGGCGGAGGACCTCCAGTTGTCTCCAGAACCATTTGGGGTGCTACCTGGTAGCGAAAGGACAGAGACTCTCCTATACTCTGTGCCTGATACCTCGCTCGCTTCGTCCAGTAAGTTCAACCTAGTGTACTCCGAAGCAGAGGTTACTCCCGAGTCTCTACACCCCTCCGACCGGGCGGAGGACCTCCAGTTGTCTCCTGAACCCTTCGGGGTGCCACCTGGTGGTGAATGGACAGAGACTTTCCTGTACTCGGTACCCGATACCTCGCCTGCTTCGTCCAGTGAGTCCGACCTAGTGTACTCTGAAGCAGATGTTTTCTCTGAGCCTCTGCACTCTTCTGACCCGGCGGAGGACCTCCAGTTGTTTCCTGAACCCTCCGGGGTACCACCAGATAACAAAGAGACAGTGATTTTTCCTCATCCTGTACCTGATAACCCGTCTATTTCTTCCTGTGAGCTTGACAAGATGTACCTCGAAGCAGAGTTTACCCCCAAGTCTCTGCTCCCCTCCAACCCGGTGGAGGACTTCCAGTTGTCTCCTGTACCCTCTGGGGTGCCACCTGAAAATATGTGGAGAGAGACTTCCTTGTGTGCTGTTCCTGGTACTCCACCCGTTTCGTCTGTTGCTGAGGATGGCTGGATAGGAGGTAGCATCCTAGCTAACCAGATGAGACCAGTTTTTCCTGTGGACAGTGGGAGTGATCTCCTTGAAGTGAAGGATTGGCCCTCGAATTCCCTGCGGAAGATTCTGGCAGGCCTGAAGAAGAGGGGGCGTAAGGGGGGGGGGTACTGTAACATACCTGGCGGCACCCTTGCATGGTGGTCCATCTCCCACTGTGCAAGAGCGCGCACTTGATCTCCAGTCCAGAATGTCTCTCTGGCTTCCCTCCATGCTGTCTGTTTGTGTCTGTTTCTGCTGCTTAAGGGCGGCGCCCGATCACTTCCTGCTTTTTGTACCTGCTGTGGGTCACACCCCTTGTGCGTCCTCAGCCTATTGCTGTCTGTCACCTGGTATATAACCCAGCTGCTCCAATCAATCCCTGCCTGAGCATTGTGTTTCTTTCAGTGGGTGCTTGCACTCTGAAGGTGCCAGGTCCCGTTCTGTGTTTCTCTTGTCTGCCTATCCTGGAGGCTGTATTTCCAGGCCTGTCTGAACACGCTCCTAGCCTGTTCCTCCTGCCTTCTAGGGGCTGATTACCTAGACCCGCTCCTGTATCTTGTCTGTCCTGTCTGAACATGCTCCTAGCCTGTTCCTCCCGCCTTCTAGGGGCCGATTACCTAGACCCGCTCCTGTATCTTGTCTGTCCTGTCTGAACACGCTCCTAGCCTGTTCCTCCCGCCTTCTAGGGGCCGATTACCTAGACCCGCTCCTGTATCTTGTCTGTCCTGTCTGAACACGCTCCTTGCCTGTTCGTCCCGCCTCTCTGGGGGCCATATTCCCAGACCCGCTCCTGTATCCCGCTGCAGTGTCGGTCTCTTCCGTACACTCAGTTCCAGTCTGAACTCTCTCCTATCCTTTACCTGTTTTGCCTCTATGTCCGTTCCTTTCCTTTTTCTGCAGAGTCTGAACTCGTACCTAACTCCTGCTTGTTGTCTCTGTACTCCCGTTTGTGAGTTTGTGGTCCACTCGCTACTTCACTGCAAGTACCCTGTGGGTATCTGGCTCTGCCTTTCCCTTCCTGTCTGTTCCATGTGAACAGAGCCCTGTCTCGTCCTGCTCTGCTCTTGCTCACCGCTCCAGGCGGTCTCGTCCTGCTCTGCTCTTGCTCACCGCTCCAGGCGGTCTCGTCCTGCTCTGCTCTTGCTCACTGCTCCAGGTGGTCTCGTCCTGCTCTGCTCTTGCTCACCGCTACAGGCGGTCTCGTCCTGCTCTGCTCTTGCTCACCGCTCCAGGCGGTCTCGTCCTGCTCTGCTCTTGCTCACCGCTCCAGGCGGTCTCGTCCTGCTCTGCTCTTGCTCACCGCTCCAGGCGGTCTCGTCCTGCTCTGCCCTTGCTCACCGCTCCAGGCGGTCTCGTCCTGCTCTGCCCTTGCTCACCGCTCCAGGCGGTCTCGTCCTGCTCTGCCCTTGCTCACCGCTCCAGGCGGCCTCGTCCTGCTCTGCCCTTGCTCACCGCTCCAGGCGGTCTCGTCCTGCCCTGCTCTCACTCACCTCTCTGGGCGGCCTCACTCTGCTGTGTTTGTCTGCCACATCTGTGGTTCTGTTCCTGAGTCCCAGTGTGTACTGGGTCCTATCCCGCCTGTGTTCCTACCTGCTAGTGCCTTCCTGTCTGCACTCTAGCCGTGCTTGCCTGTACCCCCCTGCCTGCATACCAGTCGTGCCTGCCTATTCCCACCAGTCTGTGTGCCAGCCTAACCAGTCTGTTCCTGTATTCCCCTGTGTGGGTCAACAGTCGTGTCCGGGGTCTGTCCTGGAGTAGCACCTGGTCCCTCTGCTCGGTTCCTCCTTGGTGCACTGGCGTCGTATGCCGTCGTGCGACCCTGGTCTGATCGGGTGAATACCTAGTTACGCCCCTCCAGGCATTCACTCTCCGGCACGGTCCAGTGGAATCACACGCACACGCCGCTCAGCCCGGGCGTGTGCATTACAAGGAGATTGTCAAACTCCATGGCGTTTCCAAGGATATTGTTTCTGATAGAGGACCTCAGTTTGTGGCTCGCTTTTGGCGTGCTTTTTGTGACAGGTTGGGAGTCCATTTGTCATTTTCGTCTGGTTATCATCCTGAGTCTAATGGACAGACTGAAAGAAAGAACCAGGATGTTGAACAGTGTTTGCGTTGTTTTGTGGCAGACAATCAAGAAGTGTGGTCTGAGTTTCTGCCTCTCGCAGAATTTGCTCTTAACAATCCTACATCCTCCTCTGCTGGGTGTTCTCCTTTTTTTTGTTGTACTGAGAGACATCCGTCTTTTGGTTCGTTCTCCAAATTAGGGTCGGCGGTGCCGGAGGAGGAGAATTTTTCCGGTGATTTGGAGAGCGTTTGGACTAATATACGTTGCAACCTTCAAGAGGCTAACAAGAAGTCCAAGAAGTATTTTGACAGGAAACGTAAAGAGGTTTTGTTTACTGTGGGTGACATGGTTTGGTTGTCCTCGAAGAACTTGCGGTTGAGGATTCCCTCTAAAAAACTGGGTCCAAAGTTTGTGGGTCCATTTAAAGTGCTTCAGGTTGTTAACCCGTCTGCTATAAGGTTGGATGTTCCTACTGTCACAGTTCCCCCTGTGGTGGAAGACGGCGTATTTGAAATTTTGTGTATCTTGAATTCTAGATGACATAGAGGGAGATTACAGTATCTTGTCTCCTGGAAGGGTTTCAGTGCCGAAGACAACTCCTGGGTAAGGACGGATGATGTCTCTGCTCCTAGGCTTGTTAAAGCTTTCCAAAGGAGGTTTCGGGATAGACCTGGGCCTGGAGGATCCGGAGGATGCTCCTAAAAGAGGGGGTTAGAACCCTCCTGTTAGTTTTTTCTATCTTGTGTTTTTCGGTCACGTGACCATCTGCCTATATATTCCAGCTCCGCCCTTCTGGCTTTGCTGGATTTCAGTGTTGTTTGACTGTTTTGCTAGCCTGGTGCTTCGGTGCCTTTCTCTGTCAGTTTGCTTGGTCCTCTGGGACCTCTAGTACTTTTTGTCAGTTTGTCTTTTGTGTTCTACAACAATTTCTGTTTAGGAGGTGTCCCATATTTGTCCCAGTCCTTAGTTCTTTTAGGGACCCCTCCCTTAATTCTATAGGTCTTCGTTCAGACTAGCCGAGGACGAAGGCGGGTCTGTTCACTAGGAACAGGCAGCCCGCTACATCGTAGGGATTCAGCTTAGTCTTACTGTAGGGACAGCTTTCCCCTATCTTTCCTTAGTTCTTGTTGCAGATCATAACAGAGACAGGGAGAGAGAAGGGACAAGCTTCATGGAAAGTAAACTGCATAGCAACAACCCGCAATACATGGAAACTGAAAGACATGCAATACAGTCTGTAAAATGTCCTGTATAGTCTGTAAATTTCCCATTCATGGGACCTAACAATCATTATTTTGAATCCTAACTATACGGGGATCATGTTGCAGATAGTGCAGCAAGAAGGCATTCATATGTTGGGCTCTTACAGGAGGTCCAAAACCAGGCTGTATTGACTGTATTGATGGCTGCGTAACACTGATGCTTGTTTCCTCTGTCCCCTCTGCCAACCATGTTCAACAGAGAGGGGATGATTATCCTCTTCATCTTCTTCATCCTCTTCATCTTCTGACTGTTGCTCGCCCATCACCACTTCCTACTCCATTTGTTCCTCGGCTCCTGCACCTTCACTAACAGTTTGTCTGGTATCACCAACCACCCTCAATCGCAGTAATCCACTGTCATTTGGAATCCGCCTGTGTGACGACAGTCTGGAACTTTGAGACATTCTAAACCCTTCCGCATGCTCCTTTTCTTCTAGGACAACCACCTCCTGCCGTGGGCTTTTCAAAGTCTGCTCCAGCATGTAGATGACCAGAATAGTGATGATGATGATGGCATCGTCAGCGCTAACAATTTTAGTAGCCATTTCAAAACTGTGCAGAAAGGTGGAGAGGTCCTTAATCTTTTTCCACTCTGTAAACGTGTTATGCCCCTGTACTGCATTGGCCCAGGCTATATGCCACAGTCGCTGCATCATGTGCAGAGTGGAATTCCACCTGAATGTGGTGAGCCCTGACTGCGCAGTACGAAGGTGGTGTGGATTCGATCTGCACTGTTGGAATGCGTATCTCGTTAAGGCAGAGGTTGTCTGCGTAGGTGGAGGCCCTAGAGGAGGTGACGGAGGCAGAAGCAGTGGAGGAAGTGTGAAATAAAGAGGTTTGTTCTGCAAGCCTTGGGGATTCCAAGATTTGTAGAGCAGCCCCTTCCTTACCTGCCTCCACAGCCACCAGAGTCACCCAGTGCCCAGTCAGCGAGATGTAACTCCCTTGGCCATGCTTACTCGTCCAGGTGTCTGTAGTGAAATGCACCCTGGCAGACATAGATTTAGTCAAGGAACAGGTGATGTTGTCTGTGACATGCTGGTGTAGCGCAGGCACAGCTTTCTTAGAGAAGTAATGGCAACTGGGCAACTGATACTGGGGGACTGCGACGGCCATCAGCTTTTGGAAACCGTCTGTATCTACCAGGCGGAAAGGCAGCATTTCCGTGGCCAACAGATTTGAGATGGTGGAGTTCAACCTCTTTGTTTCATCCTACACATGAGAAAGCTATCTTTTACGTGACCACAACTGCGGGACCGAGGGCTGGCTGCTGTGCTGAGAGATGGCGGAGTATGGTGAAACAGACAAACTGGTGGACCGTGAGGGAGGTGCAGGCGCAGATGTTACGGTGGATTGAGAAGCATGTGGTCTGCTCGGTGAAGCAAACACAGCAGGCATGTCCGCTTCTGTTACAGCTGACGGGCTCTCACTCAGCCTAACTGGAGTGGGTAGAGATACGGAGGTTCTGCCATGGGAGACCTGCGTGACAATACTTGGCACATTAACAGAGGAGGAGGAAGAAGCAGTGTATGCAGTTGATGGGGCAGCTGATGGTTGTAGAGGTCTACTGGTCTGCATTTCAGTGCAGTGAGATTCCCAGCATAATGCATGTTGTGTGTGCAAGTGAAGGTTCATGCATGTGGTAGTAAATTATTGCACTTTTGCCCTCTACTGAGTTTTTTATCGCAAAGTGTACAGATAACGTGAGTTGGCTCATCCTTTGGGGTGACAAAAAAGGCCCAGGCTAGGCAACCCTTGCCGCCCCTGCGAGCTGCAGATCCGCGACCGCTGCTGGCAACAGCATCATTTGTGGCTAAGGATGCAGTGCTCCTCGTGCTTGCATCACTTCATGTCTGCGCCGTAGGGTGAAAGGTAACCTCCACATCTTCCTCCTCCACCTCCTTAGATGAGCTACTCGACTGCGTGACTCTGGGTTCACACGAAGTAGGATCTTCAACCTCGTCATCATCCAATGTGTTATCCCATTCATCACCATCAGAGTGACCCTTCTCCTCTTGTAGCCCTGACAGCACAGTACAATCCGCATGAGCCTCAGGTATCTCAGTCTCATCGGGATCATCTCCCTCCCCGGTAGTTAACGTCTGGTGATGAGGGTAAGGAACCTGCTTGGACGCTACTCCGTCCTGCCCCGAATCCAGCCGAAAAAATTTTGGGGTATCAGTGTAGATGCTTACCTCCTTTTCTTGACTCTGTGAATGTTTGGAGTACAGTTCTGATGCCCATGGTATAGAATGGGTGAACAGTTCTACATACTCACTCATCTGTGGTTCACTACAGTCAGTTGGGCAGTTAGACAGTTGTGACGCAGGGTGAAGCAAAGGTAATTGGGGTGCCAACTCTGTACTGTGTGTGATTTTGAGGTGGAGGGAGAAGAGTACAGGTCACTTGAAGCAGAGCTTGCCATCCACTGGAGCACCTGCTCTTTCTGGCCCTTATCAACAAGGCGTATCTCTGTGCGGCTGCCAAAGAAAGGGAGTGGAGTAGCCCGTCCAGTAACACTAGTTCTTTCACTAACATTACCACCTACCCCACATATACCTTGAACACCAAGCCTATTACCCCTCCCACCACGACCTCTCTTTTTCCCACTCATGTTGCTAGTAGATAGTGTGGTAGGAGCACGCTATTAGCAAAACAAAATTAGATTTTTTCCTCTGCAAAAGCTCTGCACACGCTTGAATTTCAGCAGCAATAAATGACAAGGTAAGATATGGCTTGCTGTATTATGTTACTAACAAAAGAAAGTATTTTTTTAGTGTGGATGAGGCCTATATAACATATGAGATATTCTCCAAACTATTTCAAACTGAGATGTCCCCTACTGTACAATGTTAGGAACCGAACAAAGTATTTTTTTTACTGTGGATGAGGCCTGTAGAACACAGGAGATTTTCTCCAAACTATTTCAAACTGAGATGTCCATTGCTGTATCACATTAGGAACAGAAGAAAGTATTTTTGACTGTGGATGAGGCCAGTATAACATAGAATATACAGTACAGACCAAAAGTTTGGACACACCTTCTCATTTAAAGATTTTTCTGTATTTTCATGACTATGAAAATTGTACATTCACACTGAAGGCATCAAAACTATGAATTAACACATGTAGAATTATATACTTAACAAAAAAGTGTGAAACAACTGAAAATATGTCTTATATTCTAGGTTCTTCAAAATAGCCACCTTTTGCTTTGATGACTGCTTTGCCCACTCTTGGCATTCTCTTGATGAGCTTCAAGAGGTAGTCACCGGAAATGGTCTTCCAACAATCTTGAAGGAGTTCCCAGAGATGCTTAGCACTTGTTGGTCCTTTTGCCTTCACTCTGCGGTCCAGCTCACCCCAAACCATCTTGATTGGGTTCAGGTCTGGTGACTGTGGAGGCCAGGTCATCTGGCGTAGCACCCCATCACTCTCCTCCTTGGTCAAATAGCCCTTACACCTCCTGGAGGTGTGTTTGGGGTCATTGTCCTGTTGAAAAATAAATGATGGCCCAACTAAACGCAAACCGGATGGAATAGCATGCCGCTGCAAGATGCTGTGGTAGCCATGCTGGCTCAGTATGCCTTCAATTTTGAATAAATCCCCAACAGAGTCACCAGCAAAGCACCCCCACACCATCACACCTCCTCCTCCATGCTTCACGGTGGGAACCAGGCATGTAGAGTCTATCCGTTCACTTTTTCTGCGTCGCACAAAGACATGGTGGTTGCAACCAAAGATCTCAAATTTGGACTCATCAGACCAAAGCACAGATTTCCACTGGTCTAATGTCCATTCCTTGTGTTCTTTAGCCCAAACAAGTCTCTTCTGCTTGTTGCCTGTCATTAGCAGTGGCTTCCTAACAGCTATTTTACCATGAAGGCCTGCTACACAAAGTCTCCTCTTAATAGTTGTTGAAGAGATGTGTCTGCTGCTAGAACTCTGTGTGGCATTGACCTGGTCTCTAATCTGAGCTGCTGTTAACCTGCGATTTCTGAGGCTGGTGACTCGGATAAACTTATCCTCAGAAGCAGAGGTGACTCTTGGTCTTCCTTTCCTGGGGCGGTCCTCCTGTGAGCCAGTTTCTTTGTAGCGCTTGATGCTTTTTGCAACTGCACTTGGGGACACTTTCAAAGTTTTCCCAATTTTTCGGACTGACTGACCTTCATTTCTTAAATTAATGATGGCCACTTGTTTTTCTTTACTTAGCTGCTTTTTTCTTGCCATAATACAAATTCTAACAGTCTATTCAGTAGAATAGCAACCATCAAACCAAAAGGTGGCTACTTTGAAGAACCTAGAATATAAGACATATTTTCAGTTGTTTCGCACTTTTTTGTTAAGTATATAATTCTACATGTGTTAATTCATAGTTTTGATTCCTTCAGTGTGAATGTACAATTTTCATAGTCATGAAAATACAGAAAAATCTTTAAATGAGAAGGTGTGTCCAAACTTTTGGTCTGTACTGTATGCTCCAAGATAATTCAAGCTCAGATCTAGCCTGCTGCATTACGCTAGAAACAGCAAAAAATAGATTTTTTTACTCTGCATAAGCTCTGCATACAGCTGAATTTCACCGCCACTAAAGGATTAGGTGGCTTATAGCAGACTGTATCATGTTTGCAGGAGAAAAAAAATATTTTTTGGACTCTGCTTAGCAACAGAAAAAAAATATATTTTTACTTTGAAAACAGCTGAAGTTCACCGCCACTAAAGTGGTAGCTGGCTTATAGCAGAGTGTATCATGTTTGTCACTGAAAAAAATATTTTTTGGACTCTGCCTAGCAAAAATATTTTTATTTTACTCTGAAAACAGCTGAAGTTCAACGTCACTAAAAACTGGGAAAACTATTGACTCGAGTATAAGCCTAGAGTGGGAAATGCAGCAGCTACTGGTAAATTTCACCATCCTGGTACGCATTGCTCCCTCATCCCCAATCCTGATATGCATGGCCCCCTCATCCCCAATCCTGGTATGCATGGCCCCCTCATCCCCAGCCCTGGTATGTATGGCACCCTTATCTCCCATCCTGGTATGTATGGCACCCTTATCTCCAATCCTGGTATGTATGGCCCCCTCATCCCCAATCCTGGTATGTATGGCCCCCTCATCCCCAATCCTGGTATGTATGGCACCCTCATCTCCAAATCTGGTATCTATGGCACCCTCATCTCCAAATCTGGTATGTATGCACCCTCATCTCCAATCCTGGTATGTATGGCATCCTCATCTCCAATCCTGGTATGTATGGCCCCCTCATCCCCAATCCTGGTATGCATGGCACCCTCATCCCCCAATCCTGGAATGTACGGCACCACCTCAACCCCCAATCCTGGTATGCATGGCACCCCTCATCCCCCGATCCTGGTATGCATGGCCTCCTCATCCCCAATCCTGGTATGCATGGCACCCTCATCCCCCAATCCTGGAATAAAACCTACAAAAGACAAAAATATATCTCATACCCTACCATCATTATATATAAATGTAAAGCAAAGTTGCATAATAAATATAGGGTACTTGGTGAACTATTTTTGATCAAAAAAAGTATACAAGCCGTCCCACCAGCGGCAAGGTGACCCTAAATTGGGACGGTACCTATACTGCCTATATTAAAAACCTTACTGTATATCAAAGACAAGGTTTTTAATATAGGCAGTATAGGTACCGTCCCAATTTAGGGTCACCTTGCCGCTGGTGGGACGACTTTTATACTTTTTTTGATCAAAAATAGTTCACTAAGTACCCTATATTTATTATGCAACTTTGCTTTACATTTATATATAATGATGGTAGGGTATGAGATATATTTTTGTCTTTTGTCTTTTGTAGGTTTTGTTTCTTTTTTGCTAGTGTGAACATGCTCCTATTTCTTGCATGTCTACCATCTTAGACCTCAGTTCACATTGCCTGGTTTTTTGTCTTGTTTGCATTCTGTGCAATTTAAGGGTGTGGCATCCCCTTTGTTGAGCTGACTGGTATATATGTAGCTTACCACGGGCCTGGGTGGTCTGGAGTTGGGACCCGGTCCTATTTGTCTACCCTTTTATATGCATTGCTTCAACTTTGATATACAGTAAGGTTTTTAATATAGGCAGTATAGGTACCGTCCCAATTTAGGGTCACCTTGCCGCTGGTGGGACGGCTTGTATACTTTTTTTGATCAAAAATAGTTCACTAAGTACCCTATATTTATTATGCAACTTTGCTTTACATTTATATATAATGATGGTAGGGTATGAGATATATTTTTGTCTTTTGTCTTTTGTAGGTTTTGTTTCTTTTTTGCTAGTGTGAACATGCTCCTATTTCTTGCATGTCTACCATCTTAGACCTCAGTTCACATTGCCTGGTTTTTTCCCAATCCTGGAATGTACGGCACCACCTCAACCCCCAATCCTGGTATGCATGGCCTCCTCATCCCCCAATCCTGGTATGTATGGCACCCCTCATCCCCCAATCCTGGTATGCATGGCCTCCTCATCCCACAATCCTGGTATGTATGGCCCCCTCATCTCCCAATCCTGGTATGTATGGCCCCATCACTGCACACATAAAAAATAAACACTTATACTCACCTTCCTTCTTCACCTCTGCTCCAGCGCTGTGTCCTGTTCTGCTGCAGAAACTCATGTCAACATCTGAGCAGCACATGGCGTCACTGCCATGCGCTCTCAGATGCTGATATGAGCTGCCGGCATATTCACTCCTCTTCACGCCGGGACTATGTGCCTGGAGAGGAGCGAATATGCATTCTCTTTATTAGCGGCCACTGTCAGCAGGAGCCGTGGTTCAGCGCTCCTCTGTGCCCGCTACTAAAGAGAATGATCATTCATTCTTCTCCACGCCCATGGGAGTGGAGAAGAGGGAATATTAATTTCCCTTTAGCAGCGCGCGAACGTGGTAGATGCAGCAGCCGCTACTGCATGTGCCCCACTCCTCCGCCGCCCCCAGTTTCCCCCCACCACTATCCAAACCGGAGTACAAGTGCGCCGCTGATCTGACCTCTTCTGAGCTCTCACCAGCCCCTACACTCATCTAACAAGTCCCTCCGCTCATCATACACAAGCAATATGCTAGCCAAACTGTTAAAAACGCTGTAGTTGCCCAACAATCACGTTCCCGCACTTATTCGCCAAACGGTGCTGATTTTCCCGAATTTAAGTAAAAATGCTCGCCTTTTCGATCACGAATCCAAAGGTGCCACATTCATGCCGAATTTAACTTTTGAGATCGTATTTCGAACATATTCGCTCATCACTATTAATAATCTCATTGATATCATGCCGTTGTGTCTAAGTGCGGGGATTTCTGCGTGTGGGGCTCATTCTCAATATTAAATAAATCAAGATGTTTTGAAAAATTTGTTTCCATTTTTTCATCATTTGCAGATCATTAACACGCCTAACCGTCCTGTGATTTCCATAATTCCTTCATGGTGTTGCAATTTTAGTCTTAACCCTTTCATGACATATAACGTACATTTACGTCATAAGTAGTGTCCCTGACTTTGATGTGGGCTTGCACGCCGAGCCTGTATCTTTTCCAGCTGATGATGGCTGATTTAATGGGTATACGCTTCCTGATTTTGTCTATTTTCTCTTGCCCTCCTCCTTCTCCTCATCCTCATCCTCCACCACCATATCACCACAATATCTACCATATCACCATATCTAAGTCTCTTGCGAGAGGCATTGAAGTGCATCCAAATTTTTGGCAGCTGTTGCATTCACTGCATAGGCAAACAGTATGGGAGACCCACTTCTTAATAATGGGAAAACTATTTTCATGAGGCTCTCATCTGCATCTCTTCCAAGGGGCATTGGAGTGCATCCAAATTTTTGGCAGCCATTGTACTTACTGCATACCCTATAACTGTATAGCAGAACCGCTCCTTTCTAATGGGAACATGTTGGCCCAGCTCTATGCCTTTAAATTGGTATTGGGGTTTTTCCCAAATTTTGGCAGCCCTTGCAGTCACTGCATGGGCATTACTACTATAGGAGAACCACTCCTTTATAATGGGAACATTTATTTTACTGAGGCCCTCCTCTATGTCTCTTCAAAGGGTATTGGGGTGCGTCCAAATTTATAGTCACTGCATACGCAATAACAGTTTAGGAGACCCACTCGTTAATAATAGGAACAACAAAGCGTAGCCGGCTGATGGCTCTCTAACAATAGCGAGGGCTGACTACTGGCCCTTTAAGAATAGTGAGGGCTGCCTGATGGCCCTATAAAAATAGGCTTTGTGACTTTCGGAGTCCCTCCTTCATAAATGAAACATGATGTCTCTGATCATGTCTCTGATCATGTCTCACACATCACATGGCCAGCTAGGGTAGCAAAATGTTAAAATTACATTTACCGGTGAATGTATTTTTCACCGATGAAAGCAATGCAAAAGTGCAAAAACGCATCAAAAATGCTACATGTGAACATAGCCCAAGGTGTTGAGGAGCATTTTTGTTTTTGGCTATTTATTTTGCCTTATATACAAGTCATTACCCTGGAAAGGATATTCCTTAAAAATCCATTTTGGTTTAGTTTTTGTATGTTTTATTGTGAGTCCGTAAAAGTGACGTAATACTCTGACAACATTGTTGACAGCAGTGACCTGGGAGTCAGATGCTTCCAGGGGTCTTCCCCATGCTGTTCCCATGCCATTTCAGCACTGTTCCCATCAATTTGTGCAATTTTTAGGCCCTTTGCAGACCTCCGGGGGGTGGGTCACCGGAAAAGTGCTAGAGTTTCCCAAAGACTTACATTGGGCTCGTTGCTCAGATCGAGCACTCGAGCATTCCAATTTGCTTGACGATCAACGACTACGCGAGCATTTTAGTGCTCGCCCATCACTAATTAAGAGGTAATCAAAACATAATATCTACCCCAAAATGGTATCAATTAAAATATAAGCTCAGGGCACAAAAATAATTCCTCACACAGCCTCATATCCCAAAAATTGAATGCATTACATGTCTCGGAATATGGCGACATAAGCAAGATTAAAAAAAAGAAAAGATTTTTTTTCACCACTTAGATAAAAAAAAACTATATATGTTTGGTATCTGCGTACTCGAACTGACCTGGAGAATCATATTGCCTGGTCAGTTTTACCATATAGAGAATATGGTAAATAAATTTTTAAAAAAAGCAATTGGGGAATTGCACTTTTTTTGCAATTTCAACACACTTGGAATGTTTCCCCACTTTCCAGTGCACCAAATGATAAAATGAATGGTGTCATTCAAAAGTACATCTCATCCCACAAAAAACAAACCCTCGTATGGTTATTAGGACAGAAAAGTAAGAGTTATGGCTCTTGGAAGAAGGGGAGGAAAACACTGAAAAAACGGAAATTGGCTACGATGTAAAGGGGGTAAAGAGTGTATATAAATTTGGTATTACCTTAATCATACTGACCCACAGAATAAAATTAACACTATACTTTTGTAACAAACCATCCCCCTCCCTAAAAAAATTACATGCATGTATAGCTATTGAAAATACAACTTAATTTTTTATTCCCCTAACATTTTTCACATTGTCGAAAAATACCATATGAAGCAATATTCTAATGAGGCTGGAAGTGCATTGGGGCTTGGCAATACAGCTCCTCTGCCTTGGCCCACTGCTCCATTCTCTGCCTAATTGCATACTCCAATAGTTGATTGACAGTGCTGCTGCATGAAGTCACTCATGACACATCGGTGCTAATAAAATATCAAGGATTGGTGGGGTCCCAGAGGTATGACCCCAAGTCAGTCACTGAGAGGGGATAACTTCAGAGTACTTCAAATTATAAGTTGCAAAGAATAAAGTTTGACAGTGCTGAATTCTACTAATATGTATATCATACAAAAACTTTATTATGCTGCTGACTAATGCTTAACCCCTTTACCACCTTGGGTTTTTCCATGTTTGCGTTTTTGTATTTTTGCTCCCTGTCTTCCCACAGCCATAACTTTTTTTATTTTTCAGTCAATATGGCCATATGAGGGCTTGTTTTTTGCAGGACAAGTTGTACTTTTGAATGACACCATTGGTTTTACCATGTCATGTACTAGAAAATGGGAATAAAATTCCATGTGCGGTGAAATTGCAAAGAAATGCAATTCAACAGTTGTTGTTTTTTTCTTTCACCATGTTCACTGAATGGTAAAATTGACCCGCCACTATGATTCTCCAGCTCATTGCGAGTTTGTAGATACCAAACAAGTATAAGTTCTTTTTTATTTAAGTGGTGAAAAAAAATCCAAAATTTGCAAAAGAAAAAGGAAGTCGACATTTTCCGAGACCCGTAGCGTCTCCATTTTCAGGCTCTGGGGCCGGGTGAGGGCTTATTTTTTGAGTGCCGAGCTGTCGTTTTTATTGATACCATTTTGGGGTAGATATAATCTTTGATCGCCTGTTATTGCATTTTATTGCAATGTTGCGTTGACCAAAAAAATGTAATTCTGGCGTTTTGATTTTTTTTCTCGTTACGCCATTTACTAATCGAATCAATTATTCTTTATATTGATAGATCGGGTGATGCTGAACACGGCAATACCAAATATGTGTATATTTGATTTTTTATGGTTTTATTTTGAATGCAGCAAAAGGGGGGTGATTTGAAGTTTTATATTTTTTAAATTTTTTTATATTTTTAAAAACATTTTTTTTTTTACTTTCACTAGCTTCAGTAGTCTCCATGGGGGACTAGCAGCTGCAAGCATTTGATCACCTGTGCTACACACAGCAGGACTTTAGCAAAAATGCTCACTTGCTATGAGCGCCGAACGTTAGGCGGCTCTCACAGCATCCCATAATTTTTCTGGGGTGGCTGCGGGCTGCTACTTTTAGGCTGGAGGGGGCCAATATCCATAGCCCCTTACCAGCCTGAGAATAACAGCCACCAGCTGTCTGATTTAGCTTGGCTGGTTGTCAAAAATGGGGGGATTCCACACCGCATTTTTTAATTATTTCTTTAAATAATTAAAAAACGGCGTGGGGACCCCTCTACTCTTGATAACCAGCCTTGCTAAAGCTAACAGCTGAGGGTTGCAGCCCGCAGCTGTCAGTTTTGCCTGGCTGGTTATCAAAAATACAGGGGAACCCACGCCATTTTTATTTATTTATTTATAGCACAGGCGCCGGCAGATGAATACTCCCATCAGTCATGCCTGCTCTCGCCGTTATCAGCAACAGCAGGCGTAGGCTGATGGGTGTAGTTGTCCAATGTGCTGACGCCAGTGACTGGAGGTAAAAGTTTTACCTCCGGTCACATATGCGGGCTCACACTGTCATCTGACAGAGTGGGAACTATAGCTCTCCGACCGGTGGTATTACTCTATGTCCATGACAGCGTGGCAAACACCAATGTTCGGGCCCCCCATTCCCACGCTGTTAATTTTACCACTGATCAGAGCCACTGGTGTTTTTTGCGTGACAGAACGAGGAACACCCAGTGTTTAGTGTTCAGGGTGCCGAACCTGAACACTAACAGTAACTTCCTGGTGAAGTCCTTGAAGTCAGTGTTCGTGGGCCATGCCCGAACAGTAGGTGTTCGATACGGACCCTGAATTTTACTGTTTGGGTTCACCCATCTCTAGTGGTGATACTTGGATGCAACAGTGCAATGAGGAAACCAACACTATTTATTTAACACCAAAAGAAAAATCTAATTATAAGTATATATTGTGACAAAGTCACTGGTAGTGCTAGAGGGGAGATATATTTCCCTGAGGCTATTGGGGTTAGTGAATTAAAACCATTAAGTTTCCTCCAGCACGTTATGTGCAAGGAGGGGTTAAGTCGCCATCTCCAAAGGGTGTGTTTTTATGAGAACAACCAGCTGAGGCATTCAGAGTTCAATGTCTAGATAAGTAAGCTCCAGAAGGGAGCTTGTGTTTGTTCCTGAACCCTGGGAAGTTGCTGAACTCCCATCAGGCGAAGTCCTTCTACTACAAGGACTGCGTTCTTTGTGTTACCATTTTTGCTTTTGCTTTCCTGTTTTGCCCAGAGGGCTGTGTTTATTTGCATGGACTAAAGGTTGGTTTATGCTGTTATTATAAAGCAACCAAAGATTTAAAGAAACAGTGTACCTGTGTCTATCTCTGTGTGCAGCCGAGTGAGCGATCTACCACAGGTGGTAGAGAATGCGGGCAAGATCTTCAGGAGCCACGTGTAGCAGCGGAGGACATACCACATGTCCTGGGTAAAGTCAGACATAAGCCAGGAAACTAAGACAGACGGTATGGAGGACCTGACCAAGCACCTGGTACTAGCCCAGCTGCAGATAAGCAAGCTACTGTTGCAGGAGATCCACCAACAGCAGCAGCACCAACAGGACCAGCTCCAACAACAGCAGCATATGGAATTGCTTGCAGAGGTGGTTCGTGGGAGGCTGGCAGCCCCTCCCCAACTACAGGTGATGACTCGAGCGTCCAGAAAGCAGTAAGGTGAGCCAGCAAAAAATGACCCCAGGCGATGATGTGGAAGCTTTCTTGACTGTGTTTGAGAGGGTGGCAGAGCGGGAGAAGATTCCCCCGGAGCAGTGTTCGGAGGTGCTGGCCCCCTATCTGACTGGTGAGCACCAAAAGGCTAATTATGATCTAGTCTTACAGGATGTCCAGGAATATTTAAAGTTAAAGACTGAAATACTGGCACGCGCTGGAGTAACTATGTCAGTCAGAGCACAAAGGGTTCACCACTGGGTGTATTATGGTGATAAACCCCCTCGCTCCCAAATGTTCGACCTTCTGCATCTTGTACAGAAGTGGCTGCAGCCAGAGTCCTCCATTCAAGCCCAGATGGTTGAGTTGGTTGTCATGGACCGGTTTATTCACTCCCTCCCTAGGCCCGTGCAGACCTGGGTTGCCCAGGGAAACCCGTGGAATGCGGACGACCTGGTCAGCCTCGTAGAAAGGTACCAGGTGGTCGAGCAAGGAAGCCAGGAGGTGCTGCATCCCCATACTGGGGAACCCAGAGAGAGCCCGAGTCCCAAAAGAGGGGTATTAGAGCCACCACTGGGGGGGAGTATGAGGTCCCAAGGGGTCGCTGAGGGTCTACCAAATCGCTGGGAGAGACTTGATATGCAGGAGGTGTCACGGTCCTGGACACATAGCCGACCGCTGTTCTATTTCCTCCGAGCAGATGGACTGCAGGAAGACGTAGGAAGATGCTGTTTTTACTATGCCTACCCTGCCTGCAGTGTGAACTATCAGCCCTCTGAGGGGGCCACAATCAGGTCCCGTGACCATACATAGAGTGTTAGTGTCAGGACTTCGGGACTCAGGAAACTTGGTGACTCTGGTAAAGGCCGCACTCCCCCACCACCTTCCTTTGCAAGTAACACTGACATTTTCATTTTTTTTTATAAAAAATCAATTTTGGGTTACTTAAATTATAATTTTTTTTAATCCTTTTTAAATTTTGCCTTATATACAAGTCATTATACAGGAAAGAATGTTTAACTTTCTTTTTCCTGTAAACTCCATTTCCTCTTTGATTTGGAATGTTGTATTGTCAGTCCTTAAAGTGGAGATACCATTGTTCTGAGCAGCGATCTGGGAGTCAGAGATGCTTCCAGAGGTCTTCCCCATGCTGTTCTCCTTCCATTCAGCACTTTTTTTCATCCATTTCAACATTTTTACTGCCCCCCCCAGACCTATTTGTAGGGTCTGCCAGAAAAATGCTCAGATTTCCCATTGACTCCCATTTTACTTGTTACTCAAAACGAGCATCCGTGCAGTAGGAATTGCTCGGTTTGAGTAACGAGTATCAAGTTGACGCGCCCCCTGGGCCAGTGTTGTTTGGGGGATTACCCGGAGCCGGATCAGATGGGGGTTGTAGTCTCCGAGTGGCTGTGACCCGGTCCGTGCCCAGGGTGTCAAACTCAGTGTGTGGCAGTCCTACAGATGTTATTAGAGTTCTTTGTGTCGACTACGCCACCCGTTGATTTGCGGTCAATACGGCCACCGCTGCAGCAGGGTCCGCTGAGGCTGGTGGTATGTGTGCAGCTTCGGGTAGTATAACCCCCAACGGGAGGGGTATAGCCTCAGGGGGTCAGGTGTAGAGGATGGTGGTAGTGGTGGTGCAGTGTGGATGTTAAGAAGACTCCGAGCCGGGCTGTGCAGTTCAGGGTTTTTACTTACTGCTGTACTTGTGGTCACTCTGGCCTTAAGTGACCGCCCGAGCCGTGCTGCGTCCACCAGGTCTTGGACTCGGCCAACCCCCAGGTGATTCTGGAGCATGGTCCTGAGCTCCCTTTCTGACTTGTCCTTCTCTCTGGCCTTCCCCACCAGGGATCCACCTAAGTCCGGCTCCCTCGGGCCTCTTGTTGGTAAACCCTTGTCTCTGGGTTCCCTGACCCTATTCTTGGTTTGCCTTCCGGGTGGATTTAGTCGGTGGTCGTGGCAGATCCTGCCCACGACCTCCGGTCTCTGGCTAAGGATTAGTGCCCTCCACCAGCTTGGGATCCGGTACCCTTGTGCGAACTCTTCACCCTCTGGTCTAATTTTGGGTTCTTGGAGTTCCCTCTTCTCCCCCTCTGGGTCCTTCTTTCTCCTCTCTCTCTGCTTCTCAGGCTCTCTCAGACTGACCAAACCTCTACAAAAGACTGACGTCTCACAGACTGACCCTGATCTAAGATGGTTCCCACCTTATATACTCCCTCTATGTGTGAGCTCAGGTGACCAGCACCCAATGAGCTCCTAGCATTACCCAGACTGCTCCCCCTATCTGCCCCTACACTACTGGGATGTTCCAACCCCCTCCCACTCCAGCCAGGAACAGACACTGTCGTACCTGCACATTTCTCTAGTGGGAATACCATCGGTCTGTTCCTCGGAAATGGGATGTGTGTAGTGCATGCAGCCTACTGAGCTCAGTTCCACACTCCATCCTCACCCGGGAGTGGAATATCACACCTCTGGGTTGAGGTGCAATACCCCTGTAGCAGCCGAATCCTCAGGGTGCTACACAAGCATTTTAGTGCTCGCTCATCACTACTGTTTCTCAAAAGATATTCAAGGTCCAGTTTTATAATTATACTTGGTTTTAAGTGATGACTCTCAGCTTTAATTTGAGGGTATTCACATCCTAATCGGAGTAAGAGTTTAGGAGTTACAGCTCTTTAATACGGAGCTCGTTCTTTTTAAAGGGACCAAAAGTAATTGAACAATTATCGCAAAATCTCTTTAATGGGCTGCATGGACTATTCCCTCTTTAAGGCATCATAAGCAGGTAAAAGATCTGGAGCTGATTCTAGATGTGGCATTTGCATTTGGAAGCTGTTGCTATGAACCCACTATATACAATCAAAGGAGCTCTCAATGGAAGAGAAAAGGACCATCATTAGATTGAAAGAAAGAAGAAATCCATCAGAGAGATAGTAGAAATGTTAGGAGTGACAAAATCAATAGTTTGGTACATTCTACAAAAAGGAGCTCACTGGTGAGCTTACGAACTCAAAAAGGCCTGGACGTCCATAGTAGACAACAGTAGTGGATGATCCTTTCCATGGTGAAGAAAAACTCCTTCTCAAATTCCACCCGAGTGAAGAACACTCTCCAAGAAGTCAGTGCTTCAGTATCTGTCTACCATAAAGAGAAGTCTTCATGAGAGCAAATACAAAGGGTCCACCACAAGGTGCAAACCATTAATCAGACTTAAAAGTAGAAAGGCAAGATTAGACTTTGCCATAGAAAAACTGAATAAGCCACTCAGATTCGGAAAAACATTTTTTGTACAGATGAAACGAAGATCAACCTATATCAGACTGATAGAATGAAGAAAGCATGGAGAAGGCTCCTGATCCTCGGCACACCACATCCTCTGTAACACATGGCGGAGGTGGTGTGATGGCGCGGGCATGCATGGCTTCCTATGGCACCGGGTCACTAGTGGATATTTATGATGTGATTGAAGACAGAAGCAGCCGGATGAATCCTGTGTGTACAGGGCGATACTTTCTGCTCAGATTCAACCAAATACAACAAGGTTGATTGGATGGCGCTTTACAGCACAGATGGACAATGACCCAATATATCCTGAAAGCAAAGAAGTGGAATATTCTGCAATGGCCGAGTCATCACCAGATCAATGAGCATCATTTCACATGCTTAAAACAAAACTTAAGGCACAAAGACTGATAAACAAGCAAGAACTGAAGTCAGCTGCAATAAAGACCTGGCAAAACCTCACAGAGGAGAAAACGCAGCGTTTGGTGACGTCTATGGCTTCCATACTTCAGGCTGTCATTGTCTGCAAACAATTCTCTATAAAGTATTAAAAATAAACATTTTATTTATGGTAAAATTAATTTGTCCAATTACTTTTGAGCCCCTGAAATGAGGAGGCTTTATAGAAAAATGGATGCACTTCTAAACATTTCACAGAATATTTTAAGCAATGTGCCCGCAATGAGGATTAAAGGCGTTTCTGCGGCAGCATTTCTGTGACACCCCAGGGGTCTGGTTGCCACAGTGATAGAGATATTACGTCTGAGAGCAGGTGGGAGGTCCTTTGGTCAGGGATCCTGTGCATGCCACACCTCCTGCCCAGTCTTGGGAGGGGAAGGACTTCCCCTAGATAAACCTGGGGCTGAGGCAGGGTAGGGAGTTCTGTGAGGAGAAGACAGGGAGCAGAGCTGCTCTATGGGCTCTGCTCCACAGGCAGGCCCTGTCCAGGGGCCTGAGTCTGGAGTCAAGGAGTGAGAAAGAAGACAGAACAAGAGTAGAGAAGAGAAGCAGCATAGCAAGAAACATCAGGAGCTCTGTGGGGAGCAGTGTTACAACAAGTCAGGGGCTGGCAGCTACAGAGCTCGCCCTGACTAAGAAGATTTCTTACCGGACCCGGAGTCCGAGGCTGTGGGGACTAACTCCTACCCAGCAGCAGAAACCGTCCGGCAGAGGATTTCAGGTCCTCTGGCCCAGAAGCCCGAAGGCACGGTCACACGCGTGGGACCAGCACCGCCATCGTGGAGCGGAAGCCATTAGAAGGCCCCGAGTCACCGGCCATACGGGTGAGCACC
The DNA here is from genome assembly GCF_046119375.1 of Phyllobates terribilis. Taxonomy (NCBI): domain Eukaryota; kingdom Metazoa; phylum Chordata; class Amphibia; order Anura; family Dendrobatidae; genus Phyllobates; species Phyllobates terribilis. The sequence continues at coordinate 209,008,639 of NW_027362767.1, read as the reverse complement.
ACACGGTACACTCAGGGACGTGGGCTACTTATTCCCGCCTCTAGCAAGGTAGCCAGAAGAGTACAGTTAGTTGGGAAGGCCTACAACTCCGCCTGGCCAGGGGAGATCCCATCTGCTCAAGGACTGACCAGGCCCCTATCACTAGCAAGTACTCCGGGAGGGTCTATCTTTGTCACCAGTAAAGACCCTGAACTACACCGCACCGTCTCTGAGTGGTTCCTGCTACCCCCATCATCCACGTCGGCTGCCCTGAGGCCATACCCCTACCGTTGGGGGTTATACCATCCACGCTGCACCATCCTTCCACCGGCCTCAGCGGTCTGCCCTGCAGCGGCAGCTCCATAGCTGCATTCAACGGGTGGCGTAGTCACCAACCATCTACTGCTAGTACATCGCCGCTCAGTTTGACTCCCTGGGCACGGACCGGGTCGCCGCCACGAGACTACAACCCTCAAGAGATCCGGCTCCGGGTAAGCTCCCGCGTGCGCAACGCAGCGCGACACAGGCCCAGGGGCGCGTCAACTTTGGCGTAGTCGGCAGGATTTCGTGCCCGCAACCACCGGGTACTGCGTGCCTGAAAAGCAAAGACTGTTCAAACTTACCAGTGGTGAAGGTTTCCCGCCATCCGGCGCCATCTTCGACCTTCTTCCCGCCATCCGTGGAGTTTTCCCGCCATTGGACGCCATCTTGAGGACGCCGCACGGGAAGAAGAGGGGCGTGGACTCCGAAAGCGCGCGAGAACTGAAGCCCCGCCTCACGTCCGGACGTTGCATAAGGTCCTGGAAGGAGCCCAGCAGACGCCGACGTCACCGGAGCGCGACGCCAGGTCCTCTACCCCGACGATTGACTGCGGAGCCGCGGCCTACGGAAGAGGATCTCCGGAAGGTAGGCCACGGTCCACTAGGGGGGAGGAGGACACCAGGAACGGACAGCAAGATGGCGGACCGGCAGCAGACTAAGCTGCCCAGCATCGGCAGTGCCCCAGTCGTCGCCGGCCCCGACCAGCGCCGGGAGAAGACGCGTGACGCAGGAGCGGTCGCGGGAGCAGGTAAGAGGAGTCTCCCTGTCCCGGACGCTGCCAGCGTCAGCCTGCTCCCGGGCCCCCTGGTGGAGCCGCCGATTCCGGGCGCTGCAGACACCGACCTGCTCCAGCCCCCGCAACAAGCCCTGCGGCCAAGCTCTCCAGCCCTGGGCACTACCACCACCAGCCCGCGCCCAGGCCCAAAGTTGCACCCTCTGACCCCGGGCGTCATCAACGGCGACCCTCTCCATGCCTGGTCGCAAGGCCTGAACTCCCCAGGTGCAAAAGGACTGTACGCCCTCCACGTTAACCAAGGAGGAGCTGCAGTACTACCAATACGAGGAAAGCCAAGAGGACCCGGACGGGTCTGAAGCCTACACACAAGAAGGAGCAGGAGGATGCCGTTACTGAAGTACGGTAAAGTGGAACTGTACATAGTTACCCGTAGGGGTACTTGTGTTGCTAATTAAAATATGGTCCCCGTTGGGACAAGTGTGAACTGTTCCCGTGTGTCCCCTATCCTTAACCAGGCTGAGGACTGTGAGCAGCCATCCCATCTCCCCACAGGCTGAGGACTGTGAGCAGCCAATCCTTATCCCCACTGGCCGAGGACTGAGAGCGGCCATATCTTGTAAATATTATGTGTTTCCAGTTATTTATAGGAGTCCTTGGTGGATTTACCGGGAATCCTTTGTACAGTTAGTGGAGCGTAACCCAGGATGGACTAAAAGACTGTTAAGGACTCGGGGTAGGACAGACCCCTACCTGGTTACGTCTCCCTGTTTTGGTGAAATGGACACCTTGCTTTTCAAAACTGCACCCGGTTGCGGACACGCCGTAACCATCTTATGTGTTTTTCTTGTTGTATTGTTATTGCTATACCTTGTTATGTTTTTCTAAAAAATATGTTTAGTCCCGGAGTACTAAATTTCACTAGGGGGGAATGTGACACCCCAGGGGTCTGGTTGCCACAGTGATAGAGATATTACGTCTGAGAGCAGGTGGGAGGTCCTTTGGTCAGGGATCCTGTGCATGCCACACCTCCTGCCCAGTCTTGGGAGGGGAAGGACTTCCCCTAGATAAACCTGGGGCTGAGGCAGGGTAGGGAGTTCTGTGAGGAGAAGACAGGGAGCAGAGCTGCTCTATGGGCTCTGCTCCACAGGCAGGCCCTGTCCAGGGGCCTGAGTCTGGAGTCAAGGAGTGAGAAAGAAGACAGAACAAGAGTAGAGAAGAGAAGCAGCATAGCAAGAAACATCAGGAGCTCTGTGGGGAGCAGTGTTACAACAAGTCAGGGGCTGGCAGCTACAGAGCTCGCCCTGACTGAGAAGATTTCTTACCGGACCCGGAGTCCGAGGCTGTGGGGACTAACTCCTACCCAGCAGCAGAAACCGTCCGGCAGAGGATTTCAGGTCCTCTGGCCCAGAAGCCCGAAGGCACGGTCACACGCGTGGGACCAGCACCGCCATCGTGGAGCGGAAGCCATTAGAAGGCCCCGAGTCACCGGCCATACGGGTGAGCACCACACGGTACACTCAGGGACGTGGGCTACTTATTCCCGCCTCTAGCAAGGTAGCCAGAAGAGTACAGTTAGTTGGGAAGGCCTACAACTCCGCCTGGCCAGGGGAGATCCCATCTGCTCAAGGACTGACCAGGCCCCTATCACTAGCAAGTACTCCGGGAGGGTCTATCTTTGTCACCAGTAAAGACCCTGAACTACACCGCACCGTCTCTGAGTGGTTCCTGCTACCCCCATCATCCACGTCGGCTGCCCTGAGGCCATACCCCTCCCGTTGGGGGTTATACCATCCACGCTGCACCATCCTTCCACCGGCCTCAGCGGTCTGCCCTGCAGCGGCAGCTCCATAGCTGCATTCAACGGGTGGCGTAGTCACCAACCATCTACTGCTAGTACATCGCCGCTCAGTTTGACTCCCTGGGCACGGACCGGGTCGCCGCCACGAGACTACAACCCTCAAGAGATCCGGCTCCGCGTAAGCTCCCGCGTGCGCAACGCAGCGCGACACAGGCCCAGGGGCGCGTCATTTCCGCCGCGGAAACACATTAAAATTGCTTGTTAAGATGTCTGCCATTTTTCTCAATGATAATCCGCATGTGCTGTGCACTTGCTGCAGAAATATCCACTGCGGATTATCATTGCAGAAAAATCCGCAGCACAACTAATTTATCTGCGAAATCGCGCCCATTGACTTGCTTTGAACTGCATAACATCCGCATGCATAGATTTATACATGAGGCTTTTATGCGGTTCAATGCGGGGATGGTACCCGGGTCTGGAGAAGAGGAGACTTTCATCCGACCCAGGTACCATCGTTCCCGTAAGTTAAAAAATAATAATAAATATTCATACTCACCTCTCCGGCGGACCCTGTTCTTCCCCTAGCCACGATGCTCTTTCCTCGGTGGCAAGCGGTGTACTGGCAGGACATCAATCAGCTGATGGTCACGCGACCGCTGATGTTAGCAGTCAGGTGATGGTCGCGTGACCATCAGCTGACTAAATGACGTCACCGCAGGTCCTGCCAGTACACCGCGGGTCGGCGAGGAGAGATGATCGTCGCTGGGAGGAGACCGGGGGCCGCCGGAGAGGTGAGTATAAGGTTTTTTTTTCTTTTTACTTTTTAATTCTTTTTTTTACAATAGATGCACAATTTAAAGCAGAACTCTCCTCATAAGTTGGTCACATGTCAGTTGCATGGATTTATATTGTGTGACCAACTTGTCAAGCATTTTCCCAAGTGATGCTCAAAATCTGCATCGTGGGCACATAGCCTAATTCAACGTCTTTAATTAAACCTGAAAGTCAATACTTCAATTGCATCTCAGTTGTTTTATTTTAAACTAAAAAAATAATTGCCTGCAGAGCTGAAATGACAAAGATTCGAGCACTAGCCAAATATTTCTGGACCTAACTGTAAAATTGCGATGTTTAGGCTACAAACAGTCAAGCCATAAATTGGAAAAATGTCACACACACTTATACAAAGAGACATGCTGTGCTATTTTTCTCAGGACACCTCCATTGTTATAGGAACACTAAACACTGTGACAACTAGTGAATGGAATATAATGTTCTTCCATTTATTTGAAGTTTTTCACTGTGCCTTTTTTTTTTAGGGTGAAATTACGATTGGGGGTTCATGGTGTAAATATGGAGGGGTATGGGATTATTCTGAATATTAGTAATACTTACTTATGTGCATTAGAGGGTTTAAAAGATAATAGGTGTACTTTCTATATACCAATGTAGCACCCCGAGGGTTCGGTTGCTACAGAGGTATTGCATCTCACCCAGATGTGCGATATCTCACTTCCAGGTAAGGATGGAGTGTGGCTCAGGACCCTAACACCCACATGCACTACACCACATTTCCGGGGGACAGCTCGACGGTGCTCCTATTAGTTATGCAGGCACGAGTGAGCATGTCCCTGGCTGGAGTGGGGGCAGGGAACACCTAGAGAAGGGAACCCGGTAGTGTGTGCGTGGGGGAAGTAGATCCTGGGTGCACTCTGTACAGGAGTATAAAGGGAGGCACCATCTTGGAAAGGGAGTGAGTTGAGAGAGGAGAAGACAGGGAGCAGAGCTGCTTTATGGGCTCTGCTCCACAGGCAGGCCCTGTCAGGAGGCCTGAGCCTGGAGGAGGGAAGAAGGAGGAAGAGGAGCAGACTGGGCTCCAGGAAGGACAGAGGGGACCCCAGGGGTGTGGACTGGCTGGTAGCCACCACACGCCCGCCGCTACCTGAGTAGGGGGGTCAGGTCAAGAAGATGGGAACCGGATCCCAAATTAGTGGAGGAGAGAAACTACCCTCAACTAAGAACCGGAGGCTGCGACATTACATGTGGAGCAGCCCCTCACCACACCCGCTAGAAAGGCACCACATAGGACCTGGGAAACGCAGGCCAACGTTTGCCCACCAAGAAGGTCCGAGGCAGCTGGACATAAGCGTGGTCACTAGTGGGGTTGAAGACCAGAGACAGGGGACATAAAGGGGGTCCTGCAAAGCACTCCAGAAAGACCTGGGAGTTAACCGAGCCCCTCACCTGGTGAGCACAGCGCGACACAGGCGGCCACCTCTGCAGCGGTGGCCTGGAGCAGTAACCGAGTAACCGTGAGTAAAGACCCTGAACTGCACCACCAAGACTCCGAGTTGTCTTTGTTGCGCTCGTGTACCACCATCACCCCCATCATCTATCCCTGCTGCCCTGAGGCCATACCCCTCCCGTTGGGGGTTATACCACCACGCTGCACATCCTCATACACCTGGCCTCAGTGGACTGTTCTGCAGTGGCGGCTTCAAAGCCGCACTCAACGGGTGGCGTAGTCGATCAAGTTAACATCTACTGCCTTAGACCGCCACTTAGTCTGACTCCCTGGGCACGGACCGGATCACCGCCACGAGACTACAACCCTAAAGAGATCCGGCTCCGGGTAAGCTCCCGCATGCGCAACGCAGCGCGACACAGGCCCAGGGGCGCGTCAACTTTTGGCGTAGTCGGCAGGATCTCGTGCCCGCAACCACCGGGTACTGCGTGCCTGAAAAAGAGACTTTTAAAACTTACCATCTGTGAAGTTTTCCCCGCCATCCGGCGCCATCTTCAGCCTTCTTCCCGCCATCCGTGAAGATTCCCGCCATCCGGCGCCATCTTCAGCCTTCTTCCCGCCATCTGTGGAGTTTTCCCGCCATTGGGCGCCATCTTGAGGACGCCGCGCGGGAAGAAGAGGGGCGTGGACTCCGAAAGCGCGCGAGAACTGAAGCCCCGCCTTACGTCCGGACGTTGCGTAAGGTCCTGGAAGGAGCCCAGCAGACGCCGACGTCACTGGAGCGCGACGGAAGGTCCTCGACCCTGATGATCAACTGCGGAGCCGCGGCCTACGGAAGAGGATCATCGCCAGGTAGGCCACGGTCCACCAGGGGGGAGGAGGACACCAGGAACGGACAGCAAGATGGCGGACCGGCAGCAGACTAAGCTGCCCAGCATCGGCAGCGCCCCAGCCGTCACGGGCCCCGACCAGCACCAGGAGAAGACGAGTGACGCAGGAGCGGTCGCGGGAGCAGGTAAGAGGAGTCTCCCTGTCCCGGACGCTGCCAGCGTCAGCCTGCTCCTGGGCCACCCGGTGGAGCCGCCGATCCCGGGCGCTGCAGACGCAGACCTGCTCCAGACCCCGCAACAAGCCCTGCAGCCGAGCCCTCCAGACCTGGGCACTGCCACCACTAGCCCGCGCCCAGGCCCAAAGTCGCACCCCCTGACCCCGGGCGTCATTAACAGTACCACTCAGACCCCGAGTACCAAGAGGGCCCGGACGGGTCTGAACCTGAGAAAGAGAAAGGAGCGTGTGGAGCACACCGTTAATCGTAAACGGTAAAAGAGGAGATGTAAATAGTTACCCGACCGGGTATAAGGACTGTTGTGGGACTGTTTCCACTAAGAGTGTGGTCCCCGTTGGGACAGAAAGAGAACTGTTTCCCTTACCCCCTACCTGGCTTGGGACTGAGAACAGCCACCCCCTTTTCCCTCTAACTGGCTGGGGACTGAGAACAGCCACCCCTACCTGGCCGAGGACTGAGAGCGGCCATATCCTGTAAATAATTATGTGTTTCTAGTAATGTATAGGAGTCCTTGGTGGATTTACCGGGAATCCTTTGTACAGTTAGTGGAGCGTAACCCAGGATGGACTAAAAGACTGTTAAGGACTCGGGGCAGGACAGACCCCTACCTGGTTACGTCTCCCTGTTTTAGGAAAATGGACGCCTGGTTGCAGAATAAACTGTGACCTGTTATAAAGAGACTTCTTCGTGGATCTGCTGCTAGAAATGTTTTATATGAAAAATTTATATGCTAGAATGTGTTACTATGAAAAAGAGTTCCAGAACAGTACATATGCACTTATACCGTTTAAGAGAGAGCCGTTCCCATAAAGGGAGACTGAATGTTGATACCTGTTATACTTGTTGTTTATGAAAAATTTGCATGTTCTAATGTATACCCTGTCTTTTGCTCAGTTCCAGCCCGCGGACGTGCTGGGTTTTGCCAGGGGGGAATGTAGCACCCCGAGGGTTCGGTTGCTACAGAGGTATTGCATCTCACCCAGATGTGCGATATCTCACTTCCAGGTAAGGATGGAGTGTGGCTCAGGACCCTAACACCCACATGCACTACACCACATTTCCGGGGGACAGCTCGACGGTGCTCCCATTAGTTATGCAGGCACGAGTGAGCATGTCCCTGGCTGGAGTGGGGGGAGGGAACACCTAGAGAAGGGAACCCGGTAGTGTGTGCGTGGGGGAAGTAGATCCTGGGTGCACTCTGTACAGGAGTATAAAGGGAGGCACCATCTTGGAAAGGGAGTGAGTTGAGAGAGGAGAAGACAGGGAGCAGAGCTGCTTTATGGGCTCTGCTCCACAGGCAGGCCCTGTCAGGAGGCCTGAGCCTGAAGGAGGGAAGAAGGAGGAAGAGGAGCAGACTGGGCTCCAGGAAGGACAGAGGGGACCCCAGGGGTGTGGACTGGCTGGTAGCCACCACACGCCCGCCGCTACCTGAGTAGGGGGGTCAGGTCAAGAAGATGGGAACCGGATCCCAAATTAGTGGAGGAGAGAAACTACCCTCAACTAAGAACCGGAGGCTGCGACATTACATGTGGAGCAGCCCCTCACCACACCCGCTAGAAAGGCACCACATAGGACCTGGGAAACGCAGGCCAACGTTTGCCCACCAAGAAGGTCCGAGGCAGCTGGACATAAGCGTGGTCACTAGTGGGGTTGAAGACCAGAGACAGGGGACATAAAGGGGGTCCTGCAAAGCACTCCAGAAAGACCTGGGAGTTAACCGAGCCCCTCACCTGGTGAGCACAGTGCGACACAGGCGGCCACCTCTGCAGCGGTGGCCTGGAGCAGTAACCGAGTAACCGTGAGTAAAGACCCTGAACTGCACCACCAAGACTCCGAGTTGTCTTTGTTGCGCTCGTGTACCACCATCACCCCCATCATCTATCCCTGCTGCCCTGAGGCCATACCCCTCCCGTTGGGGGTTATACCACCACGCTGCACATCATCATACACCTGGCCTCAGTGGACTGTTCTGCAGCGGCGGCTTCAAAGCCGCACTCAACGGGTGGCGTAGTCGATCAAGTTAACATCTACTGCCTTAGACCGCCACTTAGTCTGACTCCCTGGGCACGGACCGGATCACCGCCACGAGACTACAACCCTAAAGAGATCCGGCTCCGGGTAAGCTCCCGCGTGCGCAACGCAGCGCGACACAGGCCCAGGGGCGCGTCACCAACACCAAAAATTTGGGACACTGGGTAAAATTTAAAGAAAACAAGAATGCATTAATTTGGAAATCTCTTATAACCTATAGCATGTTTAATTCACAAAAGAACGTAGAACACAGAACAGAAGTTAAAAGACATTTTTCCATTTCATCTGAAAAAAAAATAATTAATTTAGAAATTGATGGCAGCAACACATCTCAAAAAGGGTTAACAGAAGATGGCTGGAAAAGCAAGTACTACAAATGATTAACAGCTGGAGGTCAATTTTCAACTAAGTAACATGGCTGTGTATAAAAAGAGCATGTTAGAAAGGCAGAGTCTCTCAGAGCCAAAGAAGGTCAGAGGCCACCGATCTGTGAACAACTAATCTAAAAAGTATGGAAAATTTTCAGAAAGATTTTCAGAAAGACTTTGAATATCCCAACATCTATAGTACAGAATATTATCAAAAGAATAAGAGATCCTGGAGAGATTCATGTGCACAAGGGACAAGGATGATAGTTAGTATTGGATGCTCGTGATCTCCGATCCCTCAGGCAGCACTGCATTAAAAGCAGGCATGATTCGGTCATAATCACTGCATCAGCTCAGGAATACTTCCAGAAATAATTGACAGTGAGCACAGTTCCCCGTGCAATCCACAAATGCAAATTTAAGCTCTATTATGCAAAGAAGCAACTTTTTCTTAAACAGTTCAAAAACCTGCATCTCAGATAGTATGAGGTTGCATTTGTGCCTATAGCATGGGCAGCTTACACACCTTGAAAGGTGTTATCAATGCTGACCATTATCTAGAAGGTTTATAACAACATATGCTCCCGTCCAGTCAATGTCTATTTCAGGGAAGGTCAGGTGGTTGCAGAGTAAGTGACCAGGACCGGGCCTTTGCGACAAGAGGCCAACCGACACCATTGCCTAATTCAGCTGAATGTGTGCTTGAGGACACACATTCATCTGAAATGTATTACAGCGCAGAGACCCACCAGATCCCTGCACTGCAATAGATGCCAGCCGGCTAATCAGAGACCGGCAGCTGACACTGGAGTGTCCATCACAGGAGGCACATGACAGTGACGTCATTAGTGAAGTCAAAGTCAACCAGGAAGGGGCCCAGGATGGCGGACATCATACCAGGAAGGGGCTCAGTATGGGGGACATTATATCAGGAAGGGGCTCAGTATGGGGGACATTATACCAGGATGGGAGACATTATACCAGGATAGGGGACATAATTGTATGGGGGGGTGAACATATACAGTACAGACCAAAAGTTTGGACACACTTTCTCATTTAAAGATTTTTCTGTATTTTCATGACTATGAAAATTGTACATTCACACTGAAGGCATCAAAACTATGAATTAACACATGTGGAATTATATACTTAACAAAAAAGTGTAAAACAACTGAAAATATGTCTTATATTCTAGGTTCTTCAAAGTAGCCACCTTTTGCTTTGATGACTGCTTTGCACACTTTTGACATTCTCTTGATGAGCTTCAAGAGGTAGTCACCGGAAATGGTCTTCCAACAATCTTGAAGGAGTTCCCAGAAATGCTTAGCATTTGTTGGCCCTTTTGCCTTCACTCTGCGGTCCAGCTCACCCCAAACCATCTCGATTGGGTTCAGGTCTGGTGACTGTGGAGGCCAGGTCATCTGGCGTAGCACCCCATCACTCTCGCTCTTGGTCAAATAGCCCTTACACAGCCTGGAGGTGTGTTTGTGGTCATTGTCCTGTTGAAAAATAAATGATGGTACAACTAAACGCAAACCGGATGGAATAGCATGCCGCTGCAAGATGCTGTGGTAGCCATGCTGGTTCAGTATGCCTTCAATTTTGAATAAATCCCCAACAGTGTCACCAGCAAAGCACCCCCACACCATCACACCTCCTCCTCCATGTTTCACAGTGGGAACCAGGCATGTAGAGTCCATCCGTTCACCTTTTCTGCATCGCACAAAGACACGGTGGTTGGAACCAAAGATCTCAAATTTGGACTCATTAGACCAAAGCACAGATTTCCACTGGTCTAATGTCCATTCCTTGTGTTATTTAGCCCAAACAAGTATCTTCTGCTTGTTGCCTGTCCTTAGCAGTGGTTTTCTAGCAGCTATTTTACCATGAAGGCCTGCTGCACAAAGTCTCCTCTTAACAGTTGTTGTAGAGATGTGTCTGCTGCTAGAACTCTGTGTGGCATTGACCTTGTCTCTAATCTGAGCTGCTGTTAACCTGTGTAGGGATGAGTGGTGTTCGACTCGAACTGTTCGCCAATCTCAAATTCGAGCTGTTTTGGGCGGTGTTCGAGCCGTTCGTCGAACCCGAACGATTTGAAAAAAATTCGGCTGTTCGAGGTTATGTTCGATAACTGTTCGTGCACCAAAATCATAACTGGATTTTTTCTCAGTAATGATGAAAATTAATGTTAATACGCAGTTTGAGTGTACAGCGGGGTGGGGGGAGGGGCAGCGGATGGATCTCTGCAGAAAAAATGAAGATCTCCATTGTTTTTTCTCTTTCCCGCATTTGCAGTGGGGAGGTGCAATCTGTCAGCCTATCAGCAGCGCACACACGGAGCGAACTGCTTTTTTTCACACAAGCAAGGGCATGTGTCATTGGCAGTGTATGTCACATGTTCTTGCCCTATAAGACCCAGCCATTTTCCCCGTCGCCACCATTTTCTCACTGCTGCAGCTGCGTGTTAGACAGCACCGCTGTTGCTGTGTGCGCTATACTTTGTTAATTTGAAGCCAATTTTCGCACAAATCTACAGATAGCTTGGGAGTAGGGAATAGTTGTGATTGCAGTCCTTTTCAGGGCTAGGTTACATCTGTTCCTATCAGTTTTTGCCAGGCAGGTCTGTGCCAGTGCTGTGCAAGTTTTTTTCACAGCATTTGGCTAAATCTAGCAAAGAAAATCCTTTTTGTCCTCTTGCAGTGTGTGTTAGTCAGTGGAGAAGCCTATCTGTGTTGCAAGCTATACCACCTGTGTACAGAATACCAATTTTTTTACTGCACCTAGTGAAGTAAAACCTTTTGGGCATAGCATCATTCTATTAGTCTATCTATACTGACCTCCATCAGGTTGCAAATTCAAAATAATTTTTATCTGCATCTAGCTCTGAAAAAATATTTGGGCTTCGGCTTGTAGCAGTGTGTGGGACTTGTTCCATTAGTCCATCTATACTAACCTCCACCAGGTTGCAAATGTACCCGATGTCGTCATGACAACATCGGGTCACCAGACAGCAGGAAGATTTTTTGGACATGCGCAGTGCATCTCCAAACAATCTTCTCCCTGTCCAGCGCTGACAGCCTGCATGGCACAGGGATGGTGCTGCATTCCTGTGCCATGCAGGCGATCAGAGAAAAAAAAGTGAAAGTCCCACAGTGGGACAAAGTAATAAAGTATAAAAACTATCAGAAAGTGAAAAAAAAAAAAAAAAATTGCAATAATATTAAAAAAAAAAAAAAAATAATCCACCAAAAATAAAAATATAATGTACCCATCAATAAATATTATTATAAAAAAAACAAAAAACAATAAAAGTACACATATTTGGTATCGCCGCGTCCGGAATAACCTGACCTATAAAACTGTCCCACTAGTTAACCCCTTCAGTGAACATGGTAAAAAAAATAAATAAAAAACAAAGCAAAAAACAATGCTTTATCACCATACTGCCAAACAAAAAATGGAATAACACGCGATCAAAAAGACAAATATAAATAAAAATGGTACTGCTGAAAATGTCATCTCGTCCCGCAAAAAACAAGCCGCCATACAGCTCCATCAGCCGAAAAATAAAAAAGTTATAGCTCTCTGAATAAAGCTATGCTAAAAAATAATTTTTTCTATAAAATTGCTTTTATTATGTAAAAGTGCAAAACATAGAAATACGATATAAATGTGGTACCGCTGTAAACGTACTGACCCGAAGAATAAAGCTACCTTATCAATGTTACCACACGCGGAACAGAATAAAAAAAAAAAAAAAAAAAACAATTCCTGAATTGTTTTTTTTGGTTTATTCTGCCTCCCAAAAATCGGAATAGAAAGCGATCAAAAAATGTCACGTGCCTGAAAATGGCACCAATAACAACGTAAACTCATCCCGCAAAAAACGAGCCGTCACATGACTGTCTGCCAAAATCTGGATAAATTATAGCTCTCAAAATATGGCGATGCAAAAACTAGATTTTACAAAAAATGCAACTTTTAGTGTGTGACAGCTGTCAGTCATAAAAACCCCATATGATTCTGGTATCGCTGTAGTCTCACCGACCCGAAGAATAAGGTCGTCTAATCACTTATACCGCATGAGGAACGGCGTAAAAAATAAACTCTCAGGTTAGGGTTGGGCTAGGGTTAGGGTTGTGCTAGGGTTAGGGCTGGGGTTGGGGTTAGGGTTGGGGTTAGGGTTGTGATGGGGTTGTGATTTTTTTCAAAAGTAAGAAAAAAAGATGACGATATGGCGACTAGTGTTGAGCGCAAGTGCTCGCTACTTGAGTTTGCATCGGGTGTTCTGGTATGCATTGAGTATCGTGGATATTTGAGTGACATGCTTGAGTCTCCGCCCCATATGCTTCACGGCCCAAAAAACTTTGCGGGGATTGCCTGCCATGCACGAGCGATCCCAGCATGTTTTTTTTTGGGTGTCTAATAACCGTGAAACATCAGGGCGGGGACTCGAGCATGTCACTCGAGCACACGCAGTACATGGTGCATACCTGAGTACCCGATGCAAACTCAAGTAGCGAGCACTTGCGCTCAAGACTAATGACAACTTATTCCATATGATGACCTAATTTTATCAAATTCTGTGACGTACCTCTGGGTTCAAAATGTTCACTATACACCTTAATAAAATCCTTGAGGGGTATAGTTTCCAAAATGGGGTCACTTGTGGGGGAGCTCCACTGTTTAGGCACATCAGGGGCTCTCCAAACGCGACATCGTGTCCGCTAACAAATTGAATGGAAAATCGGCTCAAATTGTTAGCAGACGCCATGTTGCTTTTGGAGAGCCACTGTGTGCCCAAACATTGGAGCTCCCCCACAATTGACCCCATTTTGGAAACTAGACCCCCCAAGGCACCTATCTAGATGCATAGTGAGCACTTGGAACCCCTAGGTGCTTCACAAATTTATTCGTAAAAATGGAAAAGTGAAAAAAAAAACACTTTTTCATTTTTACGAATCAATTTCTGAAGCACCTGGGGTTCCAAGTGCTCACTATGCATCTAGATAGGTGCCTTGGGGGGTCTAGTTTCCAAAATAGGGTCACTTGTGTGGGAGCTCCAATGTTTGGACATACAGGGGCTCTCCAAACGCAACATGGTGTCCGCTTACAAATTGAGCCGATTTTCCATTCAATTTGTTAGCGACACCATGTTGCATTTGGAGAGTCCCTGTGTGCCCAAACATTGGAGCTCCCCCACAAGTGACCCCATTTTGGAAACTAGACCCCCCAAGGCACCTATCTAGATGCATAGTGAGCACTTGGAACCCCCAGGTGCTTCACAAATTGATTCATAAAAATGAAAAAGTGTTTTTTTTTTCACTTTTTCATTTTTCTGAATCAATTTGTGAAGCACCTGGGGGTTCCAACTGCTCACTATGCATCAAGACAGGTGCCTTGGGGAGTCTAGTTTCCAAAATGGGGTCACTTGTGGGGGAGCTCCAATGTTTGGGCACACAGGGACTCTCCAAATGCAACATGGTGTCCGCTAACAAATTGTCGGCTCAAATTGTTAGTGGACACCATGTTGTGTTTGGAGATCCCCTGTGTGCCCAAACATTGGAGCTCCCCCACAAGTGACCCCATTTTGGAAACTAGACCCCCCAAGGCACCTATTTAGATGCATAGTGAGCACTTGGAATCCCCAGGTGCTTCACAAATTGATTCATAAAAATGGAAAAGTGAAAAAAAAAAACACTTTTTCATTTTTACGAATCAATTTCTGAAGCACCTGGGGGTTCCAATTGCTCACTATGCATCTAGATAGGTGCCTTGGGGGGTCTAGTTTCCAAAATGGGGTCACTTGTGTGGAAGCTCCAATGTTTGGGCACACAGGGGCTCTCCAAACGCAACATGGTGTCCGCTTACAAATTGAGCCGATTTTCCATTCAATTTGTTAGCGGACACCATGTTGCATTTGGAGAGTCCCTGTGTGCCCAAACATTGGAGCTCCCCCACAATTGACCCCATTTTGGAAACTAGACCCCCCAAGGCACCTATCTAGATGCATAGTGAGCACTTGGAACCCCCAGGTGCTTTACAAATTGATTCAGAAAAATGAAAAAGTGGGTTTTTTTTTCCACTTTTTTCATTTTTACGAATCAATTTGTGAAGCACCTGGGGTTCCAAGTGCTCACTATGCATCTAGATAGGTGCCTTGGGGTCTAGTTTCCAAAATGGGGTCACTTGTGGGGGAACTCCAATGTTTGGGCACACAGGGGCTCTCCAAACGCAACATGGTGTCCGCTAATTATTCAAGCAAATTTTACAATCAAAAAGTCAAATGGCGCTCCTTCCCTTCCGAGCCCTGCCGTGCGCCCACACAGTGTTTTTTCCCCACATTTGGGGTATCTGCGTGCCCAGGGGAAATTTCACAACAAATTTTGGGGTCCATTTTTTCTTGTTACCCCTGTGAAAATAAAAAAAATTGGGTCTAAAGTAACATTTTTGTGAAAAAAGTTAAATGTTCATTTTTTTCTTCCACATTCCAAAAATTCCTGTGAAGCACCTGAAGGGTTAATAAACTTATTGAATGTGGTTTTGAGCACCTTGAGGGGTGAAGTTTTTAGAATGGTGTCACTTTTGGGTATTTTATGTCATAAAGATCTCTCAAAGTGACTTCAAATGTGATGTGGTCCCTAAAAAATGGTTTTGTAAATTTTGTTGGAAAAATGAGAAATCGCTGGTCAATTTTAACCCTTATAGCTCCCTAAGAAAAAAAATATTGGTTCCAAAATTGTGCTGATGTAAAGTAGACATGTGGGAAATGTTATTTATTAACTCTTTTGTGTGACATATCTATCTGATTTAAGGGCATAAAAATTCAAATTTTAAAAATTGCAAAATTTTCAAAAATTTTGCTCAATTTCCGTTTTTTTTACAAATAAACGCAAGGGATATCGAAGAAATTTTACCACAATCATGAAGTACAATATGTTACGGAAAAAACATTCTCAGAATCAGGGGGATCCGTTGAAGCGTTCCAGAGTTATTACCTCATAAAGTGACAGTGGTCAGAATTGTAAAAATTTGCCTGGTCATTAACGTGCAAACCACCCTCGGGGGTTAAGGGGTTAATAATGTGGGACAGCCTTCTTAAGTAGTCTTGCCTTTCATTGGACACACCTGCCAAACTAATTAGCACAGGTGTCTGCAATTGCTTACAGTGATATAAAGAGCCCTGACACACATCACCATCAATAAGTTTAACTGACAAACAAAAAAATTCTTCCCTTATCACTCCTAAACACTTTTTGCATAATAATTTGGAACACAGTGTACATGTGCTTCTCCACAAAACACCAGTGTTTCACGTAGTGAATCTTACAGTTCTAACTTGCCAACCGTGGTCTGTAAGGAGTTGTTCAATAAAGGGCCCAAAATTAAGATAACATAGATGGGAGAGGTCTCTATTAGTGTTGAGCCACCCCCGTAGTGCTCGGGTTCGGTTCGGTTCGTCGAACACCGGGATGTTCGAGGAACTGTTCGTCGAACTGTTCGTCGAACACCTTAGAACACCGTCGAACACCGTTAAAACCAATGGCAGGCAAACAAAAACACATAGGAACACATAGAAAACACCTTCAAAGGTGTCCAAAAGCTGACAAACTGCTCAGAAGACGCTTTCTTTAAAAAAGCCGGCCGGCAATTCAGCAGCGGCATACACCGGTACCCGACAATTTAGACATGAAGAAATAGAGCATCACACATAGATTAGATAGATAGAAACATGTCAGTCACATATATATGAAGTACTGTGACAGTGTTGCTTACTGTACTTGTCATTTACTGCAAAGAATTTATTTAAAAAAATAATAGTGTTTTCATGCACCGTCTCTTTAAAAAAGCCGGCTGGCAATTCAGCATCTGTACCCGACAATTTAGAATAGAAGGAATAGAGAATCACACATAATTAGATAGATAGAAACATGTCAGCCACATATATACGAAGTACAGTGACAGTGTTGCTTACTGTACTTGTCATTTAGTGTAAAGGATTTATTAAAAAATATAATAGTGTTTTCGTGCACCGTCTCTTTAAAAAAGCCGGCCGGCAATTCAGCAGCGGTACCCGACAATTTATAACAGACAGAATAGAGCTTCACACATAGATTAGATAGATAGAAATATGTCAGTCACATATATATGAAGTACAGTGACAGTGTTGCTTACTGTACTTGTCATTTAGTATTAAAATAAAGGATTTATTATTAAAAAAAATTGGCGTGGGGTTCCCCGTAATTTTAGTCTCTAGCGATGGTTAAGCAGACCGCTGGG
Source organism: Phyllobates terribilis (assembly GCF_046119375.1). Lineage (NCBI taxonomy): Eukaryota > Metazoa > Chordata > Amphibia > Anura > Dendrobatidae > Phyllobates > Phyllobates terribilis. The sequence goes on along the minus strand of NW_027362767.1, from coordinate 208,991,812 downwards.
GCAGATGTTTGAAGCCTGGGAAGGGGGTAATACCCACGGAGCTTCCCAGGCTACTAATATCAGCCCCCAGCTGAATACCTAGCCTTTACTAGCTATTAAAATGGAGGACCCCCCCAAAAAAATGACGTGGGGTCCCCCCCTAATTTAATAGCTAGCAAAGGCTAGGCAGACAGCTGGGGGCTGATATTAATAGCCCAGGAAGGGAGCCATGAATATTGGCCCCCTCCCAGGCTAGAAACACCAGCCCTCAGCCGCCCCAGAAATGGCGCATCCATAGGATGCGCCAATTCTGGCACTTAGCCTCGCTCTTTCACGCTGCCCTGGTGCGGTGGCAGGGGGTAATAGGGTTGGGGTTGATGTCAGCTTATAATGCCAGCTGACATCAAGCCCAGGTTAGTAATGGAGAGGCGTCTATAAGACACCCCCATTACTAACCCCATAGTCAAAGTTAAAAAAAAAACACAAACACCCAGAATAAAGTCCTTTAATTGAAATAAAGACACAATTCTTTATTGTTCTAAATTAAACCATACTTACCATCACGCCCATTCCAGCTGAAGCCAACGATCTCCTGCAATAAAAGTAAAATAATAAAGCAACCTCATCCTTACCTTTCCATGGTTCCCAGGACAGCTCCAGCTCTGCTACATCGAGATGACAGGCTGGACCGCAGCAGAACGCTGCCATCCAGCTTGCCATGCCGCACACACTGAGAAGCGCAGGCATGCTTGCGCTCCTCAGTGTCTGACTGTGACGGCATCCAGATGAGCCGACAATGAACTCGGCTCACCTCATGTACGTCACTGACAGCGTGGGAAAATTCTCCTGCACTCAGCGCTTCAGCGTGAGAATTTTCCCACGCTGTCAGTGACGTGCATGAGGTGAGCCGAGTTCATTGGACATGACCTCGGCTCATCTGGATGCCGTCACAGCCAGACACTGAGTAGCGCAAGCATGCCTGCGCTTCTCAGTGTCTGCGGGATGACAGGCTGGATGGCAGCGTTCTGCTGCGGTCCAGCCTGTCATCTCGATGTAGCAGAGCTGAAGCTGTCGTGGGAACCATGGAAAGGTAAGGATGATGTTGCTTTATTATTTTACTTTTATTGCAGGAGATCATTGGCTTCAGCTGGAATGGGCGTGGCGGTAAGTATGGTTTAATTTAGAACAATAAAGAATTGTGTGTTTATTTCAATTAAAGGACTTTTTTCTGGGTGTTTGTGTTTTTTTTAAATACTTTACTAGAAATTCATGGTGGTCATGTCTAATATTGGCGTGACCCCATGAATTTCGGGCTTAGGGCCAGCTGATAATGCCAAGCTGGCCTTAACCCCTTTATTACCCAGTGAGCCACCGCACCAGGGCCCTGGATGAGTTGGGTACAGCGCCAGAAGATGGCGCTTCTATGAACGCGCCATTTTCCGGGGCGGCTGCGGACTGCAATTTGCAGCGGGTGGGGCCCAGAAAGCTTGGGCCTCCCTGCACTGCAGATTCCAGCCCCCAGCTGCCTAGTTGTACCTGGCTGGACACAAAAATAGGGCGAAGCTCCACGTATTTTTTTTTTAAATTCATGAAATTCATGGAATAATTAAGAAAAAAAGGGCTTCCCTATATTGTTGTGTCCGGCTAGGTACAAATAGGCAGCTGGTGGTTGGGAGCAGCCCGTTCCTGCCTGCTGTACCTGACTGGACACAAATATAGGGCGAAGCCCCACATCAATTTTTTTTAAATTATTTCATGAATTTACTGAAATAATTTAAAAAAAATTGACGTGGGGCTTCGCCCTATATTTGTGTCCAGTCAGGTACAGCAGGCAGGAACGGGCTGCCCCCAACCACCAGCTGCCTATTTGTACCTGGCCAGACACAACAATATAGGGAAGCCCTTTTTTTCTTAATTATTCCATGAATTTCATGAAATAATTTTAAAAAAAAATGCGTGGGGCTTCGCCTTATTTTTGTGCCCAGCCAGGTACAACTAGGCAGCTGGGGGCTGGAATCTGCAGCGCAGGGAGGCCCAAGCTTTCTGGACCCCACCCGCTGCATATTGCAGTCCGCAGCCGCCCCGGAAAATGGCGCGTTCATAGAAGCGCCATCTTCTGGCGCTGTACCCAACTCATCCAGGGCCCTGGTGCGGTGGCTCACTGGGTAATAAAGGGGTTAAGGCCAGCTTGGCATTATCAGCTGGCCCTAAGCCCGAAATTCATGGGGTCACGCCAATATTAGACATGACCACCATGAATTTCTAGTAAAGTATTTAAAAAAAACACAAACACCCAGAATAAAGTCCTTTAATTGAAATAAACACACAATTCTTTATTGTTCTAAATTAAACCATACTTACCGTCACGCCCATTCCAGCTGAAGCCAATGTCTTCTGCAATAAAAGTAAAATAATAAAGCAACCTCATCCTTACCTTTCCATGGTTCCCACGACAGCTTCAGCTCTGCTACATCGAGATGACAGGCTGGACCGCAGCAGAACGCTGCCATCCAGCCTGTCATCCCGCGGACACTCAGAAGCGCAGGCATGCTTGCGCTCCTCAGTGTCTGGCTGTGACGGCATAAAGATGAGACAAGCTCATGTCCAATGAACTCGGCGCACCTCATGCACGTCACTGACAGCGTGGGAGAATTCTCCTGCACTCAGCACTTCAGCGTGAAAATTCTCCCACGCTGTCAGTGACGTACATGAGGTCAGCTGAGTTCATTGGACATGAATGAGCTCACCGCATGCACGTCCCTGACAGCGTGGGAAAATTCTCACGCTGAAGCGCTGAGTGCAGGAGAATTTTCCCACGCTGTCAGTGACGTGCATGAGGTGAGCTCATTCATGTCCAATGATCTCAGCTCACCTCATGCACGTCACTGACAGCGTGGGAAAATTCTCCTGCACTCAGCGCTACAGCGTGAGAATTCTCCCACGCTGTCAGTGACGTGCATGAGGTGAGCTCATTCATGTCCAATGAACTCAGCTGACCTCATGTACGTCACTGACAGCGTGGGAGAATTCTCACGCTGAAGTGCTGAGTGCAGGAGAATTCTCCCACGCTGTCAGTGACGTGCATGAGGTGCGCCGAGTTCATTGGACATGAACTCGTCTCATCTTTATGCCGTCACAGCCAGACACTGCAGAGCGCAAGCATGCCTGCGCTTCTCAGTGTCTGCGGGATGACAGGCTGGATGGCAGCGTTCTGCTGCGGTCCAGCCTGTTATCTCGATGTAGCAGAGCTGAAGCTGTCCTGGGAACCATGGAAAGGTAAGGATGAGGTTGCTTTATTATTTTTCTTTTATTGCAGGAGATCGTTGGCTTCAGCTGGAATGGGCGTGACGGTAAGTATGGTTTAATTTAGAACAATAAAGGAATGTGTCTTTATTTCAATTAAAGGACTTTATTCTGGGTGTTTGTGTTTTCTTTTAACTTTGACTATGGGGTTAGTAATGGGGGTGTCTTATAGACGCCTCTCCATTACTAACCTGGGCTTGATGTCAGCTGGCATTATAAGCTGACATCAACCCCAACCCTATTACCCCCTGCCACCGCACCAGGGCAGCGTGGAAGAGCGAGGCTAAGTGCCAGAATTGGCGCATCCTATGGATGCGCCATTTCTGGGGCGGCTGACGGCTGGTGTTTCTAGCCTGGGAGGGGGCCAATATTCATGGTTCCCTTCCTGGGCTATTAATATCAGCCCCCAGCTGTCTGCCTAGCCTTTGCTAGCTATTAAATTAGGGGGGACCCCACGTCATTTTTTTGGGGGGTTCCCCATTTTAATAGCTAGTAAAGGCTAGGTATTCAGCTGGGGGCTGATATTAGTAGTCTGGGAAGCTCCGTGGGTATTACCCCCTTCCCAGGCTTCAAACATCTGCCCCAGCTGTCTGCTTAACCTCTGCTAGAGACTAAAATTACGGGGAACCCCACGCCAATTTTTTTTAATAATAAATCCTTTATTTTAATACTAAATGACAAGTACAGTAACCAACACTGTCACTGTACTTATTATATATGTGACTGACATGTTTCTATCTATCTAATCTATGTGTGAAGCTCTATTCTGTCTGTTATAAATTGTCGGGTACAGATGCTGAATTGCCGGCCGGCTTTTTTAAAGAGACGGTGCATGAAAACACTATTATTTTTTTTAATAAATCCTTTGCAGTAAATGACAAGTACAGTAAGCAACACTGTCACAGTACTTCATATATATGTGACTGACATGTTTCTATCTATCTAATCTATGTGTGATTCTCTATTCCTTCTATTCTAAATTGTCGGGTACAGATGCTGAATTGCCGGCCGGCTTTTTTAAAGAGACGGTGCATGAAAACACTATTATATTTTTGGATAAATCCTTTACACTAAATGACAAGTACAGTAAGCAGCACTTTCACTGTACTTCGTATATATGTGGCTGACATGTTTATATCTATCTAATCTATGTGTGAAGCTCTATTCTTTCGGTTCTAAATTGTCGGGTACCGGTGTATACCGCTGCTGAATTGCCGGCTTTTCATGTTTCACTGTGAGCACTGTTCCTATCGATTTGGGCAATCACTGTAATGCCACAACCACCATGGCTGTGGCATTACAGTGAGTGGCAGACAATCCCTGCATGATTGGTGCTCTAAATAGCGCCAGACATGCAGGACACGCTTTTGGTGCACGAACAGTTATCGAACATAACCTCGAACAGCCGAATTTTTTGCAAATCGTTCGGGTTCGTCGAACAACTCGAACACCGCCCAAAACAGCTCGAATTTGAGATTGGCGAACAGTTCTAGTCGAACACCGCTCATCTCTAGTCTCTATGAATAGGAATTCCTAAGTATTTGATACCCTGTGAGGGCCAGGCAAAGGGAAAGTTGGACTGGATGGAATCCTGTAAGGATTTGGGGAGGGAGACATCGAGGGCCTCTGACTTCGCTGCATTGATTTTAAAATTTGACCATGTAACAAAGTGATCTATTTCAGCCATAACAGCAGGGATGGATATATGTGATTGAGTGATATATACTAGGACATCATCAGCAAATGCAGAGCACTTGTACTCGGTGACTCCCACCTCAATCCACCTAATATTGGGGTTATGGCGAATTGATGAGAGCAGGTGCTCCGTCACTAGGATGTATAAGAGATGGGACAGAGGACATCCCTGCCTTGTCCCATTGGTGATTATGAAAGGTGATGAAAATGTTCCATTTATCTTCAGCCTAGGTGACGTATTGCGTCACAGGGCCGTGATTTTGCCTATAAAAGGGTCCCCTAGACCCCTACCCCAAGCTTTTTAAGAGAATAATATATGGCGTGCCAGGAGACTCTATGGAATGCTTTCTCAGCATCCATCGAGAGTATCTAATTACAAATTTTTAACTGCATCTAGCCCAGGAATTAATTTCTGCCTAGTAGCAGTGTCTGCTAGTCAGCGGATTATCTCAGCTGTTAAGCAAGCTACACCACCTGTAGTTTGGACACTTAATTTTTTCAAAGGAAATTGTTCGGGCCCCCGGGACACTCAGTGAAGAGCATCGGGGAGGCACTCCAAGGCATAGGGGCTGGGACTGGCAGTAGGACGCCTTGCGGTGGACCGCCGAGCTCGATCCTTATAAAAGCTTTTTAACTGCAGCAGCTTTAGTGGATGCTACTGGAACTGGAATTACGCGGCTGCTGGCATGAGACTTGCCCTCCAATAGATCCTTGTAAAAGGATTTAAAGTGTACTCATTCAAATTAGAGAGACAATTTAAATTAAAAAGCTTAGAGCTGCCTCCACCGCAGGGGGGCTCACTCGACCCACCAGCGGACAGGCACCAGTATTGGGAGAGGGGGGCTGGCCGTCAGGATCCACCGCGGCTCTGGCACAAACCCGGCGACACGGAGGTCGCATGGGCAGGAACGGACTGGCCGTGTCGGCGTCGCACTTTTTTGGTTTTAGAAGGGCATGACATGCCTATATCTTTGGCTCCCCCTCCTTTTACTCCTCCACCTCTTTTCTTTTCACATGACTATATGTACTTGTCACTTTTCCATGTGTTAGTTGTGTCTTCTGAGCAGTTTGTCAGCTTTTGGACACCTTTGAAGGTGTTTTCTATGTGTTTCTATGTGTTTTTGTTTGCCTGCCATTGGTTTTAACGGTGTTCGAAGGTGTTCGACGAACCGAACCGAACTCGAACACTACGGGGGTGGCTCAACACTAAACCTGTGATTTCTGAGGCTGGTGACTCAGATAAACTTATCCTCAGAAGCAGAGGTGAATCTTGGTCTTCCTTTCCTGGGGCGGTCCTCATGTGAGCCAGTTTCTTTGTAGCGCCTGATGGTTTTTGCAACTGCACTTGGGGACACTTTCAAAGTTTGCCCAATTTTTCGGACTGACTGACCTTAATTTCTTAAAGTAATGATGGCCACTCGTTTTTCTTTACTTAGCTGCTTTTTTCTTGCCATAATACAAATTCTAACAGTCTATTCAGTAGGACTATCAGCTGTGTATCCACCAGACTTCTGCACAACACAACTGATGGTCCCAACCCCATTTATAAGGCAAGAAATCCCACTTATTAAACCTGACAGGGCACACCTGTGAAGTGAAGACCATTTCCGGTGACTACCTCTTGAAGCTCATCAAGAGAATGCCAAGAGTGTGCAAAGCAGTCCTCAAAGCAAAAGGTGGCTACTTTGAAGAACCTAGAATATAAGACATATTTTCAGTTGTTTCACACTTTTTTGTTAAGTATATAATTCCACATGTGTTAATTCATAGTTTTGATGCCTTCAGTGTGAATGTACAATTTTCAAAGTCACGAAAATACAGAAAAATCTTTAAATGAGAAGGTGTGTCCAAACTTTTGGTCTGTACTGTATGACTTTATAGGATCTATAATGCTACAAGGGCCCATACATCTGACCAACATGCAGGTGAGGACCCATGTCAAAATTTTGCTTCTGTGTCGATCAGACTCTAGCTATGCCACTGGTGAAGGCCATGCATATTTCAGTAAGACAATGCTAAACCACATATTGCATCTATCACAACAGCATGGCTGCACAGATGAAGAGTTCAGCTGATAAACTCACCGCCTGCAGTCCAGTCTCTTCACCCATAGAAAACATTTGGTTCGTAATGAAACTAAAAATACGGGTAAGAAGACCCTGGACTATTGAGCAGCAATAATTCTACATCAGACAGGGGACAACATTATTCTTCTAACACAATTGGTCATCAAATAGTCTCCTCACTTCCCAGACATTTACAGTCTATTGTAAAAAGAAGTAGGGAATGGGATGCTACACAATGGTAGACGCAACCTGAGCCCAACTTTTTTGAGATGTGTTCCTAAGTTATGTTCCAATGAAATGTAAAAATGTGTAGCTTTCCACTTCTGATCTGTGTTCTATGTTCTGTTGCTAATGGAATTTTACTCTGTGATTTCCAAATCATTGCCTTCTTGTTTTTTTTCCATTTTGCAGCGTCCCAACTCTTTTGGAATTGAGGCTTCAGATGATGTCATATTTTTAAAAGAAGGATTTGGCACTGGGGCTACCATTATGGCTAAGATAATTGATGACTGTCATGACTATTTTCGGGATGGCAGTAGGAAAACCATAGTCACTGCTTTACTTATTAATGTAGCGATGACATGCGTGACGTCTGTTGGTCAATGTTCTGAAGATTAATTCCGAGCCTAGCCTGTGCTTTCATAACGTACTTTGAGTGTGTTGCGGCCAGATATGAGGAAAGTGAAATAATTTTATACCATCATATATTTTATACCACAGTATAAAAAAAAAATAAGTACAGTTGTTAAAGAAGCTTCTTTTAGAAAATGATACAACAAAAGCACAATAAATATGTATGTACCAGTGGCATATGTTATATGGGAAATGATCAAAGCTTTGTAGTATTTGTAAAGGTTGGATGTAAAAGTTTCACCTGCTGACGGTGGCACCAAAATAGTTCAGAGCAAAGTATTGGGGTTTTCATTTTTTTTAACAAAGATTTCATACAGGAAGAGTGGAATTATTGGGAATACCATATTGTATCAAAAGGGCTAATATTTGGAAAGGGTAAACACGGGCCCATATTTCCTGTTAGGTACCAAAGTTCTGCTGCCTAGGGTTGTGATTAGTAGAGTGGTGCAGATCAAAAAATTGCCAAAGAAAATACCAAAAATACTGAAATATTTTTATTTCATCATTATTAAAATGATTTTTACATATTAAAGACATGGAATTGGTATAATCAAGAGCACCACTGGCAAATAACCAATATGACCATAATAAACAAATAATTACTAATTTATAACTGCTTTAACAATACCTATACAAGAAATGTGTAAAACTCAAAAAGTACACAAAAACATATTTTATTATTGACAATAATTAAAAACAATTGGTAGATTTACAAAGTCAAACGTATACCGTAAAATAACACAATAGTTAGGTGGACAATGGCACCAATTTTCTCTTCCTGTTCCCTATCTATTCCCCTGACTTGGACACACTCATCGTCAGGATTAAGAGCGTTCAGATCAAAAAGCGTAGACCTGTGTCTCTTCTCCCCCAGTTTTTTCCCCACCCCTCTCCCTCTTTTTTTCTCCCTGATTTTGTTGAAATGTTTTGTTCTTGCATATTTTAATTAATGCAATTAAAAGTCATGTTTTAACTATTTATACCATGGCGGGTACTGAAATTCTTCTCTATGGTTCTCTCTGCCCAGAAGCCAGTCTGGAGCCCTTGCACCGCACGGTCCCATTTTCATAGATTGATATTGTTGGACAGAGCTTGTAAAACCAATAATTTTTGCATTTTACTGTTTATTAAAATTTGCAGCCGTTCTTGAAATGTTAACGCTTTTCTTTTATTTTCAGCTTGTTTCCTAGGACACCGACCACTGCTACCATTTAACTTGTAAGCACTGCACTGAAGCTGGCCAGCATTAAAAGGTAACAACTTGCACCTTTGATCATGACAAGCTTCATAACAATGTTTAAAAGAATTAAAAAGAGCTTGTAAGCACCACACTTGTTCTGCTGACTAGCAGTGGTGGTCTGTCTCCAAGGCAACAAGCTGTAAAAAAGAGAAAAGCGTTAATGTTTGGAGAACGGCTGAAAATTTTAAGAAGCAGTAAATTGCTAAATTGTTTGTATTTTGAAGCACTATCCAAAAGTACCCATGTACACTGCTCAAAAAAATAAAGGGAACACTCAAATAACACATCCTAGATCTGAATGAATGAAATATTCTCATTGAATACTTTGTTCTGTACAAAGTTGAATGTGCTGACAACAAAATCACACAAAAATCATCAATGGAAATAAAATTTATTAACCAATGGAGGCCTGGATTTGGCGTCACCCCCAAAATTAAAGTGGAAAAACACACTACATGCTGATCCAAGTTTGATGTAATGTCCTGAAAACAAGTCAAAATGAGGCTCAGTATTGTGTGTGGCCTCCACGTGCCTGTATGACCTCCCTACAATGCCTGGGCATGCTCCTGATGAGGCAGAGTATTGTGTGTGGCCTCCACGTGCCTGTATGACCTCCCTACAACGCCTGGGCATGCTCCTGATGAGGCTGAGTATTGTGTGTGGCCTCCACGTGCCTGTATGACCTCCCTACAACGCCTGGGCATGCTCCTGATGAGGCTGAGTATTGTGTGTGGCCTCCACGTGCCTGTATGACCTCCCTACAACGCCTGGGCATGCTCCTGATGAGGCTGAGCATTGTGTGTGGCCTCCACGTGCCTGTATGACCTCCCTACAATGCCTGGGCATGCTCCTGATGAGGTTGCGGACGGTCTCCTGTGGGATCTCCTCCCAGACCAGGACTAAAGCATCTGCCAACTCCTGGACAGTCTGTGGTGTAACGTGACGTTGTTGGATGGAGTGAGACATGATGTCCCAGATGTGCTCAATTGGATTCAGGTCTGGGGAACGGGCGGGCCAGTCCATAGCTTCAATGCCTTCATCTTGCAGGAGCTGCTGACACACTCCAGCCACATGAGGTTTGGCATTGTCCTGCATTAGGAGGAACCCAGGGCCAACCTCACCAGCATATTGTATCACAAGGGGTCTGAGGAGCTCATCTCGGTACCTAATGGCAAGTCAGGCTACCTCTGGTGAGCATATGGAGGGCTGTGGCCCTCTAAAGAAATGCCACCCCACACCATTACTGACCCACTGCCAAACCGGTCATGCTGAAGGATGTAGTAGGCAGCAGATCGCTCTCCATGGCGTCTCCAGGCTCTTTCACGTCTGTCACATGTGCTCAGTGTGAACCTGCTTTCATCTGTGAAGAGCACATGGCACCAGTGGCAACTTTGCCAATCCTGGTGTTCTGTGGCAAATGCCAAGCGTCCTGCACGGTGTTGGGCTGTGAGCACAACCCCCATCTGTGGACGTCGGGCCCTCATGGAGTCGGTTTCTAACCGTTTGTGCAGGCACATGCACATTTGTGGCCTGCTGGAGGTCATTTTGCAGGGCTCTGGCAGTGCTCCTCCTGTTCCTCCTTGCACAAAGGCGGTGGTAGCGGTCCTGCTGCTGGGTTGTTGCCCTCTTACGGCCTCCTCTATGTCTCCTGGTGTACTGGCCTGTCTCCTGGTAGTGCCTCCAGCCTCTGTACTCTACGCTGACAGACACAGCAAATCTTCTTGCCACAGCTCGCATTGATGTGCCATGTAGGATGAGCTGCACTACCTGAGCAACTTCTGTGGGTTGTATAGTCCGTCTCATGCTGCCACGAGTGTGAAAGCACAACCAACATTCAAAAGTGACCAAACCATCAGCCAGAAAGCATTGGTAATGAGATGTGGTCTGTGGTCCCCACCTGCAGAACCACTCTTTTATTGAGGGTGTCTTGATAATTGCCAATAATTTCCATCTATTGTCTATTCCATTTGCACAACAGCATGTGAAATTGATTGTCGATCAGTGTTGCTTCCTAAGTGGACAGTTTGATTTCACAGAAGTTTGATTTACTTGGAGTTATATTCTGTTGTTTAAGTGTTCCCTTTATTTTTTTGAGCAGTGTATTAAGATGGGAATAATCCTTTAACCAAATAATGAAGGATCAAAATAATTGATAACTTAACATTGAAGGCAAATATTCACCCTCTGATAAAGCTTGATACGAAACGCGCGTCTGGGAGGGGGAAAACTTTTCCAGATGGGTGGTGACCATGGTGGCCATTTTGAAGTTGGCCTTTTTGGATCCAACTTTATTTTTTTCAATGGGAAGAGAGTCATATGACACATCAAATTTATTGAGAATTTCATAAGAAAAACAATGGTGTGCTTGGTTTTACCATAGCTTTATTCTTTCATTAGTTTCTTGCAAGTTTATGACCACTTATAAAATGTGTTCAAAGTGCTGCCCATTGTGATGGATTGTCAATGCAACCCTCTTTTCCCAATCTTGACACACTGATAGCAACACCGCAGAAGAAATGCTACCACAAGCTTCCAGTATCCATTGTTTCAGATGCTGCACATCTCGTATCTTCATAGCATAGACAATTGCCTTCAGATGACCCCAGAGATAAAAGTCTAAGGGAGTCAGATCGGGAGACCTTGGTGACCATTCAATTGGCTCACGATGACCAATCCACTTTCCAGTCCCTCACTACCTTCAAGTCCAGACTCACTACAGCAAAACAAACATACTTCACATCTCTCATATCCTCCCTGTATCACAACCCCAAACAACTATTCAACACCTTCAATTCTCTCCTCCATCTTCCAGTGCCTCCTCCTTCTCCTCTTATTTCAGCCGAAGACTTTGCCTCATTCTTTAAGCAGACAAAGATTTTGCCTAAAGTCCCCACAGCCCCACCCCACACCTTCTCAACCCTCCTCCAAAATCACCTTCTCCACCATTACGGAAGATCAACTTTCCTCTTTACTCTCCAAATCACACCTCATCACCTGTGAACTTGACCCAATCCCGTCCTACCTCATCCCAAACTTTACCACTATCTTCATCCCAACCCTAGCCCACCTCTTCAACCTGTCATTAACAACTGGCATCTTCCCCTCATGCTTCAAACATGCCTCGATCACACCCATCCTCAAAAAGCCCTCCCTTGACCCATCCTCTCTGACTAGCTATTGCCAAATATCACTTCTCCCCTATGCCTCAAAACTACTGGAACAACACGTCCATTCTGAACTGTCCTCCCACCTCTCCTCCTGCTCCCTCTTCGACCGCCTACAATCTGGTTTCCAACCGCACCATTCTACTGAAACTGCACTGACTAAAGTCACCAATGACCTACTAACTGCCAGATCCAAACGACACTACTCTGTCCTCCTCCTGTCCTCCTCCTCCTAGACCTGTCATCTGCCTTCGACACAGTGGACCATTCCCTCTTACTACAAACTCTCTCGGCATCACAGACTTGGCCCTATCCTGGATCTCCTCATACCTAACATACCGGACATTCAGTGTCTCCCACTCACACACCACCTCCTCATCTCGCTTCCTATCTGTAGGTGTCCCCCAAGATTCAGTTCTAGGACCCCTGCTCTTCTCCATCTAAACCTTAGGCATGGGATAGCTCATAGAGTCTCATGGCTTTCATGATCACCTCTATGCTGATGACACACAGATCCACCTCTCTGGACCCGATATCTGCTCTCTACTAACCAAAATCCCACAATGTCTGTCTGCTATTTCATCCTTCTTCTCTGCCAGATTTCTAAAACTTAACATGGACAAAACAGAATTCATCATCTTTCCGCCATCTCATTCAACCCCTCCAACTGACCTATCTATCAACGTCAATGGCTGCCCACTCTCCCCTGTCCCTCAAGCTCGCTGCCTTGGGGTAACCCTGGACTCTGAACTCTCCTTCAAACCACATATCCAAGCCCTTTCCACTTCCTGCCGACTCCACCTCAAAAATATATCCCAGATCCGCACATTCCTCAACTATGAATCTGCAAAAACACTAGTGCACGCCCTCATCATATACCACCTTGACTACTGCAACCTCCTGCTCTGTGGCCTCCCATCCAACACTCTCGCACTAGTCGGGCAGCAGAGTTTAGGATTGATTGGAGGCGTGCAAAAGTGTTGGAAGGGAGTGCTGAACAGGGGTCATGCAGTGGTCAGCTAACAAACATACCGAGTTAGTGGTCACAGGAGAGGTAAGACATGTCACACACATGGAAAGTTGGGTGACGTACCGAGTTAGTGGTCACAGGAGAGGTAAAATATGTCACACACATGGAAAGTTGGGTGCCGTACCTAGTTGGTGGTCACGCTAGAGGTAATACATGTCACACACATGGAAAGTTGGGTGACGTACCGAGTTAGTGGTCACAGGAGAGGTAAAATATGTCACACACATGGAAAGTTGAGTGACCTACCAAGTTAGTGGTCACAGGAGAGATAAGATATGTCACACATATGGAAAGTTGGGTGCCGTACCGAGCTAGTGGTCACAGGAGAGGTAAGATATGTCAAACACATGGAAAGTTGGGTGCCGTACCTGCAAGAAGAATAGACAAATGGACATGCTGATTAGAGTGTTAGGGTTAGAGTTGTGTTATGGTTAGGGTCGTGTTAGGGTTAGGGTTGTGTTAGGCTTAGGATTAGGGTTAGAATTAGGGTTAGGGTTGGGTTAGGGTTATGTTAGGGTTAGGGTTGTGTTAGTGTTAGGTTTGTATTAGGGTTAGGGTTGTGTTAGGGTTAGGGTTGTGGTGGGGTTAGGATTAGGGTTACAGTTAGGATTAGGGTTGTTTTAGGGTTGTATTACAGTTGGGGTTAGAGTTGTGTTAGGGTTGTGTTGGGGTTGGGAATTTTTCAAAAGTAAAGGAAAAAATGATGACGATATGGCGACTAGTGTTGAGCGCAAGTGCTCACTACTTGAGTTTGCATTGGGTGCTCGGGTATGCACTGAGTATCGCGGGTGCTTAAGTGACATGCTCGAGTCCTCGCCCTGCATGTTTCCCAGCTGTTATACAGCCAAAAAATCGCAGGGATTGCCTGCTATACAAAAGCAATCCCTGCATGTTTTTTTTGGGTGTCTAACAACCATGAATCATGCGGAGCGAGGCCTCGAGCATGTCACTCGAGCACCTGCGATACTTGGTGCATACCCAAGTACCCGATGCAAATTCAAGTAGCGAGCACTTGCGCTCAAGACTAATGACCACATATTCAATATGATGACCTAATGTTATCAAATTCTGTGTCGTACCTCTGGGTCCAAAATTATCATTATACCCTTTGATAAAATTCTTGAGGGGTCTAGTTTCTAAAATGGGGTCATTTGTGTGGGGTTTCCACTGTTTAGACACATCAGGGGCTCTCCAAACGCGGCATTGCGTCCACTCTTGATTCCAGTCAATTTTGCGTTCAAAAAGTCACACAGTGCTCCTTCCCTTCTGAACCCTTCCATACACCCAAACAGTGTTTTTTCCCCACATATGGGGTATTGGCGTTCTCAGGAGAAATTGAACAACAATTTCTGTGGTCCATTCTCTCCTTTTACCATTTTGAAAATAAAAAATTTGGGGCTAAAAGATAATTTTTGTGGAAAAAGTTAGATTGTTTTATTTTCACGGCTCTACGTTATAAACTTTTGTGAAGCAAAAGGTTCAAGGTGCTCACCACACATCTAGATAAGTCCTTTGAAGGGTCTAGTTTCCAAAATAGTGTCATATGTAGGGTTTTTTCACTGTTTAGGCACATCAGGGGCTCCCCAAACACGACATGACGTCCGCTAATTATCCAAGCAAATTTTACATTCAAAAAGTCGAATGGCACTCCTTCCCTTCCGAGCCCTGTCGTGCGCCCAAACAGTGTTTTCTCCCTACATATGCGGTATTGGCTTACTCAGGAGAAACTGCAAAAGAAATGGTATGGTGAAATTTCTCCTGTTACCCTTATGAAAATGCAAAATTGGGGGCTGAAAAAACATTTTTGTGGGAAAAATTTTAAAATTTAATTTTTACGACTAAATGTTAGAAACTTCTGTGAAGCATCTTGGGGTTCAAGGTGCTCACCACACATCTAGATAAGTTTCCTGATGGGTCTAGTTTCCAAAATGGTGTCACACGTGTGGGGATTACACTGTTTTGGCACATCAGGGTCTTCCCAAACGCGACATGGTGTTCGCTAATTATTCAAGCAAAATTTACATTCAAAAATGTCAAATGGCGCTCCTTCCCTTCCAAGCCCTGTAGTGTGCCCAAACAGTGGTATTTCCCCACATATAGGGTATCGACATGCTCAGGAGAAATTTCAAAACATATTTTGTGGTTCATTTTTTCCTGTTACCCTTGCGAAAATAAAAAAAATTGGGTTTAAAGTAACAATTTTGTGAAAAAAGTTAAATGTTCATTGTATTCTTCCACATTCCAAAAATTCCTGTGAAGCACTTGAAGGGTTAACAAACTTCTTGAATGTGCTTTTGAGCACCTTGAGGGGTGTAGTTTTTATAATGGTGTTACTTTTGGGTATTTTCTATTATAAAGGCCCCTCAAAAGTCACTTCAAATATGATGTGGTCCCTAACAAAATGGTTTTGCAAATTTTGTTGGAGAAATGAGAAATCGCTGGTGGTCAACTTTTAACCCTTAGAAATTCCTAATAAAAAAAAATATTGGTTCCAAAATTGTGCTTAGGTAAAGTAGACATGTGGAAAATGTTATTTATTAACAATTGTGTGTAATAAATCTCTCTGATTTAAGGGCATGAAAATTCAAATTTTGAAAATTGCGAAATTTTCTAAATTGTCGCCAAATTTCCGATTTTTTTCACAATTAAACGCATGTGATATCAAATAAATGTTACCACTATCATGAATTAAAATATGTCATGAAAAAACTAACTCCTAATCAGTGGGATTCGTTGAAGCGTTCCAGAGTTAAAATTAGCCTGGTCATTAACGTGCAAACAACCTTCGGGGATAAAGTAGTTAAAATGAACTTTCATTTGTGGGAAAACCCTTTTATGCATTTTAAATACTTTTTAAAATGCTAGAAAAACTCATTGCAAATGTTAAATTGACAGCAAAAGTAGAGCTTCTGTCTAAATATCTAAATATGTTCAAATTCCATATATCATCCTACATATGATTGTAGTAGCTTATTTCCTTGTCTTGGATCCACAAACTACTTACAAATGCGAAGACACAATGCCTTGCTGCCAGAATCTCTCGGCATATTATTTCTTACCCTGCATGTTTCCTGAACATGTTCAAATTCTGTTTAATGGAATGGAAAAAATGCTTCAGCTAGCCATACTTCCATTTCAATAAAGGGATGGGTGATGAGCCCTTCAGCAAATAGTGTATGTGACTATTTTCAAAACGTCTTATTCTTACTATTTATACTTGAATTTAAATTATTTTAACCCATTCCTTACCAAAGGTACTCTCCATAAAAAAAACCTATATATTGTTTAAATAATGAGTATTTCATGCTTAACTTGCTTAATGTGTATTTCACTTTAGTTTTATTAATCAAATGTACTTCTGAAAAAATTAGAAATATTTTACATTTATGAAATGACCTTAAAAAAAAAGTCTTTGTTGCCAGAGATGTAACTTGAGTCCTATGTGCCCTCATGCAAAGTTTGGACCTTGACCATTACCAGCATATTGTTAGATGTACAGTGGGTGTGGAAAGTATTCAGACCCCTTTAAATTTTTCACTCTTTGTTTCATTGCAGCCATTTGGTAAATTCTAAAAAGTTCATTTTTTTTCTCATGAAAGTACATTCTGAACCCCATCTTGCCTGAAAAACAAACAGAAATGTAGAAATTTTTGCAAATTTATTTAAAAAAAACTGAAATATCACCTGGTCATAAGTATTCAGACCCTTTGCTCAGACACTCATATTCTGTCCATTTGCTTGTGATCCTCCTGGCACCAAAATTTGTCCCATAATTTCTGCTGAATGTGGCAATACCGCATATGTGGCTGTACAATACTGCTTGGCCACACCGCGACACTCGGGAGGGATGGAGCGTCATTTGCCTCCTGGAGCGCAGATTTTCCTAGAATAGTTTGTGGACTCCGTATACAAAGCCCCTAAATGCTAGAAGAGCAGAATCCCCCCTCAAGTGACCCCATTTTGAAAATTATACCCCTGCCAACTATGTGGACACTAAATATGGTTTAGACACACTGCGGTGCTCAGAAGGGAGGGGGATTTGGATTTGGGAGCGCACAATTTGCTGAATTTCTTTTGGGGGGCGAGGAGTCATTTCACTTTTCCAGAGCCTTTGTACTACCCGTAATGTGGAAGCCCCCTATATTTCCATTAACACATGACAGGCCTGAGTTGGGGCTTTTATGTGAAGCTTTTATTGGGAACATTTTACATAACATTTTAGATCACATTTATCTTGTGCTCTACGCTGAGCACTCACATCGGAGTTTCAATCTAAATCTCTGAATGACGTGATTCAGATGAAACCCTTGAGGGATCCATTCACTATAATGAGATGAGGCAGCAGAGTTACTCTGGACTCCGTATGGCCTCTCTTCAGCATTATCCTTCTTTTCAGAGGTGCACAAAACTGTGGCTGACCGCGCTTTTATTTACGCCTAAAAAGATGGACACCGCCAAATCATAGGTCAGACGGCGTCCACAGTGCCTCCATCTGCCTCATTACGGGGAATCTTCCGCCGGGGGTTCTGTCTGAATCACTTATTTCAGAGATTTACATGGAAACCTCGGTGTAAGCACTCAGCGCAGAGCGCAGGATAAGTGTGCGCTAAGCAATACTGCGATCTTTGGGAGGCAGAATAAACAAATCAGCAACAGGTGAAGAATTGGTTTTAATTATTTTTTACGCTGTTCCTGGCGCAGTATAAAAGTGATTCGGTGACTTTATTCTTCGGGTCGGTGCGATTACAGCGATGCCAGATTCATATCGGGTTTTTATGATTGACAGCTGTCACACAATAAAAGACGCTTTTTTTTGCAAATACTAATGTTTGCATCGCCATATTTAGAGAGCTATAATTTTTCCATATTTCGGCCGACAGAGTCATGTGACAGTTTGTTTTTTGTCGGACGAGTTGACGTTTTTATTGGTACCATTTTCGGGCGAATTACATTTTTTGATCGCTTTCTATTCTGATTTTTGGGAGGCAGAATGAACAAAAACCAACAATTCAGGATTTTTTTGTTGTTGTTGTTACTTGTGTGGTAAAATTGATAAGGCAGCTTTATTCTTCGAGTCAGTACGTTTACAGCGGTACCACATTTATTTAATTTTTTTATGTTTTTGCGCTTTTACATAATAAAACTTTTATAGAAAAAAATAATTATCTTTGCATCGCTTTATTCAGGGCGCTGTAATATTTTTAACATTTTTCGACTGATGGAGCTGTATGGCGGCTTGATTTTTGCGGGACAAGATGACGTTTTCAGCGGTACCATTTTTATTTACATGCGTCTTTTTGATCGCGTTTTATTCCACTTGTTTCAAGTGGTATGATGAAAAGTCATAGATTCTCATGTGTTTTTTTTTTTTTTTTTATGCTTTTCACTGAAAGGGTTAACTATTGTGACACTTTTATAGATCGGGTCGTTCTGGACGTGGCGATACCAAATATGTGTACTTTTTTGGTTATTTTTATTTATTTTTTTACCTAAAAATCTGTATTTATTTTTTTTTATTTTTTTTTTTTTTATTTTTACAATTTTTTTTTTTTTTTACTTAGTCCCACTATGGGACTTTCACTTTTTTCATAGGTATAATGTACTGCAATGCACTAGCATTGCAGTGCCTTATACCTATAGTGAAAGCTCCTGAGACCATGATTTCACTATAGGAGCTTTCCATAGCTTGGTGACTCGGAGGTCGTCATTCTCACTTTTGTTGTTAATTTTACATTGTTCATTGTGCAGAAGAAATGATCTGATAGTTTATTCTTTGGGTCAGTAGAATTATAGTGTTACTAAATGTACACTACCATTCAAAAGTTTGGGGTCACCCAGACAATTTTGTGTTTTCCATGGAAACTCATACTTTTATGTATCAATTGAGTTGCAAAATGAATAGAAAATATAGTCCAGACACTGACAAGGTTAGAAATAGAGATGAGCGTTGTTCTACTCGAACTGTTCGCCAATCTCAAATTCGAGCTGTTTTGGGCGGTGTTCGAGCCGTTCGGCGAACACGAACAATTTGAGAAAAATTCGGCTGTTCGAGGTTATGTTCGATAACTGTTCGTGCACCAAAATCATAACTGATGAAAATTAATGTTAATACGCAGTTTGAGTGTACAGCAGGGTGGGGGAGGGGCAGGGGATGGATCTCTGCAAGAATAATGAAGATCTCCATTTTTTTTTTCTCTTTCCCGCATTTGCAGTGGGGAGGAGCAATCTGTCAGCCTATCAGCAGCGCACACATGGAGCAAAGTGCTTTTTTTCACACAAGCAAGGGCATGTGTCATTGGCAGTGTATGTCACATGTCCTTGCCCTATAAGACCCAGCCATTTTCCCCGTCGCCACCATTTTCTCACTGCTGCAGCTGCGTGTTAGACGGCACCGCTGTTGCTGTGTGCGCTATACCTTGTTAATTTCAAGCCAATTTTCGCACAAATCTACAGATAGCTTGGGAGTAGGGAATAGTTGTGATTGCAGTCCTTTTAAGGACTAGGTTACAGCATTTCCTACGACTTTTATCAGGCAGGTCTGTGCTCTTAAATAGATGGGTTGTGGGAGTAAAGACTAATTGTAATTGCAGTCCTTTTCAGGACTAGGTTACATCAGTTCCTATCAGTTTTTGCCAGGCAGGTCTGTGCCAGTGCTGTGCAAGTTTTTTTCACAGCATTTGGCTGAATCTAGCAAAGCTAATCCTTTTTGGCCTATTGCAGAGTGTGTTAGTCAGTGGAGTAGCCTATCTGTGTTGCAAGATATACCACCTGTGTATAGAATACCAATTTTTTTACTGCACCTAGTGAAGTAAAATCTTTTGAGCATAGCATCATTCTATTAGTCCATCTATACTGACCTCCATCAGGTTGCAAATTGAATATAATTTTTTTCTGCATCTAGCTCTGAAAAAATATTGGGCTTCTAGCTGTGTGTGGGACTTGTTCTATTAATCCATCTATACAGACCTCCATCAGGTTGCAAACTGAATATAATTTTTTTCTGCATCTAGCTCTGAAAAAATATTTGGCCTTCTAGCAGTGTGTGGGACTTTCTCTATTAGTCCATCTATACTGACCTCCATCAGGTTGCAAATAAAAATAATTTTTATCTGCATCTACAGTACCTCTGAAAAAATATTTGGGCTTCTAGCTTTGTGTGGGACTTGTTCTATTAGTCCATCTATACTGACCTCCATCAGGTTGCAAATTGAATATAATTTTTATCTGCATCTAGCTCTGAAAAAATATTTGGCCTGCTAGCAGTGTGTGGGACTTTCTCTATTAGTCCATCTATACTGACCTTCATCAGGTTGCAAATTAAAAATAATTTTTATCTGCATCTAGCTCTGAAAAAATATTTGGCCTTCTAGCAGTGTGTGGGACTTTCTCTATTAGTTCATCTATACTGACCTCCATCAGGTTGCAAATTAAAAATAATTTTTATCTGCATCTACAGTAGCTCTGAAAAAATATTTGGGCTTCTAGCTGTGTGTGGGACTTGTTCTATTAGTCCATCTATACTGACCTCCATCAGGTTGCAAATTGAATATAATTTTTATCTGCATCTAGCTCTGAAAAAATATTTGGCCTTCTAGCAGTGTGTGGGACTTTCTCTATTAGTCAATCTATACTGACCTCCATCAGGTTGCAAATTAAAAATAATTTTTATCTGCATCTACCTCTGAAAAAATATTTGGGCTTCTAGCTGTGTGTGGGACTTGTTCTATTACTCCATCTATACTGACCTCCATCAGGTTGCAAACTGAATATATTTTTTTCTGCATCTACCTCTGAAAAAATATTGGGCTTCTAGCTGTGTGTGGGACTTGTTCTATTAATCCATCTATACAGACCTCCATCAGGTTGCAAACTGAATATATTTTTTTCTGCATCTACCTCTGAAAAAATATTGAGCTTCTAGCTGTGTGTGGGACTTGTTGTATTAGTCCATCTATACTGATCTCCATCAGGTTGCAAACTGAATATATTTTTTTCTGCATCTACCTCTGAAAAAATATTGGGCTTCTAGCTGTGTGTGGGACTTGTTCTATTAATCCATCTATACAGACCTCCATCAGGTTGCAAACTGAATATATTTTTTTCTGCATCTACCTCTGAAAAAATATTGGGCTTCTAGCTGTGTGTGGGACTTGTTCTATTAATCCATCTATACAGACCTCCATCAGGTTGCAAACTGAATATATTTTTTTCTGCATCTACCTCTGAAAAAATATGTGGCCTTCTAGCAGTGTGTGGGACTTTCTCTATTAGTCCATCTATACTGACCTCCATCAGGTTGCAAACTGAATATAATTTTTTTCTGCATCTAGCTCTTGAAAAATATTTGGCCTTCTAGCAGTGTGTGGGACTTTCTCTATTAGTCCATCTATACTGACCTCCATCAGGTTGCAAATTCAAAATAATTTTTATCTGCATCTACAGTACCTCTGAAAAAATATTTGGGCTTCTAGCTGTGTGTGGGACTTGTTCTATTAGTCCATCTATACTGACCTCCATCAGGTTGCAAACTGAATATATTTTTTTCTGCATCTACCTCTGAAAAAATATTGGGCTTCTAGCTGTGTGTGGGACTTGTTGTATTAGTCCATCTATACTGACCTCCATCAGGTTGCAAATTAAAAATAATTTTTATCTGCATCTACAGTACCTCTGAAAAAAATATTTAGGCTTCTAGCTGTGTGTGGGACTTGTTCTATTAGTCCATCTATACTGACCTCCATCAGGTTGCAAATTGAATATAATTTTTATCTGCATCTAGCTCTGAAAAAATATTGGGCTTCTAGCTGTGTGTGGGACTTGTTGTATTAGTCCATCTATACTGACCTCCATCAGGTTGCAAATTAAAAATAATTTTTATCTGCATCTACAGTACCTCTGAAAAAATATTTGGGCTTGTAGCTGTGTGTGGGACTTGTTCTATTAGTCCATCTATACTGACCTCCATCAGGTTGCAAATTGAATATAATTTTTATCTGCATCTAGCTCTGAAAAAATATTTGGCCTTCTAGCAGTGTGTGGGACTTTCTCTATTAGTCCATCTATACTGACCTCCATCAGGTTGCAAATGAAAAATAATTTTTATCTGCACCTACCTCTGAAAAAATATTTGGCCTTCTAGCAGTGTGTGGGACTTTCTCTATTAGTCCATCTATACTGACCTCCATCAGGTTGCAAATTAAAAATAATTTTTATCTGCATCTACCTCTGAAAAAATATTGGGCTTCTAGCTGTGTGTGGGACCTGTTGTATTAGTCCATCTATACTGACCTCCATCAGGATGCAAATTAAAATTAATTTTTATCTGCATCTACAGTACCTCTGAAAAAATATTTGGGCTTCTAGCTGTGTGTGGGACTTGTTCTATTAGTCCATCTATACTGACCTCCATCAGGTTGCAAATTGAATATAATTTTTATCTGCATCTAGCTCTGAAAAAATATTTGGCCTTCTAGCAGTGTGTGGGACTTTCTCTATTAGTCCATCTATACTGACCTCCATCAGGTTGCAAATTGAATATAATTTTTATCTGCATCTAGCTCTGAAAAAATATTTGGCCTTCTAGCAGTGTGTGGGACTTTCTCTATTAGTCCATCTATACTGACCTCCATCAGGTTGCAAATTAAAAATAATTTTTATCTTCATCTACCTCTGAAAAAATATTTGGGCTTCTAGCTGTGTGTGGGACTTGTTCTATTACTCCATCTATACTGACCTCCATCAGGTTGCAAACTGAATATATTTTTTTCTGCATCTACCTCTGAAAAAATATTGGGCTTCTAGCTGTGTGTGGGACTTGTTGTATTAGTCCATCTATACTGACCTCCATCAGGTTGCAAATTACAAATAATTTTTATCTGCATCTACAGTACCTCTGAAAAAATATGTGGGCTTCTAGCTGTGTGTGGGACTTGTTCTATTACTCCATCTATACAGACCTCCATCAGGTTGCAAACTGAATATAATTTTTTTCTGCATCTAGCTCTGAAAAAATATTTGGCCTTCTAGCAGTGTGTGGGACTTGTTCTATTAGTCCACCTATACTGGCCTCCATCAGGTTGCAAATTGAAAATAATTTTTTGTCTGCATCTAGCTCTGAAAAAATATTTGGCCTTCTAGCAGTGTGTGGGACTTTCTCTATTAGTCCATCTATACTGACCTCCATCAGGTTGCAAACTGAATATATTTTTTTTCTGCATCTACCTCTGAAAAAATATTGGGCTTGTAGCTGTGTGTGGGACTTGTTCTATTAATCCATCTATGCAGACCTCCATCAGGTTGCAAACTGAATAAAAAATTTTTCTGCATCTACCTCTGAAAAAATATTTGGGCTTCTAGCTGTGTGTGGGACTTGTTCTATTAGTCCATCTATTCTGACCTCCATCAGGTTGCAAATTGAATATAATTTTTTCTGCATCTAACCCAGCCAATAGTTTTGGCCTAATACCACAGTTTGGCCACTCAGCTCTGCTCGGTTCCCATCCATTGTTTTTTTGTGCAAACAACTCCAGAGTTGTGAATAGAGATGAGCGATGTTCTACTCGAACTGTTCGCCAATCTCAAATTCGAGCTGTTTTGGGCGGTGTTCGAGCCGTTCGGCGAACACGAACAATTTGATAAAAATTCGGCTGTTCGAGGTTATGTTCGATAACTGTTCGTGCACCAAAATCATAACTGGATTTTTTCTCAGTAATGATGAAAATTAATGTTAATACGCAGTTTGAGTGTACAGCGGGGTGGGGGGAGGGGCAGGGATGGATCTCTGCAGGAACAATGAAGATCTCCATTTTTTTTTTCTCTTTCCCGCATTTGCAGTGGGGAGGTGCAATCTGTCAGCCTATCAGCAGCGCACACACGGAGCGAAGTGCTTTTTTTCACACAAGCACGGGCATGTGTCATTGGCAGTGTATGTCACATGTCCTTGCCCTATAAGACCAAGCCATTTTCCCCGTCGCCACCATTTTCTCACTGCTGCAGCTGCGTGTTAGACGGCACCGCTGTTGCTGTGTGCGCTATACCTTGTTAATTTCAAGCCAATTTTCGCACAAATCTACAGATAGCTTGGGAGTAGGGAATAGTTGTGATTGCAGTCCTTTTAAGGACTAGGTTACAGCATTTCCTACGACTTTTATCAGGGAGGTCTGTGCTCTTAAATAGATAGGTTGTGGGAGTAAAGACTAATTGAAATTGGAGTCCTTTTCAGGACTAGGTTACATGAGTTCCTATCAGTTTTTGCCAGGCAGGTCTGTGCCAGTGCTGTGCAAGTTTTTTTCACAGCATTTGGCTGAATCTAGCAAAGCTAATCCTTTTTGGCCTATTGCAGAGTGTGTTAGTCAGTGGAGTAGCCTATCTGTGTTGCAAGATATACCACCTGTGTATAGAATACCAATTTTTTTACTGCACCTAGTGAAGTAAAATCTTTTGGGCATAGCATCATTCTATTAGTCCATCTATACTGACCTCCATCAGGTTGCAAACTGAATATATTTTTTTCTGCATCTACCTCTGAAAAAATATTGGGCTTCTAGCTGTGTGTGGGTCTTGTTCTATTAATCCATCTATACTGACCTCCATCAGGTTGCAAACTGAATATAATTTTTTTCTGCATCTAGCTCTGAAAAAATATTTGGCCTTCTAGCAGTGTGTCGGACTTTCTCTATTAGTCCATCTATACTGACCTCCATCAGGTTGCAAATTAAAAATAATTTGTATCTGCATCTACAGTACCTCTGAAAAAATATTTGGGCTTCTAGCTGTGTGTGGGACTTGTTGTATTAGTCCATCTATACTGACCTCCATCAGGTTGCAAATTAAAAATAATTTTTATCTGCATCTACAGTACCTCTGAAAAAATATTTGGGCTTCTAGCTGTGTGTGGGACTTGTTGTATTAGTCCATCTATACTGACCTCCATCAGGTTGCAAACTGAATATATTTTTTTCTGCATCTACCTCTGAAAAAATATTTGGGCTTCTAGCTGTGTGTGGGTCTTGTTCTATTAATCCATCTATACTGACCTCCATCAGGTTGCAAACTGAATATAATTTTTTTCTGCATCTAGCTCTGAAAAAATATTTGGCCTTCTAGCAGTGTGTCGGACTTTCTCTATTAGTCCATCTATACTGACCTCCATCAGGTTGCAAATTAAAAATAATTTGTATCTGCATCTACAGTACCTCTGAAAAAATATTTGGGCTTCTAGCTGTGTGTGGGACTTGTTGTATTAGTCCATCTATACTGACCTCCATCAGGTTGCAAATTAAAAATAATTTTTATCTGCATCTACAGTACCTCTGAAAAAATATTTGGGCTTCTAGCTGTGTGTGGGACTTGTTGTATTAGTCCATCTATACTGACCTCCATCAGGTTGCAAACTGAATATATTTTTTTCTGCATCTAACCCAGCCAATAGTTTTGGCCTAATACCACAGTTTGGCCACTCAGCTCTGCTCGGTTACCATCCATTGTTTTTTTGTGCAAACAACTCCAGAGTTGTGAATTAGTTAACCACCAAAATGAGTGGAAAAAGGCCTGCTGCTGGTGGAAAGGGGAATAGGCGTGTTGGGAAGGGGAAAAAAGGTTGTGTCCGTGGGGTAGGTGTTAAAGCAACAGTAACATCTGCAGAAGAAAGACCATCTTCCAGCCAAACTAAAATGTCTACTTCTTTTAGCGGACAATGTGATAAGATCCCTTTCTTACGGCCACGCCAATCGCTACAAATTCCAGATGAGGCACAAAAACAGCAGGTGCTTCAACGGATATCAAGTGCTCCTTTAAGTGGGCTCTCCTCCACATCAACTTCAACATCACAAATACTCCAGTCCTAAAAGGTGTCACCCAAATCGCACTTGCTTCCTCACAGCTCCCAAATCTCCAGCTGCCCGTCTGAGTATGAGGTAGAACAGATGGTTGAGTCTGCAGAGCTGTTTACTCATACTATAGCCTGGGAATCAGAGGTCGACTCCAGCGCTTCTGTGAATCCAGACGAGGAAATGATCTGCACTGATGCCCAGAACCTTTATGAGTCGGATCCAGGACCAGACGCAGAACGTTCTGACCATAATGTAGACCCTCATTCCCAAACTGTAACTCCTGTTGGTGGAGACAATGAGGAAGACTATGATAAGACTCAAATACCTGATTGGAGCGACAACTTTAGTTTTTTGTCAGGGCAGGAACAGGTTGGCTCTGAGGACGACGGGTGTGATAACACACAGGGTGATGATGATGAGGTTGGAGATCCCACTTACTGTCAACCCACAGTCAGCCAAGAGATGAGGTCAGCAGAGGAGGTGGAGGAAGATGCTAGTGACGACGAGGTCAGGTTGCGCCTTCCTGGACAGAGACGTAGTACTGGAAGCACGTCAACAACTGCATCCTCAAACACAACTCTGCCTCTCACCACAAGTCGTGGTGGCTCTTCAGGTCGCATGGGTGCTAAGCCTTGCATAGCCTGGGCATTTTTTCAGATCGATAAAGATGACCCAACTCGTGTTATCTGTAACATTTGTCAGCAAAAGCTAAGTAGAGGCCAAAAAATACATAGTTTGAGTACTTCATGCATGAACCGGCACATGGACATGAAGCATAAGTTGCAGTGGGAAGCTCAGTGTGCTACAATGCGGTCTAGCCGGCCGGGCCAACCACTGTCTGCCATATCTTGTGCATCCGCGGCCTCTTCATCCTCTGTGACTGGGGGGACAGCAGTCACACCTGTTTTGGGGCGCAGACCTGCCACCTCTTTACCCGCAACAGCCAGCGTGATTGGCAGGTCATCATTTTCTTTGGAGGTGGTAACACCAGCTGGTCTTGAGCGCTGTCCGACATCGATAGCACCACCTTTGGATCAAGGCAACCTAACATGTCCGCCTGCATCTTCCTCACAGACCGGCAGTTTGCCGGGGACACCCTTATCAACCCCGTCTAAGCACAATAGCCAGCCCTCGGTCCCTCAGATGTGGACAAGTAAAAGACCATTTCCTCCTAGCCATGAGAAAGCTAAGAGGTTGAATTTCACCATCTGCAAGCTCTTGGCTACAGAAATGCTGCCTTTCCGCCTGGTGGACACAGAGGATTTTCGAGACCTTATGTCCGTCGCAGTGCCCCAGTACCAGATGCCCAGTCGGCACTACTTCTCAAAGAAAGGTGTGCCTGCGCTCCACCAGCATGTCGCACACAACATCACCGCTTCTTTGAGAAACTCTGTGTGTGACAGGGTGCATTTCACCACAGACACTTGGACGAGTAGGCATGGACAGGGGCGTTACATGTCGCTGACTGGGCACTGGGTAACTATGGTGACAGCAGGACAAGGGGCTGCTGTCCAAGTCTTGCCGTCCCCACGAGTTGTGCGTCAATCCTCTTTATGTCAAAGTTCCTCCACTGCTTCTGCCTCCTCAACCTACTCTCGGTCTTCCACCTGCACCCAAAGCCTGTCTGGTCATGCCACAAGCTTTCTAACTGCGCAGAAGGGATCCTGCACACCTCCTTACTATGCTGGCAGTAGGGCTCAACGTCATCAGGCGGTTTTTACATTGAAATGTCTGGGAAATGTGAGTCACACAGCTGAGGAGTTGTGGTCAGCTCTGGAGAACCAATTTCATGAATGGTTGTCTCCACTGGACCTGAAACCAGGGAAGGCCGTGTGCGACAATGCTGCAAACCTGGGTGCGGCCCTTCGCCGGGGCAATGTCACACACGTGCCTTGTATGGCTCACGTGTTGAACCTGGTTGTCCAGCAATTTTTAGCCCACTATCCCAGACTAGATGGCCTTCTGCAGAGGGCACGGTCGCTGTGTGCTCACTTCCGCCGTTCGCATCCCGCAGCTCAGCGACTTACATCTCTACAGAAGTCGTTGGGCCTGCCACTTCACCGGCTAAAATGCGATGTGCCTACCCGGTGGAATTCAACTCTGCACATGTTGCAGCGACTGTGGCAGCACCGACAAGCCCTGGTGCAATACGTTCTGACGTATAGCCTGGGCCAACGAGATTCAGAGGTGGGGCAAATCACGCTGGAGGAGTGGTCTCAGATCAGGGACCTATGCACCCTTCTGCACAGTTTTGAAATGGCAACGAAGATGTTTAGTGCTGACGATGCCATTATCAGCATGACTATGCCGGTGATTTACATGCTGGAGCACATGTTAAACAGAATTCGGAGTCAGGTGGTGGCACAAGAGGAGGTGGAGGAAGTAGAGGAGGAGGAGTTGTATGCGGAAGGGCTAACATCTGCAAGGTCCAGACGGTCGGCAGCACCAAGGCGGCAGGCATGTGAGGGTGGAGGAGATGGTTTTACCAGGGCGCATGGTAGCAGCCAAACTAGTGAGGAAGGTGCAGGAGCCCAGGAAGAAGTGGAGGACGAACTGATGGAAGACTCATCAGATGAGGGAGACCTTGATCACATTTCTGTTGTGCGAGGTTGGGGGGAGAGGACAGAGGAAGGAAGCATGATTGTTACCTCGCCACCAACACAACAGGGACTTGGTGCTCCTGGATGCGCAACAGACATGAGTGCCTTCTTGCTGCACTACCTGCAACATGACCCTCGAATTGTGAGAATTAGAAATAATCCTGACTACTGGGTTGCCACACTGTTAGATCCCCGGTACAAAAGTAAATTTGCAGAAATTATTCCTGCCATAGAAAGGGATGCACGCATGCAGGAGTATCAGCAGAGACTGTTGCAGAATCTTACATGTGCTTTTCCACAAAATACCAGTGGTGCACGTAGTGAATCTCACAGTTCCAACTTGCCAACCGTGGGACCGTCAAGTGTTCAGCACTCAAACCGTAACAGAACCACAGTATCTGGTGGTAACATCAATTTTGCGGAATCATTTCACCACTTTTTTAGCCCATCCTTTGCAAGGCCACAGGAGACAAGAAGTCTGACACATAGTCAACGCCTAGAGACGATGGTACAGGAGTATCTCCAAGTAAACATTGAAGCCACGACTGTGTCACTGGACCCTTGCTCTTTTTGGGCTTCCAATCTGGATAAATGGCGGGAGCTAGCCACTTACGCCTTGGAGATCTTGTCATGCCCCGCAGCCAGCGTTCTGTCTGAACGTGTGTTCAGCGCTGCTGGTGGTGTGCTGACAGATAAGCGCACGCGGCTCTCCACTGATAATGTAGACAGACTCACGTTCATAAAGATGAACAAATCATGGATCCGAAACGACTTTTCTACCCCTGTGTCATCCTGGGGAGAGTAAAAGCTTGATGATTGTTTAAAATCACCCTACCAACCATTTTAAGCTTTCAAATTACTAATCATGTTTATCTGTATCTTGACTGGAAAATAATTTGGGCTTTGTAGCAGTGTGCAGCAGTGATCCTATTAGGCCATCTATACTAAAGCTTCACCAGATTTAAAATTAATAATAATTTTTAGCTGCATCTAGCCCGGAAAATAATTTTGGGGCTCCGAGATGCGCAAGACACATAAGTGCCTTCTTGCTGCACTACCTGCAGCATGACCCTCATATTGTCAGAATTCGAAGTAATCATGACTACTCGGTTGCCACACTCTTAGATCCCCCAAACTTTTCGATCAACCTTTTCATTTTAATAAAGACCAAAAAAATGGTCATTTTTGAAATTATAAGCATTAGCAGGTTGTTAGAAACTGAAATCAAACAGTTTTCAACTCAAAACTTTATTCTAGGTGATGTTACATTTTCACATAGGACCCCTTGTTCGAAAGGAGCTTCTGAACTCTCTCGTCCATTGAATTTGTCAGGTTTTGGATGGTTTATGCTTCAATTGTTTTGCATGAGGACAGAATACCCTCCCAGAGCTGTTGCTTAGATGTGAACTGCCTCCCGCCATCATAGACACTCCTTTTAATGATGCTCCAAAGGTTCTGAATGGGGTAGAGGTCAGGGGAGCATGGGGGTCACACCATAAGTTTGTCCCCTTTTATGCCCATATCAGCCAGAGATGCAGATGTTTTATGTGCAGCATGAGATGGTGCATTATCATGCAAAAAAATGATCTTGCTGTGAAATACACGGTTCTTGTTCTTGAACCATGGCAGGAAGTGCTGTTTGAGAAAATCCACATACATTATGGAGTTCATCTTTAGCGCCTTCAGGGATCCTAAAGGGGCCGACAATCTCTCTCTCCATGATTCCAGCCCAAAACATTACTCCACCTCCTCCTTGTTGGCGCTGTAGCCGTGTTTGCGTGGGGTGTCCATCAACCAGCCATCCTCCACTCCATCCATCTGGACCATCGAGCGCTGCACGGCACTCATCCGTGAACAAAACAGTTTTGAAATCAGTCTTCATGTAATGTTTGGCCCACTGGAGCCGTTTCTGCTTGTGTGAAGTGGATAGAGGAGGTCGACAGGATGGCGTATGCACAGCTGCAAACCTCTGAAGGACCCTGCATCTTGTTGTTCGGGGGACGTTGGAGGCACAAGCAGCTTCAAAAACTTGTCTGCTGCTATGACAAGGCTTTTTTGCCGCTGCTCTTTCAACCTGACGTAATTGCCTGTAGGAAAGAGTCCTCAATTTGCCCTTATCAGCACGCACACATGTGTACTGTGAATCAGCTACATACTTCTTGATTGCCAAGACACTTCATCCTGATCATCGCACAATGTTGATTGTAGTCATGCCTTGACCTAAACACTCCACAATTTGTTGCTTCTCAGCAGCCGACACATCCTTTTTCTTTCCCATTTTGGCAGAAAATGTAGGCTGCTTAATAATGTGAGACAGCCTTCTTAAGTTGTCTTGCCTTTCATTGGACACACCTGCCAAACTAATTAGCACAGGTGTCTGCAATTGCTTACAGTGATATAAAGAGCCCTGACACACATCACCATCAATGAGTTTAACTGACAAACAAACAAATTCTTCCCTTATCACTCCTAAACACTTTTTGCATAATAATTTGGAACACAGTGTACATGTGCTTTTCCACAAAACACCAGTGGTTCACGTAGTGAATCTTACAGTTCTAACTTGCCAACCGTGGTCTGTATGGAGTTGTTCAATAAAGGGCCCACAATTAAGATAACATAGATGGGAGAGGTCTCTATGAATAGGAATTCCTAAGTATTTGATACCCTGTGAGGGCCAGGCAAAGGGAAAGTTGGACTGGATGGAATCCTATATGGATTTGGGGAGGGAGACATCGAGGGCCTCAGACTTCGCTGCATTGATTTTAAAATTTGACCATGTAACAAAGTGATCTATTTCAGCCATAACAGCATGGATGGATATATGTGATTGAGTGATATATACTAGGACATCATCAGCAAATAGAGAGCACTTGTACTCGGTGCCTCCCACCTCAATCCACCTAATATTGGGGTTATGGCGAATTGATGAGAGCAGGTGCTCCGTCACTAGGATGTATAAGAGAGGGGACAGAGAACATCCCTGCCTTGTCCATTGGTGATTGTGAAAGGTGATGAAAATGTTCTGACGCGCCCCCTGGGCCTTGGGACACCCGGAGCCGGACCCTTTTTGGTGGATGCTGGTGTTTGTAGTCTCCGTGGCCGCGACCTGGTTCCGTGGCTCAGGGCGGTCAAACCAGTGGCGGAACTATTTATGTGGTTTTGATGTTTAAATGTCCGACTACGCCACCTGTGAATTGCGGTCAGAGTGAACCGCCGCTCCATTGCAGACCGCTGAGGCTGGTGTTGTGGGTGCAGCAGAGCGCAGCATAACTCCCCACGGGAGGAGTATAGCCTCAGGGCAGTGTATGCGGAGGATGGGGGTGATGGTGCAGGGCAGCAGCAGTAACGACACGGAGTCAGTGATGCAGTCCAGGGCCTTTACTCACAGTTCTTATTATCCAGACCACGTCTGCAGGTAACGGCTGCCCACGTCGTACTGTGCTCACCAGGTGAGGGGCTCAGACAACTCCCAGATAACTTTGGAGCGCTTCACAGGACCCCCTTTGTGTGTCCTTTGTCTGGCCTTTCTTACCAACCCTTCTGTCCGGCTGCCTCGGGCCTCCTCTTGGTAAACTTGGCGCCAGTTTCCCTGACCCTATGTGGTGCCTTCCTAGCGGGTGTAGCGAGGGGCTGCGCCACATAAAATGTCACAGCCTCCTGTTTCTAGCTGAGGGTCGTTTCCTGCCTCCACTAGTTTCGGGGACCGGTCTCCCCCTTTGGCCTGACCCCTCCACGCAGGTGGATTCGGGCGTGCGGTGGCGACTCGCCCGTCCGCACCCCTGGGATCCCTTCGTTCCTCGTTCCTGGAGCCTTCTCCGCTCCTCTTCCTTCCTTCTCCCTCTTCCAGGCCTGGGCCTCTGTTACTAGGCCCGCCTCCGGAGCAGAGCTCATGCAGAGCCCCTGCTCCCTGCCACTTCTGCTCAGACTTCTCTGCACTGAACTAAGATGGTGCCCACCTTTTATACTCCCTTCTCAATGCACCCAGGAACTGCTTCCTCCCTGCTCCTGCACTACAGGGTTCCCCTTCCTCAGTGTTCCCTCCCCCCACTCCAGCCAGGGACAGGGACTGTCGTGCCCATCTCAGGGGCATATTGGTCGTCCTGCCCTACGGCAATGTGGTGTAATGCATGCAGGTGTCGGGTCCTGATCCACACTACATCCTTACCTGAGAGTGAGATATCACACCTCTGGGTGAGGTGCAATACCTCTGTAGCAACCGAGCCCTCAGGGTGCTACAGTTCCATTTATCTTCAGCCTAGGTGACGTATTGCGATACAGGGCCGTGATTTTGGCTATAAAAGGGTCCCCTAGACCCCTACCCCAAGCTTTTTAAGAGAATCATATATGGCGTACCAGGAGACTCTATGGAATGCTTTCTCAGCATCCAACGAGAGTATCTAATTACAAATTTTTAACTGCATCTAGCCCAGGAAATACTTTGTGCCTAGTAGCAGTGTCTGCTAGTCAGCGGATTATCCCGGCTGTTAAGCAAGCTACACCACCTGTAGTTTGGACACTTAATTTTTTCAAAGGAAATGCTTCGGGACCACGGGATACTCAGTGAAGAGCATCAGGAGGCACCCCAAGGCATAGGGGCTGGGACTGGCAGTAGGATGCCTTGCGGTGGACAGCCGAGCTCGATCCTTATAAAAGCTTTTTAACTGCAGCAGCTTTAGTGGACGCTACTGGAGCTGGAATTACGCGGCTGCTGGCATGAGACTTGCCCTCCAATAGATCCTTGTAAATGGATTTAAAGTGTATTCATTCAAATTAGAGAGACAATTTAAATTAAAAAGCTTAGAGCTGCCTCCACCACAGGGGGGCTCTCTCGACCCACCAGCGGACAGGCACCAGTATTGGGAGAGGGGGGCTGGCCGTCAGGGTTCACCGCGGCTCTGGCACAAACCCGGCGACGCGGAGGTGGCACGCTCAGGAGCGGACTGAACGTGTCGGCTTCTCACTCTTTGGATTTTGGAAGGGCATGACATGCCTATATCTGTGTCTCCCCCTCCTTTTACGCCTCCACCTCTTTTCTTTTCGCATGACTATATGTACTTGTCACTTTTCCATGTGTTAGTTGTGTCTTCTGAGCAGTTTGTCAGCTTTTGGACACCTCTGAAGGTGTTTTCTATGTGTTTCTATGTGTTTTTGTTTGCCTGCCATTGGTTTTAACGGTGTTCGACGAACAGTTCGACGAACAGTTCGGCGAACACACGGGTGTTCGACGAACCGAACCGAACTCGAACACTACGGGGGTGGCTCAACACTAGTTAGAAATAATGATTTTTATTAGAAAGAATAATTTTCTCCTTCAAACTTTGCTTTCGTCACAGAATGCTCCTTTGCAGCAATTACAGCATTGCAGACCTTTTGCATTCTAGCTGTTAATTTTCTGAGGTCAAAGCAACCCCAGACCATCACATTACCTCCACCATGCTTGACAGATGGCGTCAGGCACTCTTCCAGCATCTTTTCAGTTGTTCTGCGTCTCACAAATGTTCTTCTGTGTGATCCAATCACCTCAAACTTTGATTCGTCTGTCCATAAAACTTTTTTCCAATCTTCCTCTGTCCAATGTCTGTGTTCTTTTGCCCCTATTAATCTTTTCCTTTTATTAGCCAGTCTCAGATATGGGCTTTTCTTTGACACTTTGCCCTGAAGACCAGCATCCCGCAGTCGCCTCTTCACTGTAGACGTTGACACTGGCATTTTGCATGTACTATTTAATGAAGCTGCCTGTTGAGGAGGTGTGAGGTGTCGATTTTTCACATTAGAGACTCTAAAGTACTTGTCTTGTTGCTCAGTTGTGCAGCGGGACCTCCCACTTCTCTTTTTACTCTGGTTAGAGCCTGTTTGTGCTCTCCTCTGAAGGGAGTAGTACACACGGTTGTAGGAAATCTTCAGTTTCTTGGCAATTTCTCTCATGGAATAGCCTTCATTTCTAAGAACAAGAATAGACTATCGAGTTTCACATGAAAGTTCTCTTTTTCTGGCCATTTTGAGAGTTTCATAGAACAAACAAATGTAATGCTCCAGATTCTCAACTAGCTCAAAGGAAGGTCAATTTTATAGCTTCTCAAATCAGCCAAACCGTTTTCAGCTGGGCTAACATACTTGTGCAAGGGTTTTCTAGGGTTTTCTAAACATCCATTAGCCTTCTTACACAGTTAGCAAACACAATGTACCATTAAAACACTGAAGTGGTGGTTGTTGGAAATGGGCCTCTATACACCTATGTAGATATTGCAATAAAAACAAGACGTTTGCAGCTAGAATAGTCATTTAGCACATTAACAATGTATAGAGTGTATTTCTGATTCATTTAATGTTAGCTTCATTGACAAAAAATGTGCTTTACTTTCAAAAATAATGAAATTTCTAAATGACCCCAAACTTTTGAACGGTAATGTATATGGTATTACTACTTTGGAAATTTAAATTCATTACTACTTTTGTACATAAATACTTCAAACATAGATTTTCTTGATTTTAGACTAGTTATAGTTTTCAGTGTTATGGTTGACAAATGGAAAAAAAAGTCACTTTTTTATTTTTATTTTTTTTCTGTCCACACTTTATGACATAGTTTTATTTTACAGGACAATATGATTACACAGAACCGTATATATTTTTATACATTTGCACACAGTATTTGAGGGCTTGCTTTGTGGGATGAGTTTGTAATTTTTAGAGGTACCATTTTTGGAGTGCATATTAGTTTTTAATCACTCTTAATTCCATTTTTTTGTGTTTGCAAGATGAAAAATAAAATGGTGATTATCATGGCATTATTTATTTATTTTTTTACATTTACATTTGTCCTGGAGGAAAAGGATGGTGATAGTGTTATAGCATACAATGTCACGGTTATGCCAATGCTAGATAGGTTTATTTGTTTGTGTTTATTTTTTTCCAAAGATTTTTTTTATTTTTAAAACTGCAACTTCTATATTTTTTCTTGTTTTTTTTCACAAACATTTTTTTCTTTTTCTTTATATCTATTAAGCTGAAAAAGGAATTAAATATCCAGTAATTTGATGGCTTGCGTAATGCACTGAACATTATAGAGAATATAGTAAAGCTGTCTCTCAGCTTCTAGGGGAGAAAATGGAAAAAGGAACGGCGCAGATCTAAGTGCAGTATATTTTAGGATTTGTAAATAAGGGTGAGGTAACTAAAAACTGCTCACCTTTAAGTAATCTTGAGGTTTAACGTTTAGTAGTGGTGGACTCTTGTGGCTTGCAGCACGCTTTACCGGAAGGATCAGGTCCTCATGTTGGAAGATCCTGTTTGCTCAGTAGATACCTCCTTAAATCTGATAGAAAAAGAAAAAATAGCCCAAACACAAAAATAAAAAGTAATAAGAAACACATAAAAAATAAAAAAGTAATGAAAAGAGATAGGAAAGAAAACTCTGATAAAATAAAAATTTTTAATTTATCTAAATACACACTAAACGAAAATGAACAAACTCTGCTTGAAAAAGGACTGAACTTTTGCCCTGACCAACGTGCAAACAACTTTGATCTGTATATCGATCTAAATCAGTTCATAAGACGTCTTACCCTATCCAGACATTTTGCGATAAAAGAAAAAATAAAAGAAAAAACTTTTGAACCTACGGAAATACGTAAAAATCCTAAAAATAATTCTAAGTCTGAAAATAAACATGATGAAAATATACATCTTGTAGTTAAAAATAGATCTAATTTTAATCCTATCCATCATAGAGGAAGCTACATTGAGACCTTCCTCTCATTGGTAGGGGACGAATTCCGCAAAATAAATAAAAAACAGTTTTTTAAAAAATCTTCAAAAAAGAATAATAAAAAACACCATGTGAAAGAAAACCTGAAAACAAGAGCTAACATCACAAAAAAAAAAGAAAAATGTGCCATAAAAACCTTAAAAAATAATACAATTGTCATTAGAGAAGCAGATAAAGGGGGGGGATAATAATTCAAGATCGAGAAGTGTACCTCAAAGAAGCACATAGAATACTATCAGATGAAAAATATTATAGTAAACTTAATATAGATCCTTCAAAAACCATTTCTAAAGAATATCATCTAATCATAAATACCGCTTATGAAAAAGGAATTATAGATAAAAGAGAAAAGCAGTTTCTCACAAATAAAGAATACTCCCTAGCTTTTTTTTATCATTTACCCAAAATTCATAAGGATCCAATTAATCCACCAGGTCGCCCCATTATAGCTGGTATAAATTCACTTACCAGCTATCTTTCCCATTATATCGATCTCCATCTACAAAACATAGTGAAAAAACTCCCATCGTATCTACGTGATTCTACCCAACTGATAGAAGAATTACAGGATATATATTGGGAAGAAGGATATTGGTTCATATCCTTAGATGTAACAGCACTATATTCAAACATAGACCACCAATTGGGGATATCAGCAACTCGATATTACTTAGAAACATATACCAATATGCCGCAAGCACAAATACAATTCATTCTTTTAGGCCTTGAATTCATCTTAAAGAGAAATATATTTAAATTCCAAGACCAGTTATATGTCCAGAAGCTCGGTACAGCAATGGGGACTCGAGTCGCGCCTAGTTTCGCTAATTTATTCATGGGACGTTTCGAGTCCCTATCAGCTCTGACAAAAGCCATGTATACAGAAAATATTATCCTGTACCGTAGATATATTGATGATCTAGTTATCCTGTGGAAAGGAGACCAAAAAATGGCGGAACAACTTATTTATGAACTAAACCAAAATGAGTGGGGTATCAATTTCACTTTTAATATGAGTATAAATAAAATCAATTTTTTAGATTTAGAAATCAGTTTTAAAAAAAACTCATTAATAACAAAAACATACTTTAAAGTAGTAGATTCAAATGGATATTTAGAGTTTAATAGTGCACATTTTCACAAATGGAAAAAAAAACATCCCTTATAGTCAGTTTTTACGTATAAGGAAAAATAACACACAACTAGAGGACTATAATATACAAGCAAAAGTCCTTATAGACCGGTTTAAAACAAAAAAGTACCCCAAAAAACTAATTTCAGCAGCATATGAAACCAACAGAAAAAAGACACAGAAGGATTGCCTTTTGGCAATGAAAAATAAGTCAAATAAGACAGAAAAAATTAAGGAAAAGAGCAAGGAACACAAATTAGAAACAGATACCACCTTAAAATTCCCCAATGACAGTACAAGGTTCACAAAAAATCCTTTACAACCTAATAAATGGAGATTTAACTTCATCACAGCCTATAATAAGGAAAATTTAAATGTCAGAAAAATACTCAGTAAATATTGGTATATTCTGCAACAAGATCCTCTTCTAAGAGAATCCCTACCTGAAAGACCAGGGATCACCTTTAGAAGAGGAAAAACCATCAGGAATTTGATAGCTCCAAGCCGACTTAAAAACATCCCCACTTTATCTGAGCGAAAAAGATTCAATACAACCAAATCAGTGGGAGTATTCAAATGCAGAAAGAAACTTTGCAACTGTTGCAGATGTATATCACACGGCTGCAAAGAGATTATCTGTCATAGTACAGGTGAAAAATTTCCAATTCGCCAGTATCTCACCTGTCAAACAGACTACGTTATATACGTTATTACTTGCAAATGCGGTTTACAATACGTCGGTCGTACCATAAGAAAAGTGCAAAACCGCCTTAGTGGACACCGTCACAATGCCAAAATAGGGCTTTTAACACATAGCCCATCACGCCATCTACTGCAGAATCACGGGGGGAAATTTGAAGTTCAAATAACCCCCGTAGAATCCATACCAGTTTCCACCCAGAATAGAATTCAAACATTGAATAGAAAGGAATCCTTCTGGATTTATCGCATGCGGTGTCTACAGCCAGAGGGATTAAATGACAGAATTGAA
Organism: Phyllobates terribilis; assembly: GCF_046119375.1. Lineage (NCBI taxonomy): Eukaryota > Metazoa > Chordata > Amphibia > Anura > Dendrobatidae > Phyllobates > Phyllobates terribilis. Next base: position 208,953,378 of record NW_027362767.1, on the reverse strand, counting down.
TATATTTGATAGAAAAACAAAGCTGAACAGGCAGAACCACACTGAGTTCACTTTACATTAGAGGACCTTGAATATATTAACAATAAACATATATTTATTAGTCATTAAATAGAGAAATAATAACCACACTGAAGGTCAGTAAGAACAACATAATATTATTATAAATCTGATTTTCCTCTTAAATACAATCTGTCAATAGTGAGCGATAGTGTTACTGGATCTACATGCAGGGGAGAAAAACATTCTTTTAAACATTTTAACCAAAAACAGGTTTTTATTTCTTCTTAATTATTTAAGAAAGTATTTTGTGTGTTTTTTTTTTTTTTTTTTGTTGTATTTTTATTTGATTTTACTCTAGTAGAGACAACCTTAGATTGCATAACTAATCACATGCATAAATCAACTCAATTAACATGATTAATTAACTGGGCGGTCCATGACCCTGATGAACCTGATCAGTGCTTTATATAACGAAGAGACTTTCCATAAGCATGACTACGAAATTGTACCTGATGAAGACTCTGTAATGAGTAGAAACGCGTTGTACATTGCTATTTTATATTCTAATCAATAAATCCCGAATGTAAATATCCACTGGGCCCTATTTGGAAGCGCCGCGATATACAAACCGGAATTTATCGAACCGATTATAGAGAATATAGAATAGAGCTGGAGTGACAGAGGGCACTGAATGGGTAGGTTCACTTGAGTGAATAAAAAATCGCTCAGAGTTTCCAGAAAAGTAGGATATTGCTTTCTCATTTGTCATTGGTGTGCAGTCTGTATGTAATCTGCTTTTTTTTTTACAGCAGCAACTATTAACCATTTACAGTTTCCTATGTTACAGAATTGCAATGTATTCGTAAAAATCAGATGCTGTACGTTGTCTCTGTATGGGATCCGATTTTTTTCACGCACCCATAGACTTGAAGGGGTGAGTCTCATCCGATGTACAGAAGAAATTAGTGCATTACGCAATATTTTTCTTTCTTGGATTTGGTCAGTGAAAAAAATCATTCATCTGCATTGCCCCATTGAATAACATTGTTCCAAGTGCGATCTGTTTTATACTCAGACCGAAAATGCAGTCTTGTGAATGAGCCTTATGAGTGAAACCTAAAATGACTGAAGTCACACAACAAAGAAGCTTTCATTCAAGCAGAAGAAGGCGGAGCTGGGCAGGGAATAGAGCTGGAGTGACGGAGGTCTACAAATAGTTCTTTAGGATCGTTTTCATAATAGCTCAAGCAGTGATTTCTCAGTAACGGAGGAACGTACTGGGCATGTAAAGGTGTTGTTGGACTTATCTATGAAAGAGCAAAATGTGCATATAATTCATTTGGAGTGTGAAATCCTGCTGACAGATTCCCTTTACGTCTACCTCTTAGTTTAAAAATCCCACAATGAACATTGTCTCTCTAGCTATGATTAAGTGCTCTTAGTAGCACAAAGACACGTCAGAGAGGATGTTATCAGAGGACTCGTTTATCTTGTTAAACAATCCTCGCATGGCATGCACAGAATCTCTGTTTTTCAATGTAGAAATAAAAGTGAAGTTTTAAGTTTCAAGTGTTGCTAGATTAACCACTACTATATATCCTCAAGCCAACTGCAATATACTGTACATGCAAATGGTGAGCTGATGTATCTGTATTTATTCTGTAAAATACAATGCTCATATTAGTTCTATCTCTCTGAGATGTCCTGATATTAGAGATGAGCGGATCAAGCAAAACTCAAATTCGCCTGTACGTGCAGATTTTCCTGGGAAATTCGATTGGCGGAGAAGATATTCTTCATGAATTTATTATCCCTTATTATGCTTGGGCCCTCCGCAGACCCAAGAATATAATAAATGTAGCATGTAAAAAATAAAAAAATAATCCTTATATTCATCTCACCGCTCGTCACCGTCACTCATCCGTCCATTGCCGCATCTTCTTATATCCACCATGAGCGCTCAATGCCTGGACCTCTTCACACTAGGCCAATACTCTAAAGAAGCCCAGGCGGGTTTTGTACAAGCGTGTATAAGGTCACGATGTGCTCCATGACTTTGCATGTGCACACTCATGGCTGTGATAACACAATGTGATGAGGAGTGGGGGTCCAGAGGGGAAAGGAGGGGCTGGAGAAGTAAACCATAAAATGAGTGTGAATTTTTTTTTTTAACCTTTTAATGACAATGATAGTTCAGGAAAATGGCGGCCAGTTGGTCGAATTTGTGTGAAAGCAAATTACAAAAAGTCCACACTTTGGCAAATGCGGATTTTTGTAATATTGGAAGAATAATTAAATTCCACTTGAATATATTCGCTCATCTCTACCTGTTAATGATAATACATATACAAAATTAATACACCCCACTAAGCAATTAATTGGATTTTCTGGCGGAATACCCGAAAAACTGGATTCTGACGGAAACTCCGACAGAGCCGGATGGAGCCTTTCACTATTAGGAAACTGAAGGTGTCACATTGGACACTGTCTGGCCTCCGTCCTCGCAGTGTTCGTTTTTTTCAGAAAATCACAAAATGTGGCAGACTTGTTGCAATGCTCAGCTGAGGGCACTTTATGTGTGTGAACCAAGCCTTAAATTTGCACAGCAAATAAGTTGTACATTGTAGGAGTCTTAACCACTTCCTTACGGTTTTATAAATCTAAAAGCTAAAAACAAAAAGGAAGAAATACCTAAAATGCCATTAGCCGAATTGTCTACTTTCCTTTCCATATCAACCAGGAACACGCTTTATGGCAAATATTTATAGAAATAACTTCTAACAAGCCGCGGTGATTAGTGCAGGAGCCGCGTGTAGCTTGTGATCCGCCTGACTGGGACATGGATTAACAGAACTATGTAAACCGCAGTGACTGCTTATGCTTAAGATTGATTTATTGACGCGATTGTTTTTCATTCTAATTGAAGTGTTCTTCCTCCCCCACTGATTACACTGCAGTAACAAACAGTTCACCTATAGTATTCATTGAAAACATTCCCCGGTTCATGATAACGGCTGTGAGGTTTTCACAAGTTCATCTATTAACAACACCTTTTTTGTTCCACGTTACAATCCTGCGGATCTCAGCTTCTAAAATAAAACCAGCCCCTTATTATGCCAAATCATTGGCTTTTTTTTTACTCCAAATTATGCATGTAACAAAGACAAAAAAATCCGCGAATATAGAGCTCACTAGATTGCGACCGGCTTCCATTATATTTGAAGAGGGTACAACAGTATTTCAAGTTATAATATTAATTCGTTCCGGGCCAATGACTGTGTTGAAAACACTATAGCTCTATGCAGGGTTGCCAACTTGTTTTTTTCTTCTTTTTTTTTTTCCTTTTTTTCTGGAAAACTTATCAAAAAATCAGAGACAGATAACATTCTTTAAGGACACATATTCATTGTCATGGAGCGTGTCAGGGTATGTGGAATTGGTCGTAACTAGAGTCCCATGAGCCCTTGTGCAAAATTTGGTTCCCCCCCCAAGTATTGGTCAGATGTATGACCCCTCATAATGTTCTAAATCCTATAAGGACATACATGTTGCACCCCCATTATGTAGTAATGTTCCCCATCCTGGTATATATGTGCCCCATCCTGGGCCTCTTCCAGGTATACAGTACAGACCAAAAGTTTGGACACACCTTCTCATTTAAAGATTTTTCTGTATTTTCATGACTATGAAAATTGTACATTCACACTGAAGGCATCAAAACTATGAATTAACACATGTAGAATTATATACTTAACAAAAAAGTGTGAAACAACTGAAAATATGTCTTATATTCTAGGTTCATCAAAGTAGCTACCTTTTGCTTTGATGACTGCTTTGCACACTTTTGGCATTCTCTTGATGAGCTTCAAGAGGTAGTCACCAGAAATAATCTTCCAACAATCTTGAAGGAGTTCCCAGAGATGCTTAACACTTGTTGGCCCTTTTGCCTTCACTCTGTGGTCCAGCTCACCCCAAACCATCTTGATTGGGTTCAGGTCTGGTGACTGTGGAGGCCAGGTCATCTGGCGTAGCACCCCATCACTCTCCTTCTTGGTCAAATAGTCCTTACACAGCCTGGAGGTGTGTTTGGAGTCATTGTCCTGTTGAAAAATAAATGATGATCCAAATAAACGCAAACCGGATGGAATAGCATGCCGCTGCAAGATGCTGTGGTAGCCATGCTGGTTCAGTATGCCTTCAGTTTTGAATAAATCCCCAACAGTGTCACCAGCAAAGCACCCCCACACCATCACACCTCCTCCTCCATGCTTCACGGTGGGAACCAGGCATGTAGAGTTCATCCATTCACCTTTTCTGCGTCGCACAAAGACACGGTGGTTGGAACCAAAGATCTCAAATTTGGACTCATCAGACCAAAGCACAGATTTCCACTGGTCTAATGTCCATTCCTTGTGTTCTTTAGCCCAAACAAGTCTCTTCTGCTTGCTGCCTGTCCTTAGCAGTGGTTTCCTAGCAGCTATTTTACCATGAAGGCCTGCTGCACAAAGTCTCCTCTTAACAGTTGTTGTAGAGATGTGTCTGCTGCTAGAACTCTGTGTGGCATTGACCTGGTCTCTAATCTGAGCTGCTGTTAACCTGCGATTTCTGAGGCTGGTGACTCGGATAAACTTATCCTCAGAAGCAAAGGCGATTCTTGGTCTTCCTTTCCTGGGTCGGTCCTCATGTGAGCCAGTTTCTTTGTAGCGCTTGATGGTTTTTGCAACTGCACTTGGGGACACTTTCAAAGTTTGCCCAATTTTTCCGACTGACTGACCTTCATTTCTTAATGTAATGATGGCCACTCGTTTTTCTTTACTTAGCTGCTTTTTTCTTGCCATAATACAAATTCTAACAGTCTATTCTGTAGGACTATCAGCTGTGTATACACCTGACTTCTGCACAACACAACTGATGGTCCCATCCCTATTTATAAGGCAAGAAATCCCATTTATTAAACCTGACAGAGCACACCTGTGAAGTGAAAACCATTTCCGGTGACTACCTCTTGAAGCTCATCAAGAGAATGCCAAGAGTGTGCAAAGCAGTCATCAAAGCAAAAGGTGGCTACTTTGAAGAACCTAGAATATAAGACATATATTCAGTTGTTTCACACTTTTTTGTTAAGTATATAATTCCACATTTGTTAATTCATAGTTTTGATGCCTTCAGTGTGAATGTACAATTTTCATAGTCATGAAAATACAGAAAAATCTTTAAATGAGAAGGCATGTCCAAACTTTTGGTCTGTACTGTATATGTCCCTCATGCTGGGCCCATCCTGGTATATACAGTATGTCCCTCATCCTAGACCTCTTCCATGTATATATGTCCCTCATGCTGGGCCCCTTACTGGTATATATGTGCCCCCTCTTGGGCCTCTTCCATGTATATATGTCCCTCATGCTGGGCCTCTTCCATGTATATATGTCCCCCATGCTGGGCCTCTTCCTAGTATTTATGTCCCTCATCCTGGGCCCATCCTGATATATATGTCCCCCCATCCTGGTATACTGTTTAGGTCCCTCATCCTGGTATATATGTTCCCCATGCTGGGCCCATCCTGGAATATATGTCCCCCATGCTGGACCCATCCTTAAATATATGTCCCCCATGCTGGACCAATTCTGGTATATATGTCACCCTTCCATGTATATATGTCCCACATGCTGGGCCCCTTCCTGGTATATATGTTCCCCCTCCTGGGCCTCTTCCATGTATATATGTCCCTCATGCTGGACCTCTTCCTAGTATATATGTCCCTCATCCTGGACCCATCCTGATTATATATGTCCCCCATCCTGTTATACTGTTTAGATCCCTCATCCTGGTATTTATGTTCCCCATGCTGGACCCATCCTGGAATATATGTCCCCCATGCTGGACCCATCCTTGAATATATGTCCCCCATGCTGGACCCATTCTGGTATATATGTCACCCTTCCATATATATATGTCCCCCATGCTGGGCCCCTTCCTGGTATATATAGCCCTCATCCTGGACCCATCCTGGCATATATGTCACTCTTCCATGTATATATGTCCCCCATCCTGGTATACTGTATATGTCCCTCATCCTGGTAAATATGTTCCCCATCTTGGGCCTATCCTGGTGCAGTATATATGTCCCCCATTCTGGTATATATGTCACTCATCCTGGGTTCATCCTGGTATATCCCCCTTCCTTGTAAATATGTCCCTCATCATGGTATTGTAAGGTGGCTAATGGTCGCGTAGTTGATGGGAGGTATGTGTCACAGAGGTGGCTGTCCTCTGTGATGTAACCCGGAGTGCTTCTCTAGTGCACATAAGCACTAAGAGGATCGTGTGGTGCACCTGGGACCGGGTTATGGGTAGCTAGGAGAGTTGGGCAGGTTCAGCTACCCACATACCTCACCTCTGGGTGAGGCTAACAGCCTATTTAATGGAGGCTGTTGTTTGGCACATGGTCTGTGTATCTGGAGGGAGAAAGGCCTCCTGCGTGTGGTTGTCTCAAAGACTCAGTTGTGTACTGGATGCTTACCAGTCTGTGTGGCCACAGCGCTGGCTAACCAGAGACTTTGCTAAAAGGACTGTTTCCTTTGTTTTTGCCTGCACCTAAGCTGTTTTGTTTGCATTTTGCTTTTGACGAGTTTATGAAGAAAATAAACCGTTCTGGACATTTAAAGGAACATGCCTCCTGTTTGCCTCCCACCGCAGGTAAGTGAGTACAATCCCTACAGTATATATGTCCTGCATACTAGGCCCCTTCCTTCCCCTGTTCTGCCGTTGTTCTTTAACACATAAAAAAATAAACAATTCTATTCAACTTCTCCCACTCCCACGCCACACAACATCCTCTTCTGTGTCTGGCACCTGACTTTAGCGTGCAAGTGACATGATGTTTTAACGTCACTGCAATGCGCCGCCAGTGACTTGCACACCAACGTCAGCTTCCGGCCTCTAATTGACCGGCATGTTGCATTGTGGTGCAAGGAACCGGTAGGTCTCTGCTCCTCATTGCATTTCAGGTGATTGTGCATCATGGGATGCAGATCCAGCTGAAATCTGCACTGGCATCGGCAGGCCTACTTTGAGCACGGGCTCAGTCACAGTCCCACCCTAGGCAACCACGGCTGTTATGCCCCTGGGAATGGGATCTATACTTGAGCTCACTCCACACACAGCAGCTGCTGGCTAAATTACATATAACAAAATAAAAACATCACAAGGCTTGAAAAATGATGACAGAAACCAAATATTTTTTTTCCAAACTTCAAAAAAATTTTTTACCACTTTTTTTTTAAATAAAATCTATGCAAGTTTGGTATTATTGTAATCATTCTAACCTGGAGAATCGAGTTTCTAGGTCATTAATACCACATAACGAACACCATGAAAACTTTACCCAGAAAACAATATCAGGATTGCCTTTTTTACCATTTCATTGAGTTTTGAATTTTTTTTTCCTGGTTTTAATAAGTTGTCTGGTAAAATGAATGATGTAATTTAAAACTACAAATTGTGCTGCAAAAAAAACAAGGCTGCTTGCGTTTATGTCAGCAGAAAAATAAAAAAAAGTCATAGCTCTTGGAAAAAGGAGAAGAAAGAACAAAAATGAAAAATTGCCCGGGTGTTAAGGTATTACGATATATACAGTGTGTTTACAGCCCAGAATACTGATTCGAACACATTACCAGTGTCCAGTATGAACTGTAAAATAATGGTAATTATAGCTATAATAATCTGTATACATTTTTCCAGCTTAAAAAAAAATCACAGAAGCAAAATATTTTTAAACGAAGGGGGTAAAAAAAGGAGCCCATTATGTGGACTATATAGGAATTTTGGATGGTGGGCATCCTTCGCTCTAACAATTATATCAATATAGAACACAGATCAGAAGTGGAAAGTTAGACATTTTGCATTTCATTTGAAAAAAAATTAACTCATTTAGGAATTGATGGCACCAACATCCATCTAAAAATGTTGACACTGGGTTAACCAAAGGCTATCAAATAAGTGTTAACAATGAAAAACAGCTGGAGGGTCATTTTTCAACTAAGTTACATGACTGTGTTTAAAAAAAGATCATGTTAGAGAGGCAGAGTCTCTGTGAAGCAAAGATGGCCTGAAAATGCCACCATCTACAGTACAACATATCATCAAAATATTTACAAATTCTGGAGAAATCAATCTGTACAAGGGGCAAGGCAATGGGCAGTATTGGATGTAATACAGGCATGGTTTGGTCCTGCAAATCACTGCATGGGCTCAGGAATACTCCTAGAAATCATTGTCTGTGAACACAGTTCGCTGTGCAATCTACAAATGCAAATTAACGCTCCATCAAGAAAAGAAGAAGCAAAATATCAACACTATTCAAAAAGGCTGCCATCTTCTCTGGGTCAAAGCTCATTTAAAATGGATTTTTGGTCCCTGTAAGCCACCGTACCGGTACGGGTCACGTGCGCGCTGTCACGTGCACTGACGTCACACAGGTCCTACTGCGTTGACACACGGCGCCTACTCCAAGTCCTTCCCGCCCTCCACAGACCGCCGACGGAGGACACCTAGCGCAAGGGAGAACAGCTAGTCACCGGCCGGGACCCTGTTTCACTCCCTGCGCGACCCATCTCTATGCCCCACTGCTCTTCTACCCCCCGCTGCCAGCTGTGACTCTGGGAGCACAGTGGGACGCTAACGAGTCCCTGCTAGCAGAACCATCCCTGACAGACAACTAACAGTAAGTACTGAGCTCTGCTCCCACGGTGACATCCAGCATCTAAGACTGCACTGCAGTGTGCACATGCTGCACACACACTAGACTGCCCATCTCCCCTGAACGCAACTACCACCACGAATAAGCTCAAGAGGATTAAGCAGATCCTCAGTACCCTAATACAGAGCACAGATACTGCTTCCCCACTGCTACTAATGTAGCACCCTGAGGATTCGGCTGCTACAGGGGTATTGCACCTCAACCCAGAGGTGTGATATTCCACTCCCGGGTAAGGATGGAGTGTGGATCTGAGCTCAGTCAGCTGCATGCACTACACACATCCCATTTCCGAGGAACAGGCCGACGGTACTCCCACTTAGAAATGTGCAGGTACGACCGAGTCTGTTCCTGGCTGGAGTGGGAGGGGGGTGGTACATCCCATGTAGTGTAGGGGCAGATAGGGGGAGCAGCCTGGGTAAAGATAGGAGCTCATTGGGTGCTGGTCACCTGAGCTCACACATAGAGGGTGTATATAAGGTGGGCACCAACTAAGATCAGGGTCAGATGCAGAGAACAAGTCAGTTGGAGACAGCAAAACAGCTGCAGAGCAGCAGACAGCAAGCAGAGAGGAAGTCAGCCTGCAGCAAGAGAGAGACCCTGAGTGAGAGAGGAGCAAAGAAGGAGTACCCAGAGGGGAAAACAGAGAGGACCCAAGAACCCAAATTAAAGCACTGGGTGAGGAGTCGGCACAGGGTACCGGAACCCAAGCTGGTGGGGGCAGAAAACACACCCCAGCCAGAGACCGGAGACCGTGGGCAGCGTTTGTCACGGTCACCCATTACATCCACCCCGAAGGCACACCACATGAAGGGTCAGGGAACCCAAGGCCAAGGGTGTCCCATCAGAAGGCCCGAGGGAGCTGGACCTAGGTGGATCCCTGGTGGGGACGGCCAGAGAACGGGACAGAAGGAGAGCTCAGGGCCACGCTCCGGACTTGTTTGGGGGTTGGCTGGATCCAGGACCTGGTGGACGCAGCACGGCTCGGGTGGTCACTCGGAGCTGGAGTGACCAGTACAACATCTGCAGTAAGTAAACACCCTTAACTGCACAACCCGACTCTGTCTTCATTGCCGTCTGCACTGCACCACCACAACCCCCATCCTCTGCACCTGTCCTCCCTGAGGCTATACCCCTCCCGTTGGGGGTTATCCCACCAAGCTGCGCACCCACCATCAGCCTCAGCGGACCCTGCTGCAGCGGCGGCCACAGTGACCGCATCACAACGGGTGGCGTAGTCGACACAAAAGAACTCTTAATAACATCTGTAGGACTGCCACATAACACTGAGCTTGACGCCCTGGGCACGGGGCCGGGTCACAGCCGCTCGGAGACTACAACCCCCCCATCTGATCCGGTGCCGGGTATTCCCCTCAAAAAGGAATATGTCCCAGGGGGCGCGTCAACTTTGGCGTAGTCGGCAGGATTACGTGCCCGCAACACCCGGGTACTGCGTGCCTGAAGAAAAGTGCAAGTTTACCTCAGAAAGAAGTCTCCCGCCGGTTCCGGAGGGTCCACGCCATCGGACTCCATCACCAGTCGTTTCCCGCCGATTGTCCGCCATTTCCAACTTGCTCCCGCCATCTGCAGAGTTTCCCGCCACTGGGCGACGCTTCCCGCCAAAACCGCAGATTTCCCGCCTTGGAAGAGCAGCGGACGCCATTATGGGCGTGCCAAAGGAGGGCGAGAGGCCACCTCCCATCGTGGGCCAGGACCGAAAATGGCGCCAAAAGTGGAAACCGCCCCCACCAACAGAGACTGTGATGCTAGAGGTGTCTGTCAGCGTGAAAGAACTGCCCCTGGAGCTGACAATCACCAAGAGGCCCCGGGACCGCCCTCGAAGTGGGAGGAGACGAGAGAAAAGAACAAAGATGGGTGTCGCTTGGAGCAGTCTAGAGCGAGCGCACCCGGAGGCAGGAAGCCTGGAGAGGAGTAGCGGAGGAGCTCACCCGGAGATGGAGAGAAAGCAGAACAGCACCGGCCCGCTGGCCAGGAGTCTGCTAGAGACCGAGGAAGGAGGGCAGAGCAGCACCGGCCCGCTGGCCAGGAGCCTGCCGGAAGAAGAGCAGAGCAGCACCGACCCGATGGTCAGGAGCCTGCTAGAGTCCACAACCCCGCTAGGTCTAGCGGAGATCTTAGCGCAGCTCCCCCGAGACCGGGAGTGTGCACAAACTGCCCTGGAGGGCCTCGCACGGAGGATGGCCCGGGTACAGCGTGAGATACTGACGGAGTGGAGCCGGGAGATGACCCAGCAAGCAGAGACCAGTCAACGGAGCACGCTACCCTGGAAGAGGAAGCAGACCGCCTCTGAGGATGGCGCGGGAGGACCCAAGGCCGGAGACGGCGCCGAGAAGGGAGCCGAACGCATGGAGGCAGGTAAAGGGGACGCCTATACCCCAAGCCGAGAAACCGCCCACCTGCCCCAGCTCCCTGTCGCAGAGCCCGAAAGTCCCCCTGCTGTGCCCGTAGCCGCCATGTCACCGCCATGGACTAGGCCCCGACCGGAAGCCGCCGCAGCGACCCCTGTGACGTCACGCGCCTCGACCCGGAGCGTGACAAAGCAGGAAATACCACCAGCCTGGTCGCAAGGCCTAGTACCCCCGGGCGCCGCATCACCAACAGCGCCCCCTACCTCCACGGAGCCTCCGGCCTGGCCGCAAGGCCAGGTAGCCCAGGGCGCCGCCGTCCTAACGGTGCCCTTCACCTTCCAGGTGCCCCAGGCCTGGCCGCAAGGCCTGGGCAACCCGGGCGCCACCACCACCGCGCCCGCGCCCGTAAAACCAAGGGTGCCACACCTGGGGGAGGACTTGTTCAGCCAGCTCACATGGCCGGACGGGCGGCCCTTCATCTGGCCCGAAGGATACCATGAGCTGGAATGGCAGCAGAAACTAAGACCCCTGGATGAACCCCTGATTCCGGCTCCGAAGCCCGTGGCACGGATCTCGCCCCCGCTAGCGGAAGCACAGTTTGAGTGGGACCCCACCGGAGAAGATCTAATGGGGTTCACTCAGGAAACTAGGGCAGCTGCAGCAGAGCGCGCTGAGTGTTGCCGACAGCAGCTCGAAGAGTTCGCGAGGGAGCGGAGAGAGAGGCGGGTCCGGGAACAACAGGCCCAAATAAGGAGCGCCGAGCAAAAGAGCCGGACCAGGAGGGACCCCCGTGCAGCGCACAGTCCCCGTACCACCGGGACTGTAATCAAGTTTAACCAGCAGCACGGGTGGGGCTTCATTCGGGACAACAACACCCCCGGCGACGTCTTTGTCACGCGCAGAGACGTGGAGTCCCATCTGCCGGAGGGGCACAGAGGTCGTGACCTCTACGTCGGAGACGAGGTCACTTTCACCCGGCACAAGTGTGCCAAAGGACCTTACGCCCTCCACGTACACCGCTTGACGGAGGAGGAGTTGCGGTACGGGGAGGAGGAGCTAGAGGACCCGGACGGGTCTAAAGCAACACCATATCAAGAAAAAGCAGGAGGGAGCCGTCGTTGAGGACGGGAATAGAGACTGTATATAGTTGCCCGTCGGGGCACAGTGAACCGTTGCTGCTAAAATAGTCCCCGTTGGGACCAGTGAACTGTTTACCCGTTAACCCCTTCATCCTACAGGCTGAGGACTGTGAGCAGCCATTCCCTTCCCTCTACCTGGCCGAGGACTGAGAGCGGCCAACTTCCCCTGTATATAGTTGCGCGTCCTAAAGCGCCCCCTACCGGTTTTATAGAAAACCAGCTTTTCAAAGAGACTGTCGCACTTTTCCCGGACACACGTTGCACAGTGTCCGGAGGAGGAACCAGAAACAAGAGACGACGAGAAAGTTTTATCTGTTAAGATATGTTATTTATATAGTGTTTTATATGTTTATTATGTTTATATGAAAATTTTGTATGCTTTTGGTGTTATTTATGTCTTACAGCCCGAGGACGTGCTGTGATTTACCAGGGGGGAATGTAGCACCCTGAGGATTCGGCTGCTACAGGGGTATTGCACCTCAACCCAGAGGTGTGATATTCCACTCCCGGGTAAGGATGGAGTGTGGATCTGAGCTCAGTCAGCTGCATGCACTACACACATCCCATTTCCGAGGAACAGGCCGACGGTACTCCCACTTAGAAATGTGCAGGTACGACCGAGTCTGTTCCTGGCTGGAGTGGGAGGGGGGTGGTACATCCCATGTAGTGTAGGGGCAGATAGGGGGAGCAGCCTGGGTAAAGATAGGAGCTCATTGGGTGCTGGTCACCTGAGCTCACACATAGAGGGTGTATATAAGGTGGGCACCAACTAAGATCAGGGTCAGATGCAGAGAACAAGTCAGTTGGAGACAGCAAAACAGCTGCAGAGGAGCAGACAGCAAGCAGAGAGGAAGTCAGCCTGCAGCAAGAGAGAGACCCTGAGTGAGAGAGGAGCAAAGAAGGAGTACCCAGAGGGGAAAACAGAGAGGACCCAAGAACCCAAATTAAAGCACTGGGTGAGGAGTCGGCACAGGGTACCGGAACCCAAGCTGGTGGGGGCAGAAAACACACCCCAGCCAGAGACCGGAGACCGTGGGCAGCGTTTGTCACGGTCACCCATTACATCCACCCCGAAGGCACACCACATGAAGGGTCAGGGAACCCAAGGCCAAGGGTGTCCCAACAGAAGGCCCGAGGGAGCTGGACCTAGGTGGATCCCTGGTGGGGACGGCCAGAGAACGGGACAGAAGGAGAGCTCAGGGCCACGCTCCGGACTTGTTTGGGGGTTGGCTGGATCCAGGACCTGGTGGACGCAGCACGGCTCGGGTGGTCACTCGGAGCTGGAGTGACCAGTACAACATCTGCAGTAAGTAAACACCCTTAACTGCACAACCCGACTCTGTCTTCATTGCCGTCTGCACTGCACCACCACAACCCCCATCCTCTGCACCTGTCCTCCCTGAGGCTATACCCCTCCCGTTGGGGGTTATCCCACCAAGCTGCGCACCCACCATCAGCCTCAGCGGACCCTGCTGCAGCGGCGGCCACAGTGACCGCATCACAACGGGTGGCGTAGTCGACACAAAAGAACTCTTAATAACATCTGTAGGACTGCCACATAACACTGAGCTTGACGCCCTGGGCACGGGGCCGGGTCACAGCCGCTCGGAGACTACAACCCCCCCCCATCTGATCCGGTGCCGGGTATTCCCCTCAAAAAGGAATATGTCCCAGGGGGCGCGTCACTAACACTACCAGTGAGCCCAAGGAACAAGCAGATTTTCAGTGCTCTAACCCAACAGGTAACATTTTAATCATTTTACCTGCACTATATATATCCTCCCCCTCCCCCTACTAAATAGAATCCATAGATACACCTAAGTATACTAACATTTATCCTTCAAGCTTTTTTGGATACGCATACAGCTGTCCATCACCCAGCCTTGGACAACAGGCTTCAAGACCGTAGTCACTAGTTCGGGCTACCTTGGAACCTACACAGAACCTCGTACAGGTAAACACATATTTTCTCACCTGTGCCACTCAGACCCGCTGCACTGTACCACAGGTATAACAAAATCCTTCTACTATTCGCCAACAGCAGCAAGTAGCTTCAAGCACTGCGATCCACAATAGCTGTCCATCACCCAGAACCGGACAACAATCAAGACCGCAGACACCATCTAGTGCAGTCCTGCAACTTACACAGAACCCCCCTCCTTTACAGGTAAAAAAACTGCATCCCTTTATATGTGCCATTCAGACCCTATGCAAAGCATTATAGGCTTAACTAATATTACTCTATTTCCATTAGTAGCACCTTCTAATCCCACTGCCTAAATATCTACAAACGATCATCACCCCAAGCACAAGCCATCAACACCTGGAAATCTACCCAGATCGACAACAGGTAAATCACTTCTTTCACCAGTGAGAGCAGCCACTTCAAGTATACGGGGATCAATCCGGTCACTAAAACCCCCCCTTTCCCCTTCTCTTTTTCCTTTTTACACCTAGGAAACATCCAGACTACTATCCTTCTAAAACTGGTCTAGAAACCCACGAGGCTACAATTATAAGAAACCTACAGAAAGCCTCTACCCCAAAAGACCCACCATCTATCTCTATCTAATATTTTATCATTTTTTAACCTTCACTATGATTTAACGTCATTTTTATGTGAGATTTACTATTTAAAATAAAAACTTTTTTAGGCTGTGTGCCCACGTAGCGTTTTACAAGCGTTTTTGATGCGGAATTTCCGCAGCGGAAACGCTTGTAAAATGCTTGGTAACCCGCACCCCATGATCCCCAATGGGTTTCCGCAACTTCTATGCACATGCTGCGGATTTTTCCGCAGCGTTT
The DNA here is from genome assembly GCF_046119375.1 of Phyllobates terribilis. Classification (NCBI taxonomy): domain Eukaryota; kingdom Metazoa; phylum Chordata; class Amphibia; order Anura; family Dendrobatidae; genus Phyllobates; species Phyllobates terribilis. The sequence goes on along the minus strand of NW_027362767.1, from coordinate 208,938,310 downwards.
ATGCCGCGTTCAAAAATCCGCAGCATGTCATTTAATTTTGCGTTTCCGCATGCAGAATTGCCTTTGTCCAATGCATAAAAAACGCAAGGCAATTCCGCATGTGGAAAACGCGCGAAAAATGCGCGATAAACGCGTGCGGAATTCCGCATGCGTTTTTCCGGGAGAGAACTTGCATTTATGCAGCAGAAATTTTCTGCTTCATAAATGCAACGTGGGCACATAGCCTTATCATCCTCTCTTATTGTCCACATTTTGTCCCCAACAACCCTTCCCTTCATGTACAAGACCTAAACCTTACCAGCGCAGGATATTTAAATTTTTCCTGAATTCAAAATGTGTAATAATTTTTATAAACCACAAATTCTTTGTCCTGTAGAAACAAGAGGAGAGGAACCATCTAGCTTGTTATCTTCACTCCCTTCAAAATCCTGCATCTCTCATACCTTATAGTATGGGATTGCCCTAGTACCCATTGCATGGGAAACTTAAACATTTGGAAATGTACTATCAATGCTTTGCAGTATATAGAGGTATTAGGACAACATATGTTCCCATCCAGACAATGTCTATTTCAGGGAAGGCCTTGCAAATTTCAGCAAGACAATAGTAAACCTCATGCTGCCTCCATCACAACATCATGGCTGCGCAGAAGAAGAGTTCAGGTGATGGACTGACTGGCTACAGTCCAGATCTTTTACCAATAGAAAACATTTGGCAGGTAATGAAAAAAATCAGCAAAGAAGACTCAGGACTGTTGAGCAGCGAAAATCTTACATAAGACAAGAATTGGACAACATTCCCCTCCCAAAACTCCAGCGATTGTCTCCTCACTTTCCAGAAGTTTACAGTCTATTGTAATAAGAAGTGGGAATGCTACACAACGTTAGACATGTCCTGGTCTCAACTTTTTTGAGATGTGTAGCTGCCATCAATTTGTAAATGAGTTAATTTTTTCTAATGAAATCTAAAACATGTCCAACTTCCAGCTTCTGATCGGTGATCTATGTTCTGTTGTGAGTAAAATATGGCTATAAGAGATTTACAAATCATTGCATTCCTTGTTTGTTTTTTTTAACATTTTACACAGCGTTGCAATTTTGGGGGGAATTGGAGTTGCGGCAAAGCAATGGAAAGGTCAAACCAAAATAAGAGAAAATGAAGATTGGAAAAAAAAAGCAGATAAAGCAAATTCTTACAGATTTGCAGAGACAGATATTGGAAATTATGGAATTACTTTCTATATTGAGGACAAAGATATGGTAAAGAGCAGTATTGTACATGTAATATTGTACTTTAGGAAGGCAACCAATCATTGCATGCATTTCACTCTATGTAAGTACTTTAATGCCAAAAATACAAAGTATTCCAGGAGTGAAACCTTTATTGGCTAGCCAGAAAAATATATATATATTTGCAAGTTTAAGAAGCCCAAAGGCTCCTTCATCAGGCAAGATTGTAATGCACACGCCCGGACTGACTGGCGTGTGCGTGTATATGCAGTGATTCCACTGGACCGTACTGGAGAGTGAATGCCTGGAGGGGCGTAACTAAGTATCCACCCAATCCGACCTAGGTCGCACGACGGCATACGACTCTAGTGCGCCAAGGATTAACCGAGCAGAGGGACCAGGGGCTACTCCAGGTCAGACCCCTGACACGGATGTTGACCCACACTGGGGAATACAGGAACAGGCAGGTTAGGCTGGCACACAGACGGGTGGCTGCTGGCAAGCACGACTGGTATGCAAGCAGGGAGGTACTGACTGGTACGGCCGGTATGCAGGCAGGTGGATGCTGGTAAGCACGACTGGTATGCAGGCAGGGAGGTACTGGCAGGTACGACAGGTTGGAGCACAGAGTGGATAGGTCCCAGTACAGACCCACAGATGCGGTGGACAAACACAGCAGAGTGAGGCCGCCCGGAGCGGCGAGCAAGAGCAGAGCAAGAGGAGACCGCCTGGAGCGGTGAGCGAGAGTAGAGCAGGACGAGGCCGCCTGGAGCAGTGAGCAAGAGTGGAGCAGGACGAGACTGCCGGAGCAGTGAGCAAGAGTCAGAGCAGAGAGAGACTGCTGGAGCAGTGAACAAAGGGACAGAGCAGAGCGAGACTGCCGGAGCAGTGAGAAAAGGGTCAGAGCAGAGCGAGACTGCCGGAGCAGAGAACAAAGGGTCAGAGCAGAGCGAGACTACCGGAGCAGTGAGCAAAGGGTCAGAGCAGAGCGAGACCGCCTGGAGCGGTGAGCAAAGGCAGAGCAGGCAAGAGCCGCCGGAGCGGTGAGCAAGGCAGAGCAGGCAAGAACCGCCGGAGCGGTGAGCAAGGCAGAACAGGCAAGAACCGCCGGAGCGGTGAACAAGGCAGAGCAGGCAGAAACCGCCGGAGCTGCGAGCAAGGCAGGGCAGAGGGGACAGGGCTCTGTTCACACGGAACAGACAGGAAGGGAAAGGCAGAACCGGACACCCACAGGGTACTTGCAGTGAAGTAGCGAGTGGACCACAAACTCACAAACGGAAGTACAGTGACAACGAGCAGGAGTAGGTATGAGTTCAGACTCTGCAGAAAAAGGGAACATATGGGCGTAGAGAGAGACGGGAAACAGGCTGGAAGATAGTTAGGGCAGGAACAGACACTGGGAAAAGACACAGACAACAGATCTAGGTATGCGGTCCCTAGAGGGTAGAAGGAACAGGCTAAGAGCGTGTTCACACGGGCCTGGAAATACAGCCTCCAGGAAAGGCAGAAAGACAGCTGGCTAGAGTACACAGACATGACACAGTTCAGACACGGGACTGATACCGCAAGGCGGGAAACAGACAGGACCTGGCACATCAGTGACTAGAAGCCAACTGACAGAACAAGATGCTCAGGCAAGGATTCCAAGGATGAGCTGGTTTAAATAACAGGTGACAGACAGCAATAGGCTGATGACGCATTAGGGGTGTGTCTGCAGCAGCTACAAGAAACAGGAAGTTTGGTGGGCGTCGCCCTAAGCAGCCAGAGCAGAGCAAAGCAGACAGTATGGAAGGCAGTCTGGACTGGAAATCAAGTGCGCGTTCTTGCACAGTGGGAGATGGACCACTATGCAAGGACGCCGCCAGGTATGTTACAGTACCCCCCTTACGCCCCCTCTTCTTCAGACCTGCCAGAATCTTCCGCAGGGATTTCAAGGTTGGGGTCAGGAGGTCTTTGGGAGGACAGACCCTGGCGTGACGGCTTGCCTCTACGCCTAGCACGTCTGGACTGCCTCTTGAGGTTGGGAGAAGTATTATGGAGAGCGTAGTCATCCTGTGTGGATTCTGGGTGAGCAGTAGTCTCTTCGGGCAGGAGGACTAGTGCGCTACCCACACACATTACCCATCGGGGCTGCTCCGGGATATTGGGAAGTGAAGCTTCAGCAGGGGCTTCCGGGTTAGGGTCATCGAAGACCATTAGAAAGGCCACCAGGAAGGCCTGCAGGTCCAGGACGATAGGATCCTGTGCGTCCCATAGGGGGGTGATCCATTTCATGGCATCACCCGCTAGGTAAGACATCATGAATCCCACCTTAACCCGATTGGTGAGAAAATAAAGAGGGTAGAACTTGAAGTGTAGCATGCATTGCTCCACAAATGCACGACTCTGTCTTGGATCCCCATAGTAACGTGGCGGATCCGCAGGAACGGGTGCAGAAAGCTCCATCTGGACGGGTGCGTAATTCGCCTGAAACTCAGCTAGTAGCAAAAAAAAATACATTTCTTCTAGATGCACGTATTCGCTGGAAAACGTCTCAGAGAGCGAAGGCCGTGGGGCTCAATGGGAACCATGGCCTGAGCATGCTGTAATGCACACGCCCGGACTGACTGGCGTGTGCGTGTATATGTAGTGATTCCACTGGACCATATCAGAGAGTGAATGCCTGGAGGGGCGTAACTAAGTATCCACCCGATCCGACCAAGGTCGCACGACGGCATACGACGCCAGTGCGCCAAGGAGGAACCGAGCAGAGGGACCAGGGGCTACTCCAGGTCAGACCCCGGACACGGATGTTGACCCACACTGGGGAATACAGGAACAGGCAGGTTAGGCTGGCACACAGACGGGTGGCTGCTGGCAAGTACGACTGGTATGCAAACAGGGAGGTACTGACAGGTACGGCCGGTATGCAGGCAGGTGGATGCTGGTAAGCACGACTGGTATGCAGGCAGGGAGGTACTGGCAGGTACGACAGGTTGGAGCACAGAGTGGATAGGTCCCAGTACAGACTGGGACTTAGGAACAGAACAGCAGATGCGGTTGACAAACACAGCAGAGTGAGGCCGCCCGGAGCGGCGAGCAAGAGCAGAGCAAGATGAGGCCGCCTGGAGCGGTGAGCGAGAGTAGAGCAGGACGAGGCCGTCTGGAGCGGTGAGCAAGAGTGGCGCAGGACGAGACTGCCGGAGCAGTGAGCAAAGGGTCAGAGCAGAGGGAGGCTGCTGGAGCAGTGAGCAAAGGGTCAGAGCAGAGCGAGGCTGCCGGAGCAGTGAGCAAAGGGTCAGAGCAGAGCGGGGCTGCCGGAGCAGTGAGCAAAGGGTCAGAGCAGAGCGAGACTGCCGGAGCAGTGAGCAAAGGGTCAGAGCAGAGCGAGACCGCCGGAGCAGTGAGCAAAGGGTCAGAGCAGAGCGAGACTGCCGGAGCAGTGAGCAAAGGGTCAGAGCAGAGCGAGACTGCCGGAGCAGTGAGCAAAGGGTCAGAACAGAGCGAGACTGCCGGAGCAGTGAGCAAAGGGTCAGAGCAGAGCGAGACCGCTGGAGCAGTGAGCAAAGGGTCAGAGCAGAGCGAGACCGCCGGAGCAGTGAGCAAAGGGTCAGAGCAGAGTGAGACCGCCTGTAGCGGTGAGCAAAGGCAGAGCAGAGCGAGACTGTCTGAGCGGTGAGCAAAGGCAGAGCAGGCAAGAGCCGCCGTAGCGGTGAGCAAGGCAGAGTAGGCAAGAACCGCCAGAGCGGTGAGCAAGGCAGAGCAGGCAAGAACCGCCGGAGCGTTGAACAAGGCAGAGCAGGCAGAAACCGCCGGAGCGGCGAGCAAGGCTGGGCAGAAGGGGCAGGGCTCTGTTCACACGGAACGGGCAGGAAGGGAAAGGCAGAACCGGATACCCACAGGGTACTTGCAGTGAAGTAGCGAGTGGACCACAAACTCACAAACGGAAGTACAGTGACAACGAGCAGGAGTAGGTACGAGTTCAGACTCTGCAGAGAAAGGGAAGATACACTGGGAAAAGACACAGACAACAGATCTAGGTATGCGGCCCCTAGAGGGCAGAAGGAACAGGCTAAGAGAGTGTTCACACGGGCCTGGAAATACAGCCTCCAGGAAAGGCAGAAAGACAGCTGGCTAGAGTACACAGACAGGACACAGTTCAGACACGGGAACTGATACCGCAAGGCAGGAAACATAGACAGGACCTGGCACATCAGTGACTAGAAGCCAACTGACAGAACAAGATGCTCAGGCATGGATTCCAAGGAGGAGCTGGTTTAAATAACAGGTGACAGACAGCAATAGGCTGAGGATGCATTAGGGGTGTGTCTGCAGCAGCTACAACAAACAGGAAGTTCAGTGGGCGTCGCCCTAAGCAGCCAGAGCAGAGCAAAGCAGACAGTATGGAAGGCAGTCTGGACTGGAAATCAAGTGCGCGCTCTTGCACAGTGGGAGATGGACCACTATGCAAGGATGCCGCCAGGTATGTTACAAAGATTACAGATGGATGGAGCCTTTCGGCTTCAAAAAGCTTGCAAATATGTTTTCTGATTAGCCAATGAAAGTATCAATACTTTTGTCTTTTTTGGCATAAGTATTTACATAGAGTTTTCTGGATAACAGGGTACCGCAATATAAAATATATATATTTGTTTATTGGATATCATACACTTCACTAATACAGCTGATTTTCTAAAGAAATGCCTATGCTGATTGGCTACATGCTCCAGTAAATCACAGATCTGGACTGTCAATGATATTGTATTGTAATGCTCGCTCAGGTCACTGGGGGTAAATATTGGCAAACTTCAGGGTGCGGTGCGGGTTCTAGGCAGAGGAATGACACAAGCTTATGTAAGCAGCAGGTAAACTTACTCTGTCAACAGGTTCTCAATAGAGAATGACAAAGTCAACAAATGGCAGCCTCTTGGGCAGATGATTCCACTATAAGGCTGCGTTCACACATTGCGTATTTTTGCGCGCTTTTTTGCGCGTGCTTTTTCAAAATACGCAATGTGCCTTGTGTCTGCCAGCAAAGTGAATGGGAAATTCACTTTCCCGTTCAGACACTGTGTGATTTTACGCAGCGCGAAAGCGCAGCTGCGTAAAGAATTAACATGTCAATTCTTTACGCAGCTGCGTCCTGCGCTTTCTCCTATTGTGGCCATTATAAGCGATGGAATTACGCAGCAGTGTTCACACACTGCGTAATTCCAGCGCTTTTCTATGGAGGCGCAGGAGAAACTATGGATACTCACCTATCCGATGGATGGGAGAGGCGTCCGCTCCGGTCCCGCGCTTCCAGCATCTGCCGGTGAAGCGATCAGGTAACTGTAGCTTACCGGCTTACGGTCAGCTGATTTACAAGCCAGTCACGTGACAGTCAGCTGATCACTTCACTGCAGATGCTGGAAGCCGCGGGACCGGAGCGGACGCCTCTCCCATCCATCGGATAGGTGAGTATCCATAGTTTTTTTCTTTTAAAGCAGTGTATGTACTGCAGCCAGAAGCTGTCTGTACATACACTGCTAGGGGGACACTCACAGGACACACAGACACATACATTACATTACATACAGGCGTCAATGCTCCTCACACTTCATTTTCTCCTGCACCTCCATAAAAAAACGCAGGAAAAAACGCAGTGTGTGAATGGAGGTGCCTTTTTTACCTGCGTAAAAAAACACAGGTAAAAAAAGCAGGAAATACGCGCGCGTAAAAAAACGCAGGGAAATACGCAATGTGTGAACGCAGCCTAAACTATCAGGCACAAACTACTCCTTCGTAGTACAGGGCAATAGCAGGTACATGTCAATGAAGCGCTACAATTAAAAAAAATTTAAAAAGTATCAATTCGGCTCATCATTCCATTGTTAGAAATAAGTATCCAGGAAACCTCCAGGGTAGACCGTCTGTGGTCGGGGTGTGGTGCACAGAGTGTGCACTCATTCCAGTTCAAATAGCTTTCAATGGTCCAAAAAAGGATGTTCTCCAGTAGTGTTGAGCCACCCCCGTAGTGTTCGAGTTCGGTTCGGTTCGTCGAACACCCATGTGTTCGCCGAACTGTTCGTCGAACACCTTCGAACACCGTTAAAACCAATGGCAGGCAAACAAAAACACATAGAAACACATAGAAAACACCTTCAAAGGTGTCCAAAAGCTGACAAACTGCTCAGAAGACACAACTAACACATGGAAAAGTGACAAGTACATATAGTCATGCGAAAAGAAAAGAGGTGGAGGAGTAAAAGGAGGGGGAGACACAGATATAGGCATGTCATGCCCTTCTAAAATCCAAAAAGTGAGAAGCCGAGACGGCCAGTCCGCTCCTGCCCGTGCCACCTCCGTGTCGCCGGGTTTGTGCCAGAGCCGCGGTGAACCCTGACGGCCAGCCCCCCTCTCCCAATACTGGTGCCTGTCCGCTGGTGGGTCGAGAGAGCCCCCCTGTGGTGGAGGCAGCTCTAAGCTTTTTAATTTAAATTGTCCCTCTAATTTGAATGAATACACTTTAAATCCATTTACAAGGATCTATTGGAGGGCAAGTCTCATGCCAGCAGCCGCGTAATTCCAGCTCCAGTAGCGTCCACTAAAGCTGCTGCAGTTAAAAAGCTTTTATAAGGATCGAGCTCGGCTGTCCACCGCAAGGCATCCTAGTGCCAGTCCCAGCCCCTATGCCTTGGGGTGCCACCTGATGCTCTTCACTAAGTATCCCGTGGTCCCGAAGCATTTCCTTTGAAAAAATTAAGTGTCCAAACTACAGGTGGTGTAGCTTGCTTAACAGCCGGGATAATCCGCTGACTAGCAGACACTGCTACTAGGCACAAAGTATTTCCTGGGCTAGATGCAGTTAAAAATTTGTAAGTAGATACTCTCGTTGGATGCTGAGAAAGCATTCCATAGAGTCTCCTGGCACGCCATGTATGATTCTCTTAAAAAGCTTGGGGTAGGGGTCTAGGGGACCCTTTTATAGCCAAAATCACGGCCCTGTATCACAATACGTCACCTAGGCTGAAGATAAATGGAACTGTAGCACCGAGGGCTCGGTTGCTACAGACGTATTGCACCTCACCCAGAGGTGTGATATCTCACTCTCAGATAAGGATGGAGTGTGGATCAGGACCCGACACCTGCATGCATTACACCACATTGCCGTGGGTCAGGGCGACCAATATGCCCCTGAGATGGGCACGACAGTCCCTGTCCCTGGCTGGAGTGGGGGGAGGGAACACTGAGGAAGGGGAACCCTGCAGTGCAGGAGCAGGGAGGAAGCAGTTCCTGGGTGCATTGAGAAGGGAGTATAAAAGGTGGGCACCATCTTAGTTCAGTGCAGAGAAGTCTGAGCAGAAGTGGCAGGGAGCAGGGGCTCTGCATGAGCTCTGCTCCGGAGGCGGGCCTAGTAACAGAGGCCCAGGCCTGCAAGAGGGAGAAGGAAGGAAGAGGAGCGGAGAAGGCTCCAGGAACGAGGAATGAAGGGATCCCAGGGGTGCGGACGGGCGAGTCGCCACCGCACGCCCGAATCCACCTGCGTGGAGGGGTCAGGCCAAAGGGGGAGACCGGTCCCCGAACTAGTGGAGGCAGGAAACGACCCTCAGCTAGAAACCGGAGGCTCTGACATTTTATGTGGCGCAGCCCCTTGCTCCACCCGCTAGGAAGGCACCACATAGGGTCAGGGAAACTGGCGCCAAGTTTACCAAGAGGAGGCCCGAGGCAGCCGGACAGAAGTGTTGGTAAGAAAGGCCAGACAAAGGACACACAAAGGGGGTCCTGTGAAGCGCTCCAAAGTTATCTGGGAGTTGTCTGAGCCCCTCACCTGGTGAGCACAGTACGACGTGGGCAGCCGTTACCTGCAGACGTGGTCTGGATAATAAGAACTGTGAGTGAAGGCCCTGAACTGCATCACTGACTCCGTGTCATTACTGCTGCTGCCCTGCACCATCACCCCCATCCTCCGCATACACTGCCCTGAGGCTATACTCCTCCCGTGGGGAGTTATGCTACGCTCTGCTGCACCCACAACACCAGCCTTAGCGGTCTGCCCTGTAGCGGCGGTTCACTCTGACCGCAATCCACGGGTGGCGTAGTCGGACATTTAAACATCAAAACCACATAAATAGTTCCGCCACTGGTTTGACCGCCCTGAGCCACGGAACCGGATCGCCGCCACGAAGACTACAACCACCAGCATCCACCAAAAAGGGTCCGGCTCCGGGTGTCCCAAGGCCCAGGGGGTGCGTCAGAACATTTTCATCACCTTTCACAATCACCAATGGGACAAGGCAGGGATGTCCTCTGTCCCCTCTCTTATACATCCTAGTGACGGAGCACCTGCTCTCATCAATTCGCCATAACCCCAATATTAGGTGGATTGAGGTGGGAGGCACCGAGTACAAGTGCTCTCTATTTGCTGATGATGTCCTAGTATATATCACTCAATCACATATATCCATCCCTGCTGTTATGGCTGAAATAGATCACTTTGTTACATGGTCAAATTTTAAAATCAATGCAGCGAAGTCTGAGGCCCTCGATGTCTCCCTCCCTAAATCCATATAGGATTCCATCCAGTTCAACTTTCCCTTTGCCTGGCCCTCACAGGGTATCAAATACTTAGGAATTCCTATTCATAGAGACCTCTCCCATCTATGTTATCTTAATTTTGGGCCCTTTATTGAACAATTCCATACAGACCACGGTTGGCAAGTTAGAACTGTAAGATTCACTACGTGAACCACTGGTGTTTTGTGGAAAAGCACATGTACACCGCGTTCCAAATTATTATGCAAAAAGTGTTTAGGAGTGATAAGGGAAGAATTTGTTTGTCAGTTAAACTCATTGATGGTGATGTGTGTCAGGGCTCTTTATATCACTGTAAGCAATTGCAGACACCTGTGCTAATTAGTTTGGCAGGTGTGTCCAATGAAAGGCAAGACTACTTAAGAAGGCTCTCTCACATTATTAAGCAGCCTACATTTTCTGCCAAAATGGGAAAGAAAAAGGATGTGTCGGCTGCTGAGAAGCAACAAATTGTGGAGTGTTTAGGTCAAGGCATGACTACAATCAACATTGTGCGATGATCAGGATGAAGTGTCTTGGCAATCAAGAAGTATGTAGCTGATTCACAGTACACACGTGTGCGTGCTGATAAGGGCAAATTGAGGACTCTTTGCTACAGGCAATTACGTCCGGTTGAAAGAGCAGCGGCAAAAAAGCCTTGTCATAGCAGCAGACAAGTTTTTGAAGCTGCTTGTGCCTCCAACGTCCCCCGAACAACAAGATGCAGGGTCCTTCAGAGGTTTGCAGCTGTGCATACGCCATCCTGTCGACCTCCTCTATCCACTTCACACAAGCAGAAACGGCTCCAGTGGGCCAAACATTACATGAAGACTGATTTCAAAACTGTTTTGTTCACGGATGAGTGCCGTGCAGCGCTCGATGGTCCAGATGAATGGAGTGGAGGATGGCTGGTTGATGGACACCCCACGCAAACACGGCTACAGCGCCAACAAGGAGGAGGTGGAGTAATGTTTTGGGCTGGAATCATGGGGAGAGAGATTGTCGGCCCCTTTAGGATCCCTGAAGGCGCTAAAGATGAACTCCATAATGTATGTGGATTTTCTCAAACAGCACTTCCTGCCATGGTTCAAGAAGAAGAACCGTGTATTTCACAGCAAGATCATTTTTCTGCATGATAATGCACCATCTCATGCTGCACATAAAACATCTGCATCTCTGGCTGATATGGGCATAAAAGGGGACAAACTTATGGTGTGACCCCCATGCTCCCCTGACCTCTACCCCATTCAGAACCTTTGGAGCATCATTAAAAGGAGTGTCTATGATGGCGGGAGGCAGTTCACATCTAAGCAACAGCTCTGGGAGGGTATTCTGTCCTCATGCAAAACAATTGAAGCAGAAACCATCCAAAACCTGACAAATTCAATGGACGAGAGAGTTCAGAAGCTCCTTTCGAACAAGGGGTCCTATGTGAAAATGTAACATCACCTAGAATAAAGTTTTGAGTTGAAAACTGTTTGATTTCAGTTTCTAACAACCTGCTAATGCTTATAATTTCAAAAATGACCATTTTTTTGGTCTTTATTAAAATGAAAAGGTTGATCGAAAAGTTTGGGGGATCTAAGAGTGTGGCAACCCAGTAGTCATGATTACTTCGAATTCTGACAATATGAGGGTCATGCTGCAGGTAGTGCAGCAAGAAGGCACTTATGTGTCTTGCGCATCTCGGAGCCCCAAAATTATTTTCCGGGCTAGATGCAGCTAAAAATTATTTTTAATTTTAAATCTGGTGAAGCTTATTATAGATGGCCTAATAGGATCAGTGCTGCACACTGCTACAAAGCCCAAATTATTTTCCAGTCAAGATACAGATAAACATGATTAGTAATTTGAAAGCTTAAAACGGTTGGTAGGGTGATTTTAACCAATCATCAAGCTTTTACTCTCCCCAGGATGACACAGGGGTAGAAAAGTCGTTTCGGATCCATGATTTGTTCATCTTTATGAACGTGAGTCTGTCTACATTATCAGTGGAGAGCCGCGTGCGCTTATCTGTCAGCACACCACCAGCAGCGCTGAACACACGTTCAGACAGAACGCTGGCTGCGGGGCATGACAAGATCTCCAAGGCGTAAGTGGCTAGCTCCGGCCATTTATCCAGATTGGAAGCCCAAAAAGAGCAAGGGTCCAGTGACACAGTCGTGGCTTCAATGTTTACTTGGAGATACTCCTGTACCATCGTCTCTAGGCGTTGACTATGTGTCAGACTTCTTGTCTCCTGTGGCCTTGCAAAGGATGGGCTAAAAAAGTGGTGAAATGATTCCGCAAAATTGATGTTACCAGCAGATACTGTGGTTCTGTTACGGTTTGAGTGCTGAACACTTGACGGTCCCACGGTTGGCAAGTTGGAACTGTGAGATTCACTACGTGCACCACTGGTATTTTGTGGAAAAGCACATGTAAGATTCTGCAACAGTCTCTGCTGATACTCCTGCATGCGTGCATCCCTTTCTATGGCAGGAATAATTTCTGCAAATTTACTTTTGTACCGGGGATCTAACAGTGTGGCAACCCAGTAGTCAGGATTATTTCTAATTCTCACAATTCGAGGGTCATGTTGCAGGTAGTGCAGCAAGAAGGCACTCATGTGTGTTGCGCATCCAGGAGCACCAAGTCCCTGTTGTGTTGGTGGCGAGGTAACAATCATGCTTCCTTCCTCTGTCCTCTCCCCCCAACCTCGCACAACAGAAATGTGATCAAGGTCTCCCTCATCTGATGAGTCTTCCATCAGTTCGTCCTCCACTTCTTCCTGGGCTCCTGCACCTTCCTCACTAGTTTGGCTGCTACCATGCGCCCTGGTAAAATCATCTCCCCCACCCTCACATGCCTGCCGCCCTGGTGCTGCCGACCGTCTGGACCTTGCAGATGTTAGCCCTTCCGCATACAACTCCTCCTCCTCTACTTCCTCCACCTCCTCTTGTGCCACCACCTGACTCCGAATTCTGTTTAACATGTGCTCCAGCATGTAAATCACCGGAATAGTCATGCTGATAATGGCATCGTCAGCACTAAACATCTTCGTCGCCATTTCAAAACTGTGCAGAAGGGTGCATAGGTCCCTGATCTGAGACCACTCCTCCAGCGTGATTTGCCCCACCTCTGAATCTCGTTGGCCCAGGCTATACGTCAGAACGTATTGCACCAGGGCTTGTCGGTGCTGCCACAGTCGCTGCAACATGTGCAGAGTTGAATTCCACCGGGTAGGCACATCGCATTTTAGCCGGTGAAGTGGCAGGCCCAACGACTTCTGTAGAGATGTAAGTCGCTGAGCTGCGGGATGCGAACGGCGGAAGTGAGCACACAGCGACCGTGCCCTCTGCAGAAGGCCATCTAGTCTGGGATAGTGGGCTAAAAATTGCTGGACAACCAGGTTCAACACGTGAGCCATACAAGGCACGTGTGTGACATTGCCCCGGCGAAGGGCCGCACCCAGGTTTGCAGCATTGTCGCACACGGCCTTCCCTGGTTTCAGGTCCAGTGGAGACAACCATTCATGAAATTGGTTCTCCAGAGCTGACCACAACTCCTCAGCTGTGTGACTCACATTTCCCAGACATTTCAATGTAAAAACCGCCTGATGACGTTGAGCCCTACTGCCAGCATAGTAAGGAGGTGTGCAGGATCCCTTCTGCGCAGTTAGAAAGCTTGTGGCATGACCAGACAGGCTTTGGGTGCAGGTGGAAGACCGAGAGGAGGTTGAGGAGGCACAAGCAGTGGAGGAAAAATGACATAAAGAGGATTGACGCACAACTCGTGGGGACGGCAAGACTTGGACAGCAGCCCCTTGTCCTGCTGTCACCATAGTTACCCAGTGCCCAGTCAGCGACATGTAACGCCCCTGTCCATGCCTACTCGTCCAAGTGTCTGTGGTGAAATGCACCCTGTCACACACAGAGTTTCTCAAAGAAGCGGTGATGTTGTGTGCGACATGCTGGTGGAGCGCAGGCACACCTTTCTTTGAGAAGTAGTGCGACTGGGCATCTGGTACTGGGGCACTGCGACGGACATAAGGTCTCGAAAATCCTCTGTGTCCACCAGGCGGAAAGGCAGCATTTCTGTAGACAAGAGCTTGCAGATGGTGAAATTCAACCTCTTAGCTTTCTCATGGCTAGGAGGAAATGGTCTTTTACTTGTCCACATCTGAGGGACCGAGGGCTGGCTATTGTGCTTAGACGGGGTTGATAAGGGTGTCCCCGGCAAACTGCCGGTCTGTGAGGAAGATGCAGGCGGACATGTTAGGTTGCCTTGATCCAAAGGTGGTGCTATCGATGTCGGACAGCGCTCAAGACCAGCTGGTGTTACCACCTCCAAAGAAAATGATGACCTGCCAATCACGCTGGCTGTTGCGGGTAAAGAGGTGGCAGGTCTGCGCCCCAAAACAGGTGTGACTGCTGTCCCCCCAGTCACAGAGGATGAAGAGGCCGCGGATGCACAAGATATGGCAGACGGTGGTTGGCCCGGCCGGCTAAACCGCATTGTAGCACACTGAGCTTCCCACTGCAACTTATGCTTCATGTCCATGTGCCGGTTCATGCATGAAGTACTCAATCTATGTATTTTTTGGCCTCTACTTAGCTTTTGCTGACAAATGTTACAGATAACACGAGTTGGGTCATCTTTATCGATCTGAAAAAATGCCCAGGCTATGCAAGGCTTAGCACCCATGCGACCTGAAGAGCCACCACGACTTGTGGTGAGAGGCAGAGTTGTGTTTGAGGATGCAGTTGTTGACGTGCTTCCAGTACTACGTCTCTGTCCAGGAAGGCGCAACCTGACCTCGTCGTCACTAGCATCTTCCTCCACCTCCTCTGCTGACCTCATCTCTTGGCTGACTGTGGGTTGACAGTAAGTGGGATCTCCGACCTCATCATCATCACCCTGTGCGTTATCACACCCGTCGTCCTCAGAGCCAACCTGTTCCTGCCCTGACAAAAAACTAAAGTTGTCGCTCCAATCAGGTATTTGAGTCTTATCATCGTCTTCCTCATTGTCTCCACCAACAGGAGTTACAGTTTGGGAATGAGGGTCTACATTATGGTCAGAACCTTCTGCGTCTGGTCCTGGATCCGACTCATAAAGATTCTGGGCATCAGTGCAGATCATTTCCTCGTCTGGATTCACAGAAGCGCTGGAGTCGACCTCTGATTCCCAGGCTATAGTATGAGTAAACAGCTCTGCAGACTCAACCATCTGTTCTACCTCATACTCAGACGGGCAGCTGGAGATTTGGGAGCTGTGAGGAAGCAAGTGCGATTTGGGTGACACCTTTGAGGACTGGAGTATTTGTGATGTTGAAGTTGATGTGGAGGAGAGCCCACTTAAAGGAGCACTTGATATCCGTTGAAGCACCTGCTGTTTTTGTGCCTCATCTGGAATTTGTAGCGATTGGCATGGCCGTAAGAAAGGGATCTTATCACATTGTCCGCTAAAAGAAGTAGACATTTTAGTTTGGCTGGAAGATGGTCTTTCTTCTGCACCTACCCCACGGACACAAACTTTTTTCCCCTTCCCAACACGCCTATTCCCCTTTCCACCAGCAGCAGGCCTTTTTCCACTCATTTTGGTGGTTAACTAATTCACAACTCTGGAGTTGTTTGCACAAAAAAACAATGGATGGTAACCGAGCAGAGCTGAGTGGCCAAACTGTGGTATTAGGCCAAAACTATTGGCTGGGTTAGATGCAGAAAAAAATTATTTTTAATTTGCAACCTGATGGAGGTCAGCATAGATGGACTAATAGACCAAGTCCCACACACCGCTAGAAGCCCAAATATTTTTTCAGAGCTAGATGCAGAAATTTTTTTTATTCAATTTGCAACCTGATGGAGGTCAGTATAGATGGACTAATAGACCAAGTCCCACACACTGCTAGAAGCCCAAATATTTTTTCAGAGCTAGATGCAGAAAAAAATTATTTTTAATTTGCAACCTGATGGAGGTCAGTATAGATGGACTAATAGACCAAGTCCCACACACTGCTAGAAGCCCAAATATTTTTTCAGAGCTAAATGAAAAAAAAAATTATTTTTAATTTGCAACCTGATGGAGGTCAGTATAGATAGACTAATAGACCAAGTCCCACACACTGCTAGAAGCCCAAATATTTTTTCAGAGCTAGATGCAGAAAAAAATTATTTTTAATTTGCAACCTGATGGAGGTCAGTATAGATGGACTAATAGACCAAGTCCCACACACTGCTAGAAGCCCAAATATTTTTTCAGAGCTAGATGCAGAAAAAAATTATTTTTAATTTGCAACCTGATGGAGGTCAGTATAGATGGACTAATAGACCAAGTCCCACACACCGCTAGAAGCCCAAATATTTTTTCAGAGCTAGATGCAGAAAAAAATTATATTCAATTTGCAACCTGCTGGACGTCAGTATAGAAGGACTAATAGAACAAGTCCCACACACTGCTAGAAGCCCAAATATTTTTTTAGAGCTAAATGAAGAAAAAAATTATTTTTAATTTGCAACCTGATGGAGGTCAGTATAGATGGACTAATAGACCAAGTCCCACACACTGCTAGAAGCCCAAATATTTTTTCAGAGCTAGATGCAGAAAAAAATTATTTTTAATTTGCAACCTGATGGAGGTCAGTATAGATGGACTAATAGACCAAGTCCCACACACCGCTAGAAGCCCAAATATTTTTTCAGAGCTAGATGCAGAAAATTTTTTTATTCAATTTGCAACCTGATGGAGGTCAGTATAGATGGACTAATAGACCAAGTCCCACACACTGCTAGAAGCCCAAATATTTTTTCAGAGCTAGATGCAGAAAAAAATTATTTTTAATTTGCAACCTGATGGAGGTCAGTATAGATGGACTAATAGAACAAGTCCCACACGCTGCTAGAAGCCCAAATATTTTTTCAGAGATAAATGAAGAAAAAAATTATTTTTAATTTGCAACCTGATGGAGGTCAGTATAGATGGACTAATAGACCAAGTCCCACACACCGCTAGAAGCCCAAATATTTTTTCAGAGCTAGATGCAGAAAAAAATTATATTCAATTTGCAACCTGCTGGAGGTCAGTATAGAAGGACTAATAGAACAAGTCCCACACACTGCTAGAAGCCCAAATATTTTTTCAGAGCTAGATGCAGAAAAAAATTATTTTTAATTTGCAACCTGATGGAGGTCAGTATAGATGGACTAATAGACCAAGTCCCACACACTGCTAGAAGCCCAAATATTTTTTTAGAGCTAGATGCAGAAAAAAATTATTTTTAATTTGCAACCTGATGGAGGTCAGTATAGATGGACTAATAGACCAAGTCCCACACACCGCTAGAAGCCCAAATATTTTTTCAGAGCTAGATGCAGAAAATTTTTTTATTCAATTTGCAACCTGATGGAGGTCAGTATAGATGGACTAATAGACCAAGTCCCACACACTGCTAGAAGCCCAAATATTTTTTCAGAGCTAGATGCAGAAAAAAATTATTTTTAATTTGCAACCTGATGGAGGTCAGTATAGATGGACTAATAGACCAAGTCCCACACACTGCTAGAAGCCCAAATATTTTTTCAGAGCTAGATGCAGAAAAAAATTATTTTTAATTTGCAACCTGATGGAGGTCAGTATAGATGGACTAATAGAACAAGTCCCACACGCTGCTAGAAGCCCAAATATTTTTTCAGAGATAAATGAAGAAAAAAATTATTTTTAATTTGCAACCTGATGGAGGTCAGTATAGATGGACTAATAGACCAAGTCCCACACACTGCTAGAAGCCCAAATATTTTTTCAGAGCTAGATGCAGAAAAAAATTATTTTTAATTTGCAACCTGATGGAGGTCAGTATAGATGGACTAATAGACCAAGTCCCACACACCGCTAGAAGCCCAAATATTTTTTCAGAGCTAGATGCAGAAAAAAATTATATTCAATTTGCAACCTGCTGGAGGTCAGTATAGAAGGACTAATAGAACAAGTCCCACACACTGCTAGAAGCCCAAGTATTTTTTCAGAGCTAAATGAAGAAAAAAATTATTTTTAATTTGCAACCTGATGGAGGTCAGTATAGATGGACTAATAGACCAAGTCCCACACACTGCTAGAAGCCCAAATATTTTTTCAGAGCTAGATGCAGAAAAAAATTATATTCAGTTTGCAACCTGATGGAGGTCAGTATAGATGGACTAATAGAATGATGTGCCCAAAAGATTTTACTTCACTAGGTGCAGTAAAAAAATTGGTATTCTATACACAGGTGGTATATCTTGCAACACAGATAGGCTACTCCACTGACTAACACACTCTGCAATAGGCCAAAAAGGATTAGCTTTGCTAGATTCAGCCAAATGCTGTGAAAAAAACTTGCACAGCACTGGCACAGACCTGCCTGGCAAAAACTGATAGGAACTGATGTAACCTAGTCCTGAAAAGGACTCCAATTACAATTAGTCTTTACTCCCACAATCTATCAATTTAAGAGCACAGACCTGCCTGATAAAAGTCGTAGGAAATGCTGTAACCTAGTCCTTAAAAGGACTGCAATCACAACTATTCCCTACTCCCAAGCTATCTGTATATTTGTGCGAAAATTGGCTTGAAATTAACAAGGTATAGCGCACACAGCAACAGCGGTGCCGTCTAACACGCAGCTGCAGCAGTGAGAAAATGGTGGCGACGGGGAAAATGGCTTGGTCTTATAGGGCAAGGACATGTGACATACACTGCCAATCACACATGCCCTTGCTTGTGTGAAAAAAAGCACTTCGCTCCGTGTGTGCGCTGCTGATAGGCTGACAGATTGCACCTCCCCACTGCAAATGCGGGAAAGAGAAAAAAAAATGGAGATCTTCATTGTTCCTGCAGAGATCCATCCCCTGCCCCTCCCCCCGCCTCGCTGTACACTCAAACTGCGTATTAACATTAATTTTCATCATTACTGAGAAAAAATCCAGTTATGATTTTGGTGCACGAACAGTTATCGAACATAACCTCGAACAGCCGAATTTTTCTCAAATTGTTCGTGTTCGCCGACCGGCTCGAACACCGCCCAAAACAGCTCGAATTTGAGATTGGCGAACAGTTCGAGTAGAACAACGCTCATCTCTATTCTCCAGCACCAAACAAAAAGAGTTAAAACTTAGACTTTAATCATGAAGGATAAAAAAAAGTTGGCAGAATGTCCAGATATAAAAAAAATCATAATGCTTATGCATTTTGGGTAGAAAATTACCTTTTGGACCACTGAGACTCATTATATTTGACTTAAGTTTCTTTTAGGCTATGTGCCATCAACCCAGTCATGGATATAAGCTCTAATGAGTCTTCATAGCAGAACATACTAACCACTACACCCAGACTCTTCATAAATGCTAGGATTAGAACTATACACTCACAATACTGCAATGGATTCAATGGATTCAGTATGAATAGGTGGTACACAGCATCCGAATGTCAGCAGGATAGATTTCTACAAATCATAAAGATGAAGTCTAGAAATAAACACGGCACTCACCAAATAGATTATCATATTACTTTATTCCATATTAAAAGAGATATTCCATAGCTAAAGATGAACAGATCGCTTCACACAACCATGGTTCAGGTCAGTGCTCTCTGGCCATGAACAGGAGCTGGGTGAATTTCCTGAGCTTCCAAAGACTCAGCACAGCGTTTGATTGATCGGTCTGGCGTGAAGTCATCTGTGCAGTGTGAGGCCTTCCCAGCTAATCATAAGAGTGGGACGCAAAAATACCGTAGTGCCTACTTAGCGAGGAGGAACTCTATAGCTTGTTTGCCCCAATGGTTATGGATAGATGTGAGTGGATTGATTCGTGCAACCCAGATGCACCCTCCGTAACATCCTTGGCGGTGTGCTTGCATGGCTTACCACCTCTCACCATACAAGACCACAATCTTACCTATCAGGCCAGGCTGCACACTTTGCTCCAGTACCTGCTGTTTGTATGTCTCTTGTCTGCTGGCTTAGGGCGGCGGCGATGTTACTTCTTGATTCTTAAAGCTACAGTGTGAGCAGTCCTAATGGGTCCCCAGCCTATTGCTGTGAGTCACTGGATACTTAAACCCCCTCCACCCAGTAGGAGGTGCCTGAGCAACACTTTCATTCAGTGTGATCTGTGCAACTAAGTTGCCAGGTCTTGTCCTGTATCTAGTCTGTTTCTTCCACCCTGGGGGAAGTATACCCAGGCCTGTTACCTGTACCTATGACTTTTAGTCAGTTTCTGCCACCCTGGGGGCTGAGTTCCCAGGCTCGTTCCTGTATCTTGTTCCTGGTTCAGATCCTGTCTGAACAGTGTCCTAGTCCATTGCCTGTTTGTCTCTATGTCTGCACCTTCCCCTTTTCCTGCAGTATCTGAACCTGCACCTCACTCCAACTCGTTGTCTCTGTACTTCTGTTTGTGAGTTTTGTGTCCACTCGCTACTTCTTTGCAAGCACCTTGAGTGTATCTGGTTCTGCTCGTTCTGTTTCCCTGCCTCCGTATCTAACTCTTGTGTTCCAGCTATCTTCTTGTGTTTTCCAGTCTGTTCCATGTGAACAGAGCCCTGTCCTGTCTACCTCATCTGCGGGTTTTGCTTTGCTCTGCTTGTTCACCGCACCTGCGGTTTTGCTCTGCTTTGCTTGTTCACCGCATCTGCGGGTTTTGCTCTGCTCTGCTTGTTCACCGCATCTGCAGCTTTGCTTTGCTCTGCTTGTTCACCGCATCTGCGGGTTTTGCTCTGCTTTGCTTGTTCACCGCATCTGCGGGTTTTGCTCTGCTTTGCTTGTTCACCGCATCTGCGGCTTTGCTTTGCTCTGCTTGTACACCGCATCTGCGGGTTTTGCTCTGCTTTGCTGGTTCACCGCATCTGCGGTTTTCCTTTTCTCTGCTTGTTCACCGCATCTGCGGGTTTTGTTCTGCTTGTTTACTGCACCTGCGGTTTTGCTCTGCTTTGCTTGTTCACCGCATCTGCGGGTTTTGCTTTGCTCTGCTTGTTCATCGCACCTGCGGTTTTGCTGTGCTTTGCTTGTTCACCGCATCTGCGGGTTTTGCTCTACTTTGCTTGTTTACCGCATCTGCGGTTTTGCTCTGCTCCGCTTGTTCACCGCATCTGCGGTTTTGCTCTGCTCTGCTTGTTCACCGCATCTGCGGTTTTGCTCTGCTCTACTTGTTCACCGCACCTGCGGTTTTGCTCTGTTCCGCTTGTTCACCGCATCTGCGGGTTTTGCTCTGCTCCGCTTGTCTACCGCGCTTGCGGGTTTTGCTCTGCTCCGCTTGTCTGCCGCACTTGCGGGTTTTGCTCTGCTCCGCTTGTCTACCGCACCTGCGGGTTTTGCTCCGCTCTGCTTGTCTACCGCACCTGTGGCTCCATTCCTGTATCCCAGTCTGTACTGGTCCCTATCCTGCCTATGTTCCTACCTGCCAGTACCCGCCTCTCTGCATGTCAGCCGTGCCTGCCTGTGCCCACCTGTCTGCACGCCAGCTGTGCCTGCCAGTGCCCACCTGTCTGCATACCAGCTGTGCCTGTCAATATCCACCTGTCTGCATACCAGCCATGCTTGCCAGTACCCATCTGTCTATATGCCAGTTTAACCTGCCTGTTCCTGCATTCCGCGGTGTGGGTCAACAGCTGTGACCAGGGTCGGACTGGGAGTAGCACCTGGTCCCTCTGTTCGGTTCCTCCCTGGTTCATGGAGTCGACTGAGCCGCCGTGCGACCTTGGTCGGACCGGGTTGATACTTAGTTACACCTCTCCAGGCACTCCTCGTTTCATGGTACAGTGGGATCAGTTAATCACACTCATGCCAGTCAGTCCGGCCGCAAGCGTAACAGTTTGCTCAGGCCATGGTCCCCGTTGTGCCCCACGGCTCCTTGCTCTCGGAGACATTTGAATTCTTGTCTGGCGAATTCGTGCACCAAGGAAAAATTTTTTCTCAAGCTGAGGTCCAGGCGATTTACGCACCAGCCCAAATGGAGCTATCAGCACTCGTTCCTGCGGATCCACCACGGTACTATGGGGATCCAAAACAAAGCCGTGCGTTTGTGGAGCAATGTATGCTGCATTTCAAATTCTATGCTCACTATTTTCCCACTGATTGGGTGAAAGTAGCATTCATGATGTCCTACTTAGCGGGTGATGCCTTGAATTGGATCACCCCCCTATGGGAAGCATGGGATCCTATCGTCTCTGACCTGCAGGCCTTCCTGGTGGCCTTTCTAATGGTCTTCAATGACCCTAACCCTGAGGCTTCTGCTAAAGCTTCCCTTCCCAGTATCCTAGAGCAGCTCCGATGGGTAATGTGTGTAGGTAGCCTACCAGTTCTCCAGCCTGAAGAGACTACTGCCCACACAGAATCCACACAGGATGACAATGCTCCACAGAATACTTCCCTTCCCAACCTCAAGAGGCAGTCCAGACGTGCAAGGCGTAGAGGTAAACCGTCACGCCAGGTTCTGTCCTCCCAAAGACTTCCTATTCCCCAGCCTGTAGAGGCAGCTTCCTGCACAGAATCCCTGAAGGATGACTATGTTCGTCAGGCAAAGCAGAGGCCAGAACTCAGTCACAAAATTGGATTGCGGTCCCGCTGCAGTTGCTTGGGACCCCCTGACGGTCTTTGTCCAGCGAAGGCTGGAGAATCCCAAGACATTAGGCCTGTAGGAGAGGCTGCCCTTGGCGTTAGTGTTTCCTCTCCACAGATGACCATGACTGTCTCCGTGGCAAGTGAAGGCCTCGGATTAACTGGAAGTTTCAGGCTTAAAGCCTTGAAGAGTCGGTGTCTGATTCCCGTCCGACAACTCCAGAAGCCAGTTTGGGCATTGTCAGCGGAAGGACAAGCCCTACTCAGAAACAGTCAAAATATGTCTGTACAAATTAATCTCCAGATTGGAGCATTACACATGAAGAAGTTCACATTTCAGGTGCTGTCTGGTTTACCCACAGGTCGCCCAGAGCCGAGAGATCTAGTGCCCGCTCAGGTCTGGAGATCCTGCATTGTGTTTCCTGGGAGACTGCTGAGGGGCAAGGGGTGTCCAGTCCCCATATCTTCAGGACAGTCAGCAATTTCTTCTTCTTCTTCACCAGATCTGCTAGTCGCTGACTAGCTGTGTGCTGAAGTCTCCGAAGGAAGGGAAGTGGAGGCATTGTCCCCTCACGGTCTCGACCATTGTACCAATGATCTGGGTTTAGGCACTGCCCCACCTCGCAGACGTGTCATCTCAGAAACCAGACTGAAGTTTGTCCCTAAGCAAGGATCCTCCATCTCTAACAAATCTGGCAATAAGTCCATCAAGGTGGTGGCAACCTTCAAGTTTCTGCACCGGTCCAACCAGGCGGAGGACCTCCAGTTGCCTCCTGAATCCTCCGGGGTGCTATCTGATAACAAATGGAAAGAGACTTTTCTGCACCCTGTGCTTGGTACTTCGCCCACTTCATCCAGTAAGCTTGACAAAGTGTACATCAAGGCGGTGGTTACCCCCGAGTCTCTGCACCCCTCCAACCCGGTGGAGGACCTCCAGTTGCCTCCTGAATCCTTCGGGGTGCTACCTGATAACAAATGGAGAGAGACTTTTCTGCACCCTGTACCTGGTACTTCGCCCACTTCATCCAGTAAGCTTGGCAAAGTGTACATTAAGGCGGTGGTTACTCCCGAGTCTCTGCACCCCTCCAAGCCGGTGGAAGATCTCCAGTTGTCCCGTGAATTCTTTGGGGTGCTATTCAATATTAACAAATGGAGAGAGACTTTCCTGTTTCCTGTTCCTGGTACTTCTCTCACTTCATCTGTTGCTGAGGATGGCTCGATATGAGGAAGCATCCTAGTCACCAAGATGGTGAGACTAGTTTAGTTCCCTCTAGTGGACAGAAGAGGTAATCTTCTTGAAGAGAAGGATCGGGCTCCAAATTCTCTGCAGAAAATCCTAGGTGGCTTGAAGAAAAGGGGGCGTAAAGGGGGGGTACTGTAACATCCCTGGCGGCGTGCTTGCATGGCTTCCCACCCCTCACCATGCAAGACCGCAATCTTACCTATCAAGCCAGGCTGCACACTTTGATCCAGTACCTGCTGTTTGTATGTCTCTTGTCTGCTGGCTTAGGGCGGCGGCGCTGTTACTTCTTGATTCTTAAAGCTACAGTGTGCGCAGTCCTAATGCGTCCCCAGCCTATTGCTGTGAGTCACTGAATACTTAAACCCCCTCCACCCAGTAGGAGGTGCCTGAGCAACACTTTCATTCAGTGTGTTCTGTGCAACTGAGTTGCCAGGTCTTGTCCTGTATCTAGTCTGTTTCTGCCACCCTGGGAGCTGTATACCCAGGCCTATTACCTGTACCTGTGACTTTTAGTCAGTTTCTGCCACCCTGGGGGCTGAGTTCCCAGGTTCGTTCCTGTATCTTGTTCCTGGTTCAGATCCTGTCTGAACAGTGTCCTAGTCCATTACCTGTTTGTCTCTATGTCTGCACCTTCCCCTTTTCCTGCAGTATCTGAACCTGCACCTCACTCCAACTCGTTGTCTCTGTACTTCTGTTTGTGAGTTTTGTGTCCACTCGCTACTTCATTGCAAGCACCTTGTGTGTATCTGGTTTTGCTCATTCTGCCTCCATATCTAACTCTTGTGTTCCAGCTATCTTCTTGTGTTTTCCAGTCTGTTCCTTGTGAACAGAGCCCTGTCCTGTCTACCGCATCTGCGGGTTTTGCTTTGCTCCTCTTGTTCACCGCACCTCCGGTTTTGCTCTGCTTTGCTTGTTCACCGCATCTGCGGGTTTTGCTCTGCTTTGCTTGTTCACCGCATCTGCGGTTTTGCTTTGCTCTGCTTGTTCACCGCATCTGCGGGTTTTGCTCTGCTTTGCTTGTTCACCGCATCTGCGGTTTTGCTCTGTTCTGCTTGTTCACCGCATCTGCGGGTTTTGCTCTGCTCTGCTTGTTTACCGCATCTGCGGTTTTGCTCTGCTTTGCTTGTTCACCGTATCTGCTTGTTTTGCTCTGCTTTGCTTGTTCACCGCATCTGCGGGTTTTGCTCTGCTTTGCTTGTTCACCGCATCTGCGGGTTTTTGCTCTGCTCTGCTTGTTTACCGCACCTGTGGGTTTTGCTTTGCTTCGCTTGTTCACCGCATCTGCGGGTTTTGCTCTGCTTTGCTTGTTCACCGCATCTGCGGTTTTGCTCTGCTCTGCTTGTTCACTGCATCTGAGGGTTTTGCTCTGCTCTGCTTGTTTACCGCATCTGCGGTTTTGCTTTGCTCCGCTTGTTCACCGCATTTGCAGGTTTTGCTCTGCTCTGCTTGTTTACCGCACCTGCGGGTTTTGCTCTGCTCCGCTTGTTCACCGCATCTGCGGGTTTTACTCTGCTCTGCTTGTTTACCGCATCTGCGGTTTTGCTCTGCTCTGCTTGTCTACCGCACTTGCGGGTTTTGCTCTGCTCCGCTTGTTTACCGCACTTATGGGGTTTGCTTTGCTCTGCTTTTCTACCGCACCTGCGGGTTTTGCTTCGCTCTGCTTGTCTACCGCACCTGCGGCTCCGTTCCTGTATCCCTGTCTGTACTGGTCCCTGTAGCACCCTGAGGATTCGGCTGCTACAGGGGTATTGCACCTCAACCCAGAGGTGTGATATTCCACTCCCGGGTAAGGAAGGAGTGTGGAACTGAGCTCAGATAGACTGCATGCACTACATACATCCCATTCCAGAGGAGCAGGCCGACGGCACTCCCACTTAGAAATGTGCAGGTGCGACCGAGCCTGTTCCTGGCTGGAGTGGGAGGGGGGAGGAACATCCCATGTAGTGTAGGGGCAGATAGGGGGAGCAGTCTGGGTAGTGGTAGGAGCTCATTGGGTGCTGGTCACCTGAGCTCACACATAGAGGGATATATAAGGAGGGCACCAACTAGGATCAGGGTCAGACGCAGAGAGTAAGTCAGACGCAGAGAATAAGTCAGATGCAGAGGACAAGCCTGCAGAAAGAAACAACAGCCCTGGAGAGAGAGTGGAGTAAAGAAGGAGACCCAGAGGGGGGACAAAGAAGGGACCCAAGAACCCAAATAAGAACACCGGGTGAGGAGTCAGCAGAAGGGTACCGGAACCCAAGCTGGTGGGGGGTAAAGACATTCCCCAGCCAGAGACCGGAGACCGTGGGCAGAGTCTGTCACGGTCACCCACTACATTCAGCCTGAAGGCACACCACATGGAGGGTCAGGGAACCTGAGGCCAAAGGTTGCCCAATAGAAGGCCCGAGGGAGCTGGATTTAGGTGAATCACTGGTGGGGACGGCTGAAGGAAGGACAGAGGGAGAGCTCAGGGCCACGCTCTGGACTTGTTTGGGGGTTGGCCGGATCCAGGACCTGGTGGACGCAGCACGGCTCGGGAGGTCACTTGGAGCTAGAGTGACCAGGAATATCTGCAGTAAGTAAAGACCCTTAACTGCACTACCCGAGTCTGTCATCATTACCGGCTGCATCGCACCACCACAACCCCCATCCTCTGCGCCTGTCCCCTCTGAGGCTATACCCCTCCCGTTGGGGGTTATCCCACCAAGCTGCGCATCCACCATCAGCCTCAGCGGACCCTGCTGCAGCGGCGGCCACAGTGACCGCATCACAACGGGTGGCGTAGTCGACACAACGAACTTTAATAACATCAGTAAAGACTGCCACATAACCCTGAGCTTGACGCCCTGGGCACGGGACCGGGTCACAGCCGCTCGGAGACTACAACCCCCCATCTGATCCGGTGCCGGGTATTCCCCTCCAAAAGGAATATGTCCCAGGGGGCGCGTCAACTTTGGCGTAGTCGGCAGGATTACGTGCCCGCAACACCCGGGTACTGCGTGCCTGAAGAAAAGTGCAAGTTTACCTCAGAAAGAAGACTCCTGCCGGTTCCGGAGGGTCCACGCCATCGGACTCCATCACCAGTCGTTTCCCGCCGATTGTCCGCCATTTCCAGCTTGTTCCCGCCATCTGCAGAGTTTCCCGCCACTGGGAAGCGATTCCCGCCAAAACCGCAGATTTCCCGCCTTGGAAGAGCAGCGGACGCCATTATGGGTGTGCCAAAGGAGGGCAAGAGGCCACCTCCCATCGTGGGCCAGGACAGAAGATGGCGCCAAAAGTGGAAACCGCCCCCACCAACAGAGACTGTGATGCTGGAGGTGTCTGTCAGCGTGAAAGAACTCCCCCTGGAGCTGACAGTCACCGAGTTGCCCCGGGACCGCCCTCGAAGTGGGAGGAGACGAAAGAAAAGAGCAAAGATGGGTGTCGCCTGGAGCAGTCTAGAACGAGCGCACCCGGAGGCGAGGTGTCCAGAGCAAGAGCACCCGGAGTCGAGGAGAGAAAGAGTAGACCCGGGAATGGAGCGGCAGCAGAGCAGCACCGGCCCGCTGGCCAGGAGCCTGCAGAAGAAAGAAGGAGGAGAGCAGAGCAGCACCGGCCCGCTGGCCAGGAGCCTGCCGGAAGCAGAGCAGAGCAGCACCGACCCGATGGTCAGGAGCCTGCTGGAGTCAACAACCCCGCTAGGCTTAGCGGAGATCCTGGCGCAGCTTCCCCGAGATCGGGAGTGCGCGCGGAGTGCCCTGGAGGGCCTCGCGGGAAGGATGGCCCGAGTGCAGAGGGAGATCCTGGCGGAGTGGGGCCGGGAAATGGCCCAGC
Source organism: Phyllobates terribilis (assembly GCF_046119375.1). Classification (NCBI taxonomy): domain Eukaryota; kingdom Metazoa; phylum Chordata; class Amphibia; order Anura; family Dendrobatidae; genus Phyllobates; species Phyllobates terribilis. Next base: position 208,910,943 of record NW_027362767.1, on the reverse strand, counting down.
AAGCTGGAATCCGCCCACGGAACCCGCTCCCTTGGAAGAAGACGTTGACTACCTCTGCGGATGACGCGGGAGGACCCAAGGCCGGAGACGGCGCAGAAGAGGGAGCGAGACGCATGGCAGCAGGTAAGGGGGATGCCTATACCCCATACCGGAAGACCACCCACCTGCCCCAGCTCCCCGTCGCAGAGCCCGAAAGTCCCCCTGCCGTACCCGAGACCGCCATGACACCGCCACCGACTAGGCCCCAACCGGAAGCCGCCGTCGCGACCCCAGTGACGTCACGCGTCGTGACCCGGAGCGTGGCGCAGGAAGAAGAGCCTCCGGCCTGGTCACAGGGCCTAGTGTTTCCGGGCGCCGCATCCAAAGCAGAGCCATCTACCTCCGCGGAGCCTCCGGCCTGGTCGCAAGGCCAGGTAACCCAGGGCGCCGCCGTCCTTACGGTGCCCTTCACCTTCCAGGTGCCCCAGGCCTGGCCGCAAGGCCTGGGCAACCCGGGCGCCATTACCACCGCGCCCGCGCCCGTAATACCAAGGGTGCCACACCTGGGGGAGGACCTCTTCGGCCAGCTCACATGGCCGGACGGGCGGCCCTTCATCAGGCCCGAAGGGTACCCTGAGCTAGAGCGGCAGCAAAGACGAGGGCCCTTGTGTGAGCCCCTGATCCCGGCTCCAAAGCCCGTGACTCGGGTCTCGCCTCCACTCGAGGAAGCCCAGTTCGTGTGGGACCCCACGGGAGAAGATTTGATGGGGTTCACCGGAGAGACTCGGGCAGCTGCAGCAGAGCGTACCGAGTGTTGCCGTCAACAGCTGGCAGAGTTCAAGAGAGAGCGGGAGGAGAGGCGGGCCAGAGAGCAATGGGCCCGGACCCGCAGCGCGGAGCAAAAGAGTCGGACCAGAAGGGACCCCCGTGCAGCAGATCGTCCCCGTACCATCGGGACGGTAATAAAGTTTAATGCGCAGCATGGGTGGGGCTTCATAAAGGACCAGAACACCATGGGTGACGTCTTCGTTACCCGACGGGATGTCGAGTCTCACCTGCCAGAGGGTCACAAAGGCCGTGACCTCTACGTCGGTGACGAGGTAACGTTTACCCGGCACAAGTGTGCCAAGGGACCTTACGCCCTCCACGTGCATCGCCTGACAGAGGAGGAGTTGCGGTGTAGGGAGGAAGAGCCAGAAGACCCGGACGGGTTCAAGGCTAGGAGGTACTACAATTAAGAACAGTAGTAAAGAAAAACTGTATATAGTTACCCGTCGGGGTACACAAGAAACCGTGGCTGCTTTAACGTTTAGTCCCCGTTGGGACCAGTGAACAGTTTAACCCGTGTGTCCCTTACCCAAACCAGGCTGAGGACTGTGAGCAGCCATCCCTTTCCCTTACCTGGCCGGGGACTGAGAACGGCCAAAACTTCCCTGTACATAGTTGCGCTTCCTAAGGCGCCCCCTACTGGTTTTATAAGGAACTGCTTTTCAAAAGACTGTCGCACTTTACCTGGTCACGAGTTGCACGGTGACCAGAGGAGGAAGAAAGAAAGAGACGACGAGAATGTTATGATGATGTTTATATGAAAAAGTTTATATATATATAATATTTTATATGTTTTATATGTTTATAAAAATTTGTATGTTCGGTGTTTTTGTCTTTGCAGCCCGAGGACGTGCTGTGATTTACCAGGGGGGAATGTAGCACCCTGAGGATTCGGCTGCTACAGGGGTATTGCACCTCAACCCAGAGGTGTGATATTCCACTCCCGGGTAAGGAAGGAGTGTGGAACTGAGCTCAGATAGACTGCATGCACTACATACATCCCATTCCAGAGGAGCAGGCCGACGGCACTCCCACTTAGAAATGTGCAGGTGCGACCGAGCCTGTTCCTGGCTGGAGTGGGAGGGGGGAGGAACATCCCATGTAGTGTAGGGGCAGATAGGGGGAGCAGTCTGGGTAGTGGTAGGAGCTCATTGGGTGCTGGTCACCTGAGCTCACACATAGAGGGATATATAAGGAGGGCACCAACTAGGATCAGGGTCAGACGCAGAGAGTAAGTCAGACGCAGAGAATAAGTCAGATGCAGAGGACAAGCCTGCAGAAAGAAACAACAGCCCTGGAGAGAGAGTGGAGTAAAGAAGGAGACCCAGAGGGGGGACAAAGAAGGGACCCAAGAACCCAAATAAGAACACCGGGTGAGGAGTCAGCAGAAGGGTACCGGAACCCAAGCTGGTGGGGGGTAAAGACATTCCCCAGCCAGAGACCGGAGACCGTGGGCAGAGTCTGTCACGGTCACCCACTACATTCACCCTGAAGGCACACCACATGGAGGGTCAGGGAACCTGAGGCCAAAGGTTGCCCAATAGAAGGCCCGAGGGAGCTGGATTTAGGTGAATCACTGGTGGGGACGGCTGAAGGAAGGACAGAGGGAGAGCTCAGGGCCACGCTCTGGACTTGTTTGGGGGTTGGCCGGATCCAGGACCTGGTGGACGCAGCACGGCTCGGGAGGTCACTTGGAGCTAGAGTGACCAGGAATATCTGCAGTAAGTAAAGACCCTTAACTGCACTACCCGAGTCTGTCATCATTACCGGCTGCATCGCACCACCACAACCCCCATCCTCTGCGCCTGTCCCCTCTGAGGCTATACCCCTCCCGTTGGGGGTTATCCCACCAAGCTGCGCATCCACCATCAGCCTCAGCGGACCCTGCTGCAGCGGCGGCCACAGTGACCGCATCACAACGGGTGGCGTAGTCGACACAACGAACTTTAATAACATCAGTAAAGACTGCCACATAACCCTGAGCTTGACGCCCTGGGCACGGGACCGGGTCACAGCCGCTCGGAGACTACAACCCCCCATCTGATCCGGTGCCGGGTATTCCCCTCCAAAAGGAATATGTCCCAGGGGGCGCGTCAGTCCCTATTCTGCCTACGTTCCTACCTGCCAGTACCAACCTCTCTGCATGTCAGCCGTGCCTGCCTGTGCCCACCTGTCTGCACGCCAGCCATGCCTGCCAGTGCCCACCTGTCTGCATACCAGCTGTGCCTGTCAATATCCACCTGTCTGCATACCAGCCGTGATTGCCAGTACCCATCTGTCTATATGCCAGTCTAACCTGCCTGTCCCTGCATTCCCCGGTGTGGGTCAACAGCTGTGACCGAGGTCTGACCTGGAGTAGCACCTGGTTCCTCTCCTCGGTTCCTCCCTGGTTCACAGAGTCGACTGAGCTGCTGTGCGACCTTGGTCGGACTGGGTTGATACTTAGTTACGCCCCTCCAGGCACTCCTTGGTTCATGGTCCAGTGGGATCACTAATCACGCTCACGCCAGTCAGTCCGGGTGCGAGCGTAACACCCTCCAGGATCCCAGGCATGACTTATAATTAGCAGGAATGGGGAGACATCACCTGTGCTCACAAAGCTCAGGAATGTTGTCCTTCTCCTGTCTATGACCAGCGAGAACTGACCCGGACCAAGGTTGCATGAAACAATCGGCTCTTCTCTAGTCATGGAATATATCTTTTAATATTGAATAATATGAACATCTGCTTGATGAGTGCTGTATTTATTTCTGGACTACGCATGTATGACTACATATCACGCCAGGTGTGATTGCAACACAGAGAGTCACGCCAGGTGTGAGTGCAACACAGAGGGGAAAGGGATTTGAAGCCCAGACACTAGGGAAAGGGGGAAGAGGTGACCTCCTAAACTGGACTAGCCGCACCCTGTCTGCCCCTAACGTCTCTATACAGCCTCCGCAGCTGTCACCGATCACGTGCCTCGCACTACTATCCCTGCCATAAGGCTAAAGCTGGGGGTGGAAGGAGATGAGCACTAGTCAACCTCCGCTAGCACTCTAAAGACATAAGGGGAGGACAACACCGGGGAACAACTCAGCTTTAGAAGAACTCCAACAGGGCACATGGCCTCAAGAAGACGTGATGCTGCTTCAGCCAAATTCCAAGTAGAAATGAGTATAACCGGCGATGCCCACCTAGACACACCAGGTATAAAGTACAGACCAAAAGTTTGAAAACACCTTCTCATTCAAAGATTTTTCTGTATTTTCATTACTATGAAAATTGTACATTCACACTGAAGACATCAAAACTATGAACTAACACATGTGGAATTATATACTTAACAAAAAAGTGTGAAACAACTGAAATATGTCTTATATTCTAGGTTCTTCAAAGTAGCCACCTTTTGCTTTGATGACTGCTTTGCACACTTTTGGCATTCTCTTGATGAGCTTCAAGAGGTAGTCACCAAACTTTTGGTCTGTACTGTATATACACCCAGACTAAAGGGAGGTTGTCGCTGGATCCTAAACACAGCCTCCTATCTAGGCAGCTGTCTGCATTGCCAAACGTGGAGATCTCCTGCAAACCGCAGCAGGGCAACTGTCTGTCACCTCTGACACACCCGTGACACTACACCTAGACTGCTTAAGGGTTGAATGTGACCTCTTATTGTAATTTTTTTTTCTTGAGACATTGTTCAATAGTTGTGTTTTTTGCCGTTTATTTTTCAAACTCAGTATGCTTTAGGCATGGCATTTTGTCAGCCACTTTCTGATGACTTCCATTGTCATCCATTGTCTTTCTTCTAATTAAAAAAACAAATCTAGTTTTGTGGGGGTTTTGTTGTTTTATTTGCTTTCTCTAATCATGTGATGCTGTGGCGCCCCTGAGGGTTCGACCGCCACAGGGATGCTGCACTTCTCTAATGGAGTGTAGTGTTCCTCCTCTGAGGTAAGAACAGTGTGATTGTCAGGACCCTTCCTTTGCATCCAACACCACACTTCTCCACCAGAGGGGGCTAGTATGCACTAGGTGCTGCCCTCCTGGTTACAGGGAGACTGGGGAACCCAGAGTTAGGGGAACCAGTTAGTGGGTAAGGGTGGAGGACTTACAATTGAGTTACACTTTAAATTTCATATTTAATAAAAAACCATCTTGGTTCAAGGTCCTTAGCCTAGTTCTTTTGGCTGTCAAGTACTGTGATCTACCACCCTGATAGTGGATCCTGTGTGGGCCTGCATCGCATGGAGACACGGCCCTCGTGCCCCGGCCTTGGGACGAGGGGTAGGTTGTAGACAAGGAATGTCTCGACCCGGTCAAGGACAAGGACCAAGAAGGCCCGGAGCTTAAGAGTGTGGCTCCATAGCAAATGGATCCCCGGGGAGGATGCAGACGGAGTGGTGTACGCCACCTGTCCTCGCCATGCTGATATATTCAGAGGGAGTCCGGCTGCAAGAGGGGTACCGGCCCCCGATACCCGACCTTGCTACTCCATGTCCAGGTCGGGAAAACCCGGTAGGCCCTGAGGATCCCACCGGGTATCGGACAGAGCGGAGCTGCCACCCGTACCCTTGTTCTAAGAGGAGCTCAGAGGGAGACCCGGCCTATTCGCACACACACGGACAGGAAAGGATTCGGTCTGTAGTTCAGGAACACTCTGGTGCAGGGTCCCGATTGAACGCTGGACTTACTCAGAGCTTGTCGGACCCCCGTCCCTGGTGACCGCAGGACTCCGCGAGGAGCAGGGAGTCGCTTTCCTTCTGCCATCTCTGATGTGAGTAAAGCCTTGGAAGTTCACCCCTATGGCCTCCGGACTGTTTATTCTGCGCTACACCGCACGACGCGGCCCCCGTACTCCTCTACTACTACCCCTGTCCTCCTGTCTCTCTGCCCTGAGGCCTTGCTCCGCCTGTGGGAGTAGTAATAACTTTGGCCGCAATACCACCATGCCTCAGCGGACTGCAGCGGCGCTGGTGGCCTTCACCAGGTGCCACAGGTGGCGTAGTCGTAAATCAGCCACTCAACCCGGATAAGCCCACACCATCCTTTTAATTGTGACGGCCCTGAGCACAGGTCGGGTCCGGGCCACGGCTGCACCCCATCTCTCCATCACAGGACCCGACTCCGAGTCCCCCCCATCTCCCAGGGAAAAGAAAAGGGCTTCCGAGAAGAGGCGTCACAAAACCTGGAGTAGTCGGCAGGATCGCGTGCCCGCAGCAAAGGAAGGAATTACCCATTGCTACCGGGTACTGTGTGCCTTACACCTTGGACTTTCATTTTACACCTAAAATGGCGCCCGCCCAAGAAGAACAGGTGCCATAATGTTGTGAAAGGACTGTCTTTGAATACCTCCCATCGTGGGCTGGGCTCCCGCTTGGCGCCAAAATGTGGACTGCCCCTTCTATCAGAGACTGTCCGCGGGGTAATGCCCGTCAAACTGGATGGGCTGAATGAAGGCGGGCCTGTCAGCATGCCGCCCAGGAACCGCCCCGAAAGAGGAGGAAGAAGAAAAGTAACAAGGTGCGGCCATTGCAGTCGGAGGTTGGCAATTTTCAGAGGCAGACATGGACTCTTCTGGAGCGCAACGCACCGAACCTTCTGAACCCGGTTCAGGTCCTTCACCCGGCAGGGAGCGAGGCAGCAGTGTTCTCACAGCGGGAGATTTTGAATTTCTCCGGCAGGAAGCCCCGGGTCTCTTGCGGAGACAGAAAGAGGCCCAGGAGGCTGCGACGGCTGCGTGGCGGGAAGAGATGTTGCTACATGTCTGGGCCCGCCGCCAAGGAGTTGAAGTCCCAGGACAAGGAGACGCGGTGACAGAGGTCATGAGCGGCCCAGCGGCGGGTGAGTGTGTTACCCCTGCCCCGACTGCAGAGCCTACCGTACCAATCCTGGACCTCATGGCCAAATACCTCATACCCCACGCGGCCACCTGGGAGCAGGTCTTGGCTCCGGAGCTGCAGGCGGCAGCTATAGGTGGGTACCTGTGATGCTGCCCTACTTCTGAACCCGAAGCGCCTGAAGCTGCAGAGGTGTCCACCGGCTCAAACCCGGATTGGTCCGCGCTTTCAGAGGACCCACAGCAACCCGTGATGACACCGTTACCCGCACCAGCAGTGACCTGGCCGGAGGCTGAAGAGTGGGCCTGGGACAACCAGGGGGTGGACCTGATGGGCTTCCCCCGGGAGACCCAGGCTGAAGCGGATAGGAGGAGCCAGTGGTGCAGCGACCAAATATTCCAACTCGCTCGGGAGCAACGTCAACGGGAGCTCCGCTGCGAGCGCCTCGAGGTTCGGACCAAAGCTGCTAAATCCCAGGCTCATCAGGAAGATGCCACCCGTCCCAGTCCCCGGGTGGAAGGGCAGGTCGTCCGCTTCCACCATGAGGCGGGGTGGGGGTTCATCAGGAGTCCCCAGTATCAGGACGACGTGTTTGTCAGCCGGCGGGACGTCAAGCCGCGTCTGAAGAAGGGACACCCTGGCCGGAACCTCTTCCCGGGCGATATAGTGACTTATTCTCGCCACCAGGGGGTGCGGGGGTGGTACGCCCTGGATGTCCACAAAGTGTCCGGGAGTGACGCCCCCTCGCGCTCGGCCTCAGGGGACCGGTCAGCCTCCATCGGGAGGAACGAGCCTTTCCCCAGGAGGGAACCCGAGGTTTAAGCAGCCCCGGCTGTTGCAATTTGTTTACAAGTTAATGTGTGTTGACATTTCTATTTTTCTTACGTTATAACTAGTGTTGAGCCACCCCCGTAGTGTTCGGGTTCGGTTCGGTTCGTCGAACACCGGGATGTTCGAGGAACTGTTCATCGAACTGTTCGTCGAACACCTTAGAACACCGTCGAACACCGTTAAAACCAATGGCAGGCAAACAAAAACACATAGAAACACATAGAAAACACCTTCAAAGGTGTCCAAAAGATGACAAACTGCTCAGAAGACGCTTTCTTTAAAAAAGCCGGCCGGCAATTCAGCAGCGGCATACACCGGTACCCGACAATTTAGACAAGAAGGAATAGAGCCTCACACATAGATTAGATAGATAGAAACATGTCAGTCACATATATATGAAGTACAGTGACAGTGTTGCTTACTGTACTTGTCATTTAGTGTAAAGGATTTATTAAAAAATATAATAGTGTTTTCATGCACTGTCTCTTTAAAAAAGCCGGCCGGCAATTCAGCATCTGTACCCGACAATTTATAACAGACAGAATAGAGCTTCACACATAGATTAGATAGATAGAAACATGTCAGTCACATATATATGAAGTACAGTGATAGTGTTGGTTACTGTACTTGTCATTTAGTATTAAAATAAAGGATTTATTATTAAAAAAAATTGGCGTGGGGTTCCCCTTAATTTTAGTCTCTAGCGGAGGTTAAGCAGACAGCTGGGGCAGATGTTTGAAGCCTGGGAAGGGGGTAATACCCACGGAGCTTCCCCGGCTACTAATATGAGCCCCCAGCTGAATACATAGCCTTTAGTAGCTATTAAAATGGGGGACCCCCCCCAAAAAATGACGTGGGGTCCCCCCTAATTTAATAGCTAGCAAAGGCTAGGCAGACAGCTGGGGGCTGATATTAATAGCCCAGGAAGGGAGCCATGAATATTGGCCCCCTCCCAGGCTAGAAACACCAGCCGTCAGCCGCCCCAGAAATGGCGCATTCATAGGATGCGCCAATTCTGGCACTTAGCCTCGCTCTTCCACGCTGCCCTGTAGCGGTGGCAGGGGGTAATAGGGCTGGGGTTGATGTCAGCTTATAATGCCAGCTGACATCAAGCCCAGGTTAGTAATGGAGAGGCGTCTATAAGACACCCCCATTACTAACCCCATAGTCAAAGTTAAAAGAAAACACAAACACCCAGAATAAAGTCCTTTAATTGAAATAAAGACACAATCCTTTATTGTTCTAAATTAAACCATACTTACCATCATGCCCATTCCAGCTGAAGCCAACGATCTCCTGCAATAAAAGAAAAATAATAAAGCAACCTCATCCTTACCTTTCCATGGTTCCCACGACAGCTTCAGCTCTGCTACATCGAGATGACAGGCTGGACCGCAGCAGAACGCAGCCATCCAGCCTGTCATCCCGCAGACACTGAGAAGAGCAGGCATGCTTGCGCTCTGCAGTGTCTGGCTGTGACGGCATAAAGATGAGACGAGTTCATGTCCAATGAACTCGGCGCACCTCATGCTCGTCACTGACAGCGTGGGAAAATTCTCACGCTGAAGCGCTGAGTGCAGGAGAATTCTCCCACGCTGTCAGTGACGTGCATAAGGTGAGCTCATGTCCAATGAACTCAGCTCACCTCCTGCACGTCACTGACAGCGTGGGAGAATTCTCCTGCACTCAGCGCTTCAGCGTGAGAATTCTCCCACGCTGAAGCGCTGAGTGCAGGAGAATTTTCCCACGCTGTCAGTGACGTGCATAAGGTGAGCTCATGTCCAATGAACTCAGCTCACCTCCTGCACGTCACTGACAGCGTGGGAGAATTCTCCTGCACTCAGCGCTTCAGCGTGAGAATTCTCCCACGCTGAAGCGCTGAGTGCAGGAGAATTTTCCCACGCTGTCAGTGACGTGCATAAGGTGAGCTCATGTCCAATGAACTCAGCTCACCTCCTGCACGTCACTGACAGCGTGGGAGAATTCTCCTGCACTCAGCGCTTCAGTGTGAGAATTCTCCCACGCTGAAGCGCTGAGTGCAGGAGAATTTTCCCACGCTGTCAGTGACGTGCATGAGGTGAGCCGAGTTCATTGGACATTAACTCGGCTCATCTGGATGCCCTCACAGAGAGACACTGTGGAGCGCAAGCAAGCCTGCGCTTCTCAGTGTCTGCGGGATGACAGGCTGGATGGCGGCGTTCTGCTGCGGTCCAGCCTGTCATCTCGATGTAGCAGAGCTGAAGCTGTCGTGGGAACCATGGAAAGGTAAGGATGAGGTTGCTTTATTATTTTATTTTTATTACAGGAGATCGTTGGCTTCAGCTGGAATGGGCGTGATGGTAGGTATGGTTTAATTTAGAACAATAAAGAATTGTGTCTTTATTTCAATTAAAGGACTTTATTCTGGGTGTTTGTGTTTTTTTTAACTTTGACTATGGGGTTAGTAATGGGGGTGTCTTATAGACGCCTCTCCATTACTAACCTGGGCTTGATGTCAGCTGGCATTATAAGCTGACATCAACCCCAGCCCTATTACCCCCTGCCACCGCACCAGGGCAGCGTGGAAGAGCGAGGCTAAGTGCCAGAATTGGCGCATCCTATGAATGCGCCATTTCTGGGGCGGCTGACGGCTGGTGTTTCTAGCCTGGGAGGGGGCCAATATTCATGGCTCCCTTCCTGGGCTATTAATATCAGCCCCCAGCTGTCTGCCTAGCCTTTGCTAGCTATTAAATTAGGGGGGACCCCACGTCATTTTTTTGGGGGGGTCCCCCATTTTAATAGCTAGTAAAGGCTATGTATTCAGCTGGGGGCTCATATTAGTAGCCTGGGAAGCTCCGTGGGTATTACCCCCTTCCCAGGCTTCAAACATCTGCCCCAGTCGTCTGCTTAACCTCCGCTAGAGACTCAAATTAAGGGGAACCCCACGCCAATTTTTTTAATAATAAATCCTTTATTTTAATACTAAATGACAAGTACAGTAAGCAACACTGTCACTGTACTTCATATATATGTGACTGACATGTTTCTATCTATCTAATCTATGTGTGATTCTTTATTCCTTCTATTCTAAATTGTTGGGTACAGATGCTGAATTGCCGGCCGGCTTTTTTAAAGAGACGGTGCATGAAAACACTATTATTTTTTTTGATAAATCCTTTACACTAAATGACAAGTACAGTAATCAACACTGTCACTGTACTTCATATATATGTGACTGACATGTTTCTATCTATCTAATCTATGTGTGATTCTCTATTCCTTCTATTCTAAATTGTCGGGTACCGCTGCTGAATTGCCGGCCGGCTTTTTTAAAGAGACGGTGCATGAAAACACTATTATTTTTTTTGATAAATCCTTTACGCTAATTGACAAGTACAGTAAGCAGCACTTTCACTGTACTTCGTATATATGTGGCTGACATGTTTATATCTATCTAATCTATGTGTGAAGCTCTATTCTTTCGGTTCTAAATTGTCGGGTACCGGTGTATGCCGCTGCTGAATTGCCGGCTTTTCATGTTTCACTGTTGGCACTGTTCCCATCGATTTGGGCAATCACTGTAATGCCACAACCACCATGGCTGTGGCATTACAGTGAGTGGCAGACAATCCCTGCATGATTGGTGCTCTAAATAGCACCAGACATGCAGGACACGCTTTTGGTGCACGAACAGTTATCGAACATAACCTCGAACAGCCGAATTTTTTGCAAATCGTTCGGGTTCGTCGAACAACTCGAACACCGCCCAAAACAGCTCGAATTTGAGATTGGCGAACAGTTCTAGTCGAACACCGCTCATCTCTAGTTATAACCCCTGTTTCTAGAGACATGTGTCCCTGTGGACTGGCAGCAGACAGACTCTTTCCCTTGTATATAGTTTGCATCTTTTTAGGTGCTCCATATTGGTTTTATGCAAAACCGCGGACATTCCTTCCTCAAGACCTCAGAAGGAAAACCTGTCAGGGTGGCTCTCTGGGAGGTCCAACTCGGGATCTTCATGCCTTGCAGCCACTCCAGGGCCCATGTTGAGGGTTTGAGACAGGGCCCTCGCACTTCTGAACTGACTCTGCGTCTTTGCACCTTAACCCGTCTGTCTGTACAAAATGTCTCTGGAAAATGCTAGCACTTTTATAATTTTATAATTTTATACTTTTGTATTTTTGTACTGTATAACCTGTTTTGCAACGTTTAAGAAGATGTGCCTCCCATAAAGGGAAGATAGTTCATGTTTATTTATAAAAAGAAAATTTCCTGGGTGTTGCTCTTTTGCAGCCCGCGGACATGCTGTTTTTCACAAGAGGGGAATGTGGCGCCCCTGAGGGTTCGACCGCTACAGGGATGCTGCACTTCTCTAATGGTGTGTAGAGTTCCTCCTCTGAGGTAAGAACAGTGTGATTGTCAGGACCCTTCCTTTGCATCCAACACCACACTTCTCCACCAGAGGGGGCTAGTATGCACTAGGTGCTGCCCTCCTGGTTACAGGGAGACTGGGGAACCAAGAGTTAGGGGAACCAGTTAGTGGGTGAGGGTGGAGGACTTACAATTTAGTTACACTTTAAATTTCATATTTAATAAAAAACCATCTTGGTTCAAGGTCCTTAGCCTAGTTCTTTTGGCTGTCAAGTACTGTGGTCTCCCACCCTGATAGTGGATCCTGTGTGGGCCTGCATCGGATGGAGACACAGCCCTCGTGCCTCGGCCTTGGGACGAGGGGTAGGTTGTAGACAAGGATTGTCTCGACCCGGTCAAGGACCAGGACCAAGAAGGCCCAGAGCTTAAGAGTGTGGCTCCATAGCAAATAGATCCCCGGGGAGGATGCAGGCGCCATGCTGATATATTCAGAGGGAGTCTGGCTGCAAGAGGGGTACCGGCCCCCGATACCCGACCTTGCTACTCCACGTCCAGGTCGGGAAAACCCGGTAGGCCCTGAGGATCCCACCGGGTATCGGATGGAGCGGAGCTGCCACCCGTACCCTTGTTCTGAGAGGAGCTCAGAGGGAGACCCGGCCTATTCACACACACACGGACAGGAAAGGATTTGGTCTTGTAGTTCAGGAACACTCTGGTGCAGGGTCCCGATTGAACGCTGGAATTACTCGGAGGTTGCCAGACCCCCGTCCCTGGTGACCGCAGGACTCCGCGAGGAGCAAGGAGTCGCCTTCCTTCTGCCATCTCTGATGTGAGTAAAGCCTTGGGAGTTCACCCCTATGGCCTCCGGACTGTTTATTCTGCGCTACACCGCACGACGTGGCCCCCGTACTCCTCTACTACTACCCCTGTCCTCCTGTCTCTCTGCCCTGAGGCCTTGCTCCGCCTGTCGGGAGTAGTAATAACTTTGGACGCAATACCACCATGCCTCAGCGGACTGCAGCGGCGCTGGTGGCCTTCACCAGGTGCCACAGGTGGCGAAGTCGTAAATCAGCCACTCAACCCGGATAAGCCCACACCATCATTTTAATTGTGACGGCCCTGAGCACAGGTCGGGTCCAGGCAACGGCTGCACCCCATCTCTCCATCACAGGACCCGACTCCGAGTCCCCCCATCTCCCAGGGTAAAGAAAAGGGCTTCCAAGAAGAGGCGTCACAATGCCATTTGTAACCTGAATTTTATTTTCAGCCATCTAATTCTACCTTCACTTTGTGCTTTTACTTTCAACACGTCTAGAGACTCCTGTTTAATTAGCATGTATTTTTGCAGGGATGGTTTTCCCCCCAAAAAATAGATACATTTTTTAATACATTGTACTTTTTATTGTGTAAGCTATCATTGTCAAATGTTTAAGTGTTGTCTCATTTACCAAGATTTCTGTATAAAAATGTAAAAAATAGGAGCTGATCTTCAGGAACTGGCAGGGACCACTACACATTGAATGGTGCTGTGCAGTGTAGTTCTGTTGAATGTTTACATTGTCCGCCACCGTAGCTGATAATAGCAGAAAGTGGGAGTACTAGGTAACAGACCACATCCGATCCGATATTAATCACCTATCCTGTGGATATGTTATCAATATGATGTGACGGGAGAACCTCATTAAAGTATTATTGTAATTGCGGCTATAAGAGCAAACTATGGAAGAGGTTCTCAATTTTACTACTAGGATAGCCTTCGTCAAAATTATTTTTCTTCCACAAATATTAAACGTGTCAATGAATTCACACCTTTTTAGGATAATAGAAGTTTCATTACAAGTCATTTCCACCTTCACATCCAATTTTGTAATGTTTCAAAGCCTTTAAAATGAAAAAAAAGAAGTAACTTTGCAAGTAACATTTAATTATAAAGTTTCTTTTGTTTTGTTTTTAACAACTCCTATAAAGGCAATGCAACTCCATGGTAAAAGACAAAACCCAAAAATCCCATATTCTTTAATTCTGGAGTTGTATTTACTTCAATTTGTTCCCTAGATTATGATAACGTTCATTTTCAAGGAGATAGAAGGTAGTATGAGCTGAAAGAGCTATTGTTGCAAAATCATAGGACATTCTTTATCATAACATATTGCTAAGCTGGTTTATTATTAAGCACTGAAGCAAAAAAAAAATGTTGGAAAGGTGGACCTAGACTTTAACTCTTCTCCTGTTTTTGCTACTAAAGCCTTTAAAGGGAATCTATCAGCACCATACCCCCTCCAAATTGTTGCTCTTTGAAAAATGTCCTCTATTCATTTGCTGAAGTAATCTGTTGCTCCTTAATTAAAAAAATGTTGTTTTAATTGATATGCAAATGAACCTTAATTACTCTGGGAGTGCCAAAGCACACCCAAGCCTCTGCCTCCCTGGCTTTATCCCCCATCCAGCCCCACCTCCCACTACTTGACTGATAGTTTCCTGGCTTGACTACACAATTAGTTTTCTAATTTCTATCTATCAAGCAGATGAAGATGGGGCTAGGCAGGAAACCGAGCCAGGAAGGCAATGGATACCTAGTGCTTTCACGCTCTAAAAGCACTAGAGACCCATTTGCATATTGATTAAAAAAAAAAATTTTTCAGTGACAGAGTAACAGATTGCAGAGTTGGGGATGACATTATCTTCCAGAGAGGGACATGTATGAGATCATGTTTTTTCTGTATGCTCCTTGTCACACACCAATTGCACCAGTTCCCACTTGTGGGTTATGCAACTTAAAAAAACCTTCCCCTTTATAATCAAAACTCCTTCATTCTGTTCCAAAACTCTTTCCTGGCATCAAACGCTCCCTTCATCCCCTCAAGCACCCATGTCGCAGCATTTCTGTCTCTTTTGCTACTTTTGTGTTTATTTTTTATTTTTGTTTTTATTTTTCTGTTTCATTTTTCTGTTTCTCTTCTCTTTCTACACGGCCCCAGTTGGACAGACCATCAGGAGATTTTTCCTTCAGTACCATCTTTATGCTGATGACACACAGCTATACACTTCATCCCCTGACCTTACCCCCACTGTACTACAGAACACCAGTGACTGGCCGCAGTTTCCAACATCATGTCCGCTCTCTATCTGAAACACAACCTTTCCAAAACTGAACTTCTTCTGCTCCCACTGTCTACTCACCTCCCTAAATCTGACATCTCCCTCTCCGTGTATGGCACCACAATAACGCCGAGCCAGCAGGCGCGCTGTCTGGGCATTGTGTTTGACACCAATCTTTCCTTCACCTTCCATATACAATCTCTTGCCCGCTCTTGTCGCTTGCACTTGAAGAACATCTCTAGAATCTGTCCCTTTCTCACTATGGAAACAACAAAAGCCCTCAGTGTTGCCCTGATCCACTCCCGCCTTGACTACTGTAACTCTCTATTAATTGGCCTCCCCCTCCCCTGACTTTCCCCTCTCCAGTCCATCCTTAATTCACTAGCCAGGGTCATCTATCTGGCTAATCACTACTCGGACACTTCCACTCTGTGCCAGTCATTGTACTGGCTGCCCATATGTTGTAGGATCCAATTTAAATTGCTTCTTCTCACCCACAAAGCTCTCCACAGTGCGGCACCCCCCTACATCTCCTCCCTCATTTCTGTTTATTGGCTTACCCATTCTCTACGCTCCGCAAGTGACTTTCGACTAACATCCGCACTAATCCGTACCTCCCACTCCCGGCTTCACGACTTCTTCCGAGCTGCACCTATTCTTTTGAATGCTCTACCCCAAGAAATTAGAACGAACCACAACTTACACAGTTTTAGACGCTCCCTAAAAACACATCTGTTTAGGGCGGCCTATCATGTTCCCTAATCGAAGTCCTTTCACTAGTTCTCTGAACATAATGCTCCATAAAACTCCACCGCACCCAAAAGCACTACAAATTCTGGCTGTTGATGAGCTCATGCAGCCTTTATCTATCCTCCATTCTCTCAAGATGGCTGGACCATCCTTGTAAATAAACCCCTGTACTTTGTGTCACCCCCACCTCATTGTAGATTGTAAGCTCTTACGAGCAGGTTCGTCATTATTTTTGCTTTAATTATTGCATTATCTTTAGCTATGTTACTTATGACTGTTGTATATGAACCTCTGAATTGTAAAGCGCTGTGGAATATGTTGGCGCTATATAAATAAATATTATTATTTATTATATGTTGATTATATATACTGTATGTGTATATATATATATATATATATATATATATATATTTATTTATTTTACTCACTTATATAGCGCCATTAATTCCACAGCGCTTTACAGACATTATCATCACTGTCCCCATCGGGGCTCACAATCTACATTCCCTATCAGTGTGTCTTTGGGAGGAAACTGGAGAACCCGGAGGAAACTCACAAAAACACGGGGAGAACATACAAACTCCTTGCAGATGTTGTCCTTGCTGGGATTTGAACCCAGGACCCCAGCGCTGCAAAGCTGCAGTGCTAAACACTGAGCCACCGTGCTGCCCTATATCTATATACACATATAGATATACTGTATATATACACACACTTTGTTTTTACTTTTATATATAAAATAACCTTTCCTACTTTCCATATTAATGGACTTCCCCCTTTTTTATTCCCTTCACTTCCTAATATTATTCCATTAATTGTTAAACATAAAAACTCTCAGTAAGTCACTTTCTGTTTACAAACGGTTCATCTTTTTTCTTTCCTTCCACCCTCCTCTAACGCACCATCCCAACAATTTCCTACATGGTTTATCCCCTTTTTTGTTAGAGGTTTGATTCCTGTAACGATGTCCATTTTGACTCACTCATCTTCAATTTCTTTTAATCATATCACAAGAAAAACCACTGATCGTACTATAACTATTGATGGGTGAACCCGAGCGGTAAAGTTCAGGGTCCGTACCGAAAACCTAGTGTCTGTGCATGGACCCTGAATATGGACTTCTCCAGGAAGTCCGTGTTACTGATTGAACATCTGCTGTTTCCCATGCTGTCATTTGTGTGACAGCGTGAGAAACACCGGCTCTGATCGGCATTAAGTTCGTCTGCTATCAGCGAGACCAGGCGTACACTGATGAGAAAAAACCTGGGAGTCTGAACTGAAACCAAAATTGATGTGCATGCAAAATGTAAATGCATGTTCACATAATGCCACTAGACACAGAAAAACCAAAGACAAGCAAAATACCCAAATAACTGGAAGTAAATGGATAAATTGCACAGTGCAAAAAAATATGATAAATAATAAAGGGTATGTAGTTAACATAATTTTGATCAAAATAATGTAAAAGCCATGCCGCAATGTCACGGCAACCCTTATGGGACAGTCCTAACTCTAATATTAAAACCTTACCATTTGTCAAGTGACATATATATGGATAAGGGCAGAGAGACTGAACCCCGAGTAGAAGCATAGACCTGAGAGGCAGAATGAACCTTTCAGTAGTGTTGAGCCACCCCCGTAGTGTTCGGGTTCGGTTCGTCGAACACCGGGATGTTCGAGGAACTGTTCGTCGAACTGTTCGTCGAACACCTTAGAACACCGTCGAACACCGTTAAAACCAATGGCAGGCAAACAAAAACACATAGAAACACATAGAAAACACCTTCAAAGGTGTCCAAAAGCTGACAAACTGCTCAGAAGACGCTTTCTTTAAAAAAGCCGGCCGGCAATTCAGCAGCGGCATACACCGGTACCCGACAATTTAGACAAGAAGGAATAGAGCCTCACACATAGATTAGATAGATAGAAACATGTCAGTCACATATATATGAAGTACAGTGACAGTGTTGCTTACTGTACTTGTCATTTAGTGTAAAGGATTTATTAAAAAATATAATAGTGTTTTCATGCACTGTCTCTTTAAAAAAGCCGGCCGGCAATTCAGCATCTGTACCCGACAATTTATAACAGACAGAATAGAGCTTCACACATAGATTAGATAGATAGAAACATGTCAGTCACATATATATGAAGTACAGTGACAATGTTGCTTACTGTACTTGTCATTTAGTGTAAAGGATTTATTAAAAAAAATAATAGTGTTTTCATGCACAGTCTCTTTAAAAAAGCCGGCCGGCAATTCAGCATCTGTACCCGACAATTTATAACAGACAGAATAGAGCTTCACACATAGATTAGATAGATAGAAACATGTCAGTCACATATATATGAAGTACAGTGATAGTGTTGGTTACTGTACTT
The DNA here is from genome assembly GCF_046119375.1 of Phyllobates terribilis. Classification (NCBI taxonomy): domain Eukaryota; kingdom Metazoa; phylum Chordata; class Amphibia; order Anura; family Dendrobatidae; genus Phyllobates; species Phyllobates terribilis. The sequence continues at coordinate 208,892,902 of NW_027362767.1, read as the reverse complement.
GTCATTTAGTATTAAAATAAAGGATTTATTATTAAAAAAAATTGGCGTGGGGTTCCCCTTAATTTTAGTCTCTAGCGGAGGTTAAGCAGACAGCTGGGGCAGATGTTTGAAGCCTGGGAAGGGGGTAATACCCACGGAGCTTCCCAGGCTACTAATATGAGCCCCCAGCTGAATACATAGCCTTTACTAGCTATTAAAATGGGGGACCCCCCCAAAAAAATGACGTGGGGTCCCCCCTAATTTAATAGCTAGCAAAGGCTAGGCAGACAGCTGGGGGCTGATATTAATAGCCCAGGAAGGGAGCCATGAATATTGGCCCCCTCCCAGGCTAGAAACACCAGCCGTCAGCCGCCCCAGAAATGGCGCATTCATAGGATGCGCCAATTCTGGCACTTAGCCTCGCTCTTCCACGCTGCCCTGTAGCGGTGGCAGGGGGTAATAGGGCTGGGGTTGATGTCAGCTTATAATGCCAGCTGACATCAAGCCCAGGTTAGTAATGGAGAGGCGTCTATAAGACACCCCCATTACTAACCCCATAGTCAAAGTTAAAAAAAACACAACACCCAGAATAAAGTCCTTTAATTGAAATAAAGACACAATTCTTTATTGTTCTAAATTAAACCATACTTACCGTCACGCCCATTCCAGCTGAAGCCAACGATCTCCTGTAATAAAAGTAAAATAATAAAGCAACCTCATCCTTACCTTTCCATGGTTCCCACGACAGCTTCAGCTCTGCTACATCGAGATGACAGGCTGGACCGCAGCAGAATGCTGCCATCCAGCCTGTCATCCCGCAGACACTGAGAAGCGCAGGCATGCTTGCGCTCTGCAGTGTCTGGCTGTGACGGCATAAAGATGAGACGAGTTCATGTCCAATGAACTCGGCGCACCTCATGCACGTCACTGACAGCGTGGGAAAATTCTCACGCTGAAGCGCTGAGTGCAGGAGAATTCTCCCACGCTGTCAGTGACGTGCATAAGGTGAGCTCATGTCCAATGAACTCAGCTCACCTCCAATGAACTCGGCGCACCTCATACACGTCACTGACAGCGTGGGAAAATTCTCACGCTGAGTGCAGGAGAATTTTCCCACGCTGTCAGTGACGTGCATGAGGTGAGACGAGTTCATTGGACATTAACTCGGCTCATCTGGATGCCCTCACAGAGAGACACTGTGGAGCGCAAGCAAGCCTGCTCTTCTCAGTGTCTGCGGGATGACAGGCTGGATGGCGGCGTTCTGCTGCGGTCCAGCCTGTCATCTCGATGTAGCAGAGCTGCAGCTGTCGTGGGAACCATGGAAAGGTAAGGATGAGGTTGGTTTATTATTTTACTTTTATTACAGGAGATCGTTGGCTTCAGCTGGAATGGGCGTGACGGTAAGTATGGTTTAATTTAGAACAATAAAGAATTGTGTCTTTATTTCAATTAAAGGACTTTATTCTGGGTGTTGTGTTTTTTTTAACTTTGACTATGGGGTTAGTAATGGGGGTGTCTTATAGACGCCTCTCCATTACTAACCTGGGCTTGATTTCAGCTGTCATTATAAGCTGACATCAACCCCAGCCCTATTACCCCCTGCCACCGCACCAGGGCAGCGTGGAAGAGCGAGGCTAAGTGCCAGAATTGGCGCATCCTATGGATGCGCCATTTCTGGGGCGGCTGACGGCTGGTGTTTCTAGCCTGGGAGGGGGCCAATATTCATGGCTCCCTTCCTGGGCTATTAATATCAGCCCCCAGCTGTCTGCCTAGCCTTTGCTAGCTATTAAATTAGGGGGGACCCCACGTCATTTTTTTGGGGGGGTCCCCCATTTTAATAGCTAGTAAAGGCTATGTATTCAGCTGGGGGCTGATATTAGTAGCCTGGGAAGCTCCGTGGGTATTACCCCCTCCCCAGGCTTCAAACATCTGCCCCAGCTGTCTGCTTAACCTCCGCTAGAGCCTAAAATTAAGGGGAACCCTACACCAATTTTTTTAATAATAAATCCTTTATTTTAATACTAAATGACAAGTACAGTAACTAACACTATCACTGTACTTCATATATATGTGACTGACATGTTTCTATCTATCTAATCTATGTGTGAAGCTCTATTCTGTCTGTTATAAATTGTCGGGTACAGATGCTGAATTGCCGGCCGGCTTTCTTAAAGAGACGGTGTATGAAAACACTATTATTTTTTTTAATAAATCCTTTACACTAAATGACAAGTACAGTAAGCAACAGTGTCACTGTACTTCATATATATGTGACTGACATGTTTCTATCTATCTAATCTATGTGTGATTCTCTATTCCTTCTATTCTAAATTGTCGGGTACCGCTGCTGAATTGCCGGCCGGCTTTTTTAAAGAGACGGTGCATGAAAACACTATTATTTTTTTTGATAAATCCTTTACGCTAAATGACAAGTACAGTAAGCAGCACTTTCACTGTACTTCGTATATATGTGGCTGACATGTTTATATCTATCTAATCTATGTGTGAAGCTCTATTCTTTCGGTTCTAAATTGTCGGGTACCGGTGTATGCCGCTGCTGAATTGCCGGCTTTTCGTGTTTCACTGTGAGCACAGTTCCCATCGATTTGGGCAATCACTGTAATGCCACAACCACCATGGCTGTGGCATTACAGTGAGTGGCAGACAATCCCTGCATGATTGGTGCTCTAAATAGCACCAGACATGCAGGACACGCTTTTGGTGCACGAACAGTTATCGAACATAACCTCGAACAGCCAAATTTTTTGCAAATCGTTCGGGTTCGTCGAACAACTCGAACACTGCCCAAAACAGCTCGAATTTGAGATTGGCGAACAGTTCTAGTCGAACACTGCTCATCTCTACTAGTGTTGAGCCACCCCCGTAGTGTTCGAGTTCGGTTCGGTTCGTCGAACACCCGTGTGTTCGCCGAACTGTTCGTCGAACTGTTCGTCGAACACCTTCGAACACCGTTAAAAACAATGGCAGGCAAACAAAAACACATAGAAACACATAGAAAACACCTTCAAAGGTGTCCAAAAGCTGACAAACTGCTCAGAAGACATAACTAACACATGGAAAAGTGACAAGTACATATAGTCATGCGAAAATAAAAGAGGTGGAGGAGTAAAAGGAGGGGGAGACACAGATATAGGCATGTCATGCCCTTCTAAAATCCAAAAAGTGAGAAGCCGACACGGCCCGTCCGCTCCTGCCCGTGCCACCTCCGTGTCGCCGGGTTTGTGCCAGAGCCGCGGTGAACCCTGATGGCCAGCTCCCCTCTCCCAATACTGGTGCCTGTCCGCTGGTGGGTCGAGCGAGCCCCCCTGTGGTGGAGGCAGCTCTAAGCTTTTTAATTTAAATTGTCTCTCTAATTTGAATGAATACACTTTAAATCCATTTACAAGGATCTATTGGAGGGCAAGTCTCATGCCAGCAGCCGCATAATTCCAGCTCCAGTAGCGTCCACTAAAGCTGCTGCAGTTAAAAAGCTTTTATAAGGATCGAGCTCGGCTGTCCACCGCAAGGCATCCTAATGCCAGTCCCAGCCCCTATGCCTTGGGGTGTCTCCTGATGCTCTTCACTAAGTATCCCATGGTCCCGAATCATTTCCTTTGAAAAAATTAAGTGTCTAAACTACAGGTGGTGTAGCTTGCTTAACAGCCAGCCGGGATAATCCGCTGACTAGCAGACACAGCTACTAGGCACAAAGTATTTCCTGGGCTAGATGCAGTTAAAAATTTGTAATTAGATACTCTCGTTGGATGCTGAGAAAGCATTCCATAGAGTCTCCTGGCACGCCATATATGATTCTCTTAAAAAGCTTGGGGTAGGGGTCTAGGGGACCCTTTTATAGCCAAAATCACGGCCCTGTATCGCAATACGTCACCTAGGCTGAAGATAAATGGAACTGTAGCACCCTGAGGGCTCGGTTGCTACAGACGTATTGCACCTCACCCAGAGGTGTGATATCTCACTCTCAGGTAAGGATGGAGTGTGGATCAGGACCCGACACCTGCATGCATTACACCACATTGCCGTGGGGCAGGGCGACCAATATGCCCCTGAGATGGGCACGACAGTCCCTGTCCCTGGCTGGAGTGGGGGGAGGGAACACTGAGGAAGGGGAACCCTGTAGTGCAGGAGCAGGGAGGAAGCAGTTCCTGGGTGCATTGAGAAGGGAGTATAACAGGTGGGCACCATCTTAGTTCAGTGCAGAGAAGTCTGAGCAGAAGTGGCAGGGAGCAGGGGCTCTGCATGAGCTCTGCTCCGGAGGCGGGCCTAGTAACAGAGGCCCAGGCCTGGAAGAGGGAGAAGGAAGGAAGAGGAGCGGAGAAGGCTCCAGGAACGAGGAATGAAGGGATCCCAGGGGTGCGGACGGGCGAGTCGCCACCGCACGCCCGAATCCACCTGCGTGGAGGGGTCAGGCCAAAGGGGGAGACCGGTCCCCGAACTAGTGGAGGCAGGAAACGACCCTCAGCTAGAAACCGGAGGCTCTGACATTTTATGTGGCGCAGCCCCTCGCTACACCCGCTAGGAAGGCACCACATGGCGCCAGTTTCCCTGACCCTAAGTTTACCAAGAGGAGGCCCGAGGCAGCCGGACAGAAGTGTTGGTAAGAAAGGCCAGACAAAGGACACACAAAGGGGGTCCTGTGAAGTGCTCCAAAGTTATCTGGGAGTTGTCTGAGCCCCTCACCTGGTGAGCACAGTACGACGTGGGCAGCCGTTACCTGCAGACGTGGTCTGGATAATAAGAACTGTGAGTAAAGGCCCTGGACTGCATCACTGACTCCGTGTCGTTACTGCTGCTGCCCTGCACCATCACCCCCATCCTCCGCATACACTGCCCTGAGGCTATACTCCTCCCGTGGGGAGTTATGCTACGCTCTGCTGCACCCACAACACCAGCCTCAGCGTTCTGCCCTGTAGCGGCGGTTCACTCTGACCGCAATCCACGGGTGGCGTAGTCGGACATTTAAACATCAAAACCACATAAATAGTTCCGCCACTGGTTTGACCGCCCTGAGCCACGGAACCGGGTCGCCGCCACGGAGACTACAACCACCAGCATCCACCAAAAAGGGTCCGGCTCCGGGTGTCCCAAGGCCCAGGGGGCGCGTCAGAACATTTTCATCACCTTTCACAATCACCAATGGGACAAGGCAGGGATGTCCTCTGTCCCCTCTCTTATACATCCTAGTGACGGAGCACCTGCTCTCATCAATTCGCCATAACCCCAATATTAGGTGGATTGAGGTGGGAGGCACCGAGTACAAGTGCTCTCTATTTGCTGATGATGTCCTAGTATATATCACTCAATCACATATATCCATCCCTGCTGTTATGGCTGAAATAGATCACTTTGTTACATGGTCAAATTTTAAAATCAATGCAGCGAAGTCTGAGGCCCTCGATGTCTCCCTCCCCAAATCCATATAGGATTCCATCCAGTCCAACTTTCCCTTTGCCTGTCCCTCACAGGGTATCAAATACTTAGGAATTCCTATTCATAGAGACCTCTCCCATCTATGTTATCTTAATTTTGGGCCCTTTATTGAACAACTCCATACAGACCACGGTTGGCAAGTTAGAACTGTAAGATTCACTACGTGAACCGCTGGTGTTTTGTGGAAAAGCACATGTACACTGCGTTCCAAATTATTATGCAAAAAGTGTTTAGGAGTGATAAGGGAAGAATTTGTTTGTTTGTCAGTTAAACTCATTGATGGTGATGTGTGTCAGGGCTCTTTATATCACTGTAAGCAATTGCAGACACCTGTGCTAATTAGTTTGGCAGGTGTGTCCAATGAAAGGCAAGACTACTTAAGAAGGCTCTCTCACATTATTAAGCAGCCTACATTTTCTGCCAAAATGGGAAAGAAAAAGGATGTGTCGGCTGCTGAGAAGCAACAAATTGTGGAGTGTTTAGGTCAAGGCATGACTACAATCAACATTGTGCGATGATCAGGATGAAGTGTCTTGGCAATCAAGAAGTATGTAGCTGATTCACAGTACACACGTGTGCGTGCTGATAAGGGCAAATTGAGGACTCTTTCCTACAGGCAATTACGTCAGGTTGAAAGAGCAGCGGCAAAAAAGCCTTGTCATAGCAGCAGACAAGTTTTTGAAGCTGCTTGTGCCTCCAACGTCCCCCGAACAACAAGATGCAGGGTCCTTCAGAGGTTTGCAGCTGTGCATACGCCATCCTGTCGACCTCCTCTATCCACTTCACACAAGCAGAAACGGCTCCAGTGGGCCAAACATTACATGAAGACTGATTTCAAAACAGTTTTGTTCACGGATGAGTGCCGTGCAGCGCTCGATGGTCCAGATGGATGGCGTGGAGGATGGCTGGTTGATGGACACCCCACGCAAACACGGCTACAGCGCCAACAAGGAGGAAGTGGAGTCATGTTTTGGGCTGGAATCATGGGGAGAGAGATTGTCGGCCCCTTTAGGATCCCTGAAGGCGCTAAAGATGAACTCCATAATGTATGTGGATTTTCTCAAACAGCACTTCCTGCCATGGTTCAAGAAGAAGAACCGTGTATTTCACAGCAAGATCATTTTTCTGCATGATAATGCACCATCTCATGCTGCACATAAAACATCTGCATCTCTGGCTGATATGGGCATAAAAGGGGACAAAATTATGGTGTGACCCCCATGCTCCCCTGACCTCTACCCCATTCAGAACCTTTGGAGCATCATTAAAAGGAGTGTCTATGATGGCGGGAGGCAGTTCACATCTAAGCAACAGCTCTGGGAGGGTATTCTGTCCTCATGCAAAATAATTGAAGCAGAAACCATCCAAAACCTGACAAATTCAATGGACGAGAGAGTTCAGAAGCTCCTTTCGAACAAGGGGTCCTATGTGAAAATGTAACATCACCTAGAATAAAGTTTTGAGTTGAAAACTGTTTGATTTCAGTTTCTAACAACCTGCTAATGCTTATAATTTCAAAAATGACCATTTTTTTGGTCTTTATTAAAATGAAAAGGTTGATCGAAAAGTTTGGGGGATCTAAGAGTGTGGCAACCCAGTAGTCATGATTACTTCGAATTCTGACAATATGAGGGTCATGCTGCAGGTAGTGCAGCAAGAAGGCACTTATGTGTCTTGCGCATCTCGGAGCCCCAAAATTATTTTCCGGGCTAGATGCAGCTAAAAATTATTTTTAATTTTAAATCTGGTGAAGCTTTAGTATAGATGGCCTAATAGGATCAGTGCTGCACACTGCTACAAAGCCCAAATTATTTTCCAGTCAAGATACAGATAAACATGATTAGTAATTTGAAAGCTTAAAACGGTTGGTAGGGTGATTTTAACCAATCATGAAGCTTTTACTCTCCCCAGGATGACACAGGGGTAGAAAAGTCGTTTCGGATCCATGATTTGTTCATCTTTATGAACGTGAGTCTGTCTACATTATCAGTGGAGAGCCGCGTGCGCTTATCTGTCAGAACACCACCAGCAGCGCTGAACACACGTTCAGACAGAACGCTGGCTGCGGGGCATGACAAGATCTCCAAGGCGTAAGTGGCTAGCTCCGGCCATTTATCCAGATTGGAAGCCCAAAAAGAGCAAGGGTCCCGTGACACAGTCGTGGCTTCAATGTTTACTTGGAGATACTCCTGTACCATCGTCTCTAGGCGTTGACTATGTGTCAGACTTCTTGTCTCCTGTGGCCTTGCAAAGGATGGGCTAAAAAAGTGGTGAAATGATTCCGCAAAATTGATGTTACCAGCAGATACTGTGGTTCTGTTACGGTTTGAGTGCTGAACACTTGACGGTCCCACGGTTGGCAAGTTGGAACTGTGAGATTCACTACGTGCACCACTGGTATTTTGTGGAAAAGCACATGTAAGATTCTGCAACAGTCTCTGCTGATACTCCTCATGCGTGCATCCCTTTCTTTGGCAGGAATAATTTCTGCAAATTTACTTTTGTACCGGGGATCTAACAGTGTGGCAACACAGTAGTCAGGATTATTTCTAATTCTCACAATTCGAGGGTCATGTTGCAGGTAGTGCAGCAAGAAGGCACTCATGTGTGTTGCGCATCCAGGAGCACCAAGTCCCTGTTGTGTTGGTGGCGAGGTAACAATCATGCTTCCTTCCTCTGTCCTCTCCCCCCAACCTCGCACAACAGAAATGTGATCAAGGTCTCCCTCATCTGATGAGTCTTCCATCAGTTCGTCCTCCACTTCTTCCTGGGCTCCTGCACCTTCCTCACTAGTTTGGCTGCTACCATGCGCCCTGGTAAAACCATCTCCCCCACCCTCACATGCCTGCCGCCTTGGTGCTGCCGACCGTCTGGACCTTGCAGATGTTAGCCCTTCCGCATACAACTCCTCCTCCTCTACTTCCTCCACCTCCTCTTGTGCCACCACCTGACTCCGAATTCTGTTAAACATGTGCTCCAGCATGTAAATCACCGGAATAGTCATGCTGATAATGGCATCGTCAGCACTAAACATCTTCGTCGCCATTTCAAAACTGTGCAGAAGGGTGCATAGGTCCCTGATCTGAGACCACTCCTCCAGCGTGATTTGCCCCACCTCTGAATCTCGTTGGCCCAGGCTATACGTCAGAATGTATTGCACCAGGGCTTGTCGGTGCTGCCACAGTCGCTGCAACATGTGCAGAGTTGAATTCCACCGGGTAGGCACATCGCATTTTAGCCGGTGAAGTGGCAGGCCCAACGACTTCTGTAGAGATGTAAGTCGCTGAGCTGCGGGATGCGAACGGCGGAAGTGAGCACACAGCGACCGTGCCCTCTGCAGAAGGCCATCTAGTCTGGGATAGTGGGCTAAAAATTGCTGGACAACCAGGTTCAACACGTGAGCCATACAAGGCACGTGTGTGACATTGCCCCGGCGAAGGGCCGCACCCAGGTTTGCAGCATTGTCGCACACGGCCTTCCCTGGTTTCAGGTCCAGTGGAGACAACCATTCATGAAATTGGTTCTCCAGAGCTGACCACAACTCCTCAGCTGTGTGACTCACATTTCCCAGACATTTCAATGTAAAAACCGTCTGATGACGTTGAGCCCTACTGCCAGCATAGTAAGGAGGTGTGCAGGATCCCTTCTGCGCAGTTAGAAAGCTTGTGGCATGACCAGACAGGCTTTGGGTGCAGGTGGAAGACCGAGAGGAGGTTGAGGAGGCAGAAGCAGTGGAGGAACTTTGACATAAAGAGGATTGACGCACAACTCGTGGGGACGGCAAGACTTGGACAGCAGCCCCTTGTCCTGCTGTCACCATAGTTACCCAGTGCCCAGTCAGCGACATGTAACGCCCCTGTCCATGCCTACTCGTCCAAGTGTCTGTGGTGAAATGCACCCTGTCACACACAGAGTTTCTCAAAGAAGCGGTGATGTTGTGTGCGACATGCTGGTGGAGCGCAGGCACACCTTTCTTTGAGAAGTAGTGCCGACTGGGCATCTGGTACTGGGGCACTGCGACGGACATAAGGTCTCGAAAATCCTCTGTGTCCACCAGGCGGAAAGGCAGCATTTCTGTAGCCAAGAGCTTGCAGATGGTGAAATTCAACCTCTTAGCTTTCTCATGGCTAGGAGGAAATGGTCTTTTACTTGTCCACATCTGAGGGACCGAGGGCTGGCTATTGTGCTTAGACGGGGTTGATAAGGGTGTCCCCGGCAAACTGCCGGTCTGTGAGGAAGATGCAGGCGGACATGTTAGGTTGCCTTGATCCAAAGGTGGTGCTATCGATGTCGGACAGCGCTCAACACCAGCTGGTGTTCCCACCTCCAAAGAAAATGATGACCTGCCAATCACGCTGGCTGTTGCGGGTAAAGAGGTGGCAGGTCTGCGCCCCAAAACAGGTGTGACTGCTGTCCCCCCAGTCACAGAGGATGAAGAGGCCGCGGATGCACAAGATATGGCAGACGGTGGTTGGCCCGGCCGGCTAGGCCGCATTGTAGCACACTGAGCTTCCCACTGCAACTTATGCTTCATGTCCATGTGCCGGTTCATGCATGAAGTACTCAAACTCTGTATTTTTTGGCCTCTACTTAGCTTTTGCTGACAAATGTTACAGATAACACGAGTTGGGTCATCTTTATCGATCTGAAAAAATGCCCAGGCTATGCAAGGCTTAGCACCCATGCGACCTGAAGAGCCACCACGACTTGTGGTGAGAGGCAGAGTTGTGTTTGAGGATGCAGTTGTTGACGTGCTTCCAGTACTACGTCTCTGTCCAGGAAGGCGCAACCTGACCTCGTCGTCACTAGCATCTTCCTCCACCTCCTCTGCTGACCTCATCTCTTGGCTGACTGTGGGTTGACAGTAAGTGGGATCTCCAACCTCATCATCATCACCCTGTGTGTTATCACACCCGTCGTCCTCAGAGCCAACCTGTTCCTGCCCTGACAAAAAACTAAAGTTGTCGCTCCAATCAGGTATTTGAGTCTTATCATCGTCTTCCTCATTGTCTCCACCAACAGGAGTTACAGTTTGGGAATGAGGGTCTACATTATGGTCAGAACCTTCTGCGTCTGGTCCTGGATCCGACTCATAAAGATTCTGGGCATCAGTGCAGATCATTTCCTCGTCTGGATTCACAGAAGCGCTGGAGTCGACCTCTGATTCCCAGGCTATAGTATGAGTAAACAGCTCTGCAGACTCAACCATCTGTTCTACCTCATACTCAGACGGGTAGCTGGAGATTTGGGAGCTGTGAGGAAGCAAGTGCGATTTGGGTGACACCTTTGAGGACTGGAGTATTTGTGATGTTGAAGTTGATGTGGAGGAGAGCCCACTTAAAGGAGCACTTGATATCCGTTGAAGCACCTGCTGTTTTTGTGCCTCATCTGGAATTTGTAGCGATTGGCGTGGCCGTAAGAAAGGGATCTTATCACATTGTCCGCTAAAAGAAGTAGACATTTTAGTTTGGCTGGAAGATGGTCTTTCTTCTGCAGATGTTACTGTTGCTTTAACACCTACCCCACGGACACAACCTTTTTTCCCCTTCCCAACACGCCTATTCCCCTTTCCACCAGCAGCAGGCCTTTATCCACTCATTTTGGTGGTTAACTAATTCACAACTCTGGAGTTGTTTGCACAAAAAAACAATGGATGGTAACCGAGCAGAGCTGAGTGGACAAACTGTGGTATTAGGCCAAAACTATTGGCTGGGTTAGATGCAGAAAAAAATTATATTCAATTTGCAACCTGATGGAGGTCAGTATAGATGGACTAATACAACAAGTCCCACACACAGCTAGAAGCCCAATATTTTTTCAGCGGTAGATGCAGAAAAAATTATATTCAGTTTGCAACCTGATGGAGGTCAGTATAGATGGATTAATAGAACAAGACCCACACACAGCTAGAAGCCCAATATTTTTTCAGAGCTAGATGCAGAAAAAAATTATATTCAGTTTGCAACCTGATGGAGGTCAGTATAGATGGATTAATAGAACAAGACCCACACACAGCTAGAAGCCCAATATTTTTTCAGAGCTAGATGCAGAAAAAAATTATATTCAGTTTGCAACCTGATGGAGGTCAGTATAGATGGACTAATACAACAAGTCCCACACACAGCTAGAAGCCCAATATTTTTTCAGAGGTAGATGCAGAAAAAAATATATTCAGTTTGCAACCTGATGGAGGTCAGTATAGGTGGACTAATAGAACAAGTCCCACACACTGCTAGAAGGCCAAATATTTTTTCAGAGCTAGATGCAGAAAAAAATAATATTCAGTTTGCAACCTGATGGAGGTCAGTATAGATGGATTAATAGAAGAAGACCCACACACAGCTAGAAGCCCAATATTTTTTCAGAGCTAGATGCAGAAAAAATTATATTCAGTTTGCAACCTGATGGAGGTCAGTATAGATGGATTAATAGAACAAGACCCACACACAGCTAGAAGCCCAATATTTTTTCAGAGCTAGATGCAGAAAAAAATATATTCAGTTTGCAACCTGATGGAGGTCAGTATAGGTGGACTAATAGAACAAGTCCCATACACTGCTAGAAGGCCAAATATTTTTTCAGAGCTAGATGCAGAAAAAAATAATATTCAGTTTGCAACCTGATGGAGGTCAGTATAGATGGATTAATAGAACAAGACCCACACACAGCTAGAAGCCCAATATTTCTTCAGAGGTAGATGCAGAAAAAATTATATTCAGTTTGCAACCTTATGGAGGTCAGTATAGATGGATTAATAGAACAAGACCCACACACAGCTAGAAGCCCAATATTTTTTCAGAGCTAGATGCAGAAAAAAATTATATTCAGTTTGCAACCTGATGGAGGTCAGTATAGATGGACTAATACAACAAGTCCCACACACAGCTAGAAGCCCAATATTTTTTCAGAGGTAGATGCAGAAAAAAATATATTCAGTTTGCAACCTGATGGAGGTCAGTATAGGTGGACTAATAGAACAAGTCCCACACACTGCTAGAAGGCCAAATATTTTTTCAGAGCTAGATGCAGAAAAAAATAATATTCAGTTTGCAACCTGATGGAGGTCAGTATAGATGGATTAATAGAACAAGACCCACACACAGCTTGAAGCCCAATATTTTTTCAGAGCTAGATGCAGAAAAAAATTATATTCAGTTTGCAACCTGATGGAGGTCAGTATAGATGGATTAATAGAACAAGACCCACACACAGCTAGAAGCCCAATATTTTTTCAGAGCTAGATGCAGAAAAAAATTATATTCAGTTTGCAACCTGATGGAGGTCAGTATAGATGGACTAATACAACAAGTCCCACACACAGCTAGAAGCCCAATATTTTTTCAGAGGTAGATGCAGAAAAAAATATATTCAGTTTGCAACCTGATGGAGGTCAGTATAGGTGGACTAATAGAACAAGTCCCACACACTGCTAGAAGGCCAAACATTTTTTCAGAGCTAGATGCAGAAAAAAATAATATTCAGTTTGCAACCTGATGGAGGTCAGTATAGATGGATTAATAGAACAAGACCCACACACAGCTAGAAGCCCAATATTTTTTCAGAGCTAGATGCAGAAAAAAATTATATTCAGTTTGCAACCTGATGGAGGTCAGTATAGATGGATTAATAGAACAAGACCCACACACAGCTAGAAGCCCAATATTTTTTCAGAGCTAGATGCAGAAAAAAATTATATTCAGTTTGCAACCTGATGGAGGTCAGTATAGATGGATTAATAGAACAAGACCCACACACAGCTAGAAGCCCAATATTTTTTCAGAGCTAGATGCAGAAAAAAATTATATTCAGTTTGCAAACTGATGGAGGTCAGTATAGATGGATTAATAGAACAAGACCCACACACAGCTAGAAGCCCAATATTTTTTCAGAGCTAGATGCAGAAAAAAATTATATTCAGTTTGCAACCTGATGGAGGTCAGTATAGATGGACTAATACAACAAGTCCCACACACAGCTAGAAGCCCAATATTTTTTCAGAGGTAGATGCAGAAAAAAATATATTCAGTTTGCAACCTGATGGAGGTCAGTATAGGTGGACTAATAGAACAAGTCCCACACACTGCTAGAAGGCCAAATATTTTTTCAGAGCTAGATGCAGAAAAAAATTATATTCAGTTTGCAACCTGATGGAGGTCAGTATAGATGGATTAATAGAACAAGACCCACACACAGCTAGAAGCCCAATATTTTTTCAGAGCTAGATGCAGAAAAAAATTATATTCAGTTTGCAACCTAATGGAGGTCAGTATAGATGGATTAATAGAACAAGACCCACACACAGCTAGAAGCCCAATATTTTTTCAGAGCTAGATGCAGAAAAAAATATATTCAGTTTGCAACCTGATGGAGGTCAGTATAGGTGGACTAATAGAACAAGTCCCACACACTGCTAGAAGGCCAAATATTTTTTCAGAGCTAGATGCAGAAAAAAATAATATTCAGTTTGCAACCTGATGGAGGTCAGTATAGATGGATTAATAGAACAAGACCCACACACAGCTAGAAGCCCAATATTTCTTCAGAGCTAGATGCAGAAAAAAATTATATTCAGTTTGCAACCTGATGGAGGTCAGTATAGATGGATTAATAGAACAAGACCCACACACAGCTAGAAGCCCAATATTTTTTCAGAGCTAGATGCAGAAAAAAATTATATTCAGTTTGCAACCTGATGGAGGTCAGTATAGATGGACTAATACAACAAGTCCCACACACAGCTAGAAGCCCAATATTTTTTCAGAGGTAGATGCAGAAAAAAATATATTCAGTTTGCAACCTGATGGAGGTCAGTATAGGTGGACTAATAGAACAAGTCCCACACACTGCTAGAAGGCCAAATATTTTTTCAGAGCTTGATGCAGAAAAAAATAATATTCAGTTTGCAACCTGATGGAGGTCAGTATAGATGGATTAATAGAACAAGACCCACACACAGCTTGAAGCCCAATATTTTTTCAGAGCTAGATGCAGAAAAAAATTATATTCAGTTTGCAACCTGATGGAGGTCAGTATAGATGGATTAATAGAACAAGACCCACACACAGCTAGAAGCCCAATATTTTTTCAGAGCTAGATGCAGAAAAAAATTATATTCAGTTTGCAACCTGATGGAGGTCAGTATAGATGGACTAATACAACAAGTCCCACACACAGCTAGAAGCCCAATATTTTTTCAGAGGTAGATGCAGAAAAAAATATATTCAGTTTGCAACCTGATGGAGGTCAGTATAGGTGGACTAATAGAACAAGTCCCACACACTGCTAGAAGGCCAAATATTTTTTCAGAGCTAGATGCAGAAAAAAATAATATTCAGTTTGCAACCTGATGGAGGTCAGTATAGATGGATTAATAGAACAAGACCCACACACAGCTTGAAGCCCAATATTTTTTCAGAGCTAGATGCAGAAAAAAATTATATTCAGTTTGCAACCTGATGGAGGTCAGTATAGATGGATTAATAGAACAAGACCCACACACAGCTAGAAGCCCAATATTTTTTCAGAGCTAGATGCAGAAAAAAATTATATTCAGTTTGCAACCTGATGGAGGTCAGTATAGATGGACTAATACAACAAGTCCCACACACAGCTAGAAGCCCCATATTTTTTCGGAGGTAGATGCAGAAAAAAATATATTCAGTTTGCAACCTGATGGAGGTCAGTATAGGTGGACTAATAGAACAAGTCCCACACACTGCTAGAAGACCAAACATTTTTTCAGAGCTAGATGCAGAAAAAAATAATATTCAGTTTGCAACCTGATGGAGGTCAGTATAGATGGATTAATAGAACAAGACCCTCACACAGCTAGAAGCCCAATATTTTTTCAGAGCTAGATGCAGAAAAAAATTATATTCAGTTTGCAACCTGATGGAGGTCAGTATAGATGGACTAATACAACAAGTCCCACACACAGCTAGAAGCCCAATATTTTTTCAGAGGTAGATGCAGAAAAAAATATATTCAGTTTGCAACCTGATGGAGGTCAGTATAGGTGGACTAATAGAACAAGTCCCACACACTGCTAGAAGGCCAAATATTTTTTCAGAGCTAGATGCAGAAAAAAATTATATTCAGTTTGCAACCTGATGGAGGTCAGTATAGATGGATTAATAGAACAAGACCCACACACAGCTAGAAGCCCAATATTTTTTCAGAGCTAGATGCAGAAAAAAATTAGATTCAGTTTGCAACCTGATGGAGGTCAGTATAGATGGACTAATAGAATGATGCTATGCCCAAAAGATTTTACTTCACTAGGTGCAGTAAAAAAATTGGTATTCTATACACAGGTGGTATATCTTGCAACACAGATAGGCTACTGCACTGACTAACACACTCTGCAATAGGCCAAAAAGGATTAGCTTTGCTAGATTCAGCCAAATGCTGTGAAAAAAACTTGCACAGCACTGGCACAGACCTGCCTGGCAAAAACTGATAGGAACTGATGTAACCTAGTCCTGAAAAGGACTCCAATTACAATTAGTCTTTACTCCCACAACATATCTATTTAAGAGCACAGACCTGCCTGATAAAAGTCGTAGGAAATGCTGTAACCTAGTCCTTAAAAGGACTGCAATCACAACTATTCCCTACTCCCAAGCTATCTGTAGATTTGTGCGAAAATTGGCTTGAAATTAACAAGGTATAGCGCACACAGCAACAGCGGTGCCGTCTAACACGCAGCTGCAGCAGTGAGAAAATGGTGGCGACGGGGAAAATGGCTTGGTCTTATAGGGCAAGGACATGTGACATACACTGCCAATGACACATGCCCTTGCTTGTGTGAAAAAAAGCACTTCGCTCCGTGTGTGCGCTGCTGATAGGCTGACAGACTGCACCTCCCCACTGTAAATGCGGGAAAGAGGAAAAAAAAATGGAGATCTTCATTGTTCCTGCAGAGATCCATCCCCTGCCCCTCCCCCCGCCCCGCTGTACACTCAAACTGCGTATTAACATTAATTTTCATCATTACTGAGAAAAAATCCAGTTATGATTTTGGTGCACGAACAGTTATCGAACATAACCTCGAACAGCCGAATTTTTCTCAAATTGTTCGTGTTCGCCGAACGGCTCGAACACCGCCCAAAACAGCTCGAATTTGAGATTGGCGAACAGTTCGAGTAGAACAACGTTCATCTCTAATCTCTACCTTTCAGCTCAGACAAAGGGCAGCCACACCCTTATATGCACTGAAGCACACTAAACTACAAAGAAAAAAAAAAAAAAAAGTAGCACTCTCATCAGCCGACACCTGTGTAACCTTCAGACCGGCGGTAACGAACTTACTGCAGATCAGAGCCTGTGTTTCTCACGCTGTCACACAGATGACAGCGTGAGGAACAACGGATGCTCGGGCTCCGGTTTCGGGTTCAAGTTCGGGTTCCGAAACTAACTTTTTTTTAACTGTTCGGCCGAATCCGCCATACCCAAACATCCACAGGTTCGCCCATCACTAACTAACTATAACTTGTTTCCTACTTCTAGCTCTTTTTCTTTTATTCCTATTTTTTAATCTTCTATAATATTTTCATTATTATTAATCTGCTGCACTACATAAAAAAACTGACCTGCAGTCATCGAGTATAGCCTGGCTCCTCGTTCCTGTTACGGCGGTAACTCGCATGCCTCCTCAGCGCCGCTCTACTCACTATGCGGTTTCTTCCCTCGTCAGACCTCTCTGCTGAATCTGCTTCATACTACAAAGCTGCACCTGTTTGTGTAATTCATTTAGCCTTAGGGGATCGTGGCCGGTCTCTGCAGGAATTTAACCCTGCTGTGTCCTGCAGAGATTAGGTTCCCCGGCCTATCCCATGCTAGCAGGGCCTTTATTAGGCAGCTCCTCCTACCACTTTCCACATGAACGTCAGTTCCTATCCTCATAGCACCCATTTATGCATTGCTCCATATTCCACTCCCCATTAATGGCTCTAGTGAATACCTGGTAGTCACTTAGTTACACCCCTCCAAGGTAAGCCCGGCCCATGGCGCAGTGGATCCACACCCACCCCACCACCCTTATACTCCCAATGGCTCAATCAATTAATTTCCCCCTTTCCTTCTTTCTTTTTCCAGTACTGAACAGGTTTGATCCCCACCTAACACTTCCCCAAACTACTCCTCTCTTTTTTCCTATTTCACCTTATTTCTCCACTTTTTCAGTTTCTTTCCTGTCGTCTTCTCCTCTTTCTTTTCTTTTTTCCTCATTGCCTCTTTTTACATCTACTTTGCAATCTCACTATCAGTCTAGTCCACAATCCCCTACTCTTCCCCTTCCATCACCCTCCCTCCACTCTTCCCTCTTTTTCAAATCTTTTTGTGGGCTTTTACTTCAGTTTTGGTCACACCTCCAGCCTTTTTAACCCCCCTGCCCTTGAACACTTACTATGCAATCGTTTTTTTTTCCCCAGAAAAAGACACTGGCCCAGCATTGAAATGCGTTCCGGAAATAAAACCTGTTCAACTCATCTTGGTCCTGAGGATTCTTCCTTACAGCAGCGCAGCCTGATATTGTGTTAACGTAAAGATTGATCAACTATCCTGAAGGAGATCATCCCCCAGCCACGAGGAAGCAGCAGCTGATATTTTCAGGTGTTCATAGGAGTTGTCAGTACCTAAGACAGAAACAAAATGAACATATATCCTGCTGTAAGTAAATAAGTAAATCAATAGTGCATATAAATAACACAGGGTATAGCGTAAAAGCCATCGCACCAGAGTCAAGGTGTACCCAAATTCAGGATGGTCCTAACTTCTAGTATTAAAACCTTACCATGTGTCATAGTGACGTTAGTGGGAATAAGGGCTGAGAAGAACGGGGTCCGAATATGGATACACAGCAAATGGGAAGGACCTTATTCACACTGACATCACTATGACGCATGGTAAGTTTTAATACTAGAGGTTAGGAAGGACCATCCCGCATTTGGGTAAACCTTGACGCTGGTGGGATGGCTTTTTAAATATTTTTTTTTAATCAAAAACGGTGTTCATTAGGTACCCTTTTTATTTATATGCACTATTGCTTTTACTAATTTACTTACAGCAGGATATACAGTACAGACCAAAAGTTTGGACACACCTTCTCATTTAAAGATTTTTCTGTATTTTCATGACTATGAAAATTGTACATTCACACTGAAGGCATCAAAACTATGAATTACCACATGTGGAATTATATACTTAACAAAAAAATGTGAAGGTGTGTCCAAACTTTTGGTCTGCACTGTATGTTCATTTTGTATCTGTCTGTTTAATGGCCAATATGAACATGCTCCTATTTTGCATGCATACCAACTTCAGTTCATTTTTTTTCGGTTTAGTTCATAGAAGTTATGCCTGCACACAACCTGCTTAGGTGAGCACCTTCCTTTTACTTTCCTTAAGACCATACCCAATGATCTTGTGGGCTTTTATTTCCTTACAGTTTTTCTACCATTATCTTTCAGAGAGCAGCATGAGTATTTGGGCGTGGGGGTGGATCGCACTGACAAATTCCCTTTAAATCTTTCCCTGTCTTTGACTTTTCTCCGGTTTCATCACATGTAGAGCTGCCACTCTGATCTTTTTTACTATAAGACCCAGGATTGAGTTTCTACCTGTTATCAAGCCTGAGCTAGACTAGTGTAAGATGCATATCCTTAAAGCTCTTACACTACGCTATGTAATGCTTTTTGGATAGAAGGAAGGCTCAATATATTATTTATGACTATTATCTACACACTCTCTCTGCTCCTACTATATACTAATGGTACGTGACCCAACTTTGCCATCCTGATTTCCATGCAGCCTTCCCTATATCTCTCTGCTCCTACTATATACTAATAGTACGTGACCCAAGTTACACTACCCACCCCCCACTTTCATTTATGACCTTGTTTACTGAACCTTTGAGTATCCTGCATCTGGTTCAGCCTTAATCAGCTGATCAAGATGAGCACAGACCACTCCCCTCTGGTTCACAGCTGAATGCATTCAGTTACAAATATATTGAGAGCCAGGAGTCTGTGTCAGACTTCAGTCTGTGTCCCTCAGCTTAAGTGTCCATTAGCTGAAGTGTCTGAAATTTCAATTAATTCTGAATTGAAACTGAAGTGAACTGAAGGTAACTGGATACTTTGTCACAGTAAACAATGTTTGTGATTGTTTACACTCTCACCCCCTTAATCCTTCACTTCTTACAACCACCCCTAATCCCTACACCTAGAAAGGAACTCTTCATCTCTCCCTCCATTCTCCCCACCCATCTCACCTCCTCCTCAGAGCTATTCCACAACATACAATCCTTTGTCTCCAAACACAGACAGCCACCTCATGCCCTCTCCTGCTCCCACCTAATAACGCTTTCTCTGCTCCTCCTTACTGCCGGCAACATCTCTCCAAATCCCGGCCCTCCTCACCACATCCCTACAATCACTTTCACCTCCTACCCACGATCTATCCCAAACTCTCGTAACCCTTCTAACCTTATACCCATCCGCCCAGCCCCCGCTTCCCCAGTTCCACTAACAGGAGCTCTATGGAACTCTCGCTCTGTCTGCAATAAACTTTCCTACATTCACGATCTCTTCATCACTAACAAGCTTTCCTTCCTCGGCATCACTGAAACCTGGCTCACCCCCTCTGACACAGCTTCTCCTGCTGCACTTTCGTATGGCGGATTCCACCTCTCCCATACCCACTGCTCCACCGGCAAGCACGGTGGAGGAATAGGTTTCCTCCTCTCAGATAACTGCTCCTTCACCCATATCCCACTGCCGCCCTCAATTACTCTCCCCTCTTTTGAAGTGCACTGCGTGCGCATCTACTCCCCATCCAACCTCCAACTGGCTATCATCTACCGCCTCCCAGGATCAACCACCACTTTCTTTGACCACTTCACCACCTGGGTCCTTCATTTCCTCTCCGTTGACATCCCCACTATCATCATGGGCGACTTTAACATCCCCATTGACACTTCCCTCTCAGCTGCCTCTAAGCTTCTATCCCTCACTTCCTCCTTTGGTCTTACTCAGTGGTCTTCCACACCCACCCACAAAGACGGCCACACGCTGAACCTCATCTTCACCCACCTCTGTTCCCTATCTAACCTCTCTAACTCACCTCTCCCTCTTTCTGACCACAACCTACTCACATTCTCTTCTCTCTTCTCCCCGGGGCAACAATCCCCACTCCACAAACTTGCATACCCTCGTAGAAATCTCAAACACCTTGACCTACACTCTCTCTCTGAATCCCTCCTCCCTCTTACAGACATTAGTTCCTTGCATGATGCAGATACTGCTGCCACTTTATACAACACTACAACAGCTGCCGCTCTCGATTCGGTCACCCCCCTCACGCATACCAAGGCTCACACAATCAACAGACAACCCTGGCACACCAGCCTAACTAAAGAACTGCGACGGGCCTCCAGGGTTGCTGAGCGTAGATGGAAAAGGTCCCACTCCCATGAGCACTTCATCGCATTCAAACAGTCCCTCACTACCTTCAAGTCCACACTCACTGCAGCAAAACAAACATACTTTGCATCTCTCATATCCTCCCTGTCCCACAACCCTAAACAATTATTCAACACCTTCAATTCTCTCCTCCGTCCCCCAGTGCCTCCTCCCTCTCCTCTTATTTCATCTGAAGACTTTGCCTCATTCTTCTAGCAGAAGATTGCCACCATCAGACAAAGCTTTTGCCTAAAGCCCTCACCGCCCCTCCCCACACCTACTCAACCCTCCTCCTCCAAAACTACATTCTCCACCATTTCTGAAGATCAACTTTCCTCCTTACTCTCCAAATCACACCTCACCACCTGTAAACTTGACCCAATCCCGTCCCACCTCATCCCAAACCTTACCACGATCTTCATCCCAGCCCTAGCCCACCTCTTCAACTTGTCACTAACAACTGATGTCTTCCCCTCATGCTTCAAACATGCCTCAATCACACCCATCCTCAAAAAGCCCTCCCTTGACCCATCCTCCGTGTCTAGCTATCGCCCCATCTCACTTCTCCCTTATGCCTCAAAACTACTGGAACAACATGTCCATTCTGAACTGTCCTCCCACCTCTCCTCCTGCTCCCTCTTTGACCGCCTACAATCTGGTTTCCGACTGCACCATTCTACTGAAACTGCACTGACTAAAGTCACAAACGACCTACTAACCACCAAATCTAAGCGACACTACTCTGTCCTCCTCCTCCTGGACCTGTCATCTGCCTTTGACACAGTGGACCATTCCCTCTTACTCCAGACTCTCTCTTCTCTCGGCATCACAGACTTGGCCCTATCCTGGATCTCCTCATACCTAACAGACCGGACATTCAGTGTCTCCCACTCACACACCACCTCTTCACCTCGCCCCCTATCTGTCGGTGTCCCCCAAGGTTCAGTTCTAGGACCCCTGCTCTTCTCCATCTACACCTTAGGCCTGGGACAGCTCATAGAGTCTCATGGCTTTCATTATCACCTCTATGCTGATGACACACAGATCTACCTCTCTGGACCCGATATCACCTCCTTATTAACCAAAATCCCACAATGTCTGTCTGCTATTTCATCCTTCTTCTCTGCCAGATTTCTAAAACTTAACATGGACAAAACAGAATTCATCATCTTTCCGCCATCTCATTCAACCCTCCCAACTGACCTATCTATCAACGTCAATGGCTGCCCACTCTCCCCAGTCCCTCAAGCTCGCTGCCTTGGGGTAACCCTGGACTCGGAACTCTCCTTAAAACCACATATCCAAGCACTTTCCACTTCCTGCCGACTCCAACTCAAAAATATCTCCCGGATCCACACATTCCTAAACCATGAATCTGCAAAAACACTAGTGCACGCCCTCATCATCTCCCGCCTTGACTACTGCAACCTCCTGCTCTGTGGCCTCCCCTCTAACACTCTCGCACCCCTCCAATCTATCCTAAACTCTGCTGCTCGATTAATCAACCTGTCCCCCCGCTATTCCCCGGCCTCTCCTCTCTGTCAATCTCTTCACTGGCTCCCCATTGCTCAGAAACTCCAGTTCAAAACCCTAACCATGACATACAAAGCCATTCACAACTTGTCTCCTCCATACATCTGTGACCTAGTCTCCCGTTACATACCTGCACGCAACCTCCGATCCTCACAAGATCTCCTGCTCTACTCCCCTCTTATCTCCTCCTCCCACAACCATATACAAGATTTCTCCCGTGCTTCCGCCCTACTGTGGAACTCTCTACCTCAACGTTTCAGACTCTCGCCTACCGTGGAAACCTTCAAAAGGAACCTGAAGACCCACCTCTTCCGACAAGGCTACAACCTGCAGTAACCACCGCTCCACCATACCGCTGCACGACCAGCTCTACCCTCATCTACTCTATCCTCACCCATCCCTCGTACATTGTGAGCCCTCGCGGGCAGGGTCCTCGCTCCTCCTGTACCAGTCGCTGTCACATTGTGTTCAAGATTAGTGTAATTGTTCTTGTATTATACCCCTTTTTCACATGTAAAGCGCCATGGAATAAATGGCGCTATAATAATAAATAATAATAATAATAATAATACAGTATAACTGTAAAGCGTGAAAAGCCAGTGGTGGAGTACGGGAGTGATGTGCAAGAGACCAGAGAGGGTGCTAGAGGTATTACCGGCACCTAACGGGAAACCAGTTGCCACCATAGATGCCATCATTGAGCCTCCATTGCCACTTTGTTGCTTTATCAATCATATTTGAACGTCATAAGAGTGTGCATCTCCATTTGTAAATACATTATCTGTATTGATCATGTTTTTGAACCCTTGTGGTCATTAGTCCACTTTAATCTTTTATGTATTCTGTGTCATATGAAAAGATCTCCAATATCTAGTTAAAAGTTATCTAGAAATCATAAACATTGCAAAACTTTCTGAAAAAGTTAGTAAGTAACCCATGGTCCTAAAAAACATTTTACTAATTGTAACAGGCTGATTGACTTACAGGGGTTGTAGACCTTATTGTGAGAAACGACACATAAATTAATATAAATTTATTTAATAATAAAAAGCATATTTTATTAGTACTTGCTAAGGCAGCAATAACAGTACTGTTGGAACAGCATAGATCAAATGTGTAAGGCAGGTCCGCGGCATTTGGTTTTTGATCTTTACTCCACGTTTCGCATGTAGTATTTCCATGCCTTTCTAACACAGACATTAATCTTTCTAAAACAACCTCATGGACGTTTGTCTAATGTGCAGTTGTTGCTTTTATGCAGCATGATGAGAGTAACTCCTGACAGCTTAAGAGAACTGTCAAGAGAGTCAACTAGCCAAAAGCCTCGACCAGTGAAGGTTGGAGGGTTTGCCCTGACTGCTCACTAATTTACCAGCTTCCCCACTTGGGAGAAAGGCAGGAGAGCCGGAGCTTTTTTTACTGTGAATTGTGTTTTACGCTTTACGCAATAACATTACATCCAGCTACAATACAATACACTATTGCAATAACGTTAAAACTGCTTTTTTTGGTTGCATTGACAGCAGCAATTATTTTAAAGAGGACCTATCACCAAAAATCTAGTTTTATTAAAAAAAATATGATTATTTGTATTGTATATGCTTATTTTAGATAGACAGTGACTTTCAAATCTGTCAGTAACTATCTAAAAACCTTTGTTTTTAAAACCTATTCTTTAATGGAAGCACGCGCGCATCCATATTGTGGATGGCACAGCTTCTCAATGAACCTTCTACCCTAGAGATGGGCGAACCCTTGGATGTTCAGGTCATTTAAAAAAAGTTTGGTTCAGATACCAGAACGGTACCTGAACTTGAACCCGAACCTGGCCCTATTCCAATCAATGGGGGGCCCGAACATCCATTGTTTCCATGACAGAGCAGCAAACATAAGCTCTCATCTGTGGTAAGATCATTAAGTCAGAGAACTGTGGTTCTCACACTGTCAGATGACACATAATAGGTTGTGCTATCTGATATAGGAGTAGATATCTCTAATAGAGGATAAATAGTCACAATTATCTATCAGTAAAATGAATAATACAAACTTACATTGTAGTTTCAGTTTGTGTCCCAGCCACCCCAACGCACGTTTTGTCTTTCTTCATCGGGAGGTGTGTGTTGGGGGGACAACATGCTTAATATAGAAATATTGCACCAATTGAAATTGCAGGGGGAAGGGTGTGGTAGTAATAATCAGCCATACATTTGCAATAGGCCATGTCCTCTAGATAATTCTGCGCATGCATCATTGACGTCATTCCCCTAAAATGATGGGCCATCGGTCTGTGGGAAATTTTAAACTCAGCATACCCACAAGAGAAATTGACATGCTGCAGCTTGGAAAAACGCACCGCAGGTGAGTTTATGCAGCATAAAAAAAGAAGCACAGTGGGCGTGAGATTTCTATAAATCCCATCCTCTTTACTGGTACTGTACAATGCTGCGTTTTTGCCACAGTGACAATATGCAGTGTTAAAAAC
Organism: Phyllobates terribilis; assembly: GCF_046119375.1. Taxonomy (NCBI): domain Eukaryota; kingdom Metazoa; phylum Chordata; class Amphibia; order Anura; family Dendrobatidae; genus Phyllobates; species Phyllobates terribilis. The sequence goes on along the minus strand of NW_027362767.1, from coordinate 208,867,999 downwards.
TCGATAAAAACTCATTGTGGGCACACAGCCTAAATGCTTTGAGGGGGACGCAGATATGCACTGCTTAAACCTTCGTTCCTAAGATCGATGGGGTCTAAGAGGTTCCGCACTTAAAAAATTATAGTAATGTATATCCTTGTGATATGCCATCACTATTTTAAGATGGAAATGACCATTTAAATGCAAAGTAGAAAAGCGACCTTTACCCACTTTACAGCCTGTGCCGTATTAGTACGCACAGGCTGTAATCCCCTGGTTCAGTGAGGGCTCCGGTGCTGATCACCTCTATGTAGCAGAGGCGATCGGACAGTTGCTGCTCCTTGTCTCCTGTGGAGACTATAGAAGCAAGCAAAAAGTGAAAAAAAAAATGTTTTTAAAAATATTTAAAAAATTAAAAAAATATAAAAGTTTAAATCACCCCCCTTTCGCCCCATTCAAAATAAAATAATAATAAAAAAAAAACACATACACATATTTGGTATCGCCAAGTTCATAATCGCCCAATCTATCAATATAAAAAAAGAATTAATCCGATCGGTAAACGTCGAAACGATAAAAAAATTCTAAACGCCAGAATTACGTTTTTTGGTTGCAGCAAATATTGCAATAAAATGCAATAACAGGCGATCAAAACATCGGATCTACCCCAAAATGGTATCAATAAAAACTTCAGCTCAGTGCACAAAAAAATAAGCCCTCATCCAGCCCCAGATCCCGAAAAATGGAGACGTTAGTGGTCTTGGAAAATGGCGCCATTTATTTATTTTTTTTTACCAAACTTTGGAATTTTTTTTCACCACTTAAATAAAAAAGAACCTATACATGTTTGGTATCTACGAACTTGTAATGACCTGGAGAATAATAATAGCAGGTCAGTTTTAGCATTCAGTGAACGTGGTAAAAAAAAATAAAAAAAACATCTGTGGTATTGCACTTTTTTTGCAATTTCACCGCACTTGGAATTTTTTTCCTGTTTTCCTGGACACGATATGGTAAAACTAGTAATGTCATTGAAAAGTACAACTTGTCCCGCAAAAAATAAGCCCTCACACGGCCATATTGACCAAAAAATAAAAACGCTATGGCTCTGGGAACAAAGGGAGCAAAAAACGAAAATGCAAAAACGGAAAATCCCAGGGTTGCGAAGAGATTACAGTACAGTTCAGATTCGCTCATCTCTACTTGTAACATTGAAACAAAGTCTCATTTACTACCGTACTCTAAAAATGTCAAGCAGTTCTCATCTTCATCCAGAAACTTTTTCTAGTTCAGCAAAATTATCTTGTAATTGACCCAATACAACTAGGAGTATGACATCGCGGTAAATGAATACAGTTTCTGTTCTAAAACATTTCATTATTGTAATTGAATGTTGTGGAAACAAAAATTCTTTACCTCTCTAGGTTCATACAGCAAAGAAAAGCCAAACACTTTGTCAGAGATTGTAGAGTCAAAGAAAAATATGGTGTTTAGTGTGTATTACTTTTTTTTCTGTTCTAAAACTCTGTTATATGGTCTTGCATTATTAAATTGATATTTTCCAAAAATTTACAGTAAACAAAAACATAATGAGTATTTAAGAGAAACTGTTAGGGTATGTACACACATTAAATATTTGCTGCATTTTTCTCTGCACAGATTTGTCACAATAGCTGCTGCCAGCAAAATGAATGAGATGTTTTGCAAATTTGAAGCAGTTTCATATCTGCAGCATGTTTTAGCAGCATTTTTCACCTATTCTAATTAATGGGAAACATGCATGCAAAAAAGCATCCAAAAAAAGTATCAAAAGCGCTTAAAAATGTGTATATTTTCTGCTGCGTTTTTACTGCCAACACATCAGCATTTGCAGAAGATTTGCAGCAGAAATTTTTGCTGCAAATACTAAACGTGTGCACATACCCTTAAGTGTCATTCGGGTTCTGATATTACTGTTCTGGTGTTTTTGAAGAAATAATTTTGAAATGATGTTATACTATCTGCATTTGTAACAGTTTAGAACTTTTGTTGCACATTTATTTATTTGTTATACATGGTTATATAGCGCCATTCATATTCCACACCGCTTTACAGACTTCATCATCACAGTCCCCATTGGAACTCACAATCTAAATTCCCTATCAGGATGTCTTGTGTGTGGGAGGAAATCGGAGGAAACACACACAAACAAGGGGAGAACATTCAAACTCAATAAGTGTTTAAAAAATAGAAAAAGTGGCACTCACCATCCATTAAAAATTTCTTTATTATGGCATTGTTAAAAATATGCTGGGGCGAAAATGGAATGCGCTGTGCATGATGGCCATTTTGCGTTTAACAACACTTTCACGTGTCCCAAAATTGGGAACAATAGAAGCACAGTTATACGTGAAACAGCCATCCCACTTCCTCTCCAGCTTCTTTTTAACAAAGTCATAATAAAGCAATTTTTAATGCATGCTGAGTGCCACTTTTTCCATTTTTGAAGCATATATCACAATTGTCTTTCAGTAACTTGAGCACAAAACTATCCTTTTAGTCATCTAGTGTGGCCTTTGTGCTGCTTTGGAGGTTTCCTGATAGTGCAGAGCTTTTCCTTTTTTTTTGACAGAACATACAAACTCCTTGAAGATATTGTCCTTCATGGGATTTGAACTCAGGAGCGTACTGCTACAAAGCAACAATGCTAACCACTGAGCCACCAAGCTCCCCTTCCTCTTACTAGTAATTGTATTGTAAAAATCTTTACTATGTGCAGTGAAATCTAACATATCCCAAGACAATAAGTTGTCTCCTATCCTACTGGGAGTCTAACTGCCTTTATCAATTCCGAAAACAAGACTAGTGTTGAGCCACCCCCGTAGTGTTCGGGTTCGGTTCGGTTCGTCGAACACCGGGATGTTCGAGGAACTGTTCGTCGAACTGTTCGTCGAACACCTTAGAACACCGTCGAACACCGTTAAAACCAATGGCAGGCAAACAAAAACACATAGAAACACATAGAAAACACCTGCAAAGGTGTCCAAAAGCTGACAAACTGCTCAGAAGACACTCTCTTTAAAAAAGCCGGCCGGCAAATTCAGCAGCGGCATACACCGGTACCCGACAATTTAGACAAGAAGGAATAGAGCATCACACATAGATTAGATAGATAGAAACATGTCAGTCACACCTATAAGAAGCACAGTGACAGTGTTGGTTACTGCACTTGTCATTTAGTGTAAAGGATTTATTAAAAAAAATATTAGTGTTTTCATGCACCGTCTCTTTAAAAAAGCCGGCCGGCAATTCAGCATCTGTACCCAACAATTTAGAACAGAAAGAATAGAGCTTCACACATAGATTAGATAGATAGAAACATGTCAGCCACATATATAATAAGTACAGTGATAGTGTTGCTTACTGTACTTGTCATTTAGTGTAAAGGATTTATTTAAAAAAATAATAGTGTTTTCATGCACTGTCTCTTTAAAAAAGCCGGCCGGCAATTCAGCAGCGGTACCCGACAATTTAGAACAGAAAGATAGAGCATCACACATAGATTAGATAGATAGAAACATGTCAGTCACATATATATGAAGTACAGTGATAGTGTTGGTTACTGTACTTGTCATTTAGTATTAAAATAAAGGATTTATTATTAAAAAAATTGGCGTGGGGTTCCCCTTAATTTTAGACTCTAGCGGAGGTTAAGCAGACGGCTGGGGCAGATGTTTGAAGCCTGGGAAGGGGGTAATACCCACGGAGCTTCCCAGGCTACTAATATCAGCCCCCAGCTGAATACATAGCCTTTACTAGCTATTAAAAAGGGGGACCCCCCAAAAAAAATGACGTGGGGTCCCCCCTAATTTAATAGCTAGCAAAGGCTAGGCAGACAGCTGGGGGCTGATATTAATAGCCCAGGAAGGGAGCCATGAATATTGGCCCCCTCCCAGGCTAGAAACACCAGCCGTCAGCCGCCCCAGAAATGGCGCATTCATAGGATGCGCCAATTCTGGCACTTAGCCTCGCTCTTCCACGCTGCCCTGGTGCGGTGGCAGGGGGTAATAGGGTTGGGGTTGATGTCAGCTTATAATGCCAGCTGACATCAAGCCCAGGTTAGTAATGGAGAGGCGTCTATAAGACACCCCCATTACTAACCCCATAGTCAAAGTTATAAAAAACACAAACACCCAGAATAAAGTCCTTTAATTGAAATAAAGACACAATCCTTTATTGTTCTAAATTAAACCATACTTACCATCACGCCCATTCCAGCTGAAGCCAACGATCTCCTGCAATAAAAGAAAAATAATAAAGCAACCTCATCCTTACCTTTCCATGGTTCCCACGACAGCTTCAGCTCTGCTACATCGAGATGACAGGCTGGACCGCAGCAGAACGCTGCCATCCAGCCTGTCATCCCGCAGACACTGAGAAGCGCAGGCTTGCTTGCGCTGCTCAGCGTCTCTCTGTGACGACATCCAGATGAGCCGAGTTCATGTCCAATGAACTCGGCTCACCTCATGCACGTCACTGACAGCGTGGGAAAATTCTCACGCTGAAGCGCTGATTGCAGGAGAATTTTCCCACGCTGTCAGTGACGTGCAGGAGGTGAGCTGAGTTCATTGGACATGAGCTCACCTCATGCACATCACTGACAGCGTGGGAGAATTCTCCTGCACTCAGCACTTCAGCGTGAGAATTTTCCCACGCTGTCAGTGACGTGCATGAGGTGAGCCGAGTTCATTGGACATGACCTCGGCTCATCTGGATGCCGTCACAGCGAGACAGTGAGGAGCGCAAGCATGCCTGCGCTTCTCAGTGTCTGCGGGATGACAGACTGGATGGCAGCGTTCTGCTGCGGTCCAGCCAGTCATCTCGATGTAGCAGAGCTGAAGCTGTCGTGGGAACCATGGAAAGGTAAGGATGAGGTTGGTTTATTATTTTTCTTTTATTGCAGGAGATCGTTGGCTTCAGCTGGAATGGGTGTGATGGTAAGTATGGTTTAATTTAGAACAATAAAGAATTGTGTCTTTATTTCAATTAAAGGACTTTATTCTGGGTGTTGTGTTTTTTTTAAATACTTTACTAGAAATTCATGGCGGTCATGTCTAATACTGGCGTGACCCCATGAATTTTGGGCTTGGGGCCAGCTGATAATACCAAGCTGGCCCGAACCCCTTTATTACCCAGTGAGCCACCGCACCAGGGCCCTGGATGAGTTGGGTACAGCGCCAGAAGATGGCGCTTCTATGAACGCGCCATTTTCCGGGGTGGCTGCGGACTGCAATTTGTAGCGGGGGGGGGGCCCAGAAAGCTTGGGCCTCCCTGCGCTGCAGATTCCAGCCCCCAGCTGCCTAGTTGTACCTGGCCGGACACAACAATATAGGGAAGCCCTTTTTTTCTTAATTATTTCATGAAATAATTTAAAGAAAATTGACGTGGGGCTTCGCCCTGTTTTTGTGTCCAGCCAGGTACAACTAGGCAGCTGGGGGCTGGAATCCGCAGCGCAGGGAGGCCCAAGCTTTCTGGGCCACCCCCGCTGCAAATTGCAGTCCGCAGCCACCCCGGAAAATGGCGCGTTCATGCCATCTTCTGGCGCTGTACCCAACTCATCCAGGGCCCTGATGCGGTGGCTCACTGGGTAATAAAGGGGTTAGGGCCAGCTTGGCATTATCAGCTGGCCCTAAGCCCGAAATTCATGGGGTCACGCCAATATTAGACATGACCACCATGAATTTCTAGTAAAGTATTTAAAAAAAACACAACACCCAGAAAAAAGTCCTTTAATTGAAATAAACACACAATTCTTTATTGTTCTAAATTAAACCATACTTACCATCACGCCCATTCCAACTGAAGCCAACGATCTCCTGAAATAAAAGAAAAATAATAAAGCAACATCATCCTTACCTTTCCATGGTTCCCATGACAGCTTCAGCTCTGCTACATCGAGATGACAGGCTGGACCGCAGCAGAACGCTGCCATCCAGCCTGTCATCCCGCAGACACTGAGAAGCGCAGGCTTGCTTGCGCTCCACAGTGTCTCTCTGTGAGGGCATCCAGATGAGCCGAGTTAATGTCCAATGAACTCGGCTCACCTCATGCACGTCACTGACAGCGTGGGAAAATTCTCCTGCACTCAGCGCTTCAGCGTGGGAGAATTCTCACACTGAAGCGCTGAGTGCAGGAGAATTCTCCCACGCTGTCAGTGACGTGCAGGAGGTGAGCTGAGTTCATTGGACATGAGCTCACCTTATGCACGTCACTGACAGCGTGGGAAAATTCTCCTGCACTCAGCGCTTCAGCGTGGGAGAATTCTCACGCTGAAGCGCTGAGTGCAGGAGAATTCTCCCACGCTGTCAGTGACGTGCAGGAGGTGAGCTGAGTTCATTGGACATGAGCTCACCTTATGCACGTCACTGACAGCGTGGGAGAATTCTCCTGCACTCACCGCTTCAGCGTGAGAATTTTCCCACGCTGTCAGTGACGTGCATGAGGTGAGCCGAGTTCATTGGACATGAACTCGGCTCATCTGGATGTCGTCACAGAGAGACGCTGAGCAGCGCAAGCAAGCCTGCGCTTCTCAGTGTCTGTGGGATGAGAGGCTGGATGGCAGCGTTCTGCTGCGGTCCAGCCTGTCATCTCGATGTAGCAGAGCTGAAGCTGTCGTGGGAACCATGGAAAGGTAAGGATGAGGTTGCTTTATTATTTTTCTTTTATTGCAGGAGATCGTTGGCTTCAGCTGGAATGGGCGTGACGGTAAGTATGGTTTAATTTAGAACAATAAAGGATTGTGTCTTTATTTCAATTAAAGGACTTTATTCTGGGTGTTTGTGTTTTTTTAACTTTGACTATGGGGTTAGTAATGGGGGTGTCTTATGGACGCCTCTCCATTACTAACCTGGGCTTGATGTCAGCTGGCATTATAAGCTGACATCAACTCCAACCCTATTACCCCCTGCCACCGCACCAGGGCAGCGTGGAAGAGCGAGGCTAAGTGCCAGAATTGGCGCATCCTATGAATGCGCCATTTCTGGGGCGGCTGACGGCTGGTGTTTCTAGCCTGGGAGGGGGCCAATATTCATGGCTCCCTTCCTGGGCTATTAATATCAGCCCCCAGCTGTCTGCCTAGCCTTTGCTAGCTATTAAATTAGGGGGGACCCCATGTCATTTTTTTTGGGGGGTCCCCCATTTTAATAGCTAGTAAAGGCTATGTATTCAGCTGGGGGCTGATATTAGTAGCCTGGGAAGCTCCGTGGGTATTACCCCCTTCCCAGGCTTCAAACATCTGCCCCAGCCGTCTGCTTAACCTCCGCTAGAGTCTAAAATTAAGGGGAACCCCACGCCAATTTTTTTAATAATAAATCCTTTATTTTAATACTAAATGACAAGTACAGTAACCAACACTATCACTGTACTTCATATATATGTGACTGACATGTTTCTATCTATCTAATCTATGTGTGAAGCTCTATTCTGTCTGTTATAAATTGTCGGGTACCGCTGCTGAATTGCCGGCCGGCTTTTTTAAAGAGACGGTGCATGAAAACACTATTATTTTTTTTTGATAAATCCTTTACGCTAAATGACAAGTACAGTAAGCAACACTGTCACTGTACTTCATATATATGTGACTGACATGTTTATATCTATCTAATCTATGTGTGAAGCTCTATTCTTTCGGTTCTAAATTGTCGGGTACCGGTGTATGCCGCTGCTGAATTGCCGGCTTTTCATGTTTCACTGTTGGCACTGTTCCCATCGATTTGGGCAATCACTGTAATGCCACAACCACCATGGCTGTGGCATTACAGTGAGTGGCAGACAATCCCTGCATGATTGGTGCTCTAAATAGCGCCAGACATGCAGGACACGCTTTTGGTGCACGAACAGTTATCGAACATAACCTCGAACAGCCGAATTTTTTGCAAATCGTTCGGGTTCGTCGAACAACTCGAACACCGCCCAAAACAGCTCGAATTTGAGATTGGCGAACAGTTCTAGTCGAACACCGCTCATCTCTAAACAAGACTGTTAAACCCGTAACAAGGCTCTGAAGAGAACCATCTTGAATAGAATGAAGGTGCACATGCTTGAACTTCGCTCTGTCAAAAAACTATTGTGGCAATGGAATTCATGCTGAGACTATGACATGTACAAATATAGGTTTCAACCAGAAGTCTGATCATGTGAGGTAATACTTCCAATTGTATTACTGGTTGTTTTTCTAAATACTATTCCTTGATCTTGTAGTAGTTCATTAACTTTCTTTTTCCTGCAGTGTAGGTCCAACTGCAAGAAAAACTAAGTAAACTTTTGCCTCCACTTTTTGATGTAAATTACCTACATTTCTGAATAGAATATAAATAATGTATAATAATTGACTCTTGACAATTTGCCTTCTGAACCATTTGCACAGATACCAGCAACCCACAACAGGATTGTCAATGAGTGAGTTGAGATACTCTGCAGTACGAATTTATTCACAAATTTTTTAGACAATTTGAACTCCAGACTACTACGCTACTGTAGTAAGTGGGATATTTGATAACCAGTATAGTCTGCAATTATTTTCAGAGATATAGAGGTGGGAGCACAGCACACATTGCAATTTTTATTTATTGATTTTTGTATTTCTATTGGCATAGATTTGGCGGATCTCTTGCTGCTTCTTGCAGTAGTGGTGCATACACCTGGGTGGGAGCGCCAGGTTTTACTATCCATTTGACAGTTTTCGTTTATTTATGATCTAACTAAGTTAATAACACAAAAGTTGTTCGATGTACTGTTTCTCGCTTTTATTGCACTCACTGAGCAAACATCCACAGTGCAGGGAGAAAAATATATTTACTATACATAAGCAAAATTGACCAAAGCAAAATGAATTAATCTCAATTTTTTTTTTAAAAAAAGGTTGGATTCTCTTGAATCCAAACTTTTTGTGATTTGCTTTGTGCTGGCTGCAATTTTTCAGACTTATGCCAATATAGTTTCAGCAGCACATGTCTAAGTGAAAATCAAAGTGATGTTACATGCTTAAACTCCTCAAAGGACAATAGATGAATGAGAGCCACAAGTCTTAACACTAAAAAGAAGTAATTTTTATTCACATAATATTAAAACAGTATAACAAAATATAAAAATAGTTCAAGATATGACCACCAGAATATGTGGCACCCCAGGGGTCTGGTTTCCACAGTAACAGCAATGTTATGTCTGAGAGCAGGTGGGAGGTCTCTTGGTCAGGGATCCTGTGCATGCCACACCTCCTGCCCAGTCCTGGGAGGGGAAGAACTTCCCCTATATAAACCTAGGGCTGAGGCAGGGTTAGTGAGTAGAGAAGAAGTAGAGACAGAGAAGAGAAGCAGATATAGGAAAGAACATCAGGAGCTCTGTGGGAGCAGTGCTACAAGGAGTCAGGGGCTGGCAGCTGCAGAGCTCGCCCTGACTGAGAAGTCATCACCGGACCCGGAGTCCGAGGCTGTGGGGACTAACTCCTATCCAGCAGCAGAAACCGACCGGCAGGGGATTGCAGGTCCTCTGGCCCAGAAACCCGAAGGCACGGTCACACGCGTGGGACCAGCACCGCCGTCGTGGAGCGGAAGCTACTAGAAGGCCCCGAGTCACCGGCCATACGGGTGAGCACCACACGGTACACTCAGGGACGTGGGCTACTTATACCCGCCTCTAGCAAGGTAGCCAGAAGAGTATCGTTAGTTTGGGAGGCCTACAACTCCGCCTGGCCAGGGGAGATCCCATCTGCTCAAGGACTGACCAGGCCCCAATCGCTAGCCAGTACTCCGGGAGGGTCTATCTTTGTCACCAGTAAAGACCCTGAACTACACCGTACCGTCTCCGAGTGGTTCCTGCTACCCCCGTCATCCACGTCGGCTGCCCTGAGGCCATACCCCTCCCGTTGGGGGTTATACTATCACGCTGCACAATCCTACCACCGGCCTCAGCGGTCTGCCCTGCAGCAGCAGCTCCTTAGCTGTACTCAACGGGTGGCGTAGTTGTCCAACATCTACCGCTAATACAGCGCCACTTAGTCTGACTCCCTGGGCACGGACCGGGTCACCGCCACGAGACTACAACCCTCAACAGATCCGGCTCCGGGTAAGCTCCCGCGTGTGCAACGCTGCGCGACACAGGCCCAGGGGGGCGTCAACTTTTGGCGTAGTCGGCAGGATCTCGTGCCCGCAACCACCGGGTACTGCGTGCCTGAAAAAGACTGTTCAAACTTACCTGTGGTGAAGATTCCCGCCATCCGGCGCCATCTTCCGCTTTCTTCCCGCCATCGGTGGAGTTTTCCCGCCATCCGGCGCCATCTTCGGCCTTCTTCCCGCCATCCGTGGAGTTTTCCCGCCATTGGACGCCATCTTGAGGACGCCGCGCGGGAAGAAGAGGGGCGTGGACTCCGAAAGCGCGCGAGAACTGAAGCCCCGCCTCACGTCCGGACGCTGCGTAAGGTCCTGGAAGGAGCCCAGCAGACGCCGACGTCACAGGAGCGCGACGGAAGGTCCTCAACCCTGACGATCCACTGCGGAGCCGCGGCCTACGGAAGAGGATCATCGCAAGGTAGGCCACGGTCCACTAGGGGGGAGAAGGATGTCGGATACGAAGGAGAGCTTCACCGCTCCAACCCCCGCCAGCGCCACCGCTGTTGCGGTCATGCCTTTCACCATGCCCTATATCCCGGGGGCAGCCTGGCTACCCCAGTACTCAGGGGAGTCACATACCCTGCAGGACTTTAGAGAAAAGCTGGATAGCCTCTTCCAGGTGTACCCCCTTACAGAAGAGCAAAAAGTGAGCATCCTGGTGGCCCAATTAACCGGGGCAGCCCAAAGGGAGGTAAAGTCCTGGCCACCTGGGGGGAGGACTGTCGCAGGGATACTAACCCGGCTGAGGGACACCTTTGATACCCGCACCTCAGCCGAGATCAAGCTTAGATTCTACGGGTGCAAACAGTGGGCACATGAGAGTATAAGGGACTATGCCCTGAACCTACAAGAGGCCCTGAGAGCCATTAAGCAGACCGACCCTGACGGCGTGGGAGACGAGGACAGGCTGTTGACTGAACAATTTATAGAGGGTTTATATTGCAATGCCCACCGAACCCAGTTGCGGGCAATGGCCTTACAGGACCCTCATCTGGGATTTGCACAGTTCAAGGACAGAGCCATCCGGGTGCTCCGAGAACCGGCACCAGGTGGCGTTGTGACCCACAGACGCCCCACTACCACTTACCACCAGGAGGCGGCGCCCTTGTCGGCAGGGCCTGTGGGAGCTGATGCGCAGGCTTTGAACAATGACTCGGTTCCAGACCTGCACCATCAGGTCCAAGAGCTAGCTAAAAGCGTTGCTGCGCTAACCCGAACTGTGCAGTCTTTACAGGTTTCCACTCCAGGGAAGATCCAGCTGGCATCCGGACCGGAGGACATCCCGTGGCGTCGACCAAGGAGGACCCCACCGGCCAGAGGAAGACCCAGTGTTATGCACACGCCCGGGCTGAGCGGCGTGTGCGTGTGATTGTAGTGATTCCACTGGACCATGAACCGGAGAGTGCCTGGAGGGGCGTGACTAAGTATCTGGCCGATCCGACCAAGATGGCACGACGGCATACGACGCCAGTGCACCAGGGAGAAACCGGGCAGAGGGACCAGGTGCTACTCCAGGTCAAACTCCGGACACGGGGGTTGACCCACACAGGGATTACTGGATCAGGCTGGTTAGGCTGGCGCACAGACTGGAGGGTATAGGCAGGCACGACTGGTATGCAGGCAGGCGGGTAAAGGCAAGCGCAGCTAGAGTGCAGACAGGGAGGCACTAGCAGGTAGGAACACAGGCGGGATAGGACCCAGTACACACTGGGACTCAGGAACAATACAGGTAGAGGGGTACAGGCAAGCACAGCTAGAGTGCAGACAGGGAGGCACTAGCAGGTAGGAACACAGGCGGGATAGGACCCAGTACACACTGGGACTCAGGAACAGGCAGGTTAGGCTGGCACAGACTGGTGGATATAAGCAAACACGGCAGGTATGCAGATGGGTGGATACAGGCGAGTATGCAGGCAGGGAGGTACTGGCCGAAAGGACGGGCTGGAGCACAGAAAGGTTAAGACCCAGTACAGACTGGGTCACAGAACCGCAGATGCGGTAGACAACCACAGCAGAGAGGGAACGCCCGAAGCAGTGGGCAAGAACAGAGCAGGACGGGGCTGCAGGAGCAGCGAGCACAAGCAGGGCAGGACAGGACTGCCGGAGCAGCGGGCAGAAGCAGGGCAGGACAGGACTGCCGGAGCAGCGGGCAGAAGCAGGGCAGGACAGGACTGCCGGAGCAGCGGGCAGAAGCAGAGCAGGACAGGACTGCCGGAGCAGCGGGCAGAAGCAGGGCAGGACAGGACTGCCGGAGCAGCGGGCAGAAGCAGGGCAGGACAGGACTGCCGGAGCAGCGGGCAGAAGCAGGGCAGGACAGGACTGCCGGAGCAGCGGGCAGAAGCAGGGCAGGACAGGACTGCCGGAGCAGCGGGCAGAAGCAGGGCAGGACAGGACTGCCGGAGCAGCGGGCAGAAGCAGGGCAGGACAGGACTGCCGGAGCAGTGGGCAGAAGCAGGGCAGGCTAGAACCGCCGGAGCGGTAAGCAAAGGAGTCAGAGCAGACTAGAACCGCCGGAGCGGTGAGCAAAGGAGTCAGAGCAGGCTAGAACCACCGGAGCGGTGAGCAAAGGAGTCAGAGCAGGTTAGGGTGAGTAGGGGGGACAGGGCTCTGTTCACACGGAACAGACAGGAAGGGAAAGGCAGAGCCAGACACCCACAGGGTACTAGCAGAGAAGTAGCGAGTGGACCACAAACTCACAAACGGGAGTACAGAGACAACAAGCAGGAGTTAGGTATGAGTTCAGACTCTGCAGAAAAAGGAAGGGAACGGACATAGAGGCAAAACAGGTAAAGGATAGGAGAGAGTTCAGACTGGAACTGAGTGTACGGAGGAGACCGACACTGCAGCGGAATACAGGAGCGGGTCTGGGAATGCGGCCCCCAGAGAGGCAGGACGAACAGGCAAGGTGCGTGTTCAGACAGGACAGACAAGATACAGGAGCAGGTCTAGGTAATCGGCCCCTAGAAGGCAGGAGGAACAGGCTAGGAGCGTGTTCAGACAGGTCAGACAAGATACAGGAACGGGTCTAGGTAATCGGCCCCTAGAAGGCAGGAGGAACAGGCTAGGAGCGTGTTCAGACAGGCCTGGAAATACAGCCTCCAGGAAAGGCAGACAAGAGAACACAGAACGGGACCTGGCACCTTCAGAGTGCAAGCACACACTGAATGAAACACTATGCTCAGGCAGGGATAGATGGGAGCAGCTGAGCTATATACCAGGTGACAGACAGCAATAGGCTGAGGACGCACAAGGGGTGTGACCCACAGCAGGTACAAAAAGCAGGAAGTGATCGGGCGCCGCCCTTAAGCAGCAGAAACAGACACAAACAGACAGCATGGAGGGAAGCCAGAGAGACATTCTGGACAGGAGATCAAGTGCGCGCTCTTGCACAGTGGGAGATGGACCACTATGCAAGGACGCCGCCAGGTATGTTACAGTACCCCCCCCTTACGCCCCCTCTTCTTCAGGCCTGCCAGAATCTTCCGCAGGGAATTCGAGGGCCAATTCTTCACTTCGAAGAGATCACTTCCCCTGTCCACCGGAAAAACTGGTCTCCTCTGGGTAGCTAGGATGCTACCTCCCATCCAGCCACCCTTAGCAACAGACGAAACGGGTGGAGTACCAGGAACAGCACACAAGGAAGTCTCTCTCCACATATTTTCAGGTGGCACCCCAGAGGGTACAGGAGACAACTGGAAGTCCTCCACCGGGTTGGAGGGGGACAGAGACTTGGGGGTAATCTCTGCTTCGAGGTACATCTTGTCAAGCTCACAGGAAGAAATAGACGGGTTATCAGGTACATAATGAGGAAAAGTCACTGTCTCTTTGTTTTCTGGTGGTACCCCGGAGGATTCAGGAAACAACTGGAGGTCCTCCGCCGGGTCAGAAGAGTGCAGAGGCTCAGAGAAAACATCTGCTTCAGAGTACACTAGGTCGGACTCACTGGACGAAGCAGGCGAGGTATCGGGTACCGAGTATAGGAAAGTCTCTGTCCATTCTCCACCAGGTGGCACCCCGAAGGGTTCTGGAGACAACTGGCGGTCCTCCGCCTGGTCAGAGGGGTGTAGAGACTCACGGGTAACCTCTGCTTCAGAGTACACTAGGTCGGACTCACTGGACGAAGCAAGCGAGGTATCAGATCCAGGATATAGGAAAGTCTCTGTCCATTTACCACCAGGTGGCACCCCGAAGGGTTCTGGAGACAACTGGAGGTCCTCCGCCTGGTCAGAGGAGTGTAGAGACTCGGGAGTAACCACTGCTTCAGAGTACACTAGGTTGGACTCACTGGACGAAGCGAGCGAGGTATCAGGTACAGAGTATAGGAGAGTCTCTGTCCTTTCGCTACCAGGTAGCACCCCGAAGGGTTCAGGAGACAACTGGAGGTCCTCCGCCTGGTCGGAGGGGTGTAGAGACTCGGGAGTAACCTCTGCTTCGGAGTACACTAGGTTGGACTCACTGGACGAAGCGAGCGAGGTATCAGGTACAGAGTATAGGAGAGTCTCTGTCCTTTCGCTACCAGGTAGCACCCCGAAGGGTTCAGGAGACAACTGGAGGTCCTCCGCCTGGTCGGAGGGGTGTAGAGACTCGGGGGTAACTACCACTTTGGGGTACCCATTGTCAGGCTCACAGGACGAAGCGGACAAAGTATCGAGTACCGGGTATAGAGAATTCTCTCTCCATTTGTCATCGAGTGGTATCCCGGAGGATTCAGGAGGCAACAGGGGGTCCTCCGCCAGGTAGTAGAGGTGCACAGACTCTGAGGTAACCACAGCTTTGGAGCATCCTTGGACATGCACACCGGTTAAAGTGGGTGAAGCATCTGATGCCGGGTGCAGGAAGTTCTCCTGTGTGGAGTCTGGATGGGCAGAAGTCTCTTCGGGCAGGAGAACTGGTGCACTACCCACGCACATTACCCGTTGGGGCTTCTCCGGGATACAGGGAGATGAAGCTTCAGTAGGGACTTCAAGGTTGGGGTCAGGAGGTCTCAGGGAGGACAGACCCTGGCGTGACGGCTTGCCTCTACGTCTAGCACGTCTGGACTGCCTCTTGAGGTTGGGAGAAGTATTCCGGAAAGCGTAGTCACCCTGTGAGGATTCTGGGTGGGCAGTAGTCTCATTGGGCTGAAGGACTATTGCGCTACCCACACACATTACCCATTGGGGCTGCTCCGGGATATTGGGAAGTGAAGCTTCAGCAGGAGCCTCCGGGTTAGGATCATCGAAGACCATTAGAAAGGCCACCAGGAAGGCCATTAGGTCCAGGAGGATCGGATCCTGTGTTTCATATAGGGGGTTGATCCATTCCAAGGCATCACCCGCCAGGTAAGACATAATGAATGCCACCTTAACCCGATCGGTGGGAAAACATAGAGGGTAGAACTTGAAGTGTAGCATGCATTGCTCCACAAATGCACGACTTTGTCTAGGATCCCCATAATAACGTAGCGGATCCGCGGGAACGAGAGCAGATAGATCCATCTGGACGGGTGCGTAATTCGCCTGGAACTCAGCTAAAGGAAAAAAAATATATATTTATTTATTTATTTTAATGCATGTATTCGCTGGAAAACTTCTCAGAGAGCGAAGGCCGTGGGGCTCAACGGGAACCATGGCCTGAGCATGCTGTTATGCACACGCCCGGGCTGAGCGGCGTGTGCGTGTGATTGTAGTGATTCCACTGGACCATGAACCGGAGAGTGCCTGGAGGGGCGTGACTAAGTATCTGGCCGATCCGACCAAGATGGCACGACGGCATACGACGCCAGTGCACCAGGGAGAAACCGGGCAGAGGGACCAGGTGCTACTCCAGGTCAAACTCCGGACACGGGGGTTGACCCACACAGGGATTACTGGATCAGGCTGGTTAGGCTGGCGCACAGACTGGAGGGTATAGGCAGGCACGACTGGTATGCAGGCAGGCGGGTAAAGGCAAGCGCAGCTAGAGTGCAGACAGGGAGGCACTAGCAGGTAGGAACACAGGCGGGATAGGACCCAGTACACACTGGGACTCAGGAACAATACAGGTAGAGGGGTACAGGCAAGCACAGCTAGAGTGCAGACAGGGAGGCACTAGCAGGTAGGAACACAGGCGGGATAGGACCCAGTACACACTGGGACTCAGGAACAGGCAGGTTAGGCTGGCACAGACTGGTGGATATAAGCAAACACGGCAGGTATGCAGATGGGTGGATACAGGCGAGTATGCAGGCAGGGAGGTACTGGCCGAAAGGACGGGCTGGAGCACAGAAAGGTTAAGACCCAGTACAGACTGGGTCACAGAACCGCAGATGCGGTAGACAACCACAGCAGAGAGGGAACGCCCGAAGCAGTGGGCAAGAACAGAGCAGGACGGGGCTGCAGGAGCAGCGAGCACAAGCAGGGCAGGACAGGACTGCCGGAGCAGCGGGCAGAAGCAGGGCAGGACAGGACTGCCGGAGCAGCGGGCAGAAGCAGGGCAGGACAGGACTGCCGGAGCAGCGGGCAGAAGCAGGGCAGGACAGGACTGCCGGAGCAGCGGGCAGAAGCAGGGCAGGACAGGACTGCCGGAGCAGTGGGCAGAAGCAGGGCAGGCTAGAACCGCCGGAGCGGTAAGCAAAGGAGTCAGAGCAGACTAGAACCGCCGGAGCGGTGAGCAAAGGAGTCAGAGCAGGCTAGAACCACCGGAGCGGTGAGCAAAGGAGTCAGAGCAGGTTAGGGTGAGTAGGGGGGACAGGGCTCTGTTCACACGGAACAGACAGGAAGGGAAAGGCAGAGCCAGACACCCACAGGGTACTAGCAGAGAAGTAGCGAGTGGACCACAAACTCACAAACGGGAGTACAGAGACAACAAGCAGAAGTTAGGTACGAGTTCAGACTGCAGAAAAAGGAAGGGAACGGACATAGAGGCAAAACAGGTAAAGGATAGGAGAGAGTTCAGACTGGAACTGAGTGTACGGAGGAGACCAACACTGCAGCGGAATACAGGAGCGGGTCTGGGAATGCGGCCCCCAGAGAGGCAGGACGAACAGGCAAGGTGCGTGTTCAGACAGGACAGACAAGATACAGGAGCAGGTCTAGGTAATCGGCCCCTAGAAGGCAGGAGGAACAGGCTAGGAGCGTGTTCAGACAGGTCAGACAAGATACAGGAACGGGTCTAGGTAATCGGCCCCTAGAAGGCAGGAGGAACAGGCTAGGAGCGTGTTCAGACAGGCCTGGAAATACAGCCTCCAGGAAAGGCAGACAAGAGAACACAGAACGGGACCTGGCACCTTCAGAGTGCAAGCACACACTGAATGAAACACTATGCTCAGGCAGGGATAGATGGGAGCAGCTGAGCTATATACCAGGTGACAGACAGCAATAGGCTGAGGACGCACAAGGGGTGTGACCCACAGCAGGTACAAAAAGCAGGAAGTGATCGGGCGCCGCCCTTAAGCAGCAGAAACAGACACAAACAGACAGCATGGAGGGAAGCCAGAGAGACATTCTGGACAGGAGATCAAGTGCCCGCTCTTGCACAGTGGGAGATGGACCACTATGCAAGGACGCCGCCAGGTATGTTACACCCAGCGACCGATACAACGAGGACGGACGACCCATCTGCCGCCGCTGCAATCAACCCGGACATATGGCAAGGTACTGTCCTTTAAACTGGCACAACCTAGGGTAGAGGGCCAACCCCTAGGAAAAAGATCATCAGGCCCATCGAACTGGCGCGACAAATATGTGGGAGGACGTCCAGTCTTGCCTGTGGTACTGGATGGCATCCCTATGAGTGCCCTACTGGACACCGGGTCACAGGTCACCACCATCCCGTACGTGCTCTTCAAGCAGTACTGGAATGACTCGGATATCACCCGCTACCCTGACGACGACTTGAGTATCATCGCCAGCAATGGTCAGCCCGTGCCACAGATTGGATTTAAAGAGGTGACCATTAAAATCGGTAGAGTCGAACTGGCAGCACAGGGACTGATCATTGTAGACATTGACAAACACGAGAGTCACCCAAAGATAACTCTAGGAACTAATGTAATTGAAAATTGTCTTGCAGAGGTGATTTTCCTTTTACAGCAGGTTGCCAAGAACGCCAGCTCCGGCCAGCAGCGAGTGCTCCAGAAAGAGATCCGGGCACTGATGCGACGGCAACAGCTAGAACTCTCCGGTGGTGAGATTGGTAGCGTAAGAATGTGTGACCCTTTCCCTATTGCCATGCCCCCAAAAAGTGAAATGATGATTTGGTGCCGGGCAGCTATTGGTCTGAGAGGTAGAGATTACCAGGCAATGGTAGAACCAGTTTACTCAGACAGTAGGCCCACCATTTTGACAGCACGGGGGGTGGTCAATGTACGCCATGGGAGGGTGCCCGTTCGCATAATAAATATCGGGAAGAGGGAAGTGTACCTGCCCCGGTATGCCACGCTAGCCAAATTGTATACCATCAATCAAGATTCCATACAGTCCGTAGAACCTTTGCCTCCATCTTCCCCGGAGGAAGGTAACGGCTCTAAGAAAACAATGGAGGACTGGTGTCAGCAACTACATTTGGGTACTGACTCCACTCCCTCACACCAGAAACAGGGAGTCTATCGGGTGGTTCAAGAGTACGAGAGAGTGTTTAGTAAACACCCGTTAGACTTCGGGCGAGTCAAGGGGGTAGAACACCACATCCCCATGGGAGACCATCCTCCCATAAAAGAGAGGTATCGACCCGTACCCCCTGCACACTACCAACACACCAAGGGGATGCTTAGAGACATGAAGGAGGCTGGGGTGATCAGGGATAGCTGTAGCCCCTGGGCAGCTCCACTAGTCTTAGTTAAAAAGAAAGACAACACCATGAGGATGTGTGTAGATTACCGGAAAATCAACCGTATCACACACAAGGATGCGTACCCCTTACTAAGGATAGAGGAGTCTTTGGCTGCTTTAAGATCTGCTAACTTCTTCTCTACCTTGGATCTCACTAGCGGGTACTGGCAGGTTCCTGTAGCAGAGGCGGACCGGGAGAAGACCGCATTCACCACCCCGATGGGACTTAGCGAGCTTACCTGCATGCCGTTCGGACTCTGCAACGCACCAGGAACCTTCCAACGATTAATGGAGTGCTGTCTGGGCCACAGAAACTTCGAGACGGTCCTGTTGTACCTGGACGATGTCATCGTATATTCCAAGACGTATGAGGACCACCTGAAACACCTGGCGGAAGTGTTCGAAGCTCTGGCAAGCTACGGCCTAAAGGTGAAACCCTCCAAGTGTCACCTCCTGAAACCAAAGGTGCAGTACCTGGGACACGTGGTGAGCGCTGATGGAGTGGCTCCCGACCCTGATAAGATCACCGCAATTAAGGAATGGCCAAGTCCCTCCAGTGTAAAGGAAGTGCGGCAGTTCCTCGGGTTGGTAGGCTATTACCGCAGATTCATCCCCGGTTTCACCAAAAAGGCAGCTCCTATGCAGGACCTCCTGATAGGCCAGTCCCGGAAGGCCAAGAACCAGAAGCCACCCTTCAGATGGGAGAAGTTAGAAGAAGAGTCCTTCCGCCAGCTGAAGATGGCCCTCACGGGGGATGAAATCCTGGCGTACCCTGATTACAGCCAGCCCTTTATCCTCTACACCGACGCAAGTAACATCGGGCTAGGAGCCGTGCTGTCCCAGATCCAGCAGGGGAAAGAACGAGTAATCGCTTACGCCAGCCGAAAACTGCGACCCACCGAGAGAAACCCTGAGAATTACAGCTCATTTAAGCTAGAGTTCCTGGCAGTGGTGTGGGCAGTCACCGAACGCTTTAAGCACTACCTCGCTTCCTCCCGGTTCACCGTGTACACAGATAACAACCCGTTGACACACCTGGACACAGCAAGACTCGGTGCCCTAGAGCAGAGATGGATGGCCCGTCTGTCCAACTACGAGTTCACAATCAAATACCGGGCAGGACGCTCCAATACCAACGCGGACGCCCTGTCCAGGATGCCAAACCTACCGGACGTAGGAGAAGATCCAGAGGGACTGGAAGAAGTCGAACTCCCCGCGTTCCACCGTCATGGGACTATCCAGTATTCCCACCGGGTAAGGAGTAAGCAAGCCGCTACGTTTAACCCCTTGCCTCACTACAACTGGGCGGAAATGCAAGACAGTGACCCTGCCGTCCGACTGGTGAAGGAGATGCTGACTCGGCCAGAGGCTCGCCTTGACCCAGACGCTCCGGAGGAAGCCAAGCAACTGTGGGCTGAGAAGAGTCGACTGTTCCTTTATAAGGGGAAGTTGTGCCGCCGAATGGTTAACTCCCGGACGCATGAACTAATCTGGCAAGTAGTGGTGCCACGAAGAGACGCAGCCATGGTGATGGAGGCATACCACGACGGGGCTGGACACTTCGGATGGAAGAAGCTGGAGTTCCTGCTGCGCGGGCGGTTCCACTGGGTAGGCATGAGGGGAACCATCGAGAGGTGGTGCAGAGACTGTGGCCCGTGCAACCTAAGAAGGAAGGACCGTGCCAGCCAGAAGATTCCCCTGCAGTCCATCGTCACCCGGCAGCCGTTGGAACTGGTAGCCTTGGATCATGTAAAACTGACCCCAAGCAGAAGTGGCTACGTCTACGCGTTAACCATCGTGGATCATTACTCCCGATTCTTGGTTGTCATCCCCGTCAAGGACTTAACGGCTCAAACAGCAGCTAGAGCCTTCCAGCAGCACTTCTGCCGTCCGCACGGGTACCCGGACCAAGTGCTGACGGACCAGGGACCTGCCTTTGAAGCGGAGGTCTTCCAGGAATTCTGCAATCTGCCGGAAGATAAGGATGACACCCTATCATCCGCAAACTAATGGACTTTGTGAGAAAATGAACCAGGTGGTAATGGATCTTCTGAAAACGTTGCCCCTGGAAGAACGCAGTCTGTGGCCTGAGAAGCTGCCCGATCTGGTGGACCTATACAACCACATCCCGGTAGGTTCCACCAACTGTACCCCGGCTTACCTAATGAGGGCGAGACCTGGTAAGTTACCTGTTGACCTGGAAATGGGAGTCCTGACACCCGAGGACACTTCACCAGAAGCAGATTGGGACACAGAGAGGCAGCAGCAGTACCGGAAAGTACAGGAGAGCGTGGAGCGAAGTCTCTGTCAAGCTAGGGAAAGACAAGAGAAAACTTACAACCAGTATGCTCCCGCTGTTCCCCTGGTACCCGGAGAGCAGGTCTTGAAGAGGAAAAGACGGCTCCACAAGTTGGACGACCAGTGGGAGAAGGACCCGTACATCGTACTGCCCTCAAGCCACGACAACCCAAAGGTCTGTACCATCAGTAAAGACGGAGGGGAAACCACAACCATTGTATCCCGGGATCACCTGAAGAAGTGTCCCGAACAGCTACGGAACCCTGAAGAGGAACAAGAAGACCCTCAACCCGTAGAGGAAAGGGAAGACCTGGTTAGTACTGTGCTCGGAGACTTCCCTCGGTCTTGGACTCAAGTCAATGGCGCAGTTGTGGTACCCGTACTCACCTTCCTCCAACCAGCATCCCAAGCACCTACGGAGCAACAGGTAGAGCTGGAAGAACAGCCGGTCCAGGAGGCAGAAGACCCCACAACAGCAGACCAGGAGGATCAACCCTCTGCTTATAGTGAGCCTGCCGTACCCCTAGTGAGTCAAAGAGCCGGTAGACAGCTGCCCAGTTTACCCTTGACAGCTCCTACACCCTGTAGTTCAGGGCTAGACAGTCAGCTCCGTAGGTCCACTAGGGCCACTAGAGGCCAGTTACCCGCACGTTGGAGGATTTGAAGTGTATAAATTGTTTTATTTGTGGTTACCTGTTTTTCTTGTTGCTTGTGTATAATTATGTGTTTCTAGTTATTTATAGGAGTCCTTGGTGGATTTACCGGGAATCCTTTGTGTATAGTTGGAGCGTAACCCAGGACGGACTAAAGACTGTTAAGGACTCGGGGCAGGACAGACCCCTACCTGGTTACGTCTCCCTGTTTTGGTGAAATGGACACCTTGCTTTTCTTCAAAGACTGCACCCGGTTGCGGACACGCCGTAACCATCTTTATGTGTTTTTCTTATTGTATTATTATTGTTTATACCTTGTTATGTTTTTCTAAAAATATGTTTAGTCCCGGAGTACTAAATTTCACTAGGGGGGAATGTGGCACCCCAGGGGTCTGGTTTCCACAGTAACGGCAATGTTATGTCTGAGAGCAGGTGGGAGGTCTCTTGGTCAGGGATCCTGTGCATGCCACACCTCCTGCCCAGTCCTGGGAGGGGAAGAACTTCCCCTATATAAACCTAGGGCTGAGGCAGGGTTAGTGAGTAGAGAAGAAGTAGAGACAGAGAAGCAGATATAGGAAAAGAACATCAGGAGCTCTGTGGGAGCAGTGCTACAAGGAGTCAGGGGCTGGCAGCTGCAGAGCTCGCCCTGACTGAGAAGTCATCACCGGACCCGGAGTCCGAGGCTGTGGGGACTAACTCCTATCCAGCAGCAGAAACCGACCGGCAGGGGATTGCAGGTCCTCTGGCCCAGAAACCCGAAGGCACGGTCACACGCGTGGGACCAGCACCGCCGTCGTGGAGCGGAAGCTACTAGAAGGCCCCGAGTCACCGGCCATACGGGTGAGCACCACACGGTACACTCAGGGACGTGGGCTACTTATACCCGCCTCTAGCAAGGTAGCCAGAAGAGTATCGTTAGTTTGGGAGGCCTACAACTCCGCCTGGCCAGGGGAGATCCCATCTGCTCAAGGACTGACCAGGCCCCAATCGCTAGCCAGTACTCCGGGAGGGTCTATCTTTGTCACCAGTAAAGACCCTGAACTACACCGTACCGTCTCCGAGTGGTTCCTGCTACCCCCATCATCCACGTCGGCTGCCCTGAGGCCATACCCCTCCCGTTGGGGGTTATACTATCACGCTGCACAATCCTACCACCGGCCTCAGCGGTCTGCCCTGCAGCAGCAGCTCCTTAGCTGTACTCAACGGGTGGCGTAGTCCTCCAACATCTACCGCTAATACAGCGCCACTTAGTCTGACTCCCTGGGCACGGACCGGGTCACCGCCACGAGACTACAACCCTCAACAGATCCGGCTCCGGGTAAGCTCCCGCGTGTGCAACGCTGCGCGACACAGGCCCAGGGGCGCGTCAACTTAACTGACATAAGGGAATTAGAACAGGAAATACTAACCCTCCTGGATGTTACCTCTGAGAACTACAGCGTCACTGTCAGAGGTAACATCACCCTGTTGTTACAGAATGAGGGATGTGCCATGTACACTGATAAGCAAAAGGGTAACAATGTTTTGAACTTTTGACTTTCAGGCTCCATATCTCATCATCCACTACTGCTTTGAATGTGAAGCTACCATCATTTCATAGACAATCATCTTGGCTATCTCATACATAAATTTGACTTGCAACTATTTAGCATATCATTAGTTCTGCAGATTCTCGTCGTGTCACTGCATTGTAACTGTTTTGATCCTGGTGGTGGAAATATCTTTTTCTTCCTGTAAACTACAAAATACAACCTGTTCTCACATTCCCTAATAGCTCAGTGTATTATTAGGTTGATTCCTAAGTGAAAGGTCACTGGTTTGAATTGAGGAGCAGCCATGAAGAAGGTTTATCAAGACTAGAGAAACAGCATAATCCAAATCATCGATAGCAGTCTCTCGGCCAAGAAAATTGCCAAACTGCATCAAGTGAGTGCCATGACAGTTGAAGATATATCAAAGTATTTCAGGACCAACCCCTTCATCATGATATTTCAAAATATTGGAATTATCATAACAAAATGATCAGTCAAACCCCAAAATCTTCTAATGAACCTTCAATAAATAAAAAATATCCACATACATCACTGTATGACTATTATTCCTTAGTGAATCAGCAGTGTAGTCAGCGACCGGCCTGCCAGTCTTCCATTGTCTCCATTTGACACCTCTTTCTCACAAATGGTCCTTGGCCATATCACAGTGTCCTACCTTCCTTATCAGTTGCCTTAATCCCTGTGTCATAATCTGAGTGTAACTCCTTTAAGGCATTTCATTGGACAGCATTCAGATTCTCAAAGTTTGTTCTCGTGAAGATATTTCTAAAATCCTCTGAAAACAGTTTGGTAAAAATATCCACAGCCAGATAAAGGGGAAAATTTTGTAGATCTTAGTATAATTGACATTTTGCTGAATTGTAGAGGGCAGAAAACAAATTACTCACCTCACCTTTCTACTCACCTGTCCCACCACCGCAGCCCAACGTCTGGTGCTCTGCACGTTCTCTTTGATCCTTCTTCACTTGGCGTCTGTCCCACTCACCCACAACATGCCTCACTCTAGGTCTAATCAGTGCCATGGGTGTGCTCATTGTGACGTAAGGATACACATTGTGGTGTCATGAAGGCTATTTAGTGCATCAGGGCATTTGATAACTTTTCGAATTCTGCACAAATTCAAACTAATTGTTGAATTTGGTTTCCCTTCTATTGTAGCAATCATTATTGATACAAATCCAGAAAATATTGGCCTCCATTTGTTGCAGTGTGTCAGTGAAGTTATTCATGTGAGGTCGCTGTGAAGAATAGTAACCTACAGGCCCACTATTTAAAACCATGGTTGTCCCTCAGACGTATCACATATAACTGTAGTCCAAATTCAGCCATTTATGGCCTCCATTTACATTTTGTTGCAGTGTGTCAGTGAAGCTATTCACACGAGGTCGCTGTGAAGAATAGTAACCTACAGGCCCGCTATTTAAAACCGTGGTTGTCCCTCAGAAGTATCACATATAACTGCGGTCCAAATTCAGCCATTTCTGGCCTCCATTTACATTTTGTTGCAATGTGTCAGTGAAGATCACACGAGGTTGCTGTGAAGAATAGTAACCTACAGGCCCGCTATTTAAAACCATGGTTGTCCGTCAGACGTATCACATATAACTGCGGTTCAAATCCAGCCATTTGTAGTGAACGTAGAAAATATTGTCCTCCATTTAAAATGAACAAGGCGCATGGCAAGGGACGTGGAAGTGGACGTGATGTTGATGGTGCATGCATAGGCCAAGGCAAGCTGAAATTGTGCCACAACAAACACCCACATCTTGTCGCTCGACTTTCCTGTCCCAATTACTAGGGGACCACAGAACACCACTATTAAACACAGAGCAGTGTCAAAATAATTTTGGTTGGATAGCAGATAATGCTTCCAGTAACTTTGCTACCACCACCACCACCCTGTCTTCCACATGGTCAAGTCTCAGTAGCCTTGAGTCTGGACTGCATATTCCTCACCCTGATCCTCCTTCCTCCCACGATGCCGAGTGCTCAGAGACAACTGATCCCACATTTAGACAATCAGAAGAGCTGTTCACTTTTCCATCTATAGATTCGGGCCTCTCGCCCGGCCAGCTTCAAGCAGGTGAAGAGGAGAATGTGTGTAGCAATGCATAAATATTTGAGGAGCCACGGTCACACGAAGGCAACAGTGAGAAAGTGCAATTACTGTTGCAAGAGGTGGATGATGATGATGAGACACAATTGACAGAAAGTCAGGAGGAGGATCAGGGTGCGGAAGTGGAAGACGAGGTGGTGGATGATATAGCAACTGACCCAACCTAGCAGGGGGACATGCAGAGAGAGGACAGCAGCACACAGGGGGAGGGAGGCGTAACATCACAACAGGCAGGAAAAAGCAGTGCTGTAGCCACAAACAAGGCGGGAAAGCGTTCCCTGTAACACCAACACGACAGAAGTTGCCAGTACAACTGTTAGGTCTTCCCTAGTCTGGTTGTTTTTTAAAGACTCTGCCGATAACCCCAAAAAGGCCATTTTCACCACCTGCCAGGCCAGCATCAGCAGGGGTAGCAAAACTAGCAGCCTGACCACCACCAGCATGATCAGGCACACGGCAGGAAAGCACCTGACTGAGTGGGCCAAACTCCAGGGTACAGAAACAGTGTCTGCGGGTGACACCACTGCTTCTTCCGCTGTTGTGCGTGCAAGCCAATCCCCTGTCCATGGCGCATGCGAAGATACCTCCCTCCCTGCACCTGTCCTTATCCCAGAGCAGCATTCAGTTGTCCCTACCCCGGTCCTTGGAATGCAAGCGCAAATACACAGCCAATGCCCCACAGGCCACACTACTAAATTCACACATTCCAAGACTGCTTGCGCTCAAAATGTTGCATTTTAGGCTCGTGGAGACGGAAGCTTTCCACAACCTGATGGCCGTCCCTTGGTACTCGGTCCCCAGCTCACGGTTTGTCTCTCACGGTGTGTCGTCCCTTCATTACACAAGCACGTGCCCCAGAACATTAGCCGTGCCCTCAACAAAGCAGTTACACATGGACACTAAAATGCTCGGGTGCTCGAAGCTCGGGCCGAGCTCACCGTGATACTCGGGTGCTCGACCCGAGCAATGAGCCCAATGTTAGTCTATGGGAGACTCGAGCATTTTTGCGGCGGCACCCCCGGCAGTCTGTAGAAAGCCTAAAACGTGGCCAAAACGATAGTGACAGTGCTCAAAAGATATGGGGGCAGCATGGGGATCGCCCCAGAAAGCATTTCTGACCCCTAGGTCACTGCTGTCCACAACGTGGTCAGAGGTATTAAGCCACTTTTACGGGCTTACAATAAAATGTTCAAAAACGAAACTGAAACGGTTTTCCTGTGAAATATGTTAAGGAATTTCCTTTCCAGGGTAAAGACTTGTGTATAAGATAAAATAAATAACCAAAAACAAAAATACTCCTCCACACCTTGGGCTATGTTCACAAGTAGCATTTTTCACTTTTGTATTGCTTTCAACCATGACAAATGCATTCACCTGGAAATGTCATTTTAACATTTCACAACCTTATCTGGCCATGTGCTGTGTGATACTTGCATACAGTGCTGAAAAGACATGGGAACAGCATGGGGAAGACCCCTGGAAGCATCTCTGACTCCCAGGTCACTGCCTAAAAGTGTGCCCATCAGAAGTGATCCTTGCCGCATCAGAAGATGCAGACTTGCAACTATCCCCGTGCAAGTCCTTGTCCCAGGGCAGTGTTCAATTGTACCTCCCCCATTCCTTGCAATGCAAGCGCAAATATGTAGCCAACCACCCACCCACCCGCAGGCTACAATACCATACCTCCAGCTTTAACTTGAAATTGGGCCTTTTAGTTTGTTGGAGGCCGAAACTGGCCACTACCTCATGGTTGCTTCGGTGACCTGGTATCCATACTCAGTCCCCAGCCGCCTGGCGGCCGGGTGTCCACATTCGGTACCCAGCCGCCAGGGGGCGGCCGGGTGTCCATACTCGGTCCCCAGCCGGCCCGCGGCCGGGTGTCCACACACGGTCACCAGCCACCTGGGGGCGGCCGGGGGTCCATAAACGGTCCCCAGCCGCCCCTATTTCTCCTGTCACCATCCCACACACTTTTCTTAGCCTGGCCTGCTTTAGGGCAGCATTGGACGAGCCCAGCAGAGAACCAGACTCCTCCGGTGGGCCCTGGCTTCTCCATCAGGGGAGTTGAGAGTGCCAAGGTGAGGAGCATGATGATGATGATAGAAGTTAGCATCTGCTTTGCTTTCTTTCAATGCAAGCGTAAGTATGCAGCCTGCCACCCACCCAACCCCAGGCTGCAATGCCATACTGCTAGCTTGCACTTGAAATGGGGCCTTTTAGTTTGGAGGAGGCCGAAGCTGGCCACTACCTCATGGCTGCTTCGGCGACCTGGTATCCATACTCAGTCCCCAGCCGCCCGGCGGCCGGGTGTCCATAAACGGTCCCCAGCCGCCCCTATTTCTTCTGTCACCTTCCCACACACTTTTCTTAACCTGGCCTGCTTTAGGGCAGCATTGGACGAGCCCACCAGGGAACCAGACTCCTCCGGTGGGCCCTGGCTTCTCCATCAGGGGAGTTGAGAGTGCCAAGGTGAGGAGTATGATGATGATGATAGAAGTTAGCATCTGCTTTGTTTTCTTGGAATGCAAGCGCATGTATGTAGTAGCGGCTAGGCCTGAGGTGGTCAGTGTTTTGGTGCATATCCTACCTCCTCCGAGGATTGCTGGATGTTTTCCTGCTACTATCCCAGTTCTATGACTCCCATTAAAACAAAGCTTCAGGTGATAAATGATGGATGAGGTGATGGTAAAGGAGAAAGAGCAGGAGGAACAGGGACCATTCACATCAATATAAGGCCAGTCAACCACACATGTCTTGTAGGATATGTTTCTCTACCAAAAGGAGCGGTTCGGCTACACAGTTATAGGGCATACAGTGAGTGCAGTGCCTACCAAAAATTTAGAGGCACTGCAATGACCCTTGGAAGTGACATGGAGGTCAGAGGGCCTTAACTAAACAATTTTTTCCATTTATAGCAACTGGCTCTCGTGTGCACTGTTGGCCTAAGCAGTGAATGGAAGGCTTTCCAAAAATTATGTGGAACTGCAATGCCCCTTGAAACAGACATGGATTACAGCGTACTAAAAACCTTCTACCCATTATTGGGGAGTGGGTCTCCCTTAGTGTTCGCCTATGCATTGAAAAGCAAAAGCTGACTAAAATTAGGAGGACATGCAATGCCCGTTGGAAGAGTCGTGGAGGTCGCAGTAGCTTAACAAGACGGTTTTAATGCCCCTTGGAAAAGTGGTGGAGGTCACAGTAGCATAACAAGACGGTTTTAATGCCCCTCGGAAGAGACGTGGAGGTCGCAGTAGCTTAACAAGACGGTTTTAATGCCCCTGGGAAAAGTGGTGGAGGTCACAGTAGCTTAACAAGATGGTTTGAATGCCCCTTGGAAAGGAGGTGGAGGTCGCAGTAGCTTAACAAGACGGTTTTAATGCCCCTTACAAGAGCCATACAGTACAGCATCTTAAAAACATTATTCCCATTATTGGGGAGTGGGTCTCCCATAGTCTTTGCTTATGCCTTCCAAGCAAAAGCTGCCAAAAATTAGGACGGAGGAACTTGCAATGCCCCTTACAAGAGCCATGCAGTACAGCATATTACAAACATTATTCCCATTATTGGGGAGTGGGTCTCCCATAGTCTTTGCTTATGCCTTTCAAGCAAAAGCTGCCAAAAATTAGGATGGAGGAACTTGCAATGCCCCTTACAAGAGCCATGCAGTACAGCATATTACAAACATTATTCCCATTATTGGGGAGTGGGTCTCCCATAGTCTTTGCTTATGCCTTCCAAGCAAAAGCTGCCAAAAATTAGGAGGAAATGCAATGCCCGTTCGAAGAGTCGTGGAGGTTATAGTTAATTAAAAACAACATTTCTATGCCCCTTGGAAGAGCTATGTAATTCAGAGTGGTATAACAAGAAGCTTTTAATGTCCCTCGGAAGAGACGTGGAGGTCACAGTAGCTTAACAAGACGGTTTTAATGCCCCTTGGAAGAGACGTGGAGGTCACAGTAGCTTAACAAAACTGTTTGAATGCCCCTTGGAAGAGACGTGGAGGTCGCAGTAGCTTAACAAGACGGTTTTAATGCCCCTTGGAAGAGACGTGGAGGTCACAGTAGCTTAACAAGACGGTTTGAATGCCCCTTGGAAAAGTGGTGGAGATCACAGTAGCTTAACAAGACAGTTTTAATGCCCCTTACAAGAGCCATACAGTACAGCATCTTAAAAATATTATTCCCATTATTGGGGAGTGGGTCTCCCACAGTCTTTGCTTATGCCTTCCTAGCAAAAACTGACAAAAATAGGGACGGAGTAACTTTCAATAATGGCAACACGGACCACGGTCACCCTGGTGGTATAGTGGTGGTGAAGGCTGAGGATAAGGAGAAGAACATAAAACAGCCGAAATGAGGAAGCATATGCCCATGTGTGGGTGTGAAGCGGTGCATGTGAATACACCTCCCGAAATAACAAAGTGGATTTGACTTTATGTTACTCTGCTGTCATTTGGTGGTGATGAGAAGTCTGGCCCAATCCAGCCCTTGTTCATTTTGATAAAGGTCAGCTTGTGAGCATTGTCAGTTGACAGGCAAGTGCACTTATAAGTTATAATTCCCCCAGCGGCACTAAAAACACGCTCCGATAACACGCTAGCGGCAGGGCAGGCCAGGACCTCCAAGGCGTACAGAGCAAGTCCATTCCAAGTGTCCAGCTTGGATACCCAATAATTAAAAGGCACAGAGGAATCACGGAGGACGCTGGTACGGTCGGCAAGGTACTCCCTCACCATCTTTTGAAACATTCCACTCCTTGTGAGAGTACCCCGCGCCTCAGGGTCTGTCCGAAGGGAGGGTCTGAGAAAACTGTCCCAGAACGTTGACAGTGTTCCCCTGCCTTTGCTGGATTGGAGTTGCGTCTCTCTCGCATGTACGACTTGGTTGGGCAATGAACTATGACCTCTGCCGCTAGCGTGTTCAGATGGGAATTTTTTTAACAGTTCTGCAGCAAGGGCCTTCTGGTACTGCCACATTTTTGTAGACCTCTCCAATTCAGGAATAAGAGAGTGAAA
This sequence comes from Phyllobates terribilis, assembly GCF_046119375.1. Taxonomy (NCBI): domain Eukaryota; kingdom Metazoa; phylum Chordata; class Amphibia; order Anura; family Dendrobatidae; genus Phyllobates; species Phyllobates terribilis. Next base: position 208,837,452 of record NW_027362767.1, on the reverse strand, counting down.
GTTCTCCTTGTAGCGGGGGTCTAAAAGTGTCACTAACCAGTAATGACTGTCACCCAACATTTTGACAACACGAGGATCACGGTTAAGGCAGCGTAACATGAAGTCAGCCATGCGTGCCAGACTGGTAACGGGCAAGACTTCCGTGTCCTCACCAAGATGACAACTGACCATGCTCTCCTCCTTCTCCTCCTCATCCTCCACCCTGTCCTCTGGCCACCCACGCTGAACCGACTGTATGACAGTTGTACAGGTACTATAGTCTATAGCGCATGATACAAGCTCCTGTTCTTCCTCCTCCTCCTCTCCCTCATTGTCCTCCAATGTACGTTGGGATGAGATGAGGCTGGGCTGTGTGTAATCGACCGCTACGGCTTCTTGATCCATCTCAGCATACTCTGGCTGCAATGCCTCCTCTTTAATTCTCTGCAGAGAGCACTGCAAAAGACAGACAAGTGGAATGCTGACGCTAATGATGGCGTCATCACCACTCACCATCTTGGTGGACTCCTCAAAGTTTGTCAAGATGGTATATATGTCAGACATCCAGGTCCACTCCTGAGGTCTTATGTGTGGAGTCTGACCTGAATATCGACGGCCTTGTTGCAGCTTGTACTCCACAACTGCTCTCTTCTGCTCACAAATCCTTTGCAACATGTGGAGGGTAGAGTTCCAACGTGTGGGGACATCACACACCAGTCGGTGTGCCGGAAGCTGCAAACGCTGCTGCAACACAGCAAGGGCGGCGGAAGCTGTAGCCGACTTGCGAATTGAGCTGACAGGCGGCGTACTTTGATGAGCAGATATGGCAACTCGGGGTACGATTTAAGAAACCGCTGAACCACGAGGTTAAGCACATGAGCCAGGCATGGTACCTGTGTGATCTCGCCTCGCCTCAGAGCCACCACCAGGTTACGGCCATTGTCACACACGACCATGCCTGGATGTAGGTTCAGCGGTCTCAGCCACAGATCTGCCTGCTCTTTCACAGCTGTCCACAACTCACAAGCAGTGTGAGGTTTCTCACCTAAGCTTATGAGTTTCAGCACAGCCTGTTACCGCTTGGCGGAGGCAGTACTGCAGTGCTTCCAGCTTGTAACTGATGTGGTGATATCTGAGAAGGAGGCTGAACATGAGGAGGAGGAGGAGGATGATGCACAGGAACTGTACACTGTGGGGGCAACTCTGACTGACATAGGGCCCGCAATCCTCGGTGTGGGGAGGATGTGTTCCATCCCAAGGTCCGACTGGGTCCCGGCATCCACTATGTTTACCCATTGTGCCGTCAGGGAGATGTACCGTCCCTGGCCACAAGCACTTGTCCATGTGTCCGTTGTCAGGTGGACTCTCCCAGTAACTGCGTTGATGAGGGCACGGCAGATGTTCTGTGACACGTGCTTGTGTAGTACGGGAATGGCACACCGGGCAAAATAGTGTCGGCTGGGGACCGAGTACAGAGGGACGGCCACCTCCATAAGGCTGCGGAAGGATTCCGTCTCCACCCGCCTAAAAAGCAGCATTTCCAATGCAAGCAGTCGTGAAATGTGCGAATTTAGGACTGTGGCCTGTGGGGCGTTGGATGCGAATTTCCGCTTTCGTTCAAAGGTCTGGGATATGGACAATTGAACGCTGCTTTGGGACGTGGACGTGGACGTTGATGCTGTTTCTTGAGAAACTGCCATAACAAGTGAAGACTGAGAGGAGGGGGCATGTTTGCATGCAGTATGGACAGGGGATTGCCTTGCACACAGAACAGGGGGTTCTCTTACACGCACAACAGCGGAAGAAGCAGTGGTGACACCCGCTGACACTGGTCGTGGACCCTGGGGTTCACTCCACAAAGTCAGGTGCTTTGCTGCCATGTGCCTGATCATGCTGGTGGTGGTCAGGCTGGTAGTTTTGTCACCCCTGCTGATGCTGGCATGGCAGGTGGTACAAATGGCCTTTTTGGGGTTATCAGCAGAGTCTTTAAAAAAATTACAGACTCTGGAAAACCTACAGGTTGTACTGGCAACGTCCCTCGTGTTGGTGTTACGGGGAACTGTTGCCTGCCTTCTGTGTGCGGCCACCACAATGCTTCTTCCTGCCTGTTCAGGTACTCTGCCTCCCTCACCCTGTGTGCTGCTGGCCTCGCTCTGCATGTCCTCAGTTACTAGATCATCCACCACCTCCTCCTCTTCCACTTGCGCACCACGATCCTCCTCCTCACTTCCTGGCAATTGTGTCTCGTCATCGTCCACCTCTTGTGACAAATTGCCAGTGTCGACTTCCTGTGGCCGTGGCTGTTCAAATATTTGGGCATCGCTACATGGGATCTCCTCTTCCACCACTTCAAGCGGAGCAGGCGAGGGGCACAAATCTGGAAATGGACCAGTGAACAGCTCTTCAAAGTGTCCAAGTGTGGGGTCAGTTGCTGTCTGACGACACTCAGCATGGTGGGAGGAAGGAGCATCAGGGTGAGGAGGAGTATGCGGTTGAGACTCACGGCTACTAATATTTGACCGTGTGGAAGACAGACCGGAGGTGGTGGTGCCCAGGTATCTGGAGTATTATCTGCTATCCAATAAATAACCTGTTCACACTGATCAGTTCGCAATACTGGTGTTGTAGTGTGCTTCCCTAGTAATTCAGTCAAGAAGTGGGAGCGAGAAGATGTGGCTGTAGGTTGTGGAACATTTTCCCCTTGGCCACGGCCCCGTCCTCTGCACCCACCATCACCAGAACGTCCAGTTCCACGTCCCTTGCCACGCGCCTTGCCCATTGTAAATGAATTAAAATAGCTTACACTCGCACTATCAATGGAAAAATGGTAATAAAAAGTAGCTTAGAACCGTGGAAGAGGAAAACCACAGTTCTATTTCTCTGGCCTATACCCGACTCTTTTAAGCAATCTGAACAATCAGGGAGAAATTATTACTGTTTTTCTTTACGGAAAAAATACCAAAAGCTGAATAATCGAGATTTTTTACCATGGAATGGCAAAATCACAGTTATTGTTTACTGGGGTATACCAGACAATTTTAAATAGATATATTTCCGGCTGAACAGTGAGCGACACACTCAAACTTTTTTTTTTTAGGTAAAAATGGCCCAAAAGTGGATAATACAGAGGTTTGAACCGTGGAACTGCAAAACCACACTTCTATTTCTCTGGCCTACACCAAACTATTTTCAACAGATATATTTGTGTCTGAACAGTCAGGGAGACACTATTACATTTTTTTTTTACGGCAAAAAATGCCAAAAGCAGGATAATAGAGATTTTTTTAACATGGAAAGGCAAAACCACAGTTATAATTTACTGGAGTTTACCAGACTCTTTTCAACAGATATATTGGTGTCTAATAATACAGAGATTTTTTACCGTGGAGCTGCAAAACCACAGTTCTATTTCTCGGGCCTACACCAGACTATTTTCAACAGATATATTTGTGTCTGAACAATCAGGAAACACTATTACTGCTTTTTTTACGGCAAAAAATGCCAAAAGCAGGATAATAGAGATTTTTCACCGTGGAACGGCAAAACCACAGTTATAATTTACTGGTGTATACCAGACTTTTTTAAATAGATATATTTGCGGCTGAACAGTGAGCGACACACTCAAACTGTTTTTTTTTTAGGTAAAAATGGCCCAAAAGTGGATAATACAAAGGTTTGAAACGTGGAACTCCAAAACGACAGTTCTATTTCTCGGGCCTACACCAGACTATTTTCAATAGATATATTTGTGTCTGAACAATCAGGAGACACTATTACTGTTTTTCTTTACGGCAAAAAATGCCAAAAGCAGGATAATACAGATATTTTTTACCGTGGAGCTGCATAACCACAGTTCTATTTCTCGGGCCTACACCAGACTATTTTCAACAGATATATTTGTGTCTGAACAATCAGGAGACACTATTACTGTGTTCTTTACGGCAAAAAATGCCAAAAGCAGGATAATACAGAGATTTGACCCGTGGAACTGCAAAACCACAGTTCTATTTCTCGGACCTACACAAGACTATATTAAACTGATATATTGGTGTCTGAATAATCAGGAAACACTATTACTGTTTTTCGTTATGGCAAAAAATGCCAAAAGCAGGATAATAGAGATTTTTCACCATGGAACGGCAAAACCACGGTCTTAATTTACTGGTGTATACTAGTGTTGAGCCACCCCTGTAGTGTTCGAGTTCGGTTCGGTTCGTCAAACACCCGTGTGTTCGCCGAACTGTTCGTCGAACTGTTCGTCGAACACCTTCGAACACCGTTAAAACCAATGGCAGGCAAACAAAACACATAGAAACACATAGAAAACACCTTCAAAGGTGTCCAAAAGCTGACAAACTGCTCAGAAGACATAACTAACACATGGAAAAGTGACAAGTACATATAGTCATGCGAAAAGAAAAGAGGTGGAGGAGTAAAAGGAGGGGGAGACACAGATATAGACATGTCATGCCCTTCTAAAATCCAAAAAGTGAGAAGCCGACACGGCCAGACCGTTCCTGCCCGTGCCACCTCCGTGTCGCCGGGTTTGTGCCAGAGCCGCGGTGGACCCAGACGGCCAGCCCCCCTCTCCCAATACTGGTGCCTGTCCGCTGGTGGGTCGAGCGAGCCCCCCTGTGGTGGAGGCAGCTCTAAGCTTTTTAATTTAAATTGTCTCTCTAATTTGAATGAATACACTTTAAATCCTTTTACAAGGATCTATTGGATGGCAAGTCTCATGCCAGCAGCTGCGTAATTCCAGCTCCAGTAGCGTCCACTAAAGCTGCAGCTGTTAAAAAGCTTTTATAAAGATCAAGCTCGGCTGTCCACCGCAAGGCATCCTACTGCCAGTCCCAGCCCCTATGCCTTGGGGTGCTTCCTGATGCTCTTCACTGAGTATCCCGTGGTCCCGAAGCATTTCCTTTGAAAAAATTAAGTGTCCAAACTACAGGTGGTGTAGCTTGCTTAACAGACGGGATAATCCGCTGACTAGCAGACACTGCTCCTAGGCACAAAGTATTTCCTGGGCTAGATGCAGTTAAAAATTTGTAATTAGATACTCTCGTTGGATGCTGAGAAAGCATTCCATAGAGTCTCCTGGCACGCCATATATTATTCTCTTAAATAGCTTGGGGTAGGGGTCTAGGGGACCCTTTTATAGCCAAAATCACGGCCCTGTATGGCAATACGTCACCTAGGCTGAAGATAAATGGAACTGTAGCACCCTGAGGGCTCGGTTGCTACAGAGGTATTGCACCTCACCCAGAGTTGTGATATCTCACTCTCAGTTAAGGATGGAGTGTGGATCAGGACCCGACACCTGCATGCATTACACCACATTGCCATGGGGCAGGGCGACCAATATGCCCCTGAGATGGGCACTACAGTCCCTGTCCCTGGCTGGAGTGGGGGGAGGGAACACTGAGGAAGGGGAACCCTGTAGTGCAGGAGCAGGGAGGAAGCAGTTCCTGGGTGCATTGAGAAGGGAGTATAAAAGGTGGGCACCATCTTAGTTCAGTGCAGAGAAGTCTGAGCAGAAGTGACAGGGAGCAGGGGCTCTGCATGAGCTCTGCTCCGGAGGCGGGCCTAGTAACAGAGGCCCAGGCCTGGAAGAGGGAGAAGGAAGGAAGAGGAGCGGAGAAGGCTCCAGGAACGAGGAACGAAGGGATCCCAGGGGTGCGGACAGGCGAGTCGCCACTGCATGCCCGAATCCACCTGCATGGAGGGGTCAGGCCAAAGGGGGAGACCGGTCCCCGAAACTAGTGGAGGCGGGAAACGACCCTCAGCTAGAAACCAGAGGCTGTGACATTTTATGTGGCGCAGCCCCTCGCTACACCCACTAGGAAGGCACCACATAGGGTCAGGGAAACTGGCGTCAAGTTTACCAAGAGGAGGCCCGAGGCAGCCGGACAGAAGGGTTGGTAGGAAAGGCCAGACAAAGGACACACAAAGGGAGTCCTGTGAAGCGCTCCAAAGTTATCCGGGAGTTGTCTGAGCCCCTCACCTGGTGAGCACAATACGACATGGGTAGCCGTTACCTGCAGAAGTGGTCTGGATAATAAGAACTGTGAGTAAAGGCCCTGGACTGCATCACTGACTCCGTGTCGTTACTGCTGCTGTCCTGCACCATCACCCCCATCCTCCGCATACACTGCCCTGAGGCTATACTCCTCCCGTGGGGAGTTATGCTACGCTCTGCTGCACCCACAACACCAGCCTCAGCGGTCTGCCCTCCAGCGGCGGTTCACTCTGACCGCAATCCACGGGTGGCGTAGTCGGACATTTAAACATCAAAACCACATAAATAGTTCCGCCACTGGTTTGACCGCCCTGCGCCACGGAACCGGGTCGCCGCCACGGAGACTACAACCACCAGCATTCACCAAAAAGGGTCTGGCTCCGGGTGTCCCAAGGCCCAGGGGGCGCGTCAGAACATTTTCATCACCTTTCATAATCACCAATGGGACAAGGCAGGGAAGCCCTCTGTCCCCTCTCTTATACATCCTAGTGACGGAGCACCTGCTCTCATCAATTCGCCATAACCCCAATATTAGGTGGATTGAGGTGGGAGGCACCGAGTACAAGTGCTCTCTATTTGCTGATGATGTCCTAGTATATATCACTCAATCACATATATCCATCCCTGCTGTTATGGCTGAAATAGATCACTTTGTTACATGGTCAAATTTTAAAATCAATGCAGCGAAGTCTGAGGCCCTCGATGTCTCCCTCCCCAAATCCATACAGGATTCCATCCAGTCTTACTTTCCCTTTGCCTGGCCCTCACAGGGTATCAAATACTTAGGAAATCCTATTCATAGAGACCTCTCCAGTCTATGTTATCTTAATTTTGGGCCCTTTATTGAACAACTCCATACAGACCACGGTTGGCAAGTTAGTACTGTAAGATTCACTACGTGAACCACTGGTGTTTTGTGGAAAAGCACATGTACACTGTGTTCCAAATTATTATTCAAAAAGTGTTTAGGAGTGATAAGGGAAGAATTTGTTTGTTTGTCAGTTAAACTCATTGATGGTGATGTGTGTCAGGGCTCTTTATATCACTGTAAGCAATTGCAGACACCTGTGCTAATTAGTTTGGCAGGTGTGTCCAATGAAAGGCAAGACTACTTAAGAAGGCTGTCCCACATTATTAAGCAGCCTACATTTTCTGCCAAAATGGGAAAGAAAAAGGATGTGTCGGCTGCTGAGAAGCAACAAATTGTGGAGTGTTTAGGTCAAGGCATGACTACAATCAACATTGTGCGATGATCAGGATGAAGTGTCTTGGCAATCAAGAAGTATGTAGCTGATTCACAGTACACACGTGTGCGTGCTGATAAGGGCAAATTGAGGACTCTTTGCTACAGGCAATTACGTCAGGTTAAAAGAGCAGCGGCAAAAAAGCCTTGTCATAGCAGCAGACAAGTTTTTGAAGCTGCTGGTGCCTCCAACGTCCCCCGAACAACAAGATGCAGGGTCCTTCAGAGGTTTGCAGCTGTGCGTACACCATCCTGTCGACCTCCTCTATCCACTGCACACAAGCAGAAACGGCTCCAGTGGGCCAAACAATACATGAAGACTGATTTCAAAACTGTTTTGTTCACGGATGAGTGCCGTGCAATGCTCGATGGTCCAGATGGATGGAGTGGAGGATGGCTGGTTGATGGACACCCCATGCAAACATGGCTACAGCGCCAACAAGGAGGAGGTGGAGTAATGTTTTGGACTGGAATCATGGGGAGAGAGATTGTCGGCCCCTTTAGGATCCCTGAAGGGGTAAAGATGAACTCCATAATGTATGTGGAGTTTCTCAAACAGCACTTCCTGCCATGGTTCAAGAAGAAGAACCGTGTATTCCACAGCAAGATCATTTTCATGCATGATAATGCACCATCTCATGCTGCACATAACACATCTGCATCTCTGGCTGATATGGGCATAAAAGGGGACAAACTTATGGTGTGACCCCCATGCTCCCCTGACCGCTACCCCATTCAGAACCTCTGGAGCATCATCAAAAGGAGTGTCTATGATGGCGGGAGGCAGTTCACATCTAAGCAACAGCTCTGGGAGGGTATTCTGTCCTCATGCAAAACAATTGAAGCAGAAACCATCCAAAACCTGACAAATTCAATGGATGAGAGAGTTCAGAAGCTCCTTTCGAACAAGGGGTCCTATGTGCAAATGTAACATCACCTAGAATAAAGTTTTGAGTTGAAAACTGTTTGATTTCAGTTTCTAATAACCTGCTAATGCTTATAATTTCAAAAATGACCATTTTTTTGGTCTTTATTAAAATGAAAAGGTTGATCGAAGAGTGTGGGGGATCTAAGAGTGTGGCAACCCAGTAGTCAGGATTACTTCAAATTCTGACAATATGAGGGTCATGTTGCAGGTAGTGCAGCAAGAAGGCACTTATGTGTCTTGCGCATCTCGGAGCCCCAAAATTCTTTATCAGGCTAGATGCAGCTAAAAATCATTATTAATTTTAAATCTGGTGGAGCTTAGTATAGATGGCCTTATAGAATCAGTACTGCACACTGCTACAAAGCCCAAATTATTTTCCAGCCAAGATACAGATAAACATGATTAGCAATTTTAAATCTGGTGGAGCTTAGTATAGATGGCCTAATAGAATCAGTGCTGCACACTGCTACAAAGCCCAAATTATTTTCAAGCCAAGATACAGATAAACATGATTAGTAATTTTAAATCTGGTGGAGCTTAGTATAGATGGACTAATAGAATCAGTACTGCACACTGCTACAAAGCCCAAATTATTTTCCAGCCAAGATACAGATAAACATGATTAGTAATTTTAAATCTGGTGGAGCTTAGTATAGATGGCCTAATAGAATCAGTACTGCACACTGCTACAAAGCCCAAATTATTTTCCAGCCAAGATACAGATAAACATGATTAGTAATTTGAAAGCTTAAAACGGTTGGTGAGGTGATTTTAACCAATCATCATGCTTTTACTCTCCCCAGGATGACACAGGGGTAGAAAAGTCGTTTCGGATCCATGATTTGTTCATCTTTATGAACGTGAGTCTGTCTACATTTTCAGTGGAGTGCCGCGTGCGCTTATCTGTCAGCACACCACCAGCAGCGCTGAACACACGTTCAGACAGAACGCTGGCTGCGGGGCATGACAAGATCTCCAAGGCGTAAGTGGCTAGCTCCGGCCATTTATCCAGATGGGAAACCCAAAAAGAGCAAGGATCCAGTGACACAGTCATGGCTTCAATGTTTACTTGGAGATACTCCTGTACCATCGTCTCTAGGCGTTGACTATGTGTCAGACTTCTTGTCTCCTGTGGCCTTGCAAAGGATGGGCTAAAAAAGTGGTGAAATGATTCCGCAAAATTGATGTTACCCGCAGATATTGTGTTTCTGTTACGGTTTGAGTGCTGAACACTCGACGGTCCCACGGTTGGCAAGTTGGAACTGTGAGATTCACTACGTGCACCACTGGTGTTTTGTGGAAAAGCACATGTAAGATTCTGCAACAGTCTCTCCTGATACTCCTGCATGCGTGCATCCCTTTCTATGGCAGGAATAATTTCTGCAAATTTACTTTTGTACCGGGGATCTAACAGTGTGGCAACCCAGTAGTCAGGATTATTTCCAATTCTCACAATTCGAGGGTCATGTTGCAGGTAGTGCAGCAAGAAGGCACTCATGTGTGTTGCGCATCCAGGAGCACCAAGTCCCTGTTGTGTTGGTGGCGAGGTAACAATCATGCTTCCTTCCTCTGTCCTCTCCCCCCAACCTCGCACAACAGAAATGTGATCAAGGTCTCCCTCATCTGATGAGTCTTCCATCAGTTCGTCCTCCACTTCTTCCTGGGCTCCTGCACCTTCCTCACTAGTTTGGCTGCTACCATGCGCCCTGGTAAAACCATCTCCCCCACCCTCACATGCCTGCCGCCTTGGTGCTGCCGACCGTCTGGACCTTGCAGATGTTAGCCCTTCCGCATACAACTCCTCCCCCTGTACTTCCTCCACCTCCTCTTGTGCCACCGCCTGACTCCGAATTCTGGTTAACATGTGCTCCAGCATGTAAATCACCGGAATAGTCATGCTGATAATGGCATCGTCAGCACTAAACATCTTCGTCGCCATTTCAAAACTGTGCAGAAGGGTGCATAGGTCCCTGATCTGAGACCACTCCTCCAGCGTGATTTGCCCCACCTCTGGATCTCGTTGGCCCAGGCTATACATCAGAACGTATTGCACCAGGGCTTGTCGGTGCTGCCACAGTCGCAACATGTGTAGGGTTGAATTCCACCGGGTAGGCACATCGCATTTTAGCCGGTGAAGTGGCAGGCCAACGACTTCTGTAGAGATGTAAGTCGCTGAGCTGCGGGATGCGAACGGCGGAAGTGAGCACACAGCGACCGTGCCCTCTGCAGAAGGCCATCTAGTCCGGGATAGTGGGCTAAAAGTTCAACACGTGAGCCATACAAGGCACGTGTGTGACATTGCCCCGCCGAAGGGCCGCACCGAGGTTTGCAGCATTGTCGCACACGGCCTTCCCAGGTTTCAGGTCTAGTGGAGACAACCATTCATGAAATTGGTTCTCCAGAGCTGACCACAACTCCTCAGCTGTGTGACTCACATTTCCCAGACATTTCAAAGTAAAAACCGCCTGATGACGTTGAGCCCTACTGCCAGCATAGTAAGGAGGTGTGCAGGATCCCTTCAGCGCAGTTAGAAAGCTTGTGGCATGACCAGACAGGCTTTGGGTGCAGGTGGAGGACCGAGAGGAGGTTGAGGAGGCAGAAGCAGTGGAGGAACTTTGAGATAAAGAGGATTGACGCACAACTCGTGGGGATGGCAAGACTTGGACAGCAGCCCCTTGTCCTGCTGTCACTATAGTTACCCAGTGCCCAGTCAGCGACATGTAACGCCCCTGTCCATGCCTACTCGTCCAAGTGTCTGTGGTGAAATGCACCCTGTCACACACAGAGTTTCTCAAAGAAGCGGTGTTGTTGTGTGTGACATGCTGGTGGAGCGCAGGCACACCTTTCTTTGAGAAGTAGTGCCGACTGGGCATCTGGTACTGGGGCACTGCGACGGACATAAGGTCTCGAAAATCCTCTATATCCACCAGGCGGAAAGGCAGCATTTCTGTAGCCAAGAGCTTGCAGATGGTGAAATTCAACCTCTTAGCTTTCTCATGGCTAGGAGGAAATGGTCTTTTACTTGTCCACATCTGAGGGACCGAGGGCTGGCTGTTGTGCTTAGACGGGGTTGATAAGGGTGTCCCCGGTAAACTGCCGGTCTGTGAGGAAGATGCAGGCGGACATGTTAGGTTGCCTTGATCCAAAGGTGGTGCTATCGATGTCGGACAGCGCTCAACACCAGCTGGTGTTTCCACCTCCAAAGAAAATGATGACCTGCCAATCATGCTGTCTTTTGCGGGTAAAGAGGTGGCAGGTCTGCGTCCCAAAACAGGTGTGACTGCTGTCCCCCCAGTCACAGAGGATGAAGAGGCCGCGGATGCACAAGATGTGGCAGACAGTGGTTGGCCCGGCCGGCTAGGCCGCATTGTAGCACAGTGAGCTTCCCACTGCAACTTATGCTTCATGTCCATGTGCCGGTTCATGCATGAAGTACTCAAACTATGTATTTTTTGGCCTCTACTTAGCTTTTGCTGACAAATGTTACAGATAACACGAGTTGGGTCATCTTTATCGATCTGAAAAAATGCCCAGGCTATGCAAGGCTTAGCACCCATGCGACCTGAAGAGCCACCACGACTTGTGGTGAGGGGCAGAGTTGTGTTTGAGGATGCAGTTGTTGACGTGCTTCCAGTACTACGTCTCTGTCCAGGAAGGCGCAACCTGACCTCGTCGTCACTAGCATTCTCCTCCACCTCCTCTGCTGACCTCATCTCTTGGCTGACTGTGGGTTGACAGTAAGTGGGATCTCCAACCTCATCATCATCACCCTGTGTGTTATCACACCCGTCGTCCTCAGAGCCAACTTGTTCCTGCCCTGACAAAAAACTAAAGTTGTCGCTCCAATCAGGTATTTCAGTCTCATCATCGTCTACCTCATTGTCTCCACCAACAGGAGTTACAGTTTGGGAATGAGGGTCTACATTATGGTCAGAAATTTCTGCGTCTGGTCCTGGATCTGACTCATAAAGATTCTGGGCATCAGTGCAGATCATTTCCTCGTCTGGATTCACAGAAGCGCTGGAGTCGACCTCTGATTCCCAGGCTATAGTATGAGTAAACAGCTCTGCAGACTCAACCATCTGTTCTACCTCATACTCAGACGGGCAGCTGGAGATTTGGGAGCTGTGAGGAAGCAAGTGAGATTGGGGTGTCACCTCTGAGGACTGGAGTATTTGTGATGTTGAAGTTGATATGGAGGAGAGCCCACTTAAAGGAGCACTTGATATCCTTTGAAGCACCTGCTGTTTTTGTGCCTCATCTGGAATTTTTAGCGATTGGCGTGGCCGTAAGAAAGGGATCTTATCACATTGTCCGCTAAAAGAAGTAGACATTTTAGTTTGGCTGGAAGATGGTCTTTCTTCTGCAGATGTTACTGTTGCTTTAACACCTACCCCACTGACACAACCTTTTTTCCCCTTCCCAACACACCTATTCCCCTTTCCACCAGCAGCAGGCCTTTTTCCACTCATTTTGGTGGCTAACTAATACACAACTCTGGAGTTGTTTGCACAAAAAAACAATGGATGGGAACCGAGCAGAGCTGAGTGGCCAAACTGTGATATTAGGCCAAAACTATTGGCTGGGTTAGATGCAGAAAAAAATTATATTTAATTTGCAACCTGATGGAGGTCAGTATAGATGGACTAATACAACAAGTCCCACACACTGCTAGAAGCCCAAATAATTTTTCAGAGCTAGATGCAGAAAAAAATTATATTCCATGTGCAACCTGGTGGAGGTCAGTATAGATGGACTAATAGAACAAGTCCCACACACTGCTAGAAGCCCAAATATTTTTTCAGAGCTAGATGCAGAAAAAAATTATATTCAATTTGCAACCTGGTGGAGGTCAGTATAGTTGGACTAATAGAACAAGTCCCACACACTGCTAGAAGCTCAAATATTTTTTCAGAGCTAGATGCAGAAAAAAATTATTTTTAATTTGCAACCTGATGGAGGTCAGTATAGATGGACTAATAGAGAAAGTCCCACACACTGCTAGAAGGCCAAATATTTTTTCAGAGCTAGATGCAGAAAAAAATTATATTCAACTTGCAACCTGATGGAGGTCAGTATAGATGGACTAATAGACCGAGTCCCACACACTGCTAGAAGCCCAAATATTTTTTCAGAGCTAGATGCAGAAAAAAATGATATTCAATTTGCAACCTGATGGAGGTCAGTATAGATGGACTAATAGAACAAGTCCCACACACTGCTAGAAGCCCAAATATTTTTTCAGAGCTAGATGCAGATAAAAATTATTTTTAATTTGCAACCTGATGGAGGTCAGTATAGATCGGCTAATAGAACAAGTCCCACACACTGCTAGAAGCCCAAATATTTTTTCAGAGCTAAATGCAGAAAAAAATTATGTTCAATTTGCAACCTGATGGAGGTCAGTATATATGGACTAATAGAACAAGTCCCACACACTGCTAGAAGCCCAAATATTTTTTCAGAGCTAGATGCAGAATAAAATTATATTCAATTTGCAACCTGATGGAGGTCAGTATAGATGGACTAATAGACCAAGTCCCACACACTGCTAGAAGCCCAAATATGTTTTCAGAGCTAGATGCATAAAAAAATTATATTGAATTTGCAACCTGATGGAGGTCAGTATAGATGGACTGATAGACCAAGTCCCACACACTGCTAGAAGCCCAAATACTTTTTCAGAGCTAGATGCAGATAAAAATTATATTGAATTTGCAACCTGATGAGTTCAGTATAGATCAGAGGTCCCCAACCGCCGGTCCGCGGACCAGGACCGGGCCGTTGGGGTTTTTCAGCCGGTCCGCGGGGAGAGGGGGCCCCTCCAGCCTCCAGCAGGGCCGCCATCAGGGCATGACTGCCCTGACTCCAGTATGGGGCCCGGCCGGTAGGAGCCCCCTCGGAGCCCCCCTCTTGTGCGTCTCTCTCCTCATGGGGCCCCCGGCCCCATGCTAAGCGCCGGGTCCGGGACATCTTAGCGCTGCGCTGCTGCGGCAGCACCTTCATGATTCCCCTGACTTCCGGTCATGTGACGGCGCCGTTACATGGCCGGAAGTCAGGAGAACCTGGTGTCAGCGATTTGGACGAGCGCCAGGATTCTGCAGGGATCGCATGGGGGTAAGTATAACAAGTTTTATTTTTTTTTAAATACAATTAACTAGGAGTGGGGGGAATGGGAGATGCACATGGGGGAGGGGAGAGATGAGAGATGCACATGGGGGAGGGGAGAGATGAAAGATCCACATGGGGGGGAGGGGAGAGATGAGAGATGCACATGGGGGAGGGGAGAGATGAGAGATCCACATGGGGGGGAGGGGAGAGATGAGAGATGCACATGGGGGAGGGGAGAGATGAGAGATCCACATGGGGGGGAGGGGAGAGATGAGAGATGCACATGGGGGGAGGGGAGAGATGAGAGATGCACATGGGGGGAGGGGAGAGATGAGAGATGCACATGGGAGGGAGGGGAGAGATGAGAGATGCACGGGGGGGTGAGAGATGCACGGGGGGGGGGAGAGATGCACGGGGGGGATGAGAGATGCACGGGGGGGTGAGAGATGCACGGGGGGGATGAGAGATGCACGGGGGGTGGATGAGAGATGCACGGCGGGGTGAGAGATGCACGGGGGGATGAGAGATGCACGGGGGGTGGATGAGAGATGCACGGGGGGGTGAGAGATGCACGGGGGGGATGAGAGATGCACGGAGGGGATGAGAGATGCACGGGGGGTGGATGAGAGATGCACGGGGGGTGGATGAGAGATGCACGGAGGGGGATGAGAGATGCACGGAGGGGGATGAGAGATGCACGGGGGTGAGCTGCACATGGGGGGGTGAGAGATGCACATCGGGGGGTTATGTTTACATTACTTTGTTGCCTTATGAAGGGCGGGGGGGGCCCCAAAAATTTCTTGCACAGGGGCCCACTACAGTCTGTGTCCGCCCCTGGGATGAAGTAAATGCAGCTGAACAGCAGCTGTCAGGACAGCTGCCCTGTCCTGCTGCAGGGCGTGATGGGGCCTCAGTGATGCGGCTCCTGGCACAGCACATTATGTGGGGCTCCTGGCGGGGACCTGGTCTACACTATATGATAAGTATGCACTAAACTCCAAATCCCTCCATTACCCCGCCCCCATATGACCAAAGCCCCGCCCACCCCACCCCCTCCTTGCTGGGCCATGAAAAAATGATCTTGCTTCAAGCCGGTCCCTGGTGCAAAAAAGGTTGGGGACCACTGGTATAGATGGACTAATAGAACAAGTCCCACACACTGCTAGAAGCCGAAATATTTTTTCAGAGCTAGATGCAGATAAAAATTATATTGAATTTGCAACCTGATGGAGGTCAGTATAGATGGACTAATAGAACAAGTCCCACACACTGCTAGAAGCCCAAATATTTTTTCAGAGCTAGATGCAGAAAAAAATTATATTCAATTTGCAACCTGGCGGAGGTCAGTATAGATGGACTAATAAAACACGTCCCACACACTGCTAGAAGCCCAAATATTTTTTCAGAGCTAGATGCAGAAAAAAATTATATTCAATTTGCAACCTGATGGAGGTCAGTATAGATGGACTGATAGACCAAGTCCCACACACTGCTAGAAGCCCAAATACTTTTTCAGAGCTAGATGCAGATAAAAATTATATTGAATTTGCAACCTGATGAGTTCAGTATAGATGGACTAATAGAACAAGTCCCACACACTGCTAGAAGCCGAAATATTTTTTCAGAGCTAGATGCAGATAAAAATTATATTGAATTTGCAACCTGATGGAGGTCAGTATAGATGGACTAATAGAACAAGTCCCACACACTGCTAGAAGCCCAAATATTTTTTCAGAGCTAGATGCAGAAAAAAATTATATTCAATTTGCAACCTGGCGGAGGTCAGTATAGATGGACTAATAAAACACGTCCCACACACTGCTAGAAGCCCAAATATTTTTTCAGAGCTAGATGCAGAAAAAAATTATATTCAATTTGCAACCAGATGGAGGTCAGTATACATGGACTAATAGAATGATGCTATGCCCAAAAGGTTTTACTTCACTAGGTGCAGTAAAAAAATTGGTATTCTATACACAGGTGGTGTAGCTTGCAACACAGATAGGCTACTCCACTAACTAACACACTTTGCAATATGCCAAAAAGGATTAGCTTTGCTAGATTTAGCCAAATGCTGTGAAAAAAACTTGCACAGCACTGGCACAGACCTGCCTGGCAAAAACTGATAGGAACTGATGTAACTTAGTCCTGAAAAGGACTGCAATTACTATTAGTCTTTACTCCCAACCTATCTATTTAAGAGCACAGACCTGCCTGATAAAAGTCGTAGGAAATGCTGTAACCTAGTCCATAAAAGGACTGCAATCACAACTATTCCCTACTCCCAAGCTATCTGTAGATTTGTGCGAAAATTGGCTTGAAATTAACAAGGTATAGCGCACACAGCAACAGCGGTGCCGTTTAACACGCAGCTGCAGCAGTGAGAAAATGGTGGCGACGGGGAAAATGGCTGGGTCTTATAGGGCAAGGACATGTGACATACACTGCCAATGACACATGCCCTTGCTTGTGTGAAAAAAAGCACTTCGCTCCGTGTGTGCGCTGCTGATAGGCTGAAAGATTGCACCTCCCCACTGTAAATGCGGGAAAGAGAAAAAAAAATGGAGATCTTCATTATTCCTGCAGAGATCGATCCCCTGCCCCTCCCACCGCCCCGCTGTACACTCAAACTGCGTATTAACATTAATTTTCATCATTACTGAGAAAAAATCCAGTTATGATTTTGGTGCACGAACAGTTATCGAACATAACCTCGAACAGCCGAATTTTTTTCAAATCGTTCGTGTTCGCCGAACGGCTCGAACACCGCCCAAAACAGCTCGAATTTGAGATTGGCGAACAGTTCGAGTCGAACAACGCTCATCTCTAGTGTATACCAGACTTTTTTAAATGGATATATTTGCGGCTGAACAGTGAGCGACACACTCAAACTGTTTTTTTTAGGTAAAAAAGGCGCAAAAGTGGATAATACAGAGGTTTGAACCGTGGAACTGCAAAACGACAGTTCTATTTCTCGAGCCTACACCAGACTATTTTAAACAGATAAATTGGTCTCTGAACAATCAGGAGACACTATTACTGTTTTTCTTTACGGCAAAAAAACGCCAAAAGCAGGATAATACAAAGATTTGACCCGTGGAACTGCAAAACCACAGTTTTATTTCTCGGGCCTACACCAGACTATTTTCAACAGATATAGTTGCGTCTGAACAATCAGTAGACACTATTACTGTTTTTCTTTATGGCAAAAAATGCCAAAAGCAGGATAATAGAGATTTTTTTACAGTGGAACGGCAAAATCACAGTTATAATTTACTGGTGTATACCAGACTTTTTTAAATAGATATATTTGTGGCTGAACAGTGAGCGACACACTCAAACTTTTTTTTTTAGGTAAAAATGGCCCAAAAGTGGATAATACAGAGGTTTGAACCGTGGAACTGCAAAACCACACTTCTATTTCTCTGCCCTTCACCAGACTATTTTCAACAGATATATTTGAGTCTGGAACGGCAAAACCACAGTTATAATTTACTGGTGTATACCAGACTCTTTTAAACAGATACATTTGTGTCTGAACAATCAGGAGACACTATTACTGTTTTTCTTTATGGAAAAATACTAAAAGCTGGATAATAGAGATTTTTTACCGTGGAACTTCAAAACCACAGTTCTATTTCTCGAGCCTACACCAGACTATTTTAAACAGATATATTGGTGTCTGAACAATCAGGAGACACTATTACTGTTTTTCTTTATGGAAAAATTACCAAAAGCTGGATAATACAGAGATTTGACCCGTGGAACTGCAAAACCACAGTTCTATTTCTCGGGCCTACACCAGACTATTTTCAACAGATATATTTGTGTCTGAACAATCAGGAGACACTATTACTGTTTTTCTTTGCGGCAAAAAATACCAAAAGCAGGATAATACAGAGATTTGACCCATGGAACTGCAAAACCACAGTTCTATTTCTTAGGGCCTACACCAGACTATTTTCAACAGATATATTTGTGTCTAAACAATCTGGAAACACTATTACTGTTTTTCTTTACGGCAAAATATACCAAAAGCAGGATAATACAGAGATTTGACCCGTGGAACTGCAAAACCACAGTTCTATTTCTTGGGCTTACACCAGACTATTTTTAACAGATATATTTGTGTCTAAACAATCAGGAGACAGTATTACTGTTTTTATTTACGGCAAAAAATGCCAAAAGCAAGATAATACAGAGATTTGACCTGTGGAACTGCAAAACCACAGTTCTGTTTCTCGAGCCTACACCAGACTATTTTAAACAGATATATTGGTGTCTGAACAATCAGGAGACACTATTACTGTTTTTTTTTATGGCAAAAAATGCCAAAAGCAGGATAATGCAGAGATTTGACCCATGGAACTGCAAAACCACAGTTCTATTTATGGAGCCTACACCATACTATTATCAACAGATATATTTGTGTCTGAACAATCAGGAGAAACTATTACTGTTTTTCTTTACGGTAAAAAATGCCAAAAGCAGGATAATAGAGATTTTTCACATTGAAACTGTAAAACCACAGTTACAATTGACTTGTGAATACCAGACGTTTTTAAATAGATATATTTGCGGCTGAACAGTGAGCGACACACTCAAACTGTTTTTTTCTAGGTAAAAATAGCCCAAAAGTGGATAATACAGAGGTTTGAACCGTGGAACTGCAAAACCACACTACTATTTCTCTGCCCTTCACCAGACTATTTTCAACAGATATATTTGAGTCTGAACAATCAGGAGACACTATTACTCTTTTTCTTTACGGCAAAATATGCCAAAAGCAGGATAATAGAGATTTTTCACCGTGGAACGGCAAAACCACAGTTAAAATTTACTGGTGTGTACCAGACTCTTTTAAACAGATATATTTGTGTCTGAACAATCAGGAGACACTATTACTGTTTTTCTTTACGGAAAAAATACTAAAAGCTGGATAATAGAGATTTTTTACCGTGGAACTGCAAAACCACAGTTCTATTTCTTGGGCCTACACCAGACTATTTTAAACAGATATATTGGTGTCTGAACAATCAGGAGACACTATTACTGTTTTTCTTTACGGAAAAAATACCAAAAGCTGGATAATACAGAGATTTGACCCGTGGAACTGCAAAACCACGGTTCTATTTCTCGGGCCCACACCAGACTATTTTCAACAGATATATTTGTGTCTGAACAATCAGGAGACACTTTTACTGTTTTTCTTTATGGCAACAAATGCCAAAAGCAGGATAATACAGAGATTTGACCCGTGGAACTGCAAAACCACAGTTCTATTTCTTGGTCCTACCCCAGACTATTTTCAACAGATATATTTGTGTCTAAACAATCAGGAGACACTATTACTGTTTTTCTTTACGGCAAAAAATGCCAAAAGCAGGATAATACAGATATTTGACCCGTGGAACTGCAAAACCACAGTTCTATTTCTCGAGCCTACACCAGACTATTTTAAACAGATATATTTGTGTCTGAACAATCAGGAGACAGTATTACTGTTTTTCTTTTCGGCAAAATATGCCAAAAGCAGGATAATAAAGATTTTTCACGGTGGAACGGCAAAACCACAGTTATAATTTACTGGTGTATACCAGACTCTTTTAAACAGATATATTTGTGTCTGAACAATCAGCAGACACTATTACTGTTTTTCTTTACGGAAAAAATACTAAAAGCTGGATAATAGAGATTTTTCAACGTGGAACGGAAAAACCACAGTCATAATTTACTGGTGTATACCAGACTTTTTTAAATAGATATATTTGCGGCTGAACAGTGAGCAACACACTCAAACTTTTTTTTTTAGGTAAAAATGGCCCAAAAGTGGATAATACAGAGGTTTGAACCGTGGAACTGCAAAACCACAGTTCTCTTTCTCTGGCCTACACCAGACTATTTTAAACAGATATATTGGTGTCTGAACAATCAGGAGACACTATTACTGTTTTTCTTTACGGAAAAAATACCAAAAGCTGGATAATACAGAGTTTTGACCCGTGGAATTGCAAAACCACAGTTCTATTTCTCAGGCCTACACCAGACTATTTTCAACAGATATATTTGTGTCTGAACAATCAGGAGACACTATTACTGTTTTTCTTTATGGCAAAAAAATGCCAAAAGCAGGATAATAGAGATTTTTCACCATGGAACAGCAAAACCACAGTCATAATTTACTCGTGTATACCAGACTTTTTTAAATAGATATATTTGCGGCTGAACAGTGAGCGACACACTCAAACTTTTTTTTTTAGGTAAAAATGGCCCAAAAGTGGATAATACAGAGGTTTGAACCGTGGAACTGCAAAACCACACTTCTATTTCTCTGCCCTTCACCAGACTATTTTCAACAGATATATTTGAGTCTGGAACGGCAAAACCACAGTTATAATTTACTGGTGTATACCAGACTCTTTTAAACAGATACATTTGTGTCTGAACAATCAGGAGACACTATTACTGTTTTTCTTTATGGAAAAATACTAAAAGCTGGATAATAGAGATTTTTTACCGTGGAACTTCAAAACCACAGTTCTATTTCTCGAGCCTACACCAGACTATTTTAAACAGATATATTGGTGTCTGAACAATCAGGAGACACTATTACTGTTTTTCTTTATGGAAAAATTACCAAAAGCTGGATAATACAGAGATTTGACCCGTGGAACTGCAAAACCACAGTTCTATTTCTCGGGCCTACACCAGACTATTTTCAACAGATATATTTGTGTCTGAACAATCAGGAGACACTATTACTGTTTTTCTTTGCGGCAAAAAATACCAAAAGCAGGATAATACAGAGATTTGACCCATGGAACTGCAAAACCACAGTTCTATTTCTTAGGGCCTACACCAGACTATTTTCAACAGATATATTTGTGTCTAAACAATCTGGAAACACTATTACTGTTTTTCTTTACGGCAAAATATACCAAAAGCAGGATAATACAGAGATTTGACCCGTGGAACTGCAAAACCACAGTTCTATTTCTTGGGCTTACACCAGACTATTTTTAACAGATATATTTGTGTCTAAACAATCAGGAGACAGTATTACTGTTTTTATTTACGGCAAAAAATGCCAAAAGCAAGATAATACAGAGATTTGACCTGTGGAACTGCAAAACCACAGTTCTGTTTCTCGAGCCTACACCAGACTATTTTAAACAGATATATTGGTGTCTGAACAATCAGGAGACACTATTACTGTTTTTTTTTATGGCAAAAAATGCCAAAAGCAGGATAATGCAGAGATTTGACCCATGGAACTGCAAAACCACAGTTCTATTTATGGAGCCTACACCATACTATTATCAACAGATATATTTGTGTCTGAACAATCAGGAGAAACTATTACTGTTTTTCTTTACGGTAAAAAATGCCAAAAGCAGGATAATAGAGATTTTTCACATTGAAACTGTAAAACCACAGTTACAATTGACTTGTGAATACCAGACGTTTTTAAATAGATATATTTGCGGCTGAACAGTGAGCGACACACTCAAACTGTTTTTTTCTAGGTAAAAATAGCCCAAAAGTGGATAATACAGAGGTTTGAACCGTGGAACTGCAAAACCACACTACTATTTCTCTGCCCTTCACCAGACTATTTTCAACAGATATATTTGAGTCTGAACAATCAGGAGACACTATTACTCTTTTTCTTTACGGCAAAATATGCCAAAAGCAGGATAATAGAGATTTTTCACCGTGGAACGGCAAAACCACAGTTAAAATTTACTGGTGTGTACCAGACTCTTTTAAACAGATATATTTGTGTCTGAACAATCAGGAGACACTATTACTGTTTTTCTTTACGGAAAAAATACTAAAAGCTGGATAATAGAGATTTTTTACCGTGGAACTGCAAAACCACAGTTCTATTTCTTGGGCCTACACCAGACTATTTTAAACAGATATATTGGTGTCTGAACAATCAGGAGACACTATTACTGTTTTTCTTTACGGAAAAAATACCAAAAGCTGGATAATACAGAGATTTGACCCGTGGAACTGCAAAACCACGGTTCTATTTCTCGGGCCCACACCAGACTATTTTCAACAGATATATTTGTGTCTGAACAATCAGGAGACACTTTTACTGTTTTTCTTTATGGCAACAAATGCCAAAAGCAGGATAATACAGAGATTTGACCCGTGGAACTGCAAAACCACAGTTCTATTTCTTGGTCCTACCCCAGACTATTTTCAACAGATATATTTGTGTCTAAACAATCAGGAGACACTATTACTGTTTTTCTTTACGGCAAAAAATGCCAAAAGCAGGATAATACAGATATTTGACCCGTGGAACTGCAAAACCACAGTTCTATTTCTCGAGCCTACACCAGACTATTTTAAACAGATATATTTGTGTCTGAACAATCAGGAGACAGTATTACTGTTTTTCTTTTCGGCAAAATATGCCAAAAGCAGGATAATAAAGATTTTTCACGGTGGAACGGCAAAACCACAGTTATAATTTACTGGTGTATACCAGACTCTTTTAAACAGATATATTTGTGTCTGAACAATCAGCAGACACTATTACTGTTTTTCTTTACGGAAAAAATACTAAAAGCTGGATAATAGAGATTTTTCAACGTGGAACGGAAAAACCACAGTCATAATTTACTGGTGTATACCAGACTTTTTTAAATAGATATATTTGCGGCTGAACAGTGAGCAACACACTCAAACTTTTTTTTTTAGGTAAAAATGGCCCAAAAGTGGATAATACAGAGGTTTGAACCGTGGAACTGCAAAACCACAGTTCTCTTTCTCTGGCCTACACCAGACTATTTTAAACAGATATATTGGTGTCTGAACAATCAGGAGACACTATTACTGTTTTTCTTTACGGAAAAAATACCAAAAGCTGGATAATACAGAGTTTTGACCCGTGGAATTGCAAAACCACAGTTCTATTTCTCAGGCCTACACCAGACTATTTTCAACAGATATATTTGTGTCTGAACAATCAGGAGACACTATTACTGTTTTTCTTTATGGCAAAAAAATGCCAAAAGCAGGATAATAGAGATTTTTCACCATGGAACAGCAAAACCACAGTCATAATTTACTCGTGTATACCAGACTTTTTTAAATAGATATATTTGCGGCTGAACAGTGAGCGACACACTCAAACTTTTTTTTTTAGGTAAAAATGGCCCAAAAGTGGATAATACAGAGGTTTGAACTGTGGAACTGCAGAACTACAGTTCTATTTCCCTGGCCTACACCAGACTATTTTAACAGATATATTGTTGTCTGAACAATCAGGAGACACTATTGCTGTTTTTCTTTACGGTAAAAAATGCCAAAAGCAGGATAATACAGAGATTTGACCCGTGGAACTGCAAAACCACAGTTCTATTTATGGAGCCTACACCATACTATTATCAACAGATATATTTGTGTCTGAACAATCAGGAGAAACTATTACTGTTTTTCTTTACGGTAAAACATGCCAAAAGCAGGATAATAGAGATTTTCACCGTGGAATGGCAAAACCACAGTTATAATTTACTGGTGTATACCAGACTTTTTTAAGTAGATATATTTGCGGGTGAACAGTGAGCGACATACTCAAACAGGTTTTTTTAGGTAAAAATGGCCCACAAGTGGATAATACAGAGGTTTGAACCGTGGAAGTGCAAAACCACACTTCTATTTCTCTGGCCTACAGCAGACTATTTTCTACAAATATATTTGTGTCTGACCAATCAGGAGACACTATTAATTTTTCTTTTTTACGGCAAAAAATGCCTAAAGCTGGACAATAGAGATTATTTACCGTGGAACTTAAAAACTACAGTTCTATTTCTCGGGCCTACACCAGACTATTTTAAATAGATATATTGGTGTCTGAACAATCAGGAGACACTATTAGTGTTTTTCTTTACGGAAATAATACCAAAAGCAGTATAATGCAGAGATTTGACCCGTGGAACTGCAAAACCACAGTTCTATTTCTTGGGCCTACACCAGACTAATTTCAACAGATATATTTGTGTCTGAACAATCAGGAGACACTATTACTGTTTTTATTTACGGCAAAAAATACCAAAAGCAGGATAATACAGAGATTTGACTCGTGGAACTGCAAAACCACAGGTCTATTTCTCGGGCCTACACCAGACTATTTTCAACAGATATATTTGTGTCTAAACAATCAGGAGACACTATTATTGTTTTTCTTTATGGTAAAAAATGCCAAAAGCAGGATAATACAGAGATTTGACCCGTGGAACTGCAAAACCACAGTTCTATTTATGGAGCCAACACCAAACAATTTTAAACAGATATATTGGTGTCTGAACAATCTGGAGACACTATTACTGTTTTTCTTTACGGCAAAAAATGCCAAAAGCAGGATAAAACAGAGATTTGACCCGTGGAACTGCAAAACCACAGTTCTATTTCTCGGGCCTACACCAAACTATTATCAACAGATATATTTGTGTCTGAACAATCAGGAGACACTATTACTGTTTTTCATTACAGCAAAAAATGCCAAAAGCAGGATAATAGAGATTTTTCACCGTGGAACGGCAAAACCACAGTTATAATTATCTGGTGTATACCAGACTTTTTTAAATAGATATATTTGCGGCTGAACAGTGAGCGACACACTCAAACTGTTTTTTTTAAGGTAAAAATTGCCCAAAAGTGGATAATACAGAGGTTTGCACCGTCGAACTGCAAAACCACACTTCTATTTCTCGGGCCTACAGCAGAATATTTTCAACAAATATATTTGTGTCTGAACAATCAAGGAGACACTATTAATTTTTTTTTTTACGGCAGAAAATGCCAAAAGCAGGATAATAGAGATTTTTTACCGTCAAACGGCAAAACCACAGTTATAATTTACTGGTGTATACCAGACTCTTTTAAACAGATATATTGGTGTCTGAACAATCAGGAGACACTATTACTGTTTTTCTTTACGGAAAAAATACCAAAAGCTGGATAATACAGAGATTTCACCCGTGGAACTGCAAAACCACAGTTCTATTTCTCGGGCCTACACCAGACTATTTTCAACAGATATATTTGTGCCTGAACAATCCGGAGACACTATTACTGTTTTTCTTCACGGCAAAAACTGCCAAAAGCAGGATAATACAGTGATTTGACCCGTGGAACTGCAGAACCACAGTTCTATTTCTCGGGCCTACGCCAGACTATATTAAACTGATATATTGGTGTCTGAACAATCAGGAGACAGTATTACTGTTTTTCTTTACGGCAAAATATGTCAAAAGCAGGATAATAGAGATTATTCACCGTGGAACTGCAAAACCACAGTTATAATTTACTGGTGTATACCAGACTCTTTTAAACAGACATATTTGTGTCTGAACAATCAGGAGACACTATTACTGTTTTTCTTTACGGAAAAAATACCAAAAGCTGGATAATACAGAGATTTCACCCGTGGAACTGCAAAACCACAGTTCTATTTCTCGGGCCTACACCAGACTATTTTCAACAGATATATTTGTGCCTGAACAATCCGGAGACACTATTACTGTTATTCTTCACGGCAAAAAATGCCAAAAGCAGGATAATACAGAGATTTGACCCGTGGAATTGCAAAACCACAGTTCTATTTCTCGGGCCTACGCCAGACTATATTAAACTGATATATTGGTGTCTGAACAATCAGGAGACAGTATTACTGTTTTTCTTTACGGCAAAATATGCCAAAAGCAGGATAATAGAGATTATTCACCGTGGAACGGCAAAACCACAGTTATAATTTACTGGTGTATACCAGACTCTTTTAAACAGACATATTTGTGTCTGAACAATCAGGAGACACTATTACTGCTTTTCTTTACGGAAAAAATACCAAAAGCTGGATAATAGAGATTTTTTACCGTGGAACAGCAAAACCACAGTTCTATTTCTCGGGCCTTCACCAGACTATTTTAAACAGATATATTGGTGTCTGAACAATCAGGAGACACTATTACTGTTTTTCTTTACAGTAAAAAGTGCCAAAAGCTGGATAATACAGAGATTTGACCCGTGGAATTGCAAAACCACAGTTCTATTTCTCGGGCCTACACAAGACTATTTTCAACAGATATATTGGTGTCTGAACAATCAGGAGACACTATTACTGTTCTTCTTTATGGAAAAAATACCAAAAGCTGGATAATAGAGATTTTTTACCGTGGAACGGCAAAACCACAGTTATAATTTACTGGTGTATACCAGACTTTTTTAGATAGATATATTTTCCACTGAACAGTGAGCGAAACACTCACACTGGTTTTTTTTAGGTAAAAATGGCCCAAAAGTGGATAATACAGAGGTTTGAACCGTGGAACTGCAAAACCACAGTTCTATTTCTCTGGCCTACAGCAGTCTCTTTTAAAAATATATTTGTGTCTGAACTGTCACAGACACACTTTTTTTTATTTTTTGGTGGGGGGGGGGCACCAAAAGGTTAATAAGATGGGTATTTGTACAGTGTGAAGGAGGAAAAAAAAAAGAGGATTCAGATGAAAAAAAAAGGATTTTTCCTGGCCCCCGAGACCTGGAGCTAAGTCCAGCAATTTCAGCAACAGGAGCACACAGGACGGTAATGCAGAGTTTGCTGGTATAACCACTGCGTCTCCTATACAGCCTGCCTGATATCTGGGATGGATATTAGTCCTGAGAAGGACTGTTTGTTTGATCTGGCAGCCTTTACAGACCCTACACTAACTATTTTGCAGTATATATCTCTCCCTATATCAGCAGTGCTGTCCCTACACTGTCTGATCCCAGCCGTCTGTGTCCAAGATGGCGGCGCCTGGTTTTAAATACTCGAGGTGACGCTGTGCGGCCAGCCAATCAATGTAATGCCCACAACCAACATGGCTGCGGCATTACAGTGACTGGCTGGCAATCCCTGCATGTTCATTGGCTCTGTAAAGAGCGCCAAACATGCAGGGCGGAGACCCGAGCTCCCGCCCGAGTAACCCGGAAATGCTCGGTGCTCGCCGAACATCCCGAGTAGTGAGATGCTCGGGTGAGTACCGAGCAGTGTCGAGCATCTTCGCTCAACACTAGTTAGGATGGGGCTAAGGAGGCATACAACCAATTTAGCTTTAGGAAAGAGGATAATCATGAAGTGATAAGAGTAAAAAAAGAGGCAGAGAGGCTGCTCTTGTAGGAGAACTAAATTTACTGTATTTCCAAAAAGTTGTAGTGAAATAACAACAAAACCTCATTCTCTATTAAATAAAGCTGACAAGAAGATATGTAGTGCTAGTCTCTGTTCAATTAACAAGGCATTTGTGAAGTGCAATTGCTTTTAACATTGATCTCTGAAGCTGTAAAAACAAGAAAATCTTAACTGCAGAATACATCTCAAATTACAAAGAGATTTTGAATATTTTGTATATCTGTTGTAAGGTGGCTGTAGGACACCTAGTGGATGGGAAATAACTCTGAAATAACATATAGGACATACAGGACTAAAACCATGACAGGTTGATTGCAAGCAGCTAAAAAGTTGGGAGAGACGACAGCTCACCATATCTCCACTCCTGGGTGGTTCACTTTGTAAAATGAGAGCTGTTTGTCTCACACATGTCGGTGTGTACGGAGGTGTACAAGATGTCCTGGAATGAGTGCCTTTGCTAAAGGACTATGAAGCTGGACTCTGCACCTCTTTAGCAGCAAAAACGCTGTGGACAAAAAACTTCTTTTTTGCCACGATTTGATGCATTTTTGCATGCGTTTTTGTACAGGAATGAATGCTTTTTGGAGCTAAATAAAGATATTTGAAAAAAGAAACGTAGGACATTGCTTTAACCCTTGGATTACTGTCAGACCTGGGGTGAGTATATTGGTTAATTTAAATGATTAAAGAATGTGTCTGTTGTATTTCAAATAAAGTGTTTTATTCTCTGTGTGTTTATTTAACTCTTTAATTACAGGTTTAGTAATGAGGGTGTCTGGTTGACACCTCTTCATCACTAAACAAAGGGCTTGATGTCAGCAACACATAATCCCATTAGCCCTAATTCCTATTCATGTAATTTCTGGGGCAGCTGAGAGCTGCTATTTTTAGCCTAGGAAGGAGCCATTATTCCAAAATGTTTCCTGGCTATTAATAATAGCACACAGATGTTTGGTTATCCGATACGTCCCCACGATGAGCAATCAGCAGCGCTTTGGACGCAGAGTATTTTCGCTGCTTCCAAAATGCTGTGTTTTAATGCTGCACTTGTTTTGTCAGTACATGCAGATCCACCACATGTAATGAAATTTCAATCAGTCAAAATCTGTAGCAGAGACTAGCGTCTCAGCTACAGAAATTGACATGCTGCAGGTGAGTTTGAGTACGTGCCCATGATCAGGAAATGCTGCGGGTTTGATGCTGCATAAAACCCACAGCGGCCAGATGTTACAGCATAGTGGATGGTATTTCTTGAAATCCCTAGTACACTATGCATGCATCTGAGGCTGTGGATCACCCACAGACACTGACATGCCGTGCGTCTTTTAGGACCACAGTATGTCAAATTCACTTGCAGAGCCGCTAGTCTCCGCAACAGAAATTTGACCACTAGAATGTATTGAATGCAGTAAATTCACATGGTTTAGTGAACACATGTGGATTTACCAGCGCTAAATAGAACGCAGTGTGGTGGACTCAGTAAAAATATGCTGCGTCCAAATCGCTGCTACGTCTGAATCGTAGGCACATAGTCTAAAATTAAAAATAATGGCGTGGGCTCCCGCGTCATTTTCATAACCAGCAGAGGGAAAGCCAACCACTGGGGGCTGATATTACTAGCCAGGGAAGGGGCCATAAGCCAAAAATGCTTCCTGACAATTGATAAAAGGTCACAGCTCTTTGCTTAGCCTTTACTGGCTAGATTACAGGAAGACCCCAGAAAAAAATTGACGTAGGTACCCCCTATAAAATCTAACCAGCAAAGGCTAGGCAGACAGCTGCGGGCTGATATTAACAGCCAGGGAAGGGGCCATGGATCCTGAACCCCTCCCAGGCTAATAATATCAGCTCTCAGCAGCCCCAGAACTGGCACATCCATAAAATGGGCCAATCTGGTGCTTAGCCTCTGCTCTTCCCACTTGCCCTGGTGCGGTGGCAAGTGGGGTAGTAGGGTTGGGGTTCATGTCAGCCTTGTATTGGCAGCTGACATGAATCCGTGGTTAGTAATGGAGAGGCGTTAATAAGACGCCCCCATTACTAACCCGGTAGTCAAGTTTTTGAAATAAAGACACTGGCAGAATAAAGTATTTTATATTAAATAAAATTACACATAGTTTTAATCATTTATTTAAAAATAAAAAACACCGTATACTCACCTAACGTCCATTCCGCTGAAGCCATTTTCACCTATAAGAAACCAAAAATAAAAACCAACCATATCCCTTACCTGTCCGCCATGATGACATAATCCAGTGTCCCACGAAGATCTGGGTCACTTCTACAGCAGCCACATCAGCAATCACTGGTGTGACTGTTGTAGAGGACAGCACTCTATACACTGACAGGAGTGTAATCACTCCTGTCAGTGTATAGCACTGAGCTGCTGTTAGTGAGGTCACTGGAGTTCAATGAGCCGATGATCAGTTGATAAGTTACATATAGGTACATAGTTTATAAGGCCGAAAAAAGACAAGCGTCCATCCAGTTCAGCCTATTTCTTGTGCACTGCAGCTATTCTGCAGCGTTGATCCAGGGGAAGGCAAAAAAAACCAAACATGCGGTATAGGCCAATTTACATCATTGAGATAAAATTCACTTCCCGAAACCAATCTTGCAGTCAGATTAAATCCCTGGATTAATTAACTATCACTAAGCATAAGATGTAATTTTTTTGTTCTCAAGAAAGGCGTCCAGGCCTCTCTTGAACTCATTAAGTGAGTTGGACATCACCACTTCCTCTCCCAGAGAGTTCCAGAGTCTCACGGCTCTGACCGTAACGAATCCCCTTCTATGCTGGTGCAGGAACCTCCTTTCCTCCAGACGCATAGTGTGCCCCCTCGTCTTTGTCACCATCCTTGGTATAAACAGGTCATGGGAGAGATCTCTGTACTGCCCCCTGATGTATTTATACATGTTTATGAGGTCTCCCCTAAGCCTTCTCTTTTCCAATGTAAATAGGCCTAATTTTGACAACCTCTCTGGGTATTCTAGTCCCTCCATTCCCTTTATTACCTTAGTCGCCCTCCTTTGTACCCTCTCTAGCTCCAATATGTCTTTCCTGAGCACCGGAGCCCAGAACTGTGCACAATATTCTAAGTGCAGCCTTACCAGCGCTTTATACAGAGGAAGAACAATGTTCTCATCATATGCCCCTATTCCTCTTCTGATGCATGCCATGACTCTATTTGCCTTCGCAGCTGCTGCCTGACACTGGGCACTCCAATTTAATTTGCTATTAACCAAGACGCCCAGGTCCTTCTCCATGTCAGATTTCCCCAACGGTTTCCCATTTAATATGTATGGGTGACTGCTGTTTTTCTTTCCCATGTGCATGACCTTACATTTATCGGCATTGAACCCCATTTGCCATTTTTTGGCCCAACTCCCCAATTTATCTAAATCCTCCTGTAGCTGTGCCCTATCCTCATCTGTGTTAACTACTTTACAAAGTTTAGTATCATCTGCAAATATTGCTATTTTACTATGCAACCCTTCCACTAGATCATTAATAAATATATTAAATAATATAGGGCCCAAGACAGACCCTTGAGGCACCCCGCTAGTAACCCTGACACACCCTGAGCTTACTCCATTGATAACCACCCTCTGCTTTCTATCACTCAGCCAGCTATTTACCCACTTGCACACATTATCCCCCAGACCAAGCATTCTCATTTTATATACCAACCTTTTGTGTGGCACGGTATCAAACGCTTTGGAGAAGTCAAGGTATACAACATCCACTGACTCTCCCCGGTCCAGCTGTGAGCTCACCTCCTCGTAGAAGGCCATCAGGAGCGATCCCTCATGAATCCATGTTGATATGGAGTTAGACAGTTATTATCATTAAGATATTCTACAATAGCATCTCTAAGAAATCCTTCAAACAATTTACCCACGACAGACGTTAAGCTGACTGGTCTATAGTTCCCAGGGTCACTTTTAGACCCCTTTTTGAATATTGGTACCACATTTGCTTGGCGCCAGTCTAGTGGGACAGTCCCTGTCCATAAAGAGTGCTTGAATATAAGATACAGCGGTCTGTCTATCACATTACTTAATTCTTTAGCACCCGGGGGTGTATGCCATCTGGGCCTGGTGACTTGTCTATTTTGATATTATTTAGGCGTTTCTGAACTTCCTCCTGGGTTAGGTGGGTGATATTTAGCGGAGGGTTTACTTTATCACTCTGCATTTCCTCCGATAAATTGTTTTCTTTTGTGAAAACAGTGGAGAAGAAGCTATTGAGTAGGTTTGCTTTACCCTCATCGCCTTCTAAGCTCTGGTAACCTCACTTACCATGAGGTCACTTGCCGTGAGGTCAACGGAGCTCTCAGCTGATCATCAGCTGATTAAACTCTAGTGACCTCACTCCCGGCAGCTCAGCGCTATAAACTGCTGGGAGTGATCGTGCTCCTGTCAGTGTATAGAGTGCTGCTGGGTGATCGGATCGCCGTGAGACATTTGTGATAATGGTGGTAGGTGAGTATAAAGTGTTTTTGATGTTAATATCTATTTATTTTAACTTTTTTTTTTTTACATTGCACACAGGCGCA
The DNA here is from genome assembly GCF_046119375.1 of Phyllobates terribilis. Taxonomy (NCBI): domain Eukaryota; kingdom Metazoa; phylum Chordata; class Amphibia; order Anura; family Dendrobatidae; genus Phyllobates; species Phyllobates terribilis. The sequence goes on along the minus strand of NW_027362767.1, from coordinate 208,805,427 downwards.
GGCTAAGGAGACTACTTCTCCCCTTAGCCGTGCCTACTCTCGTTATTATCAGCAGGAGCTGCCTTAGATAATGGGAGGAGTAGTCTCCCGCAGGCAATTCTTTGTGCGTTTTTGCGGCGTTTTTGACTCACTGACTTGAATTGAGTCAGTCAAATACGCAGCAAGAATCCGCAGCAAATCTGCAAATATTTTTATACCTGCATTTTTGCTGCAGATTTGACTGACTCAATTGAAGTCACTCGGTGAAAAACGTTGCAGCAATGCACAAACAATTCACATGCTGCAGATTTAAATGCAATGACAATCCTGACAGAAAAATACTGATCATGTGCGCAGCACTTCAGGATGGTCATTGCATTAGCTGGCACAAGGATTCCCTAGCGTTTTTGGCCCATTTTCCGGGTGGAAAAAACGCTGCGAAAATGCACCAAAAACGCACAGTGTGAACATAGCTTAAGGCAGGCAATCTAACCAGTACCATTGTACGGACTTGTTACTGTGTTTTACTTTGTTCTGGACAAAGTCTATATTTAAGTTTTCCTGTGATTTGGTTTATGGGGACTGAAATAAACCAGCCAAACTTTAAATAGAAATGGTTCCTGTGATACCTCAGATAGCATTATTACATTGTATAGAAAATAAATTTGCACATGGATGAAGAGCAATAGAATTGTGGGGGGGGTGTCATGTGTCATTACAATAGGTGCGCATGTGCATTACCGGTCGTAGCCACTGTACAGCTGTGCTGTGCAGCTCCGCAACTGATCATATTCAGCTCCACTGTCACCTTGACAATCCCTAAATCTGACCTGTAAAACTGATTTTAAATAAATGGCTGTAACTTTAGGCGACCTGCTAGATTGTTTCAATAATGCATTTTTTATTTTATTAAAGTGTAATAGAATTGTATTGTCTATGTTTGCAGTTTATTCGCATAATGCGTTCTATGCAGTAATGATTTCTGTACAGCAATACACAGTAAGATTGCATGTGAATCAGCAATCATAGCGTGCGGCATAGTGAGCATCTGGATGCATACGGATATTTTCTGCTCCTTCCTGCTCACATTGCAGATTCAGCTCAGTTTTCTGCCTGGGTATAAATAGCTTACTATATATAGAAATAATACTTAGCCACTGTTGTACTGACTGCAACTGTCAAAAGGGATTGTGCAAGCCAAGCAAAACTTACACTGGTATCACTGTCCTTTTTAAAGTAATTTATTGGATATTATTACAAACAGAAGTGTTGAACTGAGATAAGAAATGTATTCACATAAGCAATGGGGTGAAATCTTCATATGTGATTTTGTTGCTTTTGGAAGATAGAACGTTAAAACATCAAGAATTATAGGAAAAATCATGGCCCATTTTAAGTGAATACAGTTCAGTAAAATTGCTCAAATAACTTATAACATGATAACATGCCTCCAGCAATCTGTCACAGCTCCTTCTTTTAGAATGCATGAGGACAGTCTATGGTAACCCATTGATGCAAGTCTACTGTATCTAACTCAGAGATCCCTGTCCTATTGAGTATAACCATCTTCTTTTACCTGAAATCCCATTTACCCCATAATGTCTCTTTACACTTTCTTTCAGCATTGCCTAATAATAGGGTCGTAGACTCTTTCTTCCCACCTACTGCAAAATAGATTCTTTCTTCCAAATGTCCTTACTTTACCTCTTTATTTTTTTGCCTGGTTGAACTTATTTCTTTCTTTCCACAAACTGAATTCTATAAGCTGTGCACAAAATCTAGTCAACTCCAATGGATTAGAATTACTTATATAGAATTTGTTTGTAACAATTTTACCAAAGACTAAGCATTACATTTTATAATCTATTGGTACATCTCTCAAACTTAAGAAGTAATGCCCAGTAACAGAAAAGCCAGCACTCCATCCTTCTTGAGAATCTCCATGTTTATTGTAACTTTATTGCATACGTGCGAAAACCACTGAACACAGGTCATCAAACACTAATGCGTTTTGGGAATAAACCTCCTTATTCATAGCTATGAATAAGTAGGTTTACTTCCAAAATGTGTCAGATGAGAAACTCTGTGTATTCTGACTTTCATTCATAAGGGCTAAAACCACTAAATACAGGTCATCAAACATTGACGCGTTTCAGACTTCCTTATTCATAGCTATAGCGTCAGTTACTGTACATGACCTGTGTTCAGTGGTTTTAGCACTTATGGAACAAAGTTACAATAAACACAGTTTCTTAAGAAGGACGGAGTGCCAGCTTTTCTCTAACTGAGTTATATTGACAAGCTCTGCTCAAGTGGCCGAGAACCCTGGATGACCCCATTACAGGTGTGATGAGCTGTTGGTTTTCTTATGTAAAAGTAAAAGTCAATGCCAACTGGATTTATTGTCAATATAAAAATTCCCACAAAGTTTTAATATGGATCAGATCTGTATCCAAATAGTGTTCATAATGTTTGTTCCACTAGTAGAAAGAGTTGCAGGATTGAGTTTAAGTCGAATTTCCTGAAATTCATGGTTACACATGAATTCAAACATTTTGAGATTTGATTCACGGTTCGCAAAAAAATCCCTTCACATCACCATTTCTGACACTGAGGGTGGGCTAATGTCATTTTGTGTGGCTGCACAGGCCTCTCCATAATGCCTTGTGACTACATCTAGCAGATTTTGGTCAGTACCAGCGGTTTCCAGTGGAGCACAGATTGTATGATAAAGTTGTTTTCCATCTCTAGAGTCACTAGGTAAGTCTTTCACTTCTGTAGAGTGTAAGCTCTTATGATCAGGAGGGTCCTCTCTCTCCTGTAGAGTGTAAGCTCTTATGGTCAGTGGGGTCCTCTCTCTCCTGAAGAGTGTAAGCTCTTATGATCAGGAGGGTCCTCTCTCTCCTGTAGAGTGTAAGCTCTTATAGTCAGCCGGGTCCTCTCTCTGTCCTGCAGATTGTAAGCTCTTATGGTCAATGGGGTCTTCTCTCTCTCTTCTGTAGATCGCAAGCTCTTATGGTCAGCGGAGTCTTCCCTCTCTTTTCTGTAGATTGAAAGCCTTTATGGTCAGCACGGTCTTCTCTCTCTTCTGTAGAATGTAAGCTCTTATGGTCAGTGTGATCCTCTCTCTCTCCTGTAGAGTGTAAGCTTTTATGGTCAGTGGGGTCCTCTCTCTCTCCTGTAGAGTGTAAGTTCTTATGGTCAGCGGGGCCCTCTCTCTCCTGTGGAGTCTAAGCTCTTATGGTCAGCGGGGTATTCTCTCTCTCCTGTAGAGTGTAAGCTCTTTTGGTCAGCGGGGTCCTCTCTCTCTCCTGTAGAGTTTAAGCTCTTAAGGTCAGCGGGGTCCTCTCTCTCTCTTCTGTAGAGTGTAAGCTCTTATGGTCAGCTGGATCCTCTCTCTGTTCTGTAGACTGAGCTCTTATGGTCCGCAGGGTCCTCTCTCTCTCCTGTAGAATGTAAGATCTTATGGTAAGTGGGGTCCTCTCTCTCTCCTGTAGAGTGTAAGCTCTTATGGTCAGCAAAGTTCTCTCTCTCTCCTGTAAAGTGTAAGCTCTTAAGGTCAGCGGAGTCCATTCTCTCTTCTGCATACTGTAATCTCTTATGGTCAGCAGGGTCCATTCTCTCTTCTGTAGAGTGTAAGCTCTTATGGTCAGCAGGGTCCTCTCTTCTGTGGAGTGTAATCTATTTTGGTTAGCGGGGTATTCTCCCCCCTCTTCGGTAGACTGTAAGCTCTTATGGTCAGCGGGGTCCTGGCTCTCTCCTGTGGAGTGTAAGGTTTGTATAGGGACCTTAGCGGGATAGACCACACTTGGGTACTTTCCTTGTCAGGACGCCCCCAGGAAGCAACAATGGCAAAACGTGCGTCGGGGTGAGGGGATGCAGCCTGAGATCTTTTTTCAACCAGGACTGTTTATTCAGCAAGTAATCTTTCATCTCTCTGGTTGATTCCATGCATAGGTGTGAGTTATTGTGGCAAATCTGACCCTCGGAAAAGGTTATGGCCTTATCTTTGAATATTGATACCTAGTTTAAATACCATGATTGAAATTTGCCTTATTTTTATTGAGATTTGCTGCAAAGATTATTGATTACGTGAATATTTTGTGACTGTTTTATGAACACTCTAATTATTATTGCATTCTATTAATCATATTAACAAGTCAATCAGTACATAGCTTATTATTCTTTTTTCCTTGAATCTCTGTTCACATAACTCAGATATTTATCTATAGTCTACGAAGACAATTTTCCGTATGTATTGGGATATTAAGTAATTAATTTGCTTATTAATTAACTAAAATCCAGAGCTGTTTCTCCTTTTTGGTGGTTGGAGGCACCTTTTTATAATGCATCATTGTAATGTCCTGCACTTTTTTAATGTGAAATCAATAAACAAATTTGTTTTTGATATAGTTATTATATGACACCTCTTGATTAGTGTTGAGCGAGCATGCTCGACACTGCTCGGTACTCACCTGAGCATCTCGCTACTCGGGATGTTCGGCGAGCACCGAGCATTTCCGGGTTACTCGGATTGCCAGCCAGCAGGGATTGCCAGCCAGTCACTGTAATGCCGCAGCCATGTTGTTTGTGGGCATTACAGTGATTGGCTGGCCGCACAGCGTCACCTCGAGTATTTAAAACCGGGCGCTGCCATCTTGGACACAGTCGCTCCGGATCAGACAGTGTAGGGAGAGTGCTGCTGAGTTAGGGAGAGATATATAGTGCGAAATAGGAAGTGTAGGGACTCTAAAGCCTTCCAGATCAAACAAACAGTCCTTCTCAGGACTAATATCCATCCCAGATATCAGGCAGGCAGGCAGGCTGTATAGGAGACGCAGTGGTCATAACAGCAAACGCTGCATTACAGTCCTGTGTGCTCCTGCTGGTCAAATTGCTAGACTTATCCCCCGGTCTCAGGGGCCAGAAAAAATCCTTTTTTTTTTTCATCTAAATCCTGTATTTTTTTTTTGCAGTTCCACGGTTCAAATCTCTGTATTATCCTGCTTTTGGCATTTTTACCGTAAAAAAACAGTAATAGTGTCTTCCTGACTGTTCAGACACCAATATATCTGTTTAAAAGAGTCTGGTGTAGGCCAGAGAAATAGAACTTTGGTTTTGCAGTTCCACTGTTCAAATCTCTGTGTCTTCCTCCTTTTGGCATTTTTTCCATAAAAAAAAACAGTAATAGTGTCTCCCTGACTGTTCAGACACAAATATATCTGTTTAAAAGAGTCTGGTGTAGGCCAGAGAACTAGAACTGTGGTTTTCCTCTTCCACGGTTCAAATCTCTGTATTATCCTGCTTTTGGCATTTTTTCCGTAAAATAAAAAGTAATAGTGTCTCCCTGACTGTTCAGACACAACTATATCTGTTTAAAAGAGTCTGGTGTAGGCCAGAGAAATAGAACTGTGGTTTTGCAGTTCCATGGTTCAAATCTCTATATTATCCTGCTTTTGGCATTTTTTCCGTAAAAAAAAAACAGTAATAGTGTCTCCCTGACTGTTCAGACACAAATATATCTGAAAGAGTCTGGTGTAGGCCAGATAACTATAACTGTGGTTTTCCTCTTCCACGGTTCAAATCTCTGTATTATCTTGCTTTTGGCATTTTTTCCGTAAAAAAACAGTAATAGTGTCTCCCTGACTGTTCAGACACAAATATATCTGTTTAAAAGAGTCTGGTGTAGGCCAGAGAAATAGAACTGCGGTTTTCCTCTTCCACGGTTCTGATCTCCTTTTTGTTACCCTTTTCCCATTGATAGTGCGAGTGTAAGCTATTTTACTTCATTTACAATGGGCAAGGCGCATGGCATGGGATGTGGAACTGGACGTTCTAGTGATGGTGCATGTAGAGGACGGGGCAGTGGCCAAGGTGAAAATGTGCTACAACCAACAGCCACATCTTCTCTCTCCCACTTCTTGACCGAATTACTAGGGAAGCACACTAAAACACCAGTATTGCGAACTGATCAGTGTGAACAGGTTATTAATTGGATAGCAGATAATACTTCCAGTTACCTGGGCACCACCACCTCTGGTCTGTATTCCACACGGTCAAATTTAAGTAGCCGTGAGTCTCGACCGCATACTCCTCCTCACCCTGATGGTCCTTCCTCCCACCATGCCGAGTGTCGTCAGACAGCAACTGATCCCACACTTGGACACTCTGAAGAGCTGTTCACTGGTCCATTTCCATATTTGTGCCCCTTGCCTACTCCGCTTGAAGTGGTGGAAGAGGAGATCCCATGTAGCGATGCCCAAATATTTGAACAGCCACGGCCAGAGGAAGTCGACGCTGGCAATTTGTCACAAGAGGTGGACGATGACGAGACACAATTGCCACGAAGTGAGGAGGAGGATCGTGGTGCGCAAGTGGAAGAGGAGGAGGTGGTGGATGATCTAGTAACTGACCCAACGTGGCAGGAGGACACACAGAGCGAGGCCAGCAGCACACAGGGGGAGGGAGGCAGAGTACCCCAACAGGCAGGAAGAAGCAGTGTGGTGGCCAAACACAGAAGGTGGGCAACAGTTCCCCGTAACACCAACACGAGGGACGCTGCCAGTACAACCAGTAGGTCTTTCAGAGTCTGGAATTTTTTTAAAGACTCTGCTGATAACCCCAAAAAGGCCATTTGTACCACCTGCCATGCCAGCATCAGCAGGGGTGACAAAACTACCAGCCTGACCACCACCAGCATGATCAGGCACATGTCAGCAAAGCACCCGACTTTGTGGGGTGAACCCCAAGGTCCACGACCAGTGTCAGCAGCTGTCACCACTGCTTCTTCCGCTGTTGTGCGTGTAAGAGAACCCCCTGTTGTGCATGCAAGGCAATCCCCTGTCCATACTGCATGCAAAGATGCCCCCTCCTCTCAGTCTTCAATTGTTATGGCAGTTTCTCAAGAAACAGCATCAACGTCCACATCCATGTCCCACCGCAGCGTTCAATTGTCCATATCCCAGACCTTTGAATGAAAGTGCAAATTCGCAGCCAACGCCCCACAGGCCACAGTCCTAAATTTGCACATTTCACTACTGCTTGCGTTGGAAATGCTGCCTTTTAGGCTGGTGGAGACGGAATCCTTCCGCAACCTTATGGCGGTGGCCGTCCTTCGGTACTCGGTCCCCAGCCGACACTATTTTGCCCGGTGTGCCATCCCCGCACTACACAAGCACGTGTCCCAAAACATCTGCCGTGCCCTCAACAACGCAGTTACTGGGAGAGCCCACCTGACAACGGACATGTGGACAAGTGCTTGTGGCCACGAAAGGTACATCTCCCTGACGGCACACTGGGTAAACATAGTGGAAACCGGGACCCAGTCGGACCTTGGGACGGAACACATCCTCCCCACACCGAGGATTGCAGGCCCTATGTCAGTCAGAGTTGCCCCCACAGTGTACAGCTCCTGCGCATCATCCTCCTCCTCCTCCTCATGTTCAGCCTCCATCTCAGATATCACCACATCAGTTACAAGCTGGAAGCACTACAGTACTGCCTCCGCCAAGCGGCAACAGGCTGTGCTGAAACTCATAAGTTTAGGTGATAAACCTCACATTGCTTGTGAGTTGTGGACAGCAGTGAAAGAGCAGGCAGATCTGTGGCTGAAACCGCTGAATCTACATCCAGGCATGGTCGTGTGTGACAATGGCCGTAGCCTAGTGGCGGCTCTGAGGCGAGGCGAGATCACACATGTACCATGCCTGGCTCATGTGCTTAACCTCGTGGTTCAGCTTTTTCTCAAATCGAACCCCGAGTTGCCAGATCTGCTCGTCAAAGTACGCCGCCTGTCAGCTAATTTTCGTAAGTCGGCTACAGCTTCCGCCGCCCTTGCTGTGTTGCAACAGCTTTTGCAGCTTCTTGCACACCGACTGGTGTGTGATGTCCCCACACGTTGGAACTCTACCCTCCACATGTTGCACAGGATTTGTGAGCAGAAGAGAGCAGTTGTGGAGTACCAGCTACAACAAGGAAGTCGATATTCAGGTCAGACTCCACACATAAGACCACAGGAGTGGACCTGGATGTCTGACATATGTACCATCTTGACAAACTTTGAGGAGTCCACCAAGATGGTGAGTGGCGATGACGCCATCATTAGTGTCAGTATCCCACTTGTCTGTCTTTTGCAACACTCTCTGCAGAGAATTAAAGATGAGGCATTGCAGCCAGAGTATGATGAGATGGATCAAGAAGCCGTAGTGGGCGATTACACACAGCCCAGCCTCATCTCATCCCAATGTGCATTGGAGGACAATCAGGGAGAGGAGGAGGAGGAGGAAGAACAGGAGCTGGTATCATGCGCTGTAGACGGCAATACCTGTACAACTGTCATACCGTCGGTTCAGCATGGGTGGCCTGAGGACAGGGGGGAGAAGGAGGAGGTGGAGAGAATGGTCAGTCATCATCTTGGTGAGGACACGGAAGTCTTGCCCGTTACCAGTCTGGCACGCATGGATGACTTTATGTTACACTGCCTTAACCGTGACCCTCGCATTGTCAAAATGTTGGGTGACAGTCATTACTGGTTGGTGACACTTTTAGACCCCCGCTACAAGGAGAACTTTCACTCTCTTATTCCTGAGGTGGAGAGGTCTACAAAAATGTGGCAGTACCAGAAGGCCCTTGCTGCAGAACTGTTAAAAAAATTCCCATCTAAACACGCTAGCGGCAGAGGTCACAGTTCGTTGCCCAACCAAGGCGTACAGGCGAGAGAGACGCAACTCCAATCCAGCAGAGGCAGGGGAACACTGTCAACATTCTGGGACAGTTTTCTGAGACCCGCCCAGCTTACTGGCCCTGATGCGTGGGGTGCTCTCACAAGGAGTGGAAAGTTTCAAAAGATGGTGAGGGAGTACCTTCCCGACCGTACCAGCGTCCTCCGTGATTCCACTGTTCCTTTTAATTATTGGGTATCCAAGCTTGACACTTGGAATGAACTCGCTCTGTATGCCTTGGAGGTCCTGGCCTGCCCTGCTGCTAGCGTGTTATCGGAGCGTGTTTTTAGTGCTGCTGGGGGAATTATAACTGATAAGCGCACTCGCTTGTCAACTGACAATGCTGACAAGCTGACCCTTATCAAAATGAACAAGGGCTGGATTGGGGCAGACTTCTCATCACAACCAAATAACAGCAGAGTAACATAAAGTCAAATCCACTGTGTTATTTTGGAAGGTGTATTCCCATGCACCTCTTCACACCCACACATGGGTATACACTTCCTCATTTCGGCTGTATTTTGTTCTTCTACTTATCCTCCACCACCACTATGCCACCAGGGTGACAGTGGTCCGTGTTGCCAGCATTGCAATTTCCTCCGTCCTAATTTTTGGCAGATTTTGCTTGGAAGGCATAGGCAAAGACTTTGGGAGACCCACTCCCCAATAATGGGAATTATGTTTTGAATATGCTGTACTGCATGGCTCTTGTTTGCCAGCATTGCAAGTTCCTCTGTCCTAATTTTTGGCAGCTTTTGCTTGGAAGGAATAGGCAAAGACTATGGGAGACCCACTCCCCAATAATGGGAATAATGTTTTGAATATGCTGTACTGCATGGCTCTTGTTTGCCAGCATTGCAAGTTCCTCCATCCTAATTTTTGGCAGATTTTGCTTGGAAGGCATAGGCAAAGACTATGGGAGACCCACTCCCCAATAATGGGAATAATGTTTTGAATATGCTGTACTGCATGGCTCTTGTTTGCCAGCATTGCAAGTTCCTCCGTCCGAATTTTTGGCAGCTTTTGCTTGGAAGGCATAGGCAAAGACTATGGAAGACCCACTCCCCAATAATGGGAATAATATTTTTAATATGCTGTACTGCATGGCTCTTGTAAGTGGCATTAAAACCGTATTGTTAAGCTACTGCAACCTCCACCACTTCTCCAAGGGGCATTAAAACAGTCTTGTTAAGCTACTGCAACCTCAACCACTTCTCCAAGGGGCATTAAAACCATCTTGTTAAGCTACTGCGACCTCCACCACTTTTCCAAGGGGCATTGATATTGTCTTTTTATTCCACTGTGACCTCCACGTCTCTTCCAAGGGGCATTTAAACCGTCTTGTTAAGCTACTGCGACCTCCACGTCTCTTCCAAGGGGCATTAAAACCGTCTTGTTAAGCTACTGCGACCTCCACGTCTCTTCCAAGGGGCATTAAAACCGTCTTGTTAAGCTACTGCGACCTCCACCGCTCTTCCAAGGGGCATTAAAACCGTCTTGTTAAGCTACTGCGACCTCCACCGCTCTTCCAAGGGGCATTAAAACCGTCTTGTTAAGCTACTGCGGCCTCCACCACTTTTCCAAGGGGCATTGATATTGTCTTTTTATTCCACTGTGACCTCCACGTCTCTTCCAAGGGGCATTAAAACCGTCTTGTTAAGCTACTGCGACCTCCACCACTCTTCCAAGGGGCATTGATATTGTCTTTTTATTCCACTGTGACCTCCACGTCTCTTCCAAGGGGCATTAAAACCGTCTTGTTAAGCTACTGTGACCTCCACGTCTCTTCCAAGGGGCATTAAAACCGTCTTGTTAAGCTACTGTGACCTCCACAGCTCTTCCAAGGGGCATTGAAATGTTGTTTTTAATTACCTCTAACCTCCACGGGCATTGCATTTCCTCCTAATTTTAGTCAGCATTTGCTTTTCAATGCATAGGCGTACACTAAGGGAGACCCACTCCCCAATAATGGGTAGAAGGTTTTTAGTATGCTGTAATCCACGTCTGTTTCAAGGGGCATTGCAGTTCCTCATAATTTTTGGAAAGCCTTCCATTCACTGCTTAGGCCAACAGTGTACAGGAGACCCAGTTTCTATAAATGGAAAAAACAGTTTAGTTAAGGCCCTCTGACCTCCATGTCACTTCCAAGGGGCATTGGAGTGCCTCTAAATTTTTGGTAGGCATTGCACTCACTGTATGCCCTATAACTGTGTAGCGAACCGCTCCTTTTGGTATAGAAACATATCCTACAAGACATGTGTGGTTGACTGGCCTGATATTGATGTGAATGGTCCCTATTCCGGGCGGCTGGGGACTGAGTATGGATACCAGGCTGCCAACGCAACCATGACATGGTGGCCGGCGTCTGCCTCCACATGTCTTAAAGGCCCAATTTCAAGTGCAAGCAAGCAAGCAGTATGGTATTACAGCCTGGGAGTGGGTGGGTGGCAGGCTGCATACTTGCACTTGTATTGCAAGGAATGGGGGAGGTACAATTGAACACTGCCCTGGGACAAGGACTTGCACGGGGATAGTTGCAAGTCTGCATCTTCTGATGCGGCAAGGATCATTTCTGATGGGCACACTTTTAGGCAGTGACCTGGGTGTCAGAGATGCTTCCAAGGGTCTTCCCCATGCTGTTCCTATGTCTTTTCAGCACTGTATGCATGTGTCACACAGCACATGGCCAGATAAGATTGTAAAATGTTAAAATGACATTTCCCGGTGAATGCATTTGTCACGGTTGAATGCAATACAAAAGTGCAAAAACGCATAAAAAATGCTACTTGTAAACATAGCCCAAGGTGTGGAGGAGTATTTTTGTTTTTGGTTATTTATTTTACCTTATACACAAGCCTTTACCCTGGAAAGGATGTTCCTTAACATATTTCACAGGAAAACCGTTTCAGTTTAGTTTTTGAACGTTTTATTGTGAGCCCGTAAAAGTGGCTTAATACCTCTGACCACGTTGTTGACAGCAGTGACCTGGGGTTCAGAAATGCTTCCTGGGGCGATGCCCATGCTGTCCCCATGTCTTTTGAGCACTGTCACTATTGTTTTGGGCACTTTTTAGGCTTTCTACAGACTGACGGGGGTGCCGCTGCAAAAATGCTTGGGTCTCCCATAGACTAACATTGGGCTCGTTGCTTGGGTCGAGCACCCAAGTATCACGGTGAGCTCGGCCCGAGCTTCGAGCACCCGAGCATTTTAGTGCTTGCTCAACACTACTCTTGATCCTTACATGACAAACAGTCATAGGATCAGTATAATTTATATGTTGCCCTTTCTGTCTTTGAGAGATGGTGTTTGGGTAGTATGTTTAATGTGTATCAAGGAAGATGCTAAGGCCGAGGTGATGGCCCGCGGCAGAAGGCCTGAGGTACTGGGCTGTGGAGTGCCTGGAAGCAGGCCCCGGGCGGCACCATGTAAGTTCAGGAATCCAGACGTCACCAGTCAAGACCCAAAGACCCAATCCATGCCAGGCAAGTTTCAGAATCCAGACGACGCCGGTCAAGGCCTGAAAACCCGACCTGCGCCCGTCAAGACATGGAGGCCAAACTACACCAGGCACGAGCCGAGGCCCAGCCCTCATCTCCCCGAGTATAAGAAACATCCGTCGTTAGTCAAGCACTGAAGATCCGTGAGTGCACTCCTCTCAAGGGGTGGACGCCGGTGGTGGTGAGTGGGAGGCGTGAGTGAGCCGGGTTGTTGCTTCCAGCACCGACGTATGGTACAGGGGTTGGTCTGGGTTAGTACAACAGACAGAGCAGGGGCTGTTTGAAGTGAAGGCGGCCCAGCAAGCCTTGTTAGACTTTGTAAGGAGGACTTGCGCCCTAGCGGGAAGAACTGTAGACGGCAGTTCAGGAGACAGGTATATAACTTTCTACTGCATTAGCTGAGATGCGCATTTCAAACTTGTTTTTTGAGAAATTGGTGAGGGTCTCAGAAATATGTCCCCCACTTATCTGCTCAGAATAAGTAGGCCTAAAACATTTTAAAAAATCTCCCAAAATTTATGTTACTCTTGAAGGTGCATTTACACTTTATCATAAGCTTAATATTGGCCTTTCTAAATAGACTGTCAATCACTCAATGCACGAGCAAAACGTTTGTTTGTGAGGTGAAATGATTTTCTCCCAGGAAGTCCTGTAATGCAGCTTGTTGCAGAAGCAATGGCAGCCCGTCCAACATCAACTCGCACTTGTCGGTGGTGCTTTCACACATACACATCTTTCTTTGCGCATTTAATTTCTTGAATACAGAGTTGGATAATGGCCTGATCTGCAATGCGGTTTAAGAAATAACATGCATAAGCATGACCGATCCACATAAAAAAAGCAGCCACAGAGTGTCCGGGAACCTTCCCCGACACTTTTCTTAGCCAGGGCAGCTTCTCGGCAGGGTTGGACAGGCCCACCACAGAACCGGAGACTCCTCCGGCGGGCCCTGGCTTCTCCTTCAGGAGAGTTCATAGTGCCGAGGTGAAGCCATGATGATGATAGAGGCCACCATCTGATTAGTTTTCTGTTACTTGGAATGCAAGTGCAAGTATGCAGCCAGCCACCCACCCACAGGCCGCGACACTAAACTGCCAGATTTCTGGGCAGCTGCTTGCACTTGAAATATGGCCTTTTATGCTCGTGGAGGCGGAAGCTTTTCACAACCTCATGCCGGCTGCGGCCGAGTGTCCATATTCGGTCCCCAGCCGCCACTGTTTCTCCCGGTGTCGTCTCCGCCTTCCACAAGCACGGGTCCCACAACATTACCCATGCCCTCCCCAGTGCACTTACTGGAAATGACCGCCTAACCCCAAACACGTGGACAGGTGAATGTGGCCAGGGACGGTACAGAGCCAGTCCACAACTTTTTTGCTGAGAGTTGTGTTTAGCTCGGTGAAAGGACAGGCATAGAGGGAAACCGTATCTACTCCGGCTGTCATTTCTCTGTCACCAGGTTCCGCCAATTGTCACACACGACCATGCCTGGCTGTATGTTCAGCGATGAGAGCCACAGATCAGGCTGCTGTGTTACAGCTTTCAGCAACTCTGCAACGCAGGGCGATTTGTCAATTAAGCATTAAGCATGTTATCTTCAGCACAGCCTGTTGCCGCTTGGCCAAGGCAGTGCTGCAGTGCTGTCAGCTTGTGACTGATGTGGTCATTTCGGAGATGGAGGAGGAAGTGCATGAGCTGAACAATGTGATTACATTGAGGTTAAATTGTTGATGCTGTTTTTTATACTAAAGAAAGATCCTATTCTTTTTTTTTTTTACGTTATTTTTTAAGACAAATGCATTCATCGGGAAATGTCATTTTAACATTTTACAACCTTATCTGGCAATGTGGTGTGTGACACATCATCAGACACATCCTGTTTTATTTATGATGGAGAGACTCTGAAAATAATAAAGCCTATTTTTATAGGACCTATTTTTATAGGGACATCAGACGGCATTTACTATTCTTAAAAGGCCATCAGTCGGCCTCGCTATTGTTAGAGTCCATCAGCTGGCTATGCTTTGTTGTTCCCATTATTAACGAGTGGGTCTCCTATACTGCTATTGCGTATCCAGTGACTGCAAGGGCTGCCAAAAATTTGGAACCCAATACCCTTTTGAAGAGACACAGAGGAGGGTCTCAGTAAAAAAAATGTTCCCATTATAAAGGAGCGGGTCTCCTATGGGGGTAATGCCCATGCAGTGACTGCAAGGGCTGCAAAAATTTGGGAAAAACCCCACTAAGAATTTAAAGACACATAGAGCAGGGCCACAGTAACGACAAAAATTCCCATTAGAAAGGAGAGAGTCTGCTATACACTTATAGGGTATGCAGTGAGTCCAACGGCTGACCAATTTTAGGAAAAACCCCACTAAGAATTTAAAGACACATAGAGCAGGGCCACAGTAACAAGGTATGACATATTCCCATTAGAAAGGAAAGGGTCTGCTATACAGTTAAGGGTATGCAGTGAGTCCAACGGCTGACCAATTTTAGGAAAAACCCCACTAAGAATTTAAAGACACATAGAGCAGGGCCACAGTAACAAGGTACGACATATTCCCATTAGAAAGGAGAGGGTCTGCTATACAGTTAAGGGTATGCAGTGAGTCCAACGGCTGACCAATTTTAGGAAAAACCCCACTAAGAATTTGAAGACAAATAGAGCAGGGCCACAGTAATGACAAATTCCCATTAGAAAGGAGAGAGTCTGCTATACAGTTATAGGGTATGCAGTGAGTCCAACGGCTGACCAATTTTAGGAAAAACCCCACTAAGAATTTAAAGATACATAGAGCAGGGCCACAGTAACAAGTACGACATGTTCCCATTAGAAAGGAGAGAGTCTGCTATACAGTTATAGGGTATGAAGTGAGTCCAACGGCTGACCAATTTTAGGAAAAACCCCACTAAGAATTTAAAGACACATAGAGCAGGGCCACAGTAACAAGTACGACATGTTCCCATTAGAAAGGAGAGAGTCTGCTATACAGTTATAGGGTATGCAGTGAGTCCAACTGCTGACCAATTTTAGGAAAAACCCTACTAAGAATTTACATAGAGCAGAGCCACAGTAACGACAAATTCCCATAAGAAAGGAGGGAGTTTACTATTGTGGTGCCCTTGAGGGTTCAGTCGCCACAGAGGTACTGCACCTCACCCAGAGGTGTGGTGTCTCCCTTCTCTCAGGTAGGATGGGAGTGCTGCACAGAACCCCAACACACCTGCATCCAACACTGCACTACTCCAGGCCGGCTGGAGGGGCAAGACGCAATGTATGTTTCTGCTGAGCCCTGACCCTGACTGGAGTGGGGGGAACCCAAAGGTAGGGGGAACCAGTAGTGGGTGTGGGTGGAGGAAGTAGATAGAGGAAGCACTTTTTATAGGAGTATAAATAGGGAAGCCATCTTAGGGTGGCAGTTCAGTAGTAGTGTGAGTTCTAGGGAGCTGTTCAGAAGAACAGCTTGGGACTGTTCGGAGGAACAGTCCGGGAGCAGAGTCTCATTAGGAGATCTGCTCCGCAGTTAGGGCCAAGTGTGAAGGCCCCGGAGGGGAGCAGGGAGTAGGCTCCGTTCTACAGAAAGGATCCCAGGGGGTACGGCGCGTGCAGGACGGCACCTGTACGCCCCGCATCTGTCAGAAGACAGAGGGATTGCTGCGGCATTCTAATCCCCCAGGAGGGTCAAGTAGGTCCCGGATCCGATGTACAGGAAGGACTCTAGAGCACCCGAGTGGGATTGAGAGTAGGCAGCGCAGAGCAGGAGGGAGAAGGACCAGAGTAAAGACGTTCAAAATAGGAACATGAGAAAGTGGGGTTCTGCCAGGTATTCCCAAGGAAGGATTGAACCTCTGCCCGGTGAATGCAGCGCGATGTGGGAGGCCTTTACCTGCACCGTGCACCTGTGAAGTGTCTAAAGAACTGTGAGTAAAATCTTGGATGACTGCACCGCACTGCCTCCGTCCATTCTTTCAGTGGCACCATTGTTCCCCCTGCACTACAATGCCCAGCGCAACCACCACTCCATCTTACACTGCCCTGAGGCCTGCTCCACCTGTGGGGAGCCGTCCCATGACTTGCTGCCCTAACATCTGCCTCAGAGGACTGCTGCAGTGTTGGTGATCTTCACCAGACACCACCGGTGGCGTCACGAATAATCCCAAAACCCCCATATAATAGAAGTTCCCCTTTTCACTGACTGCCCTGGGTCACGGACCGGGCCAGCCACCGTGATATGCCCCGGCAACCAGGGGCCCGGCTGCCGAGTACCCCACGCCCCGGGTGGGCGGGTCATGTTTTGGCATCACGAACAGGATGCGTGACCAGCCCGTACCAGCGGGTGAAGTGTGCCTAAAGTATTGTGAAATGTTACTGGATGTGGCGCCCGCCCCAGAAGAACGGGTGCCATTATGTGCGTGATCAAAGACAACAGTATGGAACCTCCCATCGTGGGGCGGGTCCCAGAATGGCGCCAAAAGCATACCCTGCCCCTTGCAACAGTGACTGTCCGCATAGATGTGTCCGTCAAGGCAGGAAGGCCTTCACAGGGAGTGACCGACAGCAGATGGCCATCGGACCGTCCCCAAAAGAAGAGAGGAGGCGGAGAAAAGGAATGGAGACAGGATGTCGTCTCGACCCGTCTAGCCAGACCGCACCCGGCAGCCAGGATGGAAGGAAGCAAGAGTTCAGTCTCCGCCTCTGGCCTGCCATAGCATCCAGTCACCCCCCTCACTATAGAGGGAGAAGTGGAAAAGTTGTCCCCGGAGGACGTGGAGTTCCTCGAGAGCGAGGTTCTCGAGCTGGGCCAGCAGGTAGATCAAGCCCAGCAGGCAGCGGTCGCAAGATGGAAAAGCGAGCTGCTGGAAAAGTTAGCGGCACGACGGAAAGTGACCCCGGATGCCAGCAGCCGCACACCAGCCCCGGCGGAGCCTGCGGAGAACCAGGAGGCCGTGTGGAGTACAGGAGCAGGTAGGAGAGAATTCCCAGTCCCAGGCACTGCTAGCGCCGACCTGCTCCTGAGCCTCTTCCCCCAGCCCTTGCCGTACGCTGCCGTACCCTGGCTGGAACAGCCATACAGCCCGGAACCTCCACCCCCGGCGCTGAAACAGAGGGCCCCCCGTATAGTGCCCCCCCGGAACCTCTAATATCAGGCTCTGAAGCTGCGGGCCTACTGCTAGAAGCCATCCCTCCACCTCCACCTCCGGCACCGGAGTGGATCTATGTCGCGCCGGTCTTTCACTGGTCCGCCCGCTTCGAGGATCAGCAGCCGTGCCCGCTCCTCCCAATACCAGCGCCCCCGGTTGCCTGCCTCGGCAGAGAGGAGTTATGCTGGGAAAACCGGGGGGGAGGGGGACCTGATGGGGTTCTCCCAAGAAACCGAGGCCACCGCCCTGCAGAGGAAAGAGTTCTGCATGCGGGAACTCCGGCAATTGGAAAGGGAGCGACGTGCACAGGAAGCGCGCAGTGAACGCCTGGAAGCCCGAGATAAGGCCGCCAAGGCTCAAGTCCGCCAGGCGGAGACAGCGCACCCCAGCCCCCGCGAGGAAGACATATTTGTCAACCGGCGGGATGTGGAGCCCGAGCTGGAGGAAGGCCATCCCGACCGGAACCTGTATCTGGGAGATCATGTCACGTTCACCCGGCACCATGGAGAGCGTGGCTGGTATGCCCTGCATGTGTACCATGTCAACATGGACGCACCGCTGCAGGAAGTCCCTGATGATGACTAGCCTAGGGGATGGGGATGACTCGGTACCCGGGCCTTTGCCTTGGGGATGTCGCGGTGATCGGCTCCCGGGCCCGTACCCTGGGGTCACTCTTTAAAAAGGGGGTAATAGGTTTCTTAGTTTTATGAACGTTCGTGACGCCACCTGTGGCTTCTGGTGAGAATCACCAGTGCTGCGCAGTCCACTGAGGCCGATGATAAGGCAGCTCGATGGTATAGCTCCCCACAGGTGGAGCTGGGCCTCAGGGCAGCGTACGGAGAGGGGGATGCAGGACAGGTGAGACCCAGCCGGGTCAGAGCAAGAACAAGGACAGACACGATAGTCACTTCAGTACCTTTTACTGATGGAAATTCAGGCACGTCCTAGAGCACCATAGGGTGAAGGGTGCATATCAGGATCCTCCCCAATGAGCAGGTGTAGGGCCTCCTGTTACTTGCCTCTGCGTAGTAAGTTTCTGACCTGCCTGGAGCTAGGCCTAACTTTGTCTCTGTCCTGCGCTGGCTGACCTTGTGGTAGGGCCTTCTCTTGGAATACACGCTCCTCAGCTTGCGGGGCCTATGTGTCTCCCGGCTCTGTTACGTATCAGCACTTTAGTGATCCTGGGACTTGTAGTTCTCCAGGGATTCCAGTTATGCCTTACCGGGTCATAGAGATCCCGGTAAGCTCGGACCCAGTGTCCGGTAACTTCTTCGGGGTGAGCCGGTTAAGCTCCTCTGCCTCCTATGTACTAACTCTCCACTCGCCTTCGGCCTACTCGGGCCCTCACTAGGCTATACACACTAACAGCAGCTTGCCGCGCTTCACCGATCTTATGGCGCCGGCACACATAAGGCTCACTATTCTGAGCTACAACTGAGTCTGGGCTGTGCTCCACTGCAGACTGACCTCTCTCAGGCTTCTCTACTGCAGGAACTCTCTCAACAGACTTGGCTCTCTGTCGACTCCAGACTAACTGCTGCCTGGCTCCACCTTCCCTATTTATATCCCTAACGGGCTCCCTCTGCTGGTCTGAGGTGGAAGGTGGAGATGTGTGAATGTTTATGGGGGCCTCTTGTGGAGGAATCCATCAATGCACACTTCTAGGATCTGTGATACCAAGCGCAGCTGGGAGTCACATTCCCCCCTAGCAAAGCTCAGCACTCCCGGGCTGAAGTACATTTTAAAACAACAATAAACATTACCAATGCCATAACAATCTTCCCTTTATGGGAGGCAACAAGCTTAAATGTTGCATAACAATATTAACAAATACAAAGCGTTCTCAGAATTGAAGTCTCTTGTGGTGAGGTTCCCAGACAGGATGTCCATCTCACAGGGTAGAGTAATTGGTGATTTGAGGGACCTGTCCCAAACCCTCAATGTAGGCCCTGGGGTGGCTGCAGGGCATGAAGATCCTGAGTCGGACCTCCAGTAGAGTCACTCCAGACAGGTTTTACTTCTGAGGTCACCTAAAAGGGGCACTCCAGGGAGTGAAATTATATACAAAAAAAACAGTTTTTGGGCTGCACACAGTCCTAGGCCATGCAGTTCTTAGGCAAATAATAAAGGAATCAATAAGGTAAAGTGTTCATGTCTAGAGATGAACGTTGTGCGACTCGAACTGTTTGCCAATCTCAAATTCGAGCTGTTTTGGGCGGTGTTCGAGCCGTTCGGCGAACACAAACGATTTGAAAAAAATTCGGCTGTTCGAGGTTATGTTCGATAACTGTTCATGCACCAAAATCATAACTGGATTTTTTCTCAGTAATGATGAAAATTAATGTTAATACGCAGTTTGAGTGTACAGCGGGGCGGGGGGAGGGGCAGGGGATGGATCTCTGCATAAATAATGAAGATCTCCATTTTTTTTTCTCTTTCCTGCATTTACAGTGGGGAGGTGCAATCTGTCAGCCTATCAGCAGCGCACACACGGAGCGAAGTGCTTTTTTTCACACAAGCAAGTGCATGTGTCATTGGCAGTGTATGTCACATGTCCTTGCCCTATAAGACCCAGCCATTTTCCCCGTCGCCACCATTTTCTCACTGCTGCAGCTGCGTGTTAGACGGCACCGCTGTTGCTGTGTGCGCTATACCTTGTTAATTTCAAGCCAATTTTCGCACAAATCTACAGATAGCTTGGGAGTAGGGAATAGTTGTGATTGCAGTCCTTTTAAGGACTAGGTTACAGCATTTCCTACGACTTTTATCAGGCAGGTCTGTGCTCTTAAATAGATAGGTTGTGGGAGTAAAGACTAATTGTAATTGCAGTCCTTTTCAGGACTAAGTTACATCAGTTCCTATCAGTTTTTGCCAGGCAGGTCTGTGCCAGTGCTGTGCAAGTTTTTTTCACAGCATTTGGCTAAATTTAGCAAAGCTAATCCTTTTTGGCCTATTGCAGAGTGTGTTAGTCAGTGGAGTAGCCTATCTGTGTTGCAAGCTACACCACCTGTGTATAGAATACCAATTTTTTTACTGCACCTAGTGAAGTAAAACTTTTTGGGCATAGCATCATTCTATTAGTCCATCTATACTGACCTCCATAAGGTTGCAAATTGAATATAATTTTTTCTGCATCTAGCTCTGAAAAAATATTTGGCCTTCTAGCTGTGTGTGGGACTTGTTCTATTAGTCCATCTATACTGACCTCCATCAGGTTGCAAATTCAAAATAATTTTTTGACTGCATCTAGCTCTGAAAAACTATTTGGCCTTCTAGCAGTGTGTGGGACTTGTTCTATTAGTCCATCTAAACTGACCTCCATCAGGTTGCAAATTCAAAATAATTTTTTGACTGCATCTAGCTCTGAAAAAATATTTGGCCTTCTAGCAGTGTGTGGGACTTGTTCTATTAGTCCATCTATACTGACCTCCATCAGGTTGCAAATTAAAAATAATTTTTATCTGCATCTAGCTCTGAAAAAATATTTGGCCTTCTAGCAGTGTGCGGGACTTGTTCTATTAGTCCATCTATACTGACCTCCATCAGGTTGCAAACTGAATATAATTTTTTTCTGCATCTACCTCTGAAAAAATATTTGGCCTTCTAGCAGTGTGTGGGACTCATTGTATTAGGCCATCTATACCAAGCTCCACCAGCTTTTAAATTAATAATAATTTTTAGGTGCATCTAGCCCTGAAAATAATTTTTCTTCCCAATAGTGGTAGCAATAGAAATATGGGGCGCGCTCCTGGCTTACAAAAATATACGCTTCATAACAAAAAACACCAGCCTAGCGCACTGCATTAATAAGATGGCATCATCGTCTCTCCCAGTGCTAGGCCTACTACCCAGGCTAGCATTTCTGTGCCTAAAACACAATGTATGGGTCCGCGCTAGCCACTATGCTGAGGGGTCTAAAGCTGCTGCTAACGCTTTATACAATTCAATTGGCAGATTTTCACAGAGCTCTTCCACAACGCCCACCCATCGGGCAACAGTTGCCCACCTTCCCTATGGGATCTAGTGGCGAATAGTTGATGCCATTAATCAGAGCGTCGGTTGCCCCGTCGACGTGGCAAGCATACGGTAAGACATGGGAAGAGTGGACACGACTAGTAGCAGGCAGACGGGTTGACCAATGTGAACAAGCCAGATCACAAGTCACCATAGAACTTCTCCACCAGCTAATGATGAGGGGCATATCAGGGGCGTCAGCGCAGCGGTGTCTGACCGGAGTAGCATTTCACTTCCAACTACTGAATTGGGGAGATGTGACAAAGATTCATCATCAGACAATCCATAAAAGGGTGGAAAAGGGGTCAGCCAAGTCAGGAGTGTAGACGTCCCGTCCCGTGTCACTAAAACTGATTTCTCACATCATATCCCAAACACCATTAACATGACACTCACAATTTGAAGCAACACTACTGTCTACTGCATTTGTGATCGCCTTCTTCGGGGCGCTATGCATAAGCGAATTAGTCCCTCAATCCAAAATTACCACCAGTGGAGGCTTATTACACCAGGACGTAGTCATAGCCAATAATGCAATACGTCTACGCATACACAAATCGAAAACGGTTCCAGCGGGCAGGGGCACTTGGGTACTTCTACAACCCACAAACGGTACACTGAGTCGGGTAACAATAGTAAAAACATATCTAACCATCAGATCACAAAGTAATTTCTTCCTATCACACATTGATGGAACGCCATTATCAAGATACCAGTTCCAAGCTATATTTAATAAATGCATAACATCGGCAGGGAACCACCCCAAAGATTATGGGACACACTCATTCCGCATATGCGCGGCCACGGAAGCAGCAAGAGCAGGACTGTCAGAAACGGAAGTTCAGAGGATAGGGAGATGGCGATCCACGTGTTTGTCAAGATACATAAGACCGGACTTGTTATCCTAATGTGATTTGTTTCTTTTACAGGTGACGCTAAGCCAACAGTGTGGGTGATAGGCCACTCGTATATATATTGGGCAGAGAAAAGGGCGAAAGTCCGCCCAGGCAGGAGTTTCATAACACATATTTCAACTGGAGAGGTATTAAAGGCCTGCTATGGCCACAGGTACTAATGGAGGTAATCAAGGTAGGGAGAGAGGCAAGATGTCGGGTCATCTTAGTTATACAGGCCGGGGGAAACAACCTAGGTCATTACAAGAGCGCATAACTAATGGCAGTAATGAAACTAGACACTGAGCGCTTCAGAGAATTTTTCACAAAACTAGCTATAGTATGGTCAGAGATTGCGCCGATAGCGGTATGGCAAGGTGCGCGAGACATCACGGCCATCGAACGGACAAGGCGGGTAATAAATATTCGGATGGCAAAATTTAGAAGAGACAGAGGCGGTGTAGTGGTACGACACCGACAACTGGAAGGAGTTAAAGCAGGCCTCATACGGCCCGATGGTGTTCACTTAATGGATATTGGACTGGACATATTCCTGTCAGGACTCCAGGACGGAGTGGAGCAAGCGTTAAGAGTGATGGGTGGGGGTCAGAGTCCTGCATACGAGTACGCAGGATCCTCCGTGGCCTGGAAATAGAAAGGACATGTTGGAGAGTTACACTTGTTGGCCAAGTTGCCGGAGTGGAGACCCAGGGCATGCTGCAACAAGCTGAATTATTTTAGAAATAAAATGCCTTTCTAATGGAATGAGTATAAAGAGTTAATAAAGCTGTGACCGATCCTCACCCATCCAGTTGTAAGAGTTACATTATTGTATTGTCAAGGAAAGGGGGGCGGTAGGGGGGCTGAGCGTCTGGGTTTGGTTGGGGGTCCCCACAGTCTGCCTAGGCTAGATGCAATTAAAAATTCTTATTAGATACACAGGCGGTGTAGCTTGCTTCGCAGCTGGGCTACTACGCCCAAAGTATTGCCTAGGCTAGATGCAGTTAAAAATTCTACGCTGACTAGCAGACACTGAAGATTTGGAGCAGACCTCTGAGTAAACAGCTCTTCAGACTCAACCATCTGTGTTACCCCAAGCCATAGTGTATGTAGTTTCTTACAGTTAAAAGGGGGGGGGAGTGGCCCAACCCACCTGGAATTGACGATGCCAACGTCACGTAAGACACAGCAAGGGGACTCCAAAAAGAGTCTCCATTTTTTCCCAAAATTGTGGCACAGACACCACTTAACCCTAGAACGCATACCTGGGGCCTCGCAGTCCCGCCCTGTTAATTGTTTTCTATTTTCTGCAAGATTACTTTAGTTAGAATTTTGAAACTCTAGGTATTCTTCATGTATATAGTTGTTTGTCATTTGAGTTTGAGTTATTCCATGTTATTTGCACACGGGCCTAAAAGGCCCCAGGTATAGGAAAGTGTAGATTTTTATGGTCATGAGTTCTAGGGTTAAGTGGCATCAATTGCCCCACAGTTGCTTAAAACGGTTGGTGAGGTGATATTACCAAATCCTCAAGCTTTTAGTCTCCCAAGGATAACACAGGGTTAGAAAAGTCCTTGCGAATCCATGATTTGTTCATCTTTATGAACGTGAGTCTGTCTACATTCTCAGTGGACAGCCGCGTGCGCTTATCTGTCAGCACACCACCAGCAGCGCTGAACACACGTTCAGACAGAACGCTGGCTGCGGGGCATGACAAGATCTCCAAGGCGTAAGTGGCTAGCTCCGGCCATTTATCCAGATTGGAAGCCCAAAAAGAGCAAGGGTCCAGTGACACAGTCATGGCTTCAATGTTTACTTGGAGATCCTCCTGTACCATCGTCTCTAGGCGTTGACTATGTGTCAGACTTCTTGTCTCCTGTGGCCTTGCAAAGGATGGTCTAAAAAAGTGGTGAAACGATTCCACAAAATTGCTGTTACCAGCAGATACTGTGTTACTGTTACAGTTTGAGTGATGAAGACTCGACAGTCCCACGGTTGGCAAGTTAGAACTGTGAGATTCACTTCGTGCACCACTGGTGTTTTGTGGAAAAGCACATGTAAGATTCTGCAACAGCGTCTGCAGATACTCCTGCATGCGTCAATCCCTTTTTATGGCAGGAATTATTTCGGCAAATTTACTTTTGTACCGGGGATCTAAGAGTGTGGCCACCCAGTAGTCGGGATTACTTCGAATTCTGCAATCTGAGGGTCATGTTGCAGGTAGTGCAGCAAGAAAGCACTCATGTGTCTTGCGCATCCAGGAGGACCAAGTCCTTGTTGTGTTGGTAGCGTGGTAAGAATCATGCTTCCTTCCTCTGCCCTCTCCCCCCAACCTCGCACAACAGAAATGTGATCAAGGTCTCCCTCATCTGATGAGTCTTCCATGCCCATCGCCAGTTCATCCTCCACTTCTTCCTCGGCTCCTGCACCTTCCTCAACAGTTTGGCTGCTACCATGCGCCCTGGTTAATCCCTCTCCCCCACCCTCCCATGCCTGCCGCCTTGGTGCTGCCAACCGTCTGGACCTTGGAGATGTTATCCCTTCCGCATACGACTCCTCCTCTACTTCCTCCACCTCCTCTTGTCCCACCACCTGACTCTGAATTCTGTTTAATGTGTGCTCCAGCATGTAAATCACCGGAATAGTCATGCTGATAATGGCATCGTCGTCAGCACTAAACATCTTCATCGCCATTTCAAAACTGTGCAGAAGGGTGTGTGGCGCCCCTGAGGGTTCAGTCGCCACAGAGTTACTGCATCTCACCCAGAGGTGTGGTATCTCACCCTCAGGTAAGGAAGGCGTATGGCTCGGGACCCTAACACCTGCATCCAACACATACCCGCAGTGGGGGTAGGGCGAGATTGCTCCTAAGGGAGAGCACAGTCCCAGGTCCCTAGCTGGTGGGAGGGTCCTATGTAGTGGGTGCTTAGGAGAGCAGCTTAGGGGAGCACATGACAGGGAGAGTATAAATAGGAAGCCATCTTAGAAAGAGCAAGCCAGTCAGAGGAGGAAAAGTGACAGGAGCAGAGGCTCGGCATGAGCTCTGCTCCGGAGGCGGGCCTAGCCTGGGAGGCCCAGGACTGAAGGAGAGAAGAGAGGAGTGGGAGCAGGAAGGCTCCAGGAACCGAAGGGACCCTAGGGCTACGGGCCGTGCAGTAGGCCACCCGTACTCCCGCTGCGACCAGGAGGTAGAGGGGTCAGGCCAGATAAGGGGAACCGGTCCCTCAACTAGAGGAGAAACAGCAAGGCTCAACTAGAAACCGGAGGCTGCAGCATTTCATGTACTGCAGGCAAAAGTCCACACCAGTCTCACTAAGAAGGTAGCCACATAGGACCCAGGGGACGGAACACAAGTCGCCCGCCAAGGCCCGAGGATACCGGATAGAAGTGTCACTGGGTGTGAGGTGCAGGGAGAAGGCCAGAGAAAGGACACACAGAAGGGGGTCCTGCTAAGTACTCCGGAGCTATCTGGGGGTGGACAGAGCCCCTCACTGAGTACGCACAGCACGACGGGTGAGATTGCTCTGGTACCTGTAATCTGGACTGCAACAACTGTGAGTAAAGATCTTGGGACTGCATCACACGGACTCTGTGTTCATTACTGACTCCCTGCACTACAACCACCATCATCAACCCACACTGCCCTGAACCTACACTCTTCCTGTGGTGAGTAATAATACCATTGCTGCAAAACCACCAGCTTCAGAGGACTGTTCCGCAGCGGCGGCCCCTTTGGCCGCACTCCACAGGTGGCGTAGTCGGACATTATAAAATCCATATATACAAATTACCGTTGGATTGACCGCCCTGGGTCACGGACCGGGTCACCGCCACAGTGACTACAACCCCCAGTGTCTACCGGCCCGGCTCAGGGTACCCCACGGCCCAGGGGGCGCGTCAACTTCATAGGACCCTGATCTGAGACCACTCCTGCAGCGTGATTTGCCCCACCTCTGGATCTCGTTGGCCCAGGCTATACGTCAGAACGTATTGCACCAGGGCTTGTCGGTGCTGCCACAGTCGCTTCAACATGTGCAGAGTTGAATTCCACCGTGTCGGCACATCGCATTTCAGCCGGTGAACTGGCAGGCCCAACGACTTCTGTAGAGATGTAAGTCGATGAGCTGCGGGATGCGAACGGCGGAAGTGAGCACACAGCGACCGTGCCCTCTGCAGAAGGCCATCTAGTCCGGGATAGTGGGCTAAAAATTTATGGACAACCAGGTTCAACACGTGAGCCATACAAGGCACGTGTGTGACATTGCCCCGGCGAAGGGCCGCACCCAGGTTTGCAGCATTGTCGCACACGGCCTTCCCTGGTTGCAGGTCCAGTGGAGACAACCATTCATGAAACTGGGTCTCCAGAGCTTACCACAAGTCCTCAGCTGTGTGACTCACATTTCCCAGACATTTCAAAGTAAACACTGATGCCGTTGAGCCCTGCTGCCAGCATAGTAAGGAGGTGTGCAGGATTCCTTCTGCGCAGTTAGAAAGCAGGTGGCATTACCAGACAGGCTTTGGGTGCAGGTGGAGGACCGAGAGGAGGTTGAGGAGGCAGAAGCAGTGGAGGAACTTCGAGATAAAGAGGATTGACGCAAAACTCGTGGGGACGGTAAGACTTGGACAGCAGCCCCTTGTCCTGCTGTCACCATAGTTACCCAGTGCCCAGTCAGCGACATGTAACGCCCCTGTCCATGCCTACTCGTCCAAGTGTCTGTGGTGAAATGCACCCTGTCACACACAGAGTTTCTCAAAGAAGCGGTGATGTTGTGTGCGACATGCTGGTGGAGCGCAGGCACACCTTTCTTAGAGAAGTAGTGCCGACTGGGCATCTGGTACTGGGGCACTGCGACGGACATAAGGTCTCGAAAATCCACTGTGTCCTCCAGGCGGAAAGGCAGCATTTCTGTAGCCAACAGCTTGCAGAAGGTGAAATTCTACCTCTTAGCTTTCTCATGGCTAGGAGGAAATGGTCTTTTACTTTTCCACATCTGAGGGACCGAGGGCTGGCTGTTGTGCTTTGACGGGGTTGAGTAGGGTGTCCCCGGCAAACTGCCGGTCTGTGAGGAAGATGCAGGCGGACATGTTAGGTTGCCTTGATCCAAAGGTGGTGCTCTCGATGTCAGAGAGCTCTCAACACCAGCAGGTGTTTCCACTTCCCAATGAACTGGCGACCTGCCAATCACACTGGCTGTTGCAGGTAAAGAGGTGGCAGGTCTGCGTCCAAAAACATGTGTGACTGCTGTCCCCCCAGTCACAGAGGATGAAGAGGCCGCGGATGCACAAGATGTGGCAGACGGTGGTTGGCCCAGCCTGCTAGGCCGCATTGTAGCACAGTGAGCTTCCCACTGCAACTTATGCTTCATATCTATGTGACGGTACATGCATGAAGTACTCAAACTATGGATTTTTTGGCCTCTACTTAGCTTTTGGTGACAAATATTACAGATAACACGAGTTGGGTCATCCTTATCGATCTGAATAAATGCCCAGGCTATGCAAGGCTTAGAGCCCATGCGACCTGAAGAGCCACTACGACTTGTGGTCAGAGGCAGAGTTGTGGTTGAGGATGCAGTTGTTGATGTGCTTCCAGTACTCCGTCTCTGTCCAGGAAGGAGCAACCTAACCTCATCGTCAATAGCATCTGTGCCGCCCCGCTGCGCTTGGTATCACAGATCCTAGAAGAGTGTACTGATGGAATCCTCCAGAAGAGGCCCCCATAAACATTCACACATCTCCACCTTCCACCTCAGACCAGCAGAGGGAGCCCGTTAGGGATATAAATAGGGAAGGTGGAGCTAGGCAGTTCAGTTCCTCTGAAGAGTTCCTGCAGTAGAGAAGCCTAAGAGAGGTCAGTCTGCAGTGGAGCTCAGTCTAGTCTAGAGAACTCAGTTAATAGTTCAGCAGTGGAGCACGAGGCTCCTGCTAGCTAGATTCAGGGAGCCCAGATAAAGCTTAAGGTGTGCCGGCGCCATAAGATCGGTGAAGCGCAGCAAGCTGCCATTAGTGTGTATAGCCTAGTGAGGGCCCGAGTAGGCTGAAGGCGAGTGGAGAGTTAGTACATAAGGGGCAGAGGAGCTAAACCAGCTCACCCCGAAGCATTTACCGGACACCGGATCCAAGCTTACGGGGACCTCTATGACCCAGTAAGGCATAACCGGAATCCCTGGAGAACTACAAGTCCCAGGATCGCTAAGGTGCTGATACGTAACAGAGCCAGGAGACGCTTAGGCCCCGCATACTGGGAGCGTGAACTCCAAGAGAAGGCCCTACCACAAGGTCAGCCAGCGCAGGACAAAGACAAAGTTAGGCCTAGCTCCAGGCAGGTCAGAAACTTACTACGCAGAGGCAAGAAACAGGAGGCCCTACACCCGCTCATTGGGGAGGATCCTGATATGCACCCTTCACCCTACAGTGCTACGGGATGTGCCTGAATTTCCTCCAGTAAAAGGTACTGAAGTGACTACCGTGTCCGTTCCCGTTCTTGCTCTGACCCAGCTGGGTCTCGCCTGTCCTGCATTCCCCCTGCATACGCTGCCCTGAGACCTAGCTCCACCTGTGGGGAGCTATACCATCGAGCTGCCTTATCACGGGCCTCAGTGGACTGCTGCAGTGCTGGTGGTTCTCACCAGATACCACAGGTGGCGTCACGAACTCTTATAAAATTAACAATTATCCACCCTTTTAAAGAGTGACCCCAGGGTATGGGCCAGGGAGCCGACCACCGCGACATCCCCAAGGCCAGGCAAGGGCTTGGGTGACCTCATCGACTGGCTGACTGTGGGTTGACAGTAAGTGGGATCTCCAACCTTGTCATCATCACCCTGTGTGTTATCACACCCGTCGTCCTCAAAGCCAACCTCTTCCTGCCCTGACCGAAAAGTCAAGTTGTCGCTCCAATCAGGTATTTGAGTCTCATCATCGTCTTCATCATTGTCTCCACCAACAGGAGTTACAGTTTGGGAATGAGGGTCTACATTATGCTCAGAACCTTCTTCATCTGGTCCTGGATCCGACTTATAAAGATTCTGGGCATCAGTGCAGATCATTTCCTCATCTGGATTAACAGAAGCTCTGGAGCAGACCTCCGTTTCCCAGGCTATAGTATGAGTAAACAGCTCTGCAGACTCA
The DNA here is from genome assembly GCF_046119375.1 of Phyllobates terribilis. Lineage (NCBI taxonomy): Eukaryota > Metazoa > Chordata > Amphibia > Anura > Dendrobatidae > Phyllobates > Phyllobates terribilis. Next base: position 208,776,051 of record NW_027362767.1, on the reverse strand, counting down.
ACCATCTGTGTTACCCCATACTCAGACGGCAGCTGGAGACTTGGGAGCTGTGAGGAAGCAAGTGCGATTGGGGTGACACCTCTGAGGACTGCAGTATTTGTGATGTTGAAATTGAGGTGGAGGAGAGCCCACTTGAAGGAGCACTTGATATCCGCTGAAGCACCTGCTGTTTTTGTGCCTCATCTGGAATTTGTAGCGATGGGCGTGTCCGTAACAAAGGGATCGTATCACATTGTCCACGAAAAGAAGTCGACATGTTAGTTTGGCTGGAAGATGGTCTTTCTTCTGCAGATGTTACTCCGACCCCCACCGCGGGGGGGCTCGACCCACCAGCGGACAGGCACCAGTATTGGGAGAGGGGGGCTGGCCGTCAGGGTCCACCGCGGCTCTGGCACAAACCCGGCGACACGGAGGTGGCACGGGCTGGAACGGACTGGCCGTGTAGGCTTCTCACTTTTTGGATTTTAGAAGGGCATGACATGCCTATATCTGTGTCTCCCCCTCCTCTTACTCCTCCACCTCTTTTCTTTTCGCATGACTATATGTACTTGTCACTTTTCCATGTGTTAGTTATGTCTTCTGAGCAGTTTGTCAGCTTTTGGACACCTTTGAAGGTGTTTTCTATGTGTTTCTATGTGTTTTTGTTTGCCTGCCATTGGTTTTAACGGTGTTCGAAGGTGTTCGACGAACACTTCGATGAACAGTTCGGCGAGCACATGGGTGTTCGACGAACCGAACCGAACTCGAACACTACGGGGGTGGCTCAACACTATTCATGTCACTTGAACTGTTCAATAATAAAGCAGAGCACAACATAATATACGTACATATGCATGAAAATACACAATAATACAGTACATTACAATTTAATACACAATACCCCAGGGGTAACTATCTACATTTTCAGAAATTTGACTATTTTACTGAGTGTATCTGACAGGGGGTTTACCTGGCGTGCTACGTGTTGATCTGCGTAGTACCGGGATGTGTGAAGTACTAGTAGGTACACTACCTCCCAATGTGTCACTACTAGGTGTGGAGGGGCTACAAGGCTGCATTGACCTCTCTACTAGTGTTAAGCCACCCCCGTAGTGTTCGAGTTCGGTTCGGTTCGTCGAACACCCGTGTGTTCGCCGAACTGCTCGTCGAACTGTTCGTCGAACACCTTCGAACACCGTTAAAACCAATGGCAGGCAAACAAAAACACATAGAAAACACCTTCAAAGGTGTCCAAAAGCTGACAAACTGCTCAGAAGACACAACTAACACATGGAAAAGTGACAAGTACATATAGTCATGCGAAAAGAAAAGAGGTGGAGGAGTAAAAGGAGGGGGAGACACAGATATAGGCATGTCATGCCCTTCTAAATGCCAAAAAGTGAGAAGCCGACACGTTCAGTCCGCTCCTGCCCGTGCCACCTCCGTGTCGCCGGGTTTGTGCCAGAGCCGCGGTGAACCCTGACGGCCAGCCCCCCTCTCCCAATACTGGTGCCTGTCCGCTGGTGGGTTGAGCGAGCCCCCCTGTGGTGGAGGCAGCTCTAAGCTTTTTAATTTAAATTGTCTCTCTAATTTGAATGAATACACTTTAAATCCATTTACAAGGATCTATTGGAGGGCAAGTCTCATGCCAGCAGCCGCGTAATTCCAGCTCCAGTAGCGTCCACTAAAGCTGCTGCAGTTAAAAAGCTTTTATATGGATCGAGCTCGGCTGTCCACCGCAAGGCATCCTACTGCCAGTCCCAGCCCCTATGCCTTGGGGTGCCTCCTGATGCTCTTCACTGAGTATCCCGTGGTCCCGAAGCATTTCCTTTGAAAAAATTAAGTGTCCAAACTACAGGTGGTGTAGCTTGCTTAACAGCCGGGATAATCCGCTGACTAGCAGACACTGCTACTAGGCACAAAGTATTTCCTGGGCTAGATGCAGTTAAAAATTTGTAATTAGATACTCTCGTTGGATGCTGAGAAAGCATTCCATAGAGTCTCCTGGCACGCCATATATGATTCTCTTAAAAAGCTTGGGGTAGGGGTCTAGGGGACCCTTTTATAGCCAAAATCACGGCCCTGTATCACAATACATCACCTAGGCTGAAGATAAATGGAACTGTAGCACCCTGAGGGCTCGGTTGCTACAGAGGTATTGCACCTCACCCAGAGGTGTGATATCTCACTCTCAGGTAAGGATGGAGTGTGGATCAGGACCCGACACCTGTCACACTGTCACAGAATACTGGAGGTAGGGGGCCTAAGCTGACCCTAAGCTGGGGCCCTGACTAATCCCTCATCCTGGAGGTACTGTTAAAGGTACAGAGGTCCAGGCCGCCAGCATAACCCCTACCTTCTGAGGATCCCTGCACCTAAGTAATCTAGTCCTGAGAAGGACCCCGATCACAACAATAGGGAACCAGAAATAATATGCCCACACACAGTATTTAGACGAACGAGACAGTACAAGGGAAAAACCAAAACCACCTTGCATACAACTTCTAAACAACTACAACAGAGGGAACACCAACGGGAAAGGAGATAAATGATAAAGCGAGGAAAGGGAAAACACACTTCCAAATACACTTATCTCAGCAACTCCAAACTCCACGATCCGCTCTGTAAGTCTGAATGAAAAGCTTTCACCGACACCTCCCAAACAGACCTGCAGGAATATAAAGGAGTCTCACTAAAGAAGCATTGATTGCAGCTGGGCGAGGCTGGACCTCAGCTAGCCCAGAGAGAGAGAGAATTAACTCCTACACTGCCGAGAAAACACAAAGCACCAACAAGTCAGCTGCGAGAAGTCAGGCTGTGTACTCGTGACGATCTTCGTGGCAACACACCCGTGACAGTACCCCCCCTTCTACGAGGGGCCTCTGGACCCTCAGGGCCAGGTTTATCCGGGTGAGTCGTGTGGAAGGCCCGAACTAATCGGTCTGCGTTAATATCCGACGCAGGAACCCACATCCTCTCCTCAGGACCATACCCCTTCCAATGAACCAAGTACTGAAGGGACCGGCGATTAAAGCGTGAATCAATGACCCTCGATACCTGGAACTCCAAGTTACCATTGACAACCACAGGAGGGGGAGGTAAAGGTGACGGTACCACCGGCGCCACATACCTCTTAAGCAATGATCTGTGAAACACGTTGTGAATTTTAAACGTAGGGGGGAGGTCAAGACGGAATGCCACCGGATTAATAACAGAACTGATTCTGTACGGCCCGATGAACCTGGGACCCAGTTTCCAGGAGGGAACCTTAAGTTTAATATTCCTGGTAGACAACCATACCTGATCGTTCACACTTAGGTCCGGACCAGACACTCTCCTCCTATCAGCCATACGTTTGTATCGGTTCCCCATAGTATTCAGATTCTTCAGCACCCCTCTCCATACTGAAGCGAGAGATGAGGAAAATCGTTCCTCCTCCGGAACCCCCGAAGAGCCCCCCCTACTGAAAGTACAAAACTGGGGGTGAAAACCATATGCCCCAAAAAACGGGGACTTACCAGTGGACTCGCTCCGCCTATTATTGAGAGCAAACTCTGCCAGAGGTAGGAAAGAAGCCCAGTCCTCCTGGTTCTCTGACACAAAACACCGAAGATATGTCTCCAAGCTCTGGTTCATACGTTCCGTCTGACCATTGGTCTGAGGATGAAAAGCCGACGAGAATGACAAATGCATCCCCCGCCGTGCACAAAACGCCTTCCAGAACTTGGACACAAACTGAGACCCCCGATCAGACACCACCTCGGAGGGTACCCCGTGAAGCCTCACAATCTCCCCAATGAACACCTGCGCAAGAGTTTTAGCATTAGGGAGAGCCGGAAGAGCGATAAAATGTGCCATCTTGCTGAACCTGTCCACTACAACGAGTATGACCGTTTTACCCGAAGACGGAGGGAGGTCAGTAATAAAGTCCATAGACAGATGAGTCCAAGGACGCTCCGGGATCTTCAAAGGTAAGAGGGCCCCAGACGGACGGGTATGTGAGGTCTTAGAGCGCGCACAAACCCCACAGGACGCGACAAAAGTTACCACCTCTTTATGTAAGTTAGGCCACCAAAACCGACGCGAGAGGAGATCCACAGTTGCTTTACTCCCCGGGTGTCCTGCAAAAACTGAGTTATGGTGTGCCTCGATCACCTTTTGTCGCAACTGATCTGGAACGAACAGTCTCCCCGGAGGTCCAACAGGGGCGTCTCCCTGAGCCTCCAATATCTCCTCCTCCAGCTCAGAGCATACTGCCGAAACCACCACCCCCTCCTGAAGAATAGGAATCGGGTCGTCCGTATTCCCGGCCCCAGGGAAACTACGAGATAAGGCATCCGCCTTTACATTTTTAGACCCAGGACGATATGTAACGACGAAATTAAACCTGGTAAAAAACAATGACCACCTAGCTTGTCTGGGATTCAGACGTTTAGCGGACTCCAGATATAGCAGGTTCTTGTGATCGGTGATGACGGTGACCGGATGAACTGCCCCCTCCAAAAAATGGCGCCACTCCTCAAAAGCTAACTTAATGGCCAAGAGTTCCCTATTGCCGACATCGTAATTCCTCTCAGCGGACGACAATTTTTTAGAGAAAAAGGCGCACGGATGCCACTTACCAGGGGACGAACCCTGTGACAATACTGCTCCCACCCCTACCTCGGAAGCGTCTACCTCTACAAAGAATGGCTGAGACGCATCAGGTTGAATGAGTATGGGTGCCGAGGCAAAACATTTTTTCAAGGAGGAGAATGCTTGACAAGCCTTGTCAGACCACCTAGAAAAATCCGTCCCCTTTTTAGTCATGTCTGTGAGAGGCTTAACCATGGACGAGAAATTACGAATGAACTTCCGGTAATAGTTAGCAAACCCCAGGAAACGTTGTAGTGCCTTAAGATTCTCCGGCCGATCCCACTCAAGAACTGCCCGCACTTTCCCAGGGTCCATACGAAAACCGGACGCTGAAACCAGGAAGCCTAAAAACTGGAGTTCCTGTACGGCGAACACACACTTTTCCCACTTGGCATACAGTTTATTATCCCGCAAGATCTGTAACACCTGTCTAACGTGCTCCTGATGAGACACCAGATCCGGCGAGTAAATTAAGATATCATCCAGATATATGACAACAAACTGTCCCACCAGGTGGCGAAAAATATCATTAACAAAGTGTTGAAACACCGCCGGGGCATTAGTCAGACCGAATGGCATGACAAGGTTCTCATAATGCCCCTCCGGAGTGTTAAAAGCCGTCTTCCACTCATCCCCCTCCTTCATCCTAATCAGATTGTACGCCCCCCTGAGATCCAACTTAGAGAACCATTTGGCGCCCACGATCTGATTAAAGAGATCGGGAATAAGTGGGAGCGGATACGGATCTCGGACCGTAATCCGATTAAGTTCACGGAAATCCAGGCAAGGGCGTAGGCCTCCATCTTTCTTCTTAACAAAGAAGAACCCCGCGGCCACCGGAGAAGATGAAGGTCTAATATGCCCCTTAGCCAGACTTTCAGAAATATAATCCTTCATGGCCTGCCTCTCAGGACCAGAAAGGTTATACAACCTAGCTTTAGGTAACTTGGCCTCAGGGAGCAGTTTTACAGAACAGTCATACACGCGATGAGGAGGTAGTTCCTGACACCCATTCTCCGAGAATACATCCTCAAAGTCCGCCAGAAATGGAGGTAAGACCCAAGGAGTAACCGCACCGATGACCGTGTTCATGCAGTTTTTATTACAGAATTTACTCCATTGGCTTATCTCTCTGGTTTGCCAATTAATAACCGGGTTATGCTTAGCTAACCAAGGAAGGCCCAACACTATAGGAGTGGGAAGACCCTCCAACACGTAGCAAGACAACAGTTCTTTATGTATTGCCCCCACTTGAAGTTTTACGCCATGCACAGCTTGCAAAAAACTTCCCTGACCGAGAGGTCTGGCATCGATCGAGAATATGGGGATGGGTTTAGCCAACTCACTCAATCGCATACCTTGAACCCGGGCAAACCGAGCATCAACCAGATTAGCCCCGGCCCCACTATCCAGAAGAACAGATATCCTCTCAGTTCTCGTACCCACCACCACCTCCGCCGGTACGAGAAACTGAGACGAACCTAGGGACGAAATACCTACTCCCAGATTGCCGTCCACCACACAACCTGGGATCAACAGTTTTTTCGACGACTCTTTACTCTGCAAGGGACGGGATGGACACCCCCCAATAAAATGTCCCTTTTTCCCGCAGAGAAAACACCTTCCTGTCTTATGGCGCACCACCGGTCCCCTTCCCCGAAATGATGTCCCTCCTAATTGCATAGGCTCCTCCGGACTGACCAGGGGAACCACCATATGAGGGGACCTTGTAGGAGGTGGAGACATTACAGGGGGTAGAGTTATCCCGCACCTCTCCCGAAGCCGTCTGTCAACGCGAATAGCAAGGGCCATAGCGGCTTCCAGTGACGCGGGAGAGTCATACTGTGCCAACACATCCTGTAATTTGTCGGATAAACCATGACAAAACTGGCTCCTAAGAGCCGGGTCATTCCACTGGGTGTCCGTGGCCCACCTACGGAACTCCGAACAGAATTCCTCCGCCGGACGATCTCCCTGCTGAATCCTACGTAACTTAGACTCAGCAAGGGAGATCCGATCTGGGTCATCATATACGAGTCCCAGAGCAGCGAAAAACCTATCCACTGACTGGAGAACCGGGGAGCTTGGGGGAAGAGAGAACGCCCAAGATTGTGGGTCCCCTTGTAGGAGCGAGATGACAATTCCCACCCTTTGTTCTTCACTGCTCGATGACCGAGGCCGCAGCCGAAAGTACAATTTGCATGCCTCCCGGAAAACAAAAAACTTGTCCCGCCCCCCAGTGAACCTGTCAGGGAGAGCTACTTTAGGTTCTGGTCCTGCTTGCTCCAGAGGATGCAAAACCTTGGACCTAACGTCCGCCAGCCCCATGGACAAACTCTGCAACTGCCGAGCTAGACCGGCTACTGGATCCATGGTAGCTGGAGAAAAACTAAGATGGTCGGTGAAAATGTCACACTGTCACAGAATACTGGAGGTAGGGGGCCTAAGCTGACCCTAAGCTGGGGCCCTGACTAATCCCTCATCCTGGAGGTACTGTTAAAGGTACAGAGGTCCAGGCCGCCAGCGTAACCCCTACCTTCTGAGGATCCCTGCACCTAAGTAATCTAGTCCTGAGAAGGACCCCGATCACAACAATAGGGAACCAGAAATAATATGCCCACACACAGTATTTAGACGAACGAGACAGTACAAGGGAAAAACCAAAACCACCTTGTGTTATGCACACGCCCGGGCAAAGCGGCGTGTGCGCGGGATTGGTAGTGATTCCACTGGACCGTGCCGGAGAGTGAATGCCTGGAGGGGCGTAACTAAGTATCTACCCGATCCGACCAAGGTGGCACGACGGCATACGACGCCAGAGCACCGAGGAGGAACCGGGCAGAGGGACCAGGTGCTACTCCAGGACAGACCCCGGACACGGCTGTTGACCCACACAGGGGAATACAGGAACAGACTGGTAGACTGGCACACAGACTGGTATGCAGGCAGGCGGGTATGCAGGCAGGCGGGTATGCAGGCAGGCGGTTATGCAGGCAGGCGGGTAAAGGTAAGCACAGCTAGAGTGCAGACAGGGAGGCACTAGCAAGTAGGAAAAAAGGCGGGATAGGACCCAGTACACACCGGGATTCAGGAACAATACAGGCAGAGGGGTACAGGCAAGCACAACTAGAGTGCAGACAAGGCTGAGCAGGGAGGACAGGGCTCTGTTCACACTGAACAGACAGGAAGGGAAAGGCAGAGCCAGACACCCACAGGGTACTTGCAGTGAAGTAGCGAGTGGACCACAAACTCACAAACGGGAGTACAGAGACAACAGGCAGGAGATAGGTACGAGTTCAGACTCTGCAGAAAAAGGAAGGGAACGGGCATAGAGGCAAAACAGGTAAAGGATAGGAGAGAGTTCAGACTGGAACTGAATGTACGGAGGAGACCGACACTGCAGCGGGATACAGGAGCGGGTCTGGGAATACTGCCCCCAGAGAGGCGGAACGAACAGGCAAGGAGCGTGTTCAGACAGGACAGACAAGAGAACACAGAAAGGACTCAGTTCAGACTCGGGAACTAATACCGAAAAGCAGGAGACATACAGGACTCAGTTCAGACACGGGAGCTGACACCGCAAGGCAGGAGAAATACAGGACTAAGTTCAGACAGGCCTGGAAATACAGCCTCCAGGAAAGGCAGACAGGGAACACAGAACGGGACCTGGCACATTCAGAGTGCAAGCACACACTGAAAGAACACTTATGCTCAGGCAGGGATAGAAGGGAGCTGCTGAGCTATATACCAAGAGACAGACAGCGATAGGCTGAGGACGCACAAGGGGTGTGACCCACAGCAGGTACAAAAGGCAGGAAGTGATCGGGCGCCGCCCTTAAGCAGCAGAAACAGACACAGACACAAACAGACAGCATGGAGGGAAGCCAGAGAGACATTCTGGACAGGAGATCAAGTGCGCCCTCTTGCACAGTGGGAGATGGACCACCATGCAAGGACGCCGCCAGGTATGTTACACCTTGCATACAACTTCTAAACAACTACAACAGAGGGAACACCAACGGGAAAGGAGATAAATGATAAAGCGAGGAAAGGGAAAACACACTTCCAAATACACTTATCTCAGCAACTCCAAACTCCACGATCCGCTCTGTAAGTCTGAATGAAAAGCTTTCACCGACACCTCCCAAACAGACCTGCAGGAATATAAAGGAGTCTCACTAAAGAAGCATTGATTGCAGCTGGGCGAGGCTGGACCTCAGCTAGCCCAGAGAGAGAGAGAATTAACTCCTACACTGCCGAGAAAACACAAAGCACCAACAAGTCAGCTGCGAGAAGTCAGGCTGTGTACTCGTGACGATCTTCGTGGCAACACACCCGTGACAACACCTGCATGCATTACACCACATTGCCGTGGGGCAGGGCAACCAATATGCCTCTGAGATGGGCACGACAGTCCCTGTCCCTGGCTGGAGTGGGGGGAGGGAACACTGCACGCCCGAATCCACCTGCATGGAGGGGTCAGGCCAAAGGGGGAGACCGGTCCCCGAAACTAGTGGAGGCAGGAAACGACCCTCAGCTAGAAACCGGAGGCTGTGACATTTTATGTGGCGCAGCCCCTCGCTACACCCGCTAGGAAGGCACCACATAGGGTCAGGGAAACTGGCGCCAAGTTTACCAAGAGGAGGCCCGAGGCAGCCGGACAGAAGGGTTGGTAAGAAAGGCCAGACAAAGGACACACAAAGGGGGTCCTGTGAAGCGCTCCAAAGTTATCTGGGAGTTGTCTGAGCCCCTCACCTGGTGAGCACAGTACGACGTGGGCAGCCGTTACCTGCAGACGTGGTCTGGATAGTAAGAACTGTGAGTAAAGGCCCTGGACTGCATCACTGACTCCGTGTCGTTACTGCTGCTGCCCTGCACCATCACCCCCATCCTCCGCATACACTGCCCTGAGGCTATACTCCTCCCGTGGGGAGTTATGCTACGCTCTGCTGCACCCACAACACCAGCCTCAGCGGTCTGCCCTGCAGCGGCGGTTCACTCTGACCGCAATCCACGGGTGGCGTAGTCAGACATTTAAACATCAAAACCACATAAATAGTTCCGCCACTGGTTTGACCACCCTGAGACACGGAACCGGGTCGCCGCCACGAAGACTACAACCACCAGCATCCACCAAAAAGGGTCCGGCTCCGGGTGTCCCAAGGCCCAGGGGGTGCATCAGAACATTTTCATCACCTTTCACAATCACCAATGGGACAAGGCAGGGATGTCCTCTGTCCCCTTTCTTATACATCCTAGTGACGGAGCACCTGCTCTCATCAATTCGCCATAACCCCAATATTAGGTGGATTGAGGTGGGAGGCACCGAGTACAAGTGCTCTCTATTTGCTGATGATGTCCTAGTATATATCACTCAATCACATATATCCATCCATGCTGTTATGGCTGAAATAGATCACTTTGTTACATGGTCAAATTTTAAAATCAATGCAGCGAAGTCTGAGGCCCTCGATGTCTCCTTCCCCAAATCCATATAGGATTCCATCCAGTCCAACTTTCCCTTTGCCTGGCCCTCACAGGGTATCAAATACTTAGGAATTCCTATTCATAGAGACCTCTCCCATCTATGTTATCTTAATTTTGGGCCCTTTATTGAACAACTCCATACAGACCACGGTTGGCAAGTTAAAACTGTAAGATTCACTACGTGAACCACTGGTGTTTTGTGGAAAAGCACATGTACACTGTGTTCCAAATTATTATGCAAAAAGTGTTTAGGAGTGATAAGGGAAGAATTTGTTTGTTTGTCAGTTAAACTCATTGATGGTGATGTGTGTCAGGGCTCTTTATATCACTGTAAGCAATTGCAGACACCTGTGCTAATTAGTTTGGCAGGTGTGTCCAATGAAAGGCAAGACTACTTAAGAAGGCTGTCTCATATTATTAATCAGCCTACATTTTCTGCCAAAATGGGAAAGAAAAAGGATGTGTCGGCTGCTGAGAAGCAACAAATTGTGGAGTGTTTAGGTCAAGGCATGACTACAATCAACATTGTGCGATGATCAGGATGAAGTGTCTTGGCAATCAAGAAGTATGTAGCTGATTCACAGTACACAAGTGTGCGGGCTGATAAGGGCAAATTGAGGACGCTTTCCTACAGGCAATTACGTCAGGTTAAAAGAGCAGCGGCAAAAAAGCCTTGTCATAGCAGCAGACAAGTTTTTGAAGCTGCTGGTGCCTCCAACGTCCCCCGAACAACAAGATGCAGGGTCCTTCAGAGGTTTGCAGCTGTGCATACGCCATCCTGTCGACCTCCTCTATCCACTTCACACAAGCAGAAACGGCTCCAGTGGGCCAAACATTACATGAAGACTGATTTCAAAACTGTTTTGTTCACGGATGAGTGCCGTGCAGCGCTCGATGGTCCAGATGGATGGAGTGGAGGATGGCTGGTTGATGGACACCCCACGCAAACACGGCTACAGCGCCAACAAGGAGGAGGTGGAGTAATGTTTTGGGCTGGAATCATGGGGAGAGAGATTGTCGGCCCCTTTAGGATCCCTGAAGGCGCTAAAGATGAACTCCATAATGTATGTGGATTTTCTCAAACAGCACTTCCTGCCATGGTTCAAGAAGAAGAACCGTGCATTTCACAGCAAGATCATTTTTTTGCATCATAATGCACCATCTCATGCTGCACATAAAACATCTGCATCTCTGGCTGATATGGGCATAAAAGGGGACAAACTTATGGTGTGACCCCCATGCTCCCCTGACCTCTACCCCATTCAGAACCTCTAGAGCATCATCAAAAGGAGTGTCTATGATGGCGGGAGGCAGTTCACATCTAAGCAACAGCTCTGGGAGGGTATTCTGTCCTCATGCAAAACAATTGAAGCAGAAACCATCCAAAACCTGACAAATTCAATGGACGAGAGAATTCAGAAGCTCTTTTCGAACAAGGGGTCCTATGTGAAAATGTAACATCACCTAGAATAAAGTTTTGAGTTGAAAACTGTTTGATTTCAGTTTCTAATAACCTGCTAATGCTTATAATATCAAAAATGACCATTTTTTTGGTCTTTATTAAAATGAAAAGGTTGATCGAAAAGTTTGGGGGATCTAAGAGTGTGGCAACCCAGTAGTCATGATTACTTCGAATTCTGACAATATGAGGGTCATGTTGCAGGTAGTGCAGCAAGAAGGCACTTATGTGTCTTGCGCATCTCGGAGCCCCAAAATTATTTTCCGGGCTAGATGCAGCTAAAAATTATTATTAATTTTAAATCTGGTGGAGCTTAGTATAGATGGCCTAATAGGATTAGTGCTGCACACTGCTACAAAGCCCAAATTATTTTCCAGTCAAGATACAGATAAACATAATTAGTAATTGTAAATCTGGTGGAGCTTATTATAGATGGCCTAATAGAATCAGTGCTGCACACTGCTACAAAGCCCAAATTATTTTCCAGCCAAGATACAGATAAACATGATTAGTAATTTGAAAGCTTAAAACGGTTGGTAGGGTGATTTTAACCAATCATCAAGCTTTTACTCTCCCCAGGATGACACAGGGGTAGAAAAGTCGTTTCGGATCCATGATTTGTTCATCTTTATGAACGTGAGTCTGTCTACATTATCAGTGGAGAGCCGCGTGCGCTTATCTGTCAGCACACCACCAGCAGCGCTGAACACACGTTCAGACAGAACGCTGGCTGCGGGGCATGACAAGATCTCCAAGGCGTAAGTGGCTAGCTCCGGCCATTTATCCAGATTGGAAGCCCAAAAAGAGCAAGGGTCCAGTGACACAGTCGTGGCTTCAATGTTTACTTGGAGATACTCCTGTACCATCGTCTCTAGGCGTTGACTATGTGTCAGACTTCTTGTCTCCTGTGGCCTTGCAAAGGATGGGCTAAAAAAGTGGTGAAATGATTCCGCAAAATTGATGTTACCAGCAGATACTGTGGTTCTGTTATGGTTTGAGTGCTGAACACTTGACGGTCCCACGGTTGGCAAGTTGGAACTGTGAGATTCACTACGTGCACCACTGGTATTTTGTGGAAAAGCACATGTAAGATTCTGCAACAGTCTCTGCTGATACTCCTGCATGCGTGCATCCCTTTCTATGGCAGGAATAATTTCTGCAAATTTACTTTTGTACCGGGGATCTAACAGTGTGGCAACCCAGTAGTCAGGATTATTTCTAATTCTCACAATTCGAGGGTCATGTTGCAGGTAGTGCAGCAAGAAGGCACTCATGTGTGTTGCGCATCCAGGAGCACCAAGTCCCTGTTGTGTTGGTGGCGAGGTAACAATCATGCTTCCTTCCTCTGTCCTCTCCCCCCAACCTCGCACAACAGAAATGTGATCAAGGTCTCCCTCATCTGATGAGTCTTCCATCAGTTCGTCCTCCACTTCTTCCTGGGCTCCTGCACCTTCCTCACTAGTTTGGCTGCTACCATGCGCCCTGGTAAAACAATCTCCCCCACCCTCACATGCCTGCCGCCTTGGTGCTGCCGACCGTCTGGACCTTGCAGATGTTAGCCCTTCCGCATACAACTCCTCCTCCTCTACTTCCTCCACCTCCTCTTGTGCCACCACCTGACTCCGAATTCTGTTTAACATGTGCTCCAGCATGTAAATCACCGGAATAGTCATGCTGATAATGGCATCGTCAGCACTAAACATCTTCGTCGCCATTTCAAAACTGTGCAGAAGGGTGCATAGGTCCATGATCTGAGACCACTCCTCCAGCGTGATTTGCCCCACCTCTGAATCTCGTTGGCCCAGGCTATACGTCAGAACGTATTGCACCAGGGCTTGTCGGTGCTGCCACAGTCGCTGCAACATGTGCAGAGTTGAATTCCACCGGGTAGGCACATCGCATTTTAGCCGGTGAAGTGGCAGGCCCAACGACTTCTGTAGAGATGTAAGTCGCTGAGCTGCGGGATGCGAACGGCGGAAGTGAGCACACAGCGACCGTGCCCTCTGCAGAAGGCCATCTAGTCTGGGATAGTGGGCTAAAAATTGCTGGACAACCAGGTTCAACACGTGAGCCATACAAGGCACGTGTGTGACATTGCCCCGGCGAAGGGCCGCACCCAGGTTTGCAGCATTGTCGCACACGGCCTTCCCTGGTTTCAGGTCCAGTGGAGACAACCATTCATGAAATTGGTTCTCCAGAGCTGACCACAACTCCTCAGCTGTGTGACTCACATTTCCCAGACATTTCAATGTAAAAACCGCCTGATGACGTTGAGCCCTACTGCCAGCATAGTAAGGAGGTGTGCAGGATCCCTTCTGCGCAGTTAGAAAGCTTGTGGCATGACCAGACAGGCTTTGGGTGCAGGTGGAAGACCGAGAGGAGGTTGAGGAGGCAGAAGCAGTGGAGGAACTTTGACATAAAGAGGATTGACGCACAACTCGTGGGGACGGCAAGACTTGGACAGCAGCCCCTTGTCCTGCTGTCACCATAGTTACCCAGTGCCCAGTCAGCGACATGTAACGCCCCTGTCCATGCCTACTCGTCCAAGTGTCTGTGGTGAAATGCACCCTGTCACACACAGAGTTTCTCAAAGAAGCGGTGATGTTGTGTGCGACATGCTGGTGGAGCGCAGGCACACCTTTCTTTGAGAAGTAGTGCCGACTGGGCATCTGGTACTGGGGCACTGCGACGGACATAAGGTCTCGAAAATCCTCTGTGTCCACCAGGCGGAAAGGCAGCATTTCTGTAGCCAAGAGCTTGCAGATGGTGAAATTCAACCTCTTAGCTTTCTCATGGCTAGGAGGAAATGGTCTTTTACTTGTCCACATCTGAGGGACCGAGGGCTGGCTATTGTGCTTAGACGGGGTTGATAAGGGTGTCCCCGGCAAACTGCCGGTCTGTGAGGAAGATGCAGGCGGACATGTTAGGTTGCCTTGATCCAAAGGTGGTGCTATCGATGTCGGACAGCGCTCAACACCAGCTGGTGTTACCACCTCCAAAGAAAATGATGACCTGCCAATCACGCTGGCTGTTGCGGGTAAAGAGGTGGCAGGTCTGCGCCCCAAAACAGGTGTGACTGCTGTCCCCCCAGTCACAGAGGATGAAGAGGCCGCGGATGCACAAGATATGGCAGACGGTGATTGGCCCGGCCGGCTAGGCCGCATTGTAGCACACTGAGCTTCCCACTGCAACTTATGCTTCATGTCCATGTGCCGGTTCATGCATGAAGTACTCAAACTATGTATTTTTTGGCCTCTACTTAGCTTTTGCTGACAAATGTTACAGATAACACGAGTTGGGTCATCTTTATCGATCTGAAAAAATGCCCAGGCTATGCAAGGCTTAGCACCCATGCGACCTGAAGAGCCACCACGACTTGTGGTGAGAGGCAGAGTTGTGTTTGAGGATGCAGTTGTTGACGTGCTTCCAGTACTACGTCTCTGTCCAGGAAGGCGCAACCTGACCTCGTCGTCACTAGCATCTTCCTCCACCTCCTCTGCTGACCTCATCTCTTGGCTGACTGTGGGTTGACAGTAAGTGGGATCTCCGACCTCATCATCATCACCCTGTGCGTTATCACACCCGTCGTCCTCAGAGCCAACCTGTTCCTGCCCTGACAAAAAACTAAAGTTGTCGCTCCAATCAGGTATTTGAGTCTTATCATCATCTTCCTCATTGTCTCCACCAACAGGAGTTACAGTTTGGGAATGAGGGTCTACATTATGGTCAGAACCTTCTGCGTCTGGTCCTGGATCCGACTCATAAAGATTCTGGGCATCAGTGCAGATCATTTCCTCGTCTGGATTCACAGAAGCGCTGGAGTCGACCTCTGATTCCCAGGCTATAGTATGAGTAAACAGCTCTGCAGACTCAACCATCTGTTCTACCTCATACTCAGATGGGCAGCTGGAGATTTGGGAGCTGTGAGGAAGCAAGTGCGATTTGGGTGACACCTTTGAGGACTGGAGTATTTGTGATGTTGAAGTTGATGTGGAGGATAGCCCACTTAAAGGAGCACTTGATATCCGTTGAAGCACCTGCTGTTTTTGTCCCTCATCTGGAATTTGTAGCGATTGGCGTGGCCGTAAGAAAGGGATCTTATCACATTGTCCGCTAAAAGAAGTAGACATTTTAGTTTGGCTGGAAGATGGTCTTTCTTCTGCAGATGTTACTGTTGCTTTAACACCTACCCCACGGACACAACCTTTTTTCCCCTTCCCAACACGCCTATTCCCCTTTCCACCAGCAGCAGGCCTTTTTCCACTCATTTTGGTGGTTAACTAATTCACAACTCTGGAGTTGTTTGCACAAAAAAACAATGGATGGTAACCGAGCAGAGCTGAGTGGCCAAACTGTGGTATTAGGCCAAAACTATTGGCTGGGTTAGATGCAGAAAAAAATTATTTTGAATTTGCAACCTGATGGAGGTCAGTATAGATGGACTAATACAAATAGTCCCACACACTGCTAGAAGCCCAAATATTTTTTCAGAGGTACTGTAGATGCAGATAAAAATTATTTTTAATTTGCAACCTGATGGAGGTCAGTATAGATGGACTAATAGACCAAGTCCCACACACTGCTAGAAGCCCAAATATTTTTTCAGAGCTAGATGCAGAAAAAAATTATTTTTAATTTGCAACCTGATGGAGGTCAGTATAGATGGACTAATAGACCAAGTCCCACACACCGCTAGAAGCCCAACTATTTTTTCAGAGCTAGATGCAGAAAAAAATTATATTCAATTTGCAACCTGCTGGAGGTCAGTATAGAAGGACTAATAGAACAAGTCCCACACACTGCTAGAAGCCCAAATATTTTTTCAGAGCTAAATGAAGAAAAAAATTATTTTTAATTTGCAACCTGATGGAGGTCAGTATAGATGGACTAATAGACCAAGTCCCACACACTGCTAGAAGCCCAAATATTTTTTCAGAGCTAGATGCAGAAAAAAAATATTTTTAATTTGCAACCTGATGGAGGTCAGTATAGATGGACTAATAGACCAAGTCCCACACACCGCTAGAAGCCCAAATATTTTTTCAGAGCTAGATGCAGAAAAAAGTTATTTTTAATTTGCAACCTGATGGAGGTCAGTATAGATGGACTAATAGACCAAGTCCCACACACTGCTAGAAGCCCAAATATTTTTTCAGAGCTAGATGCAGAAAAAAATTATTTTTAATTTGCAACCTGATGGAGGTCAGTATAGATGGACTAATAGACCAAGTCCCACACACCGCTAGAAGCCCAAATATTTTTTCAGAGCTAGATGCAGAAAAAAATTATTTTTAATTTGCAACCTGATGGAGGTCAGTATAGATGGACTAATAGACCAAGTCCCACACACTGCTAGAAGCCCAAATATTTTTTCAGAGCTAGATGCAGAAAAAAATTATTTTTAATTTGCAACCTGATGGAGGTCAGTATAGATGGACTAATAGACCAAGTCCCACACACCGCTAGAAGCCCAACTATTTTTTCAGAGCTAGATGCAGAAAAAAATTATATTCAATTTGCAACCTGCTGGAGGTCAGTATAGAAGGACTAATAGAACAAGTCCCACACACTGCTAGAAGCCCAAATATTTTTTCAGAGCTAAATGAAGAAAAAAATTATTTTTAATTTGCAACCTGATGGAGGTCAGTATAGATGGACTAATAGACCAAGTCCCACACACTGCTAGAAGCCCAAATATTTTTTCAGAGCTAGATGCAGAAAAAAATTATTTTTAATTTGCAACCTGATGGAGGTCAGTATAGATGGACTAATAGACCAAGTCCCACACACTGCTAGAAGCCCAAATATTTTTTCAGAGCTAGATGCAGAAAAAAATTATTTTTAATTTGCAACCTGATGGAGGTCAGTATAGATGGACTAATAGACCAAGTCCCACACACCGCTAGAAGCCCAAATATTTTTTCAGAGCTAGATGCAGAAAAAAATTATTTTTAATTTGCAACCTGATGGAGGTCAGTATAGATGGACTAATAGACCAAGTCCCACACACTGCTAGAAGCCCAAATATTTTTTCAGAGCTAGATGCAGAAAAAAATTATTTTTAATTTGCAACCTGATGGAGGTCAGTATAGATGGACTAATAGACCAAGTCCCACACACCGCTAGAAGCCCAACTATTTTTTCAGAGCTAGATGCAGAAAAAAATTATATTCAATTTGCAACCTGCTGGAGGTCAGTATAGAAGGACTAATAGAACAAGTCCCACACACTGCTAGAAGCCCAAATATTTTTTCAGAGCTAAATGAAGAAAAAAATTATTTTTAATTTGCAACCTGATGGAGGTCAGTATAGATGGACTAATAGACCAAGTCCCACACACTGCTAGAAGCCCAAATATTTTTTCAGAGCTAGATGCAGAAAAAAATTATATTCAGTTTGCAACCTGCTGGAGGTCAGTATAGAAGGACTAATAGAACAAGTCCCACACACTGCTAGAAGCCCAAATATTTTTTCAGAGCTAAATGAAGAAAAAAATTATTTTTAATTTGCAACCTGATGGAGGTCAGTATAGATGGACTAATAGACCAAGTCCCACACACTGCTAGAAGCCCAAATATTTTTTCAGAGCTAGATGCAGAAAAAAATTATATTCAGTTTGCAACCTGATGGAGGTCAGTATAGATGGACTAATGGAATGATGCTATGCCCAAAAGATTTTACTTCACTAGGTGCAGTAAAAAAAATGGTATTCTATACACAGGTGTTATATCTTGCAACACAGATAGGCTACTCCACTGACTAACACACTCTGCAATAGGCCAAAAAGGATTAGCTTTGCTAGATTCAGCCAAATGCTGTGAAAAAAACTTGCACAGCACTGGCACAGACCTGCCTGGCAAAAACTGATAGGAACTCATGTAACCTAGTCCTGAAAAGGACTCCAATTACAATTAGTCTTTACTCCCACAACCTATCTATTTAAGAGCACAGACCTCCCTGATAAAAGTCGTAGGAAATGCTGTAACATAGTCCTTAAAAGGACTGCAATCACAACTATTCCCTACTCCCAAGCTATCTGTATATTTGTGCGAAAATTGTCTTGAAATTAACAAGGTATAGCGCACACAGCAACAGCGGTGCCGTCTAACACGCAGCTGCAGCAGTGAGAAAATGGTGGCGACGGGGAAAATGGCTTGGTCTTATAGGGCAAGGACATGTGACATACACTGCCAATGACACATGCCCTTGCTTGTGTGAAAAAAAGCACTTCGCTCCGTGTGTGCGCTGCTGATAGGCTGACAGATTGCACCTCCCCACTGCAAATGCGGGAAAGAGAAAAAAAAATGGAGATCTTCATTGTTCCTGCAGAGATCCATCCCCTGCCCCTCCCCCCACCCCGCTGTACACTCAAACTGCGTATTAACATTAATTTTCATCATTACTGAGAAAAAATCCAGTTTTGATTTTGGTGCACGAACAGTTATCGAACATAACCTCGAACAGCCGAATTTTTCTCAAATTGTTCGTGTTCGCCGAACGGCTCGAACACCGCCCAAAACAGCTCGAATTTGAGATTGGCGAACAGTTCGAGTAGAACAACGCTCATCTCTATTTGCAACCTGATGGAGGTCAGTATAGATGGACTAATAGAACAAGTCCCACACACAGCTAGAAGGCCAACTATTTGTTCAGAGGTAGATGCAGATAAAAATTATTTTTAATTTGCAGCCTGATGGAGGTCAGTATAGATGGACTAATAGAGAAAGTCCCACACACTGCTAGAAGGCCAAATATTTTTTCAGAGCTAGATGCAGACAAAAAATTATTTTGAATTTGCAACCTGATGGAGGTCAGTATAGATGGACTAATAGAGAAAGTCCCACACACTGCTAGAAGGCCAAATATTTTTTCAGAGCTAGATGCAGAAAAAAATTATATTCAGTTTGCAACCTGATGGAGGTCAGTATAGATGGACTAATAGAACAAGTCCCACTCACAGCTAGAAGCCCAAATATTTTTTCAGAGGTAGATGCAGAAAAAAATTATATTCAGTTTGCAACCTGATGGAGGTCAGTATAGATGGACTAATAGAACAAGTCCTGCACACTGCTAGAAGGCCAAATATTTTTTCAGAGCTAGATGCAGATAAAAATTATTTTTAATTTGCAACCTGATGGAGTTCAGTATAGATGGACTAATAGAGAAAGTCCCACACACTGCTAGAAGGCCAAATATTTTTTCAGAGCTAGATGCAGAAAAAAATTATATTCAGTTTGCAACCTGATGGAGGTCAGTATAGATGGACTAATAGAACAAGTCCCACACACAGCTAGAAGCCCAAATATTTTTTCAGAGCTAGATGCAGAAAAAAATTATTTTTAATTTGCAACCTGATGGAGGTCAGTATAGATGGACTAATAGACCAAGTCCCACACACCGCTAGAAGCCCAACTATTTTTTCAGAGCTAGATGCAGAAAAAAATTATATTCAATTTGCAACCTGCTGGAGGTCAGTATAGAAGGACTAATAGAACAAGTCCCACACACTGCTAGAAGCCCAAATATTTTTTCAGAGCTAAATGAAGAAAAAAATTATTTTTAATTTGCAACCTGATGGAGGTCAGTATAGATGGACTAATAGACCAAGTCCCACACACTGCTAGAAGCCCAAATATTTTTTCAGAGCTAGATGCAGAAAAAAATTATATTCAGTTTGCAACCTGATGGAGGTCAGTATAGATGGACTAATGGAATGATGCTATGCCCAAAAGATTTTACTTCACTAGGTGCAGTAAAAAAAATGGTATTCTATACACAGGTGTTATATCTTGCAACACAGATAGGCTACTCCACTGACTAACACACTCTGCAATAGGCCAAAAAGGATTAGCTTTGCTAGATTCAGCCAAATGCTGTGAAAAAAACTTGCACAGCACTGGCACAGACCTGCCTGGCAAAAACTGATAGGAACTCATGTAACCTAGTCCTGAAAAGGACTCCAATTACAATTAGTCTTTACTCCCACAACCTATCTATTTAAGAGCACAGACCTCCCTGATAAAAGTCGTAGGAAATGCTGTAACATAGTCCTTAAAAGGACTGCAATCACAACTATTCCCTACTCCCAAGCTATCTGTATATTTGTGCGAAAATTGTCTTGAAATTAACAAGGTATAGCGCACACAGCAACAGCGGTGCCATCTAACACGCAGCTGCAGCAGTGAGAAAATGGTGGTGACGGGGAAAATGGCTTGGTCTTATAGGGCAAGGACATGTGACATACACTGCCAATGACACATGCCCTTGCTTGTGTGAAAAAAAGCACTTCGCTCCGTGTGTGCGCTGCTGATAGGCTGACAGATTGCACCTCCCCACTGCAAATGCGGGAAAGAGAAAAAAAAATGGAGATCTTCATTGTTCCTGCAGAGATCCATCCCCTGCCCCTCCCCCCACCCCGCTGTACACTCAAACTGCGTATTAACATTAATTTTCATCATTACTGAGAAAAAATCCAGTTTTGATTTTGGTGCACGAACAGTTATCGAACATAACCTCGAACAGCCGAATTTTTCTCAAATTGTTCGTGTTCGCCGAACGGCTCGAACACCGCCCAAAACAGCTCGAATTTGAGATTGGCGAACAGTTCGAGTAGAACAACGCTCATCTCTATTTGCAACCTGATGGAGGTCAGTATAGATGGACTAATAGAACAAGTCCCACACACAGCTAGAAGGCCAACTATTTGTTCAGAGGTAGATGCAGATAAAAATTATTTTTAATTTGCAGCCTGATGGAGGTCAGTATAGATGGACTAATAGAGAAAGTCCCACACACTGCTAGAAGGCCAAATATTTTTTCAGAGCTAGATGCAGACAAAAAATTATTTTGAATTTGCAACCTGATGGAGGTCAGTATAGATGGACTAATAGAGAAAGTCCCACACACTGCTAGAAGGCCAAATATTTTTTCAGAGCTAGATGCAGAAAAAAATTATATTCAGTTTGCAACCTGATGGAGGTCAGTATAGATGGACTAATAGAACAAGTCCCACACACAGCTAGAAGCCCAAATATTTTTTCAGAGGTAGATGCAGAAAAAAATTATATTCAGTTTGCAACCTGATGGAGGTCAGTATAGATGGACTAATAGAACAAGTCCTGCACACTGCTAGAAGGCCAAATATTTTTTCAGAGCTAGATGCAGATAAAAATTATTTTTAATTTGCAACCTGATGGAGTTCAGTATAGATGGACTAATAGAGAAAGTCCCACACACTGCTAGAAGGCCAAATATTTTTTCAGAGCTAGATGCAGAAAAAAATTATATTCAGTTTGCAACCTGATGGAGGTCAGTATAGATGGACTAATAGAACAAGTCCCACACACAGCTAGAAGCCCAAATATTTTTTCAGAGGTAGATGCAGAAAAAAATTATATTCAGTTTGCAACCTGATGGAGGTCTGTATAGATGGATTAATAGAACAAGTCCCACACACAGCTAGAAGCTCAAATATTTTTTCAGAGGTAGATGCAGAAAAAAATTATATTCAGTTTGCAACCTGATGGAGGTCAGTATAGATGGACTAATAGAGAAAGTCCCACACACTGCTAGAAGGCCAAATATTTTTTCAGAGCTCGATGCAGACAAAAAATTATTTTTAATTTGCAACCTGATGGAGGTCAGTATAGAAAGACTAATAGAGAAAGTCCCACACACTGCTAGAAGGCCAAATATTTTTTCAGAGCTAGATGCAGATATAAATTATTTTTAATTTGCAACCTGATGGAGGTCAGTATAGATGGACTAATAGAGAAAGTCCCACACACTGCTAGAAGCCCAAATATTTTTTCAGAGCTAGATGCACAAAAAATTATATTCAGTTTGCAACCTGATGGAGGTCAGTATAGATGGACTAATAGAACAAGTCCCACACACAGCTAGAAGCCCAAATATTTTTTCAGAGGTAGATGCAGAAAAAAATTATATTCAGTTTGCAACCTGATGGAGGTCTATATAGATGGATTAATAGAACAAGTCCCACACACAGCTAGAAGCCCAATATTTTTTCAGAGGTAGATGCAGAAAAAAAATATATTCAGTTTGCAACCTGATGGAGGTCAGTATAGATGGACTAATAGAGAAAGTCCCACACACTGCTAGAAGGCCAAATATTTTTTCAGAGCTAGATGCAGACAAAAAATTATTTTTAATTTGCAACCTGATGGAGGTCAGTATAGATGGACTAATAGAGAAAGTCCCACACACAGCTAGAAGGCCAAATATTTTTTCAGAGCTAGATGCAGAAAAAAATTATATTCAGTTTGCAACCTGATGGAGGTCAGTATAGATGGACTAATAGAACAAGTCCCACACACAGCTAGAAGGCCAAATATTTTTTCAGAGGTAGATGCAGATAAAAATTATTTTTAATTTGCAGCCTGATGGAGGTCAGTATAGATGGACTAATAGAGAAAGTCCCACACACTGCTAGAAGGCCAAATATTTTTTCAGAGCTAGATGCAGACAAAAAATTATTTTGAATTTGCAACCTGATGGAGGTCAGTATAGATGGACTAATAGAATGATGCTATGCCCAAAAGATTTTACTTCACTAGGTGCAGTAAAAAAATTGGTATTCTATACACAGGTGGTATATCTTGCAACACAGATAGGCTACTCCACTGACTAACACACTCTGCAATAGGCCAAAAAGGATTAGCTTTGCTAGATTCAGCCAAATGCTGTGAAAAAAACTTGCACAGCACTGGCACAGACCTGCCTGGCAAAAACTGATAGGAACTGATGTAACCTAGTCCTGAAAAGGACTGCAATTACAATTAGTCTTTACTCCCACAATCTATCTATTTAAGAGCACAGACCTGCCTGATAAAAGTCCTAGGAAATGCTGTAACCTAGTCCTTAAAAGGACTGCAATCACAACTATTCCCTACTCCAAAGCTATCTGTAGATTTGTGCGAAAATTGGCTTGAAATTAACAAGGTATAGCGCACACAGCAACAGAGGTGCCGTCTAACACGCAGCTGCAGCAGTGAGAAAATGGTGGCGACGGGGAAAATGGCTTGGTCTTATAGGGCAAGGACATGTGACATACACTGCCAATGACACATGCCTTTGCTTGTGTGAAAAAAAGCACTTCGCTCCGTGTGTGCACTGCTGATAGGCTGACAGATTGCACCTCCCCACTGTAGATGCGGGAAAGAGAAAAAAAAATGGAGATCTTCATTATTCCTGCAGAGATCCATCCCCTGCCCCTCCCCCCACCCCGCTGTACACTCAAACTGCGTATTAACATTAATTTTCATCATTACTGAGAAAAAATCCAGTTTTGATTTTGGTGCACGAACAGTTATCGAACATAACCTCGAACAGCCGAATTTTTCTCAAATCGCTCGTGTTCGCCGAACGGCTCGAACACCGCCCAAAACAGCTCGAATTTGAGATTGGCGAACAGTTCGAGTCGAACAACGCTCATCTCTGCTCTCTACTGGACTAGCAAGCATACCATTGGCTGGGCCTTTTTGCTCTCTTCCAACCGGGGATCCTTCTTAGAATCATAGAATCATAGAATCATAGAATGGTAGAGTTGGAAGGGACCTCCTGGGTCATCTGGTCCAACCCCCTGCTCAAAGCAGGATTCACTAGATCATCTCAGACAGATGTCTGTCCAGCCTCTGTTTGAAGACGTCCATTGAAGGGGAACTCACCACCTCTCGTGGCAGCCTGTTCCACTCATTAATCACCCTAACTGTCAAAAAGTTTTTTCTAATATCTAATCTGTGTCTCCTCCCATTTAGTTTCATCCCATTGCTTCTAGTCTTTCCTTGTGCAAATGAGAATAAAGATGATCCTTCTACAATGTGACAGCCCTTGACATATTTGTAGACAGCTATTAAGTCTCCTCTCAGTCTTCTTTTTTGCAAGCTAAACATTCCCAAATCCTGCAACCGTTCCTCATAGGACATGGTTTGCAGACCAGTCACCATTCTGGTCGCTCTTCTCTGAACTTGCTCCAGTTTGTCTATGTCTTTTTTAAAATGTGGTGCCCAAAACTGTACACAGTATTCCAGATGAGGTCTGACCAAAGAGGAGTAAAGACCGATAATGACTTCACGTGATCTAGACTGTATGCTTCTGTTAATACATCCCAGAATTGTATTTGCCTTTTTTGCTGCTGCATCACACTGTTGACTCATGTTCAGTCTATGATCTATTAGTATACCTAAGTCTTTTTCACATGTACTGTTGCTTAGCTCTATTCCTCCCATTCTGTATATGCTTTTTTCATTTTTATTGCCCAGATGTAGTACTTTGCATTTTTCCCTGTTAAAAACCATTCTGTTGGTTGCTGCCCACTGCTCCAGTTTATTTAGGTCTTTTTGAATCCTCTCTCTCTCTTCTCTAGTATTAGCTATCCCTCCTAGCTTTGTGTCATCAGCAAATTTAATCAGTTTACCCTCAATTCCTTCATCTAAATCATTGATAAAGATGTTGAACAATACAGGTCCCAGGACAGAGCCCTGTGGTACCCCACTTGAGACATTCATCCAGCTGGATGTGAAGCCATTTACAACCACCCTTTGAGTCCGATCACTAAGCCAGTTATGAATCCACCTAACAGTTGCCTGGTCCATTGCATACTTGGTCATTTTTTCAATAAGGATGATGTGAGATACTTTGTCAAATGCTTTGCTGAAGTCAAGATATACTATATCTACAGCATTTCCCTGATCCACCCAGTCAGTGATTCTGTCATAGAAGGAAATTAAGTTAGTCTGACATGACTTGTTAGTTACAAACCCATGCTGACTCTGGTTAATCACTTCATTCTTATCCATGTACTTACATACATGTTGTTTAATAATTTGTTCAAAGATCTTTCCTGGTATAGAAGTCAGACTCACCGGCCTATAGTTCCCTGGGTCCACCTTCTTCCCCTTTTTGAAGATAGGAACAACATTTGCTCTTCTCCAGTCTTCTGGGACTTCTCCTGTTCTCCAAGAATTTTCAAAGATTATGGAGAGTGGTTCTAAAATTTCTTCTACAATCTCCTTCAGTACTCTGGGGTGTAATTCATCTGGACCTGGAGACTTGAACTCATTTATGTTAGCTAAATATTCCCTCACAATCTTTCTGTTTACTGATAACTTGGATTCCTCTATTCCTTTAAAAGGACAGTGAAGATCAGTTGATGTTACATTTTCTTTCTGAGAGAAAACAGATGCAAAATAGGAATTAAAAAGTTCGGCCTTCTCAACATCCTCTCTTACCATTTCTCCATTTCCATCCTGTAAAAATCCTATAGCATCTTTGACTTTTCTTTTACTTTTGACATACCCCCAAAATCCTTTTTTATTGCTTTTGACATCTCTTGCAAGCCTTAATTCATTGTCAGCTTTAGCTAACCTGATACGTGCCCTGCAGGATCTGCAGACTGCATTATAATCTTCTTTAGATATGCCTCCCTCTTTCCATTTAATAAACATTTCTTTCTTTCTTTTTAGCATGTGTTTAAGTTCTGTGTTCATCCATCCTGGTTTCCTTAAATGCTTCCCATTCTTCCTACTTTTCGGGATTGTTAACGATTGTGCTTTGAGAATCTCATTTTTAAAAATTTCCCATCCTTCCTGGACATTTTTGTCCTTAAGGACATCCAGCCATCTGCTTGAGCAGTCTCTTCTGCAGCACTTATAGGTTCTTCTTGCTGTGGGTAGAAGGTAATTACAGGGATGACTACTGCTCCTCCTAGTTGGGGCCAATCTGCCGGGAAATCTCCTAAGTCAGTGTGGATCACTGCTTCTTTAGGCTCCTCCGGTACAATGAGAGGCACTTCTTCTTGGGGTTTCAGTAAGTCTGGACACAACTTTAGGTGGTCCCTGGACACTGTAGCAGACGTTCTTCCTCCATCTCGACTGATTATGCCAGTCTTCTTGTTATCAAACCCTGACTGTAACACAGTGTAGGGTTCTTTTTCCCACTGGTCATCAAGTTTGTGATTTCGTCTTTTCCTTTTCAATACTGTTTCACCAGGTGTGAAGGGTTCTGCGGGCGCGTTTTTGTTGTAGTGCACCTCCTGCTTTTCTCTCACCCGAGTGAGACTGTCCTCGACACAGGCCTGTACTCTTCTGTACTGCTCCTGTCTGGTCGTGTCCCAGTCCTCAGTGGTCATATCAGCTTCAGGCTCAACCACACCAAGCTCCAGATCCATGGGCAGCTTTCCTGGCCTGGCACGCATGAGATATGCCGGAGTGCAATTGGTGGAACTTACTGGTATATGATTATACAGATCTACTAGGTCAGGTAGTAGGTCTGGTCACTGATTTCTCTCCACAAGTGGTATGGTCTTTAGCAGGTCAATGATGATGTTATTCATCTTCTCACAGAGACCATTGGTTTGTGGGTGGTACGGTGTAGTTCTGATCTTTTTACACCCGTATAAATGGCAGAACTCCTTGAACAACTCAGCATCAAAGGCCGGGCCTTGGTCCGTCAGCACCTGCTCAGGATAACCATGGGTCTACAGAAATACACTTGGAACGTCTTTGCTGCTGTCTCTGCCGTCAGATCTTTGACGGGGGCGACCACCAGGAAACATGAGTAGTGATCCACCATGGTCAGAGCATAGGTATATCCTGACCGGCTGGGTGACAACTTGACATGGTTCAGGGCCACGATCTCCAGGGGTCGAGTCGTCTTGATGGGTTGCAGGGGTGCCTTCTGGCTGCTGCAGTCTTTTCTTCTTAGGCCATAGGGTCCACAGTCCCGGCACCACCGCTCAATGGAGCTGCGCATTCCTACCCAGTAGAATCGACACTTCAGCAGGGTCTCTAGCTTTTTCCAGCCAAATTGCCCCACCTGATCGTGGTAGGCCTCCAACACCATTTGGATGTCTGTCTTGGGGACAACTATCTGCCATACCATTTCATGTGTTTTTGGATTGACGTACCTCCTGCACAGCTTCTCACGGTAGATAAACAGCCGGCTTCTCTCGTTCCACAGCTGCTTTGCTTGCAGAGACGCGTCTTTTTCCAGGGAGGAACCCTCTTGGGTTATCAGCTCCTTGATGCGGCTGACAACTGGGTCACAGTCCTGGGTCTCTTTCCAGCTGTGGTGAGGTAGGGGGTTTAACGTCTTTCCACGCTGCCTCCTGGTGGCTCGTTGCTGGTGAATCATCCCATTCCGGTGAAAGGCAGGTAGCTCAATCTCTTCCAGGTCATCCACTTCTTCTTCTGTGTCTGACTGGTGAGGCATCCTGGACAGGGCATCGGCGTTGTCGTTCTTGCGGCCCGCCCGGTATTTAATTGTGAATTGATAATTTGACAGCCAAGCCATCCATCGTTGTTCCAGAGCCCCGAGCTTAGCTGTTTCAAGATGGGTCAAGGGGTTGTTATCAGTGAAGGCAGTGAACTTACTGGAGGCCAGGTAGTGCTTGAACCTTTCAGTGATGGCCCAGACCAAGGCCAGGAACTCCAACTTAAAGCTGCTATAGTTCTCTGGATTCCTCTTAGTCGGGCGGAGCTTCCTGCTTGCGTATGCGATCACTTTCTCTTGGCCATTCTGCTTCTGACTAAAAACAGCTCCCAGTCCTTCATTGCTGGCATCAGTATACAGCAGGAACGGTTGGCTGTAGTCTGGGTAGACTAGGATCTCATCGCCTGTGAGGATCTCCTTCATCTCCTGAAATGACTCAGCTTGCTCCTTACCCTAGTGGAATGGGGGATTTCTGCCTTTGGGGGACTGCCCTACCAGGAGGTCTTGCAGAGGCGCGGCTTTCTTGGTGTAATCTTTTACAAACCTCCGGTAGTATCCTACTAGTCCCAAGAACTGACTCACCTCCTTGAGGTTCTTCAGCTCCGACCACTTCTGGATGGCAGTGACCTTCTCCGGGTCTGGTGCTACCCCTTCCGTACTGACAATGTGCCCCAGGTACTGTACCTTTCTCTTGAGCAGGTGGCACTTTGAGGGCTTCAACTTCATCCTGTACCGGGATAGTGACTCAAATACTTCTGCCAGGTGTTTCAAGTGGTCCTCGTACGTTCTGGAGTACACTATTACATCGTCCAGGTAAAGTAACACAGTCTCGAAGTTGCGGTGTCCCAGGCAGCACTCCATCAATCTCTGGAACGTTCCAGGGGCATTGCAGAGTCCAAACGGCATACTGTTGAACTCGCAGAGTCCCATCGGGGTAGTGAAGGCCGTCTTCTCCCGATCCTCCTCAGCCACAGCTACTTGCCAGTACCCACTAGTGAGGTCAAGGGTGGAAAAGTAATTTTCACAGTTTAAGGCAGCTAGGGACTCCTCTATGCGTGGTAAAGGGTATGCATCTTTATGTGTAATGCGATTTACTTGTCGGTAATCTACACACATTCTCATGCTCCCGTCCTTTTTCCTAACTAGCACTAGGGGAGCTGCCCAGGGACTACAACTATCCCTTATTTCCCCCGCCTTTCTCATGTCGTGCAACATTTCCTTAGCCTTCTGGTAATGAGCTGGTGGTATAGGCCTGTAACGTTCTTTGATTGGGGGATGGTCGCCTGTGGGGATATGATGATGAACCCCCTTAATCCTCCCGAAGTCAAGTTGATGTTTACTCAACACCTGCGAGTATTCTTGAACCACCCGGTGTACACCCTGTTTTTGATGGGCAGGAGTGGTGTCTGTCCCAACATGGAGCTGTAGACACCAATCCTCCACCTGGGTTGCAGGGTCATTATCCTCCACTTCATCTGGTGAGGTTAAGGACTCCGCCTTGTGAATGCAGTTGTTATTTACAGCATGTAATTTGGCAACAGTGGCATAACGTGGCAATCTGACCTCATCTTCCCCACAATTGAGAAGACGGACGGGCACCCTCCCATTGCGCACATCTACCACTCCTCTGGCTTTTAAGAGCGTGGGTCTGTGCTCGGAGCAAAGGGGTTCTACTACCGCCTGGTAGCTCTGTCCTCTAAGACCTATAGCAGCTCTACACCAGATAAGCATTTCACTCATTAGGGGAATGACAATGGGTATGGGGTCTGTCACCCGCACATTACCGATTTCACCTTCTGTTAACCTTACTTGCTGTTGGTACATCAGGACTCGGATCTCCTTCTGCAGTTCCCTCCTCTGTCTTAGTCTGGCAGTGTTAGCTATCTGTTAGAGCAAGAACACAACTTTTCCCAAACAGTTACCAACAATGTTAGTGCCAAGTACCATATACGGATTGGTGTCATCAGGATTAGTCTCTACTACAATTAGTCCCTGGTCCTTCAGCTCCACTCTCCCCACTTTTACAGTCACATTCTTAACCCCGATTAGGTTAAGGGGGAGTCCATTTGAGGCATAAACAGAAAGATTTGGAGCTGGCGGACTTAGGTCATCCATGGACCAGAACCTCTTGTAGAGGACGTCAGGCATGATGGTTACCTGAGATCCTGTGTCCCCCAGAGCGTGCGTCGGGATGCCGTCCAGCACAATGGACAGGAAAGGTCTTCCTCCGACGAACCTGTTGTACCAGTCTGATGGGCCTGGGGAGTTTACTCCTGGGTGTCGGCCCTCGGCCCCAGGGTTTTCTCGTTTAAAGGACAATTCTGGGCGGTGTGTCCGGTCTTGCGGCAGCGGTAGCAGGTAGGGTCCTTCTGTGGATGGCGCTGGTCACTGATCCTCGTAGAGGGTGGTGTTGTCCTCCTCCTCCTTCGCATCCAGGGGACATCCTCAGGGCTATCGGCTAACAGGATTTTTCCTCCTTCCTCGGGCTCCGTCCGCAGCTGCAGGGCACTCAGCACAGTGGTCAGGGGTTTGCTCAACTGACGCACCTCAGAGCGCAGACTGTCCAGTTCTCTAGGGGACGTTCCTGGAACCTTGGCTTCAGCAGCCACTGGGGAAAAGGTGGGTGTAGCAGGCACTGGGGTAGCCCCACCCTGGTAACATTGGATGGCATTTGTTTCCAGGGGCTGCAGTCCTTTTATAGCCATGTCCTTAAGATTGTCAAAGGTGGCATCTGGATGATCCAAGGACCACCAACGTACAGTCCTGCTCTCCTCTGGAGACCTCAGTCCCCGGACAAACTGTTTCTTCAGCATTTTGTTCTCATTTTCGATGCTGGTCGGACTAACCTGTTTCAGAGCCGGCAGGGCCCCTTGTAGACGCCAGGCATAGTCCCGAACATTGTCCTCCGGCTGTTGGGAACAATTGTAGAACCTCATCCGGAGGTCCGCCTCAGTAAGATCTTCAAAGACAGTCTGTAGCTTTAGAAAGATTGCGGACACTGACTCCTGGTCTGCGGCTGACCATGTTTCCACTTCCCATTCCGCAGCACCGGTCAGTTGTCCTAATACAACAGCGGCTCTTTGTTTGCCTGTCATAGAGTACATGTCTAAGATACCACATATCTTCCGTTTGAATCCAGACAGGGTATCTGGTTTGCCGTTGTACTGGGGGAGCCACTTTGCTCCAGGGATGTACGGTAGAGTTATGGGAATGACAGGAGTTACAGGCGCTGCTGGTGGAGCGGCCGCTTTGGCCTGCTCGGCGTCGGGCGCGGGTTGAACATCAGGGCCGTTAACCGGTATTCCGGAGTTGTGCTGTTCGTCGGACATTCTGGCGCCCCCCTAGCTAACCGTGGCCTACCTTCTAATTTTTCTTCCGGTAGGCCGCGGCTCCGCAGGTGACGGTCATCTTCAGGACCTTGCGTTGCTTGCGTCCTACGTTAGGGCATTCAGCGACGCTCCTTCCAGGACCTGGCGCTTCTTGGTTTGACGTCGAGGCGTGGGGCGTGTCTGGGGCTTCGCGCGCTTTTACAGGTACGTCCCTCAGTTTCCCGCAGTTGCGCCCTTCTTCTCTCTCGGCGGCCCAACAATGGCGGCAATCTTCACCACAGTCAAATATACACAATTTTTAATTAAAGGCGCACAGTACCCGGTGGCAACGGGCTTAACACTCCGTCATTGCAGCGGGCACGCTATCCTGTTCGTGACGCCAGGAGAGATGACTAGCCCAGGGGATGGGGATGACTCGGTACCCGGGCCTTTGCCTTGGGGATGTCGCGGTGGTCGGCTCCCGGGCCCGTACCCTGGGGTCACTCTTTAAAAAGGGGCTAATAGGTTTCTTAGTTTTATGAAAGTTCGTGACGCCACCTGTGGCTTCTGCTGAGAATCACCAGCGCTGCGCAGTCCACTGAGGCCGATGATAAGGCAGCTCGATGGTATAGCTCCCCACAGGTGGAGCTTGGCCTCAGGGCAGCGTACGGAGAGGGGGATGCAGGACAGGTGAGACCCAGCTGGGTCAGAGCAAGAACAGGAACAGACACGATAGTCACTTCAGTACCTTTTACTGATGGAAATTCAGGCACGTCCCGGAGCACTGTAGGGTGAAGGGTGCATATCAGGATCCTCCCCAATGAGCAGGTGTAGGGCCTCCTGTTACTTGCCTCTGCGTAGTAAGTTTCTGACCTGCCTGGAACTAGGCCTAACTTTGTCTCTGTCCTGCACTGGCTGACCTTGTGGTAGGGCTTTCTCTTGGAATACACGCTCCTCAGCTTGCGGGGCCTATGTGTCTCCCGGCTCTGTTACGTATCAGCACTTTAGCGATCCTGAGACTTGTAGTTCTCCAGGGATTCCAGTTATGCCTTACCGGGTCATAGAGATCCCGGTAAGCTCGGACCCGGTGTCCGGTAACTTCTTCAGGGTGAGCCGGTTAAGCTCCTCTGCCCCCTATTTACTAACTCTCCACTCGCATTCGGCCTACTCGGGCCCTCACTAGGCTATACACACTAATGGCAGCTTGCCGCGCTTCACCAATCTTATGGCGCCGGCACACCTAAGGCTCACTATTCTGAGCTACAACTGAGTCTGGGCTGTGCTCCACTGCAGACTGACCTCTCTCAGGCTTCTCTACTGCAGGAACTCTCTCAACAGACTGGGCTCTCTGTCGACTCCAGACTAACTGCTGCCTGGCTCCACCTTCCCTATTTATATCCCTAATGGGCTCCCTCTGCTGGTCTGAGGTGGAAGGTGAAGATGTGTGAATGTTTATGGGGGCCTCTTGTGGAGGAATCCATCAATGCACACTTCAAGGATCTGTGATACCAAGCGCAGCTGGGCGTCACAATGACCTGTCTGGGTCAGGGAAAAATGAGGAATACCCCAGGCGGGGTCCCCACTATTAAGCCGGCAAGTGGGACTGGACGTTGCTATTACCGTTAGGGAGTTGAATAATGTAGAGTGTGCATTTCTATTGCTCGTAAGGGTATACAGGTTGAGGACTGTGAGCAGCCGGACGTTGACATTGTACATAGTTCCGCACTTCTTAAAGTGCACCCTATTGGTTTTATAATAATGCCCATGACCACAGAACAAAAACCCGTTTGGCGTGGCGGAAGCCGTGGTCCAACTCAGGATCGTCTATGCCCTGCAGCCACGCCCAGGGCCTGTGTTGACGGTTTGCGGACGGGTCCCTCATGCTGCTACCTGTGGCACTTGGAAAAGAAAAATGTTATTTAAGAAAGTTTTTATAATGTTTCTAAAAATGTAACCTGCAACCTTAAAGTGATGTGCCTCCCATAAACGGAAGAATGTTTTTATAATCTTATATGCGGATGCATCTTAAAAATTTTGCATGTCATATATCCCTGTTTTTTCTTTGTTCCAGCCCGCAGACGTGCTGTGTTTTACCGGGGGGGAATGTGGCGCCCCTGAGGGTTCAGTCGCCACAGAGGTACTGCACCTCACCCAGAGGTGTGGTGTCTCCCTTCTCTCAGGTAGGATGGGAGTGCTGCACAGAACCCCAACACACCTGCATCCAACACTACACTACTCCAGGCCGGCTGGAGGGGCAAGACGCAATGTATGTTTCTGCTGAGCCCTGACCCTGACTGGAGTGGGGGGAACCCAAAGGTAGGGGGAACCAGTAGTGGGTGTGGGAGGAGGAAGTAGATAGAGGAAGCACTTTTCATAGGAGTATAAATAGGGAAGGCATCTTAGGGTGGCAGTTCAGTAGTAGTGTGAGTTCTAGGGAGCTGTTGAGAAGAACAGCTCGGGACTGTTTGGAGGAACAGTCTGGGAGCAGACTCTCATTAGGAGATCTGCTCCGCAGTTAGGGCCAAGTGTGAAGGCCCCGGAGGGGAGCAGGGAGTAGGCTCCGTTCTACAGAAAGGATCCCAGGGGGTACGGCGCGTGCAGGACGGTACACGTACGCCCCGCATCTGTCAGAAGACAGAGGGATTGCTGCGGCATTCTAATCCCCCAGGAGGATCAAGTAGGTCCCGGATCCGACGTACAGGAAGGACTCTAGAGTACCTGAGCGGGATTGAAAGTGGGC
Organism: Phyllobates terribilis; assembly: GCF_046119375.1. Classification (NCBI taxonomy): domain Eukaryota; kingdom Metazoa; phylum Chordata; class Amphibia; order Anura; family Dendrobatidae; genus Phyllobates; species Phyllobates terribilis. Next base: position 208,742,213 of record NW_027362767.1, on the reverse strand, counting down.
AGCGCAGAGCAGGAGGGAGAAGGACCAGAGTAAAGACGGTCAAAATAGGAACACGAGAAAATGGGGTTCTGCCAGGCATTCCCAAGTTGCCTGAGGAAGGATTGAACCTCTACCCGGTGAACGCAGCGTGACGTGGGAGGCCTTTACCTGCACCGTGCACCTGTGAAGTGTCTAAAGAACTGTGAGTAAAATCTTGGATGACTGCACCGCACTGCCTCCGTCCATTCTTTCAGCGGCACCATTGTTCCCCCTGCACTACAACGCCCAGCGCAACCACCACTCCATCTTACACTGCCCTGAGGCCTGCTCCACCTGTGGGGAGCCGTCCCATCACTTGCTGCCCTAACATCTGCCTCAGAGGACTGCTGCAGCGCTGGTGATCTTCACCAGACACCACAGGTGGCGTCACGAATAATCCCAAAAACCCAATATAATAGAAGTTCCCCTTTTCACTGACCGCCCTGGGTCACGGACCGGGCCAGCCACCGTAATATCCCCCGGCAACCAGGGGCTCGGCTGCCGAGTACCCCACGCCCTGGGGGCTCATCACTATACAGTTATAGGGTATGCAATGAGTCCAAAGACTGACCAATTTTAGGAAAAATCCCACTAAGAAATTAAAGACACATAGAGCGGGGCCACAGTAACAAGGTACGACATATTTCCATTAGAAAGGAGAGGGTCTGCTATACAGTTATAGGGTATGCAGTGAGTCCAACGGCTGACCAATTTTAGGAAAACCCCACTAAGAATTTAAAGACGCATAGAGCAGGGCCACAGTAACAAGTACGACATGTTCCCATTAGAAAGGAGAGAGACTGCTATACAGTTATAGGGTATGCAGTGAGTCCAACGGCTGACCAATTTTAGGAAAAACCCTACTAAGATTTTATAGACACATAGAGCAGAGCCACAGTAACGACAAATTCCCATAAGAAAGGAGAGAGTTTGCTATACATTTATAGGGTATGCAATGAGTCCAAAGGCTGACCAATTTTAGGAAAAATCCCACTAAGAATTTAAAGACCCATAGAGCAGGGCCACAGTAACAAGTATGACATGTTCCCATTAGAAAGGAGAGAGTCTGCTATACAGTTATAGGATATGCAGTGAGTCCAACGGCTGACCAATTTTAGGAAAAACCCCACTAAGAATTTAAAGACACATAGAGCAGGGCCACAGTAACGACAAATTCCCATTAGAAAGGAGAGCGTCTCCCATAGTGTTGGCCTATGCAGTGAATGCAAGGGCTGCCAAAAATATGGAGGCACTTCAATGCCCTTTGAAAGAGACGTGGAGGAGGGCCTCATAAAAAAATGTTCCCATTAGAAAGGAGCAGGCCTCCTATACTTGCAATGCCCATGCACTAAGTGTATGGGCTGACAAACATTTACCCCTGGAGGGTATACATGAACTTACTGCATAAAATTTTTTATTTACGGGCATCATAAACACCCTTTAAAAAAATTGGAGGACAAGAGCAAGTAGCAAAAACCAGGAAACATATACCCATGTGTGGGTGTGAAAAGGTGCATTGGAATACACCTCCCAAGAAAAGACACTGGATTGGAGTTTATGTTACGCTGCTATCATTCGGTGGTGTTGAGAAGTCTGGCCCAATCCAGCCCTTGTTCATTTTTATAGGAGTCAGCCTGTCAGCATTTTCAGTTGACAGGCGGAAGCGCTTATCAGTTATAATTCCATCAGCGGCACTAAACACCCGCTCTGACAAAACGCTGGCGGCAGTGCAGGCCAGGACCTCCAAGGCATAGAGAGCCAGTTCATTCCACGTATCCAGCTTGGATACCTAATAATTATTAGGCACAGCGGAATCACGGAGGACGTTGGTACTGTCGGCAAGGTACTCTCTCAGCATCTTCCCAAACTTTGCACTCCTTGTGAGAGTACCCCACGCCTCAGGGCCTGTGTGATGGGAAGGTCTGAGAAAACTCTCCTAGAACTTTGACAGTGTTCCCTGCCTCTGCTGGATTGAAGTTGTGTCTCTCTCGCCTGTACTCCTTGGTTGTCCAACGAAGTGTGCCCTCTGCCGCCAGCGTTTTCAGATGGGAATTTTTTTAATAGTTCCGCAACAAGGGCCTTCTGGTACAGGCCTATTTTTGTAGACCTGTCCGACTCAGGAATAAGAGATATAAAGTTCTCCTTGTAGTGTGGGTCTAGAAGTGTCACCAACCAGTAATGACTGTCACCCAAAATTTTGAGACCACGAGGGTCATGGGAAAAGCAGCATAACATAAACTTAGCCATACGTGTGACGCGCCCCCTGGGCCGTGTGGTACCCGGAGCCGGGCCTGTAGATGTTGGGGGTTGTAGTCACCATGGCGGTGACCCGGTCCGTGACCCAGGTGGTCAATCCAAGGGTAGTAGATGTATATAGGTTATATAATGTCCGACTACGCCACCTGTGGAGTGCGGTTAATAGAGACCGCCACTGCGGAACAGTCCTCTGAAGCCGGTGGTATAGCAGCAAAAGTGGTATAACTCCCCACAGGAAGAGTTAGCTTCTGGGCAGTGTGTGTGGATGATGGTGGTTGTTCAGGGTGTCGCGATGCAGAAATAACCACAGAGTCCGTATAGTGCAGTCCCAGGGTCTTTACTGATGACACTTTAAACAGACCTGGACTGGAGTACTGGCTAGTGATAAGAGTCCGGTCAGTCTGGGAGCAAGCATAGAGTCCTCCGGGCCAGGTGGAGTTGTAGGCCTGCTGTCCTTACTATACTCTTTTGACTATTCTGCTTGTAGCTGCGTTGTAGCCCACGTCCGTGAGTGTAACGTGCTGTGCTCACCCGTATGGCTGGTAGCGTGGGCCTTGTGGATGCCTCGCTCCTTCTTGGCGGTACTGGTCCCTCGGTGCTGCTGAGGCTCCAGGCGTCTGATGGGGCCAGGAGACCTGCAATCTCCTGCCCTGCGGTATCTGCTGCTGGGCCTGAAGGGTCCCACAGTCTCGGACTCCGGTGTCCGGCTCACTGTGTAGTCCAGCTAGGACGAGCTATCTCCAGCTCCAGTCCCTAGCTCCTCTCTCTTCAGTGTTCTAAACTCAACTCCTTGCACTGAACTAAACTAACCCCACCTCCAGATCCAGTTGCCAAGGGGAGGAACTCCCTTTGCTGGCCTGGAGCCAGGAAAGTGTTGCATGTATAGTGTACCTGACCAAAAGGGCCCCCGCTTGCTTCCAGACATGGTATTACCTCTTTTGAGGGAAGCAATACCACTGTGGCAACCAGGCCCTCTGCGGTGCCACATTCCCCCCTAGTTAATTTCAGTACTCCGGGACTGAACATATTTTGCAAAATAACAGGTAACAAATAACAATAGCAATAACAAGGTACATTAGAATATTTACAAGCATTATAGTCTTTAACAGGTTACAGTATAATCCGCAACCAGGTGTCCATTCCACTGAAGAAGATGTAGTTTGAGGGACCCGTCCAAAACCCTCAACGAAGGCCGTGGGGTGGCTGCAGGGCATAGTTGATCCAGGTGTTGGACCACGCCTTCGGCCACCTCCAACGGGTTTTTGTTCAGTGGTCTGTCACAAAGGGGCACTTTCACAAGTGCAACTATTTATAAGGGAAAGTTCTTGGTTATTCACTGTCCATAACCTAAAAGTCTCTGGACCCTTTTCGGCTAACGTGATAAACAGGTTAAATGCACTCATATAAAACATTTCAAAATCAGCAATATCTCTGTTATATCTTTACAGGTAACTATATACAGCATACTCTGCATTTTAAATTCTCCAACGAGCAGGGGGCTGACCTCTTGTACTTCTGGTGGATCTACGGAGTACACTATCCGTCACTGCTCTACCCTGGTCCCTTGTGTCTACCCCTGGTGTGGTGGGTTCAGTGTGAACTGCACTACTAGTATTTTGAGGTGACACTGGTAGGTTGGGCAACTTCTACGGATTCTTTGGCTTACCGTGGGTACGACAGGTTCGCTACTAGCAGAGGGTAGATTCTCCTGGTCTGCTGATGGGGAAACTCCTGCCTCCGGGGCCAACTGTTCTTCCAACCCTTCTGGGACTTCTGCAGCTTCCTGAGAGGCTGGTTGAAGAAAGGTAAGGACTGGCACAACAATTGCATTGTTCACTTGTGTCCACGACCGGGGAAATTCTCCGAGTACTGTTTTGACCATTTCTTCCACTTCCTCTGTGGGTTGAGGGCTATCCTGGTCTTCTTTAGTGTGTTGTAATTGCTCGGGACATTTCTTCAAGTGGTCTCTTGAAACTGTTGCTGATGTTTCTCCTCCATCCTTACTAATGAGGCACACCTTGGTGTTATTATGACTCGAGGGTAGGATGGTGTACGGCTCTGCCTCCCACTGGTCATCCAATTTGTGGAGTCGCCTCTTTCTCTTAAGGACCTGTTCTCCAGGTGACAATGGAACAGCAGGTGCGTGTTGATTGTAAGTCTTCTCTTGTCTTTGTCTTGCTTGGGACAGACTTCTTTCAACACTCTCTTGCACTTTGCGGTATTGTTGTTGCTGCTCAGTGTCCCAATCTGCATCTGGTGAGGCCGTCTCTGGTGTTAGGACTCCCATGTCCAGGTCGATGGGCAGCTTACCAGGTCTTGCTCTCATCAGGTAAGCAGGTGTGTAGTTGGTAGAGTTTACTGGGATATGGTTAGAGGTCCACCAGATCTGGTAGCTTTTCTGGCCACAGGCTGCGTTCCTCAAGGGGCAACATCTTCAGCAGGTATATCACCACCTGGTTCATCTTCTCACACAACCTGTTGGTTTGGGGGTGATACGGCATTGTCCTGATTTTCTTGCAGCCTTACAGGTTGCAGAATTCCTGGAACACCTCCGCTTCGAAGGCTGGACCTTGGTCAGTAAGCACACGTTCTGAGTAACCGTGCGGGCGACAGAAGTGCTGTTGGAATGCTCTGGCTGCTGTCTGAGCCGTCTGGTCCTTTACCGGCACTACTACCAGGAACTGGGAGTAGTGGTCTACGATGGTGAGAGCGTAGACATAGCCTGACCTGCTTGGGGCTAGCTTCACGTGGTCCAAGGCTACCTGTTCAAGTGGCTGTTTGGTGATGATGGGCTGCAGGGGAGCCCTCTGGCTGTCACGGTCTTTTCGCCTTAGGTCGCATGGTCCGCATTCTCGACACCACCTCTCGATTGCTTTCCTCATGCCAGCCCAGTAGAACCGTTCACGTAGCAGGACTTCCAACTTCTTCCAGCCAAAGTGTCCTGCTCCATCGTGGTACACTTCCAAGACCATTGACGCATCCCGTCTTGGGACTTCCACCTGCCAGACCAATTCATGTGTTCGGGAGTTGATGGCTTTTCGACACAGCTTCCCTTCATAGATGAATAGCTTGCCCTTCTCCTTCCACAGCTGTTTGGTCTCCTCTGGAGCATCTGGATCAGGGTACGAGTCAGCTCGTGTCAGCAACTCCTTGACTAGGCGGACAGCTGGGTCACTATCTTGTGTCTCTGCCCATCCATGGTGGGGCAATGGATTGAACGTGGCCTCTCTGTTGGTGTAGCACCTGTTTTTCACACAATGGGAGCACTGGGTTACTCCATGACGGTGGAAAGCGGGGATCTCTATCTCCTCCAGCTCTTCCGGGTCTTCTCCCCCATCTGGCAAGTTAGGCATCCTGGACAGCGCATCGGCGTTTGCATTCTTGTGCCCAGCCCGGTACTTGATGGTGAACTCATAATTAGACAGTCGGGCCATCCATCTTTGTTCCAGGGCACCAAGTTTCGCAGTGTCCAGGTGCGTCAGTGGGTTATTATCCGTGAAGACGGTGAATTTGGAGGAGGCGAGATAATGCTTGAAGCGCTCTGTCACAGCCCAGACTACGGCGAGGAACTCCAACTTGAAGGAACTGTAATTTTCGGGATTCCTTTCTGTGAGCCGGAGCTTCCTTCTGGCATAGGCAATCACCCTTTCTCTGCCTTGCTGTATCTGGGACAGCACCGCTCCTAGTCCCACGTTACTTGCGTCTGTATGGAGTATGAAGGGTTGGCCATAGTCAGGGTAGGCCAGGATCTCGTCTCCTGTGAGAGCCATCTTCAGCCTACTGAAGGATTCGTCTTCCGGCTTATCCCATTTGAATGGAGGCTTCGGGTTTTTGGCCTTCCTGGACTGGCCTACCAGGAGGTCCTGCATGGGTGCCGACATCTTGGTGAAGCCTTGGATAAATCTTCGGTAGTAGCCCACCAACCCGAGGAACTGCCGCACTTCCTTGATAGTGGAGGTTCTTGGCCAGTCCTTGATTACTGTGACCTTGTCAGGGTCTGGTGCTACACCTTCAGCGCTTACCACATGACCTAGGTACTGTACCTTGGGCTTCAACAGGTGGCATTTTGACGGCTTCTCCTTCAGGCCAAAACCAGCTAGGGCTTCAAACACTTCCACCTGGTGCTTCAGGTGATCTTCATAGGACTTGGAGTATACTATGACATCATCCAGGTACAGCAGGACTGTCTTGAAGTTCTTATGTCCCAGACAGCACTCCATCAACCGCTGGAAGGTTCCTGGGGCGTTGCAGAGCCCGAATGGCATGCAGTTGAACTCGCTGAGGCCCATCTGCATTGTGAATGCGGTCTTTTCCTTATCCGCCTCTGCTACAGGAACCTGCCAATACCCACTAGTGAGATCCAAAGTAGAGAAATAATTAGCAGATCTTAATGCAGCTAGTGACTCCTCAATCCTGGGTAATGGGTATGCATCTTTATGTGTAATGCGGTTAATTTGCCTGTAGTCTACACACATTCTCATCGTGCCATCTTTTTTCCTTACGAGAACTAATGGAGCTACCCAGGGGCTACAACTATCTCTTATCACCCCAGCCTCCTTCATATCTCTCCCTTTGGCATTTTGGTAGTGTGCAGGGGGTACAGGCCGGTACCGCTCTTTAATGGGTGGATGGTCTCCCGTGGGGATATGGTGTTGAACCCCTTTCACCTGCCCGAAGTCGAGCGGGTGTTTGCTGAAGACCCTTTCATACTCCTGGACCACCTGTTATACTCCATGTTTTTGGTGCTGAGGGGTGGAGTCAGTGCCCACGTGTAGCTTTTGACACCAGTCCTCCATCTGTCCCTTGGAGCCATTTTCCTCCGCCGGTTTGGATGGAGGTAAGGGTTCCACTGTTTTTATAGAATTGTGGCTGACGGTGAATAATTTGGCAAGGGTAGCATACCGGGGCAAATGGACTTCTTTCTCCCCAATATTTAGGATGCGGACTGGCACTCTCCCATGGCGGACATCAACCACCCCCCTGGCTGTCAAGATGGTGGGCCTACTGTCAGAGTATACGGGCTCTACCAGGGCCTGGTAATCTCTACCCCTGAGACCGATTGCTGCCCGGCACCATATCGACATTTCACTTCTTGGGGGCATGGCAATGGGGAACAGGTCACTCATCCTGACACTGCCAATTTCACCACCAGACAGTTCTACCTGTTGTCTTCTCATCAGGGCTCTGATTTCTCTCTGCAGAACCCGCTGCTGACTGGAACTGGCGGTCTCCGCAACCTGCTGTAACAAGACAATAATTTCTGAAAGACAATTTTCAATGACATTAGTGCCTAAGGTTATCATGGGATGACTTTCTCGGCGATCAATGTCAACAATTATCATTCCTTGCGCCGGCAATTCCACTTTGCCAACCTTTATGGTCACTTCTTTATACCCCACTGGAGGTACAGGCTGACCATTGCTGGCATAAATGCTTAAATGTTCATCTGGACGGCGGGTAATGTCTGAATCAGTCCAGTAGCGCTGGTAGAGAATGTAGGGGATAGTGGTCACCTGGGATCCAGTGTCCAGCAACGTGCTCATCGGGATGCCGTCAAGCACGACAGGTAGGACCGGTCGTCCCCCCACATACTTGTCTCGCCAGTTGTGTGGGCCTGGTGGTCTTACACCTGGGGGTTGGCCCTCTACCCCAGGTTTAGCTCTTTTAAATTACAGTACCTTGCATAATGTCCTGGCTTGTGACAGCGGCGGCAGATGGGTTGTCCGTCCTGGTCATAGCGGTCACTGTTCCTCCCTCTGGTTGGTGGAATCCTCCTCTGTTGTCGTCACGGGACGTCCTCCGGACTGGAAGCCAGCTGGATCTTCCCTTTGGGGGACACCTGCAAGGACTGCACAGTTTTGGTTAGTGCAGCTACACTTTTAGTCAGCTCTTGGACCTGAAAGTGCAGGTCTGCAGACGGATCATTGTCCAGAGTCTGTGCATCAGCTCCCACAGGCTCTGGGGAAAAGGGTGCCACTTCCTGGTGGTAGGTGATAGGTGGGCGCCGGTGACATGCAGCGCCACCTGGTGTTGGTTCTCATAGCACCCGGATGACCCTGTCTTTAAATTGTGCAAAGTCCAGATCAGGGTTTTGCAGAGCCATTATGCGCAGCTGTGTCCGGTGAGCGCTGGACAGTAGACCCTCAATAAACTGCTCAGTTAACAGTCTGTTCTCATCATGCACACTGTCGGGTCTACCTGTTTGATGGCCCTCAGCGTCTCCTGCAGGTTTAAAGCATAGTCCCGTACACTGTCCTGCGCCCGTTGTTTGCACCCATAAAACTTAATTTTTATCTCAGCTGTAGTACGGGTGTCAAAGGTGTCCTTTAGTCAGGCCAGTATCTCTTTCACAGTCCCTTTGTCTCTGGCTGACCAGGACTTCACTTCTCTCTGGGCTGCTCCAATTAACTGGCCTATGAGGATGCTCACTTTCTGCTCCTCGGACAGGGGGTACACTTTAACCCCTTTACAAGCCCATGACGTACTAATACGCGTCAGTGCCCTGGGCTTTAAGAGCCTGACCCGTATTAGTACGTCATCGTGATCGCGCGCGCGCACACAGGCTGTGCGGGCGCGATTGCCGCCGGGTGTCAGCTGATTGTCACAGCTGACACCCGGTACTATGTTCAGGGAGCGGTCCCGCACCGCTACCAGCACATTAACCCCCGCAATGCTGCAATCGAAGTCGATCGCAGCATTGCGGTGACAAGGGGAGGTGATCGGTATACTCACCTCCTCTTCCGGCCTCCAGCTCTGTCTGCCGCGGCTTCCCGGGTGTTGCCATGATGACCCGATGTCGTCATGACAACATCCGGGTCACCAGACAGCAGTAATATTGTTTGGACATGCGCAGTGCATCTCCAAACTATCTTCTCCCTGTCCAGCGCTGACTGCCTGCATGGCACAGGGATGGTGCTGCATTCCTGTGCCATGCAGGCGATCAGAATAAAAAAAGTGAAAGTCCCATAGTGGGACAAAGTAAAAAAGTAACAAAAACTCCCAGAAAGTGAAAAATAAATAAATAAATTGTAAAAATATTTAAAAAAAAAATAAAAAAAATAATCCACTAAAAATAAAAATATAATGTACCCATCAATAAATATTATTAAGAAAAAAAAGCAAACAAACAATAAAAGTACACATATTTGGTATCGCCGCGTCCGTAACGACCTGGCCTATAAAACTGTTCCACTAGCTAACCCCTTCAGTGAACACGGTAAAAAAAACAAAAAAAAAACAAAGCAAAAAACAATGCTTATCATCATACCGCCAAACAAAAAATGGAATAACACGCGATCAAAAAGACAAATATAAATAAAAATGGTATCGCTGAAAACGTCATCTCGTCCCGCAAAAAACAAGCCATGACACAGCTCCATCATCCGAAAAATCAAAAAGTTACAGCTCTCAGAATAAAGCGATGCAAAAAAATAATTTTTTCTATAAAATAGCTTTTATTGTGTAAAAGCGCCAAAACATAAAAAACTATATAAATGTGGTACCGCTGTAAACGTACTGACCCGAAGAATAAAGCTGCCTTATCAATTTTACCACACCCGGAGCAGAATAAAAAAATGTAACAAAACACAATTCCTGAATTGTTGGTTTTTGTTTTTTCTACCTCCCAAAATCTAGAATAGAAAGCGATCAAAAAATGTCACATGCCTGAAAATGGCACCAATAAAAACGTCAACTCATCCCGCAAAAAACAAGCTGTCACATGACTCTGTCAGCCAAAATATGGCGATGCAAAAACTAGATTTTACAAAATATGTGTCTTTTAGTGTGTGACAGCTGTCAATCATAAAAACCTGATATGATTCTGGTATCGCTGTAATCGCACCGACCCGAAGAATAAAGTAATCTCATCACTTATACTGCACGAGGAACGGCGTAAAAAATAAATGCTAGGGCTGGGGTTGGAGTTGTGCTAATGTTAGGGTTGGGGTTGTTTTTTTTTTCAAAAGTAAAAAAAAAAAAAAAAAAGATGACGATATGGCAACTAGTGTTGAACGCAAGTTTGAGTTTGCATCGGGTGCTCGAGTATGCATTGAGTATTGCGGGTGCTCGAGTCTCCGCCCCATATGCTTCGCGGCCAAAAAAACCTCGCGGGGATTGCCTGCCATGCACGAGCGATCCCTGCATGTTTTTTTTGGGGTGTCTAATAACCATGAAACATGCGGGCGGGGACTCGAGCATTCCACTTGAGCACCTGTGATACATGGTGCATACCTGAGTACCCAATGCAAACTCAAGTAGCGAGCACTTGCGCTCAAGAGTAATGACAACTTATTCAATATGATGACCTAATGTTATCAAATTCTGTGTCGTACCTCTGGGTTCAAAATGTTCACTATACCCCTTAATAAAATCCTTGAGGGGTATAGTTTCCAAAATGGGGTCACTTGTGGGGGAGCTCCACTGTTTAGGCACATCAGGGGCTCTCCAAACGCAACATGGTGTCCGCTATCAAATTGAATGGAAAATCGGCTCAAATTGTTAGTGGACACCATGTTGCGTTTGGAGAGCCCCTGTGTGCCTAATCATTGGAGCTCCCCCAAAAGTGACCCCATTTTGGAAACTAGACCCCCCAAGGCACCTATCTAGATGCATAGTGAGCACTTGGAACCCCCAGGTGCTTCACAAATTGATTCATAAAAATGAAAAACTGTTTTTTTTTTTACTTTTTCATTTTTATGAATCAATTTGTGAAGCACCTGGGGGTTCCAAGTGCTCACTATGCATCTAGATAGGTGCCTTGGGGGGGTCTAGTTTCCAAAATGGGGTCACTTGTGGGGGAGCTACAATGTTTGGGCACACAGGGGCTCTCAAAACGCAACATGGTGTCCGCTAACAATTTGAGCCGATTTTCCATTCAATTTGTTAGCGGACACTATGTTGCATTTGGAGAGTCCCTGTGTGCCCAAACATTGTAGCTCCCCCACAAGTGACCCCATTTTGGAAACTAGACCCCCCAAGGCACCTATCTAGATGTATAGTGAGCACTTGGAGCCCCCAGGTGCTTCACAAATTGATTCGTAAAAATGAAAAAGTGAAAAAGAAAACACTTTTTCATTTTTACGAATCAATTTGTGAAGCACCTGGGGGTTCCAAGTGCTCACTATGCATCTAGATAGGTGCATTGGGGGGTCTAGTTTCCAAAATGGGGTCACTTGTGGGGGGTTTCCACTGTTTAGGCACATCAGGGGCTCTCCAAACGCAACATGGCGTCCGCTAATTATTCAAGCAAATTTTACAATCAAAAAGTCAAATGGTGCTCCTTCCCTTCCGAGCCCTGTCATGCGCCCAAACAGTGGTTTTTCCCCACATATGGAGTATCTGCGTTCCCAGGGGAAATTGCACAACGAATTTTAGGGTCCATTGTTTCTTGTTACCCCTGTGAAAATAAAAAAAATTGGGTCTAAAGTAACATTTTTGTGAAAAAAGTTAAATGTTCATTTTTTTCTTGCACTTTCCAAAAATACCTGTGAAGCACCTGAAGGGTTAATAAAGTTCTTGAATGTGGTTTTGAGCACCTTGAGGGGTGCAGTTTTTAGAATGGTGTCACTTTTGGGTATTTTCTGTCATAAAGACCTCTCAAAATGACTTCAAATGTGATGTGGTCTCTAAAAAAATGGTTTTGTAAATTTTGTTGGAAAAATGAGAAATCGCTGGTCAACTTTTAACCCTTATAGCTCCCTATCAAAAAAAAATTTTGGTTCCAAAATTGTGCTGATGTAAAGTAGACATGTGGAAAATGTTATTTATTAACTCTTTTGTGTGACATATCTCTCTGATTTAAGGGCATAAAAATTCAAATTTTGAAAATTGCAAAATTTTCAAAATTTTCACCAAATTTCCATTTTTTTCACAAATAAACGCAAGTGATATCGAAGAAATTTTACCAAAATCATGAAGTACAATATGTCACAAAAAAACAATCTCAGAATCAGGGGAATCCGTTGAAGCGTTCCAGAGTAATTACCTCATAAAGTGACAGTGGTCAGAATTGTAAAAATTGGCCTGGTCATTAACGTGCAAACCACCCTCGGGGGTAAAGGGGTTAAACAAGCTGCTCAGTCTTTCTTTAAAGTCACTCAGGGTGTGTGACTCTCTTGAGTACTGGGGCAACCACGCCGCCCCCGGTATATATGGCAAGGAGAACGGCATTACCGTGGCAGCGGCCGCGCCTGCGGCTGAAGTTCCCTCAATATTGGGCGTCTTCCTCCCCCCTAGTTAACCGTGGCCTACCCTCTTTCACTTTGCTTCCGTAGGCCGCAGTTCCGCAGGCAATGGTCTCCTTTAAGGACCTGGCGTCGCACGCGTCTGACGACAGCGCTCGCTGGGGCTCCGTCCAGGAACTGGCGCTGCGTCAGTGCGTGAGGCGGGGCTTGGGCTTCGCGCGCTTCCAGCGGTTACGCCCCTCTTCTTCCCGCGTGGCGATCCGGAAATGGCGGACAATGGCGGGAAACAGCGGCAATTGGCGGGAAAACTTCACCACGGTATGCGACACAGTTCATGAAGGCGCACAGTACCCGGTGGTAACGGGCACAAAATCATGCCGACTACGCCAAAGTTGACGCGCCCCCTGGGCCGTGGGGTACCCGGAGCCGGGCCTGTAGATGCTGGAGGTTGTAGTCACCTTGGCGGTGACCCGTCCGTGACCCAGGTGGTCAATCCAAGGGTAGAAGATGTATATAGGTTATATAATGTCTGACTACGCCACCTGTGGAGTGCGGTTAATAGAGACCGCCGCTGCAGAACAGTCCTCTGAAGCCGGTGGCATAGCAGCAAAGTTGGTATAACTCCCCACAGGAAGAGTTAGCTTCAGGGCAGTGTGTGTGGATGATGGTGGTTGTGCAGGGTGTCGCAGTGCAGAAATAACGACAGAGTCCGTATAGTGCAGTCCCAGGGTCTTTACTGATGACACTTTAAACAGGCCTGGACTGGAGTACTGGCTAGTGATAAGAGTCCGGTCAGTCTGGGAGCAAGAATAGAGTCCTCCGGGCCAGGTGGAGTTGTAGGCCTGCCGTCCTTACTATACTCTTTTGGCTATTCTGCTTGTAGCTGCGTTGTAGCCCACGTCCCTGAGTGTAACATGCTGTGCTCACCCGTATGGCTCATCCTTGTGGATGCCTCGCTCCTTCTTGGCGGTGCTGGTCCCTCGGTGCTGCTGAGCCTCCGGGCGTCTGATGGGGCCTGGAGACAATCTCCTGCCCTGTGGTATCTGCTGCTGGGCCTGAAGGGTCCCACAGCCTCAGACTCCGGTGTCCGGTTCTCTGTGTAGTCCAGCTTGGATGAGCTATGTCCAGCTTCAGTCCCTAGCTCCTCTCTCTTCAGTGTCCTAAACTCAACTCCTTGCACTGAACTAAACTAACCCCGCCTCCAGATCCAGTTGCCAAGGGGAGGAACTCCCCTTGCTGGCCTGGAGCCAAGAAAGTGTTGCATGTATAGTGTACCTGACCAAAAGGGCCCCCGCTTGCTTCCAGACATTGTATTACCTCTTTTGAGGGAAGCAATACCACTGTGGCAACCAGGCCCTCTGGGGTGATACACGTGCCAGACTACTAAAAGGCAAGACTTCCATGTCCTCACCAAGAGGATGACTGACCATGCTCTCCTCCTCCTCTCTGTCCTCTGGCCATCCACGTTGAACAGACGGTATGACAGCTGTGCAAGTAGTACAGTCTATAGTGCATGAAACTAGCTTCTGTCCTTCCTCCTCCTCCTCTTCTTCCTGATTGTCACCCAATCCACGTTGGGATGAGATGAGTCATGGCTGTGTGTAATCACCCTGTATGGTTCCTTGCTCCATCTCATCGTGCTCCGCCTGCAATTCATCCTCTTTGATTGTGAGCAGAGAGAGTTTCAGAAGACAGAGAAGCAGGATGGTGATGCTAATTATGGCGTCATCGCCGCTCACCATCTTGGTGAAGTCCTCAAAGTTTTGGAGGATGGTACATATGTCTGACATCCATGTCCACTCCTGAGGTCTTATGTGTGAAGTCTGAACTGAATACTAACGGCCTTGTTGATGCTGGTACTCAACAACTTCCCTCTTCTGCTCACAAATCCTTCCCAACATCTGCAGTGTAGAGTTCTAATGCGTGGGGACATCACACACCAGTCTGTGAGCCGGAAGCTGCAAACGCTGCTGAAACACTGCAAGGGCGGCAGAAGCTGTAGCTGACTTACTAAAATGGGCACACAGGCGGCATACTTTAACAAGCAGATCCGGCAGCTCCGGGTAGGATTTGAGAAACCGCTGAACCAGGAGGTTAAGCACATGGGCCAGGCATGGTACGTGTGCGAGCTCGCCTTTCCTCAGAGCCGCCACCAGGTTCCGGCTATTGTCACACACGACCATGCCTGGCTGTAGGTTCAACGGTGTGAGCCACAGATCTTCCTGCTCTTTCAGAGCTGTCCACAACTCTTCAGCATTGTGCGGTTTTTCACCTAAGCATATTAGCTTCAGCACAGCCTGTTGCCGCTTGGCCGAGGCAGTGCTGCAGTGCTTCCAGCTTGTGACTGATGTGGTCATTTCGGAGATGGAGGCTGAAGAGGAGGAGGATGAGGTGCAGTAGCATTTGGCCTGTCGGGGCAACCCTGATTGACCTAGGGCCCGCAATCCTTGGCGTCGGGAGGATGTGTTCTGTCCCAAGGTCCGACTGGGTCCCGGCTTCCACTATGTTAACCCAGTGTGCCGTCAGTGAGATGTACTGTCCCTGTCCACAAGCACTTGTCCACGGGTCCGTGGTTAGGTGGACTTTACTGGTAACTGCGTTGTTGAGGGCACGGCTAATGTTTTGGGACACGTGCTTGTGTAATGCGGGGATGGCACTCCGGGAGAAATAGTGGCGGCTGGGGACCGAATACCGAGGGAAGGCCGCCACCATCAGGTTAGTGAATTCTTCCGTCTCCACGAGCCTAAAAGGCAACATTTCGAGCGCAAGCAGTCGTGAAATGTGAGAATTTAGTAGTGTGGCCTGTGGGGCGTTGGCTGCATATTTACGCTTGCGTTCCAAGGACTGGGGTATGGACAACTGAATGCTGCACTGGGACAAGGACATGGACGTGCTTCCTGATGCTGCTACTTGAGAGTGTGCAATGACAGGTGCAGGGCAGGAGGCATCTTCGCATGCGCCATGGACAGGGGATTGGCTTGCATGCACAACAGCGGAACAAGCAATGGTGCCACCTGCAGACACTGTTCCTGGACCCTGGGGTTCAGCCCACAAAGTCGGGTGCTTTTCTGCCATGTGCCTGATCATGCTGGTGGTGGTCAGGCTGGTCGTTTTGCCACCCCTGCTGATGCTGGCCTGGCAGGTGGTGCAAATGGCCTTTTTGGGGTTATCGGCACAGTCTTTAAAAAACAACCAGACTCGGGAAGACCTAACAGTTGTACTGGCTACTTCCTTCGTGTTGGTGTTACGGGGAACGGTTGCCCGCCTTCTGTCTGCAGCCACCGCACTGCTTCTTCCTGCCTGTTGGGGTGCTCTGCCTCCCTCCCCCTGTGTGCTGCTGTCCTCGCTCTGCATATCCTCCTGCCAGGTTGGGTCAGTTACTATATCATCCACCACCTCGTCTTCCACTTCCGCACCCTGGTCCTCCTCCTGACTTTCTGGCAATTGTGTCTCATCATCGTCCACCTCTTGTGACGCTTTCCCACCGTCACCTTCGTGTGACCGTAGCTGCTCAAATATTTGGGCATCGCTACACGCGATCTCCTCTTGCCCCGCTTCAAGTGGACCAGGCGAGAGGCCCGAATCTATAAATGGAAAAGTGAACAGCTCTTCAGAGTGTCCAAGTGTGGGATCAGTTGTCTCTGGGTACTAGGCATGGTGGGAGGAAGGAGGATCAGGGTGAGGAATATGCGGTCCAGACTCACGGCTACTGAGACTTGACCGTGTGGAAGACAGGGTGTTGGTGGTGGTGGCTAAGTGACTGAAAGCATTATCCGCTATCCAACCAACAACCCTTTGACACTGCTCTGGGTTCAATAGTGGCGTGCTGCGGGCCCCTAGAAATTGGGACAGGAAGGTCAGGCGAGAAGATGTGGGTGTTTGTTGTGGCACAATTTCGGCTTGCCCATGGCCTTGTCCTCGGCCTCTGCATGCACCATTACCAACACGTCCAGTTCCCAGTCCCTTGCCACGTGCCTTGCCCATTTTAAATGGAGAACAGTATCTTCCACGCTCACTACAAATGACTGAGTTTGGAGCGAACTTATATGTGATCCGTGTGACGGAGAAAACAGAGTTTTAAATACCTGGCCTGTAGGTAAGTAGTTTGAACAGCAAACTGCGGTGAATTGCTTCACTGACACACTAAAGGAAATTTTTAATGGAGGCCAGAAATGGCAGTATTTTCTGACAATGTTTATGTGATCCGTTTGATGGAGAAAACACAGTTTTAAATAGCTGGATTTCTAGCGCTCTAATATGGAAAGGACCTGGCTGTATTCTGCAGTGCCAACAAGAAAATGGTGCAGAAAAAATGGTGTTCTCTGGATTGCTTTTTAAGCTAATAATGAGGATTATGATCCAAAGAAAAGTATTCCTGGCCCCTGAGGCCTGGGCCTTTGTATAGAAATATGTAACAGTAGCAGAAGGCAGAATTGTACTGGAGCCTCTTGTGCTATGTGCACTGCAGTCTGCTATATACCCTGCCTGCCTGCATATATACACTGCCTGTCTGATATCTCTGCAGATGGATTAGTTAGTCCTCAGAAGGACTGTTTGTTAAGATGGATATGTGTAATGTACGGTTTTTATCCCTACACTACCTAATACACAAGCAAATCTCTCCCTGACACAGCATCAGCTCTCCCTACACTGTCTGATCCGGAGTGACTGTGACGAGCATGGCGGCGCCAGATCTGATATAGACCTGATGACGCTGTGCTGCCAGCCAATCACTGTAATGCCACAACCAACATGGCTACGGCATTACAGTGAGTGGCAGGCAATCCCTGCATGTTCATTGGCTCTCTAAAGAGCGGCAAACATGCAGGGAGGGGACCCGAGATCCCGCCCGAGCAACCTAGAATTACTTGGCGAGCGCCGAGCATCTCGAGCAGTGAGATGCTCGGGCGAGCAGTAGCGAGCATGTTCGCTCATCACTAGTTATAATGCCTTAGCTTTTTTTTTTTTCCCATTTGAATAAAAATGCAATGTAACTCGAATCGCTATGTTGCAAAGTAGGTACACATATGTTCACACCTGGAAACAAAAAACAGTAGCAGCATGCATTTTGGTCATGTGGTATATGGTTGACAATTGGACTATTAAAACAGATATTAAAAAATTAAAATGCGGCCCTTAAATAAAAGATTTAACAAGAACAAGACAGGGATAGTTTGTAAATTTGTCATCCCAAAAGCAAGTACCTGCAACAGGTGTGTATTTGGTGGCTTGTATAGGTTTAATATTAAACTACTACAGAACTGTGCAAAAAAAAGAACATTTTTAACAACATGCAAACTTTGTCAAGTAGATAGTTATTTTTAAATTTGTGGATTTTGCAGCTTTGTTATTTGTATTAAAAACTAAATAAATTCATGACTTTCCTGTATGTGGCACACAAGCCTATGATACAGGATTCCTTTTTACTAACAAAATTAGGACACAGGGTATTAAACTGTCCTACTGATTTTCAATTGCAATATGTGAAGATTAAAAAAAGTGCTGGAACTGAGGCGCTAAGTTGTTATTGCAGTATATGACAGATTCACAGTCACACAGGCTATGCAGGTACAGTACTTCCTAATCTTATTTGAATCTTTGTATTATTATTTGTAGAGTAACTACCGATTTACACCTTTTTCTATCCCTTTGGAATGAGCTGTACGCACTGACCTCCTATTGCTAGGCTATAAAGTCCTTGGCAAGCCACCATCTTTTATTCTGGATGAGACAATCCCCCCTGATTGGTTGCACTAGACAATGTGATAGCTTCAGGGAATTATGGGGACTCCTATGCGGCCCCCCATGATGTCATTAGTGACTCTCCTTCAGTGTGAGAAATGGCACCTATGATTTTTTTATATTTTTTTCCAATATTCATGAATTGAATCAAAAACTGTTTGCATTTGTGGAGACCTGCAGATTTTAAGAAATTTCACTGGAAGTCAAGTCTCTGCAAATCGATCCTCTCATCTCTAAATATTTCAAACACACTTTAAATCCTCTGGATGTGTTCACACTGTGACAAAATCAACAGAAGCCAGTGGTTGTATTGTATTCACCAAGTCAACATGGGTAGACCACACAATTTAACTATTGCTATGCCAAGTGTCGTAAATTGGACCCCTAACTATTCTGGGTCTTTAAAAGTGATAGTCTTTTGATATGGATCAAATGGACCTTTTGTACTCCCTTAGGCTCCAGGGCTCATTAGAGTCATGCCCTTGGCTATGGACTCAGTCATTCATGGAGTAGAGGAGAACTGAATGTGTATTGTCCAGTTGGCCATTTAGTCAAAAGTTCATGAAATTATTTTGGACCAAATTGATTTTACAGCTGTGGTTCACTACCAAGGATATATCACCTAATGTAGATAAAACCAACATGTGGGTTAATATTACAAATTACTGTGACTATTCTCTTTCTACGCACGAGTCTTAATTCTTCTTTTTAAAAATGATCAATCTGTTACTTGACACTGACGGTGTTAAGGGAACGTGTCTTTCGGTAATAATGTTTCTAAATTAGACTAATATGTAATTTAAAAGTCCTCAGCAGATAAGGAATTATATAAAATAACCTTGCAAATTAAGGGTTAGCAGTGATATCTGTATGATAAGGTGAAATTCACCTTCCCCATTTCCATTTACATTAGATACTTCTCTTTATATATTCTGATGACAAGTCTCTTTGGTAATTGGTTCTATATTCCCAATCATGGCAAAAATTGCTACTAAAGTCAATCATAGAATGATTAGTAGAAATAACACGTCTCTAGCACACGACAGAGCCATCTACAGTATGTTGTATAGATCCATAATTCTCTGCCCATAAAATCTATGGTCCTACGAATATTATACAAGGGCAAACCTGATACTTTCCATCATGTGTCTTCTAATGACAGTAAGAATTATTGCTTCTAACACAGTAATCAGTGCAGTGTATATGTAAGAGGCTGAATGAAGAGGTGTCATCTCACACCTTTTACTAGAATATATATCCTTGCACTGAGCTGATTTTGGAACAGTGAAGTAACTGACCAATTTGTAACATGTTAGGATTATGTTCTGATTATTTTTTCCTTTTCCTAAAAAAGTGATATGGTTTTGGCTCTTTGACTCCTTCCTTCCGCAACCATTTTTCATTTTTTCACTTTTTTTTTTTTTTGCTTCTCTTCTTTCAAGAGCCATTACTGTTTTATTTTTCCTTTCACGTAGCTGTATGAGGCTTATTTTCTTGCAGGATGAGTTCTAATTTTGAATGACACCATTTCATTTTACCATTCTATCTACTGAAAAATGGGGGAGAAAAAAAGACAAGTGTGAAATCTTGTTCTAACGCCTTACATTTTGTGTTGAAATTCACTCTGAATCATGATTTCCCAGGTCAGTTTGATTACGGTGATACCAAACTGATATCAATCTTTTTTTATTTATGTAAAGAAATTTTTTAAAAAAGTTTTGCTTTGTATTGCCATATTCCAAGACCTGTAACATTTTTGTTTTTCCATAGATAGAGCTGGGTAAGGGCTTGTTTCCAGGGCCGGCGTCAGCACCCGGCGTACCCGGGCAAGTGCCGGGGCCCTGGAAAATCAGAGGGGCCCAGCCGCCCACTCACTGTCGGGGCCCGGGCCCACACACCCACCCGCCCACACACCCACCCGCCCACTCACTGTCGGGGCCGGGCCCACACACCCACCCGCCCACTCACTGTCGGGGCCGGGCCCACACACCCACCCGCCCACTCACTGTCGGGGCCGGGCCCACACACCCACCCGCCCAATCACTGTCGGGGCCGGGCCCACACACCCACCCGCCCACTCACTGTCGGGGCCGGGCCCACACACCCACCCGCCCACTCACTGTCGGGGCCCTGGCCGCTTCCTCGGCACCTGTTCAGGGACGCAGGCGCTGCTTGATTGCCGGCACTTCCCCCAGACATGGCCGCGCGCTGTCCGGCTGTGTCTGCTAGTAATGACACGGCAGGGTCGACGGCACTGCACCTTTAATTGTGCTTGTGTGTCGCTCCTGCCGCGTCATTACTAGCAGACACAGCCGCACAGCGCGCGGCCATGTCTGGGGGAGTGCCGGCAATCAAACACCGTCGGAGCGGAGGTCCTGCACAGATGGGCGGGAGGGGCCCGGACCCGACCGCAAGTGGGCCCCTCTGATGTTCCAGGGCCATGAAGTCTGTGACACGCCGGGGGCCCTGCACTGCCCCATACCCGAGGAGCTGCTGGACAGGACACTGGACCGGGGACAGGTGAGTGAGGCTTCCCCAATCCCCATATTAAAAATATTAGTAATGGGTCTGTGTGAGTGCATGTATGTGAATGTCAGTGTATATGACTGTGTATATATATTTGTCTGTTTTATCTATGTGTATGTCTGTATGTGTACATATGTCTGCGTACCGTGTGAGCGCGCGCATATGTCTGCGTACCGTGTGTGCGCACGCATATGTCTGCGTACCGTGTGTGCGCGCGCATATGTCTGCGTACCGTGTGTGCGCACGCATATGTCTGCGTACCGCGTGTGCACGCGCATATGTCTGCGTACCGTGTGTGCGCACGCATATGTCTGCGTACCGTGTGTGCGTGCATATGTCTGCGTACCGTGTGCGCGCGCGCATATGTCTGCGTACCGTGTGTGCGCGCGCATATGTCTGCGTACCGTGTGTGCGCACGCATATGTCTGCGTACCGTGTGTGCGCACGCATATGTCTGCGTACCGTGTGTGCGCGCGCATATGTCTGCGTACCGTGTGTGCGCGCGCATATGTCTGCGTACCGTGTGTGCGCACGCATATGTCTGCGTACCGTGTGTGCGCGCGCATATGTCTGCGTACCGTGTGTGCGCGCGCATATGTCTGCGTACCGTGTGTGCGCGCGCATATGTCTGCGTACCGTGTGTGCGCACGCATATGTCTGCGTACCGTGTGTGCGTGCATATGTCTGCGTACCGTGTGCGCGCGCGCATATGTCTGCGTACCGTGTGTGCACGCGCATATGTCTGCGTACCGTGTGTGCGCACGCATATGTCTGCGTACCATGTGTGCACGCGCATGTCTGCGTACCGTGTGTGCGCACGCATATGTCTGCGTACCGTGTGTGCGTGCATATGTCTGCGTACCGTGTGCGCTCGCGCATATGTCTGCGTACCGTGTGCGCGCGCGCATATGTCTGCGTACCGTGTGTGCGCACGCATATGTCTGCGTACCGTGTGTGCGCACGCATATGTCTGCGTACCGTGTGTGCGCGCGCATATGTCTGCGTACCGTGTGTGCGCGCGCATATGTCTGCGTACCGTGTGTGCGCACGCATATGTCTGCGTACCGTGTGTGCGCGCGCATATGTCTGCGTACCGTGTGTGCGCGCGCATTAGAGATGAGCGTTGTTCTACTCGAACTGTTCGCCAATCTCAAATTCGAGCTGTTTTGGCCGGTGTTCGAGCCGGTCGGCGAACACGAACAATTTGAGAAAAATTCGGCTGTTCGAGGTTATGTTCGATAACTGTTCGTGCACCAAAATCATAACTGGATTTTTTCTCAGTAATGATGAAAATTAATGTTAATACGCAGTTTGAGTGTACAGCGGGGTGGGGGGAGGGGCAGGGGATGGATCTCTGCAGGAACAATGAAGATCTCCATTTTTTTTTCTCTTTCCCGCATTTGCAGTGGGGAGGTGCAATCTGTCAGCCTATCAGCAGCGCACACACGGAGCGAAGTGCTTTTTTTCACACAAGCAAGGGCATGTGTGATTGGCAGTGTATGTCACATGTCCTTGCCCTATAAGACCAAGCCATTTTCCCCGTCGCCACCATTTTCTCACTGCTGCAGCTGCGTGTTAGACGGCACCGCTGTTGCTGTGTGCGCTATACCTTGTTAATTTCAAGCCAATTTTCGCACAAATATACAGATAGCTTGGGAGTAGGGAATAGTTGTGATTGCAGTCCTTTTAAGGACTAGGTTACAGCATTTCCTACGACTTTTATCAGGCAGGTCTGTGCTCTTAAATAGATAGATTGTGGGAGTAAAGACTAATTGTAATTGGAGTCCTTTTCAGGACTAGGTTACATCAGTTCCTATCAGTTTTTGCCAGGCAGGTCTGTGCCAGTGCTGTGCAAGTTTTTTTCACAGCATTTGGCTGAATCTAGCAAAGCTAATCCTTTTTGGCCTATTGCAGAGTGTGTTAGTCAGTGGAGTAGCCTATCTGTGTTGCAAGATATACCACCTGTGTATAGAATACCAATTTTTTTACTGCACCTAGTGAAGTAAAATCTTTTGGGCATAGCATCATTCTATTAGTCCATCTATACTGACCTCCATCAGGTTGCAAACTGAATATAATTTTTTTCTGCATCTAGCTCTGAAAAAATATTTGGGCTTCTAGCGGTGTGTGGGACTTGTTCTATTAGTCCATCTATACTGACCTCCATCAGGTTGCAAATTAAAAATAATTTTTTTCTGCATCTAGCTCTGAAAAAATATTTGGGCTTCTAGCAGTGTGTGGGACTTGGTCTATTAGTCCATCTATACTGACCTCCATCAGGTTGCAAATTAAAAATAATTTTTTTCTGCATCTAGCTCTGAAAAAATATTTGGGCTTCTAGCGGTGTGTGGGACTTGGTCTATTAGTCCATCTATACTGACCTCCATCAGGTTGCAAATTAAAAATAATTTTTTTCTGCATCTAGCTCTGAAAAAATATTTGGGCTTCTAGCAGTGTGTGGGACTTGGTCTATTAGTCCATCTATACTGACCTCCATCAGGTTGCAAATTAAAAATAATTCTTTTCTGCATCTAGCTCTGAAAAAATATTTGGGCTTCTAGCAGTGTGTGGGACTTGGTCTATTAGTCCATCTATACTGACCTCCATCAGGTTGCAAATTAAAAATAATTTTTTTCTTCATTTATCTCTGAAAAAATATTTGGGCTTCTAGCAGCGTGTGGGACTTGTTCTATTAGTCCATCTATACTGACCTCCATCAGGTTGCAAATTAAAAATAATTTTTTTCTGCATCTAGCCCAGCCAATAGTTTTGGCCTAATACCACAGTTTGGCCACTCAGCTCTGCTCGGTTACCATCCATTGTTTTTTTGTGCAAACAACTCCAGAGTTGTGAATTAGTTAACCACCAAAATGAGTGGAAAAAGGCCTGCTGCTGGTGGAAAGGGGAATAGGCGTGTTGGGAAGGGGAAAAAAGGTTGTGTCCGTGGGGTAGGTGCAGAAGAAAGACCATCTTCCAGCCAAACTAAAATGTCTACTTCTTTTAGCGGACAATGTGATAAGATCCCTTTCTTACGGCCACGCCAATCGCTACAAATTCCAGATGAGGCACAAAAACAGCAGGTGCTTCAACGGATATCAAGTGCTCCTTTAAGTGGGCTCTCCTCCACATCAACTTCAACATCACAAATACTCCAGTCCTCAAAGGTGTCACCCAAATCGCACTTGCTTCCTCACAGCTCCCAAATCTCCAGCTGCCCGTCTGAGTATGAGGTAGAACAGATGGTTGAGTCTGCAGAGCTGTTTACTCATACTTTAGCCTGCGAATCAGAGGTCGACTCCAGCGCTTCTGTGAATCCAGACGAGGAAATGATCTGCACTGATGCCCTGAATCTTTATGAGTCGGATCCAGGACCAGACGCAGAAGGTTCTGACCATAATGTAGACCCTCATTCCCAAACTGTAACTCCTGTTGGTGGAGACAATGAGGAAGACGATGATAAGACTCAAATACCTGATTGGAGCGACAACTTTAGTTTTTTGTCAGGGCAGGAACAGGTTGGCTCTGAGGACGACGGGTGTGATAACGCACAGGGTGATGATGATGAGGTCGGAGATCCCACTTACTGTCAACCCACAGTCAGCCAAGAGATGAGGTCAGCAGAGGAGGTGAAGGAAGATGCTAGTGACGACGAGGTCAGGTTGCGCCTTCCTGGACAGAGACGTAGTACTGGAAGCACGTCAACAACTGCATCCTCAAACACAACTCTGCCTCTCACCACAAGTCGTGGTGGCTCTTCAGGTCGCATGGGTGCTAAGCCTTGCATAGCCTGGGCATTTTTTCAGATCGATAAAGATGACCCAACTCGTGTTATCTGTAACATTTGTCAGCAAAAGCTAAGTAGAGGCCAAAAAATACATAGTTTGAGTACTTCATGCATGAACCGGCACATGGACATGAAGCATAAGTTGCAGTGGGAAGCTCAGTGTGCTACAATGCGGCCTAGCCGGCCGGGCCAATCACCGTCTGCCATATCTTGTGCATCCGCGGCCTTTTCATCCTCTGTCACTGGGGGGACAGCAGTCACACCTGTTTTGGGGTGCAGACCTGCCACCTCTTTACCCGCAACAGCCAGCGTGATTGGCAGGTCATCATTTTCTTTGGAGGTGGTAACACCAGCTGGTGTTGAGCGCTGTCCGACATCGATAGCACCACCTTTGGATCAAGGCAACCTAACATGTCCGCCTGCATCTTCCTCACAGACCGGCAGTTTGCCGGGGACACCCTTATCAACCCCGTCTAAGCACAATAGCCAGCCCTCGGTCCCTCAGATGTGGACAAGTAAAAGACCATTTCCTCCTAGCCATGAGAAAGCTAAGAGGTTGAATTTCACCATCTGCAAGCTCTTGGCTACAGAAATGTTGCCTTTCCGCCTGGTGGACACAGAGGATTTTCGAGACCTTATGTCCGTCGCAGTGCCCCAGTACCAGATGCCCAGTCGGCACTACTTCTCAAAGAAAGGTGTGCCTGCGCTCCACCAGCATGTCGCACACAACATCACCGCTTCTTTGAGAAACTCTGTGTGTGACAGGGTGCATTTCACCACAGACACTTGGACGAGTAGGCATGGACAGGGGCGTTACATGTCGCTGACTGGGCACTGGGTAACTATGGTGACAGCAGGACAAGGGGCTGCTGTCCAAGTCTTGCCGTCCCCACGAGTTGTGCGTCAATCCTCTTTATGTCAAAGTTCCTCCACTGCTTCTGCCTCCTCAACCTCCTCTCGGTCTTCCACCTGCACCCAAAGCCTGTCTGGTCATGCCACAAGCTTTCTAACTGCGCAGAAGGGATCCTGCACACCTCCTTACTATGCTGGCAGTAGGGCTCAACGTCATCAGGCGGTTTTTACATTGAAATGTCTGGGAAATGTGAGTCACACAGCTGAGGAGTTGTGGTCAGCTCTGGAGAACCAATTTCATGAATGGTTGTCTCCACTGGACCTGAAACCAGGGAAGGCCGTGTGCGACAATGCTGCAAACCTGGGTGCGGCCCTTCGCCGGGGCAATGTCACACACGTGCCTTGTATGGCTCACGTGTTGAACCTGGTTGTCCAGCAATTTTTAGCCCACTATCCCAGACTAGATGGCCTTCTGCAGAGGGCACGGTCGCTGTGTGCTCACTTCCGCCGTTCGCATCCCGCAGCTCAGCGACTTACATCTCTACAGAAGTCGTTGGGCCTGCCACTTCACCGGCTAAAATGCGATGTGCCTACCCGGTGGAATTCAACTCTGCACATGTTGCAGCGACTGTGGCAGCACCGACAAGCCCTGGTGCAATACGTTCTGACGTATAGCCTGGGCCAACGAGATTCAGAGGTGGGGCAAATCACGCTGGAGGAGTGGTCTCAGATCAGGAACCTATGCACCCTTCTGCACAGTTTTGAAATGGCGACGAAGATGTTTAGTGCTGACGATGCCATTATCAGCATGACTATTCCGGTGATTTACATGCTGGAGCACATGTTAAACAGAATTCGGAGTCAGGTGGTGGCACAAGAGGAGGTGGAGGAAGTAGAGGAGGAGGAGTTGTATGCGGAAGGGCTAACATCTGCAAGGTCCAGACGGTCGGCAGCACCAAGGCGGCAGGCATGTGAGGGTGGGGGAGATGGTTTTACCAGGGCGCATGGTAGCAGCCAAACTAGTGAGGAAGGTGCAGGAGCCCAGGAAGAAGTGGAGGACGAACTGATGGAAGACTCATCAGATGAGGGAGACCTTGATCACATTTCTGTTGTGCGAGGTTGGGGGGAGAGGACAGAGGAAGGAAGCATGATTGTTACCTCGCCACCAACACAACAGGGACTTGGTGCTCCTGGATGCGCAACACACATGAGTGCCTTCTTGCTGCACTACCTGCAACATGACCCTCGAATTGTGAGAATTAGAAATAATCCTGACTACTGGGTTGCCACACTGTTAGATCCCCGGTACAAAAGTAAATTTGCAGAAATTATTCCTGCCATAGAAAGGGATGCACGCATGCAGGAGTATCAGCAGAGACTGTTGCAGAATCTTACATGTGCTTTTCCACAAAATACCAGTGGTGCACGTAGTGAATCTCACAGTTCCAACTTGCCAACCGTGGGACCGTCAAGTGTTCAGCACTCAAACCGTAACAGAACCACAGTATCTGCTGGTAACATCAATTTTGCGGAATCATTTCACCACTTTTTTAGCCCATCCTTTGCAAGGCCACAGGAGACAAGAAGTCTGACACATAGTCAACGCCTAGAGACGATGGTACAGGAGTATCTCCAAGTAAACATTGAAGCCACGACTGTGTCACTGGACCCTTGCTCTTTTTGGGCTTCCAATCTGGATAAATGGCCGGAGCTAGCCACTTACGCCTTGGAGATCTTGTCATGCCCCGCAGCCAGCGTTCTGTCTGAACGTGTGTTCAGCGCTGCTGGTGGTGTGCTGACAGATAAGCGCACGCGGCTCTCCACTGATAATGTAGACAAACTCACGTTCATAAAGATGAACAAATCATGGATCCGAAACGACTTTTCTACCCCTGTGTCATCCTGGGGAGAGTAAAAGCTTGATGATTGGTTAAAATCACCCTACCAACCGTTTTAAGCTTTCAAATTACTAATCATGTTTATCTGTATCTTGACTGGAAAATAATTTGGGCTTTGTAGCAGTGTGCAGCACTGATCCTATTAGGCCATCTATAATAAGCTTCACCAGATTTAAAATTAAAAATAATTTTTAGCTGCATCTAGCCCGGAAAATAATTTTGGGGCTCCGAGATGCGCAAGACACATAAGTGCCTTCTTGCTGCACTACCTGCAGCATGACCCTCATATTGTCAGAATTCGAAGTAATCATGACTACTGGGTTGCCACACTCTTAGATCCCCCAAACTTTTCGATCAACCTTTTCATTTTAATAAAGACCAAAAAAATGGTCATTTTTGAAATTATAAGCATTAGCAGGTTGTTAGAAACTGAAATCAAACAGTTTTCAACTCAAAACTTTATTCTAGGTGATGTTACATTTTCACATAGGACCCCTTGTTCGAAAGGAGCTTCTGAACTCTCTCGTCCATTGAATTTGTCAGGTTTTGGATGGTTTCTGCTTCAATTGTTTTGCATGAGGACAGAATACCCTCCCAGAGCTGTTGCTTAGATGTGAACTGCCTCCCGCCATCATAGACACTCCTTTTAATGATGCTCCAAAGGTTCTGAATGGGGTAGAGGTCAGGGGAGCATGGGGGTCACACCATAAGTTTGTCCCCTTTTATGCCCATATCAGCCAGAGATGCAGATGTTTTATGTGCAGCATGAGATGGTGCATTATCATGCAGAAAAATGATCTTGCTGTGAAATACACGGTTCTTCTTCTTGAACCATGGCAGGAAGTGCTGTTTGAGAAAATCCACATACATTATGGAGTTCATCTTTAGCGCCTTCAGGGATCCTAAAGGGGCCGACAATCTCTCTCCCCATGATTCCAGCCCAAAACATTACTCCACCTCCTCCTTGTTGGCGCTGTAGCCGTGTTTGCGTGGGGTGTCCATCAACCAGCCATCCTCCACTCCATTCATCTGGACCATCGAGCGCTGCACGGCACTCATCCGTGAACAAAACAGTTTTGAAATCAGTCTTCATGTAATGTTTGGCCCACTGGAGCCGTTTCTGCTTGTGTGAAGTGGATAGAGGAGGTCGACAGGATGGCATATGCACAGCTGCAAACCTCTGAAGGACCCTGCATCTTGTTGTTCGGGGGACGTTGGAGGCACAAGCAGCTTCAAAAACTTGTCTGCTGCTATGACAAGGCTTTTTTGCCGCTGCTGTTTCAACCTGACGTAATTGCCTGTAGGAAAGAGTCCTCAATTTGCCCTTATCAGCACGCACACGTGTGTACTGTGAATCAGCTACATACTTCTTGATTGCCAAGACACTTCATCCTGATCATCGCACAATGTTGATTGTAGTCATGCCTTGACCTAAACACTCCACAATTTGTTGCTTCTCAGCAGCCGACACATCCTTTTTCTTTCCCATTTTGGCAGAAAATGTAGGCTGCTTAATAATGTGAGAGAGCCTTCTTAAGTAGTCTTGCCTTTCATTGGACACACCTGCCAAACTAATTAGCACAGGTGTCTGCAATTGCTTACAGTGATATAAAGAGCCCTGACACACATCACCATCAATGAGTTTAACTGACAAACAAACAAATTCTTCCCTTATCACTCCTAAACACTTTTTGCATAATAATTTGGAACGCGGTGTACATGTGCTTTTCCACAAAACACCAGTGGTTCACGTAGTGAATCTTACAGTTCTAACTTGCCAACCGTGGTCTGTATGGAATTGTTCAATAAAGGGCCCAAAATTAAGATAACATAGATGGGAGAGGTCTCTATGAATAGGAATTCCTAAGTATTTGATACCCTGTGAGGGCCAGGCAAAGGGAAAGTTGGACTGGATGGAATCCTATATGGATTTAGGGAGGGAGACATCGAGGGCCTCAGACTTCGCTGCATTGATTTTAAAATTTTACCATGTAACAAAGTGATCTATTTCAGCCATAACAGCAGGGATGGATATATGTGATTGAGTGATATATACTAGGACATCATCAGCAAATAGAGAGCACTTGTACTCGGTGCCTCCCACCTCAATCCACCTAATATTGGGGTTATGGCGAATTGATGAGAGCAGGTGCTCCGTCACTAGGATGTATAAGAGAGGGGACAGAGGACATCCCTGCCTTGTCCCATTGGTGATTGTGAAAGGTGATGAAAATGTTCTGACGCACCCCCTGGGCCTTGGGACACCCGGAGCCGGACACTTTTTGGTGGATGCTGGTGGTTGTAGTCTTCGTGGCGGCGATCCGGTTCCGTGGCTCAGGGCGGTCAAACCAGTGGCGGAACTATTTATGTGGTTTTGATGTTTAAATGTCCGACTACGCCACCCGTGGATTGCGGTCAGAGTGAACCGCCGCTACAGGGCAGACCGCTAAGGCTGGTGTTGTGGGTGCAGCAGAGCGTAGCATAACTCCCCACGGGAGGAGTATAGCCTCAGGGCAGTGTATGCGGAGGATGAGGGTGATGGTGCAGGGCAGCAGCAGTAACGACACGGAGTCAGTGATGCAGTTCAGGGCCTTTACTCACAGTTCTTATTATCCAGACCACGTCTGCAGGTAACGGCTGCCCACGTCGTACTGTGCTCACCAGGTGAGGGGCTCAGACAACTCCCAGATAACTTTGGAGCGCTTCACAGGACCCCCTTTGTGTGTCCTTTGTCTGGCCTTTCTTACCAACACTTCTGTCCGGCTGCCTCGGGCCTCCTCTTGGTAAACTTGGCGCCAGTTTCCCTGACCCTATGTGGTGCCTTCCTAGCGGGTGGAGCAAGGGGCTGCGCCACATAAAATGTCAGAGCCTCCGGTTTCTAGCTGAGGGTCGTTTCCTGCCTCCACTAGTTCGGGGACCGGTCTCCCCCTTTGGCCTGACCCCTCCACGCAGGTGGATTCGGGCGTGCGGTGGCGACTCGCCCGTCCGCACCCCTGGGATCCCTTCATTCCTCGTTCCTGGAGCCTTCTCCGCTCCTCTTCCTTCCTTCTCCCTCTTGCAGGCCTGGGCCTCTGTTACTAGGCCCGCCTCCGGAGCAGAGCTCATGCAGAGCCCCTGCTCCCTGCCACTTCTGCTCAGACTTCTCTGCACTGAACTAAGATGGTGCCCACCTTTTATACTCCCTTCTCAATGCACCCAGGAACTGCTTCCTCCCTGCTCCTGCACTGCAGGGTTCCCCTTCCTCAGTGTTCCCTCCCCCCACTCCAGCCAGGGACAGGGACTGTCGTGCCCATCTCAGGGGCATATTGGTCGCCCTGCCCCACGGCAATGTGGTGTAATGCATGCAGGTGTCGGGTCCTGATCCACACTCCATCCTTATCTGAGAGTGAGATATCACACCTCTGGGTGAGGTGCAATACGTCTGTAGCAACCGAGCCCTCGGTGCTACAGTTCCATTTATCTTCAGCCTAGGTGACGTATTGTGATACAGGGCCGTGTTTTTGGCTATAAAAGGGTCCCCTAGACCCCTACCCCAAGCTTTTTAAGAGAATCATATATGGCGTGCCAGGAGACTCTATGGAATGCTTTCTCAGCATCCAACGAGAGTATCTACTTACAAATTTTTAACTGCATCTAGCCCAGGAAATACTTTGTGCCTAGTAGCAGTGTCTGCTAGTCAGCGGATTATCCCGGCTGTTAAGCAAGCTACACCACCTGTAGTTTGGACACTTAATTTTTTCAAAGGAAATGCTTCGGGACCACGGGATACTTAGTGAAGAGCATCAGGAGGCACCCCAAGGCATAGGGGCTGGGACTGGCACTAGGATGCCTTGCGGTGGACAGCCGAGCTCGATCCTTATAAAAGCTTTTTAACTGCAGCAGCTTTAGTGGACGCTACTGGAGCTGGAATTACGCGGCTGCTGGCATGAGACTTGCCCTCCAATAGATCCTTGTAAATGGATTTAAAGTGTATTCATTCAAATTAGAGGGACAATTTAAATTAAAAAGCTTAGAGCTGCCTCCACCACAGGGGGGCTCTCTCGACCCACCAGCGGACAGGCACCAGTATTGGGAGAGGGGGGCTGGCCGTCAGGGTTCACCGCGGCTCTGGCACAAACCCGGCGACACGGAGGTGGCACGGGCAGGAGCGGACTGGCCGTCTCGGCTTCTCACTTTTTGGATTTTAGAAGGGCATGACATGCCTATATCTGTGTCTCCCCCTCCTTTTACTCCTCCACCTCTTTTCTTTTCGCATGACTATATGTACTTGTCACTTTTCCATGTGTTAGTTGTGTCTTCTGAGCAGTTTGTCAGCTTTTGGACACCTTTGAAGGTGTTTTCTATGTGTTTCTATGTGTTTTTGTTTGCCTGCCATTGGTTTTAACGGTGTTCGAAGGTGTTCGATGAACAGTTCGACGAACAGTTCGGCGAACACACGGGTGTTCGACGAACCGAACCGAACTCGAACACTACGGGGGTGGCTCAACACTAGCGCGCATATGTCTGCGTACCGTGTGTGCGTGCATATGTCTGCGTACCGTGTGTGTGCGTGCATATGTCTGCGTACCGTGTGTGCGTGCATATGTCTGCGTACCGTGTGTGCGTGTGCATATGTCTGCGTACCGTGTGTGCGCGCGCATATGTCTGCGTATGTGAAGGATGAGGGGGCAGGCTGGGCCATGTGTAATAAATAAATATATATATATATATATATATATATATATATATATATATAATTTCTCCGCCGTATCTGTGCATCATGAATCGTGTATGTGTTAAAAGGGCCCACTGAGACTCTTTCGCCCGGGGCCCAGAAAAACCTGGAGCCGGCCCTGCTTGTTTCTTCTGTGGCGATTTGACAGTTTTATTGATACCATTTTTGGATATATATATACAACGTCCTGAGCTATGTTTATTGCTTTTTTTTAGGGAGAGGTAGCTAGGAACCAGAATAACAAATTTCTGGCATTTTGATTATTTTCTCGTTACGGCATATATGCTTATTTTATTTTTATTTTTTTACTTTTTTATATTTTAATGGGGGAAAAGGGAGGTGATTTGAGCTTCTATATATTTTTTTAAAACTTTTTTTTTATTTTTTACTTTATTTTTTTTCTCCCATATGGGTCTTGAACCTGCAATTATCTGATTGCATATACCATATACTGCAATACCAAGGTACACCAGTTGTAACAGTAACTACAGTATTGCAGTATATAGTGTAAATTTTGGTCTGTTTTGAAGTTCCGCACATAGAAGAGTACGAAGGGGCCTTCAACATGCTCTGCTGCAATATTAACCCATCAGTGCCCCGCAATAATGTTACAGGGCACAGATGGGAGTCAATTAGCGAGCACAGTGGATTCCGCAGTCTCTCAGATGACATGTAACAAAGTTTTTTGTGAAAAATTAGTATTGTAGTTATAATGAGTTGGATTCC
The DNA here is from genome assembly GCF_046119375.1 of Phyllobates terribilis. Taxonomy (NCBI): domain Eukaryota; kingdom Metazoa; phylum Chordata; class Amphibia; order Anura; family Dendrobatidae; genus Phyllobates; species Phyllobates terribilis. The sequence continues at coordinate 208,709,513 of NW_027362767.1, read as the reverse complement.
TTATCATGAGGTCTTTAGGGATCAAGTTTTCCTGTTTGCATCTGGATAGAAAGAAGACGTCGCTGTTTAGTTGTGCCACTTTCTTTAGTAGATTTTTCAGATCCATCCATGATTGGTCCATTGAAGCATGTTCCATTATTATAAAGTGTAATAAAAAATTATATTTTGGTACCGTGCTAGCCAGAAACATTTACTGTATGTAATTACATTTATACCCCCCAAAAAACAGTGATTACTTTATTGACTAACCAGAAAAATTGTATTTCCAATTTTTTAGAGCACAGAGGCTCCGTCATCAGGCAAGTAGAGAAATAAATGACTGAGACAAGAGCACAACATTTAAGAAATGTTACAACTGGACATTTGTGCATGGGGTGGATGGGGAGATGCCTCATAAAGATAAGCCAAGGTAATAAAATTAAGGTTTTGTTACCAAAGTATCGGTGGTGGGACTAGTTGCTCAGTGACCTGAATAGTCCGAATAGAATATTTTTGTCTTTTTTGGGCATAAACATATTTTTTGGTTAATATGGTACCACAATATAATTTTTTTAATGACCTTTGGCTCGATCTTGAGCCATGGAAAATTGATGGATGAGCGCTCTGTAGGAAAATTGATCTTGTACAAGCCTAGATAGGTCCACCAGCATCTTCTCTTCCGTTATCTTGATTGTATCAAGCCATCGGGTCACTGGTATTCCTCTTCGCATTGTTCCTTCTATTCTTCTAACCATGATGTCCCTCTCCAGTGATTGCTCTATTTGTATGATGTGTCCAAAGCAGGCAAGTCGTAGCTTGATGATCTTTGCTTCTAGTGACATGGCTGGCTTGATTTTTTCTTCTTTCCATCCATGGTTTTGAAAACATCCTTCTCCAGCACCATGTTTCGAAGGCATCAATTCTTCTTCTGTCTTTTTTCTTTATCGTCCAGGTTTCGCATCCATATGTTGTTATAAAAAAGACCAAACTATGTACAATCCGTGTCTTCATCGCCAGTGAAATGTTCCTCAATTTGAAGACCTTGTCAGGTGACTTCATTACTGATTTGCCCATAGCTATTCTCCTATTGACTTCCGGTGTTGTCACTGCATTTTGAGTTATCATCGATACAAGTAGGTTGACGTCCTTTACAACTACTGATTCATCACCATCCATCTCAGATGTGTCCGGGTCTTACCTGACCATAGTCAATATCTTTGTCTTCTTTGTGTTGAGTAGCAGTTTCCATCTTGACACTCAATAATAAGTCCTTCATCCCTTCTACGCTTGTTGCTATCAATGTTGTATCTTCAGCATATTTAAGATTGGTGATGATTCGTCCAGCAATTTTATTCCTTTATCTTTTTTGGCAAGTCCAGCCTTTTATTTTATTGTACATTATACGGTGACACTATAGGTGGCACTAGAATTCTAGTCCTCTTCCTGTCTGAAGAGACAATTTCCATATTTCCCAGAGGAGCACTGTGGCTTAAAAGTATCCTCACCTCGGCATGTCAAGCTTGACATGTTACTTTCTGCAAGGAGAAATGTTACTCCTTGGATCCCTGTCAGACGCCTCTCACCCAGCCAAACCAGATCTCACACTTTGCACTGATGAGGGGCAGCACCCTGAAACACAGTGTCTGCAAACTGAGATTTTGGCTTTAATTCTAAGTCATATGATAAGGCTTGTTAGAGAGTCGATATTGACTTTTATGATAGCTACTTCCTATAGGTGGCACTAGAGTTCTAGTCCTCTTCCTTTGTAAAGAGACAATTTGCATTGTACATTATAAAATTGTTAATGAAATGAAGCACAATGTACATTAGAACATTGCTGTATTTTATTAGAGTAAAAATTTGTTTTAATAGATTTTTATATACATACTAATCCTCTTTAAGGTTTTGTTCGCTTCTGCTTTATTGACTTTGGGGTTCCCTTGAGATTTTACATTTTGTGCTTTTCTTGCCTTCAATAGTGAAGGAAATCTCGATAGATCCCTGGTGCAAACTCGCAGCATAGATGTCAACAGAGCTATTAACTAGTGTTGAGCCACCCCCGTAGTGTTCGAGTTCGGTTCGGTTCGTCGAACACCCGTGTGTTCGCCGAACTGTTCGTCGAACTGTTCGTCGAACACCTTCGAACACCGTTAAAACCAATGGCAGGCAAACAAAAACACATAGAAACACATAGAAAACACCTTCAAAGGTGTCCAAAAGCTGACAAACTGCTCAGAAGACATAACTAACACATGGAAAAGTGACAAGTACATATAGTCATGCGAAAATAAAAGAGGTGGAGGAGTAAAAGGAGGGGGAGACACAGATATAGGCATGTCATGCCCTTCTAAAATCCAAAAAGTGAGAAGCCGACACGGCCAGTCCGCTCCTGCCCATGCCACCTCCGTGTCGCCGGGTTTGTGCCAGAGCCGCGGTGAACCCTGACGGCCAGCCCCCCTCTCCCAATACTGGTGCCTGTCCGCTGGTGGGTCGAGCGAGCCCCCTTGTGGTGGAGGCAGCTCTAAGCTTTTTAATTTAAATTGTCTCTCTAATTTGAATGAATACACTTTAAATCCATTTACAAGGATCTATTGGAGGGCAAGTCTCATGCCAGCAGCCGCGGTAATTCCAGCTCCAGTAGCGTCCACTAAAGCTGCTGCAGTTAAAAAGCTTTTATAAGGATCGAGCTCGGCTGTCCACCGCAAGGCATCCTACTGCCAGTCCCAGCCCCTATGCCTTGGGGTGCCTCCTGATGCTCTTCACTAAGTATCCCATGGTCCCGAAGCATTTCCTTTGAAAAAATTAAGTGTCTAAACTACAGGTGGTGCAGCTTGCTTAACAGCCGGGATAATCCGCTTACTAGCAGACACTGCTACTAGGCACAAAGTATTTCCTGGGCTAGATGCAGTTAAAAATTTGTAATTAGATACTCTCGTTGGATGCTGAGAAAGCATTCCATAGAGTCTCCTGGCACGCCATATATGATTCTCTTAAAAAGCTTGGGGTAGGGGTCTAGGGGACCCTTTTATAGCCAAAATCACGGCCCTGTATCGCAATACGTCACCTAGGCTGAAGATAAATGGAACTGTAGCACCCTGAGGGCTCGGTTGCTAAAGACGTATTGCACCTCACCCAGAGGTGTGATATCTCACTCTCAGGTAAGGATGGAGTGTGGATCAGGACCCGACACCTGCATGCATTACACCACATTGCCGTGGGGCAGGGCGACCAATATGCCCCTGAGATGGGCACGACAGTCCCTGTCCCTGGCTGGAGTGGGGGGAGGGAACACTGAGGAAGGGGAACCCTGTAGTGCAGGAGCAGGGAGGAAGCAGTTCCTGGGTGCATTGAGAAGGGAGTATAAAAGGTGGGCACCATCTTAGTTCAGTGCAGAGAAGTCTGAGCAGAAGTGGCAGGGAGCAGGGGCTCTGCATGAGCTCTGCTCCGGAGGCGGGCCTAGTAACAGAGGCCCAGGCCTGGAAGAGGGAGAAGGAAGGAAGAGGAGCGGAGAAGGCTCCAGGAACGAGGAATGAAGGGATCCCAGGGGTGCGGACGGGCGAGTCGCCACCGCACGCCCGAATCCACCTGCGTGGAGGGGTCAGGCCAAAGGGGGAGACCGGTCCCCGAACTAGTGGAGGCAGGAAACGACCCTCAGCTAGAAACCGGAGGCTCTGACATTTTATGTGGCGCAGCCCCTCGCTACACCCGCTAGGAAGGCACCACATAGGGTCAGGGAAACTGGCGCCAAGTTTACCAAGAGGAGGCCCGAGGCAGCCGGACAGAAGTGTTGGTAAGAAAGGCCAGACAAAGGACACACAAAGGGGGTCCTGTGAAGTGCTCCAAAGTTATCTGGGAGTTGTCTGAGCCCCTCACCTGGTGAGCACAGTACGACGTGGGCAGCCGTTACCTGCAGACGTGGTCTGGATAATAAGAACTGTGAGTAAAGGCCCTGAACTGCATCACTGACTCCGTGTCGTTACTGCTGCTGCCCTGCACCATCACCCCCATCCTCCGCATACACTGCCCTGAGGCTATACTCCTCCCGTGGGGAGTTATGCTACGCTCTGCTGCACCCACAACACCAGCCTCAGTGGTCTGCCCTGTAGCGGCGGTTCACTCTGACCGCAATCCACGGGTGGCGTAGTCGGACATTTAAACATCAAAACCACATAAATAGTTCCGCCACTGGTTTGACCGCCCTGAGCCACGGAACTGGGTCGCCGCCACGAAGACTACAACCACCAGCATCCACCAAAAAGGGTCCGGCTCCGGCTGTCCCAAGGCCCAGGGGGTGCGTCAGAACATTTTCATCACCTTTCACAATCACCAATGGGACAAGGCAGTGATGTCCTCTGTCCCCTCTCTTATACATCCTAGTGACGGAGCACCTGCTCTCATCAATTCGCCATAACCCCAATATTAGGTGGATTGAGGTGGGAGGCACCGAGTACAAGTGCTCTCTATTTGCTGATGATGTCCTAGTATATATCACTCAATCACATATATCCATCCATGCTGTTATGGCTGAAATAGATCACTTTGTTACATGGTAAAATTTTAAAATCAATGCAGCGAAGTCTGAGGCCCTCGATGTCTCCCTCCCCAAATCCATATAGGATTCCATCCAGTCCAACTTTCCCTTTGCCTGGCCCTCACAGGGTATCAAATACTTAGGAATTCCTATTCATAGAGACCTCTCCCATCTATGTTATCTTAATTTTGGGCCCTTTATTGAACAACTCCATACAGACCACGGTTGGCAAGTTAGAACTGTAAGATTCACTACGTGAACCACTGGTGTTTTGTGGAAAAGCACATGTACACTGCGTTCCAAATTATTATACAAAAAGTGTTTAGGAGTGATAAGGGAAGAATTTGTTTGTTTGTCAGTTAAACTCATTGATGGTGATGTGTGTCAGGGCTCTTTATATCACTGTAAGCAATTGCAGACACCTGTGCTAATTAGTTTGGCAGGTGTGTCCAATGAAAGGCAAGACTACTTAAGAAGGCTCTCTCACATTATTAAGCAGCCTACATTTTCTGCCAAAATGGGAAAGAAAAAGGATGTGTCGGCTGCTGAGAAGCAACAAATTGTGGAGTGTTTAGGTCAAGGCATGACTACAATCAACATTGTGCGATGATCAGGATGAAGTGTCTTGGCAATCAAGAAGTATGTAGCTGATTCACAGTACACACGTGTGCGTGCTGATAAGGGCAAATTGAGGACTCTTTCCTACAGGCAATTACGTCAGGTTGAAAGAGCAGCGGCAAAAAAGCCTTGTCATAGCAGCAGACAAGTTTTTGAAGCTGCTTGTGCCTCCAACGTCCCCCGAACAACAAGATGCAGGGTCCTTCAGAGGTTTGCAGCTGTGCATGCGCCATCCTGTCGACCTCCTCTATCCACTTCACACAAGCAGAAACGGCTCCAGTGGGCCAAACATTACATGAAGACTGATTTCAAAACTGTTTTGTTCACGGATGAGTGCCGTGCAGCGCTCGATGGTCCAGATGGATGGAGTGGAGGATGGCTGGTTGATGGACACCCCACGCAAACACGGCTACAGCGCCAACAAGGAGGAGGTGGAGTAATGTTTTGGGCTGGAATCATGGGGAGAGAGATTGTCGGCCCCTTTAGGATCCCTGAAGGCGCTAAAGATGAACTCCATAATGTATGTGGATTTTCTCAAACAGCACTTCCTGCCATGGTTCAAGAAGAAGAACCGTGTATTTCACAGCAAGATCATTTTTCTGCATGATAATGCACCATCTCATGCTGCACATAAAACATCTGCATCTCTGGCTGATATGGGCATAAAAGGGGACAAACTTATGGTGTGACCCCCATGCTCCCCTGACCTCTACCCCATTCAGAACCTTTGGAGCATCATTAAAAGGAGTGTCTATGATGGCGGGAGGCAGTTCACATCTAAGCAACAGCTCTGGGAGGGTATTCTGTCCTCATGCAAAACAATTGAAGCAGAAACCATCCAAAACCTGACAAATTCAATGGACGAGAGAGTTCAGAAGCTCCTTTCGAACAAGGGGTCCTATGTGAAAATGTAACATCACCTAGAATAAAGTTTTGAGTTGAAAACTGTTTGATTTCAGTTTCTAACAACCTGCTAATGCTTATAATTTCAAAAATGACCATTTTTTTGGTCTTTATTAAAATGAAAAGGTTGATCGAAAAGTTTGGGGGATCTAAGAGTGTGGCAACCCAGTAGTCATGATTACTTCGAATTCTGACAATATGAGGGTCATGCTGCAGGTAGTGCAGCAAGAAGGCACTTATGTGCCTTGCGCATCTCGGAGCCCCAAAATTATTTTCCGGGCTAGATGCAGCTAAAAATTATTTTTAATTTTAAATCTGGTGAAGCTTTAGTATAGATGGCCTAATAGGATCAGTGCTGCACACTGCTACAAAGCCCAAATTATTTTGCAGTCAAGATACAGATAAACATGATTAGTAATTTGAAAGCTTAAAACGGTTGGTAGGGTGATTTTAACCAATCATCAAGCTTTTACTCTCCCCAGGATGACACAGGGGTAGAAAAGTCGTTTCGGATCCATGATTTGTTCATCTTTATGAACGTGAGTCTGTCTACATTATCAGTGGAGAGCCGCGTGCGCTTATCTGTCAGCACACCACCAGCAGCGCTGAACACACGTTCAGACAGAACGCTGGCTGCGGGGCATGACAAGATCTCCAAGGCGTAAGTGGCTAGCTCCGGCCATTTATCCAGATTGGAAGCCCAAAAAGAGCAAGGGTCCAGTGACACAGTCGTGGCTTCAATGTTTACTTGGAGATACTCCTGTACCATCGTCTCTAGGCGTTGACTATGTGTCAGACTTCTTGTCTCCTGTGGCCTTGCAAAGGATGGGCTAAAAAAGTGGTGAAATGATTCCGCAAAATTGATGTTACCAGCAGATACTGTGGTTCTGTCACGGTTTGAGTGCTGAACACTTGACGGTCCCACGGTTGGCAAGTTGGAACTGTGAGATTCACTACGTGCACCACTGGTATTTTGTGGAAAAGCACATGTAAGATTCTGCAACAGTCTCTGCTGATACTCCTGCATGCGTGCATCCCTTTCTATGGCAGGAATAATTTCTGCAAATTTACTTTTGTACCGGGGATCTAACAGTGTGGCAACCCAGTAGTCAGGATTATTTCTAATTCTCACAATTCGAGGGTCATGTTGCAGGTAGTGCAGCAAGAAGGCACTCATGTGTGTTGCGCATCCAGGAGCACCAAGTCCCTGTTGTGTTGGTGGCGAGGTAACAATCATGCTTCCTTCCTCTGTCCTCTCCCCCCAACCTCGCACAACAGAAATGTGATCAAGGTCTCCCTCATCTGATGAGTCTTCCATCAGTTCGTCCTCCACTTCTTCCTGGGCTCCTGCACCTTCCTCACTAGTTTGGCTGCTACCATGCGCCCTGGTAAAACCATCTCCCCCACCCTCACATGCCTGCCGCCTTGGTGCTGCCGACCGTCTGGACCTTGCAGATGTTAGCCCTTCCGCATACAACTCCTCCTCCTCTACTTCCTCCACCTCCTCTTGTGCCACCACCTGACTCCGAGTTCTGTTTAACATGTGCTCCAGCATGTAAATCACCGGAATAGTCATGCTGATAATGGAATCGTCAGCACTAAACATCTTCGTCGCCATTTCAAAACTGTGCAGAAGGGTGCATAGGTCCCTGATCTGAGACCACTCCTCCAGCGTGATTTGCCCCACCTCTGAATCTCGTTGGCCCAGGCTATACGTCAGAACGTATTGCACCAGGGCTTGTCGGTGCTGCCACAGTCGCTGCAACATGTGCAGAGTTGAATTCCACCGGGTAGGCACATCGCATTTTAGCCGGTGAAGTGGCAGGCCCAACGACTTCTGTAGAGATGTAAGTCGCTGAGCTGCGGGATGCGAACGGCGGAAGTGAGCACACAGCGACCGTGCCCTCTGCAGAAGGCCATCTAGTCTGGGATAGTGGGCTAAAAATTGCTGGACAACCAGGTTCAACACATGAGCCATACAAGGCACGTGTGTGACATTGCCCCGGCGAAGGGCCGCACCCAGGTTTGCAGCATTGTCGCACACGGCCTTCCCTGGTTTCAGGTCCAGTGGAGACAACCATTCATGAAATTGGTTCTCCAGAGCTGACCACAACTCCTCAGCTGTGTGACTCACATTTCCCAGACATTTCAATGTAAAAACCGCCTGATGACGTTGAGCCCTACTGCCAGCATAGTAAGGAGGTGTGCAGGATCCCTTCTGCGCAGTTAGAAAGCTTGTGGCATGACCAGACAGGCATTGGGTGCAGGTGGAAGACCGAGAGGAGGTTGAGGAGGCAGAAGCAGTGGTGGAAAAATGACATAAAGAGGATTGACGCACAACTCGTGGGGACGGCAAGACTTGGACAGCAGCCCCTTGTCCTGCTGTCACCATAGTTACCCAGTGCCCAGTCAGCGACATGTAACGCCCCTGTCCATGCCTACTCGTCCAAGTGTCTGTGGTGAAATGCACCCTGTCACACACAGAGTTTCTCAAAGAAGCGGTGATGTTGTGTGCGACATGCTGGTGGAGCGCAGGCACACCTTTCTTTGAGAAGTAGTGCCGACTGGGCATCTGGTACTCGGGCACTGCGACGGACATAAGGTCTCGAAAATCCTCTGTGTCCACCAGGCGGAAAGGCAGCATTTCTGTAGCCAAGAGCTTGCAGATGGTGAAATTCAACCTCTTAGCTTTCTCATGGCTAGGAGGAAATGGTCTTTTACTTGTCCACATCTGAGGGACCGAGGGCTGGCTATTGTGCTTAGACGGGGTTGATAAGGGTGTCCCCGGCAAACTGCCGGTCTGTGAGGAAGATGCAGGCGGACATGTTAGGTTGCCTTGATCCAAAGGTGGTGCTATTGATGTCGGACAGCGCTCAAGACCAGCTGGTGTTACCACCTCCAAAGAAAATGATGACCTGCCAATCACGCTGGCTGTTGCGGGTAAAGAGGTGGCAGGTCTGCGCCCCAAAACAGGTGTGACTGCTGTCCCCCCAGTCACAGAGGATGAAGAGGCCGCGGATGCACAAGATATGGCAGACGGTGGTTGGCCCGGCCGGCTAGACCGCATTGTAGCACACTGAGCTTCCCACTGCAACTTATGCTTCATGTCCATGTGCCGGTTCATGCATGAAGTACTCAAACTATGTATTTTTTGGCCTCTACTTAGCTTTTGCTGACAAATGTTACAGATAACACGAGTTGGGTCATCTTTATCGATCTGAAAAAATGCCCAGGCTATGCAAGGCTTAGCACCCATGCGACCTGAAGAGCCACCACGACTTGTGGTGAGAGGCAGAGTTGTGTTTGAGGATGCAGTTGTTGACGTGCTTCCAGTACTACGTCTCTGTCCAGGAAGGCGCAACCTGACCTCGTCGTCACTAGCATCTTCCTCCACCTCCTCTGCTGACCTCATCTCTTGGCTGACTGTGGGTTGACAGTAAGTGGGATCTCCGACCTCATCATCATCACCCTGTGCGTTATCACACCCGTCGTCCTCAGAGCCAACCTGTTCCTGCCCTGACAAAAAACTAAAGTTGTCGCTCCAATCAGGTATTTGAGTCTTATCATCGTCTTCCTCATTGTCTCCACCAACAGGAGTTACAGTTTGGGAATGAGGGTCTACATTATGGTCAGAACCTTCTGCGTCTGGTCCTGGATCCGACTCATAAAGATTCTGGGCATCAGTGGAGATCATTTCCTCGTCTGGATTCACAGAAGCGCTGGAGTCGACCTCTGATTCCCAGGCTATAGTATGAGTAAACAGCTCTGCAGACTCAACCATCTGTTCTACCTCATACTCAGACGGGCAGCTGGAGATTTGGGAGCTGTGAGGAAGCAAGTGCGATTTGGGTGACACCTTTGAGGACTGGAGTATTTGTGATGTTGAAGTTGATGTGGAGGAGAGCCCACTTAAAGGAGCACTTGATATCCGTTGAAGCACCTGCTGTTTTTGTGCCTCATCTGGAATTTATAGCGATTGGCGTGGCCGTAAGAAAGGGATCTTATCACATTGTCCGCTAAAAGAAGTAGACATTTTAGTTTGGCTGGAAGATGGTCTTTCTTCTGCACCTACCCCACGGACACAACCTTTTTTCCCCTTCCCAACACGCCTATTCCCCTTTCCACCAGCAGCAGGCCTTTTTCCACTCATTTTGGTGGTTAACTAATTCACAACTCTGGAGTTATTTGCACAAAAAAACAATGGATGGTAACCGAGCAGAGCTGAGTGGCCAAACTGTGGTATTAGGCCAAAACTATTGGCTGGGTTAGATGCAGAAAAAAATTATTTTTAATTTGCAACCTGATGGAGGTCAGTATAGATGGACTAATAGACCAAGTCCCACACACCGCTAGAAGCCCAAATATTTTTTCAGAGCTAGATGCAGAAAAAAATTATTTTTAATTTGCAACCTGATGGAGGTCAGTATAGATGGACTAATAGACCAAGTCCCACACACTGCTAGAAGCCCAAATATTTTTTCAGAGCTAGATGCAGAAAAAAATTATTTTTAATTTGCAACCTGATGGAGGTCAGTATAGATGGACTAATAGACCAAGTCCCACACACTGCTAGAAGCCCAAATATTTTTTCAGAGCTAGATGCAGAAAAAAATTATTTTTAATTTGCAACCTGATGGAGGTCAGTATAGATGGACTAATAGAACAAGTCCCACACGCTGCTAGAAGCCCAAATATTTTTTCAGAGATAAATGAAGAAAAAAATTATTTTTAATTTGCAACCTGATGGAGGTCAGTATAGATGGACTAATAGACCAAGTCCCACACACCGCTAGAAGCCCAAATATTTTTTCAGAGCTAGATGCAGAAAAAAATTATTTTTAATTTGCAACCTGATGGAGGTCAGTATAGATGGACTAATAGACCAAGTCCCACACACTGCTAGAAGCCCAAATATTTTTTCAGAGCTAGATGCAGAAAAAAATTATTTTTAATTTGCAACCTGATGGAGGTCAGTATAGATGGACTAATAGACCAAGTCCCACACACCGCTAGAAGCCCAAATATTTTTTCAGAGCTAGATGCAGAAAAAAATTATTTTTAATTTGCAACCTGATGTAGGTCAGTATAGATGGACTAATAGACCAAGTCCCACACACTGCTAGAAGCCCAAATATTTTTTCAGAGCTAGATGCAGAAAAAAATTATTTTTAATTTGCAACCTGATGGAGGTCAGTATAGATGGACTAATAGACCAAGTCCCACACACAGCTAGAAGCCCAAATATTTTTTCAGAGCTAGATGCAGAAAAAAATTATTTTTAATTTGCAACCTGATGGAGGTCAGTATAGATGGACTAATAGACCAAGTCCCACACACCGCTAGAAGCCCAAATATTTTTTCAGAGCTAGATGCAGAAAAAAATTATATTCAGTTTGCAACCTGATGGAGGTCAGTATAGATGGACTAATAGAATGATGCTATGCCCAAAAGATTTTACTTCACTAGGTGCAGTAAAAAAATTGGTATTCTATACACAGGTGTTATATCTTGCAACACAGATAGGCTACTCCACTGACTAACACACTCTGCAATAGGCCAAAAAGGATTAGCTTTGCTAGATTCAGCCAAATGCTGTGAAAAAAACTTGCACAGCACTGGCACAGACCTGCCTGGCAAAAACTGATAGGAACTGATGTAACCTAGTCCTGAAAAGGACTCCAATTACAATTAGTCTTTACTCCCACAACCTATCTATTTAAGAGCACAGACCTCCCTGATAAAAGTCGTAGGAAATGCTGTAACCTAGTCCTTAAAAGGACTGCAATCACAACTATTCCCTACTCCCAAGCTATCTGTATATTTGTGCGAAAATTGGCTTGAAATTAACAAGGTATAGCGCACACAGCAACAGCGGTGCCGTCTAACACGCAGCTGCAGCAGTGAGAAAATGGTGGCGACGGGGAAAATGGCTTGGTCTTATAGGGCAAGGACATGTGACATACACTGCCAATCACACATGCCCTTGCTTGTGTGAAAAAAAGCACTTCGCTCCGTGTGTGCGCTGCTGATAGGCTGACAGATTGCACCTCCCCACTGTAAATGCGGGAAAGAGAAAAAAAAATGGAGATCTTCATTGTTCCTGCAGAGATCCATCCCCTGCCCCTCCCCCCGCCCCGCTGTACACTCAAACTGCGTATTAACATTAATTTTCATCATTACTGAGAAAAAATCCAGTTATGATTTTGGTGCACGAACAGTTATCGAACATAACCTCGAACAGCCGAATTTTTCTCAAATTGTTCGTGTTCGAATTTGAGATTGGCGAACAGTTCGAGTAGAACAACGCTCATCTCTACTATTAACCAACAAAGTATTATGCAGAAATCAGATCTAGCCAACCGGTGTTTCTAAAACAATAAAAATATCTTGAAAATTCTCCTGTTTCTTTACTTGGACATTGGCTGGGTTGGATATTTGACCTTACAGTCTGACAGATCAACATGTTCAGTCTTTGTAATTAGATAGCTGAATTGCTCCTGGCATCTAAAAGTAGCTAATTAAACAAGTAAATGTGTATGGTGAAAGGTCAGCTGCCAAATTCTCACCTATGTACATGATCCTTTTTTTTAGATAATGAATGAATGTAACAGTATATGGTACTAGAAAGAGAAAAGAGAGCAGAGGAGCCGGAGACGGAGGACAAACAGGATAACGGATGAAGAAAGAGAAATGAAGAATATTAAAGTGGAAAGGAAAATATAAATTTAACCCCTTGAAAAAAATTATATTAGTAAATATTGCAAAGGAGGCTCGAATAACTAGGGCAGCACGGTGGCTCAGTGGTTAGCACTGCAGCTTTGCAATGCTGGGGTCCTGGATTCAAATCCCACCAAGGACAACATCTGCAAGGAGTTTGTATGTTCTCCCCGTGTTTGTGTAGGTTTCCTCCTGTTTCCTCCCACACTTCGAAGACATACTAATGGGGAATTTAGATTGTGAGCCCCAATGGGGACAGCGATGAAGATAAATAAATAATTCAGCCTGACTAATACATGGTGAGCAATGGTACTGATAACCTTAATGTCTACAATGAACATTCAGGTGTCAATCTGCTATGATCAAGATACCATATACTAAAGCTATGTTCACACGAAACATTTTTGCAACTTTTTTTTTATGCAAATTAAAAGCTGCTTTTCACAGTACCAGCAAAAAAATATGAGACTCTTTTTTTTTCCCTGACTGAATTTGAGGAACTGCAGCATTTTTGAAATCTGCAGCTAATCAATTCTTTCAGCTTTTTTGCTGCATTTTATTTTCAGCCATGTAAAGCAAAAAGAAAGTGAAAAAATGCTGCAAAAAAAAACAACAAACAAACATTTTTTGCAGCGTTTTTCTTGAATACAACTAATTTTATCAAACATGTACTGTGAACAAAGCACACAATGCAATCCGCACCCAAAAAAAGTTACAGAAAAAAAAGCAGCGAAACACCGCAAAAAAATGCTGTGTAAATGCCGAAAAATGTGAATCTTGAATGAGTAGGTTGCTTGCTAATGAGTAGGTTTTGGATGCAGAAAAAAAATGCTGCATGTGAACATAGCCTGATGTTTAATGCAGCAGCACCCTGTGACCAATGGAGCTTTACATGTTGAATATTTTTAGATATTTTCATGTCTGCCATTGTTATTTTAGAAATTAAAGATTTATTCATAAGAGGTGCATAAAGGATTAGTCCCTTATCATTGGAAGAGTTTCTTGCTTGGGATGCACACCTCAGGAGAAACAATGCGTAACCTATGTGTTGCAAACACTTGACAGCTCCTCCATGGTCTCTACTTTCTACTGAGGAAGGACGCACTGAAACGCGCGTCGGGGTGAGCATTACACGCACAGCAGGAACATTCAGTCTGGAGCCACCGCTATATGTGGACATTCCAACCAGCAGGTATGAGGACACTTAACCACATACATGTATATAACGCTGAACATTTATTATAATCCAGCAAAAATTAGTGGCTAATGATATGAAAAAATAGTTATGTCCATACACCGCTGGTTACACTTGGGATGGTGCTCTAATTGAGTATAAGTTGCATAGTCATTGACACTGACATACTGCCACTGTAGCAGGTTAGATGTAGCAGTGTTAGTTATACTCAAATGAAGTGGTGTCATTACTCTGGCGTCCTGTGTGCATGCAAATAATTAATATTTTAATAAGATATCTTTATCATGTGTATGCCCGTTTTCTTTGTCACCATATACCCTAACTTGGAAGACGTACACTTTACATTTTTATTGGAATATGCAACGTGCTTCAACTGAACAGCAGCCTTCATCCAACACGAATAAAACAAGTACTGTAAGTGCACAGACATTTTTACATGTAAATGTGAGTCAGGGTTTGAGCACAAACATTGTATATGAAAAAAAAACCATAAATGTGGACACACAGATAAAAGATTCAATCTTCAATCAAATTGAAATGGACATGCTCATAAATATTAGCATTATGAAAAATCTTTATAAACAAATCTGACTCTCTATTCAGTCACATGACGTCGATCAGAACTTTTTAATTCGCTTTGAAAACAAATTTTGTATAAAAAATGTATGACATGTAGCGACTATGCAGACAACTAAGACGATCAGAGTGGAAAATAGACCATCATTTGGGCTGAACAGAAATAAAAAAAGTCAAAATAAAAAAAAAAGAGAGAGTGGGAGGATAAAACAGCGGCTAGTGACCACTTTATTTAGCAGTGGATGATTAGTGGACGGAATATAAAGGGCAATCTGAAATTGTGTATTAGATATGTAGCACCCTGAGGATTCGGCTGCTACAGGGGTATTGCACCTCAACCCAGAGGTGTGATATTCCACTCCCGGGTAAGGAAGGAGTGTGGAACTGAGCTCAGATAGACTGCATGCACTACATACATCCCATTCCAGAGGAGCGGGCCGACGGTACTCCCACTTAGAAATGTGCAGGTACAACCGAGCCTGTTCCTGGCTGGAGTGGGAGGGGGGTGGTACATCCCATGTAGTGTAGGGGCAGATAGGGGGAGCAGTCTGGGTAGTGATAGGAGCTCATTGGGTGCTGGTCACCTGAGCTCACACATAGAGGGATATATAAGGAGGGCACCAACTTAGATCAGGGTCAGACGCTGAGAACAAGTCAGTTGGAGAGGAGAGAGAAGGAAACAGCAGCCCTGGAGAGAGAGAGAGTGGAGCAGAGAAAGACCCAGAGGGGGAAGACTGAAGGGACCCAAGAACCCAAATTAGAGCACCGGGTGAGGAGTCAGCAAGAGGGTACCGGAACCCAAGCTGGTGGGGGCAAAGACATTCCCCAGCCAGAGACCGGAGACCGTGGGCAGTGTCTGTCACGGTCACCCACCACATTCACCCCGAAGGCACACCACATGAAGGGTCAGGGAACCCAGGGCCAAGGGTGTCCCAAAAGAAGGCCCGAGGGAGCTGGACCTAGGTGAATCACTGGTGGGGACAGCTGAAGAAAGGACAGAGGGAGAGCTCAGGGCCACGCTCCGGACTTGTTTGGGGGTTGGCTGGATCCAGGACCTGGTGGACGCAGCACGGCTCGGGTGGTCACTAGCAGCTGGAGTGACCAGTACAACATCAGCAGTAAGTAAACACCCTTAACTGCACAACCCGAGTCTGTCTTCATTGCCGGCTGCATCGCACCACCACAACCCCCATCCTCTGCGCCTGTCCCCTCTGAGGCTATACCCCTCCCGTTGGGGGTTATCTCACCAAGCTGCGCACCCACCATCAGCCTCAGCGGACCCTGCAGCAGCGGCGGCCACAGTGACCGCATCACAACGGGTGGCGTAGTCGACACAAAAGAACTTTAGTAACATCTGTAAAGCTGCCACATAACACTGAGCTTGACGCCCTGGGCACGGGGCCGGGTCACAGCCGCTCGGAGACTACAACCCCCCATCTGATCCGGTGCCGGGTATTCCCCTCAAAAAGGAATATGTCCCAGGGGGCGCGTCAACTTTGGCGTAGTCGGCAGGATTACGTGCCCGCAACACCCGGGTACTGCGTGCCTGAAGAAAAGTGCAAGTTTACCTCAGAAAGAAGTCTCCCGCCGGTTCCGGAGGGTCCACGCCATCGGACTCCATCACCAGTCGTTTCCCGCCGATTGTCCGCCATTTCCAACTTGTTCCCGCCATCTGCAGAGTTTCCCGCCACTGGGCGACGCTTCCCGCCAAAACCGCAGATTTCCCGCCTTGGAAGAGCAGCGGACGCCATTATGGGCGTGCCAAAGGAGGGCAAGAGGCCACCTCCCATCGTGGGCCAGGACAGAAAATGGCGCCAAAAGTGGAAACCGCCCCCACCAACAGAGACTGTGATGCTGGAGGTGTCTGTCAGCGTGAAAGAACTCCCCCTGGAGCTGACAGTCACCGAGTTGCCCCGGGACCGCCCTCGAAGTGGGAGGAGACGAAAGAGAAGAGAAAAGATGGGTGTCGCTTGGAGCAGTCTGGAGCGAGCGCACCCGGAGGCAAGAGGTCTAACAAGGAGTAGCGGAGGAGCTCACCCGGAGATGGAAAGAAAGCAGAACAGCACCGGCCCGCTGGCCAGGAGTCTGCTAGAGACCGAGGAAGGAGGGCAGAGCAGCACCGGCCCGCTGGCCAGGAGCCTGCCGGAAGCAGAGCAGAGCAGCACCGACCCGATGGTCAGGAGCCTGCTAGAGTCCACAACCCCGCTAGGTCTAGCGGAGATCCTAGCGCAGCTCCCCCGAGACCGGGAGTGTGCACAAACTGCCCTGGAGGGCCTCGCAAGGAGGATGGCCCGGGTACAGCGCGAGATACTGGCGGAGTGGGGCCGGGAGATGACCCAGCAAGCAGAGACCAGTCAACGGAGCACGCTACCCTGGAAGAGGAAGCAGACCGCCTCTGAGGATGGCGCAGGAGGACCCAAGGCCGGAGACGGCGCCGAGGAGGGAGCCGAACGCATGGAGGCAGGTAAAGGGGACGCCTATACCCCAAGCCGTGACACCGCTTACCTGCCCCAGCTCCCCGTCGCAGAGCCCGAAAGTCCCCCTGCTGTGCCCGTAGCCGCCAGGTCACCGCCATGGACTAGGCCCCAACCGGAAGCCGCCGCCGCGACCCCTGTGACGTCACACGCCCCGACCCGGAGCGTGACAAAGCAGGAATTACCACCAGCCTGGTCGCAAGGCCTAGTACCCCCGGGCGCCGCACCACCAACAGCGCCCCCTACCTCCGCGGAGCCTCCGGCCTGGCCGCAAGGCCAGGTAGCCCAGGGCGCCGCCGTCCTAACGGTGCCCTTCACCTTCCAGGTGCCCCAGGCCTGGCCGCAAGGCCTGGGCAACCCGGGCGCCACCACCACCGCGCCCGCGCCCGCAATACCTAGGGTGCCACACCTGGGGGAGGACCTCTTCGGCCAGCTCACATGGCCGGACGGGCGGCCCTTCATCTGGCCCGAAGGGTACCCTGAGCTGGAGCGGCAGCAAAGACTAGGGCCCTTGTGTGAGCCCCTAATCCCGGCTCCGAAGCCCGTGGCTCGGGTCTCGCCTCCTCTAGCAGAAGCCCAATTTGTGTGGGACCCCACGGGAGAAGATTTGATGGGGTTCACCGGAGAAACTCGGGCAGCCGCAGCTGAACGTACAGAGTGTTGCCGTCAACAGCTGGCAGAGTTTAAGAGAGAACGGGAGGAGAGGCGGGTCAGAGAACAACAGGCCCAAATCCAGAGCGCGGAGCAGAAGAGCCGGACTAGGAGGAACCCCCGTGCAGCGCATTGTCCCCGCACCATCGGGACAGTGATAAAGTTCAACCCGCAGCATGGGTGGGGCTTTATTCGGGACCGTAACAACCGCGGTGACGTTTTTGTGACCCGCAGAGACGTCGAGTCCCACCTGCCGGAAGGTCACAAAGGCCGTGACCTCTACGACGGAGGCGAGGTCACTTTCACCCGGCACAAGTGTGCCAAAGGACCTTACGCCCTCCACGTACACCGCTTGACGGAGGAGGAGTTGCGGTACGGGGAGGAGGAGCCAGAGGACCCGGACGGGTCTGAAGAAACATCATATCAAGAAAGAGCAGGAGGAAGACGCCGTTGAGTGCGGCAGAGCAGGAGCTGTAAATAGTTACCCAATCGGGGTATATAGAAACTGAAACTGTTGCTGCTAAAATAGTCCCCGTTGGGACCAGGGAACTGTTTACCCGTTAACCCCTTCATCCTACAGGCTGAGGACTGTGAGCAGCCATTCCCTACCCTCTACCTGGCCGAGGACTGAGAGCGGCCAACTTCCCCTGTAAATAGTTGCGCGTCCTAAAGCGCCCCCTACCGGTTTTATAGAAAACCAGTTTTTCTAAGAGACTGTCGCACTTTTCCCGGACACACGTTGCACAGTGTCCGGAGGAGGAACCAGAGACAAGAGAAGTCTACGAGAATGTTTATATAAAAAAGTTTTATATATATATAATGTTTATATGTTTTATATGTTCATATGAAAATTTTGTATGTTTTTGGTGTTATTTATGTCTTACAGCCCGAGGACGTGCTGTGATTTACCAGGGGGGAATGTAGCACCCTGAGGATTCGGCTGCTACAGGGGTATTGCACCTCAACCCAGAGGTGTGATATTCCACTCCCGGGTAAGGAAGGAGTGTGGAACTGAGCTCAGATAGACTGCATGCACTACATACATCCCATTCCAGAGGAGCGGGCCGACGGTACTCCCACTTAGAAATGTGCAGGTACAACCGAGCCTGTTCCTGGCTGGAGTGGGAGGGGGGTGGTACATCCCATGTAGTGTAGGGGCAGATAGGGGGAGCAGTCTGGGTAGTGATAGGAGCTCATTGGGTGCTGGTCACCTGAGCTCACACATAGAGGGATATATAAGGAGGGCACCAACTTAGATCAGGGTCAGACGCTGAGAACAAGTCAGTTGGAGAGGAGAGAGAAGGAAACAGCAGCCCTGGAGAGAGAGAGAGTGGAGCAGAGAAAGACCCAGAGGGGGAAGACTGAAGGGACCCAAGAACCCAAATTAGAGCACCGGGTGAGGAGTCAGCAAGAGGGTACCGGAACCCAAGCTGGTGGGGGCAAAGACATTCCCCAGCCAGAGACCGGAGACCGTGGGCAGTGTCTGTCACGGTCACCCACCACATTCACCCCGAAGGCACACCACATGAAGGGTCAGGGAACCCAGGGCCAAGGGTGTCCCAAAAGAAGGCCCGAGGGAGCTGGACCTAGGTGAATCACTGGTGGGGACGGCTGAAGAAAGGACAGAGGGAGAGCTCAGGGCCACGCTCCGGACTTGTTTGGGGGTTGGCTGGATCCAGGACCTGGTGGACGCAGCACGGCTCGGGTGGTCACTAGCAGCTGGAGTGACCAGTACAACATCAGCAGTAAGTAAACACCCTTAACTGCACAACCCGAGTCTGTCTTCATTGCCGGCTGCATCGCACCACCACAACCCCCATCCTCTGCGCCTGTCCCCTCTGAGGCTATACCCCTCCCGTTGGGGGTTATCTCACCAAGCTGCGCACCCACCATCAGCCTCAGCGGACCCTGCAGCAGCGGCGGCCACAGTGACCGCATCACAACGGGTGGCGTAGTCGACACAAAAGAACTTTAGTAACATCTGTAAAGCTGCCACATAACACTGAGCTTGACGCCCTGGGCACGGGGCCGGGTCACAGCCGCTCGGAGACTACAACCCCCCATCTGATCCGGTGCCGGGTATTCCCCTCAAAAAGGAATATGTCCCAGGGGGCGCGTCAGATACATGTAACTTGATGTATCTGTACATTTTGGTGCATCACTTTTGTATTCAGAAAACACCTGTGAATATTTGTTGATAAAAGAGAAATCAGTGCCCCAGGATAATGGGTTTTTGAATGTGAAAAAAATATATCGGAAATTAAAAACGTCCAGATTATGTATCAAAAGGAATCTGTCACCAAGTTTTTCTTACTCCAGTGTAGTATAATGTAAGAGTTTTGATAAAATCCCAGTTTTATCTACTGCGGATCTAGCAGTTCTCTGAATGCTGAGCTCTGTATAACCCCGCCCACACCACTGATTGGCTGTTTTCTGTGTACACTGTGCATAGGCAGATAGCTACCAATCAGTGGTGGGGGCGGGGTTATACAGAGATCATGAATATGGACGACTACATGGCAGCAGGTTTACTAGTCCGCTAGCAATAATCTCCTGCTGATAAAACTGTGATTTTATCAAAACTACAGCAAGTAGCCCAGTAAGCGACATAGCTGTAATCGGGGTCTTTTTCTCTACAGATTAAGTGGCAAAAACCTGGTGACAGATTCCCTTAAATATGTTCTCCTCAAGAGAAACCATTGGAAGATTGCAAAGCGGAAGATAAAAAGAAAATGGGAGAAAAAAGTAAGGTGACGAGTAGTGTTGAGCATTCCGATACTGAAATATCGGATATCGGCCGATATTCGCGGTATCGGAATTCCGATACTTTTGCAATATCGTATACCGGAATCAGAAGTTTCCATAATGCAATGAGCCATTTTCATTTTATTCAGCCAATGAGGATCCTAAGAAGTGTGGGCACATCCTGTGGCATGTAGGCATCTTAACTAATGGCATGGCTGTGATTGGGTGCTGAAATGATGTCATGATGCACTATAAAAGTCGCCGCCGCCATTTTGAGCTCACTCTGCTGTGAATTCAGTTAGGGATAGGACGCTGCTGTTCTGAGGGACAGTTTTAGCTACCTATTTGCTCTATTCTGCTTTACCCAAGCTACTTTATAAACAGCTGTGCCTTGTAGCGCTAGTGCACAGTGCTCTGCACTGTTCACGGCTGTCTGCGAGGTCTCTGTGTGTGAGTGCAGCTCACGCTGTAGTGTGTACTGCAGCCACGTCCGGTTGTAGTCCGCTCAGCGTGCGTCACTGCCTCATACATTGTCCTTTTTTGCTAATTCATAATTTTTCCTGATATCTCCTATTAGTGTGGTGGTTCCATCCGTATTCAGCTAAATTGGTTCCAAACACACTATATAGGAGTAGATAGAGAAATTTTTTTGGTCTTGCAGCGCTAGTGCACAGTGCTCTGCATCTGTACTGTTCACCGCTGTCTGCAAGGTCTGGTGTGTGAGTGCAGCTCACCCTGTAGTGTGTGCTTCAGCCACGTCTGGTTGTAGTGCACTCAGTGTGTGTCACTGCCTCATACATTGTCCTTTTTTGCCAATTCATAATTTTTCCTGATATCTCCTATTAGTGTGGTGGTTCCATCCGTATTCAGCTACATTGGTTCCAAACACACAATATAGGAGTAGATAGAGGAGCCTTTCTGCAGCATTGGGCCCTGTAGCCCCAGCCAGAGTAGTATTAGCCTATTTTTTGCAGCCTCGTCTATTGCATTGTAGGTTACCTTCCTACATTGTAATAGCTACAAAAAGTTTGTGATACTATCGTTATTACATCTTTAGGCACATCCAGTGTCTTTTTGTGACAAAAAAACCTAAATAAAGTTCACCAAACACTCCACTTTACAGTTGTGTAGGCCACATTAGCTCATATTAAAGTCTAGTCCACACTTTATAAAATTAGTGTTTCTTAGACCTGTTAGCAGCTGTTCAGGAATAAGCACACTAAGCCCTTAGTACTTTTCTACCTATCTTTATCAGTCTACCAAGATGAAGAAGGCAGGGAGTAAGGCATGTGGTCGTGGGCGTGGGCGTGGGCATGGAGTTTCTGCAGGGAGAGGACGTGAGGATTCTGTGCCTGCAGGGATAGGACGTGGGGATTCTGTGCCTGCTGCGGGCACCAGTGACTCAGCATCCCCCAGTTTTACCAGGGAACAGTCCTTTATGCGCAGCTTTGTAGGAGCTAGCCGTATCCCACTGCTGCGCGAGGACCAAATTGAAGCCGTTGTCGGATGGATGGCAGCTAACGCATCGACTTCAATTAGTTCCAGATCCTCTCAGGTCCTGAGCACTGAAGAGCACCCATCTGTCTCTTCACCACCTGCCAAATTGCCCAGGCAGTCAGAGAGCCCTGGACAGGAGCCATCTCTACTTCTGTTCTCTGAATCTCTTGGCTTGGAAAGAGGGGGCCAGCCAAGCAGAATTAGAGAATTTGAAGAAGAGGTAGTATGCAGTGATGCGCAACCGTTTTGTCTCTCTGAATCTGAAGAGGCGGGTGGGCCAGTGCCTATGGTCAGCAGCACACCTCAGTACGCATCTGATGATGAGACTCAGGTGCCACTTTCTGGTGCGTACTGTGCTGTCGAGACTACCCAGGAGAAGCAGTTGTTTGAAGAGGGTGGTGTAGATGATGAGGTCCTTGACCCATCATGGCGTGAGGGACAGGAAGGTGGTGGGAGCAGCTCTGAGGAAGAGATTCCCCGAACAGCCCAAAAAGGAGGGAGAGGGAGGGGGCAGACTTGGTTGCCAGTAGCCTCCACTTCGGCACCCATTAGGAGCATGGCTCTTCCAAAATCCAAAGCGGGCGCTCCCAAGATTTGCAGTGCCTGGTCCTTTTTTGACACAGTTGCAGATGACATTTGCTTTGTCAAATGCAAGCTGTGTAATCAGAAGGTGAAAAGAGGGAAAAGTGTCAGCAACCTCAATACCACAAATATGTGGAAACATGTGCGGACCAAGCACGTGGTGGAGTTACAAAAACACACTGAAGACCTAGGCCAACCTACAGCGCCACCTACCACCTCTTCAGCTCGTGTTGTAGCCTCTTCCTCCAGCTCACACACAGCTGGTTCGGCTTCCTCACAGGATTGCCATGGAAGAATCTCTGGCATTGTTGTACAGAGACACAGTGTAATTCCACCCACAGCACCACTTTCCCAGTCATCCTCACACTCCCAGGCCAGTCTACAGCCATCGTTAGCACAGGCATGGGGGAAAAGGTGCCCATACTCGGCAAACCACCCCCGAGCACAGGCTCTGAATGCTGGCATTGCTAAACTACTGGCCCTTGAAATGCTATCATTCAGGCTGGTGGAGACTGACAAATTCTGTAACTTTATGGCATTGGCAGTCCCACAATACAACGTGCCCAGCCGCTTTTATTTCAGCAGGCAAGCCGTCCCTGCCCTGCAACATCATGTGGAGGGAAAAATTAAACATGCGCTACAAAACGCCGTCAGTAGCAAGGTCCACCTGACCACCGATGCGTGGACCAGTAAGCATGGACAGGGATGATAGCTTTCCCTCACTGCCCATTGGGTAAATGTTGGGGAGCCGGGTACAGATCTTGAGAGTGGCGCTGTACGTGTTCTGCCAACTCCAAGGATTGCAGGAATCCAGTCTGTACACATTGACTCCTCCTCATACTCCAGTTCCTCTGAATCAGCGCTGCAGGAGCCGTCATTGTCTACCTCCACATCGACCCGTGAACGGTTACCTGTTATGATGACCGATATGAGCACAGCCGTGGCCAAACGTCAACAGGCCGTATTAAAATTAATTTATTTGGGGAATCGAAGCCACACAGCACAGGAGCTCTGGGATGCCATCAAGCAGCAGAGCGACGTGTGGTTTGTGCCAGCGAATCTCCAGCCAGGCATGGTAGTGTGTGACAATGGCCAAAATCTGGTGGCAGCTCTGGGCCTAGGCAACCTCACTCACATCCCATGTCTGGCACATGTGCTCAACTTGGTCGTGCAGAGTTTTTTGAGGGACTATCCAGATCTTGATGCACTGCTTCACAAGGTCCGCATAGAGTGCGCTCACTTGCGGCGTTCCAGCAACGCAAGATCACGCATTGAAGCTCTGCAGCGCCGATTACATCTTCCGGAACATCGCATCATATGTGACCTACCCACCAGGTGGAATTCAACGTTACATATGTTGGAGAGGTTGTGTGAGCAGCAGGCAGCAGTAATGGAGTACCAGCTGCAGCAGGCGCAAACAAGTCGCAGTGCGCGCCATTCACACTTCACCACCACTGAGTGGGCCTCTATGAAGGACATTTGCCACGTTTTGCATGCCTTCCATTATTCCACGCGGATGGAGAGTGCAGATGATGCACTAGTCAGCATGACTATCCCCCTTATCTGCCTGCTTGAAAAAACACTGCAAGCACTAAGGGACGAGGTTTTGGAAGAGGTGGAGGATGAGGAGTCACAAATGCCATCTGCTTCTCTACAGTCTGCGCAACGTGGTTCCTCACAAAGGCCTAGGCAGGGGAAACTTTGTGAGGAGGATGAGGAGGAGTCAATGGATGAGGAAGACATCTGTCCAGAGGAGGGAGGTACACAATGCTCTAGTAGTCAGTATCTAGAGCGAGGGTGGGGTGATGCAGAGCAGGCAGAGATCACACCTCAAGCAGGGGACAGCGTTTCTTGGCCAGTTGGCAGTCTGCAGCACATGGTTGATTTCATGCTGCAGTGCCTGAGAAACGACCACCGCATCGCCCACATTCTCAACACGGCTGATTATTGGGTGTCCACCCTCCTAGATTCTCGCTACCGGGACAACTTACAAAGCCTCATAACACCGTTGAACCGGGAGCGTAAAATGCGGGAGTACCAAGACGCATTGGTGCATTCCATCATGTTCTCCATTCCAACCGAGAGCAGTGCTGCTAGTGCTTTACAAAGCAGCTCAGTGCGTCGAGGCAGTGGAGGAAGCTCTGCACAAAGAGGGAGCAGAAGCAGCGCCTCAGCACAAGGCAAGACCAGTATGGCCGAAATGTGGCAAAGTTTTGTGTCCCCGCCGCCACAAATGTCTACACCATCACAGATGGCTCCAGTCAGCAGGAGGCAACGTTTCCGTCAGATGGTGACAGACTACATGTCTTGCCCTCTTAGTGTACTCCCAGACGGCTCTTCTCCCTTCAAGTTTTGATTCTGTAAGCTGGATACATGGCCAGAGCTTAGTCAGTATGCATTGGAGGTGCTAGCTTGCCCTGCTGCTAGTGTATTACTGGAACGCGTCTTTAGTGCCGCAGGTGGTGTACTAACAGACCGTCGCATGCGACTATCCTCCGATAACGTTGACCGGCTTACTTTTCTCAAAATGAACAAGGCCTGGATCTCTCATGAATTTGCCAGTCCTCTTCCAGAATAAATAATTGGTTGGCAACAGTATCCAGATCTCCTGTTGTGTTCATGTTTCTACCACCTGAACTGTAATCCCTGAGCTCCAACACTGCCAGTTAGCGCTCGGAAGTGCCGTCTGCACAGTCAACACTTGCTGCCGTGTTATTGGGGTTCAGTAACGTCAGCTGTTCCCCTGCTGTGCGGACGGCAATTTCTCCTGCTCTGTCCACATTCTCACTACTACAGATTTTAAAGTTGCTCCAATTACACCTCTGGCTCCTCTGTTTTCAGTATTATCCCTGAGCTCCAACACGGCCAGTTGGCGCTCGGAAGTGCCGTCTGCACAGTCAACACTTGCTGCCGTGTTATTGGGGTTCAGTAACGTCAGCTGTTCCCCTGCTGTGCGGACGGCAATTTCTCCTGCTCTGTCCACATTCTCACTACTACAGATTTTAAAGTTGCTCCAATTACACCTCTGGCTCCTCTGTTTTCAGTATTATCTCTGAGCTCCAACACCGCCAGTTGGCGCTCGGAAGTGCCGTCTGCACAGTCAACACTTGCTGCCGTGTTATTGGGGTTCAGTAACGTCAGCTGTTCCACTGCTGTGCGGATGGCAATTTCTCCTGCTCTGTCCACATTCTCACTACTACAGATTTTAAAGTTGCACCAATTACACCTCTGGCTCCTCTGTTTTCAGTATTATCCCTGAGCTCCAACACCGCCAGTTGGCGCTCGGAAGTGCCGTCTGAAAGGTCAACACTTGCTGCCGTGTTATTGGGGTTCAGTAACGTCAGCTGTTCCCCTGCTGTGCGGACGGCAATTTCTCCTGCTCTGTCCACATTCTCACTACTACAGATTTTAAAGTTGCTCCAATTACACCTCTGGCTCCTCTGTTTTCAGTATTATCCCTGAGCTCCAACACCGCCAGTTGGCGCTCGGAAGTGCCGTCTGCACAGTCAACACTTGCTGCCGTGTTATTGGGGTTCAGTAACGTCAGCTGTTCCCCTGCTGTGCGGACGGCAATTTCTCCTGCTCTGTCCACATTCTCACTACTACAGATTTTAAAGTTGCTCCAATTACACCTCTGGCTCCTCTGTTTTCAGTATTATCCCTGAGCTCCAACACCGCCAGTTGGCACTCGGAAGTGCCGTCTGCACAGGCAACACTTGCTGCCGTGTTATTGGGGTTCAGTAACGTCAGCTGTTCCCCTGCTGTGCGGACGGCAATTTCTCCTGCTCTGTCCACATTCTCACTACTACAGATTTTAAAGTTGCTCCAATTACACCTCTGGCTCCTCTGTTTTCAGTATTATCCCTGAGCTCCAACACCGCCAGTTGGCGCTCGGTTAGTGCCGTCTGCACAGTCAACACTTGCTGCCATGTTATTGGGGTTCAGTAACGTCAGCTGTTCCCCTGCTGTGCGGACGGCAATTTCTCCTGCCTGCTCTGTCCACATTCTCACTACTACAGATTTTAAAGTTGCTCCAATTACACCTCTGGCTCCTCTGTTTTCAGTATTATCCCTGAGCTCCAACACCGCCAGTTGGCGCTCGGTTAGTGCCGTCTGCACAGTCAACACTTGCTGCCATGTTATTGGGGTTCAGTAACGTCAGCTGTTCCCCTGCTGTGCGGACGGCAATTTCTCCTGCCTGCTCTGTCCACATTCTCACTACTACAGATTTTAAAGTTGCTCCAATTACACCTCTGGCTTCTCTGTTTTCAGTATTATCCCTGAGCTCCAACACCGCCAGTTGGCGCTCGGAAGTGCCGTCTGAAAGGTCAACACTTGCTGCCGTGTTATTGGGGTTCAGTAACGTCAGCTGTTCCCCTGCTGTGCGGACGGCAATTTCTCCTGCTCTGTCCACATTCTCACTACTACAGATTTTAAAGTTGCTCCAATTACACCTCTGGCTCCTCTGTTTTTAGTATTTACCCTGGGCTCCAATACCGCTAGTTGCTGCTCAGAAGTGCCGTCTGCACAGTCAACGCTTGCTCCAGTGTTATTGGGGTTCAGTAACGTCAGCTATTCCCCAGCTGTGTATCCGGCAAATTCTCCTGCTTTGTCCACATCCACTGTACTACTGATTTAAAACTTGCTCCAATTACACCTCTGGCTCCTCTGTTTTTAGTATTTACCCTGGGCTCCAATACCGCTAGTTGCTGCTCAGAAGTGCCGTCTGCACAGTCAACGCTTGCTCCAGTGCTATTGGGGTTCAGTAACGTCAGCTGTTCCTCAGCTGTGTGTCCGGCAAATTCTCCTGCTTTGTCCACATCCACTGTACTACTGATTTAAAACTTGCTCCAATTACACCTCTGGCTCCACTGTTTTTAGTATTTACCCTGGGCTCCAATACCGCTACTTGCTGCTCAGAAGTGCCGTCTGCACAGTTAACGCTTGCTCCAGTGTTATTGGGGTTCAGTAACGTCAGCTGTTCCCCAGCTGTGTGTCCGGCAAATTCTCCTGCTTTGTCCACATCCACTGTACTACTGATTTAAAACTTGTTCCAATTACATCTCTGGTTCCTCTGTTTTTAGTATTTACCCTTGCTCCAATACTGCTAGTTGCTGCTCAGAAGTGCGGTCTGCACAGTCGATGCTTGCTCCAGTGTTATTGGGGTTCAGTAACGTCAGCTGTTCCCCAGCTGTGTGTTCGGCAAATTCTCCTGCTCTGTCCACATTCACACTACTACAGATTTTAAAGTTGCTCCAATTACGCCTCTGGCTCCACTCTGTTTTTAGTATTTACCCTGGGTTCCAGCACCGCCAGCTGTTTCCTAGCAGTGTCTTTGGCACAGGTACTCCCTCCTGCCCAGCCTGGTTCCAGCACGCCAGCTGTTTCCGGGTAGTGTCAACGTCACTTTGCCTACAATGCGTTGTCCTATCGTGTTGCGGTCGGGTTAGCCGACTCTATGGTGCCTGCAGTTTAGGTGACTCCTATGTGGGCTGCGGGATCTGGCAATGAAGGCTGGTTCCATAGTGCCAATAGGACAAGCACCCCCTGTAGGACTGTGGGTTTTGGTAACTGCGGCCGGCTCGCGGCCTTGAAACTTTTTTTTACATGGGTACCTTCTGCTACCCATCCGAGTTCCAGTACCGTCAGCTGGTTCTCGGCAGTGCCTTTGGAATAGGTGCCTCCTTCTCGGTATCCAAGTTCCACCAACGTCTGCTGGTCCTTGGTAGTGCTTTCTGGCACAGGTACCTCCTGCTTAGTAACCGAGTTCCAGTACCGTCAGCTGGTCCTCGGTAGTTCCATTGGCTCTTGTACCTTCTGCTACCCATCCGGGTTCCAGTACCGTCAGCTGGTCCTCGGTAGTTCCTCAGCCTTCTTGTACCTTCTGCTACATTTCCAAGTTCAAGCTTTTTGAAATGGTTTTTGGTAATCACTCTGGATCTCCCTGACGAGGACCCTGAAGACGAGGACCCTGAAGACCAACTCGAAGAAGACGAGGACCCCGAAGATGACGACCCTGAAGACGAGGACCCTGAAGACCACCCCGAAGAAGACGAGGACACTGAAGACCAACCCGAAGAAGACGAGGACCCCGAAGACGAGGACCCAGAAGACCAACCCGAAGAAGACGAGGACCCCGAAGACGACGACCCCCAAAGACGACGACCCTGAAGACCACCCCGAAGAAGACCAAGAAGATGACCCTGAAGAAGTTGACCAAGAGGACAAAGAAGAGAAGACAAGCACCAAGATACAGAAGAACAAGAGACAGAAAACAAAGAAGCAGAAATACAAGAAGCTGCAGAACAAAAAGCGGAAGAACATTAAGCATAAGACTAAAAATCAGAGCAAAAGATAATATCTAAATTATAAGCAGAAGATGACTAAGCAGTGTATGGGGGTGAGTCCATTCCTCCTCGTGGTGCCCCTGGAAAAGACCTGCTGCTGCAGGCCAAACTGAACGCGGACAAATCCTGTTGTAAATCTTTTGTGACGGGCAGAACGAAAGGTGTAATATCCAACCTTTTATAGATAACAACTACAGGAATGCCTGTCACAAATAAGAATATGATGAAGAAGAAGAATATGAAGAAGATGAAGAAGTAGAATATGAAGAATGTAAAAAAAAAGAATAATACGAAGAAGGTGAAGAAGAAGAAGATGAAGAAGGTGAAGAAGAAGTGGATGAAAAAGACGCTGAGGATGATGAAGGAGAAAGTGTGGGAGAAGTAAAAAAGAAGGTGAAGAGGATGGAAGTAGTGAAACATAAATATCTGACAAAATATAAAAATACTTAACATAGTCAATATTTCCGTAACTCAGAACGTCTTAAAAAAAATATTAATTCCTGCTATTCCATTTGATTGGGCTAAACCTCTATGCCTTTATTGTCTCCCCCACCTCCCCCAATACATTCTACATTATTCTTAGTTGTTTTCCTTCATGTAGAATTAACCTACAAGGAAAGAAAGGGTTTATTTTCATTCCGATATTTCTGTCCCATTGACTTGCATTGGTTTCCGGTATCGGAATCGGCGATATCCGATACTTTTTCGGTATCGGTCCGATCCAATCCGATCCGATATTTTCCGATATCGGAAGGTATCGCTCAACACTAGTGACGAGCAAAAGTTAAAGTTTTAACCAATGTGAAGTCAAATTATTCATTCTCAGTTATATCATTCAAACCCTATGTCAGATGTCTGCACTATTTAGATTACTTTTTCTTATTTGTTCAATTGGAATGATTTTTATTTCTCTCCCATGTTGGACATTGAAATGTCTAAATAAGCTTTGTTTTGACAATTCACATTTTGTTTTATGTCTGAGCCCATTTATCCTAGCTGTCAAAATGTGTCTGGTACTGCCGATATATTG
Organism: Phyllobates terribilis; assembly: GCF_046119375.1. NCBI lineage: Eukaryota > Metazoa > Chordata > Amphibia > Anura > Dendrobatidae > Phyllobates > Phyllobates terribilis. The sequence continues at coordinate 208,679,668 of NW_027362767.1, read as the reverse complement.
AAGTCAGCATACACAATCTACAACATACATAACAAAATCTGATTCACAAGAAAAATGATGGATTCTAAATATCCCAATAGTACTATTTGATTTTATTTCTAATTTGCTTGCAAAAGTGGTTTTGCAACAAAGGTATTGTTTTTATTGCATCTAAAAGCACCTATATTTGTATTACCATATGTCTTAAATCACTTTCGATAGTATTAAATTCAGACTGCTAGGTGCAGTGATATATTTGATACTCTAACGTTACAACATAACTTGAATTATTGGTAGTAATTTTTCAATGATTGCATCATTCAGGAGTAATTTCCGATGCCTATTTAGTATATTTTTAATCTGGGCATTTCCATTATTGTAGTTGATAATAAAATTAGCGGTAAACAAATTACTATCATTTTCTGCTTTTCCCTTTTTTGCTTTTAAACAAAAATCCTGAGTATTATTGAGATTTTTCCTAAAAACTGTTTTAATAAAGGAATAAGTACACATCCCCAGTGAAATGTCTCTGGTAATGCCAACATGGACTTAAAATAATTACTTGGTTAACTGCTTCCCGACAGTAAATAAATGTTGATGCTTGCTGGGCTTTGTGCAGCTCCAACGTTTCTTTATGATCGGCAGTCTTGCAGTGATCGGGACTCCCACACCTTAAAGCACCGGCATTCCGGTGCAGAACGCTAGCTCTGCATCAGCGACATCATCGAGACCTGATTGGCTCAGGTCCCGATGATGTTAACCCTGTGTTATCTTCTTGATGCACTCCAGTGACGTGATCACTGGGAATCCGAGGCTTGTCATGGCAGCCAGAGGTCAAATGTTGACCTCCAGGTCTGCCAGCTATGGTGGCCTGTTAGACCCAGCCAGAAACAGGGTCTAACAGGCAATTTACCAGTGTAAAGCTGACAGATCTCATGCATTGCAATATATGTGCATTACAATGCATGAGATCAGTAATCAGACAAATAAAAATTGAAGTCCCATAGAAGGGCAAAGTAAAAAAGTATTAAAAATAAGTTAGAATTTTAAAAAATAAATAAATCTCTAAATGATAAAAAATGAAAAAAAATATGCTAATAAATGGGTATGTTTATGTAAAAACAAAAATAAACAAAAAAAGTACACATATTTGGCATTGCAACGTCCGAAACCACCAGATCTATAAAACTGTCACATTAATTAGCCCCTTCAGTGAACACCGTAAAAAAAAATAATTAATAAAAAAGTGACAAAAAAACTATGTTTTTTCATCATACTGCACAAATTAAAGTAGAATAAAAGGCGATCAAAAAGTCGAATGTAAATAAAAATGATATAGCTGAAAACGTCATTTTATCTTGCAAAAAAATAAGTTGCTAAAAGGCTCCGTCAGGGGAGAAATAAAAAAGTTATAGCTCCCAGAATAAAGTGATACAAAAACAATTATTTTTTCTATAAAATAGTTTATATTGTGTAAAAGTAGCAAAACATAAAAAAGATATAAATGTGGTATCGCTGTAATCGTACCAGAAGAATAAAGCTGCCAAAAATTGTACCAATAAAAACGTCAACTCATCCTGCAGAAAACAAGCCCTCACATGACTCTGTTGACAGAAGCATAGAAAAATGTATAGCTCTCAAAATATCGCGATGTAAAAACTTTTTTTGTATAAAAAGCGTCTTTTAGTGTGTGACAGCAGCCAAATATAAATAATTATATTAATCTGGTATCGCTGTAATTGCAGCGACCCAAGGATCAAAGTCATATAATCACTTATACCGCATGAGGAACGGCGTAAAGAAAAAAAAATCTTGACCTGCTGTTGATTTTTTCATTCTGCCTCCCAAAGATCACAGCTCTGCTCACATTTATCCTGCACTGAGCGCTTACACCGGGGTTTCTGTGACGCCTCTTCTTCTCGGAAGCCCTTTTCTTTACCCTGGGAGATGGGGGACTCGGAGTCGGGTCCTGTGTTGGAGAGATGGGATGCAGCCATGGCCCGGACCCGACCCGTGCTCAGGGCCGTCACATTAAAAAGGATGGTGTGGGCTTATCCGGGTTGAGTGGCTGAATTACGACTACTCCACCTGTGGCACCTGGTGAAGGCCACCAGCGCTGCCGCAGTCCGCTGAGGCCTGGTGTTATGGCAGCCGACGATGTTACTACTCCCCACAGGCAGAGCAAGGCCTCAGGGCAGAGGGACAGGATGGAGGGGGTAGTAGTAGAGGAGAACGGGTGCCGCGTAGTGCGGTGTAGCGCAGAATAAACAGTCCGGAGGCCATAGGGGTGAACTTCCAAGGCTTTACTCACATTAGAGATGGCAGTAGGAAGGCGACTCCCTGCTCCCCGCGGAGTCCTGCAGTCACCAGGGATGGGGATCCGACAACCTCCGAGCAAGTCCAGCATTCAATCAGGACCCCGCACCAGAGTGTTCCTGAACTACAGACCGTATCCTCTCCTGTCCGTGTGTGTGAATAGGCCGGGTCTCCCTCTGAGCTCCTCTCAGAACAAGGGCATGGGTGGCAGCTCCGCTCCTTCCGATACCCGGTGGGATCCTCAGGGCCTACCGGGCTTTCCCGACCAGGACATAGAGTAGCAAGGTTGGGTGTCAGGGGCCGGTACCCCTCTTGCAGCCGGACTCCCTCTGAATATATCAGGTGGTGAGGACAGGTGGCGTACGCCGCTCCGTCTGCATCCTCCCCGGGATCCATTTGCTGTGGAGCTACACTCCTAAGCTCCGGGCCTTCTTGGTCGTGGTCCTTGACCAGGTTGAGACATTCCTCGTCTGCAACCTGCCCGTCATCCCAAAGCCGGGGTACGAGGGCTGTGTCCCCATCCGCTACAGGTCCACACAGGATCCACGTTCAGGGTAGGAGATCACAGTACATGACAGCCAGGCAAGTTAACTACCAGGACCGTCAAAGAACTAAACTACAAGGACCAAGAACCAAGGTGGCTTTTTATTAAATATGAAATTTACAGTGTGTTAGGGGGGCGGTTGCAGACAACTTTATTTAATGGAATGCAACCGACCCCGGGGTCCGCGATGCAGCCTAGAGGACTGCTGCCGAACCCTTCCCGGGTGGAAAGGCAACGACAACTTAAATGTTAAACCCTTCCGTGTTAATTCACACAGGAACGGGTAAGGCGGTACGCTCTATCTCCGTTAACTGCACGGAGGGAGAGCGACCGGCGATGCACCTAACAACAATCTTAGCCCTTCGTGTTAAAGCACACGGAAGGGTAAGACGGTTCGCACAATCTCCAAGAACCGCAAGGAGACGTGCGACCGTGGGAACAGCAGTAGCCCTGTCTTTGATACAGGTGCTACGCTATGGGGATTGGCGCTAAAGCGGTTCACACTATCTCCAAGAACCGCAGGGAGACGTGTGACCAGACTAGGAGCAGTAGCCCTGTCTACGGTACAGGCGCTACGCTATAGGAGACGGCGCTAGCGTACGGGTGTGATTCCCGCCGGGTATTCGAGCACTCAGCCGGCGTGCCACCAGACTGAGCAAACCCGCTCTATATAGCTCACAGGCGGCTCGGGGTGTAAGGAGAACCCCCTTGGTTAGAGCCAGTCTGCAAGGCAAAGCTACCTGCCTATTTTTTCTACCTAGCTAAAGCTATGGCTCTTTGAGGAGCCCAAGAGAAAGCGTGCACACCACATACAGCCAGCTCAAATGATCTGAGCGCGCCGCCATCTTTGTGGGCGGGCTTTTTAAAGAATAAGCCCTGCCCTACTGTCGCACCATTGGTGACGACACCCGTGACCAATCAGGCGGTGCCAGGTCACCGGATCAGCTGGTTCCTGAACCACCAATCACGGTCCGCCATGTCACGGATATGCTCAGTGCGGCGCATCTCGGACTTAGGCTGCCGGAGCCCCGACTCCCTCCGCAACCTATACTTCATAGTGCTAGGCACAAACAACCGAGATACAACCCGAGTATCTCGTGCACTAGCTAGGCGCAGGGACTGAAGGAAATGCTGTGCAACATCAGCCCCAGCTGGACCTGAATGGGATACCACAGAATCCCCAGATGGCTCTGAACCCATTTCAGATCCAGCAAACGCCTGACGCCTAACATTATCCCCCCCTTTAACATCCTCCTCCACTTGACGCTCTACTCGGGCCAAAATTTTAAAAGGACCAGTAGAGCGGGGGGCAAAGTTAGCAGATTCCCTGCGTACTTTATTTTTGCGAGCCGTGAGACACACTCTGTCGCCCCCGGATAGAACACGGGGGCGGTATGACAAAAAGTGCCAACCGACTCACTATCTGTGGAGTCCGCCACGGATAACGAGTGGTAACGTCCAGCCGGACTTCGACAGAAAGATCTATCTCTCGCACAAATGGCACACGCTAGAATATGTTCCCTAACGTCCTGGCGCCACCGGGGCCACCAATACGTCCGTTGAAGGAACTTAGTGGTACGTTTGGCCCCAAAATGACCTCCGATCTTAGGGGCATGAGCCCAGGAGAGCACCTCCTTTTGTAGATTAGGAGGAACGAACATCCTCCCAGGGGGAAGAGTAAGACTGGGCTCGTCCTCGTCCCTAGCCATATTCATGGACTGGGACAAAAGGTCTATCCGGGGATTCTTTTCGACATAAACTGACGAGACCTGAGTCTCGGGGACAGACAAAGAATCTGTGCCAGGGGTCAAATTAGTAGAAGGCTCAGAGGCTACCCTCTGAGAGACTGCTACCATACATTGGGACACACAATTCTCTCCCCAGGAAGAAATCCTCCCCGTACTCCAATCAATGTGTGGAGCATGAGTACGTAGCCATGGAAGACCCAGTAGCACCTCATCTAATCCCCCGGGGATAATAAGGAAGGAGATAACCTCCCGGTGACCCTGAGGGAACGACATGGTGAGGGGAACTGACTGATGAGTAATCTGTGTGTCCAGCCGGGAACCGTTGACCACCCTGATGTTCATGAGCTTTGACAGAGACTCCATAGGGATGGCATGCCTCTGGGCAAATGTGAGTGACAAAAAATTGTGGTCGGCACCAGAATCCACCCCGGCTTTGGCAGCAACCGTGGCTGTGCCGAAGGACAATGTCACCTTGTATAATAATTTAGAGGAAAGCGCCCCAGAATCTAACGCACCAACGGTGGTTAAACCCACTCGTTCTCCCGACTGCTTGGAACCCTTATTAATGTGGCACTCCAAGAGATGTACAGGTCGGGGACGAGAGGAGCTAGAGACAGTCCGGGATATGTCCATAGCCTCAGGCTCCGGGTCGGGATCCGCGGGTTTGGAAATGGGTCTGGAAAACGATGGTGCCAACAGATACTGAGGTCCAGGGACCTCCAGCTCTAACTTATGTTCTGCATGACGCAAATCTATTCGGTTAGCTAGGGAGATTAACTCCTCCAGGGAGGTTGGAATCTCCCTGGTAGATAGAGCATTTTTGACATGCCCAGACAGCCCCCTCCAAAACACCGGAATAAGCAACCGCTCAGACTAATCCAGTTCAGCCGCTAAGGTTCTGAACTGGATGGCATAGTGACTGGCGGTGGCCGAACCCTGGATCAACGCAAGCAGTTTAAGGGCCGTATCATGCGTGACCTGAGGCCCCAGGAAAACACTCTTTAGGGCTCTAAGGAAAAAACCCGCATTAGTTACTACCGGGTCATTCCGCTCCCACAGTGGAGTAGCCCACTCCAGAGCCCTGTGGGTGAGTAAAGAGATGACATAACCCACTTTGGCTCTTTCGGAGGGGAACCGTGCCTCCATCATCTCCAAGTGAATGGAGCATAAATTAATAAAACCTCTGCAGGCTTTACTGTCCCCCGAAAATTTTTCCAGGAGAGCAAAATGGGGTAATGGGGCACTTGCAGTGGTCGCAGCATTCCCCGCGGCCGAGTTTATCATATTGGCTGCTAGAGAAGCCGCCTGGGTAGCTACTGCAGTAATATCAGCGACCGGTGCAGCTTGCTCCAGAGACTTAAGTCTGGCCTCAAGTCGCTGTATATAGCGCTGCAGTTGCTGATTGTCGGCCATGTTCGGCAAGACCCTGGCGCTCAGATACTGTTAGGGGGGCGGTTGCAGACAACTTTATTTAATGGAATGCAACCGACCCCGGGGTCCGCGATGCAGCCTAGAGGACTGCTGCCGAACCCTTCCCGGGTGGAAAGGCAACGACAACTTAAATGTTAAACCCTTCCGTGTTAATTCACACAGGAACGGGTAAGGCGGTACGCTCTATCTCCGTTAACTGTATGGAGGGAGAACGACCGGCGACGCACCTAACAACAATCTTAGCCCTTCGTGTTAAAGCACACGGAAGGGTAAGACGGTTCGCACAATCTCCAAGAACCGCAGGGAGATGTGCGACCGTGGGAACAGCAGTAGCCCTGTCTTTGATACAGGCGTAAGGCTATGGGGATTGGCGCTAAAGCGGTTCACACTATCTCCAAGGACCGCAGGGAGACGTGTGACCAGACTAGGAGCAGTAGCCCTGTCTACGGTACAGACACTACGCTATAGGAGACGGCGCTAGCGTACGGGTGTGATTCCCGTCGGGTATTCGAGCACTCAGCCGGCGTGCCACCAGACTGAGCAAACCCGCTCTATATAGCTCACAGGCGGCTCGGGGTGTAAGGCGAACCCCCTTGGTTAGAGCCAGTCTGCAAGGCGAAGCTACCTGCCTACTTTTTCTACCTGCCTAGCTAAAGCTATGGCTCTTTGAGGAGGCCAAGAGAAAGCGTGCACACCACATACAGCAAGCTCAAATGATCTGAGCGCGCTGCCATCTTTGTGGGAGGGCCTTTTAAAGATTAAGCCCTGCCCCACTGTCGCACCATTGGTGACGACACCCGTGACCAATCAGGCGGTGTCAGGTCACCGGATCAGCTGGTTCCTGAACCACCAATCACGGTCCGCCATGTCACGGACATGCTCAGTGCGGCGCATCTCGAACTTAGGCTGCCGGAGCCCCGACTCCCTCCGCAACCTATACTTCATAGTGCTAGGCACAAACACCCGAGATACAACCCGAGTATCTCGTGCACTAGCTAGGCGTTGGGACTGAAGGAAATGCTGTGCAACATCAGCCCCAGCTGGACCTGAATGGGAGACCACAGAATCCTCAGATGGCTCTGAACCCATTTCAGATCTGCCTAACACAGTGTCACTAAATTGTGCGTCCTCCACCCTCACCCACTAACTGGTTCCCCAGTTTCCCTGTAACCAGGAGGGCAGCACCTGGTGCATACTAGCCCCCTCTGGAGGAGAAATGTGATGTTGGATGCAAAGGTTGGGTCCCAACCATCACGCTGTTCTTACCTCAGAGGAGGAACACTACACTCCATTAGAGAAGTACAGCATCCCTGTGGCGGTCGAACCCTCAGGGGTGCTACATTCCCCCCTGGTGAAACAGAGCATGTCTGTGGGCTGCAAAAGAGTAACACCCAGGAAATTTTTCTTTTTATATAACCATAAACTATCTTCCCTTTATGGGAGGCACATCTTCTTAAACGTTGCAAATACAATATATTATAAAAGTACAAAAGTATAAAATTATAAAAGTGCTAGCATTTTCCAGAGACATCATGTGCAGACAGACGGGTTAAGGTGCAAAGACGCAGAGTCAGTTCAGAAGTGCAAGGGACCTGTCCCAAACCCTCAACGTGGGCCCTGGGGTGGCTGCAGGGCATGAAGATCCCGAGTTGGACCTCCCGGAGAGCCATCCTGACAGGTTTTCCTTCTGAGGTCTTGAGGTAGAAATGTCCGCGGTTTTACATAAAACCAATATGGAGCACCTAAAGAGATGCAAACTATGAACAAGAAAGGAGTCTGTCGGCTGCAAGTCCGCAGGGACACATGTCTCTAGAAACCGGGGTAGAAAGAAAATCAAATTTTAAATGTCAACATTTTTAACTATAAACAGCTGGGGCTGCTTAAATCTCGGGTTCCCTCCTGGGAAAAGGCTCGTTCCTCCCGACGGAGGCTGACCGGTCCCCTGAGGCTGGGCGCGAGGGGGCGTCGCTCCCGGACACTTTGTGTACATCCAGGGCGTACCACCCCCGAACCCCCTGGTGGCGAGAATAAGTCACTATATCGCCCGGGAAGAGGTTCTGGCCAGGGTGTCCCTTCCTTAGCCGAAGCTCGACATCCCGCCTGCTGACAAACACGTCGTCCTCGTGCTGGGGACTTCTGATGAACCCCCAACCCGCCTCATGGTGGAAGCGGACGACTTTCCCTTCCACACGGGGACTGGGACGGGTGGCCTCTTCCTGACGAGCCCGGGATTTAGCAGCTTTGGCCCGTACCTCGAGGCGTTCGCAGCGGAGCTCCCGTTGACGTTGCTCCCGAGCGAGCTGGAGTATCTGCTCCCTGCACCGCTGGCTCCTCCTCTGCGCTTCAGCCTGGGTCTCCCGGGGGAAGCCCATCAGGTCCCCCCCCTGGTTGTATGAGATAGGGAAAGGGGAGAGTTGGAAAAGTGTGGATATAAGAAAATTAAATTAAAATACATAAACTTTATTGATTAGTTAAAATCCTATAAATGTGAAATTACTCATGCATCTATAGATGCATATAAGGTAACCACTTACTAGTTGAAAAAGTGGTACCCACTAATAAATCTGGCTGGATGTAGTGTAGGGCAAATTATGGGACACCTCAGTCAAGTCCCTCTAATGTAGGACCGAGGTTATATATATATGTTAACCCCATATATTGGAATAGCCTAAATATGAATGTCAGGTGGAACAACTAAAGACACATATAGTCGCTATAATAGCAAATTGTACATGTATCAATCTGCCATAGGGCATTACTATTCACCACCTGACAGACATATATATGTATATATGTATAGGCTCGCTTAAATCCAGTTGTTTTAAATATTAACAATGGGAGATGTCAGAAATCAGCACTCGCCTTCTGTTCAATCACACAATTGCACAGTACGTGTATTTAGGCTGCTATTGGTTGTCCCAGGCCCACTACTCAGCCTCCGGGCAGGTGACTGTTGGCGTGGTCAGCGGTGTCATTAGGGACTGCTGCAGGTCCTCTGGAGCCGGTGGACACCTCTGCAGCTTCAGGCACTTTGGGTTTGGGAGCAGGGCGGCATTGTAGGTCCCCACCTACAGCTGCCGCTTGCAGCTCCGGAGCCAAGACCTGCTCCCAGGTGGCCGCATCGGGTATGAGGTATTCGGCCATGAGGTCCAGGATAGGAACAGTAGGCTCTGCAGCCGGGGCAGGGATAGCACACTCACCCGCCGCTGGGCCGCTCACGACCTCTGTCACCGTGTCTCCTTGGGCTTCAACTCCTTGGCGGCGGGCCCGGATACGTAGCAACACCTCTTCCCACCACGCAGCCGTCGCCGCCTCCTGGGCCTCTCTCTGTCTCCGCATGAGACCCAGGGCTTCCTGTCGGAGAAATTCCATATCTCCCGCTGTTAACACGCTGCCGCCTCGCTCCCTGCCGGGTGAAGGGCCTGAACCGGGTTCAGAAGGTTCGGTGGGTTGCGCTCCAGAAGTGTCCATGTCTGCCTCTGAAGAATGCCAACCTCCGACTGCAATGGCCGCACCTTGTTACTTTTCTTCTTCCTCCTCTTTCGGGGCGGTTCCTGGGCGGCATGTTGACAGGCCCACCTTCGTTCAGCCTATCCGGTTTGATGGGCATTACCCCGCAGACAGTCTCTGATGGAAGGGGCAGTCCACACTTTTGGCGCCAAGCGGGAGCCCAGCCCACGATGGGAGGTGTTTAAAGACAGTCTTTTCGCAGCATTATGGCGCCTGTTCTTCTTGGGCGGGCGCCATTTTAAGTGGAAAACGACAGTTCAAGGTGTAAGGCACACAGTAACCGGTAGCAATGGGTAATTCCTTCCTTTGCTGCGGGCACGCCATCCTGCCGACTACGTCAGGTTGTGACGCCTGTTCTTCTCGGAAGCCCTTTTCTTTACCCTGGGAGATGGGGGACTCGGAGTCGGGTCCTGTGTTGGAGAGATGGGGTGCAGCCGTGGCCCGGACCCGACCTGTGCTCAGGGCCGTCACATTAAAAAGGATGGTGTGGGCTTATCCGAGTTGAGTGGCTGAATTACGACTACGCCACCTGTGGCACCTGGTGAAGGCCACCAGCGCTGCCGCAGTCCGCTGAGGCCTGGTGTTAGGGCAGCCGACGATGTTACTTCTACCCACAGGCAGAGCAAGGCCTCACGGCAGAGGGACAGGATGGAGGGGGTAGTAGTAGAGGAGAACGGGTGCCGCATCGTGCAGTGTAGCGCAGAATAAACAGTCCAGAGGCCATAGGGGTGAACTTCCAAGGCTTTACTCACATTAGAGATGGCAGTAGGAAGGTGACTCCCTGCTCCCCGCGGAGTCCTGCGGTCACCAGGGACAGGGATCCGACAACCTCCGAGCAAGTCCAGCATTCAATCAGGACCCCGCACCAGAGTGTTCCTGAACTACAGACCATATCCTCTCCTGTCCGTGTGTGTGAATAGGCTGGGTCTCCCTCTGAGCTCCTCTCAGAGCAAGGGCACGGGTGGCAGCGCCGCTCCTTCCGATACCCGGTGGGATCCTCAGGGCCTACCGGGCTTTCCCAACCAGGACATAAAGTAGCAAGGTTGGGTGTCGGGGGGCAGTACCCCTCTTGCAGCCGGACTCCCTCTGAATATATCAGGTGGTGAGGACAGGTGGCGTACGCCGCTCCGTCTGCATCCTCCCCGGGATCCATTTGCTGTGGAGCTACACTCCTAAGCTCAGGGCCTTCTTGGTCGTGGTCCTTGACCAGGTTGAGACATTCCTCGTCTGCAACCTGCCCGTCATCCCAAGGCCGGGGTACGAGGGATGTGTCCCCATCCGCTACAGGTCCACACAGGATCCACGTTCAGGGTAGGAGATCACAGTACATGACAGCCAGGCAAGTTAACTACCAGGACCGTCAAAGAACTAAACTACAAGGACCAAGAACCAAGATGGCTTTTTATTAAATATGAAATTTACAGTGTCACTAAATTGTGAGTCCTCCACCCTCACCCACTAGCTGGTTCCCCTAACTCTTGGTTCCCCAGTCTCCCTGTAACCAGGAGGGCAGCACCTGGTGCATACTAGCCCCCTCTGGTGGAGAAATGTGGTGTTGGATGCAAAGGTTGGGTCCCGACCATCACGCTGTTCTTACCTCAGAGGAGGAACACTACACTCCATTAGAGAAGCGCAGCATCCCTGTGGCGGTCGAACCCTCAGGGGCGCCACATTTCCATTTAATTCTCTGAAATATGTGATTCAGACGGAACCTATGGCAGAAGATTCCCTATAATGCGGCATATGGAGGCGCTGTGGACGCGGTCTGGCCTGTGATCTGTCGGCGTCCGTCTTTTTAGGCGCGCATAAAAGCGCAGTCTGCCACAGTTTTGTGCACCTCTGAAAATAAGGACAACGCTAGACAGAGGCCACAGTAGCTCTGCTGCCTCATTATAGGGGCTTCATCTGAATCACTTCATTTGGATATTTAGATGGAAACCCCGATGTAAGTGCTGAGCGTAGAGAGCAGGATAAATGTGATCCCAAATGTTATGTAAAATGTTCTCAATAAAAGCTTCAACTCAATCCACAATAAAAACAAGTCGCCACTCAGGTCCGTCATCTGTTAACAGAAATTTAGGGGGCTTCCAAGTTACTAGTAGGTCAAAGGTTCTGGAAAAGCGCTATGGCTCCCCCTAAAAAAAATGAAATTCAGCAAAATCTGCACTCCCAAATCCAAATTCCCCCCACCCTTCTGAGCCCCACAGTGTGCCTAAACTGCAGTTAGAGTCCACATGTTTGACATTACTGTAGCAATGAGAGCCCAGTTAATTTAAGGGGTATGTGTCTCCAGAAGCACGAGCTGGTCACAATGTACTGGGCACTGCAATGTACGGGCACAACAATGGCAGATTTGCAATTTTCACTTGGCAACATCCACTGCTGCTTGCTTCTGGAAAACACGGGTGAAGTCAAAATCGTCACTACACTTGTAGATAAATTCCCAAAGGGGTGTAATTTCCAAAATGGGATCACTTGAGGGGGGATTCTGCTCTTCTGACACTTATGGGCTCTGTACAGGGGTGGATTAAGAGTAGCAAGGGCCCCCCCACACACACACACACACCTGATGTATCACGTGACATGTCACATGATCCCCTGTGATAGATCATGTGATAGTTCACGTGAAATTAATTTGGCACAATATTAATATATTAATTATAATATTTTTTTTTACATTAATTGTATGACTTAATATTGAGCACAATTAAGTATGCTGACATCCCCTATATACAGTATGAGACCCTACATACAATATGAGCTGCCACAATCCTCCCATACACAGCAGGAGGCCGCACGAAGCCATTTATACACAGCAGGAGGTCGCACGTAGCCATCTATACACAACAGGAGACTGCACATAGCCATTTATACACAGCAGGAGGCCACACGTAGCCATTTATATACAGCAGGAGGCCGCACGTAGCCATCTATACACAGCGGGAAGCCGCACGTGGCCATCTATACACAGCGGGAGGCCGCACGTAGCCATCTATACACAGCGGGAGGCCGCACGTAGTCATCTATATACAGCGGGAGGCCGCACGGTGCCATCTATACACAGCGGGAGGCCGCACGTAGCCATCTATACACAGCGGGAGGCCGCACGGCGCCATCTATACACAGCGGGAGGCCGCACGTAGCCATCTATACACAGCAGGAGGCCGCACAGCCATCTATACACAGCAGGAGGCCGCACGTAGCCATCTATACACAGCAGGGGGCCGCACGTAGCCATCTATACACAGCGGGAGGCCGCACGTAGCCATCTATACACAGCGGTAGGCCGCAAGTAGCCATCTATACACAGCAGGGGGTTCACGTAGCCATCTATACACAGCGGGAGGCCGCACGTAGCCATCTATACACAGCAGGAGGCCGCACGTAGCCATCTATACACAGCAGGAGGCCGCACGGCGCCATCTATACACAGCAGGAGGCCACACGTAGCCATCTATACACAGCGGAAGGCCGCACGTAGCCATCTATACACAGCAGGATGCCACACGGCGCCATCTGTACACAGCGGGGGGCCGCACGTAGCCATCTATACACAGCAGGAGTCCGCAGGGTCCCACCTATACACAGCGGGAGGCCACACGTAGCCATCTATACACAGCGGGAAGCCGCACGTAGCCATCTGTACACAGTGGGAGGCCACATGGTGCCATCTATACACATTGGGAGGCCGCAGGTAGCCATCTATACACAGCGGGAGGCCGCACGTAGCCATCTATACACAGCGGGAGGCCGCAAGTAGCCATCTATACACAGCAGGAGGCCGCATGCCGCCATCTATACACAGCAGGAGGCTGCACATAGCCATCTATACACAGCAGGAGGCCACACGTAGCCATCTATACACAGCAGGAGGCTGCACGGCGCCATCTATACACAGCGGGAGGCCACACGGTGCTATCTATACACAGCAGGAGGCTGCACGTAGCCATCTATATACAGCAGGGGGCTGCACAGTGCCATCTATACACAGCAGGAGGCCGCACAGCACCATCTATACACAGCAGGGGGCCGCACGGTGCCATCTATACACAGCGGGAGGCCGCATGGCGCCCCCAGATACAGCGGGAGGCTGCATGGCGCCCCCCCTAGAGACCGCTGGAGGCCGCACGGCACCATCTATACACAGCAGGGGGTCGCAAGGCACCATCTATACACAGCAGGAGGCCGCACGGTGCCATCTATACACAGCGGGAGGCTGCACGTAGCCATCTATACACAGCAGGAGGCCGCACGTAACCATCTATACACAGCAGGGGGCCACGTGTAGCCATCTATACACAGCAGGGGGCGACGCATAGCCATTTATTCACAGCAGGGGGCCACGCGTATCCATCTATACACAGCGGGAGGCCGCACGGTGCCATCTATACACAGCGGGAGGCCGCACGTAGTCATCTATACACAGCAGGAGGCCGCACGGTGCCATTTATACGCAGCGAGAGGCCGCACGTAGCCAACTATACACAGCAGGGGGCCGCACGTATCCATCTATACACAGCAGGGGGCCGCGCGCAGCCATCTATACACAGCAGTGAGCCACGCGTAGCCATCTATACACAGTGGGAGGCCGCACGGTGCCATCTATACACAGCGGGAGGCCGCACATAGCCATCTATACACAGCGGGAGGCCGCAAGGCGCCATCTATACACAGCAGTGGGCCGCACGAAGCCATCTATACACAGCAGGAGGCCGCACGTAGCCATCTATACACAGCAGGAGGCCGCACGTAGCCATCTATACACAGCAGTAGGCTGCACGGCGCCATCTATACATAGCAGGAGGCCGCACGGTGCCATGTATACACAGCGGGAGACCGCACGTAGCTATCTATACACAGCAGGAGGCCGCACGTAGCCATCTATACACAGAAGGAGGCCACACGGCGCCATCTATACACAGCAGGGGTCCTCATGGCGCCATCTATACACAGCGTGAGGCCACACGGTGTCATCTATGCACAGCGAGAGGCCGCACGTAGCCATCTATACACAGCAGGGGGCCGCATGGTGCCATCTATACACAGCAGGAGGCCGCACTGTGTCATCTACACACAGCAGGAAGCCGCATGTATCCATCTATACACAGCAGGGGGCAGCACGGCGCCATCTATGCACAACAGGGGGCCGCATGGCGCCATCTATATGTGGCGCCCCTGCAGGTTCAGTCGCCACAGAGGTACTGCATCTCACCCAGAGGTGTGGTATCTCACTCTCAGGTAAGGATAGAGTGCTGCCCGGGACCCTAACACCTGCATCCAACACTACACTACTCCAGACCAGCAGGAAAGGCAAGATGCGTTGCTTCCCTGCTGAGCCCTGTCCCTGGCTGGAGTGGGGGGGACCAAAGTAGGGGGAACCATGCAGTGGGTGTGGGTGGAGGAAGAAGTTCAGGGGAGCTCAGTAAGAAGTGATATAAAAAGAGGGTGGAACAATCTAGAAGGGTTCTTTAGTGAGAGGAAGAGTTGGGAGCAGGAGCTCTGTAGGAGCTCTGCTCAGGAGGAGGGCCTAGCCAGAGAGGCCCAAGACTGAAGAGAGAGAGAGAGGAGCAGGAGGAATGCTCCAGGAGCGAAGAAGGGATCCCAGGGGTACGGGCAGTGCTGGAGGCCACCCGTACGCCCGAATCTGCCAGGTGGTGGAGGGAACAAGCCGCAGAGGGGACTGGCCCCTAACTAGTGAGAATTACAAAGTTCAACTAGGAACCGGAGGCTTCTGTACTTTCAGGGTGCAGTTGCCACATCCGCACTCAAGTCGCCCAAAAGGTAACCACATAGGATCCAGGTAACTGCAGGTTGCCCAGAAAGATCCGAGGATACCGGGTTGGGACATTGTTTGGCGATGTGCAGGGCAAGAAGGGTGAGGGCCAGCGCAGGAAGACGGCTGAGAAGGGCATATAGAACGGGGTCCTGTCAGGCACTCTTGAAACACCTGGGAGTTTGCTGAACCCCTGCCTGGTGAACGCAGCGCGACGTGGGAGGTCGTAATCCGGAAAGTGCAACCTGAGGAACTTAACAACTGTGAGTAAACTCTGAAGACTGCACCCCACTGTCTCTGTCAATTATTACTGCTGCGCCATCACCCCCTGCACTACACGGCACCATGAGTGCTACTTCCATAACAGCAACATCTACACTGCCCTGGAGCTAATCTCTTCCTGTGGAGAGCTAAACCAACTCTATTGCATTCACACCAGATCCAGGGGACCTGCTCCGCAGCGGCGGCTCCCTTTAGCCGCATACCACAGGTGGCGTCACGAACTGTATATAAAAACAATAAATCCCCTGTAAATATCCCCCTTTTATTGGCCGCCCTGGGTCACCTACCGGGCCACCGCCACTGTGACATCTCCCCTAGCAACGACCGGCCCGGCACCCCACAGCCCAGGGGGCGCGTCATATACACAGCGGGAGGCCGCAGTCACGCACACACACAAACATATACAGACATATACATACATACACGCATAAACACATTTCAAACATTAAAATACATATAAACAGACATCACACAATGATATCTGCACACACATACTCACACACTCACTCACTAACTCACTCACCATCCCGTGGCTCCCGTCGTCCAGCTCCTCTCCGGTGGTAAGTAGCAGTGCAGGGCGCGCACTGCCTGACGTCACACTAGCAGACACGGCCGCGCACAGGGCCGTGTCTCCTAGCTGTGATGCGGCCGGGCCAGCACACAGGGAAGTTAACAGGTGCAGTGCTGGCCCGGCCGAAGAAGAAGCAGCGGCAGTGCGCCGCTGCTGGGGGAGCAGTCCGGGGGCCCCCCGCCTCTGACTGCCGGTATGTGCCGCGGAGCTGCACATATTATAATGAGGACAATCTGGCCATTGTCCCCCCGGAGCCCCGGGACTCCGGGCGGTAGCCCAGATTGCCCTCATTATAATCCGCCTATGGCTCTGTATGTGGAGTCTGCAAACTATTCTACGAAAATTTGTTCTCCAAGTCAAATAGCGCTCCTTTCCTCACAAGTCTCAACGTGTGGCAAAGCAGTACTTTACAGCCACATATGGGGTATTTTCACGTTCCACAGAATTTGTGTGATACATTTGGAGCCATTTGTATTTATTTTCCCTTGCGAAAATGTAATATCTACTGCTAAAACAATTTTTTTGTTGTAAAAATTATATTATTTTTTCTTCACCGCCTAATAGTGTAAGATTCTGTGACACATTCTTGTTGCCAATATGATCACTGCACCATTAAATGAATTTAGAGGTGTAGTTTGTAAAATGGGGTCACTTATGGGGGAGTCTGGCTATTCTGGGACCTCAGGGGCTCTGCCAATGTGACATGGCACCCTCAAACCATTCCAGCAAAATCTGCACCATATGGCGCTTGCTTCTTCCCTTCTGAGCTTTGCACTATGCGTCAAAAGAAGTTTTCAACCCCGTATGGGGTATTGATGTACTCAGGAGAAAATGAACAATACAATTTGTTATGCAATTTCTTCTATTACCCCTTTTGAAAATTTAAAACTTGTGGCCAAACAAACATTTTAGTGGAAAAAATAGTAATTTTTCATTTACTCAGCCAAGTGTTATACGATTTTGTGAATCTCCTGAGGGTTAAAAATGCTCACTACACCCCTAGATTAATTCCTTGAGAGGTGTAGTTTCAAAAATGGTGTCAGTTGTGGTGGTTTTTGCTGTTTGGCATGTCATGGGCTCTTCAACTGTGACAAGGCATTCGTAATCTATTCCGGACAAAATGGCATTCCTTCCATTCTAAGCCATGCCTTTAGCTCGACTATAGTTTTTCACCACATATGGGGTATCAGGAGAAATTGCATAACAAACTTTATGGTCCATTTTCTCCTGTTACCCTTGTGAAAATGAAAAATTTGGGGCTATAGCAACATTTTTGTTGAAAATTTTTTTTATGCTCAACGTTATAATTCTGTGAAGCACCTGCGTGTTGAAAATGCTCACACGCATCTAGATAAATTCCTTGAGGGGTGCAGTTTCCAAAATGGGGTCACTTGTGAGGGGTTTTCACTGTTTAGGCACATCAGGGGCTCAGCAAATGCGACATGCCATCCGCTATTGATTCCAGCCAATTTTACGTTCCAAAAGTCAAATGGTGCTCCTTCCCTTTTGAGCCCTGCCATGCCCCTAAACAGTAGTATTACACCACATATAGGGTATCAGTGTACTCAGGAGAAATTGCACAACAAATGGTATGATCCATTTTCTCCTACTGCCCTTTTGAAAATGCAAAATTTGGGGCTAAATCAATAATTTTGTGGGAAAAAGTAAAATTTTAATTTTTTCCTTCCACGTTGCCTTAATTCCTGTGAAGCACCTGAAGGGTTAATAGACTTCTTGAATGTTGTTTTGAGCACTTTGAGGGGGTAAAGGTTTTATGCCGTCACTTTTGGGTATTTTCTGTCATATAGACTCCTCAAAGTCACTTCAAATGTGATGTGGTCTCTACAAAAATTGGTTTTGTAAATTTTGTTGTAAAATTGAGAAATTGCTGATTAACTTTTAACACTTCTTACTTCCTGACAAAAAAAAATATGTTTAAAAAATGGTGCAGATGTAAAGTAGACATGTGGGAAATGTTATTTATTAACTATCTTGTCTGTTATAACTATCTGGTTTAAGTAAACAGAAAAGCAAAAAGATTGTCAGCTCACCCATAGTAGGATCCAAAGCGCGGAAAGCCAGCAGTGCAGCAAGAAGACAAATCGATTGTAGAAAAGATTGCAATGACTAAAGACCCTGTAGTCTGAAACGCTTCTGCCTCAGTACTCTCCCCACTGTGGGGTTGTTATTAGTGTTGAGCGAACATGCTCGACACTGCTCGGTACTCGCCCGAGCATCACGCTACTCGGGATGTTCGGCGAGCACCGAGCATTCCCGGGTTACTCGGGCGGGAGCTCGGGTCTCCGCCCTGCATGTTTGGCGCTCTTTACAGAGCCAATGAACATGCAGGGATTGCCAGCCAGTCACTGTAATGCCGCAGCCATGTTGTTTGTGGGCATTACAGTGATTGGCTGGCCGCACAGCGTCACCTCGAGTATTTAAAACCGGGCGCCGCCATCTTGGACACAGTCGCTCCGGATCAGACAGTGCAGGGACAGCGCTGCTGATTTAGGGAGAGATATATCCTGCAAAATAGTTAGTGTAGGGTCTGTAAAGGCTGCCAGAACAAACAAACAGTCCTTCTCAGGACTAATATCCATCCCAGATATCAGGCAGGCAGACAGGCTGTATAGGAGACGCAGTGGTTATACCAGCAAACGCTGCACTACAGTCCTGTGTGCTGCTCCTGTTGCTGAAATTGCTGGACTTAGCTCCAGGTCCCGGGGGCCAGGAAAAATCCTTTTTTTTTATCTAAATCCTCTTTTTTTTTTCCTCCTTCACAATGTACAAATACCCATCTTATTAACCTTTTGGTGCCCCCCCCCCCCCAAAAAAAAAAAGTTTGCCTCTGATTTTTCAGACACAAATATATCTGTTGAAAATAGTCTGGTGTAGGCCAGAGAAATAGAAGTGTGGTTTTGCAGTTCTATGGGCCATTTGTATGTAAAAAAAACAGTTTGAGTGTGTCGCTCACTGTTCAGCCGCAAATATATATATATTTTAAAAAGCCTGGTATACACCAGTAAATTATTACTGTGGTTTTGATGTTCCATGGTAAAGCATCTCTATTATCCTGTTTTTGGCATTTTTTGCTGCATAAAAATAATAATAGTGTCTCCCTGATTTTTCAGACACAAATATATCTGTTGAAAATAGTCTGGTGTAGGCCAGAGAGACAGAAGTGTGCTTTTGCTGTTCCACGGTAAAAGATCTCTATTATCCTGCTTTTTGCATTTTTTGCTGTAAAAAAAAAAAAAATAGTGTCTCCCTGATTTTTCAGACACAAATATATCTGTTGAAAATAGTCTGGTGTAGGCCCGAGAAATACAAGTGTGGTTTTGCAGTTCCATGGTACAAACCTCTGTATTATCCACTTTTGGGCCATTTGTATCTAAAAAAAAACAGTTTGAGTGTGTCGCTCACTGTTCAGCCGCAAATATATATATATTTTAAAAAGCCTGGTATACACCAGTAAATTATTACTGTGGTTTTGATGTTTCACGGTAAAACATCTCTATTATCCTGTTTTTGGCATTTTTTGCTGTATAAAAATAATAATAGTGTCTCCCTAATTTTTCAGACACAAATATATCTGTTGAAAATAGTCTGGTGTAGGCCCGAGAAATACAAGTGTGGTTTTGCAGTTCCACGGTACAAACCTCTGTATTATCCACTTTTGGGCCATTTGTATCTAAAAAAAACAGTTTGATTGTGTCGCTCACTGTTCAGCTGCAAATATATATATATTTTAAAAAGCCTGGTATACACCAGTAAATTATTACTGTGGTTTTGATGTTCCACGGTAAAGCATCTCTATTATCCTGTTTTTGGCATTTTTTGCTGCATAAAAATAATAATAGTGTCTCCCTGATTTTTCAGACACAAATATATCTGTTGAAAATAGTCTGGTGTAGGCCAGAGAGACAGAAGTGTGCTTTTGCTGTTCCACGGTAAAAGATCTCTATTATCCTGCTTTTTGCATTTTTTGCTGTAAAAAAAAAAAAAATAGTGTCTCCCTGATTTTTCAGACACAAATATATCTGTTGAAAATAGTCTGGTGTAGGCCCGAGAAATACAAGTGTGGTTTTGCAGTTCCATGGTACAAACCTCTGTATTATCCACTTTTGGGCCATTTGTATCTAAAAAAAAACAGTTTGAGTGTGTCGCTCACTGTTCAGCCGCAAATATATATATATTTTAAAAAGCCTGGTATACACCAGTAAATTATTACTGTGGTTTTGATGTTCCACGGTAAAACATCTCTATTATCCTGTTTTTGGCATTTTTTGCTGTATAAAAATAATAATAGTGTCTCCCTAATTTTTCAGACACAAATATATCTGTTGAAAATAGTCTGGTGTAGGCCAGAGAGACAGAAGTGTGCTTTTGCTGTTCCACGGTAAAAAATCTCTATTATCCTGCTTTTTGCATTTTTTGCTGTAAAAAATAAAAAAATAGTGTCTCCCTGATTTTTCAGACACAAATATATCTGTTGAAAATAGTCTGGTGTAGGCCCGAGAAATACAAGTGTGGTTTTGCAGTTCCACGGTACAAACCTCTGTATTATCCACTTTTGGGCCATTTGTATCTAAAAAAAACAGTTTGAGTGTGTCGCTCACTGTTCAGCTGCAAATATATATATATTTTAAAAAGCCTGGTATACACCAGTAAATTATTACTGTGGTTTTGATGTTCCACGGTAAAGCATCTCTATTATCCCGTTTTTGGCATTTTTTGCTGCATAAAAATAATAATAGTGTCTCCCTGATTTTTCAGACACAAATATATCTGTTGAAAATAGTCTGGTGTAGGCCAGAGAGACAGAAGTGTGCTTTTGCTGTTCCACGGTAAAAGATCTCTATTATCCTGCTTTTTGCATTTTTTGCTGTAAAAAAAAAAAAAATAGTGTCTCCCTGATTTTTCAGACACAAATATATCTGTTGAAAATAGTCTGGTGTAGGCCCGAGAAATACAAGTGTGGTTTTGCAGTTCCATGGTACAAACCTCTGTATTATCCACTTTTGGGCCATTTGTATCTAAAAAAAAACAGTTTGAGTGTGTCGCTCACTGTTCAGCCGCAAATATATATATATTTTAAAAAGCCTGGTATACACCAGTAAATTATTACTGTGGTTTTGATGTTCCACGGTAAAACATCTCTATTATCCTGTTTTTGGCATTTTTTGCTGTATAAAAATAATAATAGTGTCTCCCTGATTTTTCAGACACAAATATATCTGTTGAAAATATTCTGGTGTAGGCCAGAGAGACAGAAGTGTGCTTTTGCTGTTCCACGGTAAAAAATCTCTATTATCCTGCTTTTTGCATTTTTTGCTGTAAAAAAAAAAAAAATAGTGTCTCCCTGATTTTTCAGACACAAATATATCTGTTGAAAATAGTCTGGTGTAGGCCCGAGAAATACAAGTGTGGTTTTGCAGTTCCACGGTACAAACCTCTGTATTATCCACTTTTGGGCCATTTGTATCTAAAAAAAACAGTTTGAGTGTGTCGCTCACTGTTCAGCCGCAAATATATATATATTTTAAAAAGCCTGGTATACACCAGTAAATTATTACTGTGGTTTTGATGTTCCACGGTAAAACATCTCTATTATCCTGTTTTTGGCATTTTTTGCTGTATAAAAATAATAATAGTGTCTCCCTGATTTTTCAGACACAAATATATCTGTTGAAAATAGTCTGGTGTAGGCCAGAGAGACAGAAGTGTGCTTTTGCTGTTCCACGGTAAAAAATCTCTATTATCCTGCTTTTTACATTTTTTGCTGTAAAAAAAAAAAAAATAGTGTCTCCCTGATTTTTCAGACACAAATATATCTGTTGAAAATAGTCTGGTGTAGGCCCGAGAAATACAAGTGTGGTTTTGCAGTTCCACGGTACAAACCTCTGTATTATCCACTTTTGGGCCATTTGTATCTAAAAAAAACAGTTTGAGTGTGTCGCTCACTGTTCAGCTGCAAATATATATATATTTTAAAAAGCCTGGTATACACCAGTAAATTATTACTGTGGTTTTGATGTTCCACGGTAAAACATCTCTATTATCCTGTTTTTGGCATTTTTTGCTGTATAAAAATAATAATAGTGTCTCCCTGATTTTTCAGACACAAATATATCTGTTGAAAATAGTCTGGTGTAGGCCAGAGAGACAGAAGTGTGCTTTTGCTGTTCCACGGTAAAAAATCTCTATTATCCTGCTTTTTGCATTTTTTGCTGTAAAAAAAAAAAAATAGTGTCTCCCTGATTTTTCAGACACAAATATATCTGTTGAAAATAGTCTGGTGTAGGCCCGAGAAATACAAGTGTGGTTTTGCAGTTCCACGGTACAAACCTCTGTATTATCCACTTTTGGGCCATTTGTATCTAAAAAAAACAGTTTGAGTGTGTCGCTCACTGTTCAGCTGCAAATATATATATATTTTAAAAAGCCTGGTATACACCAGTAAATTATTACTGTGGTTTTGATGTTCCACGGTAAAACATCTCTATTATCCTGTTTTTGGCATTTTTTGCTGTATAAAAATAATAATAGTGTCTCCCTGATTTTTCAGACACAAATATATCTGTTGAAAATAGTCTGGTGTAGGCCAGAGAGACAGAAGTGTGCTTTTGCTGTTCCACGGTAAAAAATCTCTATTATCCTGCTTTTTGCATTTTTTGCTGTAAAAAAAAAAAAATAGTGTCTCCCTGATTTTTCAGACACAAATATATCTGTTGAAAATAGTCTGGTGTAGGCCCGAGAAATACAAGTGTGGTTTTGCAGTTCCACGGTACAAACCTCTGTATTATCCACTTTTGGGCCATTTGTATCTAAAAAAAACAGTTTGAGTGTTTCGCTCACTGTTCAGCTGCAAATATATATATATTTTAAAAAGCCTGGTATACACCAGTAAATTATTACTGTGGTTTTGATGTTCCACGGTAAAACATCTCTATTATCCTGTTTTTGGCATTTTTTGCTGTATAAAAATAATAATAGTGTCTCCCTGATTTTTCAGACACAAATATATCTGTTGAAAATAGTCTGGTGTAGGCCAGAGAGACAGAAGTGTGCTTTTGCTGTTCCACGGTAAAAAATCTCTATTATCCTGCTTTTTGCATTTTTTGCTGTAAAAAAAAAAAAAATAGTGTCTCCCTGATTTTTCAGACACAAATATATCTGTTGAAAATAGTCTGGTGTAGGCCCGAGAAATACAAGTGTGGTTTTGCAGTTCCACGGTACAAACCTCTGTATTATCCACTTTTGGGCCATTTGTATCTAAAAAAAACAGTTTGAGTGTGTCGCTCACTGTTCAGCCGCAAATATATATATATTTTAAAAAGCCTGGTATACACCAGTAAATTATAACTGTGGTTTTGCTGTTCCACGGTAAAAAATCTCTTTTATTCAGGTTTTGGTAGTTTTTTCCGTAAAGAAAAACAGTAGTGTCTCCTGACTGTTGTGACACAAAAATATATCTGTTGAAAATAGTCTTGTGTAGGCCCGACATCCCAGTGTGGTTTCGCAGTTCCACGGGTCAAATCGCTGTACTATCCAGTTTTGGGCCTTTGGTATCTAAAAAAAAAGCAGTTTGAGTGTGTCGCTCACTGTTCAGCTGCAAATATCTCTATTTAAAAAAGTGTGGTATACCCCAGTAAACAATAACTGTGGTTTTCCTCTTCCACGGTTCTAATCTACTCTTTATTACCCTTTTTCCATTGATAGTGCAAGTGTAAGCTATTTTACTTCATTTACAATGGGCAAGGCGCGTGGCAAGGGACGTGGAAGTGGACGTTCTGGTGATGGTTCGTGCAGAGGACGGGGCCGTGGCCAAGGTGAAAATGTGCCACAACCAACAGCCACATCTTCTCGCTCCCACTTCTTGACCGAATTACTAGGGAAGCACAGAACAACACCAGTATTGAGAACTGATCAGTGTGAACAGGTTATTAATTGGATAGCAGACAATACTTCCAGTTACCTGGGCACCACCACCTCCGGTCTGTCTTCCACACGGTCAACTCTTAGTAGCCGTGAGTCTCGACCGCATACTCCTCCTCACCCTGATGCTCCTTCCTCCCACCATACCGAGTGTCGTCAGACAGCAAGTGATCCCACACTTGGACACTCTGAAGAGCTGTTCACTGGTCCATTTCCATATTTGGGCCCCTCGCCTGATACGCTTGAAGTGGTGGAAGAGGAGATCCCATGTTGCGATGCCCAAATATTTGAACAGCCACGGCCACAGGAAGTCGACATTGGCAATCTGTCACAAGAGGTGGACGATGACGAGACACAATTGCCAGGAAGTGAGGAGGAGGATCGTGGTGCGCAAGTGGAAGAGGAGGAGGTGGTGGATGATCTAGTAACTGAGCCAACGTGGAAGGAGGACAAGCAGAGTGAGGCCAGCAGCACACAGGGGGAGGGAGGCAGAGTACCCCAACAGGCAGGAAGAAGCAGTGTGGTGGCCGCAGACAGAAGGCAGGCAACCGTTCTCCGTAACACCAACACGAGGGACGTTGCCAGTACAAGCGGTAGGTCTTCCAGAGTCTGGAATTTTTTTAAAGACTCTGCTGATAACCCCAAAAAGGCCATATGTTCCACCTGCCATGCCAGCATCAGCAGGGGTGACAAAACTACCAGCCTGACCACCACCAGCATGATCAGGCACATGGCAGCAAAGCACCCGACTTTGTGGGGCGAAACCCAGGGTCCACGACCAGTGTCAGCGGGTGTCACCACTGCTTCTTCCACTGTTGTGCGTGCAATAGAACCCCCTGCTGTGTGTGCAAGGCAATCCCCTGTCCATACTGCATGTAAAGATGCCCCCTCCTCTCAATCTTCACTTGTTATGGTAGTTTCTCAAGAAACAGCATCAACGTCCACGTCCACGTCCCACCGCAGCGTTCAATTGTCCATATCCCAGACCTTTGAACGAAAGCGGAAATTCGCAGCTAATGCCCCACAGGCCACAGTCCTAAATTCGCACATTTCACGACTGCTTGCATTGGAAATGATCCTTTTAGGCTGGTGGAGACTGAATCCTTCCGCAATCTTATGGCGGTGGCCGTCCCTCGGTACTCGGTCCCCAGCCGACACTATTTTGCCCGGTGTGCCATCCCCGCACTACACAAGCACGTGTCCCAAAGCATCTGCCGTGCCCTCAACAGCGCAGTTACTGGGAGAGTCCACCTGACAACGGACACGTGGACAAGTGCTTGTGGCCAGGGACGGTACATCTCTCTGACGGCACACTGGGTAAACATAGCGGAAGCCGGGACCCAGTCGGACCTTGGGACGGAACACATCCTCCCCACACCGAGGATTGCGGGCCCTATGTCAGTCAGAGTTGCCCCCACAGTGTATAGCTCCTGCGCATCCTCCTCCTCCTCATGTTCAGCCTCCATCTCAGATATCACCACATCAGTTACAAGCTGGAAGCATTGCAGTACTGCCTCCGCCAAGCGGCAACAAGCTGTGCTGAAACTCATAAGCTTAGGTGATAAACCTCACACTGCTTGTGAGTTGTGGACAGCTGTGAAAGAGCAGGCAGATCTGTGGCTGAGACCGCTGAACCTACATCCCGGCATGGTCGTGTGTGGCAATGGCAGTAACCTGGTGGCGGCTCTGAGGCGAGGTGAGATCACACACGTACCATGCCTGGCTCATGTGCTTAACCTCGTGGTTCAGCGGTTTCTTAAATCGTACCCCGAGTTGCCAGATCTGCTCTTGAAAGTACGCCGCCTGTCAGCTCATTTTCGCAAGTCGGCTACAGATTCCGCCGCCCTTGCTGTGTTGCAGCAGCGTTTGCAGCTTCCGGCACACCGACTGGTGTGTGATGTCCCCACACGTTGGAACTCTACCCTCCACATGTTGCAAAGGATTTGTGAGCAGAAGAGAGCAGTTGTGGAGTACCAGCTGCAACAAGGCCGTCGATATTCAGGTCAGACTCCACACATAAGACCTCAGGAGTGGACCTGGATGTCTGACATATGTACCATCCTGACAAACTTTGAGGAGGCCACCAAGATGGTGAGTGGCGATGACGCCATCATTAGTGTCAGCATCCCACTTGTCTGTCTTTTGCAACGCTCTCTGCAGAGAATTAAAGAGGAGGCATTGCAGCCAGAGTATGATGAGATGGATCAAGAAGCTGTAGCGGGTGATTACACACAGCCCAGCCTCATCTCATCCCAACATGCATTGGGGGACAATGAGGGGGAGGAGGAGGAGGAGGAGGAGGAGGAAGAACAGGAGCTGCTATCATGCGTTGTAGACGGTAGTACCTGTACAAGTGTCATACCGTCGGTTCAGCGTGGGTGGCCTGAGGACAGGGGGGAGGAGGAAGAGGAGGAGGAGGAGAGCATGGTCAGTCGTCATCTTGGTGAGGACACGGAAATCTTGCCCGTTACCAGTCTGGCACGCATGGCTGACTTTATGTTACGCTGCCTTAACCGTGACCCTCGCGTTGTCAAAATGTTGGGTGACAGTCATTACTGGTTGGTGACACTTGTAGACCCCCGCTACAAGGAGAACTTTCACTCTCTTATTCCTGAGGTGGAGAGGTCTACAAAAATGGGGCAATACCAGAAGGCCCTTGCTGCAGAACTCTTAAAAAAATTCCCATCTGAACACGCTAGCGGCAGAGGTCACAGTTCGTTGCCCAACCAAGGCGTACAGGCGAGAGAGATGCAACTCCAATCTAGCAGAGGCAGGGGAACACTGTCAACGTTCTGGGACAGTTTTCTGACACCCGCCCAGCTTACAGGCCCTGAGGCGCGGGGTACTCTCACAAGGAGTGGAAAGTTTCAAAAGATGGTGAGGGAGTACCTTGCCGATCGTACCAGCGTCCTCCGTGATTCCTCTGTGCCTTTTAATTATTGGGTATCCAAGCTGGACACTTGGAATGAACTCGCTCTGTACGCCTTGGAGGTCCTGGCCTGCCCTGCCGCTAGCGTGCTATCGGAGCGTGTTTTTAGTGCCGCTGGGGGAATTATAACTGATAAGCGCACTCGCCTGTCAACTGACAATGCTGACAAGCTGACCCTTATCAAAATGAACAAGGGCTGGATTGGGCCAGACTTCTCATCACCACCAAATGACAGCAGAGTAACATAAAGTCAAATCCACTGTGTTATTTCGGGAGGTGTATTCACATGCACCGCTTCACACCACACATGGGTATACGCTTCCTCGTTTCGGCTGTTTAATCTTCTTCTCCTTATCCTCAGCCTCCACCACCACTATACCACCAGGGTGCCAGCATTGCAAGTTCCTCCGTCCTAATTTTTGGCAGCTTTTGCTGGGAAAGCATAAGCAAATACCATGGGACACCCACTCCCCAATAATGGGACTTATGTTTGTAATATGCTGTACTGCATGGCTCTTGTAAGGGGCATTGCAAGTTGCTCCGTCCTAATTTTTGGCAGCTTTTGTTGGGAAAGCATAAGCAAATACTATGGGAGACCCACTCCCCAATAATGGGACTTATGCTTGTAATATGCTGTACTGCATGGCTCTTGTAAGGGGCATTGCAAGTTGCTCTGTCCTAACTTTTGGCAGCTTTTGCTGGGAAAGCATAAGCAAATACTATGGGAGACCCACTCCCCAATAATGGGACTTATGTTTGTAATATGCTGTACTGCATGGCTCTTGTAAGGGTCATTGCAAGTTGCTCTGTCCTAATTTTTGGCAGCTTTTGCTGGGAAAGCATAAGCAAATACTATGGGAGACCCACTCCCCAATAATGGGACTTATGTTTGTAATATGCTGTACTGCATGGCTCTTGTAAGGGGCATTGCAAGTTGCTCCGTCCTAATTTTTGGCAGCTTTTGCTTGCAAGGCATAAGCAAATACTATGGGACACCCACTCCCCAATAATGGGACTTAGGTTTGTAATATGCTGTACTGCATGTGACGCGCCCCCTGGGCCGTGTGTACACGTGTGTGGGATACCCGGTGCCGGGTCTCTGGGGTCTGTAGTCTCCGTGGCGGGGACCCGGTCCCGTGGCTCAGGCTGGTCAAACCAGTGGCAGTCTTTCTTAGGTTTTGAGGTTAATTGTCCGACTGCGCCACCCGTGGATTGCGGTCAGGGAGTACCACCGCTGCGAGGCAGACCGCTGAGGCTGGTGTTGTGTGCGCAGCATAGAATGGGATAACTCCCCTCGGCAGAAATATAGCCTCAGGGCAGTGAGTGTGGATGATGGGGGTGATGGTGCACGAGCGCAGCAGGAACGACTCAGAGTCTTTGCAGTGCAGTTCAGGGTCTTTACTGATGATTATAAGGTAGACCTTCCCGGGAGTACTGGCTAGCATAAGAGGCCTGGTCAGTCTGTGAGCAAGCAGGCGTTCCCCTGGCCAGGTGGAGTTGTAGGCCTCCCCGTCTGTCTGCACTCTTCCTGGCTACCTTGCTGTAAGCGGGTAGAAGTAGCCCACATCCCTGAGTGTACCGTGTAGTGCTCACCCGTATGGCTGATGACTTGGGGCCTTCTGTTAGCCTCCGCTCCACGACAGCGGTGCTGGTCCCTTGCTTGTGACTGAGCCTCCGGGCTTCTATGGCCAGAGGACCTGAAATCCCCTGCCGGCTGGTTTCTGCTGCTGGATATATAAGTCTTCACAGCTTCGGACTCCTGTGTCCGGTTCCTATTGTCTTCTGCCAGGGCCAGCTCTGCTCAGCTTCCAGCCCCTGGTCTTTAGCTCCTAGCTCCTTCAGAGCTCCTTGCTGTTACTTTCCCTTGCTCTCACTCTGACTCTGACTGTTCTCTGACTCACTCAACCCCGCCCCAGATCCAGTTTATAAGGACAGAATTCTCCCCTCCCAGGACTGGGGCAGGAGGATGTTGCATGTTTAAGGGATCCTGACCAGGAAACCTCCCACTTGCTCTCCGACGTAATATCTCTATTACTGTGGTGACCAGACCCCTGGGGTGCCAAACATGGCTCTTGTAAGGGGCATTGCAGTTCCTCATAATTTTTAGAAAGCTTTCCATTCACTGCTTAGGCCAACAGTGCACGGGAGACCCAGTTGCTATAAATCGAAAAAAAGGTTTAGTTAACGCCCTCTGACCTCCATGTCATTTCCAAGGGGCATTGGAGTGGCTCAAAATTTTTGGTAGGCATTGCACTCACTGTATGCCCTATAACTGTGTAGCCGAACCGCTCCTTTTGGTACAGAAACATATCCTACAAGACATATCTGGTTGACTGGCCTGATATTGATGTGAATGGTCCCTGTTCCTCCTGCTCTTTCTCCTTTGCCACCACCTCATCCATCATTTATCACCTGAAGCTTTGTTTTAACGGGAGTCATAGAACTGGTATAGTAGCAGGAAAACATCCAGCAATCCTCGGAGGAGGTCGGATATGCGGACCACCTCAGGCCTAGCCGCTACTACATACATGCGCTTGCATTCCAAGAAAACAAAGCAGATGCTAACTTCTATCATCATCATCATGCTCCTCACCTAGGCACTCTCAACTCCCCTGATGGAGAAGCCAGGGCCCACCGGAGGAGTCTGGTTCTCTGGTGGGCTCGTCCAATGCTGCCCTAAAGCAGGCCAAGCTAAGAAAAGTGTGGGGCAAGGTGACAGGAGAAATCAGGGCGGCTGGGGACCGAGCATGGACACCCGGCCGCTGGGCGGCTGGGGACAGAGTATGGATACCTCGCTGTCGAAGCGGCCATGAGGTAGTGGCCAGCTTCGGCCTCCTCCAAACTAAAAGGCCCCATTTCAAGTGAAAGCTAGCAGTATGGTATTGCAGCCTGCGGGTGGGTGGGTGGTTGGCTGCATATTTTCGCTTGCATTGCAAGGAATGGGGGAGGTACAATTGAACACTGCCCTGGGACAAGGACTTGCACGGGGATAGTTGCAAGTCTGCATCTTCTGATGCGGCAAGGATCACTTCTGATGGGCACACTTTTAGACAGTGACCTGGGGGTCAGAGATGCTTCCAGGGGTCTTCCCCATGCTGATCCCTTGTCTTTTCAGCACTGTATGCATGTGTCACACAGCACATAGCCAGATAAGGTTGTAAAATGTTAAAATGCCATTTCCCGGTGAACGCATTTGTCACGGTTGAAAGCAATACAAAAGTGCAAAAACGCATGAAAAATGCTACTTGTGAACATAGCCCAAGGTGTGGAGGAGTATTTTTGTTTTTGGTTATTTATTTTACCTTATACACAAGTTTTTACCCTGGAAAGGAAATTCCTTAACATATTTCACAGGAAAACCGTTTCAGTTTCGTTTTTGAATGTTTTATTGTGAGCCTGCAAAAGTGGCTTAATACCTCTGACCACGTTGTTGACAGCAGTGACCTGGGGGTCAGAAATGCTTCCAGGGGCGATCCCCATGCTGCCCCCATGTCTTTTGAGCACTGTCACTATCGTTTTGGGCACTTTTTAGGCTTTCTACAGACTGCCGGGGGTGCTGCCACAAAAATGCTCGGGTCTCTCATAGACTAACATTGGGCTCGTTGCTCGGGTCGAGCACCCGAGTATCACGGTAAGCTCGGCCCGAGCTTCGAGCACCCGATCATTTTAGTGTTCGCTCAACACTATCCGTCGTCTTCTTGGTGAGGACACGGAAGTCTTTCCCGTTACCAGTCTGGCACCCATGGCTGACTTTATGTTACGCTGCCTTAACCGTGACCCTCGCATTGTCAAAATGTTGGGTGACAGTCATTACTGGTTGATGACACTTTTAGACCCCCTCTGCAAGGAGAACTTTCACTCTCTTATTCCTGAGTTGGAGAGGTCTACAAAAATGGGGCAGTACCAGAAGGCCCTTGCTGCAGAACTGTTAAAAAAATTCCCATCTGAACACGGTAGCGGCAGAGGTCACAGTTCGCTGCCCAATTAAGGCATACAGGCGAGAGAGACGCAACTCCAATCCAGCAGAGGCAGGGGAACACTGTCAATGTTCTAGGACAGTTTTCTGAGACCTGCCCAGCTTACAGGCCCTGAGGCGCAGGGTACTCTCACAAGGAGTGGAAAGTTTCAAAAGATGGTGAGGGAGTACCAGCGTCCTCCGTGATTCCTCTGTGCCTTTTAATTATTGGGTATCCAAGCTGGACACTTGGAATGAACTCACTCTGTATGCCTTGGAGGTCCTGGCCTGCCCTGCTGCTAGCGTGTTATCGGAGCTTGTTTTTAGTGCCGCTGGGGGAATTATAACTGATAAGCGCACTCGCCTGTCAACTGACAATGCTGACAAGCTGACCCTTATCAAAATGAACAAGGGCTGGATTGGGCCAGACTTCTCATCACCACCAAATGACAGCAGAGTAACATAAAGTCAAATCCACTGTGTTATTTCGGGAGGTGTATTCCCATGCATCGCTTCACACCCACACATGGGTATACGCTTCCTCATTTCGGCTGTTTTTTGCTCTTCTCCTTATCCTCAGCCTCCACGACCACTATACCACCAGGGTGACCGTGGTCCATGTTGCCAGCATTGCAAGTTCCTCTGTCCTAATTTTTGGCAGCTTTTGCTTGGAAGGCATAGGCAAAGACTATGGGAGACCCACTCTCCAATAATGGGAATAATGTTTTAATATGCTGTACTGCATAGCTCTTGTAAGGGGCATTAAAATCGTCTTGTTAAGCTACTGTGACCTCCACGTCTCTTCCAAGGGTCGTTAATATTGTCTTTTTATTCCACTGCGACCTCCACCACTCTTCCTAGAGGCATTAAAAGCGTCTTGTTAAGCTACTGTGACCTCCACGTCTCTTCCACAGGGCGTTGATATTGTCTTTTTATTCCACTGTAACCTCCACCACTCTTCCAAGGGGCATTGATATTGTCTTTTTATTCCACTGCGACCTTCACCACTTTTCCAAGGGGCATTAAAAACGTCTTGTTAAGCTACTGTGACCTCCACGTCTCTTCCACGGGGCATTGATATTGTCTTTTTATTCCACTGTAACCTCCACCACTCTTCCAAGGGGCATTAAAACTGTCTTGTTAAACCACTCTGAACTCCACGTCTCTTCCAAGGGGCATTAAAACCATCTTGTTAAGCTACTGTGACCTCCACATCTCTTCCAAGGGGCATTAAAACTGTCTTGTTAAACCACTCTGAACTCCACGTCTCTTCTAAGGGGCATTAAAACCGTCTTGTTAAACCACTCTGAACTCCACAGCTCTTCCAAGGGGCATTGACATGTTGTTTTTAATTACCTCTAACCTCCACGACTCTTGCAACGGGCATTGCATTTCCTCCTAATTTTTGTCAGCTTTTGCTTTTCAATGCATAGGCGAACACTAAGGGAGACCCACTCCCCAATAATGGGTAGAAGGTTTTTAATACGCTGTAATCCACGTCTGTTTCAAGGGGCATTGCAGTGCCTAATAATTTTTGGAAAGCCTTCCATTCCCTGCTTAGGCCAACAGTGTACAGGAGACCCAGTTGCTATAAATGGAAAAAACGGTTTAGTTAAGGCCCTCTGACCTCCATGTCACTTCCAAGGGGCATTGGAGTGCCTCAAAATTTTTGGTAGGCATTGCGTTCACTGTATGCCTTATAACTGTGTAGCTGAACCGCTCCTTTTGGTACGGAAACATATCCTACAAGACATGTGTGGTTGGCTGGCCTGATATTGATGTGAATGGTCCCTGTTCCTCCTGCTCTTTCTCCTTTACCACCACCTCATCCATCATTCATCACCTGAAGCTTTGTTTTAACGGGAGTCATAGAACTGGGATAGTAGCAGGAAAACATCCAGCAATCCTCGAAGGAGGTAGAATATGCGCCAAAACGCTGACCACCTCAGGCCTAGCTGCTACTACATACATTCGCTTGCATTCCAAGGAACAGAAAGCTAAGGAGGTGGATGGCCTCATGATCATGAATAATTTACTCGTTGTGTAGGAGGCCGACCACAGCTGCTGTCTACCTTCTGAACTTTGTGTTGAAGCCTGATTGACCCAGGACCCGCAATCCTCTATGTCTGGAGGACGTGTTGCATCCCAGTGTCCAACTGTGTCCCAGCTTCCACAATATTAACCCAGTGTGAAGGCGTCAGTTAGATGGACCATTCCTGGCCACATTCACTTGTCCACGTGTTTGTGTTTAGGCTGTCCTTCCCATTAAATGCACTGGGGAGGGCACAGGTAATGTTTTGGTATGCACGCTTGTGTATAATTCGCACCGGGACAAATAGGGGCGGCTGGGGACCGTTTATGGACACCCGGCCACCCCCACGCGGCTGGGGACTGTGTGTGGGCACCCGGCCGCGGGGCGGCTGGGGACTGAGTATGGACACCCGGCCGCCCCCTGGCGGCTGGGGACCAAACGTGGACACCCGGCCGCCGGGCGGCTGGGGACTGAGTATGAATACCAGGCTACCGACGCAGCCATGACGTGGGGGCCAGATTCCACCTCCACATGCCTAAAAGGCCCAATTTCAAGTGCAAGCAAGCTAGCAGTATGGTATTGCAGCCTGGGGGGTGGGTGGGTGGCAGGCTGCATACTTGCGCTTGTATTGCAAGTTATGGGGGAGGTACAATTGAACACTGCCCTGGGACAAGGACTTGCACGGGGATAGTTGCAAGTCTTCATCTTCTGATGCGGCAAGGATCACTTCTGATGGGCACACTTTTAGGCAGTGACCTGGGTGTCAGAGATGCTTCCAGGGGTCTTACCCATGCTGTTCCCATGTCTTTTTAGCACTGTATGCATGTGTCACACAGCACATGGCCAGATAAGGTTGTAAAATGTTAAAATGACATTTCCCGGTGAATGCATTTGTCATGGTTGAAAGCAATACAAACGTGCAAAAACGCATAAAAAATGCTACTTGTGAACATAGCCCAAGGTGTGGAGGAGTATTTTTGTTTTTGGTTATTTATTTTACCTTATACACAAGTTTTTACCCTGGAAAGGAAATTCCTTAACATATTTCACAGGAAAACCGTTTCAGTTTCGTTTTTGAATGTTTTATTGTGAGCCCGCAAAAGTGGCTTAATACCTCTGACCATGTTGTTGACAGCAGTTATTTTACCTTATACACAAGTCTTTACCCTGGAAAGGATGTTCCTTAACCCCTTTCCGACCTGGTCAGTAATAGTACGCACCAGGTCGGGAAGGCCGGTTCAGCGGGGGCTCCGGCGGTGAGCCCGCACTGAAGCGAGCACATGTCAGCTGATTATTGGAATCGCAATCCACCCGCGGCTGTTAATATGTTAAATCTCTGACAGTGGCATTTAACTTGTGCTTCCGGGTGTCCTAAGCCCCGCCCATCAGTGACCCCGTCACGTGATCGCGGGTCACCAATGGGTGGGCATGACAACTCAGGGTCTGCAGCAGATGCCTGTGGTTGTCATGTCTCAATTGCTATGAGCGCCACCTAGTGGTCAGCGCTCAAAGCAAGTGAGCATTTCTCCTGCATACAAGCGATCTGCTCATCGCTTGTATGCAGTAGAAGCAATCAGACAACTGCTGCTTCTAGTCTCCTCTGGAGACTATAGAAGCAAGCAGAAAGTGTAAAAAAAAGTTTTTAAAAAAATAAAAAAAATAAAAAATATATAAAAGTTTAAGTCACCCCCCTTTCGCCCCATTCAAAATAAAATATATATATATAAAAAAAAAACACATACACATATTTGGTATCGCCGCGTTCAGAATCGCCCGATCTATCAATATAAAAGAAGAATTAATATAATCAGTAAACGGCGTAACGAGAAAAAAAATTTAAACGCCAGAATTAAGTTTTTTTGGTCGCTACAACTTTGCAATAAAATGCAATAACGGGCGATCAAAACATCGGATCTACCCCAAAATGGTATCAATAAAAACGTCAGCCCGGCACACAAAAAATAAGCCCTCACCTGGCCCCAGATCCCGAAAAATGGAGAAGCTAAGGGTCTCGGAAAATGGCGTCATTTTGTTTTGTTTTTTAGCAAGCTTTGGATTTTTTTTTCACCACTTAAATAAAAAAGAACCTATACATGTTTGGTGTCTATGAACTCGTAACGACCTGGAAAATAATGATGGCAGGTCAGTTTTAGCAATCTGTGAACGTGGTAAAAAAAGGACCCAAAAAACAACGGTGGAATTGCATTTTTTTTGCAGTTTCACTGCACTTGGAATTTTTTTCCCATTTTCCAGCACATGATATGGTAAAACCAGTGATGGTGTTTAAAAGTACAACTCGTCCCGCAAAAAATAAGCCCTCACATGGCCATATTGAACGAAAATTTAAAAAGTTCTGGCTCTGGGAAGAAGGGGAGCAAAAAAGGAAAACACAAAAACAGAAAGACTCATGGTCGTTAAGGGGTTAACATATTTCACAGGAAAGCACTTTCACTTTCGTTTTTGAACGTTTTATTGTGAGCCTGTAAAAGTGGCTTAATACCTCTGACCACATTGTTGACAGCAGTGACCTGGGGGGCAGAAATGCTTCCAGGGGCGATCCCCATGCTGTCCCCATGTCATTTGAGCACTGTCACTATCGTTTTGGGCACTTGTTAGGCTTTCTACAGACTGCCGGGGGAGCCGCGGCAAAAATGCTCGGGTCTCCCATAGACTAACACTGGGCTCGTTGCTCGGGTCGAGCACTCGAGTATCACGGTGAGCTCGGCCCGAGCTTCGAGCACCCGAGCATTTTAGTGCTCGATCAACACTAGTTGTTATCAATATGCTGTGAACATATATTTTTTAATACTTATCTAATAAAGTCCATGTTTTATGGGATCTTCAAAACTGGAGTTTTCTACAATCGTTTTATCTGTTTTAAGGGCATAAAAATTCAAATTTGAAAATTGCTAAATTTTCAGCAAAATTCCAATATTTTCACAAATAAATGCAAAAAATATCATCCTAAATTTACCACCAACATAAAGTACAATGTGTCACTAAAAAACAATCTCAGAATAGCTGAGATATGTTAAAGCGTTCCAGAATTATTACCACATAAAGTGACAGTGGTCAGAATTGTAAAATTTGGCCTGGTCAGGAAGTTAAAAACAGTCTCGAGGGTGAAGGGGTGCAGGGGTTCAGGTGTGTAGTTTTTAAAACAGGGTCTTGTTTGAAGATTTTCTGACATACAGCCTTTTATCAGTGACTTTAAAAGGAAAGTGGTCCCTAAAAAAATAGGTTTTGTTAATTTCATTGAAAAAATTAAAAATTGTTGCTAAATTTTTAAGGCTTGTGACATCCTAATCCAAAAAGTGACAATCTTTAAAGGGAATCGTTGAGCAGGTTTTTGCTATGGAATCTGAAAGCTGCATGATGTATGAGCAGAGACCCTGATTTCAGCAATGCATCCATTACTAAGCTGCTTGGTGCAGCTGTGATAAAATACCTGTAGATGTAGCTGTGTATAACCCTGCGCCCCCACCACTGATTGGCCACTTTCTGTGTACACTTCACATTGTGCTACCAATCAGTGGAGGGGGCGGAGTTACACAGATTTACTGGACTGTTTGGCATGTGACACCCAGTCTTCTAATGATAATCTCCAGCTGATAAAACACTGATTGTATTGAAACAACAGCAAACTGCTGAACAAGTGACACATCCCTGGAATCAGACTCTCTGCCTCTACATAATGCTTCTCTCAGATTACATAGCAATTACCTGCTCAGTTGCTTTTGCCAGAACAGTGATATAAGACGTTAAGCATCGTACGCATGCTATTCTTCAAACTCAAAGAAAGAAGCCTGACCTGTATTACCCTTTCTATTTTTTCCATTATCTCCTTAGCTAAAATGTGAACAAATGATACTTATGAAATGCGAGATTATATGATGATGAGCACACAATGTGTAGCTGTTTCTGGAGCAGTAATTCCCCAGCAATTTCTTTGTTATTGTTCCCCATCCAGGAAACCTGCGCAGAATAGTAGTTCAACAACAGGAAAGCTAAATTGTGTATTTCTGGCTTTAACAAGAAATATGTAGTTGTCAATTTTTGGTGAAATTTGAGGAATATCAAACCAAAATGATTCACGCTCATTTGAATGGATATTGTTTGATAACTATCTTCGTATAATGCAGGATGTCATAGTTAAATATAGTTAGTACGGTTGAGAAAAAAAACATATGTCCGTAGCAAACTGCCAATTTTGTTGCCTCTCATTGATCTAGAACAGGGGTGCGGAAATTGTGGAGTTAGCATGCAATTAGTGCAGCCCCCGAAGGATGGTATAAAAATTCAAATGGCCCTTGGCTGAAAAAAGATTCCCCACCCCTGATCGATAACATAGTAAAAACCTATAATGCAGGAACCAGTCTGTCCTAAAAGGGAAAATATTCCTTTTTGATCCGCAGTGTTGATCCGGCTTGATCAACATTAAGAGCAATAATTCTATTCTTTTACACAACAAGTGTTGATTTATTTTATTTAAACCTTTTTGTAAAGCAGATATTCCACAGATTCACAGTTCACATGGTAACAAAGTCACATCGCCTGTGAATTTTGAGTTTCTTTGTTCAGTCCCCTTGTTTTACATGAAACAGCCTGTCACAATATTTTTTGCAGGGGCTATTTATATACTCACAAGTACAAATTAATTATGTACCTCTTCGATGTCCCTTTTAAAGACTAAATACATTTCTTTATTTTAATTTTTCCTCTTGACTTTGATCCTTCAGGCCTCTTATCTGATTTGTGTCTCTTCCTTGTACTTTTTCCAATAGGGCATTCTTTCTATTAACTGATTCCCAGGACAAAACTGCATGTTCCAGATGGTGCAGCACTAATGCTTCTGAAACTGGTAATATTATTTCTCAAGTCCATGCCTCAAGTCCATGCCTTTTAAAGCATGATAATATCCTCCTGGCCTTAGAAGCTGCAAATTGACAATGTGCTATTAGTCTGTGATCTACAAACATACCCAGATCCTTCTATACAAGTGACTCTCCTAGTTTTACTCCCATTAATTGTGCAAAACTCAGATGCATCAGTTTACTTGTATTCATGTTGAAACTTATCTACCAAAAATCTGCAAATTCTCAGCTTATAAATTACTTATATCGTCCATAGCCTGCACTATACCATCTACCATATGTGTCATTCGAGAATCTGTCTAATTCATAGGTTAAATAAGTTACTACATTGATCTTAGCGCTATGCCCCATATAACTGGGCAGGAATAGGATAGGAATCCATTAGGGCAACTCTCTGGATTCAGTCCTTGATCCAACTTTTCTTTCAATCACAAACTATGCAGTACTTTGTAAATACATTGACTTTAATCTACCCACTAGGTTTTTATGAAGGACTCAGTCAAACACCTTGACACAGTCCAACACTATAGTCCAAAACAATACATCTATAGCCACTTGTTCAGGCTTCTACTCACCTCTTCATGAAAACAAAATCAGATTGGTTTGGCAACTTCTGTTCTTTTTCTACAAATTCTGTAAAACTGTTGTCAAACCATTCGGAAATAATTCCCCCCACTACTCATGACTTCTATTTCTGGTGTTGAATACGAGACCATTCCAGTTATATTTCTTTATTATCTTTACTGATGATTTGATGATTGTCCATGCTGGACATTGTTACTGTTCTTAGTCAACTTGTACTGGTTATGGCTGGAAAATTGTGTTCCTAAGTGTTTTTTTTTCATCCTTCGAGAATTATGACATAATAGGATATTTGTTACCTTGATATCTCTGAATGCTGTATTTAGTGTGTTTTTATCATATTTACGTAATTAAAAAACTATGTTTTTATTGTTTACTTTGCCGGTTAGTGCATATGACGCGCCCCTGGGCCTGAGTCGCGCAGCGTTGCGCACGCGGGAGCCTACCCGGAGCCGGATCTGATAGGGGTAGTAGTCTCGTGGCGGTGACCCGGTCCGTGCCCAGGGAGTCAAGCTGAGTGGCAGAGTTTAGCAGTAGATGGTACGGTGTTCGACTACGCCACCCGTTGAATGCGGCTATGAGGCCGCCGCTGCAGGGCAGACCGCTGAGGCCGGTGGTACGATTGTGCAGCGTAGATGGTATAACCCCCAACGGGAGGGGTATGGCCTCAGGGCAGCCGACGTGGATGATGGGGGTAGCAGGAATCACTCAGAGACGATGCGGTGTAGTTCAGGGTCTTTACTGCTGATAAAGATAGACCCTCCCGGAGTACTGGCTAGCGATCGGGGCCTGGTCAGTCTTTGAGCAGATGGGATTTCCCCTGGCCAGGCGGAGTTGTAGGCCTCCCCAACTAATTGTACTCTTCTGGCTACCTTGCTAGAGGCGGGTAAAAGTAGCCCACGTCCCTGAGTGTACCGTGTGGTGCTCACCCGTATGGCCGGTGACTCGGGGCCTTCTAGTGGCTTCCGCTCCACGACGGCGGTGCTGGTCCCACGCGTGTGACCGTGCCTTCGGGTTTCTTGGCCAGAGGACCTGAAATCCCCTGCCGGTCGGTTTCTGCTGCTGGGTAAGGATTAGTCCCCACAGCCTCGGACTCCGGGTCCGGTGGTAACTCTTCAATCAGGGCGAGCTCTTCAGCTGCCAGCCCCTGATTCCTTGTAGCACTGCTCCCACTGAGCTCCTGATCTTTCTTTCCTATAGCTGCTCCTCTTCTAAACTCTCCTTCTTAACTAACTAACCCTGCCTCAGCCCCAGTTTTATATAGGGGAAGTTCTTCCCCTCCCAGGACTGGGCAGGAGGTGTGGCATGCATAGGATTCCTGACCAAGAGACCTCCCACCTGCTCTCAGACATAATATTGCTATTACTGTGGAAACCAGACCCCTGCGGTGCCACATTCCCCCCTAGTGAAATTTAGTACTCCGGGACTAAACATACTTTTGTAAAACATAACAAGTAAAACAAAAACAGTACAATAAAGAAAAACAACATTAGGATGGTTACGGCATGTCCGCAACCGGGTGCAGTCTTTGAAGAAAACAAAGGTGTCCATTTCACCAAAACAAGGAGACGTAACCAGGTAGGGGTCTGTCCTGCCCCGAGTCCTTATCAGTCTTTTAGTCCATCCTGGGTTACGCTCCAACTATATGCAAAAAGGATTCCCGGTAAATCCACCAAAGACTCCTACAAATAACTATAAACACAAAATTATACACAAGCAACAATAAACAGGTAAACATTAATAAAAATAGCTTGAACATTTAGATCCTCCACCGTATGGGCAACTGGCCTCTAGTGACCCTAGTGGACCTACGGAGCTGGCTGACTGGTCCTGAGCTACAGGGTATAGGAGCTGTCAAGGGTAAACTGGGCAGCCGTCTACGGACTCTTTGGCTCACTAGGGGTATGGCAGGCTCACTATAAGCAGAGGGTTGATTCTCCTGGTCTGCTTGTGTGGGGTCTTCTGCCTCCTGGACCGGCTGTTCTTCCAGCTCTACCTGTGTCTCCGTAGGCACTTGGGATGCTGGTTGGAGGAACGTGAGGACGGGTACCACAACAGCACCATTGACTTGAGTCCAAGACCGAGGGAAGTCTCCAAGCACAGTACTAATCATATCTTCCCTTTCCTCTACGGGTCGAGGGTCTTCTTGTTCCTCTTCAGGGTTCCGTAGCTGTTCGGGACACTTCTTCAGGTGATCCCGGGATACAATGGCTGTGGTTTCTCCTCCGTCTTTACTGATTGTACAGATCTTTGGGTTGTCGTGGCTTGAGGGCAGTACGGTGTACGGGTCCTTCTCCCACTGGTCGTCCAACTTGTGGAGCCGTCTTTTCCTCTTCAAGACCTGCTCTCCGGGCACCAGGGGAACAGCGGGAGCATACTGGTTGTAAGTTTTCTCTTGTCTTTCCCTAGTTTGACAGAGACTTCGCTCCACGCTCTCCTGTACTTTCCGGTACTGCTGCTGCCTCTCTGTGTCCCAGTCTGCTTCTGGTGAAGTGTCCTCGGGTGTCAGGACTCCCATCTCCAGATCAATAGGAAGCTTACCAGGTCTT
This sequence comes from Phyllobates terribilis, assembly GCF_046119375.1. Taxonomy (NCBI): domain Eukaryota; kingdom Metazoa; phylum Chordata; class Amphibia; order Anura; family Dendrobatidae; genus Phyllobates; species Phyllobates terribilis. The sequence continues at coordinate 208,638,655 of NW_027362767.1, read as the reverse complement.
GCCCTCATTAGGTAAGCCGGGGTACAGTTGGTGGAACCTACAGGGATGTGGTTGTATAGGTCCACCAGGTCGGGCAGCTTTTCAGGCCACAGACTACGTTCTTCCAGGGGCAATGTTTTCAGAAGATCTATCACCACCTGGTTCATTTTCTCACAAAGTCCATTAGTTTGCGGGTGATAGGGTGTTGTTCTTATCTTCCGGCAGCCATACAGGGTGCAGAACTCCTGGAAGACTTCCGCTTCAAAGGCAGGCCCCTGGTCCGTCAGCACCTGCTCCGGGTATCCGTGCGGACGGCAGAAGTGCTGCTGGAAGGCTTTAGCTGCTGTTTGAGCCGTTAGGTCCTTGACGCGGACGACAACCAAGAACCGGGAGTAGTGATCCACGATGGTTAACGCGTAGACGTAGCCACTTCTGCTTGGGGTCAGTTTTACATGATCCAAGGCTACCAGTTCCAACGGCTGTCTGGTGATGATGGACTGCAGGGGAGTCTTCTGGCTGGCACGGTCCCTCCTTCTTAGGTTGCATGGGCCACAGTCTCTGCACCACCTCTCGATGGTTCCTCTCATGCCTACCCAATGTAACCGCCCGCGCAGCAGGAACTCCAGCTTCTTCCATCCGAAGTGCCCAGCTCCGTCGTGGTATGCCTCCATCACCATAGCTGCGTCTCTTCTTGGCACCACTACTTGCCAGATTAGTTCAAGCGTCCGGGAGTTAACCATTCTGCGGCACAACTTCCCCTTGTAAAGGAACAGTCGACTCTTCTCAGCCCACAGTTGCTTGGCTTCCTCCGGAGCGTCTGGGTCAAGGCGTGCATCTGGCCGAGTCAGCATCTCCTTTACCAGTCGGACGGCAGGGTCACTGTCTTGCGTTTCCGCCCAGTTGTAATGAGGTAATGGGTTGAACGTAGCGGATTGCTTACTCCTTACACGGTGGGAATACTGGATAGTCCCATGACGGTGGAACGCGGGGAGTTCAACTTCTTCCAGTTCCTCTGAATCTTCCCCTACGTCCGGTAGGTTCGGCATCCTGGACAGGGCGTCCGCGTTGGTATTGGAGCGTCCTGCCCGGTATTTGATTGTAAACTCATAGTTGGACAAGCGGGCCATCCATCTCTGCTCTAGGGCACCGAGTCTTGCAGTGTCCAGGTGTGTCAACGGGTTGTTATCCGTGTACACGGTGAACCGGGAAGCAGCGAGGTAGTGCTTAAAGCGTTCGGTGACTGCCCACACCACTGCCAGGAACTCTAGCTTAAATGAGCTGTAATTCTCAGGGTTTCTTTCGGTGGGTCGCAGTTTTCGGCTGGCGTAAGCAATTACCCCTTCCTTCCCCTGCTGGATCTGGGACAGTACGGCTCCTAGACCGATGTTACTGGCGTCGGTGTAGAGGATAAAGGGCTGGCTATAATCAGGGTACGCCAGGATTTCATCCCCCGTGAGGGCCATCTTCAGCTGGCGGAAGGACTCTTCTTCCAGCTTCTCCCATCTGAAGGGTGGCTTCTGGTTCTTGGCCTTCCTGGACTGGCCTATCAGGAGGTCCTGCATAGGAGCTGCCTTTTTGGTGAAACCGGGAATGAACCTTCGGTAGTAGCCTACCAACCCGAGGAACTGCCTCACTTCCTTTACGCTGGAGGGGCTTGGCCATTCCTTAATTGCGGTGATCTTATCAGGGTTGGGAGCCACTCCGTCAGCACTCACCACGTGTCCCAGGTACTGCACCTTTGGCTTCAGGAGGTGACACTTGGAGGGTTTCACCTTTAGGCCGTAACTTGCCAGAGCTTCGAACACTTCCGCCAGGTGTTTCAGGTGGTCCTCGTAGGTCTTGGAATAGACGATGACATCGTCCAGGTATAACAGGACCGTCTCAAAGTTTCGGTGTCCCAGACAGCATTCCATCAATCGCTGGAAGGTTCCTGGTGCGTTGCAGAGTCCGAACGGCATGCAGGTAAACTCGCCAAGTCCCATCGGGGTGGTGAATGCGGTCTTCTCCCGGTCCGCCTCTGCTACAGGAACCTGCTAGTACCCGCTAGTGAGATCCAAGGTGGAGAAGAAGTTAGCAGATTTTAAAGCAGCCAAAGACTCCTCTATTCTTGGTAAGGGGTACGCATCCTTGTGTGTGATACGGTTGATTTTCCGGTAATCTACACACATCCTCATGGTGTTGTCTTTCTTTTTGACCAAGACTAGTGGAGCTGCCCAGGGGCTACAGCTATCCCTGATTACCCCAGCCTCCTTCATGTCCCTAAGCATCCCCTTGGCGTGTTGGTAGTGTGCAGGGGGTACGGGTCGATACCTCTCTTTTATGGGAGGATGGTCTCCCGTGGGGATGTGGTGTTCTACCCCCTTGACTCGCCCGAAGTCTAACAGGTGTTTACTAAACACTCTCTCGTACTCTCGAACCACCCGGTAGACTCCCTGTTTCTGGTGGGAGTGGAGTCAGTACCCAAATGTAGTTGCTGACACCAATCCTCCATTATTTTCGTAGAGCCGTTACCTTCCTCCGGGTGAGATGGGGGCAAGGGTTCCACAGACTGTATAGAATTTTGGTTGATAGTATATAATTTGGCTAGCGTAGCATACCGGGGCAGGTATACTTCCCTTTTCCCGATATTTATTATACGAACGGGCACCCTCCCATGGCGTACATCAACTACCCCCCGTGCTGTCAAAATGGTGGGCCTACTGTCTGAGTAGACTGGTTCTACCATGGCCTGGTAATCTCTACCTCTCAGACCAATAGCTGCCCGGCACCAAATCATCATTTCACTTTTCGGGGGCATGGCAATAGGGAAAGGGTCACACATTCTTACGCTACCAATCTCACCACCGGAGAGTTCCACCTGTTGCCGTCGCATCAGTGCCCGGATCTCTTTCTGGAGCACTCGCTGCTGGCCGGAGCTGGCGTTCTTGGCAACCTGCTGTAAAATGAAAATCACCTCTGCAAGACAATTTTCAATCACATTAGTTCCTAGAGTTATCTTTGGGTGACTCTCGCGCTTGTCAATGTCTACAATGATCAGTCCCTGTGCTGCCAGTTCGACTCTACCGATTTTAATGGTCATTTCTTTAAATCCGATCTGTGGCAGGTGCTGACCATTACTGGCGATGATACTCAAGTCGTCGTCTGGATAGCGGGTTATATACGAGTCATTCCAGTACTGCTTGAAGAGCACGTACGGGATGGTGGTGACCTGTGACCCGGTGTCGAGTAGGGCACTCATAGGGATGCCATCCAGTACCACAGGCAAGACTGGACGTCCTCCCACATATTTGTCGCGCCAGTTCGATGGGCCTGGTGATCTTTTTCCTGGGGGTTGGCCCTCTACCCCAGGTTGTGCCAGTTTAAAGGACAGTACCTTGCCATATGTCCGGGTTGATTGCAGCGGCGGCAGATAGGTTGTCCGTCCTCGTTGTACCGGTCGCTGGGTCTTCCTCTGGCCGGTGGGGTCCTCCTTGGTCGACGCCACGGGATGTCCTCCGGTCCGGATGCCAGCTGGATCTTCCCTGGAGTGGAAACCTGTAAAGACTGCACAGTTCGGGTTAGCGCAGCAACGCTTTTAGCTAGCTCTTGGACCTGATGGTGCAGGTCTGGAGCCGAGTCATTGTTCAAAGCCTGCGCATCAGCTCCCACAGGCCCTGCCGACAAGGGCGCCGCCTCCTGGTGGTAAGTGGTAGTAGGGCACCTGTGGGTCACAACGCCACCCGGTGCCGGTTCTCGGAGCGCCCGGATGGCTCTGTCCTTGAACTGTGCAAAGTCCAGATGAGGATCCTGTAAGGCCATTGCCCGCAACTGGGTTCGGTGGGCATTGCAATATAGTCCCTCTATAAATTGTTCGGTCAACAGCCTGTCCTCGTTTCCCACGCCGTCAGGGTCGGTCTGCTTAATGGCTCTCAGGGCCTCTTGTAGGTTTAGTGCATAGTCCCTTATACTCTCATGTGCTCGCTGCTTGCACCCATAGAATCTAAGCTTAATCTCGGCTGAGGTGCGGGTATCAAAGGTGTCCCTCAGCCGGGTTAGTATCCCTGCGACAGTCCTCCTCCCAGGTGGCCAGGACTTTACCTCCCTTTGGGCTGCCCCGGTTAGTTGGGCCACCAGGATGCTCACTTTTTGCTCTTCTGTGAGGGGGTACACCTGGAAGAGGCTATCCAGCTTTTCTTTAAAGTCATTCAGGGTATGTGACTAGTGTTGAGTAGAGATGAGCGTTGTTCTACTCGAACTGTTCGCCAATCTCAAATTCGAGCTGTTTTGGGCGGTGTTCGAGCCGGTCGGCGAACACGAACAATTTGAGAAAAATTCGGCTGTTCGAGGTTATGTTCGATAACTGTTCGTGCACCAAAATCATAACTGGATTTTTTCTCAGTAATGATGAAAATTAATGTTAATACGCAGTTTGAGTGTACAGCGGGGCGGGGGGAGGGGCAGGGGATGGATCTCTGCAGGAACAATGAAGATCTCCATTTTTTTTTCTCTTTCCCGCATTTGCAGTGGGGAGGTGCAATCTGTCAGCCTATCAGCAGCGCACACACGGAGCGAAGTGCTTTTTTTCACACAAGCAAGGGCATGTGTGATTGGCAGTGTATGTCACATGTCCTTGCCCTATAAGACCAAGCCATTTTCCCCGTCGCCACCATTTTCTCACTGCTGCAGCTGCGTGTTAGACGGCACCGCTGTTGCTGTGTGCGCTATACCTTGTTAATTTCAAGCCAATTTTCGCACAAATCTACAGATAGCTTGGGAGTAGGGAATAGTTGTGATTGCAGTCCTTTTAAGGACTAGGTTACAGCATTTCCTACGACTTTTATCAAGCAGGTCTGTGCTCTTAAATAGATAGATTGTGGGAGTAAAGACTAATTGTAATTGGAGTCCTTTTCAGGACTAGGTTACATCAGTTCCTATCAGTTTTTGCCAGGCAGGTCTGTGCCAGTGCTGTGCAAGTTTTTTTCACAGCATTTGGCTGAATCTAGCAAAGCTAATCCTTTTTGGCCTATTGCAGAGTGTGTTAGTCAGTGGAGTAGCCTATCTGTGTTGCAAGATATACCACCTGTGTATAGAATACCAATTTTTTTACTGCACCTAGTGAAGTAAAATCTTTTGGGCATAGCATCATTCTATTAGTCCATCTATACTGACCTCCATCAGGTTGCAAACTGAATATAATTTTTTTCTGCATCTAGCTCTGAAAAAATATTTGGGCTTCTAGCAGTGTGTGGGACTTGGTCTATTAGTCCATCTATACTGACCTCCATCAGGTTGCAAATTAAAAATAATTTATTTCTTCATTTAGCTCTGAAAAAATATTTGGGCTTCTAGCAGTGTGTGGGACTTGTTCTATTAGTCCTTCTATACTGACCTCCAGCAGGTTGCAAATTGAATATAATTTTTTTCTGCATCTAGCTCTGAAAAAATATTTGGGCTTCTAGCGGTGTGTGGGACTTGGTCTATTAGTCCATCTATACTGACCTCCATCAGGTTGCAAATTAAAAATAATTTTTTTCTTCATTTATCTCTGAAAAAATATTTGGGCTTCTAGCAGCGTGTGGCACTTGTTCTATTAGTCCATCTATACTGACCTCCATCAGGTTGCAAATTAAAAATAATTTTTTTCTGCATCTAGCTCTGAAAAAATATTTGGGCTTCTAGCAGTGTGTGGGACTTGGTCTATTAGTCCATCTATACTGACCTCCATCAGGTTGCAAATTAAAAATAATTTTTTTCTGCATCTAGCTCTGAAAAAATATTTGGGCTTCTAGCAGTGTGTGGGACTTGGTCTATTAGTCCATCTATACTGACCTCCATCAGGTTGCAAATTGAATAAAAAAATTTTCTGCATCTAGCTCTGAAAAAATATTTGGGCTTCTAGCGGTGTGTGGGACTTGGTCTATTAGTCCATCTATACTGACCTCCATCAGGTTGCAAATTAAAAATAATTTTTTTCTGCATCTAGCTCTGAAAAAATATTTGGGCTTCTAGCAGTGTGTGGGACTTGGTCTATTAGTCCATCTATACTGACCTCCATCAGGTTGCAAATTAAAAATAATTTTTTTCTTCATTTAGCTCTGAAAAAATATTTGGGCTTCTAGCAGTGTGTGGGACTTGTTCTATTAGTCCTTCTATACTGACCTCCAGCAGGTTGCAAATTGAATATAATTTTTTTCTGCATCTAGCTCTGAAAAAATATTTGGGCTTCTAGCGGTGTGTGGGACTTGGTCTATTAGTCCATCTATACTGACCTCCATCAGGTTGCAAATTAAAAATAATTTTTTTCTGCATCTAGCTCTGAAAAAATATTTGGGCTTCTAGCAGTGTGTGGGACTTGGTCTATTAGTCCATCTATACTGACCTCCATCAGGTTGCAAATTAAAAATAATTTTTTTCTGCATCTAGCTCTGAAAAAATATTTGGGCTTCTAGCAGTGTGTGGGACTTGGTCTATTAGTCCATCTATACTGACCTCCATCAGGTTGCAAATTGAATAAAAAAAATTTCTGCATCTAGCTCTGAAAAAATATTTGGGCTTCTAGCGGTGTGTGGGACTTGGTCTATTAGTCCATCTATACTGACCTCCATCAGGTTGCAAATTAAAAATAATTTTTTTCTGCATCTAGCTCTGAAAAAATATTTGGGCTTCTAGCAGTGTGTGGGACTTGGTCTATTAGTCCATCTATACTGACCTCCATCAGGTTGCAAATTAAAAATAATTTTTTTCTTCATTTAGCTCTGAAAAAATATTTGGGCTTCTAGCAGTGTGTGGGACTTGTTCTATTAGTCCTTCTATACTGACCTCCAGCAGGTTGCAAATTGAATATAATTTTTTTCTGCATCTAGCTCTGAAAAAATATTTGGGCTTCTAGCGGTGTGTGGGACTTGGTCTATTAGTCCATCTATACTGACCTCCATCAGGTTGCAAATTAAAAATAATTTTTTTCTGCATCTAGCTCTGAAAAAATATTTGGGCTTCTAGCAGTGTGTGGGACTTGGTCTATTAGTCCATCTATACTGACCTCCATCAGGTTGCAAATTAAAAATAATTTTTTTCTTCATTTAGCTCTGAAAAAATATTTGGGCTTCTAGCAGTGTGTGGGACTTGTTCTATTAGTCCTTCTATACTGACCTCCAGCAGGTTGCAAATTGAATATAATTTTTTTCTGCATCTAGCTCTGAAAAAAATATTTGGGCTTCTAGCGGTGTGTGGGACTTGGTCTATTAGTCCATCTATACTGACCTCCATCAGGTTGCAAATTAAAAATAATTTTTTTCTGCATCTAGCTCTGAAAAAATATTTGGGCTTCTAGCAGTGTGTGGGACTTGGTCTATTAGTCCATCTATACTGACCTCCATCAGGTTGCAAATTAAAAATAATTTTTTTCTGCATCTAGCTCTGAAAAAATATTTGGGCTTCTAGCAGTGTGTGGGACTTGGTCTATTAGTCCATCTATACTGACCTCCATCAGGTTGCAAATTGAATAAAAAAAATTTCTGCATCTAGCTCTGAAAAAATATTTGGGCTTCTAGCGGTGTGTGGGACTTGGTCTATTAGTCCATCTATACTGACCTCCATCAGGTTGCAAATTAAAAATAATTTTTTTCTGCATCTAGCTCTGAAAAAATATTTGGGCTTCTAGCAGTGTGTGGGACTTGGTCTATTAGTCCATCTATACTGACCTCCATCAGGTTGCAAATTAAAAATAATTTTTTTCTTCATTTAGCTCTGAAAAAATATTTGGGCTTCTAGCAGTGTGTGGGACTTGTTCTATTAGTCCTTCTATACTGACCTCCAGCAGGTTGCAAATTGAATATAATTTTTTTCTGCATCTAGCTCTGAAAAAATATTTGGGCTTCTAGCGGTGTGTGGGACTTGGTCTATTAGTCCATCTATACTGACCTCCATCAGGTTGCAAATTAAAAATAATTTTTTTCTGCATCTAGCTCTGAAAAAATATTTGGGCTTCTAGCAGTGTGTGGGACTTGGTCTATTAGTCCATCTATACTGACCTCCATCAGGTTGCAAATTAAAAATAATTTTTTTCTTCATTTAGCTCTGAAAAAATATTTGGGCTTCTAGCAGTGTGTGGGACTTGTTCTATTAGTCCTTCTATACTGACCTCCAGCAGGTTGCAAATTGAATATAATTTTTTTCTGCATCTAGCTCTGAAAAAAATATTTGGGCTTCTAGCGGTGTGTGGGACTTGGTCTATTAGTCCATCTATACTGACCTCCATCAGGTTGCAAATTAAAAATAATTTTTTTCTGCATCTAGCTCTGAAAAAATATTTGGGCTTCTAGCAGTGTGTGGGACTTGGTCTATTAGTCCATCTATACTGACCTCCATCAGGTTGCAAATTAAAAATAATTTTTTTCTGCATCTAGCTCTGAAAAAATATTTGGGCTTCTAGCAGTGTGTGGGACTTGGTCTATTAGTCCATCTATACTGACCTCCATCAGGTTGCAAATTGAATAAAAAAAATTTCTGCATCTAGCTCTGAAAAAATATTTGGGCTTCTAGCGGTGTGTGGGACTTGGTCTATTAGTCCATCTATACTGACCTCCATCAGGTTGCAAATTAAAAATAATTTTTTTCTGCATCTAGCTCTGAAAAAATATTTGGGCTTCTAGCAGTGTGTGGGACTTGGTCTATTAGTCCATCTATACTGACCTCCATCAGGTTGCAAATTAAAAATAATTTTTTTCTTCATTTAGCTCTGAAAAAATATTTGGGCTTCTAGCAGTGTGTGGGACTTGTTCTATTAGTCCTTCTATACTGACCTCCAGCAGGTTGCAAATTGAATATAATTTTTTTCTGCATCTAGCTCTGAAAAAATATTTGGGCTTCTAGCGGTGTGTGGGACTTGGTCTATTAGTCCATCTATACTGACCTCCATCAGGTTGCAAATTAAAAATAATTTTTTTCTGCATCTAGCTCTGAAAAAATATTTGGGCTTCTAGCAGTGTGTGGGACTTGGTCTATTAGTCCATCTATACTGACCTCCATCAGGTTGCAAATTAAAAATAATTTTTTTCTTCATTTATCTCTGAAAAAATATTTGGGCTTCTAGCAGCGTGTGGGACTTGTTCTATTAGTCCATCTATACTGACCTCCATCAGGTTGCAAATTAAAAATAATTTTTTTCTGCATCTAGCTCTGAAAAAATATTTGGGCTTCTAGCAGTGTGTGGGACTTGGTCTATTAGTCCATCTATACTGACCTCCATCAGGTTGCAAATTAAAAATAATTTTTTTCTTCATTTAGCTCTGAAAAAATATTTGGGCTTCTAGCAGTGTGTGGGACTTGTTCTATTAGTCCTTCTATACTGACCTCCAGCAGGTTGCAAATTGAATATAATTTTTTTCTGCATCTAGCTCTGAAAAAATATTTGGGCTTCTAGCGGTGCGTGGGACTTGGTCTATTAGTCCATCTATACTGACCTCCATCAGGTTGCAAATTAAAAATATTTTTTTTCTGCATCTAGCTCTGAAAAAATATTTGGGCTTCTAGCAGTGTGTGGGACTTGGTCTATTAGTCCATCTATACTGACCTCCATCAGGTTGCAAATTGAATAAAAAAAATTTCTGCATCTAGCTCTGAAAAAATATTTGGGCTTCTAGCGGTGTGTGGGACTTGGTCTATTAGTCCATCTATACTGACATCCATCAGGTTGCAAATTAAAAATAATTTTTTTCTGCATCTAGCTCTGAAAAAATATTTGGGCTTCTAGCAGTGTGTGGGACTTGGTCTATTAGTCCATCTATACTGACCTCCATCAGGTTGCAAATTAAAAATAATTTTTTTCTTCATTTAGCTCTGAAAAAATATTTGGGCTTCTAGCAGTGTGTGGGACTTGTTCTATTAGTCCTTCTATACTGACCTCCAGCAGGTTGCAAATTGAATATAATTTTTTTCTGCATCTAGCTCTGAAAAAATATTTGGGCTTCTAGCGGTGTGTGGGACTTGGTCTATTAGTCCATCTATACTGACCTCCATCAGGTTGCAAATTAAAAATAATTTTTTTCTGCATCTAGCTCTGAAAAAATATTTGGGCTTCTAGCAGTGTGTGGGACTTGGTCTATTAGTCCATCTATACTGACCTCCATCAGGTTGCAAATTAAAAATAATTTTTTTCTTCATTTATCTCTGAAAAAATATTTGGGCTTCTAGCAGCGTGTGGGACTTGTTCTATTAGTCCATCTATACTGACCTCCATCAGGTTGCAAATTAAAAATAATTTTTTTCTGCATCTAGCTCTGAAAAAATATTTGGGCTTCTAGCAGTGTGTGGGACTTGGTCTATTAGTCCATCTATACTGACCTCCATCAGGTTGCAAATTAAAAATAATTTTTTTCTTCATTTAGCTCTGAAAAAATATTTGAGCTTCTAGCAGTGTGTGGGACTTGTTCTATTAGTCCTTCTATACTGACCTCCAGCAGGTTGCAAATTGAATATAATTTTTTTCTGCATCTAGCTCTGAAAAAATATTTGGGCTTCTAGCGGTGCGTGGGACTTGGTCTATTAGTCCATCTATACTGACCTCCATCAGGTTGCAAATTAAAAATATTTTTTTTCTGCATCTAGCTCTGAAAAAATATTTGGGCTTCTAGCAGTGTGTGGGACTTGGTCTATTAGTCCATCTATACTGACCTCCATCAGGTTGCAAATTGAATAAAAAAAATTTCTGCATCTAGCTCTGAAAAAATATTTGGGCTTCTAGCGGTGTGTGGGACTTGGTCTATTAGTCCATCTATACTGACATCCATCAGGTTGCAAATTTAAAATAATTTTTTTCTGCATCTAGCTCTGAAAAAATATTTGGGCTTCTAGCAGTGTGTGGGACTTGGTCTATTAGTCCATCTATACTGACCTCCATCAGGTTGCAAATTAAAAATAATTTTTTTCTTCATTTAGCTCTGAAAAAATATTTGGGCTTCTAGCAGTGTGTGGGACTTGTTCTATTAGTCCTTCTATACTGACCTCCAGCAGGTTGCAAATTGAATATAATTTTTTTCTGCATCTAGCTCTGAAAAAATATTTGGGCTTCTAGCGGTGTGTGGGACTTGGTCTATTAGTCCATCTATACTGACCTCCATCAGGTTGCAAATTAAAAATAATTTTTTTCTGCATCTAGCTCTGAAAAAATATTTGGGCTTCTAGCAGTGTGTGGGACTTGGTCTATTAGTCCATCTATACTGACCTCCAGCAGGTTGCAAATTGAATATAATTTTTTTCTGCATCTAGCTCTGAAAAAATATTTGGGCTTCTAGCGGTGCGTGGGACTTGGTCTATTAGTCCATCTATACTGACCTCCATCAGGTTGCAAATTAAAAATAATTTTTTTCTGCATCTAGCTCTGAAAAAATATTTGGGCTTCTAGCAGTGTGTGGGACTTGGTCTATTAGTCCATCTATACTGACCTCCATCAGGTTGCAAATTGAATAAAAAAATTTTCTGCATCTAGCTCTGAAAAAATATTTGGGCTTCTAGCGGTGTGTGGGACTTGGTCTATTAGTCCATCTATACTGACCTCCATCAGGTTGCAAATTAAAAATAATTTTTTTCTGCATCTAACCCAGCCAATAGTTTTGGCCTAATACCACAGTTTGGCCACTCAGCTCTGCTCGGTTACCATCCATTGTTTTTTTGTGCAAACAACTCCAGAGTTGTGAATTAGTTAACCACCAAAATGAGTGGAAAAAGGCCTGCTGCTGGTGGAAAGGGGAATAGGCGTGTTGGGAAGGGGAAAAAAGGTTGTGTCCGTGGGGTAGGTGTTAAAGCAACAGTAACATCTGCAGAAGAAAGACCATCTTCCAGCCAAACTAAAATGTCTGCTTCTTTTAGCGGACAATGTGATAAGATCCCTTTCTTACGGCCACGCCAATCGCTACAAATTCCAGATGAGGCACAAAAACAGCAGGTGCTTCAACGGATATCAAGTGCTCCTTTAAGTGGGCTCTCCTCCACATCAACTTCAACATCACAAATACTCCAGTCCTCAAAGGTGTCACCCAAATCGCACTTGCTTCCTCACAGCTCCCAAATCTCCAGCTGCCCGTCTGAGTATGAGGTAGAACAGATGGTTGAGTCTGCAGAGCTGTTTACTCATACTATAGCCTGGGAATCAGAGGTCGACTCCAGCGCTTCTGTGAATCCAGACGAGGAAATGATCTGCACTGATGCCCAGAATCTTTATGAGTCGGATCCAGGACCAGACGCAGAAGGTTCTGACCATAATGTAGACCCTCATTCCCAAACTGTAACTCCTGTTGGTGGAGACAATGAGGAAGACGATGATAAGACTCAAATACCTGATTGGAGCGACAACTTTAGTTTTTTGTCAGGGCAGGAACAGGTTGGCTCTGAGGACGACGGGTGTGATAACGCACAGGGTGATGATGATGAGGTCGGAGATCCCACTTACTGTCAACCCACAGTCAGCCAAGAGATGAGGTCAGCAGAGGAGGTGCAGGAAGATGCTAGTGACGACGAGGTCAGGTTGCGCCTTCCTGGACAGAGACGTAGTACTGGAAGCACGTCAACAACTGCATCCTCAAACACAACTCTGCCTCTCACCACAAGTCGTGGTGGCTCTTCAGGTCGCATGGGTGCTAAGCCTTGCATAGCCTGGGCATTTTTTCAGATCGATAAAGATGACCCAACTCGTGTTATCTGTAACATTTGTCAGCAAAAGCTAAGTAGAGGCCAAAAAATACATAGTTTGAGTACTTCATGCATGAACCGGCACATGGACATGAAGCATAAGTTGCAGTGGGAAGCTCAGTGTGCTACAATGCGGCCTAGCCGGCCGGGCCAACCACCGTCTGCCATATCTTGTGCATCCGCGGCCTCTTCATCCTCTGTGACTGGGGGGACAGCAGTCACACCTGTTTTGGGGCGCAGACCTGCCACCTCTTTACCCGCAACAGCCAGCGTGATTGGCAGGTCATCATTTTCTTTGGAGGTGGTAACACCAGCTGGTCTTGAGCGCTGTCCGACATCGATAGCACCACCTTTGGATCAAGGCAACCTAACATGTCCGCCTGCATCTTCCTCACAGACCGGCAGTTTGCCGGGGACACCCTTATCAACCCCGTCTAAGCACAATAGCCAGCCCTCGGTCCCTCAGATGTGGACAAGTAAAAGACCATTTCCTCCTAGCCATGAGAAAGCTAAGAGGTTGAATTTCACCATCTGCAAGCTCTTGGCTACAGAAATGCTGCCTTTCCGCCTGGTGGACACAGAGGATTTTCGAGACCTTATGTCCGTCGCAGTGCCCCAGTACCAGATGCCCAGTCGGCACTACTTCTCAAAGAAAGGTGTGCCTGCGCTCCACCAGCATGTCGCACACAACATCACCGCTTCTTTGAGAAACTCTGTGTGTGACAGGGTGCATTTCACCACAGACACTTGGACGAGTAGGCATGGACAGGGGCGTTACATGTCGCTGACTGGGCACTGGGTAACTATGGTGACAGCAGGACAAGGGGCTGCTGTCCAAGTCTTGCCGTCCCCACGAGTTGTGCGTCAATCCTCTTTATGTCAAAGTTCCTCCACTGCTTCTGCCTCCTCAACCTCCTCTCGGTCTTCCACCTGCACCCAAAGCCTGTCTGGTCATGCCACAAGCTTTCTAACTGCGCAGAAGGGATCCTGCACACCTCCTTACTATGCTGGCAGTAGGGCTCAACGTCATCAGGCGGTTTTTACATTGAAATGTCTGGGAAATGTGAGTCACACAGCTGAGGAGTTGTGGTCAGCTCTGGAGAACCAATTTCATGAATGGTTGTCTCCACTGGACCTGAAACCAGGGAAGGCCGTGTGCGACAATGCTGCAAACCTGGGTGCGGCCCTTCGCCGGGGCAATGTCACACACGTGCCTTGTATGGCTCACGTGTTGAACCTGGTTGTCCAGCAATTTTTAGCCCACTATCCCAGACTAGATGGCCTTCTGCAGAGGGCACGGTCGCTGTGTGCTCACTTCCGCCGTTCGCATCCCGCAGCTCAGCGCCTTACATCTCTACAGAAGTCGTTGGGCCTGCCACTTCACCGGCTAAAATGCGATGTGCCTACCCGGTGGAATTCAACTCTGCACATGTTGCAGCGACTGTGGCAGCACCGACAAGCCCTGGTGCAATACGTTCTGACGTATAGCCTGGGCCAACGAGATTCAGAGGTGGGGCAAATCACGCTGGAGGAGTGGTCTCAGATCAGGGACCTATGCACCCTTCTGCACAGTTTTGAAATGGCGACGAAGATGTTTAGTGCTGACGATGCCATTATCAGCATGACTATTCCGGTGATTTACATGCTGGAGCACATGTTAAACAGAATTCGGAGTCAGGTGGTGGCACAAGAGGAGGTGGAGGAAGTAGAGGAGGAGGAGTTGTATGCGGAAGGGCTAACATCTGCAAGGTCCAGACGGTCGGCAGCACCAAGGCGGCAGGCATGTGAGGGTGGGGGAGATGATTTTACCAGGGCGCATGGTAGCAGCCAAACTAGTGAGGAAGGTGCAGGAGCCCAGGAAGAAGTGGAGGACGAACTGATGGAAGACTCATCAGATGAGGGAGACCTTGATCACATTTCTGTTGTGCGAGGTTGGGGGGAGAGGACAGAGGAAGGAAGCATGATTGTTACCTCGCCACCAACACAACAGGGACTTGGTGCTCCTGGATGCGCAACACACATGAGTGCCTTCTTGCTGCACTACCTGCAACATGACCCTCGAATTGTGAGAATTAGAAATAATCCTGACTACTGGGTTGCCACACTGTTAGATCCCCGGTACAAAAGTAAATTTGCAGAAATTATTCCTGCCATAGAAAGGGATGCACGCATGCAGGAGTATCAGCAGAGACTGTTGCAGAATCTTACATGTGCTTTTCCACAAAATACCAGTGGTGCACGTAGTGAATCTCACAGTTCCAACTTGCCAACCGTGGGACCGTCAAGTGTTCAGCACTCAAACCGTAACAGAACCACAGTATCTGCTGGTAACATCAATTTTGCGGAATCATTTCACCACTTTTTTAGCCCATCCTTTGCAAGGCCACAGGAGACAAGAAGTCTGACACATAGTCAACGCCTAGAGACGATGGTACAGGAGTATCTCCAAGTAAACATTGAAGCCACGACTGTGTCACTGGACCCTTGCTCTTTTTGGGCTTCCAATCTGGATAAATGGCCGGAGCTAGCCACTTACGCCTTGGAGATCTTGTCATGCCCCGCAGCCAGCGTTCTGTCTGAACGTGTGTTCAGCGCTGCTGGTGGTGTGCTGACAGATAAGCGCACGCGGCTCTCCACTGATAATGTAGACAGACTCACGTTCATAAAGATGAACAAATCATGGATCCGAAACGACTTTTCTACCCCTGTGTCATCCTGGGGAGAGTAAAAGCTTGATGATTGGTTAAAATCACCCTACCAACCGTTTTAAGCTTTCAAATTACTAATCATGTTTATCTGTATCTTGACTGGAAAATAATTTGGGCTTTGTAGCAGTGTGCAGCACTGATCCTATTAGGCCATCTATAATAAGCTTCACCAGATTTAAAATTAAAAATAATTTTTAGCTGCATCTAGCCCGGAAAATAATTTTGGGGCTCCGAGATGCGCAAGACACATAAGTGCCTTCTTGCTGCACTACCTGCAGCATGACCCTCATATTGTCAGAATTCGAAGTAATCATGACTACTGGGTTGCCACACTCTTAGATCCCCCAAACTTTTCGATCAACCTTTTCATTTTAATAAAGACCAAAAAAATGGTCATTTTTGAAATTATAAGCATTAGCAGGTTGTTAGAAACTGAAATCAAACAGTTTTCAACTCAAAACTTTATTCTAGGTGATGTTACATTTTCACATAGGACCCCTTGTTCGAAAGGAGCTTCTGAACTCTCTCGTCCATTGAATTTGTCAGGTTTTGGATGGTTTCTGCTTCAATTGTTTTGCATGAGGACAGAATACCCTCCCAGAGCTGTTGCTTAGATGTGAACTGCCTCCCGCCATCATAGACACTCCTTTTAATGATGCTCCAAAGGTTCTGAATGGGGTAGAGGTCAGGGGAGCATGGGGGTCACACCATAAGTTTGTCCCCTTTTATGCCCATATCAGCCAGAGATGCAGATGTTTTATGTGCAGCATGAGATGGTGCATTATCATGCAGAAAAATGATCTTGCTGTGAAATACACGGTTCTTCTTCTTGAACCATGGCAGGAAGTGCTGTTTGAGAAAATTCACATACATTATGGAGTTCATCTTTAGCGCCTTCAGGGATCCTAAAGGGGCCGACAATCTCTCTCCCCATGATTCCAGCCCAAAACATTACTCCACCTCCTCCTTGTTGGCGCTGTAGCCGTGTTTGCGTGGGGTGTCCATCAACCAGCCATCCTCCACTCCATTCATCTGGACCATCGAGCGCTGCACGGCACTCATCCGTGAACAAAACAGTTTTGAAATCAGTCTTCATGTAATGTTTGGCCCACTGGAGCCGTTTCTGCTTGTGTGAAGTGGATAGAGGAGGTCGACAGGATGGCGTATGCACAGCTGCAAACCTCTGAAGGACCCTGCATCTTGTTGTTCGGGGGACGTTGGAGGCACAAGCAGCTTCAAAAACTTGTCTGCTGCTATGACAAGGCTTTTTTGCCGCTGCTCTTTCAACCTGACGTAATTGCCTGTAGGAAAGAGTCCTCAATTTGCCCTTATCAGCACGCACACGTGTGTACTGTGAATCAGCTACATACTTCTTGATTGCCAAGACACTTCATCCTGATCATCGCACAATGTTGATTGTAGTCATGCCTTGACCTAAACACTCCACAATTTGTTGCTTCTCAGCAGCCGACACATCCTTTTTCTTTCCCATTTTGGCAGAAAATGTAGGCTGCTTAATAATGTGAGAGAGCCTTCTTAAGTAGTCTTGCCTTTCATTGGACACACCTGCCAAACTAATTAGCACAGGTGTCTGCAATTGCTTACAGTGATATAAAGAGCCCTGACACACATCACCATCAATGAGTTTAACTGACAAACAAACAAATTCTTCCCTTATCACTCCTAAACACTTTTTGCATAATAATTTGGAACGCGGTGTACATGTGCTTTTCCACAAAACACCAGTGGTTCACGTAGTGAATCTTACAGTTCTAACTTGCCAACCGTGGTCTGTATGGAATTGTTCAATAAAGGGCCCAAAATTAAGATAACATAGATGGGAGAGGTCTCTATGAATAGGAATTCCTAAGTATTTGATACCCTGTGAGGGCCAGGCAAAGGGAAAGTTGGACTGGATGGAATCCTATATGGATTTAGGGAGGGAGACATCGAGGGCCTCAGACTTCGCTGCATTGATTTTAAAATTTTACCATGTAACAAAGTGATCTATTTCAGCCATAACAGCAGGGATGGATATATGTGATTGAGTGATATATACTAGGACATCATCAGCAAATAGAGAGCACTTGTACTCGGTGCCTCCCACCTCAATCCACCTAATATTGGGGTTATGGCGAATTGATGAGAGCAGGTGCTCCGTCACTAGGATGTATAAGAGAGGGGACAGAGGACATCCCTGCCTTGTCCCATTGGTGATTGTGAAAGGTGATGAAAATGTTCTGACGCACCCCCTGGGCCTTGGGACACCCGGAGCCGGACCCTTTTTGGTGGATGCTGGTGGTTGTAGTCTTCGTGGCGGCGATCCGGTTCCGTGGCTCAGGGCGGTCAAACCAGTGGCGGAACTATTTATGTGGTTTTGATGTTTAAATGTCCGACTACGCCACCCGTGGATTGCGGTCAGAGTGAACCGCCGCTACAGGGCAGACCGCTAAGGCTGGTGTTGTGGGTGCAGCAGAGCGTAGCATAACTCCCCACGGGAGGAGTATAGCCTCAGGGCAGTGTATGCGGAGGATGGGGGTGATGGTGCAGGGCAGCAGCAGTAACGACACGGAGTCAGTGATGCAGTTCAGGGCCTTTACTCACAGTTCTTATTATCCAGACCACGTCTGCAGGTAACGGCTGCCCACGTCGTACTGTGCTCACCAGGTGAGGGGCTCAGACAACTCCCAGATAACTTTGGAGCGCTTCACAGGACCCCCTTTGTGTGTCCTTTGTCTGGCCTTTCTTACCAACACTTCTGTCCGGCTGCCTCGGGCCTCCTCTTGGTAAACTTGGCGCCAGTTTCCCTGACCCTATGTGGTGCCTTCCTAGCGGGTGGAGCAAGGGGCTGCGCCACATAAAATGTCAGAGCCTCCGGTTTCTAGCTGAGGGTCGTTTCCTGCCTCCACTAGTTCGGGGACCGGTCTCCCCCTTTGGCCTGACCCCTCCACGCAGGTGGATTCGGGCGTGCGGTGGCGACTCGCCCGTCCGCACCCCTGGGATCCCTTCATTCCTCGTTCCTGGAGCCTTCTCCGCTCCTCTTCCTTCCTTCTCCCTCTTGCAGGCCTGGGCCTCTGTTACTAGGCCCGCCTCCGGAGCAGAGCTCATGCAGAGCCCCTGCTCCCTGCCACTTCTGCTCAGACTTCTCTGCACTGAACTAAGATGGTGCCCACCTTTTATACTCCCTTCTCAATGCACCCAGGAACTGCTTCCTCCCTGCTCCTGCACTGCAGGGTTCCCCTTCCTCAGTGTTCCCTCCCCCCACTCCAGCCAGGGACAGGGACTGTCGTGCCCATCTCAGGGGCATATTGGTCGCCCTGCCCCACGGCAATGTGGTGTAATGCATGCAGGTGTCGGGTCCTGATCCACACTCCATCCTTATCTGAGAGTGAGATATCACACCTCTAGGTGAGGTGCAATACGTCTGTAGCAACCGAGCCCTCGGTGCTACAGTTCCATTTATCTTCAGCCTAGGTGACGTATTGTGATACAGGGCCGTGATTTTGGCTATAAAAGGGTCCCCTAGACCCCTACCCCAAGCTTTTTAAGAGAATCATATATGGCGTGCCAGGAGACTCTATGGAATGCTTTCTCAGCATCCAACGAGAGTATCTACTTACAAATTTTTAACTGCATCTAGCCCAGGAAATACTTTGTGCCTAGTAGCAGTGTCTGCTAGTCAGCGGATTATCCCGGCTGTTAAGCAAGCTACACCACCTGTAGTTTGGACACTTAATTTTTTCAAAGGAAATGCTTCGGGACCACGGGATACTCAGTGAAGAGCATCAGGAGGCACCCCAAGGCATAGGGGCTGGGACTGGCACTAGGATGCCTTGCGGTGGACAGCCGAGCTCGATCCTTATAAAAGCTTTTTAACTGCAGCAGCTTTAGTGGACGCTACTGGAGCTGGAATTACGCGGCTGCTGGCATGAGACTTGCCCTCCAATAGATCCTTGTAAATGGATTTAAAGTGTATTCATTCAAATATGAGAGGACAATTTAAATTAAAAAGCTTAGAGCTGCCTCCACCACAGGGGGGCTCTCTCGACCCACCAGCGGACAGGCACCAGTATTGGGAGAGGGGGGCTGGCCGTCAGGGTTCACCGCGGCTCTGGCACAAACCCGGCGACACGGAGGTGGCACGGGCAGGAGCGGACTGGCCGTCTCGGCTTCTCACTTTTTGGATTTTAGAAGGGCATGACATGCCTATATCTGTGTCTCCCCCTCCTTTTACTCCTCCACCTCTTTTCTTTTCGCATGACTATATGTACTTGTCACTTTTCCATGTGTTAGTTGTGTCTTCTGAGCAGTTTGTCAGCTTTTGGACACCTTTGAAGGTGTTTTCTATGTGTTTCTATGTGTTTTTGTTTGCCTGCCATTGGTTTTAACGGTGTTCGAAGGTGTTCGACGAACAGTTCAACGAACAGTTCGGCGAACACACGGGTGTTCGACGAACCGAACCGAACTCGAACACTACGGGGGTGGCTCAACACTAGTGTGACTAGTGTGACGGAGCACCTGCTCTCATCAATTCGCCATAACCCCAATATTAGGTGGATTGAGGTGTGAGGCACCGAGTACAAGTACTGTCTATTTGCTGATGATGTCCTAGTATATATCACTCAATCACATATATCCATCCATGCTGTTATGGCTGAAATAGATCACTTTGTTACATGGTAAAATTTTAAAATCAATGCAGCGAAGTCTGAGGCCCTCGATGTCTCCCTCCCTAAATCCATATAGGATTCCATCCAGTCCAACTTTCCCTTTGCCTGGCCCTCACAGGGTATCAAATACTTAGGAATTCCTATTCATAGAGACCTCTCCCATCTATGTTATCTTAATTTTGGGCCCTTTATTGAACAATTCCATACAGACCACGGTTGGCAAGTTAGAACTGTAAGATTCACTACGTGAACCACTGGTGTTTTGTGGAAAAGCACATGTACACCGCGTTCCAAATTATTATGCAAAAAGTGTTTAGGAGTGATAAGGGAAGAATTTGTTTGTTTGTCAGTTAAACTCATTGATGGTGATGTGTGTCAGGACTCTTTATATCACTGTAAGCAATTGCAGACACCTGTGCTAATTAGTTTGGCAGGTGTGTCCAATGAAAGGCAAGACTACTTAAGAAGGCTCTCTCACATTATTAAGCAGCCTACATTTTCTGCCAAAATGGGAAAGAAAAAGGATGTGTCGGCTGCTGAGAAGCAACAAATTGTGGAGTGTTTAGGTCAAGGCATGACTACAATCAACATTGTGCGATGATCAGGATGAAGTGTCTTGGCAATCAAGAAGTATGTAGCTGATTCACAGTACACACGTGTGCGTGCTGATAAGGGCAAATTGAGGACTCTTTCCTACAGGCAATTACGTCAGGTTGAAAGAGCAGCGGCAAAAAAGCCTTGTCATAGCAGCAGACAAGTTTTTGAAGCTGCTTGTGCCTCCAACGTCCCCCGAACAACAAGATGCAGGGTCCTTCAGAGGTTTGCAGCTGTGCATACGCCATCCTGTCGACCTCCTCTATCCACTTCACACAAGCAGAAACGGCTCCAGTGGGCCAAACATTACATGAAGACTGATTTCAAAACTGTTTTGTTCACGGATGAGTGCCGTGCAGCGCTCGATGGTCCAGATGAATGGAGTGGAGGATGGCTGGTTGATGGACACCCCACGCAAACACGGCTACAGCGCCAACAAGGAGGAGGTGGAGTAATGTTTTGGGCTGGAATCATGGGGAGAGAGATTGTCGGCCCCTTTAGGATCCCTGAAGGCGCTAAAGATGAACTCCATAATGTATGTGGATTTTCTCAAACAGCACTTCCTGCCATGGTTCAAGAAGAAGAACCGTGTATTTCACAGCAAGATCATTTTTCTGCATGATAATGCACCATCTCATGCTGCACATAAAACATCTGCATCTCTGGCTGATATGGGCATAAAAGGGGACAAACTTATGGTGTGACCCCCATGCTCCCCTGACCTCTACCCCATTCAGAACCTTTGGAGCATCATTAAAAGGAGTGTCTATGATGGCGGGAGGCAGTTCACATCTAAGCAACAGCTCTGGGAGGGTATTCTGTCCTCATGCAAAACAATTGAAGCAGAAACCATCCAAAACCTGACAAATTCAATGGACGAGAGAGTTCAGAAGCTCCTTTCGAACAAGAGGTCCTATGTGAAAATGTAACATCACCTAGAATAAAGTTTTGAGTTGAAAACTGTTTGATTTCAGTTTCTAACAACCTGCTAATGCTTATAATTTCAAAAATGACCATTTTTTTGGTCTTTATTAAAATGAAAAGGTTGATCGAAAAGTTTGGGGGATCTAAGAGTGTGGCAACCCAGTAGTCATGATTACTTCGAATTCTGACAATATGAGGGTCATGCTGCAGGTAGTGCAGCAAGAAGGCACTTATGTGTCTTGCGCATCTCGGAGCCCCAAAATTATTTTCCGGGCTAGATGCAGCTAAAAATTATTTTTAATTTTAAATCTGGTGAAGCTTATTATAGATGGCCTAATAGGATCAGTGCTGCACACTGCTACAAAGCCCAAATTATTTTCCAGTCAAGATACAGATAAACATGATTAGTAATTTGAAAGCTTAAAACGGTTGGTAGGGTGATTTTAACCAATCATCAAGCTTTTACTCTCCCCAGGATGACACAGGGGTAGAAAAGTCGTTTCGGATCCATGATTTGTTCATCTTTATGAACGTGAGTCTGTCTACATTATCAGTGGAGAGCCGCGTGCGCTTATCTGTCAGCACACCACCAGCAGCGCTGAACACACGTTCAGACAGAACGCTGGCTGCGGGGCATGACAAGATCTCCAAGGCGTAAGTGGCTAGCTCCGGCCATTTATCCAGATTGGAAGCCCAAAAAGAGCAAGGGTCCAGTGACACAGTCGTGGCTTCAATGTTTACTTGGAGATACTCCTGTACCATCGTCTCTAGGCGTTGACTATGTGTCAGACTTCTTGTCTCCTGTGGCCTTGCAAAGGATGGGCTAAAAAAGTGGTGAAATGATTCCGCAAAATTGATGTTACCAGCAGATACTGTGGTTCTGTTACGGTTTGAGTGCTGAACACTTGACGGTCCCACGGTTGGCAAGTTGGAACTGTGAGATTCACTACGTGCACCACTGGTATTTTGTGGAAAAGCACATGTAAGATTCTGCAACAGTCTCTGCTGATACTCCTGCATGCGTGCATCCCTTTCTATGGCAGGAATAATTTCTGCAAATTTACTTTTGTACCGGGGATCTAACAGTGTGGCAACCCAGTAGTCAGGATTATTTCTAATTCTCACAATTCGAGGGTCATGTTGCAGGTAGTGCAGCAAGAAGGCACTCATGTGTGTTGCGCATCCAGGAGCACCAAGTCCCTGTTGTGTTGGTGGCGAGGTAACAATCATGCTTCCTTCCTCTGTCCTCTCCCCCCAACCTCGC
The DNA here is from genome assembly GCF_046119375.1 of Phyllobates terribilis. Classification (NCBI taxonomy): domain Eukaryota; kingdom Metazoa; phylum Chordata; class Amphibia; order Anura; family Dendrobatidae; genus Phyllobates; species Phyllobates terribilis. The sequence continues at coordinate 208,615,853 of NW_027362767.1, read as the reverse complement.
ACAACAGAAATGTGATCAAGGTCTCCCTCATCTGATGAGTCTTCCATCAGTTCGTCCTCCACTTCTTCCTGGGCTCCTGCACCTTCCTCACTAGTTTGGCTGCTACCATGCGCCCTGGTAAAATCATCTCCCCCACCCTCACATGCCTGCCGCCTTGGTGCTGCCGAACGTCTGGACCTTGCAGATGTTAGCCCTTCCGCATACAACTCCTCCTCCTCTACTTCCTCCACCTCCTCTTGTGCCACCACCTGACTCCGAATTCTGTTTAACATGTGCTCCAGCATGTAAATCACCGGAATAGTCATGCTGATAATGGCATCGTCAGCACTAAACATCTTCGTCGCCATTTCAAAACTGTGCAGAAGGGTGCATAGGTCCCTGATCTGAGACCACTCCTCCAGCGTGATTTGCCCCACCTCTGAATCTCGTTGGCCCAGGCTATACGTCAGAACGTATTGCACCAGGGCTTGTCGGTGCTGCCACAGTCGCTGCAACATGTGCAGAGTTGAATTCCACCGGGTAGGCACATCGCATTTTAGCCGGTGAAGTGGCAGGCCCAACGACTTCTGTAGAGATGTAAGGCGCTGAGCTGCGGGATGCGAACGGCGGAAGTGAGCACACAGCGACCGTGCCCTCTGCAGAAGGCCATCTAGTCTGGGATAGTGGGCTAAAAATTGCTGGACAACCAGGTTCAACACGTGAGCCATACAAGGCACGTGTGTGACATTGCCCCGGCGAAGGGCCGCACCCAGGTTTGCAGCATTGTCGCACACGGCCTTCCCTGGTTTCAGGTCCAGTGGAGACAACCATTCATGAAATTGGTTCTCCAGAGCTGACCACAACTCCTCAGCTGTGTGACTCACATTTCCCAGACATTTCAATGTAAAAACCGCCTGATGACGTTGAGCCCTACTGCCAGCATAGTAAGGAGGTGTGCAGGATCCCTTCTGCGCAGTTAGAAAGCTTGTGGCATGACCAGACAGGCTTTGGGTGCAGGTGGAAGACCGAGAGGAGGTTGAGGAGGCAGAAGCAGTGGAGGAACTTTGACATAAAGAGGATTGACGCACAACTCGTGGGGACGGCAAGACTTGGACAGCAGCCCCTTGTCCTGCTGTCACCATAGTTACCCAGTGCCCAGTCAGCGACATGTAACGCCCCTGTCCATGCCTACTCGTCCAAGTGTCTGTGGTGAAATGCACCCTGTCACACACAGAGTTTCTCAAAGAAGCGGTGATGTTGTGTGCGACATGCTGGTGGAGCGCAGGCACACCTTTCTTTGAGAAGTAGTGCCGACTGGGCATCTGGTACTGGGGCACTGCGACGGACATAAGGTCTCGAAAATCCTCTGTGTCCACCAGGCGGAAAGGCAGCATTTCTGTAGCCAAGAGCTTGCAGATGGTGAAATTCAACCTCTTAGCTTTCTCATGGCTAGGAGGAAATGGTCTTTTACTTGTCCACATCTGAGGGACCGAGGGCTGGCTATTGTGCTTAGACGGGGTTGATAAGGGTGTCCCCGGCAAACTGCCGGTCTGTGAGGAAGATGCAGGCGGACATGTTAGGTTGCCTTGATCCAAATTTGGTGCTATCGATGTCGGACAGCGCTCAAGACCAGCTGGTGTTACCACCTCCAAAGAAAATGATGACCTGCCAATCACGCTGGCTGTTGCGGGTAAAGAGGTGGCAGGTCTGCGCCCCAAAACAGGTGTGACTGCTGTCCCCCCAGTCACAGAGGATGAAGAGGCCGCGGATGCACAAGATATGGCAGACGGTGGTTGGCCTGGCCGGCTAGGCCGCATTGTAGCACACTGAGCTTCCCACTGCAACTTATGCTTCATGTCCATGTGCCGGTTCATGCATGAAGTACTCAAACTATGTATTTTTTGGCCTCTACTTAGCTTTTGCTGACAAATGTTACAGATAACACGAGTTGGGTCATCTTTATCGATCTGAAAAAATGCCCAGGCTATGCAAGGCTTAGCACCCATGCGACCTGAAGAGCCACCACGACTTGTGGTGAGAGGCAGAGTTGTGTTTGAGGATGCAGTTGTTGACGTGCTTCCAGTACTACGTTTCTGTCCAGGAAGGCGCAACCTGACCTCGTCGTCACTAGCATCTTCCTCCACCTCCTCTGCTGACCTCATCTCTTGGCTGACTGTGGGTTGACAGTAAGTGGGATCTCCGACCTCATCATTATCACCCTGTGCGTTATCACACCCGTCGTCCTCAGAGCCAACCTGTTCCTGCCCTGACAAAAAACTAAAGTTGTCGCTCCAATCAGGTATTTGAGTCTTATCATCGTCTTCCTCATTGTCTCCACCAACAGGAGTTACAGTTTGGGAATGAGGGTCTACATTATGGTCAGAACCTTCTGCGTCTGGTCCTGGATCCGACTCATAAAGATTCTGGGCATCAGTGCAGATCATTTCCTCGTCTGGATTCACAGAAGCGCTGGAGTCGACCTCTGATTCCCAGGCTATAGTATGAGTAAACAGCTCTGCAGACTCAACCATCTGTTCTACCTCATACTCAGACGGGCAGCTGGAGATTTGGGAGCTGTGAGGAAGCAAGTGCGATTTGGGTGACACCTTTGAGGACTGGAGTATTTGTGATGTTGAAGTTGATGTGGAGGAGAGCCCACTTAAAGGAGCACTTGATATCCGTTGAAGCACCTGCTGTTTTTGTGCCTCATCTGGAATTTGTAGCGATTGGCGTGGCCGTAAGAAAGGGATCTTATCACATTGTCCGCTAAAAGAAGTAGACATTTTAGTTTGGCTGGAAGATGGTCTTTCTTCTGCAGATGTTACTGTTGCTTTAACACCTACCCCACGGACACAACCTTTTTTCCCCTTCCCAACACGCCTATTCCCCTTTCCACCAGCAGCAGGCCTTTTTCCACTCATTTTGGTGGTTAACTAATTCACAACTCTGGAGTTGTTTGCACAAAAAAACAATGGATGGTAACCGAGCAGAGCTGAGTGGCCAAACTGTGGTATTAGGCCAAAACTATTGGCTGGGTTAGATGCAGAAAAAAATTATTTTTAATTTGCAACCTGATGGAGGTCAGTATAGATGGACTAATAGACCAAGTCCCACACACCGCTAGAAGCCCAAATATTTTTTCAGAGCTAGATGCAGAAAATTTTTTTATTCAATTTGCAACCTGATGGAGGTCAGTATAGATGGACTAATAGACCAAGTCCCACACACTGCTAGAAGCCCAAATATTTTTTCAGAGCTAGATGCAGAAAAAAATTATTTTTAATTTGCAACCTGATGGAGGTCAGTATAGATGGACTAATAGACCAAGTCCCACATACCGCTAGAAGCCCAAATATTTTTTCAGAGCTAGATGCAGAAAAAAATTATATTCAATTTGCAACCTGCTGGAGGTCAGTATAGAAGGACTAATAGAACAAGTCCCACACACTGCTAGAAGCCCAAATATTTTTTCAGAGCTAAATGAAGAAAAAAATTATTTTTAATTTGCAACCTGATGGAGGTCAGTATAGATGGACTAATAGACCAAGTCCCACACACTGCTAGAAGCCCAAATATTTTTTCAGAGCTAGATGCATAAAAAAATTATTTTTAATTTGCAACCTGATGGAGGTCAGTATAGATGGACTAATAGAACAAGTCCCACACGCTGCTAGAAGCCCAAATATTTTTTCAGAGATAAATGAAGAAAAAAATTATTTTTAATTTGCAACCTGATGGAGGTCAGTATAGATGGACTAATAGACCAAGTCCCACACACTGCTAGAAGCCCAAATATTTTTTCAGAGCTAGATGCAGAAAAAAATTATTTTTAATTTGCAACCTGATGGAGGTCAGTATAGATGGACTAATAGACCAAGTCCCACACACTGCTAGAAGCCCAAATATTTTTTCAGAGCTAGATGCAGAAAAAAATTATATTCAATTTGCAACCTGCTGGAGGTCAGTATAGAAGGACTAATAGAACAAGTCCCACACACTGCTAGAAGCCCAAATATTTTTTCAGAGCTAAATGAAGAAAAAAATTATTTTTAATTTGCAACCTGATGGAGGTCAGTATAGATGGACTAATAGACCAAGTCCCACACACTGCTAGAAGCCCAAATATTTTTTCAGAGCTAGATGCAGAAAAAAATTATTTTTAATTTGCAACCTGATGGAGGTCAGTATAGATGGACTAATAGACCAAGTCCCACACACCGCTAGAAGCCCAAATATTTTTTCAGAGCTAGATGCAGAAAATTTTTTTATTCAATTTGCAACCTGATGGAGGTCAGTATAGATGGACTAATAGACCAAGTCCCACACACTGCTAGAAGCCCAAATATTTTTTCAGAGCTAGATGCAGAAAAAAATTATATTCAGTTTGCAACCTGATGGAGGTCAGTATAGATGGACTAATAGAATGATGCTATGCCCAAAAGATTTTACTTCACTAGGTGCAGTAAAAAAATTGGTATTCTATACACAGGTGGTATATCTTGCAACACAGATAGGCTACTCCACTGACTAACACACTCTGCAATAGGCCAAAAAGGATTAGCTTTGCTAGATTCAGCCAAATGTTGTGAAAAAAACTTGCACAGCACTGGCACAGACCTGCCTGGCAAAAACTGATAGGAACTGATGTAACCTAGTCCTGAAAAGGACTCCAATTACAATTAGTCTTTACTCCCACAATCTATCTATTTAAGAGCACAGACCTGCTTGATAAAAGTCGTAGGAAATGCTGTAACCTATTCCTTAAAAGGACTGCAATCACAACTATTCCCTACTCCCAAGCTATCTGTATATTTGTGCGAAAATTGGCTTGAAATTAACAAGGTATAGCGCACACAGCAACAGCGGTGCCGTCTAACACGCAGCTGCAGCAGTGAGAAAATGGTGGCGACGGGGAAAATGGCTTGGTCTTATAGGGCAAGGACATGTGACATACACTGCCAATCACACATGCCCTTGCTTGTGTGAAAAAAAGCACTTCGCTCCGTGTGTGCGCTGCTGATAGGCTGACAGATTGCACCTCCCCACTGCAAATGCGGGAAAGAGAAAAAAAAAATGGAGATCTTCATTGTTCCTGCAGAGATCCATCCCCTGCCCCTCCCCCCGCCCCGCTGTACACTCAAACTGCGTATTAACATTAATTTTCATCATTACTGAGAAAAAATCCAGTTATGATTTTGGTGCACGAACAGTTATCGAACATAACCTCGAACAGCCGAATTTTTCTCAAATTGTTCGTGTTCGCCGACCGGCTCGAACACCGCCCAAAACAGCTCGAATTTGAGATTGGCGAACAGTTCGAGTAGAACAACGCTCATCTCTATATGTGACTCCCCTGAGTACTGGGGTAGCCAGGCTGCTCCCGGGATATAGGGCATGGTGAAAGGCATGACTGCAGCAGCGGTGGCGCTGGCGGGGGTTGAGGCAGTGAAGCTCTCCTCCGTATCCGACATCTTTCTCCCCCCCTAGTGGACCGTGGCCTACCTTGCGATGATCCTCTTCCATAGGCCGCGGCTCCGCAGTGGATCGTCAGGGTTGAGGACCTTCCGTCGCGCTCCTGTGACGTCGGCGTCTGCTGGGCTCCTTCCAGGACCTTACGCAACGTCCGGACGTGAGGCGGGGCTTCAGTTCTCGCGCGCTTTCGGAGTCCACGCCCCTCTTCTTCCCGCGCGGCGTCTTCAAGATGGCGTCCAACGGCGGGAAAACTCCACGGATGGCGGGAAGAAGGCAGAAGATGGCGCCGGATGGCGGGAAAACTTCGCGGATGGCGGGAAGAAGGTAGAAGATGGCGCCGGATGGCGGGAATCTTCACCACTGGTAAATTTGAACAGTCTTTTCAGGCACGCAGTACCCGGTGGTTGCGGGCACGAAATCCTGCCGACTACGCCAAAAGTTGACGCGCCCCTGGGCCTGAGTCGCGCAGCGTTGCGCACGCGGGAGCCTACCCGGAGCCGGATCTGATAGGGGTAGTAGTCTCGTGGCGGTGACCCGGTCCGTGCCCAGGGAGTCAAGCTGAGTGGCAGAGTTTAGCAGTAGATGGTACGGTGTTCGACTACGCCACCCGTTGAATGCAGCTATGAGGCCGCCGCTGCAGGGCAGACCGCTGAGGCCGGTGGTACGATTGTGCAGCGTAGATGGTATAACCCCCAACGGGAGGGGTATGGCCTCAGGGCAGCCGACGTGGATGATGGGGGTAGCAGGAATCACTCAGAGACGATGCGGTGTAGTTCAGGGTCTTTACTGGTGATAAAGATAGACCCTCCCGGAGTACTGGCTAGCGATCGGGGCCTGGTCAGTCTTTGAGCAGATGGGATTTCCCCTGGCCAGGCGGAGTTGTAGGCCTCCCCAACTAATTGTACTCTTCTGGCTACCTTGCTAGAGGCGGGTAAAAGTAGCCCACGTCCCTGAGTGTACCGTGTGGTGCTCACCCGTATGGCCGGTGACTCGGGGCCTTCTAGTGGCTTCTGCTCCACGACGGCGGTGCTGGTCCCACGCGTGTGACCGTGCCTTCGGGTTTCTTGGCCAGAGGACCTGAAATCCCCTGCCGGTCGGTTTCTGCTGCTGGGTAAGGATTAGTCCCCACAGCCTCGGACTCCGGGTCCGGTGGTAACTCTTCAATCAGGGCGAGCTCTTCAGCTGCCAGCCCCTGATTCCTTGTAGCACTGCTCCCACTGAGCTCCTTATCTTTCTTTCCTATAGCTGCTCCTCTTCTAAACTCTCCTTCTTAACTAACTAACCCTGCCTCAGCCCCAGTTTTATATAGGGGAAGTTCTTCCCCTCCCAGGACTGGGCAGGAGGTGTGGCATGCATAGGATTCCTGACCAAGAGAACTCCCACCTGCTCTCAGACATAATATTGCTATTACTGTGGAAACCAGACCCCTGGGGTGCCACACATACTTATGTCATGTCAGCAGAGATTACTTTTGATCCTATTTCCACAAATTATCACTTTCTTGCATATAATCCTTTAAGAGCCCCTTAAATTTTTCTTCACCCACAGTGGCTGTTAAGAGTACTGATTTATGATTACCTGGGGAAATGAACACCACATTTGGTTTGTACCAATCTCCTGGCATTGCCAGTCAATGAAGAATCTTGAAATATATTAAACAGGAGCACAGCAGTATCCGAGCGGAATTCTTTAAGAATACTTGGTTGCAATCCATCGGGTCCCGGAGCCTCGATCACATTTATTTTATTTAACTCAGTTGGATCATGTTTACATTCAGCCAGTTCAGTTCATTAGTAGATGTATTACTTTGTCTACATCAGCAACTCTCTTTGCTTTTATAAACATAACTAAAAAAAGAAAACCGTTAATAACTCTGCTCTTTCTTAATCCCCATTGACCAACCTTCTGTTATTATTATTTTCGGTACCTACATATGTTAAAATGTTTTTTTTTTTGCATTTATGTACTTAAAAGATATGGACTCCATTGAGGGGCAATTGTTTTTTTTACCTTGAATGTAGGCTGTATAATATTACAGAAGGATCTGGATAACATCTTACTGCATGAACAAAAACATGGCACATGAAATTTACTTTTGATAAATGTAAAGTAATGCACTCGGACCACAGTAATTGTAAGGCTGCGTATGCAATCCCTAAACCAAAGAAGTTGGGATGCTGTGCAAAATGTAACAAAAACAAGAATGCAATGATTTGGACATCTCTCATAGCTATACTTTATTCACAGCAGGACATAGGACACAGATCAGAAGTTGAACGTTGAACATTTTTCCATTTAATTTGAAAAAAATTAGCTAATTTAGAAATTAATGGAAGGAACACATCATGTCAAAAGAGCTGGGAACGGCTGTGTCTACCATTGTGTAGCATCGCCTCTTCTTCTAACAACAGTCTGTAGACATCTGAGAAGTGAGGAGACAATCGCTGGAGTTTAGGGAGAGGAATGTTGTTCCATTCTTGACTGATGTAGGATTCTCGCTGTTCCACAGTCCGGGGTCATCTTTGCAGGATATTTTCTATCGGTGAAGAGACTGGACTCTAAGCGACCGAGTCCTCACCTGAACTCTTTTTCTGCGCAGCCATGCTGTTGAGGAGGCAGTATTTGGTTCATCATTCTCTTGCTGAAATATACAAGGTCTTCTCTGAAATAGCCATTGTCTGGATGGAGCAGATGATGTTCTAAAACCTCCACATAATGCTCAGCATTGATAGCGCCTTTCAAGATGTGTAAGCTTCCCCTGCCATAGGCACTAATGCTCCCCAACCATCGTAGATGCAGAACTATGTGCTGATAACCAGATGGATGGTTTCTCTTCTCTTGAGGCTGCAGGAGTCGGTGTCTGTGGATTCCATAAAGAATTTCAAATTTTGATTCAACCGACCACTGAACATTTGTCCAGTTTGCCTCATTTTATATTTGCTTTGGCCCTGATGAAATGGCAGCATTTCGGGATTATGTTGATATATGGCTTTTTCTTTGCACAATAAAGCTTTCACTTGCATTTGTGGATTGCACAGCGGGCTGTGTTTACACACAATGACTTCTGGAAGTATTCCTGAGCCCATTGTGGATGTAGACCCACTGTGCCACTGGTCTGGCTTACTCTGGAGAGGCGTGACTAAGTGTCTACCTGGTCTTCACAAGCACTTCTGATCTTCAGGATAGGCTTGAGCTACAGGATAGCCACAAGGTGCTACTCCAGGGCAGTGTTCGGACCTGCAGCAGGGTCAGAGCAGGCATACGAGGTTCAAGAGCGGTGAGACAGAAGGGTAGTCGACAGTCCGGGGTCGGGTCAGGCAGCACATGTTCAGGAGGTGCTGCCTGGTGCTCTGAGGTCTGGAGCGGAGATATCAGACAGGAAGAGAAGACAAACTATGTCAGTGTGGCGCCCCTGAGGGTTCGACTGCCACAGGGATGCTGCACTTCTCTAATGAAGTGTAGTGTTCCTCCTTTGAGGTAAGAACAGTGCGATGGTCAGGACCCCACCTCCACATCCAACACCATACTTCTCCCACCAGAGGGGGCTAGAAGGCACTAGGTGCTGCCCCTATTGGCAGTTGGGAGACTGGGGAACCAAGAGTTAGGGGGAACCAATTAGTGGGTGAGGGTGGAGGACTCACATTTTAGTGACACTTAATATTTCATATTTAATACACTGCCATCTTGGTTCTTGGTTCTTTTGACTGTACTTCTATCGTGACCTTCCTCCCTGAGCGTGGATCCTGTGTGGACCTGCAGAGGATGGAGGCATGGCCCTCGGACCCTGGCCTTGGGTCGAGAGGTAGGTTGCAGGTAAGGAATGTCTCAACCCGGTCAAGGACCATGACCAAGAAGGCCCGGAGCTCAGGAGTGTAGCTCCACCGCAAATGGATCCCGGGGAGGATGCAGACGGAGCAGTATACGCCACCTGTCATCGCCTACCTGATCTTTTCAGAGGGATTTCGGCTGCAAGAGGGGTACCGGCCCCCGACACCTGACCTTGCAACTCTATTTCCTGGTCAGGGAAGCCCGGTACCCTTTTTCTGAGTGAAGTTCAGAGGGAGACCAGGCCTATCTACACACACACAGACAGGAAAGGACTCGGTCTGAAGCCTAGGAACACTCCGGTGCGGGGTCCTGATTGAACACTTGAATTATTCGGAGGTTGTCGGACCCCCGTTCCTGGTGACCGCAGAACTCCGTGAGGAGCAGGGAGAAGCCTTGCAGCTGTAATCTCCACCGTGAGTAAAAACCCTGGAAGTTTACCCCCATGGCCTCCGGACTCTTTATTCTGCATTACACCGCACTATGCAGCACCGGACATCCTAGCCTACAACCCCCTCCATCCTGTCTCTCTGCCCTGAGGCCCTGCTCCGCCTGTGGGGAGTAATACCAACGTAGGCTGCCATAACACCAGGCCTCAGCGGACTGCAGCGGCGCTGGTGGCCAGCACCAGGTGCCACAGGTGGCGTAGTCGAGATCAGCCACTCAACCCGGATGAGCCCATACCATCCTTTTTAATGTGACGGCCCTGGGCACGGTGCCGGTCCGGGCCACGGCTGCACCCCATCGACAACATAGGACCCGGCTCCGAGTCCCCCATCTCCCTGGGTAGGGCTTTCCAGCGTCACACAACCTGGTGTCACATAAGTAACGGGAGGAATAAACAAAACACCTTGACTAGGAACTAGATGCTAAGAGCAAACTGGAAACTAAGCTCAGGTAAGGTGTGGAGGGCAGCGCTGCCTAATATAGCACCTGCTGGTTGGTTATTGGCTGGAGAATCCAAACCTTACAGGACACAGCAGGGTAAAATTCCTTCAGGATCAGGCCGTGCCCCCTATTGCCAAGAGGAGACATCAGAGATATGCTGAAGAGTTGGTAGTGCGGCATGAACTCAGTGTGGCAGCCAGACATGAGGTTCAGCAGAGTGGAGTACGCAGTGAGTAGCCCTGCAGCAGGAATGCGTGCGAGATACTGCCGTGACACCCATGCAGTGAATGCATAACTGAATCACACCTGTTTTTTATGCAGTGTTGCCTGATGGTTCACAGATCACTAGCAGCCAAAACTGGCCATCATCCTGGTCCCTTGTGCACATGGATTTCCCCAGAATCTCTGATTCTTTTGATGATATAATTGACTGCAGATTGTGAGATATTCAAACTCTACAATTTTATGTTGAGTAACATTTTTGTGAAATTGTTTCACAATTTTTAGATGCAGTTGTTCACAAATTGGTGAACCTCTGACCTTCTTTTCTTCTCAGAGACTCTGCCTCTCTAACATGCTCTTTTTACACAGTCATGTAATTTAGTTGAACATTGACCCTCCAGCAGGTTTTCATTAATACCAATTATTTTTTAAATGGTTTATTTTTTTTTCAAGTGACGTGGAAAAATATCTAAACATCAACTTCTGATCTGTGCTCTATGTTCTGTTGTGAATAACATATAAAAGACTTCAAAATCATTATATTCTTATTTTCTTTATATTTTATACAGCGCCTCAGCTTTTGGGAATTGGTGATGGAGAGTAAAGGGACTACAGAACAGGAGAAGGATTTGGGTATTTTGGTTACAAGTAAGCTGAGCAGCAATACTCAATGTCAGACCATACTAAGGACCAGGTGGCACTCATTACGGGTGGAAGAAAGGCGATTCCAGCAGCTAAATAGTTACATAGTATGGAAAAAGATGTAGGTCCATCAAGTTCAACCTTTCTCCATCAATTATACATTCTTTGTCACTAAATTATCTGTATTCGACATTGCCATTTCTGCAGAGGAAATCCTCCACCCCTTGTATAAAGCTGTTATAGTGTCGGCCCTTGTATAAAGCTGTTATAGTGTCGACCATCTCTACCTCTTGTGGTCGGCATTCCACAGTCCAACTGCTCTAACTGTAAAGAACCCTTTCGTGTTTAGGTGCCGGAATCACCTTTCTTCCACCCGTAATGAGCCCCCTGGTCCTTAGTATGGTCCTTGCAAGGAATAAGTCCTGTGCCGTCCTTTGTACTGACCGCACATATATTTATACATGTAAATGAGATCTCCTCTGAGGCCTCCATCCCGTGTAATAATCTAGTTGCTGCCTTGGAACTGACTCTAACTTCTGAATATCCTTTTTAAAATGTGGAGCCCAAAACTGGATCCCATATTCCAGTTGTGGTCTCACCAGTGTTTTATGAAGGGGTAATAATACACTGAGATTACAGGATTTTCTCTCTCTTTTTATACACCATAAAATCTTGATTGCTTTTGCGGCTGCTGCCTGACATTGAGTGCTGCTGCTCAGCTTGCTTGTCACCTGAATACCAAAATCCTTCTCCTGTTCTGTAGTCCCGAGTATACTCCCATTAAATGTGTAAGCAGTAGGATTACTCCGTCCTAGGTGCATTACTCTGCATTTATCTACATTAAACCTCATCTGCTAAGTGTTTGCCCATTCAGTCTCTTATCCAGATCGTTCTGCAATATCGTAATGTCAAGATCACATTTTAATATCCTACATAGTTTGGTGTCGTCAGCACAGGTCATTAATAAAGAGGTTTAAAAGAATCGGTCCAATCTACGGTCCCCACTGCTCCTGGAACAGATCCCTGAATTCCCCACTGCTCCCAGTACAGATCCCTGTGGTCCCCACTGCTCCCAGTCCAGATCCTTGTGGTCCCCACTGCTCCCAGTAAAAATCCTTGTGGTCCCCACTGCTCCCAGAAAAATCCTTGAGGTCCCCCACTGCTCCCAGTACAGATCCTTGTGGTCCCCACTGCTCCCAGTAAAAATCCTTGTGGTCCCCACTGCTCCCAGTAGAGATCGTTGTGATCCCTACTGCTCCCAGAACAGATCCCTGCCATCCCCACTGCTCCCACTACAGATCCCTGTGGTCCCCACTGCTCCCAGTACAGATCCTTGTGGTCCCCCACTGCTCCCAGTACAGATCCCTGTGGTCCCCACTGCTCCCAGTACAGATGCTTGTGGTCCCCACTGCCCCCAGTACAGAAAGTTGTGGTCCCCCACTGCTCCCAGTACAGATCCTTGTGGTCCCCACTGCTTCCAGTACAGATCCCTGTGGTCCCCACTGCTTCCAGTACAGATCGTTGTGGTCCCCCATTGCTCCCGGCACAGATCGTTGTGGTCCCCCACTGCTCCCAGTACAGATCCTTGTGGCCCCCACTGCTCCCAGTGCAGATCCTTTTGGTCTCCCACTGCTCCCAGTACAGATCCCTGTGGTCCCCACTGCTCCCAGTACAAATCCTTGTGGTCCCCCACTGCTCCCAGTACAGATCCTTGTGGTCCCCACTGCTCCCAGTACAAATCCTTGTGGTCCCCCACTGCTCCCACTACAGATCCTTGTGGTCCCCACTGCTCCCAGTACAGATCCTTGTGGTCCCCACTGCTCCCAGTACAGATCCTTGTGGTCCCCACTGCTCCTAGTACAGATCCCTGAGGTCCCCACTGCTCCCAGTACAGATCCCTGTGGTCCCCCACTGCTCCCAGTACAGATCCTTGTGGTCCCCACTGCTCCCAGTACAGATCGCTGCGGTCCACACTGCTCCCAGTACAAATCCCTGCGGTTCCCACTGCTCCCAGTACAGATCGTTGTGGTCCCCCACTGCTCCCAGTACAGATCCTTGTGGTCCCCACTGCTTCCAGTATAGATCCCTGCAGTCCCCACTGCTCCCAGTACAGATCCTTGTGGTTCCCACTGCTCCCAGTACAGAACGTTGTGGTCCCCCACTGCTACCAGTACAGATCCTTGTGGTCCCCACTGCTTCCAGTACAGATCCCTGTGGTCCCCACTGCTTCCAGTACAGATCCCTGTGGTCCCCACTGCTTCCAGTACAGATCCTTGTGGTCCCCACTGCTTCCAGTACAGATCCCTGTGGTCCCCACTGCTTCCAATACAGATCGTTGTGGTCCCCCATTGCTCCCGGCACAGATCGTTGTGGTCCCCCACTGCTCCCAGTACAGATCCTTGTGGCCCCCACTGCTCCCAGTACAGATCCCTGCTGTCCCCACTGCTCCCAGTACAGATCCTTGTGGTCCCCACTGCTCCTAGTACAGATCCTTTTGGTCTCCCACTGCTCCCAGTACAGATCCCTGTGGTCCCCACTGCTCCCAGTACAAATCCTTGTGGTCCCCCACTGCTCCCAGTACAGATCCTTGTGGTCCCCACTGCTCCCAGTACAAATCCTTGTGGTCCCCCACTGCTCCCAGTACAGATCTTTGTGGTCCCCACTGCTCCCAGTACAGATCCTTGTGGTCCCCACTGCTCCCAGTGCAGATCCTTGTGGTCCCCACTGCTCCTAGTACAGATCCCTGAGGTCCCCACTGCTCCCAGTACAGATCCTTGCGGTCCCCACTGCTCCTAGTACAGATCCCTGAGGTCCCCACTGCTCACAGTACAGATCCCTGTGGTCCCCCACTGCTCCCAGTACAGATCCTTGTGCTCCCCACTGCTCCCAGTACAGATCCTTGCGATCCACACTGCTCCCAGTATAAATCCCTGCGGTTCCCACTGCTCCCAGTACAGATCGTTGTGGTCCCCCACTGCTCCCAGTACAGATCCTTGTGGTCCCCACTGCTCCCAGTACAGACCGTTGTGCTCCCCCACTGCTCCCAGTACAGATCCTTGTGTTCGCCCACTGATCCCAGTACAGATCCTTGTGGTCCCCCACTGCTCCCAGTACAGATCCCTGTGGTCCCCACTGCTCCCAGTACAGATCCTTGTGGTCCCCACTGCTCCCAGTACAGACCGTTGTGGTCCCCCACTGCTCCCAGTACAGATCCTTGTGGTCCCCACTGCTTCCAGTACAGATCCCTGTGGTCCCCACTGCTTCCAGTACAGATCGTTGTGGTCCCCCATTGCTCCCGGCACAGATCGTTGTGGTCCCCCACTGCTCCCAGTACAGATCCTTGTGGCCCCCACTGCTCCCAGTACAGATACCTGCGGTCCCCACTGCTCCCAGTACAGATCCTTGTGGTCCCCACTGCTCCCAGTACAGATCCTTTTAGTCTCCCACTGCTCCCAGTACAGATCCCTGTGGTCCCCACTGCTCCCAGTACAGATCCTTGTGGTCCCACACTGCTCCCAGTACAGATCCTTTTAGTCTCCCACTGCTCCCAGTACAGATCCTTGTGGTCCCCACTGCTCCCAGTACAAATCCTTGTGGTCCCCCACTGCTCCCACTACAGATCCTTGTGGTCCCCACTGCTCCCAGTACAGATCCTTGTGGTCCCCACTGCTCCCAGTACAGATCCTTGTGATCCCCACTGCTCCTAGTACAGATCCCTGAGGTCCCCACTGCTCACATTACAGATCCCTGTGGTCCCCCACTGCTCCCAGTACAGATCCTTGTGGTCGCCACTGCTCCCAGTACAGATCCCTGCGGTCCACACTGCTCCCAGTACATATCCCTGCGGTTCCCACTGCTCCCAGTACAGATCGTTGTGGTCCCCCACTGCTCCCAGTACAGAACCTTGTGGTCCCCACTGCTCCCAGTATAGATCCCTGCAGTCCCCACTGCTCCCAGTACAGATCCTTGTGGTTCCCACTGCTCCCAGTACAGAACATTGTGGTCCCCCACTGCTCCCAGTACAGATCCTTGTGGTCCCCACTGCTTCCAGTACAGATCCCTGTGGTCCCCACTGCTTCCAGTACAGATCCTTGTGGTCCCCACTGCTTCCAGTACAGATCCCTGTGGTCCCCACTGCTTCCAGTACAGATCGTTGTGGTCCCCCATTGCTCCCGGCACAGATCGTTGTGGTCCCCCACTGCTCCCAGTACAGATCCTTGTGGCCCCCACTGCTCCCAGTACAGATCCCTGCGGTCCCCACTCCTCCCAGTACAGATCCTTGTGGTCCCCACTGTTCCCAGTACAGATCCTTTTGGTCTCCCACTGCTCCCAGTACAGACCCCTGTGGTCCCCACTGCTCCCAGTACAAATCCTTGTGGTCCCCCACTGCTCCCAGTACAGATCCTTGTGGTCCCCACTGCTCCCAGTACAAATCCTTGTGGTCCCCCACGGCTCCCAGTACAGATCCGTGTGGTCCCCACTGCTCCCAGTACAGATCCTTGTGGTCCCCACTGCTCCCAGTACAGATCCCTGCAGTCCCCACTGCTCCCAGTACAGATCCTTGTGGTCCCCACTGCTCCCAGTACAGATCCTTGTGGTCCCCCACTGCTCGTAGTACAGATCCCTGAGGTCCCCACTGCTCCCAGTACAAATTCTTGTGGTACCCCACTGCTCCCAGTACAGATCCCTGTGGTCCCCACTGCTCCCAGTACAGATCCTTGTGGTCCCCACTGCTCCCAGTACAGATGCTTGTGGTCCCCACTGCTCCCAGTACAGATCCCTGCGGTCCCCACTGCTCCCAGTACCGATCCTTGCGGTCCTCACTGCTCCCAGTACAAATTTCTGCAGTTCCCACTGCTCCCAGAACAGATCGTTGTGGTCCCCCACTGCTCCCAGTACAGATCCTTGTGGTCCCCACTGCTCCCAGTACAGATCCCTGCGGTCCCCACTGCTCCCAGTACAGATCCTTGTGGTCCCCACTGCTCCCAGTACAGACCGTTGTGGTCCCCCACTGCTCCCAGTACAGATCCTTGTGGTCCCCACTGTTCCCAGTACAGATCCCCGTGGTCCCCACTGCTCCCAGTACAGATCGCTGTGGTCCCCCACTGCTCCCAGTACAGATCATTGCGGTCCCCACTGCTCCCAGTACAGATCATTGTGGTCCCCACTGCTCCCAGTACAGATCTTTGTGGTCCCCACTGCTCCTAGTATCGATCCTTGTGGTCCCCCACAGCACCCAGTACAGATCCCTTGGGTCCCCACTGCTCATAGTACAAATCCTTGTGGTCCCCCACTGCTCCCAGTACAGATCCTTGTTGTCCCTACTGCTCCCAGTACAGATCCTTGTGGTCCCCACTGCTCCCAGTACAAATCCTTGTGGTCCCCCACTGCTCCCAGTACAGATCATTGTGGCACCCACTGCTCCCAGTACAGATCCTTGTGGTCCCCACTGCTCCCAGTACAGATCCCTGAGGTCCCCACTGCTTCCAGTACAGATCTCTGCGGTCACCACTTCTCCCGGCACAGATCTTTGCAGTCCCCACTGCTTCCAGTACAGATCCCTGCGGTCCCTACTGCTCCCAGTACAGATCGTTGTGGTCCCCCACTGCTCCCAGAACAAATCCTTATGGTCCCCACTGCTCCCAGTACAGATCCTTGTGGTTCCCCACTGCTCCCAGTACAGATCCCTGTGGCCCCCACTGCTCCTCGTCCAAATCCTTGTGGTCCCCACTGCTCCCAGTGCAATCCTTGTGGTCCCCATTGCTCCCAGTACAAATCCTTGTGGTCCCCACTTCTCCCAGTACAGATCCTTGTGGTCCACACTGCTCCCAGTATAGATCCTTGTGGTGCCCACTGCTCCCAGTACAGATCCTTGTGGTCCCCACTGCTCCCAGTACAGATCCTTGTGTTCGCCCACTGCTAACAGTACAGATCTGTGTGGTCCCCACTGCTCCCAGTACAGATCCTTGTGGTCCCCACTGCTCCCAGTACAAATCCTTGTGGTCCCCACTGCTCCCATTACAAATCATTGTGGTCCCTACTGCTTCCAGTACAGATCCTTGTGGTCCCCACTGCCCCCAGTACAGATCCTTGTGGCCCCCACTGCTCCCAGTACAGATCCTTGTGATCCCCACTGCTCCCAGTAGAGATCCTTGTGGTCCCCACTGTTCCCAGTACAGATCATTGTGGCCCACACTGCTCCCCGTACAAATCCTTGTGGTCCCCACTGCTCCCAGTGCAAACCTTGTGGTCCCCACTGCTCCTAGTACAAATCTTTGTGGTCCCCACTGCTCCCCGTACAGATCCTTGTGGTCCCCACTGCTCCCAGTATAGATCCTTGTGGTCCCCACTGCTCCCAGTACAGATCCTTGTGGTCCCCACAGCTCCCAGTACAGATCCCTGTGGTCCCCACTGCTCCCAGTAGAGATCCCTGTGGCTCCCATTGCTCCTCGTACAAATCCTTGTGGTCCCCACTGCTCCCAGTGCAATCCTTGTGGTCCCCATTGCTCCCAGTACAAATCCTTGTGGTCCCCACAGCTCCCAGTACAGATCCCTGTGGTCCCCACTGCTCCCAGTAGAGATCCCTGTGGCTCCCACTGCTCCTCGTACAAATCCTTGTGGTCCCCACTGCTCCCAGTGCAATCCTTGTGGTCCCCATTGCTCCCAGTACAAATCCTTGTGGTCCCCACTGCTCCCAGTATAGATCCTTGTGGTCCCCACTGCTCCCAGTACAGATCCTTGTGGTCCCCACTGCTCCCAGTACATATCCTTGTGTTCCCCCACTGCTCCCAGTACAGATCCGTGTGGTCCCCACTGCTCCCTGTACAGATCCTTGTGGTCCCCACTGCTCCCAGTACAGATCCTTGTGTTCCCCCACTGCTCCCAGTACAGATCCGTGTGGTCCCCACTGCTCCCAGTACAGATACTTGTGGTCCCCACTGCTCCCAGTACAAATCCTTGTGGTCCCCACTGCTCCCAGTACAAATCCTTGCGGTCCCTACTGCTTCCAGTACAGATCCTTGTGGTCCCCACTGCTCCCAGTACTGATCCTTGTGGCCCCCACTGCTCCCAGTACAGATCCTTGTGGTCCCCACTGCTCCCAGTACAGATCTATGTGGTCCCCCACTGCTCCCAGTACAGATCCTTGTGGTCCCCACAGCTCCCAGTACAGATCATTGTGGCCCCCACTGCTCCCCGTACAAATCCTTGTGGTCCCCACTGCTCCCAGTGCAATCCTTGTGGTCCCCATTGCTCCTAGTACAAATCCTTGTGGTCCCCACTGCTCCCAGTACAGATCCTTGTGGTCCCTGCTGCTCCCAGTATAGATCATTGTGGTCCCCACTGCTCCCAGTACAGATCCTTGTGGTCCCCACTGCTCCCAGTAGAGATCTCTGTGGCCCCCACTGCTCCTCGTACAAATCCTTGTGGTCCCCACTGCTACCAGTGCAATCCTTGTGGTCCCCATTGCTCCCAGTACAAATCCTTGTTGTCCCCACTGCTCCCAGTACAGATCCTTGTGGTCCCCACTACTCCCAGTATAGATCCTTGTGGTCCCCACTGCTCCCAGTACAGATCCTTGTGGTCCCCACTGCTCCCAGTACAGATCCTTGTGTTCACCCACTGCTCCCAGTACAGATCTGTGTGGTCCCCACTGCTCCCTGCACAGATCCTTGTGGTCCCCACTGCTCCCAGTACAAATCATTGTGGTCCCCACTGCTCCCAGTACAAATCCTTTTGGTCCCTACTGCTTCCAGTACAGATCCTTGTGGTCCCCACTGCTCCCAGTACAGATCCTTGTAGCCCCCACTGCTCCCAGTACAGATCCTTGTGGTCCCCACTGCTCCCAGTACAGATCTATGTGGTCCCCCACTGATCCCAGTACAGATCCTTGTGGTCCCCACTGCTCCCAGTACAGATCATTGTGGCCCCTACTGCTCCCCGTACAAATCCTTGTTGTCTCCACTGCTCCCAGTGCAATCCTTGTGGTCCCCACTGCTCCCAGTGCAATCCTTGTGGTCCCCACTGCTCCCAGTACAAATCCTTGTGGTCCCTGCTGCTCCCAGTACAGATCCTTGTGGTCCCCACTGCTCCCAGTACAGATCCTTGTGTTCCCCCACTGCTCCCAGTACAGATCCGTGTGGTCCCCACTGCTCCCTGCACAGATCCTTGTGGTCCCCACTGCTCCCAGTACAAATCATTGTGGTCCCCACTGCTCCCAGTACAAATCCTTTTGGTCCCTACTGCTTCCAGTACAGATCCTTGTGGTCCCCACTGCTCCCAGTACAGATCCTTGTAGCAGCCACTGCTCCCAGTACAGATCCTTGTGGTCCCCACTGCTCCCAGTACAGATCTATGTGGTCCCCCACTGATCCCAGTACAGATCCTTGTGGTCCCCACTGCTCCCAGTACAGATCATTGTGGCCCCTACTGCTCCCCGTACAAATCCTTGTTGTCCCCACTGCTCCCAGTGCAATCCTTGTGGTCCCCACTGCTCCCAGTATAGATCCTTGTGGTCCCCTCTGCTCCCAGTACAGATCATTGTGCTCCCCCACTGCTCCCAGTACAGATCCGTGGGGTCCCCACTGCTCCCAGTACAGATCCTTGTGGTCCCCACTGCTCCCAGTACAAATCCTTGTGGTCCCCACTGCTCCCAGTAAAAATCCTTGTGGTCCCTACTGCTTCCAGTACAGATCCTTGTGGTCCCCACTGCTCCCAGTACAGATCCTTGTGGCCCCCACTGCTCCCAGTACAGATCCTTGTGGTCCCCACTGCTCCCAGTACAGATCCATGTGGTCCCCCACTGCTCCCAGTACAGATCCTTGCGGTCCCCACTGCTCCCAGTACAGATCCTTGTGCTCGCAGTACAGATCATTGTGCTCCCCACTGCTCCCAGTACAGATCCATGTGGTCCCCACTGCTCACAGCACAAATCCTTGTGGTCCCCACTGCTCCCAGTACAAATCCTTCTGGTCCCCACTTCTCTCAGTACAGATCCTTGTGGTCCCCATTGCTCCCAGTACAAATCCTTGTGGTCCCCACTGCTCCCAGTACAGATCCTTGTGGTCCCCACTGCTCCCAGTACAGATCCTTGTGATCCCCCACTGCTCCCAGTACAGATCCTTGCGGTCCCCACTGCTCCCAGTACAAATCCTTGCAGTCCCCAATGCTCCCAGTACAGATCCATGTGGTCCCCCACTGCTCCCAGTACAGATCCTTGTGGTCCCCACTGCTCCCAGTACAGATCCATGTGGTCCCCCACTGCTCTCCGTACAAATCCTTGTGGTCCGCACTGCTCCCAGTGCAATCCTTGTAGTCCCCACTGCTCCCAGTGCAATCCTTGTGGTCCCCACTGCTCCCCGTACAAATCCTTGTGGTCCCCACTGCTCCTAGTACAAATCCTTGTGGTCCCCACTGCTCCCAGTACAGATCCTTGTGGTCCCCACTGCTCCCAGTATAGATCCTTGTGTTCCCCCACTGCTCCCAGTACAGATCTGTGTGGTCCCCACTGCTCCCAGTACAGATCCTTGTGGTCCCCACTGCTCCCAGTACAAATCCTTGTGGTCCCCACTGCTCCCAGCACAAATCCTTGTGGTCCCTACTGCTTCCAGTACAGATCCTTGTGGTCCCCACTGCTCCCAGTTCAGATCCTTGTGGCCCCCACTGCTCCCAGTACAGATCCTTGTGGTCCCCACTGCTCCCAGTACAGATCCATGTGGTCCCCCACTGCTCCCAGTAAATATCCTTGTGGTCCCCACTGCTCCCAGTTCAGATCATTGTGGTCCCCACTGCTCACAGCACAAATACTTGTGGTCCCCACTGCTCCCAGTACAAATCATTGTGGTCCCCACTGCTCCCAGTACAGATCTTTGAGGTCCCCTCTGCTTCCAGTACAGACCGTTGTGGTCCCGCACTGCTCCCAGTACAGATCCTTGTGGTCCCCACTGCTTCCAGTACAGATCCCCGCGGTCCCCACTTCTCCCAGTACAGATCGTTGTGGTCCCCCACTGCTCCCAGTACAGATACCCGCAGTCCCCACTGCTCCCAGTGCAGATTGTTGTGGTCCCCACTGCTCCCAGTATAGATCCTTGTTGTCCCCACTGCTCCCAGTACAAATCATTGTGGTCCCCACTGCTCCCAGTACAGATCCTTGTGGTCCCCATTGCTCCCAGTACAGATCCTTGTGGTCCCGACTGCTCCCAGTACAGATCCTTGTGGTCCCCACTGCTCCCAGTACAGATCCTTGTGATCCCCCACTGCTCCCAGTACAGATCCTTGCGGTCCCCACTGCTCCCAGTACAAATCCTTGTGGTCCCCACTGCTCCCAGTACAGATCCTTGTGGTCCCCCACTGCTCCCAGTACAGATCCCTGTGGTCCCCACTGCTCACAGTACAGATCCCTGTGGCACCCACTGTTCCCCGTACAAATCCTTGTTGTCCCCACTGCTCCCAGTGCAAATCATTGTGGTCCCCACTGCTCCCAGTACAGATCCTTGTGGTCCCCACTGCTCCCAGTACATATCCTTGTGGTCCCCACTGCTCCCAGTACAGATCCCTGTGGCACCCACTGCTCCCCGTACAAATCCTTGTTGTCCCCACTACTCCCAGTGCAAATCCTTGTGGTCCCCACTGCCACCAGTACAGATCCTTGTGGTCCCCACTGCTCCCAGTACATATCCTTGTGGTCCCCACTGCTCCCAGTACAGATCCATGTGGTCCCACGCTGCTCCCAGTACAGATCCTTGTGGTCCCCACTGCTCCCAGTACAGATCCATGTTGTCCCCACTGCTTCCAGTACAGATCCCCGCGGTCCCCACTTCTCCCAGTACAGATCGTTGTGGTCCCCCACTGCTCCCAGTACAGATACCCGCAGTCCCCACTGCTCCCAGTACATATCCTTGTGGTCCCCACTGCTCCCTGTACAGATCCATGTGGTCCCCCACTGCTCCCAGTACAGATCCATGTGGTCCCCCACTGCTCCCCGTACAAATCCTTGTGGTCCCCACTGCTCCCAGTGCAATCCTTGTGGTCCCCACTGCTCCCAGTGCAATCCTTTTGGTCCCCACTGGTCCCTGTACAAATCCTTGTGGTCCCCACTGCTCCTAGTACAAATCCTTGTGGTCCCCACTGCTCCCAGTACAGATCCTTGTGGTCCCCACTGCTTCCAGTATAGATCCTTGTGGTCCCCACTGCTCCCAGTACAGATCCTTGTGGTCCCCACTGCTCCCAGTACAGATCCTTGTGTTCCCCCACTGCTCCCAGTACAGATCCGTGTGGTCCCCACTGCTCTCAGTACAGATCCTTGTGGTCCCCACTGTTCCCAGTACAAATCCTTGTGGTCCCCACTGCTCCCAGTACAAATCCTTGTGGTCCCTACTGCTTCCAGTACAGATCCTTGTGGTCCCCACTGCTCCCAGTTCAGATCCTTGTGGCCCCCACTGCTCCCAGTACAGATGCTTGTGGTCCCCACTGCTCCCAGTTCAGATCATTGTGGTCCCCACTGCTCACAGCACAAATCCTTGTGGTCCCCACTGCTCCCAATACAAATCATTGTGGCCCCACTGCTCCCAGTACAGATCCTTGAGGTCCCCTCTGCTTCCAGTACAGACCGTTGTGGTCCCGCACTGCTCCCAGTACAGATCCTTGTGGTCCCCACTGCTCCCAGTACAGATCCACGCATTCCCCACTGCTCCCAGTGCAGATTGTTGTGGTCCCCACTGCTCCCAGTATAGATCCTTGTTGTCCCCACTGCTCCCAGTACAAATCCTTGTGGTCCCCACTGCTCCCAGTACAGATCCTTGTGGTCTCCCATTGCTCCCAGTACAGATCCTTGTGGTCCCCACTGCTCCCAGTACAGATCCTTGTGGTCCCCACTGCTCCCAGTACAAATCCTTTTGGTCCCCACTGCTCCAAGTACAAATCCTTGTGGTCCCCACTGCTCCCAGTACAGATCCTTGTGGTCTCCACTGCTCCCAGTACAGATCCTTGTGGTCCCCCACTTCTCTCAGTACAGATCCTTGTGGTCCCCACTGCTCCCAGTGCAGATCCTTGTGGTCCCCACTGCTCCCAGTACAAATCCTTGTGGTCCCCACTGCTCCCAGTACAAACCCTTGTGGTCCCCACTGCTCCCAGTACAGATCCTTGTGGTCCCCACTGCTCCCAGTACAGATCCTTGTGGTCCCCACTGCTCCCAGTACAGATCCTTGTGGTCTCTCACTGCTCCCAGTACAGATCCTTGTGTTCCCCACTGCTCCCAGTACAAATCCTTGCAGTCCCCACTGCTCCCAGTAAAGATCCTTGCAGTCCCTACTGCTTCCAGTACAGATCCCTGCCGTCCCCACTGCTCCCAGTACAGATCGTTGTGGTCCCCCACTGCTCCCAGTACAAATCCTTGTGCTCCCCACTGCTCCCAGTACAGATCCATGTGGTCCCCCACTGCTCCCAGTACAGATCCCTGCGGTCCCCTCTGCTCCCAGTACAGATCCCTGTGGCCCCCACTGCTCCCATTACAAATCCTTGTTGTACCCATTGCTCCCAGTTCAAATCCATTTGGTCCCCCACTGCTCCCAGTATAGATCCTTGTGGCCCCCCACTGCTCCCAGTATAGATCCTTGTGGTCCCCACTGCTCCCAGTACAGGTCCCTGTGGCCCCCACTGCTCCCCGTACAAATCCTTGTTGTGCTCCCCCACTGCTCCCAGTGCAAATCCTTGTGGTCCCCACTGCTCCCAGTACAGATCCTTGTGGTCCCCACTTCTCCCAGTACAGATCCTTGTGCTCCCCACTGCTCCCAGTACAGATCCTTGTGGTCCCCACTAGAGATGAGCGGTGTTCGACTAGAACTGTTCGCCATTCTCAAATTCGAGCTGTTTTGGGCCATGTTCGAGTCGTTCGAGGAACCCAAACGATTTGCAAAAAATTCGGCTGTTCGAGGTTATGTTCGATAACTGTTCGTGCACCAAAAGCGTGTCCTGCATGTCTGGCGCTATTTAGAGCACCAATCATGCAGGGATTGTCTGCCACTCACTGTAATGCCACAGCCATGATGGTTGTGGCATTACAGTGATTGCCCAAATCGATGGGAACAGTGCTCACAGTGAAACATGAAAAGCCGGCAATTCAGCAGCGGCATATACCGGTACCCGACAATTATTTCATGAATTTCATGAAATAATTTAAAAAAAAATACATGGGGCCTCGCCCTATTTTTGTGTCCAGCCAGGTACAACTAGGCAGCTGGGGGCTGGAATCTGCAGCGCAGGGAGGCCCAAGCTTTCTGCCCCCCCCCCCCCCCCCCCGCTGCAAATTGCAGTCCGCAGCCACCCCGGAAAATGGCGCGTTCATAGAAGCGCCATCTTCTGGCGCTGTACCCAACTCATCCAGGGCCCTGGTGCGGTGGCTCACTGGGTAATAAAGGGGTTAGGGCCAGCTTGGTATTATCAGCTGGCCCAAAGCCTGAAATTCATGGGGTCACGCCAATATTAGACATGACCGCCATGAATTTCTAGTAAAGTATTTAAAAAAAACTCAACACCCAGAATAAAGTCCTTTAATTGATATAAACTCACAATTCTTTATTGTTCTAAATTAAACCATACTTACCATCACGCCCATTCCAGCTGAAGCCAACGATCTCCTGCAATAAAAGAAAAATAATAAAGCAACATCATTCTTACCTTTCCATGGTTCCCAGGACGGCTTCAGCCCTGCTACATCGAGATGACAGGCTGGACCGCAGCAGAAAGCTGCCATCCAGCCTGTCATCCCGCAGACACTGAGAAGCGCAGGCATGCTTGCGCTCCTCAGTGTCTCGCTGTCACGGCATCCAGATGAGCCGAGTTCATGTCCAATGAACTCGGCTCACCTCATGCACGTCACTGACAGCGTGGGAAAATTCTCCTGCACTCAGCGCTTCAGCTTAAGAATTCTCCCACGCTGTCAGTGACGTACATGAGGTGAGCTGAGTTCATTGGACAGAGCTGGAGCTGTCCTGGGAACCATGGAAAGGTAAGGATGAAGTTGCTTTATTATTTTTCTTTTATTGCAGGGGATCGGTGGCTTCAGCTGGAATGGGCGTGACGGTAAGTATGGTTTAATTTAGAACAATAAAGAATTGTGTGTTTATTTCAATTAAAGGACCTTATTCTGGGTGTTTGTGTTTTTTTTGAACTTTGACTATGGGGTTAGTAATGGAGGTGTCTTATAGACGCCTCTCCTGTCACGCTGTCTCTGTATACTGGAGGTAGGGGGCCTAAGCTGACCCTAAGCTGGGGCCCTGACTAATCCCTCAACCTGGAGGTACTGTTAAAGGTACAGAGGTCCAGGCCGCCAGCGTAACCCCTACCTCCTGAGGATCCCTGCACCTAAGTAATCTAGTCCTGAGAAGGACCCCGATCACAACAAAAGGGGACAAGTAATAATATGCCCACACACAGTACTTAGACGAACGAGACAGTACAAGGGAAAAACCAAAACCACCTTGCATACAAAAACTACACAACTACAACAGAGGGAACACCAACGGGAAAGGAGATAAATGATAAAGCGAGGAAGGGAAAAAACACTCCAAATACACTTATCTCTGAAACTCCAAATACCACGATCCGCTCTGTTAGTCTGCATGAAATGCTTTCACCGACAACTTCCCTAA
The DNA here is from genome assembly GCF_046119375.1 of Phyllobates terribilis. Taxonomy (NCBI): domain Eukaryota; kingdom Metazoa; phylum Chordata; class Amphibia; order Anura; family Dendrobatidae; genus Phyllobates; species Phyllobates terribilis. The sequence continues at coordinate 208,590,180 of NW_027362767.1, read as the reverse complement.
CAGACCAGCAGGCATTTGAAGGAGTCTCACTACAGCAGCATTGATTGCAGCTGGGCGAGGCAGGACCTCGTCTAGCACAGAGAGAGAGAGAATTAACTCCCTCACTGCCGAAAAACACAAAGCACCAAAAAGTCAGCTGCGAGAAGTCAGGCTGTGTAATCGTGACGATCTTCGTAGCGACACACCCGTGACAGTACCCCCCCTTCTATGAGGGGCCTCCGGACCCTCAGGGCCAGGTTTATCCGGGTGAGTCGTGTGGAAGGCCCGAACTAATCGGTCTGCGTTAATATCCGATGCAGGAACCCACATCCTCTCCTCATGACCATACCCTTTCCAATGAACCAGGTACTGAAGGGACCGGCGATTAAAGCGTGAATCGATGACCCTCGATACCTGGAACTCCAAGTTACCCTTGACCACCACTGGAGGGGGAGGTAAAGGTGACGGTACCACCGGCGCCACATACCTCTTAAGCAACGATCTGTGGAACACGTTGTGAATTTTAAACGTAGGGGGGAGGTCAAGACGGAATGCCACCAGATTAATAATAGAACTGATTCTGTACGGCCCGATGAACCTGGGACCCAGTTTCCAGGAGGGAACCTTAAGTATTATATTCCTGGTAGACAACCATACCCGATCGTTCACACTTAGGTCCGGACCAGACACTCTCCTCCTATCAGCCATACGTTTGTATCGGTTCCCCATAGTATTCAGATTCTTCAGCACCCCTCTCCATACTGAAGCGAGTGATGAGGAAAATCGTTCCTCCTCAGGAACCCCCGAAGAGCCCCCCCTACTGAAAGTACAAAACTGGGGGTGAAAACCATATTCACCAAAAAACGGGGACTTACCAGTGGACTCGCTCCGCCTATTATTAAGAGCAAACTATGCCAGAGGTAAGAAAGAAGCCCAGTCCTCCTGGTTCTCTGACACAAAACACCGGAGATATGTCTCCAAGCTCTGGTTCATACGTTCCGTCTGACCATTGGTCTGAGGATGAAAAGCCGATGAGAACGACAAATGCATCCCCCACCGTGCACAAAACGCCTTCCAGAACTTGGACACAAACTGAGACCCCCGATCAGACACCACCTCGGAGGGTACCCCGTGAAGCCTCACAATCTCCCCAATGAACACCTGCGTAAGAGTTTTAGCATTAGGGAGAGCCGGAAGAGCGATAAAATGTGCCATCTTGCTGAACCTGTCCACTACAACGAGTATGACCGTTTTACCCGAAGACGGAGGGAGGTCCGTAATAAAGTCCATAGACAGATGAGTCCAAGGACGCTCCGGGATCTTCAAAGGTAAGAGGGCCCCAGACGGGCGGGTATGTGAGGTCTTAGAGCGCGCACAAACCCCACAGGACGCGACAAAAGTTACCACCTCCTTATGTAAGTTAGGCCACCAAAACCGACGCGAGAGGAGATCCACAGTTGCTTTACTCCCTGGGTGTCCTGCTAAAGCTGAGTTATGGTGTGCCTCGATCACCTTTTGTCGCAACTGATCTGGAACAAACAGTCTCCCCGGAGGTCCAACAGGGGCGTCCCCCTGAGCCTCCAATACCTCCTCCTCCAGCTCAGAGCATACTGCCGAAACCACCACCCCCTCCTGAAGGATAGGAATCGGGTCGTCTGTATTCCCGGCCCCAGGGAAACTACGAGATAAGGCATCCGCCTTTACATTTTTTGACCCAGGACGATATGTAACGACAAAATTAAACCTGGTAAAAAACAATGACCACCTAGCTTGTCTGGGATTCAGACGTTTCGCGGACTCCAGATATAGCAGGTTCTTGTGATCGGTGATGACGGTGACCGGATGGACTGCCCCCTCCAAAAAATGGCGCCACTCCTCAAAAGCTAACTTAATGGCCAAGAGTTCCCTATTGCCGACATCGTAATTCCTCTCAGCGGACGACAATTTTTTAGAGAAAAAGGCGCACGGATGCCACTTACCAGGGGACGAACCTTGTGACAATACTGCTCCCACCCCTACCTCGGAAGCGTCTACCTCTACAATGAATGGCTGTGACGCATCAGGTTGAATGAGTATGGGTGCTGAGGCAAAACATTTTTTCAAGGAGGAGAATGCTTGACAAGCCTTGTCAGACCACCTAGAAAAATCCGTCCCCTTTTTAGTCATGTCTGTGAGAGGCTTAACCATGGACGAGAAATTACGAATGAACTTCCGGTAATAATTAGCAAACCCCAGGAAACGTTGTAGTGCCTTAAGATTCTCTGGCCGATCCCACTCAAGAACTGCCCGCACTTTCCCAGGGTCCATACGAAAACCGGACGCTGAAACCAGGAAGCCTAAAAACTGGAGTTCCTGTACAGCGAACACACACTTTTCCCATTTGGCATACAGTTTATTATCCCGCAAGATCTGTAACACCTGCCTAACGTGCTCCTGATGAGACACCAGATCCGGCGAGTAAATTAAGATATCATCCAGATATATGACAACAAACTGTCCCACCAGGCGGCGAAAAATGTCATTAACAAAGTGTTGGAACACCGCCGGGGCATTAGTCAGACCGAATGGCATGACAAGGTTCTCATAATGCCCCTCCGGAGTGTTAAACGCCGTCTTCCACTCATCCCCCTCCTTCATCCTAATCAGATTGTACGCCCCCCTGAGATCCAACTTAGAGAACCATTTGGCGCCCACGATCTGATTAAAGAGATCGGGAATAAGTGGGAGCGGATACGGATCTCAGACCGTAATCCGATTAAGTTCACGGAAATCCAGGCAAGGGCGTAGGCCTCCATCTTTCTTCTTAACAAAGAAGAACCCCGCAGCCACCGGTGAAGATGAAGGTCTAATATGCCCCTTAGCCAGACTTTCTGAAATATAATCCTTCATGGCCTGCCTCTCAGGACCAGAAAGGTTATACAACCTAGCTTTAGGTAACTTGGCCTCAGGGAGCAGTTTTACAGAACAGTCATACTCGCGATGAGGAGGTAGATCCTGACACCCTTTCTCCGAGAATACATCCTCAAAGTCCGCCAGAAATGGAGGTAAGACCCAAGGAGTAACCGCACCGATGACCGTGTTCATGCAGTTTTTATTACAGAATTTACTCCATTGGCTTATCTCTCTGGTTTGCCAATTAATAACCGGGTTATGCTTAGTTAACCAAGGAAGGCCCAACACTATAGGAGTGGGAAGACCCTCCAACACGTAGCAAGACAACAGTTCTTTATGTATCGCCCCCACTTGAAGTTTTACATCATGCACAGCTTGCAAAAAACTTCCCTGACCGAGAGGCCTGGCATCGATCGAGAATATGGGGATGGGTTTAGCCAACTCACTCAATCGCATACCTTGAACCCGGGCAAACCGAGCATCAACCAGATTAGCCCCGGCCCCACTATCCAGAAGAACAGATATCCTCTCAGTTCTCGTACCCACCACCACCTCCGCCGGTACGAGAAACTGAGACGAACCTAGGGACGAAATACCTACTCCCAGATTGCCGTCCACCACACAACCTGGGATCAACAGTTTTCCGACGACTCTTCACTCTGCAAGGGACGGGATGGACACCCCCCAATAAAATGTCCCTTTCTCCCGCAGAAGAAACACCTTCCTGTCTTATGGCGCACCACCGGTCCCCTCCCCCGAAATGATGTCCCTCCTAATTGCATAGGCTCCTCTGGACTGACCAGGGGAACCACCATATGAGGGGACCTTGTAGGAGGTGGAGTCATCACAGGGGGTAGAGTTATCCCGCACCTCTCCCGAAGCCGTCTGTCAACGCGAATAGCAAGGGCCATAGCGGCTTCCAGTGACGCGGGAGAGTCATACTGTGCCAACACATCCTGTAATTTGTCGGATAAACCTTGACAAAACTGGCTCCTAAGAGCCGGGTCATTCCACTGGGTGTCCGTGGCCCACCTACGGAACTCCGAACAGAATTCCTCCGCCGGACGATCTCCCTGCTGGATCCTACGTAACTTAGACTCAGCAAGGGAGATCCGATCTGGGTCATCATATACGAGTCCCAGAGCAGCGAAAAACCTATCCACTGACTGGAGAGCCGGGGAAATGTCACGCTGTCTCTGTATACTGGAGGTAGGGGGCCTAAGCTGACCCTAAGCTGGGGCCCTGACTAATCCCTCAACCTGGAGGTACTGTTAAAGGTACAGAGGTCCAGGCCGCCAGCGTAACCCCTACCTCCTGAGGATCCCTGCACCTAAGTAATCTAGTCCTGAGAAGGACCCCGATCACAACAAAAGGGGACAAGTAATAATATGCCCACACACAGTACTTAGACGAACGAGACAGTACAAGGGAAAAACCAAAACCACCTTGCATACAAAAGCTACACAACTACAACAGAGGGAACACCAACGGGAAAGGAGATAAATGATAAAGTGAGGAAGGGAAAAAACACTCCAAATACACTTATCTCTGAAACTCCAAATACCACGATCCGCTCTGTTAGTCTGCATGAGATGCTTTCACCGACAACTTCCCTAACAGACCAGCAGGCATTTGAAGGAGTCTCACTACAGCAGCATTGATTGCAGCTGGGCGAGGCTGGACCTCGTCTAGCACAGAGAGAGAGAGAATTAACTCCCTCACTGCCGAAAAACACAAAGCACCAAAAAGTCAGCTGCGAGAAGTCAGGCTGTGTAATCGTGACGATCTTCGTGGCGACACACCCGTGACATCTCCATTACTAACCTGGGCTTGATGTCAGCTGGCATTATAAGCTGACATCAACCCCAACCCTATTACCCCACTGCCACCGCTACAGGGCAGTGGGAAGAGCGAGGCTAAGTGCCAGAATTGGCGCATCCTATGGATGCGCCATTTCTGGGACGGCTGACGGCTGGTGTTTCTAGCCTGGGAGGGGGCTAATATTCATGGCACCCTTCCTGGGCTATTAATATCAGCCCCCAGCTGTCTGCCTAGCCTTTGCTAGCTATTAAAATAGGGGGGACCCCACGTCATTTTTTTGGCAGTCCCCCATTTTAATAGCTAGTAAAGGCTAGGTATTCAACTGGGGGCTGATATTAGTAGCCTGGGAAGCTCCGTGGGTATTACCCCCTTCCCAGGCTTCAAACATCTGCCCCAGCCGTCTGCTTAACCTCTGCTAGAGACTAAAATTACGGGGAAACCCACGCAAATTTTTTTTTAATAAATCCTTTATTTTAACACTAAATGACAAGTACAGTAACCAACACTGTCACTGTACTTCTTATATGTGTGATGCTCTATTCTTTCTGTTATAAATTGTCGGGTACCGCTGCTGAATTGCCGGCCTGCTTTTTTAAAGAGACGGTGCATGAAAACACTAATATTTTTTTTAATAAATCCTTTACACTAAATGACAAGTACAGTAACCAACACTGTCACTGTACTTCTTATATATGTGAATGACATGTTTCTATCTATCTAATCTATGTGTGATGCTCTATTCCTTCTTGTCTAAATTGTCGGGTACCGGTGTATGCCGCTGCTGAATTGCCGGCCGGCTTTTTTAAAGAGAGCGTCTTCTGAGCAGTTTGTCAGCTTTTGGACACCTTTGAAAGTGTTTTCTATGTGTTTCTATGTGTTTTTGTTTGCCTGCCATTGGTTTTAACGGTGTTCGACGGTGTTCTAAGGTGTTCGACGAACAGTTCGACGAACAGTTCCTCGAACATCCCGGTGTTCGACGAACCGAACCGAACTCGAACACTACGGGGGTGGCTCAACACTAGTCCCCACTGCTCCCAGTACAAATCCTTGTGGTCCCCACTGCTCCCAGTACAGATCCTTGTGGTCCCCACTGCTCCCAGTACAGATCCTTGTGGTCCCCCACTGCTCCCAGGACAGATCCTTGTGGTCCCCACTGCTCCCAGTACAGATCCCTCTTTTCCACACTGCTCCCAGTACAGATGCTTGTGGTCCCCACTGCTCCCAGTGCAGATCCTTGTGGTCCCCACTGCTCCCAGTTCAAATCCTTGTGGTCCCCCACTGCTCCTAGTACAGATCCTTGTGGTCCCCCACTGCTCCCAGTACAGATCCTTGTGGTCCCCACTGCTCCTAGTACAAATCCCTTTTTTCCACACTGCTCCCAGTACAGATCCCTGCGTTCCCCACTGCTCCCAGTAGAGATCCCTGTGGCCCCCAGTGCTCCCCGTACAAATCCTTGTGGTCCCCATTGCTCCCAGTACAAATATTTTTGATCCCCACTACTCCCAGTACAGATTCTTGTAGTCCCCCACTGCTCTACTATCTGTAAAGCATAATCTTCAATTCTCATTAACTACATTAACTATGTGTTTGCCTTCCCAGCTTCACTTTGTTTTTTGAAATTTAGGTAAAATGTCAGTAGAATGAAATATTGTGGCCATTGTTACTGTATGCGGCATTGTAAAAAGTTACTGGGTCCAACAGAGCGTTACTTGCACAAGGTGGGCCATCCTGCTAAATGATGAAGATATTTTCCATCAATGTTAGGACTACTTGCCTTTATCAGGCTCCCCAAGGAGGCAAAAAATGAGCCAAAAAATGCACAACTCAACATACACTCACAAGCCATAAGTTTTCATGAAATCACATCCACATTGCTTGAAATGTTAAATGCAGATTTTCTGCATAGAAAGAAGCAGCAGTAAAAATGTCTCATTCACACTACATGGAAATACTGCAATAATGTGATATCCTTTGTTATTTCTTGAAATTTTGCCAGTGTCATTAGAGTGGTATCGGCACTGGCTCTCCCTGGGATCACATGACATTGTTGTGTCACACAATCCCTGCAGCCTATCAGCACTGGCTTCACTCACCCCTCCTTCAAACAAATCAATACATCCGGAGGAAGTGAGAGAGCAGCAGCGCTGCTGGTAGTTTAAAATGATCTACTGGAGGGGAGGGAAGGGGAGCTATATTCTCATTAACTATACTGGTCGAGTACCAGTCTTTTAAAGCTTTGGCAATACTCTGTTCCAAACACAACTCGCTGCCCGCTTCCCCCATTACTCTTTATCCACTTTTGCGATGCCGCTTAGCATCTGCTGGTCCCCATCTGACTACTGTCTTTACCTCTATCAGTGCCTGTTACAATATGTCCCTGTCAGAGGTAACTGCCCGTCTCGCGTGTCCTTCCTGGTCGCTGACCCGACCGTAAATCTCCAATCTGACACCTCCAGAGCTTCTGCGATGTCCTGTCACTGGTGCACTCGTCTGAGAACCATGCCGCCGCAACCTGTTCCCGTTCTGTCGACCGACGCCACCTGGCTGAGGAACCTTGACTGGCATCGGTCGAGACTTCAGGGCTTGACTATCAACGTCTGGGCTGGGAACCTTGACTGGCATTGCTCGGGTCTTCAGGGCTTGACCGTCCGTGTCTGGGCTGTGCGGATACGCAGCACCTTTCTTCCTGACAGGAGCTCCGGACGCTGCTGTTGCTCCTCTCTTCTCTCTCTTGAGCACCAGAATCACCTCAAAACTTGCACACGCACTGCTTTTCTCCTCAGCTTGTTTACCTGACAATGCTGTACCTGGAGTAATGATCAAACTCCTCTCCTCTTCCATGCCTCCTCCCCTCTGCCACGCCTTCCCCTCTGCCATGCCTCCTCCTCTGCCATGCCTCCTTCCTTCTGCCATGCCTCTTCCCATCTGCCACGCCTCCTCCCCTCTGCCACACCTTCTCCCCTCTGCCACGCCTTCCCCTCTGCCATGCCTCCTCCCCTCTGCCACGCCTCCTTCCCTCTGCCATGCCTTCTCCCCTCTTCCAGGCCTCCTCCCCTCTGCCACGCCTCCTCCCCTCTGCCATGCCTTCCCCACCTCCTCCCCTCTGCCACGCCTCCCCCTCTGTCATGCCTCCTCCCCTCTATCATGACTCCTCCCCTCTGCCACGCCTTCCCCTCTGCCATGCCTCCTCCTGTCTGCCACGCCTCCTTTCCTCTGCCATGCCTCCTCCCCTCTTCCAGGCCTCCTCCCCTCTGCCACGCCTCCTCCCCTCTGCCATGCCTTCCCCTCTGGCACGCCTCCTGCCCTCTGCCACACCTCCCCCTCTGTCACGCCTCCTCCCCTCTGTCACGCCTCCTCCCCTCTGTCACGCCTCCTCCCCTCTGCCATGCCTTCCCCTCTGGCACACCTCCTGCCCTCTGCCACACCTCCCCCTCTGTCACGCCTCCTCCCCTCTGTCACGCCTCTTCCCCTCTGTCACGCCTCCTCCCCTCTGCCATGCCTTCCCCTCTGGCACACCTCCTGCCCTCTGCCACACCTCCCCCTCTGTCACGCCTCCTCCCCTCTGTCACGCCTCCTCCCCTCTGCCATGCCTTCCCCTCTGGCACACCTCCTGCCCTCTGCCACACCTCCCCCTCTGTCACGCCTCCTCCCCTCTGTCACGCCTCCTCCCCTCTGTCACGCCTCCTCCCCTCTGCCATGCCTTCCCCTCTGGCACACCTCCTGCCCTCTGCCACACCTCCCCCTCTGTCACGCCTCCTCCCCTCTGTCACGCCTCCTCACCTCTGTCACGCCTCCTCACCTCTGCCATGCCTCCTTCCCTCTGCCATGCCTCCATGCTATTCTGGTTCCACAGTGTCTTGTCTCCTTACACTGACATCTTTAAAGTGGCTTTTGTTTGGAATCGCTCAGTAAAGGATGTAGCAGAGCTTGTTTAGTTCAATCCTCAAGATCACATGACAAAATGGGAGATCTCTTGATGTTCCCAGCAAGAGGAGCTGTGGAGGGTTGTGGCACTCTGCTATGCCGAGATACCACATCCCAGAAATTTGGACCCTATTTTGCTAGAAAGTCAGATCATTTAGGGAGCCATTAACGACACTTGACAGCAGTTCTTTTTAGTTGATGGTAATTACTAAAATCACTAATCTGGAGCGGCCTATTCGTTTTATAAATAATAAGGGAAGCCACAGATTGGTGATAGCTCCTCTATAGGGAAGCCACAGATTGGTGATAGCTCCTCTATAGGGAAGCCACAGATTGGTGATAGCTCCTCTATAGGGAAGCCACAGATTGGTGATAGCTCCTTTATAGGGAAGCCACAGATTGGTGATAGCTCCTCTATAGGGAAGCCTCAGATTGGTGATAGCTCCTCTATAGGGAAGCCACAGATTGGTGATAGCTCCTCTATAGGGAAGCCACAGATTGGTGATAGCTCCTTTATAGGGAAGCCACAGATTGGTGATAGCTCCTTTATAGGGAAGCCACAGATTGGTGATAGCTCCTTTATAGGGAAGCCACAGATTGGTGATAGCTCCTCTATAGGGAAGCCACAGATTGGTGATAGCTCCTCTATAGGGAAGCCACAGATTGGTGATAGCTCCTCTATAGGGAAGCCACAGATTGGTGATAGCTCCTTTATAGGGAAGCCACAGATTGGTGATAGCTCCTCTATAGGGAAGCCTCAGATTGGTGATAGCTCCTCTATAGGGAAGCCACAGATTGGTGATAGCTCCTCTATAGGGAAGCCACAGATTGGTGATAGCTCCTTTATAGGGAAGCCACAGATTGGTGATAGCTCCTTTATAGGGAAGCCACAGATTGGTGATAGCTCCTTTATAGGGAAGCCACAGATTGGTGATAGCTCCTCTATAGGGAAGCCACAGATTGGTGATAGCTCCTCTATAGGGAAGCCACAGATTGGTGATAGCTCCTCTATAGGGAAGCCACAGATTGGTGATAGCTCCTTTATAGGGAAGCCACAGATTGGTGATAGCTCCTTTATAGGGAAGCCACAGATTGGTGATAGCTCCTCTATAGGGAAGCCACAGATTGGTGATAGCTCCTCTATAGGGAAGCCTCAGATTGGTGATAGCTCCTCTATAGGGAAGCCACAGATTTGCGATAGCTCCTCTTTAAGGGTATGTGCACACAATGCAGAAATGCTCAGGATTTTTTCCTGAGCGTTTCTGCATCTCTCTGGCAGGAAAAAACGCATGCGGATTGTACATGCGGTTTCCTGCTAGGGACATGCGGAAATGAAGCGGTCTTCACTTTCATTTCCGCATGCGGGTTGACAAGCGCTTCCCAAGTGATTTTAGCATCACTTGGAAAGTGCTTGTCAACTTTACACTATATAAATCCATGCAACCGGCATGGATTTATATAGTGTGTGAATGTCAAAAAATAAAAAATAAATATATACTTTACCCTCTGATGGCCCCCGGTGTCCTGCTTCATCGGTCCCGGCTGCCGGCAGTGAAGACTTTAGGACCTTCCGACGTCAGCGTCACACAGTCACATGACTCTGACGTCAGCGAAGGTCCTTCATTCAACCGCGAAGTGCCCGGGAAGCCAGGAGGACGCAGCGCGGGCCGTCAGAAGGTGAGAATATATGTATTTTTTATTTTATTCTTTTTTTTTTAATGGTACCTGGGTCTGGATGAGAGTCCTCTCATCCACACCCGGGTACCATCCGCACATTAGACCGCATGAAAAGCGCATCAACATATACAGTGATGCGGATTCCATGCGGTCTAATGCAAGTCAATGGCGGCAAAAGAGCAGCGTTTCCGCAAAATTAATTGACATGCTGCGGATTTTTGAGTGCAGCGTTTACGCTGCGGAAAAATCCGCATCATGGGCACAGCACATGCGGATTTCAATTGGGGAACATTGCTGCCCTTCTACCATGCGTTTTTCATGCGTTTCCGCGGCGTTTACGCAACTGCAAAAACGCCGCGGAAACGCATGAAAAACGCATCGTGTTAACTCAGCCTAAACCTTGCATTTCCTTTATATTCGTTGGTTCTCACTGTTTTTCTCGTGTTGAATACGATGCAGGCAATGCTCCAGCAAATACAACTTTGAAGGTCTTTCCTTTAAGCTTTTTAAAACAGAATAGCAGATAAGGGACACGCAGGTACCAGCAGTTGGCACCATCAGGTGGAGGACTATCAAGAGGTCATTGATGTATTGTCCATGGCTATCCCTGGAGACAAGGACTCACACATGCCTACATTTTTATTCCAGTCTAAAATGTTGTCAGAGTAGCTACAGAAGAGGCGTCATAGACATTCATATGATGGGCTCATCCCCTATAAAAAACATGTACTAGACTTTAGTAATTGAGTTTCATATAAAAAAATGTATTAGATATGTAAATGAGCGGATTTGGTGCACCCTTGGTGAGGCCAAGGTCTCAGTGCACTGTTCCGCCCCCTCAATTTCTGGTGATTGACAGAGCATGATTTGGAGCGCTGCCTGGTCTTAATCCCCAGCCCTGCACATACTGAGACTGCAGGAGATGTGAAGAATAACTGTGCTGGTCCCTACTCATCCCTGTCCTGTGTGTAGCGGCCGCTTGTTGCACAAAGGATCAAAAAGCAGTAAGTGGTCGATGCTGACAGGAGACGGAGATGAGAACGCACACAATGTCAGTATGTATGAGTTCCTATCTCTCTGTCCTGTGTGTTACGGGTGACTGCTGTGTGTGATCCTGTGTGCAGCTAGTGACTATTACATAAAGGAGAGGGATAAGAACACGGCCATACACAGTGGGTGTACGTGTTTTCATCTTCCTCTTCTGTCAGCATCACCACTGCTTTGAGATCCTGTATGCAGAGAGCGTCTGATACACTGCGTTCACATACAGTGGGTACGGAAAGTATTCAGACCCCTTTTAATTTTTCACTCTTTGTTTCATTGCAGCCATTTGGTAAATTCCAAAAAATTTCATTTTTTTTTCTCATTAAAGTCCACTCTGCACCCCATCTTGACTGAAAAAAAACAGAAATGTAGAAATTATTGCAAATTTATTAAAAAACAAAAACGGAAATATCACATGGTCATAAGTATTCAGACCCTTTGCTCAGTATTGAGTAGAAGCCCCCTTTTGAGCTAGTACAGCGATGAGTCTTTTTAGGAATGATGCAACAAGTTTTTCACACCTGGATTTGGGGATCCTCGGCCATTCTTCCTTGCAGATCCTCTCCATTTCCATCAGGTTGGATGGTGAACGTTGGTGCACAGCCATTTTCAGGTCTCTCCAGAGATGCTCAATTGGGTTTAGGTCAGGTCTCTGGCTAGGCCAGTCAAGAATGGTCACAGAGTTGTTCTGAGTTGTTCTGAAGCTACTCCTTTGTTATTTTAGCTGTGTGCTTAGGGTCATTGTCTTGTTGAAAGGTGAACCTTCGGCCAAGTCTGAGGTCCAGAGCACTCTGGAAGAGGTTTTCATCCAGGATATCTCTGTACTTGGCCGCATTCATGTTTCCTTCAATTGCAACCAGTCATCCTGTCCCTGCAGCTGAAAAACACCCCCATAGCATGATGCTGCCACCACCATGTTTCACTGTTGGGATTGTATTGGGCAGGTGATGAGCAGTGCCTGGTTTTCTCCACACATACCACTTAGAATTATCACCAAAAAGTTCTATCTTCATCTCATCAGAACAGAGAATCTTATTTCTCATAGTCTGGGAGTCCTTCATGTGTTTTTGAGCAAACTCTATACAGGCTTTCATATGTCTTGCACTGAGGAGAGGCTTCCGTTGGGCCACTCTGCCATAAAGGCCCGCCTGGTGGAGGGTTGCAGTAATAGTTGACTTTGTGGAACTTTCTCCCATCTCGCTACTGCATTTCTGGAGCTCAGCCACAGTGATCTTGGGGTTCTTCTTTACCTCTCTCACCAAGGCTCTTCTCCCACGATTGCTCAGTTTGGCTGGACGGCCAGGTCTAGGAAGACTTCTTGTGGCCCGAAACTTCTTCCATTTAAGGATTATGGAGGCCACTGTACTCTTAGGAACCTTGAGTAATGCAGAAATTCTTTTGTAACCTTGTCTGTGCCTTGCCACAATTCTGTCTCTGAGCTCCTTGGGCAGTTCCTTTGAGCTCATGATTCTCATTTGGTCTGACATGCACTGTGAGCTGTGAGGTCTTATATAAACAGGTGTGTGCCTTTCCAAATCAAGTCCTATCAGTTTAATTAAACACAGCTGGACTCCAATGAAGGAGTAGAACCATCTCAAGGAGGATCACAAGGAAATGGACAGCATGTGACTTAAATATGAGTGTCTGAGGAAAGGGTCTGAATACTTATGACCATGTGATATTTCAGTTTTTCTTTTTTAATAAATTTTCAAAAATTTCTATATTTCTGCGTTTTTCAGTCAAGATGGGGTGCAGAGTGTACTTTAATGAGAAAAAAAATGAACTTTTTAGAATTTACCCCTTTAAACCCCTTTAAATGTTTCACTCTTTGTTTCATTGCAACCATTTGGTAAATTCTAAAAGTTTACCAAATTCTAAAAAGTAAATTCTAAAAACTAACAAGGTTACAAATGTTAGTGTCATGTTAGTGTCCCATCCCCTGATGACGCTACTAGTGCGGTGAAACATGTTGGGGGAACATGTGCTGAGATTTATTTATCCCATTCAGCTCTAGTGATGACACCCCACGGTACCATCAGAACGTCATAGATTTTAGTCTATTTATCATTTAGGCTGATTAGGGATAATATTTAATACCCTCTACATTCACATTTTAATATAAAGATTAAAAGTTACATTTTAGAGCCTGTTTAGAGATGGATAATTATTTGGGTTTCCCTTTTGGTTCATTATTTCTCCATAATTTAAGAAGATTTTATTTAGGATCGGGCAGTGGATCTTAAAGATTTATCACTTTTTTTTTTCCAAACGCTAAGATTACTAAATGAAGTTTAAAAGCTCTGAAAAAAGCCCTTTATAAAGGCTTGATCTCTAAGCCTTTGTTCTTGTATTTCATCTTGGCATGAACATACAGACATATACACATATAGTACTGCTTAATAAATTTTGCAGATCTGTAGTTGTCTTAAAGCTGGAAAAAATGTATGCCTGTTATGAGCAGGTGTAGAATTGAGCCACTTTTTACACCATTTTCTACTCTATAAACATACCCCCACCACCAACACCTCTTTCTAATTCCCACCCACTTTTCTCATAAATTCTTAAAAGTGGTAAGGAGTGAAATGTGGGAAATTATAGTCCAAATTTGGCATGTGCTATAATTTGAGACTGTTTATCACCAGAAAACTAACACAAATGTAAAGGGGTTGCCCTGATTTAGGTTACAAGTCTGCAGTCACTCTATGCGACTGCAGACTTGTGAATCCTCCGGTGCCGGGAGCTCACAGTCATGGGACTGCAAGGATGGGATTTACATACTTCCGGCCACATGAAGTCTAGACGTGCCTCACTCAAAACACTTACATTAAGAGAGGACATGCACATCTAGTCGGCACATGACCGAATGCATGCAAATCACAAACTTGCGGTCACGTGCCCGCTGCTCCGGGAGCCAGCACCGGAGAATCGTGCTCAGCACTGCTCGCATTGGGGTGCTCGCCTTGAGTAGTGAGGAGTGCCGAGTATTGCATGGGTCACCTTAAGTGAGTTTTCTAAACTGGGTGGGGGCAAGAGAGAGGCGAGAGAGAGAATTTTTTAATTCTCCGGAAAAATGCTCAACTTTGCCATTCGCTTCTATTATGTTCACTGCTTGAGTTGAACCCGTCCGAGCATCCGAAGTGCTCAGTTTTAGTGCCATAAGTTGTGGATGCAAGAAAGTGCCAATGATTACGTTCTCCTCCAGGACAAAGAAGGGATGCAATACCCAGTGCTTGGTTAAGAGTAGAGATGAGCGTTGTTCTACTCGAACTGTTCGCCAATCTCAAATTCGAGCTGTTTTGGGCGGTGTTCGAGCCGGTCGGCGAACACGAACAATTTGAGAAAAATTCGACTGTTCGAGGTTATGTTCGATAACTGTTCGTGCACCAAAATCATAACTGGATTTTTTCTCAGTAATGATGAAAATTAATGTTAATACGCAGTTGAGTGTACAGCGGGGCGGGGGGAGGGGCAGGGGATGGATCTCTGCAGGAACAATGAAGATCTCCATTTTTTTTTCTCTTTCCCGCATTTGCAGTGGGGAGGTGCAATCTGTCAGCCTATCAGCAGCGCACACACGGAGCGAAGTGCTGTTTTTCACACAAGCAAGGGCATGTGTGATTGGCAGTGTATGTCACATGTCCTTGCCCTATAAGACCAAGCCATTTTCCCCGTCGCCACCATTTTCTCACTGCTGCAGCTGCGTGTTAGACGGCACCGCTGTTGCTGTGTGCGCTATACCTTGTTAATTTCAAGCCAATTTTCGCACAAATATACAGATAGCTTGGGAGTAGGGAATAGTTGTGATTGCAGTCCTTTTAAGGACTAGGTTACAGCATTTCCTACGACTTTTATCAAGCAGGTCTGTGCTCTTAAATAGATAGGTTGTGGGAGTAAAGACTAATTGTAATTGGAGTCCTTTTCAGGACTAGGTTACATCAGTTCCTATCAGTTTTTGCCAGGCAGGTCTGTGCCAGTGCTGTGCAAGTTTTTTTCACAGCATTTGGCTGAATCTAGCAAAGCTAATCCTTTTTGGCCTATTGCAGAGTGTGTTAGTCAGTGGAGTAGCCTATCTGTGTTGCAAGATATAACACCTGTGTATAGAATACCAATTATTTTACTGCACCTAGTGAAGTAAAATCTTTTGGGCATAGCATCATTCTATTAGTCCATCTATACTGACCTCCATCAGGTTGCAAACTGAATATAATTTTTTTCTGCATCTAGCTCTGAAAAATTATTTGGGCTTCTAGCAGTGTGTGGGACTTGGTCTATTAGTCCATCTATACTGACCTCCATCAGGTTGCAAATTAAAAATAATTTTTTTCTTCATTTATCTCTGAAAAAATATTTGGGCTTCTAGCAGCGTGTGGGACTTGTTCTATTAGTCCATCTATACTGACCTCCATCAGGTTGCAAATTAAAAATAATTTTTTTCTGCATCTAGCTCTGAAAAAATATTTGGGCTTCTAGCAGTGTGTGGGACTTGGTCTATTAGTCCATCTATACTGACCTCCATCAGGTTGCAAATTAAAAATAATTTTTTTCTTCATTTAGCTCTGAAAAAATATTTGGGCTTCTAGCACTGTGTGGGACTTGTTCTATTAGTCCTTCTATACTGACCTCCAGCAGGTTGCAAATTGAATATAATTTTTTTCTGCATCTAGCTCTGAAAAAATATTTGGGCTTCTAGCGGTGTGTGGGACTTGGTCTATTAGTCCATCTATACTGACCTCCATCAGGTTGCAAATTAAAAATATATTTTTTCTGCATCTAGCTCTGAAAAAATATTTGGGCTTCTAGCAGTGTGTGGGACTTGGTCTATTAGTCCATCTATACTGACCTCCATCAGGTTGCAAATTAAAAATAATTTTTTTCTGCATCTAGCTCTGAAAAAATATTTGGGCTTCTAGCAGTGTGTGGGACTTGGTCTATTAGTCCATCTATACTGACCTCCATCAGGTTGCAAATTGAATAAAAAAAATTTCTGCATCTAGCTCTGAAAAAATATTTGGGCTTCTAGCGGTGTGTGGAACTTGGTCTATTAGTCCATCTATACTGACCTCCATCAGGTTGCAAATTAAAAATAATTTTTTTCTGCATCTAGCTCTGAAAAAATATTTGGGCTTCTAGCAGTGTGTGGGACTTGGTCTATTAGTCCATCTATACTGACCTCCATCAGGTTGCAAATTAAAAATAATTTTTTTCTTCATTTATCTCTGAAAAAATATTTGGGCTTCTAGCAGCGTGTGGGACTTGTTCTATTAGTCCATCTATACTGACCTCCATCAGGTTGCAAATTAAAAATAATTTTTTTCTGCATCTAGCTCTGAAAAAATATTTGGGCTTCTAGCAGTGTGTGGGACTTGGTCTATTAGTCCATCTATACTGACCTCCATCAGGTTGCAAATTAAAAATAATTTTTTTCTTCATTTAGCTCTGAAAAAATATTTGGGCTTCTAGCAGTGTGTGGGACTTGTTCTATTAGTCCTTCTATACTGACCTCCAGCAGGTTGCAAATTGAATATAATTTTTTTCTGCATCTAGCTCTGAAAAAATATTTGGGCTTCTAGCGGTGTGTGGGACTTGGTCTATTAGTCCATCTATACTGACCTCCATCAGGTTGCAAATTAAAAATAATTTTTTTCTGCATCTAGCTCTGAAAAAATATTTGGGCTTCTAGCAGTGTGTGGGACTTGGTCTATTAGTCCATCTATACTGACCTCCATCAGGTTGCAAATTGAATAAAAAAAATTTCTGCATCTAGCTCTGAAAAAATATTTGGGCTTCTAGCGGTGTGTGGGACTTGGTCTATTAGTCCATCTATACTGACCTCCATCAGGTTGCAAATTAAAAATAATTTTTTTCTGCATCTAACCCAGCCAATAGTTTTGGCCTAATACCACAGTTTGGCCACTCAGCTCTGCTCGGTTACCATCCATTGTTTTTTTGTGCAAACAACTCCAGAGTTGTGAATTAGTTAACCACCAAAATGAGTGGAAAAAGGCCTGCTGCTGGTGGAAAGGGGAATAGGCGTGTTGGGAAGGGGAAAAAAGGTTGTGTCCGTGGGGTAGGTGCAGAAGAAAGACCATCTTCCAGCCAAACTAAAATGTCTACTTCTTTTAGCGGACAATGTGATAAGATCCCTTTCTTACGGCCACGCCAATCGCTACAAATTCCAGATGAGGCACAAAAACAGCAGGTGCTTCAACGGATATCAAGTGCTCCTTTAAGTGTTCTCTCCTCCACATCAACTTCAACATCACAAATACTCCAGTCCTCAAAGGTGTCACCCAAATCGCACTTGCTTCCTCACAGCTCCCAAATCTCCAGCTGCCCGTCTGAGTATGAGGTAGAACAGATGGTTGAGTCTGCAGAGCTGTTTACTCATACTATAGCCTGGGAATCAGAGGTCGACTCCAGCGCTTCTGTGAATCCAGACGAGGAAATGATCTGCACTGATGCCCAGAATCTTTATGAGTCGGATCCAGGACCAGACGCAGAACGTTCTGACCATAATGTAGACCCTCATTCCCAAACTGTAACTCCTGTTGGTGGAGACAATGAGGAAGACGATGATAAGACTCAAATACCTGATTGGAGCGATAACTTTAGTTTTTTGTCAGGGCAGGAACAGGTTGGCTCTGAGGACGACGGGTGTGATAACGCACAGGGTGATGATGATGAGGTCGGAGATCCCACTTACTGTCAACCCACAGTCAGCCAAGAGATGAGGTCAGCAGAGGAGGTGGAGGAAGATGCTAGTGACGACGAGGTCAGGTTGCGCCTTCCTGGACAGAGACGTAGTACTGGAAGCACGTCAACAACTGCATCCTCAAACACAACTCTGCCTCTCACCACAAGTCGTGGTGGCTCTTCAGGCCGCATGGGTGCTAAGCCTTGCATAGCCTGGGCATTTTTTCAGATCGATAAAGATGACCCAACTCGTGTTATCTGTAACATTTGTCAGCAAAAGCTAAGTAGAGGCCAAAAAATACATAGTTTGAGTACTTCATGCATGAACCGGCACATGGACATGAAGCATAAGTTGCAGTGGGAAGCTCAGTGTGCTACAATGCGGCCTAGCCGGCCGGGCCAACCACCGTCTGCCATATCTTGTGCATCTGCGGCCTCTTCATCCTCTGTGACTGGGGGGACAGCAGTCACACCTGTTTTGGGGCGCAGACCTGCCACCTCTTTACCCGCAACAGCCAGCGTGATTGGCAGGTCATCATTTTCTTTGGAGGTGGTAACACCAGCTGGTCTTGAGCGCTGTCCGACATCGATAGCACCACCTTTGGATCAAGGCAACCTAACATGTCCGCCTGCATCTTCCTCACAGACCGGCA
Source organism: Phyllobates terribilis (assembly GCF_046119375.1). NCBI lineage: Eukaryota > Metazoa > Chordata > Amphibia > Anura > Dendrobatidae > Phyllobates > Phyllobates terribilis. The sequence continues at coordinate 208,571,497 of NW_027362767.1, read as the reverse complement.
GTTTGCCGGGGACACCCTTATCAACCCCGTCTAAGCACAATAGCCAGCCCTCGGTCCCTCAGATGTGGACAAGTAAAAGACCATTTCCTCCTAGCCATGAGAAAGCTAAGAGGTTGAATTTCACCATCTGCAAGCTCTTGGCTACAGAAATGCTGCCTTTCCGCCTGGTGGACACAGAGGATTTTCGAGACCTTATGTCCGTCGCAGTGCCCCAGTACCAGATGCCCAGTCGGCACTACTTCTCAAAGAAAGGTGTGCCTGCGCTCCACCAGCATGTCGCACACAACATCACCGCTTCTTTGAGAAACTCTGTGTGTGACAGGGTGCATTTCACCACAGACACTTGGACGAGTAGGCATGGACAGGGGCGTTACATGTCGCTGACTGGGCACTGGGTAACTATGGTGACAGCAGGACAAGGGGCTGCTGTCCAAGTCTTGCCGTCCCCACGAGTTGTGCGTCAATCCTCTTTATGTCAAAGTTCCTCCACTGCTTCTGCCTCCTCAACCTCCTCTCGGTCTTCCACCTGCACCCAAAGCCTGTCTGGTCATGCCACAAGCTTTCTAACTGCGCAGAAGGGATCCTGCACACCTCCTTACTATGCTGGCAGTAGGGCTCAACGTCATCAGGCGGTTTTTACATTGAAATGTCTGGGAAATGTGAGTCACACAGCTGAGGAGTTGTGGTCAGCTCTGGAGAACCAATTTCATGAATGGTTGTCTCCACTGGACCTGAAACCAGGGAAGGCCGTGTGCGACAATGCTGCAAACCTGGGTGCGGCCCTTCGCCGGGGCAATGTCACACACGTGCCTTGTATGGCTCACGTGTTGAACCTGGTTGTCCAGCAATTTTTAGCCCACTATCCCAGACTAGATGGCCTTCTGCAGAGGGCACGGTCGCTGTGTGCTCACTTCCGCCGTTCGCATCCCGCAGCTCAGCGACTTACATCTCTACAGAAGTCGTTGGGCCTGCCACTTCACCGGCTAAAATGCGATGTGCCTACCCGGTGGAATTCAACTCTGCACATGTTGCAGCGACTGTGGCAGCACCGACAAGCCCTGGTGCAATACGTTCTGACGTATAGCCTGGGCCAACGAGATTCAGAGGTGGGGCAAATCACGCTGGAGGAGTGGTCTCAGATCAGGGACCTATGCACCCTTCTGCACAGTTTTGAAATGGCGACGAAGATGTTTAGTGCTGACGATGCCATTATCAGCATGACTATTCCGGTGATTTACATGCTGGAGCACATGTTAAACAGAATTCGGAGTCAGGTGGTGGCACAAGAGGAGGTGGAGGAAGTAGAGGAGGAGGAGTTGTATGCGGAAGGGCTAACATCTGCAAGGTCCAGACGGTCGGCAGCACCAAGGCGGCAGGCATGTGAGGGTGGGGGAGATGATTTTACCAGGGCGCATGGTAGCAGCCAAACTAGTGAGGAAGGTGCAGGAGCCCAGGAAGAAGTGGAGGACGAACTGATGGAAGACTCATCAGATGAGGGAGACCTTGATCACATTTCTGTTGTGCGAGGTTGGGGGGAGAGGACAGAGGAAGGAAGCATGATTGTTACCTCGCCACCAACACAACAGGGACTTGGTGCTCCTGGATGCGCAACACACATGAGTGCCTTCTTGCTGCACTACCTGCAACATGACCCTCGAATTGTGAGAATTAGAAATAATCCTGACTACTGGGTTGCCACACTGTTAGATCCCCGGTACAAAAGTAAATTTGCAGAAATTATTCCTGCCATAGAAAGGGATGCACGCATGCAGGAGTATCAGCAGAGACTGTTGCAGAATCTTACATGTGCTTTTCCACAAAATACCAGTGGTGCACGTAGTGAATCTCACAGTTCCAACTTGCCAACCGTGGGACCGTCAAGTGTTCAGCACTCAAACCGTAACAGAACCACAGTATCTGCTGGTAACATCAATTTTGCGGAATCATTTCACCACTTTTTTAGCCCATCCTTTGCAAGGCCACAGGAGACAAGAAGTCTGACACATAGTCAACGCCTAGAGACGATGGTACAGGAGTATCTCCAAGTAAACATTGAAGCCACGACTGTGTCACTGGACCCTTGCTCTTTTTGGGCTTCCAATCTGGATAAATGGCCGGAGCTAGCCACTTACGCCTTGGAGATCTTGTCATGCCCCGCAGCCAGCGTTCTGTCTGAACGTGTGTTCAGCGCTGCTGGTGGTGTGCTGACAGATAAGCGCACGCGGCTCTCCACTGATAATGTAGACAGACTCACGTTCATAAAGATGAACAAATCATGGATCCGAAACGACTTTTCTACCCCTGTGTCATCCTGGGGAGAGTAAAAGCTTGATGATTGGTTAAAATCACCCTACCAACCGTTTTAAGCTTTCAAATTACTAATCATGTTTATCTGTATCTTGACTGGAAAATAATTTGGGCTTTGTAGCAGTGTGCAGCACTGATCCTATTAGGCCATCTATAATAAGCTTCACCAGATTTAAAATTAAAAATAATTTTTAGCTGCATCTAGCCCGGAAAATAATTTTGGGGCTCCGAGATGCGCAAGACACATAAGTGCCTTCTTGCTGCACTACCTGCAGCATGACCCTCATATTGTCAGAATTCGAAGTAATCATGACTACTGGGTTGCCACACTCTTAGATCCCCCAAACTTTTCGATCAACCTTTTCATTTTAATAAAGACCAAAAAAATGGTCATTTTTGAAATTATAAGCATTAGCAGGTTGTTAGAAACTGAAATCAAACAGTTTTCAACTCAAAACTTTATTCTAGGTGATGTTACATTTTCACATAGGACCCCTTGTTCGAAAGGAGCTTCTGAACTCTCTCGTCCATTGAATTTGTCAGGTTTTGGATGGTTTCTGCTTCAATTGTTTTGCATGAGGACAGAATACCCTCCCAGAGCTGTTGCTTAGATGTGAACTGCCTCCCGCCATCATAGACACTCCTTTTAATGATGCTCCAAAGGTTCTGAATGGGGTAGAGGTCAGGGGAGCATGGGGGTCACACCATAAGTTTGTCCCCTTTTATGCCCATATCAGCCAGAGATGCAGATGTTTTATGTGCAGCATGAGATGGTGCATTATCATGCAGAAAAATGATCTTGCTGTGAAATACACGGTTCTTCTTCTTGAACCATGGCAGGAAGTGCTGTTTGAGAAAATCCACATACATTATGGAGTTCATCTTTAGCGCCTTCAGGGATCCTAAAGGGGCCGACAATCTCTCTCCCCATGATTCCAGCCCAAAACATTACTCCACCTCCTCCTTGTTGGCGCTGTAGCCGTGTTTGCGTGGGGTGTCCATCAACCAGCCATCCTCCACTCCATTCATCTGGACCATCGAGCGCTGCACGGCACTCATCCGTGAACAAAACAGTTTTGAAATCAGTCTTCATGTAATGTTTGGCCCACTGGAGCCATTTCTACTTGTGTGAAGTGGATAGGGAGGTCGACAGGATGGCGTATGCACAGCTGCAAACCTCTGAAGGACCCTGCATCTTGTTGTTCGGGGGACGTTGGAGGCACAAGCAGCTTCAAAAACTTGTCTGCTGCTATGACAAGGCTTTTTTGCCGCTGCTCTTTCAACCTGACGTAATTGCCTGTAGGAAAGAGTCCTCAATTTGCCCTTATCAGCACGCACACGTGTGTGCTGTGAATCAGCTACATACTTCTTGATTGCCAAGACACTTCATCCTGATCATCGCACAATGTTGATTGTAGTCATGCCTTGACCTAAACACTCCACAATTTGTTGCTTCTCAGCAGCCGACACATCCTTTTTCTTTCCCATTTTGGCAGAAAATGTAGGCTGCTTAATAATGTGAGAGAGCCTTCTTAAGTAGTCTTGCCTTTCATTGGACACACCTGCCAAACTAATTAGCACAGGTGTCTGCAATTGCTTACAGTGATATAAAGTGATATAAAGAGCCCTGACACACATCACCATCAATGAGTTTAACTGACAAACAAACAAATTCTTCCCTTATCACTCCTAAACACTTTTTGCATAATAATTTGGAACGCGGTGTACATGTGCTTTTCCACAAAACACCAGTGGTTCACGTAGTGAATCTTACAGTTCTAACTTGCCAACCGTGGTCTGTATGGAATTGTTCAATAAAGGGCCCAAAATTAAGATAACATAGATGGGAGAGGTCTCTATGAATAGGAATTCCTAAGTATTTGATACCCTGTGAGGGCCAGGCAAAGGGAAAGTTGGACTGGATGGAATCCTATATGGATTTGGGGAGGGAGACATCGAGGGCCTCAGACTTCGCTGCATTGATTTTAAAATTTGACCATGTAACAAAGTGATCTATTTCAGCCATAACAGCAGGGATGGATATATGTGATTGAGTGATATATACTAGGACATCATCAGCAAATAGAGAGCACTTGTACTCGGTGCCTCCCACCTCAATCCACCTAATATTGGGGTTATGGCGAATTGATGAGAGCAGGTGCTCCGTCACTAGGATGTATAAGAGAGGGGACAGAGGACATCCCTGCCTTGTCCCATTGGTGATTGTGAAAGGTGATGAAAATGTTCTGACGCACCCCCTGGGCCTTGGGACACCCGGAGCCGGACCCTTTTTGGTGGATGCTGGTGGTTGTAGTCTTCGTGGCGGCGATCCAGTTCCGTGGCTCAGGGCGGTCAAACCAGTGGCGGAACTATTTATGTGGTTTTGATGTTTAAATGTCCGACTATGCCACCCGTGGATTGCGGTCAGAGTGAACCGCCGCTACAGGGCAGACCGCTAAGGCTGGTGTTGTGGGTGCAGCAGAGCGTAGCATAACTCCCCACGGGAGGAGTATAGCCTCAGGGCAGTGTATGCGGAGGATGGGGGTGATGGTGCAGGGCAGCAGCAGTAACGACACGGAGTCAGTGATGCAGTTCAGGGCCTTTACTCACAGTTCTTATTATCCAGACCACGTCTGCAGGTAACGGCTGCCCACGTCGTACTGTGCTCACCAGGTGAGGGGCTCAGACAACTCCCAGATAACTTTGGAGCGCTTCACAGGACCCCCTTTGTGTGTCCTTTGTCTGGCCTTTCTTACCAACACTTCTGTCCGGCTGCCTCGGGCCTCCTCTTGGTAAACTTGGCGCCAGTTTCCCTGACCCTATGTGGTGCCTTCCTAGCGGGTGGAGCAAGGGGCTGCGCCACATAAAATGTCAGAGCCTCCGGTTTCTAGCTGAGGGTCGTTTCCTGCCTCCACTAGTTCGGGGACCGGTCTCCCCCTTTGGCCTGACCCCTCCACGCAGGTGGATTCGGGCGTGCGGTGGCGACTCACCCGTCCGCACCCCTGGGATCCCTTCATTCCTCGTTCCTGGAGCCTTCTCCGCTCCTCTTCCTTCCTTCTCCCTCTTGCAGGCCTGGGCCTCTGTTACTAGGCCCGCCTCCGGAGCAGAGCTCATGCAGAGCCCCTGCTCCCTGCCACTTCTGCTCAGACTTCTCTGCACTGAACTAAGATGGTGCCCACCTTTTATACTCCCTTCTCAATGCACCCAGGAACTGCTTCCTCCCTGCTCCTGCACTGCAGGGTTCCCCTTCCTCAGTGTTCCCTCCCCCCACTCCAGCCAGGGACAGGGACTGTCGTGCCCATCTCAGGGGCATATTGGTCGCCCTGCCCCACGGCAATGTGGTGTAATGCATGCAGGTGTCGGGTCCTGATCCACACTCCATCCTTATCTGAGAGTGAGATATCACACCTCTGGGTGAGGTGCAATACGTCTGTAGCAACCGAGCCCTCGGTGCTACAGTTCCATTTATCTTCAGCCTAGGTGACGTATTGTGATACAGGGCCGTGATTTTGGCTATAAAAGGGTCCCCTAGACCCCTACCCCAAGCTTTTTAAGAGAATCATATATGGCGTGCCAGGAGACTCTATGGAATGCTTTCTCAGCATCCAACGAGAGTATCTACTTACAAATTTTTAACTGCATCTAGCCCAGGAAATACTTTGTGCCTAGTAGCAGTGTCTGCTAGTCAGCGGATTATCCCGGCTGTTAAGCAAGCTACACCACCTGTAGTTTGGACACTTAATTTTTTCAAAGGAAATGCTTCGGGACCACGGGATACTCAGTGAAGAGCATCAGGAGGCACCCCAAGGCATAGGGGCTGGGACTGGCACTAGGATGCCTTGCGGTGGACAGCCGAGCTCGATCCTTATAAAAGCTTTTTAACTGCAGCAGCTTTAGTGGACGCTACTGGAGCTGGAATTACGCGGCTGCTGGCATGAGACTTGCCCTCCAATAGATCCTTGTAAATGGATTTAAAGTGTATTCATTCAAATTAGAGAGACAATTTAAATTAAAAAGCTTAGAGCTGCCTCCACCACAGGGGGGCTCTCTCGACCCACCAGCGGACAGGCACCAGTATTGGGAGAGGGGGGCTGGCCGTCAGGGTTCACCGCGGCTCTGGCACAAACCCGGCGACACGGAGGTGGCACGGGCAGGAGCGGACTGGCCGTCTCGGCTTCTCACTTTTTGGATTTTAGAAGGGCATGACATGCCTATATCTGTGTCTCCCCCTCCTTTTACTCCTCCACCTCTTTTCTTTTCGCATGACTATATGTACTTGTCACTTTTCCATGTGTTAGTTGTGTCTTCTGAGCAGTTTGTCAGCTTTTGGACACCTTTGAAGGTGTTTTCTATGTGTTTCTATGTGTTTTTGTTTGCCTGCCATTGGTTTTAACGGTGTTCGAAGGTGTTCGACGAACAGTTCGGCGAACACACGGGTGTTCGACGAACCGAACCGAACTCGAACACTACGGGGGTGGCTCAACACTAGTTAAGAGTCCATCTATTTAGAAGCTAAAATCAGATGCATTTCGTGGACGTCCTGTCCACTTCATCAGTGCATAGCTTGTGTCAGGTATAGCAAGGAGTGGACATATATATACAAAAAATGTGAAAAAAACTGGCGCCAAAACAAGGTGGCCGTTAAGGCAGAAAAGTACAATCAATAAAAGGCATACATTTGAGTATCCATCAATGTATATATGCGTCGGGAATAAAATAATGTTAGCATGATTAAAAAATAATTAAGAACCGATATAGTTCAATGCAAAAAAAAATAAATAATAATTTTAAAATATATATATATATATATACAAAACAGACCAAAAGTGCCAAGAGTGTGCAAAGCAGTCATCAAAGCAAAAGGTGGCTACTTTGAAGAACCTAGAATATAAGACATATTTTCAGTTGTTTCACACTTTTTTGTTAAGTATATAATTCCACATGTGGTAATTCATAGTTTTGATGCCTTCAGTGTGAATGTACAATTTTCATAGTCATGAAAATACAGAAAAATCTTTAAATGAGAAGGTGTGTCCAAACGTTTGGTCTGTACTGTATGTATAATTCCTGAAGTGGGAATTGAACCTGTTGTATTGCGATCAACTGGATCGTGTTAAGAGCCTAATCATGGTACAACCCTCTAAGCCACGGGTGCTCATGTATAATGAGACTGATGTTGTTCTGATAGGAAGTAATAAACAAATTTTAACCCCTTCCCGACCGCCCACTGTATATTAACGTCGGCGCTGCCTGGGCTCTGTGCAGCGCCGACATTTATAAACGGTCGGTGGTCCCGCAGCGCTCAGGACCCCCAGGGAGTGACAGCTCTGACAGGGGACATCATGGGGACCTGATTGAATCTTGTACCAATGATGTTAATCCTTTGCTATCTTTGCGATCGCGGCATTTAGAAGATAGTGAGAGGAGAGGGGGTCGTCCACTTACCTCTCCGACGCCCCCTGATGTCTGAGAGGACCTGGCGTTGTCATGGCAGCCGGAGGTCACATGACCGCCTCCGGGTCTGCCATGTACTGTGTCCTGCTAGGCTCAGCCTGCAGCTGAGTCTAGCAGGAGATAATGACAGTTTTACACTGTCAGCAGAGCTCTCATGCAATGCAATACATGTCTATTGCATTGCATGAGAACAGTGATTAGAAAAATAAAAATTAATGTCCCATACAGGGACTAAGTAAAAATGTAAAAAAAAGTCTAAAAAATGTTTTCAAACTGTTAAAAAAAACACAAAATAAATAAATAAAATATTAAACCAATAAATCCGTATATTTATGCAAAAACAAAAAAAGTACACATATTTGGTATTGCCGCATCCTAAACAACCCAATCTAAAAAACTGTCACACTAATTAACTCCTTCTGTGCACACCGTAAATTTTTTTTATAAAAAACGCAGCAAAAACTATGCTTTTTCATCATATCGCCAAATAAAAAGTGGAATAAAATGCGATCAAAAAGCCAAATGGAAATAAAAATGGTACCGCTGAAAACGTCATCTTGTTCCGCAAAAAAAAAAGCCACCATATTGCTGCATAAGCCAAAGAATAAAAAAGTTATAGCTCTCAGAATAAAGCGATGTAAAAAAAATTTTTTTCTATAAAATTGTTTTATTGTGTAAAAGCGCCAAAACATAAAAAAAATACGATAAGTGTAGTAGCGCTGTAAACGTACTGACTCGAAGAATAACGCTGCCTTATCACTTTTACCACATGCATAAAAAAACCTTCAAAAAACAATTCCTGAATTGTTGGTTTTTGTTCATTTTACCTCCCAAAAAATGGAATAGAAAGCGATCAAAAAATGTCACGTACCCAAAAATGGTACCAATAAAAATGTCAAATCGTCCCACAAAAAACAATCCCGAAATATGGAAAAATTATAGCTCTCAAAATATGGCGATGCAAAAACTAGATTTTGAAAAAAAAAAAGCGTCTTTTAGTGTGTGACAGCTGTCAGTCATAAAAACCCGATATCAATCTGGTATCTCTGTAATCGCACCGACCCGAAGAATAAAGTAATCTAATCAGTTATACCACACGACGAACAGCGTAAAAAATAAATAAAACCAATTCTTCACCTGCTACTGATTTGTTTATTATGTCTCCCAAAGATCGCAGTAAGGCTCTGCTCCCATTTATCCTGTGCTCTGCGCTGAGCACTTACACCAGGGTTTCCGTGTAAATCTCTGAAATACGTGATTCAGACGGAACCCATGACAGAAGATTTCCTATAATAAAGCAGATGGAGGCACTGTGGATGCCGTCTGGCCTGTGATCCCACGGCGTGCATAAAAGTGCGGTTGGCCACTTTTAAAAAAAAGGACACCGCTAAACAGAGGCCAGATGGAGTCCAGAGTACCTCTGCTGACTCGTTATAGTGAATGGATCCCGCAGGGGTTTCATCTGAATTACATCACTTGGAAATTTAGATGGAAACCCCGATGTAAGTGCTCAGCCTAGAGCACCGGATAAATGTTACATAAAATGTTCCCAATAAAAGGTTCAACACAGTCCTCAAAAAAAGCTAGTCCCCACTCAGGTCCGTTATCTGTTAAAAATATAAGGGACTTCCAAGTTACTGGTAGCAGAAAGGCTCTGGAAAAGCAAAATGGCTCATGCCCCCCAAAAGAAATTCAGACAATTTTGTGCTCCCAAATCCAAATGCCTCCCTCCCTACTGAGTCCCACAATGTGCCTAAACTACATTTAGGGTCCACATGTTTGGCATTCCTGTAGCGATGAGAGCTTGCCTAATTTACAGGTGCATGTCTCCAGAAGCACGAGCTGGGCACAACGTACTGGTCACTACAACGTACTGGTCACTTCAACGGCAATTTGAAATTTTCACTCAGCAACATCCACTGCTGCTTGTTTCTGGAAAAGACCCATGAAGTCAAAATTATCACTACACCTGTAGGTAAATTCCCAAAGGGGTATAATTTCCAAAATGGGGTCACTTTAATGGGGATTCTGCTCTTCTAGCACTTAGGGGCAGTGTATATGGAGTCCTCAAACTATTCTACAATAATTTGTTCTCCAAGAGTCAAATAGCACTCTGTCCCTCCCGAATCTCGCCATATGGCTAAGCGGTACGGTACAGCTACATATGGGGTATTGCCACATTTAGAAGAAATTGTGTGACACATTTCGGCACCATTTTTACCCATTGCCCTGTGTGAAAATGTAAAATCTGAGGGTAAAACATTTTTTTGTGGTAAAAATATAATTATGTTTTCTTCACTGCCCAATGGTATAAATTTAAAAAAAATTCATCCCTAGATTAATTCCTTGAGAGGTGTAGTTTACAAAATGCGGTCACTTGTGGGGGTTTCTGCTGTTTCGGCATGTCAGCGACTCTTCAAATGTGGCATGGTGTCTGCAACCTATCCCAGCCAACATAGGGGTCCTTTCTCTTCCGAACTCTACCGTACACCAAAGCAGTGGTTTTCTCCGACATATGGGGTATCGGCGTACTCAGGAGAAATTGCACAACAAATTTCATTGTGCAATTTCTCCTGTTACCCTTACGATAATGCAAAATTAGGGGATGAAAAACATTTTTGTGGGAAAAATGTGAAAATGTTATTTTTATGGCTCAATATTATAACTTCTGTGAAGCATCTTGGGGTGCAAGGTGCTCACCACACATCTAGATAAGTTCCCTAAGGGGTTTACTTTCCAAAATGGTGTCACTTGTGGGGGGTTTCCACTGTTTAGGCACATCAGGAGCTCCCCAAATGCGACATGGCGTCTGCTAATTTTTCAAACAAATTTTACATTCAAAAAGTCAAATGGCGCTCCTTCCCTTCCGAACCCTGCAGTGCGCTCAAACAGTGGTTTTCCCCCACATATGGGGTATTGGCATTCTCAGGAGAAATTGCACAACAAATTTCATGGTGCAATTTTTCCTATTACCCTTATGATAATGCAAAATTAGAAGATGAAAAACATTTTTGTGGGAAAAATGTGAAAATTTTATTTTTATGGCTCAATATTATAAACTTCTGTGAAGCACCTGGGGGTTCAAGGTGCTCACCACACATCTAGATAAGTTCCCTAAGGGGTCTACTTTCCAAAATGGTGTCACTTGTGGGGAGTTTCCACTGTTTAGGCACATCAAGGGCTCTCCAAAAGCAACATGGCATCTGCTAATTATTCAAACAAATTTTACATTCAAAAAGTCTAATGGCGCTCCTTCTCTTCTGAACACTGCCGTCACCCAAACAGTGGTTTTCCCTCACATATGGGGTATCAGTATGCTCAAGAGAAATTGAACTACAAATTGTGTAGTCCATTTTTTCTTGTTACCCTTGTGAAAATAAAAAAATTGGGTCTAAAGTAACTTTTTTGTGAACAAAAAAGTTAAATGTTCATTGTTTTTTTCCACATTCCAAAAATTCCTGTGAAGCACCTGAAGGGTTAATAAACTTCTTGAATGTGGTTTTGAGCACCTTGAGGGGTGCAGTTTTTAGAATGGTGTCACTTTTGGGTATTTTCTGTCATAAAGACCCCTCAAAGTCACTTCAAATAAGATGTGGTCCCTAAAAAAATGTTTTTGTAAATTTTGTTGGAAAAATGAGAAATCGCTGGTCAACTTTTCCTAAAAAAAAAAAATGTTGTTTCCAAAATTGTGCTGATGTGAAGTAGACATGTGGGAAATGTTATTTATTAACTATTTTGTGTGATATATCTCTCTGATTTAAGGGCATGTAAATTCAAAGTTTGAAAATTTCAAAATTTTCAAAATTTTCACCAAATTTCCGTTTTTTTCACAAATAAACGCAAGTGATATCGAAGAATTTTAACCACTATCATGAAGTACAATATGTCATGAAAAAACAGTCTCAGAATCAGGGGGATCCGTTGAAGCGTTCCAGAGTAATTACTTCATAAAGTGACAGTGGTTAGAATTGTAAAAATTGGCCCGGTCACGAAGGCGAAAACAGGCTCTGGTGCGAAAAGGTTAAAAGATATATCTAACTTATATGTACATACTAAACAAAATAAAAATGTATGTCAAGATCCAAAAGACAGTGCCTAAGAAGAGAATGTGTCTTATGGAATATATGTATTAAGAAATGTACCAGTTACCCTTGTCTGTATTATAAAGCCCAAATGCATGAAATGTGTACTTACTCACATACAATCAATTGTTCCCAAATTATTATTTTTTTTTACATTTTTTAAAAATTCCTCTAATAATAGAATATGTGATCGTATCTGAAACCAGAATTATTTGCAGAACATGAATGATTTCTTCAGGAGTGTGTCCGTATTACCGGAGTAGTACTAGAGAATAGTCATGCGCATTCATGTCCACTAGGTTGTATGATGAGCGCTGAAAGTGTCCTAGGGAATAGTGCAGACTACTGGGAACACAACGCAATGATCATAAGAAGAAAGGAAACTTAACTCGGTCAAAACCTGGATCGGGACAGTGGATCAAGAACAAGCCAAGACATATGTTCCTGACCATGTAGAGGTAAATTATATTTGCCAGTGCTTTCAAATCAAAACCTCTGATATTTCATTGAGACCTCAAGGTTTCAAAGTATTTAGTTGATATATCCAGTATATCTCTTTCCTATTGAGACACTGACTTCTGTTGGGAGTGGTGTATGGGATGTGCTCTATGGACATGATTTTAAGACACCCAAAGTCTTTATTGTGATGGATTGCCATATGACGGGATAAACCATGTTTTAAAAAACCTGTAGCAACATTGTGCCTATGAGAATTTAGTCTTTTATGAAAGGGTTGCATAGTTCTGCCGACATATTACTTGGGACATGTCCATTCAATCAGATATATCACAAAATCAGTGTCACAGGACATATTACTATTTATTTTGAACCGTTCATTGCTTGATGTGGATACAAAGGTGGGGAGGGGTGAATATTCATGCCCTTTAATAGCGGGCACACGCGATCGCCCAGCAGCAGCAGGAGCCGCGCAGTGGCTACACTGTGTGCTGGCTATGAAGGAGCATGAAGTCACTGCTCCCCGCGCACACAGTCCCGGCGTGGGGAGCAGTGACTTCCAGCAGCTGATCTCTCCTTGTGAGCCGCGCATGGTAGTGACGCCATGCACGGCTCACATGGCGAGATCAGTGCAGCAGACAGGACGCAGCGCTGGAGGAGAGAAGAAAGGTGAGTAGGAATGTTTATTTTTTTTTTTATGTGCAGCATGATGGTGATTAGGGGGACCATGCATACCAGGATAAGGATGAGGGGGCCATACATACCAGGATAAGGATGAGGGGGCCATACATACCAGGATAAGGATGAGGGGCCATACATACAAGGATAGGGATGAGGGGTGCCATGCATACCAGGACAGGGATGAGGGGTGCCATGCATACCAGGACAGGGCTGAGGGGTGTCATGCACACCAGGACAGGGATGAGGGGTGCCATGCATACCAGGATAGAGATGAGGGGTGCCATGCATACCAGGATAGGGATGAGGGGTGCCATACATACCAGGACAGGGATGAGGGGTGCCATGCATACGAGGATAGGGATGAGGGGTGCTATGCATACCAGGATAGGGATGGAGGGGTGCCATGCATATCAGGATGGAGGGATGCCAGGCATACCAGGATGGGGATGGGGGCCACGTATAAAAGGAAGGGGGGCATATATAACAGGATGGGGATATTGTCAGAAAGGGGGAAAATTAACCTTATACCAGTGTCAGCAGTAGACCCCCTCCCCCTTAAAAGCGCATCGTGAACACATTTTTTGCTTAATTTTTTTTTATTTTCCTCCTCTAAACCTAAGTGCGTCTTATGGTCCAGTGCGTCTTATAGTCCGAAAAATACGGTATATATATTTTTACATTTTTTTTTTTTGCATTGAACTATATCGGTTCTTAATTATTTTTTAATCATGCTAACAATATTTTATTCCCGACGCATATATACATTGATGGATAGTCAAATTTATGCCTTTTATTGATTGTACTTTTCTGCCTTAACGGCCACCTTGTTTTGGCAAAAGTTTTTTTCACATTTTTTGTATATATATTTCCACTCCTTGCTATACCTGACACAAGCTATGCACTGATGAAGTGGACAGGACGTCCACGAAACGCGTCTGATTTTAGCTTATAAATAAATGGACTATTACCAAGCACTGGGTATTGCATCCCTTCTTTTGACCCGGAGGAGCGTGGAATAATTGGCACTTTCTTGCATCCACAACTTATGGTACTCGGACCCTTGAGGTTTGGTGTCTCCTGCAGCACTCCATTATCCATCATATGAGTTGTGCATTTCACAACTCACCAAGATGAGCATCCTTTTTCCTTTATACCACTACTTGTCTGGGTAACAGCGCTATTGACGTCCCCTCTCCATCTTATTGCAATTTGAGCACCGAGCACTAGAGCATTTCAGTACTCGCTGAACACTATTATTAAAATCCATCATTCTGTGTATCCAAGATGATTTTATAGAACTTGCAATCAAATTCAGCAATAAAGCTTCAAGGGAATCTGTCACCAGGCTTTTCATACCCCATCTGAAAGCAGCATAAAGTAAATGTAGAGACCTTGATTACAGTAATGTGTCAGTTACTTTAAAAGTGGCTACAGTTTTGAATAAAAGCAGATTTCTCTGCTGCAGATCTAGCAGATCTCTGAATGCTGAGCTCTGTATAACCCCGTCCACACCACTGATTGGCATCTTTTTGTGTGCACTGTGCATAGGCAGTAAGCTGCCAATCAGTGGTGGGGGCGTGGTTGGACTACCTGGCAGCAGAATAATGAATTTGTAAAAACTATTCTAAGCAGACCAAAAAGTGACACATCCCTGGGATTAGAATCTCTGCCCCCAAATTAGCACTCCCCAACAAGTATTTGGGCGCATCCCTCCTTTGAGCTCTGTGCTTTGTCATTCCTCTTTATTTCTTGTTTGTATAAACAAACTGAAATTGGAATGTTATAATTTCCTTTTTCAAAGGCCTGTGTTCCGTCACACCTTGAGGTTAGGTTCACACGTTGGGTATTTTGTGCTGATTTCCAATCCAGATTTCAGTGCAGAAATTCTGCAGCATAATATAATACAAGGTAAGTAGATGAGATGTCAACAAACGTCATCTACACTTTGCTGTAAATATTTGCTCAGAAATTGACCTGTAGGGAGAATTTTAAAATCTGTAGCTTGTAAATTCTTTGTGCAGAAGCGATGTGGATTCCAACCTTTGCAATGGAAAGAAACTCACTGTACCCACAGGAGAAGTTTACATGATGCGGATTTATAACGTGCACAGCGGGTCAGTTTATGTTGAGCAAAAAAGAAGCACAGTAGGCAGGAGATTTCTATAAATCCCTTCCACTTTGCTGGAACTGTAGGGAAAAATATGATCTGCATCTGCAGGATCCATCCATTATCTTCACATGTAAATTCATCTGATAATTATTCACCAGGTATTTTTATAACTGTATAAGGTTTCTGCATTAAAACAATTATATTATTGAAAAATTGTGTTCAAGGAATTCTATTTATGAGTGTTGATTGATTTGGTGTGAACATAGGATTCATATTTTTGAAATTATGTAACACTAAACAGAGTTTTTACATTTTTTATTTTGCAAAGAAATATATAGGACTGAGATTTGTATATTTTGGTGGCAATGCTTTAAAATCAGAATCCTATCATTTTTTTGTGCAAATATTATATACAGTATATTTAATTTGTTATAATGACAGTTTGATTTGCATTCAAAATACTTGGAATCATACCAGTATCCATGTAAAGATGGATTTTTTTTTTGTTTTATTTTGTAACATATAGTGCACGGCGTTTTTCCTGCCGTTTTTAAACTTTTGTACAGAATCTATTTAGAAAAATGTCAGCCTAGAACAGCTCAGTTTTGGTAAAAACAGCACTGACTGCCAAAAAAAAGCAAGAAAAATGGCCAACGCATTGTAAATGTAGTCGTGTAGGTCATGCATCGCTCACATTTTGAGACCTTAGACATGAACAAATCATTTGAAATTTGAATTTGTCAGCTTCACAAAATTTTTCAAAAATATAAAATTTGTGCAAATCTAAAGCCTTCCAATTGCCCTGAAAAGATGTATATGACATCCTGAGGTTTTCTAGCCCCATATTTTTCCTGTTTCAATCTCCTTATTGGAATCATACCCTTAGTAATGTCAAAGTGACATCAACTTACTGTTCATGACCATGAGTACATCGATGGTGACCAATAACACATTGACTTTCCAATCCCTCTCTCCCTATGAATTACATCTGTATTATTCCATTTTCCTCACACACTAATCTTCTGCACTGCTGTAATGTCACATACTCTATTTGTGTATTTCAGTGTCATATGGCTTTCTTTCTCTATCTCTATGGCTAATCTGTGAGCTGTGACATTCTCTTTATCCAGATTCATCACAAAATGGCTGCTGCATTCCTTACTTAAACTTTTATACAGGCTCTGACTGACTGCAATATACACTGTGATATGCAAATTGCTTATGGTAGGTGAGAGGCTCTTGACTGGAATCTAAGAGGTAACATTTCTCCTTGTGGAAAATAACATGCCTGATCAAGAGATTCTCACATAGCCGAATCAGATCTCATACTTTGCACTGACGAGGTGCAACATCCTGAAACACCGTGTCTGCAAATTGAGATTATCGTTTGCTTTTTATCCTAAATGATATAGAAAGGAAAGCTCATTAAATGGTCGATATTGACTTTTAGGATTGCTACTTCCAATAGGTGGCACTAGAGTTCAAGTCCTCTTCCTCTCTGAAGAGGAAATTTGCATATTTTATTTCCCAGAGGAAAAGTGCATGGCCTATAAGTCTCCTTGCCCTGGCATGTCAGGCATGTCACTCTCCACAAGAAGAAATTTTACCCCTTAGATCCCAAACAATCTGATGTAGTAGCTGCAAAGCATTATGGGGAAGCCCAGCTGACCATACTCAAGGTCATAGTAGCCTTCTCTGTCTGATGCAATTTTCTACAATGTGTATCATGGTGGTGGCCAATTTAGGCAGCTTGCGCTAAGCGAGTTATAAATTGTTCAACAAGTTCTTAAAAATTCAACTCAAATTCAATTCACATTGAACCACTTCATTCATCTCTACAACTCATTAGAATGGTTAGAGTGACCTTTGATAAATGTATATGCAGATAGTGTTGGAGTAATGTTTTTACTTACATATTGTCAGCAGAGTTAAGCCAAGTCTAAGCTATCCTTACATACCAACATTGCCATTGGTAAAATAAGGACATTCAAGACCCGTCCACAGGACCTCCCTGCAAACATTCCACACTTAGTTTGCTTAAATCTGCCCCTTTTTTGCATTAGGATACACTGAAATCTGCTCAAATTGTTTTCAATAATGGCCTACGAAATATGTCTTCTGCTTTATCAAATCTAACGTTCTACACTTCTGGAACTAACTTTTACCCTAAGAACCTGAATTAAGAAGCAATTATGCATTTAGTTTAAGGGAGTCTGTCACCCCCAAAATGCAAATTCAGCTTCATAAATAATACACCCATTACACCCTCTAGTTTGCATACTTATCACTTTCCTTGGTCTTGATTGACAGTTCTTGGTTGCGAAGCACAAGCACTGCCTAAATTGAAACATCTGTTCCTGCATGTGCACACTGGAGGAGCCTATCAGGGTGCTACAGTGTTATCGCAAGTGCGCACTCAGTGTGGGCACACTCTGATCTCTGACTTCTTTCTGTGTCCATCATGATATTGTAACTACTGCTTTAAGCTCTGGTGGTCTAACATCTCTTAGATACCCAGGGGTGGATGTACTCTGTCTAACTGTTTAGATGCTGTTGACCACAGCATTTAAAGGGAACCTGTCAGGTCTCCCATGCCCTCCACCCCAGCAGCATTCACATATGTATTATTTGTTATGGCGGTAATTCGCATGCCTCCTCAGCACTCCTCTACACACCGTGCGGTTTCTCCCCATCAGGCCATCCTGCTGAGTCTGCTTCTTGCAGCACTGTTGCATCTACATATGGCATTTATTTAGCCTTAAGGGGCGTGGCAGGTTTCCGAAGGAATTTATCCTTGCTGTGTCCTTCAGAGATTAGGTTCCCCGACCTATCCCATGCAGGGCCTTCATTAGGTAGCTCTTCCTACCACTCCTCGCTCCTTGACGTTGGTTTCTATCCTGATAGCACCCGTTAATGCATTTCTCAATATTCCTCTTCACGTTAACGACTTGGCTTGTTTATACCTGTCCTGTCTGACCTTTCTACTCCTGACCTCTATGCTATGTTTACTCATACTGTACTGCCTGCCCTGACCTCAGACCGTCTGACTGCATCTCTGTCTCACCCCTTTGTACCTACACTCTGTGGGCATGATAACATGATTTACAAGAGCTGGTGTCATCGCCAGCTCCATGCAATCTTGTGCATGCGCGCAGCTCTATTCAACGGTGTCATTACACATCTGAAGCGGGAGTACGCTTCCCTGCTTCCAAGGTACACTGCGCATGACAAGAAGTGCAAAAGACGGCTCATGTACATTGTGACGACTCAGTGTCAATCTTGCCGGCAGGGGATTTCAGGTCCTCTGGCCATAGAAGCCCGGAGGCTCAGTCACGAGCAAGGGACCAGCACCGCCATCGAGGAGCGGGGGCTATCAGATGGCCCCAAGTCACCAGCCATACGGGTGAGCACCACATGGTACACTCAGGGACGTGGGCTACTTCCACTCGCTTACAGCAAGGTAGCCAGGAAGAGTGCAGTCAGACGGAGAGGCCTACAACTCCACCTGGTCAGGGGAACTCCTGTTTGCTCACAGACTGACCAGGCCCCTTATGCTAGCCAGTACTCCCGGGAGGGTCTGCCTTATTATCACCAGTAAAGACCCTGAACTGCACTGCAAAGACTCTGAGTCATTCCTGCTGCGCTCGTGCACCATCACCCCCATCATCCACACTCACTGCCCTGAGGCTATACTCTTCCCGTGGGGAGTTATCCCATCCTTTGCTGCGCACACCACACCAGCCTCAGCGGTCTGCCTCGCAGCGGCGGTACACCCTGACCGCAATCCACTGGTGGCGTAGTCGGACATTAAACCACAAAAACCCTATGAAGACTGCCACTGGTTTCACAACCCTGAGCCACGGGACCGGGTCGCCGCCACGGAGACTACAACCACCAGAGACCCGGCTCCAGGTAACCCACACACGTGCACACACAGCCCAGGGGGCGCATCAACTTTGGCGTAGTCGGCAGGATTAAGTGCCCGCAACAACCGGGTACTGCGTGCCTTCAAAAGACTGTCATACCTGCCGTGGTGAAGTTTCCCGCCATCCGCAGCTGTTTTCCCGCCATCCGCAGTCGTTTTCCCGCCATCGGATTCCATCTTCGGGACGCCGCGCGGGAAGAAGAGGGGCGTGGACACCGAAAGCGCGCGAGACCCGAAGCTCCGCCCCACGCACCGACGCTGCGCAAGGTCCTGGAAGGGAGAGAGAGCGACGCTGACGTCACCAGGATGCGACGCGAGGTCCTCGTCTGGAGCAGCACCAGCGGAGCCACGGCCTACGGAAGAGGATCGACGGAAGGTAGGCCACACTTAACTAGGGGGGAGGAAGATGACGGACACGGAGGGACCCTCTACCACTAGCGCGGCCACTGCCGCAGTAATGCCGTTCACAATGCCTTACATCCCCGGAGCGGCCTGGCTGCCCCAATACTCAGGGGAGTCGCATACCCTAAGCGACTTTAAAGAGAGACTGTACAGCCTATTTAAGGTATACCCCCTGACGGAGGGCCAGAAAGTGAGCATATTGATAGGCCAGCTAACCGGCGCAGCCCAACGCGAAGTAAAGTCATGGTCAGTCAGGGACAAGGAGACCGTGAAGGAGATCTTAGCCTGTCTGAGGGACACTTTTGATACCCGCACCTCAGCAGAGATCAAAATGAAATTTTATGGGTGCAAGCAGCGGGCCCAAGACAGTATAAGAGACTATGCTTTGAATTTGCAAGAGGCCTTGGGAGCCATTAAACATGCAGACCCTGACAGTGTGCGGAATGCGGATGAACTGTTGACTGAGAAATTCATTGAGGGTCTGCTGTCCAACGCCCACCGAACCCAGTTACGGGCAATGGCCTTGCAGAACCCTGGGCTAGACTTTGCAAAGTTCAAAGACAGGGCCATCCGGGTGCTCCGAGAACCAGCACCGGGTGGCGCGGTAACCAACCGGCGCCCTGCTATTGCCTATCACTGAGGCTATACTCTTCCCGTGGTGAGTTATCCCATCCTTTGCTGCACACACCACACCAGCCTCAGCGGTCTGCCTCGCAGCGGCGGTACACCCTGACCGCAATCCACGGGTGGCGTAGTCGGACATTAAACCACAAAAACCCTATAAAGACTGCCACTGGTTTGACCACCCTGAGCCACGGGACTACAACCCCCAGAGACCCGGCTCCGGGTAACCCACACACGTGCACACACGGCCCAGGGGGCGCGTCACATGCACACAATGTTTTAATTCCGAGTCTTTCCTAGGCGAAGCCGCTTCTGGAAAAAGTAAGCTTTACTGTTGGTCTTGCCATAGTTTTTTGCATCTCTGTCTTTTTTCCATTGTTTTACCCATAAAGAGTGAGCAGCTTCCGAATGAAGCTGTCCCCAAAAGTGAGCAATGTGGGCTATCTTCACACAATGAGTATTTGGTGAGGTTTTGATGATTTTCTGCAGGATTTCTGCATCTCTTAGCTAAATTAAGTTACTTGCATTTTATTTTTTCATTATGTTTTTTGAGTGCTTTTTCTACTTGTGTTTTTATCACATTTTTGATGCTGTGGTTTTAGTCTCTTTTAGGTAAGTGATGATTTAAATAATAAAGTTACATAGGTTGAAAAATTACCTTGGTCCATGAAGTTTAACCTTCGTCCACCAATTGAACATTTTGTCACTATTTTAACTATAACCCACAATTTTATGTGTATTGAGGAAATCCTCCAGCCCTTGTATAAAGCTGTTATAGTGTCGGTATTCCACAGTCTGACTGCTCTGACTGCTCTGACTGTAAAGAACCCTTTCGTGTTTAGGTGCCGGAATCGCCTTTCTTCCACCCGTAATGAGCCCCCTGGTCCTTAGTATGGTCCTTGGAAGGAATAAGTCATGTGCTGTCCTTTGTACTGACCACACATATATTTATACATGTAAATGAGATCTCCTCTGAGGTGTCTTTTTTCAAGGGTAAACAAGCCCAACTTTTCCAAACTCTCCTCACATCAGATGCCTCCACCAGTTGTAATAATCTAGTTGCTACCATTGAACTGCCTTTAACTTCCAAATACCCTTTTTAAAATGTGGAGCCCAAAACTGGATCCCATATTCCAGATGTGGCTGCACCAGTGATTTATAAAGGGGTAACAATACGTTGGGATCGCTGGATTTTATCTTTTTTTTATACATCCTAATATCTTGTTTGCTTTTGCGGCTGCTGCCTGACATTGAGTACTGCTGCTCAGCATACTTGTAGAGATGAGCGTTGGTCTACTCGAACTGTTCGCCAATCTCAAATTCGAGCTGTTTTGGGCGGTGTTCGAGCCGTTCGGCGAACACGAACGATTTGAGAAAAATTCGGCTGTTCGAGGTTATGTTCGATAACTGTTCGTGCACCAAAATCATAACTGGATTTTTTCTCAGTAATGATGAAAATTAATGTTAATACGCAGTTTGAGTATACAGCGGGGTGGGGGGAGGGGCAGGGGATGGATCTCTGCAGGAACAATGAAGATCTCCATTTTTTTTTTCTCTTTCCCGCATTTACAGTGGGGAGGTGCAGTCTGTCAGCCTATCAGCAGCGCACACACGGAGCGAAGTGCTTTTTTCACACAAGCAAGGGCATGTGTCATTGGCAGTGTATGTCACATGTCCTTGCCCTATAAGACCAAGCCATTTTCCCCGTCGCCACCATTTTCTCACTGCTGCAGCTGCGTGTTAGACGGCACCGCTGTTGCTGTGTGCGCTATACCTTGTCAATTTCAAGCCAATTTTCGCACAAATCTACAGATAGCTTGGGAGTAGGGAATAGTTGTGATTGCAGTCCTTTTAAGGACTAGGTTACAGCATTTCCTACGACTTTTATCAGGCAGGTCTGTGCTCTTAAATAGATAGATTGTGGGAGTAAAGACTAATTGTAATTGCAGTCCTTTTCAGGACTAGGTTACATCAGTTCCTTTCAGTTTTTGCCAGGCAGGTCTGTGCCAGTGCTGTGCAAGTTTTTTTCACAGCATTTGGCTGAATCTAGAAAAGCTAATCCTTTTTGGCCTATTGCAGAGTGTGTTAGTCAGTGGAGTAGCCTATCTGTGTTGCAAGATATACCACCTGTGTATAGAATACCAATTTTTTTACTGCACCTAGTGAAGTAAAATCTTTTGGGCATAGCATCATTCTATTAGTCCATCTATACTGACCTCCATCAGGGTGCAAATTGAATATAATTTTTTTCTGCATCTAGCTCTGAAAAAATATTTGGGCTTCTAGCAGTGTGTGGGACTTGTTCTATTAGTCCATCTATACTGACCTCCATCAGGTTGCAAACTGAATATAATTTTTTTCTGCATCTAGCTCTGAAAAAATATTTGGCCTTCTAGCAGTGTGTGGGACTTTCTCTATTAGTCCATCTATACTGACCTCCATCAGGTTGCAAACTGAATATATTTTTTTTCTGCATCTACCTCTGAAGAAATATTTGGGCTTCTAGCTGTGTGTGGGACTTGTTCTATTAGTCCATCTATACTGACCTCCATCAGGTTGCAAATTAAAAATAATTTTTATCTGCATCTACCTCTGAAAAAATATTTGGGCTTCTAGCTGTGTGTGGGACTTGTTCTATTAGTCCATCTATACTGACCTCCATCAGGTTGCAAACTGAATATAATTTTTTTCTGCATCTAGCTTTGAAAAAATATTTGGCCTTCTAGCAGTGTGTGGGACTTTCTCTATTAGTCCATCTATACTGACCTCCATCAGGTTGCAAATTAAAAATAATTTTTATCTGCATCCAGCTCTGAAAAAATATTTGGCCTTCTAGCAGTGTGTGGGACTTTCTCTATTAGTCCATCTATACTGACCTCCATCAGGTTGCAAATTAAAAATAATTTTTTGTCTGCATCTAGCTCTGAAAAAATATTTGGCCTTCTAGCAGTGTGTGGGACTTTCTCTATTAGTCCATCTATACTGACCTCCATCAGGTTGCAAACTGAATATATTTTTTTTCTGCATCTACCTCTGAAAAAATATTAGGCTTCTAGCTGTGTGTGGGACTTGTTCTATTAATCCATCTATACAGACCTCCATCAGGTTGCAAACTGAATATAATTTTTTTCGTCATCTACCTCTGAAAAAATATTTGGGCTTCTAGCTGTGTGTGGGACTTGTTCTATTAGTCCATCTATACTGATCTCCATCAGGTTGCAAACTGAAAATAATTTTTTGTCTGCATCTAGCTCTGAAAAAATATTTGGCCTTCTAGCAGTGTGTGGGACTTTCTCTATTAGTCCATCTATACTGACCTCCATCAGGTTGCAAACTGAATACAATTTTTTTCTGCATCTACCTCTGAAAAAATATTTGGGCTTCTAGCTGTGTGTGGGACTTTCTCTATTAGTCCATCTATACTGACCTCCATCAGGTTGCAAATTGAATATAATTTTTTTCTGCATCTAACCCAGCCAATAGTTTTGGCCTAATACCACAGTTTGGCCACTCAGCTCTGCTCGGTTCCCATCCATTGTTTTTTTGTGCAAACAACTCCAGAGTTGTGAATTAGTTAACCACCAAAATGAGTGGAAAAAGGCCTGCTGCTGGTGGAAAGGGGAATAGGCGTGTTGGGAAGGGGAAAAAAGGTTGTGTCCGTGGGGTAGGTGTTAAAGCAACAGTAACATCTGCAGAAGAAAGACCATCTTCCAGCCAAACTAAAATGTCTACTTCTTTTAGCGGACAATTTGATAAGATCCCTTTCTTACGGCCACGCCAATCGCTACAAATTCCAGATGAGGCACAAAAACAGCAGGTGCTTCAACGGATATCAAGTGCTCCTTTAAGTGGGCTCTCCTCCACCTCAACTTCAACATCACAAATACTCCAGTCCTCAGAGGTGTCACCCCAATCGCACTTGCTTCCTCACAGCTCCCAAATCTCCAGCTGCCCGTCTGAGTATGAGGTAGAACAGATGGTTGAGTCTGCAGAGCTGTTTACTCATACTATAGCCTGGGAATCAGAGGTCGACTCCAGCGCTTCTGTGAATCCAGACGAGGAAATTATCTGCACTGATGCCCAGAATCTTTATGAATCGGATCCAGGACCAGACGCAGAAGGTTCTGACCATAATGTAGACCCTCATTCCTAAACTGTAACTCCTGTTGGTGGAGACAATTAGGAAGACGATGATGAGACTCAAATACCTGATTGGAGCGACAACTTTAGTTGTTTGTCAGGGCAGGAACAGGTTGGCTCTGAGGACGACGGGTGTGATAACGCACAGGGTGATGATGATGAGGTTGGAGATCCCACTTACTGTCAACCCACAGTCAGCCAAGAGATGAGGTCAGCAGAGGAGGTGGAGGAAGATGCTAGTGACGACGAGGTCAGGTTGCGCCTTCCTGGACAGAGACGTAGTACTGGAAGCACGTCAACAACTGCATCCTCAAACACAACTTTGCCTCTCACCACAAGTCGTGGTGGCTCTTCAGGTCGCATGGGTGCTAAGCCTTGCATAGCCTGGGCATTTTTTCAGATCGATAAAGATGACCCAACTCGTGTTATCTGTAACATTTGTCAGCAAAAGCTAAGTAGAGGCCAAAAAATACATAGTTTGAGTACTTCATGCATGAACCGGCACATGGACATGAAGCATAAATTGCAGTGGGAAGCTCAGTGTGCTACAATGCGGCCTAGCCGGCCGGGCCAACCACCGTCTGCCATATCTTGTGCATCCGCGGCCTCTTCATCCTCTGTGACTGGGGGGACAGCAGTCACACCTGTTTTGGGGCGCAGACCTGCCACCTCTTTACCCGCAACAGCCAGCGTGATTGGCAGGTCATCATTTTCTTTGGAGGTGGTAACACCAGCTGGTGTTGAGCGCTGTCCGACATCGATAGCACCACCTTTGGATCAAGGCAACCTAACATGTCCGCCTGCATCTTCCTCACAGACCGGCAGTTTGCCAGGGACACCCTTATCAACCCCGTCTAAGCACAATTGCCAGCCCTCGGGCCCTCAGATGTGGACAAGTAAAAGACCACTTCCTCCTAGCCATGAGAAAGCTAAGAGGTTGAATTTCACCATCTGCAAGCTCTTGGCTACAGAAATGCTGCCTTTCCGCCTGGTGGACACAGAGGATTTTCGAGACCTTATGTCCGTCGCAGTGCCCCAGTACCAGATGCCCAGTCGGCACTACTTCTCAAAGAAAGGTGTGCCTGCGCTCCACCAGCATGTCGCACACAACATCACCGCTTCTTTGAGAAACTCTGTGTGTGACAGGGTGCATTTCACCACAGACACTTGGACGAGTAGGCATGGACAGGGGCGTTACATGTCGCTGACTGGGCACTGGGTAACTATTGTGACAGCAGGACAAGGGGCTGCTGTCCAAGTCTTGCCGTCCCCACGAGTTGTGCGTCAATCCTCTTTATGTCAAAGTTCCTCCACTGCTTCTGCCTCCTCAACCTCCTCTCGGTCTTCCCCCTGCACCCAAAGCCTGTCTGGTCATGCCACAAGCTTTCTAACTGCGCAGAAGGGATCCTGCACACCTCCTTACTATGCTGGCAGTAGGGCTCAACGTCATCAGGCGGTTTTTACTTTGAAATGTCTGGGAAATGTGAGTCACACAGCTGAGGAGATGTGGTCAGCTCTGGAGAACCAATTTCATGAATGGTTGTCTCCACTGGACCTGAAACCAGGGAAGGCCGTGTGCGACAATGCTGCAAACCTGGGTGCGGCCCTTCCCCGGGGCAATGTCACACACGTGCCTTGTATGGCTCACGTGTTGAACCTGGTTGTCCAGCAATTTTTAGCCCACTATCCCAGACTAGATGGCCTTCTGCAGAGGGCACGGTCGCTGTGTGCTCACTTCCGCCGTTCGCATCCCGCAGCTCAGCGACTTACATCTCTACAGAAGTCGTTGGGCCTGCCACTTCACCGGCTAAAATGCGATGTGCCTACCCGGTGGAATTCAACTCTGCACATGTTGCAGCGACTGTGGCAGCACCGACAAGCCCTGGTGCAATACGTTCTGACGTATAGCCTGGGCCAACGAGATCCGGAGGTGGGGCAAATCACGCTGGAGGAGTGGTCTCAGATCAGGGACCTATGCACCCTTCTGCACAGTTTTGAAATGGCGACGAAGATGTTTAGTGCTGACGATGCCATTATCAGCATGACTATTCCGGTGATTTACATGCTGGAGCACATGTTAAACAGAATTCGGAGTCAGGTGGTGGCACAAGAGGAGGTGGAGGAAGTAGAGGAGGAGGAGTTGTATGCGGAAGGGCTAACATCTGCAAGGTCCAGACGGTCGGCAGCACCAAGGCGGCAGGCATGTGAGGGTGGGGGAGATGGTTTTACCAGGGCGCATGGTAGCAGCCAAACTAGTGAGGAAGGTGCAGGAGCCCAGGAAGAAGTGGAGGACGAACTGATGGAAGACTCATCAGATGAGGGAGACCTTGATCACATTTCTGTTGTGCGAGGTTGGGGGGAGAGGACAGAGGAAGGAAGCATGATTGTTACCTCGCCACCAACACAACAGGGACTTGGTGCTCCTGGATGCGCAACACACATGAGTGCCTTCTTGCTGCACTACCTGCAACATGACCCTCGAATTGTGAGAATTAGAAATAATCCTGACTACTGGGTTGCCACACTGTTAGATCCCCGGTGTGATGAACCCGTAGCCGCCATCTTGGTAATGATAAATCATATCCAGGGATGGCCACACTTCAGCAGCCCCCACCCTTGGGACCTTCTGTTAAAACGTCAACTAGATAGTTTCCCCCCATCCAGGCTCCTGTAAGATAAGAAGCCCCAGGGCCTACTTAACACTTGAATGCTAGGAGCTTCAAAGACTTCGAGAGGAAACACAGCCAGCAGGGGGGGGTGCTTCGTCCATCTGTACCTGACCATTTGTCCCATAGGACTAGTTTCTTTGTCTGTCACAAGCATGGAGGCATAAGATATAGAAACATGAATAGTACACGCATGTTGCGTGGGATGGGCCAATAAAAAAATATCACGGCGTCCCGGAGCCATTGCGCACACAAGCCTCCGCGGTAGACGTTTGTACTTGCTCTGGAAGCCAAGATATAGCGCTGAGCCATTCCTGAGGACCGTATGGTATCATAATTGATATCAAAAGGTCGGTTACGGTGGCCCGAATCCATGGGAACCCCTGGGGGTATCATGAGACCATCCCAGAAGAAGTTATTGGGTTCCGTAGAATTTGGGCTTCTGATCGAAGTTAGACCTGAGGGTGGAGACTGAGCCAGCTGACCTCACCAGCAGTGGGCGGGACGGGGCAGGTAAGATAGCAGGACAGACAAGAGATAAGTCAGTCTTGACCCAAGAGTGGGGTGCTGAACATCTGAGCACCAGCTGAGGCCACCAAGGGGAGGAGCAGTTTGACCATGCGGTGGTAGGCCTCAGCCTGTAACAAAGAACCGTGCCTGCGACCGCAGAATCCTCTCCCTGCGTCACAAGAAAATCAAGAAACCGGTAACTGATATGCTGTGGTGATTCTGTGTGTTGTATTCCATTGTTGTATAGTTTAGCCTGACCTTATACCTGTGTATATTTAGTTGTATATCGTGTATCTAGTGTATTATTATAATCAATTACCTCAAGTAATTGTGGGCCTGCCTTTTATTCTGCATAACGAACGCACGTCCGTGTGAGCTCGGCTCAAGCCAAAAACGCTACCCAGGGTTGGTTCCTGACCCGATATAGGCCCATTCACGGACTGGGCGTATATCTAAAATAGGGACTGGTGGCAGCATACCAACTGGGGATTGGGGAAGGCTGGTAGTGACGGTCGGAGGTTCAGATATATATATTCCTGGCGCGGCCAAGGAAGATATATATACCGCCCTCACTACAGAGGGCCCCGATACCCAGTAGGTTACAGGACAGTCTCTCTGGCGACCGCTTATCCTAGGTGCAGTTCCTTGACTGACCTGAGGCTAAGATTGCGCTAGCGAGTTGTGCTGTGTAGTGACGTTACGGTTTAGTGACGTTGAAGGGATAACACTCTACCGTGTTCCCTGCGCTGGTTGCAGCTACCTGGCACTACTTTCTCTAGGTGCAGTACCTTGACTGACCTGAGAGGTAAGGGGGCGCCAGAGAGCTGCACCCACCGGCCGGCTTTCATCACATTGGTGGCAGAGCGGTGGGATTGCAGAATAATAGTGTTGTGGGACCCCTACTCCCAGGCACTAAAGACTGCCAGTGGTAACTTCCACTGCTGGAGTCTTAAGGTCAGCCCAACGTTAGACGGTCAGGCTAAAAGTATAACAAGGTGTGTGCAAACTCAGGGTTGCAGCGGTGTCGGTTACCAAGATGGCAGACGGCACCAGGAGCAAGACCCTGCAGGAGGCTAATGCTACGGTCCGTGTGGCAGGAGGGGAGGACATTGTTACTCATGGCGAGGAGGAGTCCAGCCCGGGCACCTCAGGGAGCCAGTCCCCAGTATACGGTCCCGCAGTGGGCTGCCACCACCTACCCAGCCCAGCCTGTCCAGATCACAAGCCCTTTTACAAGCGGCTATGGCAAGTCTCCAGTCTCATGGCGATGCCGTCTACAAAACCCTCCTGGCAGCATCAGAGAAGGCAGCGGAGGAGGAGCGTGCAGAGCGGGCTGCGGAGCGGGCTGCGGAGCGTGAAGCTGCAGAGCGCCGGGAGGCTGCGGAGCGTGAAGCTGCAGAGCGCCGGGAGGCTGCGGAGCGTGCAGAGCGAGCTGCGGAGCGCCAGCACCAACTGGACCTGGCCCAGCGGGGGCTTCCGCTAGAGCAACCAACCCATCAGGAGACCAAGTCGTCCAAAGTCCGAGCTGAGGACTTCCCTCTACTGGAGAAGGATGGGGACCTGGACTCCTTTCTGGTGGCATTTGAACGGACCTGTCTTCAGCACCATCTGGCCCGGGATCAGTGGGCCAGATACCTGACCCCCCGTTTGAGGGGTAAGTCCCTGGATGCCTTGGGGGACTTACCTGCCGGGGAGGTACAGAACTACGACTGCATCAAGCGGGCCCTGATCCGGCAGTACAACCTCACTCCCGAGTCGTACCGCCAGAAGTTCCGGAGCCTGCTGCGTGGCCCCAAGGACACCTGGACCGATCATATGCGGGCGCTGTTGAGAGCCGCAGAGCACTGGACCTCGGGTCTAGCGCTTACTACCCGCCAGGAGGTCCAGGAACTGTTCGTCACGGAGCAGTTCTTGTGGAACTGCCCAGAGGACCTCCGACAGTTCCTCCGTGACCGAAAACCAACAGGGGCTTCTGCTACAGCCGCCCTGGCAGACGAGTATGCCAATAACAGGGCGCCTGAGCTGAAGAAGTCTGCCAGCAGCACCTGGAGAGGGGGTAAGCCCAGTAATGCCCCTGTTTCCCCGGCCCCTAGAACACAAGGGGTGTATCCCCCTGTTGCCCTCTCCAGGCAAGGACCAGACGTAAGACGTTGTCATCTATGCAACAAACCAGGACACTTTAGGGCTGAGTGTCCCCAGCGCCAAAAGACCCCATCCCAGTCCCAGAGAGCGCCCAATGTTTTGTGTGTGGGAGGGGGTGGTGGTAGGTCCCTGGACAACATCCAACCCTTCACCATAGGCCGTTCTGCGGTCATGGGACTGCGGGACACTGGCGCTGAACGAACACTGGTACGGCCTGAGGTGGTGTCCCCCCAGGACTTGGTACCAGGAAAGACTCTTTCCGTCTCCGGGGTTGGAGGCGTGGAGCCGGCACTTCCCGTTGCCATGGTGTATTTGGACTGGGGTGCTGGGAGGGGGATGCGGGAGGTGGGAGTAACGCCAAATATTCCCGCAAATGTTTTATTAGGGACCGACTTGGGGCGTCTAGTATCGCAGTATGTACCCTCTGAACCCCCAAGTTCGGCCCCCCAAGAGTGTATTGATTTGTCTGCTGCTAATGCCAACCATGTTGTATGTAGTGTGTGTCCTGCTGAGGAGGAGGGAATGAAACCTGAGGGTAACACCTGCACAGACACAACACAAACAGGGTTAGTGAAAGCAGGTGGGGAGTGTGGGGATGCCCGCAGAGCTGCTCAGCCGGCGTGCCGTGACCTCTTGTCCTCCGGTGAGGGAGGGGGCGGGCAGGATTCTGTAGAGGGCAGCTCAGGGATGGAGAGGGGGGCAGCTACCGGCAGTGTAGGGCTCCCAGGGGTATCCAGGCTGCTGAGTATAGGCCCACTGCAGGGGGAGGAACAGGCCATGGGGGGTGGGGGTGTCCCAAGAGAGGAGCCGCCAGGTAAGACCACAGGGCAGGAGTTCCCCACATCCGAGATGTCCAAAGGCCTAGGAAGCCTGCCTGATCGGGCGGCTTGGTCAGAAACAGAGGGGAAGCGGGACTACCCACGGTCACAGCGGTCATAGCCGCTGTCACCAGGAGTGGGAGCGCCGGAGCCCAAGGAGCCTTGCAGAGGTCCGACGGCTTCCCCACTTCTGACCAAGTGTCTGCCGGGTCAGACAGCGGCCAGGTGACATGCCCGGAGGGGCTGACGGAGGATGTGGCAGTTTCGTCGATTCTGGCCACATCAAGTCAGGAATTTCAGGCTGCGTTGGAAGCAGACGACAGCCTGAAAGCTCTCAAGGAACAGGCGGCACAGCCTCCCATGGAGTCAGACTGCGAGCGTGTGGTCTGGGACCAGGGACGGCTGTACCGGGTAACGGTCCAGCAGGGTTCACCAGAGGCGTGGCCCAGGGACCGACAGTTAGTGGTACCCTATCCGTTCAGGGCGGAATTGTTGCGGATCGCACACGAGATTCCGATGGCCGGACACCTAGGGATCGCTAAAACCAAGGCCAGGATAGCTCAGCATTTCTACTGGCCTGGGATGGGAGCCGCGGTGGGTGCCTACTGCCGTTCGTGTGACACCTGTCAGAGGGTGGGGAAGGCGGGGCCGCTCCCCAAAGCCCCACTGGTAACTCTGCCAATCATCGAAGAGCCTTTCTCGAGGGTCGCTGTGGATCTTATTGGACCTCTGTCCACACCCAGCCACTCCGGGAAATGCTTCATACTCACGGTAGTGGACTATGCCACCCGGTACCCGGAAGCGGTAGCTTTGTCGTCCATTCGGGCCGACAAGGTGGCTACCGCCTTACTGGAGATCTTCTCCAGAGTGGGTTTCCCCCAGGAAATGCTCACCGACCGAGGGACCCAGTTCATGTCGCGGCTGATGGAGTCCCTCTGTAAGCAAATGCAGGTGCAACATCTGGTGGCCAGCCCGTATCACCCACAGACTAATGGCCTGTGTGAGCGGTTCAATGGCACCTTAAAGCAGATGCTTAAGATGTTGGTCGACTCCCACGGGAGAGACTGGGAGCGTTACCTCCCACACCTCCTATTTGCTTACCGGGAGGTTCCGCAGGCCTCAACGGGGTTCTCCCCCTTTGAACTCCTGTACGGGCGACGGGTACGGGGCCCCCTGGCTCTGGTGAAGGAAGCATGGGAAGGGGATTTGGCCACCCCCGAGGTGTCGGTCATCGAGTATGTCGTGCGCCACCGGGACAGGATGATGGCCTTGGCAAAGCTGGTGCAGGACAATATGGCCCAGGCCCAGGCCGACCAGAAGTGGTGGTACGACCAGAATGCTTGTGAGAGGACCTACCAGGTGGGTCAAAAGGTGTGGGTACTGGTCCCCGTACCACAGAACAAGCTTCAGGCAGCCTGGGAAGGTCCCTACTTCGTGCACCAGAAACTCAACGCCGTCACCTATCTGGTCACCCTGGATCACGCCCGTGGAAGGAGGAAGGCCTTCCACGTGAACATGATGAAGGCTCATCATGAGCGGGAAGCGACTGCCCACCCAGTGTGCAACCTTCCCGAGGAAGGAGAGGTAGAAACCCTCCTGGATCTGCTCACCCAAGCCAA
Organism: Phyllobates terribilis; assembly: GCF_046119375.1. Classification (NCBI taxonomy): domain Eukaryota; kingdom Metazoa; phylum Chordata; class Amphibia; order Anura; family Dendrobatidae; genus Phyllobates; species Phyllobates terribilis. The sequence continues at coordinate 208,539,561 of NW_027362767.1, read as the reverse complement.
GGCGGGTGGGTCCATCGAGGATGTGGGGGTTGGCCACCAGCTCACGGAGGACCAACGGTCCCAGCTGGGGACCACCCTGCACCCCTTCCCGGGGCTGTTCAGCAGCCTGCCCGGAAGGACTGAGATGGCTGTCCACGACGTGGACACTGGCGATCACCCGCCGATCCGGCGTTCAGCATATCGGGTCTCTTTCGAGGTGCAGGGAAACATGCGTCAAGAGATAGACGAGATGCTGAAGCTGGGGGTGATCCAGGCATCCAGCAGCGCGTGGGCCTCGCCTGTAGTCCTCGTACCAAAGAAGGACCGAACTACACGGTTCTGCGTGGACTACCGGGGGCTCAACGCTGTAACGGCCACCGATGCGTTCCCCATACCATGCATCGATGACCTGCTCGATCGGATGGCCGGGGCTAAGTACCTGACCATCATGGATCTGAGCCGGGGGTACTGGCAGATTCCTCTGACCCCCGCGGCAAGGGAACGCTCTGCCTTTATCACCCCTTTTGGACTGTACGAGTCCACAGTGATGCCATTCGGCATGAAGAATGCCCCTGCCACTTTTCAGCGGATGGTCAATATGCTGCTTGAGGGACTTGAAGGGTACGCGGCTGCGTACTTGGACGATATTGCAGTCTTCAGTCCCACTTGGGAGGATCACCTAGAGCACCTGCGGCAGGTGCTCGGTCGGATCCACCGGGCAGGCTTGACCATCAAGCCGGAAAAGTGCCAGCTGGGCATGAGTGAGGTCCTCTACCTGGGTCACCGGGTAGGCGGGGGGGTTCTGAAGCCAGAACCTGGGAAAGTGGATGCCATCGCATCCTGGCCCACTCCTAGGACCAAAAAGCAGGTGATGTCCTTCTTGGGGACCGCCGGGTACTATAGGAGGTTCGTCCCACACTATAGCACCCTGGCCAAGCCCCTGACGGACCTCACCAAGAAGAAGCTGCCCGTCGCAGTCGACTGGACAGTCGCCCCGTCGCAGTCGACTGGACAGTCGCCTGCGAGACCGCTTTCGGGGCACTCAAAGCCGCCCTAAGTAGCTCCCCTGTACTGCAAGCTGCCGACTTCGACCGGCCGTTTGTGGTACAGACCGACGCCAGTGACTTTGGCCTCGGTGCTGTGCTAAGTCAGGTCAACACGACAGGCCAGGAACATCCTGTCTTGTACCTGAGCAGGAAGCTACTGCCCCGGGAGGTGGCTTACTCCACGGTGGAAAAAGAATGCCTGGCAATTGTATGGGCCCTGCAGCGTCTGCAGCCCTACTTGTACGGGAGCCATTTCACCGTGGAGACGGACCACAACCCCCTCAGCTGGTTACACACGGTCTCTGGGTCGAATGGCAGGTTGCTACGCTGGAGCCTCGCTCTCCAGCAGTACCACTTCTCCATTCGCCACAGAAGAGGCCGTGACCACGGTAACGCTGACGGGTTATCCCGGCAAGGGGAGGGTGCAGAAGGACGCACGGGGGAACACAGGAATGTGCTACCCCCTCGCGCCCTCGTATAGGGGGAGGTGTGATGAACCCGTAGCCGCCATCTTGGTAATGATAAATCATATCCAGGGATGACCACACTTCAGCAGCCCCCACCCTTGGGACCTTCTGTTAAAACGTCAACTAGATAGTTTCCCCCCATCCAGGCTCCTGTAAGATAAGAAGCCCCAGGGCCTACTTAACACTTGAATGCTAGGAGCTTCAAAGACTTCGAGAGGAAACACAGCCAGCAGGGGGGGGTGCTTCGTCCATCTGTACCTGAGCCATTGCGCACACAAGCCTCCGCGGTAGACGTTTGTACGTGCTCTGGAAGCCAAGATATAGCGCTGAGCCATTCCTGAGGACCGTATGGTATCATAATTGATATCAAAAGGTCGGTTACGGTGGCCCGAATCCATGGGAACCCCTGGGGGTATCATGAGACCATCCCAGAAGAAGTTATTGGGTTCCGTAGAATTTGGGCTTCTGATCGAAGTTAGACCTGAGGGTGGAGACTGAGCCAGCTGACCTCACCAGCAGTGGGCGGGACGGGGCAGGTAAGATAGCAGGACAGACAAGAGATAAGTCAGTCTTGACCCAAGAGTGGGGTGCTGAACATCTGAGCACCAGCTGAGGCCACCAAGGGGAGGAGCAGTTTGACCATGCGGTGGTAGGCCTCAGCCTGTAACAAAGAACCGTGCCTGCGACCGCAGAATCCTCTCCCTGCGTCACAAGAAAATCAAGAAACCGGTAACTGATATGCTGTGGTGATTCTGTGTGTTGTATTCCATTGTTGTATAGTTTAGCCTGACCTTATACCTGTGTATATTTAGTTGTATATCGTGTATCTAGTGTATTATTATAATCAATTACCTCAAGTAATTGTGGGCCTGCCTTTTATTCTGCATAACGAACGCACGTCCGTGTGAGCTCGGCTCAAGCCAAAAACGCTACCCAGGGTTGGTTCCTGACCCGATATAGGCCCATTCACGGACTGGGCGTATATCTAAAATAGGGACTGGTGGCAGCATACCAACTGGGGATTGGGGAAGGCTGGTAGTGACGGTCGGAGGTTCAGATATATATATTCCTGGCGCGGCCAAGGAAGATATATATACCGCCCTCACTACAGAGGGCCCCGATACCCAGTAGGTTACAGGACAGTCTCTCTGGCGACCGCTTATCCTAGGTGCAGTTCCTTGACTGACCTGAGGCTAAGAGGGCGCTAGCAAGTTGTGCTGTGTAGTGACGTTACGGTTTAGTGACGTTGAAGGGATAACACTCTACCGTGTTCCCTGCGCTGGTTGCAGCTACCTGGCACTACTTTCTCTAGGTGCAGTACCTTGACTGACCTGAGAGGTAAGGGGGCGCCAGAGAGCTGCACCCACCGGCCGGCTTTCATCACACCCGGTACAAAAGTAAATTTGCAGAAATTATTCCTTCCATAGAAAGGGATGCACGCATGCAGGAGTATCAGCAGAGACTGTTGCAGAATCTTACATGTGCTTTTCCACAAAACACCAGTGGTGCACGTAGTGAATCTCACAGTTCCAACTTGCCAACCGTGGGACCGTCAAGTGTTCAGCACTCAAACCGTAACAGAACCACAGTGTAGCGCCGGCGTCCCTGCCCTCTGCTAGGCAGGGACGCTGTTCCCCTCACCTCTCTGCTCCGTGCCCGGCGCCCTCCTCCCGCTCTGCTGGCAGCGCGCGCTCCTTCCCGGCCACTGTGCTTAGGGCGCGCGCGAGCGCTCTCCCTCCCTCTTAAAGGGGCCGCGCACGCCGTCCTAAGGAGTCCCCGGCCAATGGCCGGAGGACTTCACCATATATAAGGCACCTCCTCCAAAATGGAGGTGCCCGAGCAATGTTGTTGCACTGTTCACTACTCTGCTTCAGCCCTCAGGTCCCGTTGCCAGTTACCTGCCAGATACCTGCCAGATTCCTGCCAGCTTGCTGTCTTTTTCCTGCCTGATATTCTGCTACCTGCCTGCTAGCCTGAGGTCCGACGGTCTGCCTTACTACTCCTGTCAGTCTGTCTAAGGACCAGCTTGCCCGCTCACCTGGGAGCGCACATCAACTACCTGCCTGCTTGCCTGAGGTCCGACGGTCTGCCTTCCAACTCTTGTCAGTCTGTCTATGGACCAGCTTGCCCGCTCACCTGGGAGCGCACATCTGCTACCTGCCTGCTAGCCTACCTGGAGGCTCTGCCGTCACGTGCTGTGACCACCTGCCTGTCCAGTGACTCCTGCCCGCTCACCTGGGAGCGCTTATCTGCTGCCTGTCTGCTAGCCTACCTGGAGGCTCTGCCGTCACGTGCTGTGACCACCCGCCTGTCCAGAGACTTCTGCCCGCTCACCTGGGAGCGCTCATCTGCCGCCTGTCTGTTGGTCTTCCTGGAGGCTCCGCCGTCACATGCTGTGACCACCCGTTTATCCAGAGACTCTCGCCTGCTCACCTGGGAGCTCACTTCTACCATCAGCCGCCACAGGTCGTACCAACCATTTACCCAGAGACTGCCCCGGTCACTTGCCGTGACCATCTGCCCGTTCACCCAGAGACTGCCCCGGTCACTTGCCGTGACCATCTGTCCGTTCACCCAGAGACTGCCCCGGTCACTTGCCGTGACCATCTGCCCGTTCATCCAGAGACTGCCCCGGTCACTTGCCGTGACCTCCTGCCCGTTCTTCTAGAGACTGTCCCGGTCACCTGCTGTGACTGCCTGCCTGGTCGCCACCCGCTCCCTTACAAGGACCGCCCCCTTGTATAGTAGCTCAGAGGTTCTGCCTCCCAGACCCGTTACAGTTTGCTCGGGCCATGGAACCCGGTGGCACCCAAGCTCCCTCGCTCTCGGACCTGTGTCATGAACTGTCCCGTCAGAGGTCCCAACAGGAGTCCATCCTGGGTCACCTGCGGAATGTCAATTCTCGCCTGGACACTCTGACTGCTCCGCCAGCAACCTCCGCCAGTGCCATGACTCGCAATCCGGCAGCTCCGCTGTCCACTAATACCATGGTATCCTACCCCGGACCCCGGCTTTCTGCACCTCCTCGCTTCGGAGGCGACTCCGCCCAGGCTCGGGGCTTCATAAATCAGTGCACCCTGCACTTTGAACTCCTGTCCCACCAGTTTAACTCCGACCAGGCCAAAATTGCCTTCATCATGTCCCATCTCACCGGGGAGGCCCTGGCCTGGCTAAATCCTCTATGGGAGAGAGGAGACCCCCTGGTGTCCGACTTGCCTGCCTTTCTCATGGCTTTCCGGAAAGTCTTCGACGAACCCGGACGGAAGACCTCATCCGCATCATTACTGCTACGCCTCCGTCAGGGAAGTCTCACCGTGGGCCAATATGCCATACGGTTCCGTACCCTTGCCTCGGAGCTGGCCTGGGATAACAACGCTCTGGTATCCGTCTTCTGGGAGGGTCTGTCCGGCCGTATTAAAGATGAACTTGCCGGTCGGGACATTCCTACCACTCTCGATGACCTAATAACTCTTGCCACCCGGATTGACCTACGGTTCCAGGAGCGTGCCAAAGAGGTCACCCGTGAGAGGAGGTTTCCACGTCTAGCTCCTACTTTTCAGAAATCCGTCTCTCCCCAGGTACACTCTCCTGAGCCTATGCAGGTCGACCAGACCAAGATGGTCAAAACCCGTCAGGACTTACGCCGTGCCGAGGGGAGCTGCTTCTACTGTGGCAGTAAGGAGTACCGGATCCGTGCCTGAACGGAGAGGTCGGGAAACGCCTGTGTCTAGGTTCCCTCAGAGAGGTCGACCTAGACAAGAATAAATCCTCTCCATCTCTGCTGCTGTCAGTCTCAATCATCTGCGGGGAGAACCGTTATTTCGAACTAGCCCAACTTGACTCTGGAGCAGCCGGGAATCTTATTTCACAGTCCCTGGTAGAGAAATACCGCATCCCCACCAAACCTCTGGCTGTACCCTTGTCTGTTGCTGCCGTGGATGGGGGTCTCTTACCACGCCCCATCCAACTCATCACCGAATCCATTACTCTGCAGGTGGGAATGCTGCATTCTGAGAGTATCTCCTTTCATGTTCTGCCTGGACTCTCTCACGCCCTCTTGCTAGGTCTACCTTGGCTCCAGAGACATGCACCCGTGCTTGACTGGCAGACCGGAGAAGTCCTTCGCTGGGGACAGGACTGCCATAAGACCTGTCTGGTTCCCGTCCATCCCGTCCGTCCTTCTCCTACCCCAGCTAATCTACCTGGACTTCCGATTCCTTATTGGTCTTATGCTGATGTCTTTAATAAAAAGGAGGCAGAGACACTACCCCCTCATAGACCATACGACTGCCCTATCGACCTGTTACCTGGTACTACTCCTCCCCGTGGGCGTATTTATCCATTATCCGCTGCTGAGACCCGGTCGATGTCCGAATATATTGAGGAGAATCTGGCCAGGGGATTCATCCAGAAATCCACCTCCCCGGCGGGAGCAGGCTTCTTTTTCGTCAAAAAGAAGGACGGCTCTCTCCGTCCCTGTATAGACTATAGAGGCCTTAACCAGATCACGGTGAAGAATAAGTACCCCCTTCCGCTCATTCCGGAGTTATTTGATCGTCTGATGGGGGCTAGAATCTTCACCAAACTGGACCTCCGTGGGGCGTACAACCTGGTTCGTATCCGTCAGGGGGATGAATGGAAGACGGCATTCAACACCCGGACGGCCACTATGAATATCTGGTAATGCCCTTTGGTCTCTGTAACGCTCCTGCCGTCTTTCAAGAGTTGGTCAATGACATCTTCCGGGACCTTCTCTACTCCTGCGTAGTGGTGTACCTGGACGACATCTTGGTCTTCTCTCCGGATCTCCAGACTCACCGGAGGGACGTTCGTCAGGTCCTGCTCAGGCTCAGGCAGAATCACCTCTTCGCTAAATACGAGAAGTGCCTCTTTGAGCAGACCTCGCTTCCGTTTTTGGGCTACATTATTTCTCAGACCGGCCTACGAATGGATCCATAGAAACTGTCTGCCATCGAGAAATGGCCTCGACCGGAGGGGTTGAAGGCCATTCAGCGGTTCCTGGGCTTCGCCAACTACTACCGCCTCTTCATACCGCACTTCTCTTCCCGGACTGCCCCAATTTCCGCGCTCACCCGTAAGGGTACTAATCCCAAAGAGTGGCCGCCCGAAGCAGAGGAGGCCTTTCTTTCCTTAAAACAGGCCTTCTCTTCCGCCCCGGTGCTGCATCGCCCGGACGGCAACAAGCAGTTCTTCCTGGAAGTTGACGCCTCCTCCTCTGGAGCCGGAGCGGTACTTACTCAAAAATCATCTTCCGGGAGGATGGTAACTTGCGGCTTCTTCTCTAAACTCTTCTCCTCCTCAGAGCGCAATTATTCCATAGGAGACCGAGAGTTATTGGCCATCAAACTGGCATTGGAGGAGTGGCGTTACCTGCTCGAGGGGGCTCTTCACCCGGTAATAATTTACACTGACCACAAGAACTTGGCTTACCTCCAGCATGCCCAGAGACTTAACCCGCGCCAAGCCCGGTGGTCCTTGTTTTTTGCTCGCTTTGATTTTGTTCTTCATTTTCGCCCGGCTGACAAAAACGTCAAGGCGGACGCCTTGTCTCGATCCTTTCTGGTGTCTGATCTCGAGGAAGATCCGAAACACATCATCGATCCCGCCAGAGTAATGCAGGTGGCTCCCGTGAGTCTAAATCGTCTCCCTCCCGGAAAGACGTTCATATCAGTACCTGATCGGGAGAAGATCCTTCACTGGGGTCACTCGTCTAAACTGGCTGGCCACGCCGGTCAGAAAAAGACCCTCCAGCTTATTACCCGGCACTACTGGTGGCCTACCCTGCACAAGGACGTAATAGACTTTGTTTCTGCCTGTGTGTCCTGCGCCCGCAACAAGGTTCCGAGACATCTGCCAGCCGGTCGCCTCCTTCCGCTTTCTGTACCTGCTGCCCCCTGGCAGCATATAGCAATGGACTTTATAACTGACCTCCCAGTCTCTGCCGGTTGTACGGTCATTTGGGTGGTCGCTGACCGCTTCTCCAAGATGGCTCATTTCGTTCCCCTGCCAGGCCTCCCGTCTGCACCCGAGCTAGCTAAAGACTTTATTCGTCACATCTTTCGTCTTCATGGCCTGCCCCTCCACATCGTGTCGGATCGTGGGGTACAGTTCACCTCACGCTTCTGGAGAGCCACTTGTAAACTGCTAGACGTCACCCTGGACTTCTCTTCCGCTTACCACCCACAGTCCAATGGTCAAGTGGAGCGGATCAATCAGAACCTGACCAGTTACCTCCGGCACTTCGTTAATGCCCATCATTCAGACTGGGTGGATCTCCTACCATGGGCCGAGTTCTCTTATAACAATCACGAGAGCGAATCCTCCTCCAAATCCCCGTTTTTTGTAGTCTTCGGTCAGCATCCTCGGATTCCTTTTCCTGTCTCCACCTCTGTGGACAACCCGGCTGCGGAATCTCTCGTTAGCAAATTTTCCTCCATTTGGGAGAGTACCCGATCCGCACTCCTTCAGTCGTCCGAACGGATGAAAAGACACGCTGACAAAAAACGCCTGGATCCTCCACAATTTCGTCCTGGAGATAAAGTCTGGCTCTCATCTAAATATGTCCGACTCAAGATACCTTCTTACAAGTTAGGGCCTCGGTTCATCGGTCCTCTGGAGGTCATCAGTCAGATCAACCCGGTGGCCTATAAATTGAAACTCCCGGCCAGTTTACGGATCCCTAACTCCTTCCATGTATCTCTCCTCAAACCTGTGGTACTTAACTCTTTTTCCAAGTCTACAGGTACGCCTCCTGCTCCGGTTTCTGCTGAGGACGAGTTTGAGGTAGAGAACATTCTTGCCACCAAAAGGGTAAGAGGAAAGACCTTTTTTCTAGTAGATTGGAAGGGGTTTGGTCCTGAGGAGAGAACGTGGGAGCCCCGGGAGAACATCCATGCCCCGCTCATCCTTGCTAAATTTCTGTCTGGCCTAAAAAAGGGGGGGCCTAAAGGGGGGGTACTGTAGCGCCGGCGTCCCTGCCCTCTGCTAGGCAGGGACGCTGTTCCCCTCACCTCTCTGCTCCGTGCCCGGCGTCCTCCTCCCGCTCTGCTGGCAGCGCACGCTCCTTCCCGGCCACTGTGCTTAGGGCGCGCGCGCGCGCTCTCCCTCCCTCTTAAAGGGGCCGCGCGCGCCGTCCTAAGGAGTCCCCGGCCGGAGGACTTCACCATATATAAGGCACCTCCTCCAAAATGGAGGTGCCCGAGCAATGTTGTTGCACTGTTCACTACTCTGCTTCAGCCCTCAGGTCCCGTTGCCAGTTACCTGCCAGATACCTGCCAGATTCCTGCCAGCTTGCTGTCTTATTCCTGCCTGATATTCTGCTACCTGCCTGCTAGCCTGAGGTCCGACGGTCTGCCTTACTACTCCTGTCAGTCTGTCTAAGGACCAGCTTGCCCGCTCACCTGGGAGCGCACATCAACTACCTGCCTGCTTGCCTGAGGTCCGACGGTCTGCCTTCCAACTCTTGTCAGTCTGTCTATGGACCAGCTTGCCCGCTCACCTGGGAGCGCACATCTGCTACCTGCCTGCTAGCCTACCTGGAGGCTCTGCCGTCACGTGCTGTGACCACCTGCCTGTCCAGTGACTCCTGCCCGCTCACCTGGGAGCGCTCATCTGCTGCCTGTCTGCTAGCCTACCTGGAGGCTCTGCCGTCACGTGCTGTGACCACCCGCCTGTCCAGAGACTTCTGCCCGCTCACCTGGGAGCGCTCATCTGCCGCCTGTCTGTTGGTCTTCCTGGAGGCTCCGCCGTCACATGCTGTGACCACCCGTTTATCCAGAGACTCTCGCCTGCTCACCTGGGAGCTCACGTCTACCATCAGCCGCCACAGGTCGTACCAACCCTTTACCCAGAGACTGCCCCGGTCACTTGCCGTGACCATCTGCCCGTTCACCCAGAGACTGCCCCGGTCACTTGCCGTGACCATCTGCCCGTTCATCCAGAGACTGCCCCGGTCACTTGCCGTGACCTCCTGCCCGTTCTTCTAGAGACTGTCCCGGTCACCTGCTGTGACTGCCTGCCTGGTCGCCACCCGCTCCCTTACAAGGACCGCCCCCTTGTATAGTAGCTCAGAGGTTCCGCCTCCCAGACCCGTTACACACAGTATCTGCTGGTAACATCAATTTTGCGGAATCATTTCACCACTTTTTTAGCCCATCCTTTGCAAGGCCACAGGAGACAAGAAGTCTGACACATAGTCAACGCCTAGAGACGATGGTACAGGAGTATCTCCAAGTAAACATTGAAGCCATGACTGTGTCACTGGACCCTTGCTCTTTTTGGGCTTCCAATCTGGATAAATGGCCGGAGCTAGCCACTTACGCCTTGGAGACCTTGTCATGCCCCGCAGCCAGCGTTCTGTCTGAACGTGTGTTCAGCGCTGCTGGTGGTGTGCTGACAGATAAGCGCACGCGGCTCTCCACTGATAATGTAGACAGACTCACGTTCATAAAGATGAACAAATCATGGATCCGAAACGACTTTTCTACCCCTGTGTCATCCTGGGGAGAGTAAAACCTTCATGATTGGTTAAAATCACCCTACCAACCGTTTTAAGCTTTCAAATTACTAATCATGTTTATCTGTATCTTGACTGGAAAATAATTTGGGCTTTGTAGCAGTGTGCAGCACTGATCCTATTAGCCCATCTATACTAAGCTCCACCAGATTTAAAATTAATAATAATTTGTAGCTGCATCTAGCCCGGAAAATAATTTTGGGGCTCCGAGATGCGCAAGACACATAAGTGCCTTCTTGCTGCACTACCTGCAACATGACCCTCATATTGTCAGAATTCGAAGTAATCATGACTACTGGGTTGCCACACTCTTAGATCCCCCAAACTTTTCGATCAACCTTTTCATTTTAATAAAGACCAAAAAAATGGTCATTTTTGAAATTATAAGCATTAGCAGGTTATTAGAAACTGAAATCAAACAGTTTTCAACTCAAAACTTTATTCTAGGTGATGTTACATTTTCACATAGGACCCCTTGTTCGAAAGGAGCTTCTGAATTCTCTCGTCCATTGAATTTGTCAGGTTTTGGATGGTTTCTGCTTCAATTGTTTTGCATGAGGACAGAATACCCTCCCAGAGCTGTTGCTTAGATGTGAGCTGCCTCCCGCCATCATAGACACTCCTTTTGATGATGCTCCAGAGGTTCTGAATGGGGTAGAGGTCAGGGGAGCATGGGGGTCACACCATAAGTTTGTCCCCTTTTATGCCCATATCAGCCAGAGATGCAGATGTTTTATGTGCAGCATGAGATGGTGCATTATCATGCAAAAAAATGATCTTGCTGTGAAATACATGGTTCTTCTTCTTGAACCATGGCAGGAAGTGCTGTTTGAGAAAATCCACATACATTATGGAGTTCATCTTTAGCGCCTTCAGGGATCCTAAAGGGGCCGACAATCTCTCTCCCCATGATTCCAGCCCAAAACATTACTCCACCTCCTCCTTGTTGGCGCTGTAGCCGTGTTTGCGTGGGGTGTCCATCAACCAGCCATCCTCCACTCCATCCATCTGGACCATCGAGCGCTGCACGGCACTCATCCGTGAACAAAACAGTTTTGAAATCAGTCTTCATGTAATGTTTGGCCCACTGGAGCCGTTTCTGCTTGTGTGAAGTGGATAGAGGAGGTCGACAGGATGGCATATGCACAGCTGCAAACCTCTGAAGGACCCTGCATCTTGTTGTTCGGGGGACGTTGGAGGCACCAGCAGCTTCAAAAACTTGTCTGCTGCTATGACAAGGCTTTTTTGCCGCTGCTCTTTTAACCTGACGTAATTGCCTGTAGGAAAGAGTCCTCAATTTGCCCTTATCAGCACGCACACGTGTGTACTGTGAATCAGCTACATACTTCTTGATTGCCAAGACACTTCATCCTGATCATCGCACAATGTTGATTGTAGTCATGCCTTGACCTAAACACTCCACAATTTGTTGCTTCTCAGCAGCCGACACATCCTTTTTCTTTCCCATTTTGGCAGAAAATGTAGGCTGCTTAATAATGTGAGACAGCCTTCTTAAGTAGTCTTGCCTTTCATTGGACACACCTGCCAAACTAATTAGCACAGGTGTCTGCAATTGCTTACAGTGATATAAAGAGCCCTGACACACATCACCATCAATGAGTTTAACTGACAAACAAACAAATTCTTCCCTTATCACTCCTAAACACTTTTTGCATAATAATTTGGAACACAGTGTACATGTGCTTTTCCACAAAACACCAGTGGTTCACGTAGTGAATCTTACAGTTCTAACTTGCCAACCATGGTCTGTATGGAGTTGTTCAATAAAGGGCCCAAAATTAAGATAACATAGATGGGAGAGGTCTCTATGAATAGGAATTCCTAAGTATTTGATACCCTGTGAGGGCCAGGCAAAGGGAAAGTTGGACTGGATGGAATCCTATATGGATTTGGGGAGGGAGACATCGAGGGCCTCAGACTTCGCTGCATTGATTTTAAAATTTGACCATGTAACAAAGTGATCTATTTCAGCCATAACAGCATGGATGGATATATGTGATTGAGTGATATATACTAGTACATCATCAGCAAATAGAGAGCACTTGTACTCGGTGCCTCCCACCTCAATCCACCTAATATTGGGGTTATGGCGAATTGATGAGAGCAGGTGCTCCGTCACTAGGATGTATAAGAGAGGGGACAGAGGACATCCCTGCCTTGTCCCATTGGTGATTGTGAAAGGTGATGAAAATGTTCTGATGCACCCCCTGGGCCTTGGGACACCCGGAGCCGGACCCTTTTTTGGTGGATGCTGGTGGTTGTAGTCTTCGTGGCGGCGACCCGGTTCCATGGCTCAGGGTGGTCAAACCAGTGGCGGAACTATTTATGTGGTTTTGATGTTTAAATGTCCGACTACGCCACCCGTGGATTGCGGTCAGAGTGAACCGCCGCTGCAGGGCAGACCGCTGAGGCTGGTGTTGTGGGTGCAGCAGAGCGTAGCATAACTCCCCACGGGAGGAGTATAGCCTCAGGGCAGTGTATGCGGAGGATGGGGGTGATGGTGCAGGGCAGCAGCAGTAACGACACGGAGTCAGTGATGCAGTCCAGGGCCTTTACTCACAGTTCTTATTATCCAGACCACGTCTGCAGGTAACGGCTGCCCACGTCATACTGTGCTCACCAGGTGAGGGGCTCAGACAACTCCCAGATAACTTTGGAGCGCTTCACAGGACCCCCTTTGTGTGTCCTTTGTCTGGCCTTTCTTACCAACTCTTCTGTCCGGCTGCCTCGGGCCTCATCTTGGTAAACTTGGTGCCAGTTTCCCTGACCCTATGTGCTGCCCTCCTAGCGGGTGTAGCGAGGGGCTGCGCCACATAAAATGTCACAGCCTCCGGTTTCTAGCTGAGGGTCGTTTCCTGCCTCCACTCGTTTCGAGGACCGGTCTCCCCCTTTGGCCTGACCCCTCCATGCAGGTGGATTCGGGCGTGCGGTGGCGACTCGCCCGTCCGCACCCCTGGGATCCCTTCGTTCCTCGTTCCTGGAGCCTTCTCCGCTCCTCTTCCTTCCTTCTCCCTTTTCCAGGCCTGGGCCTCTGTTACTTGGCCCGCCTACGGAGCAGAGCTCATGCAGAGCCCCTGCTCCCTGCCACTTCTGCTCAGACTTCTCTGCACTGAACTAAGATGGTGCCCACCTTTTATACTCCCTTCTCAATGCACCCAGGAACTGCTTCCTCCCTGCTCCTGCACTACAGGGTTCCCCTTCCTCAGTGTTCCCTCCCCCCACTCCAGCCAGGGACAGGGACTGTCGTGCCCATCTCAGGGGCATATTGGTCGCCCTGCCCCATGGCAATGTGGTGTAATGCATGCAGGTGTCGGGTCCTGATCCACACTCCATCCTTACCTGAGAGTGAGATATCACACCTCTGGGTGAGGTGCAATACCTCTGTAGCAACCGAGCCCTCAGGGTGCTACAGTTCCATTTATCTTCAGCCTAGGTGACGTATTGCGATACAGGGCCGTGATTTTGGCTATAAAAGGGTCCCCTAGACCCCTACCCCAAGCTTTTTAAGAGAATCATATATGGCGTGCCAGGAGACTCTATGGAATGCTTTCTCAGCATCCAACGAGAGTATCTAATTACAAATTTTTAACTGCATCTAGCCCAGGAAATACTTTGTGCCTAGTAGCAGTGTCTGCTAGTCAGCAGATTATCCCGGCTGTTAAGCAAGCTACACCACCTGTAGTTGGGACACTTAATTTTTTCAAAGGAAATGCTTCGGGACCACGGGATACTCAGTGAAGAGCATCAGGAGGCACCCCAAGGCATAGGGTCTGGGACTGGCAGTAGGATGCCTTGCGGTGGACAGCCGAGCTCGATCCTTATAAAAGCTTTTTAACTGCAGCAGCTTTAGTGGACGCTACTGGAGCTGGAATTACGCGGCTGCTGGCATGAGACTTGCCCTCCAATAGATCCTTGTAAATGGATTTAAAGTGTATTCATTCAAATTAGAGAGACAATTTAAATTAAAAAGCTTAGAGCTGCCTCCACCACAGGGGGGCTCGCTCGACCCACCAGCGGACAGGCACCAGTATTGGGAGAGGGGGGCTGGCCGTCAGGGTTCACCGCGGCTCTGGCACAAACCCGGCGACACGGAGGTGGCACGGGCAGGAGCGGACTGAACGTGTCGGCTTCTCACTTTTTGGATTTTAGAAGGGCATGACATGCCTATATCTGTGTCTCCCCCTCCTTTTACTCCTCCACCTCTTTTCTTTTCGCATGACTATATGTACTTGTCACTTTTCCATGTGTTAGTTGTGTCTTCTGAGCAGTTTGTCAGCTTTTGGACACCTTTGAAGGTGTTTTCTATGTGTTTCTATGTGTTTTTGTTTGCCTGCCATTGGTTTTAACGGTGTTCGAAGGTGTTCGACAAACAGTTCGACGAACAGTTCGGCGAACACAGGGGTGTTCGACGAACCGAACCGAACTCGAACACTACGGGGGTGGCTCAACACTACTTACTTGTAACCAGAATCCCCTATCCTCCTCCTGTTCTGTAGCCCCGAGTATACTCCCATCTAATGTATATGCAGCAATAGGATTACTCCGTCCTCGGTGCATTGCTCTACATTTATCTACATTAAATCTCATTTGCCAAGTGTTCTCCCATTCAGTCATCTTATCCAGATAGTTTTGTAATATTGTAACGTCAAGATGAGATTTTAATATCCTACATAGTTTTGAGTCGTCAGCAAAAACTGACACTTTATGCTCAACCCAGCCACAAGGTCATTGTTTCCAATACAGATCCTTATAGCCCCACTGCTCCTAGGACAGATCCCTGCGGCCCCCACTGCTGACTATGTCCTATTTAGAGAACGTACCATTTATGATGACTCTTTGTTTCCTGTTATTTAGCCAATTCCTTACCCATCGGCATATATTTCCCCCAAGTCCTTGCTTCTGCAGCTTCAGTATAAGGCTTCTATGTGGTACAGTATCAAATGCCTTTGCAAAGTCCAGATAAATCGCATCAGCCGCATTATTAATATCCAGATTTGCACTTACCTCCTCATAGAACCCCAACATGTTGGTTAGACACGACTTATCCTTCATGAATCCGTACTATTTATCATTTATTATATTTTTCTCCACGATATAACTCTGCAGGTCATCTCTTATGATGCCCTCACACTACTAATGTCAGACTTACCGGACGGTTGTTACTTGGATCCATCTTCTTACCTTTCTTAAATATGTGTGCTACATCGGCTATCCTCCAATCCTGTGGCACCACCCTTGTTACAAAAGAGACTAAGAATATGAGATACAGCGGTTTGTCAATTACTGAGCTCAGCTCACTCAGTATCCGTGGATGAATACAATCTGGACCGAGGGATTTGTCAATGTTTAATTTCCTCAGATCCAGGCGCACTTCTTCTTGTGTTAAACTAGTTACATCAGGTGGTGAACTTTGATTTTTGCCTTGTTGTAAGATCTCTGGAACAGACAGTTTGTTGGTGAACATGGATGAAAAGTGCCTGTTTAATATCTCAGCCTTTTCTTTGTCCTCTATAATTATCGTCTTTTAAGGGGCCGAGACCATCCGTTTTTTTCGCATTTTTGCCATTGATGTATGCATAAAAAATTTGGGGATTTATTTTAATATCTCTGGTGATTTGTTTCTCTATAGATAATTTTGCTAGCTTGATTTCTTTTTTACATTTCTTGTTGAGATCTTTATACTCCTGAAATGCTATTTCTGTATTCTCGGCCTTCAAAATTTTGAATGCCCTTTGTTTTCAGTCTTATTAAACTTTGTACTCTCTTATTTGTCCATAATGGTTTCTTTTTATTCCTGGCCTTTTTGTTTCCAGAGGGTATAAATTTTCAACAGGATTCTAGTAGTATTTCCTTAAACATGCCCCATTTATGTTTGGTATCCCCAGTTACCATGATATGGTCCAAATCTACACGATTAAGCTCTTCCCTTAATTTGCTGAAATGAGCTTTCCTAAAGTTCCAGGTTTTTGCATTTTCCCTTTTGAATGTTAGATTGAATATTACATTGAAACTTACCATATTATGGTCGCTGTTTCCCAAATGCTCCCAGACCTCTATATCTGAAATTGTATCTGGTCTATTTGACAGAACCAGATCCAGCAGATTACCTCCCCTGGTTGGTTCATCTACCAGCTGAGAGAGGTAATTGTCCTGAACTGTGGATCAGAACTTTCAGCTTTTAGCACAACTGGAAGATTCTATGTCCCATTGAATATCTAGATAGTTAAAATCCCCCATAATAAGGACCCTATTATTATTTGCTGCATTTTTAATTTGTTGCAGCATTTCATCCTCTATCTGTTCATCTATATTAGGAGGCTTGTAACAAACTCCAATTAAAAGCTTTCCATTATGGCCATCCCCATGTACATTTACCCAGACTGACTCTACATTGTCGCAGCTCCTCCCAATGTCGTCATTGAGCACAGATCTTAAGTTGGATTTAACGAAAATACACACCCCTCCACCTTTTTGGTCTTTCCTGTCCTTTCTAAATGTGGTTTAACCCTCAATGTTTGTCACCCAGTCATGGCTTTCATCCAGGTAGACAGAAATCCAATGCACATATTTTTCGAGGTACATGCAGCTATTTTGCCCCATTTATGATGGATCTTCACAGGCACCAGGGCCAAGGTTCAATGTTACCTCTATAACTCCCGAATGTTACTCTGCCAAGTAACACAATGCATAAAGAAAATATAAGGCATTCATTCACATTTTGGAAAAAAAAATACAAATTACAGGAAACTTTTCTAGAAAGCCATAACTCCCACATTTCAGAAAACAGCTTTTAACCCTTATACTGTTTCATTTATATTTCCATATATATTGATATTGAATATTAGTTTTTTTTTAATACTTTCTTTGTATAACTCTATTAAGTCTGTTCATGTTCAATATAACAGATTAATTACTCTGGTGATAAAACCTTTCTCCCTGGCTGCGATCTAAATCATTTTCTACAAAAAAAAAAAAACAATGAAACCAATGATTAACAAAAAACAGTATGTCGTTTACTAACTTCCTTCTTTTCATTTTTTAATGTCCTTCACAATAAACATGTGTAGCTTTGAGTTTTCATTAACATACTGTGAGAACTCATCTCTCATTGCATAATGTCATTATTTATCTTGTATACTGCAGAAGCCGAGTCATCAGACGACACACTGGTCTAACACAGACCTCCCGTGGATTTTTCTTCATCGTAAGTTCCCAGGACACCTTCATTGTCATTTTAATAGCCGCAGACCTGCAAACGTGTACAATATTGTTTACATTTTAATTCCCTCCAAAAAAAAAAAAAATTAATATCAAGCCGAACAAATATGAATAAGACAGTTTGTTGGCTTAATTAAAAGATTCCAAAAAGTATTAGTAAAAAAAAAAATTGACCAATCTTTACGATTTTTGATGATACAATTTTTTTTTTTTTTTTTTTTTTTTTTACCTGAACTCATCAAGCTTTAGGCTGATCTGACATGGGAATATTACAATGTCACAACAGTCAATGTACACAGTAGGAATTTTCGGCTATAATAATGCATATTGTGGAGTTAACACTCTTTCGAAAGCTCTCCGTGTAAGGGACAAACCATTCTTCTCTATCATTTCCTTTTTTTTTTTTTTTTTTAACGTTTCACTCAACATTACACTCTACTCGGTTATCATTGTAGAGTATGTATGTGCTTGTGCGTCCACTTTCACCCACCGCGCCATCCAGCATCCCATGCAGTCAGGTCTCAGCTTGGTGTGTCAATATTTGATATAATTAAGGAGGAACATGCTGGCATTTGCAGAATTAGTAGCTTGTCATCCTCCTATTTGGTTTATAATTCTCATCATTGTTATTTTATATTTTACATTTTACAAGTTTAATATACAGAAAAAGAAAGATTCTCTCCCTTGTAGGGGGGTAAATGTTTTTTTGTTTTTTTTATGGCAGTTTACTCCCTTTACTGCTGGTATTTTCAAGGCTCATGCAGGAGGTCACTAAATTTCTGAAGCATCTCTCCCCAGTCTTACTTGCCGTGTTCTGAACACGGCTGTGTGCTTCTCTCATGTCTTCCCCCTCCTAGGGCAGTGATTGTCTGACTCTGGTATGGGTTAACCCACTTCATGAATACGGTTATGGGATTGGTAGACTTGTTTCGAGGCTTTGTCAGTGGACCAAACTGATGGGGTAACTGCCATGGGGATCGATTGGAGGGCTGCTTGTTGGATGTCAAATGTCCTTAAGCTGAATTTATCTAGGTAAAAAAAAAAAAAAGAGACATAATGCGTAACACTTATGTAGCGAAAAGGATTGTGCATTTTGTAAACGTCTAGAATATTTTGGTACTGTGCCTCTCTTTTTTTGTTTTTTTTAGAACATCAGTACATATTTGGCACTGCCTGAAAATGAGCATGCTAACATAGAGTATGACTACATACTTCCGTACACTTTAAAATAATCTCCACATTGTTTGCTTTACATAAACCCCCACAGATGCTGGTGTATCTATTTACTATCATTTGTCAAAATCCGTGAAAATGGCTGCAAAATGACAATGAATTGCAAAAAAAAAAAAAAAATCATGTTGGTCCCAAAGCGTAGACTTAAAAACCTACCAGCCTTACTGAGTCTAACATCAGGGATCGCTGCTCTATTTGCGTAGATCTGGTAATAATGTGGCGTGATATGATTGAACGACACATAATAACATCTGTCCTAACACAGAACTTATCTTACACTAATGAATGTTTTATCATCTCGACGATGGAAGACTCGGTCTTCTATGCACTACTAGGCTATGGACTTTAAAACAAGTCTTGGGATATAAGTTAAAATATAATCAGTAGAAAATAGATTTGATAAGGATATGATGAGGTCTAAAATAAATAGTTTTTCACCAACTATAATTCTATAGATTCTATTCTGCCATAGGATTTATTAGGTTGTATTAAAATAGCCCTGTTCTGTACAATAACTGAGCAAATCAGCCAAAGTAGGGATGAATGTAATAAAAAATAATATTTCACGAAGTTCATTAATGACTTTCTGGCCATAGGATACTATTGTGGATGTTCTAACAAACTATTGTCCTGTGCTCAACTCTTGTTGCAGTGTAAGTTATTCCTTGACTTCTATACTAAGACTCGGGGAAAATCATGTTTGTGATCACTGCAGTATCATTAAATTGGTAAAAGATAGAATATTTGACGAAAATCTAATGTTGCTTCATATTTACTTTTAAGCCTGAGGCTACGTGGCAATTTTGACCTCTTCCAACCAAAATTTGCTCGCTTCTAGAGATGAGCGAACCCAAACTTAAAAGTTCTGTGTTCGTACCGGACAGTTACTGTCCAGTGCTAAACACCGAAACACAAACTTTAACCGGAAGCCCTTGCAGTATTCGGAGTTCCGGGGGAAGTCCGTTGCAGAGGGAGAGAAAAAGAGTTTTCCGGCTCAACAGTTCGGGTCCCTATTGTTTTCAATGGGGTTGGGGTTCTGGTTCAAGAGCGGGTACAGTTCTTGTACCTGAACCAAACTTTGAAATAAAGTTCAGGTTGGGTACTAGAACCCGAACTTCCACGGGTCCGCTCATCCCTGCTCGATGCCCTTTTTGGAGCCACATTGGAAGCCGCAGAGTACTGGAGTCGCGACAAGTACATTTTTTGCAAAAAGTAAGGACTAGTTGGATGTTTAGCATCTCGCTTGTGAAGGTCGCCCTACTGTGTGGGTCACAATGCAACCTCCAATAACTAGGGGTCAAATCCAAAAAAGGCATCGATCACGAAAATATGGCACCAATAGAAGTCTGTAGGTTTCATTTTATCTACTACACTTCAAATTTTATTCCAAGGCATACAGAGGACTCGGAATCTTACATCTCGGTCTGTAACAATGAAAAGGGGGCATCTTCTACATCTAGAAGTCAGATTTTACCATCACAGGTGGGGATTCTTTACTGTAAGAGCAGTAAGACTATGTTTACGTAGTTATTAAACTGAATAAGTCCAAGAAACGTTCTGGATTCCTTTCTTGAAATAATATAATATACATTTTATAGGTAATAGATTTCTGCAGATGGGACATTGATCCAGGGATTTATTCTGATTGCCATGTTTTGAGCTGGGAAGGATTTTTTTTTTCTAATATGGGATAATTAGCATTTCCTTCTTGAGGGTTTATGTTTTTTTCTTTGGATCGGCACATCAGAATTACAGGCTAGATTCAGTGGACCTGATTCTTTTTTTTTTTTTTTTTTTAAATTTCAACAACTATCTAGTGCAGGAGGCCTAAAGTTGGAGAATACACTTACTTAAGTCTCCAGAAGCTACAGTTGTATGTAGGCCATCCTTAATTAAGTCATAAATCAACACTAAATAGCTTCACTAACATAAAAATAGCAATGACCGAAAAGTCTAATGATTTAACTCCGATAAACCTAGCTTATATTATAATTTCTCTATAAATGTTTGATAAAGATTTAGCACTTAATTATAATTTAAAGGACTTAAAATCTGAAGACCCTGTATGGATAACAACTGATCACACCCTCCAAAATGTAATAAAAGGAAGTATGTAAATATACTCCATTTTTATCGTTTGCAGCATAATCATAGTCAGGTCATAAGGTAGATTCTAAGGTAATTAAAGTTCATCTAATTCCCTCAGAGTTTTCACCTCTGGACTTCCAAAATAAATGTTTTGACTCAGAGGAAGGCATGGGAGGGTTAACATAATTTGACTGTCATATGATCAGGTTGCTTCAGAATCTCAGTGTTGTACAAGTCCAGTGCATGATTGACCCGTATGATTTCACTATTGGTCAACTTCAAGCGATGCTTCAGCATACAGGAAAAGAGGTCCAGCTGGGGTTTTCCTGGTCCAGCTGGAGGAGCTAAGCGGTTGATTCTTTCCCGGACGTCCAACATAAGCAACATAACAGAGGATGAAGAATAAAATTGGCCACCTTGGGAGTAAGACTGGTTTACTTGTTGAACTGCACTACGCAAAAGATCTGGGTTAAATCTCAAGCTGAAACCATATAACTGGACCTCAGAAATCTTCACGTAAAACTGCCTTTTTGTAGGATCCGACAAGTCCACTGGGCCTTGTCCTGTATCGTTACGCATGAGTGTAGGTAGACGTGTACGACTGCGAAGGTAAATGTGTACAGTTTCAAAAAAGGTCTTCCAGCGGTTTCCCAAGAGAAGAGTCCAATTAAAACATTGACTGTTTTGAAGACGTGTCTTCTCCCATCTTGGATAACCGTGTTCTCCAAAAGGCATACTCCAACCTTCGGAATGGCTGCCGCTGAATGGGTTTACATAGACAAAGAAGCTTGGATCCAGAGTGGTGTTCCTGGCCTGACAGATACGCATAGACATTCCAATGACCATGTGGAGGAACTCAACTCGGTTCTTGTTGCTTTTTAAGGTGAGTGACATTCTTTTTCTCCAGCGTGGGTCAAAATATGTGTCTAATCGAATCTCGTTACTAATGAAGGTTGTATGCACATGGAGACGGGAGTCCATCTTCTGCAATAGGTACCGGAGCTCCTGGTCTTGGAAGTCCAACTCTGTTTCTAGGCTTATGAATTGCTCACTTCTCTCGGAATCTACATTCTGAGCCTCACACCGACCACGATATAATTTGTAACCTTTATTACATGAGCCACATAGGGAGATATTAGCCATGCTGCACATTGCACAACTTTGGTTGCCTCCTATAATACATGGAATGGGTCGCTGGCAAAGCATGCTTCCTCCATGGCAAACACAATTCCGCTGACTTTCTAAGAATGTGCCCCAGAAGCCATTTTCATTGCAGTAAAGGAGAGACTGCACTCGAGCCAGCCATTGTTGAATAGATCTAAAACAAGAAAATACAACAGTCAGAAACTGGAAAATAAAATGGGATTTTTTTTTAAAGTGGACATTTGCCTATGTTTATTTTTACGGAAACTGTCTACTCAACAATACCAAAATACTTATTTTATAAGTTTACAGGGTTGTAAACTTTAACAAATATTGCTACTATAAATATATAAAACTTATAAATATACTTTTATTTTCAAACATCTAACAATCTCAGTGTATGCTGTCAGGATTCTCCAGTGACGATGTCTTAAGTGAGCGGTCGTGTGACCAGAAGTATGAGATTTGCATACTCCTCGCCACATTCCGACTAGATGTGTCCAAACTCACTCAATTCACTTGCATTGAGCAAAGACGCTCACGTCTAAATGACATGTGACCACAATTTTGCAAATCACATACAGTACAGACCAAAAGTTTGGACACACCTTCTCATTTAAAGATTTTTCTGTATTTTCATGACTATGAAAATTGTACATTCACACTGAAGGCATCAAAACTATGAATTAACACATGTGGAATTATATACTTAACAAAAAAGTGTGAAACAGCTGAAAATATGTCTTATATTCTAGGTTCTTCAAAGTAACATAGTAACATAGTAACATAGTTTTTAAGGTTGAAGGAAGACTAAGTCCATCTAGTTCAACCCATAGCCTAACATGTTGATCCAGAGGAAGGCAAAAAAAACCATGTGGCAAACACTAAGCTCCACATTGGGGAAAAAAATTCCTTCCCGACTCCATACGACAATCAGACTAGTTCCCTGGATCAAAGCCCTTTCAAGGAATCTAGTATTTATAACCTGTAATATTATACTTTTCAAGAAAGGCATCCATGCCCTTCTTAAATTTTAGCAGTGAATCACTCATTACAACATCATGCGGCAGAGAGCTCCATAGTCTCACTGCTCTTACAGTAAAGAATCCGCGTCTGTGATTATGATTAAACCTTCTTTCCTCCAGACGTAGAAGATGCCCCCTTGTCCCCGTCTCAGGCCTCAGAGTAAAAAGATCAGTATAAAGGACTCTGTACTGTCCCCTCATATACTTGTACATAGTAATAAGATCACCCCTCAGCCTTCGTTTTTCCACAGTAAGTGACCCCGTGTAATAACCTGTCTTGGTATTGCAGACCCCTCAGTCCTCTAATAACCTTGGTCGCTCTTCTCTGCACCCTCTCTAGTTCAGCTATGTCTTTCTTATACACCGGAGACCAGAACTGTACACAGTATTCTACGTGTGGTCGCACTAATGACTTGTATAGAGGTAAAATTATGTTCTCCTCATGAGCATCTATGCCTCTTTTAATGCATCCCATTATTTTATTTGCCTTTGCAGCAGCTGCCTGACACTGGCCACTAAACGTGAGCTTGTCATCCACCAATACACCCAGGTCTTTTTCAGTTACAGTTTTGCCCAGTGTTTTACAATTAAGCATATAATTATACATTTTATTTCCTCTGCCCAAGTGCATTACCTTACATTTATCCCCATTAAAGCTCATTTGCCATTTATCAGCCCAAGCTTCTAGTTTACATAGATCCTCCTGTAATATAAAATTCTCCTCCTCTGTATTGATTACCCTGCAGAGTTTAGTGTCATCTGAAAATATTGAAATATTACTCTGTATGCCCCCTACAAGGTCATTAATAAATATGTTAAAAAGAAGGGGGCCCAATACTGACCCCTGTGGTACCCCACTGTTAACTGAGACCCAGTCTGACTGTTTTCCATTAATAACCACCCTTTGTTTCCTATCACTGAGCCAATTCTTAACCCACATACATATATTTTCCCCTATCCCCATTGTTCTCATTTTATGTATCAACCTTTTGTGTGGAACCGTATGAAAAGCTTTTGAAAAGTCCATATAAACAACATCCACTGCATTTCCTTCGTCCAGTCCAGAACTTGCCTCCTCATAAAAACTGATCAGATTAGTTTGACAGGAACGGTCCCTCGTAAACCCATGTTGATATTGGGTCATGAGGTTATTCTTCTTCAGATACTCTAGAATAGCATCTCTTAGGAAATCCTCCAGGATTTTACCCACAGTAGAGGTTAAGCTTACCGGCATATAATTTCCAAGTTCGGTTTTTGTCCCCTTTTTGAATATTGGCACCACATTTGCTATACGCCAGTCCTGTGGTACAGACCCTGTTATTATGGAATCTTTAAAGATTAAAAATAATGGTCTATCTATGACGTTACTTAATTCCTGCAGTACTCGTGGGTGTATCCCATCCGGGCCCGGGGATTTGTCAACTTTAGTGATTTTTAGACACCGCCGTACTTCCTGCTGGGTTAAGCAAGTGACATTTACTGGAGAATTTTTGTTATCACTAATCATGTTTTCTGTCATGCGATTTTCCTGTGTAAATACGGTTGAAAAAAAATCATTTAGCATATTGGCTTTTTCCTCATCCTCATCCACCATTTCACCCAGACTATTTTTAAGGGGGCCTACACTATCATTTTTTAGTTTTTTACTATTTATGTAGTTAAAGAATATTTTGGGGTTATTTATACTTTCTCTGGCAATGATTCTCTCTGCCTTAATCTTTGCTGCCTTGATTTGGTTTTTACATAATTTATTTAATTTTCTATATTTATT
Organism: Phyllobates terribilis; assembly: GCF_046119375.1. NCBI lineage: Eukaryota > Metazoa > Chordata > Amphibia > Anura > Dendrobatidae > Phyllobates > Phyllobates terribilis. Next base: position 208,515,034 of record NW_027362767.1, on the reverse strand, counting down.
TAATGCCTCATCACTACCTACTTGCTTTAGTTCTCTAAATGCTTTCTTTTTGTCACTTATTGCGCCCCTTACAGCTCTATTTAGCCATAGTGGTTTCCTCCTATTTCTAGCATGTTTATTCCCATAGGGTATATATTGTGCACAGGTCCTATTCAGGATGCTAATAAATGTCTCCCATTTGCTTTGTGTAGCTTTATGTCTCAGGATATCGTCCCAGTTTATTGCACTAAGATCATCTTTTAACCGTTGGAAATTTGCCTTCCTGAAGTTTAGTGTCCTTGTAACCCCTCTACTACACATCTTATTAAAGGTTATATGAAAACGTATTATTTTGTGATCACTATTACCCTAGTGACCCCCAACTCGTATATTTGATATGCGGTCTGGCCTATTGGTTAATATTAGGTCTAGCAGTGCCCCCCTTCTTGTTGGGTCCTGAACCAGTTGTGAAAGGTAATTGTCTCTCATAGTAGTCAAAAACCTATTTCATTTGCTTGAACTACATGTTTCTGTCCCCCAATGTATTTCAGGGTAGTTGAAGTCTCCCATAATAATGACTTCTCCTTGAGTCGCTGCTTCATCTATTTGCTTTACGAGGATATTCTCCGCTACTTCCATTATTTTTGGAGACTTATAACAAACTCCTATCAGTAATTTATTATTTTTTCCCCCTCCCCTTATCTCCACCCACAGGGACTCTACATTTTCATTAGATTCACATCTATCCTCCCGCAAGACAGGTTTTAAGGATGATTTTACATATAAACACACACCCCCCCTCGCTTGTTTGTACGGTCATTTCTGAACAGACTATAGCCCTGTAAATTAACTGCCCAGTCATGGCTCTCGTCCAGCCACGTCTCAGATATCCCTATCATGTCATAATTATTTTCCAACAAAATTAATTCTAATTCCTCCATTTTGTTGGTGAGGCTTCTGGCATTAGTGTACATGCATTTTATGTATCTCTCTGTACCTCTATTCCTTCTTACTTTATTGACTGTTCTAACCCCACCCCCAATTTCTTTATTTGTGCCCAGGTCACTATCTGCACTATCTTCCCCACCTATAAAATGAATACCCTCCCTCCCAATCCCTAGTTTAAACACTCCCCCAACCTTCTAGCCATTTTCTCCCCCAGCACAGCTGCACCCTCCCCATTAAGGTGCAGCCGATCCCTAGCGTAGAGTCTGTAGCCAACTGAGAAGTCGGCCCAGTTCTCCAGGAACCCAAATCCCTCCTTCCGACACCAGTTCTTGAGCCACTTATTTATCTCCCTAATCTCCCGTTGCCTCTCTGGCGTGGCACGTGGTACCGGTAGTATTTCAGAAAATACTACCTTGGAGGTCCTTGCTTTCAGCTTGCAGCCTAATTCCCTGAAATCATATGTAAGGACCTTTCACCTACCTCTAACTTTGTCATTTGTGCCAATGTGCACCTTGACCGCTGGGTCCTCACCAGCCCCTCCCAGTAATCTGTCAACCCGATCAGCGATGTGCCGGACTCGAGCGCCAGGTAGGCAGCACACTGTTCGACGATCCCTGTCTTTGTGACAGATTGCCCTATCTGTTCCTCTAATAATTGAGTCCCCCACTACCAGCACCTGCCTGGCCTGCCCTACTCTCCTATTTCCCTCTTTACTGGAGCTGACACTCCTCCGGCTTTCAGGGGACATGCCTTGCTGCAGTAGTGCTACCCCTGTACCATCACTCCCCTCATCTGCCAACTTTGCAAACTTATTGGGGTGTGCCAGATCAGGACTAGCCTCCCTGGCACTCTTCCCTCTACCACCCCCCTTCTAACTGTCACCCAACTAGCGACCTCACTGTCCTGCAGCTCCCGACTACCACCCTCCCCCACATCTACCCCAGTGAGCTGCTGCTCAGTGAGCAGCAGACTCCTTTCCATGTTGTCAATGGATCTCAGTGTTGCCAGCTGCTCATTTAGATCCAGTATCTGGGCTTCCAAACGCACAACGTGCACACATCTCGCGCAGCAGTAAGCAACCTCGACCGGCTGTTCAAGGAATACATACATGTGGCAAGATGTACACTGGATAGCATTGTCAATAATGGAGCTCATTTCCTAATGGGGATTGCAATATACAGAATGTTAAGTAAAAAGTAAAGTAAAGAAATTAATGAAATACAGTCAGCAATTCAGTCCAAAGTCCTCCCTTCCAAACTCCCTGAATACAAAGTCACTGAAAAACAAGTCACACACTTACTTTCGTTTGCACTTACGCTCCGGACACACTCAGCTCGTTCACACTCGCAAACTAAGAGATTTAAAGAGTGTTTTGTTTTTTTCTCCCTTTTCCAGCAATGCACCCTTCACCTCAATGCACTTCCAAAGGACTGAATGCCCAACCAGCTGCCCCTTATAAACCCTTAATTATGACCACTTCCCCTTAATTAACCCCTTGTGAGTAAAGCTACACCTCAGGATTTTAGTGCAATGTAGTTAACCCTTAAATACACAGGTAGTAAACTAAGAAACTAAAACTGTAGTGAGAAAATAGGTTATAAAAAGCCCAATAAATCTAAACAGGTAGAAAAGCACTCAGCAGGTCACAATGCAGCACTCACCGCAATTCACACAGGTATTTTCTGCAGGATTCCCAATACCTCTTCAGTGAAAAACAAGTCACACACTTACTTTCGTTCGCACTTACGCTCCGGACACACGCAGCTCGTTCACACTCGCAAACTAACAGATTTAAAGAGTTTTTTTTTTTTTCCCTTTTCCAGCAATGCACCCTTCACCTCAATGCACTTCCAAAAGTAGCCACCTTTTGCTTTGATGACTGCTTTGCACACTCTTGGCATTCTCTTGATGAGCTTCAAGAGGTAGTCACCGGAAATACTGTAGTTTTCACTTCACAGGTGTGCCCTGTCAGGTTTAATAAGTGGGATTTCTTGCCTTATAAATGGGGTTGGGACCATCAGTTGTGTTGTGCAGAAGTCTGGTGGATACACAGCTGATAGTCCTACTGAATAGACTGTTAGAATTTGTAATATGGCAAGAAAAAAGCAGCTAAGTAAAGAAAAATGAGTGGCCATCATTACTTTAAGAAATGAAGGTCAGTCAGTGTGAAAAATTGGGAAAACTTTGAAAATGTCCCCAAGTGCAGTTGCAAAAACCATCAAGCGCTACAAAGAAACTGGCTCACATGAGGACCGCCTCAGGAAAGGAAGACCAAGAGTCACCTCTGTTTCTGAGGATAAGTTTATCCGAGTCACCAGCCTCAGAAATCGCAGGTTAACAGCAGCTCAGATTAGAGACCAGGTCAATGCCACACAGAGTTCTAGCAGCAGACACATCTCTTCAACAACTGTTAAGAGGAAACTTTGTGCAGCAGGCCTTCTTGGTAAAATAGCTGCTAGGAAACCACTGCTAAGGACAAGCAACAAGCTTAAGAGATTTGTTTGGGCTAAAGAACACAAGGAATGGACATTAGACCAGTGGAAATCTGTGCTTTGGTCTGATGAGTCCAAATTTGAGATCTTTGGTTCCAACCACCGTGTCTTTGTGCGAAGCAGAAAAGGTGAACGGATGGACTCTACATGCCTGGTTCCCACCGTGAAGCATGGAGGAGGAGGTGTGATGGTGTGGGGGTGCTTTGCTGGTGACACTGTTGGGGATTTATTTAAAATTGAAGGCATACTGAACCAGCATGGCTACCACAGCACATTGCAGCGGCATGCTATTCCATCCGGTTTGCGTTTAGCTGGACCATCATTTATTTTTCAACAGAAAAATGACCCCAAACACACCTCCAGGCTGTGTAAGGGCTATCTGACCAAAAAGGAGAGTGATGGGGTGCTACGCCAGATGACCTGGCCTCCACAGTCACCAAACCTGAACCCAATCGAGATGGTTTGGAGTGAGCTGGACCGCAGAGTGAAGGCAAAAGGTCCAACAAGTGCTAAGCATCTCTGGGAACTCCTTCAAGATTGTTGGAAGACCATTTCCGGTGACTACCTATTGAAGCTCATCAAGAGAATGCCAAGAGTGTGCAAAGCAGTCATCAAAGCAAAAGGTGGCTACTTTGAAGAACCTAGAATATAAGACATATTTTCAGTTGTTTCACACTTTTTTCTTAAGTATATAATTCCACATGTGTTAATTCATAGTTTTGATGCCTTCAGTGTGAATGTACAATTTTCATAGTCATGAAAATACAGAAAAATATTTAAATGAGAAGGTGTGTCCCAACTTTTGGTCTATACTGTACTTGTGGTCATGCATCTGCTCACTCCCGGCGCTGTCACCGAAGAATACTGACAGCGCACGCTATGTGGTGTTAGGATTAGTGTTGAGCGAATTTGTTCGGCATTTCAAATTCGGGTTTGTGTTCGGGTTCCGGCTTGTTCGTGCCAAAAAATCGGCTCCGCTCACGAACATCCCTGATTTGCCACGCTGTCACACAGATGTTATTATGCGAACAAGCCGGAAACCCGAACACGAACCCGAATTTGAAATGCCGAACAAATTCGCTCAACACTAATTAGGATTCATAAGTCTGCAGTCGCGTAAAGCAGACTTGGACCACAAGCCTGGACACATACATTATTGAATAAGCTATAGGCACAAAAGGATTTGGGATTCTTTCACATATAAATTTTTTTGGTACGGGTGCTATGTGATATTTTTGCGGATAGATTACAGACTCATTACAATCAATGTGCCTTTTTACATGCCATTTTTTTGCAGACCTATTGTCTTGCTTTGATCTATGCTGATCAATCTTGCCAAAGAAATTCCATGGTCTCATAAAAATATAGATAGCACGTGGTATTTTACTGTTTAATGGGTAATAGAAACTAAGAATTTTTTTTCTTCATATGACAAAAATGGATGCAACAAGGACTTTAAAAACTTACTCACAGACCAAAAATGGCACATTAACAAAAACATAGATCATGTTTCATGATTTAGAAAATAAATTAAGCTGGATACCCTCCTTAACCTTTTAAAATTGAAAATAATATTACAAATTAAAATAATTTCACTATGCATAATATTTTGTACTACATCTTCAAATGATAGTACATCGTATATACATATCTATACATAGAGCAGGTGAAATGAGTATTGAACATGTCACCACTGGAACCTTTAGTAGTTTAGAAATTCTTCTGTAGCTAATGCCATTACTATGTTTTGCAACAATAAGGTTGTGAAGGTCTTGAGACAGCTCACTAGTTTTTACTTATCATGAGATATTTCTTGTGTGGAACTTTGGTAATGAGACACCTTTTTATAGACCATCAGTTGAATCCGCGGATATTATTTTTCACTAAATGGCAGGATTGGTTTCTAATTACTGATAGATTTCAGCTGGTGTCAGGACTTTCCAGGGCTTTTTGCACCTCTCTTTCTTCATGGGTTCACTGCTTTTTCCCTGTGTCATTTCTCATTATGACAAATAACTTAATTTACGGACATCTATGGTTTGATTTCTTTGCCTGTGTGGATTGGTTGGGTTGTTACCGACATCTGGTGAGAATTTTATGTCAATACTCAATAGCACCTTTAGAAATATATTTACTCAGAAAATTGGTGACGTTTTCAATACTTATTTCCCTCGCTGTATACACTCTTCAATACTAAAATTACAACACGAACAAGAAAAAGTTGTAGAATTATGAAAATTACAGCATCGATAGGCATATTAATGTTATGTAAATGATGAAACAATGGAAACAAAAAATTCAAAATGGGGATACAAGTTCGGAGACACTGTAGGTCATGGTAGCATATTTAGGCCATGCATGTGTGTCACCCCAGGCATGGATGCCACAAACTTGTAAGGCTGTGTCTGAGAGCAGGAGGGAGGTTCTCTGGTCATGGACCATTTGCATGCAGCACCTCCTGTCCCAGGCCAGTAGGGGGAGCAGGCTGCCCCTATAAAAACTGGTACTGAGGGCAGGGTTAGGGAGCCCAGGACCCACTTTTGAAGCATCCAGAAGGGTTCCCAGAAGAGAGGGACAGGTCAGCCGCAGCTGAGGAGTCCAGGAGGCAAAGGATGCGCAGAAAGCCAGGGACAGAGGCGACGAGAGCTGGTCCTGGCAGAGAGAGAGATTACACAACCGGACATTGGGGTCCGAGGCTGTCAGGTTGCAGGTCCTGCAGCAGAAAACCAACCCGCAAGGGATTTCAGGTCCCTTGGCCAAGAAGCCTGGAGGCTCCGCCACACAGAAGGACCGGTACAGCACGGAGAAGCTACAGGTACCTAAGGCCATACAGGCATAGTACACGGCAAGCTCAGGGACGTGGGCTATCATACCACTAAAGGGGGAGATAGTCAGCAAGGGCAGAGAGAGATAACGGTAGGCCTACCCACTCACCCTGACCAGCGGAGCTCGCCCGAATGCCCTCAGACACCCAGGTCCATTCCTACCCTGTACTCCTGGTGGGTCTGTGATAAGATCAGTAAAAGACCCTGGACTGCATTCTTGGACTCTGTGTGGTTACTGCTGCGCCTGCACCATCACCCCCAGCATCCTATTACCTGACCTGAGGCTACACTCCTCCCGTGGGGATTCGTACTATTCCCTGCTGCATCCCCAACACCAGCCTCAGCGGTCTGCCTTGCAGCGGCGGTCCTCCCTGACCGCAATCCACGGGTGGCATAGTCGGACATTACCTACAGCACATCATAGACTACCATTGGTCTGACCACCCTGAGCCACGGGACCGGGTCGGCACTACTACTCCCAGCATTGCCCTGAAGTCCGGTCTCGAGTGCCCCACGGCCGAGGGGGTGAGTCAGCTTTGGCGTAGTCGGCAGGATTGAGACCAACCCGCCGTACCTGAAGAAGAGGTTTCCCGCCATCCGGAGCCGTTTCCCGCCATTTTCAGCCGTCTCCCGCCATCTTCCGTCGGTTCCCGCCATCTTCAGCCATTTTCCCGCCATCGGACGCCATCTTCAGGACGCCTCTCGGGAAGAAGAGGGGCGTGGACGTCCAAACTGCGCGAGACCTGAAGCTCCGCCCCACGCACCGATGCTGCGCAAGGTCCTGGAAGGGAGAGAGAGCGACGCTGACGTCACCAGGACGCGACGCAAGGTCCTCATCCGGAGCAGCACCAGCGGAGCCGCGGCCTACAGAAGAGGATCGTCGGAAGGTAAGCCACGCTTAACTAGGGGGGAGGAAGATGACGGACACGGAGGGGCCTTCTACAACCAGCGGGGCTGCAGCAGCGGTGATGCCGTTCTCTATGCCCTACATCCCCGGAGCAGCCTGGCTGCCCCAATGCTCAGGGGAATCCCATACCTTAACTGACTTTAGGGAAAGACTGCACAGTTTGTTCAAAGTTTATCCCCTGCCGGAAGAACAGAAAGTGAGCATTCTAAAGGGGCAGCTCACCGGTGCAGCCCAGCGGGAAGTGAAATCATGGTCAGATGAAGAGAAAAAGACAGTAAAGGACATTCTGACCCGGCTGCGGAGTACCTTTGATACCTGTACCTCAGCAGAAATAAAAATGTGGTTCTATGGCTGTAAGCAGCGGGCCCAGGATAGTATCAGAGACTATGCCTTGAACCTGCAAGAAGCCCTGAGAGCTATAAAACAAGCTGACCCTGGTAGCGTGCAGGACTCTGATAAACTGTTGACTGACCAGTTCATAGAAGGTCTGCTGTCCAGCTCCCACATAACCCAGCTGCGCCTCATGGCCCTACAGAACCCGATTTGACTTTTGCGCAGTTCAAGGATCGGGCCATCCGAGTGCTTAGAGAACCCGCAGCAGGTGGCGCTGTAGCTTCCCGGCGCCCTGCCATCACTTACCACCAGGGGGCAGCGCCCTACCCTGCAGACCTTGTGGGGGCTGATGCACAGGCCCTAAATCCATCCCAGCCTGCAGACCTGCACCATCAGGTCCAGGAGCTAACAAAGAGTGTGGCTGCATTAACCAGGACCGTACAGTCATTGCAGGTGGAACCGTTAAGACCAATCGAGCTGGCTTCCAGTCCGGAGGATGTCCCGTGGCGTCGACAGAGGAGGATCCCGCCGTTCAGAGGGAGGCCCGCCGACCGCTACGCTGAGGATGGACAGCTGATTTGCCGCCGTTGCAGTCAGCCAGGACACATAGCAAGGTACTGTACTTTAAATGGGTCCGACCTGGGGCAGAGGGCCAACCCCCAGGCATAAGGTCATCAGGCCCATCTAATTGGCGTGATAAGTACGTGGGAGGATGCCCGGTCTTACCCGTAGTTCTAGACGGTATCCCCATGAGTGCACTGATGGACACCGGGTCTCAAGTGACTACCATCCCCTACGTACTTTTCAAGCAGTACTGGAGTGACGCTGACATAACCCGCTACCCAGACAATGACTTAAGCATCATTGCCAGCAATGGCCAACCCGTGTCGCAGGTGGGGTTCAGAGAGATGACCATCAAGATTGGTAAGGAGGAACTGCCGGCACAGGGAGTGATCATTGTGGACATTGACCGTCGTGAAAGTCACCCTAAAATAACTGTGGGTACTAATGTGATTGAAAACTGTCTTTCAGAAGTAATTGTGATTTTACAGCAGGTGGTGATGAATGCGAGCTCCAGCCAACAGAGGGTCCTCCAGAAAGTGATAAGAGCCCTGATGAGACGGCAGCAGGTAGAACTGTCTGGTGGTGAGATTGGTAGCGTAAGAATGAGTGACCCATTCCCCATTTCCATGCCTCCCAAAAGTTAAATGATGATCTGGTGTCGGACTGCAATCGGGTTGAGAGGCAGAGACTACCAAGCCATGGTAGAACCCGTGTACTCAAACAGCAGGCCCACCATTTTGACAGCCCGGGGGGTGGTTGATGTCCGTCTTGGGAGGGTGCCCGTTCGCATTCTCAACATTGGGGAGAGGGAGGTACACTTACCCAGGTACGCTACACTTGCCAAATTGTTTGCCGTCCAACACAATGCTATCAGGGCCGTGGAACCGTTGCCTCCATCTCCTCAGGCGGAGGGTAATGGCTCCCAGAAACAAAAGGAGGACTGGTGCCAGAAACTCCATGTGGGTGCTGACTCCAATCCCCTGCACCAAAAACAAGGAGTCTACCGGGTGGTTCAGGAGTACGAAAGAATCTTTAGTAAGCACCTGCTAGACTTCGGCAGAGTAAAAGGGATAGAACACCATATCCCCATGGGGAGCCAACCACCAATAAAAGAGCAATAAAAGAGAGACACAGGCCTGCACCCCCTGCACATTATCAGAACGCCAAGGGTATGCTGAGAGAAATGAAAGAAGCTGGGGTCATTAGAGATAGCTGTAGCCCCTGGGCAGCTCCCTTAGTTTTGGTAAAAAAGAAAGACGGTACCATGAGAATGTGCGTGGACTATAGGCATGTCAATCGTATCACCCATAAAGATGCGTACCCGTTAACTAGGATAGAGGAGTCTTTAGCAGCTCTAAAATCAGCTAATTTCTTCTCTACTTTGGACCTTACTAGCGGGTACTGGCAGGTTCCTGTGGCAGAGGCTGACAAGGAGAAGACCGCCTTCACCACCCCGATGGGACTGAGTGAGTTCAACTGTATGCCCTTCGGGCTCTGCAATGCACCAGGGACGTTCCAGAGGCTGATGGAATGCTGTCTAGGGCACCGAAACGTCTAGACGGTTCTCCTTTACCTGGACGATGTGATCGTCTATTCGAAGACTTACGAGGACCATCTAAAGCACCTGGCCGAGGTGTTCGAAGCCCTGGCAGGCTACAGCCTGAAAGTGAAGCCTTCAAAGTGCCACCTGTTAAAACCGAAGGTCCAATATCTAGGACACGTGGTGAGTGCAGAGGGAGTAGCCCCCGACCCCGACAAAGTTACAGCCATCAAGAGCTGGCCAAGCCCCTCTAACATCAAGGAAGTGAGGCAATTCCTCGGGTTGGTAGGCTACTACCGAAGGTTCATTCCCGGGTTCACTAAGATGGCAGCCCCTATGCAGGACCTCCTGATAGGGCAATCTAAATCCAGAAGTCACAAGCCACCCTTCAAGTGGGACAAGCCGGAAGAGGAGTCCTTCCGCCAGTTGAAGATGGCCCTCATGGGGGATGAGATCCTGGCCTACCCCGATTATGGTCAGCCTTTTATCCTCCACACAGATGCCAGTAATGTGGGGCTGGGAGCCGTACTGTCACAGAACCAACAGGGCAGAGAAAGGGCGATCGCGTATGCCAGCCGGAAGCTGAGGCCCACTGAAAGAAACCCAGAGAACTACAGCTCCTTCAAGCTAGAATTCTTGGCAGTGGTGTGGGCCGTCACAGAACGGTTTAAGCATTACCTGGCCTCCGCAAAGTTCACCGTGTACACGGACAACAACCCGTTGACACATCTGGACAATGCAAGACTAGGTGCCCTAGAACAGCGGTGGATGGCCCGGCTATCCAATTACGACTTCACAATCAAATACCGGGCAGGCAGAACCAACGCAGACGCCCTATCAAGAATGCCCCATCTACCTGAAGGAGAAAACAACTCGGAAGAGCTGGAGGAAATAGAGCTCCCTGCGTTCCACCGGTATGGGGCCACTCAGTATTCTCACCGGGTAAGAGACAAAGACTTGACCACCGTCATGTTCAATCCCTTACCCCACCACAGCTGGGCTGAAATGCAAGATAGCGACCCTGCAATACGCCTGGTGAAAGACATGTTAACCCAGGAAGACGCTAGCCCTGGCCCGGACGCTCCAGAGGAAGCCAAGCAGATATGGAAGGAGAAAAGCAGGCTATTCCCCTATGAGGGTAAGCTGTGCAGAAGGCTTGTCAACCACCGGACGCACGAGCTGACCTGGCAGATAGTGGTCCCAAGGCGAGATGCAGCAATGGTCCTGGAGGCCTACCATGACAGAGCGGGACACTTCGGGTGGAAGAAACTGGAGTTCCTACTGACAGAGCGGTTCTACTGGGTCGGCATGAGAAGGGCCATCAAGAAGTGGAGCAGGGACTGAGGCCCATGCCACCTCAAAAGAAAGGACCATACCAGCCAGCAGACACCCTTGAGGCCCATCGTCACCAGGCAGCCTCTTGAGCTGGTAGCTCTGGATCATGTGAAATTGGCTCCAAGCCGGTCGGGCTACGTCTATGCCCTGACAATTATGGACCATTACTCCCGGTTCCTGGTAGTGGTTCCTGTTAAAGACCTGACAGCCCAAACAGCGGCCAGAGCCTTCCAGCAACACTTCTGCCGTCCACATGGGTATCCGGAACAGGTCTTGACAGATCAAGGTCCAGCGTTTGAGGCTGAAGTATTCCAGGAGTTCTGCAACCTCTACGGCTGTAGGAAGATTCGGACAACGCCTTACCACCCGCAAACCAACGGGCTGTGTGAGAAAATGAACAATATCGTCATTGATCTCCTCAAGACGTTGCCCCTGGAAGAACGCAGCCTGTGGCCGGAGAAGCTGCCAGACCTGATTGACTTGTACAACCATATCCCGGTGAATGCTACCAACTGCACCCCGGCTTACCTGATGCGAGCAAGACCAGGTAAGCTGCCTATAGACCTGGTGATGGGAGTCCTGACACCCGAGGACACCTCCCCAGACGCGGACTGGGATACGGAACGGTGGCTACAGTACAAGAAGGTACAGGAGAGTGTGGAGAGGAGTCTGGCTCAAGCGAGAGAAAAGCAAGAGAGGCTCTTCAACCAACACGCCCCTGCTGGTCCCCTGGAACCTGGTGAGCAGGTCCTGAAGCGGAAGAGAAGGCTTCACAAGCTGGACGACCAGTGGGAGAGAGACCCATACACAGTACTGCAGTCCGACCACAACAACACGAAGGTATGTGTGATTACCAAGGATGGAGGAGAAACCACTAGCACCGTCTCCAGAGACCACCTAAAACGGTGCCCCGAGCAACTACAGAGTCCAAGTGAAGATCAAGATGACCTTGAACCCGCAGAGGACAAGGAAGAGATGATCAGCACAGTTCTCGGAGAGTTCCCCCGGACCTGGACTCAGATAAATGGCGCAATAGTGGTACCCGTCCTACACTTCCTTCAGCCTACCCAGCAGGAGCCTACAGGAGAACAGGAAGAACAAGAAGAGCAAGCGGCCCCAGAGGCGGAAGAACCCACGCCAGCAGCCCAGGAGAGTCAACCCTCTGCTGACAGTGAGCCTGCCATGCCTGCGGTGAGCCAAAGGACCCGCAGACCACTGCCTGCCCTGCCTGTACAACCAGCTAGTAGTTGCAACCTCAATGATGGTGGGCAAAGCCAGGTTGGTCCACCACCAGACCGTGGGTTAAGGAGGTCAACCAGGAGCACTAGGGGTCAAATGCCAGCTCGCTGGAAGATCTAAATGTATAATGTATACATTTAATGTGTTATGTTTGTACCCTTGTTATTAAAACTGTTTTCCAGTTTTTCATAGTGACAAATGGACTAAAAGGTTATGAACTTTGAGTAACCGGGACTTCCTTGTAAATATGTTCGGAGCCTAACCAAAGGAAAGAATAAAGACTGTCAAGGACTCGGGGCAAGGACAGACCCCCACCTGGTTAAGGCTCCCGTTGTGTTGGTGAAATGGACACCCGGTCACGGATCATACTGTGACCCTCTTCTTTTGTTGGTGATATGGACACCCGGTCACAGGCCATACTGTGACCTAAAGAACTCAATATGTGGTGTTGTTTGTTGTTTTCTTCTCTGTTATGTTTATGTTATAATTTCTACCCTGTATCGTGTTTCTTGTTTAGTCCCGGAGTACTAAGCTTTCCTAGGGGGGAATGTGTCACCCAAGGCCTGGATGCCACAAACTTGTAAGGCTGTGTCTGAGAGCAGGAGGGAGGTTCTCTGGTCATGGACCATTTGCATGCAGCACCTCCTGTCCCAGGCCAGTAGGGGGAGCAGGCTGCACCTATAAAAACTGGTACTGAGGGCAGGGTTAGGGAGACCAGGACCCACTTCTGAAGCATCCAGAAGGGTTCCCAGAAGAGAGGGACAGGTCAGCCGCAGCTGAGGAGTCCAGGAGGCAAAGGAGGCGCAGAAAGCCAGGGACAGAGGCGACGAGTGCCGGTCCTGGAAGAGAGAGAGATTACACAACCGGACATTGGGGTCCGAGGCTGTCAGGGTTGCAGGTCCTGCAGCAGAAAACATAGCCCGCAAGGGATTTCAGGTCCCTTGGCCAAGAAGCCTGGAGGCTCCGCCACACAGAAGGACCGGTACAGCACGGAGAAGCTACAGGTACCTAAGGCCCGAGTCGCAAGCCATACAGGCGTAGTACACAGCAAGCTCAGGGACGTGGGCTATCATACCACTAAAGGGGGAGATAGTCAGCAAGGGCAGAGAGAGAGAACGGTAGGCCTACCCACTCACCCTGACCAGCGGAGCTCGCCCGAATGCCCTCAGACACCCAGGTCCATTCCTACCCTGTACTCCTCGTGGGTCTGTGATAAGATCAGTAAAAGACCCTGGACTGCATTCTTGGACTCTGTGTGGTTACTGCTGCGCCTGCACCATCACCCCCAGCATCCTATTACCTGCCCATGAGGCTACAATCTTCCCGTGGGGAGTCGTACTATTCCCTGCTGCATCCCCAACACCAGCCTCAGCGGTCTGCCTTGCAGCGGCGGTCCTCCCTGACCGCAATCCACGGGTGGCGTAGTCGGACATTACCTACAGCACATCATAGACTACCACTGGTCTGACCACCCTGAGCCACGGGACCGGGTCGCCACTACTACTCCCAGCATTGCCCTGAAGTCCGGTCTCGAGTGCCCCACGGCCCAGGGGGTGAGTCACATGCTGCACACAGTAGTATGAGCAACATGCAGCCTGGTATAGTCGTCTTGAAAAATGGCTCATGAAGGCCTCTTCATGGCATTGTCGAAATGATCTCTAGACCAATCTACGACTATAATTGCATCCAAGACAAAATGCAAACTCATTGGCAAAGAGATAGACATCCACTTCAGCCTCCTGTCTTGTTCTGCACCATGATAGCTTTTGTCAATGAAGCACTTGTAGCTGGACATATGTCTCATAGCCCAATGCCGTGCAAATGCCTTCTGATGGTTTGCAAAGACACTGTTTGATGCCTTAGGCTTGGTATATGACATCACAATGGTCCTACTCCTGAAATGTTGTGGGTCAGTGTAATGTACAGTAGCCCTACCCCTCTAGCCTTCATTCCAGGTACACTAACAGCTCAGTCATATATTGATTGGGTGTGGAACCAGTGGTAAGGCAATTTATCCAAAGTGTCCAACGAGCTGTTCTTCAGCACTACAATAACAGGCCGCATGTTGCTCGTGATACTGGGAGCAGCCTGCGTGGCCTTATATGTGCTACCATATACTGCATGAAATGTTTTTTTAACACAACATTAGGCCTAAACACACTACCATAGTCTGCATGATTTATCTTTAGACTTGTCTCCCATTGAGCATACCTGGGACACATTGGTCAGCAATTGTAAAGGGAATTGCCAGCAGAGGATCTTGATGATTTCCCCAAGTGCATTCAGTGGCAGAACATTCCTCAGACAACCATTTATAACCTCATAGCAGACAAGGAGTGTAAGTGTATATTTCTGCATGTGGCGCTCATACTCTATACTGAATGCATTGACACATTTAGAAATTTTTGTTTCCATGTTTTCATCATTTTATCATTACCATATCTATCCATCCTGAGATTTCCATAATTCCACAACTTTTCCTTCTTTGTGTTGCAATTTCACTGTTGAGAGGTATAAATATAAATATACACATTGAAACAAAATCTTATTCTATCAAGACATTTGCTCAATTCAACCTCTGTTTGGCTCATTTCTTATCTCAGTGGTATTATCAGTCTCCTAAGAGGCTCTAAGAAGCAATGATATTTTCAATTCTAGTTGTTGGGCAAATGCTAAAACTTAGAGATCAAAGCAGAGCTCTATTGTTATTGATTTATAAAAAGGAATACATGCTAAATGCACTGACAAGTAGAATTAAGGAAATTGTGATGTTACAAGGAGATCACTTCAATTATTTCATAAAAAAATGAATGTAGAAGAGGATTTGATTTATTTTCTTCTTTTAGCTTGAAATAAGCTTCATGATATTGCAGTTTTCTATTCCTCAGTTTTTGGCTTTCTTTCAATATCATAAGTTATTATAATGAGGCACCGTCACATGCAGCCTGTCCTAATACAATTACACAAGTGAACAGGTCGCCATCTCTTGCTAAATCACCTACATGAATAATCTTTAATGAGGAAAGATATGATTCCCCTTACACTTGCTGTTGGAACTTACAATGTTATACAGAATTTGATAATGACTGCAGTGCCCAAAAATGATCATCAAAAAGAGTTTTAAGGCTGGGTTCAGATGTCCGTATATCAACTGAGTCCTTGTGAATCAGGGTTGCTAAGTGTACCACACTATGTACCACCTGGACTCCACAGTCAATAAAGAAGTGCCTGGTCAGCATATATAGGTGAAAAGGGAGAAAGGCAAAAGTGAAGGAGTACCTTACCCATAAAGTGCAGGTGCCTGTGTGTGTCAAGCTGGAGCCCCAACGCGCGTTTCGCATTGGCTTCCTAGAGGGTCAGGTGGTCTAGGTGGTATACAGTGTGATACACTTACTAACCCTGATTCACAGGGACTCAATTGTTTCATCTTCTCTGTATACTATCTGTGCCACAGTTTATCTGTGTTTACCACACTGGTGCTCAGCTCACATAGAATCTTTTTTTATATAATTGACACTTTAGCCTATATGTAAGAACTTTTGGATTAGAGGCTGTTTCTTCTCTTTGGACATGTTCAGAACCATTGTTTATGATGTTTACTGTATTAACACACATAAATATTTAAATGTACTGCCCTTATGTACATTATATTAGGGCCTGTGCTGTTGCTTTTACAGTTGTAATGTAAAGCCTGTTCATTCATTATTCGTCTACTCCATTAATTATTACTTAAACCTGTTTTTATAATAGATTTCCTTAATAAAATGTTTGTATTTTACGGTAAACAGGTTATTTGACTTATTCCAGATCACATTTAGGGTATCTATGCTTCTTATGTTCCTTATTTCAATCATTTTGGGAGTTTCCCATATTTGGGACCATGGTCCTTTCTCTCGTCCATAATGCTATCAGAAAATCCTCTAATAACTAGCTGCTATTGGAGAAGTTTGGGATAACTGGATAGAGATTCTTCCAAAATTATACAATACTGGTGAAAATGTCACTGTGGATGAACAACCGAGGTAGGTGCCCGTTGAAACCATATATACAGAGTAAGCCAGCAAAGTACGGCTGGCTTACTCTTTGTGACAGGAGCAGTTCATACGCTCTAAATGCTCAGGAATATACAGGAAAAAAAAAACCTGGAGAAAAACCTGAAAAGAATCAAGGAATGAAAGCTGTTTCGAATTTGACGTATGGACTAAGAGGACAAAATGTGACAACTTTTTTACATCGCACCAAACTGGGGCAGCTATTGCTAAAACAAAATCTTATAATGGTGGGCACTGTAAGAAAAAGCAAGCCTGAACTGCAGCAAAGTATCCTTGGTGAAAGAGATGTTCAGAGTTCAACATTTTACTTTAATGGAGTTACCACAGTGGTTTTCTACATTCTTGATGTATCTGCCTACAATGCATTTGTTTTTTGGGTTGAAATAAACCCTGACGGGAACTCCAATAAACTGCATAAACGAAGACTCTTTCTGGATGAATTTGGAAAGTCACTTGTTATAGCATCTATTTTAGGAAGAAAAGTAAAATCCCGTAGTGAAGGAGCAGCGGCCATTGCAAGTTGTATCCAGCATCATGCTCAACAAAGCAAACCCACGGGCTCCACCAGCACTGGAAAAAGACTAAAGAGGAAAAGATGCTGCATTTGTATATCTTTATGTGATAAAACAAATATTACATGTTCTAGTTGTCATAAATATTTATGTAAAGCACATGTGAGTTATTTCTGTGCAGCCTGTAAGTGCCTGAACATAGAAATAAGTAAACCTGTACAACCTTTTTCTAAAAAAATAAAGCAAAGTGAAGTTTTGATTTTCATTTGTTTTTGACCAACCATGTTCACATACAGTCAAATAATGCAACTGGTATTAAATAATATGCTTAGAGTAGCTAAATTTCAAAATTAACAGACTTTAATAGGTCGGTTCATATTGACCCGAACCATACGAATGTATAGCTAATGCGAAAGGAACAGCAGGGTTAAAGTGATTCTGATTATCCCCATATAAATTTTACCTATTCTACTAGGACTCTCATGACATTTTCTTAGTTGCATTTTACAGTACAAGCTAAAATTCGTAAACAGCTTACAACACAGCAAAGGAATCTCATTGTTGAAAGTTATCAGTCAGGAGAAGGGTACAAAAATATTTCCAAGAAGTGGCTTAAATTGGTCACAAAGGTGACATTATTTAGAACTAGACATCCCTCAAAAGTTTCTGAAAATACAATAAGAAAATTGGAAGCTGCCAAGAGGCCGACAGCAGCATTCACAGAGCTGCACAAATTTCTGGTAATTTCTGATTGTGTACTGCATGTGACAACATTTCTTACATTCTTTATATGTCTGGGGTAAGGTGAAAAGATGGAAACCTTTTCAAGCAAATTAAAACATCCAAACTCAGCTATCTTTTGCCAAAACCTACGTCAAGTCCATCAAAAGCACATGGGAAAACACGTTATGGTCTGATGAGAATATGGTTGAACTTTTTGGCCATAATTCCAAAAGGTATGTTTCATGCATAGCCAACACTGCACATAAGCAAAAGAACAACATACACACCATACCCGAAGTGAAGTATGGTGGAGGTAACATTGTGATTTGGGGCTGTTTATTAGCAGCTGGAACCAAAACTTTAGTCAAGGTGGAGGTCATTTTGAACAGTTCCAAATATCCCTCAATTTTGCAACACAACCATCAGGTCTCTTATAAAAAATGTAAAAAATGAAGATGAATTTCACCTTTTAGCACGAAAATGACCCTAAGCATACCTCCAAATCAACAAAAGAATGGCTTCACTGGAATGACGTGAAAGTTTTGGATTGCTACAGCCAGATCTGAATCCAATTGAAAATCTGTGGATTGACTTGAAGAGGGCCCTGTACCCAGGAGATCACCTCACAATCTGACAGACTTGGAGTACTACTTCCAAGAAGAGTGGGCAAAGATAGTAAGGTCTAGATGTGCCATGCTGACAGACTCCTACCCAAAAAGACTGAATGCTGTGATAAATTCAAAGCGTACTTCAACCAAGTATTAATTTTAAGGTGTGCATACTCAGAGACGTATATAGGAGGGGGCAGCTGAGGTATGAGCCTCAAGCTCAGCCAGCAGGGGGACGCAGTTGGGCCACCAAATGTGGTGGTCCAAAGTGTCTCCTCTGGCGGCTGCATTCTTCCGGACCCCCAGACTGGGAGTCGGCAGTTCTGAGCCAGCTTTCATGCTGACAGCCAGCTCATAGAACGTGCAGCGCGCCAGCTCCTAGTGATCAATTGTACTCACGTCTTTCAGACACAAGTACAATTGAAGCTCTGGCCTCCAGGTCAGAGCGACGTCAGAAGCGTGATCAGGTCATTTGATCATGCTGCTGACATCACTTACCAGCGCCTAGAAGCACCAAAAACATTGGTGGAAAGTGCTCCACATTAGTGGAGCTGAAAACATCGGAGATTAAATGTTACGGGGGCTTGGGGGATATTTGCTGGGGGGTATTTACTGGGGAGGGTGGTATTTACTCTATGGGGGGGAAATTTACTGTGTGGGGAGGTGGTATGTACTGTGTGGGGGGCATTTACTGCATGTGGAAGAGTATTTACTATGTGTGGGGGAGTATTTACTGGGTGTGGGGGAGTATTTACTGCATGTGGGGGAATATTTACTGCGTAGGGGGAGTATTTACTGTGTGGGGGGTATTTACTGTGAGGAGTATTTACTGTGTAGGGGTAATTACTGTGGGGAGTATATACTGTGTGGGGGGTATTTACTGTGGGGAGTACTCACTGTTTGGGGGGTATTTACTGTGGGGAGTACTTACTTTTTGGGGGGTATTTACTGTGGGGAGTATTTACTGTGCAGGGGGTAATTACTGTGGGGAGTATATACTGTGTGGGGGGTATTTACTGTGGGGAGTACTTACTGTTTGGGGGGTATTTACTGTGGGGAGTACTTACTTTTTGGGGGGTATTTACTGTGGGGAGTATTTACTGTGCAGGGGGTAATTACTGTGGGAGTATATACTGTGTGGGGGGTAATTACTGTGGGGAGTACATACTGTGTGGGGAGTACTTACTGTTTGGGGGGTATTTACTGTGGGGAGTACTTACTTTTTGGTGGGTATTTACTGTGGGGAGTATTTACTGTGTAGGGGGTAATTGCTGTGGGGAGTATATACTGTGTGGGGGGTAATTACTGTGGGGAGTACATACTGTGTGGGGAGTACTTACTGTTTGGGGGGTAATTACTGTGGGGAGCATTTATTTTATGGGGGGTATTTACTATGGGGAGCATTTACTGTGTTTGAATGAGTATCTACTTTGTGGAGGGTATTTATTGTAGGGAATATTTACTGTTTGTGGCATAGACAGAAACAACTTTGCATGTTGAGCGTCAGCTCTGACTTATATCAGAGTAGTTACTCTTTGACAACGTTTGCGTGATTGGAAGCAAGGTCTATACTTTTCAATATGCAAAGACTTTGTGCAGTAGGAGAACCCATTTACCTTTCTCTTGGTAGCTGGTGATTGGGATTGTGTCGACAGCGTAAGCTAAGGCCAAATAATTTCCGTGCTGTATGCTGCATCTTTTGTCGTTGTATTTCCAGCGAGCCCTGTAGAAGTTTATATCGATTCTGCAATTCCCAATCATTTCCCCAATGCTGGTGAATGGCTCCAATGCTCAGAAAGTGACTGTTGGGTAAGCGTCTCATGAAGGATTTAAACTCATCTGTGAAGATAGAAAAGAAGATACAAATAATTTCGTAAACCAAACAAAGAAACAGAAAGGGTATACAGAGTAAGCCTGTGACTTATGGAGACACAAATGACTTTGGAGAACCATGAGGCATGAAAACAGCAGGAGGAAAAACAAGAAAAGATCTTTTATTGGCAATCATGCAATAATCAGCCAATATGGAAGGATATAGTTTAACATTTAAGGTCTCCTTGCTGGCACTAGGCATAAATCCCTCATTACCCATATCATTCACGAGCATGGAGCTGTATGCAGCCGCAGACTCAGTGGACCCTTAGGCACTTGATATAATTCGTCTGTCTGGTGCTATATTACAGAGATATTCTCCCCTAGAAGTAATACATCAAGTGGAGGAATCCAATGGAACACTGCTCGCTTGTGTTCGTCTATTCCGTGCAGAAGCTGACAGAGAAGAGACTTCTATATAGGATCGGAGGCGTCCATAAGTGCGATAACACAATCACATCTAAAGTCAATAGATTTTGCTATTACAGTGAAAGAAAGTCCAATTACGTGATAATTAAACTTATTATGTTTGCAGATTGACAAACTACATATTTTTTTTAATTTTTTTATTTTGCCAGAACTGTAGAAATAAAGACATGGACCACATCCAAAAATCATACGTTGATCTAATGCCCCTTGGCAAAAATTTACAAAAGTGAACATGAGGTTCTTAGTTTAACGTTTTTTTATCAGAATGTATTAAGC
This sequence comes from Phyllobates terribilis, assembly GCF_046119375.1. Lineage (NCBI taxonomy): Eukaryota > Metazoa > Chordata > Amphibia > Anura > Dendrobatidae > Phyllobates > Phyllobates terribilis. The sequence goes on along the minus strand of NW_027362767.1, from coordinate 208,494,400 downwards.
CTACTGTCGCGTCACAGAGAACCTCTCAGTGGGTCCCATGGGAGCTGCGAGGCACCAGGTTGCCCACCCTGCTGGTCGCTGTAAGGGTGGTTGCACATGGCACCGCACCTTTTAGGCTACGGACCCACTGAGAGGGTCACCATGACGTGGTACTGGGCTTAATACAGTCTGATCAGAATGTTAAGCTAAAATCTTCTTTTTCAGCTTTGTAAATTTTTACTTAGCGGGAATAGATTAATGTAGGAGTTTTGGATGTGCGGTCCATGTCTTTATTTTCTACAGTTCTGACTTTTTTTTTAGTTTGTTTTTATATTTGTACATTTATTAATTGGATCAAATCTATATTGTCTTCTTTTCTGAATAATGAAAATTTCTAATTTCTTTCCTTAATTCCACAGAGCACGCTATCCCCTAAATAATATTTTTGACATAGTCAAATTGCCTCTTCAGAGAGAAAGAGGACTTGTACTCTATAGCGCCACCTATTGGAAGCAGCAATCCTACAAGTCACAATTAACCCTTTAACGAGTCGTGCAATATGACTTAGGATAAAAGCCAAATCAGAATCTCAATTTGCAGACACGGTGTTTCCGGCTGTTGGCCCTCATCAGTGCAAAGTATGAGAACTGTGCTGCTTCCAATAGGTGGCGCTATAGAGTTCAAGTCCTCTTTTTCTCTGAAGAGGCAATTTGCATATTAAATTTCTCAGAGGAGCATTGCACGGCGAATAAGCCTTCTTTCCTTGACATGCCAGAGGCGGTATGTCCCTCTCCACAAGGAGAAACGTTACCCCTTAGACCTTTGACATAGTCTAAACTTTCTTTTTTTTCAACTATGTCTTTACACCCTGGCAACCAAAGAGTGCTCAGCTTCGGTCTCATAAGTAATATTTATATATAAAAAAAGTAAACTTGTTTTTATTAAGTTTTTAGTGGTTTGCAACTTTTTTTTTTGTTTGCACCAAATTCATCTTTTATTTGTGTGACGCGCCCCCTGGGCCATGTTGTTAGGGATACCCGGAGCCGGATCAGATGGGGGTTGTAGTCTCCGAGTGGCTGTGACCCGGTCCGTGCCCAGGGTGTTAAACTCAGTGTGCGGCAGTCCTGGTAGTTGTTGTTTCTGTGTCGACTACGCCACCCGTTGATTTGCGGTCAAAAGGCCGCCGCTGCAGGATGGTCCGCTGAGGCTGGTGGTGTGTGTGCAGCTATGGTAGTATAACCCCCAACGGGAGGGGTATAGCCTCAGGGGGTCAGACGTGGAGGATGGTGGTTGTGAAGGTGCAGCAAGGAGACTCAGAGGCATAAAATGCAGTTCCAGGGTTTTACTTACTGGTGTTGCTCGGGTCACTGTGTACAGCAGTGACCACCCAAGCCATGCTGCGTCCACCAGGTCCTGGACTCGGTCAACTCCCGGGCAATTCCGGAGCGTGGTCCTGAGCTCCTTTCTGACTCTCCCTTCCTCTGGCCGTTCCCACCAGGGATCCACTTTTGGCCGGCTCCCTCGGGTCTCTTAGTGGTCAAGCCTCCTCTGGGCTCCCTGACCCTATGCTTGATATGCCTTTCTAGTGGATTTGGTGAGGGTCGTGGCAGATCCTGCCCACGACCTCCCGTTCCTGGCTAAGGTGTGCTGTAGCCTCCGCCAGCTTGGGATCCGGTACCCTTTTGCCGACCCTTCACCCTTTTGTCCTTATTCTGAGATCTTGGGGTCCCCTCTCGTCCTGCGCCTCTGGGTCTCTCTTCCTTCTCCTCTGCTTCACTGCAGGCTCTCTCTCTGACTGACCCTGTCCTAAGATGGTGCCCACCTTATATACTCCCTCTATGTGTGAGCCCAGGTGACCAGCACCCAATGAGCTCCTAGCTTTACCCAGACTGCTCCCCCTATCTGCCCCTACACTACTGGGATGTTCCACCCCCCCTCCCACTCCAGCCAGGGACAGACGCTGTCGTACCTGCACATATACTGGTGGGAGTACCGTAGTTCTGTCCCCCGGAAATGGGATGTATGTAGTGCATGCAGCCTACTAGCTCAGTTCCACACTCCATCCTTACCCGGGAGTGGAATACCACACCTCTGGCTTGAGGTGTAATACCCCTGTAGCAGCCGAATCCTCAGGGTGCTACATTCCCCCCTGGTAAATCACAGCACGTCCTCGGGCTGTAAAAGAATAAACATCCAAAAACATACAATTTTTTTTCAAAACATAAACATATAAAACATTATATATATCATAAAACTTTTCATATTAAACATTCTTGTTCCTCCGGCCATGGTGCAAATTGTGACCGGGTAAAGTGCCACAGTCTCTTCTGGAAGAAAAACAGTTTCCTATAAACCCGGTAGGGGGCGCTTTAAGAAGCGCAACTATGTACAAAAAGGGGAAGGTATGGCCGCTCTCAGTCCTCGGCCAATGGGGATGAGGAATGGCTGTTCACAGTCCTCAGCCTGTTGGGGGATAGGGACACACGGGTACAGTTCACTGGTCCCAACGGGGCTATATTTTAAACTATTAACTGTTCTTGTACCCTGATGGGTAACTATTTTACAGTTTCACGATACCGTACTCTAATGACGGCGTCCTCCTGTTCCTTCTCGCGGGCAAACTTTAGACCCGTCCGGGTCCTCTTGCTCCTCCTGACACCTCAGCTCTTTCTCTGTCAGGCGATGTACATGAAGGGCATAGGGTCCTTTGGCACATTGGTGCCGGGTAAAGGTGACCTCATCACCCAGGTAAAGGTCACGACCTCTGTGTCCCTCCGGTAGGTGGGACTCGACATCTCTTCTGGTCACGAAGACGTCGCCGGGGGTGTGATGGTCTCTGATGAAGCCCCAACCGTGCTGCAACTGGAATTTAATTACAGTCCCGGTGGCACGGGGACCGTGGGCTGCACGGGGGTTCCTTCGGGTCCGGCTTTTCTGCTCTGCACTTTTTATTTGCAGCCGCTGCTCACGGACCCGCCTCTCTTTCCTCTCTCTGTCAAAGACCTCTAACTGCTGCCGGCAGCACTCCGCACGCTCAGCTGCGGCCGCCCGGGTCTCCTGAGTGAACCCGCTGAGGTCTCCTCCTGTGGGGTCCCACGCAAACTGCGCTTTCTCCAACGAGAGTGGGGTGATCTTGGCGGGCGCCGGAGCCGGGATCAGGGGCTCATCCAGGGGTCTTTCTTTCCGGAGTCGGGGATGGTGGTACTCCGGTGGCCACACAGGGGGCTGCCCATCCGGGCAAGTGTGCTGGGCAAATAGGTCTTCACCCAGGTGTGGCGCTGTGGACGTTGAGGGCGCGGTGGTGGTAGCGGCGCCCAGGTTTACCAGGCCTTGCGACCAGGCCTGGGGCACCCTGAAGGTGAAGGGCACCGTGAAGACGGCGGCGCCCGGGTGTTCTTGACTTTGCGACCAGGCCGGTGGCTCGGCAGAGGTAGAGGGCGCTGTTGGTACTGCGGCGCCCGGGGGCACTTGGCCTTGCGACCAGGCCGGTGGCGTCTCCTGCTTGGCCGCGCTCAGGATTGAGGCGAGTGACGTCACAAGAGGCGTGGCCGCGGCTCCTGCTTGAGGCCTAGTCTGGAGCGGTAGCGGAGCGGCAACGGGCACGATTGGTGGGATTTCGGGCTCTGCGACGGGGAGCGGGGGTAGGCTTACGGTGGCCGGGCTTGGGGTAGTGACGTCCCCTTTACTTGCCTCCGTCTCTTCAGCTCCCTCTGCGGCGGCGTCTCCGGCCTCCGTCCCTTCTGCATCCTCTTCAGGGGCAGGCGTGCTCCTCGTTGCGGGTGGTGTGCTTCGCTGGTGGGTTCCAGCCTGCTGGGCCATCTCCCTGCTCCACTCCGTCAGCGTTTCTCGCTGCACCTGGGCCATCCTCCGTGTGAGGCCCTCCAGCGCGGTCTGTGCACGCTCCCGGTCTCGGGGGAGCTGTGCCAGGATCTCCACCAGGTCTCGTGGAGTGGTAGCTTGCAACAGGCTCCTGACCACAGGGTCGGTGCTGCCTGACTCTCCCTCCATCTCCGGGTGTGTTCTCTCTAGACTCCCCTCCAGACTCCTCCAAGCTGCTCCCATCTTCTCTCTTTTGTTCTGTCTCCGCCCATACCGAGGGCGGTCCTGGGGCAACTTTTTGATTGCCAGTTCCAGGGGCAGTTCTCTCACGCTGATGGACATATCAATCATCACAGTCTCTGCTGGTGGGGGCGGTTTCCACTTTTGGCGCCATTTTCGGTCCTGGCCCACGATGGGAGGTGGCCTCTTGCCATCCTTTGGCACGCCCATAATGGCGTCCGCTCTGCCAAGGCGGGAAATCTTTTCTGATGGCGGGAATCGCTTCCCAGTGGCGGGAAACTCTGTGGATGGCGGGAAAAGACTGCAGATGACGGGCAAATGGCGGGAACTGATCCGAGATGGCGTCCGATGGCGGGGACCCTCTGGAATTGGCGGGAGACTTCTTTTTGAGGTAAATGCGAACTTTTCTTCAGGCACGCAGTACCCGGTGGTTGCGGGCACGTTATCCTGCCGACTACGCCAAAGTTGACGCGCCCCCTGGGCCATGTTGTTAGGGATACCCGGAGCCGGATCAGATGGGGGTTGTAGTCTCCGAGTGGCTGTGACCCGGTCCGTGCCCAGGGTGTCAAACTCAGTGTGCGGCAGTCCTGGTAGTTGTTGTTTCTGTGTCGACTACGCCACCCGTTGATTTGCGGTCAAAAGGCCGCCGCTGCAGGATGGTCCGCTGAGGCTGGTGGTGTGTGTGCAGCTATGGTAGTATAACCCCCAACGGGAGGGGTATAGCCTCAAGGGGTCAGACGTGGAGGATGGTGGTTGTGAAGGTGCAGCAAGGAGACTCAGAGGCATAAAATGCAGTTCCAGGGTTTTACTTACTGGTGTTGCTCGGGTCACTGTGTACAGCAGTGACCACCCAAGCCGTGCTGCGTCCACCAGGTCCTGGACTCGGTCAACTCCCGGGCAATTCCGGAGCGTGGTCCTGAGCTCCTTTCTGACTCTCCCTTCCTCTGGCCGTTCCCACCAGGGATCCACTTTTGGCCGGCTCCCTCGGGTCTCTTAGTGGTCAAGCCTCCTCTGGGCTCCCTGACCCTATGCTTGGTATGCCTTTCTAGTGGATTTGGTGAGGGTCGTGGCAGATCCTGCCCACGACCTCCGGTTCCTGGCTAAGGTGTGCTGTAGCCTCCGCCAGCTTGGGATCCGGTACCCTTTTGCCGACCCTTCACCCTTTTGTCCTTATTCTGGGATCTTGGGGTCCCCTCTCGTCCTGCGCCTCTGGTTCTCTCTTCCTTCTCCTCTGCTTCACTGCAGGCTCTCTCTCTGACTGACCCTGTCCTAAGATGGTGCCCACCTTATATACTCCCTCTATGTGTGAGCCCAGGTGACCAGCACCCAATGAGCTCCTAGCTTTACCCAGACTGCTCCCCCTATCTGCCCCTACACTACTGGGATGTTCCACCCCCCCTCGCACTCCAGCCAGGGACAGACGCTGTCGTACCTGCACATATACTGGTGGGAGTACCGTAGTTCTGTCCCCCGGAAATGGGATGTATGTAGTGCATGCAGCCTACTAGCTCAGTTCCACACTCCATCCTTACCCGGGAGTGGAATACCACACCTCTGGCTTGAGGTGTAATACCCCTGTAGCAGCCGAATCCTCAGGGTGCTACATGTGCCTTTAAAGTCTACTTCATAGATGTTCACTTGTTTTTCTGTATATTCATCATTGTGGATGGAATTTAGGTTTTTCAGCTATTTTTGCTTGATTTACTATTTTCCACTTTTCGAAAAGTTTAAAAATTTGTTCCAAATGTTCTCCAGTCTGCCCCTGGAATGCTTTCTTGTAGACTGCATTTTTTTGCATACTTTTTTGCGACATTTTGCACTAACAAGTTGAGACATAAAAAAAACACCCTTTATGACTTTGCTCAAAACTTATTCACCATTTTGAAGAATTTGGGGCATAAAAAGGTCAGCGAATACCTGAAGACACAAAAAGGCAAACACCGAAAAAACATTAATGTTGAATCGGACCCTACGTCTTTTTCATGTACATAAATGCTTCTTAAGCATTCCATTATTGTGGTTGCTTTTGCAGCTGCTGCCTGGCACTGGTTTCTATAATATTCAGTGTATATTCTTCTACCGTCCCTGTTCTTTCAGTGGCAGATTCACCTGGTTGTTTCTTGCTCTGTACGTAATTATGTAATTGGACATATTGACATCTGTCTGATGTTGAAGCCTTTTATGTATTTATGAAATCTCTTATAGGAACCTCTGACCTGTGTAACTCACTGGCGCTTTTTACTCCTCATTTTTTATTCTTTCTTACTTCTTAACTATGTACTTTATGTAATTATTTCATTTCTTATCACATCATCAGGGATCTTACATGTATCACCTTATATTTATCCGCACTAAATTGAATGTGACACTTTTCTGTCTGATCCTTTTATCTTAATCCCTCTATAGAACATTATTAACCTCTTCTGTGTTTCCCGGAATATTTCAGTATTATATTCACAAATTTCACTCTCTAATCCAAACCTCTCCAAGATATTATCTCCAAACATCATTTCCATTGAGTTCTTTTGACATCCGGCAGTTCTTCTATCATCACGGGAAGTTGACAAAATGACTCACAAAGGATGGGAACCCAACTGTCATGGACCACATCTCTACAATCAATGACTCATTTCACTGATGTCTTTTCTACCTTTCAGACGGCAAACCAAGGGATATTAACATCTGAGAGTAATGCACACAATGTGTTTGTAGAATCACACAAATGACTGAAGTTATTAAATATATATTAAGCGATGCGTGAACATGCACATCAAGCCATTATTCTGTCAATCCGAACAGACTCATATCATCGTATATTATACAACAGCAATGGGATTTCTCTACTGGGGTATTAAGATTTTAACATAATGTCCATAAAATTGTTTTTGTTGTTACATAGGCTATGTCCTTCTGTGATCCGCTTCTGAATTTGGTATGAGGACCCTTGACGTGAATTGCAAGCCTGTGCATTTTGGCCAAAATATTGACCAACACTGCATGTATTTTATACATTATTTTTCACCTCTTTAGTGCACATTTTTCCATTTTGATGCAGGATGTAGCCAGGCCCTTTAGTGTTCGTTGGGGTGTCTGTCCTTGTGGGGTGCACTTATTTAGTGCTGGGCAGCCCGCCTGATCTAATAGTATGGGCGTCATCAATAGGCTGTAAGCCAGACACTGTGCATCACACCTATCTGTGTGACTGGCGCCCTATACTAGCCTCATTCAGGTGCATTTTGAACACTAGGCACCCACTCCTTCCTGTGAGTGATTGCTCCATCAGTATTTTGCACCTGTGCTGCCCCCCGCCTTTATCATGGGGGTCTGCAGCATCCTGCTAGTGCATTGATAATCTTTTTCTTTTTCTGTGATATTTTTTTAAAGGATATTTTATCATCACTTTTTGACTCAATTTTTACAATAATCAAGGTTTGCTGTTCCTGTCATAACACTATTTCATAATGATAAACACGTTAAGCTTTTCCCCTTTGGATTGTCTTTGCTGTACGTAACCTAATTTTGCTCATTAAGTCAATTAATAAACAATTAAAAACTATCCTTCCCGACACGTGACGTACATGGACATCTAATGTTGGGCACGAGTCTACGGAGAAGGTTCAGGAGCAAAGCTCACTTCGTATAGGGCAGGTGTGTACTGAGCCTATCCTTAACATAGAAAGCGATTTAAAGCTTCCAGCAGCTATTTCTCATTTTAAAGTTATGTTCACACTGCGTCTTTTTCCAGCAGTCAAAAATGTCAATTTTTCAAGCCAAAGATGATTCAGGAAACCCTGCTTTTCTCACCACGACTGAGTGTCTTTGCATTTTAAAACATTGAGCGTCTTCCTTGAAGGACGCTCATGTTACTTCTTTTAAAGGCATTGCATCTTTTGAAGCCCTGAAGCAATTAAAAGAAGCTCAAAAGCCTGAGCGTATGAACTGCAAGTTGATTTTTCATACAAATGAATATGGTCATTCTTTTGAGAACTTTTTTAGTGGTTTTTCTTTGTGCCGCTTCCTGCTAAAAAAAAACTGCAGAAAAAGATGCAATATGAACATACTGTTATATGTAAGCACTCACTTTCCCTTTATGGGTAGATGAGCAGACCCGAACTTAAAAGTTCATACCAAACAGTTAGTGTCCGGTGCTAAACCCCGAACATGAACTTTCCCCAGAAACCAGTTACAATATTTGGAGTTCCAGGGAAAGTCCAAGAGAAAGAATTTTCCAGCTCAAAAGTTCGGGTCCCCATTGTTTTCAATGGAGTTCAAGTTCTTGTTCAAGTACAGGTACAGTTCTGGTAGCCGAACCGAACTTTGGAATAAAGTCCGGGTCGGGTACCATAACCCGAACTTCCACGGGTCCGCTCATCCCTACTTATGAGTAAAGCCTAGTTTTCTTTTTTGATCTTCATTTTTCATGTTTTGGGAATTAATTTTTGTGTCTTTGCAGCCAATTACTACTTTTTCATAGAGGTACGGTCTCAGAATTCAATAGCACAAAATAATACAATTAACCCCTTACCGACATATGACGTACCAGTACCTGATTTAATCAGCTATTTTGTGCCTCTTACAGTCACGGGTGGCTGACCTGCTAAATCCATCTGTCAATCTCTGACAGCGGTATTTAACACCCGCCTACAGGGGGCTCATCATTCATGCCCATCGGTGCGCCCATGACGTGATCACGGGGCTCCTTTGGCTTGTTATGACAGCCGGAGTTTGCTGAAGATTCGTGATTTTCACTATACTGTACATAATGTAGCAGAGCTGATGTCCTGCTATATAGCACAAGAGATCAGACGATCGCAGCTTCAAGTTCCCTAAGGGGACTATTAAATACAGTAAAAAGTGCAAAAAAAGTTCAAATCACCTCCCTTTTGCCCCATTAAAAATAAAACAATGGAAAAAAATACACATATTTGGTATTGCTGGGTTCATAAATCCAATCCATAAATCCAATCTATCAAAATATCAAATAAATTAATCCGATTGGTAAACGGCATAACGAGAAAAAAATCTTAATCCCAAAATTACAATTTTTTAGTCACCGCAACATTGCAATAAAAGGTGATCAAAACATCATATCTACACCAAAATGGTATCAATAAAAACATCAGTTCAGGGCACAAAAATAAGCCCTCACCCGGCCCAAGATCCCAAAAAATGAAAATGTTAAGGGTCTCCGAAAATGGTGACACAAAAAAGTTTTTTTTTTTTTTTTACGAATTTCCAAATTTTTTTTCACAACTTAATTAAAAAAAAAAATACATTTGGTATCTTCATACTGACCTGGAAAAATCATATTGTCAGGTCAGTTTTACCATATAGTGAACATGGGAAATGAAAAAAAACTAAAAACAATTAAGAAGCTGCACTTTATTTGCAATTTCAACGCCGTTTTAATTTTTTTTTACTGCTTTCCAGTGCATCGCATGATAAAATGATTGGTGTCATTCAAAAGTACAACTAGTCCTGCAAAAAACAAAGTCCTAATACGGCTACGTTGATGGAAAAATGGAAAAAGTTATGGCCTTTGGAAGAAAGAGAGGAAAAAACGAAAAAAAAAAATGGAGTGACGGGGTTAATAATGTAGATAGAGATCTCTTTTTTAATTTTTAAATTTAGAGATATATCATATATACTGTATATATATAATTTATGGGTTGGACAGTATGTTTGCTTTAAGCATTAAAATCTATGACACTCTAAAAAAAACAAGGGACTAAATGTACTGAATTGTTGCTGTGGTATAAATATCTCATTATTTTTAATTTTAAGGAAGCATACAGTGTTCAGTGTAAAACAATGTTACCATCTGAGTGCCTCAATGACAGCATGAATATATGGATGCAATTGAGAAAAATAATTGCAATATCCTGCCTTCACATAAAATGTAAGATTGTTTCATTGACATTCTGCCATTTCACTTGGCAAACTCTCTCATTTTCCCCGAATTCTCTTCCCTGTGGGATTATATTTATCAAACCCGGCAAATCTTCAGAAGAAGCAAGGATTTCATTATAGCATGGAAGGATAATTATCTCTATTTATGTTTGGATTACACACCACTTGCTTACAACTGTTGTCCTCTCCATCTTACAATTGTTATAAATTGAGTTCTTCTGAATTGTGTCTAAAATGTAGACATAATCTGTGACGGGGTAGATGAAAAGCACAGTAAGACTTCAGCACTAGACAACAGCTCAATTAACAGTCAGATACTGGGAAAATATATATTCTTGTACCGTGTTAGCCAGAAGATAGAAAAATATTTAGATTTGAGAGTCCTCAATGGTTGATACCTTTCAATGGCTAACTGAAAAGATGGTAACAAATTGCAAGCTTTCGAGACTACTCAGGTCTCTTCATCAGGCTGATGAAGAGACCTGAGTAGTCTCGAAAGCTTGCAATTTGTTACCATCTTTTCAGTTAGCCATTAAAAGGTATCAACCACTGAGGACTCTCAAATAAATCTAAATATTTTTCCAGTCAGATACTAAATTTTATGTATATATATATATATATATATATATATATATATATATATTTGCTTGTTTTTTACATGAATGCAGTTATGCTAGAAAGGACTTTACCTCTTTAATGATTAGAGGAGTTTTTGACTTTAATTTGGCGATCTTTGTAAATTTCTGTATGCACCCATTTTTGTGGAACACAAGGACTTTTTCATTGTTTGCAAATTGAGCTATTTTTCATTTTTTACGTCTTGCATGAGCAGAGGCTGGCTGGTAATTTTAAGCCTTTGGGGGACACACACATCACTGGCCCATTAGTAGTGGCCAATAGTTAGCCCGGGGTGCCACGTATCATTCAGAGCAAGTAGCGCGCATCTGATGTGCGAGTGCTAAAATGTTGCTTTATAAAGCTCCCAGCCTCTCTCAGCTGTATCATTAGAAATTCATTGCAAACGGTTTACTTATTGCTAATGGATGCACAGTTTCTGCAAACCATGCAGCTATTAACAATAAGTAAGCCATTTGCAACTAATGACAGAAAGAAAGCTGCCACTAGAATCGGCTTTTTTGCAGCCACACCTCAAACAGGTGCTAGGCATGCTGATGGATGACCCGCTACTCTTGAGCTAGTACTGTGTTTTTGCTCCAGATGAAAATTTGCCAGCAAGCCTCTGGTTATATTGTACATCCGTTGTAGAATAATTAACACAGACAGCCACCACCCCCATCACAACCACCAATAATAGAATGAAGGCTCGTCATGGGACTTAGAATTTGTCACGGGTTTATCGTGACAGAGAGGGACCAGAAGACCCCAGCGTCTGACTTCACGCACTCCTGCACTGACTAGATGCACTTCACCATCATAAACAGTGCAGATTTCTGCTAGTAGTGCAGAGGTTAATCTATTCATTTGAGAGCTTCTGGAGCTTTCTTACTTTGATGGTCTCACTTGTTCAGAATTGGCCACTCCCCTCTGGCTGGATTGCCAGTGTTAGGTTCATACTGTCTGGTTCTGGATTTGGAGGCGTTTGGAGTATTATTCTGAAGACTGTGTGCTTATCGTCATCCTCTCCTATTTGGCTTTTCCTTCCTTTACTTTATGGTGTCCCCCCCTGTTGTTTGTGAGAGCATATTTGTATGATTGTTATTTTCATTTATTCCTGTGCATCTTCCCTAGTTAGTCTGGTTTGTGTATTCTTATACACTACTACTCCCCACTTACCTGGGTGGGGTAGGGTACCGATAAGGGCTGATTTAGGAGCTCAGCAAGGCACATGGCCCCAGCATCTTCACCATTAGAAGTAATCCGGGGAGCAGGGATAGTTAAAGGAGCCCCTATCCCCAGAATATCAAACAAAAGTACCGTGAAAGATTTTATGCTAAAGGTACAACACAGCTAACTTGGTAAAGTGCTATGGAGCACACATCATATCTTTCAGGAGACCAGCTATGGGAGAATATGCCCCCTTACACATTGGTCCAACTTGCTCTTCTGTATGGGCAAAAAACAATTCTTTTTACAAATTTTTTCAATTTTATTTTTCCAGTAGTTAGTGCTTTTATTAACTATTCTTACACCCCCAATTATGTGGTATAAAACATCAATAACTCACACTAATTGTATATGTTATCTGTCTGTGTTGTGCTCAAGATTTGTAGTGTATTTCCTGTCTCCTGCTTGGAAGATCCGACAAGGATAAACCTATCACAAGTAGGAGGCAGAAGAGAAGCTACATTATATAGGATACACTAAGACTCTGCATAAAACAGTAGTTCTATGTCACTGATCTAAAACTGCTGCCTTTATATAGGACATAGAGCAAACAGAAAAAAATTTGATGTTGGTAAAAACTATTTTCCTATTATACTTTTTTGCCTCTTTAAATCCCATGTTAGATATGCATTTTAATACTCAGAGTTTGTCTATTTAATACTCTCATTTTTTCAGGTTAGTATTATAGTCACAATTATTAAATCAAATATAGAATCCTTCAGTTCAGGAGTTCAGTGGAAAGAATTGCTCTGGCATATTGCGGCCATGTAACATTTTCTGAAAGTGATTTTTTATGTTATATTTCTTTATGTTATGGGCTAAATCAAAGCAAAATATCATTCCTGCTGCAATTCAGCACAAAGAGAAGAAACATTCTCTGTGCTTTATTATTTATTCTCCCACAGAAATACCCAGCGCAGATTTGAACAGAGCCTAAGCCCAATAAAGCAATGTTTTTATATAAGTTTTCACAGTCAAAGAACTTTAACCAAATGTTCATGAACCATGATTGGAGAATTTTCATCATCTAAATGGACCAAGACATAATTTTACAAGCGAGGGTTATTTAAAAAAAAAGAATAAGTACATTAAGGGCAGATCGAATTCACACTGTATAGTTATAATTGCATATAAAATCTAATTAATGCTGTGTAAGAATCTCTGAGAAGAAAAAAAAATGCAATCTGTTGGCAAGTTACGTCAGAAAATTAATTCAATAAGGATAATGAGCAATATAAAGAAATTATTTCTGGAACCTTATTTGATTTTCGTTAGAGAACAATCAAAGCATCCATACAATTAGGGGAAGCCATGTGTTAAAATAGATTATATTATTTCTAGAATGAAGTTTATTTTAACGCATCTCTGCTTCAGTAAGCAATAGACATAATATTCACAACTTTATTCTACTATAATACTCTGACTGTAAATCAAAATGTTTGTTATTCTCTACAGTATATCTATGTCCTATTTATTCTGTAAGTGTCACGATTCCTCCACTCACCATGTCCTAAGAACTCTGTGAGTGACAGCTCAGCCACTCTATAGGATCAGGGGCGTGCTGGGCTGTCAGTATTGTGAGTGACAGCTCAGATGCCCAATCTAGCCAGGCTTGCAGGGTTTCCTCCAAGTGTCACCCATTCAGGGTGATTACCTGGCTATTTAGCTGGCTGGCAATGGTCTGACCATTGCTAATCGTAAGCCTTGCTCGGTGTTGTGTTGCTCTGTGCTCTGTGTTCCGAAATTCTGATCTTTGTTGCCAGACCTCGGATTTGCCTTTTTGACTACTCGATTGAATTACCCCTTTTGCCTTTGACTTACTCTGCCCTTTGTTGCCTGACCCTGGACTTTGCCTTTGACTATCTTTCTGTCTTATCCTTTTTGTCTTTGACATACCCTCCTGTATTTGACCTTGGACTCCGTAACTTCTCTGCCTCACGGCTTCCGTGAGAAGTGACTCAGCATCACAATAAGTATGTAATACATGTAATTGTGACCTGGGATCTTAAATGGTGGCAAATAGGAAATCTGCCAATGACTTTATTTAAAATGATGAAGTTTTACTCCCTAAAAAGTTCTAGGTGTCCACCTTGCAGGTAACTTGCTGTCGACTGTGTCAGACTCTGCTTACCAAAAGTGGTGGCAAGCATTTGTTCCTGCTAACCTGTCTGTGAAACTCCACACCCAGATAAGAGAAAGTTTTGAGCTTGAAGCAGGCACACTATCGAATATACAGCGAAGGGAAAGATGCGATCAAAGCTACACAGCAGGTGATTTAATCATAAAATATAGCTTTTATTAAATATATAATTAAGAGAAAAGTACACCACATAATATGGCAAAAACAGTGCAAGACATACATATCTAAATATCTAAAATACCATCATGCTCAATGGACACAGAGGTCCACATATAAGACACCCACAAGGACTATAATCATAGACCCTAATGCACCTGATCAACAGATCTCTAATGTATATATCCAGTTAGTGTGTATCTAGTGATCAACTCGTACAGCCTAACTGTGTAGCAACATAACAATGTAGATGACCACTTATTGCAATAATAAGATCTACCTGGACTGAGGGCTGACTGAGTGGATGCTCACATGTGGACCACGCGTCCACCCCGACGCGCGTTTCAGCGTTACCTTCTTTGCCTAATTCCAATTCTACATGTGCGGTATTTGGACAGGCACGTGCAGGCGTTCTCGGTTGCTGAGGGCGACCCGCGCTGCCCGGCGTCTTCATGCTAGGACCTGTGGGTCACGTGGGCCCACGTGACTGTTGGGAGGTCCTCCGCATGACGCCGGCATCGCGGGTTACCGAGGCGACGGAGACGCTGTGCGCGTCATTAGATGTCCGCCCACATCTTCCTATTGGCCGTTGGTAGGCTTATAAGGACACACCCCCAGTTTGAAACCACGCCCCCTGAAGAAGGTAACGCCGAAACGCGCGTCGGGGTGGACGCGTGGTCCACATGTGAGCATCCCCTCAGTCAGCCCTCAGTCCAGGTAGATCTTATTATTGCAATAAGTGGTCATCTACATTGTTATGTTGCTACACAGTTAGGCTGTACGAGTTGATCACTAGATACACACTAACTGGATATATACATTAGAGATCTGTTGATCAGGTGCATTAGGGTCTATGATTATAGTCCTTGTGGGTGTCTTATATGTGGACCTCTGTGTCCATTGAGCATGATGGTATTTTAGATATTTAGATATGTATGTCTTGCACTATTTTTGCCATATTATGTGGTGTACTTTTCTCTTAATTATATATTTAATAAAAGCTATATTTTATGATTAAATCACCTGCTGTGTAGCTTTGATCACATCTTTCCCTTCGCTGTATATTTATGATTGGCGATTCGTCTACAGTAAATGTCATTAGGTGCTAGCTATGGAGCTTTAATTATTATTTAATATGCACCTGTTGAGAAACTTTGATTGTGTAACACTATCGAATAGTAGCAGCGGTAACTCATTTTGGCAAGTTAGGAAAAGTAAGTTCATGTACCTATAGTACTGGCAGAATGCTGATGAATAAAAGCTGTCTACTGAGAAAGGGTGGATGCCAAGTTACAGAGCATGAGAATCATGACAGTTCCTGGACATATTATATAATGACTAATATATGCACCAAACGTTTTCCTATAGCCCTTTCTCATATCTACTCAATCCTCCTCCTCTAAAACCAGCTTCTCCGCCAATACAGAAGATCAACTTTCATCCTTAATCTCCAAGTCACACCTCGCCACCTGTGAACTTGACCCTATCCCGTCTCACCTCATCCACAACCTTACTGCAGTCTTCATCCCAACTCTAACCCACCTCTTCAACCTGTCACTAACAACTGGTGTCTTCCCCTCGTGCTTCAAACATGCCTCGATCACACCCATCCTTAAAAAGCCCTCCCTTGACCCATCCTCTCTCATTAGCTATCGCCTCATATCACTTCTCCCCTGTGCCTCAAAACTACTGGAACAATACGTCCATTCTGAACTGTCCTCCCACCTCTCCTTCTGCTCCCTCTTTGACCGCTTACAATCTGGTTTCCGACCGCAACATTCTACAGAAACTGCCCTGACTAAAGTCACCAACGACCTACTAACCGCCAAATCTAAGCGACACTACTCTGTCCTCCTTCTCCTGGACCTGTCATCTGCCTTTGACACAGTGGACTTTGCCCTCATACTACAAACTCTCTCATCTCTCTGCATCACAGACTTGGCCTTATCCTGGATCTCCTCATATCTAACAGACAGGACATTCAGTATCTCTCACTCACACACCACCTCCTCATCTCGCCCCCTATCTGTCGGTGTCCCACAAGGTTCAGTTCTAGGACCTCTGCTCTTCTCCATCTACACCTTTGGCCGGGGACAGCTCATAGAGTCTCACGGCTTTCAGTATCACCTCTATGCTGATGACACACAGATCTACCTCTCTGGACCCGATATCACCTCCTTACTAACTGGAATCCCACAATGTCTGTCCACTATCTCATCCTTCTTCTCTGCTAGATTTCTAAAACTTAACATGGACAAAACAAAATTCATCATCTTTCCGCCATCCCATTCACCCCCCCCTAACTGACCTATCCATCATAGTCAATGGCTGTCCACTCTCCCCAGTCCCACAAGCTCGCTGCCTTGGAGTAACCCTGGACTCTGATCTCTCCTTCAAACCACATATCCAAGCCCTTTCCACTTCCTGCCGACTCCAATTCAAAAATATCTCCCGGATCCGCACATTCCTCAACCATGAATCTGCAAAAACACTAGTGCACGCCCTCATCATCTCCGGCCTTGACTACTGCAACCTCCTGCTCTGTGGCCTCCCCTCTAACACTCTTGCACCCCTCCAATCTATCCTAAACTCTGCTGCCCGACTAATCCACCTGTCCCCCCGCTATTCCCCGGCCTCTCCTCTCTGTCAGTCCCTTCACTGGCTCCCCATTGCTCAGAGACTCCAGTTCAAAACCCTTACCACAGCATACAAAGACATTCACAACCTGTCTCCTCCATATATCTGTGACCTAGGCTCCCAGTACTTACCTGCACGCAACCTCCGATCCTCACAAGATCTCCTTCTCTACTCCCCTCTTATCTCCTCTTCCCACAATCGCATACAAGATTTCTCCCGTGCATCCCCTCTACTCTGGAACTCTCTACCCCAACATATCAGACTCTCGCCTACCATGGAAACCTTCAAAAGGAACCTGAAAACCCACCTCTTCCGACAAGCCTACAACCTGCAGTAACCACCACTCAAGCAATACCACTGCACGACCAGCTCTACCCTCACCTACTGTATCCTCACCCATCCCTTGTATATTGTGAACCCTCGTGGGCAGGGTCCTCTCTCCTTCTGTACCAGTTTGCCGTTGCATTTTTGTTCAAGATTATTGTAATTGTAATTTTTCTATGCATATCCCCTTTTTCACATGTAAAGCGCCATGGAATAAATGGCGCTATAATAATAAATAATAATAAATAATAAATTTCATGTGAAAGGACAGTACAAAATGTGGTGCTAATTAATTTTTTTTTGCTTTCAAAATAAGAATTGTTGGAGCTCAGTGTTTCAGAATCAGTAGTAGTAAAGGAGTAGCAAATTTGTATGAATGAAGAGTTAGAACACCAAATCCTGTATTCCTGCAGTCATTACTATATACAGTTTAAAAGATAAGTTCCACCTAATAAAGTTTTCCCGGCTGCAGACTTTGGGTTCAAGACTGGCATATGAAATGCGAGTCTTAAAAAATATCTTCACTAAAGTCTAAGTAAAAGTATTGTGTTGCTACTGCGTGACCTGTGCAGAGGTCTCTGTGCAAAGCGTAGGGTGATGTGACCTGTGCAGAGGTCTCTGTGCAAAGCGTAGGGTGATGTGACCTGTGCAGAGGTCTCTGTGCAAAGCGTAGGGTGATGTGACCTGTGCAGAGGTCTCCGTGCAAAGCGTAGGGTGATGTGACCTGTGCAGAGGTCTCCGTGCAAAGCGTAGGGTGATGTGACCTGTGCAGAGGTCTCCGTGCAAAGCGTAGGGTGATGTGACCTGTGCAGAGGTCTCTGTGCAAAGCGTAGGGTGATGTGACCTGTGCAGAGGTCTCCGTGCAAAGCGTAGGGTGGTGTGACCTGTGCAGAGGTCTCTGTGCAAAGCGTAGGGTGATGTGACCTGTGCAGAGGTCTCCGTGCAAAGCGTAGGGTGGTGTGACCTGTGCAGAGGTCTCTGTGCAAAGCGTAGGGTGATGTGACCTGTGCAGAGGTCTCTGTGCAAAGCGTAGGGTGATGTGACCTGTGCAGAGGTCTCCGTGCAAAGCGTAGGGTGATGTGACCTGTGCAGAGGTCTCTGTGCAAAGCGTAGGGTGATGTGACCTGTGAGCTAGGAGATTTGCCTGCTTTCATTGCTGGATCCTGGGTTATCTGCCTTCAGATTTATAAAAGAGATTTTTACATTTCTATGTAATTCTTCCTGTAATGAGAATGAAATAATTTTGTTTCATGCTAAAAACTTTTATGTAAAAGGCAAAAGTATTATATAAAGTAAATGATAGCTTTATAGATAAAAACATGAAATGGAAATTTTGGAAAAACAGAATCAAAAATGTATAAAAAAGATGTGAGTAGTATAGGTTAATGCTAAATAATTCTCTGTACAAAGTTGCACCTGTTTCTGAAATGGCAGTATGAGCGAGGCAGTGCTTACACTGACACTTCTACACAATAGTTTACACTTTATGATACAATAACGTATTAGAATCTGTCCTGTGTGTACATGAGGAATAACACTATATCTGCCCATGATATTACTTGTATTCTGCATTTTCACCAGTTTTACCCTCTGCAGTTTCTATCTCTAATTTGCAATTGACTCTGAGCTGGTGGGAGGAGGCTGCTCTGAAGTCTTCTACACACAGCACAGTACAGAGAGGGATTCCTGCTCTTCATTCCTTACTTAGCACACAGACAGAAACAGCAGCATAAGGAAATGACACAGTAGAACTGAGCAGTTAAGATGTGAATCCAGCTCTGAGCAGGGTATATGTGAATCCAGCTCTGAGATTAGGTAAGATACGTATTAAAGGGAATCTATCAGCAGGTTTTTGCTATGTAATCTGAGGACATCATGAGGTAGGGGTTAAAACACAGATTCCAATGATGTGTCACATGTCAGGCTGTGTGCTGTTGCTTTCATACACTGAAGGTTTTATCACCTGGTGATTATCATTGTCAGGATTAGAGCAGCATGTGCATGCTAGTCCGACTCTGCCTCCTCTTGTGATAAGCAGCTCACTGTCTACAGACAATGTAGACAGAGAGCCTGGTGTGGGTGGATGCTGCTTTCTAAGATCTGCTTCATTGATTGTTCTAAAAACTCAGATTGTGTCAGAACGACTGCACCCAGAAAACTAAGTGACACATCACTGGATTCAGGGTCTCTTTGCCTACATCATGCTGCTCTCAAATGAGGTAGCAAAAATTTGCTGACTGATTCCCTTTAATAAGCTCCATTCATTATCCATGGGGCTGCTTTACAAAGTCAAAGCAGCATTCAGCAGCCCCATAGGGAACGAATGAACTGGTGACTAAACATGTGCGCTGCCACTCCATTTACACAGGGATAAAAGTTCCCTTTTCTGCCGATCGGTGGGTCTCAGAAATCGGTCCGAAGCGATCAATAAATTATCACATATCCTTTAGATAGGAGAACAGAGTGACCCTTTAAGTCAAAAGGAACTTAGCTGCAATACCACATACAACCTGTGCACAGCTGTGGTGCTGTTTTAGAAAGATACCTTGTGTTTTTCATCAGAATTCCAATATTTCTGACAGCAAAAGTAGAACTTCACACTGAATGATTTTTGCTGTAAAAAATACAGGAAGGCTCATTGGGATCCGATATCATAAATTTAAATAGTGCCTTAATATTATGCAAACTCCATTCTCGTGTCATAAAATTCTTACAATTATCGGATTCCTCTGGTGGCATATATCAGCTCTAACTAGATTGATCCTTTATGGTTCTTCAATAACAGTTCACATTAAATGCTGAACATAAAGTTAGTGTTATGTCCGTGTCTGAACCCTCTCCTACAACCTCTGCCTCCGCGGCTAGGCGGCACTGCCGATGGCTCTGAGGGATGCAGGTGTGATCCTATTTCACATTCGTATGGCTGGGACTCATGGTCCCATCGAGAAAGGGAGTCTATGTCTTATTGTAGGGTTTTGATTATCTGCTGCAATCGGCTCTCTGCTGTGAGGCTTGGGTGGGGCCACTCCCTATTTAAACCCCCAGTAGCTTCTGCTAGATGCCAGTTATCTTTTGTTTCTACCTTGCTCTGTTGTTTTGTCTGTCCCTTCTGTCCTGCATCTCCTGATGATTAGTTCTAGGCCGATGGTCAATTTTCTGTTTATCGGATTGCCTCATGATCTTGTCCCTGACTTTGATCTACTGATATCGATGACCCTTCTTCAGGCGATTCGCTCCACCAGCCAGCAGCCACTCCTTGGATCCACATAATCCAGAGGTCCCTGCGTAAGTCTAGATCACTGTATAATGGTTAGAGGGTTAAGGGTTCCTTTGGGACCTGCTAAATGAAGTGGCTTGTGCAAAGTCTTTCCGTGGAGCCTCTATAAAGAGCTTTCAGGCTACCTTTAACAGAGGTTCATTGAAGTTAATATCTAGTACCCTTATTTTCATCTTTTCACTGTGGTTCCTTCAATTCTATATGTTCCTTAAATGTTCTGGGGTTCGCTGAAAAAAAATGAGTTCAAGTCCTTGTAAAATTCTCTGAGGTCCCCTGTGTCTGCACTTTTTTTTCCAATTTGTGCTGTGTCACTCTATTGCAAAGATATTAACATTTATTGATGTTGGAAATTAATATCGGAATCTCTGCTTGTAGTCCAACTGGGCATTTCTTCAGAGTTTTCTCCCGGGTGGGTTGCATTTTCACCCCTCCCTCCTAGACGATGCCAATCACACCTTAGCAGCTAATATATTAGCCAAGCAGTCTTAGATGCTGCTGAGCTGTGATTGGCGGTATCTTGGAGTGAGGGGTGGAAGCAGACGCCCGCCAAGAAGACTCTGAAGAAATGCCCAGCTGTACTACAAGCAGAGATTTCACATACTGCACTCCAAAATCAACAAATGTGAATATCTCTGCAATGGAGCGACGCAGCACAAAATGGAAAACATCAGCAGAATGCAGGGGACCCGAAGATATTTACAAGTTATTTAGCTCAAGTTTTTTGAGCACGTTACATACACCTATTTCCAAGATTACCCTATGCACAGTGTGGTTTAGTAGTCTGAGATATTCCCACCAATGATGGTTATCAGTGCTTGTCTACATAATGTCTAGTTTTTAGAAAGATGGTAAATTACTCGTTTTCACTTAATATTGGACCGTTTAACAATTGTAGAGGAACATTGTGGCAGACGACCTTTGAAAATTGGACACGATCTGCATTATTTCATGAACATTTGCCCCTTTTTAAAGACATTTTGCAGGAATTTAGCTGCTAAATACTAGGTGTAACCTTTACGATACACCCTGTAAGTTGCTCAACATTTATGACATCTACTTGGATTAGTTTGTGTGTCCAATTATTTGGTAGGTCTTGTATCTGCCTTAGATGCCCTCCCCATGGGTGGTCATGTCAGTGATTGCAGTGGCAGCCAATTATGAGCCTCAATGGCTTCCCCCACATTATTTCTCATCAGTGTGAGTCTGAATCACATGCCGGCCTCAGGAGAACAGAAATCCCTGGATGGGTCTAATTTTCTTTTATAAAACAGACATGTTTCCAATATTGATCTCATCCTGTGCTATCTAATCCTGATATTTATGGTGGCAGCTGTATTGTGGGATTCTCAGATGACGTACATCAGTATTCAGAAAATCATTTCACTGTAACTTGACAATCTAACCAACTTCTCTTCTATACATAGAAAACAATTAGGATAACACTAAACCCCCTAACTATCCCAGCATAGCTGGTATCCACTGCTCTGGAACAATGAAGGCTTACATTGTGATTTGTTGCTGTAGGCAATAAGGCCATTATATCGCTGGACAGTTGTGAAAAATGAGGAGTATTCTTCACCATGTGCTAAATAGTTTTTTTCAATGTGGAGTTCCATTAAACATATATAACAGGACTTGTTCTTCTGAGAAAAAAACTAATGAGGAATATTCATCAAAATTTGGACCAAGCAAAGTGAAGCAATTGCCCGCGGTGAACTATAAGAGTCCAATTCTTTTTTGTTTTCACAGTGGGTATTTTCTAACTGAAGCTGTGACTAGATTATTTGGTACAGAAAACAATTCCTCTTTTCCGCTTATTCAAAGCCATATTCTTGCTACCCCCTCTGAGGACAGCAGGATGTAGAGGCAGAGACCCTGATTTCAGTGATATATCACTTACGGTACTGTCCTGCTTGCTAAGTTTTGATGAAATCACTGTTTTATCTGCTGCAGATCTGCTAGTTCTCTGAATGCTGAGCCCTGTATAACTCCGCCCACACCACTGATTGGCTGCTTTCGACTCTGCATAGGAAAAAAGCAGTCAATCAGTGGTGGGGGTGTGGTTGGACTACCTGGCAGCAGCTTTACTAGTCCTCTAGTGATAATCTTCTGCTGATAAAACAATGATTTTATCAAAACTACAGCAAGCAGCCCGGTAAGTGACACATCACTGGAAGCAGGGTCTCTGCTCTCACATTAGGTGTCAAAACCTGGTGACAGATTACCTTTATGGGTTTTTAAAAATGTTCTTTCTTCAATTTCCAGAGCAAATCCTAAACCCACTCGTAGCACTCTGAGGATCACAGTGTGTCTACAATTGTCTCTCATTGATATTCTTTTATGTTCTTTGCAAAAATTCACAGCCATATAACAAAATTCTTCAACACTTAACAACAGTGATAAATATGCTTCCACTTCATGTACATCGGTAACACGAAGATACATTAGGTAGAAGCAAGTATGACTGAAGAGACCGATTTCATAGGGTTTATGTATTGTTTGTAACCACAGAGACACATACAAATACATAAAGGCGGTATACAGAAACAACCATAAGCATTAACCCCTTTATGACGAGGTCAGTAATAGTACGTAGCTGCGCCCTGAACCTTATAGACCAGCTACGTACTATTACGCATCAAGGGATCGTGCTAGCACATCAGCGGTACTGGGCGATCGCCGCCGGGTGTCAGCTGATTGTCACAGCTGACACCCTGTGCTATGTGCTGGGAGCGGTCCCGCACCGCTCCCGGCACATTAACCCCCAAAATGCTGCGATCAAAGTTGATCACAGCATTCCGGTGGCAAGTGGAGGTAAGCGCTGCTTACTCACCTCTTCTCCGGCGTCCTGCGCTGTCTGTGCCAGGACACGGATGTTGTCATGGTGACCCGATGTTGTCATGACGACATCCGGGTCGCCAGACTGCAGGAAGTTAGGTAGATCGTGCTCAGTGCGCGGTCTAACTAACTTGTGTGCAGGGGCTGCAGCCTGCATAGCATAGAGATGCTGCTGCAGCATTTCTATGCTATGGAAGCGATCAGGGTTAAAAAAGTGAAAGTCCCATAGTGGGACAATCTGTAAAAGTAAACAAAAGTAAAAAAAAAATAGTAAAAATATAAAACAAAAAATGAAAAAATAATCAAAAATATATACTGTATATATATATATATATATATATATATATATATATATATATATATACTGTACCCATAAATAAATTACTGTGAAAAAAAAACAAAAAACAATAAAAGTAAACATATTTGGTATCGTCGCATCTGGAATGACCTGATCTATAAAACTGTCCCACTAGTTAACCCCTTTAGTGAACACGGTAAAAGAAAAAAAAACGAAGCAAAAAACGATACTTAATCATCATACCGCCAAACTAAAAGTGGAGTAAAACGCAATCAAAAAGACGACTGTAAATAAAAATGGTACCGCTGAAAACGTCATCTTGTCCCGCAAAAGACAAGCCGTCATACAGCTCCATCAGCAGAAAAATAAAAAAGTTATAGCTCTCAGAATAAAGCGATACCAAAAAAATGTTTTCTATAATATAGTTTTTATTATGTAAAAGCGCCAAAACATAAAAAAATATAAATGTGGTACCGCTGTAAACGTACTGAACTGAAGAATAAAGCCGCCTTATCAATTTTACCACACGCGGAACAGCATAAAAAAAAAAAACAACAATTCCGGAATTGTTGGCTTTTGTTTATTCTGCCTCCCAAAAATCAGAATAGAAAGTGATGAAAAAATGTCATGTGCCCGAAAATGGTACCAATAAAAACGTCAACTTGTCCCGCAAAAAACAAGCCATCATATGACTCTGGCGGACGAAATATGTAAAAATTATAGCTTTCAAAATATGGCGATGCAAAAACTAGTCTTTACAAAAAAAATGTTTTTTTGGTGTATGACAGCTGTCAATCATAAAAACCCGATATGAATCTGGTATCACTGCAATCGCACCGACCCGAAGAATAAAGTAGTCTAATCACTTATACCGCACAAGGAACAGCATAAAAAATAAACTCTAGGGTTAGGGTTGTGCTAGGGTTAGGGTTATGTTAGGGTTAGGGTTGTTATTAGGGTTAGGGCTGTGCTATGGTTAGGGTTGTGCTAGGGTTAGAGTTGTGCTATGGTTAGGGTTGGGCTAGGGTTAGGGTTGGGCTAGGATTAGGGTTGAGGTTAGGTTAGGGTTGGGCTAGGGGTAGGGTTGTGCTAGGGTTAGGGTTGTGCTAGGGTTAGGTTTGTGTTAGGGTTAGTGTTGTGCTAGGGTTAGGGTTGTGCTAGGGTTAGGGTTGTGCTAGGGTTTGGGTTGGGCTAGGGTTAGGGTTGAGGTTGGGTTAGGGTTGGGCTAGGGTTAGGGTTGAGGTTGGTAAGGGTTGGGCTAGGGTAAGGGTATGGTTGGGCTAGGGTTAGGGTTGAGTTAGGGTTAGGGTTGGGCTAGGGTTAGGGTTCGGCTAGGGCTGCGCTAGGGATAGGGTTGTGCTAGGGTTAGGGTTGTGCTAGGATTAGGGTTGTGCTAGGGTTGTGTTAAGGTTAGGGTTGTGCTAGGGTTAGGGTTAGGTTTGTGCTAGGGTTAGGTCTGTGCTAGGGTTAGGGTTGGGCTAGGGTTAGGGTTGGGCTGGGGTTAGGGTTGGGCTCGGGTTAGCGTTGAGCTAGGGTTTGGGTTGGATTACGGATAGGGTTGGGCTAGGGTTAATGTTGGCTAGAGTTGTGGTTGTGCTAGTATTGTGCTAGGGTTAAGGTTGTGCTAGGGTTAGATTTGTGCTAGGTTTAGGTTTGTGCTAGGTTTAGGGTTGTGCTAGGGCTAGGATTATGCTAGGGTTAGGATTGTGCTATGGTTAAGTTTGTGCTAGGATTAGGGTTAGGTTTGGGCTAGGGTCAGGGTTGTGCTAGGGTTAGGGTTAGGGTTGGGCTAGGGTTATGGTTGTGCTAAGGTTGGGGTTGTATTAGGGTTGGGGTTAGGGTTGTGTTGGGATTTTTTCAAAAGTAAAGAAAAAAATGATGACGATATGGTGACTAGTGTTGAGCGCAAGTGCTCGCTACTTGAGTTTGCATCGGGTGCTCGGGTATGCACCGAGTAGTGCGGGTGCTCAAGTGATATGCTCAAGTCTCCACCCAATATTTTTTGCAGCTGTGGATTGCCTGCCATGCACGAGCGATCCCCGCATGGTTTTTTTGGGTGTCTAATAACCATGAAACATGCGGACAGGGACTCGAGCATGTCACTCGAGCACCCGCGATACTTGGTGCATACCCGAGTACCAGATAGAAACTCAAATAGCGAGCCCTTGCGCTCAAGACTAATGACAACTTATTCAATATGATTACCTAATGTTATCAATTTCTGTGTCGTACCTCTGGGTTCAAAATGTTCACTATACCCCTTGATAAAATCCTTGAGGGGTGTAGTTTCCAAAATGGTATCACTTGTGGGGGGTTTCCACTGTTTAGGCACATCAGGGGCTCTCCAAACGCAACATGGTGTCCACTAATTATTCAAGCAAATTTTACATTTAAAAAGTCAAATGGCGCTCCTTCCCTTCTGAACCCTGCCGTGCGCCCAAACAGTGGTTTTCCCCCACATATGGGGTATCAGCATGCTCAAGAGGAATTGCACAACAAATTTTGGGGTCCATTTCTTCCGGATACCCTTGCAAAAATAAAAAATTGGGGTCTAAAATAACATTTTTGTGAAAAAAGTTAAATGTTCAATTTTTTCTTCCACATTTCAAAAATTCCTGTGAAGCACCTGAAGGGTAAATAAACTTTTTGAATGTGGTTTTGAGCACCTTGAGGGGTGCAGTTTTTAGAATGGTGTCACTTTGGTTATTTTCTGTCATAAAGGCCCCTCAAAGTCACTTCAAATGTGATGTGGTCTCTAAAAAAATGGCTTTGTAAATTTTGTTGGAAAACTGAGAAATCGCTGGTCAACTTTTAACCCTTATAACTTCCTAACAAAAAAAAAAATTGGTTCCAAAATTGTGCTGATGTGAAGTAGACATGTGGGAAATGTTATTTATTAACTACTTTGTGTGACATATCTCTCTGATTTAAGGGCATGAAGATTCAAATTTTGAAAATTGCAAAATTTTAAAAAATGTTGCTAAATTTCCAATTTTTTCACAAATAAACACAAGTCATATCGAAGAAATTTTACCACTATCATGAAGTACAATATGTCACAAAAAAACAATCTCAGGATCAGTGGGATCCGTTGAAGTGTTCCGGAGTTATTATCTCATAAAGTGACAGTGGTCAGAATTGTAAAAATTGGCCCAATCATTAACGTGCAAACCACCCACAGGGCTAAAGAGGTTAATAAAAGCATTGCAATTGGTGTTCTATGTGACTTTCCATGGCTAATTTATATCTATATCTTGTCCAGTTTCTGTATATACATAGTTTATTGACAGTGAGCTGCTTATCACAGGAGGGGGCGGAGTCGGACTAGCACATCAGACCTGGTAATGATAATCTCCTAGTGATAAAACCTTCACTGTAAGTAAACAACAGTAAACAGCCTGATAAGTGACACATCTTTGAAATCAGTGTTTCAGCCTCTATATCCTGCTGTCTTCAGACTCTCTTTAAGGCTTCCATAGTGGCTTGAGTATAGTATGACTTGGAGGGATTCTCTTTATCCCTCTCTATGATATTCCGCGTACTTCTAGAATCTTGAAGGTCAATAGTTTGCATCAGGATTTGTAAAGCAAATCTCTTTCATGTTTTGGACCTGATGCAAAATATTAAACAAAATATTACCTTGTGAAAGTGGCTACTTGTCAAAATGTACATTACGCACTTTAATTTGCTTTTACATGAATCTTTTGCTCTGGGACAGTTTTGCAACAAAATTACAAAATCAGGTGAATTAGACGTGCTGACTCATATTCATCACCTCCACTAATGTTTCCTCTCTGCACCATTAAATACTTGTAATGAGGCTGTCTATGCATTCATGTGTTTGACTTACTGCAAAAAGGTAACAAATATCAAAGGTGTCTGAAATGTTATATTCATTTATTCAGTTAGTTTATATGGAGACAAGTACTCATTGTGCACCTGTGTGTATATCGGTGAGCAAAGATGCTGGAAAGAATGTAATAGCAAAGCAAGGTCACTGTAAAAAATATTCCCAAATTGTTTAAAGGCACTCTGTCAGAACAGAATGAACCCTGATTTCAGTGATATATCACTTACGGTACTGTCCTGCTTGCTAAGCTTTGATGAAATCACTGTTTTATCTGCTGCAGATCTGCACACTCCTGTGTGATTGTGATAGTTCACTAAGGCCTTCCACCATTGTCATCCACTAATTCACTAAGGCCACGGCCCCACTATCAGTATTTGATCAGTATTTGGTCAGTATTTTTTCTCAGGAGTTGGAACCAAAACGAAGTGAGGAACAATCAGAGAAAAGGTATAATAGATACAAGTCACCAATTCTGCATTTATCACCCACTCCTGGTTTTAGCTTCCACTCCTGAGATAAAATACTGACCGAATACTGAGCAAATACTGATAGTGGGGCCGTGGCCTAAGTCTCATTATCCACAGGGGCAGGATTACAATGACAGGTAACACCTCTGGACACAGCTGATAACACAGGATCTACCAATAACAATAGGCAATGTCACAGCTCACCTACTCCCCCTCCCTTCACAATGCCATTTATACAAGCTTATATTAGATGCTTTAATACAAAAGATAAGGCCTAAGTCTGACTATTGCGGCCAATGTACAAGTGGATTTCCAGAGAGAACTGGAGTCCAGAATTGCCCAATGGACAGTGTGAAAATTACAAGATTTGTTTTATTATGGATCATGATGTGAAAAATAAACAAATTGCAACAATTTGTATAAAATACATTTAACAGTAAAACCTGTTATAGACAATAATTCATTCATTTTATAACAACATATTCCTTTTCACTATCATCTGGGCTGTAGGACAGGCAAAGTGCGACCAGGCCCATGAGATAAATCTATCAATACCAATTGCTTTTCTCACTACCCAAGTAAATGAACAGTTGAACCAGTGATAGTCTTTGTTCCATAAAGCGCAAGAAGAGTTTTACCTTTCTGCAATGCAGGAAAGATCCTTCTGAGGTTAAACATTGTGGAAGCTTTGGGCTTTAGGACTGTTTGATCCTATGAATAATTTGTCTGATCTCCTTAGTCTTGATGCCAGGGTTTAAGTTAATATAATAAAGCCAGAGTTAAATAATGGATTTGGTCTATATGATTCGACACTCATAGAACTCCCCCCAGCTTTTAAATGGAATCTTTCCGCAGTTTTTTTCTATGTAATTTGAGGACAGCCTGAGAAAGCAGCTGAGACACTGAATTCAACGATGTGTCATTTATCAGGTTGGGTGCTGTTTTTACTTACAATGAAGGTCTTATCACCAGGAGATTATCACTGCTGGACTAGAGCAGAGAATGAACCCTGGTCTGACCACGCCCCCTTCCGTTATAAACAGCTCACTGTCAATATACAATGTACTCAGAGTGCTGTGGTGTGGGCAGAATTAGCTTTCTGATCTCTGCTACATGCTACATCTAACAACTCTGATTGTATCGCAACTGCTGCCCCCAGTAAACTAAGTGATACATTGTTGGAATCAGGTTGATTTATCCTATGATATGCTACTCTAAGATTAAATGGGAAAAGTCTGCAGACAGATTCCCTTTAACAGCAATGTGATTAATACCTCATTCTGAAAGACCAAGAAGAAACATTTCTTTAGTACTTAATTAAAGACTGTGGTAAAGCAACTTGCTCGGCTCTCACAGAGGCAGACACAAGAAACACATGTCAGGTTAACTTCCTGGAGGTTTATTGGGATATGGCATAAACCTCAGCAGGGTTAAAATAAACACTTCCTTTCCAAAATAATGAAAAACAAAAAGATAAAGTATCATATAGTTCATGGGTGAGAGGGGTTTTGCCTGCTCCAGGTAGCACAATGAAGTCTCAACAAACACAAGTCCTTTGGTGGAGCTCTCTGGCTTCACCACACACACAGCCTGGAGACTTCCTTCTCCAGACCACACACCACAGGAAAAAAAACAGTGACTGAGCATTTAACCTTGTCCTGTTACACCATGAGGTGGAGATATGGTGAATGACTTCCCTCCCGTATCTATGTCATTCACAAAAAAATACTCCCTTTGAACATGGTGGTTTAAACCCCCAACACTTAACATGCTGGAGAAAATTGTAGGTTTAGTTCACTGCAGCAAGAAGTCACGGTGAAACTTATCTCCCCTAACATATATCACCAGTGACTCTGTCACATATTCCCCCCCTCTGCCCAAAGCCAGGAGTTTGGGCACCTTCAGACACCAGACAGGGAATTCTAGAGAGGGAATCAGCGCTCCTGTGTAACTTCCCAGGCCTATGCTCCACGTGAAAAATAAAGTCCTGCAGTCCTAAGAACCACCTAGTTACCCAGGCATTCTTACCCTTCTTTTCCCTCAACCATCTCAAAGGGGCATGGTCTGACACCAGTTTAAATTTCTGGCCTAGTAGGTAATATCTCAGTGTATCTATGGCTAAGCACTCTTTTTCTACTATAGCGTAGTTTTTCTCACAGGATGAGAGCTTCCGGCTCAGATACACAATGAGAGGTTCTTCCCATTTATCTCTTGAGAGAGCACGGCTCCTAGGCCAACTTCTGAAGCATCTATCTGGACCACAAATTCTCTATTAAAGTCTGGTGTGACCAGGAGCGGTTGCTTACACAGTGCCAGCTTCAGCTGTTGGAACGCCGTCTCCGTTTCATCCATCCATTTCGCCATTGTTGATCTGGTGCTTTTGAGGAGTGGCGCGGCCATCATGGCAAAAATTGGGATAAACCGCCGGTAATACTCGACAATTCCAATAAACGTTCTCATCTGTTTCTTGGAGAGCGGTTGCGGCCAGTTCTGGATTGCCTCGAATTGAATTGACTTGCGGCTTAATTTTACCTCTCCCGACGATATAGCTCAAGTACTTGGCCTCCTCCTTCCCAATGGCACATTTTTTTGATTTATAGTAAATCTTGCCTTCCTCAGAGCATCCAGAATTGCCTGTACCTTCGGCAGATGACTAGCCCAGTCGGGACTAAAGACTACAATGTCGTCAAGGTAGGCTGCGACATACTTCTTATGTGGGGCAAGGATCCGATTCATGGCCCTTTGGAAGGTGGCTGGGGTCCCTGCAGACCGAAAGGCATTCAGGTGTATTGGAAACACCCATCAGGTGTTGAGAAAGCCATCTTCTCCTTGGCCCTCTGGGACATGGGGATTTGCCAGTAGCCCTTCGTCAGGTCGAGGGTGGTAATATACCTGGCAGGTCCAAGCCTCTCGATGAGTTCATCAACATGGGGTATCGGGTATACATCACACTTGGATACCTCATTCAGCCAATGGTAGTCATTGCAAAACCTCCATTCCCCTTGGGCTTTGGTATGAGAACGATGGGACTCAACCATCCACTCTTTGACTCCCCTATAACACCAAGGTCTAACATCCTCTTCACCTTGGTTGAGATCACCTCAAGGGATCGTATAGGGCTTCAGGTTCACTCCTACATGCGGCTCCGTCAACACATCGTGCTTTACCACCTGGGCATGCCCCGGCAACTCTGAGAACAGGCCACTATTTTGATGCACCAGTGATCGACATTGTTGCTTCTGGGCTGGAGATAGAGACCTCTTCCACCTTTGGCTTTGGGACTGGCTCCAATGCAAGAAGCTTCCATGAGTTCCCGATCTCACCATGGCTTGAGTAAGTTCACATGATAAATCTGGTGTAGCTTTCTTAGGCCTGGCTGGTGTACTTTATAATTAACTTCGCTGAGTTTCTCCACCACCTTGTACGGGCCTTGCCACTTGGCCAGGAACGTGCTCTAGACTGTGGGGATTAGCACCAGAACACGGTCCCCAGGCTGGAACTGCCTCAGCCTTGCTGATCATTATAGACCCTTGCCTGGGCCTCCTGTGCCTGAAGTATATGCGCCTTCACAATAGGCATCACCTTCACCATTCTCTCCTGCAACTGGGCGACATGTTCTATGATGCTCCAGTGGGGAGTAACCTCAGCTTCCCAGGTTTCCTTGGCAATATCTAGGAGCCCTCGTGGATGTCGTCCATACAGTGGCTTGAATGGGGAGAATCCAGTAGAGGCTTGTGGAACCTCGTTTACTGAGAAGAGCAGAAATGGTAGCAGGTAGTCCCAGTCATGACCATCCTTCTCTACGAACTTTGTAAGCATCGCTTTTAAGGTTTTATTAAAGCACTCCACTAGGCCGTCTGTCTGCGGATGGTAAACGGAGGTTCACAGCTGGGAAATCTGGAGGACATTACACAGCTCCTTCATTACCTTGCTCATGAATGGGGTTCCTTGGTCGGTAAGTATCTCCTTCGGCAGTCTGGTCCTGGCAAATATAGGGAGAAGTTCCCGAGCTATGCTCTTACTTGATGAGTTCCTTAGTGGTACTGCTTCTGGGTACCAGGTTGCATAGTCCACGACCACCAGGATATATTGGTGGCCCCATGCAGATTTAACTAAGGGCCCCACTAGGTCCATGGCAATTCTTTCAAAGGGGACTTCGATCACAGGTAGTGGGATTAGAGGACTACGGAAGTGGGAAGAGGGAGCGGTTATCTGGCAGGAGGGGCAGGACCTACAATAATTTAGGATTTCCTGGTAACACCCTGGCCAATAAAATCTCCTCAAAATCCTCTCCTAAGTTTTCTTGACCCCCAGGTGTCCCCCCAGAACATGTGAAAGGGCCATATATAATACCCTCTGTTGTTATTGCCCTGGAACTAAGATCTGTTCCACTACCTTATCACCCCTTAGTTTGGTCACCCGATACAATAAATCCCCCTGAACTGCAGAGTGTGGGAATCTGATGTTGGCCCCCGGCTCTTGAGCAACACCGTTACAGACAGTAACCTGGTCAAATGCCCTCTTTAAGGTCAGGTCCCGAACTTGAGCAGTCCCAAAGTTCTCTCAGGACACTTCTAACTCAGGGAGGTCGGTCTCCTCGGTCACCGTCTCATCCTCGTCGCCGACAAGGACAGACAGTGGGAACTCATCCACTTGAGACTTCGACAAGGGTTCTTTCCTAGGGACCTGGCTTTTGTCCATGCGACTCAGTATGGTTTGCTTTTCCGACAAGTTCCAAAACAAAGAGAAATTGCGCTCCAATATGTTGGGATGTATCAGGTCCTTGACCACCCCGACCTCATGGGACTGAACACCACAGTCTGCTCCCATTGTCACTCTGGCCACAGGGTAGTCCTTGGCATCCCCATGTATGCACCGAATGCCCACAGTTTTGGCAGGGACCAACTGGTGGGGAAGGGTAACTCTGATTAGGGTCACCAGACTCCCAGAATCTAACAGTCCAAGCACCTTTACTCCATTAATGGACACGGCACAAACCTGTGGCCCCTCGCCGGGTTGACAGTCCACACTGCAGGCTGGATAAGAATAATAGGAACACCATCTGCCTAGGCTGCAGTCCATTGGCTCAGGGGACATATGACTCTGGGAGTCTATGTGTCCAAGATTGTGACACCGCCAACAGATCACAACCTTAACAACAGTTTTTGCGGCACCTTCAGTGTAGTGGGACGCCACCCAGTTGTGAACCCGCCCCCTTTTGGGTATCCCAGTACCGGGAGGTGACTATGTCTGGTTTCCCGAGGGATTTCTCAACCACCTGGCACTTCTCTACTAGGCCGACAAGGTCGTCTGCGTTCTGAGGGTCACTCAGGGCAACTCAAGTGTGTACTGACCTGGGAAGGGAGTGTATGAATCTATCAATTACCACCCGCTGGACCATTTGGGCAGGAGTGGAAGACTCCGACTGCAACCATTTCTGAATGAGATGCAGTAAGTCAAACATCTGCGAGTGAGGGGGTTTATCGCTCGCATACGTCCAGTGGTGGACTCGTTGGGCTCTCACCGTCATATTTACTCCCAGGCATGCCAAAATCTCTGTCTTTAGTTTGGAATATTCCTTAGCATCCGGCAATGCTAAGTCGTAATATGCCTTTTGGGGTTCGCTCGACAAATATGGTGCCAGAACCTCTGCCCACTGTTCTGGTGGAAGTCTCTCCTGATCAGCCACCCTCTCAAAGACTGTCAGAAAGGCTTCTACATCATCCTCCGGGGTCATCTTCTGCATCGCCTGTCTTACCACCTTCCTTACGCGTGAGTCATCAGTCGGCCATGGTGGTGGGACGGTCGGTCTGCCCTGGATGGCTTCCGCCAGAAACTGAAACCGCTGCTGCTGCTCTTGCTGATGCTGCTGCTGTGCTTTCTGCTGCAACTGGATCTGTTGTAGCAACAGCTTGGTTGTTTCCTGCTGAGCTTGCTGCTGCAGGATCTGCTGTTGTTGTAGCTCCTGGTGCTGCTAAGCTGCTGCAGGTGCTGCTGGTGTTGCTGCTGTTGGCTCTGGACTAAATGCTTAATGAGCTCCTCCATGTTACTGGACATCTCTGGCTGGCTGACGGCCTTCACCCAGGACATCCACAATTCTCTGTGGCAGATACACGTGTTCCTGGAACCTTGCCCGCATTCTCACCAACTGTGGTAAAGCAACTTGCTCGGCTCTCACAGAGGCAGACACAGGAAACACGTCTCAGGTTAACTTCCTGGAGGTTTATTGGGATATGGCATAAACCTCAACAGGGTTCCGCAAAATAAACACGTTCTCTCCGGAATAACGAAAAACAAAAAGATAAAGTATCGTATAGTCCATGGGTGAGCGGGGTTTTGCCCACTCCAGGTAGCACAATGAAGTCCCAACAAACACAAGTGCTTCGCTTGAGCTCTCTGGCTTCACCACACACACAGCCTGGAGACTTCCTTCTCCAGACCACACATCACAGGAAAAAAAACAATGACTGAGCATTTAACCTTGCTCAGCCACACCCTGAGGTGGAGATATGGTGAATGACTTCCCTCTCATCTCTGTGTCATTCACAAAAAAACACTCCCTTTGAATATGGTGGCTTAACCCCCCAACACTTAACATGCTGGAGAAAATTGTAGGTTTAGTTCAATGAGGCAAG
The DNA here is from genome assembly GCF_046119375.1 of Phyllobates terribilis. Taxonomy (NCBI): domain Eukaryota; kingdom Metazoa; phylum Chordata; class Amphibia; order Anura; family Dendrobatidae; genus Phyllobates; species Phyllobates terribilis. Next base: position 208,459,985 of record NW_027362767.1, on the reverse strand, counting down.
AAGCCGCAGTGAAACTTATCTCCCCTCACATATATCACCAGTGACTCTGTCACAAAACATAAAGTGTTGGTGCCAAAAATACTACATGACAAGTCAAACATCTTTTATATGGTGATTTTTCACTTGGGAATAAATTTAACTTTGCAAAGAATTTTTTACATTTATACCTGATCAGTATCTCTAAGGGTACTTTCACACTGCGTTCCGACACCTGTTCAGTGGCTCCGACGGGTCTTACGTCCAAACCCCCTGCAAAAGGTGATTCTGAGTTTGGGTGTCCATCTCCAGTAGGCGTGTATGCCTGAAAAGGATGCATGACAGAGCGCATGTTCGATCTGTCGGCACCATTATCGTCTATAGCCCCATTGGCGCATATGTCTGAATCCTGTTTTGCGAGGGGTTCGTATGTAAGCCCCAACGGAGCCAATGAACGGGTGCCTGAACACAGTGTGACAGCACCCTAGCATACCTATTGTCTCTTGGCTTCACTATATTAATAAAGGTGTTTGATTTTTGATCCTCCACTTTATGGGCCAACAAACTGTTTGGTTTAACCTCATATAAGTATTTGTTCTTCTTATTAAAAGGGGTTGTCCAGTACTTTATATTGATACCCTATCCTTATGATAAGTCATCAATAATAGATTGATGGGGGGAGATGCCCCGCACCCTTGTCGATCAGCTGTTCTTGATATTGGCAGTGGCTGAATGTGCTTAATTTCAGAGCAAAACTCCATAGCTCCGTCAACTGTATTGGCAAGTACTGCACATCCACATCTATTCATTTGCGTTGGGATGGACCTACAGTACCCACCATACAGCTGACAGAGCCGTGTAGTTGTACTCTACAAGTGAGTACATCCGGCCGACAACAGCACAAAGAACAGCTGGTCGACACCACCTCACCGATCTGATATTGATGACCTATCGTAAGGCTGGGACATCAATATAAAGTACTGCACAACCTACTATAGCAGACTTGCTAGATTTATTTGATACTCTATAAAGCTCATGTATTCTATTTTAACCTGTTTATTTTCCCACAAATATTTTATCATCTAAAACAGGTTTGCGTCTCCACTACCTTTCCAATTCATGTGTCATGGATGCTAGGAAAATGTCCTCTTTTTTATTATTTCTCTTAGAATCATAGAATCATAGAATCATAGAATGGTAGAGTTGGAAGGGACCTCCTGGGTCATCTGGTCCAACCCCCTGCTCAAAGCAGGATTCACTAGATCATCTCAGACAGATGTCTGTCCAGCCTCTGTTTGAAGACGTCCATTGAAGGGGAACTCACCACCTCTCGTGGCAGCCTGTTCCACTCATTAATCACCCTAACTGTCAAAAAGTTTTTTCTAATATCTAATCTGTGTCTCCTCCCATTTAGTTTCATCCCATTGCTTCTAGTCTTTCCTTGTGCAAATGAGAATAAAGATGATCCTTCTACAATGTGACAGCCCTTGACATATTTGTAGACAGCTATTAAGTCTCCTCTCAGTCTTCTTTTTTGCAAGCTAAACATTCCCAAATCCTGCAACCGTTCCTCATAGGACATGGTTTGCAGACCAGTCACCATTCTGGTCGCTCTTCTCTAAACTTGCTCCAGTTTGTCTATGTCTTTTTTCAAATGTGGTGCCCAAAACTGTACACAGTATTCCAGATGAGGTCTGACCAAAGAGGAGTAAAGACCGATAATGACTTCACGTGATCTAGACTGTATGCTTCTGTTAATACATCCCAGAATTGTATTTGCCTTTTTTGCTGCTGCATCACACTGTTGACTCATGTTCAGTCTATGATCTATTAGTATACCTAAGTCTTTTTCACATGTACTGTTGCTTAGCTCTATTCCTCCCATTCTGTATATGCTTTTTTCATTTTTATTGCCCAGATGTAGTACTTTGCATTTTTCCCTGTTAAAAACCATTCTGTTGGTTGCTGCCCACTGCTCCAGTTTATTTAGGTCTTTTTGAATCCTCTCTCTCTCTTCTCTAGTATTAGCTATCCCTCCTAGCTTTGTGTCATCAGCAAATTTAATCAGTTTACCCTCAATTCCTTCATCTAAATCATTGATAAAGATGTTGAACAATACAGGTCCCAGGACGGAGCCCTGTGGTACCCCACTTGAGACATTCATCCAGCTGGATGTGAAGCCATTTACAACCACCCTTTGAGTCCGATCACTAAGCCAGTTATGAATCCACCTAACAGTTGCCTGGTCCATTGCATACTTGGTCATTTTTTCAATAAGGAAGGTGTGAGATACTTTGTCAAATGCTTTGCTGAAGTCAAGATATACTATATCTACAGCATTTCCCTGATCCACCCAGTCAGTGATTCTGTCATAGAAGGAAATTAGTCTGACATGACTTGTTAGTTACAAACCCATGCTGACTTTGGTTAATCACTTCATTCTTATCCATGTACTTACATACATGTTGTTTAATAATTTGTTCAAAGATCTTTCCTGGTATAGAAGTCAGACTCACCGGCCTATAGTTCCCAGGGTCCACCTTCTTCCCCTTTTTGAAGATAGGAACAACATTTGCTCTTCTCCAGTCTTCTGGGACTTCTCCTGTTCTCCAAGAATTTTCAAAGATTATGGAGAGTGGTTCTAAAATTTCTTCTACGATCTCCTTCAGTACTCTGGGGTGTAATTCATCTGGACCTGGAGACTTGAACTCATTTATGTTAGCTAAATATTCCCTCACAATCTTTCTGTTTACAGATAACTTGGATTCCTCTATTCCTTTAAAAGGACAGTGAAGATCAGTTGATGTTACATTTTCTTTCTGAGAGAAAACAGATGCAAAATAGGAATTAAAAAGTTCGGCCTTCTCAACATCCTCTCTTACCATTTCTCCATTTTCATCCTGTAAAAATCCTATAGCATCTTTGACTTTTCTTTTACTTTTGACATACCCCCAAAATCCTTTTTTATTGCTTTTGACATCTCTTGCAAGCCTTAATTCATTGTCAGCTTTAGCTAACCTGATACGTGCCCTACAGGATCTGCAGACTGCATTATAATCTTCTTTAGATATGCCTCCCTCTTTCCATTTAATAAACATTTCTTTCTTTCTTTTTAGCATGTGTTTAAGTTCTGTGTTCATCCATCCTGGTTTCCTTAAATGCTTCCCATTCTTCCTACTTTTCGGGATTGTTAACGATTGTGGTTTGAGAATCTCATTTTTAAAAATTTCCCATCCTTCCTGGACATTTTTGTCCTTAAGGACATCCAGCCATTGGATCCCTCCTATTCTCTTTCTGAGTCTCTTAAAATCTGCCTTTCTAAAATCTAACCTTGAAGTTTGAGTCTTCACATGTCTTCCTCCTCTAGTTATCCAAAATTCTATAATAGCATGATCGCTGCCTCCTAGGGTCCCAGCCACCTTTACCTCCTCAACCATTTCCTCCCTGTTTATAAGGATTAGATCCAAAGTAGCAGATCCCCTTGTTTTCTCCCCTACCTTTTGGAAGATAAAGTTGTCAGCAAGAGAGGATAAGAATTTGCTTGACCTGTTAGTTTTACTTGAGAGAGATTCCCAACAAATGTCTGGATAGTTGAAATCTCCCATGACCACTACGTCATATTTTTTGGAGAACTTGGTCATTTGATACATAAAGAGTTCATCCATATCTTCAACTTGCCCAGGTGGCCTGTAGTAAATGCCTACAATGGTGTCCTTTCCGTTGTTCTCTCCTTGTATTCTTACCCAAACAGTTTCCACAGAACTCCCAGTCTCTGAAGCTTCAATCTCTGTGCAGATATACGCTTTTCTAACATACAATGCAACACCTCCTCCTCGTTTATCAAGTCTGTTTCTTGCAAATAAGTTGTATCCTTTTAGCCTTTTATTCCAATCATGTGTATCGTCCCACCAAGTTTCAGTGATTCCAATGACATCATATTCCTTTTCCTGCATTAGTAGTTCCAATTCTCCTTGTTTGTTGCCCATGCTTTGTGCATTTGTATAAAAACATTTTAGTTTGTGATTGGTTTCTCTTCCTCCCATATTTTTATTATTTAAATTGTTTTGTCTTTGTTCTTCCTTTCCACTTCCAGTAGCAGAGATCTCAATAGTATTTGTCAGCTGTATGGCTTTTTCTGGCCTTTTGCTTCCCTTCCCACATTGTTCTAGTTTAAAGCTCTTCTGATGAGTGTAGCAAGACGACTTCCAAATACATGTTTTCCAGTCTTCGTAAGGTGCACCCCATCTCTAGCAAGTAGTCCATCGTATAGGTAATTCATCCCGTGATCCAGAAATCCAAATCCTTGTTGACGGCACCATCGACGTAGCCAGTTGTTCACCTGTAGAATCTTATTCCACCTCATTGTTACATGGCCATCCACTGGGAGGATGGATGAGAAGACCACCTGCGCTCCCAATTCTTTCACTTTCTTGCCTAAGTCTTCAAAGTCACTGCAGATGGTTTCCAGGTCCTTTCTTGCGGTGTCATTTGTCCCCACATGTATTAGCAGGAATGGGTAGTGATCTGTAGGTCTGAAGAGTCTTGATATCCTGTCAGACACATCTTTAATTTTTGCTCCTGGAAGACAGCACATTTCTCTTGAGGTTATGTCTGGTCTGCAGATAGCGGCCTCTGTTCCTCTTAACAGGGAATCCCCCATGACCACCACTCTCCGTTTTTTCTTCACAACATTCTTCTTTCTCCATCCAGGAGGATTCTGAGGGCTTACAAGGTTATTCATTGCTGGCAAAGTCTTATTTTGCTGTATTTCTTCATGGTTCTCCTGCGAGAGAGCCTGGTACTGGTTCCTGAGCAGTATGGGTGCTGACTGCCTCTCGGTCCTCCTGCTTCTCTGGGTCACATGCTTCCATTCCTCTGTTTCGTCAGGTGCAGTTCGAATTTCTTCTCTTTCTGAATCATGAAGAGATAATTCTGCTCTGTCTAAGAACTCTTCACCTTCCTTAATGATTTTCAAGGTAGTTAACCTCTCTTCTAGATTTCGCAACTTTTCCTCCAACAGGGACACAAGCTTGCATTTCTGGCATGTGAAGTTTGGCTTTTCCACTGGCAAGTCTGTGAACATGTAGCAGGATATGCAGCTCACCAAATGGCTCCTGGTTTTGAGGTTTGCTGTCTCCCACAGAGCAATTCAACACAGGAAAGCCTTCAATGTATCCAAAAGTACCAATAGACATTCACCATTGTCATTATAGGGGTATGTGCGTAGTCTGTCTTCAGGAGCACAATACTCCCCTGCCTCCTGTTTGCAGGGGGCGTTACACTCCTGAATATTGACAGATCAGAGCAGTAGCATAGTCGTGCTGATAGTCTGATGAACTGTGTGCTCTCTGGTGCTGCTGGTAATGGCAGTTTTAGCTCTGAATCCTACAATTCGGACTGGGACACTGAAACTGAAGACTCACATGACTTTAATTAGGCTATGAATAGTCACTTTGTTGCTTAAAAAGGTCAGTTTCATTCCCAGTTCCTTTTTCCCAATGGCATTGACATCTGCTTGAGCAGATCAGGTATCCTTTTATCACCTAGCACAAGCAGTCTAAAGTCTACAAGGCTATCTCTAAGGATTTTAGCATTTTGGCTCTAACACTATGAAGTGGCCGGTAACTTCGGCAACAAGCAGTAAACTATATAATCAAAAATCCTTACATTTTTGAGAAAGTAGAGGATTTTTAATAAAGAGTAAATCGCAAAGTTGCTTGCATTTTTTGCTTGTTTTAAGACAAAAGCTTAAGTTTGTAAGAAGTTAGGTTGTTCTATATCACATAACAGCAAGAAAGTTTGTTTTAACCTCTATCTATTAGGGTTGTGGCATCCTGTCTAAAGTATATTGTATGGGACGAATGATCTAAGAACCCTTTCCTTTCAGAATTTGACCAATATGATAATTCTTTCAATAAATCATTTCTCAGTGCTAAATGTCTCAGCAAAGGAACATTTTTCTTAATACAGCTAATTGTGGAACTTATTTTTATTCCAAGATCTAGCCTTGTTCATGGGAGAATCACTTTAAAATTAGCTATTCTGTTCAAGCAGTTGCAAGCCCTTCAAATTCCACAACTTAGATATTATGTTAGAGTATCACTGATTCAACATTTTAAAAATTGTAAAATATGAATGGGCAAAAGGTAAATTAAAGGGAACAGAATAAAGGGAAAAGAAATAAAAAAAAATCATGAAATACAATACATAAAAACCCTACCCATGGAGGCATCCCCCCCCATCCCCAAATTACTGTAACTTCTGAGTTATCTAAACAATTCAGAGAATTCTTATCCTAGTTGAAATCTCTTCACTTCTGCACTGTAAAATATTATCAAAAAGAGAAAAAAAAAGTCCAATTATCGCGTGGTTTTTAGCAGAAGCAGAGTCTTGAAAAATAAAACGTCTTGGTCAACAATCACCCTGGGTTTGGTTGGAAAAATTACCGAATATATCCAGTTTGACTTTTGAAGCAGAATTTTATATATTTGTATTTTTGTCTTCCTTTTTATGAGCTTTGATAGAAAAGTCAGGACATTTTATTATTTTAGAGCACTGAACTCTTCAGCTTGGCTCATTATTAGTGTTGAGCATTCCGATACTGAAATATCGGGTATCGGCCGATATTCGCGGTATCGGAATTCCGATACTTAATTCCGATACTATTGCAATATCGTATACCGGAATCGGAAGTTCCCATAATGCAATGAGACATTTTCATTTTATTCAGCCAATGAGGATCCTAAGAAGTGTGGGCACATCCTGTTAGGCATGTAGGCATCTTAACTAATGGCATGGCTGTGATTGGCTGCTGAAATGATGTCATGATGCACTATAAAAGCCACCGCCGCCATTTTGAGCTCACTCTGCTGTGAATTCAGTTAGGGATAGGACGCTGTTGTTCTGAGGGACAGTTTTAGCTACCTATTTGCTCTATACTGCTTTACCCAAGCTACTTTCTAAATCACTGTGCCTTGCAGTGCTAGTGCACAGTTCCCTGTGCTGTTCACCGCTATCTGCAAGGTCTGTGTGTGTGAGTGCAGCTCACCCTGTAGTGTGTGCTTCAGCCAAGTCTGGTTGTAGTGCACTCAGTGTGTGTCACTACCTCATACATTGTCCTTTTTTGCCAATTCATAATTTTTCCTGATATCTCCTATTAGTGTGGTGGTTCCATCTGTATTCAGCTAAATTGGTTCCAAACACACTATATAGGAGTAGATAGAGAAATTTTTTTCCGTCTTGCAGCACTAGTGCACAGTGCTCTGCATCTGTACTGTTCACCGCTGTCTGCAAGGTCTGGTGTGTGAGTGCAGCTCACCCTGTAGTGTGTGCTTCAACCCCGTCTGGTTGTAGTGCACTCAGTGTGTGTCACTGCCTCATACATTGTCCTTTATTGCCAATTCATAATTTTTCCTGATATCTCCTATTAGTGTGGTGGTTCCATCTGTATTCAGCTAAATTGGTTCCAAACACACTATATAGGAGTAGATAGAGAATTTTTTTCCGTCTTGCAGCACTAGTGCACAGTGCTCTGCATCTGTACTGTTCACCGCTGTCTGCAAGGTCTGGTGTGTGAGTGCAGCTCACCCTGTAGTGTGTGCTTCAACCCCGTCTGGTTGTAGTGCACTCAGTGTGTGTCACTGCCTCATACATTGTCCTTTATTGCCAATTCATAATTTTTCCTGATATCTCCTATTAGTGTGGTGGTTCCATCCATATTCAGCTAAATTGATTCCAAACACACTATATAGGAGTAGATAGAGGAGCCTTTCTGCAGCATTGGGCCCTGCAGCCCCAGCCAGATTAGTATTAGCCTATTTTTTGCAGCCTCATCTATTGCATTGTAGGTTACCTTCCTACATTGTAATAGCTACAAAAAGTTTGTGATACTATCGTTATTACATCTTTAGGCACATCCAGTGTCTTTTTGTGACAAAAAAAACCTAAATAAAGTTCACCAAACACTCCACTTTACAGTTGTGTAGGCCACATTAGCTCATATTAAAGTCTAGTCCACACTTTATAAAATTAGTGTTTCTTATACCTGTTAGCAGCTGTTCAGGAATAAGCACACTAAGCCCTTAGTACTTTTCTGCCTATCTTTATCAGTCTACCAAGATGAAGAAGGCAGGGAGTAAGGCATGTGGTCGTGGTCGTGGGCGTGGGCGTGGAGTTTCTGCAGGGAGAGGACGTGAGGATTCTGTGCCTGCAGGGAGAGGACGTGGGGATTCTGTGCCTGCTGCGGGCACCAGTGACTCAGCATCCCCCAGTTTTACCAGGGAACAGTCCTTTATGCGCAGCTTTGTAGGAGCTAGCCGTACCCCACTGCTGCGCGAGGACCAAATTGAAGCCGTTGTCGGATGGATGGCAGCTAACGCATCGACTTCAATTAGTTCCAGATCCTCTCAGGTCCTGAGCACTGAAGAGCACCCATCTGTCTCTTCACCACCTGCCAAATTGCCCAGGCAGTCAGAGAGCCCTGGACAGGAGCCATCTCTACTTCTGTTCTCTGAATCTCTTGGCTTGGAAAGAGGGGGCCAGCCAAGCAGAATTCGAGAATTTGAAGAAGAGGTAGTATGCAGTGATGCGCAACCGTTTTGTCTCTCTGAATCTGAAGAGGCGGGTGGGCCAGTGCCTATGGTCAGCAGCACACCTCAGTACGCATCTGATGATGAGACTCAGGTGCCACTTTCTGGTGCGTACTGTGCTGTCGAGACTACCCAGGAGAAGCAGTTGTTTGAAGAGGGTGGTGTAGATGATGAGGTCCTTGACCCATCATGGCGTGAGGGACAGGAAGGTGGTGGGAGCAGCTCTGAGGAAGAGATTCCCCGAACGGCCCAAAAAGGAGGGAGAGGGAGGGGGCAGACTTGGTTGCCTGTAGCCTCCACTTCGGCACCCATTAGGAGCATGGCTCTTCCAAAATCCAAAGCGGGCGCTCCCAAGACTTGCAGTGCCTGGTCCTTTTTTGACACAGTTGCAGATGACATTTGCTTTGTCAAATGCAAGCTGTGTAATCAGAAGGTGAAAAGAGGGAAAAGTGTCAGCAACCTCAATACCACAAATATGTGGAAACATGTGCGGACCAAGCACGTGGTGGAGTTACACAAACACACTGAAGACCTAGGCCAACCTACAGCGCCACCTACCACCTCTTCAGCTCGTGTTGTAGCCTCTTCCTCCAGCTCACACACAGCTGGTTCGGCTTCCTCACAGGATCGCCATGGAAGAATCTCTGGCACTGTTGTACAGAGACACAGTGTAATTCCACCCACAGCACCACTTTCCCAGTCATCCTCACACTCCCAGGCCAGTCTACAGCCATCGTTAGCACAGGCATGGGAGAAAAGGCGCCCATACTCGGCAAACCACCCCCGAGCACAGGCTCTGAATGCTGGCATTGCTAAACTACTGGCCCTTGAAATGCTATCATTCAGGCTGGTGGAGACTGACACATTCCGTAACTTTATGGCATTGGCAGTCCCACAATACAACGTGCCCAGCCGCTTTTATTTCAGCAGGCAAGCCGTCCCTGCCCTGCAACATCATGTGGAGGGAAAAATTAAACATGCGCTACAAAACGCCGTCAGTAGCAAGGTCCACCTGACCACTGATGCGTGGACCAGTAAGCATGGACAGGGACGATACCTTTCCCTCACTGCCCATTGGGTAAATGTTGTGGAGCCGGGTACAGATCTTGAGAGTGGCGCTGTACGTGTTCTGCCAACTCCAAGGATTGCAGGAATCCAGTCTGTACACATTGACTCCTCCTCATACTCCAGTTCCTCTGAATCAGCGCTGCAGGAGCCGTCACGGTCTACCTCCACATCGACCCGTGAACGGTTACCTGTTATGATGACCGATATGAGCACAGCCGTGGCCAAACGTCAACAGGCCGTATTAAAATTAATTTCTTTGGGGAATCGAAGCCACACAGCGCAGGAGCTCTGGAATGCCATCAAGCAGCAGAGTGACGTGTGGTTTGTGCCAGCGAATCTCCAGCCAGGCATGGTAGTGTGTGACAATGGCCGAAATCTGGTGGCAGCTCTGGGCCTAGGCAACCTCACTCACATCCCATGTCTGGCACATGTGCTCAACTTGGTCGTGCAGAGTTTTTTGAGGGACTATCCGGATCTTGATGCACTGCTTCACAAGGTCCGCATAGAGTGCGCTCACTTGCGGCGTTCCAGCAATGCAAGATCACGCATTGCAGCTCTGCAGCGCCGATTATGTCTTCCGGAACATCGCATCATATGTGACCTACCCACCAGGTGGAATTCAACGTTACATATGTTGGAGAGGTTGTGTGAGCAGCAGGCAGCAGTAATGGAGTACCAGCTGCAGCAGGCGCAAACAAGTCGCAGTGCGCGCCGTTCACACTTCACCACCACTGAGTGGGCCTCTATGAAGGACATTTGCCACGTTTTGCGTGCCTTCGATTATTCCACGCGGATGGCGAGTGCAGATGATGCACTAGTCAGCATGACTATCCCCCTTATCTGCCTGCTTGAAAAAACACTGCAAGCACTAAGGGACGAGGTTTTGGAAGAGGTGGAGGATGAGGAGTCACAAATGCCATCTGCTTCTCTACAGTCTGCGCAACGTGGTTCCTCACAAAGGCCTAGGCAGGGGACACTTTGTGAGGAGGATGAGGAGGAGTCAATGGATGAGGAAGACATCTGTCCAGAGGAGGGAGGTACACAATGCTCTAGTAGTCAGTATCTAGAGCGAGGGTGGGGTGATGCAGAGCAGGCAGAGATCACGCCTCAAGCAGGGGACAGCGTTTCTTGGCCAGTTGGCAGTCTGCAGCACATGGTTGATTTCATGCTGCAGTGCCTCAGAAACGACCGCCGCATCGCCCACATTCTCAACACGGCTGATTATTGGGTGTCCACCCTCCTAGATCCTCGCTACCGGGACAACTTACAAAGCCTCATAACACCATTGAACCGGGAGCGTAAAATGCGGGAGTACCAAGACGCACTGGTGCATTCCATCATGTTCTCCATTCCAACCGAGAGCAGTGCTGCTAGTGCTTTACAAAGCAGCTCAGTGCGTCGAGGCAGTGGAGGAAGCTCTGCACAAAGAGGGAGCAGAAGCAGCGCCTCAGCACAAGGCAAGACCAGTATGGCCGAAATGTGGCAAAGTTTTGTGTCCCCGCCGCCACAAATGTCTACACCATCACAGACAGCTCCAGTCAGCAGGAGGCAACGTTTCCGTCAGATGGTGACAGACTACATGTCTTGCCCTCTTAGTGTACTCCCAGACGGCTCTTCTCCCTTCAAGTTTTGGGTCTGTAAGCTGGATACATGGCCAGAGCTTAGTCAGTATGCACTGGAGGTGCTAGCTTGCCCTGCTGCTAGTGTATTATCGGAACGCGTCTTTAGTGCCGCAGGTGGTGTACTAACAGACCGTCGCATGCGACTATCCTCCGATAACGTTGACCGGCTTACTTTTCTCAAAATGAACAAGGCCTGGATCTCTCATGAATTTGCCAGTCCTCTTCCAGAATAAATAATTGGTTGGCAACAGTATCCAGGTCTCCTGTTCTGTTCATGTTTCTACCACCTGAACTGTAATCCCTGAGCTCCAACACCGCCAGTTGGCGCTCGGAAGTGCCGTCTGCACAGTCAACACTTGCTGCCGTGTTATTGGGGTTCAGTAACGTCAGCTGTTCTCCTGCTGTGCGGACGGCAATTTCTCCTGATTTGTCCACATCCACTGTACTACACATTTTAAAGTTGCTCCAATTACTCCTCTGGCTCCTCTGTTTTCATTCTTATCCCTGGGCTCCAGCACCGCCAGTTGGCGCTCGGAAGTGCTGTCTGCACAGTCAACACTTGCTACCATGTTATTGGGGTTCAGTAACGTCAGCTGTTCCCCTGCTGTGCGGACGGCAATTTCTCCTGCTCTGTCCACATTCTCACTACTACAGATTTTAAAGTTGCTCCAATTACACCTCTGGCTCCTCTGTTTTCATTCTTATCCCTGGGCTCCAGCACCGCCAGTTGGCGCTCGGAAGTGCCGTCTGCACAGTCAACACTTGCTGCGGTGTTATTGGGGTTCGGTAACGTCAGCTGTTCCCCTGCTGTGTTCACGGCAATTTCTCCTGCTCTGTCCATATTCACTGTGCTACTTATTTAAAACTTGCTCCAATTACACCTCTGGCTCCTCCGTTTTTAGTATTTACCCTGGGCTCCAACACCGCCAGTTGGCGCTCGGAAGTGCTGTCTGCACAGTCAACACTTGCTGCCGTGTTATTGGGGTTCAGTAACGTCAGCTGTTCTCCTGCTGTGCGGACGGCAATTTCTCCTGCTTTGTCCACATCCACTGTACTACACATTTTAAAGTTGCTCGAATTACACCTCTGGCTCCTCTGTTTTCATTCTTATCCCTGGGCTCCAGCACCGCCAGTTGGCGCTCGGAAGTGCCGTCTGCACAGTCAACACTTGCTGCCGTGTTATTGGGGTTCAGTAACGTCAGCTGTTCTCCTGCTGTGCGGACGGCAATTTCTCCTGCTTTGTCCACATCCACTGTACTACACATTTTAAAGTTGCTCGAATTACACCTCTGGCTCCTCTGTTTTCATTCTTATCCCTGGGCTCCAGCACCGCCAGTTGGCGCTCGGAAGTGCCGTCTGCACAGTCAACACTTGCTACCATGTTATTGGGGTTCAGTAACGTCAGCTGTTCCCCTGCTGTGTTCACGGCAATTTCTCCTGCTCTGTCCATATTCACTGTGCTACTTATTTAAAACTTGCTCCAATTACACCTCTGGCTCCTCCGTTTTTAGTATTTACCCTGGGCTCCAACACCGCCAGTTGGCGCTCGGAAGTGCTGTCTGCACAGTCAACACTTGCTGCCGTGTTATTGGGGTTCAGTAACGTCAGCTGTTCCCCTGCTGTGCGGACGGCAATTTCTCCTGCTCTGTCCACATTCTCACTACTACAGATTTTAAAGTTGCTCCAATTACACCTCTGGCTCCTCTGTTTTCATTCTTATCCCTGGGCTCCAGCACCGCCAGTTGGCGCTCGGAAGTGCTGTCTGCACAGTCAACACTTGCTACCATGTTATTGGGGTTCAGTAACGTCAGCTGTTCCCCTGCTGTGCGGACGGCAATTTCTCCTGCTCTGTCCACATTCTCACTACTACAGATTTTAAAGTTGCTCCAATTACACCTCTGGCTCCTCTGTTTTCATTCTTATCCCTGGGCTCCAGCACCGCCAGTTGGCGCTCGGAAGTGCCGTCTGCACAGTCAACACTTGCTGCGGTGTTATTGGGGTTCGGTAACGTCAGCTGTTCCCCTGCTGTGTTCACGGCAATTTCTCCTGCTCTGTCCATATTCACTGTGCTACTTATTTAAAACTTGCTCCAATTACACCTCTGGCTCCTCCGTTTTTAGTATTTACCCTGGGCTCCAACACCGCCAGTTGGCGCTCGGAAGTGCTGTCTGCACAGTCAACACTTGCTGCCGTGTTATTGGGGTTCAGTAACGTCAGCTGTTCTCCTGCTGTGCGGACGGCAATTTCTCCTGCTTTGTCCACATCCACTGTACTACACATTTTAAAGTTGCTCGAATTACACCTCTGGCTCCTCTGTTTTCATTCTTATCCCTGGGCTCCAGCACCGCCAGTTGGCGCTCGGAAGTGCCGTCTGCACAGTCAACACTTGCTGCCGTGTTATTGGGGTTCGGTAACGTCAGCTGTTCCCCTGCTGTGTTCACGGCAATTTCTCCTGCTCTGTCCATATTCACTGTGCTACTTATTTAAAACTTGCTCCAATTACACCTCTGGCTCCTCCGTTTTTAGTATTTACCCTGGGCTCCAACACCGCCAGTTGGCGCTCGGAAGTGCTGTCTGCACAGTCAACACTTGCTGCCGTGTTATTGGGGTTCAGTAACGTCAGCTGTTCCCCTGCTGTGCGGACGGCAATTTCTCCTGCTCTGTCCACATTCTCACTACTACAGATTTTAAAGTTGCTCCAATTACACCTCTGGCTCCTCTGTTTTCATTCTTATCCCTGGGCTCCAGCACCGCCAGTTGGCGCTCGGAAGTGCTGTCTGCACAGTCAACACTTGCTACCATGTTATTGGGGTTCAGTAACGTCAGCTGTTCCCCTGCTGTGCGGACGGCAATTTCTCCTGCTCTGTCCACATTCTCACTACTACAGATTTTAAAGTTGCTCCAATTACACCTCTGGCTCCTCTGTTTTCATTCTTAACCCTGGGCTCCAGCACCGCCAGTTGGCGCTCGGAAGTGCCGTCTGCACAGTCAACACTTGCTGCCGTGTTATTGGGGTTCAGTAACGTCAGCTGTTCTCCTGCTGTGCGGACGGCAATTTCTCCTGATTTGTCCACATCCACTGTACTACACATTTTAAAGTTGCTCCAATTACTCCTCTGGCTCCTCTGTTTTCATTCTTATCCCTGGGCTCCAGCACCGCCAGTTGGCGCTCGGAAGTGCTGTCTGCACAGTCAACACTTGCTACCATGTTATTGGGGTTCAGTAACGTCAGCTGTTCCCCTGCTGTGCGGACGGCAATTTCTCCTGCTCTGTCCACATTCTCACTACTACAGATTTTAAAGTTGCTCCAATTACACCTCTGGCTCCTCTGTTTTCATTCTTATCCCTGGGCTCCAGCACCGCCAGTTGGCGCTCGGAAGTGCCGTCTGCACAGTCAACACTTGCTGCCGTGTTATTGGGGTTCGGTAACGTCAGCTGTTCCCCTGCTGTGTTCACGGCAATTTCTCCTGCTCTGTCCATATTCACTGTGCTACTTATTTAAAACTTGCTCCAATTACACCTCTGGCTCCTCCGTTTTTAGTATTTACCCTGGGCTCCAACACCGCCAGTTGGCGCTCGGAAGTGCTGTCTGCACAGTCAACACTTGCTGCCGTGTTATTGGGGTTCAGTAACGTCAGCTGTTCCCCTGCTGTGCGGACGGCAATTTCTCCTGCTCTGTCCACATTCTCACTACTACAGATTTTAAAGTTGCTCCAATTACACCTCTGGCTCCTCTGTTTTCATTCTTATCCCTGGGCTCCAGCACCGCCAGTTGGCGCTCGGAAGTGCTGTCTGCACAGTCAACACTTGCTACCATGTTATTGGGGTTCAGTAACGTCAGCTGTTCCCCTGCTGTGCGGACGGCAATTTCTCCTGCTCTGTCCACATTCTCACTACTACAGATTTTAAAGTTGCTCCAATTACACCTCTGGCTCCTCTGTTTTCATTCTTAACCCTGGGCTCCAGCACCGCCAGTTGGCGCTCGGAAGTGCCGTCTGCACAGTCAACACTTGCTGCCGTGTTATTGGGGTTCAGTAACGTCAGCTGTTCTCCTGCTGTGCGGACGGCAATTTCTCCTGATTTGTCCACATCCACTGTACTACACATTTTAAAGTTGCTCCAATTACTCCTCTGGCTCCTCTGTTTTCATTCTTATCCCTGGGCTCCAGCACCGCCAGTTGGCGCTCGGAAGTGCTGTCTGCACAGTCAACACTTGCTACCATGTTATTGGGGTTCAGTAACGTCAGCTGTTCCCCTGCTGTGCGGACGGCAATTTCTCCTGCTCTGTCCACATTCTCACTACTACAGATTTTAAAGTTGCTCCAATTACACCTCTGGCTCCTCTGTTTTCATTCTTATCCCTGGGCTCCAGCACCGCCAGTTGGCGCTCGGAAGTGCCGTCTGCACAGTCAACACTTGCTGCGGTGTTATTGGGGTTCGGTAACGTCAGCTGTTCCCCTGCTGTGTTCACGGCAATTTCTCCTGCTCTGTCCATATTCACTGTGCTACTTATTTAAAACTTGCTCCAATTACACCTCTGGCTCCTCCGTTTTTAGTATTTACCCTGGGCTCCAACACCGCCAGTTGGCGCTCGGAAGTGCTGTCTGCACAGTCAACACTTGCTGCCGTGTTATTGGGGTTCAGTAACGTCAGCTGTTCTCCTGCTGTGCGGACGGCAATTTCTCCTGCTTTGTCCACATCCACTGTACTACACATTTTAAAGTTGCTCGAATTACACCTCTGGCTCCTCTGTTTTCATTCTTATCCCTGGGCTCCAGCACCGCCAGTTGGCGCTCGGAAGTGCCGTCTGCACAGTCAACACTTGCTGCGGTGTTATTGGGGTTCGGTAACGTCAGCTGTTCCCCTGCTGTGTTCACGGCAATTTCTCCTGCTCTGTCCATATTCACTGTGCTACTTATTTAAAACTTGCTCCAATTACACCTCTGGCTCCTCCGTTTTTAGTATTTACCCTGGGCTCCAATACCGCTAGTTGCTGCTCAGAAGTGCCGTCTGCACAGTCAACGCTTGCTCCAGTGTTATTGGGATTCAGTAACGTCAGCTGATCCCCAGCTGTGTGTCCGGCAAATTCTCCTGCTTTGTCCACATCCACTGTAGTACGGATTTAAAACCTCCTCCAAATACACCTCTGGCTCTTCTGTTTTTAGTATTTACCCTGGGCTCCAGCACCGCCAGCTGGTTCTCGGCAGTTCCATTGGCTCTTGTACCTTCTGCTACCCATCCGGGTTCCAGTACCGTCAGCTGGTTCTCGGCAGTGTCTTTGGCACGGGTACTCCCTCCTGCCCAGCCTGGTTCCAGCACGCCAGCTGTTTCCGGGTAGTGTCAACGTCACTTTGCCTCCAATGCGTTGTCCTGTCGTGTTGCGGTCGGGTTAGCCGACTCTATGGTGCCTGCAGTTTAGGTGACTCCTATGTGGGCTGCGGGATCTGGCAATGAAGGCTGGTTCCATAGTGCCAATAGGACAAGCACCCTCTGTAGGACTGTGGGTTTTGGTAACTGCGGCCGGCTCGCGGCCTTGAACTTTTTTTTTACATGGGTACCTTCTGCTACCCATCCGGGTTCCAGTACCGTCAGCTGGTTCTCGGCAGTGCCTTTGGATTAGGTGCCTCCTTCTCGGTATCCAAGTTCCACCAACGTCTGCTGGTCCTTGGTAGTGCTTTCTGGCACAGGTACCTCCTGCTTAGTAACCGAGTTCCAGTAACATCAGCTGGTCCTCGGTAGTTCCATTGGCTCTTGTACCTTCTGCTACCCATCCGGGTTCCAGTACCGTCAGCTGGTCCTCGGTAGTTCCATTTGCTCTTGTATCTTCTGCTACCCATCCGGGTTCCAGTACCGTCAGCTGTTCCTCGGTAGTTCCATTTGCTCTTGTATCTTCTGCTACCCATCCGGGTTCCAGTACCGTCAGCTGGTTCTCGGCAGTGCCTTTGGATTAGGTGCCTCCTTCTCGGTATCCAAGTTCCACCAACGTCTGCTGGTCCTTGGTAGTGCTTTCTGGCACAGGTACCTCCTGCTTAGTAACCGAGTTCCAGTAACATCAGCTGGTCCTCGGTAGTTCCATTGGCTCTTGTACCTTCTGCTACCCATCCGGGTTCCAGTACCGTCAGCTGGTCCTCGGTAGTTCCATTTGCTCTTGTATCTTCTGCTACCCATCCGGGTTCCAGTACCGTCAGCTGGTTCTCGGCAGTGCCTTTGGATTAGGTGCCTCCTTCTCGGTATCCAAGTTCCACCAACGTCTGCTGGTCCTTGGTAGTGCTTTCTGGCACAGGTACCTCCTGCTTAGTAACCGAGTTCCAGTAACATCAGCTGGTCCTCGGTAGTTCCATTGGCTCTTGTACCTTCTGCTACCCATCCGGGTTCCAGTACCGTCAGCTGGTCCTCGGTAGTTCCATTTGCTCTTGTATCTTCTGCTACCCATCCGGGTTCCAGTACCGTCAGCTGGTCCTCGGTAGTTCCATTTGCTCTTGTATCTTCTGCTACCCATCCGGGTTCCAGTACCGTCAGCTGGTTCTCGGCAGTGCCTTTGGATTAGGTGCCTCCTTCTCGGTATCCAAGTTCCACCAACGTCTGCTGGTCCTTGGTAGTGCTTTCTGGCACAGGTACCTCCTGCTTAGTAACCGAGTTCCAGTAACATCAGCTGGTCCTCGGTAGTTCCATTGGCTCTTGTACCTTCTGCTACCCATCCGGGTTCCAGTAACATCAGCTGGTCCTCGGTAGTTCCATTTGCTCTTGTATCTTCTGCTACCCATCCGGGTTCCAGTACCGTCAGCTGGTTCTCGGCAGTGTCTTTGGCACGGGTACTCCCTCCTGCCCAGCCTGGTTCCAGCACGCCAGCTGTTTCCGGGTAGTGTCAACGTCACTTTGCCTCCAATGCGTTGTCCTGTCGTGTTGCGGTCGGGTTAGCCGACTCTATGGTGCCTGCAGTTTAGGTGACTCCTATGTGGGCTGCGGGATCTGGCAATGAAGGCTGGTTCCATAGTGCCAATAGGACAAGCACCCTCTGTAGGACTGTGGGTTTTGGTAACTGCGGCCGGCTCGCGGCCTTGAACTTTTTTTTTACATGGGTACCTTCTGCTACCCATCCGGGTTCCAGTACCGTCAGCTGGTTCTCGGCAGTGCCTTTGGATTAGGTGCCTCCTTCTCGGTATCCAAGTTCCACCAACGTCTGCTGGTCCTTGGTAGTGCTTTCTGGCACAGGTACCTCCTGCTTAGTAACCGAGTTCCAGTAACATCAGCTGGTCCTCGGTAGTTCCATTGGCTCTTGTACCTTCTGCTACCCATCCGGGTTCCAGTACCGTCAGCTGGTCCTCGGTAGTTCCATTTGCTCTTGTATCTTCTGCTACCCATCCGGGTTCCAGTACCGTCAGCTGGTTCTCGGCAGTGTCTTTGGCACGGGTACTCCCTCCTGCCCAGCCTGGTTCCAGCACGCCAGCTGTTTCCGGGTAGTGTCAACGTCACTTTGCCTCCAATGCGTTGTCCTGTCGTGTTGCGGTCGGGTTAGCCGACTCTATGGTGCCTGCAGTTTAGGTGACTCCTATGTGGGCTGCGGGATCTGGCAATGAAGGCTGGTTCCATAGTGCCAATAGGACAAGCACCCTCTGTAGGACTGTGGGTTTTGGTAACTGCGGCCGGCTCGCGGCCTTGAACTTTTTTTTTACATGGGTACCTTCTGCTACCCATCCGGGTTCCAGTACCGTCAGCTGGTTCTCGGCAGTGCCTTTGGATTAGGTGCCTCCTTCTCGGTATCCAAGTTCCACCAACGTCTGCTGGTCCTTGGTAGTGCTTTCTGGCACAGGTACCTCCTGCTTAGTAACCGAGTTCCAGTAACATCAGCTGGTCCTCGGTAGTTCCATTGGCTCTTGTACCTTCTGCTACCCATCCGGGTTCCAGTAACATCAGCTGGTCCTCGGTAGTTCCATTTGCTCTTGTATCTTCTGCTACCCATCCGGGTTCCAGTACCGTCAGCTGGTTCTCGGCAGTGTCTTTGGCACGGGTACTCCCTCCTGCCCAGCCTGGTTCCAGCACGCCAGCTGTTTCCGGGTAGTGTCAACGTCACTTTGCCTCCAATGCGTTGTCCTGTCGTGTTGCGGTCGGGTTAGCCGACTCTATGGTGCCTGCAGTTTAGGTGACTCCTATGTGGGCTGCGGGATCTGGCAATGAAGGCTGGTTCCATAGTGCCAATAGGACAAGCACCCTCTGTAGGACTGTGGGTTTTGGTAACTGCGGCCGGCTCGCGGCCTTGAACTTTTTTTTTACATGGGTACCTTCTGCTACCCATCCGGGTTCCAGTACCGTCAGCTGGTTCTCGGCAGTGCCTTTGGATTAGGTGCCTCCTTCTCGGTATCCAAGTTCCACCAACGTCTGCTGGTCCTTGGTAGTGCTTTCTGGCACAGGTACCTCCTGCTTAGTAACCGAGTTCCAGTAACATCAGCTGGTCCTCGGTAGTTCCATTGGCTCTTGTACCTTCTGCTACCCATCCGGGTTCCAGTAACATCAGCTGGTCCTCGGTAGTTCCATTGGCTCTTGTACCTTCTGCTACCCATCCGGGTTCCAGTACCGTCAGCTGGTTCTCGGCAGTGCCTTTGGATTAGGTGCCTCCTTCTCGGTATCCAAGTTCCACCAACGTCTGCTGGTCCTTGGTAGTGCTTTCTGGCACAGGTACCTCCTGCTTAGTAACCGAGTTCCAGTAACATCAGCTGGTCCTCGGTAGTTCCATTGGCTCTTGTACCTTCTGCTATCCATCCGGGTTCCAGTACCGTCAGCTGGTCCTCGGTAGTTCCTCAGCTTTCTTGTACCTTCTGCTACATTTCCAAGTTCAAGCTTTTTGAAATGGTTCTTGGTAATCACTCTGGATCTCCCTGACGAGGACCCTGAAGACGAGGACCCTGAAGACCAACCCTAAGAAGACGAGGACCCCGAAGACAATGACCCTGAAGACGAGGACCCTGAAGACCACCCCGAAGAAGACGAGGACCCTGAAGACCACCCCGAAGAAGACGAGGACCCTGAAGACCACCCCGAAGAAGACGAGGACCCCGAAGACGAGGACCCAGAAGACCAACCCGAAGAAGACGAGGACCCCGAAGACGAGGACCCCCGAAGACGACGACCCTGAAGACCACCCCGAAGAAGACCAAGAAGATGACCCTGAAGAAGTTGACCAAGAAGACAAAGAAGAGAAGACAAGCACCAAGATACAGAAAAACAAGAGACAGAAAACCAAGAAGCAGAAATACAAGAAGCTGCAGAACAAAAAGCGGAAGAACATTAAGCATAAGACTAAAAATCAGAGCAAAAGATAATATCTAAATTATAAGCAGAAGATGACTAAGCAGTGTATGGGGGTGAGTCCGTTCCTCCTCGTGGTGCCCCTGGAAAAGACCTGCTGCTGCAGGCCAAACTGAACGCGGACAAATCCTGTTGTAAATCTTTTGTGACGGGCAGAACGAAAGGTGTAATGTCCAACCTTTTATAGATAACAACTACAGGAATGCCTGTCACAAATAAGAATATGATGAAGAAGAAGAATATGAAGAAGATGAAGAAGTAGAATATGAAGAATGTAAAAAAAAGAATAATACGAAGAAGGTGAAGAAGAAGAAGGTGAAGAAGAAGTGGATGAAAAAGATGCTGAGGATGATGAAGGAGAAAGTGTGGGAGAAGTAAAAAAGAAGGTGAAGAGCATGGAAGTAGTGAAACATAAATATCTGACAAAATATAAAAATACTTAACATAGTTAATATTTCCGTAACTCAGAACATAATAAAAAAATATTAATTCCTGTTATTCCATTTGACTGGGCTAAACCTCTATGCCTTTATTGTCTCCCCCACCTCCCCCAATACATTCTACATTATTCTTAGTTGTTTTCCTTCATGTAGAAATAACCTACAAGGAAAGAAAGGGTTTATTTTAATTCCGATATTAGTGTCCCATTGACTTGCAGTGGTTTCCGGTATCGGAATCGGCGATATCCGATACTTTTTCGGTATCGGTCCGATCCAATCCGATCCGATATTTCCCGATATCGGAAGGTATCGCTCAACACTACTCATTATACATTTTTGCAAGTATCACATTTTCTACTGGGGATATGACTGGTTTTACAAGGATTGGTCTTGGCTAGGCTATAGTTGAGCAAATCTTTTGAAACGTGAATTTGTAAGCTTCTGCAACTTTCTTTTAAAAACTGTATAGATGTATACAAACTTAAGGAAGCACTCTCATCAAAATGTTTATCCCCTTAATATATTGCAGTCATCATATTATATAGCACTGTGCACTTACAATTGCTCATTTTAACTTTCTACCCAATTAATTCTTCTCCTTTCCATTAGGTCTATGACATCACATGATTAAAAACTTCCTAGCTGAATCCTTCTAAGCTCTATGTAGAAACTGGAAGTCTCTTTTTCCCTGCATGAGTCATTCCCCCCTTCAATTCCTGACCCAGCTGCTGCATCCTCCACCCTGCCAGGGACTTTACAGTGATGACTCATGCAGAGAAAAGAGACCTCATGTTTCTACATAGAGCTTAGAAGGATTCAGATAGTCAGTTTTTAATCATGTGATGTCATAGACCTAATGGAAAATAAAAGAATTAACAGGGTAGAAAGGCAAAATGAGCAATTGTAAGTGCACAGTGCTATATAATATGATGACTGATATATTAAGAGGATAATATCTTTGATGGGAGGAGGAGTGCTTCTTTAACTATAAAAATAATGTGCCATCTTGATAACTTTTCTCAGAAAGTTCTCACCTATGTTGATTAAGATAACAGGAATCTGTCAGCATGATTTCACTACGTAAACTATTTATATTGGCAATTATGTACTTTCAGAGAAATCATTATTTGAAGTGCTGGCCACGAACTATAGAGAGAGGTGTGACTAGTCCAGTGGCTCCTCCCCGAACTAGTTGATTGACAGGTCTTTCTCAAGTGTGTACATAGGGGAAGATCTGAAAGTCACCTGGAGCAGAATGAGGAGAAGACAGGAGTGGAACTGGACTAGTCCTGCCTCTCTCTATAGTCCCCAAACTGACTCTTCAAACCCAGTTTTCTTTGAAACACACATGCATTGCAGAGAAAATCATACCTGGCTGCAATCATTCAGCCGGGCTCTAATTCATGCAGCCTGCGGTTTGGCCAGCATGAGTTGAGCGCCATGTTTCCTTTAACAAATACGACTATGGGTTAATGGATGGTAACTTTTCTCCATGGCTGTGCTGTTACACACTATCTGTACAATTTATTTACTGCTTTGTGGCTTTCTCTCACTCTCCTCTTTTGCAAAGCTGTGAGCTATGACGTCCTCACTCACTATTCAGATTCACCCCAAAATGGTTGCTATATTCCCTGCTTCTGCCTTTATATAGGCTATGATAGTCCCTCCTGATAGGCTGTGCTATACCTTGTGATGTAATTGCTGCTATGGATTATTCAAAAGTCTACATGGCCACGGGTCATCTCTGGTTGATCAAATCTTCTGCAATCTGTAAAATGGTTTGTTTGAATTTGCCGGCTTCACCGAGTTGTGCATCAAATAAATTTGCTCATTTCTAGTCTAGCTCCATAGCTAAGAAAGTGGGTTAAAGGGAATCTGTCAACAGGTTTTTGCTTTGTAATCTGAGGACAGCATGAAGTTGGGGCTGAGACACTGATTTCAGGGATGGGTCACTTATTAGGCTATGTGCTGTTTTTTTCAATACAGTGAATGTTTTATCACCAGGAGATTATCACTACCTGGACCAAAGCTTGTGTGAACCCTGGTCTGACCATGCCCCCTCCTTTGATAAGCAGCTCACTGTCAATAGACAATGTACACAGAAAGCTGTGGTCTGCTACATGCTACATCTAAAAACTCTGATTGTGTCACAACTGCTGCACCCAGTAAATTAAGTGATACATCGCTGGAATCAGGGTCTCTTTTCCTACATTAAGCTGCTCAGATGAGGTAGCATAAACCTGGTGACAGATTCCCTTTAATTGAACCCTATTGGGTCCTTCAATGGCAAATATTGGCAGACTGTATAGTGTACCCTGGAATTTCAATTGGTAAGCACTTGATATCAAGAATGTAAATGACAAATTGACTTAAACAGTCCAAGGGAATACCTTGTAATTATCTTTCTTCAAGATCATTGTATGTTCACTCTCATTAGTTACTAAGCTACGGTATAACTAGCAAAAAACGCAAAGAAAAACTGACTTAAATTGAAATAGCTACAGATTGGATCTCTGGATCTGGATCTCTTCTGATATTCTCTTGTTTTAATGTGTCAAATGTTTTTGATTTATATTCTCCAGGATAACGGCCAACATACTGTTCGGTATTCCACCATATAAGTATTTGTTTTTATTAAGAAGACTTAGTCCAATATCAGATTCACATGCACCATTGACCAAATTTGTGCTTATCTCGGCAGGGCCTCCCACCAGGTCCAAGAACAACGTAGAAAATTCAGAGAAGCCGAGGCACCAAAACCGCAGGTTCTTGATAAAATAAACTTGAACTTTATTCCACATTAGTTAAAACAGGAAGACAAAGCAGACAACGCTT
This sequence comes from Phyllobates terribilis, assembly GCF_046119375.1. NCBI lineage: Eukaryota > Metazoa > Chordata > Amphibia > Anura > Dendrobatidae > Phyllobates > Phyllobates terribilis. Next base: position 208,436,153 of record NW_027362767.1, on the reverse strand, counting down.
CAGCCATAATTGGCCTTTCTCAAGACTAAAGAATGCAGCTATTGCTCCACAGGTCTTTCTCCAGCTGGCTATTAAGAAGACTTGCTAGATCTGTTTGATGCTATATAGAAATATTCTATTCATTCTGTTCTTTTTTTTTATATTTTCAAGATGTATTAAAGTAGGGTTCTGAATCCAGTGCACGCTCGAAAATCACTTCTAGCTTCTTTCTTATCTTTCCTTTAGTCAGATCTTCCCGGCAGCCCATCAGTGCAAGGCAACCCAATCAACTCCATTGCCTCTGCTGTGCGGAGACATGCCTATTCGCTTCGAGCTGTGGGAAGTGTAGTCTAATGTTTTCATAAAGTCCCTGACAATCACTGTAGAGATAAGATAGGAGGTCCATCTCTTAAATGCCATCTTATGACATTTATTGTGAATGTCCATCATCATTTGCTTATCTTTGGTGACTTTCTGAGGTGGCAAATTACATTTCATTTTTATTAAAGTTTAAGATGATAGTAAAAAGACCCGGACTAAGAAATCAGAGAAATGTGGTGTAATTTTCTTGTAAAGTGAAGACCTTTAGCTATAAAATGCAGCAGTTATGTAATAATGAATACCCTTCAACTAATTATTTAATCAAAGCCACATAAACGGAGTATCTGGAGAAATAGTAAGGCTTCTGGATATTGTTATTCACAGGTTTGCTGTTTTTTACAAGCTTACACAATAAAAGCTGACATTGCAACTAGTGTTGAGCCACCCCCGTAGTGTTCGGGTTCGGTTCGGTTCGTCGAACACCGGGATGTTCGAGGAACTGTTCGTCGAACTGTTCGTCGAACACCTTAGAACACCGTCGAACACCGTTAAAACCAATGGCAGGCAAACAAAAACACATAGAAACACATAGAAAACACCTGCAAAGGTGTCCAAAAGCTGACAAACTGCTCAGAAGACACTCTCTTTAAAAAAGCCGGCCGGCAAATTCAGCAGCGGCACACACCGGTACCCGACAATTTAGACAAGAAGGAATAGAGCATCACACATAGATTAGATAGATAGAAACATGTCAGTCACATATATATGAAGTACAGTGACAGTGTTGGTTACTGCACTTGTCATTTAGTGTAAAGGATTTATTAAAAAAAATATTAGTGTTTTCATGCACCGTCTCTTTAAAAAAGCCGGCCGGCAATTCAGCATCTGTACCCGACAATTTAGAACAGAAAGAATAGAGCTTCACACATAGATTAGATAGATAGAAACATGTCAGTCACATATATATGAAGTACAGTGACAGTGTTGCTTACTGTACTTGTCATTTAGTGTAAAGGATTTATTTAAAAAAATAATAGTGTTTTCATGCACTGTCTCTTTAAAAAAGCCGCCGGCAATTCAGCAGCGGTACCCGACAATTTAGAACAGAAAGATAGAGCATCACACATAGATTAGATAGATAGAAACATGTCAGTCACATATATATGAAGTACAGTGATAGTGTTGGTTACTGTACTTGTCATTTAGTATTAAAATAAAGGATTTATTATTAAAAAAATTGGCGTGGGGTTCCCCTTAATTTTAGGCTCTAGCGGAGGTTAAGCAGACGGCTGGGGCAGATGTTTGAAGCCTGGGAAGGGGGTAATACCCACGGAGCTTCCCAGGCTACTAATATCAGCCCCCAGCTGAATACATAGCCTTTACTAGCTATTAAAATGGGGGACCCCCCAAAAAAAATGACGTGGGGTCCCCCCTAATTTAATAGCTAGCAAAGGCTAAGCAGACAGCTGGGGGCTGATATTAATAGCCCAGGAAGGGAGCCATGAATATTGGCCCCCTCCCAGGCTAGAAACACCAGCCGTCAGCCGCCCCAGAAATGGCGCATTCATAGGATGCGCCAATTCTGGCACTTAGCCTCGCTCTTCCACGCTGCCCTGGTGCGGTGGCAGGGGGTAATAGGGTTGGGGTTGATGTCAGCTTATAATGCCAGCTGACATCAAGCCCAGGTTAGTAATGGAGAGGCGTCTATAAGACACCCCCATTACTAACCCCATAGTCAAAGTTAAAAAAAACACAAACACCCAGAATAAAGTCCTTTAATTGAAATAAAAACACAATCCTTTATTGTTCTAAATTAAACCATACTTACCATCACGCCCATTCCAGCTGAAGCCAACGATCTCCTGCAATAAAAGAAAAATAATAAAGCAACCTCATCCTTACCTTTCCATGGTTCCCACGACAGCTTCAGCTCTGCTACATCGAGATAACAGGCTGGACCGCAGCAGAACGCTGCCATCCAGCCTGTCATCCCGCAGACACTGAGAAGCGCAGGCTTGCTTGCGCTGCTCAGCGTCTCTCTGTGACGACATCCAGATGAGCCGAGTTCATGTCCAATGAACTCGGCTCACCTCATGCACGTCACTGACAGCGTGGGAAAATTCTCACGCTGAAGCGCTGATTGCAGGAGAATTTTCCCACGCTGTCAGTGACGTGCAGGAGGTGAGCTGAGTTCATTGGACATGAGCTCACCTCATGCACATCACTGACAGCGTGGGAGAATTCTCCTGCACTCAGCACTTCAGCGTGAGAATTTTCCCACGCTGTCAGTGACGTGCATGAGGTGAGCCGAGTTCATTGGACATGACCTCGGCTCATCTGGATGCCGTCACAGCGAGACAGTGAGGAGCGCAAGCATGCCTGCGCTTCTCAGTGTCTGCGGGATGACAGACTGGATGGCAGCGTTCTGCTGCGGTCCAGCCAGTCATCTCGATGTAGCAGAGCTGAAGCTGTCGTGGGAACCATGGAAAGGTAAGGATGAGGTTGGTTTATTATTTTTCTTTTATTGCAGGAGATCGTTGGCTTCAGCTGGAATGGGTGTGATGGTAAGTATGGTTTAATTTAGAACAATAAAGAATTGTGTCTTTATTTCAATTAAAGGACTTTATTCTGGGTGTTGTGTTTTTTTTAAATACTTTACTAGAAATTCATGGCGGTCATGTCTAATACTGGCGTGACCCCATGAATTTTGGGCTTGGGGCCAGCTGATAATACCAAGCTGGCCCTAACCCCTTTATTACCCAGTGAGCCACCGCACCAGGGCCCTGGATGAGTTGGGTACAGCGCCAGAAGATGGCGCTTCTATGAACGCGCCATTTTCCGGGGTGGCTGCGGACTGCAATTTGTAGCGGGGGGGGGGCCCAGAAAGCTTGGGCCTCCCTGCGCTGCAGATTCCAGCCCCCAGCTGCCTAGTTGTACCTGGCTGGACACAAAAATAGGGCGAAGCCCCACGTACTTTTTTTTTAATTATTTCATGAAATTCATGAAATAATTAAGAAAAAAAGGGCTTCCCTATATTGTTGTGTCCGGCCAGGTACAAATAGGCAGCTGGTGGATGGGGGCAGCCCGTTCCTGCCTGCTGTACCTGGCTGGACACAAATATAGTGCGAAGCCCCACTTCAATTTTTTTAAATTATTTCAGGAAATTCATGAAATAATTTAAAGAAAATTGACGTGGGGCTTCGCACTATATTTGTGTCCAGCCAGGTACAGCAGGCAGGAACGGGCTGCCCCCAACCAACAGCTGCCTATTTGTACCTGGCCGGACACAACAATATAGGGAAGCCCTTTTTTTCTTAATTATTTCATGAAATAATTTAAAGAAAATTGACGTGGGGCTTCGCCCTGTTTTTGTGTCCAGCCAGGTACAACTAGGCAGCTGGGGGCTGGAATCCGCAGCGCAGGGAGGCCCAAGCTTTCTGGGCCACCCCCGCTGCAAATTGCAGTCCGCAGCCACCCCGGAAAATGGCGCGTTCATAGAAGCGCCATCTTCTGGCGCTGTACCCAACTCATCCAGGGCCCTGATGCGGTGGCTCACTGGGTAATAAAGGGGTTAGGGCCAGCTTGGCATTATCAGCTGGCCCTAAGCCCGAAATTCATGGGGTCACGCCAATATTAGACATGACCACCATGAATTTCTAGTAAAGTATTTAAAAAAAACACAACACCCAGAAAAAAGTCCTTTAATTGAAATAAACACACAATTCTTTATTGTTCTAAATTAAACCATACTTACCATCACGCCCATTCCAGCTGAAGCCAACGATCTCCTGAAATAAAAGAAAAATAATAAAGCAACATCATCCTTACCTTTCCATGGTTCCCATGACAGCTTCAGCTCTGCTACATCGAGATGACAGGCTGGACCGCAGCAGAACGCTGCCATCCAGCCTGTCATCCCGCAGACACTGAGAAGCGCAGGCTTGCTTGCGCTCCACAGTGTCTCTCTGTGAGGGCATCCAGATGAGCCGAGTTATTGTCCAATGAACTTGGCTCACCTCATGCACGTCACTGACAGCGTGGGAAAATTCTCCTGCACTCAGCGCTTCAGCGTGGGAGAATTCTCACACTGAAGCGCTGAGTGCAGGAGAATTCTCCCACGCTGTCAGTGACGTGCAGGAGGTGAGCTGAGTTCATTGGACATGAGCTCACCTTATGCACGTCACTGACAGCGTGGGAAAATTCTCCTGCACTCAGCGCTTCAGCGTGGGAGAATTCTCACGCTGAAGCGCTGAGTGCAGGAGAATTCTCCCACGCTGTCAGTGACGTGCAGGAGGTGAGCTGAGTTCATTGGACATGAGCTCACCTTATGCACGTCACTGACAGCGTGGGAGAATTCTCCTGCACTTACCGCTTCAGCGTGAGAATTTTCCCACGCTGTCAGTGACGTGCATGAGGTGAGCCGAGTTCATTGGACATGAACTCGGCTCATCTGGATGTCGTCACAGAGAGACGCTGAGCAGCGCAAGCAAGCCTGCGCTTCTCAGTGTCTGCGGGATGAGAGGCTGGATGGCAGCGTTCTGCTGCGGTCCAGCCTGTCATCTCGATGTAGCAGAGCTGAAGCTGTCGTGGGAACCATGGAAAGGTAAGGATGAGGTTGCTTTATTATTTTTCTTTTATTGCAGGAGATAGTTGGCTTCAGCTGGAATGGGCGTGACGGTAAGTATGGTTTAATTTAGAACAATAAAGGATTGTGTCTTTATTTCAATTAAAGGACTTTATTCTGGGTGTTTGTGTTTTTTTTAACTTTGACTATGGGGTTAGTAATGGGGGTGTCTTATAGACGCCTCTCCATTACTAACCTGGGCTTGATGTCAGCTGGCATTATAAGCTGACATCAACCTCAACCCTATTACCCCCTGCCACCGCACCAGGGCAGCGTGGAAGAGCGAGGCTAAGTGCCAGAATTGGCGCATCCTATGAATGCGCCATTTCTGGGGCGGCTGACGGCTGGTGTTTCTAGCCTGGGAGGGGGCCAATATTCATGGCTCCCTTCCTGGGCTATTAATATCAGCCCCCAGCTGTCTGCCTAGCCTTTGCTAGCTATTAAATTAGGGGGGACCCCACGTCATTTTTTTTGGGGGGTCCCCCATTTTAATAGCTAGTAAAGGCTATGTATTCAGCTGGGGGCTGATATTAGTAGCCTGGGAAGCTCCGTGGGTATTACCCCCTTCCCAGGCTTCAAACATCTGCCCCAGCCGTCTGCTTAACCTCCGCTAGAGACTAAAATTAAGGGGAACCCCACGCCAATTTTTTTAATAATAAATCCTTTATTTTAATACTAAATGACAAGTACAGTAACCAACACTATCACTGTACTTCATATATATGTGACTGACATGTTTCTATCTATCTAATCTATGTGTGAAGCTCTATTCTGTCTGTTATAAATTGTCGGGTACCGCTGCTGAATTGCCGGCCGGCTTTTTTAAAGAGACGGTGCATGAAAACACTATTATTTTTTTTGATAAATCCTTTATGCTAAATGACAAGTACAGTAAGCAGCACTTTCACTGTACTTCGTATATATGTGGCTGACATGTTTATATCTATCTAATCTATGTGTGAAGCTCTATTCTTTCTATTCTAAATTGTCGGGTACCGCTGCTGAATTGCCGGCCGGCTTTTTTAAAGAGACGGTGCATGAAAACACTATTATTTTTTTTGATAAATCCTTTACGCTAAATGACAAGTACAGTAAGCAGCACTTTCACTGTACTTCGTATATATGTGGCTGACATGTTTATATCTATCTAATCTATGTGTGAAGCTCTATTCTTTCGGTTCTAAATTGTCGGGTACAGGTGTATGCCGCTGCTGAACTGCCGGCTTTTCATGTTTCACTGTTGGCACTGTTCCCATCGATTTGGGCAATCACTGTAATGCCACAATCACCATGGCTGTGGCATTACAGTGAGTGGCAGACAATCCCTGCATGATTGGTGCTCTAAATAGCGCCAGACATGCAGGACACGCTTTTGGTGCACGAACAGTTATCGAACATAACCTCGAACAGCCGAATTTTTTGCAAATCGTTCGGGTTCGTCGAACAACTCGAACACCGCCCAAAACAGCTCGAATTTGAGATTGGCGAACAGTTCTAGTCGAACACCGCTCATCTCTAATTGCAACTCTACCAAATGTGGGGGGTAATGTGCCGACCTCTACCTGACGACTCCAACATGTGTTAGAAGAGTTGGGGTAAATTTTAGGAAGGTGATATGGTGTGAAGTATCAATGATAGAGAAGTTTCCTCAAAGCTTCAAGGTGGTTGGATCATGTAGAAGCTTTATGGCTCAGGATAAAGATAAAGTTCCATTGGTGACTGGTAAATTATTTTTTGATTTCCTTGTAAATTTATGGTTGTGCGAAGGATATATTATTAAAGAAAGATTCAGAGTATGTAGGGTGGGGCTGAAGTCCGACCAACGCATGAATGCGAGGAAATGACTAAGTTACAGTTTAAAAAAAACAAACAATAAAACATGTGTAATGTTAAACTTCTTACAAACTTGATCAAGTTATGTCTCAAATCTTTCATTCTTATTAATTTCTCAAAATCTTCCAATCTGAATTGTTATATTGATTTTCCATTCTTTGCTTAGAACTCTTCCGTCACTAAGTCATATTTGATGTATTGTAAAATGTTATTCTTTCTTTCTTTCATTCTTATTTCTTTTGATTGTATTATTTATTCTTCTTAATTTTAATACATCCCGCAATCGACTCGCCTGTACTATGTTTTGATTAGTCTGTATTCTCATGTTTGTTTTTAATGGTACTGCATATATAACTAAAACAATTTGGGTGTTTTTTCTTTAATAAAAAAATCTAAAAATCTTTGAATAAAAAATATGCTAAAGAAAAAAAAACCCAAGTGTTGACTGCCCCATCATAAGGTACTCTAGAGACACCCCATACATTCGGGACTTCTGGATCATGTAATGGTGTAAGAACATATTTGGGGGACAGTACTCATGTAGTAGATTATATAATAATGGGTGACCCACAAGAACACATGCACCATAGTAATCCATTTGAACCTTTGGGTTCTGCTGTCTATTGCAGGATTTCGGAATCTTATCATTCTCAACAGCCAACAGACCAAACTCTCATATATTTCTGCTTAAATCTGCGATTAAAAGGAATCTGTCAGTAGGATCAACCCTTATAAGTCAACTATATGGGCATATAGGTCATAAGAAGCTGAATAAAATTGATATCTGCGATCTGATGTCTTATTCCAGAGAAATCTATGTTTTTCTTCATATGTAAATGAGCTGTTAAGATCTACAGGCTGGACATAGATCTCCCTGAGAATCTGCCTCCAGAGATTATTGTAAATGTAAGTAGGCATTACCAGTGTGAGACTTGTAATGACTGACAGTCCGCTCTCCTGATCTACTTGTCTCATTGGTAACTCCCACTTACATTTACAATCATCTCTGGAGGCAGATTCTCATGGAGATCTATGTCCGGCCCATAGATCTTAACAGCTCATTTACATATTAAGAAAAACATGGATTTCTCTGGAATAAGACTTCAGACGCAGATATCAAGGTGTCATGTTATTCAGCTTCCTATGACCTACATGAGCACATGGACGGCTTAGGAAGGTTCATCCTAATGGCAGATTCCCTTTAAAGCTTTTTACTGCTCCCTCTTTGGTAAAGACTGGTGCAGAGTCCTGAATATTTTTCATTTACTCCATTGGTTCTATGTTTATTACGGATTTACCTTTGCTTTTGACAATTTTGGTCACGTAATCAGTTCTTGCTGGTACGATGCTATGATATTTGTGATGTAATTAGTTTTTTCCTGTTTTTACTACATTTATTGTCCTACTTTGAATATTGCATTAAAACAATGTTAAAAAAAAACAATTGTAAAAACAATGGTCATTGCCAACATATTGTAGTAAAATCCTTCCCTAACATTATCCAATATACTGAGTTGGAAGTGGTAATTAAAATGAGACATTGGCTGTGCTTTCATGTAATGCCAGTGAAAATAATAATAATAATAATAATAATAATAATACTTATAATAATAATAACAATATTAAAATCAGACAGGTGTTTGGAAAAGGAAAAGAAGCAAAAAATGAAAACACAAATCATTAAAAATTCATAGCTACCTTAAACACATACATATAATCTGTAACTCTCGTATATAACTGGCCACGTGGCACAATAATATAACTGGAAGGAATAATATGCAGGCATTTCAATAGTCATTAGATAATAATAATAATAAAATTAGATTAAAAAAACATATAAAAGGTAAGTTTATGAAAACAAACAACATGTAAACTTTCTTAACAAGTGATAAATACGGCACATGGCGGCAAAATGATGTGTGAAAGTGTGTCAGCGAAGAGTAAAGACACTGAACAGAATGAAAAACAGTTCTAAAGTGCAATGATAAAAAAAAAAACACAGAACAGGATTTGTGGAACAAAGAACAATATGGAAACTGAGTAATGTGAATCCTCACCTGAACTTTCAAAATCTTTGTATGCCAATGCCCAGGCCTTGCCCTGGTTACTCAGCGTGTTCTCCATGATCTGGATGTCAGTGAAGGGACAGTTACATTGGGGGAAGGATTCAGAGCACAGACAGGAGCACTGACTGCTCCTGCACACATATTCGCCTTCCCCATTACACATGATATAACTCAATGCAGCCTGAACAAACTTCTCCTGTAAGTACTGAGGCATAATGATCTGCAGACCTGAAGACAATGACATGATAGAGGAAATTAAACAAGGAAAGGTGTAGGGGGGTATAGATGGCATATACAGGATATTACAGCAATGCTTACAGATTCACATACCTGCAGACTTCACCCCCTTTCACAGTATGATAAGAGCCCACTCCTGTAATTCTCACTTACAACACACCCAGACTACAAGCTTTGAAAATTAAGTGCGAAAAGTGATAGTGGCCATTATCAGATTGTGAAAGGTGTTGGGCTGGAAGTTTAATCAGAGTGGAGAAATGTGCGGCGTAGAATGCTTGTACCAAAATAAAGCCGTCACGCGGAATGTTACAAAGCATTCTTCATAGCATCAACACAATACACACAAGTGATGGATAAACGGCAACATACTAAAAAATCTGTGGAATACATGAACCTGGAGAAATAGAAGATGACCTAGAATGGCAGTTCCTAAAAGTTTTTGTGACCTTTTAATCAAATAAATTACCGTACATCAACAGTACGCTCAAGGCTGTGATTGAAACTTCTGCACCTATCTATACAAGATGTGGATGTGCCCACTAGACACATGGCCACAGTACCTATGGTCTAAAGGATTTCTATTGGTTAAATGTTTAGAACCAAAAAAGAAGAAAGGATTTTCTGGCACTTCCATCCATAAAATTAATGTTTCATTCTCCCTCGGTTCTATAATAGCTGAACTTCACCAGCAGGAATTGGCATCCATCCATCAACCTTCCAGTGTATCCTGAACAATATTGGCGTGGGGAGCTTCTTTGTTTCTTTTTTTCTACAAATTGGGTTAAATATTTTTTTTCTCCAACAATGAACAGTACATACTGTATATATGGAATTTTTCAGAATAATCAATTCATAGCCTATCCGTAGAGTGTAAAGAGGTCACCATGTTGCTGGCAGATGGGCTTACACAGTTTGATCAAAGTGGGTCTATAAAGCAATAATGCAGATAAAAATTCATATATTGAATGTTCATATGTTCCTTAGCTTTATCTTAGTGATCTCAGAGTGACGTTACAGTAACTTTCACCTGTACATTTTTTTTACTCTATGGTGCTTGTCATATTTGCTTTTTTGCTATCAATAGAAAGACGATCAATGTATTATTACTGACTCCTGAGATTCCCACAGATCAACACAATAAAGGGGCTGCACCTATAATAGCGATGTCCATAGAATGCATAATTACAGAATCACCCTTTATAAAACAGCTACTTTTAATATCAAGCCCCCGAATCACCCCAAGAACACCCCAAAATGGGCATTATCGCACACTTTTGAATGTGGTTTATGAAATATTGTCTATTTGATTTGGGCATGACCAAATTTGCTGAGATTGTTTCAGAAAATATAGGATAAACCCCGGAAAATGTAGGACTGTTTGCAACTATGAGAGTCAGGCAGTACCTAGTACTGTAGTCCAGCCCCACTCAGTCCTCTTTACTCGACAGGGTTGAGCTGCAGTACCAGGTAAGACAGATTTGCATAGAAACATTTTGACAATTACTGTGATGAACGATCTGACCAAAAGAGAAGCCATCAATTACAATTCCTGAAAAGCCCCTCTAAACTTGAAAAGTATTCTATTTAGAAATGGTCCTTGACCCTGAGCTGAGATTTCATGGTCCAACGCTGTAGGGCCAGTTTGAGTTTTGCAACAATTTATCCCTGAAAAGTTGATTCTTGAATGTCAAAAGAAAAGGTCTTTATTGGTGAGGTTGTATTCAATACCCATAGAATATATTTATTTTTTCTGTATATCGATCATGCAAGTAGATAAAACTGAGTCTTTGATATTGTATTCATCTACTACATGTTCCAAAAAGTAGCCAACATAAATGTGATTCAAGCTTGGACTATAAAACAATTGAACATCAGCTTTTTCCTGCACATATATACCGGATGTCCACCGGCACCTGCCTCTAAAAGTAGTGATCAAAGCTAGCCCTTATCACGGGCATCTTTGCAGTCTTATGACGCCCAGACAATTACTGGTCTTCATAGGAAATCATTAATTAAACTACATACTGCAATATTACAGTATTGCAGTATATTGTACAAGCAATAAAAACAGGCTTAGGTCACTTAAAGGGGTTGTCCGACTTTAAGCTAAAAGTCTGTAGTCACTCATTATATAGTGGATTGCAAAAGTATTCAACCCTCCATGAGGGTTTGCATCAGTTCATATAAAGAACGTGCCTACAACTGTGAACAAAATAACTGAAAATTTCAGTACTTTGTAGAGCCTCCTTTTCGGCAAATACAGCTGTAAGTCGCTTTGGATAAGTCTCTATGAGCTTGCCACTGGGATTTTTGGCCATTCCTCAAGGCAAAACTGCTCCATCTCCTTCAAGTTAGATGATTTCCTCTGGTGAACAGCAATCTTCAAGTCTGACCGCAGATTCTCAATTGGATGAAGGTCTGGGCTGTGACTCGGCCACTCCAAAACATTTACACATTTCCCCTTAAACCACTCGAGTGTTGCTTTAGCAGTATGCTTTGGGTCATTCTCTTGTTGGAAGGTGACCTCTGTCCCAGTCTCAAATCACTGACAGACTGAAACAGGTTTTGCTCAAGAATATCCCTGTATTTCGCATCATCCATCTTCCCCTTGACTCGGACCATTTTTCCTATCCCTGCTGCCGAAAAACATCCCCACAGCATGATGCTGCCAACACCATGTTTCACTGTGGGGATGATGTTCTTGGGATGATGACCTGTGTTGGTTTGGCACCAGATACAGCATTTATCTTGGTGGCCAAAAAGGTATATTTTGGTCTCATCTGACCACAGCATCTTCCTCCATACATTTGGAGAGCCTCCCACATGTCTTTTGGCAAACTCAAAACAAGACTTACAATTTTTGTGTGTAAGTAAAGGCTTTTTTCTACCTACTCTTCCATAAAGGCGACCTCTGTGGAGCGTACGGCATATTGTGGACGTATGGACAGATACGCCAGTCTCTGCTTGAGAACTCTGCAGCTCCTTCAGGGTTACCTTTGGTCTCTGTGCTGCCCCTCCTTGCCCGGGCTGAGAGTTTTGGTGGGCGGCCCTCTATTGGCAGGTATGTTGTGGTACCATGTTCTTTTCATTTGATGATAATGTATTTGCTGGTGCTCCGAGGGATCATCAGAGATTGGGATATTTTGTTATAACCCAACCCTGATTTATACTTCTCAACAACTTTGTCCCTGACTTGTTTGTAGATCTCCTTGGTCTTCATAGTGTTGTTTGGAGATCTCCTTGGTCTTCATGGTGTTGTTTGGTTAGTGGTGCCTCTTGTTAGTGGTGTTGCAACCTCTGTGGCCTTTCAGAAAAGGTAAAGTGTATATACTGACAGACATGTGACATTAGATTGCACACAGGGGGACGTCCTGTCACTAAGCATGGGACGTATGAAGGGAATTGCTTGCACCAGAAATTTTTAGGGACTTCATCGCAAAAGGAGCGAATGCATATGCACGTGGCAGTATTTAGTTATTTGATCCCATAAATTTTACTTATGCCTATATTTTTTCCACTTCGCTTCACCAACTTACACTATTTAGTGCTGATGAATCACACACAAATCGGATTACAAAAATATTTAAACACAGGTTGTAATGTAACAAATAAGGTAAAAAGCCAAGGGGGTGAATACTTTTGCAAGCCATTGTAACTGCAGACTTGTGAATCCTCACATCATGCACACTGCGTATGTGGGATTCTTTTCCGATGCATTTTTAGGTGGATTCTGTACTGAATCCGCTTGAAAAAAGATATTGTTTGTCCATAAACTTAAACCCTTCCCAACAAAGGATGTACAATTATGTCATATGTCTTGCAACTGCCTTTGATGTGCATTTTATTCAGCCATCACCTGTCAGCCGGGGGACTACTGAAGACCCCCATGCCTGTCATTACGATTCTCCTGTGAAAGAGAGCATTTAGCTGGCATTCATAGGAGACTGTGATTTTCACTGTACATAGCAGAGCTGATGCACTGCTATGCATAGTACAAGCGATCGGGCGGTTTCAGTTTCAAGTCCCCTAAGGGAACTATTATATACAGTAAAAAGTGAGAAAAAAATGTTTTTAAAGATATGAAAAAAAATACAAAAATTAAAATCACTCAAATTGCCTCATTAAAAAATAAAATAACTAAAAATTAAAAAACACACATGTCTATGTGTCTATGAATATATGTGTATTTGCACATACAGGATACATATATATTACATGAAGTGCTAATTATGTGTTTAGTGTGTTTTCCAGATAAAGCAGAAAAAAATGCTAAAATGAGTGAAGAACATGAAGGCAGCCTGTAAGGATAAATCTATAGGGTTTTGTATTTCTTTAGAACCTCCCGTATAATCTAAGGACTAACACGAGTTAGAATCTATGACATTTTTGAATGCTCAATAGTCGTTTGCTTTAAGGATTTCCCCAGAAGCAGACAAGATGGTTAGGCAGACATAGCACAGGCTGACAGCTGGAGGGTCAGCTTATCTGATCACCATTTTGGCTATCTCAGTCACCATTTGTGCACAATATCAGCAAGTTCAGTAAAGATCCACATTAGATATATCTTGAATCTTGCAAAAGACGCAATTTTAGTGAGACCTGAGGACTATGTAATGTGAATGTGGGTGTTCCGTCTCACCTATTTTTGATCTAGTCATAATGATCTGGTAATCCAAAAAGAAACAAAGTTCATTTTCAAACCACCCATCGCTGGATTGTATAAAATCAAAAATTCTCATACATCCATTATCCTATGGGAGTGACTTTGATAACTATCTTCATCAGTGTCATAGACTTTGAATTGGGTAGCAAGAGTGTCTGTCTCTTTATTCAACTTTTTCTTGATGTAGTCCTGTGCCTGTAAAGCCTCTGCCAATATCGACAGGTTCGCCTGACGCTCTAATGTTTACAAGATTTTTGGACAACTTGTTGTCGGTGCAGATACCGATCCGATATGTCTGATTTCAAACTGCTGATCCTTTTGCTCTCTAAGATAAGCCGCTACCAGACATTTCTGAAGGTGGCTGTCTCATAGAGATCACAAGAGCACTCATCTCAAACAAGTACCCCTGTGTATGGGAGAGTCAGCCGAGATGGCTACAGGCTGGATGATCAGCCGACAGCCATCTCATGTGTATGGGGGACCTAAGTCCCCCATACTGGTGATTGGTGGGGGTCCTATCATTTGCATAAACCATGAACAATTATAACCTATTCAATACATAGGTGACCATTTTTGTACAAAGTACAGTGGTGCAGTAAAAAAAGGTGCCAAAACCCGGGTTATGGCAACAAGTATGTAACCTGATCTCGGAACTAAATGGAATAAACATAACATATTATCTCAGTATGGTACAGTGATAGGGTGCTCTGTTCTGACATTCCTCTGACAGCATCAGTCAGTCAAAAAAGAGATCAAACATGTTAGATTTTAACATGCCCAACCTTTGTTCACACTTTAGGTAAGCTGTTGCTGGAGGTGATTGGCAGCAACTTATTAACCTGTCTCCATAAAAATGAACCTAGCATGCATATTTATGGTCAAGAAAAAACTGTTGACAGAAGTGCCTTAAGGTATTAAAGAAATTAAACACCTCTTATGACAGGTATGTTTTCTTATTTCACTACATGTTTAGAAAAATAAGAGTCAATGTAAAAGTCAAAGCTTCACCTCCATCCCAACAATAGCTTTGTAGATTCCCATGGTTACCGTGAATGATTCATAATCTAGTATCCATTTAAGAATAGTATGCAGCAATTTATCTGATATTTCTTTCATGGTTTGCTTCCAATTATGCCTAAGTGTGAATAACAGGTACGTGTGTTGTTTGTCTATTCTACACAAGGTCATCATTGAATTTTAGGCTGTTTTTGAAAATGTTGGCCACTCACCCTCCATGGCATTCACAAAACTGAATCTAACTGACATTCTCAAGTTTCCGTCTCCCAAATATATCTGTATTTTGAATAATTTAGACCATCCCTCCGCGTCCAATCGCTAAGACCCTCCAGTGATCCTGTCTCGCACATTTAAAGAGGACCTGTCACCAGGTCAAAAGTGGCCAGCTTTTACATTTACAGTATTTTATTCCCACTGTTCCCTTGAGTATTCTTTTTTTTTTAAACATGACTCCAGAGACAAAAGCCTTTTTGTTTGCAGCTAATTTTTATGGATGTGGCTCACAGGATTCTCAGGGGGGTGTTTTAGGCTGATCTACATAATTATCCTGTTAGCCATGCCCTTGAGAATCCTGTGAGCCATGCCCCCGAGCATCCTGTGAACCATGCCTCCAAGCATCTTTTGAGCCATGCCCCCGAGCATCCTGTCAGCCATGCCCCCGAGCATCCTGTGAGCCATGCCCCCAAGCATCTTGTGAGCCATGCCCCTGAGCATCCTGTGAGCTATGCCCCCGAGCATCCTGTGAGCCATGCCCCCGAGCATCCTGTGATCCATGCCCCCGAGCATCCTGTGAGCCGTGCCCCCGAGCATCTTGTGAGCCATGCCACCGTGCATCCTGTGAGCCATGCCCCCGAGCATCCTGTGAGCCATGCCCCCGAGCATCTTGTGAGCCATGCCCCCGTGCATCCTGTGAGCCATGCCCCCGAGCATCCTGTGAGCCATGCCCCCGAGCATCTTGTGAGCCATGCCCCTGTGCATCCTGTGAGCCATGCCCCTGAGCATCCTGTGTGCCATGCACCTGTAGTAAAGACAGTAAAATTTAGTATTAAACAAAAAGGTCTATATCCAGCGTTGGACTGAGGTGCCAAGGGACCACCAGTAACCAACTCCAGGGCCCCACTTTTCAGCTACATGCAAACGTGACTTTATCCTCAATCACAAATTTATATCACAATGAACTGGGTACATTGTTAAAAGAATAAGATGCCGCCTTTATCTGTATATAGTGATTTAAGTATATTGTGCCAAGAACTGCTCATATAAGAGGGCGTTGGCCCACCGGAGGATTCTCCTGTTCTCCTGTCGGCCAGTCCAAGCCAGTCTATATCTCTGGAACCGTAGAGCAAACTTTAAATAAAGAAGAAAATGTAATACCTAGACGAGCAGTGAGAATAACATAAGGACAAATATTGGCCACTTTTGACACGATGATAGGTCATCTTTAAATGAATCCTTGGTTAAGCATGCTCCCTGACACTAAATTCATTGTTTTTTGTAATTAATAGTGATGAGCGAGCATGCTCGCCACTGCTCGGTACTCGCCCAAGCATCTCAGTACTCGAGATGCTCGGAGCTCACCGAGTACTTTCGAGATGCTTGAGCGGGAGCTCGGGTCCCCATCCTCCATGTTTGGCACTATTTAGAGCACCAATCATGCAGGGATTGTCTGCAACTCACTGTAATGTCAAAGCCACGGTGGTTGTGGCATTACAGTGATTGCCCAAATCGATGGGAACAGTGCTCACAGTGAAACATGAAAAGCCAGCAATTCATCAGCGGCATACACCGGTACCCGACAATATAGAACAGAAAGAATAGAGCATCACACATAGATTAGATAGATAGAAACATGTCAGTCACATATATAATAAGCACAGTGACAATGTTGGTTACTGTACTTGTAATTTTAGTCTCTAGCGGAGGTTAAGCAGACGGCTGGGGCAGATGTTTGAAGCCTGGGAAGGGGGTAATACCCACGGAGCTTCCCAGGCTACTAATATCAGCCCCCAGCTGAATACCTAGCCTTTACCAGCTATTAAAATGGGGGACCCCAAAAAAAATGACGTGTGGTCCCCCCTATTTTAATAGCTAGCAAAGGCTAGTCAGCCAGCTGGGGGCTGATATTAATAGCCCAGGAAGGGTGCCATGAATATTGGTCCCCTCCCAGGCTAGAAACACCAGCCGTCAGCCGCCCCAGAAATGGCGCATCCATAGGATGTGCCAATTCTGGCACTTAGCCTCGCTCTTCCCACTGCCCTCTAATAAACTAACCTCATCCTTACCTTTCCATGGGAACCATGGGAAGGTAGGGATGAGGTTGGTTTATTATTTTAATTTTATTGCAGGAGATCGTTGGCTTCAGCTGGAATGGGCGTGATGGTAAGTATGGTTTAATTTAGAACATTAAAGAATTGTGTGTTTATTTAAATTAAAGGACTTTATTCTGGGTGTTTGTGTTTTTTTTAACTTTGACTACGGGGTTACTAATGGGGATGTCTTATAGACGCCTCTCCATTACTAACCTGGGCTTGATGTCAGCTGGCATTATAAGCTGACATCAACCCCAGCCCTATTACCCCACTGCCACCGCGACAGGGCAGTGGGAAGAGTGAGGCTAAGTACCAGAATTGGCGCATCCTATGGATGCGCCATCTCTGGGGCGGCTGATGGCTGGTGTTTCTAGCCTGGGAGGGGGCCAATATTCATGGCACCCTTCCTGGGCCATTAATATCAGCCCCCAGCTGTCTGCCTAGCCTTTGCTAGCTATTAAAATAGGGGGGACAACACGTTATTTTTTTTGGGTCCCCCATTTTAATAGCTAGTAAAGGCTAGGTATTCAGCTGGGGGCTGATATTAGTAGCCTGGGAAGCTCTGTGGGTATTACCCGCTTCCCAGGCTTCAAACATCTGCCCCAGCCGTCTGCTTAACCTCCGCTAGAGACTAAAATTACGGGGAACCCCACGCCAATTTTTTTTTTCAAGAAATCCTTTATTTTAACACTAAATGACAAGTACAGTAATCAACACTATCACTGTACCTATTATAAATGTGACTGACGTGTTTCTATCTATCTAATCTATGTGTGATGCTCTATTCTTTCTGTTCTAAATTGTCTGGTACCGGTGTATGCCGCTGCTGAATTGCCGGCCGGCTTTTTTAAAGAGAAAAAAACACTATTATTTTTTTTTAATAAATCCTTTATTTTAACACTAAATAATAAGTACAGTAACCAACACTGTCACTGTACTTATTATATATGTGACTGACATGTTTCTATCTATCTAATCTATGTGTGATGCTCTATTCTTTCTGTTCTAAATTGTCGGGTACCAGTGTATGTCGCTGATGAATTGCCGGCCGGCTTTTTTAAAGAGACAGGTGCATGAAAATCGGAGGGCACTAGTGTGTTCCAAGTGCCCTGCTATGTTTTTCATGCACCCTCCTATATAGCCTGACTGCCTGTCTGCCTGTATATTCTGCCTGCCTGACGTTTAATTGAGCGCCGTTCCCATCGATTTGGGCAATTTTTGACCTTCTGCAGACCGCCGGGGGGGACCACCAGAAAAATGCTCGAGTTTCCCATAGACTTACATTGGGCTCGTTGCTCGGGTCGAGCACCTGAATATTCCAATGTGCTCGATCTGAGCTTCGAGCACCCGAGCATTTTAGTGCTCACTCATCACTAGTAATTAACTGATACAGTCATATGAAAAAGTTTGGGCACCCCTATTAATCTTAAGCTTAATGTTTTATAAAAATTGGTGTTTTTGCAACAGCTATTTCAGTTTGATATATGTAATAACTGTTGGACACAGTAATGTTTCTGCCTTGAAATGAGGTTTATTGTACTAACAGAATATGTGCAATCTGCATTCAAACAAAATTTGACAGGTGCATAAGTATGGGCACCCTTATCATTTTCTTGTTTTAAATACTCCTACCTACTTTTTACTGACTTACTAAAGCGCTTTTTTTGGTTTTGTAACCTCATTGAGCTTTGAACTTCATAGCCAGGTGTATGCAATCATGAGAAAAGCTACTTAAAGTGGCCTCTTGCAAGTTGTTCTCCTGTTTGAATCTCCTCTGAAGAGTGGCATCATGGGCTCCTCAAAACAACTGTCAAATGATCTGTAAACAAAGATTATTAAACATAGTTGTTCAGGGGAAGGATACAAAAAGCTGTCTCAGCGATTTAACCTGTCAGTTTCCACTGTGAGGAACATAGTAAGGAAATGGAAGAACACAGGGACAGTTCTTGTTAAGGCCAGAAGTGGCAGGCCAAGAAAAACATCAGAAAGGCAGAGAAGAAGAATGGTGAGATCAGTCAAGGACAATCCTCAGACCACCTCCAGAGAGCTGCAGCATCAACTTGCTGCAGATGGTGTCACTGTGCATCTGTCAACTATACAATGCACTTTGCACAAGGAGAAGCTGTATGGGAGAGTGATGCGAAAGAAGCCGTTTCTGCAAGCACGCCACAAACAGAGTCGGCTGAGGTATGCAAAAGCACATTTGGAGAAGCCAATTTCATTTTGGAAGAAGGTCCTGTGGACTGATGAAACCAAGATTGAGTTGTTTGGTCATACAAAAAGGCGTTATGCATGGCGGCAAAAAAACACAGCATTCCAAGAAAAACACTTGCTACCCACAGTAAAATTTGGTGGAGGTTCCATCATGCTTTGGGGCTGTGTGGCCAATGCCGGCACTGGGAATCTTGTTAAAGTTGAGGGACGAATGGATTCCACTCAGTATCAGCAGATTCTTGGCAATAATGTTCAAGAATCAGTGATAAAGTTGAATTTACACAGGGGATGGATCTTTCAGCAAGACAATGATCCAAAACACCGCTCCAAATCTACTCAGGCATTCATGCAGAGGAACAATTACAATGTTCTGGAATGGTCATCCCAGTCCCCAGACCTGAATATCATTGAACATCTGTGGGATCATTTGAAGAGGGCTGTCCATGCTCGGCGACCATCAAACTTAACAGAACTGGAATTGTTTCGTAAAGAGGAATGGTCAAAAATACCTTCATCCAGGATCCAGGAACTCATTAAAAGCTACAGGAAGCGACTAGAGGCTGTTATTTTTGCAAAAGGAGGATCTACTAAATATTAATGTCACTTTTCTGGTGAGGTGCCCATACTTATGCACCTGTCAAATTTTGTTTGAATGCAGATTGCACATTTTCTGTTGGTACAATAAACCTCATTTCAAGGCAGAAACATTACTGTGTCCAACAGTTATTACATATATCAAACTGAAATAGCTGCTGCAAAAACACCAATTTTTTTAAAACATTAAGCTTAAGATTAATAGGGGTGCCCAAACTTTTTCATATGACTGTAAGTATGGAATCCTATTGTATTTCAGAATATAGCCATACACAAATTGGAATAAATCATTAACAATAATGTAACAGTAGAGCCAGTTAAAAGAATGTTCTTATGTTGTTTCTTCTAGAGCACACCTCTTGTCTGCCTCCCAGATTCTTTATTGCCGGGGGCGGTGTGTTCGTGAAGACTGACAGTTTGACCAGCAGCATAATTAAGTCCAAACAGTGCACTGTCCCATGCTCTTAGCATCTTCGTATAGGCTGTTTGCCTTTGCAACGCAGAAGAAACTCAAGGGGTCTAAAGCTTGCCAAATCAAGCCAGTTCAAGAACTAGACCATAGACTGGGACTGCAATGTGGCCGATAACCTGACCATGAGCTGTACACTATAGAATTAAAGTTCTCTCCATTATTGAGAACGGAGAGGAATTTTAATAAATCGCAAAGTTAATTGCTTTAGAAGCACTTTGGAATTGTAATCATTTCAAATCAAGTTGAGGCAACCCCTTTAAGGTTATAA
Source organism: Phyllobates terribilis (assembly GCF_046119375.1). Lineage (NCBI taxonomy): Eukaryota > Metazoa > Chordata > Amphibia > Anura > Dendrobatidae > Phyllobates > Phyllobates terribilis. Next base: position 208,415,556 of record NW_027362767.1, on the reverse strand, counting down.
AAACAAAAGAAAAAGTTTCTGGGGTCCTGTGTTCAGTTTTTATCCCTTTTATATTAGTGTATTTTTTCCTAATATGGCTAGAGCTCTATACCTTTATGGTATCTGACTTTATTTTATTGTTTTGTTATATACATATAATTGACTTTTTTTCCTGATATTTATCTCTCATAAGATAAATATTTATTCTAGTAATTATATTATTTGATATGCTTTTTAGGTCTTTTAGACATAAGTCACCTTTTCTAGTGACTGATGGGGGTCTAAACAGTCACTTAACTATCCTGTGATTAGGTGATAACCTCTTATCACTAGCATGCCCATTTAATGGGGCTGTCTGACTGTTAGAAATTGAGAATATATTAATTCACTTTCTTAATATTATTATTATTGGCAGTAGTAGTATATATAGCTATATTTTTGTACTTTTGAGTATAAAAAAAAAAAGTTTGGACATACTTGTTCATGCAATAATTTTCCTTGTTCTTATTGTAATGCACACATTGTTGATTCAGACTAAAGGCAGCAAAATCACGAAAATACATATATGGAAATGAGGAGTAAAGAAACAAGCATGAAACAAACCAGAATATGTGTTAAGCCTTAGATTCTTCAAAGCACCCCCATTTTACTGCTTTACACCCCCTATGCATTATCTCAAGCACTTTCATCAGGTAGTCACCTGGAATGGCTTCCCAACACTGTTGGAGGTGTTATTAGAGGTTCTGAACACGTGTTGGCTGATTTGCCTTCACTCTGCAGGCCAACTCATCCTAAATCATCTTATATGGGTTGAGGTCAGGTAATTGTGGAGGTCATGTCATCTGACACAGCACTCCTCCCTCTCCTTCTTGATCACATGGCATTTACACAGCCTGGATGTGTTTTTGGTTCATTGCCTTGTTGCAACACAAATGATGGTCTCACAAAGTGAAAACCAGTTTTCATGACTGCATGTGAGGATACCTTTAAGGTTCTAGCAATTTTTTAGACTGACTGACCTTCATGTCTTAAAATAATAAAGGCTCTACACTTCATTTCAGTTAGTTGAGTGGTTCTTGCCATATTCTGGCTTAGAACAGTTATGAAATAGGGATCAATACTATGTGGAACTGTGTGCCAATTTTGGTGAAAAACGATTTTACAAGTGAAAAAAAGATTTATTGATCCATTAACATTCAGGATATCCTGTTAAAAATCCTACGCTTTTCGAATGTAGAAATATGTGTAGTTCTTAGTCATGATATAGTTCTAGGTTTGAAACGCGTTGGCTTCTTTTGCCAGATGTCCTGTTTTTAAACTTGTATGTTCCTTGTATATTTTTAATAAATCAATAAAACTCTTTTTTTTTACTTGAGAAATTTGAAGATTGAGTGCTAGATAAGATTACTATTTTTTCGCATGCTTTCTGTTATCCTTTTAACTGGGACTCTGTGTCCATGCACATCTTGAGAGTGCAAAGCTTTTTTCACCAGGTAAACTTAACATTTCGTTTTTGTGAATGGTTGTACAAGTGTTTGCCAACTCGGTCTTTGCAAAACGCAACTGATGGTCACAAACACTTTCCGAAAGCTAACGATTTTGGAAATGAATTCTTTACAAAGCATTTCTGTTCACTGGAAGCCATTCAAAGTGACTACTTGAGGAAGACGTTTGAGAGATTGCGAAGGGTGTACAACGCTGCCATCAGAGTAAAAGGGGAGAACTTTGAGGAATTTTCATGTGTTCCTTTGTGGTTTTAATGCCATCAGTTTGATTCTACAATGTCCCATTTACAATAAGAACAACGAAAACCATTGCATGAACAGGTTGTCCAAACTATTGACTGGTTCTGTACACTTTTGATACTTGTGACCAACAACTGAACAATTCTCTTCTTCGAACTACTGATAAATAAATTGAAGCATCACAGATCCGGAAATACCATATATTTTTCATATTGTTTCATTAAGCCGTTTCTTCCAAGGTTACATTCAATAATAGATTTGAAATGTTTTCAATCCCGGTACAAGGTAAGAGCTCACTTTTATTATGTAAAATCCTTGTGATGCGCATATAATAATGCGTATGTTAGAGTCATCATTAGAATTACATCTACAAAGGTAACCACAAATGTTCCACTTAATGATATTTGGTTTGGATTGAATTATACACAACACTTTCCTTGTGTAGAAAACATTATGTTAATTCCAATCAACATTATACAATCAACTATACATAGTTCAGATTGTGTAACTTGGAAGATGTTTAACTGAAAGACATGGAAATCTTGACGACACAGTAACTTAAAAAAAAAGAAAGCTGTGGAACAGGATCTCTAAAACTGTATTTTAATTGTTGCATTTATTGTATTAAGGATATGGACACTTTTTCATTAAAAATATGCATTCCTGGCTAAAATCATTTTACGATATGATTTCAACTATTTACCTTCTGCAGCCTCTGTGAATCACAGTACATAACTGGCTGAAGAAAAAATAACAATGAATTTCATGTGTGAGCTTGTTCTGACTGACAGCAGGGACGGCCTGTGACCCTTTCCAGTATTCTTGCAAACTTTTTTTTATAAGCTTTGCTTGTGACCAAACCAAAGTTGAACTTTGATGTGGTCATAAAGCAACTTTATAAAGTTTAAAGGGAGAGAAATAAGGCCTGCAAACCGTCATCAGAATGAGCCTAATGATAGATATGACTGTTAACTCATTCTGCAGCCTGAATATATTATGATACACAGACACTGTAGAGAATAAATGGCTCACGATTTTTAATTTAGCCTTGCAGTAAAAAAAAATTTTGATCCAAAATTCATGTGTTTAAAACCACTGCTATTGGGGTACAATATTAGAATGTGGTGTAATGTCCTAGTAACGTCTGGTGTTATTCAGATGGATTCTAATCAAATGAATGAATCCGATAACCATGTGCGTATCTGCAAGGCCATTGATAAAAGTAATAATGATAGTAGGTTGCAAGAAGATAACTGTGAGTCGTTCACAGCTTCATACTCAATCTGTGAGTATGTGACTATCTTCATTACCAAACTAGTATACCCCTTTTAATAGAGGACTACACAGATTTCCAGGTTGGAAGCATTCAAGTGGAATATATTTTCATTTGTTTTGATGCATAAAACCTGATATTTCTTTTCAGTTGACTTTTTTTTTGGTCAGATACCAAATTTTTCTTTTTATACATTATAGCTACTAAACCATTGTATTTAATTTTAGCTGTTCTTGGATATTGTAACTTAAAGGGAACCTGTCATTAGATTCATGATGCCCAACATACAGGGTAACATAAATCAGAGCATGGCTGTGCGGTTGCAGCCAGTGTTTTGTTGCCAGTGTTTCAGAAAATACATTCATCAAAGTTTTTATACCAGTATTCTAGCCCAAAAGGCATTGAAAAGTCACATAATTTTTGCTCAACTGGTGGCTGCAGTAAAATTATGCCCCTTTTGGCGTTATCACACCATTTTTGCCCAGCTGTGACAAAGGGGGCAGACTAGAGTGGGACAGGGCGTGGTGACTGATGCTTGTCATATTCAAGCCACAAATCTTACTCCAGCAGGAACTGGAGTAGAATTTTTGGCAGAGTACGCACTGAAATACACTCCATTTGTCCAGTGCTTCTGATTCATGAAGAGGCGCTCGCCTCGTTAAGAATCAACAGCGTCTGACTCCAGCCCATCTGCTCATCAAGACCGACGTGAACAACACCAGTCTTGATGTATCGGGCCCATAATTTGAAAGGCCGGCAGGGTACAATAGGGAGAGACAAGACTAGTCTGGTGCAGCCCACGGCTCTTTCCCGCACCACTCCTGTTGATGACAGGTCAGTCCCTATGTACATACAAGAAAGAGACCTGTCAATCAACTGGGTGGGGGTGGCATAAGGTGGCCGGGGGGACGCATAGGACTAGTTAGGTCTCTCTCTATAATCCCTGACCAGTTAGTCAGGTTTATCAAACTATGTTTTCTCAGAAAAGACACAGCATTTCTGGCTACAATCATGCAGTCAGGCTCTATTCATACTGGTCATGGTTCAGGCAGCATGAATCCAATGACAGGTTCGCTATAAGATATAAGTATGTGCTCAGAGGCCTAATTTGGACAGAAAAGGCAACAACACACCATAATACTAATGAAAATAAGTTTAAAGATTAACTAAACTTTTTTGAGTTATTTATTTATCAGTCTTACTTTTCTCTCAAATTCAGTGCTAAGATTGCTGTTTTACCTGCCTTGTTCATGCACTTAGAGTAGCTGTTTTGAACTTCAGGTCTAGCAAATATCCGTACTCCTGTGTGAGCTTCTCCGCTCCCCTCCTCATGCTCAAACAGGGAAAGTGATTGTAAAAATGCTGTCTGAGCATGGAGGAGGGGAGCAGAGAAGCTCACACAAGAGTACGGATATTTGCTAGACCTGAAGTTCAAAACATCTTCTCTAAGTGCATGAACAAGGCGGGTAAAACAGCCCTCTCATCATGAAGTTTGAGATAAAAAAGGTAAGAAGTACATTGCAAAGATTCATAACTTTTCAAAATCTAATCAATAATAAATTGAAGCAAAAATTAGACTTTATGAGACACCTTATTGAAAATGTAGATTAACTCCAAAATAATCAACGATACAATAGATAATGTAATATATGTATTCTCAAGTACACAACTGTATACTCACCCTGAAGATGGAGTTTGCTTTCTGTGCTTTGTAACAACACAGAACTGACTGAATCGAGATTGTCATAGCTGCTACACCCCAGTGGTCCAGTACGAGTCTCAGTGACCTACAACGATTCAGAATGGTTGGAACAATACAGGATTAGAGACCAGAGAACTTTTTTTTCCCATTTTTGAAATATTAGGCAATTAATGCAATTTTCTTTGTTTAAGTATTTTATTATTGTTCCCTAAATTCATCCTACTTATAAATGTTTCCCAAAATGTTGGGATTCCAACTATTGGAAACGCTATTGAGAACAGAAATCTAGTGTTTGCAAGAGAGATTAAATTATTTATTTTTTTTATAATTTTTTACATTAATTTTTAAGGGGTGTTAAGGTGGATCCGCAGTGGTCTCAGGTAGGCACTATGGAGAGGGAAGGAGAAGAGACTGTCGGGGGACCCAGGAAGCAGTATGGAGGGAAGGTAAAAGATTCTTACATGAACACTTGGTTTTTATTATTTTAACATAAGCCGTCACACAGTTCCATCGACTGAAAAAAGAAAAATTTACGGGTCTCAGAAAACGGTGACACAACCCCCGAAAAAATTTTTTCAAACTTCTTCTTTTTTTTTCACCATAAAAATAATTTAAAAAAATGGATATGATTGATATCGCTGTAAATGTACTGATGAGGAGAATCATATTCCAAGGTAATTTTTACCACAAAATGTAAGACCATAAAGTAATTCCTAAAAAAAACAATGTCAGAATTGCGTTTTTTGTCACAATTTCACAGCACTTGATTTTATTCCCCCTTTTTCCAGTACACTATGTGGTATATAAATGGCTTCATTCAAAAGTACAATTCATCCCACAAAAATGAAGCCCTTATATGTCTTTGTGGACAGAAAAATGAAAAAAAAAAGTTATGGCTATTTGAAGAAGGAAAGGGAAAAAAACGAAAACTTAAAAAAAATGGAAATTAGCCTTGTCATGAAGGAGTTAAAAAAAGTAAAAAAAAAAATGCAATGCATCCTGATTATTATGTAACATTAGTCTAGTGTTTACAAATAAGCAATATATTGGGGGAGATTTGTCATCCTAAATTTGCACCCAAAACACTATGGCGTTTTAGACACATTCTGTGCAACAATGAAGCGCCGCACAAAAACGGGTGTGTGTTATTATTAAAAGGGGCATGGTCAAACCTACAACATTGTGCACCAAAAGATGTGCCAGAATTGTGGTACTCTTTTTCGGCACAAAGTAAACTAACCAATATATGGTGGCATCTTAGACTAGATGAACTCAAAGTACAATTTATCAAACAGCAAATAATTCACTGTGACACATTTGCTGCTTTTAAAGACTTTCTAGTCTAAGTTTTCACTGTGTAAGAATTAGACAGAATTGTTACATTCAGCCCATCGTCTGTAATTGGTCCTTTAAAAATAAAAGTGGTAATGCTAGCAAGTCACTATCGAAAACTTATGTTATACAATATTTATAGAATATTACTATAAGTATCAGATTTATAAAGAAAAACTAATAAAAAAGAATTCAATCTGAACAAACCGTGTCACTTTATAAAGAGCGAGCGGAACAAATGACTGAGTGAAAAGTCCGTAGGACACCGACAATAGAGCAAGGAAAATTGTATCATTACAAATACGCAGACTGAAGTCAATAGAGGTCATTATAAGAGAGAGTTTAACAGACGTACTCAGATACTCATTTATAGCTGAAGAAGGTGACTACTTCCATAATTTTGGTATCTTATAATGAGAAAACCATTGATCATATTCTCACTGCTGTTCTGTCTGATAGATTAAAGGCAATCTGTCAAAAGAGGATTTCATACCCCCAAACTATTTATATGTGCATTTAGCATTTTCAAAGATAAGTCCAGCAATACCTTTATATGTCCAATCGGTTCCTCCTTTGCTGAAAAATCAGTGCTTGAATTTATAATATATGCAAATGAGGCTCAAGGACTATGGTAGATCTGAAGCCTCTGTCACTCCAGCTCTATTCCCTGCCCAGCACCGCCTCCTTCTGCTTCACTGACAGCCTCTGTTCTGTGTGACTTCAGGAAAAGAAGCTGTCAGTTAAGCAGGAAGAGGTGGTGCTTGGCAGGGAGTAGAGCTGGAGTGACAGAAGCTTCAAATCTACAAATAGTTCTTCAGCTTCATTTGGATACCAATTTAATTGCTGATTTCTCACTAATAGAGGAATGGACCTGCCATGTAGAGATGTTGCTGGACTTGTCTTTGAAAGAGCCACATGTGCATTTAAATAGTTTGTGGTGTAAAATCCTGATGACATATTCCCCTTAAACCAAAATACAGCATGCTTTATGACTGCAGTTTCAAATACTCTAACTCCACCCAACATTCTTTTAATTCATATGTTTTTCTTAGGATCTCTACCTTTATTTAAGGTACAGTATATCCACTAGGCATCCTAGTGTACAGCTTCAGCTTCACATAAACCCATCCTAAGAAAGACAGTTCTGTAAAGGGAATCTATCACCTCCTAATCTCAGAGCAGTATAATGTAGAGACAGAGACCCTGATTCCAGCGATATCTCACTTACTGGGATGGTTGCTGTAGTTTTGATAAAATCACCGTTTTCTCAGCCAGAAATTATTACTAGAGGACTAGTAACCCTGCTGCCATGTAGTCATGAGCTCTGTATAACCACTCCCCCACCACTGATTGGCAGCTTTCTGCCTATGAACAGTATACACAGAAAGCAGCCAATCAGTGGTTATTATAATATCTGATTGCGGGACATCAGCAATCGAACCTGTAAGTACCTTAATGGCTCCAGTTGATATTTGGATCTCATGAAGTTTCCTCATCGTTCCATCCCTGTCTACGAAATAAGATGATGCCAAGTGATGTAACGACTCCACACTCTGGTTTCCATTTCCCGCATGTCGATCCAAACGACTTTTGTCCATATACATCGTCAGCGCCTCCTCGCCTGTCGGATCAGTGAGAATTAGTGACTACCGTGGAGCTAAGATTAACTCAATATTTTTATGCATAATGGCTTCATTTCATCCCTTATACACGGCGGCGCAGTTGTCAATTAATGCACAGTACGCAATTAAAACATAGAAGATCATTTTACTCTATTTTATGTGTTTCATTCAGTGCAAGAAAGAAAATGTTCTCCTCTAAGAGGCCCTTAAATCATTTTGATACCAACTTTTTTTTGTCTAGCAAACCACAAAATTGATTATTCAATTACTGGAAATTAGAATCATCCTGAATGGGTACAGTGACATTACTCTGTAGATATCAACTATATATTTTTGTAAAAAAAAAAATGGTTAATAAAAAAAAATTGCTACAAAGTGTCCATTGTAGGATCATTTGAGCTATTTTATTATATATTTTGTTATATTATTTATCTTTATTACGTCAGGTTCTTCTATGATTTTTAGTCTTCTTTATTGTTTTTATATATTCTAACTTTATTGTGGGTGGGACTGGTACCCTTTTTGTAAATACTTAAAGGGGTATCCCCGTCTCCAAGATCCTATCCCAATATGTAGTAGGTGTAATAATAACAATATTAATCAATACCTACAATTAGAAATGTAGTATAGTTCTCCTGATAAGCTATGTGGCTTACCCCATGTGTAGTACATTGCAGTAGCTTAAGTAGCTATGGTTACAACCACTCATATAGTGACAGTTAGAAAGTTATTGGTGGCCATAACCATGGATACCTAAGCTACTGCAATGCCCTGCACAAGCGACATAGCTAATCAGAGGAACTATACCACATTTCTAATTGGAGCTATTTATCTTTATTACATCAGGTTCCTCTATGATTTTTAGCCTTCTTCACTGTTTTTATATATTCTAACTTTATTGTAGTTGGGACTGATGCCCTTTTTGTAAATACTTAAAGGGCTATTCATATCTCCAAGATTCTATCCCAATATGTAGTAGTTTTAATAATATTAACAAACACCTCCAATTAGAAATGGAGTATAGTTCTTCTGATCTGCTGTGTTGCTCACCCCATGTGCAGGACATTACAGTAGTTTAAGTATCGATGGTTACAACCACTCATATAGTGACAGTTAGTAACCATGGATAACTAAGTTACTGCAATGCCCTGCATAGGGTAAGCAATATAGTTAATCAGAGGAACTGTACTACATTTCTAATTATCATCGTGCTGCAGTAATGTGACCCATATCAGACATGTTGACAATCTTGACCTTAACTTATACAAAGTCTTGCATTTCTTCAGATTTTATCTATATATTTCCAGGACGCGTCAACAATAAGCTGTTGGTGAAATTTTGGTAGGTTGGTTCCAAATCGTCTCAATTTGTATAATTCCTCTACGGGCTGCAGTCCAAGAGATTAGCGATGGCTTTGTAACACTTTATGGACTGGAAGATTTCGATGCCTCTGATTGTCATCTGTATGTGAATCTTGTTAGAATATAACATTATCTCCTGATCTTTGCAACCTTTCAGCCTTGTTCACATTGCCAGGCGTTGTATTTAACTCCTCTGTGCATAAGGACACGATACTACGTCATGTATAGAGTGGGCTCAGGAGAATGGGAATTTCATATTGTATTCTGCAATCCTGAATTATAAATCAAGCAGTTGCCGCCATATGTCCCTTAAAAAGTGCAATAACAAGTGATCAAAACATCATATGTACTTCAAAATGGTACCAAAAAAAAACTACAGCTCGTTGCTTAAAAAAAACAAAAATGTTTTGCTGCTCTAATTATAGAAAAGAAAAACAAATACAAGTGCAATCATGAAAATTGTTCCTGGCACCAAGAGGTTAAGCGCTGTTCAGATTTAGCAGTTTTGTCAGTAATATCACTATTGTGACTGAGACTAGTAAAATGAAACACGACTGCACATTGAAATTGCTTAACTGGTTTGGTAGCTGAGTGGGTAACTACTTTTTCATGCCGGATCAGGTTGGGGTTGAACAACATTTTTTAAATAAATGAAGTCATCATAGGGCAGCACGGTGGCTCAGTGGTTAGCACTGCAGTCTTGCAGCTCTGGGGTCCTGGGTTCAAATCCCACCAATGACAACATCTGCAAGGAGTTTGTATGTTCTCCCTGTGTTTGTGTAGGTTTCCTCTGGCTTCCTCCCATACTCCAAAGACTGATAGGGAATGTAGATTGTGAGCCCCATTGGGGACTGTGCCCATAATGTGTCTGAATTGTAAAGCACTGCAGAATATGTTGGCGCTATATAAATTACTATTATTATTATTGGATAATGAGTACTTTGTGCTTTCTTGCTTTATCTTTGTGCGATGTTTGGCTGCTGTATCTTGCAGTGCACTCGTTTTCTGACCTGTGTTGGTAAATATAACTATCTTTTTTCCGCTGTATTTTTACGTTTTTGAGTCTTTTTTGCTGTGATTTTGTTTTTAATATTAAATGGTTATCCAGGACTATTTGATTTTTTTTAATATGGGCATAAGAACTAGCAGGCAGGTAGTTGCAGACCGATCCTGCCAGCGACTCAGCAGCTTCTACAGACATCATGTCGACAGAACAGCGGCTTCTCTTCTGCTCTGCTCTGTTGACAGGGTGAGGCTGCCAATGTCATGCTGATTGATAGCCGGCTCCCCGCTGCCTAACTTCGGGGAACCGTCTGACAATCAGTATGATGTGGACAGTCACGCTTCATCAACAGCACAGCCTGGAAGACGAAGAGCTCGTGTTGACGTGGAGAAGCTGAATCGTCAGCAGGAACGGTCGGTGACTGCTCTGAACCGGGGCCGTGTAGAACAATCAGGTAGTTGCAATTACCTGATTGTTCATTTTTACGCCCATGATAAAAAAAATAAAATAAATAGCCTTGTATAACCCCTTCAAATGTAGTTTGATGATCTTAAGTGTTGCAAAATTAAAAAGAAATTAGGAAGGGGCCTATTTTTTCACAGCACTGTAATATAAGTTTTATTAGCAATCCGATCAAATCAACCCAAGACAACTAACCATTCCTTATTTTTCTGTTGGTGGAAATCATTACTGGTATACCAAGCTCCATTTACATCTTGTAGTCTATTCTTATCTCTAAAACCAGCCCCCACCTCCTCCTGCTCTCTGTGGATATCCTAAACTTGACGGTAGAAAATAAATGTCAGCAGTTTTTTAGGTTCCAGCATAAAGCTTCTGCTCTATTAGCTTAACATGCATTTGACTTTTTGATATGAAGCATTTTTTTGGGTATTGTAATGGATGTTTTATTTATGACATTTGTATAATGCGCGTCCATAAAACAAAAATGACAATTTTAGCACAGCTTACCTCGCTCACACAGCATTGAAGAAACTCATAAAACATTGTACATCTAAGAAAAAATTCTACATGGGGGAGCGGGAAAATATGTTATTCCAGCTGATGTTCAAGACTGGTAAACACTTGATCGATGATGATTATACCAAAGCGATCAAACTTATTAGAGCCAAGGTTAACTTACGTTTCTTTAGGAAGATATTGCATTCTGTACATTGTCAACCACCCAGAAAATGAACGCTCCGGAGCAGTCACTGAATGGGCACTTGACATTGAGAGACGATGAACGCCAACTCCTTCACTCCTATACTAGTTATAGTTTATATTATAAACTCTCCTTCAAACCACATATCCAAGCCCTTTCCACTTCCTGACGACTCCAACTTAAAAATATCTCCCGGATCCACACATTCCTCAACCACGAATCTGCAAAAACACTAGTGCACGCCCTCATCATCTCCCACCTCGACTACTGCAACCTCCTGCTCTGTGGCCTCCCCTCTAACACTCTCACACCCCTCCAATCCATCCTAAACTCTGCTGCCCGACTAATCCACCTGTCCCCCCACTATTCCCCGGCCTCTCCTCTCTGTCAATCCTTTCACTGGCTCCTCATTGACCAGAGACTCTGTGGCACCCCAGGGGTCTGGTTTTCCACAGTAATGTAATGTTATGTCTGAGAGCAGGTGGGAGGTCCTTTGGTCAGGGATCCTGTGCATGCCACACCTCCTGCCCAGTCTTGGGAGGGGAAGAACTTCCCCTGTATAAACCCTGGGCTGAGGCAGGGTTAGTCAGTCAAGGAGAGTAGAGACAAGAAACAGCAGCAGCAATACTACTACGAGTCAGGGGCTGGCAGCTGCAGAGCTCGCCCTGACTAAGAAGCTTTCTTACCGGACCCGGCGTCCGAGGCTGTGGGGACTAACTCTTACCCAGCAGCAGAAGCCGACCGGCAGGGGATTTCAGGTCCTCAGGCCCAGAAACCCGAAGGCACGGTCACACGCGTGGGACCAGCACCGCCATCGTGGAGCGGAAGCCATTAGAAGGCCCCGAGTCACCGGCCATACGGGTGAGCACCACACGGTACACTCAGGGACGTGGGCTACTTATATCCGCTTCTAGCAAGGTAGCCAGAAGAGTACAGTCAGTTTGGGAGGCCTACAACTCCGCCTGGCCAGGGGAGATCCCATCTGCTCAAGGACTGACCAGGCCCCGTTCACTAGCAAGTACTCCGGGAGGGTCTATCGTTGTTACCAGTAAAGACCCTGAATTACACCGCACCGTCTCTGAGTGGTTCCTGCTACCCCCATCATCCACATCTGCTGCCCTGAGGCCATACCCCTCCCGTTGGGGGTTATACCATCTACGCTGCACCATCCATCCACCGGCCTCAGCGGACTGTCCTGCAGCGGCAGCTCCATAGCTGCATTCAACGGGTGGCGTAGTCGTCCTACATCTACCGCTGCTACATCGCCGCTCAGTTTGACTCCCTGGGCACGGACCGGGTCACCGCCACGAGACTACAACCCTCAAGAGATCCGGCTCCGGGTAAGCTCCCGCGTGCGCAACGCAGCGCGACACAGGCCCAGGGGCGCGTCAACTTTGGCGTAGTCGGCAGGATTTCGTGCCCGCAACCACCGGGTACTGCGTGCCTGAAAAAGACACTTTTCAAACTTACCTGTGGTGAAGATTCCCGCCATCCGGCGCCATCTTCAGCCTTCTTCCCGCCATCGGTGAAGTTTCCCGCCATCCGGCGCCATCTTCTGCCTTCTTCCCGCCATCCGTGGAGTTTTCCCGCCATTGGACGCCATCTTGAGGACGCCGCGCGGGAAGAAGAGGGGCGTGGACTCCGAAAGCGCGCGAGAACTGAAGCCCCGCCTCACGTCCGGACGTTGCGTAAGCTCCTGGAAGGAGCCCAGCAGACGCCGACGTCACAGGAGCGCGACGGAAGGTCCTCAACCCTGACGATCCACTGCGGAGCCGCGGCCTACGGAACAGGATCATCGCAAGGTAGGCCACGGTCCACTAGGGGGGAGGAAGATGTCGGATACGGAGGAGAGCTTCACTGCCTCAACCCCCGCCAGCGCTACCGCTGCTGCAGTTATGCCCTTCACCATGCCCTATATCCTGGGAGCAGCTTGGCTACCCCAGTACTCAGGGGAGTCACATACCCTGCATGACTTTAGAGAAAAGCTGGATAGCCTCTTCCAGGTGTACCCCCTCACAGAAGAGCAAAAAGTGAGCATCCTGGTGGCCCAACTAACCGGGGCAGCCAAAAGGGAAGTAAAATCCTGGCCACCTGGGAGGAAGACTGTCGCAGGGATACTAACCCGGCTGAAGGACACCTTTGATACCTGCACCTCAGCCGAGATTAAGCTTAGATTCTACGGGTGCAAGCAGCGAGCGCATGAGAGTATAAGGGACTATGCACTAAACCTACAAGAGGCCCTGAGGGCCATTAAGCAGACCGACCCTGATGGAGTGGGAAACGAGGACAGGCTGTTGACCGAACAGTTTATAGAGGGACTGTATTGTAATACCCACCGAACCCAGTTGCGGGCAATGGCCTTACAGGATCCCCATCTGGGCTTTGCACAGTTCAAGGACAGAGCCATCCGGGTGCTCCGAGAACCGGCACCGGGTGGCGTTGTGACCCACAAGCGCCCTGCTATCACTTACCACCAGGAGGCGGCGCCCTTGTCGGCAGGGCCTGTGGGAGCTGATGCGCAGGCTTTGGACAATGACCCGGCTCCAGACCTACACCATCAGGTCCAAGAGCTAGCTAAGAGCGTTGCTGCGCTAACCCGAACTGTGCAGTCTTTACAGGCTTCCACCCCAGGGAAGATCCAGCTGGCATCCGGACCGGAGGACATCCCGTGGCGTCGACCAAGGAGGACCCCACCGGCCAGAGGAAGACCCAGTGACCGATACAGCGAGGACGGATGACCCATCTGCCGCCGCTGCAATCAACCTGGACATATGGCAAGGTACTGTTCTTTAAACGGGCACAACCTGGGGTAGAGGGTCAACCCCCAGGAAAAAGATCACCAGGCCCATCGAACTGGCGCGACAGATATGTGGGAGGACGTCCAGTCTTGCCTGTGGTACTGGATGGCATTCCCATGAGTGCCCTACTGGACACCGGGTCACAGGTCACCACCATCCCGTACGTGCTCTTTAAGCAGTACTGGAATGACTCGGATATTACCCGCTACCCTGACGACGACTTGAGTATCATCGCCAGCAATGGCCAGCCCGTGCCACAGATCGGATTTAAAGAGGTGACCATCAAAATCGGTAGAGTCGAACTGGCAGCACAGGGACTGATCATTGTAGATATTGACAAACATGAGAGTCACCCAAAAATAACTCTAGGAACTAATGTAATTGAAAATTGTCTTGCAGAGGTGATTTTCCTTTTACAGCAGGTTGCCAAGAACGCCAGCTCCGGCGAGCAGCGGGTGCTCCAGAAAGAGATCCGGGCACTGATGCGACGGCAACAGGTGGAACTCTCCGGCGGTGAGATTGGTAGCGTAAGAATGTGTGACCCTTTTCCTATTGCCATGCCCCCAAAAAGTGAAATGATGATTTGGTGCCGGGCAGCTATTGGTCTGAGAGGTAGAGATTACCAGGCAATGGTAGAACCAGTTTACTCGGACAGTAGGCCCACCATTTTGACAGCACGGGGGGTGGTTGATGTACGCCATGGGAGGGTGCCCGTTCGCATAATAAATATCGGGGAGAGGGAAGTGTACCTGCCCCGGTATGCCACGCTAGCCAAATTATATACCATTAACCAAAATTCTATACAATCTGTGGAACCCTTGCCTCCATCTCACCCGGAGGAAGGTAACGGCTCTAAGAAAAACATGGAGGACTGGTGTCAGGAACTACATCTGGGTACTGACTCCACTCCCGCACACCAGAAACAAGGAGTCTATCGGGTGGTTCAGGAGTACGAGAGAGTGTTCAGTAAACACCCGTTAGACTTCGGGCGAGTCAAGGGGGTAGAACACCACATCCCCACGGGAGACCATCCTCCTATAAAAGAGAGGTATCGACCCGTACCCCATGCCCACTACCAACACGCCAAGGGGATGCTTAGAGACATGAAGGAGGCTGGGGTGATCAGGGATAGCTGTAGCCCCTGGGCAGCTCCACTAGTCTTAGTCCGAAAGAAAGACAACACCATGAGGATGTGTGTAGATTACCGGAAAATCAATCGTATCACACACAAGGATGCGTACCCCTTACCAAGGATAGAGGAGTCATTGGCTGCTTTAAGATCTGCTAACTTCTTCTCTACCTTGGATCTCACTAGCGGGTACTGGCAGGTTCCTGTAGCAGAGGCGGACCGGGAGAAGACCTCATTCACCACCCCGATGGGACTTAGCGAGTTCACCTGCATGCCGTTCGGACTCTGCAACGCACCGGGAACCTTCCAACGACTAATGGAGTGTTGTCTGGGCCACAGAAACTTCGAGACGGTCCTGTTGTACCTGGACGATGTCATCGTATATTCCAAGACGTATGAGGACCACCTGAAACACCTGGCGGAAGTGTTCGAAGCTCTGGCAAGTTACGGCCTAAAGGTGAAACCCTCCAAGTGTCACCTCCTGAAACCAAAGGTGCAGTACCTGGGACACGTGGTGAGCGCTGACGGAGTGGCTCCCGACCCTGATAAGATCACCGCAATTAAGGAATGGCCAAGCCCCTCCAGCGTAAAAGAAGTGCGGCAGTTCCTCGGGTTGGTAGGCTACTACCGAAGGTTTATTCCCGGTTTCACCAAAAATGCAGCACCTATGCAGGACCTCCTGATAGGCCAGTCCCGGAAGGCCAAGAACCAGAAGCCGCCCTTCAAATGGGAGGAGCTGGAAGAAGAGTCCTTCCGCCAGCTGAAGATGGCCCTCACGGGGGACGAAATCCTGGCGTACCCGGATTATAGCCAGCCCTTTATCCTCTACACCGACGCCAGTAACATCGGGCTAGGAGCCGTACTGTCCCAGATCCAGCAGGGGAAGGAACGAGTAATTGCCTACGCCAGCCGAAAACTGCGACCCACCGAAAGGAACCCCGAGAATTACAGCTCATTTAAGTTAGAGTTCCTGGCCGTAGTATGGGCAGTCACCGAGCGCTTTAAGCATTACCTCGCTTCTTCCCGGTTCACCGTGTACACGGATAACAACCCGTTGACACACCTGGACACGGCAAGACTCGGTGCCCTGGAGCAGAGGTGGATGGCCCGTCTGTCCAACTACGAGTTCACAATCAAATACCGGGCAGGACGCTCCAATACCAACGCGGACGCCCTGTCCAGGATGCCCAACCTGCCGGACGGAGGAGAAGATCCGGAGGGACTGGAAGAAGTTGAACTCCCTGCATTCCACCGTCATGGGACTATCCAGTATTCCCACCGGGTAAGGAGTAAGCAGGCTGCTACGTTGAACCCCTTACCCCACTACAACTGGGCGGAAACGCAAGACAGCGACCCTGCCGTCCGACTGGTGAAGGAGATGCTGACTCGGCCGGAGGCTCGCCTTGAACCATACGCTCCGGAGGAAGCCAAACAACTATGGGCAGAGAAGAGTCGACTGTTCCTTTACAAAGGGAAGTTGTGCCGCAGAATGGTTAACTCCCGGACGCATGAATTACTCTGGCAAGTAGTGGTGCCACGAAGAGACGCAGCCATGGTGATGGAGGCATACCACGACGGAGCTGGACACTTCGGGTGGAAGAAGCTGGAGTTCCTGCTGCGCGAGCGGTTCCACTGGGTAGGCATGAGGGGAACCATCGAGAAGTGGTGCAGAGACTGTGGCCCGTGCAACCTGAGAAGGAAGGACCGTGCCAGCCAGAAGACTCCCCTGCAGTCCATCGTCACCCGGCAACCGTTGGAACTGGTAGCCTTGGATCATGTAAAACTGACCCCAAGCAGAAGTGGCTACGTCTACGCGTTAACCATCGTGGATCATTACTCCCGGTTTCTGGTTGTCGTCCCCGTCAAGGACTTAACGGCTCAAACAGCAGCTAGAGCCTTCCAGCAGCACTTTTGCCGTCCACACGGGTACCCGGACCAAGTGCTGACGGACCAGGGACCTGCCTTTGAAGCGGAGGTCTTCCAGGAATTCTGCAATCTGTATGGCTGCCGGAAGATAAGGACGACACCCTACCATCCGCAAACTAATGGACTTTGTGAGAAAATGAACCAGGTGGTAATGGATCTTCTAAAAACGTTGCCCCTGGAAGAACGCAGTCTGTGGCCTGAGAAGTTGCCCGATCTGGTGGACCTATACAACCACATCCCGGTAGGTTCCACCAACTGTACCCCGGCTTACCTAATGAGGGCAAGACCTGGTAAGTTACCTGTTGACCTGGAAATGGGAGTCCTGACACCCGAGGACACTTCACCAGAAACAGATTGGGACACAGAGAGGCAGCAGCAGTACCGGAGAGTACAGGAGAGCGTGGAGCGAAGTCTCTGTCAGGCTAGGGAAAGACAAGAGAAAACTTACAACCAGTATGCTCCCGCTGTTCCCCTGGTACCCGGAGAGCAGGTCTTGAAGAGGAAGAGACGGCTCCACAAGTTGGATGACCAGTGGGAGAAGGACCCGTACACCGTACTGCCCTCAAGCCACGAGAACCCGAAGGTTTGTACCATCAGTAAAGACGGAGGGGAAACCACAGCCATTGTATCCCGGGACCACCTGAAGAAGTGTCCCGAACAACTGAGGAACCCTGAAGAGGAACAAGAAGACCATCGACCCGTAGAGGAAAGGGAAGATATGGTTAGTACTGTGCTCGGGGACTTCCCTCGGTCTTGGACTCAAGTCAATGGTGCAGTTGTGGTACCCGTACTCACCTTCCTCCAACCAGCATCCCAAGCACCTACGGAGCAACAGGTAGAGCTGGAAGAACAGCCGGTCCAGGAGGCAGAAGACTCCACACAAGCAGAACAGGAGGATCAACCCTCTGCTTATAGTGAGCCTGCCGTGCCCCTAGTGAGACAAAGAGCCGGTAGACAGCTGCCCAGTTTACCCTTGACAGCTCCTACACCCTGTAGTTCAGGGCCAGACAGTCAGCTCCGTAGGTCCACTAGGGCCACTAGAGGCCAGTTACCCGCACGCTGGAGGATTTGAAGTGTATAAATTGTTTTATTTATGTTTATCTGTGTATTGTTGCTTGTGTATAATTTTGTGTTTCCAGTTATTTTTAGGAATCCTTGGTGGATTTACCGGGAATCCTTGTATATAGTTGGAGCGTAACCCAGGATGGACTAGAGACTGTTAAGGACTCGGGGTAGGACAGACCCCTACCTGGTTACGTCTCCCTGTTTTGGTGAAATGGACACCTTGCTTTCTTCAAAGACTACACCCGGTTACGGACATGCCGTGACCACCTTTATGTGTTTCTTCTTATTGTACTATTATTGTTGTTATATCTTGTTATGTTTTTTCTAAAATATGTTTAGTCCCGGAGTACTAAATTTCACTAGGGGGGAATGTGGCACCCCAGGGGTCTGGTTTTCCACAGTAATGTAATGTTATGTCTGAGAGCAGGTGGGAGGTCCTTTGGTCAGGGATCCTGTGCATGCCACACCTCCTGCCCAGTCTTGGGAGGGGAAGAACTTCCCCTGTATAAACCCTGGGCTGAGGCAGGGTTAGTCAGTCAAGGAGAGTAGAGACAAGAAACAGCAGAAGCAATACTACTACGAGTCAGGGGCTGGCAGCTGCAGAGCTCGCCCTGACTGAGAAGCTTTCTTACCGGACCCGGCGTCCGAGGCTGTGGGGACTAACTCTTACCCAGCAGCAGAAGCCGACCGGCAGGGGATTTCAGGTCCTCAGGCCCAGAAACCCGAAGGCACGGTCACACGCGTGGGACCAGCACCGCCATCGTGGAGCGGAAGCCATTAGAAGGCCCCGAGTCACCGGCCATACGGGTGAGCACCACACGGTACACTCAGGGACGTGGGCTACTTATATCCGCTTCTAGCAAGGTAGCCAGAAGAGTACAGTCAGTTTGGGAGGCCTACAACTCCGCCTGGCCAGGGGAGATCCCATCTGCTCAAGGACTGACCAGGCCCCGTTCACTAGCAAGTACTCTGGGAAGGTCTATCGTTGTTACCAGTAAAGACCCTGAATTACACCGCACCGTCTCTGAGTGGTTCCTGCTACCCCCATCATCCACATCTGCTGCCCTGAGGCCATACCCCTCCCGTTGGGGGTTATACCATCTACGCTGCACCATCCATCCACCGGCCTCAGCGGACTGTCCTGCAGCGGCAGCTCCATAGCTGCATTCAACGGGTGGCGTAGTCGTCCTACATCTACCGCTGTTACATCGCCGCTCAGTTTGACTCCCTGGGCACGGACCGGGTCACCGCCACGAGACTACAACCCTCAAGAGATCTGGCTCCGGGTAAGCTCCCGCGTGCGCAACGCAGCGCGACACAGGCCCAGGGGCGCGTCAACTCCAGTACAAAACCCTAACCATGGCTTACAAAGCCATCCACAACCTGTCTCCTCCATACATCTGTGACCTAGACTCCCAGTACTTACCTGCACATAACCTCCGATCCTCACAAGATCTCCTTCTCTACTCCCCTCTTATCTCCTCCTCCCACAATCCCATACAAGATTTCTCCCGTGCTTCCCCCCTACTCTGGAACTCTGTACCCCAACACATCAGACTCTCACCTACCGTGGAAACCTTCAAAAGGAACCTGAAGGCCCACCTCTTCCGACAAGCCTACAACCTGCAGTAACCACCACTCCACCATACCGCTGCACGACCAGCTCTACCCTCACCTACTGTATCCTCACCCATCCCTTGTAGATTGTGAGCCCTCGCGGGCAGGGTCCTCGCTCCTCCTGTACCAGTCGCCGTCACGTTTTGTTCAAGATTATTGTAATTGTTTTTGCTATGTATACCCCTTTTCACACGTAAAGCACCATGGAATAAATGGCGCTATAATAATAAATAATAATAATAATATTGCATCAAGAACAATGATGGTGGAAGTTGTAAAATGTTTTTAAAAAACTTCTAAACTAAAGGATAACTTAGACATACCATGGCTCATACACAGTTCGGAGAGTCTTTTTTTGTGGGGTTGTCACTGAGTATCATATGTCTAACGATGTGAAAGAAAACATCTTAAAGAGGTTGTCCATTACTTTTTCATTGATGCCAATCCTTAGGTTAGGTCAACAATATATGATCGGTCGGGATCCGACACCCAGCACCCCTGCCGATCAGCTGTTATCAGTGTCAACGGCAGCAGCCCCCGGTGGGGAGTGTTCATTTTCGGAGCTGGCCATCTTCTGATAGTGGCCACAGCAGGGGACTGCACATCCACCGCCTACTGACTTAAATAGTAGGTGGATGTGTAGTGCCAAGTCTCGGCCACTATCAGAAAACGACCAGCTCCGCAAGTGAGCACTTCTGGCCAGGGGCCGTCACCGCCGACACCGATAACAGCTAATCAGTGGGGGTACCCGGTGTCGGACCCCAACCGATCAGACATTGATGACCTATTCTAAGCTCTTTCAGCATCTTGCTTGTTTGTAATTAGCCAAATACTTATTTTTCACCAAAATTTGAAAAAAAATTCTTTCCAAATCAGACAATGTGATTTTCAGGATTTGTTTTCTCATTTTGTCTCTCATAGTTGAGGTCTACCTATGATGTCAATTACAGGCCTCTCTCATCTTTTTAAGTGGGAGAACTTGCACAATTGGTGGCTGCCGAAATACTTTTTTCCCCCACTGTATCTCCACCTCAAGGGTGTGGCTGAAAAAGTTAAATCTCCACCTACTGAGTTTTTTTCTCTGTGGTGTGTTTGGAGACAGGAGTCTCCAGTGTGGAGCTCCAGTGACAGCTCAAACCGGTTGTATCCTGAGCGTGCGAAGCCCGCATCTAAAGGACTGTGTTATAAGTTATCTTTTTGTTTTGCTGTTATGCCAGAAAGGCCGTGTTTATTTTGCTAACCACTGCTCTGGTTTATGCTGCATTATTAATAAACCAGCAAAATAAATGTTCCTGTGTCTACCTCTGAGAGCTCAAGTGAGTCAACATACCACAGCATATAATGTACCTGACTACCATCATGCAGCCAGGCTCTGATCATGTTGCCTGTGGTTTAAGCAGCATGAATCGCCTGATAGGTTCCCTTTAATTCCATACTGGAAAAAAAGAGCTTAGATTCCATTTTAGCACTATCCATGATACCGAGTTGTGTGTGTGTGTGTGTGTGTGTGTGTGTGTGTGTGTGTGTGTGTGTATATATATATATAATATTGTTTTGTGCTGTTTCTTTCTTACCGTTAATAAACGTGAATGAAAAAAAAAATACATAATTTATGGTATAAACATCATAAAATCTCATGAACACATAAATCTGTCATATTATTAAAATTTAGAGTTTCCTAACTCTTTCAGATCACTGCACTGATTTTAGTAATCATTCTGGATACATTTCAGGTCTGAGTTCATTATGTATGAAGCTTCTATATACTGTACATACAGAAGCGTCAGAGAATAAAGTAAAGATTTTCACTCTAAAAATAACTTTTTTTTTTTTACCTTTTACCGACAGGTGAGCTATAAGAGCAACTCTGACAATATTACGGCAGTTTTTATGCATCAGTGAGTTTGTTTTTCTTAACACCATAGTTCTGCCGCCGCACATGACTGAGCAGATTATACAATAATATATACAAATGAAATAACATATGACAGATAGATGTGCACACATTAGAAAAAATATTAGCTGTTTAGCTTTTTACCTCCAAGAGTGGCAGAGACTACAAGATGTGTCCCGTATTTCTTAATGATGGTCTCTATAATTTGTTGAGAACTTGGCCTCCGCCCCAGAAGTCTCAAACTTCTCTGGAATTCAGGCATCAAGGGCAAAATACTTTTAAGAGGTTCCTTACGATCCACTGCCACGTTTCTCACCTTCCAGCGGGCAAACTCCCTTTAAACAGAAAAAGTTAATAAATGTGAATGAAAAAACAAAATAAATAATTTATGGTATAAGCATCATAAAATCCAATGAACACATAAATCTGTCAAATTATTCAAATTTGGAGTTTCCTAACTCTTTCAGATCACAGCACTGATTTTAGTAATCATTCTGGATACATTTCAGGTCTGAGTTCATCATGTATGAAGCTTCTATATACTGTACATACAGAAGTGTCAGAGAATAAAGTAAAGATTTTCACTCTAAAAATAACTTTCTTTTACCTTTTATTTACTTTTATTTTACTCTGAGTTCAGACTGGTTTTCCTTGAGAACTTTCGTCATTCTTAATCTTTGTGATACTGATCACTAGCAATAGGAACAGAAATAGTTTTAAAAAATGTAACTCTACTTAACAAGGTAATGCCACAGCGGTAACGGAATGTGGCCAATCCAAGACGTAAAATGTTGCATTATTTATTAATTTACCCTACTTTTGAGTCTTCCAGTGGGCCACTGAATCAAACTGACGGAATCACTGACAGAGGTAACATCATTCTTCTGTGACTGAGGTGAGGGATGGGCTATATAGTCCATAACATCCTCAGTTTTCTTCTAACTAAATAATTTACCAAAGGAAACGGAGGACAATTGTGGCCTGCAGTTGGTGATACTACTGCCCAGGCGGCTGGTGCCAGTGGTGGTGGTGATGTTTTTACTGCTGCTACTTGCAATTCCCATATTCTTATTGCCTGATGCCATGGTATGGATTTTTTTCTTTTACTTTACCCTGTCCATTTCCATTGGTACCTTTTCCATCAACCAATACATCAGCATTGTTTCTGTATAGCCCTAGCCTAATTGACAAATGTGTTATCATTCCCTTTGTCATGAGATGTATTCCAACACAGCCTGATGCTGTGATAATTGCACAGTGTCAGATTGTGGAGGGACACAGCCTGTTGACAAGAATAATAACATTCAAATTTCAATTTATTCACACATTTTCAGGAGAAAATGTAATTTTATAGAAGACTCTATTTTTGCAAGAGTATAAATGAAACTTATAAAAATTTGATAATCAGGTAAAACCTCCTTTAAAGAAGCCCTCCTCCTCCCATCAAAGTTTTTATCCTCTTAATATATTGCAGTCGTCATATTATACAGCACTGTGCACTTACAATTGCTCATTTCGCCTTTTTCCCAGCTAATTGTTCTCTTTTCCATTAGGTCTGTGACATCACGAAATTAAAAACTGACGAGCTGAATCCTTCTAAGCTCTATGTAGAAACAGGAGGTCAATTTTCTCTACATGAGTCATCCCTCTCTTAAACTTCTGACCCAGCTGCTCTGCTCCTCTCTCCTACCAGGGAGTTTGAAGTGAGTAGAATTGTTGTTCTAATGATGACTCATTCAGGAAAAAGAGATTTGCTGTTTCTACACAGAGGTTAGAAGGATTCAGTTAGTTTTTAATAACGCAATATCATAAACCTAATTGAAAAGCGATGAATTAACTGGGTAGAATGGCAAAATGAGCAATTGTAAGTAAACGGTGCTGTGAAATATGAAGACTCCAATATATTAAGAGGATAACATTTTTGATGGGAGGAGTGCTTCTTTAAAAGTGATGGAGTCCTTCTCTCCATCTGGAGAAAAAAAGGTTCAAAACTCCAAAGGTGACTTCTTTACCTTGAGAGCTATAAATATGTGGAATATTCTATGGCAAGAACTGGTTACGACAGGAACTGTCAATGCTTTTAAAAAAAGAGGTTCAGATTTTTTAGAACAAAAACCATCAATAATTATATAAATGTACAGAGTACTTGTCCTGAATGACTTCTTAGTCTGATTGCCAATCGAGAGTCCCTTTTAGAGCAGATTTCTTCTTGCCTTTTGGTCTTCCACCTTCATATAACTCAATAATGCTTTAACTATAGCTCTTCCCTTTCTCTACATTCTTTCCCCTCGATTGAACTGGACGGACATTTCTCTCATTTCAACCATGCAAAATATATAACAGAGTAATGACACAATGCAGAATTTAAAGAAAAGATGAAGATATCCAACCATAACATTAACTTGGCATAATTACATACATGTCATACACAGATAACAATAGTTTGCAGAACGGCCAAGGAGTGTAACGCTGTGTTAACATTAGATCACTGCAGAGCTGCCTGGCAGTTTGAATTACCTGCAACACCAAAAGTTCAAATAAGATCTATTTTTTGACACAATAAACGTCTTAAAATATCCTACATTTTTCACAGTGCTCACTCTACTTGAGAAATATGGAGTATTTTAAAACTATCTAACCTACATTTGCACCAACTATTACTCGGTTTACTTTCTGCTACATATGTGCTCCAAAATCGTGCTACACTTTTTGGCGTAAGATGTTTCATAGTAAGTCAGATCCCTTTTTCTTCAAAGCAACACCCCTCTGTGTATCAAGACAAGAAAAGCATCAAAAAAACACATAATAAAAGTGGTGTGAGGCATGTCTATCTAGCATTAGATAATGCATAACTGGTCAAGGAACGTTGAACTTGATGGACCTATGTCTATTTTCAACCCATGTAAATTTATACCGTATTTTTCGGATTATAAGATGCACTTTTTTCCCAAAAATTTGAGAGGAAAAAGGGGTGCGTCTTATAATGCGAAGGTATTTTACCTGGGGGGCTGCATCGGTGGAGTGGGGTCACAGATTCAGGAGGTTGGCGGCGGCTGTGGCAGGAGTGGGACAATGCTGCGGGTTCCATCCTCTCAGAAGAAGTCGGCGGTGAGCGGAGCTCTCCTCTCCCATATATAGCCCTGCTGTGGGCTTCGGGAATTTGGCCGCCGGAGCATGTGCAGATTGAGATCTCGGGTTCTCAATCTGCATATGCGCCACCTCCAGCGGCCATTTTCGCAGAACCCACCGCAGGGCTATGTACGAGAGAGGGAACCTCAGCTCACCGCCGACTTCTTCAGAGAGGATCGGACCCACAGCAACGTCCAACTCCTGCCAACACTACCGCCCCTGTCCTCCTGAATCAGTGACCCTTCTGAGAGGATGGGGCCCACAGCAGCACCCCACTCCTGCCGAAGTCGCTGCAGACCTCTTGAAGCAGTTACCCTGGCTCGTGACGCCCGCTCCACCACCGCCACCCCCCAAGTAAAGCAGATTATAAGGCGCACCATTTTATTAAAAAGAAAATGTTTTCCTATTTTACACCCCAAAATTTGGGGTGCATTTTACAATCCAGTGCTTTTTATAATCCACAAAATACGGTACTTTTTTTTGTGCACATTGCACACTTTTGGTATACATCTGGCCAATGTGCCATAACTTACAATTGACAATACAATTGTAAGAAAATAAAATAATCATTTCTGTTTGAGTCAATGGCATACAGTTGCATATGTCAGGGGCTGAAAGTGGGGTGACCTTTTCAAACAGCACAAGCTAGTGTAATTCCCATGGTGTGAACCTAGCCTAAAAGGATAAACATGTGATTCGCAATGAATTGAATCTACTTCAAATCCTCCATTTGCCCTGAAAAAACATCTATCTGCTATTAGTTTCCTGATATGATATGAAAGCTTTTATCATACAAAGTTAACAGCTTTATGCCAAAGAGACTGATCACCAGAGCCTGGTATCACGATTAGTGTTGAGCCACCCCCGTAGTGTTCGAGTTCGGTTCGGTTCGTCGAACACCCGTGTGTTCGCCGAACTGTTCGTTGAACTGTTCGTCGAACACCTTCGAACACCGTTAAAACCAATGGCAGGCAAACAAAAACACATAGAAACACATAGAAAACACCTTCAAAGGTGTCCAAAAGCTGACAAACTGCTCAGAAGACATAACTAACACATGGAAAAGTGACAAGTACATATAGTCATGCGAAAATAAAAGAGGTGGAGGAGTAAAAGGAGGGGGAGACACAGATATAGGCATGTCATGCCCTTCTAAAATCCAAAAAGTGAGAAGCCGACACGGCCAGTCCGCTCCTGCCCGTGCCACCTCCGTGTCGCCGGGTTTGTGCCAGAGCCGCGGTGAACCCTGACGGCCAGCCCCCCTCTCCCAATACTGGTGCCTGTCCGCTGGTGGGTCGAGAGAGCCCCCCTGTGGTGGAGGCAGCTCTAAGCTTTTTAATTTAAATTGTCTCTCTAATTTGAATGAATACACTTTAAATCCATTTACAAGGATCTATTGGAGGGCAAGTCTCATGCCAGCAGCCGCGGTAATTCCAGCTCCAGTAGCGTCCACTAAAGCTGCTGCAGTTAAAAAGCTTTTATAAGGATCGAGCTCGGCTGTCCACCGCAAGGCATCCTACTGCCAGTCCCAGCCCCTATGCCTTGGGGTGCCTCCTGATGCTCTTCACTAAGTATCCCATGGTCCCGAAGCATTTCCTTTGAAAAAATTAAGTGTCTAAACTACAGGTGGTGCAGCTTGCTTAACAGCCGGGATAATCCGCTCACTAGCAGACACTGCTACTAGGCACAAAGTATTTCCTGGGCTAGATGCAGTTAAAAATTTGTAATTAGATACTCTCGTTGGATGCTGAGAAAGCATTCCATAGAGTCTCCTGGCACGCCATATATGATTCTCTTAAAAAGCTTGGGGTAGGGGTCTAGGGGACCCTTTTATAGCCAAAATCACAGCCCTGTATCGCAATACGTCACCTAGGCTGAAGATAAATGGAACTGTAGCACCCTGAGGGCTCGGTTGCTACAGACGTATTGCACCTCACCCAGAGGTGTGATATCTCACTCTCAGGTAAGGATGGAGTGTGGATCAGGACCCGACACCTGCATGCATTACACCACATTGCCGTGGGGCAGGGCGACCAATATGCCCCTGAGATGGGCACGACAGTCCCTGTCCCTGGTTGGAGTGGGGGGAGGGAACACTGAGGAAGGGGAACCCTGTAGTGCAGGAGCAGGGAGGAAGCAGTTCCTGGGTGCATTGAGAAGGGAGTATAAAAGGTGGGCACCATCTTAGTTCAGTGCAGAGAAGTCTGAGCAGAAGTGGCAGGGAGCAGGGGCTCTGCATGAGCTCTGCTCCGGAGGCGGGCCTAGTAACAGAGGCCCAGGCCTGGAAGAGGGAGAAGGAAGGAAGAGGAGCGGAGAAGGCTCCAGGAACGAGGAATGAAGGGATCCCAGGGGTGCGGACGGGCGAGTCGCCACCGCACGCCCGAATCCACCTGCGTGGAGGGGTCAGGCCAAAGGGGGAGACCGGTCCCCGAACTAGTGGAGGCAGGAAACGACCCTCAGCTAGAAACCGGAGGCTCTGACATTTTATGTGGCGCAGCCCCTCGCTACACCCGCTAGGAAGGCACCACATAGGGTCAGGGAAACTGGCGCCAAGTTTACCAAGAGGAGGCCCGAGGCAGCCGGACAGAAGTGTTGGTAAGAAAGGCCAGACAAAGGACACACAAAGGGGGTCCTGTGAAGTGCTCCAAAGTTATCTGGGAGTTGTCTGAGCCCCTCACCTGGTGAGCACAGTACGACGTGGGCAGCCGTTACCTGCAGACGTGGTCTGGATAATAAGAACTGTGAGTAAAGGCCCTGAACTGCATCACTGACTCCGTGTCGTTACTGCTGCTGCCCTGCACCATCACCCCCATCCTCCGCATACACTGCCCTGAGGCTATACTCCTCCCGTGGGGAGTTATGCTACGCTCTGCTGCACCCACAACACCAGCCTCAGTGGTCTGCCCTGTAGCGGCGGTTCACTCTGACCGCAATCCACGGGTGGCGTAGTCGGACATTTAAACATGAAAACCACATAAATAGTTCCGCCACTGGTTTGACCGCCCTGAGCCACGGAACTGGGTCGCCGCCACGAAGACTACAACCACCAGCATCCACCAAAAAGGGTCCGGCTCCGGGTGTCCCAAGGCCCAGGGGGTGCGTCAGAACATTTTCATCACCTTTCACAATCACCAATGGGACAAGGCAGTGATGTCCTCTGTCCCCCCTCTTATACATCCTAGTGACGGAGCACCTGCTCTCATCAATTCGCCATAACCCCAATATTAGGTGGATTGAGGTGGGAGGCACCGAGTACAAGTGCTCTCTATTTGCTGATGATGTCCTAGTATATATCACTCAATCACATATATCCATCCATGCTGTTATGGCTGAAATAGATCACTTTGTTACATGGTAAAATTTTAAAATCAATGCAGCGAAGTCTGAGGCCCTCGATGTCTCCCTCCCCAAATCCATATAGGATTCCATCCAGTCCAACTTTCCCTTTGCCTGGCCCTCACAGGGTATCAAATACTTAGGAATTCCTATTCATAGAGACCTCTCCCATCTATGTTATCTTAATTTTGGGCCCTTTATTGAACAACTCCATACAGACCACGGTTGGCAAGTTAGAACTGTAAGATTCACTACGTGAACCACTGGTGTTTTGTGGAAAAGCACATGTACACTGCGTTCCAAATTATTATACAAAAAGTGTTTAGGAGTGATAAGGGAAGAATTTGTTTGTTTGTCAGTTAAACTCATTGATGGTGATGTGTGTCAGGGCTCTTTATATCACTGTAAGCAATTGCAGACACCTGTGCTAATTAGTTTGGCAGGTGTGTCCAATGAAAGGCAAGACTACTTAAGAAGGCTCTCTCACATTATTAAGCAGCCTACATTTTCTGCCAAAATGGGAAAGAAAAAGGATGTGTCGGCTGCTGAGAAGCAACAAATTGTGGAGTGTTTAGGTCAAGGCATGACTACAATCAACATTGTGCGATGATCAGGATGAAGTGTCTTGGCAATCAAGAAGTATGTAGCTGATTCACAGTACACACGTGTGCGTGCTGATAAGGGCAAATTGAGGACTCTTTCCTACAGGCAATTACGTCAGGTTGAAAGAGCAGCGGCAAAAAAGCCTTGTCATAGCAGCAGACAAGTTTTTGAAGCTGCTTGTGCCTCCAACGTCCCCCGAACAACAAGATGCAGGGTCCTTCAGAGGTTTGCAGCTGTGCATGCGCCATCCTGTCGACCTCCTCTATCCACTTCACACAAGCAGAAACGGCTCCAGTGGGCCAAACATTACATGAAGACTGATTTCAAAACTGTTTTGTTCACGGATGAGTGCCGTGCAGCGCTCGATGGTCCAGATGGATGGAGTGGAGGATGGCTGGTTGATGGACACCCCACGCAAACACGGCTACAGCGCCAACAAGGAGGAGGTGGAGTAATGTTTTGGGCTGGAATCATGGGGAGAGAGATTGTCGGCCCCTTTAGGATCCCTGAAGGCGCTAAAGATGAACTCCATAATGTATGTGGATTTTCTCAAACAGCACTTCCTGCCATGGTTCAAGAAGAAGAACCGTGTATTTCACAGCAAGATCATTTTTCTGCATGATAATGCACCATCTCATGCTGCACATAAAACATCTGCATCTCTGGCTGATATGGGCATAAAAGGGGACAAACTTATGGTGTGAACCGAATGCTCCCCTGACCTCTACCCCATTCAGAACCTTTGGAGCATCATTAAAAGGAGTGTCTATGATGGCGGGAGGCAGTTCACATCTAAGCAACAGCTCTGGGAGGGTATTCTGTCCTCATGCAAAACAATTGAAGCAGAAACCATCCAAAACCTGACAAATTCAATGGACGAGAGAGTTCAGAAGCTCCTTTCGAACAAGGGGTCCTATGTGAAAATGTAACATCACCTAGAATAAAGTTTTGAGTTGAAAACTGTTTGATTTCAGTTTCTAACAACCTGCTAATGCTTATAATTTCAAAAATGACCATTTTTTTGGTCTTTATTAAAATGAAAAGGTTGATCGAAAAGTTTGGGGGATCTAAGAGTGTGGCAACCCAGTAGTCATGATTACTTCGAATTCTGACAACATGAGGGTCATGCTGCAGGTAGTGCAGCAAGAAGGCACTTATGTGCCTTGCGCATCTCGGAGCCCCAAAATTATTTTCCGGGCTAGATGCAGCTAAAAATTATTTTTAATTTTAAATCTGGTGAAGCTTTAGTATAGATGGCCTAATAGGATCAGTGCTGCACACTGCTACAAAGCCCAAATTATTTTCCAGTCAAGATACAGATAAACATGATTAGTAATTTGAAAGCTTAAAACGGTTGGTAGGGTGATTTTAGCCAATCATCAAGCTTTTACTCTCCCCAGGATGACACAGGGGTAGAAAAGTCGTTTCGGATCCATGATTTGTTCATCTTTATGAACGTGAGTCTGTCTACATTATCAGTGGAGAGCCGCGTGCGCTTATCTGTCAGCACACCACCAGCAGCGCTGAACACACGTTCAGACAGAACGCTGGCTGCGGGGCATGACAAGATCTCCAAGGCGTAAGTGGCTAGCTCCGGCCATTTATCCAGATTGGAAGCCCAAAAAGAGCAAGGGTCCAGTGACACAGTCGTGGCTTCAATGTTTACTTGGAGATACTCCTGTACCATCGTCTCTAGGCGTTGACTATGTGTCAGACTTCTTGTCTCCTGTTGCCTTGCAAAGGATGGGCTAAAAAAGTGGTGAAATGATTCCGCAAAATTGATGTTACCAGCAGATACTGTGGTTCTGTTACGGTTTGAGTGCTGAACACTTGACGGTCCCACGGTTGGCAAGTTGGAACTGTGAGATTCACTACGTGCACCACTGGTATTTTGTGGAAAAGCACATGTAAGATTCTGCAACAGTCTCTGCTGATACTCCTGCATGCGTGCATCCCTTTCTATGGCAGGAATAATTTCTGCAAATTTACTTTTGTACCGGGGATCTAACAGTGTGGCAACCCAGTAGTCAGGATTATTTCTAATTCTCACAATTCGAGGGTCATGTTGCAGGTAGTGCAGCAAGAAGGCACTCATGTGTGTTGCGCATCCAGGAGCACCAAGTCCCTGTTGTGTTGGTGGCGAGGTAACAATCATGCTTCCTTCCTCTGTCCTCTCCCCCCAACCTCGCACAACAGAAATGTGATCAAGGTCTCCCTCATCTGATGAGTCTTCCATCAGTTCGTCCTCCACTTCTTCCTGGGCTCCTGCACCTTCCTCACTAGTTTGGCTGCTACCATGCGCCCTGGTAAAACCATCTCCCCCACCCTCACATGCCTGCCGCCTTGGTGCTGCCGACCGTCTGGACCTTGCAGATGTTAGCCCTTCCGCATACAACTCCTCCTCCTCTACTTCCTGCACCTCCTCTTGTGCCACCACCTGACTCCGAATTCTGTTTAACATGTGCTCCAGCATGTAAATCACCGGAATAGTCATGCTGATAATGGCATCGTCAGCACTAAACATCTTCGTCGCCATTTCAAAACTGTGCAGAAGGGTGCATAGGTCCCTGATCTGAGACCACTCCTCCAGCGTGATTTGCCCCACCTCTGAATCTCGTTGGCCCAGGCTATACGTCAGAACGTATTGCACCAGGGCTTGTCGGTGCTGCCACAGTCGCTGCAACATGTGCAGAGTTGAATTCCACTGGGTAGGCACATCGCATTTTAGCCGGTGAAGTGGCAGGCCCAACGACTTCTGTAGAGATGTAAGTCGCTGAGCTGCGGGATGCGAACGGCGGAAGTGAGCACACAGCGACCGTGCCCTCTGCAGAAGGCCATCTAGTCTGGGATAGTGGGCTAAAAATTGCTGGACAACCAGGTTCAACACGTGAGCCATACAAGGCACGTGTGTGACATTGCCCCGGCGAAGGGCCGCACCCAGGTTTGCAGCATTGTCGCACACGGCCTTCCCTGGTTTCAGGTCCAGTGGAGACAACCATTCATGAAATTGGTTCTCCAGAGCTGACCACAACTCCTCAGCTGTGTGACTCACATTTCCCAGACATTTCAGTGTAAAAACCGCCTGATGACGTTGAGCCCTACTGCCAGCATAGTAAGGAGGTGTGCAGGATCCCTTCTGCGCAGTTAGAAAGCTTGTGGCATGACCAGACAGGCTTTGGGTGCAGGTGGAAGGCCGAGAGGAGGTTGAGGAGGCAGAAGCAGTGGAGGAACTTTGACATAAAGAGGATTGACGCACAACTCGTGGGGACGGCAAGACTTGGACAGCAGCCCCTTGTCCTGCTGTCACCATAGTTACCCAGTGCCCAGTCAGCGACATGTAACGCCCCTGTCCATGCCTACTCGTCCAAGTGTCTGTGGTGAAATGCACCCTGTCACACACAGAGTTTCTCAAAGAAGCGGTGATGTTGTGTGCGACATGCTGGTGGAGCGCAGGCACACCTTTCTTTGAGAAGTAGTGCCGACTGGGCATCTGGTACTGGGGCACTGCGACGGACATAAGGTCTCGAAAATCCTCTGTGTCCACCAGGCGGAAAGGCAGCATTTCTGTAGCCAAGAGCTTGCAGATGGTGAAATTCAACCTCTTAGCTTTCTCATGGCTAGGAGGAAATGGTCTTTTACTTGTCCACATCTGAGGGACCGAGGGCTGGCTATTGTGCTTAGACGGGGTTGATAAGGGTGTCCCCGGCAAACTGCCGGTCTGTGAGGAAGATGCAGGCGGACATGTTAGGTTGCCTTGATCCAAAGGTGGTGCTATCGATGTCGGACAGCGCTCAACACCAGCTGGTGTTACCACCTCCAAAGAAAATGATGACCTGCCAATCACGCTGGCTGTTGCGGGTAAAGAGGTGGCAGGTCTGCGCCCCAAAACAGGTGTGACTGCTGTCCCCCCAGTCACAGAGGATGAAGAGGCCGCGGATGCACAAGATATGGCAGACGGTGATTGGCCCGGCCGGCTAGGCCGCATTGTAGCACACTGAGCTTCCCACTGCAACTTATGCTTCATGTCCATGTGCCGGTTCATGCATGAAGTACTCAAACTATGTATTTTTTGGCCTCTACTTAGCTTTTGCTGACAAATGTTACAGATAACACGAGTTGGGTCATCTTTATCGATCTGAAAAAATGCCCAGGCTATGCAAGGCTTAGCACCCATGCGACCTGAAGAGCCACCACGACTTGTGGTGAGAGGCAGAGTTGTGTTTGAGGATGCAGTTGTTGACGTGCTTCCAGTACTACGTCTCTGTCCAGGAAGGCGCAACCTGACCTCGTCGTCACTAGCATCTTCCTCCACCTCCTCTGCTGACCTCATCTCTTGGCTGACTGTGGGTTGACAGTAAGTGGGATCTCCGACCTCATCATCATCACCCTGTGCGTTATCACACCCATCGTCCTCAGAGCCAACCTGTTCCTGCCCTGACAAAAAACTAAAGTTGTCGCTCCAATCAGGTATTTGAGTCTTATCATCGTCTTCCTCATTGTCTCCACCAACAGGAGTTACAGTTTGGGAATGAGGGTCTACATTATGGTCAGAACCTTCTGCGTCTGGTCCTGGATCCGACTCATAAAGATTCTGGGCATCAGTGCAGATCATTTCCTCGTCTGGATTCACAGAAGCGCTGGAGTCGACCTCTGATTCCCAGGCTATAGTATGAGTAAACAGCTCTGCAGACTCAACCATCTGTTCTACCTCATACTCAGACGGGCAGCTGGAGATTTGGGAGCTGTGAGGAAGCAAGTGCGATTTGGGTGACACCTTTGAGGACTGGAGTATTTGTGATGTTGAAGTTGATGTGGAGGAGAGCCCACTTAAAGGAGCACTTGATATCCGTTGAAGCACCTGCTGTTTTTGTGCCTCATCTGGAATTTGTAGCGATTGGCGTGGCCGTAAGAAAGGGATCTTATCACATTGTCCGCTAAAAGAAGTAGACATTTTAGTTTGGCTGGAAGATGGTCTTTCTTCTGCAGATGTTACTGTTGCTTTAACACCTACCCCACGGACACAACCTTTTTTCCCCTTCCCAACACGCCTATTCCCCTTTCCACCAGCAGCAGGCCTTTTTCCACTCATTTTGGTGGTTAACTAATTCACAACTCTGGAGTTGTTTGCACAAAAAAACAATGGATGGTAACCGAGCAGAGCTGAGTGGCCAAACTGTGGTATTAGGCCAAAACTATTGGCTGGGTTAGATGCAGAAAAAAATTATTTTGAATTTGCAACCTGATGGAGGTCAGTATAGATGGACTAATAGACCAAGTCCCACACACTGCTAGAAGCCCAAATATTTTTTCAGAGGTACTGTAGATGCAGATAAAAATTATTTTTAATTTGCAACCTGTTGGAGGTCAGTATAGATGGACTAATAGACCAAGTCCCACACACTGCTAGAAGCCCAAATATTTTTTCAGAGCTAGATGCAGAAAAAAAATATTTTTAATTTGCAACCTGATGGAGGTCAGTATAGATGGACTAATAGACCAAGTCCCACACACCGCTAGAAGCCCAAATATTTTTTCAGAGCTAGATGCAGAAAAAAATTATTTTTAATTTGCAACCTGATGGAGGTCAGTATAGATGGACTAATAGACCAAGTCCCACACACTGCTAGAAGCCCAAATATTTTTTCAGAGCTAGATGCAGAAAAAAATTATTTTTAATTTGCAACCTGATGGAGGTCAGTATAGATGGACTAATAGACCAAGTCCCACACACTGCTAGAAGCCCAAATATTTTTTCAGAGCTAGATGCAGAAAAAAATTATTTTTAATTTGCAACCTGATGGAGGTCAGTATAGATGGACTAATAGACCAAGTCCCACACACCGCTAGAAGCCCAACTATTTTTTCAGAGCTAGATGCAGAAAAAAATTATATTCAATTTGCAACCTGCTGGAGGTCAGTATAGAAGGACTAATAGAACAAGTCCCACACACTGCTAGAAGCCCAAATATTTTTTCAGAGCTAAATGAAGAAAAAAATTATTTTTAATTTGCAACCTGATGGAGGTCAGTATAGATGGACTAATAGACCAAGTCCCACACACTGCTAGAAGCCCAAATATTTTTTCAGAGCTAGATGCAGAAAAAAATTATTTTTAATTTGCAACCTGATGGAGGTCAGTATAGATGGACTAATAGACCAAGTCCCACACACTGCTAGAAGCCCAAATATTTTTTCAGAGCTAGATGCAGAAAAAAATTATTTTTAATTTGCAACCTGATGGAGGTCAGTATAGATGGACTAATAGACCAAGTCCCACACACCGCTAGAAGCCCAACTATTTTTTCAGAGCTAGATGCAGAAAAAAATTATATTCAATTTGCAACCTGATGGAGGTCAGTATAGAAGGACTAATAGAACAAGTCCCACACACTGCTAGAAGCCCAAATATTTTTTCAGAGCTAAATGAAGAAAAAAATTATTTTTAATTTGCAACCTGATGGAGGTCAGTATAGATGGACTAATAGAATGATGCTATGCCCAAAAGATTTTACTTCACTAGGTGCAGTAAAAAAATTGGTATGCTATACACAGGTGGTATATCTTGCAACACAGATAGGCTACTCCACTGACTAACACACTCTGCAATAGGCCAAAAAGGATTAGCTTTGCTAGATTCAGCCAAATGCTGTGAAAAAAACTTGCACAGCACTGGCACAGACCTGCCTGGCAAAAACTGATAGGAACTCATGTAACCTAGTCCTGAAAAGGACTCCAATTACAATTAGTCTTTACTCCCACAACCTATCTATTTAAGAGCACAGACCTCCCTGATAAAAGTCGTAGGAAATGCTGTAACCTAGTCCTTAAAAGGACTGCAATCACAACTATTCCCTACTCCCAAGCTATCTGTATATTTGTGCGAAAATTGGCTTGAAATTAACAAGGTATAGCGCACACAGCAACAGCGGTGCCGTCTAACACGCAGCTGCAGCAGTGAGAAAATGGTGGCGACGGGGAAAATGGCTTGGTCTTATAGGGCAAGGACATGTGACATACACTGCCAATGACACATGCCCTTGCTTGTGTGAAAAAAAGCACTTCGCTCCGTGTGTGCGCTGCTGATAGGCTGACAGATTGCACCTCCCCACTGCAAATGCGGGAAAGAGAAAAAAAAATGGAGATCTTCATTGTTCCTGCAGAGATCCATCCCCTGCCCCTCCCCCCGCCCCGCTGTACACTCAAACTGCGTATTAACATTAATTTTCATCATTACTGAGAAAAAATCCAGTTATGATTTTGGTGCACGAACAGTTATCGAACATAACCTCGAACAGCCGAATTTTTCTCAAATTGTTCGTGTTCGCCGAACGGCTCGAACACCGCCCAAAACAGCTCGAATTTGAGATTGGCGAACAGTTCGAGTAGAACAACGCTCATCTCTAATCACGATGTGACGGCTTGAAGTAAGGGAGAAGGGCCTACAACTGTCTCTGGAACTGGGACCCTAACTATCCCTGTCCCAAGCATACTTTTGATGGTAGAGAGGCCTGGGTCTCCAACCTTACTATGCTCCTGTTAAACCCTAATTTGTCCCCTCCCCCACTCCATGAGACATGGGACAAAAATGTAAGGGAAATCAGACGCAAAGACAGACAGATATAATTGAAACCACTATCATACAAATACACTCATCAAAAATAGGGAGGAGGTTAGGGAGGAGCAACAAACTAAATCCTTTCAGCACGGAAGGAAAGGAAATCCATTTAAAATAGGACATGAATCACACTGTATCTAAAGAGGACCTGCGATGACCTTCTAGCTACAGGTCTCCCATAGGGACGTGACACCCTCGTGAAACCTGGCCAAGAGTGCAAAGCAACTACAATCCAGGCTGCGGCGTTAACTCCTGAGATAATAGCCACCTCTCTGAAACCCATTAATTTCTATGGAGCACCTTCCTCTTCTTGTCAGCTCCTGAACTGTTATAAAGCCTGCAAAATCACAAACTCAACCCCGAGAACAGTTCTATTAATCACTGCCCTCACTATTCCGAGCCATGTGCATGTTCAAAGGCACTGTTATCTCTGTGTGCAAATGTAAGCAGACAAGACACTGTGGAACCAGAACAGCATGGAGGCGTGGCAGAGGGAGGAGGAATGGCAGAGGGGAGGAGGAATGGCAGAGGGGAGGAGGCGTGGCAGAGGGGAAGAGCTTGATCAGGACTCTGGGTACAGCATTGTCAGGGAAACGAGCTGAGGAGAAAAACAACGCGTGTGCAAGTTCTGAGGTGATTCTGACGCCGAAGAGAGAGACGGGAGGAGCAACAGCAGCGTCTGAAGCTCCAGTCAGGAAGAAGGTGCCGCATATCCGCCCAGCCCAGACGTCGACGGTCAAGCCCCGAAGATCCGAGCGATGCCAGTCAAGGTTTCTCACCCAGCTGACGTCAGTCAACAGGACGGGAGCAGGTTGTGGTGGCACAGTTCTCAGACGTGTGCGCCAGTGACAGGACATCGCAGAAGCTCCGGAGATGTCAGATCGGAGATTCACGGTCCGGTCAGCGACCAGGAAGGATGCACGAGACAGGCCGCATGACGGGGTGTGCGACAGAGCAGGAAGGGACACCAGGCCGATGATCAATCCAACAAGATTTATTGAGGCAGGGAACATAGAACATCAAATATCAATATTGTTCCGTAGAGTCCACAATGAGTTCACACCAAAGAGGGGAACAGTTCCGGGTATGCCAACCGGCAATTCAACGCCAGGGAAAAAGCAGAAATAATCCGAGTTTGATTAATCCGACAGATGAGGGACACAACACAGTCCCATATGGCAGCTTCTAATCATCCACACACGGGCACCAGGATCTCGCCTCAGCGTAAGATCCTAGCCCTTTGCACGGCAGCACCCAACTAACTGGCCAAAACCATGTGTCTATTGTTCTGTGTCCTGGGATCAGCCCATTGATGGGGGAGGGGTCCCACTTATTTTGAACATGTTGCTACCTTGAGAAGTTTCCAGAAGCTACAGGCTTATATTGGATTAGTCCTATGCTGAAAAGAAAAAAGTCAGAATCCCCCACTAGATGTTGACCCAGGCCTGATTACATTGCCGTCCAGGAACACAGGCAGGGGGAGGGACACGCTGTTACAACCCCTTCCCCCCTCAATTTGTGTACCTCTACAGGTCGCTTGTCAAGTACACGTAGTCATGACTGACCTGACTAAGGGCTCCTCCTGCCTCGACAACCCGTCCGCATTTTGGTGTTGGCTGCCTCTTCTATATTGTATTGCAAAGTTATAGGGTTGCAGAGCCAGGCTCCATCGTAGTAAGCGTCCATTGTCCCCATATACTCTGTTAAGCCAGGTGAGTGGATTGTGATAAGTAACCACAGTGAATTCTTGTCCACACAGATATTTCTTTAGTTTCCTAAGGGCCCATTCTACAGCCACGCATTCCTTTTCAACAGTTACATAGGCCACTCCCTGGTCCAGCAGTTTCCTGCTGAGGTAGGCAATAGGGTGCTCCTCCCAAGCTGCATTCACCTGGCAGAGTACAGCTCCAAGTCCATAAGACGAGGCATCCGTCAGCACAATAAATCTCCTCTTGTAGTCAGGAGCAGCCAGAACAGGGTCGCAGACCAGGGCGCCCTTCAGCCGGTTAAAAGCCTCATCACAGAATGGAGTCCAGGTCACCACCCTGGGCATTGTTTTCTTTGTGAGGTCTGTAAGAGGCTTGGCCACAGTTCTGAATTGAGAAACAAATTTTTGGTAATAACTAGCAGAGCCCAAAAAAGCTAAAAGAACTAGGGACTGGGAGAAAGATGGACACCTCCTAGCAGAAATTGTAGCAGTAAAAGACAAACAAACAACATAGAACATAGAGGTCAAAAGACCTAGCTAAACTGACTGAGAAAGGTAACAAAGCACCTGGCTAGCTTAAGAGTAGAAATTACAATGAAGTCCAGCAAGGCCAGAAGGGCGGAGCAGGATTAAATAGGCAAAAACGGTCATGTGACCAGCATAATAGAAAAAACCTAACAGGAGAGTTTTAACAGTACCCCCTCTTCTATGAGGATCCTCCGGATCCCCTAGGCCCAGGCTTATCAGGAAACCTCTTGTGAAACGCTCTGACAAGTCTGGAAGCAGAAACATCATCTGCCCTCACCCATGAGTTATCCTCGGGACCGAAGCCCTTCCAAGCGACGAGATACTGCAAACTCCCTCTATACCATCTAGAATTAAGGATGCGGGAAATTTCATATTCCCCATCCTCCACCACCAGAGGAACAGTGGCAGTGGCTTCTCTATCAGATACTGTACATAAGCTTTTTTCATTAGAGAAACATGAAACACCGGATTAATCTTCCAGGAGGTAGGAACCTCCAACCTAACAGCAGATTGGTTAACTACCTGAAGCACCTTAAAGGGCTCTACAAACTTGGGACCCAATTTTTTAGAAGGAATCCTCAACCGCAGATTCTTAGAGGACAACCAAACCATGTCACGAACCGTAAACAAAACCTCTTGATGTTTCCTGTCAAAGTACCTCTTAGATTTTTTGTTAGCCTCCTGAAGATTACCACGCACATCCGTCCAAACTCTTTCCAAATCACCGTAAAAACTCTCCTCAACAGGCACAGCCGATACCAATTTGGAGAATGACCCAAAAGATGGATGTCTCCCAGAACAACAAAAAAAAGGCGAACACCCAGCAGAAGAGGATGTATGGTTGTTAAGAGCAAATTCAGCAAGCGGCAGAAACTCAGACCACCCCTCTTGATTGTCTGCCACAAAACAACGCAAGAACTGCTCAACATCCTGGTTCTTCCTTTCTGTCTGGCCATTAGACTCCGGATGATATCCAGATGAAAATGACAAATGAACTCCCAACCTGTCACAAAAGGCACGCCAAAAACGAGCCACGAACTGAGGTCCCCTATCAGAAACAAT
Source organism: Phyllobates terribilis (assembly GCF_046119375.1). Classification (NCBI taxonomy): domain Eukaryota; kingdom Metazoa; phylum Chordata; class Amphibia; order Anura; family Dendrobatidae; genus Phyllobates; species Phyllobates terribilis. Next base: position 208,375,967 of record NW_027362767.1, on the reverse strand, counting down.
GTCAGTAGGAACACCATGGAGTCTGACAATCTCCTTGACAAAGGCCTTAGCGAGTGTCTTAGCGCAGGGCAGTTTGATGAAGGGAACCAAGTGACACATCATGCTAAAACGGTCCACGACCACCCAGATGACCGTGAAACCCTCAGAGGGGGGAAGGTCAGTAATAAAGTCCATAGCCAGATGTGTCCAAGGTGCACTAGGAACCTCCAGAGGGCAAAGCAACCCCGCAGCAGGAGTATGTGAAGACTTAGATCTAGCACACACAGTACATTGACGCACCCACTTAATGACCTCCTTCTGCCATCCAGGCCACCAAAAACTGCGACCCACAAGTCTCTTGGTCTCAGAAATTCCAGGATGACCTGCCAACCGAGACTCATGACACTCAACAAACAAATCTCTCCTAAAGGTCCTAGGCACAAACAACCTCCCATGGGGTGTGTTAGATAGGGCATTCTCCTGGGCTTTCAGAATCCCATCTTCCAAAACGGAGTCCAATGCTGCTATCACAACACCTTTCTGTAAAATGCTCTCCTCCTCCTCAGTACCAACCATGGGAGAAAAACTGCGAGATAAAGCATCAGCTTTTACATTCTTGGTACCCGGAATGTAAGTAACATAAAAATTAAACCGTGAAAAAAAAAGTGCCCACCTAGCTTGACAGGCATTCAAGCGCTTGGCAGCATCAAGGTAGATCAGATTTTTATGATCAGTGAAAACCTGAATGGGAAAATCAGCACCTTCCAAGAGATTACGCCAGTGTTCAAATGCGAGTTTAATAGCCAGCAATTCCCGATTACCAATATCGCAATTAAGTTCAGTCTCAGAAAATTTTTTTGAAAAAAAGGCACAGGGATGTACTGCATCCTTGTTTTACTGAGACAACACCGCACCGACCCCCACAGAAGAAGCATCAACCTCAAACAAAAACAGCTTAGTCACATCAGGCCGCATAAGGATGGGGGCAGAGCTGAACCTCTCCTTTAGAAACACAAAAGCTTCAATGGCCTCAGTAGTCCACTGAACCGTATTAGAACCTTTCCTGGTGAGATCGGTCAGTGGTTTAACAATAATAGAAAATTTTTTAATGAATTTTCTGTAATAATTGGCGAAACCCAAAAACCTCTGTATCGATTTCAAACCAATAGGCCTAGGCCATTCCTCCACAGCTTGAACTTTCACCGGGTCCATCTCAAAGCCCTCGTTGGAGATAATGTAGCCCAAAAATCTAATTCTCTGTACAGCGAACTCACATTTCTCCAGCTTAGCAAAAAGCGAATTGTCAATCAATAACTGCAATACCTCACGTACGCTCCGCCAATGAGACTCCAGGTCAGGCGAATAAATCAATATGTCATCCAAATACACAACCACATTTTTGCCGATCAATGGTCTAAGGATGTCATTAATAAGATTCTGAAATATGCTGGTGCATTGGTAAGACCAAAAGGCATAACCAAATTCTCAAAATGACCCACAGGAGTGTTAAAAGCAGTCTTCCATGCATCACCCACCTTCATGCGCAACAAATTGTATGCCCCCCGGAGATCAATTTTAGAGAACCACTTGGCCCCCACTAACTGGTTAAACAAATCAGGAATCAATGGCAGTGGGTAGGGATTGCGTACAGTAATTTTATTAATCTCGCAAAAGTCCAAACAAGGACGTAAACAACCGTCCTTTTTTTTAACAAAAAAAAATCCAACAGCCACAGGTGACTTAGAGGGTCTGATATGACCGGCGGCCAAGCTCGTCTGTATGTATTCCTCCAAAGCCTTTCTCTCAGGAATAGTCAGATTAAATAAACGACTTTTAGGAAGAGTCGCTCCAGGGACAAATTCAATGGTATAATCGTAGTCTCTATGGGGAGACAAAATTTGCGACTCCTCCTCAGAAAAAACTTTCCAAAAATCCTGAATAGGTACAGGCAATTCCCCTCTATCCACAGCAGCAATGCGTCCGTTACAACACTTGTCATAACACTTAGGGCTCCAGGACTTAATTTCATTGGTAGACCAATCCAGTACAGGATTGTGCAATTTTAACCAGGGCAACCCCAAAACTACTGGAGAAGGCAAATTATTTAATACTACCAAATCCAAATTTTCTTGGTGAATACCATTAATAGTGAGGGGAAATTCATAAACCTTGTGAGTAACACATTTCAAGGGAGTGCCATCGACAGAAACCACGGCAATAGGGGATGACAAAGGTTTGGGTTTTAAATTAAGTTTTTCCAAGAATCCCCCATCAATCACATTCAGAGTTGAACCACAATCCACAAATACCCGAAATTCAATTAATTCTTCCTGAGCTGCGGTAGTAGCAGAAAGAAATACCCCCTTAGTATTTAAACAGGCTATACGGGTGTAACTGACCTCTTTTTTTTCTTTGTTCGTACGAAGCACACAGTTCTTAATGAAATGGTCAGATTTGCCGCAATAGAAGCACAAACCTTCAGAAAACCTGCGGTCTTTTTCCTGAGAGCGGGGTGACATCGCCCCAATCTCCATCGGCTCTCCAGTGTCAGTAAAGACCCTCTCAAGACTCGGAGCTGACATGGCAGAGGATTTACTCTCATTAACCCTTGCACGCAGTCTCCTGTCCACCCGTATAGCTAATTGCATTGCCTCCTGCAAGTTTCCAGGTGTAGGATAAGCAATCAGCAGATCCTTAACCCTTTCACCTAGCCCAGCAAGAAACAAACTTTTCAGAGCTGAATCGTGCCACCCCACCTGAGCAGACCACCGACGGAAGTGAGTACAATAATTTTCCACATTACCTGATCCCTGCCTCAAATGTCTCAATTCCGTCTCAGCTGATGAGACACAATCAGGATCATCATACAACAACCCCAAAGCAGAAAAAAAACTATCCACTGACCTAAAGCACGGATCACTAGGTTGGAGAGAAAAGGCCCATCCCTGAGGTTCTTTGCGCAAAAGTGACATTATGAACCCTATGCGCTGTGATTCATCACCAGAGGAGCTGGGTCTCAAACGAAAATACAATAAACAAGCATTTTTAAAGGAAAAAAAATCTTGTTGTTCACCAAAAAATAAATCAGGCAATCGTACCTTTAGCTCCACAAAATGCGCTCCAGAACAGCTACTCACGTGTTGTTGGAGCTCGGCCACCTCCAGAGAGAGTCCCTGCAGGCGTTGAGCCAAATCCTGAACCGACACCATGATGGAAACTGGAGGTCTTTCCCTAGAGAAATTTTTTGGGCTGGACTTACTGTTATGATCTGCTACAAGCACTAAGGAAAGACAGGAGATCTGTCCCTACTATAGAACTAAGCTAGATCCCTACGATGTAACGAGGAACCTGATCCTGCGATCAGACCCGCTATAGTCCTCAGCTAGTCTGAACGAAGACCTATAGATGTGAGGGAGGGATCACTACAAGAACTAGGGACTGGGAGAAAGATGGACACCTCCTAGCAGAAATTGTAGCAGTAAAAGACAAACAAACAACATAGAACATAGAGGTCAAAAGACCTAGCTAAACTGACTGAGAAAAGTAACAAAGCACCTGGCTAGCTTAAGAGTAGAAATTACAATGAAGTCCAGCAAGGCCAGAAGGGCGGAGCAGGATTAAATAGGCAAAAACGGTCATGTGACCAGCATAATAGAAAAAACCTAACAGGAGAGTTCTAACAATAACTTGTTTCTTGGTTTGGGGTACAGGCCAATCTCTAATAGCCTGGATTTTGGCAGGTTCAGGCCATACCTTCCCTCTCCTACTCTATGCCGTAGGTACTGGACTTCACCCATCCCCAATTGGTATTTATCTGGCCGAATGGTTAGGCCTGCTGAAAGAATCCGGTCAAGAACAACTGCTACTTGATTCAAATGTTTCTTCCACGTCTGGCTGAAGATGGCAATATCATCTAAGTAGGCACAAGCAAAGTCGCCACATCCCCGGAGGATCTGGTCCACCATTCTCTGAAAGGTGGCAGGGGTATTCTTCATTCCGAAAGGCATGTTTAGAAATTCATACAGACCAAAGGGGGTTATAAAAGACGACCTTTCTCTCCCTCCCTCCGTTAGAGGGATTTACCAGTATCCCTTATTGAGATCCAAGGTAGTGACATATCGGGCCCAAGCTAGCCGGTCTAGAAGTTCATCAATCTGGGGCATTGGGTAAGGATCACTGATGGTATGGTCATTTAGTCATCTGTAGTCCACACAAACTCAAGTACTCCCATCTTTCTTGGGTACTAACACCACAGGAGAAGCACAAGGGCTATGGGAGGCCTGAATTACCCCGAGCTGTAACATCTCCTCCAGTTCGTGCTGCATGGTGGTTCTAACTGATTCTGGTACCCGGAAAGGGGCCTGCTGTATGGGACGAATGCCTGGAGTGTCCACATGATGTTGGGTTACTGTGGTTCGACCTGGTTGGGATGAGAAAGCAGTCTGTCGCTGGTGGAGCACTCCCAGCATCTGGGTTTTCTGTAAGGAATCCAGGTGATCTCTCAGAGGAACCTGTTCCACAGTGGATGGGGTCCTCACTGCTTCCACGAGATCAGGTAGTGAGTCCTCCTCCTCCTGACTGTCTTCTGAAGCAAGTTGACAGCTTGCTATCACTGGTAGTGACCGGTCATGGTACTCCTTAATCATATTCACATGGACAGTCTTTTGTCTTAAACCCTGTTCATCTAAAGCAAGAAGGTAATAGGTGTCATTAAGTTTCCTGAGAACCCGGAAGGGACCCTCCCATGTTGTCTGCAGTTTATTTTGCCGATAGGGAGCAATCATTAAGATCTGTTGTCCTTCTGCAAACTCCCGATAGCGTGCTTTGCGGTCATACCACGTCTTCTGTCTGGTTTGAGCCATCCGCACATGATCCTGAGCAAAACTAGCAAGTTGAGCCAGGGTTTCCCGAAGCTTCAGGACATATGGAGCAACAGGGGTCCCCGTATCTTCAACTTGCCCCCCCTAATATTTTTTAGCAGGGTTAAAGGTCCTCTGACCTTTCTTCCACAGAGAAGCTCAAAGGAGGAAAACCCAGTGGACTCCTGGGGGACTTCCTGATAAGCGAACAGGAGATGGGGTAGGTACTTCTTCCAGTCTGATTCCCTGTCAGTGAAGGCCCTTAGCATATTCTTCAAAGTGCCATTAAATCATTCACAAAGTCCATTTGTTTGAGGATGATAAGCTGTCGTTCGGATCGCTCATACTCCACAAGTGTACCACAGACACTGTACCAGCTCCGACATGAACTGTGAGCCTTGGTCTGACAGGATCTCATTTGGGAATCCTACTCTGGTGAAAATGGTAACCAGGGCCTCGGCCACCTTGGCTGCGGAAATACTTGACAAGGCCACAGCTTCTGGATATCGGGTGGCATTGTCCACAACAGCAAGAATGTACTGCTTTCCAGATTTACTTGGTTTGGCCAGCGGTCAAATGATATTGACAGCTACTTTTTGAAAGGGTTCTTCTATTATAGGGAACGGTTGCAAGGGTGCCTTTGGGTGATCTCCTGGTCGCCCTCTACGCTGACATACAGTATAGACCAAAAGTTTGGACACACCTTCTCAATTAAATATTTTTCTGTATTTTCTTGACTATGGAAATTGTACATTCACACTGAAGGCATCAAAACTATGAATTAACACATGTGGAATTATATACTTAACAAAAAAGAGTGAAACAACTGAAAATATGTCTTATATTCTAGGTTCTTCAAAGTAGCCACCTTTTGCTTTAATGACTGTTTTGCACACTCTTGGCATTCTCTTTATGAGCTTCATGAGCTTATGAGCACGTTCGGCAAAATGCGCCACAGCCTGAGAAATCCCATGCCAATAGAAAATTTGAGTCAATTGTCTCTCAGTGTGGGTTTTCCCTTGATAGTCAGCAGTAGGAATGTCATGAGCAAGGTGTAATAGGGAGACTCTGTATTTCTGAGGGACAATCAGCTGTTTGCTATAAGTCCAGGGTTTATCTAGGGAGTCAGGGTTGGTAATCCGATATAGAAGTCCATTTTCTCTGATAATTTTTTCCCTGTTTTCCCCTAACTGCCCTAGTTCTGCCCAAGCTCTAAAACTAGCTAGGGTGGGGTCAGTCTCTACCTCTTGTCTAAACTGAACTTCATCCCAAGTGACACTCATATGTGACGGCTGTTCTGGTGGCATTACTTCTATTGACGGGGTGAACACGTCCACATCTGCTGCTCTCTTGGCTTGACTTTGAGTTACCGCACCGACAAAGTCACATTGAAGATTCCCCACGTCATTTCCTAGAAGAACGTCTGCAGGAAGGCCGCTCATCACACCAATCAGGCATTGTTTTGCCCCAAAGCCATAATCCAGGGTCACACTCGCTCTTGGAATATATCTCTAAGTACCTCCAGCCAATTCAATGGCAATTCCTGGCCCCTTTTGAATTGCTTCTGGTTGAATTTTTCGGGGATCGGCTATGGTGAGAAAAGCCCCAGTGTCACAAAAGCCAACAACTTTTTGGCCATCTAGCACGACCTCCTGTAGATGTTTGTGCTGCAGATCAGACGAACAGATGGCTGTGGCTCGCACCCCATAGACTCCTGGTAGGGGAGCCAATATATCAGAGTCACTTGGCAAATCATCAGGGGGTGAATCCAGCTCTTCTCCTGTTGAAGGTGTCTGTAGATAATGGACAGGCAAAGGTGGTTTGTAGCTGTTCTGCCTCCAAACACATGGACAGGTGGCTTGCAGATGACCAGGCTGCCTACATCCATAACATCTGCGTTCTTTGATTTTTTCTCCATGTCGTATTCCCAAAGAGGAGGCAGGAGTAATGGGAGGCACATTCACACGGGGTCCCCAATGAGTTGGTAGTCTAGTGGGACGGTGAACATTGGAGGCCGCCAATGTTGGGGAGCTGGTAGTTTTCTTCTCACTGACTAGTAGGTTTTTCCACTGAGGTTTGATGGTAAGAACCTCATCAGCTAGAGCAGCAGCTTGCTCCACTGTCGCTGGTTTCCTCTCACGCACCCATTCCCGGATCTCAGCATGGCATTTGGTGTAGAATTGTTCTTTTAGGATGACCTGGAGGAAGGTCTCCCAAGTTAAGGCCCTCTCTCCCTCCAGCTAGCGATGACATACTTGTTTGAGCCTGTGGGCATACATCTTGATAGACACTTCCCCCTCAGAGGCTAAGGAGCGGAACTGAGCCCTGTAAGTGTCTGGAGTTACAGCATAATGTTCCAAGATCCAAGATGGTCTCTTTAATGTTCCCATAATGGCAGTTCCACAGAGAGTCCATAGCTCTATAAGCTTTAGCAGCTCCCCCCTCTAAGAGCCCCACTAGATGTCTGACTCGTTCTCTTTCCGGGACTTCCATTAATCGACATTGATGTTTTAAGTCCTCGAAGAAGCCCTCAATGTCGCCTGCAGCCTCATTAAACGGCTTAAAGTCCTTATGGGAAACTCTTGGGAATTCCCTCATGGTGGGTGCTGTGGTTACAGTCTGTCTGGAGCTTCCACCATGCGCTGCCGCTCCTTAGCTGTGTGGATGACCTCCCTTTTATCTTCTATGGTGGCTTCATCTCCAAGCAATGCCATCTCCTCCTCATACCACACAACCTACTGACGTTTTTGGGTATTTACCTCCAGCTCCCGTCGTTCTTCCCCTTGCTGTGGAAATCCTTCCTCGGTGCCATCTTGCAGGCAAGCTTCTTCCAAAGCCTCAATTAATTGCTCCTTGGACAGTCCTTTGTAGCCGACTCCTCATTCACGGGCCTTTGTTTGTAGGCTCAACACAGTCTAGTTCCTGTATCCTGAGGTTCTGGTTCCAGATGTTGATCGGCCGCTGTCCTCCATTCCTTCTGCTCTGATCCCAAGGCTGCCAACCAGTTTGTGACGGGGTGTGCAACAGAGAAGGAAGGGACACCAGGCAGATGATCAATCCAATGAGATTTATTGAGGCAGGGAACATATCACATCAAATATCAATATTGTTCCTTAGAGTCCACAATGAGTTCACACCAAAAAAAGGAACAGTTCCGGGGGTGCCAACCGGCAATCCGACACCAGGGAAAAGGCAGAAATAATCCTGGGATGAGTTTGATGGATCCGACAGATGAGCGACACAACACAATCCCACGTGGCAGCTTCTAACCATCCACACACGGGCACCAGGATCTCGCCTCAGCGTAAGATCCTAGCCCTTTGTACGGCAGCACACAACTAACTGGCCAAAACTATGTGTCTATTGTTCCGTGTCCTGGTATCAGCCCATCGATGGGGGAGGGCTACCTTGAGAAGTTTCCAGAAGCTACAAGCTTATATTGGAAGAGTTCTATGCTGAAAAGAACAAAGACAGAATCCCCCAATAGATGTTGACCCAGGCCTGATTACATTGCAGTCCAGGAACACAGGCCGGGGGAGGGACACGCTGTTACAGACCATTACCTGTGACAGGGACATATGGTACTGGGAAGTGATAGAGGGAAAAAAAGTAGTCAGACAAGGACCAGCAGACGCCAGAGCAGCATCGCGAAAGTGGATAGAGAGTTACGGGGGAAACGGGCAGCGAGTTGTGATAGGAACAGAGTATTGCCACGGCTTTAAAAGACTGCCCCTTGCCTGGTATAGTTAATGACAATCTAGTTACCCTTCCCTCCAGTAGATCATTTTAAACTACCAGCCCCTGAATTCTAGTGTATTCTGATATATTATTCTGTTATGTGATTTCCTGCTTATTTTACTGTCAAACGTTGTAAAGAAATTGTTACCATATAATACGTGTTTTACAATTAATATTAGTTGTTAAATAAAATAAATATACCTTTGATCTGCCTGAGTCTCCACTGTTGCATACTGTTTACCTGCATTATACAAATATAGTTCTAACAATGGATACTTTAGAAGAAGCACTGACAAACTGTTACTGTGTCACATTATCAAGCAGAAACTTAGGAGTTCAGAAGTCACAAAGTTACTGAACAAGAACTGTCACTCAAGAAAGAGTCCCACCCTTCCCCAAAAACAAAGAAGTGAACACCTGTGCAGCTGTATGCTGCTCAAGGCAATAACCTTTTAAGAAACTGGTTAAAAATGATCTCTTTTTGTGGGTGGATGCCTGTGTTTAGATCCATGTGATGTAAATGGAAGTAGCCATGGCTTTTTAACAAATGATGGTCCAAAAATTATATATTTTATAAGGAGTAGCAACAGGTTTGGGAAGCAGAAGTAAAAGGTTTGTAAAATGATGATAACAAAAATGATGAAGTGATCGCTTATTTCCGCCTCCAGTTGTGACAACAACATTGAAACATTTATGGGTAGCAGAGCAGAGGGGGGAGATATGTAGCAGGATCAGAGAGGACTTTCCTGTTAGTGACTCAGACAGGACATTGCTTGCAGCTAGAGCAGACGTTTGGTCTGAGTGCTCAGCAAGGCCAAATGTAGTGGGTGTTTTGTGGCAAGAGAGAAAGAAGATCAGGACAGAGATAGCATGAACCTGAGGAACAGACCGTGACAGAGAGAGAGAAGGACAGTGCCATGTCAGAGGACTGACCACAGAGCAAAGTGACCAAGTGAGAAGGGTCCAAAGAAGGTACGCCTAGCAGCAAGGCCCTGAGTAGCTTACAGCTCTTAAAGGTAACGGGCCAGGACAGAATAGAATGTGAGAAGTGAGTGTCCTGGGCGGGAGATCCCTAAGCATCTCAATTCGGCCATATTGGCAAACTCTCTCCTGTATGAGGAGAATCAGATGCGGAATCACGGGAAGAGGAAATGACTGTCACAGACAGTACTGTGGTTCTAAGCTGGTTGGTGGTGAAGGAAATGAGACCAGTGGAGGCAGAAATGTGTGAGAAGTAACAAGACTGTGTATTGAGATGCTCTGTATTAGTGAAGAAACGTGTGAGAAGTTGTGTACCCGCTATCATCTATCTATATAATTGTCTTATCCCGTCTGTCTGTCTGTCCAGGAAATCCCGCGTCGCTGATTGGTCCGGCCGCGGTCAATCAGCGACGCGGCATTTCACAAAAAGATGGCGGCCGTTAGCGGCTGATCTGCCGCACGGAGGTGAGCGGCGATGCAGCCGGGAGATGAAGCCGGCTGCTCGCAGCATACGTCCCCCGACCGGAGGCGCCGCTGACCCCCATGCGGCTACTGTCGGGAGATCAGCGGCTACGGCCGCTTATCTCCGGACGATAAAAGTGACGCCCCTCCCCTCTCCTTCCCTCCTCTACTCTCTCCTCCCCTCCTCTCCTCCCCTCTCCTCCTGTCCCTCCCCCCGCTCGCTCAGGACCCCGGCACCCAGCGCCATACTTACACCTCCCCTCTCCTCCTCTCCCCTCCCCTCTCCTCCTTTCCCCTCCCCTCTCCCCCCCCCCCCCGCTCGCTCAGGACCCCGACACCCGGCGCCATACTTACCCCTCCCCGTGCCTGCGCAGCAGCTCCTGTGTCTTCCGCTGCTGCTGTGTGACGTGTCAGGTCAGAGAGCGCGGTGACGTCTTTACACCGCGCTCTCTCCTGACCGGTCACAGCGCACAGCGGGAACATGCGGGCTACGCTGGAGTCCAGAGGAGCAGCTGACAAGTGAGGTGAGTATTGGATTTTTTTTTTTTTTTTATTGTATGGGGCCTTAGGGCATTAAGTGGTGGGGTGGGGAAGTGTGACATCGTGGAGGGGCCATTATAAGGGAAGGGGGATGTGACTTCCTCCATGGGGCACTATGGGGGGGATATGACATCCTGCATGGGGTATTATATAGGGGGGATGTGACATCCTGCATAGGGCATTATAAGGGAGGGGGGATGTCACATCCTGCATGGGGCACTATGGGGGGGATGTGACATCCTGCATGGGGTATTATAAGGGAGGGGGGGATGTCACATCCAGCATGGGGCATTATAACGGACGGGGGATGTGACATCCTGCATGGCGCATTATATCGTATTATATGGGGGGGGGAGTCACATCCTGCATGGGGCATATTCTAGAATACCCGATGTGTTAGAATCGGGCAACCATCTAGTGTGTACATAGTTGTCACGCAATGGCTGGTTAGTAAAGCTTTGTCTGTTAAGAACTGGTGGTCTCCCTTCACGAACAGGTTAACACCTGGTCCTGGCAAATCAGCATCATCGGTTACATGCGGCCTGCACAGCATAGCACCCTCGCAGCCCAAGTCCACACTCCCAGCCAGGACCCCCACCTTCATGTAATGTGCCGGGGTGCACCAGATAAGTACCTCGCCCATGGCTACCGCCCCGAACCACGTTACACCCTCATGATGTTCAGGGGTAAGGGTGTTGAGTTGATGTTCCTATCTATGGACTAATGATGTTTTAATCATACACAAATAAAGCTAAAGAAGGTGTCTGCACGCTTTGACTCACTGTATGTTATCTTATCAAAAGTAAAGTGTTTTAATACATAAAGCAAAAGAACAGAACATTTATCATTAATTAAGGTTCATATGTTTATTATGCAATCAATTAATCCCAAATTAAAACCCTAGCCATTGATTGGGTTGTTTATGTCACTATGCAGAGACAAGTAAATGGGTCTATATCAGCACTGTCACTTGACTGTTGCACTTGTTGCCACTTTCGTCGTGTTTTGTTTGGTGTGATTATGATTACATGTTTCCATGGTAACCTTTCTTATTACCATTGAAGAACAATAGCTGCATGATATCTGTGGAGGTTGTATTAATCCTCCTGTGGATTTCTGACAAGTTAATCCTTTTTTTTTTCCCTTATGCGAATCCACCTATACTGTTTTTCTGATATTTTTAGCATTCTCGCATATTCTTACTTTTTTTTTTGGTATAGTTTATATACATATAGTCAAAATAATATATTTCCTAGCCATTGCTATAATTTATGACATTACCATGGGTTTACCTGAAAATTTCATACAGATTCTCTGTTCTGAAAATGTGTTTTATATTTAAAGGGGTTGTCTGATACTTAAATACAATATTTTCTAGACATCAATGGTTTTTAAAATAATAAACTGAGCCATACTCTCCCTTTTGTCCCCCTGTGGATCCAGTCCAGGCGGCTCCAGACGTCCATGCCAGCTCCAAAAGTTACCAGGACTGCTGCAGCCTTTCATTGGTGATTGGCTGCAGCAGTTGGATGACTAGAGGAGCAGGTCATCGGATGTTTCTCTAGTGATGTATTCTTCTGGTCATCTGATTGCTGAAGCCAATCACAGGCTGTCCTAATAACTTCTGAACAGAGTAGACACCACTTCCGGGGCCGTCCCAGACCTCCAGCACCACCTGTGTCAGATCCGCGGAGGTGCTGAATGGTGAGTATGTCTTCATTTATTATTTTTTAAACCATTTTTGAAAATTTAGTCAAGTATTGGATAAATAATTTCAATGTATTATAAAACATTGTATTATTATGTTGTATTATAAACAATTTGCCAAAAGAGAAGGAAAAGTCAACGGCCACTTCATTTTCGCTGATTTTCTTTAATTCTAAAATATATACCGTACAGTAATTAGCAAGAAAAAGTTGTGACGCTAATCCCTCTAAAAGTACTTCTAAGGGCTCATTCAGACGTCCATTTTTCACGTACATGTCATTATTTTCCTATTAGAATCTCTGGAGCTGTTCACATGTCTTTGTTTTTTTGCAGACTGTGATGTCAAAAAATTCACAGAGATGTGTCCATTTTTTATCCAACATTCAGATTAAAATTATTCATAGACGTCTATGAGACTGTGAAAAATCAATGGCACCATATATTGGCATCCTTGTGTTGTCCACTTTTTATCATTGTAATGGGTGGAGAAGTGGTTTCAAGCTTTATTTTTTTTTTGCTTTTGAAAAAATTCCTGATAAAACACCGATGGTAAAAACTGAAAATTGACCAAACTGATGAAAAATGGTCCGTATTTTTTACATGTGAGAAAAATCAGAGACGTATGAATGAGGCCTTAAAAGGAATCTGTCAGAAGGATCAACCCTCCTGAGCCATCAATATGGACATGCAGGTCACAGGAAACTGAATAAAATGATACCCTGATATCTGTGATCCAATGTCTTATTCCAGAGAAATCCATGTTTTTCTTAATATGTAAATGAGAAGTTAAGACATAGATCTCTCCAAGATGTAGAGCTCATTTTAAATGAAAGGGGGCGTTACCAGTGTGAGACATGCAGATCAGGAAAGCAGACTGTCAGTCATTACATGTCTCACACTGGTAACACCTCCTTTCATATAAAATAAGCTCTGGGGGCAGATACTCAGAGAGATCTATGTCTGGCCCAGAGATCTTTACAGCTCATTTGCATATTTAGAAAAATAACAAATTTCTCTAGAATAAAACATTAGATTACAGATCTCAAGGTATCATTTAATTCAACTTTCTACGACCTGCCTGCTCATATAGACGGCTCAGGAGGGTGAATTCTACTGACAGATTCTTTTTAATAATTTATCTTATTAATTGGCCATTGTAAAGCAATTTAATTAAATCCAACTTTAGCCATAGGTTGATCCTGTGCAATTAAAGAGGTATTTTCAAGTTTGGAAGTTATCTCATTTCCATGGAATGAAGGATAACTTCTCAATCGCTGAGGATCCGACCATCAAGCCAAGAGAATGGGGGCTCAGAAGAGTCCCTTGTGAATGGAGAAGTGGTAAATCATGTGCACTATCACTTCATTCATTTATAATGGGATTGCCGGAGATAGCCAAGCACTGCACTTGTCTGGTCTTTGGATCAGTAGTGCGTATGATCAACCACTGCTCAATTTCACTTGGGGCTCTCCAGATTCCTGGTTCTCGAGATCGGTGGAGGTCCCAGTGGTTGTACCCCCAACAATCAAGAAGTTATACAATTGATTTGCATGGCAAGAAAATGAGACATAATATATCCTCTGATATCTCTCCCAACTTCCCCATGAACATAAAATCGAGCATTCCTGTGTTCTGTATGAGATAGCAGCCCCTGGATTCCTCTGACAGCAGCTTATCTCCAGAAAGGGATTAAAGGATGAATCGGCTGTCGAAAATCATTAGCCTGGATCCTTATCTGCCCAAATATCACCTGTCAGGGGAGAGTCAAGAGACATACATGTTAGACTGCCAGCTGATTCCTCCAATATCGATGAGTTCAGTAGATTTTAGTCTAATGTGTATAGGGGCCTTCAGCTAAGAAATAATACAATCCGCACAATTAGAGCCATTGTACAAATATTTTATGGATTGCAATATGACATTTTGTGCCTGGAAAGATAATTTAATAATATAGAAATTGTTTTGTTACTTAACTCATGCTCAATACACACGTTCCCTAACTGTGACCAAAGGGACCAACAGCATTTAGGAGTGAGGCGCCTGTTCCAGAGATCGCAGGATGTAGATAAGTGGCCATGTCAGCAGGTGGCATACCATCTTGGTTTACCAATGAAGCCAAGTCAAAAGCTAGGCTTCGTAGGAGATTATTCTTTTTTCTATATGCTGCAATACCAAAATCAGTTGAGTGCAAGTCTCCATGAAAGAATGACTAAACATGTAAAAAGTAATTTAAAAAATGTTTTAAAAATATAAAAAACTAAAAAACACATAGAAATTGAAATCGCTCCTCTTTTTCTCAATCCAAAAATCAAAAAAAAATAAAATTGGCTCAGACAGGAAAAGGTTAAATGAGAATAGCTCAAAATTGAGTTTCACGTGGAGCAAGCTGGAGGTGTGGGCTATTGTTTTGTGGATTAAAATGATTTTACTGTCTAGTGTGTTCAGAAAGCAATTAGTCAAGATCAAAAGAATTTCTCAACCACTGGATGTTACATTAATGTAATTTAAATGTCTATTCCATTATTCATAACTCTAATCTTTAAAGGTTTGTCATTTTTAAAATTTTATTGTACCGTAAAGGTTGCTGAGGTCTGAAATAATAAACTCAGCAGGTCCAGCACTGCCACTTCACTTCTGCTCTTGTCTTTGTAGATAAGCTTCAGAGTTGCTGTCATGTCTACAGTGCTTTTAACCGCTGCAGCCAATCACTGGCTCTACCAATAATGACCTCATAGGCAGCTGAGCACAGCAATTGGCTGCAGCTGCTGTCAGCGTTGTAGATGTGATGTCACCAGAGCAGCCGATCAACAGAGACTGGAGTAGGGGGAGAGACTACTACCTCGCCTAAATAATGATAATAGCGTCCATAGTATGCAAAAATAGACTTTATTATTTAAAATTACAAACAGATTAGAGTGGAATAAAAACGTCAGCAGCAATTGCCATATGAAAAAAAGAGAGCACACAGGTATACTAGGTGGAAATGCATATGGCAACCATAAATATATCTAAAGGATGACAATATCTATTTAATAACACATATGCTTTGGTAACAAGTAATCACAGTCACTGGTATGCTATAACAGGAAAAATAATGTACTTTTGTACATCCACATTGTTATCTAGAACCAAAACGAGACATATAAGGTGTTGGTAAAATACCTGTATAGCGATGTGTCAGAAGCCAGACCTGTCAGCTCAACCCCGACGCGCGTTTCGGCGTGGGCCTTTGTCAAGAGACTGGAGTAGGCAGTGCTGTATCTGGCAAGGATGAGTAACAGCTGAATTTGTAAAAGTTTGAAGGTCTATTTATACCTCATTTTGTTGCATTTTTCTCTGTATGTAGTCTATTTTTGGAAAAAGAGTTCGGTATGAACTTGAAACACATAATAAAGCTACTATGACATACTACCAAAGAGTGGAACAACTACTGTTCCAGCAGCAGCGTGGTCAAACAGAAATGTCCATCTCCTTTTACTCCCCTAACAACTGAGGTTATGGTATTAGACCTCATTAGCAAAAACCGGAGTAGCTGCAGAGAGCAGCGCTGGACCGGGAGAGGGTAAGTAACAGCTACATTTATTATTTTAGACTTCTGCACATAATGGGCATTATATATTTTTCAAATTTGATTATTGCATGGTATATAAATGTTCAAACTGAAATATTTGCACTGTAACTACTATTTGCACTGACTTGTTGAAAATTGAGATTCAGAGTACAAAAAGTGGATCTTATCAAAATGTTCAAAAAGTGAAGTTGAATTTAATTCTTCATTGTTTGATTAAACAATTCATGAGTGTGTATTCATGAGTGTTATGTTTGGATAAAGCTTTGAACCTGTGATTTCCTATTCCTATCCTTTTTTTCGCATCCTCATTCATTCATCACAGTCTGTAATGGTTTCTTTTTTGGCTTTTTTGAGTATACAGGAATGTTAAAGTAGCATGGGGTATGATGCACGGAGCACGGGCATCAGGTGCTGCATGGTGTGCTCGGTATGCAATTCTTTACTCACCTTGCACTTCTGCACAGAAAATTGTACATTTGTGCTTGACAAACTGATTGATAATAAATTACTTTCAATCAAAAAGTTGCAAAGTTACATGTAATGAGAAAAATTGTTGTGGTCAATAAGCGTAGAAGAATAAAGTTGAGGTACGAGGGGCCAAGCAAGTAGTGCAATCAGTCAAAATATGGTGTTCAAACAATGGGAAAGAGAAACATAGGTGTCACCATGAATGGGACTATATCAATATATAGGGGAACACACCTATTAAAGTAAGGGGAGGGTATGAGGATGAATGCCCTTACAGGTTTACTACAGATGGCATGATAAGTGAAATGAAGAAATCATTTATCTAAAACAGATGATCGTGTTCAAGAAATAAGTGGGCAGATTGTTATGTCTCTTAAAATACCTGGAACAGAGATCTAATCGTTCCTATTGTGTTATGAGACATTGTTATAATTTAGTGTTGTAGCAGGTGGGATCCCAGGAAATTGACAGATAGATGCCAAAATAACTGCACAAGGATTTTGTTCATACGCTCCCCCAATGGAAAGTCCAATAAGTTAATTTCTAGGACAAATCATTATGAAAAAAAAAAAAAAAAGATTTTGGTCGTTGTGTTGCATTTGGCCACAATGATTCTTATTTTGTTCCAAAGCTAAAAGAAAAATCCCGACGGCTAATGCTTCTAATCTGATGACAGAGTGAAAAAAAATAAGTCTGAAAATGTGTGTGTAAGCAGGATGAGTCTTTTCACCAGCAGGGATTTGATTTCTTGACCAACTGCTTAGACAAGTGCCTGAATGAGAGCAGGAGAAAAATAGACTACATATGTTTTTTTTACCAACAGTTTCATAAATTCCCTCGAAAAATGAATTCATAAAGTAATGTGATCACATAAAAAAGTAAATATATGGCAGGAAACCTTACTGTGGGATTCCCTTTAGGTAAAATGATTATCTCTCGGGCTATGACTGCCTCCTCTACTGAAATAAAGAGAAATCCTTTAAATGGGTTGCCACCTTTATAATGTTCGGCCCCAGCTGTAGCTTGTTAACATAACAAACCATGCTGTACTCACCATCCCAGGCTCCAGCGTTGAGTCTCCGCTACCACTCCCGGTGTCTGGCGTTGGCTGTGGCACTGATGTCACATCCACAATCAGTTCAGCGGCTCTGAAGGGGCTTCGTGTCTACATGGGCAAACTGATTGACCGCCACTCTGTTGATGTGATGTTGGTGACAGAGTCAATGTCAGACACTAGGAGCAGTGATGGAGACTCAACATTGGACCCAAAGAGGGTGGATACAGCATGCGATAAATTGCAGCCGGAACAGTAGCAAAAACTTTGAGAGTTGCATGCACAACACTAAAAAAGTGAGAGGAAAGGGGATGCCTAAAACTATGAGAAAAGAGGCGAGGGGAATACGCAGGCTCAGACTGATTGGTGCTCTACCGTGCAGAGATGAGCAGATCAGGCAACATTTTAATAAGCCTCTTTGACCGGATTTTCCCAGGAAATTTGATTTTCAGAGAAGTTATTCCCTGCACATTTAATGTCCCTCATTATGCTTTGCACTCTCCGCAGACCCCAGAGCATAATAAACGTTAGATGTAAAAAATAAAAAAATAATCCTTATACTTAACTCTACTGTTCATCTCTCTATTTTCAATAGAGAGGTGAACTGTTCACTGTTCACCTCTCTATTTCTCACCATCACCCATCTGGTCATCCCTGCCTCTTCTTATCACCAACGCTCACTCTGAAATCTCCGCAAACACGCAAAAAATCAAAGCATCATGCCGTCACAGCGTCACCTTACAAGCGATGATGCAGAACCGTCCCATACCTCAGATCCAGAAGTCCCAGCTTAGTGTGAAAGGACCGGGGACTTCAACCCAAACGGCGGTGATAAGAAGATGTAGGAAGAACCGGACGGGTGATGTTAAAGAGCAGTGGGGTTGGAGTGGTTGGCAGTGAGGTCAATATAAGGATTTGTTTTATTTTTCAACCTTTAATGCCCATTTACGGTTTAGTAAAAATGATCTGAAGCGAATCACAAAAATTTGGCATTTTGGTGAATATTTGTAAAATTCAAGTAGAATTCAATTCCACTCTAATATATACCGTATGCTCGTCTCTACTTGCTAAAATAACCATACAATGCTCATGTCCCCAATAATAAAGCCCAATCATGAAACTAGAGCATGAAGTTTCCTTCTCATTGGTTCGGGCACCAAGTGTGGGATTAGGGACATGGACAGCGGCAACTCTTCCCAGTAGTAACAAAAAGTGATGTACCCAGTGAACTGGCCCAGAAAGAAGCAGCGTCTCATCTGAGCAGTGTCTGTGTCTTAGTTCAGTTCCATGGCTGCCATAATTACAGTCCACGGTAGTTGTCACTTAGCAATTTGCTGCCTACGGTTAAAGAAAGAATAACAGCTCCAAAACACATCCGTAGGTTCTAATACTGTGTAGACTAAGTTTTATTACATTGAATTTTTCTTTTACATTTAAAAAAAATATATTTTTAAAACTTTCATTGAACTGTTCAATACAAGATTCTTTAATAAAGAAAATGTCGCAGTTTATTACAAAGCATGACATTGTTAAATTACTTTCTAAATTGTTCTGGAGATCTAGAGAATTTATTATTACTATTATATGGGACTTATCTGTAAAGTTTAAAGTTATAACTTTATCATATGACAAATTTGATTAAATGTTTTATTACAATAATTAATTACACCCGCATATAAAGCATAGTAAATTAGGTTGAAAAAATAATCCAGTTTTCATCTAGTTGCACTTATAATTCTGCATTGTGGATCAGGAGGAATACAAAGGCAAAACGCTATAAGGTTTCAAAAAAAAAATCCTTTAATTTAATCAATTAAAATAATTAAATCTCCTTTCCATTTTCCATATTAGAGCACCATTCACGATCTCCTGTTTATGACCCAAAGCATAAATCTTTTGAAATACAAAAATTAAACAACATTAATTCTATTGTTTTGAATGAATAGTGATTTCCATAAATGAGCAAAATCAATTGTCTGGTCCAGGATTTGTAATGAATCTGAATTGTTCTCTTAATTCACCAAATACAATGTGAAGAGTTTCTTTCCATGTAAGCCAGAGAAGAGTAGGAAGAGCCATGTTCTTAGTTTATAACTATTTCCTAAAGACTTATGTTCCACAATAGTGATTGAGGCACAATTACTAGTGTTGATCGAGCAGTGAAATGCTCGAGTGCTCGGTACTCGAACCGAGCACTTCGAACTCTCGTACATGCTCGAGTAGCAAGAATAATGGAAGTGAATGGCAAACACAAGCATTTTTTTGCGGAGGACGTAAAAATTCTCTCTCTCTCTAAGCTTCCTCAGGTCCACCAGCGAGTCTCCTCCTCTGTTCCTGGTGCCTGCCATCGGCTGCAGTGCTAATGGCATGTCGACAGAGCTGCAGCCAATTAGCTCCGTGACTTGGAGCTCGGAGAAGGGTGATCCATCTACACAGGAACACCCCCATCAGAGTCGCTGAGCTCACTGATTGGCTGCCGTGCAGTCTAGGTGCCGCAGCCAATGCCACATGCCGCTAACAGTGGTGTAGACTCGCCAATGGTCTTGGGGATGGTGAATTTAGGTCTTTGTTTTAAAACAAAATGCAGTGGACAATGGATAGGGCATCAATGTGAAAGTAGTGGACAACTCCTTTAAAACTAGGAAGCTATTAAGCTATGGCATTCTTAAAAATACATATCGTGTAAAATACAGTAGAATACTTAGAGCATATGCAAGTAAAAGCGTGTTGCATGTGCAGAACGCTTCGCTATTTTGGCTAGTAAAATAGGAGACATGACGATAAACCACAAATAACCAAAAAAGCTCCATAGAATGACATTTGTGCCCATAATTTCACATGTTCTCAGTGCCATTAATTCTTTTGTTCTGCTCCTATGAAGAAGCAGAACAATCAAATCACCAAAAGTAGGTGGGAACAAAGCCTTTGTGGTCTAAAAAGTTAAAAGTTCTTCATATTATAGAGGCCTTTAAAGCCATCAGAGTGTAATTGTATGCACTTACTGAATAAACGTCAATATATTTGCTGCATTTTCTCTAAGGGAATACAGGGGGGGGTCAAGTCCTTTGTCCTTCGAAAGCTGTATACAACATTCACAATAAATGCGAATGCTGTCTCTCTTGGAACTTCATTCAGAGAACATATAATACATAGTGAGTGAAAAGATATCCACAGGAGACCAAGACACATGAAAATTCAGTAAATTTTATATTTGCATTGTAAAAAAGCAGTTTAAGTACTAGCCACAGGCTATCTCCAGGCAGTAAAAGCTATAACCTGGCCAAAAAAGGGTAGTTAGCATCTAATACTGCATAATGAATGGATTTTCTTACGTATTTATTTTACTTGTTTATATAGCTTCATTAATTTTGTACCATTATTCTACTTGTGTGCACAACAAATATACTAAACATACAATTATAGGTGTTATGATGATGTTAGCTATCCTTTTCACATTAGCAGGCTCTAATTTTAAAGGTAAGGATAGGGACAGCTCTGAGTTCTATTTTTTATTACATTTTTTTTACCACCCAAAATTCATTATAATTCTGTGAAAGGAGCTGTGGAATCATCAGCTGTAACTGTAATAAGAGTTAAAGTCCCACACCGTAGAGAATTTGTCTGAAACAGTCCAATCACTATCTTCACACAACATGCTCTAGCAAGATGATGACCCCGGGAGAACAGAAATAAAATTAATGAAGAGAAAATGGGGGTTAGTATAAGATCCCGTGACCCAACAGAATAGAAGAATTCTGTAATTTTAACATATTTTTCGAACTTTAAGATGAACTTTAAGCAAGAAAAAATTTAGCTTAAAAATCTTTGTATCTTATAGTTTACAGTTTGTGGGGCCCATCATCACCAAACATCCTTGATATATTTCTAGATGATCATCGCTAACTTAGTCTTCTACAGTACAGCCACCTCCCTATTGCACTTCCTTAGCTGTACCAGAATAAAAATGTTGAAATTAGGAAAATTAGTGTTAGTATGTTGAAATGTTAATTTTGGGATCAATCTGTGAGTATTTCTGGAAAATCATCTGCTTCTAAAAATTAGGTACAGAGGTATTCGTAAGCCATTCAAAGTTTTTTAAAGATGCACTCCTCCTCCCACCAAAATTTGTATCCTCTTAATATACTGCAATCAAAATATTATATAGCACTGTGTACTTACAATTGCTCATTTTGCCCTTCTACCCAGCTAATTCTTCTCATTTCCATTAAGTCTATGACATCATGTGATTACAAACTGACTAACTGAATCCTTCTAAGTTCTATGTAAAAACATGATGTCATCACTGCAAAAATCTCTGGCAGAGGGAGGAGGAAGCAGCTGGGTCAGGAGTTGAAGAGGGGAATGCTAAATGCAGGGACAAGTGACTTCCTGTTTCTACATAAGACAGAGAAAAGAGAAGAATTTACTCTGTAGAAAGGCAAAATGAGCAATTGTAAGTACACAGTGCTGTATAATGTGATGACTGCAATATATTAAGAAGATAAAAACTTTGATTGGAGCGCTTCTTTAAGTTGTACTTTTAGCAAGAAAAGTCTGTTAGGCATTTTGCTGCTATATGTTACTGCAGTCATCCATAATTATGTAGAAAAAGTCTCAAAATTGACATTTTTTTAAATCCTAAATTACTGGTCTTGGGTTCATGAACTGTAAGAGGGATTTTTATTTATAATGATGATCGGACCCGTGGAAGTTCGTCAAGTTCGACTGAACTTTGGTCCAAAATTCAGTTCAGGTACCAAAACTGTACCCA
Organism: Phyllobates terribilis; assembly: GCF_046119375.1. Taxonomy (NCBI): domain Eukaryota; kingdom Metazoa; phylum Chordata; class Amphibia; order Anura; family Dendrobatidae; genus Phyllobates; species Phyllobates terribilis. The sequence goes on along the minus strand of NW_027362767.1, from coordinate 208,353,837 downwards.
AACTTGAACCCAAACCAAAACCCCATAGAAATCAACAGGGACCCGAACTTTGAAGCTGGAAAATATCTCTCTCTCTCGCTCTCTTTCTATCCAGACTCCCAAACTGTAAAACGGACTTCAAGGAGAAGTCCGTATTCGGAGTTCAGCACTAGGTGTCCATTACGAATCCCGAACTTTACAGTTAGGGTTCACTCATCTCTACTTATTTGCTACTGCTTGCTCCTTAATATCTACTGCAGTTTTCTGCACCCTTCCCGCATGCCCTGTGACCTTTGTAGACTTAGGCCCACCATTCACATTAGTTGGTTTGGATGATCATTCAGCTGGCAGCTTTCTCGGACGGCTCTCCCGTACAGAGGAGCCGAGTGTTCCTGTGTCCTCTGTGAAAAAGCTGCCGCCAGACATTTTGTGGTGGCAGATAATCTCAGGGAGAACAAAAGAATCAACCTTCCAAAATGAGACATGCCCGATCCTTAACTCCGCACGACAATCAATTGTCCAAGGTCCTCATGCACATTGGATCGTTGTCTAAACCTATTGAGGTTGGCGACCTTGACGGACATTAGTCTAGTTTCCCTAATTTCTCTATGCTTGCTACTTCCTCTACTTCTGCTTCTCTAATACTTACACCACTAAGGAATCTTTAATTGATATGAAACATTTTTTTTTTACCTATTTTCAGTTGTGTAAATTTCGGGTGCGTCAGATTATCTGAAAACACAGCGCATAATAAAATGAGAAGATTTTATACTCGAGAGCTTCTTTAAATTTCATTTAAACTTTTTTCAAGTTTAGTGGAAATTGCTGGGTATAGAAATTCCTTGTTTGCTTTTCTTCATATAAGAGAGTCATCATTTTGATTTTGAACACTTTCCAGCACTTTGAAACTGAAAATAATTACCAGCCCACCTCCTTCTCCTGAAAGTAGGCCACCGTCTGATAAAAAAAACACTTCCTCCTTAGAAGCTGGCCCTACTGAATGGCCTTTTTTAAGTTCTGCTCTTAAACAGATTAGCTTTTCATTTGGTGAACATAAATTTCAATTTCTTTTCTCATAGACATTACTTTTTGAGGTCATGATAGCACCTACATTGTTTTAATTCCAATGTGTTCATTTAAGCTTCAGCTGCGAAACGATCTACGGCCGACGTTATCAAAAAGCTTCTTCAGTTTGATTTTTTTTATCACGCTGGATATGCTTTTGTAAAAAGCATTTCTGTGTCAAATAAGGAGAGCACATTAATAGTTTTGAAAGCAATTTAAACTTGGATTGCTAAATCATTGGTTATATAATCCAGGAACTATGATTGCATAAAATATGAATCCTGTCCTGGTGAGAGACACAACTGGCCATACCAGGTCACAAACATTGTGAATTCTCTAATAATTCTCTACTAATGAATTGAAAGTTGAGCAGTGAATGTTCTAAAAACAAAAAAAACTGCCGGAATTCCCTTTTTTTTCTTTTCTAACCAATAAATATATTTAAAATACAAACAATTTGTATTGAAAAGTACAACTTGTCCCTCCCAAAAAACTTCATTTGGTCAGGTTGTTGGACACATTTTGGCTCTTTGAAGATATAGAACAAATAAAAACAAGGTTGTGTCCTAAGGGATTTTAAATAATTACTGTTGTTTCATATGTAATTATTCTCCAGGTGGTATGCGCTCCCGAAACACAGTAGGTAGGATGCGGTGATATACTGAATAACCAAATTTTATTAACATAGCATACAACGCGTTTCAGCTCTTATGAGCCTTCTTCAGGTATTATAAGAGCTGAAACGCGTTGTATGCTATGTTAATAAAATTTGGTTATTCAGTATATCACCGCATCCTACCTACTGTGTTTCGGGAGCGCATACCACCTGGAGAATAATTACATATGTGGTTTCCTATTGAAACACCTTGAGTGCTTTCACAAGTGCCCAGGATTGGCTGCAAATCGTGAACAGGAGGAACCTACAACTAACCCACCCAGTGGGACTATTGACAAGTTTATTATGACATCAAAAAGGTGAGCGCAACCAGCACTTATTTAATATATATTTGAATCTTGATACTGCACTTAGATTCTACGCTCTCTCCCCTCTCTCCACTTTTCTTATTTTATATTTTACTGTTGTTTCAACAAACTTGGCATAAATCAATAGAACAAGCAAATATAAGACATTTTGTAATATATCTTAACAGAGAAATATGCTTCTTTCTCCACTTATGAGCCACTTATACTCCACACTCCCTGTCTCCTGAACTGACCATCCACTCTAAAAATCAACTCATATCTGACTTGGTCAAAGCAAAATGGACTGCAAACACAGTGAGGTATCAGGTTACAGAGGCTGCTAAACTCTATGGAGTGTAGAGGAGAAGTGAAGAGTAGAGAGAAGCACTGACACAGGCAGAGAGAGATCTCCCTGCTGCAACTTCTGTAGCAAGTAATTTACTCAGTACTGGATTCACAGCTACACTGCTCAGTACTGCTGCTAGAAAACATCTCTCTTTGTGTGCTTTCTTCATTAGACACCATAGCAGGTAATCTCCACCCACTAGTTCAGAGAGAACTGAAAGCCTGCAGAAGGGAAACTGAGAAATGCGGATACAAGTAGTAAATAGTTTGATTATCCAAGTTCACAGCTTATTCTGAAAAGTTACCTGAAATGGAACTTTAATTATCTGAGAAGTACAATTCTCTTCACAAGCTCTTATGTGTTCTCGTAAAACATTCCAACTTTTTTACGTAATTTAAATGTCAACTATTTTACAATCACTTTTTGCTTGGAGGGTTCTCCAAAAATAAGACTGTCATAGATTATCCAGCTACATCGACCTCTGGCATTCAGTTGTGAACTTCGAAGCACCCCTGTAATGAGTAATTACACAGATCCCAGTCTAAGGAGTAATGTTTCTCCATCTGAAGAGTGACATGCCTGACATCCCAGGGTAAGGAGACTTAAAGGCCATGCAATGCTCCTCTGGGAAATTAAATATGCAAAATGCCTCTTCAGAGAATAAGAGGACTTGAACTCTAGTTCCATCTACTGGAACTAGCAATCCTAAAAGTCAAACACCTCGAAACGTGTTTGCAAATTGAGATTATGGTTTGGCTTTTATCCTGTCATGTGACAAGGCTCGTTAAAGGGTCAGTATTGACTTTTAGGATTCCTACTTTTAATAGGTGGTACTAGAGTTTAAGTCCCCTTTCTCTCTGAAGAGACAATTTTGAATATTTAATTTCCCAGAAGAGCATTGCATGCCCTATAAGCCTCCTTGCCCTGTCATGTCAGGCATGTCACTTTCCACAAGGATAAATGTTGCTTTTAAACCAAGTCAGAGGCCTCTCATACAGCCAAATCAGATCTTTTGCTTTGCACTGAGGAAGGGCAACACCCCGGAACACGTGTCAGCAAATTAAGATTTTGGTTTAGCTTTAAAAGTCACATGGCAAGGCTTGTTAAAGGGTCAATATTGACTTTTAGGATTCCTACTTTTAATAGGTGGTACTAGAGTTTAAGTCCCCTTTTTCTCTGAAGAGACAATTTTGAATATTTAATTTCCCAGAAGAGCATTGCATGCCCTATAAGCCTCCTTGCCCTGTTATGTCAGGCATGTCACTCTCCACAAGGATAAATGTTACTTTTAAACCTAGTCAGAGGCCTCTCATACAGCCAAATCAGATCTCTTGCTTTGCACTGAGGAAGGGCAACACCCCGGAACACGTGTCTGCAAATTAAGATTTTGGTTTAGCTTTAAAAGTCACATGGCAAGGCTTGTTAAAGGGTCGATATTGACTTTTAGAATTGCTACTTTTAATAGGCGGCACTAGGGTTTAAGTCCTCTTCTTTGAAGAGACAATTTGTACAGATCCCACTGAAATTTGTGAAATCTATCAATGTAATGCACGCAATGAGTCAGGTTTTCTGGAGTTCTGTGGCTGCTTCCTGCTCCTTCTAATTGATGGACTTCCGAAGCGAGAGACCATTAGTATGATATCAGAAGATAAGTTTCCTAAATCGAACAACCTTTTAAACAATATTTGTATGGGAAACATTCTCCTTTCTTAACAGATAATGCAATAAACCTCACAATGTGACATCTATAAATCGGTAGAGAATGATTTTGTAGCGGATCCCTAAGTGACAACTCTACTGAATGTATCCTGCACATCTGCTTAGCTCCTGATGCTCTTCCTATACACAGGGAAACATGTTCAGAGTGACAGATCTGCTTTGAGCATGCAAACCAGTCATAGTTTTATCAGTAAGCTGGATGCAGCTTATGACTCACATCATCTTCATGGGAGAGAACATCAAAAGTGACAGCGCATGGAAGGATGTCATGTAACTATAATGCCTACAAGATATATGTTTTTCTGCTTTTGCTGTTATGATACTTTGCTTTCATCATAATGAAAACTATTTAAGTTCATCCGTATGAAAAAGAATTGTTCTAATGTAAAGGATGCATAATACTTTCTGCTTGGCAAGTTTCTGAAAATCCTAGTCTATGTCTATTGGAAAATCTTTTGAACCAAATCACACAACTTTAGCTTTATCTTTTACAGTCAAGTAAGCAACATGATGAGCCCATCCAGCTCCATGAGTTTTTCAATCTCTGTGTTTTCCTGCAGATATTTAATTATACCTCTATGCTTTCCTTCCATAGCAGCTGCACTGTCAGACAGAAAGGCTGCACAGTTCTGATTACATCTGAAAAAAACATTGCTTAGTGGTTTTCTTCGCAGATCTTCTATTATCACGATTAATCAGTTGCATATCAATAAACTATATTACCACATGTGAATCTCCCCTATTGCCAGGAGTAATGGGACATGTCATCGCTGGCTCTATGTCATTGCTCAGTAAACCACATCTTTGAACAGTTTATAATGTAATAATAATTAAAATCTTAAAATGAAAACCTAATTAATTATGGAAATGACTTCCTATCGCCTCTGCACATTAAGTCTTAAAGGGAACCTGTCACCAGGTTTTTCCCATATAGAGTATGACCACCATCATTAGGACATTTTTTATAGCATACTGGAATACTGCAAAAAAAAGTCTCCAATTCAGTCTGGAAATCCCAAAAAAATAGTTTCTTTTATACTCACAGACGGCGGAGTCCAGTTCGATGGGCGTCTCTGGTTTGGATCTGGCGCCTACTCTCTTCTTGCGATTGCCGTCCTCCTTCCCTGCTTCATGTGGATGACACATCCTACGTATCCACACAGTGTCCTCCATTGCTCTCCTGTGCAGGCGCACTTCTTTCTGCAAAGCAAAGTACTATAGTGCGCATGTGCCTGGAAAGGCCAAAGAGCGCCGATGACCGGAAGTAAAGCCAGTGCATGCGCACTACAGTGCTCTGTTCTGTCCTCGGCAGGGCAGAGGGAAGTACGCCTGCGCAGGAGCGCGATGGAGGAAACTGTGTGGATGACATAGGATGCGTCATCCTCATGAAGCAGGGAAGGAGGACGGTGATTGCAAGAGGAGAGGCGTCAGATCAAGACCAGAAATGCCCATCGGACCGGACTTCCCCATCTGTGAGTATGATAAAAGCAATTTTTTGGAATCTGCAGACTGGTTTGGGGACTTTTTTTTACAGCATTCCAGTATCCTGTAAAAAAGGACCTAATGGTGGTGCCCATACTTTATAAGGGGAAAACCTGGTGACAGGTTCCCTTTAAAGGCCCCTATGCGCATTAAACATTTCCAGGATAGCCCAAAAGTATTATGTGTATCTGGGCCTACCGACTCTTCACCGACAGATGATGTTGTGGGAGAGAAGGATCAGGACTAGTGTTGAGCGATACCTTCCGATATCAGGAAATATCGTATCGGATTGGATCGGGCCGATACCCAAAAAGTATCGGATATCGCCGATTCCGATACCGGAAACCAATGCAAGTCAATGGGACACAAATATCGGAATGAAAATAAACCCTTTCTTTCCTTGTAGGTTAATTCTACATGAAGTAAAACAACTAAGAATAATGTAGAATGACATGAAAAGCCGGCAATTCATCAGCGGCATTCACCGGTACCCGACAATTTACAACAGAAAGAATAGAGCTTCACACATAGATTAGGTAGATAGAAACATGTCAGTCACATATATAAGAAGTACAGTGACAGTGTTGCTTACTGTACTTGTCATTTAGTGTAAAGGATTTATTTTAAAAAATATTAGTGTTTTCGTGCACCGTCTCTTTAAAAAAGCCGGCCGGCAATTCAGCAGCGGTACCCGACAATTTATAACAGACAGAATAGAGCTTCACACATAGATTAGATAGATAGAAACATGTCAGTCACATATATATGAAGTACAGTGACAGTGTTGCTTACTGTACTTGTCATTTAGTGTAAAGGATTTATTTAAAAAATTATAGTGTTTTCATGCACCGTCTCTTTAAAAAAGCCGGCCGGCAATTCAGCATCTGTACCCGACAATTTAGAATAGAAAGAATAGAGAATCACACATAGATTAGATAGATAGAAACATGTCAGTCACATATATATGAAGTACAGTGACAGTGTTGATTACTGTACTTGTCATTTACTGTTAAAATAAAGGATTTATTTAAAAAAAAAATTGGCGTGGGGTTCCCCTTAATTTTAGGCTCTAGCGGAGGTTAAGCAGACAGCTGGGGCAGATGTTTGAAGCCTGGGAAGGGGGTAATATCCACGGAGCTTCCCAGGCTACTAATATCAGCCCCCAGCTGAATACCTAGCTTTTATTAGCTATTAAAATGGGGGACCCCCCCAAAAAAATAACGTGGGGTCCCCCCTAATTTAATAGCTAGCAAAGGCTAGGCAGACAGCTGGGGGCTGATTTTAATAGCCCAGGAAGGGTGCCATGAATATTGGCCCCCTCCCAGGCTAGAAACACCAGCCGTCAGCCGCCCCAGAAATGGCGCATCCATAGGATGCGCCAATTCTGGCACTTAGCCTCGCTCTTCCCACTGCCCTGTAGCGGTGGCAGTGGGGTAATAGGGCTGGGGTTGATGTCAGCTTATAATGCCAGCTGACATCAAGCCCAGGTTAGTAATGGAGAGGCGTCTATAAGACACCCCCATTACTAACCCCATAGTCAAAGTTAAAAGAAAACACAAACACCCAGAAAAAAGTCCTTTAATTGAAATAAAGACACAATCCTTTATTGTTCTAAATTAAACCATACTTACCGTCACGCCCATTCCAGCTGAAGCCAACGATCTCCTGCAATAAAAGAAAAATAATAAAGCAACCTCATCCTTACCTTTCCATGGTTCCCACGACAGCTTCAGCTCTGCTACATCGAGATGACAGGCTGGACCGCAGCAGAACGCTGCCATCCAGCCTGTCATCCCGCAGACACTGAGAAGCGCAGGCATGCTTGCGCTCCTCAGTGTCTCTCTGTGACGTCATCCAGATGAGCCGAGTTCATGTCCAATGAACTCAGCTCACCTCATGCACGTCACTGACAGCGTGGGAAAATTCTCACGCTGAAGCGCTGAGTGCAGGAGAATTTTCCCACGCTGTCAGTGACGTGCATGAGGTAAGCTCATGTCCAATGAACTCAGCTCACCTCATGCACGTCACTGACAGCGTGGGAAAATTCTCACGCTGAAGTGCTGAGTGCAGGAGAATTTTCCCACGCTGTCAGTGACGTACATGAGGTGAGCTCATGTCCAATGAACTCGGCGCACCTCATGCACTTCACTGACAGCGTGGGAAAATTCTCACGCTGAAGTGCTGAGTGCAGGAGAATTTTCCCACGCTGTCAGTGACGTGCATGAGGTGAGCTGAGTTCATTGGACATGACCTCGGCTCATCTTTATGCCGTCACAGCCAGACACTGAGGAGTGGAAGCATGCCTGCGCTTCTCAGTGTCTGCGGGATGACAGGCTGAATGGCAGCGTTCTGCTGCGGTCCAGCCTGTCATCTCGATGTAGCAGAGCTGGAGCTGTCGTGGGAACCATGGAAAGGTAAGGATGAGGTTGCTTTATTATTTTACTTTTATTGCAGGAGATCGTTGGCTTCAGCTGGAATGGGCGTGATGGTATGTATGGTTTAATTTAGAACAATAAAGAATTGTGTGTTTATTTCAATTAAAGGACTTTATTCTGGGTGTTGTGTTTTTTTAAATACTTTACTAGAAATTCATGGTGGTCATGTCTAATATTGGCGTGACCCCATGAATTTGGGGCTTAGGGCCAGCTGATAATGCCAAGCTGGCCTTAACCCCTTTATTACCCAGTGAGCCACCGCACCAGGGCCCTGGATGAGTTGGGTACAGCGCCAGAAGATGGCGCTTCTATGAACGCGCCATTTTCTGGGGCGGCTGCGGACTGCAATTTGCAGCGGGGGTGGCCCAGAAAGCTTGGGTCTCCCTGCGCTGCGGATTCCAGCCCCCAGCTGCCTAGTTGTACCTGGCTGGGCACAAAAATAGGGCGAAGCCCCACGCATTTTTTTTTTTAATTATTTCATGAAATTCATGAAATAATTAAGAAAAAAAGGGCTTCCCTATATTGTTGTGTCCAACCAGGTACAAATAGGCAGCTGGTGGTTGGGGGCAGCCCGTTCCTGCCTGCTGTACCTGGCTGGACACAAATATAGTGCGAAGCCCCACGTCAATTTTTTTAAAATCATTTCAGGAAATTCATGAAATAATTAAAAAAAATTGATGTGGGGCTTAGCCCTATATTTGTGTCCAGTCAGGTACAGCAGGCAGGAACGGGCTGCCCCCATCCACCAGCTGCCTATTTGTACCTGGCCGGACACAACAATATAGGGAAGCCCTTTTTTTCTTAATTATTCCATGAATTTCATGAATTTAAAAAAAAAATAGGTGGAGCTTCGCCCTATTTTTGTGTCCAGCCAGGTACAACTAGGCAGCTGGGGGCTGGAATCTGCAGCGCAGGGAGGCCCAAGCTTTCTGGGCCCCCCCCCGCTGCAAATTGCAGTCCGCAGCCGCCCCGGAAAATGGCGCGTTCATAGAAGCGCCATCTTCTGGCGCTGTACCCAACTCATCCAGGGCCCTGGTGCGGTGGCTCACTGGGTAATAAAGGGGTTAAGGCCAGCTTGGTATTATCAGCTGGCCCTAAGCCCGAAATTCATGGGGTCACGCCAATATTAGACATGACCACCATGAATTTCTAGTAAAGTATTTAAAAAAAACACAAACACCCAGAAAAAAGTCCTTTAATTGAAATAAACACACAATTCTTTATTGTTCTAAATTCAACCATACTTACCATCACGCCCATTCCAGCTGAAGCCAACGATCTCCTGAAATAAAAGAAAAATAATAAACCAACATCATCCTTACCTTTCCATGGTTCCCACGACAGCTCCAGCTCTGCTACATCGAGATGACAGGCTGGACCGCAGCAGAACGCTGCCATCCAGCCTATCATCCCGCAGACACTGAGAAGCGCAGGCATGCTTGCGCTCCTCAGTGTCTGGCTGTGACGGCATCCAGATGAGCCGAGGTCATGTCCAATGAACTCAGCTCACCTCATGCACGTCACTGACAGCGTGGGAAAATTCTCCTGCGCATGCGGTGAGCGTGAGAGACTCGGCTTATCGGGATGCCGTCACAGCCTGACACTGAGGAGCGCAAGCATGCCTGCGCTTCTCAGTGTCTGCGGGATGATAGGCTGGATGGCAGCGTTCTGCTGCGGTCCAGCCTGTCATCTCGATGTAGCAGAGCTGAAGCTGTCGTGGGAACCATGGAAAGGTAAGGATGATGTTGGTTTATTATTTTACTTTTATTGCAGGAGATCGTTGGCTTCAGCTGGAATGGGCGTGACGGTAAGTATGGTTTAATTTAGAACAATAAAGAATTGTGTCTTTATTTCAATTAAAGGACTTTTTCTGGGTGTTTGTGTTTTTTTTAAATACTTTACTAGAAATTCATGGCGGTCATGTCTAATATTGGCGTGACCCCATGAATTTCGGGCTTAGGGCCAGCTGATAATGCCAAGCTGGCCTTAACCCCTTTATTACCCAGTGAGCCACCGCACCAGGGCCCTGGATGAGTTGGGTACAGCGCCAGAAGATGGCGCTTCTATGAACGCGCCATTTTCCGGGGCGGCTGCGGACTGCAATTTGCAGCGGGTGGGGCCCAGAAAGCTTGGGCCTCCCTGCGCTGCGGATTCCAGCCCCCAGCTGCCTTGTTGTACCTGGCTGGACACAAAAATAGGGCGAAGCCCCACGCATTTTTTTTTTTTAATTATTTCATGAAATTCATGGAATAATTAAGAAAAAAAGGGCTTCCCTATATTGTTGTGTCCGGCTAGGTACAAATAGGCAGCTGGTGGTTGGGGGCAGCCCGTTCCTGCCTGCTGTACCTGGCTGGACACAAATATAGTGCGAAGCCCCACTTCAATTTTTTTTTAATTATTTCATGAATTTCCTGAAATAATTAAAAAAAATTGACGTGGGGCTTTGCACTATATTTGTGTCCAGCCAGGTACAGCAGGCAGGAACGGGCTGCCCCCAACCACCAGCTGCCTATTTGTACCTAGCCGGACACAACAATATAGGGAAGCCCTTTTTTTCTTAATTATTCCATGAATTTCATGAAATAATGAAAAAAAAAAAAAACGTGGAGCTTCTCCCTATTTTTGTGTCCAGCCAGGTACAACTAGGCAGCTGGGGGCTGGAATCCGCAGCGCAGGGAGGCCCAAGCTTTCTGCCCCCCTCCCCCCCCCCCGCTGAAAATTGCAGTCCGCAGCCGCCCCGGAAAATGGCGCGTTTATAGAAGCTGGATGCTGTACCTGGCTGGCATACAAAAATATGGCGAAGCCCACGTCAAAAGTTTTGGGAAAAATTAATTAAAAAATAAATAATAATTTAGGGACTGCATCTTTATTAACTCCTCAAATGTCATTTAGTGTTAAAATAAAGGATTTATTTAAAAAAAAAATGGCGTGGGATCCCCCATAATTTTAGTCTCTAGCGGAGGTTAAGCAGACGGCTGGGGCAGATGTTTGAAGCCTGGGAAGGGGGTAAAACCCACGGAGCTTCCCAGGCTACTAATATCAGCCCCCAGCTGAATACCTAGCCTTTACTAGCTATTAAAATGGGGGACCCCCCCCAAAAAAATGACGTGGGGTCCCCCCTATTTTAATAGCTAGCAAAGGCTAGGCAGACAGCTGGGGGCTGATATTAATAGCCCAGGAAGGGTGCCATGAATAATGGCCCCCTCCCAGGCTAGAAACACCAGCCGTCAGCCGCCCCAGAAATGGCGCATCCGTAGGATGCGCCAATTCTGGCACTTAGCCTCGCTCTTCCACGCTGCCCTGGTGCGGTGGCAGGGGGTAATAGTGGTGGGGTTCATGTCAGCGCCAGCTGCCATGAAGCCCAGGTTAGTAATGATGGGCGTCTATAAGACACCCCCATTACTAACCTACAAAGTGTTAAAAAGAAAAAACACACTACACCCAGAAAAAAATAATTTATTTGAAATAAAACACACCATTTTATTTAATTCTTAGTTCACTAAAAATAATAGTTACCTGTCCACGTTCCTGTGCTGATCTCCCATGCACAGCTGTCACATCTGGAGATGGTGACAGCTGTGCATGGCTGCTGTAAGCTCACACTGCCGGGAACACGTCCGCTCCCGGCAGCGGGAGCCACTGACTGAGGTCACCGGAGTGCATTCAGGCAGCGCAGCTCCGGAGACCTCCTTTACGGCAGTGCTGTACCGTGGGAATTTCTCACGATACAGCAGGGCCGTAAAGCAGCTAACCGGAGCAGCGCTGCCTGAACTCCGGTGAACCCGCTTATGCAATGACGGGGCTGCTTTACGGCCCCGTCATTCTAGCGGCGGCAGCGGTTCAGAGCGGTCACATTCTATGTGGCTGCTCTGAACTGGAGATCTTCGTGGGACACTCGTGGACTACTCCGGAGGGGTAAGGATAAGGTTGTGGTTTATTATTTTATATTTTATTACAGGAGATCGATGGCTTCGGGGAATTAGGTGTCTAGGTGAGTATAGGTGTAGTTTTTTATTTTTTACTTTATTTTAGGTGGCGATCGGCGGGGACAGGTAATGTATGAACTAATTTATTGTAGGTAACCACTGGCCACCAATGACATGTATTTAACATTTATTGGGGACACAGTAGGGCAATTTAAATAGCAGGATCAGGCTGATGGGAACTACTGCTCCCATCGAGCTGATCCTGCTGGCACGAGTGGACGGGGGACAGACATAGGCCGATGGGAGTAGTAGTGTCACATCGGCCTATGTCTGCCTGCACGCACACACCCGCACAGACACCCGCACAAACATCGCACAGACACCCCGCACACAGACACCCCGCACACAGACACCCCGCACAGACACCCCGCACACACACTAATCATGACCGGTCTGATGGTCTGTGAGGTGTGGCTGACCTGTGCGGTCGTGGGAAAGTTGATGTGAGTTCATGCAATGCAGTCAAGCATGAACTCACATGAACCCTCTGAGGGCACCGCGGCTACTTCAAATGAACAGCTGATCGGCATCACCTGATACCTCAGCTGTTCATTTGAAATAACCGGCGGGAAAGCGCAGCACAGAACGGGAAAGCCGGCGGTGAAGTCTTTTCACTGCCGGCTTCCCCGCCCGGGTCCTTCGCTCCTTGGTGCTGCGCTCCCTGCCCGGTCCTAACTTACGATCGGGATGGGAGGTGGCGAGGGGAGCGGAGGATCGGGGTGGGAGGCTGTGGGGAAGCGAGTATGGGGCTGAGTGATTGTTTAAAAGCCGGCGGCTTTATACCGCGCGCCGGCTTTTAAACAATCAGGAGAATTCTCCCCCGCTGGGATGGCATTCTGATGACAGGCTGGATCGCGCTGCCATCCAGCTTGTCATCCTTCACAGACACTGCAGAGCGCAGGCATTATGGGAACTTCCGATTCCGGTATTCGATATTGTAAAAGTATCGGAATTAAGTATCGGAATTCCGATACTGCGAATATCGGCCGATACCCGATATTACAGTATCGGAATGCTCAACACTAATCAGGACTGATGAATTTCATTTTATCCTATGATAGTCCTGTGAGATGAGGAAATCTGACAGCAGCGCTCACATAGAGAACACAGGAGCGCTCGCTTGAGCCCATTGCTCCTGTGTATGGGAGAGTTGGGTAAGATAGCGGTCGGCAGAATAGTAATTTGTCCGACAGCTATCTAATACAGTATTAATGGGGGCCTTTACTGACAGCATGTATTAATACCATCGAAACTTACTTTAACACTTGTGTTTGGCCAGAGGATTCTCTTATTTTAGTATTTGAGCATTTCTCTATATATTTACTTTTCAAGTTGGGGGTTTCACCATTTTTGGGTGTTTTTTTATGCAATATAATGGGCTAAAAAGAAAATCAGTAATGGGATCATAGTTTCCCACTGCCTTTTTCCCATCCAATTCAGTCCATATAATAGTTGGCAACAGCACTGAATTTGGTGTTATTGTCCCAATTATTTGGAAACAATCTTGGTAAAATTTGGGGCTGCCCCAAATCAAATAGGGGCTGGGATTATATGCACTTTTGACAATTTGGAGGGTATTCCTAGATGGGATTGACTAGGGGACTTATTCTGCCAACATCATTGTGCATCAGTATGCCAAATTAGCCCGACTTATTTATAGTTGTTCACATCCTTTTTATATTTAATATTAAGGGAACCTGTCAGATCCCATGGTGTTTTTAAGCTGCTCCTGTGACCTTTCAGAGCTTTACTCCGTTCAATAATGATTTCATTGGTTTATGGAACTCTACAAGTGAACCTGGACGAGTCTGGTCACTGTAGTGGAGAGATCATGGCACCTGGGCTGTGCTTGTAGAAATGAAGAATCCTCTATGGTTTAAAATAAAGATTTATAATAACCAACGTGTTTCGGTGCCGGACTGGTACCTTTTCAAGGTAAGGAAAAATCAAATTTCTATTTGTCTTTTTACGTTGAAAAAGGAGCCAGCCTGGCACCAAAACGCATTGGTTAATAAAAATATTTATTTTAGACCATCAAGGATTTTTCATTTCCGCAAGCACAGCTCAGGTACTGTGATCTCTCTAGTAAAGTGAATTGTTCTCACCCGCTCTCATTTCTCTTGCGGCATTGCCCTATTGTGCGCTTCAGTCCTAACCAGACCTCAGGACTAGTCTGGTGAGGCTTTTACTCACTGAGACTATTCTGGGTTTAGTATGTGCCGTCACGCCCTCTGGATATGATCGACAGCCTTTTCATTGCTGGCATCTTCACATTTTGATGTTCTCCAGGCAGCTCTTTTCCCCTGTCACAGTTCTTCTAAAAGTCCATCATAGAGCAGAGATGTAACAGAGGGGAACCAAGATGCCGGGAGGAACACAAACTGTGACGTCAAAGGCCGTGGAGGGATTATCAATCACTTCCAGGAGGCTTTACTGCAACTACTGAACCAATAGTCTCCAAGAGTAAATGCTGCACCATGCTAGTCCTCCTTCATTAGCATACGGCGAGGTGCAAAATTCATTTTACTGAAATATGTGCAGTTCCGTAAAACAGGAAAAATAATACTGAACTCAGTGAAGCTCTAAAAGATCAAGGGGGTCAGTTTTGAAAGAATCACAGGACCTGACAGGTTCCCTTTCATATAAAATATCATCATTATCTCATATTAAAGTTCAAACTACCATTTGTGATTACTAGAGATGGGAGAATTGATTTGCAGGACTGTGGTCTATCAACCAGGCCAGCAATCTGTGACCACTGAATGAGAGTCTTGCGAATTTCCTTACCTCCTGGCATTTCTGGTTCTTCTTTAAATTAGCTGGGTTGGTGTGACGCCACAATGATCACATCACACCAGCCCAGCTAATCAAAAGAAGAGCTGAGAATGCCAGCAGATAAAGAAATTCACAGGTCTCCCATCCAGCGGTCACAGATTTCTGTCCTGGCTGATGGACCGAAGTCCTGTGAATCAATTCTCCTATTTCTAATTACTATTTATTCGTCAGTAATAAGAAGGCTTCCAAGACTCATATAACAATTTAAAGATGCCATCTGACCACTATGTTGACTAGAAGTATCACTTCATACCTTATTCTCCTTCTTCGGCAGCTGGTTTTATTGACAAGGCGTCACCCACACAGACTGTCTGCTCTATTCAAACAACCATTAGCGCGTACGAAATTCCGAACAGTTTTTCTCCATATGAAGTATGTCAAAAGGTCTCAGCAGTTAAGATGTAATACTCTTAAAGGATTTTTTCAAATCTATTATTTTTTTTACTATGGGCCTAAAAACTAACAGGCAGGTAGGTGCTACCTACCAGCCTGTTGTGCCCTGTGCCGATCTCTGCCAACACATAGAGATCACAGACAGACCGCTCCTGCCGGCAATTCAGTAGCTTCTGCTGACGTCACATCGACAGAGCAGTGGCTTCTTTTCTGCTCTGCTCAGTAGACAAGGTGCCACTGATGACGTCATGCCGATTGACAGCTGGCTCCCCACTGACTAACTGCGGGGAGCCGGCTGTCAATCAACATGACGGCGGTAGTCACACACCATTGACAGAGCAGCCTGAAAGAAGAAATGATCTGTTGATGTTGAGCAACTGAATTGACGGCAGGAGTGGTGGCTTCTATTCTGCTCTACTCAGTAGACAAGGTGTCAAAGCCGACGTCACGCTGATTAACAGCTGGCTCCCCACTGACTAACTGCGCCGGCACCATATAAGACAGGTGGTTAGCAACTACCTGCCTGTTAGTTTTTAAGCCCATACTTAAAAAAAAATATTCCAAGATAAACCCTTAAAGCGTTACCAATTTACCACCAAAATTCAAAATGTGTCATTTTCAATTTACTCTACCCTATCGAAAGTAATAGTGTGTCCATATAAAAGGTGGGATATTACAGTTTACATGTAATCAGATGTATAGCTGTATGACATGGTATTAAATAGACAAATTTTTTAACCTGTAAATCTTGTATCTTGTTGAGTAGCCCTGCCGATGCCTCTCCACAAAGGACAGGTAACTCTTAGAATGGTGAAATGGACCCCGATCAGAGATGAGCCAGGCAAACTCTTTGGAGACATGTTCTTGGGATTGGAATGATTCCTGCACAGCGATCTGCTCCCAAATAAACAGGAAGGAGAGCAACTTGACTAGACGCCAGCTCATGCTTCTCCCTCTGCTTCTCCCCTCTCATTCTTGCTCCATTTTCTGGAGTCCTGTTAGAAGAAAGGAGAGAAATGTAGGAATTGTCATTACAGTTACATTCTCTAATCATTGCACATTCTCTCATCTTTCATCTTTTACACTTTTTAAATGTGTTTTTTTTCTGCATTTACGTCGTAGAGCTGCAAGCACAAGCCAATCGCTTTATCACGATGGCATTAATCATAATGGCTGCTCTAACAAGAGACTATAAATAGTTGTTTTTCTTGCTTGCTTAATTTTAAGGACATCTTGAGGTTTGATTATGGAATCAAAAGTCAGCTTAGACTATTTGATCAGCATCCAGTAATATTTGGCTTGAACCACTGATACTATATGCCAGCTAAGACTCTCCTTAGTCATTAGTATTGGCAGACCATAAAAAAAATATTGCACATGGAAGTTGGATGTTTCCCACAAAAAAAAAGCAAAATGTAGTCCTAGTTCAATAAATCATATGTTATTTTTATCAAGAATGTGTCTGGTTTGTCCATAATATGGGATCAGAAGGCAATTTGCCACTTAACCCACATTTGGTTTTCCAGGTGTTCCTTGTTTTGTAGGACCAGTGAAAGCATCAACTAATACTGTGCGTATCAATGACTAACGCTTGTTGTCCATCATGTCAAACGCATTATATTTTCATGTCGATATTTTCACAATTGTGAAGCTACTGAACTAAATTAGGTTACGATTTTGCCTACAAGATCCCCAAAAAGTGGATGATTTTGTTTTTTCCAGCGAAAAAATGTCAGCTATATATTGTTCATTCTTAATTTATATAGCACTAACATATGCCACAGAGCTGTACAGTGTCTGTCTCGAAGGGATATCAGTATATATTTGAGGTATGGAAGGAAACCGGACTACAGCTACACAAAAACAGAGAGAACATACAAACCCTACGAATACGTCCTTGGTTGGATAGCTTTGACATTTGAAAACAATTATTGGAATTTACAAGCACAACATGGCAGGAACATTGCTTTTAGAGTTAAAAAAAACAACTAAATAGATGAAAAGTGTTTCATGCACCATCCTCTGGAGCAGAAAAGTAAAGATTAACAGTCAAACAGGAAAGTAAATAAAAAGTAAGAGAAGACAGACGACCCAAGACAACCTCAGACAAGGATGCAACTATTTTGCTTTCGCAATCAGACGATTCTTCTAATTGCTTTTTTCCATTTCCGTCTGGGATGCTCAGTCTGGTTATTACCAGACATCTCTCTTAAGAACCCATTCTTTATAAATGGATTTGCACAGAAACTTAAAAAGATGGGAGCTGCAAACAGTAGAAAACATCTCAGGAATCGGAAAAAAAGTCAGCATGTTGAGAGAAGAAATAGTGCCCACTTTTCTGAGTGCTCCAAAACCATAGTCCAAGTTACAACTAACTACCTGCTTGTTGAGTGCTATTGCTTCTCAGGTAAGAAGAGGAAAGTAAAAGTAATATAGTGTCTCTCCAACTTTATCTAACTCAATTGGGGAAACATCAAAATACATGGCACCCGAATAAAAGTTAAACCTAGCCCTTAACAAATGCCCCCAAAAAGGGTTGTAAAGGTCAAGTGACAGTCATTGTGTTGAGTCCCTATCTACAAAGATTTATGCATATGGTATATTCTTCTGTTTGTAGGTCTATAATCTTTTATCGTTACTGACCTTGTCACTCATTAGAGATGAGCGGATCGATCCGCGTCGACTCGAGTTTGAGTAAAATATCATCATGAAATTCACAATTCCACGCAAACTTGAACACTTTGAGATTCAATTTGCAAAAAAATTGCCCAGCACCATTTCCCACACTGCTGAAGCATCAGTGAGGGCTAATATCGTCTTGTGTGGTCACACTGGATTCCCCTAGCGGATTCCATTGGGTAAGTAGAATATATGTATCATATCTGTTTCGAATTTCTCTCTCTCTACTCAATATGATTGTATCTACCAAACTAAATGGTTGTAATATCGGTCTCAGCCTTTGTATTGTGTTTTTTATTCAGTAACAGGACTGTGATCTGTTGAGGCAGCCACAATAATTACAATGCCCCTTTGCAGTTGTTTGGGTTGGGGACCCACTCGGATGTGTACAACTACAAATATTCTTCAACTATGCTAACAGTAAGCAAAGTACATAAAGTAAATAAATCCCCTGGCCCGGATGGCATACACACTAGAATGCTGCAGGAATTGAGAACTCTAATAGGCAGACATTAATTTCTAATATTCAAGAATTTGATTCCATAATAACAGGGTCTGTTCCACAGGGCTGGCACATAGCAAATGTGGTGCCAATATTCAAAAAGGAGTCAAAAACTGCGTTTGAAAACTGTAGGCCTATTATTTTCACCTCTACTGTAGAAAAAAATATTTGAGGGTTTTCTAAGATGTTATCCTGGAGTATCTCAATAAAAATAACCTCTTGGCCCAGCATCAACATGTGTTTATGAACAATCAGTCCAGTCATTTTGAATTTTCCAAAGGCAGTTGACAGGGTGCCATATAAAAAGTTGGTACATAAAATGAGAGCAACAGAAATAGGGTAAATGTGTTAAGGGGTTAATAACTGGCTCAGTGATAAAAACAAAAGGTGGTTATTAATGGAACATATTCTGATTGTTTGACAGTTTTAACAGCGGGGTTCCCCAGGGGTCAGTATTGGGCCCTCTTCTTTTTAACATATTTATTAATGACATTGTAGGGGGCATACAGAATAGAATTTCAATATTTGAAAATAATACTAAACTCTGCAGGGTAATCAACACAGAGGAGGATGCTTTAGGATTGTAAGGGGATTTAAGTAAACCGGAGGCTTGAGCTGGGAAATGGCAATTGAAGTTTAATTTAGATAAATGTAAGGTTATGCACTTGGGCAGAGGAAATAAAATGTATAACTGTGTATTAAATGGTAAAACACTTGATAAAACTGTCTCTGAAAAAGACTTGGCTGTATGGGTAGATGCCAAACTAAACTTTAGTGACCAGTGCCAGGCAGCTGCTGCCAAGGCAAATAAAATT
Organism: Phyllobates terribilis; assembly: GCF_046119375.1. Classification (NCBI taxonomy): domain Eukaryota; kingdom Metazoa; phylum Chordata; class Amphibia; order Anura; family Dendrobatidae; genus Phyllobates; species Phyllobates terribilis. Next base: position 208,334,638 of record NW_027362767.1, on the reverse strand, counting down.
ATGGGATGCATTAAAATAGGTATAGATGCTTATGATAAGAACATAGTTTTTCCTCTATACAAGTCACTAGCGCTTGCACACTTAGAATTCTGGGTACAATTTTGGGCTCCAGTGTATAAAAAAGGACATCACTGAAGTAAAGCAGATGCAGAGAAGAGCAGCGAAGGTGATTAAGTGAATGGGTGGAGTACAGAAGATGGGTTATCAAATTTGGGCTTATTCAATTTGGAAAAACAAAGGATTAGGAGCGATCTTATTACAATGTACAAATATAAGAGGGGACAGTCCAGAGATATTTCTAAATATCTTTTTACACCAAGGCCTGCAACAGGGACAAGGGGGCATCCTCTACATCTAGAGGAAAGAAGGTTTAATCATCATCACAGGTAGTGATTCTTTACTGTAAAAGCATTACGATTATGGGACTCTCTGCCACATGATTTTGTAATGGTTGATTCACTAAAAGAGTACAAGGGCGCCTGGATGCCATTATTGAAAAATATAATATTACAGGTTATGGGCGCTAGATTCTGTGATGGGACTTTGATCCAGGGAACTAATCTGATTGTCACATGTGGAGTCAGGTTTTAATTTTTAATACTGTCAAACCCCTAGCTAAGCCTCTGAAACTCACAAAGTTGCTGCTTGCTGATTATCTTCAGTAGATTGAGTTTATATTGTTGGTCTTTGATATTAAACAAAATTGAAGGCTTGTAATGAATGTATCAATTTCTCCCATAACAAAACTTTGACTTTTTAGGTTATACATGACCTAAATTGAGGAGTGTGCTGTTATTCCCATCAGACAAAACTGTATGTGAAAATATCATTATTATTTGTTTGCTTCTGTCACAAACTGCAAAAAATACATTTATAAAGAAAATGCTTACATCAGCAAAGACAGAATTACAGTTCTGGTGTCTGCAAAATTATCTCTGCAATATGATATACAATAAGGAGGCAGAATTGTAAATGCTGACAGCGTGATGCTGGAAAGGTCCTGGGAACACTGGTCACACACGTTTACAGTCTCAATGTGATTTGGAGAAAATATATGCATATATACTGTATATATATATATTTATAGTTTACTTGTCCATGTAGAACAATCGAATCAATCGATGCAACCATTTCCAAGGTGTTTCAGTTAAAAGAAAAAAGGAAACTACAGTACATAAATGACAGAACCATACCTGCTTGTGAGAATGATTGACAAAGAAAATAATCAGAATGGTCATTGTAATTGTAATCTATAAGTTGCTAATATTGCTTAGCTTAATGGGGTTGTCCAGTACTCAGACAACCCCCTTCTGAATCACTATGTTTCCCCTTTGTAAAATAAAAACATCTATACTCACCTCCGGTTCCGTGCATTGTGTGCACTTGATCTCCCCGGGATCATGTGACATTGTTATATCATGCAATCCCTTATCCAATCAGGGCTGGCTTCACTCTCTCCAACTTCGGACCTATCACATACATCTGGAGGAAGTGAGAGCCCAGTGATAGCGTGACAACAATGTCACACGATCCCTGGGGGAACATGTGCTGACACCACTGGCACGGAGCCAGCACCAGAATTAAGTGTAAGTGTTATTAATTACGAGAATAGAAGAAAAATGAGTTGCACTCACCACTGGCACATTATTCTGTGCTTTTTTATTCCAAAGTCATGTGGGAATAAAGGGTGAAGACACACAGATTGGGCTACTACTGTTTTGCATCTAATTACGCTACATCCGGCTTTTTAGGTAATTCAGGACCAGGTGAAGCATAATTAGATGTGAAACTGCTGTAGTCCAATCTGTGTGTCTTCACTCTGTATTTTGACCTTGGAATAAAAAAGCAGAAAATAATGTGCCAGTGGTGAGTCCGCTCATTTTTCTTCTACTGTCATAATTTTTGAAGACTGTATTACTGCACAGTTGAGCACCACCACGGCAATAATAAATTCAATAGTGCTCCTTGGATGCAATCATCGTGATGTTTTGATTTAGTAAAACTTTTTGAAAATTACGCTGGATGTAGGGCACTGCGGCCATGGATATATTTTATAGGGCGCTGTACAGGTTTTCTAAATCGAAACGTCATGGTGGTTACATCTAAGGAGCACTACTGAATTTATTATTGATGTGCAATTTCTTCAATAAACTGTTAATTTGCATTAATTGAGTGTGCAGAGGATATTCTCTCTTGCAGTGTCCATTTTAGGACATGATCAGATATCAAAAGCAAACATCAGAATGATGTCAGTTTGAGGCTAAATACCCTGTCTGAGAACTGATTTTGATAAATGATTCTGACAAGTGGTTTTGATAAGTGATTCTGACAAGTAATTCTGACATGTGATTTTGACATGTGATTTTGATAAGTGATTCTGACGTGATACTGACAAGTGATTTTGACAAGTGATCCTGTCAAGTGATCCTGACAAGTGCTTCTGTCAAGTGATCCTGACAAGTGATTTTGACAAGGGATTTTGACAAGTGATTTTGACGAGTGATTTTGACAAGTGACTTTTACAACTGTAATAATAATAAAAAAATATTCACTGTTTGCTGATGGGACTTGAACCCAAAACTCTACATCTAGAAGCCAGTGCATTGAGCTATAAAACTCAGTTGAGAAAAGCTAAGCGTTCTATTTGTTTATATGATTTTCAGTGCAAACCTGTATGAAACTGATTAGGACTTTCAGAAATACCTCCTCCAAGCCAAATTCAAATGATGTTTGATTTTGATGTGTGAGTCTGATGTGTGACTTTCTTCAAACATCAGAATCACAATGACTTTTAGTCACCCTGAGTATTTTCATGGTTGATCTCATAAGACAAGAAAAGCTACCAGTCTTTATCTCTTGACTTGATAGCTCAATAGTAAGGCATCAGCCTCTGAAACTGCAATGTCTGGGTTCAAATACCAATAGGAATGTTATTATTATTTTTTTTTTTGTACTTATGCCTATTTAGCATACAAACTACAGGGGTGTTTTACTTTTAATATCTGACACTCTGATTGTCATCCTGATGTGTTAAGCGTTTCAGACACGCTGTCAATTTACTTTGGCTATGTAATTTACCATGCAAATAGACAGCATGTCTGAAACTCTTAACACATCAGGATGACAATCAGAGTGTTAAATATAGATATTAAAAGTAAAACACCCCTGTAGTTTGTGTGCTAAATAAGCATAATTATATTTATAGCTAGATAGCTAGATAGCTAGCTAGATAGCTATCATTCTCAATAGGATTTGGACCCAGACACTGTAGTTTCAGAGGCTGATGCCTTACCATTAAGTTATCCAGTCAAGAAATATGGACTGGTAGCTTTTCTTGTCTTATGAGATCAACCATGAAAATAGTCAGGGTGACTAAAAGTCATTGTGATTCTGATTCTGTTGTTTGAAGAAAGTCACACATCAGACTCACACATCAAAATCAAACATCATTTGGCTTGGAGGAGGTATTTCTGAAAGTCCCAATCAGTTTCAGCCAAGTTTTGCACTGAAAATCATATAACCAAATAGAATGCTTAGCTTTTCTCAAGTGAGTTTGTAGCTCAGTGGTTAGTGCACTGGCTTCTAGATGTAAAGTTTGGGGTTCAAGTCCCATCAGCAAACAGTGAATATTTTTTTATTATTATTACAGTTGTAAAAGTCACTTGTCAGGATCACTTGTCAGACAGGGTATTTAGCCTCAAACTGACATCATTCTGATGCTTGATTTTGATATCTGATCATGTCCTAAAATGGACACTGTACTCTCTTCTACTATTTGGAATTCCACTCCCGCTCCACTTGCACCTCGCACTTACCAGGTGTGTGCACTCCAAATTTTCTACAAGATGGCATTCTCTTTTAACAAGCATAGCGTACTCCAGTGATATATACTTGCAAAAGTTGAGGTTTTCTGCTCTTTTGGAATGGAGTATGTGTTTGTATTTTACAAGGGGGAAGCATAGGAATTGAAAAGAGGTTGTCCAAGTAGTGGACAACTCCTTTAATTAATAAATGATTCTGTCCCTTTTTAGTATATATATGTATACTGCATTGCACATGTCTCGATTAAATTCAGCAGAATGTTTCAATGACAGCGATCTAGAATGCCGACATTTTGTCTGAAAAACAGGTGTTCACTTGGTTGTCAGTATATGAACAGTAGGTTGAACTTTTGAGCAAAAACTGATCTTTAAAACTAAAATTTGTTGACGCATTGTATAAGTATTACTTGTGTGCAAAATTATTTCAGCTTGGGCCTCACGGCAGAATTTTTACTTAAACACCGCACCCTTTGGGGAGGCAAGCCAAACCAGTCTCTATAAAATGGAGCACATATTTCTTTTTTTTATTATCTTTATCTATCTTTTAATTGTAACTTTTATTCTAAATACTTTTTTTTTTATTCAATTCACCTCTGAAAACCAAATCTTTGCAGTTCCCTATCATGATAGTGTGGTTGCACTACTTTCCAAATGCTTCAAACAATAAAGTTCATGTGGTAATCATTATTTCTTATGCTATAGACTAAATTTTTAAAGATTGTTATTTGTGGGGGGTTTTTTTGTCTGTTCAAAAAGTAGCCGAATGCAAATCATTTGTCCAGAGGATGAAAAGAAAAAATGAAAAACGCTTATTGCAAGGCTTAAATGATGATAATAAGGGCTTTTTTTTGCCATAGAAGTAGCTGATGTTGCTGCTCTTGTTACCATGTTGAAGTCACTTTGCTTTATTTATTTAGAAGGGGGAACATACAAGAGGATTTTCTCAATCCAAAGATTTTGGAAGGATCATACAAGCATTGGACAATCTTTCTCTACTACCACAAATGGTTAAAGGTCATTGCACCCCTTCCTCAAAAGAGGCCATAGGGAATAGATGGTTATCAAATAAAGAAAAAAGTCTTGGTTATATCTCCAAACCCCGCCACTCCAGCTCTACTTTTTCGGTAATCTCTGTCAGGACTGGAAGTGATGAATTCCTATTTCTTACAGTCAAGTCACTGCTGAGGCATTAAATGGCTACAGAGTGAGGTGACTGATGGATTGAATGCCATCCTAGCGGAAGTGATGACATCCCGTTCATCAATCAGATGACCTTGCCATCAATCAGTGGCCTTGATTGGCAGAGGACTATGGATAAGACGTCATCATTTCCAGTTCGATTATTTATTTATTTAATGGCCTCATGCTCAATCTCGAGTCATGGCAACTTCATGGATGAACGCTCTATAAGATGATCGATCTCATGCAAGCCTAGATAGGTTCACCATGGTTCTTTCCACTGTTATCTTGAAAGTATCAAGCCATCAGGTTGCTGGTCTTCATCTTCGCCTTGTTCCTTCTATTCTTCTGACCATGATGTCCTTCTCCAGTGATTGCTCTCTTCGTATGATGCGTCCATAGTAGGCAAGTCGTAGCTTGGTGATCCTTGCTTCGAATGACATGATTGGCTTGATTTGTTCCAAAATTGATTTATTTGTTCTTCTTGACATCCATGGTATTGATAACATCCTTCTCCAGCACCACATTTCAGGATAAGATAAACTGTGACGCTGGTTCAAAGATGTATGTTTTCCTTCCTCACTTTAAAACCATTCGTTGCCTTTAGACACTTAAAAAATGGGTTTGAAAAACCCTTCAAAGGTGTGGTGATGAGATTCAACTGCAATGGGGGGGGGGCTACACCTTTACTTAATCTGCTGAAAAGACCATTTAGATTCCACATCAAAATTGATGGACATAGAAGTAAAGGGTGATTTTGATCATATGATAACACTTATATGTCAGAAGATGGGAGCAGAAAGTATTTTATTGAGATGCTAGATCAAGGAAACTGCAGACATCGCCCATAACTTAAATCAATGATAACCTAAACTGTTAAAATAAATGTCCCATTTGTAACTTATTCTACTAGACGTTTTATGTATCAAATCCAACTGTCCTCCTGAATCACAAAATCACAAATAAGTCAGAATTTATAGATATCTTTAGACACTGGAAGTAAAAAATATTTTATGATTCATAGAATATATGATGTTAAATATTTTTGTAGGGTCCTGTCACTTATAAAAACTTATAACAAGAACTTGATGCGAATTAGAATTCTTTATTCAACTGATAACCAAATCAGATCTCTTGTTTTGCACTGAGGAGGGGGAGCACTCTGAAACACATTTCTGCAAAATGAGATTCTGGTTTGGCTTTTATCTTAAGTCATGTGGCAAAGCTTGTTAAAGGGTGAATATTGACTTTTAGGATTGCTACATCCAACAGGTAGCATTAGAAGTCTAGACCTCTTCCTCTCTGATGAGACAATTTTCATTATTCAATTGATGGAATCCGCACTCAAACATTACGTCTCGGTCATAAATTTGACCTTCATCAGATACATTGTGCGAAAAAGAAAACATAAAATAACAACCATTCAAAAATACAAATCACGTATCCAACAATGGCTGGGAAATATAAGAAATAATATATTATATGTCATGTTAGAAACATCAGACTATATACTGTATAATACATGTGAACAAAAATGTATCACTACTAGTGTTGAGCGATACCTTCCGATATCAGGAAATATCGTATCGGATTGGATCGGACCGATACTCAAAAAGTATCGGATATCGCCGATTCCGATACCGGAAACCAATGCAAGTCAATGGGACAGAAATATCGGAATGAAAATAAACCCTTTCTTTCCTTGTAGGTTAATTCTACATGAAGTAAAACAACTAAGAATAATGTAGAATGTATTATGCGAAAAGCCGGCAATTCAGCAGCGGCGTACACCGGTACCCGACAATTTACAACAGAAAGAATAGAGCTTCACACATAGATTAGATAGATAGAAACATGTCAGTCACATATATATGAAGTACAGTGACAGTGTTGATTACTGTACTTGTCATTTAGTGTAAAGGATTTATTTAAAAAAATAATAGTGTTTTCATGCACCGTCTCTTTAAGAAAGCCGGCCGGCAATTCAGCATCTGTACCCGACAATTTAGAATAGAAGGAATAGAGAATCATACATAGATTAGATAGATAGAAACATGTCAGTCACATATATAAGAAGTACAGTGACAGTGTTGCTTACTGTACTTGTCATTTAGTGTTAAAATAAAGGATTTATTTAAAAAAAAATTGGCGTGGGGTTCCCCTTAATTTTAGTCTCTAGCGGAGGTTAAGCAGACGGCTGGGGCAGATGTTTGAAGCCTGGGAAGGGGGTAATACCCACGGAGCTTCCCAGGCTGCTAATATCAGCCCCCAGCGGAATACTTAGCCTTTACTAGCTATTAAAATGGGGGACCCCCCCAAAAAAATGACGTGGGGTCCCCCCTAATTTAATAGCGAGCAAAGGCTAGGCAGACAGCTGGGGGCTGATATTAATAGCCCAGGAAGGGAGCCATGAATATTGGCCCCCTCCCAGGCTAGAAACACCAGCCGTCAGCCGCCCCAGAAATGGCGCATCCATAGGATTCTGGCACATAGCCTCGCTCTTCCACGCTGCCCTGGTGCGGTGGCAGGGGGTAATAGGGCTGGGGTTCATGTCAGCGCCAGCTGCCATGAAGCCCAGGTTAGTAATGATGGGCGTCTATAAGACACCCCCATTACTAACCTACAAAGTGTTAAAAAGAAAACACACTACACCCAGAAAAAAATAATTTATTTGAAATAAAACACACCATTTTATTTAATTCTTAGTTTACTAAAAAAAAATACTTACCTGTCCACGTTCCTGCGCTGATCTCCCATGCACAGCTGTCACATCTGGAGATGGTGACAGCTGTGCATGGCTGCTGTAAGCTCACACTGCCGGGAACACGTCCGCTCCCGGCAGCGGGAGCCCCTGACTGAGGTCACCGGAGTGCATTCAGGCAGTGCAGCTCCGGAGACCTCCTTTACGGCAGTGCTGTACCGTGGGAATTTCTCACGATACAGCAGGGCCATAAAGGAGCTGACCGGAGCAGCGCTGCCTGAACTCCGGCGAACCCGCTTATGCAATGACGGGGCTGCTTTACGGCCCCGTCATTCTAGCGGCGGCAGCGGTTCAGAGCGGTCACATTCTATGTGGCTGCTCTAAACTGGAGATCTTCGTGGGACACTCGTGGACTACTACGGAGGGGTAAGGATAAGGTTGTGGTTTATTATTTTATATTTTATTACAGGAGATCGATGGCTTCGGGGAATTAGGTGTCTAGGTGAGTATAGGTGTAGTTTTTTATTTTTTACTTTATTTTAGGTGGCGATCGGCGGGGACAGGTAATGTATAAACTAATTTATTGTAGGTAACCACTGGCCACCAATGACATGTATTTAAAATTTATTGGGGACACAGTAGGGCAATTTAAATAGCAGGATCAGGCTGATGGGAACTACTGCTCCCATCGAGCTGATCCTGCTGGCAGGAGTGGACGGGGGACAGACATAGGCCGATGGGAGTAGTAGTGTCACATCGGCCTATGTCTGAATGCACGCACACACCCGCAGACATCGCACAGACACCGCACACACCCGCAGACACCGCACAGACACCCCACACACCCACAGACACCGCACAGACACCGCACAGACCCGCAGACACCGCACACACACCGCACACACACCGCACAGACACCGCACACACCGCACAGACACCACACACACCCGCAGACACCGCGCAGACACCCCACACACCCACAGACACCGCACAGACACCGCACAGACCCGCAGACACCGCACACACACCGCACACACACCGCACAGACACCGCACACACCGCACAGACACCGCACACACCCACAGACACTGCACAGACACCGCACAGACACTGCACAGACACCGCACAGACCCGCAGACACCGCACACACACCGCACACACCGCACAGACACCGCACACACCGCACAGACACCCCACACACCGCGCACACCCGCACAGACACCCACACACACCAATCATGACCGGTCTGGGAGGTGAGGCTGACCTGTGCGGCCGTGGGAAAGTTCATGTGAGTTCATGCAATGCAGTGAAGCATGAACTCACATGAACCCTCTGAGGGCACCGCGGCTACTTCAAATGAACAGCTGATCGGCATCACCTGATACCTCAGCTGTTCATTTGAAATAACCGGCGGGAAAGCGCAGCACAGAACGGGAAAGCCGGCGGTGAAGTCTTTTCACTGCCGGCTTCCCCGCCCGGGTTCTTCGCTCCCCGCTCCTTGGTGCTGCGCTCCCCGCCTGGTCCTAACTTACGATCGGGATGGGAGGTGGCGAGGGGAGCGGAGGATCAGGGTGGGAGGCTGCGGGGAAGCAGTATGGGGCTGTGTGATTGTTTAAAAGCCGGCGGCTTTTTACCGCGCGCCGGCTTTTAAACAATCAGGAGAATTCTCCCACGCTGGGATGGCATTCTGATGACAGGCTGGATCTCAGCTGAGCTCTGCCATCCAGCTTGTCATCCTTCAGAGACACTGCAGAGCGCAGGCATTATGGGAACTTCCGATTCCGGTATTCGATATTGTAAAAGTATCGGAATGAAGTATCGGAATTCCGATACCGCGAATATCGGCCGATACCCGATATTTCAGTATCGGAATGCTCAACACTAATCACTACTCGAAAAACATCTGGCATTAAACTACAATATGGACTTCAAGCAAATATAGGTAAGTACTCCATGGTAATGGATGGTCCTATCAAAGTAAATAGGTGTAATACAAAATAAAAACCATATTAGAAGCACCATATTTAACTCCAGAACTATTAAGAGCACAAGTACAACTAGTCATAGAGTTAATGTCACGTCACATTAAATTCTAAATGGCATCGCAAAAATAATGTATCAAGGTCTATCAATGGATCGCAGCAAACTGGTCAACAGAACTGCTGTAAATCACTTATATGTAACACACAGGATATAGGTGAGATAGCAAAGAAGCCGAGTAATTGTAATCAGATAATAGATATGCATTGTAAAGTCTTCCGCAATGTGGAGCAATAAAATGAAACCACAGACAATTACTTCTGATTATATTAGAGGATGATTCAGAATACTGTAAAACTTTTGAAAAAAATGAGAATAAGCATTTTCTTGATTCGTTGACAGGAACTGTTGATCATCTACAGTAAACTATTACAGCATCGAAAGAGAAGATACTACAAATAACATTGATGCGCAACTTACTCCCACCATAGCTACGGAGGAATTATAGGGGTTTTCCAAGTAAGAACCCCTTACCGGAGGGGTACAATCGATCTGCAGAGTGGGGAACTTTTATCCCCCTCTGTTAGAATGGAGCAGCAGTGCGTATGCTAAACTCTGAAAGTCCTATGTGACTGCCAGGCAATACACTAGGCTTTTTTTTGCCCTTTTTTGACGACCCCATAGGGAATGAATGGCGTGGCAGTTGGGTGCGCGTGACCTGTGATGCCATTTTGTAATGAGGATAAAAGTTCCCCACTGGAGATAAAAATTGCCCGATTTGCCCAGTGGTGAGACACCCATTGATGAGCAAGTTATCACTTATTCTCTGGATATTTTAAATCAGTTAGGAGCTGATAGGGCTTACAAAAAACTTTATTGTGATCATTCCTCATGGCTTCGATTCAGGATCTCTCAGAGGCTTCAGTATATCTCAATACTGGGAGGATTGACAACAAAAACACTCAATGTTCTGATCAAAGCACATCTATTAGTATGAGTCATGAGTTTTCAATCCACAAACATCTTTAAAAAAACCTAGGCTGACCTGTGGTTGCTTCTGCAGACTGTCTCATATATCCATTGTCCATTTAAAAAAAACAAAATTATATATATACATGTGGTGTGACTAGAGTCTGATGGGCCCCAGTGTAAAATTTTGACCGGACCCCCCCCATCCTGAATAAATTGTATATATGCGCCCACCATCCTTGTATATATGTTGTTACGCTCATGCCCGGACTGTTTGGCGTGAGCGTGGTTTATGGTCCTACTGGGCCACGAACCAAGGAGTGCCTGGAGGGGCGTGACTAGGGGCCTTGCCCGATCCGACCACAGACGCATGGCGGCTTAATCGACTGTGGTCCGAGGAGGGACGAGGGAGGTGGCCCAGGTGCTACTCCAGGGCAGACTTCAGTCACACAGCTGTTGACCCACACCAGGGTATGTAGGAACGGGCAGGTTCAGCTGGTGTGAATATAAGCAGGCAGGTACTAGAGGGCACGGCTGATATACAGGCGGGCAGGTATTGGCGGGTGCGACTGGTATACAGACAGGCGGGTAGACAGGCTGGATACGGACCAGTACACACTGGGACACAGGAGCAGAGCTGCAGGTGCGGGCAGGAAGCGGAGCAGAGCAGGGCAGGGCAGAGCCACAGGTGCGGACGGGAAGCGGAGCAGAGCAGGGAAGAGCAGAGCCGCAGGTGCGGGTGGGAAGCGGAGCAGGGCAGGCCAGAGCAGAGCCGTAGGTGCAGACGGGAAGCGGAGCAGAGCAGGGAAGAGCAGAGCCGCAGGTGCGGGTGGGAAGCGGAGCAGGGCAGGCCAGAGCAGAGCCGTAGGTGCAGACGGGAAGCGGAGCAGAGCAGGGAAGAGCAGAGCCGCAGGTGCGGGTGGGAAGCGGAGCAGGGCAGGCCAGAGCAGAGCCGTAGGTGCAGACGGGAAGCGGAGCAGAGCAGGTAAGAGCAGAGCCGCAGGTGCAGACAGGAAGCTGAGCAGAGCAGGACAGGGCAGAGCGCAGGTGCGGATGGGAAGCGGAGTAGAGCAGGGCAGTGCAGAGCCGCAGGTGTGGACGGGAAGCAGAGCAGAGCAGGACAGAGCAGAGTTGCAAGTGCGGATGGGAAGCGGAGCAGAGCAGGGCAGAGCAGAGCCACAGGTGCGGACGGGAAGTGGAGTAGAGCAGGGAAGAGCAGAGCCGCAGGTGCGGGTGGGAAGCGGAGCAGGGCAGGCCAGAGCAGAGCCGTAGGTGCAGACGGGAAGCGGAGCAGAGCAGGTAAGAGCAGAGCCGCAGGTGCAGACAGGAAGCTGAGCAGAGCAGGACAGGGCAGAGCGCAGGTGCGGATGGGAAGCGGAGTAGAGCAGGGCAGTGCAGAGCCGCAGGTATGGACGGGAAGCAGAGCAGAGCTGGACAGAGCAGAGTTGCAGGTGCATATGGGAAGCGGAGCAGAGCAGAGTCGCAGGTGCGGATGGGAAGTGGAGCAGGGCAGGGCAGAGCAGACCCACAGGTGCGGACGGGAAGCGGAGCAGAGCAGAGCCAGGTGGGAATGCCGCAGAGCGCGGCCAAGCAGGAATGCCACGGAGCCAGTTACACACAAGGTACTTCCTATGAAGTAGCGAGTGGACATACTCACAAGCTGGAGTACAGAGACAACAGGTAGGAGATATGTTCTGGTACAGACCCTCAGGCAAAGGGAAGGATCGCACATGAAGACAAACAGGTAACGGGCTAGGACACAGTTCAGACAGAAACTGACACAGGAATGAGATACAGGTACAAATCTAGGCATTCCGCCACCAGGGTGGTGGAAATAGACTAGAAGTTACAGGTACAGGTAAAGGGCCTGGATACTCAACCCCCAGGGTGGCAGAAACAGGATAGCTGGACAGGACCTGGCAACTCAGTGGTTGCACATAGCACACTGAGAGAAAGAGTTGCTCAGGCACCTCTCACTGGGTGGAGGTGCATTAAGTATTCAGTGACTCACAGCAATAGGCTGGGGATACATTAGGAATGCGCGCACTGGTCCCTTAAGAATCAGGAAGTTCCAGTGCCACCAACCTAAGCCAGCAGACAAGAGACATGCACACAGCTAGCAGAGGAGCATAGTGCACAGCCTGGACTGGTAGGTAAGTTGGCGGTCTTGCATGCTGGAAGATGGTAAGCCATGCCAGCACGCTGCCAGAGATGTTACATATGTCTCTCATCCTGGCCCCATCCTGGTATATATATCCCCTATCCCCATCCTGGTATATGTCCCCGTTCTACCACGGTTCTATAATGTAAAGAAAAAAATAAACCATTATAAACCAGGGGCATGCATAGAAGTCATGGGCCCCATAGCAGAAGTATAATGCTTCCCCATAGTGCTCCATATAATATAATATAATAGTTCTCCATATAATTTGCTGCACATCCCATAGTCATCCATATAGTATAATGCACAGTCCATAGTCATCCATGTAGTATAATGCACAGCCCATAGTCATCTATGTAGTATAATGCACTGCCTATAGTCATCCATGTAGTATAATGCACAGCCCATAGTCATCCATGTAGTATAATGCACAGTCCATAGTCATCTATGTAGTATAATCCACTGCCTATAGTCATCCATGTAGTATAATGCACAGACCATAATCATCCATGTAGTATAATGCACAGCCCATAGTCATCCATATAGTATAATGCACAGTCCATAGTCATCCATGTAGTATAATGTACAGCCCATAGTCATCCATGTAGTATAATGCACAGTCCATAGTCATCCATATAGTATAATGCACAGTCCATAGTCATCCGTGTAGTATAATGTACAGCCCATAGTCATCCATGTAGTATAATGCACAGACCATAGTCTTCCATGTAATATAATGCACAGCCCATAGTCATCCATGTAGTATAATGCACAGCCCATAGTCATCCATGCAGTATACTGCCCAGCCCATAGTCTTCCATATAGTATAATGCACAGCTCATAGTCATCCATATAGTATAATGTACAGCCCATAGTTATCTATGTAGTAGTATGACCACAGATTTTAAAAAAAATAAACAATTGCTCTCACCTTCTCTTAGCTCCCCTGCCGTGCGGTGTCCTCTTCTGAAGCCAGCAAATGATTTCAGCGTGTGATGGGAGAGCATGACATCACTGCCATGAGCCCCAGGTCACTTGCATGCCAACGCGACTGCAGGCCTCTGATTGGCTAGCAGCGTGTATTGCCGCACATGAGGAGTGGGGTGATTGGTGCTGTGGGAACAGTATGAGGAGTGGGGGGGTGTTGGTGTGGACACAGTATGAGGAGTGGGGGGATTGGTGCTGCAGACATAGTATGAGGAGTGGTGGGATTGGTGCTGTGGACACAGTATGAGGGGCAGGGTGGGATTGGTATGAACACAGTATAGCATGAAGAGTGGGGGGATTGATGTGGACACAGTATGAGGAGTGGGGGGATTGATGCTGTGGGAACAGTATGAGGAGTGGTGGGGGGATGAGTGTAGACACAGTATGAGTAGTGGGGGGATTGGTGCTGCAGGCATAGTATGAGGAGTGGGGGGATTGGTGCTGTGTACACAGTATGAGGAGCAGGGAAGATTGGGCTGTGGACACAGTATAAGGGGCAGGGGGGAATGGTGTGAACCCCGTATAGTATGAGGAGTGGGGGGATTGGTGCTGCGGACACAGTATGAGGAGCAGGGAAGATTGGTGCTGTGGACACAGTATAAGGGGCAGGGGGGAATGGTGTGAACCTCGTATAGTATGAGGAGTGGGGGGATTGGTGCTGCGGACACAGTATGAGGGGCAGGGGGGATTGGTGCTGTGGACACCGTGTGAGTAGCAGGGGGATTGGTGTGGACACAGTATGAGGAGCATCACCAAAAAAATTAACTGGAGTATGAGTTGGTATGCATACAAAATAGGAGCATGTTTACACTGGCCATTAAACAGACAAGACCAGATTTCTGGATTCAGTGCAGGTAAGGGCATGCCCTCACTTTCTTTGAGCTGGACATTACATTTATATATATTCCCATTATGTTGGGTATCCATATTCGGGACCCAGTCCTGCTCGGCCCTTATTCACATTGACGTCACTTTGACACATGGTTATGTTTTAATACTAGATGTTAGGACCATCCCGATATACAGTTGTGCTCAAAAGTTTACATACCCCAGCAGAATTTTTGCTTTCTTGGCCTTGTTTCAGAGAATATGAATGATAACAAAAAACGGTTATTGGTTGGGTGAAGCCATTTATTGTCAAACTACTGTGTTTTCTCTTTTTAAATCTTAATGACAACCAAAAAACATATACAGGGTGGGCCATTTATATGGATACACCTAAATTAAATGGGAATAGTTGGTGATATCAACTTCCTGTTTGTGGCACATTAGTATATGGGAGGGGGAAAACTTTTCCAGATGGGTGTTGACCATGGCGGCCATTTTGGATCCAACTTTATTTTTTTCAATGGGTCATGTGACACATCAAACTTACTGAGAATTTCATAAGAAAAACAATGGTGTGCTTGGTTTTAATGTAACTTTATTTTTTTCATGAGTTATTTGCAAGTTTATGACCACTTATAAAATGTGTTCAAAGTGCTGCCCATTGTGTTGGATTGTCAATGTAACCCTCTTCTCTCACTCTTGACACACTGATAGCAACACCGCAGAAGAAATGCAAGCAGAGGCTTCATCATTTGGAAAAGTTTTCCCCCTCCCATATACTAATGTGCCACAAACAGGAAGTTGATATCACCAATCATTCCCATTTTATTTAGGTGTATCCATATAAATGGCCCACCCTGTATATAGTTTAGTACGGTCTATGGAAATAGTAACTTGTATACATTAAAAATGGCCTGAATAAATATATGGTGAAAAGCTGTCTTCATCTGAAAAAGAAAGGTTTCATTTCCAGAGGCTACAAATAATTTTTATCATAAGGGTTGTGAACCTGTGGAATAAACTATGTCAGAAGCTAGCCACAGCAGGAACATCTGATGACAAAGAAAAAAAGGTTCAGATAATATCTTAAAGCAAAAGCACAAACACTTTTGTAAATGTATAGAATAGTTGTTTAGAGGGGTTGTCCTGGCTTGGGGTTCAAGTCTGCTGTCACTCTATGTACCTGCAGACTTTTGTATCCTCACAATTCTCCAGTGCCGCTGCCGAGAGCAGGCAGTCATGTGATTGCAAGCACGCGATTTGCATACTTTCAGCCACATTCTGACTAGACATGTGCAGTCTTACTCAGTTCACTTGTATTAAGCTAGGCCGCATATGTCGAGGTAGCACATGACCACATGCATGCAAATCGTGTACTTGTCGTTATGCGCCTGCCCGTCTCGCGGCATTAGCACCAGAGAATCGTGATAGCATGGACTGTGCGCTGTGAGGATTCACAAGTTTGCAGTCACATAAAGTAACTGCAGACATGAACCCCAAGCCTAAACAACTTCTTTAAATATTGATGCAGTCTAATTACCCCTTGTGATCAGCGGGAAAATTATTATTTTCCATGTCAGATTGGTTCATGCTTTATGTTTTTTTTACGCTTGTCTGTGTCACGGGTGTGTCAGAAGACAGTCACCCTGCAGTTGGTTGCAGAAGATAACTTCATTTGGCATTACAGACACCTTCTTAGCTGTCTCACTCTAGGACCCAGCGGCTACCTTCCTCTGGCTAATTGACACCCAGGATGGGTGTTTAAATACTGGCTGTTGCTAGAGGGAGGTGCCGGTGATATTCACATGACCCCTTGTGAAGGCTTGGAGCAATTGCAGTTCTTACTTCTTCTCTGATGCTAAGAGGACGTGTGTGCCATCTCTCTGAAGTTGACTGAAGCTAAGCTACTTCCTCCGTGTCTGTCTCCCCATGCTGTCTTTAGTTGTCAGTGGGGATTGACTAGCGCTCATCCCCCCTTCCCTATCCAGAGCCAAGCAATAGGGAAATACAGGGATATGTTCCTGTGCGGCGATTGGTGAAGAACCCATATAGGGATGGTAGGGGAGACAGAGTGATTGCAGATCAGTCTAGGAGGTCTCCACTTCCCCCTTTCCCTAATGTCTGGGCTCCCTTCCCCTCATCCCTTCATGTCGCACTTTGTCTTTCCTGCACTGTGCATGACAGTCGGGATCAAGAGGGGAAACAAAGTTTTAACGCTTACCTATGCCTCTTCATCCATGTCCTTCCCCAAACCTTTCTTGAACTAGATGGACATGTCTAATTTAAAGGGCTGGTGTGGTCCAAATCAATAAGTCTACAGTAACTCTGTGTGACTGAAGACTTATGAATTGGAGGATTCACCAGTTTCTGACCCAGGACTGGAGGGCATGTTTGCGTTATGCATACTCCCGGCCAGTGGGTGTGGCCTCGCTTCCATACACTTGTATGGCCGGGAGTATGTAGAAAGAATACATACCCTCCAGTCCTGGGTCAGAAACTGTCGAATCCCCGCAGTGTACTGTATGTGCTGGGAAGATTCATAAGTTTGCAGTCACACAGCGTGACACACAGAGTGACTGCAGACTTATCGACCCCTTTAAACCATATTAACTATGAAACTATTTAGCAGGTATGAAACATGCAAGTTATGTAACTATTGTTATGGCATCATCGCCGCTCACCATCTTTGTGGAGTCCTCAGAGTTTTGGAGGATAGTACATATGTCTGACATCCATGTCCACTCCTGAGGTCTTGTGTGTGTAGTCTGAAATGAATATCGACGGCCCTGTTGATGCTGGTACTCAACAACTGCCCTCTTCTGCTCACAAATCCTTCCCAACATCTGCAGTGTAGAGTTCCAACACGTGGGGACATCACACACCAGTCTGTGAGCTGGAAGCTGCAAACGTTGCTGAAACACGGCAAGGGCGGCAGAAGCTGTAGGTGACTTTCTAAAATGGGCACACAGGCGGCGTACTTTAACAAGCAGATCCGGCAGCTCTGGGTAGGATTTGAGAAACCGCTGAACCACGAGGTTAAGGACATGAGCCAGGCATGGTACATGTGTGCTTGCCTCGCCTCAGAGCCGCCACCAGGTTCCGGCCATTGTCACACACGACCATGCCTGGCTGTAGGTTCAGCGGTGTGAGCCACAGATCTGCCTGTTCTTTCAGAGCTGTCCACAACTCTTCAGCATTGTGCGGTTTGTCACCTAAGCATATTAGCTTCAGCACAGCCTGTTGCCGCTTGGCCGAGGCAGTGCAGCAGTGCTTCCAGCTTGTGACTGATGTGGTCGTTTCCGAGATGGAGGCTGAAGAGGAGGAGGAGGCTGAGGAGGATGAGGTGCAGGAACTGTAGACTGTGGGGGCAACCCTGACTGACGTAGGGCCTGTAATCCTTGGCGTCAGGAGGACGTGTTCCGTCCCAAGGTCCGACTGGGTCCCGGCTTCCACTATGTTAACCCAGTGTGCCATCAGCGAGATGTACCGTCCCTGCCCACAAGCACTTGTGCACGTGTCTGTGGTTAGGTGGACTTTCCCGGTAACTGCGTTCTTGAGGGCATGGCTAATGTTTTGGGACACCTGCTTGTGTAATGCGGGGATGGCACACCGGAAGAAATAGTGGCTGCTGGGGACTGAGTACCGAGGGACGGCCGCCGCCATCAGGTTGCGGAATGCTTCCGTCTCCACGACGGACAAACCACAGTTTTAAATACCTGGCCTGTAGGTAACTATTTTGAACAGCAAACTGGTGTCAATAGCTTCACTGACACACTGAAACAAATTTTTAATGGAGGCCAGAACTGGCAATATTTTCTGAAGACGTATATGTGATTCGTGTGACGGAGAAAACACAGCTTTACATAGCTGGATTTTTAGCGCTGTAATATGGAAAGGACCTGGCTGTATTCTGCAGTGCCAACAAGAAAATGGCGCAGAAAAACGGTGTTCTCTGGATTGCTTTTTAAGCAAATAATGAGGATTAAGATAGAAAAAAAAAGTATTCCTGGCCCCTGAGACCTGGGCCTTTGTCTAGAAATATCTAACAGCAGCAGTAGGCAGAACTGGAATGGAGCCTCTTGTGCTATATGCACTGCAGTCTGCTATATACCCTGCCTGCCTATATACACTGCCTGCCTGATATCTCTGCAGATGGATTAGTCCTCAGAAGGACTGTTTGTTGAGATGGATATGTGTCTCTTATATAGTTTGGTACACCTACACTAAATAGAAATACGCTTATCTCTCCCTAGCTCAGCAGCACCTCTCCCTACACTGTCTGATCCGGAGTGACTGTGACGAGCATGGCTGCGCCAGGTCTGATATAGACCCGATGACGCTGTGCGGCCAGCCAATCACTGTAATGCCCACAACCAACATGGCTGCAGCATTACAGTGACTGGCTGGCAATCCCTGCATGTTCATTGGCTCTGTAAAGAGCGTCAAAATGCAGGGAGGAGACCCGAGCTCGAGTCCGAGCAACCCGGAAATACTCGGCGAGTGCTGAGCAGTAGTGAGCATGCTCACTCATCACTAATCGCCATTGTTACTATGTTTTAACATTGTTTGAAGAATTGTTCATTTACCGCACTTCTTCATTCTCCGTCAATGTGTACAGATTATATAAAAGATGCAATAAATAAGAACGATTTCATTAACAAATGAATTAATAAACGATAGTGTCAACTCAAGATAAATGAGTATTTTATGTAGGAAATGTTGCTCTTTCCACTGGGCTGAGGTCAGTTTGTGGCTTTTCATATTATTGATCCCACTAATGGAATAGTTACAATATGAAGTTTGACAGACTAACAGTTATATAAGGAAATATAATAAAGATATATTTATAGATACATTAGTAAGAAGGAATGAACTGCAAGTGTCCCATATTTGCCCCTTTACAAATGTATCTATTAATGTATCTACAGTGCCTACAAGTAGTATTCAACCCCCTGCAGATTTAGCTGGTTGACACATGTGGAATTAACTTGGCATTGTGACATTTGTACTGTAGATCAGCCTGGAAGTGGGAAATGCACTGCAGCAAATTTTGTTTTTGTTTTTGTTTTGTTTGTTTTTTTAAAACGTAAAAAGTTAATTCAGAGTGTCATTTATTATTCAACCCCTCAAACCACAAGAATTCTGTTTGGTCCCCCTAAAGTATTAAGAAGTAGTTCAGGCACCAAGAATAATGAGCTTCACATGTGTGGATTAAAGATCTCTTTTGCCAGCCTTTTCTGACTATTTAAGACCCTCCCCAAACTTGTGAACAGCACTCAGACATGGTCAACATGGGAAAGACAAAGGAGCATTCCAAGGCCATCAGAGACAAGATCGTGGAGGGTCACAAGGCTGGCAAGGGGTACAAAACCCTTTCCAAGGAGTTGGGCCTACCTGTCTCCACTGTTGGGAGCATCATCCGTAAGTGGAAGGCTTATGGAACTACTGTTAGCCTTCCACGGCCAGGACAGCCTTTGAAAGTGTCCTCCCGTGCCGAGGCCAGGCTTGTCCGAAGAGTCAAGGCTAACCCAAGGACAACAAGGAAGGAGCTCCGGGAAGATCTCATGGCAGTGGGGACATTGGTTTCAGTCAATACCATAAGTAACGTACTCCACCGCAATGGTCTCCGTTCCAGACGAGCCCGTAAGGTACCTTTACTTTCAAAACGTCATGTCAAGGCTCGTCTATAGTTTGCTCATGATCACTTGGAGGACTCTGAGACAGACTGGTTCAAGGTTCTATGGTCTGATGAGACCAAGATCGAGATCTTTGGTGCCAACCACACACGTGACGTTTGGAGACTGGATGGCACTGCATACGACCCCAAGAATACCATCCCTACAGTCAAGCATGGTGGTGGCAGCATCATGCTGTGGGGCTGTTTGTCTGCCAAGGGGCCTGGCCATCTGGTCCGCATCCATGGGAAGATGGATAGCACGGCCTACCTGGAGATTTTGGCCAAGAACCTCCGCTCCTCCATCAAGGATCTTAAGATGGGTCGTAATTTCATCTTCCAACAAGACAACGACCCAAAGCACACAGCCAAGAAAACCAAGGCCTGGTTCAATAGGGAAAAAGTCAAGGTGTTGGAGTGGCCTAGTCAGTCTCCTGACCTTAACCCAATTGAAAACTTGTGGAAGGAGCTCAAGAATAAAGTCCACATGAGACACCCAAAGAACCTAGATAACTTGGAGAAGATCTGCATGGAGGAGTGGGCCAAGATAACTCCACAGACCTGTGCCGGCCTGATCAGGTCTTATAAAAGACAATTATTAGCTGTAATTGCAAACAAGGGTTATTCCACAAAATATTAAACATAGGGGTTGTATAATAATTGACCCACACTTTTATGTTTAAAATGTAATAAAATTCAACTGAGCAACATAACTTTTTGGTTTGTAAGATTTATGCTTCTGTTCATAAAACCTACTCTCGTTTGCAGTTTGAAGGCTCTAACTTATTTGCATCTTATCAAACCAGCTAAATCTGCAGGGGGTTGAATACTACTTGTAGGCACTGTATATCATATTTCTGTCTGTCAAACTTATGTTTTGAAACTATTCCATTAGCATGATCAATCAGTTTGAAAAGCCACAAGCTGACATCACTCTCAGAAAGAGCAACATTTAATACACAACATGCAAACATATTTTGGAATTGACACAGTTTTGCGGCCAATAAGTAATAATAATTCATCAATCCCCAATGGTAGGAACTAGAATAATCTAAAAATCATCACCGATCCAGAGGCGGCTGACTCAATGCCAGCAGTGCGTTATACGTCCTTTTGGGTTTTGCTACAACAGAGATATCTAGTGTCATCATTCAATATTGAAGTTATAACTCTTACATATTGAATTACATAAACTCAATTACAAGAGAACCAAGCATGTACGCATTTACATAGGCAAGCAGTCACATCAGTAAAGGGTGCCAAGGTTTACTATCCCTGCAGGTTTTCCTTTAGCAAACTCTAATCCTACATGGGCTTAGTGAGTTCCAAAAAAATCCCCCAGACTCCATGACCCAAGCTAGACGGTACCAATCCAAGCAAAGTCCGAAGGGATCACATCACTGAATCTTTACAGAGGAGATCACTTTTATCTTTTGAGTTCTCAAAGAAACATGCAACAGAACTCAGGACAACGCCTGTCGATTTTTTACATTTTTAACCAGATGAAAAACCATTAAAAAGAAATTAAATTTTCATTCACTTCTCTAAGGACTGTACAGACACATCGATAACGACGTAAGATCATTGTTCTGGTAATGTCAATGAGTGGTAAAACACCTGCTCATTATATTTCTAGAAGCCGCACCACTGTGTCCTATGTCTCGTGAAACAAACAGCAGAAAAACAGAATAGAATATGGGATCCAGTTAGATGAAGTTCAAAGGCGGCAACTAGATTATTACATGAGCTGGAAGGTCTCTCCTGTAGAGGGAGGTTAGAAAAGTTGAGCTTGAGGCCTCCATACACATTAGACTAATTAGGGTTTCCAACTTGACTTTTTATTTTTTCTGGACAGCTTATCAAAAAATCACAGACAGACAATATTTTTTATGGGCACTTTGGAAAACCATAATAAATCATTATGATTATAAGTGATCCATGTCTCCGATATGAGACATCAGCTGCAGTCACCGTGAACTGTAAAATGATGATAATTACAGTCAAAATAATCTGTGTAGGTTTTAACAGCTTAAAAAAAAAATGATGGATGCCTAAAAAATTTTTTGCAGACAGGGCAAAATAGTGTAGTATTTTACGGACTGTCCTGGAATTCCTGGATGGTTGGCAACCCTGAGACTAATGTGGAGAAGACCTGCCACTATCAAGTGGTCAGTCCGATAATTGATTGTCGGGGAGAGATGTCAATTGGGACTGTTTGATTTCGGACTGCTGATTGACTTCTTCTCCCGGAGATAAGCCACCACCAGACATGTCCAGTGAAGGATCTCTCGTAGAGAACACAGCAACGCTTGGCCAAACAAGATTTGTATGGAAGAGCCGGTCGAGAAGGCTGCCAGCCAAGCGATTGGCCGAATTTGCGTTTGTCTGCCAGCAATCTAATATGTATGGCAGGCTTCAGGAAAAAACGGCTCAGAGATTATCTCATTTATATGTATAAATATATGTGTGATCAGTACAAAGTAATGGCACATGACTTATTCCTTCCAAAAAACATACTAAGGACCAGGGGGCTCATAATGGGTGGAAGAAAGGAGATTCCAGCAGCTAAACAGGAAAGGGTTCTTTAGTAGTGTTGAGAGAGTATGTTCTGTCCGAGTATGCTCGGGCCGAGCTCCGAGTATTTACAGCTGCTCGGTGATATGTTTGAATCGCTCCCGTGTGCATGATTTGCAACTGTTTGACAGCTTTATTACGTGTGAGGAATGTGTAAGAAATAGACATTCCTCACATGTAATAAAACTGTCAAACAGTTGCAAATCATGCACACGGGAGTGATTCAACCATATCACCGAGCTGCTGTAAATACTCGGAGCTCGGCCCGAGCATACTCAGCGAAAGGGTTAACAGAACATACTCGCTCAACACTATTCTTTAGGCTTTGATCACATGTTGCATTTTTGCTGTTTTTTTATACAAATTGAAAGCTGCTTTATACAGTACCAGCAAAAGCTATGAGATTTCAGAAATTTCATGCACACACTTACTTTTTTTTTCCAAATTGAATTGTAAACCTGCTGCTTTTTTTTTAAATCTGCAGAATGGCTAATCTTTCAACGTTTTTCCAGCGTTTTTATATCATAAAGAGCAATGAGAAAGTGCAAAAAGTGCGTTTTTGTTGATATTTTGCTGCATTTTTGGTGATTAAAACTAACAAACTAACTTTATGAAACATGTACTGTAGACAAAGCACACATGTAATCTGCACCAAAAAAAACTGCAACAAAAAAATTAGCAAAAATGCACCATAAGGCCGGTTTCACACGTGCATATATTTCCGGTATCAGAAAAAATGGTACCGGAGATATTTGTGTCCTGTGTCTGTGTGTTCCGTGCGTGTTACACATGTGGCAACCATGTGCCACATCAGAATCACATGGACCGGCGCCTGGGAATCAGTGTACAGTGAGGCTGCGTGCCCACTATGCGTTTTTCAAGCATTTTTGCAGCGGAATTTCCACAGCGAAAACGCTTAAGAAACGCTTGGCAATACGTGCCCCGGGGTCCCCAATGATAATCCGCATGTGTTGTGCACATGCTGCGGAAATTTACGCTGCAGATTATCATTGCGGAAAAATACTCAGCATGTCCATTAATTTTGCGGACACGCAGTGTAATTGCCACCATTGACTTGCATTGAATCGCATAATATCCGCATGAGCACATGTGCACATGCGGATATTAAGCGATTCAATGTGCGGATGGTACCCAGGTCTGGAGAAGAGGATACCCTCATCCAGACTCGGGTAACATAGAACCTGTTAAAAAAAAGAATTTAAAATAAAAAATAAACATTATACTCACCTTCCGATGGCCCCCGGTGTTTTCTCTACTACGTCCGGTCTGTTGTACGGCTTGCGATGGTCTAAAAGGACCTGTGGTGACGTAATTTAGTCATGTGATAGGTCACGCGACCGCCGACGTCAGCGTCACATGACTAAATGACGTCATGAAAGGTCCTTTCACACCACCGCGACCCATACAACAGACCATACGTAGCAGAGAAAACACCAGAGGCCATCAGAAGGTAAGTATAATCTTCATTTTTTATTTTTTACCATTTTTATTCTTTTTTTTTAACTCTTACTTGGTCACACTATATAAATCCATGCCGGTTGCATGGATTTATATAGTGTGACCAAGTTGTCAAGCACTTTCCAAGTGACACTAAAATCGCTTGGAAAGCGCTTGATAACCCGCATGCAAAAATGCTGCAAAAACGCTCGACAAACGCTTCTACCTGGCAGGGAAAACGCATGTATAATCCGCATGTACAATCCGCATGCACAATCCGCATGTACAATCCACATGTACAATCCGCATGTACAATCCGCATGTACAATCCGCATGCACAATCCGCATGCACAATCCGCATGCACAATCCGCATGTACAATCCGCATGCACAATCCGCATGCACAATCCGCATGCACAATCCGCATGTACAATCTGCATGTACAATCCACATGTACAATCTACATGCGTTTTTCCTGCCAGGGAGATGCGGAAAAAATATGCAGCATTTCTGCATCGTGTGCACTTAGCCTTAGTGCTCTTCCCAAGCACTCCCTGCCAGCACTGCAATCAGCACCAGCCGCTTCGGAGCTGCACTCAGTGAGTGACAGGACACCGCTCCCGAGCGCAGCTCTGGGGCCACTCGCTGGAGCGGCTCATTCTCCCCGGCTCCCTGGCATCAGAGGATTACAGTGGCGGACATCTCCGGACAGGTGAGTACATGGATTTTATTATTTTATTCTTATTTTTACACAGGGACACTGTGGGAGCAGACTACTACCCTCATCATTATCCCCTGCTGGTGCAGATTGCAGTGCCGGCAGGGGACAATGATGAGGGCAGCGTTCAGCACCGGGAGCTTGGGAACAGCGCTACCTGTACACTGATTCCCAGGCGCCAGTAAGTGTCATATGGATGACACACGGATGTCATCCGTGTGGGACATTTTGCGGACCCTGCATCCACAAAAAAACGGACATGTCTCCGTGTGGAGCACATGGACACACGGTCGGTGGAGACACACTGAGATGTGCACAGACCCATAGATCTGAAAGGGTCTGCGTGTATCAGTGTCTCTGGTACGTGTGGAAACTGTCACCACGGACGTGTGAAAGAGGCCTAAAAAAGCAGCAAAAACGCATTGAAAAAAAGCACCAAAACCTCCTTTATGCAAGAATCTTCATTCCTGCCAAGAGAACAGGTAAAAAATGCAGTAATATGCAACGTGTGAACATAGCTTATAGTTCGAGCAGTCAGACCGTGAAACATCGGACTGGAAGACATCGTAATGGCAGATGCTACATCAGCATTTAAAAAAAGGTCTAGATGCTTTTCTAACAACAAATGTCATTGTGGGCTGCAAATATTGTAGCGATAGAGAATGCAGAACTGGTGGGGAAAGGTTGGACGTGACGCACCGGAGTCTTTTTTCAGCCTATGTAAGTAACTGTATATTCTATATCATTTATATGGGTAGTGTGGAGGAACACTAATATATACTCATAGATGTGATCTTACTGAAAAAAAATGTGCCGCGCATGTCCAGCTCCGCCGGGCTTCTCCTACTGACGCCTTTCTTCAAGGGATCTACTCTCATTGTACACTGACTGTCCTATTAATGGTGTTTTACTTGCTGTATTAACGCATTAACACAGACACGGTGATAACACGGAACACAGATTTTACATGGTGTAATGGAACAGGAGGCGGCAGGAACACGTCAATGGCTTCGATGGAAACTGGAAGCACTTTAATGGATTATCAATAAGGGATGATGTCTTCATGAACATACGGGAGGGCTGAAGTTTCAAGTTTCCTTTGAATTATAGCCGAACAGAAGATATAGCAGGTTCATAGTTATAGATAAAACACAAGCAGTTTCCAGGAGCAATCGCTGCACTTCTACGTTTCGCCACTATCATAGTATCTATGAAAGAAAATACCTTAAAAGTAGATTTGTCACCAGATTTCACAATACAAGCTGCATACATCAGGGAGCTCGATCGAGTAGTGAGCAGTGCCGAGTATCGCATGGTGATCGAGTGCTCGAGAGAGAGAATGTTTCCGTCCTCCGGAAAAATGCTGTGGTTTGCCATTGACTTCCATTATGCTCAGTACTCAAGACCAGCACGTCCGAGAGTCCGAAGTGCTCGATTAGAGTACCGAGCACCCGATCATTTCACTGCTCAATCAACACTAGTAGCGATCTCTGAATCACACATTCATTGTGACCTGGATTTTTTAAGGAATGGTTGAAAGGTTGAAGTAGGCGTTCTATTCCCACCCTGCGTCCATACAGTATGGGGTTTTTTTTTTGTATAGCTCATAGTCCACTTGGGTGTTACTGCTGAGCTCATTACATAAGTGAAAAGGTCTGTGGAAAGTATGCAGAAAAGGATCAGCGACCGAAGGAAAACACATGAACTGATGCATGAAGTCTGCCCGAAGGACTGCAGCTTTTAATGCCTAGATGTGGCAACTTGTGCTCGGGTTTAGTTAGTCTCCAGACAACGGTTGTGTTTTGTTCTTTTTTCTTTTAAAGTCTTTGCATAGCATATAACTTTCCTTTAGTAGCATTAATGAATAAATCAGGTTGACTATTTATTTGTGAAGAAAGTTTGTAAAGGCATCCCAACTGAGTAAGGAGGGTGCATATCGACTGCTGGGTGCCGTCTAGTGGTGGGTTCTATAATTGTTTGACGGTCTGCCCCACTCACCTCTCAGGTTGATCATTATGCCTAATACCTGCCTCATTCTCTCTCTCTCTCGGACAACCCCCCCACTTGTTCAGGCTAGTTGGTTCAGCCGGCCCATATATAAATCCCTGTCAGCCCCTCCCCTTCCTTTTTCTACTGGAGACGCGTGTCCCACCCTTCCTCCCTAGATTTAGTTACATCACATAGTAAAGTTGTTCAGGTTAAAATTTTTCCTCATCGGCTGTATACATGGGAGTGAAATGGGACTGATTCGTGATTATCGAGCTGCGAAGGCGGACATTTCTGTCCGGAGTCGGGCAGCTGGTATATCGCTTCCCAGCTCCCCGGTTTAATAATGGTTGATAGGCCATAGTACGGCTATTGTTGGTTTATATAAATGCTGTGACCGACCTTCATCCAGCATAAAGGTTACGGTTTGTCAGGCCTGGTTATTTCTGATAGTTTTAAGGGGAGGTGAATATAAGGGGAATGGAGAGTTGGTACATTTGGGTGTGGGTCGCCATTTAATACAGTTCCTTGCATGCCAGTAGTCATTGCTAACCGCAGACAAGTCTAGAACCAACCATACCGCAATAATACCTCAATAATACCGCAGTTCTGACATATTGGAACATTTACAGTCTTATTCCCGTCTCCTCCTTTCATGGCTGAGATGGGAATATCTGCTCCTAGATTTCGAGCATCAGGCGAGTTTACCAAAATGTAAAACGTAAATGCTGTTTGTATATAATGCAGAGAAATGAATAGGAATTACAGAAACAATGTAGCACAGAGAACTATGATGTTCTGCCATTTCAAAATAATGCGAACGGAGTAGCTCGCTTTGCTTTTATTATGTGACCTGAAAGGCTCATTCTGACGTCAGTGATACTTCTTATACGCAAAAATAACGGTCTGAGTTTCATCAGTGTTTTTGATCTGAGTGTCATCAGATTTTGTCGGTTTTTAGCATCAGAGTTTCATCAGAGTTTTCGTATGAAAAAAAAACTGATGACAGTGTAGTTGTGATGGAGGTGATAGTCTGCCCCTAATACCAAAAAAAGGTTAAAAGTACATTCCTGAAGCAAGAACCCTCTGGGCTGCAGTTTCACCTAGGTAGGGTTAACTGTGACAGCCAGTCCAGTAGAGGGAGGGGGAACTGAGCGCTAGTGTCAAGTGCAGGAAGTGAGCACAGTCAGTAGTGTGCAGTAACGAGCAGGCTCTATAGTGGCTGCTAGGGTACATGTGGTGCCCCTGCGGGTTCAGTCGCCACAGAGGTACTGCATCTCACCCAGAGGTGTGGTATCCCACTCTCAGGTAAGGAGGGAGTACTGCCCGGGACCCACCCACCTGCATCCAACACTACACCATTCCAGACCAGCAGGCGGGGCAAGATGCACTGGCTTATGCTGAGCTCTGTCCCTGGTTGGAAGTGGGGGGAACCGAGTGAGGGGGAACCATGTAGTGGGTGTGGGTGGAGGAAGTAGATCATGGGAGCACCTTAAGTAGGAGTATAAGAAGGGCACCATCTTATAGGAATCAGTTCAGGTCAGTCTGAGAAGAGAGAGAGAGAGTTGAGAGCAGGAGCTCTGTAGGAGCTCTGCTCAGGAGGAGAGGAGAGAGGAGCGGGCCTAGACTGAGAGGCCCAGAACAGACTGAGAGATGACGGGAGGAGAAGGAAGGCTCCAAGAGGGCACGGCGAGTGCAGAAGCAACGAATGCGCCTGAATCTACATGGACGTGGAGGGATCAGGCCGCAGAGGGGACCGGCCCCTAACTAGTGGAGAACAACCAGGCTCAGCTAGAAACCGGAGGCTACTGTACTTTCAGGGTGCAGCTGCCCACTAGCACAATTAAATCGCCGAAAAGTTGGCCGCATAGGATTCAGGGGACTGCACGTCGCCCACCAAAATCCGAGGCTACTGGCTTGGGACACTGATTGTGAGGCGCAGGGCAGGAGGGTGAGAGCCAGCGCAGGAAGACGACCGAGGAAGGCACATAGAACAGGGTCCTGTTAAGTATTCCTGAAATACCTGAGAGATTGCTGAACCCCTTCCTTGGTGAACGCAGAATGACGTGGGAGGTTACACTGGCGCTGGGAACCTGGAGTCTGAACAACTGTGAATAAACCTTGAAGACTGCATCCCACTGTGTCCTAGAATTATTGCTGCACCATCACCAGCCCTGCACTACACAGCACCAACCATATCTACCTCATAACATCACTATGCACTGCCCTAGAGCTAAGTTCTGCCTGTGGAGAGTTGAACCAACTCTGCTGTATCACCATCAGCTCCAGAGGATCTGCACTGCAGCGACGGCCCCATATAGTCGCATACCACAGGTGGCGTCACAAACATTATCTATAAAAACTTTATTCCCCTTATACCTTTCCCTTTAATTGACCACCCTGGGTCACGGACCGGGTCACTGCTACCGTGACATCCCCCAGCATCGACCGGCGAGACTACCGAGTACCCCACGACCCAGGGGGCGCGTCATAGACATGGGCCTAGTATCTCGGACAGTTGATAGCCAAAGAATCCCTCCGTAAGAGCCCCCTTAGCCAGCTTGGGAACCTTGAGATAGTGCTGGCGGCACATTCTGTCTGCGAGGCTGCAGAAGAAGTTAGGACTCAAGTACTCAGAGGCAGGGAGAAATGGGATCAAGACATACTGTCATTGGTGAGAAAGAGCTTCTAGGACTAGAGAAGAAAGTAACAGATGCTTCACTTAAATCAGGAACCAGGGCTGAAGTTGTATCCAGTACCTGTGGGAAAGATGACAACCCATTGGGCCTTATCCTTTATACCTGCCTGTAAATACTGTAAATACTGCCAGTTACCAAGTAAAGTTCTGGTTGTTGTTATGAACGCTGTGTCCTCTGAATTCATTGCTGCCCTCGATCCAGAAGAATTATTCCTGGAGTCAAAAGAGGCTGGCTGGCCAGAAGTAAATGGGAAACACCACATACACAGCAGCACACCAGAGCGAAGACACACTTTATCTGTAGGGTGCCAAAGTGAGCATGGGCTGCAGCTCGCCCACAACTATCTCGTTTGGGCACCTTACAATGGTTTCTCCACCTTCTCCCATCAAACAGACAGTACATGGGTGGCATGTGAATGCTGTCCATTTTTTTCATGGACCACAGACTTACATTGGTGAGATTTAGGGGTGGACAATGTTATTGGCGCAACTTGGGCAATCGCACAGGGGTCCAAGAGGTAAAGAGTCCACTACCATCTCCAAAGCAGGAGATATTGTGCATCATGATGAGCGATTGGGCTGCAAAGGGCCCATATACTGTTCCTGCACAGAGGCCTCTTCTGTCTGCGTCCACCAGTGGCCAGATTGATCCAAGACTCAGATCAAAATCTGTCATGCCTCTGCAATTTTGCCAAAAACCACAGACATGTGAAAAGCTCCATAGAATATACTAGGCACTAGTTCTATCCTTGAAAAGCAGACTATAATAAGTAAGAGTGTAATCCGGGAAAATCACCCATAGAAAAACTGACGTCCGAATGAGCAGTAACTCTCTTTCATTTTTTATGGGTGTTATGCAAACTGCGTCCAGTAGCCGACCGCTGTGTATTGCAGCAGTCACCAAGTGTCCTCTCTGGGCTGCCGATAGTAAGACGTCATTCAGACATCTATTTTTCTCACGTACGAGAAAAATGGACCAATTATTTTGATCAGACTTTGATCAGAGTTTGGTCCGAGCGTCATTGTTTTTTGTCATATGTGGAAAATAAATAAAAAAGTTTCTCCATCTTCTCCTATATGACAGTTCATGAAAATCACACCGCACTCGGATAACATTGATTTCTTCATGGACCCATTGACTTGCGCTGTCGATTCTGATCCAACACTCGGACTAAAATCAGACGTGTCTCCGCCATTTTGGTCGGTCCACGGAAAATTATGAACATGTGAATGGCCCCGTAGACGATCACAGGTAGAAGTGCTATCCGTGTAAAACCGCACAGCGCCCGTACGAGAACATCGGACGTCTGAATGAGTCATTATTGCAAATGGGTAGATGCTCTCCTACTCTTCTCGAAGGTCTATTGGCCACGAACTAGCACTTCTTAGAAACACTGATAAACTCTTCCGAATAAATGTATAACTAATAAATGCCCAAACGGAACTTGTGGAAAATATATCAATGATTGTAAACATTTTATACTAGTTGTTAAATACGACGTTATGAAATGTCATCTGAGCTGAGATATTATTTCCATCGCATTGATGATGGTTTTTATTATGATTATTATTATTGATTCACTGGCTACATGTTCCATCATTTATACCATGAAATATGTCTGCCGGCAATCTGATCATCGCCTATTTTAGTAACATCTTAAGTCTATGAAAATTCAGTGTATCAATAATTAATGTGGAAGCAAGAAAGAATTCATAAAACTGATACGTATAGGTCTCTCCACGTGGGCTTAGAGTCTTTACTCTAGTCGTCACACCATGAGGCAAAGAGACTGGAACATAACGTTCTCCTCCCTGTGACAGCCGCAGAGCTGCAGGTGCCTTCTCCTAAGGCCGGGATCACACGACCATTTTTCTGTGATCCGAGAAAATTGGTCCGATTATATTAATCACTCTCTGATTAGCGTTTAATCAGAGTGTGATCAGAGTGTGATCCGATCTTCTCAGAGGTAGAGAAAAAAAAAAAGTTCTCCATTTTCTCCATTCATTCAGCCCATGAAAATCGGACTGCACTCTGATGTCATCCGAGTGTGGTCCAATTTGTTTTTGTGATCCGTAGACATAAATGGATTAGTGCCATCTGGTATCGGATGTTGCATGTCGGCTTAAGAAAAAAGTTGGACATGTGCACGGCCCCCTAGAAAAACTTGGGGACAAGTGCTATCCATGAAAACGACGGATATCACTCATCCAATTATTATGGTCGGGCACATGAGCCCTAAACCTGGTACCAGTTTATTATTCTATATAGCCATACGCCACAATTCATTGAGTCAGACGTTTAGTACGCCAGTCTTAAAGGGCTTACAGGGATAAGATGTGTCGAATTCATTAAGAGGTGCACATCACTTAATGAATTTGGTGCAACTTATCAGTGGTGTGCGCCTCCATAAATGGTACTCCAGTCAGAGACTAGAGTAACATTTCTGGCATAATGTACAATGCTACTTATGATGAGTTTGTCGGGCGGGCGTTGCCATGCCTCATCCCACACTGCCCGATTTGGGGGAGATGGGGCAAAAGTGGAGTGAAAATGCGAAAAGTTGAAATGTTACAACTTTTTTCAAGTATTTTATGCCAAAGGCATAAACGCTTTGATGGATCCAGATCATTATTTTTTTAGCTGCATTTGCTCTTTGTGGCACTTTTTGACAATTTTTTCATTATCTGTTTATCTAACACTCAGGAAGAAGCAAGTTTGTCTGACTGGGGTGCCAAGTGCCCACCGGTGACCAACTCCAGGGCCCCACTTTTCAGCTACATGCAAATGTAACATTATCTTCAGTCACAAATGTATATAACAATGATCTGGGCAGATTGTTAAATGAATAAGATGCTGCCTTTGTCTGTACATAGTGATTCAAGTATATAGTGCCATATAAGAGGGTGGTGGCCCACCGGAGGATTCTCCTGCTCTCCTGTGGGCCAGTCCGAGCCTGGAAGCAACATATCATTGACTACAGTGTATCCAGCCCTCCAGCCCGGTGTTACTTCCTGACATATTTTGATACATTCTGCTATAAAGAACAAGACAAATGTATAAAGACAAGTAATATGCCCTCCAGCATAAAAGCTGCTGCAATTATTCTACACCTTGAAGAGTTCTTTCTGGCTATTCCCTTACATAAAAATTAAAGTCTTGTGACTAACAGTTAATTAACAAGAAGAGCTGGGGCCTGCCGGGGTAAGCATACTTTTCCTACATATACGGAAGGAAATAATTGATTTATCCTGTATTTCAATATTTGTATGGTATGTCTTAAGGAGAATCTGGAGAACAAGCATTTCATAACCAGTAGGCAATTAATATGTAAATGTGAAATCCCTCCACTGATCAATTTGATTTGCTTTGGGGATTGTAGGAAGACTAAGAAGATCAGAGGGGAAAACACATGTAGACGTGTAAATATTAGCTGCGGATCTGCATAGTGCATTATTAGCCTCGCACTGTAGGTGCATTATGGTAGGGGTAATGCAGAAGTAGGACGCGGTAAGAGCGAGAGTGAGCGAGACTGGCGGTGTCATTATTAATCCGCATGTAGGACACGAGACCACTGCAGTGAACGCA
The DNA here is from genome assembly GCF_046119375.1 of Phyllobates terribilis. Lineage (NCBI taxonomy): Eukaryota > Metazoa > Chordata > Amphibia > Anura > Dendrobatidae > Phyllobates > Phyllobates terribilis. The sequence goes on along the minus strand of NW_027362767.1, from coordinate 208,301,319 downwards.
TATGGGGGGGGCTTACTGCTATATAGCTGAATGGCCACAATCTATATCCACAGACACCACTCCCATCAGGAGCACATAAATCCTCTAGTCATATGTAGCAACCTGTTCACACTGTAAAAGTTGCTGCATCAGCTTCTCTTCTAAATTCGATTAGTTGTACTTTACAGCGTCCCGTGGCAGGTAACTTCTTACTACCCTGCCTCCCTCCACCATGTCTACTTACTTATGTGCCCTTCCCCTCCGAATCTCAGCCTCTCTCTCCATCCTTTCTACCCTTCCTCAATTAACTCCCTTGTAAGTTATAGGGGTATTCCCATCTCCAAAATCCTATCCCAATGGGTGTAATAATAATAATATTAGCAAATACCTCCAATTAGAAATGTAGTATAGTTCTTCTGATTAGCTATGTCGCTTACGCCATGCGTAGGGCATTGCAGTAGCGTAGGTTTCCATGGAGTTAGTTAGTTGTATATCTAAGCTACTACAATTCCCTGCACATGAGGTAGGTGACATAGCTAATCAGAAGAACTATACTACATTTCTAATTGGAGGAACTTGCTAATATTATTATCATTACACCTACTACATAATGGAGATGGGAATACCTACTTTAAGTCCCTGCTACTTTTGATCCCTGTTCTGCCTTACGGCTGTGACAATGGCTTGGAGAGGCAATTTAAATGTAGCCCGAGCGGGTGACAGAGATCCTACTGTGTGGCAATAGGTTCATTAAGTGGGAAGAAGACAGAAAAAGTGCAGGTGCCAAGGAAAGCTGGAGCACTGGACTGGTCGATTACTTAAAGGGAATCTGTCACCAGGTTTTTGCTGCCCATCTGGGAGTTCACATTCACATATGGAACATCAGGTGTGTGGCATGCTGGGACTTATTGTTCAGCTTTAGTGAAAGCTCCACAAAGTCGTCCCCCCCATAGATTAATATGAAAATATCATGTAAATACAATTTCTAGGCTGCAATCTGAGCCGTTGGAACGATCACGTGATCCATTTGTACAATCTTTTGTGATCAAGCTGTACAAACCCATGTGAGCTGCATATACAAACAGATGTAAACACTATGTACTTAATAAATCCAGTAATGCAGATAAAAGTTAATGGGTTTTATCAGCAGGAGATTATTACTTGAGGACTAGTAAACCTGCTCCCAGGTAGTCCTCTGTATTCATGAGATCTGTATAACCCCACCTACAGCACTGATTTGCAGCTTTCTGCCTATGCACAGTGTACACAGAATGCTGCCAATCAGTGGTGTGGGTGGGCTCAGCATTCAGAGATCAGGGTCTCTGCCCCTACACCATACTTCAAATACCCGGTGACAGATTCACTTTAAAGATTTCCCCTTTTTTTTCCCCCGTTTTGTTGTATTTAACCAGGCAAGGACAAATTTGTACAAAAAGTAGAAAAGATAAAACCCTGATACGTGTGATATACAGCTGACACACGCACAAAGAAGCTTGAACTTTTGAACCGAGTCCCATTAACCCCTAGGTACACCCCCAACATGAACTATTCATTTTGCGAATGACAAGTCTATAAAATATATCATTAGTTCAATATTACAAATAACTATAAAATATTTGTGCAGTTAAAGTAAAAAATCAATCAATCAATAATGTAAATAAAGTGTATTCCAGTGGATGGAGATGTGATGACCGTAGTGTGGACCTCGGCTGGTCATCTTTCTACCATGCGCAGGATGTGATAGTGCTCGGCTCTAACATCCTGGTGTTTAAATGAATATTGATTGTTTTTAATACCAAAGGGCTTTGTTCAATGGTCATAAAGTAAACCGGTTTATTGATTTCTTTACTTTCTAAATTAGTGTTTATCTTATCCTGTTACAGTTTGTGTGTTACATAGAGAAAAACAAATAATAGGAAAAAATAAAATCCTAATATCGATGACAAGATTGTGGGGTGTAAAAATACACAAAGACGGGAGATGAAATGGTAACTGAGAAAAAAATATATTCATGAAATGCAAATATTTCAGGGTTTTTGAAGGCTGTTGGGGGGGGGGTTAAATGATCCTACATTGCTGCTGATTCGCCATAAGGAGGGAGTTGAAAAACTAAAACATTACCCAGGTCAGTGCTGAGACGACACAGGCCTGGCAACAAAGGAGCATCTCAGTAAGTTACTCAATATCTTAGTTCTCTATTGTAGGTTCTCTTCTGGGAGACTTACAGGACAGTCAATTTGGACCTAAGACAATTTTCCAAAAAAATGTATTCACTTTTTATTTATTTTACATTACAGTGTGTTTATATATGTATATATATGTATATATATATATATATATATATATATATATACTGTATTATTATTATTATTATTATTATTATTAATTTATATAGCACCATTGATTCCATGTATACAGTGGGGATATAAGTATTTTATACACTACCAATTTTGCAAGTTTTCCCACCTACAAATATAGGTAATTTTTATGGTAGGTCACTTCACCTGTGAGAGACAGAATCTAAAAATAAAATCCAGAAAATCACATAGTATGATTTTTACATAACTAATTTTCATTTTATTGAATGAAATAAGTATTTGGTACAATAGAAAAACAGAACTTAATATTTGGCACAGAAACCTTTGTTGTAGTTACAGAGGTCAGACGTTTCCTGTATCTCTTGACCGAGTTTGCAGACACTGCAGCAGGGATTTTGGCCCACTCCTCCATACAGATCTTTTCCGGATTTTTCAGGTTTCGGGGCTGCTGCTGGGCAACATTGAGTTTCAGCTCCCTTCAAAGATTTTCTATTGGGTTCAGGTCTGGAGACTGGCTAGGCTACTCCAGGACCTTGAAATGCTTCTTATGGAGCCACTCCTTAGTTGCCCTGGCTGTGTGTTTCGGGTCATTGTCATGCTGGAAGACCCAGCCACGACCCATCTTCAATGCTCTTACTGAGAGAAGGAGGTTGTTGGACAAAATCTCGGGATACATGACCCCATCTATCCTCCATTCAATACGGTGCAGTCATCCTGTTCCCTTTGCAGAAAAGCTCCCCCAAAGTATAATGTTTCCCCCACCATGCTTCACGGTTGGGACGGTGTTCTGGGGGTTGTACTCATTCTTCTTCTTCCTTCAAACACGGTGAGTAGAGGTGATGCCAAAAAGTTATATTTTAGTTTCATCTGCCCACATGATCTTCTCCCATGCCTCCTCTGTATCATCTAGATGGTCATTGGCAAACTTCAAATGGGCCTGGACATGTGCTGGCATGAGCAGGGGGATCTTGCGTGCCCTGCAGGATTTTAATCCATGATGGCGTAGTGTGTTACTAACTGCAATGTTTGAAACTGTGGACCCAGCTCTCTTCAGGTCATTGACCAGGTCCTCTCGGGTAGTTCTGGGCTGATTCCTGACCATTCTCAGAATCATCTTTACCCCACGAGGCAAGATCTTGCATGGAGCCCCAGACCAAGGAAGATTAACAGTCATCTTGTGTTTCTTTCATTTTCTAATAATTGTGTCAACAGTTGTTGCCTTCTAACCAAGTTGCTTGCCTATTGTCCTGTAGCCCATCCCAGCCTTGTGCAGGTCTACAATTTTGTCCCTGGTGTCCTTAGACAGCTCTTTGGTCTTGGCCATGGTGGAGAGGTTGGAGTGTGATTGATTGAGTGTGTGGACAGGTGTCTTTTATACAGGTAACAAGTTCAAACATGTGCAATTATTACAGGTAATGAATGCAGAGTAGGAGGGCTTCTTAAAGAAAAACTAACAGATCTGTGAGAGCCAGAATTCTTGAAGGTCGGTAGGTGATCAATTACTTATTTCATGCAATAAAATTCAAATTAATTATGTAAAAATCATACAATGTGATTTTCTGGATTTTTTTTTAAGATTCTGTCTCTGACAGGTGAAGTGTACCTACAATAAAAATTACAGACCTCTCCATTCTTTGTAAAAGGTAAAGCTTGCAAAATCGGCAGTGTATCAAATACTTATTTTCCCCACTGTATATATATACTCCTCAACATTGAAATTACAACACCAAGAATGAGAAGTAGTGGAGTTATGACAATCACAGAATGAATAGACATGTTATTGATCTTCAAATGTTGAAAAAAATGCAAACAAATTTTTTAAAATCTCGATTTATTAAGTATCTAGTACAGTATAAGCACCACGTGCAGAAATCCCCGCACTTATACGTCTTGGTTGTTATCAACTAAGTTATTAATGGCTGTCTGAGGAATGTTCTGCCGTGCTGAATGAACTTGGGGAAATCATCAAGATCAGCTGCTGGCAGCTCCTGTGTAATCACCGACCAATGATGTTCCAGATAGGCTTGATGGGAGACAAGTCTGGAGATTCTGCAGCCATGGTAGCACGTTTAAGCCACGCAGGCTGCTCACGGTAGCACAAGAAACATGTGGCCTAGGGATGTTGTGTAAACAATGCCACAATGTAAGAATGCTTACAAACATACAATTGTTATTAGTTTATTTTTATCAATTAACAAAATTCTAAATTAATAAACAAAACAGAAATCAAAATCAAATCAATATTTGGTGTGACCGATCTTTGCCTTCAAAACAGCATTAATTATTCCAGGTTTATGGAGAAGTATCCGCCTGTGTTTCTCAGCATTGAGGTCACCATGAATCCTGACCAAATCCCCAACTCTGTTTTTTGAAATGCAGCCCCAAACTTATAAGACCCCTCCAGCCCTCCACCATGCTTCACTGTTGCCTGCAGTCCCTCATTATTGCCCTGCTCTCCAGCCTTTCCACAACCAAACTGCCTTCGGTTGGAGCCAAATATTTCACAACTTGATTCATGGCCTGCAGCAATTTTGCTACACCCCAGTTCTTATGATTTCATGCATAGTCGAATCACTTTGCCTTGTTTTTATGTCAAAGGTATGGCTTTCCATGAAGACCGCTTGTGACCAGGCTTCCCTGAATAGTTGATGGGTGCAGTTGGCTCCCACTGGTTGCTGCCAGTTCTGAGCTGATGGCACTGCTGGACATCTTCTGATTTTAAATTTAAGTAAGCATGATGTGTCTTTCATCTGCTTTTGCCCAACAACCGGATCTACCCTTCTCAATGTTGCCCATTTCTAGGTACTTCTTCAAAAGAAGCTTGAACAGCACATCTTGTAACCCCAGTCTGCTCTAAAATCTTTACTTGGTTAGATGAATCTCGCTGATGCAGTATAACTACCTTGTGTTCCTCACCTAGATTTAAGCCTCTTACACAGCAGATTCAGTTAATAACCAAGTTTCAATCTATATATGAAAATGATGATCATTATCACCTGTTTGGTATAACTGGTTACTCATACACCTAACTATAATGTTACAAAATTCCTAAATTTGTACAAGTGTATCTAGAAGAAATGACACTGTGTTGCTCAATTTCAATGATATAATATTGATATTACATCAGAAAACTAAGATATTGGTTACTCTGCTGACATGCTTGTTTGTTGCCAGGCCTTTTTAGCCTGTTTTCAGTGGCTGATCACTGAGTACATTGAAGGCATGGGTCTGCTAGTGTAAGAGCCCCTTCCCCCAAATATTTCTCCATGTCCAGAGCAGGTAACTCCATATATAACACCCACAAGACAATTTGGCCATATGGAACGTGGTTGTCTTTGATTCTTTCCTCAGTATTCAGGTTTGGGTCAACCTAGTAGTATTTTGCATGATTAATTTTTTTGCTTTTAATATCATATTTTTCCTTTCAGAAAATTTTATTCTTGTATGCTCATGCTTATTGTTTTGATCGCTCTATTTAGAGGCTACATTATATTTTCATGTGTTACTTACTGTGCAGGTATTTGATGCAATGCAACATGAACTGAATTTGGAATATTTATTGCAAGGGAGATTTTTAGATGGTTTATTTTGTTCTTTGAGGGGTGCATCATATATATTCCTATAACTTTCTATGCCAGCATATATCTATATCTTTAACCTCTTCATGAAATTTCGATTTTCTGTTTTTTTCATTTTTGATTGTTCCTCACCTTCTTTCAAGAGCCGTAACTTTTTTATTTATCAGTCCCCATAGCCATTTGAGAGGTTATTTTTTGTGGGACGAGTTGTACTTTTGAATGACATAATTTATTCTACCATATAGTGTACTGGAAAAAGGGGGGAAAAAAATCCAAGTGCGATGAAATTGCAAAAAAAGTGCAATTCCAAAATAGTTTTTTGGGGTTTTTATTTACCATGTTCACTCTATGGTAAAGATGACCGGGCAATATGATTCTCCTGGTCAGTACGATTATACAGATTCCAAACATGTATAGTTTTTTTTATTTAAGTGGTGCAAAAAAATGTTAAAATTTGGAGAAAAAAATTTTTGTTTTTGGCTTTATTTTCTGGGACCCGTAACGTTTTAATTTTTCAGGATATAGGGCTGCGTGAGGGCTTATTTTTTGTGTCCTGAGTAGAGATGAGTGAAACTGAACTTAAAAGTTCAGGTTTGTACCAGACAGAGAAAGAGAATTTTCCAACTCAAAAGTTTGGGTCTCTATTGTTTTCAATAGGGTTCAGGTTCTGGTTCAAGTTATTATTATTATTAATAATTTATATAGCGCCATTGATTCCATGGTGCTGTACATAAGGGGTTACATACAAAATACAGATATCACTTACAGTAAATGACTAACAATGATAGACTGGTACAGAGGGAAGAGGGCCCTGCCCTTGAGGGCTTACCTTCTACAGGAACGGGGAAGGAGACAGTAGGTTGGGGGGTGGTAAGTTCAGGTACAGTTCTGGTACAAGAACCCAAACTTCCAAGGTTTGCTCATCCCTATTCCTGAGCTGACATCTTGTTGCATTTTTTTTTCAATGTTGAGACGGCCAATAAAGCGTAATTGCGGCATTTTATTTTTTTTCTCATTACGCCGTTTACCGATCGGATTAATATAATTTATTTTTTGATAGATTGGACTTTTAAGAATGCAACGACGCAGCGATGCCAAATATGTGTATATTTTTTTTAATTGCTTTATTTTTAATGGTGCACAATGGGAGTGGTTTGAAGTTGTGTTTTTTTTAATTTTTTTTAATTTTTAAAACCTTTTTTTTACCATTTTACTGTATTTAATAGTCCCCTTAGGGGACTTGAAGCTGCAATCATCTGATCGTTTGTGCTATACGTAACAATGCATCAGTGCTGCTATGTATATTGGAAATCTCCTATGAACGCCGGCTAGAGGCTGGCTTTCACAGAAGAATTGTAATGACAGGCACAGGGGTCTTCAGCAGACCCCAGCTGTCATGACAACCCATCAGCACCCCGCAATCACATCACAGGCGTACCCATGGAACAGTGGTATTTAGCAGGTTAACAGCAGTGGGCGGGACTCCACCCACCCCTTTTAAAGGCACATGGTACAATATTTCTAATTCTTTTTTTTTAATATACAAATCATGGTATGAAAAAAACAACATTTTTTTGAAATACATTTAAACACAAAAACCTGCTTTAAACAATAGGTCATTTTGGGATTTCACATTCCCTTTAATAAAGCTTTTGATTGTAGATAATAATGCTAGGTTCAGAAATTTTTTATATGCTTTTTTTCATTTATGTTCCACCCCAAACATCGGAATCTCCCCTCTGTGATATCTGGCAGTTCCCATCTCTTTCCTGTGATAATAAACCCCAGTCTGTGCTTGTTTCCTGACTACTAGATCCTTTGTTCTTAATCATTGATCCACGTAGGTAAAAGCTGTCTACTCCTTGCTTGTCTTCCTACACACTCAAAAGTAGAGGATTTTTTTCAATGGTTCTGAATTGCATATATTTACTTCCTCTGAAGTCGCATCTTTTCACTCTGTTAACCTTCTTAATGAGGGTCACAGCTCCTTTTTCATTTTCATCTATGAGCGCAAGATTGTTCATATGTTCAATATCCGCCCTAACATTTTAGAAGAACTTGTAGAATTATCTAGAAGCTATAATGCATCAACTATAACTGAGAATATGAAGAAATCCTAAATTCGGATCTTTGCTGAAATAATCTGCTACAGAAGAGTTAACATTTTTCCCAATAACAATCAAGGTTGCAGAGGGTGCATCTGTGACCGGTCCATGCTGGAGGGAGAATGCCGACCTCAGCACCTACTTCAGTTTGATGTGCGTCCTCGGACACACATTCAGCTGACATGCATTGCAGCGCAGAGATCACCGGGTCCCTGCACCACAATATACGCCGCCAGCTAATGAGAGGCCAGCAGCTGACGTCGGCCTGCCAGTCATGAGCGGCATGTGGCGGTGATGATATGAGGATGCCGCACATCGTGGGAGCGAAGGAAGGTGAGTAGAAAGAGTTTTTTATGCAGAGGCAGAATGGGGGGACATAAATACCAGGAAGTGGTGCAGGATGTCAGACATACTGTATATACCTGGATAAAGGGCATGTGTACCAGGAAGTGGTTCAGGATGGGAGACATATATACCATCAAGTGGTCCAGGATGGGAGACATATATACCAGAATGGGTGACAGATATACCAGGATGGGGTACATATATACCAGGATGAGGGACATATGTACCAATAAGGGGGACATATATACCAGGATAGGGGATGTATATATACCAGGATGAGGGACGTATTTACCAGGATGTACAGTGGTGTGAAAAAGTGTTTGTCCCCTTCCAGATTCCCTATTCTTTTGCATGTTTGTCACTTAAATGTTTCAGATCAGAAAACAAATATAAATATTAGACAAAGATAACACAAGTAACCACAAAATGCAGTTTTTAAATGAAGGTTTTTATTATTAAGGGAAAAAAGAAATTCAAACCTACGGGGCCTTGTGTGAAAAAGTGATTGCCCCCTAAACCTAATATGGTTGGGCTGCCCTTAGCAGCAACAACTGCAATCAAGCGCTTGTGGTAACTGGCAATGAGATTTTTACAACGCTCTAGAGGAATTTTGGCCACTCATCTTTGCAAAATTGTGGTAATTCAGCCGCATTGCAGGCATAAGCCACCTTTTTAAGGTCCGCCACAGCATCTCAATCGGATTAAGGTCAGGACTTTGACTAGGCCACTCCAAAGTCTTAATTTTGTTTATCTTAAGGCATTCAGAGGTGGACTTGGTGGTTTTGGATCATTGCCCTGCTGCATAACCCAAGTGCGCTTCAGCTTGAGGTCATAAACAAATTGCCAGACATTCTACTTCAGGACTTTTTGGTAGATAACAGAATTCGTGGTTCCATTTTCCACAGCAAGTCTTTCAGGTCAAGAAGCAGCAACACAGCCCCAGACCATCACACTACCACCACCATATTTTACTGTTGGTATGATGTTCCCTTTCTGAAATGCCGTCTTACTTCTTCACCAGATGTAATGGGACATACACCTTCCAAAAAGTTCAAACTTTGTCTCGTCGGTCCACAGAGTATTCTCCCAAGAGTCTTGGTGATCATAAAGATGTTTTCTGGCAAAACTGAGACCAGCCTTTATGTTCTTTGTGTTCAGCAGTGGTTTTTGTCTTGGAACTCTCCCATGCATGGCATTTTTGCCCAGTCTCTTTCTTATGGTGGAATCATGAACACTAGCTTTAAAAGAAGCAAGTGAGGCCTGAATTTCTTTGGATTTTGTTGTGGGGTCTTTTGTGACCTTTTGGATGAGTCAGCGCTGTGTTCTTGGGGTAATTTTGGTCGGCTGGCCACTCCTGGAAAGGTTCACCACTGTTCCATGTTTCACCATTTGTGGATAATGGCTCTCACTGTGGTTCGTTGGAGTCCCAAAGCTTTAGAAATGGCTTTATATACTTTACAGACTGATAGATCTCAATTATTTTGTTTCTCATTTGTTCCTGAATTTCTTTGGATGATGTCTAGCTTTTGAGGATCTTTTGGTCTTCTTCATTTTGTCAGGCAGATCCTATTTAAGTGATTTCTTGATTGAGGACAGGTGTGGCAGTAATCAGGCCTGTGTGTGGCTAGGGAAATTTAACTTAGCTTCCCAAAGATGTGATAAACCACAGTTCATTTAAGTTTTAAAGGGGGTAACCACTTTTTCACACAGGACCACGTAGGTTTGGATTTCTTTTTCCTTTAATAATAAAGACCTACATTTAAAAACTGCATTCTGTGTTTACTTGTGTTATCTTTGTCTAATATTTAATTTTTTTTGTGATCTGAAACATTTACACTACCGTTCAAAAGTTTGAGGTCACCCAGACAATTTTGTGTTTTCCATGAAAACTCATATTTTTATTTATCAAATGAGTTGCAAAATGAATAGAACATATAGTCCAGACATTGACAAGGTTAGAAATAATGATTTTTATTAGAAAGAATAATTTTCTCCTTCAAACTTTGCTTTCGTCACAGAATGCTCCTTTGCAGCAATTACAGCATTGCAGACCTTTGGCATTCTAGCTGTTAATTTGCTGAGGTAATCTTGAGAAATTTTCCCCCATGCTTCCTGAAGCCCCTCCCACAAGTTGGATTGTCTTGATGGGCACTTTTTGCGTACCATACGGTCAAGCTGCTCCCACAACAGCTCAATGGGGTTGAGATCTGGTGACTGCTTTGGCCACTCCATTACAGATAGAATACCAGCTGCCTGCTTCTTCCCTAAATAGTTCATGCATAATTTGGAGGTGTGCTTTGTGTCATTGTCCTGTTGTAGGATGAAATTGGCTCCAATCAAGCGCTGTCCACAGGGTATAGCATGGCGTTGCAAAATGGAGTGATAGCCTTCCTTATTCAAAATCCCATTTACCTTGTACAGATCTCCCACTTTACCAGCACCAAAGCAACCCCAGACCATCACATTACCTCCACCATGCTTGACAGATGGCATCAGGCACTCTTCCAGCATCTTTTCAGCTGTTCTGCGTCTCACAAATGTTCTTCTGTGTGATCCAAACACCTCAAACTTTGATTCGGCTGTCCATAAAACTTTTTTCCAAACTTCCTCTGTCCAATGTCCGTGATCTTTTGGCCATATTAATCTTTTCCTTTTATTAGCCAGTCTCAGATATGGCTTTTTCTTTACCACTTTGCCCTGAAGGCCAGCATCCCGGAGTCGCCTCTTCACTGTAGACGTTGACACTGGCGTTTTGCGTGTACTATTTAATGAAGCTGCCAGTTGAGGAGCTGTGAGGCGTCGATTTCTCAAACTAGAGACTCTAATGTACTTGCCCTGTTGCTCAGTTGTGCAGCGGGGCCTCCCACTTCTCTTTCTACTCTGGTTAGAGCCTCTTTGTGCTCTCCTCTGAAGGGAGTAGTACACACCGTTGTAGGAAATCTTCAGTTTCTTGGCAATGTCTTGCATGGAATAGCCTTCATTTCTAAGAACAAGAATAGACTGTCGAGTTTCACATGAAAGTTCTCTTTTTCTGGCCATTTTGAGAGTTTCATAGAACAAACAAATGTAATGCTCCAGATTCTCAACTAGCTCAAAGGAAGGTCAATTTTACAGCTTCTCAAATCAGCCAAACCATTTTCAGCTGGGCTAACATACTTGTGCAAGGGTTTTCTAGGGTTTTCTAAACATCCATTAGCCTTCTTACACAGTTAGCAAGCACAATGTACCATTAAAACACTGGAGTGGTGGTTGTTAGAAATGGGCCTTTATATACCTATGTAGATATTGCAATAAAAACAAGACGCTTGCAGCTAGAATAGTCATTTACCACATTAAAAATGTATAGAGTGTATTTCTGATTCATTTAATGTTAGCTTCATTGACAAAAAATGTGCTTTTCTTTAAAAAAAAATGAAATTTCTAAATGACCCCAAACTTTTGAACAGTAGTGTAAGTGTGACAAACATGCAAAAGAAAAAGAAATCAGGAAGGGGGAAAATATGTTTTCACTCTACTGTATATACCAGGATGAGGGACATATATACCAAGAAGGGGACATATATACCAGGATGGGGGACATATATACCAGGAAAGGGCCCACGATGGGGTATATATATACCAGGAAAGGGCCCAGAATGGGAGAGATTACTACATAATGAAGGGGGAAGGGGCAACATGTATGTCTTTATAGGATTTAGAACACTACAAGGGCCCATACATCTGACCAACATGCGGAGGGGAAGCCAAGTCCAAATTTTGCACCAGAGCCCATCGGACTCCAGTTACGCCACTGATCACCATAGATATTTACACATTTACTTAAAATATAATCTTAAAAATGAGAAATATGATTTCCACGACATTGCTAATGTTTTAGATATTTTTATAATAATTGGCGCACATTATACTGACACAGCATTTAGTGACATTTGACAAGCTGGCTGACAACTGATAATGTGGTTTCACTGCCCTGAATATTTATAAAAAAAAAAAATGGGTATCGGCATTTTTCATAACTGTGTGACTTGGCTATATGCCACATGGGTTGAAGCCAATTCGCTTTAAATAAACCACCTCTCTGCATGTGTTAATATAAAGCTCGATTTCTTGCCACTATTTTGCACTTCTGTTTTTTTGTAATTTTTTTTCTAAAACACGTTAATATATATTTTGTTTAAGCAAATTTACCGTCTTCTATTTTTCTCCTCTCACGGTCAATAACACCGCACGTGTCTCTGCATATTGGACATGTTATTATATGAAGTAACAGGCACAAGGTCTTAAGAGACAACATGTCCAATGCAACAAGGTCAGAACAGGCCACCCAATGATTTGCAATTACTTGACTAGAGCAATCAATGCTGAGTCTTGAGTATTCGCTTAGTAAAAAAAAAAGGTATGGCCATGTTGTCAGCCGCTAAAGGTCCACATCCAAATTAAAGTTGGCTGAACTCGCCTATTTTGGTGGGACTGGCCGATCTTCTAATCTGTGAGGTCACACCCAGGTGCATAAATAGGACTTATTTTATTCCCACTACTACCAGAGTATGCCAGTTTTTTTTAAATCCACCATACAGTTCCAGAGATTTTTTTATTTAATGCTACTTTTTATGGTGTTTACCAGAGATGGGCAAATTGATTTGCAGAACTCTGGACCATCGGCCAGGTCCGTAATCTCTGGCCACTGGATAGGAGGTTTCCGAATCTCTTACCCTCAGGAATGGCTTTTGGTTATCCTCATCTGAGCATCACCATGATGATTTCGTCCTAGTCAGGTTAATCAAAACCATGGCAGGGATCCGAGAAGGTAAGAGATTCACGAGCCTCCCATCCAGTGTCCAGAATTTACTGACCTGGCCGATGGTCCAGGGTCCCGCAAATCAATCCGTCCTTTTCTTCTCTTTACCAATGAGGTCTTGTTCACAGGACAATACATGAAGCCTAAAAACACACCCAAGAGATTCCAGGGAGTAACGCGCCCTTGTAAAGACCATAACAATTAACATTTAATAAAAAAAAAAAAATCATCAGCTCCGTATGGTGAATTTAGATGATGCCGTTAACCTGTTAAATTTCGCTGTCAATCTCTAACAGCGGCATTTAACGCGCGTCGGTATGAAGGAGCCCCCATTCCACACACCTATAGGTGCGCCTGTGATGTGATTGAGGAGCGCCGATGGATTACCATGACAGACGGGGGTCTACTGAAGACCCCCGTGATTGTCAAGACAATTTTCCTGTGAAAGACAGCCTGTAGCCAGCATTCAAAGGAGATCGCGATTTCTGCTACACATAGCCGTGCTTATGCGCAGATATGTATAGTACAAGCGATCAGACGATAGCAGCTTCAAGTTCCCTAAGGAGACTATTAAATACAGTAAAAAGTGAGAAAAAAAATATTTTTATAAAACATGAAAAAAATGTAAAAAAAACAAAACATAAAAGTTCAAATCACCCCCCTTTCGCCCCATTAAAAATAGAACAATAAAAAAAGAAACTTTACACATATTTGGTACCTCTGCATCCGTAAAAGTCTGATCTATCAAAATATAATCCGATCGGTACACGCTGTACCAAGAAAATAAATCAGAATGCCAGAATTAGGTGTTTTTGGCCGCCGCAATAATGCAATAAAATGCAGTAAGAGGCAATCAAAACTTTGTATCTACCCCAAATTAGTATGAGTAATAACATCAGCTCGGGCTAAAAAAAATAAGCCCCTACACAGCCCCAGATCACAAAAAATGAAAGCATTACGGGTCTCGGAAAATGTTGACACAAAGAAAAAATTTATTTACAAATTTCCGATTTTTTTTCCAACACTTAAATTAAAAAAATATATATGCTTGTTTGGTATCTGCGTATTCGTTCTGACCTGGGAAACCTGGTTGCACAGTCAGTTTTGCAGTATAGTGAACATGGTAAATAAAAAAACAATAAAACTATTGTGAAATTGTGAAACAGCACTTTTTTTTGCAATTTCAACGCACTTGGAATTATTTTCCCGCTTTTCAGTGCATCACATGATATAAATAAATGGTGCCACTCAAAAATAAAACTTGTCCCACAAAAGACAAGCCCTCAGACGGTTATGTGAATGGAAAAATAAAAAAGTTCGAACTCTTAGAAGAAGTGGGGAAAAAAAACAAACATATCTCCCAAGGGTGAAGAGGTTAAAAAATATCCCGGAGAAATCTTTATTTTTTTTAAATCCTTATTATGGTTCCAAACATACGGGCCTGTTGTTTATTGCACCCAATATGATACTTTTAAGGTCTCTACCAAGAAACCCTGAGGGATTGTCTTTAGGCTACTCTCCATAATCATCCGATAAGTATCGCCAGCCACCTTGGTAAAGACCATAAAAATTAGCACTTACTAAAAGACTCAATCTCTGGTCCTGTATGATGACTGAAAAAAAAACAACAGAATACTCAGGTGTAAGGGGGAAGACCGGGGTGTAAGCACTTTCAAAACAAGGGATCCGGAACAGCCGGGGCCGTGCCTCTTGTTGCAGGGGGAAGACAGACTGAGAGACAGGAGTCAGGTGACCGGGAAGCTGGGGGTGTGTCCAGAGAGAGCTGAGGAGTCAGGTGACCGGGGAGTTGAACTCGTGTCTAGGAAGAGAGTGGAAAAGGAGTTTATGCGCGGGAAAAGCGGCAGTGGACAGTGGGAGTCAAGCCCTACTAGAGTGAAAAGAGAGGCAGGATCCCTGGAGCTGAGCAAGTGAGGTGAGGTGCAGTGTTATGGACTAGGGGCTCAGCGGGTCAAACCGGAGACCGCCTGCCGCCGCCAGAAGACGGAGCATTGTTTAGGCAGGGAAGCTGGAAGAAAGCAACACCGGCACCATCCGGCAACTGACTTCTGAGGAGCAAGAGTCAGCTAAGTGAAAAAACTGCCGATTACAACCGTGTCGACTCTGCTACATCTAGCCCAACTGTGGATTGTCAGTTATAGCATATTACCTGCTACTTCCCTTGTTGTCCCCATATATTCCCTGTTACTCCCTACGGGGAGATTGACCCTGTTACAGTAAATCCCCCTTGTTATTTAACCCTGTACTGGCTGCTTTGTGTTTCTGTGTCACTGCATCTAAAGTACCTGGGTCACACAGGGAAACAGCAGGAATAAAATAGGAGCATAACTGGCCACTTCTGACCTGGCGACAAGTCTTCTTTATGTGAACGGAGGAGACGGGAGACATAGGCACCAGCTGAATTAGCGTTCAGCCAACAGCTGTCTAAGGTGTGAGGGACCTTAGCTCTTTAATTCAAAACCCTATAATCTTTGGGGAACTCTTGAAAATATCCCCATTCTTTATGAACCCACTGCATTTATTCCTTACTCAATGATACTTGCTCTTTGGCAGGTAATAAGGTCTATAATTCTCGGCAGCTGTATTTTTCTCCAAATTTGGTGACTTCTTTGCCAAACATCTATGAGTAGGATAAATGTGTCCATCTTTACATTGAAGGTAACAGGTCTGTCTCATCACGTTTCTGAGAAACAATGGTTAGGACACATTGTCCTCGGTAATAGGCTGGGCGATCTTGTCTGATGCATAGATCTCAGGATTTTTTAAACATTAGTATTCCAAAATTTGTTGAAATTGTCATGCTTTTTATAATAAAGATGAAAGACTGTTCTCCAAAATAATTCCAAATTCTCGTCTAGCCCTTCCATATACCGTAACTCAAATATTCTTTGTTTCCAAACTTATATAAAAAGCAAATACGCGATTTACCAGCCAGTTGCCATGATTCATAGTCCAGGCCTTTCTGCCAACGTTTCAAGCCTAAATGGTTCTTTGTAAATGACTTGAGCCCAGATTCTGGCAACATTTTTTGAGATATCTGAAAGAGTTTCCAGTATATCACAAATTTGCTAACTTCGATACACCAAGAACGGGTTGCATTGCACAACAATATTAAAGGGGTGTTCCAGGAATATACATGCACGGCCTATTATTGGGGTAGGCAATAAAGATGTAATTGAGAAAGCTCAAATCAGCTGGAAAAGGTTTTGTGTCAGGCACAACCTCAAATATAGATGAGCTATGAATGCCTGGATAATCTATGAAGACTCTCCCTGAAGCATGGCTACTCCTCTGACTGCTGGTCGTCGTGGTCTCAGAGGTTGGACGCTTACCAATTACACATCGATTACCTTTTTTTTCCTGAAAAATCCATTTAACCACAACACGTACTATATTGATAAAAAAAAAGTAAAAAAAAAATAATGACTTGATAAACTTATACCTCCTGGATATACATAGATCAGCCATAGCATTAAAACAGGGGATAAAGGAAATATGTCAGCAGGTTTTTGCTATCCAATCAGAGAGCAGCATGATGTAGGGACAGAGACCCTGATTCCAGTGATGTCACTTACTGGGCTGCTTCCTGTAGTTTTTATAAAATCCCTGTTTTTCTCTGCTGCAGATCTAGCAGTTCTCTGAATGCTGAGCTCTTTATAACCCCACCCACAACACTGATTGGCAGCTTTCTGTGTACACTGTGCATAGGCAGAAAGCTGCTAATCAGTGATGGGGGCGGGGTTATAAAGATTAGCTGGACTGTCTGGTACGTGACACCTAGTCCTGCAGTGATAATTTCCTGCTGATAAAACACTGACTGTATTGAAACTATAGCAAGTGACACATCCCTGGAATCAGGCTGTCTGCCCCTACATTATGCTGCTCCCAGAATAAATAGCAAAATCCTTCTGACAGTGACAATGGCACCAGTTTAGGGGTGTTGTGGTTCTTTAACTAGATGTTCTTGGAGCAATTGTAAGGATGTTATTGCTGGGAAATCTTGGGTTCTGTCGTTCATCTAGATGTTAGTTTTACACTCATCACCAATCTATATTTTATTGTAGACCAATTACACGCCTTCATGACAATGGCGTTCTCTAAGTACACAGTGGTGGTCTCTTTCTGCAGCTAAATGCACCATGCCACACAAGGATGATTTCAGTAACATGACAAAGACTTCAGGGACTTCATATGGCCTCCAAAGCTGTCAGTATTCAACTTCATCAATCATCTATGGGACGTGCAGGAAAAATAAAGCTCATACATGAAGTCCCCACCTTTCAATTTAGAAGACTTAAAGACCACTCTCTTGACAAACCAAGAATATTGGAGAACTGGAGATCATTGTCCATGAGGACTGGGCTAAGATTTCTCAAATATGCCTCCACAAGATGGTGTCTGGGTGCGCAATATTTTTGTAGCAGTTAATAACAGCCAAGCCTGTACTAAGCACTAAAGATCCTTATCATGGAGGGAGTAACTAATTCTGAGTCTGCTGTAGTCAGTAAAGTGGCATTTTGTATAGAATTTGGAGAAACCACTTGTTATATTAGTTGTCTTGAGTAGTGATGATGAGCGAACCCGAACTTAAAAGTTCGGGGTTCGTATCGGTCAGTTAGTGTCCGGTCGGACAGTTAGTGTCCGGTCGGACAGTTGGTGTCCAGTGCTAATTGCTGAACATGGACATCTCCCGGTACTCAATTACAATGTTCGGAGTTCCGGGGGCAGTCCGGAAGGAGAGAGAGAAAATGAATTTTCCAGATCAAAAGTCTAGTTCCCCATTGTTTTCAATGGGGTTCAGGTTCAAGTTCGTGTACAGTTCTAGTACTCGGGGCCCGGACCAAGCCGCCCACTCACTGTCGGGGCCCGAGCCCAGCCGCCCACTCACTGTCGGGGCCGGGCCCACACACCCACCCGCCCACTCACTGTCGGGGCCGGGCCCACACACCCACCCGCCCACTCACTGTCGGGGCCGGGCCCACACACCCACCCGCCCACTCACTGTCGGGGCCCGGGCCCAGCCGCCCACTCACTGTCGGGGCCGAGCCCACACACCCACCCGCCCACTCACTGTCGGGGCCGGGCCCACACACCCACCCGCCCACTCACTGTCGGGGCCCGGGCCCAGCCGCCCACTCACTGTCAGGGCCGGGCCCACACACCCACCCGCCCACTCACTGTCGGGGCCGGGCCTACACACCCACCCGCCCACTCACTGTCGGGGCCGGGCCCACACACCCACCCGCCCACTCACTGTCGGGGCCGGGCCCACACACCCACCCGCCCACTCACTGTCGGGGCTCTGGCCGCATCTTCGTCACCTGTTCAGTGACGCAGACGCTGCTTGATTGCCAGCACTCCCCCCAGACACGGCCGCGCACTGTGTGGCTGTGTCTGCTAGTAATGATGCGGCAGGGTCGACGGCACTGCACCTTTAATTGTGCTTGTGTGTCGCCCCTGCCGCGTCATTACTAGGAGACACAGCCGCACAGCGCGTGGGCATGTCTGGGGGGAGTGCCGGCAATCAAACACCGTCGGAGGTCCTGCACAGATGGGGGGGAGCGGCCCGGACCCGGACCCGACCGCAAGTGGGCCCCTCTGATGGTCCAGGGCCATGATGTCTGTGACATGCCGGGGGCCCTGCACTGCCCCATACCTGAGGAGTTGCTGGACAGGACACTGGACCGACGACAGGTGAGTGAGGCTTCCCCAATCCCCATATTAAAAATACTTGTAATGAGTCTGTGTGAGTGCATGTATGTGAATGTCAGTGTGTATGACTGTGTATATATATTTGTCTGTTTTATATATGTCTTTAAGAATTTGTGTAAAAATATGTGTATGTCTGTATGTGTACATATCTGTGTACCGTGTGTGCGTGCATGTGTCTGCGTACCGTGTGTGCGTGTATGTGTCTGCGTACCGTGTGTGTGTGCATGTGTCTGCGTACCGTGTGTGCGTGCATGTGTCTGCGTACCGTGTGCGTGCATGTGTCTGTGTACCGTGTGTGCGTGCATGTGTCTGCGTACTGTGTGTGCATGCATGTGTCTGCGTACCGTGTGTGCGTGCATGTGTCTGCGTACCGTGTGTGCGTGCATGTGTCTGCGTACCGTGTGTGCGTGCATGTGTCTGCGTACCGTGTGTGCGTGCATGTGTCTGCGGACTGTGTGTGCATGCATGTGTCTGCGTACCGTGTGTGCGTGCATGTGTCTGCGTACTGTGTGTGCATGCATGTGTCTGCGTGCCGTGTGTGTGTGCGTGCATATGTCTGCGTACCGTGTGTGCGTGCATATGTCTGCGTACCGTGTGTGCGTGCATGTGTCTGCGTACCGTGTGTGCGTGCGCATGTCTGCGTACCGTGTGTGTGCGCATGTCTGCATATGTGAAGGATGAGGTGGCAGACTGGGCCCTGTGTACGATATATATATTTCTCCGCCGTATCTGTGCATCATGAATCGTGTATGTGTTAAAAGGGCCACTGAGACTCTTTCGCCCGGGGCCCAGAAAAACCTGGAGCCGGCCCTGGTTCCGCTCATCCCTAGTCTTGGGCGATTTTAACTGCTCTTGTTTCATTGGTTTATTGCAAAGAGCAGAAAGTGCGCAAATGTTGGTAATAAATCGAATTTGTAAAGGTGGCTGAATAATTTTTCTTGCAACTGTGTAACACGATGCTCTATAAAACTGTTGCTTTGTTTGACTGGACAGGGACTTGTACAGCCTTGTCCAGGTAATCAGGGATGCATTTTGTTTAATTAGTGCTTGGACAAGGTTAACGATTAAGGGTTTATGATTTTTTTTTCTGCTAAATTCAACCTGTGGAATTAAATTGACTGTGAGGTCAGGTTACACATGTTGTTATCTTTGGAGTCCTCCTTTTGTGATTTCTCATGACTGGTTGTCACAATTTGTACTCCTATCTTGGTGTATAATGTTATTTTTTTAATTTTTTTATTGGTTTAGGTATCCACTCTACTTTTTGTTACCATAAAGAGCTATTTTTTGGCAAGTGAACAAGTTCTATATTTGTTTAGTGTTTTACGCCAAGGCCGACCTCCTTATGTACTTTAACCATGAACTTTAGATATGCTTCCATCTTTCTTCTAACCATCTTCTTGACTTATTCTTGCCCTGCCTGGATACATAGAAATAGAATAAAAAGAAAAAAATAAACTTTAGTATTTTCAAACTGCACAGGTTTATGCTTGTTTGTTGCTACTTAATAATACTTAAAATGAATCATCTAGAGCAGTGTTTTCCAAATTCCAGGCCTCGTATTTAAAGAGTATGATTTGTAAATTGCTTACAGAAGACCTGTCAATTGATAAAAAAAAAATGATCTTAAATACTTTGTAAAAATGTCAGAGCTCCTCTCAGCTGCTCATCTCCGTTTTGAGCTGCATCCCCTGTTGCAATGATATACACATTTGTTACTTTTGGAGCACAGTATGGGAAATCTCTGGTTTTAGTTCAACTGGGAGATTTTTAAGAGTCTTCTCTGAGGTCAGCACTTTCCCCCTGCTTCCTTGATGCTGCCAATCACAGATCACCAGCTTCTGAGGCTCCTAAATCAGCTACAACTGGGAGGAAGAGGCAAAGTGAACGTTCCCAGAGAAGACTCTGAATAAACGCCCAGTTGCACTACAAGCAGAGATTTCACATATTGTGCTCCAGAAAAAAAATGACAACATCTCTGCAAAGTAAGCACAGATTACAGGATTGGTGTAGGAAATCTAACATTAGGAGGTGATCTGTGATAGATCTCATCATAATCTATGAAAGCATTCTTCTATTTAGATTGGCAAGGAAATAGGAAGTTACAAATTATTTCCACCTTGCTACAAAAAGAGACAGAGGTGTGAAGTAGATGACTGAGAGTCTGTGGCTGGAACAATGCGCACAGTGAGAGCACTGATAGCCGGTACTGGGTCACTGTATCTAGAACCAACATGTTCCTCTTTTGGAACGAACTTTACATTGGAAGAAAAATCGCTGAACTAGTGAAAAAGAGGTTAAAAAATAAATCAATTTAGTTATATAACATTTTTATTTTATTTTTAATTTTTTTTTTAATTTCAAAATATTGCAAAAAATATATATTTTATAGATATTTTAAGGAATATTGGTTAGTCATCAATGCCCCAGTGACCTTATGGGCCAACATTGCATCCCATATTACTATAGCAATACATCAGTCACAAATCTCTGGAATGAATGGAAAATGTCCAGTAGTGTGATTTCTGGCTCTATGCCCTTGATTTTTGTCAATTAGCTTACAGTAGTCCTGCCTGAAGCCTGGGAAAAGCACCCAATAATAACATATAATGGGGCTGATTCATTAATATTGGTATCGTAAATGCCAGTCATAATGAAGGGTGCAAGGTGGCATAAGATGGGCTGAATTTATTAAGAAACGCACACCACCTAACAAATTTGGTGGATCTTCTCAGTGGTGTGCGCCTCCGTGTGCCTCGCCAGAAATGATACTCCAGTCAGGAGCCACAGTAATATTCTTTGCATAAGTGACACCACTAAAGTGGCATAACTCATTATAAATTCTGTGGGCGGGCTCCCCATGACCCGTTCAGTCAATGCTCCATCTACTTTGGTGGACCTGGCCGGAACTGACATGAAAGCACCAAAAGTCATAATTTTTGTGCAACTTAACATCTTATTCTGTCGTCAACATTTTGATGAATCGACCCCATAGATTTCAATTCCTGCACCAATATCTTCTACTAAAGATCACTCCAAGGAATGGACAATGGAGCAACTCCCAGATAAAAGCCATTGTTGACAATATGACTGTCCGGAGTGTTCTGTACGGGGTCCTGACAGATAGTTAGGTTTCAGGACCGGGCTGAAATCATAAGTGATGGACATGATTCTTATACTTTTCTATTCCTTTCTCTATTTAAAATTGTGCAACCTATTAAACAATGTTTTTAGAAATAGTAAAATGTTATTCTTTTGGTGTTTTGTGTGTCGTTGGGCTCATAGAAGCCATGTAAATTCCGGAAATGTCAATTCCATTGGGCTAAGGGACCTGCTCTTCTAATGGCAACGGAGCCTCTTTTTTGCTCATTTCTGTCATACAAACCAATCCATTTTATGACCTGAGAATCATATTTGAAGATATCATATGTAGCAATTTTGTCAAGCTGAACACTTAACTTTCCTTTGGGGATTTGACATAGAAGTAATTACTATCCTTCTATTCTATTCGATTCGATAACATTCTGTTTCACACATTAAAGTGCATGGTCACCTTTAAATTGTGAAATTCACAGGTCCAAAAGTCTTTGCTGATCAATTTTTTTTATGTTTTTAGAACAGTTAGAGCTCAGTTTTACTGAGACAGATTCCTAAAAACTAGGCTGGTCGGTGGGATTGTGGCTAATCACTACAATTGAAGCCAAAAAAATTTGGTATAAGTTATATTGGAAATAGAGCCCAGTTTGGACAATCCAAAGATGCATCCAATTCATTGAGCAAGAGTGTGCCTGTGGACGTTTTTCTTCATATTTACATTAAAATATACAATTCTTTGTATTTGGTATTTACTAAATATTTTGGATACTTTTCAACATTGTTTTAAAAGTATTATCCTGGACTTTTGTTTTTTTTATTAAGGAGCTAAGGACGTAAAGGCTGGTAGTTGCAAACTTATTTCCCTATTCGGCCGGGGCCAATCTCTACCAACTCAGAGCAGTCAGGGAACGCTCCTCCCGGCAAAGCTTTTGGTGATGTCATGTTGACAGGGCAGCTTCTTCTCTTTCACTCTGTCCATGTCATGCTGATTGACAGCCACCTTCCATCTACATAACTGCATTGAGCCAGCTGTCAATCATTGACAAAGTAGACCGGAAAAGAAAAAGCTACTTTGTTGACATGAGGTCAAACGACGCAGCAGAATTGCCGACTGAAGCAGTCTGAGACCGGTGCTGGACAGAACAGCCACGTAGTCAGCAACTAAGTTCTTAGCCCCATAAGAAAAAAATACAAAAGTCTTGAATTACCCCTTTAATAATCTTTAAAGACAAGTAGGTCAATGTTACCTCTGCAATCCTTTGCTTAGCCATTACGTGGCTAAGAAGTACATTGCAACAGAACCTGAAACTCCTTTGATTTTTAGCATTTTGGAGGCTGTTTAGCAGATCTGGGCGAGTGAGTGGCAGCCACAGCCTTCTGAGCAATCCTGCAGCTATTGTGTGCATACCTGCATGGTACTATGACTATGAGGCAGGAGACGCAGCGTTTGCTCTGGGACTTAGAGACAAGTCAAATCAATGTGAGGCACAGCTTTATTATGCAAACAGGAGGACATGGCGGTGCAACAAGGCAATGGCCACACCAAGGGTGCACCAACGCGTCCTCATATGCATATTCAATAAAAGTTGATTTTTAATTAATTATAAAGCTAGGCTGAACTTGCCTAGTATGATTTACATAGGGACTAGGTCCCCTATATAGACGTTTAGGCAGTTTAAATGGCATTTTTGGGGGGGTGTCAGACTGCCTGAAATCCTAAAAAATGAAAGATGATCAAAGTTGGAGATTTTATTTAATAATTGCATATTTCTAATGTGGTCTAAATAAAATGATCCTTGCTGGCATCCAAAAATCTGAAGAGGTGGGTAAAATGGTGTCTATTCGAAACAATATTCCAGAATGTGAAATTTCACCTATCCAAAGGCATTTTAGCAAAGTAACCAGGAGACAGATCATTCCTGCTGCTGGTGTTTAGCTCACATAATATCTCCAAGACAGGATACAATTGTAACAATATATCAGCTGTGAGAAGCAATACGTCTGTGAATGATCTCATCCAGGGATCGATAATCCGTACAAATAGGAAACATAGACTTTAAAATTTTGAGGAATTGAGCTATAAAGTTAATTAGAATCCTGCATATCTTTTCATTATAGAATCAATAAGAAAAGACACAGTATTATATACAAAGAAACAGAAAACTCTTCTTTATTTTACTGCTGTGTCCAATAAGCTTTTCTGTCTCATTAATCAAAAATTCAGATCTGTAGGGAAAAGGCTCTCCCAAGAGGCTCCCCATTACCTCCCGAGAGGATAGGAGCTATAAAGTCACAACAGAAATATACTATACGTTTGATGAAAGCCCATCCATTAATATGGAAGCTTATGCCAAAACCTGAAATATATCTCTGTCATTTCAACCAATTAGGTGGTCGTACTGAACGAAATGTCACCGATTTAATGAGAGAATAAAGCTAATGTAAAATCTTCGTAGCAGTAATGTTGAATAAGAGACTATTGGTATCTCTATGATCCATATACCTTTTAGATTATAACCACGTCGGTGCTAAAAGTTCCTTTATGACCATAAGTTTCCAGTTATTATAGAAGCTCCAGGTACAACGTTCAAAATGTCTGTGCCAAAATTGAGATTTTGGGTATCACAATTTTCTTAAAGATGAAATGAAATGACTGAGAAAACATAGGACTATAAAGGACATTAAAGAGGTTGTCCACTGCTTTAACCAGGGCCGGACTGGCCATCTGGCAATTCTGGCAAATGCCAGATGGGCTGGAGCCAGCTGTGGGTCTCTCCTTCGGGCACGCCTGCATGACTGAAACCGGTGGTTCCTGTGAGACATACAATTTATTTTGTCCTGGGTACCACACTCTCAGTACAGCGGCTGGGCACCTTCATAATACTATTAACCTGCAGATTAACCCTATATCTGCAGGTAAATAGAGTTATCTGATCTGACAGGTTCCCTTTAAATTTCACATAGTGTTATTCTGACTTCACAGCAGTTTGCATTCTGTAAATGTGATATATATCTCGAGTGATCCACAAAAATCGATGAACATACAGTATATCACATTCACTTCACAGCAAGTGGGCCTGTGTGCTCGCAAAGGCCAGGGCTGAATTTAAGTCCCAGTCCGACCCTTGCTTTAGCAATGATGGTTTATCCTTAGGATAGGTCATCAATGTCTGATTGGTGGGTGTGCGACACCCAACACCCCCACTGATCAGCTGTTCTCGGTGTCGGCGGTGGCAGGATCAGACCAGTTACAGAGGTGCACTGCACAGTTCTGTCTACTGTATAGTGGCCAATGCTGGGTACTGCACATTCACCCCCTATTAATTTGGATAGAAGGCTGATGCTCTGTACCTGGCCACGGCCACTATAGAGCAGATGGAGCTGTGCAGCTCTGTAACTCAGTTATGACTACCACCGACATCGAGAACAGCTGATTGGTGGGGGTGCCGGGTGTTGCATTCTCACCGATCGGACATTGTAAACCTATCCTAAGGATAAACCATCATTGTTAAAGTAGTGGACAACCGTTTTAAATAAAGTACAGTAGAAAGTCTTCTCTGTATCAAAGATTTGCAAACATTTTTATGCCAGATCAAAAACAAAGTTACAGATTTTTTTATCACTTTACAAAGGACTATTTATAATGTTTAGGACCTCCATCACTGATTGACCTCCAAGTGGTACTTATCTCAGGGTCCTGGGTAAAAAAAAGTTACAATTGGTGGCTATAGAATTTGACAAACCACTTGTAGTTGCCTATGTAATGAATAAGTCGAAAGAGTATGTAGCATTCTGCTGATATAGACCCCTGATGAGAAAGGGCACAGCCCTGGTTGTTCCTCATTATTTACCTCTCTATTTCAAGAACCTGTTCGAAACCAAACTAGAAGGTTACCAAGCATCTTGGCATGTTAAGATAATGGTGGAGCATGGCTGGAGTCCAATGGACAGAGGTACATGAGCGGGACAAATCAAGAGGTGGCTAAGGTTCTTGGAAGTTGCACTGGAAATATTAGGAACAATTGGGAAAGGAGAGGGGACAGTCTGGGTAAGTGGATTTTCAGGACCAGGAGAATGGAACTAGACTACTGCTAGACACAATACTCAAGTAATGAGTGAATATTCCATGTGGCGTTAAGTAGGCTCAAATAGGAAACAAGTTGGCATGCACAGGGTCAACACTGGTTATCTTAGCAGAGGGCAATTGCAGAACACAATATCAGCCTCCAATGATAAGGAGTGGAAATGCAGCACAATTTAGCAAAGAGAATAATAGCAACCACTATTGGTCAATTCCCAGAAGGACAACAGGAATCCTGACAGGGCAGGTACAAGGTCCAAGGGTCATGGAAAATCTTGGAGAGGAAAAACACACACTGGACCCTTCAGTCCTGCCAATTGGGAGGCCAGTTCTGATCTTTGGTTTTAAAAAGAACCTGGACAATTAGACTGTTGCATCAGGACACATTACTGTACATGCAGGCTCGTTAGTGCTGTCTTAAAGGCAAACTATCATCAGCTGCTGTAACTGAAATGCAGAGCACGCCAAAACTACTCGGCGAGTATCCAAGCGTGCTCATTTAAAAGGTTAAACATTTAAAAAAAAATAGATGTAACACAAAAACCTAAATTATACAATAAGTCATATTCTGATGATTGTTTCCCTTTAACCTTTCCTTCTTTATAATGGTATCTTAAAATTACTCTCCTTAGAACTCGCCTACTCCTGGTACAAAATAAAAAAACAAAATGCAGTAGATGTTGGAGGATGGGAGATGTCGGAAAAATACACCGAATATTTGTACAAGGGTGCTTTCACATTGTGTTCAGGCACCCGTTCGTTAGACCCATCTGGGCTTAAGTCCAGACACCTGTAAAACGAGATTTGAGCATAATTGCCGTCGGGGCGAAAGATTTTAATGGTGCCAACTGAGCGAAAGTGCGCTCTGTCATGCGTCATTTTAGGGTATGTACACCTACTGGAGGAGAATAACCAGATGCAGTCTACTACGTCTGAGTGTCTGCCTCCAGTTGGCATATACACCCAAAAAAGATGCACGTTCACTCTGTAAGGAAGCATTATAGGCATACGCCCAAATCCCATTTTGCGGGGGTCCGGACCGGGACGAATGAATGGATGCCTGAACGCAATGTGAAAGCACCCTAAGACCCAGTCTACTCCAAAACGTAGCCTTGATCATAAAATGTATTTTTCATGCAAAAATTTAATAATTTCACATTCTGTGACTGTAGCGCCCAACTCACGTTTTTCCTCTTCCTTTTACCAAAGAAAATGGTATAATATTTATACAAGTTCCAAACTAAATATATTGTTAGGCTTTTATTAAGAAAAGCAATACTAAGAACGTGCCAGGACAATATAGTTAAGAAATTATTAAAGGTGAGTAAATTTAATTGAATACAGGCATATAAAAATATATGATTAGATTCCAAAATACAAACAGACACAGAGAAAATGGTGGGTCCCTGTAGGACCCCTAATGAAGAAACTGTGAAACGCGCGTCGGGGGTTTAGTGGGTGAGTATGTTTACAAATTTTCAGTACATACTATATGTTGATATACTTGCTATATGTACCTTTATGTTGTATTACATTTAATTGTTTAGGGTCATAGTTGTTGGGTGATTAATAATATATTATATATTTTACTTAATTGATACCTTTCACATATATATTTATGTGCGTCACCCTATAACTGTGAAATTTTTGTGTGTTTGTATTTTTAGAATGTTATCATATGTTTTTGTATGTTTGTATTCTATAAATTTTACTAACTTTTATTTCTTAACTATATTATCCTGGCACATTTTTTGTTCTTGGTATTGCTATGACTATCAGGGACTTTTGGGACACCTTAACCCTGTCCGGTTTTACAATTTTTTGATGTTTTTAACAAGAAAAGACTAACTTTATTAGTTAATAACTGGAAATAAATTGTTTTCCTCATCTTTGGCTTTTTATATGTATGGACCAACTTTTGTAAAAACTAACTTATCTCATGTTACAAAATTACCTGTTTATTACCAAAAATAAGGGGAATGCATAACAACTCATAATATAAACCTGCCAGGTCTGTTCATTTGTTTCAATAAGTTTAACACAAATTGCAATGTAAGACGTTATCAAATTAAAACTGAAATTGTGCTTTTGATAGAAATGTTATTCAAATGCATGTCATTATATATATTTTACATTTTTCATTCAGTCCTTGGCAAGCAGTGATGGACTCGTGAGATCAAGAGAAGATACAACTGGCACAGATCCAAGATTCTGCCTAAATTGAATCTAAAAAATCCTTTAAAAAAACGTATCTGCAAGAGACCAGGTTTCAGTCTAATCAGGTTTTCTTAAATGTCAAATAATGAAAGTAATTTATTATCATGCAATCTCCAATAGCAAAACTTCAAAGTATATAGTAAAGTCAATATGGAATAAATACTACATATACTATAATGGATAAAAAATGTAGACAGCTATCCTAGTTATTAAAGGGAACCTGTCACCAGGTTTTCCTAATATAAACGGCATCCACAACCTTTTCAGTACCTTGAAAAAGTATTCATACCTCGTGAACTTTTCCACATTTTTTTCACGTTGCGCCCACAAACTTTATTAGGATAAAACTAATACAAATGTACTTTATTAGGATTCTATGTTATATAACAACACAAACGGATTTGTGAAGTGTAAAGGAAATGATACAGAGTTTTCTAAATATTTTAAAAACATAAATCTGAAAATTGTGCCGTGCATTTGTATTCAGCCCCCTTAAGTCTAACACCCCCAAATAAAATCTTGAGTGGCCTATTGCCTCCAGAAGTCACAATTAGAAAATTGAGTGTAAATTGTGTGCAATTTCTTCTCAGTTTAACTACAGTTGTTCTGTGAAGGCCTCAGAGGTTTGTGTGAGAACATGAGGGATCAAATAGCATCATGAAAACTAAGGAGCCCACCAGACAGGTCAGGGATAAAGTTGTGAAGAAGAGTAAAACAGGGTTAGGTTCTAAAACAAATAGTCCAAGCTCTGAACATCTCACAGAACACTGTTCAGTCATCCAAAAATGAAAGGATTATAGCACATCTGCAAACCTACCAAGACATGGCATCCACCTAAACTGACATCCTAAGCAAGCTAATTAAAAAAGTAGCCAAGAAGCCCATAGCCACTCTGGAAGAGCTACAAAGATTCGCATCTCAGATGGGAGAATCTGTCCACAAGACAACTACTGTATTACTCCACAAATCTGGCCTTTATGGAAGAGTGGCAAGAAGAAAGCCATTTTTAAAAGTAGCCATAATATGTCCTGTTTGCAAAAAGTCAAGTAGGGGACACAGCTACCATGTGGAAGAAGGTGCTCTGGTCAGATGAGATTAAAGTAGAACTTTAAGGGCTCAGTGCAAAATGCTGTGTGGCTGAAAATTAACACTGTACATCATCCTGAAAAAAACATCCCTACCATCAAACATGGTGGTGGCAGCATTATGCTGCGGGGATGCTTTTCTTCAGCAGGGACAGGGAAGCTGGTCAGAGTTGGTGGGAGGAAGGATGGAGCTAAATACAGGGCAATCCTGGAGGAAAACCTGTTAGAGGCTGCAAAAGACTTGAGACTGGGATATAGGTTCACCTTTGAGCAGGACAATGACCCTAAACATCCTGCCAGAGCTATAATGGATGCTTTAGATCAAAGCATATTCATGTGTGTGAACGGCGCAGTCACAGTCCAGACCTAAATCCCAGAGAATCTGTGACAAGACGTGGAAATTACTGATCACAGACATCTCCATCCAATCTCACTGAGTAAGAGTAAGTGTGCAAAGAAGAAGGGGCAAAATGTCACCTCTAGATGTGCAAAGCTGGACAGACAGACACCAAAACTTTAAAAATTACTTTTGCAGCAGTAAGTACAGCAAAAGGTGGTCCTACAAAGTATTGACTCAGGGGGACTGAATACAAATGCACGGAACAATTTTGAGATTTATATTTTTTAAATATTTAAAAAAACATGTATCAATTCTTTTATACTTCACTAACCCTTGCTAATTTGTGTTGGTATCAAATAAAATCCCAATAAAATACATTTAAAGGGGTTGTTCACTACTAGGACAAACCTTTTTCAATCTGAATTTTTGCCCCAATTAAAATAAAAACACCTATACTCGCCTCCCGTGCCGGCATCATTCCAGCAGTGTCCGCACTTTCGTTCCCGGGTCTCACATGAGGTTGTTATGACATGTGAGACATGTACCCAATGAGCGCTGGCATCACTGTCCCTGCCTATAAGTAATTAAGGGGAAGTGAGATCTGCGGCTGGCTCCTACACAGGGGTACTTGGCCCTGCCCTGCCAAGAGCAGAGCTAAGTACTGTAATGCGCATGCGCCGGCTTTATTTCCAGGTTATTGGCGCTCTGTAGCCTATCCTGGCGCATGCGCATTACAGTACTCTGCTCTAACCTTGGCAGAGTGGATGACGTAGGAGGCGTCATTCACATGAAGCAGGGCAGGAGAACGGCGATTGCAAGGTAAGAAAAGGTGCTGAAGCAAGACCAGCGATGCCCAAGGGACCGAACAGCACCGTATGGAGGGTAATAAAAGGTATTTTTTTGGTCTTTGCAGAGAGCATGTGGGACTTTTATACAGTTTGCTAGACTGCTGTAAAAGAGGCATTAAAGATGGTGGCTGTAGTTTATATTAGGAATACCTGGTTACAAGTTCCCCGTTTCAGCCATACGGATTTTAAAAACAGTTGACTATAATCTAGCAGTCTCCATAACAAAAGGTATCTGGTAGTAATATGGGTTGTACTGAAGAGCTCAGGATCTCTGAATAAAGTACTGTCATAGGATGCTACCATTGCCACTAGTCGATTTGGGGAAAAAAATTGCCTGCAAGATCTGTCCTGGTCAACTGTAAACCCAAATTGTATGAAGTGCAAGCATCTAGGAGTATCAACAGCCTAGTGATGACATTTTACAGTTTGCAAACTTAAAGGGACACCATAGAATGACAGGCGCTTGGTGCATGATGTAGTGGTCAAACATTAAAATACAATCGGCTTGTTTTTCCTCAATCTCCAACCTCCACCCTAGAGCCAGAGAAGTGTGGAGATTGATGGAAAACAAGCAGGTGGGAAGGTGCTCTTAACTGCTTGACTATGTTTTTTGTGCACCGAATGATTGTTCTTGATGTGAAAAGTTTTTCTGTGCCGAATGTTCCCTTTAAAGAGTAGAGCTGCCACATGCTAAAGTATAGGAAGAGAATCTCGAGAGAACCTCAGTACCGCAGAAGACAAACGATAGAGAATCTTGATGCAAATGATATGTTTTTATTTTGATCTGGGAAAAAGATGGAACAGATACCATCCAACATTTCGACCAACAATGGTCGTTATGAAGGACATCATAGAAGCTGATGAGAGCGTGGAGAAACAAGGAGCAGAATCCCGTATAAAAGAAAAACCAGGACTCAAGAAGATAATGCGGTGGTTTGCAAGATGTGAGGCATGGTTTCACTCCTCATTCATCAGCTTCTATGATGGCCTTGATCGAAACGTTAGACGGTTTCTGTTCCTCCTTTTTGCCAGATCAAAATTAAAATATATAATTTGCATCAAGATTCTCTACCTTTCATCTTCTTCGGTGCTAAGGTTCTCTTGACATTTGATAGGACTATAGTCCTTCCCTCAAGCAGTCCTCTAGTGATAATCTCCTGCTGATAAAACAGTGATTTTATTAAAACTACAGCAAGCAGCCTAGTAGAAGACACATCGCCGGAATCAGGGTCTCTGTTCTTAGATTAGTTGGCAATAACCTGCTGACATATTCTCTTAAAGTTAAAACTGTCCTCAGTTTCATAACTTACTATGGAGTCCCAGAGAGCCTCTGGCAGTGATATCATCAAAAGAGCAGTCATGAAATGGGTCTTCATTGAGCAGCCGCAGACAAATCTCAAGGTCATCAATTGCATGGCAACATCCTATAATGTTCCTGATAACGTTCTAGAAGAACGGAGGCTACTTTATCTACAAAAAGGTAAACCATATTAACCCCATTGGTTTTGGATCTCGATGATCAGCAAGCTCATACAGTATGTTGGTGATAGTCAGGTGTCTTTTACTTTTGGCAAAATAATATAGTTGTACTTTTGTAAAGTAAATCTCCTATACACGTGAGACCTTGAGGTCCAATGGTTTGCCCGCCCTGGCTCCTCTGCAGTGTCTCTCACCAATAGTAGTGTTACACACAAGGTAACTACCACGCCTGTCAATTCACACCGCTTTTCGACAAGTCATATGATTTTCAATCTTTCATACAACAGGTAAAAGCAAGTCATGAGCTTAATTCTTGTTGAATCTAGGCAAGGATATTAAAGGTGACCTTGGTTTCCCGATGCTCTGATGGATTATGATATGAAGACATTTAGAAAACATCAATAAAATAAAACAATATTCCAATATTATATACATCATACTGTATGTCCCTATTAGTAAATCTTTACCAAAGGTTATGAACCAAACTATAAAGACACTTAACCCTTCCTAATCTTTGTTCATGTGATGAAGTTTTCCGCAGGGTGACCCTTCTGTAATGTCCAAGTGACAGCTCCTGTAGATTGGAGAGCAGGAAACAGTTTGCATTTATTCCTGTCGCATACTATTGGATTTCGTAGAAGTAGAAGCTGTCATCTACATATGGATATTGTTGACAGGTTTTTACGTTGCTGAGTTGGCAGTTTTTTCAAACCTACTTTTAATAAAACATGGTTGGAGAAAACACATCACATTCAATGAACTTAGATGTCTCCTTGATTCAAGTTTCAGATTCCAGCTCTATTTAACTATCTAAACCCTTCCATAAAAAACAAAAACAGGGGTTGAAAAGTAGGAAGAGCAAACAGGCAATGGTCGTACTGCCTCGAGAAGGCCACCTCCTCCATTCAAACAAATGAACATATAAGGTTTTCCAGACACCTTAGACAATTCCTGCTTGGCTTGGCCACTGACTTTAACTCTTCCTAATCTTAGACAAAGTTTTCCCCAATGTGACCCTTCTATAATGTCTGTAGATTGGTTAGCAGGAAACAGTATTGGCTCTCACAACAGTAAAAGCTGTGACCAAATATGGATATCGTTGACAGGTCTTTGCGCTGCTGAGCTAGCCATTTTTAAGCCTACTTTTAATAAAACTTGGTTGGAGAAAATGTGGCACCCTGCTGTTCACAGGTACCACAGGACCCAAAAGGGTGCATGGATGGACTTCTCCACAAGAGGCCCTCATTACAAACAAACACCTCATACCACCAGAGGGAGCCAGGATAGGGATATATATATATGGAGGGTGGAGCCAGGCAGTCAGACAGAGTCAGAGAGTCTGAGAGCGTGCTGACGCTGAGAGCAGCGAAGACACAGCACGTCTGCTGCTATATGGAGGGCCCCGAGTGTGGTCGGAAGCAAGAGGAGGAAGGAAAGAGGAGTTAAGGGGGCAGAGGAGCATCATAAGCTCACCCCAGAATACTAACCGGACACCGGGTCCGCGCCTACAGGGTCCTTTATACCCAGTAGGGATCACCGGCATACCAGGAGGATTACAAGTCCCTGGCCGACCTGAAGCTAGACCCATTACAGGACCAGGAACCACGAAGGCCCCGACGCCCAGGGATAGTGGTTGCCAGCGGAAGGTCCTACTACCAAGCGACAGGTGAAGGAACAGCACGACACATAAGCTAGGCCCAGTTGCAGGCTGGCCAGGAGCTTAGAGAGAGGGAGACATGGACCACGAGGCCTTATACCCGCTCACTGGGGAGAAGTCCTGAAGTGCACCCTTCCTACCGAGTACCCTGGACCGTACCTGACATCCGCACCAGTAAAGGTATTGAAGCAAATCCCCTGTCTCTGTCAGTTACTCCTGCTGCGCCATCCGCCTGCACTACAAGTACCAGCATCACCACCCACCATCAAACTCTACACTGCCCTGAGGCCCGCTCCACCTGTGGGGAGCCGTTCCATCCCGGCTGCCCTATCAACTGCCTCAGAGGTCTGCAGCAGCGCTGGTACAAATTACCAGAAACCACAGGTGGCGTCACGATCAAACTACAAAACCCATATAAACAATCCCCTTTTTGTTGACTGCCCTGGGCCACGGACCGGGCCAGCCACTGTGACATATTCCCCCCCAGCATCCATAGGCCCGGGCACCGAGTACCCCACTGCCCTGGGGGCGCGTCAAAAACATATGCCTTCAATGAACTTAGAGGTCTCCTTCCAGTATCAGATTCCAGTTCCTCTTAACTTTCTGAACTGAACCATAAAAACAAAAACATGGGTGAAAAGTAGGAGGGGGCAAGCAGGCAATGGTCCTGATGGCTTGATGAGGCCACCTCTGTTATTCAAACAGATGAACATATAAGATTTTCCAGACAGCTTAGACAATTCCTGCTTGGCTTGGCCACTCACTATAACGCTTCCTAATCTTAGATGAAGTTTTCCACAATGTGACCCTTCTATAATGTCTGACAGCTCCTGTAGATTGGTTAGCAGGAAACAGTATTGGCTCTCACAGCAGTAGAAGCTGTCACCTGCATATAGATGTGGCAGACAGGTCTTTGCGCTACTGAGCTAGACATTTTTTAAGCCTACTTTTAAACAAACATGATTGGAGAAAATACACCCCTTCAATGAACTTAAATGACTCCTTCCAGTATAAGATCCCAGTTCCCTGTAACTCTCTGAACTCTTCCATAAAAACAAAAACATGGGACAAAAAGTACAGGGGTGGTGCATGGCAAGCAGGCAATGGTCCTGATGGCTTGAAGAGGCCATCTCTGTCATTCAAGAAAATGAACATATAAGGTTTTCCAGACAGCTTAGACAATTTATGTTTGGCCGCTCTCTGGATTTGATAGGACATGGCCTTACTCGCACTACATTTACCCTTACTAGTATTTTTCTGCCCTGTTACAAAACAGTAGGAAATTTTTTTTTTTTATAAGATGAGGGTCCATCTTATAGTCTGAATAGGTATCATACGTGGGGGGCGGTGGAGCAGGGGTCACAGGAGGCAGGGTCCCTCAGGAAGCCAGGCCTGGCGCAGGTGGCTTGCGCTGGGCACCTAGTGGCCTGGGTGCCTGGCGCTGGGGGCCTGGGCACCTGGTGCTGGTGGGCTGAGGGTCTGGCGGCTTGCGCTGGGCGCCTGGTGGCTGGAGCTGGGGGCTTGGGGTCTGGGGGCCTGGGTGAGTGGTGGCTGGCGCTGGAAGCTTGGGGCCTGGGTGCCTGTGTGAGTGGTGTCTGGCACTGGGGGCTTGGGCCCTGGGTGAGTGGTGGCTGGAACTGGGTGCTTGGGTGAGTGGTGGCTGGGGCCCTGGGGCCTGGTACCGAGGCCGGTGTCTTGCTGTGAGTAGCGTGGCAGAGCGGCGTGAGCGGCTTCCGGTGCGTGTGGCCATCTTTCTGAAGCTGTGATCTGCAAGAAAATGGCCGCTGGTGTAGCAGAGCGCATGCTCCGGCTCCGCATTTTCCTGTAGATCAGCTTCAGAAAGATGTCGTGTCGCTCACAGCAAGACACCGGCCCTGGTACCTGGCAAGGCCCGGCTCCCAGGCAGATACCTCTTCTGCTGCCGCCGCCTCTGCCGCCGCTGCTGCCGCCACTGTCGATCCCACTCCACTACCACCCGTAAGTTAATTTCAGACCATAAGACGCACTCCCCATTTTCCTCCCAAATTTGGGGGAAAAAAGTGCGTCTTATGGTCCGAAAAATACAGTACTTTTATTATAAAATGACTATGAGTTATCGTATACATCTATTCTCTGTTTCTTTCACAAAGGTAGAAGGGCCCCCCATCCAATGCTCTGCCCAAGGACCTCAACCAATAATACCCCAGCCTAGACTGAAGCAGCTCATTGATGACCACAACTAATAAATGTGTACTGGGAATAGCATATAAAATCCCAGAAGTGAATAAATTCAAGAGATGGCCATAATCTTGTCTGTGTGAATGTTATCTCCTAACATTCTGCTTTACTGCCATAATCCAAGAGCATCGTTAAGTTATTAGTCTTTCTGATAAATACATAGAAAATGGCTTGTGTGGATCTGAGTGGAATTCAGAGGTTTCAATTTATAATTTTAAGAATAAAAAAAAATCCAAAACCTGTTTTTATTCCAATTCCCAAATCCTTCAGCTTTCATTTGTGCAACGGATAAACAGTTAAGGCTTTGTTAGGTCTAATGTTGTGGAAAGGACACAAAGTCCTTGGCCTAGTGTATCAGTATAACACAGGAGACAGAATGCCGGAGTTATTTTTTTTTTTTCTCATTATCTCTTGACAATTATTTACTTGTCTGAACTGCTAAAAAATGAATATAGACTTGACCATAAATACATTCGATGCGAGAGAGAACCAAGAATGCGGAAATGCAAAGTACTCTCTTAGAATATGAAACAGCTTTGTCTTTTTCATACCAGTTGAACTCTAAAAGACAAGGATATTCTCGAAATATCAGATAGATGCTGATCCCACCACTGACACCCTGACATATCTCTTTGACCACCAGAGAGTGAAGAGTTGGTGGAGCATGCATCAGCTTTTTCCTGTTTTTGTTATGGGAGGTCCAAATACAGCAAACATTTTTGTGTGCTCCCCTTTATAGGAAGTCCCATGAAATTGGGAACCAGCAAGCAATTTGGATGTAGCTTTGCAAGGGGGTTTATTTCATTATATCTCTACATGATTCAAATGGATAAAAAATTGGCTGTGTAGCAAATATGATTTTGGAAGGTCATTTACTTTCTCCCTGCTATTTACTGATTTTATTTTTCATTAATACTCAATACTTTTAAATACATATATATTGGTCATACCTTTAGGCCAGGAATTTATGTATATGATTTATATTTCAAACCCATTAATTCTACGTTTGCCATAGATCAGCATTGTGAATAGTACAGTATCCTAAGCCATATGGAGAGTACAGCTCCTGAAATGCATGGGTGAATTTTCAGGCACAATATATCAGTACAATCTTATTGATGCATGGAAGAACTTTTCCTGCTAATTCAACCTGCAGGTTTAAGCATCTGGCTCTCAAATTAATATGATTCTGGTTCACTAGCAACAAATCTGGAGACAGCCACTTTAATCAGCGTTTGTAAAAGTTTTAATTACCCATCTGAAATCCTCGACACTGCTTGGTATTTTGGTCATTAGAAAGGTCCTTAGGGTTAATACAGTTAGATGAAAAACAAATCCTACTTGTTTTTCTTGGCTTCCTAATAATAATATTTTGATGAAAAAAATCAATGAGAATTAAATCAGCAATAAAACACATAAAGTATTTACAATTCTTGCTAAACATATATATGTGGCACCCCAGGGGTCTGGTTTCCACAGTAACAGCAATGTTATGTCTGAGAGCAGGTGGGAGGTCTCTTGGTCAGGGATCCTATGCATGCCACACCTCCTGCCCAGTCCTGGGAGGGGAAGAACTTCCCCTATATAAACCTAGGGCTGAGGCAGGGTTAGTGAGTAGAGAAGAAGTAGAGACAGAGAAGAGAAGCAGATATAGGAAAAGAACATCAGGAGCTCTGTGGGAGCAGTGCTATAAGGAGTCAGGGGCTGGCAGCTGCAGAGCTCGCCCTGACTGGGAAGCTATCACCGGACCCGGAGTCCGAGGCTGTGGGGACTAACTCCTACCCAGCAGCAGAGGCCGACCGGCAGGGGATTTCAGGTCCTCTGGCCAAGAAACCCGAAGGCACGGTCACACGCGTGGGACCAGCACCGCCGTCGTGGAGCGGACGCCACTAGAAGGCCCCGAGTCACCGGCCATACGGGTGAGCGCCACACGGTGCGCTCAGGGACGTGGGCTACTTATACCCGCCTCTAGCAGGGTAGCCAGAAGAGTGCAGTCGGTTTGGGAGGCCTACAACTCCGCCTGGCCAGGGGAGATCCCATCTACTCAAGGACTGACCAGGCCCCGATCGCTAGCCAGTACTCCGGGAGGGTCTATCTTTATCACCAGTAAAGACCCTGAACTACACCGCATCGTCTCTGAGTGATTCCTGCTACCCCCATCATCCACGTCGGCTGCCCTGAGGCCATACCCCTCCCGTTGGGGGTGATACTATCACGCTGCACAATCCTACCACCGGCCTCAGCGGTCTGCCCTGCAGCGGCAGCTCCTTCGCTGCATTCAACGGGTGGCGTAGTCGTCCAACATCTACCGCTAATACAACGCCACTTAGTCTGACTCCCTGGGCATGGACCGGGTCACCGCCACGAGACTACAACCCTCAACAGATCCGGCTCCGGGTAAGCTCCTGCATGCGCAACGCTGTGCGACACAGGCCCAGGGGTGCGTCAACTTTTGGCGTAGTTGGCAGGATTTCGTGCCCGCAACCACCGGGTACTGCGTGCCTGAAAAAGACTGTTCAAACTTACCAGTGGTGAAGATTCCCGCCATCCGTGGAGGTTTCCCGCCATCCGGCGCCATCTTCTGCCTTCTTCCCGCCATCCGTGGAGTTTTCCCGCCGTTGGACGCCATGTTGAAGACGCCGCGCGGGAAGAAGAGGGGCGTGGACTCCGAAAGCGCGCGAGAACGGAAGCCCCGCCTCACGTCTGGACGTTGCGTAAGGTCCTGGAATGAGCCCAGCAGACGCCGACGTCACAGGAGCGCGACGGAAGGTCCTCAACCCTGACGATCCACTGCGGAGCCGCGGCCTACGGAAGAGGATCATCGCAAGGTAGGCCACGGTCCACTAGGGGGGAGGAAGATGTCGGATACGGAGGAGAGCTTCACTGCCTCAACCCCCGCCAGCGCCACCGCTGCTGCAGTCATGCCTTTCACCATGCCCTATATCCCGGGAGCGGCCTGGCTACCCCAGTACTCAGGGGAGTCACATACCCTGCATGACTTTAGAGAAAACCTGGATAGCCTCTTCCAGGTGTACCCCCTCACAGAAGAGCAAAAAGTGAGCATCCTGGTGGCCCAATTAACCGGGGCAGCCCAAAGGGAGGTAAAGTCCTGGCCACCTGGGGGGAGGACTGTTGCAGGGATACTAACCCGGCTGAGGGACACCTTTGATACCCGCACCTCAGCCGAGATCAAGCTTAGATTCTACGGGTGCAAGCAGCGAGCATACGAGAGTATAAGGGACTATGCCCTGAACCTACAAGAGGCCCTGAGAACCATTAAGCAGACCGACCCTGACGGCGTGGGAGACGAGGACAGGCTGTTGACTGAACAATTTATAGAGGGTTTATATTGCAATGCCCACCGAACCCAGTTGCGGGCAATGGCCTTACAGGACCCTCATCTGGGATTTGCACAGTTCAAGGACAGAGCCATCCGGGTGCTCCGAGAACCGGCACCAGGTGGCGTTGTGACCCACAGACGCCCCACTACCACTTACCACCAGGAGGCGGCGCCCTTGTCGGCAGGGCCTGTGGGAGCTGATGCGCAGGCTTTGAACAATGACCCGGCTCCAGACCTGCACCATCAGGTCCAAGAGCTAGCTAAAAGCGTTGCCGCGCTAACCCGAACTGTGCAGTCTTTACAGGTTTCCACTCCAGGGAAGATCCAGCTGGCATCCGGACCGGAGGACATCCCGTGGCGTCGACCAAGGAGGACCCCACCGGCCAGAGGAAGACCCAGCAACCGATACAACGAGGACGGACAACCCATCTGCCGCCGCTGCAATCAACCCGGACATATGGCAAGGTACTGTCCTTTAAACTGGCACAACCTGGGGTAGAGGGCCAAACCCCAGGAAAAAGATCATCAGGCCCATCGAACTGGCACGACAAATATGTGGGAGGACGTCCAGCCTTGCCTGTGGTACTGGATGGCATCCCTATGAGTGCCCTACTGGACACCGGGTCACAGGTTACCACTATCCCGTACGTGCTCTTCAAGCAGTACTGGAATGACTCGGATATCACCCGCTACCCTGACGACGATTTGAGTATCATCGCCAGCAATGGTCAGCCCGTGCCACAGATTGGATTTAAAGAGGTGACCATTAAAATCGGTAGAGTTGAACTGGCGGCACAGGGACTGATCATTGTAGACATTGACAAGCACGAGAGTCACCCAAAGATAACTCTAGGAACTAATGTAATTGAAAATTGTCTTGCAGAGGTGATTTTCCTTTTACAGCAGCGAGTGCTCCAGAAAGAGATCCGGGCACTGATGCGACGGCAACAGATAGAACTCTCCGGTGGTGAGATTGGTAGCGTAAGAATGTGTGACCCTTTCCCTATTGCCATGCCCCCAAAAAGTGAAATGATGATTTGGTGCCGGGCAGCTATTGGTCTGAGAGGTAGAGATTACCAGGCAATGGTAGAACCAGTTTACTCAGACAGTAGGCCCACCATTTTGACAGCACGGGGGGTGGTCAATGTACGCCATGGGAGGGTGTCCGTTCGCATAATAAATATAGGGAAGAGGGAAGTGTACCTGCCCCGGTATGCCACGCTAGCCAAATTGTATACCATCAATCAAAATTCCATACGGTCCGTAGAACCCTTGCCTCCATCTTCCCCGGAGGAAGGTAACGGCTCTAAGGAAACAATGGAGGACTGGTGTCAGCAACTACATTTGGGTACTGACTCCACTCCCTCATACCAGAGACAGGGAGTCTATCGGGTGGTTCAAGAGTACGAGAGAGTGTTTAGTAAACACCCGTTAGACTTCGGGCGAGTCAAGGGGGTAGAACACCGCATCCCCACGGGAGACCATCTTCCATTAAAAGAGAGGTATCGACCCGTACCCCCTGCACACTACCAACACGCCAAGGGGATGCTTAGGGACATGAAGGAGGCTGGGGTGATCAGGGATAGCTGTAGCCCCTGGGCAGCTCCACTAGTCTTAGTCAAAAAGAAAGACAACACCATGAGGATGTGTGTAGATTACCGGAAAATCAACCGTATCACACACAAGGATGCGTACCCCTTACCAAGGATAGAGGAGTCTTTGGCTGCTTTAAGATCTGCTAACTTCTTCTCTACCTTGGATCTCACTAGTGGGTACTGGCAGGTTCCTGTAGCAGAGGCGGACCGGGAGAAGACCGCATTCACCACCCCGATGGGACTTAGCGAGTTTACCTGCATGCCGTTCGGACTCTGTAACGCACCAGGAACCTTTCAACGATTAATGGAGTGCTGTCTGGGCCACAAAAACTTCGAGACGGTCCTGTTGTACCTGGACGATGTCATCGTATATTCCAAGAC
The DNA here is from genome assembly GCF_046119375.1 of Phyllobates terribilis. Classification (NCBI taxonomy): domain Eukaryota; kingdom Metazoa; phylum Chordata; class Amphibia; order Anura; family Dendrobatidae; genus Phyllobates; species Phyllobates terribilis. The sequence goes on along the minus strand of NW_027362767.1, from coordinate 208,260,130 downwards.
TTATGAGGACCACCTGAAACACTTGGCGGAAGTGTTCGAAGCTCTGGCAAACTACGGCCTAAAGGTAAAACCCTCCAAGTGTCACCTCCTAAAACCAAAGGTGCAGTACCTGGGACACGTGGTGAGCGCTGACGGAGTGGCTCCCGACCCTGATAAGATCACCGCAATTAAGGAATGGCCAAGTCCCTCCAGTGTAAAGGAAGTGCGGCAGTTCCTCGGGTTGGTAGGCTATTACCGCAGATTCATCCCCGGTTTCACCAAAAAGGCAGCTCCTATGCAGGACCTCCTGATAGGCCAGTCCCGGAAGGCCAAGAACCAGAAGCCGCCCTTCAAATGGGAGAAGTTAGAAGAAGAGTCCTTCCGCCAGCTGAAGATGGCCCTCACGGGGGATGAAATCCTGGCGTACCCTGATTACAGCCAGCCCTTTATCCTCTACACCGACGCAAGTAACATCGGGCTAGGAGCAGTACTGTCCCAGATCCAGCAGGGGAAAGAACGAGTAATCGCTTACGCCAGTCGAAAACTGCGACCCACCGAAAGAAACCCTGAGAATTACAGCTCATTTAAGCTAGAGTTCCTGGCAGTGGTGTGGGCAGTCACCGAACGCTTTAAGCACTACCTCGCTTCTTCCCGGTTCACCGTGTACACGGATAACAACCCGTTGACACACCTGGACACGGCAAGACTCGGTGCCTTAGAGCAGAGATGGATGGCCCGTCTGTCCAACTACGAGTTCACAATCAAATACCGGGCAGGACGCTCCAATACCAACGCGGACGCCCTGTCCAGGATGCCAAACCTACCGGACGTAGGAGAAGATTCAAAGGGGCTGGAAGAAGTCGAACTCCCCGCGTTCCACCGTCATGGGACTATCCAGTATTCCCATCGGGTAAGGAGTAAGCAAGCCGCTACGTTTAACCCCTTGCCTCACTACAACTGGGAGGAAACGCAAGACAGTGACCCTGCCATCCGACTGGTGAAGGAGATGCTGACTCGGCCAGAGGCTCGCCTTGACCCAGACGCTCCGGAGGAAGCCAAACAACTGTGGGCTGAGAAGAGTCGACTGTTCCTTTACAAGGGGAAGTTGTGCCGCAGAATGGTTAACTCCCGGACGCATGAACTAATCTGGCAAGTAGTGGTGCCACGAAGAGACGCAGCCATGGTGATGGAAGCATACCACGACGGGGCTGGACACTTCGGATGGAAGAAGTTGGAGTTCCTGCTGCGCGGGCGGTTCCACTGGGTAGGCATGAGGGGAACCATCGAGAGGTGGTGCAGAGACTGTGGCCCGTGCAACCTAAGAAGGAAGGACCGTGCCAGCCAGAAGACCCCCCTTCAGTCCATCGTCACCAAGCAGCCGTTGGAACTGGTAGCCTTGGATCATGTAAAACTGACCCCAAGCAGAAGTGGCTACGTCTACGCGTTAACCATTGTGGATCATTACTCCCGGTTCTTGGTTGTCGTCCCCGTTAAGGACTTAACAGCTCAAACGGCAGCTAGAGCCTTCCAGCAGCATTTCTGCCGTCCACACGGGTACCCGGACCAAGTGCTGACGGATCAGGGACCTGCCTTTGAAGCGGAGGTCTTCCAGGAATTCTGCAATCTGTATGGCTGCCGGAAGATAAGGACGACACCCTATCATCCGCAAACTAATGGACTTTGTGAGAAAATGAACCAGGTGGTAATGGATCTTCTGAAAACGTTGCCCCTGGAAGAACGCACTCTGTGGCCTGAGAAGCTGCCCGACCTGGTGGACCTATACAACTACATCCCTGTAGGTTCCACCAACTGTACCCCGGCTTACCTAATGAGGGCAAGGCCTGGTAAGCTACCTGTTGACCTGGAGATGGGAGTCCTGACACCCGAGGACACTTCACCGGAAGCAGACTGGGACACAGAGAGGCAGCAGCAGTACCGGAAAGTACAGGAGAGCGTGGAGCGAAGTCTCTGTCTCGCTAGGGAAAGACAAGAGAAAACTTACAACCAGTATGCTCCCGCTGTTCCCCTGGTACCCGGAGAGCAGGTCTTGAAGAGGAAGAGACGGCTCCACAAGTTGGACGACCAGTGGGAGAAGGACCCGTACACCGTACTGCCCTCAAGCCACGACAACCCGAAGGTTTGTACCATCAGTAAAGACGGAGGGGAAACCACAGCCATTGTATCCCGGGATCACCTGAAGAAGTGTCCCGAACAGCTACGGAACCCAGAAGGAGAGCAAGAAGACCCTCGACCCGTAGAGGAAAGGGAAGATATGGTTAGTACTGTGCTCGGAGACTTCCCTCGGTCCTGGACTCAAGTCAATGGTGCAGTTGTGGTACCCGTCCTCACGTTCCTCCAACCAGCATCCCAAGTGCCTACGGAGCAACAGGTAGAGCTGGAAGAGCAGCCGGTCCAGGAGGCAGCAGACTCCACACAAGCAGAACAGGAGGATCAACCCTCTGCTCATAGTGAGCCTGCCGTACCCCTAGTGAGCCAAAGAGCCCGTAAACAGCTGCCCAGTTTACCCTTGACAGCTCCTACACCCTGTAGTTCAGGGCCAGACAGTCAGCTCCGTAGGTCCACTAGGGCCACTAGAGGCCAGTTACCCGCACGTTGGAGGATTTGAAGTGTTTAAATTGTTTTATTGAGGTCACCTGTCTGTTACTTGTAAATAATTATGTGTTTCTAGTTATTTTTAGGAGTCCTTGGTGGGTTTACCGGGAATCCTTGTACAATTGGTTGGAGCGTAAACTAGGAATGGACTAAAGACTGTTAAGGACTCGGGGCAGGACAGACCCCTACCTGGTTACGTCTCCCTGTTTTGGTGAAATGGACACCTTGCTTTTCTTCAAAATTGCACCCGGTTGCGGACACGCCGTAACCATCTTTATGTGTTTTTCTTATTGTATTATTATTGTTTATACCTTGTTATGTTTTTCTAAAAATATGTTTAGTCCCGGAGTACTAAATTTCACTAGGGGGGGATGTGGCACCCCAGGGGTCTGGTTTCCACAGTAACAGCAATGTTATGTCTGAGAGCAGGTGGGAGGTCTCTTGGTCAGGGATCCTATGCATGCCACACCTCCTGCCCAGTCCTGGGAGGGGAAGAACTTCCCCTATATAAACCTAGGGCTGAGGCAGGGTTAGTGAGTAGAGAAGAAGTAGAGACAGAGAAGAGAAGCAAATATAGGAAAAGAACATCAGGAGCTCTGTGGGAGCAGTGCTATAAGGAGTCAGGGGCTGGCAGCTGCAGAGCTCGCCCTGACTGGGAAGCTATCACCGGACCCGGAGTCCGAGGCTGTGGGGACTAACTCCTACCCAGCAGCAGAGGCCGACCGGCAGGGGATTTCAGGTCCTCTGGCCAAGAAACCCGAAGGCACGGTCACACGCGTGGGACCAGCACCGCCGTCGTGGAGCGGACGCCACTAGAAGGCCCCGAGTCACCGGCCATACGGGTGAGCGCCACACGGTGCGCTCAGGGACGTGGGCTACTTATACCCGCCTCTAGCAGGGTAGCCAGAAGAGTGCAGTCGGTTTGGGAGGCCTACAACTCCGCCTGGCCAGGGGAGATCCCATCTACTCAAGGACTGACCAGGCCCCGATCGCTAGCCAGTACTCCGGGAGGGTCTATCTTTATCACCAGTAAAGACCCTGAACTACACCGCATCGTCTCTGAGTGATTCCTGCTACCCCCATCATCCACGTCGGCTGCCCTGAGGCCATACCCCTCCCGTTGGGGGTGATACTATCACGCTGCACAATCCTACCACCGGCCTCAGCGGTCTGCCCTGCAGCGGCAGCTCCTTCGCTGCATTCAACGGGTGGCGTAGTCGTCCAACATCTACCGCTAATACAACGCCACTTAGTCTGACTCCCTGGGCACGGACCGGGTCACCGCCACGAGACTACAACCCTCAACAGATCCGGCTCCGGGTAAGCTCCTGCATGCGCAACGCTGTGCGACACAGGCCCAGGGGTGCGTCATATACACATATCCAGTGTCTTGAAAAAGTGGTCATACCCCACGAACTTTTTTCACGTTACACTTGCAAAATGTCTTATTATTTAAATGTACTTTATTGGGATTATTATGGGATATTCCAGCGCAAAGCAGCAAGTATTTGTGAAGTGTAATGGAAATGATACGAGGTTTTTCGGAATATTTAAAAAAATATAAATATGAAAATTGTGAGGTGCATTTGTATTCAGCCCCCCTGAGTCAGTACTTTGTAGGACCACCTTTGGTTGCAGTTACTGCTGCAGTCTTTTGGGATCTGTCTCTCCAGCTTTCTCTGCAGTCTTTTGGGGTCTGTCTCTCCAGCTTTCTCTGCAGTCTTTTGGGGCATGTCTCTCCAGATTTCTCTGCACTGTTTTGGGGTCTGTCTCCCCAGCTTTCTCTGCTGCAGTCTTTTGGGGTCTGTCTCTCCAGCTTTCTCTGCAGTCTTTTAGGGTCTGTTTCTCCAGTTTTCTCTGCAGTATTTTGGGGTCTGTCTCTCTAGCTTTCTCTGCAGTCTTTTGGGGTCTGTCTCTCCAGCTTTCTCTGCAGTCTTTTGGGGTCTGTTTCTCCAGTTTTCTCTGCAGTATTTTGGGGTCCGTCTCTCTAGCTTTCTCTGCAGTCTTTTGGGGTCTGTCTCTCCAGCTTTCTCTGCAGTGTTTTGGGGTCTGTCTCTTCACCTTTCTCTGCAGTCTTTTGGGGTCTGTCTCTCCATCTTTCTCTGCAGTGTTTTGGGGTCAACCTCTCCAGCTTTCTCTGCAGTATTTTGGGGTCTGTCTCTCCAGCTTTCTCTGCAGTCTTTTGGGGTCTGTCTCTCCAGCTTTCTCTGCAGTCTTTTGGGGTCTGTCTCTCCAGATTTCTTTGCTGTCTTTTGGGGTCTGTCTCCCCAGCTTTCTCTGCAGTCTTTTGGGGTCTGTCTCTCCAGCTTTCTCTGCAGTCTTTTGGGGTCTGTCTCTCCAGCTTTCTCTGCAGTCTTTTGGGGTCTGTCTCTCCAGCTTTCTCTGCAGTCTTTTGGGGTCTGTCTCTCCAGCTTTCTCTGCAGTCTTTTGGCGTCTGTCTCTCCAGCTTTCTCTGCAGTCTTTTGGGGTCTGTCTCTCCAGCTTTCTCTGCAGTCTTTTGGGGCCTGTCTCTCCAGCTTTCTCTGCAGTCTTTTGGGGTCAGTCTCTCCAGCTTTCTCTGTAGTTTTTTGGGGTCTATCTCTCCAGCTTTCTCTGCAGTCTTTTGGGGTCTGTCTCTCCAGCTTTCTCTGCAGTCTTTTGGGGTCTGTCTCTCCAGCTTTCTCTGCAGTGTTTTGGGGTCTGTCTCTCCAGCTTTTCTCTGCAGTCTTTTGGGGTCTGTCTCTCCAACTGTCTCTGCAGTCTTTTGGGGTCTGTCTCTGCAGCTTTCTCTGCAGTTGACGCGCCCCTGGGCCTGTGTCGCGCTGCGTTGCGCACGCAGGAGCTTACCCGGAGCCGGATCTCTTGAGGGTTGTAGTCTCGTGGCGGTGACCCGGTCCGTGCCCAGGGAGTCAAACTGAGCGGCGATGTAACAGCGGTAGATGCAGGACGACTACGCCACCCGTTGAATGCAGCTATGGAGCTGCCGCTGCAGGACAGTCCGCTGAGGCCGGTGGATGGATGGTGCAGCGTAGATGGTATAACCCCCAACGGGAGGGGTATGGCCTCAGGGCAGCAGATGTGGATGATGGGGGTAGCAGGAACCACTCAGAGACGGTGCGGTGTAATTCAGGGTCTTTACTGGTAACAACGATAGACCCTCCCGGAGTACTTGCTAGTGAACGGGGCCTGGTCAGTCCTTGAGCAGATGGGATCTCCCCTGGCCAGGCGGAGTTGTAGGCCTCCCAAACTGACTGTACTCTTCTGGCTACCTTGCTAGAAGCGGATATAAGTAGCCCACGTCCCTGAGTGTACCGTGTGGTGCTCACCCGTATGGCCGGTGACTCGGGGCCTTCGGGTTTCTGGGCCTGAGGACCTGAAATCCCCTGCCGGTCGGCTTCTGCTGCTGGGTAAGAGTTAGTCCCCACAGCCTAGGACGCCGGGTCCGGTAAGAAAGCTTCTCAGGGCGAGCTCTGCAGCTGCCAGCCCCTGACTTGTAGTAGTATTGCTCCCACTGAGCTTCTGCTGTTTCTTCCTGTGACTGTTTCTTGTCTCTACTCTCCTTGACTGACTAACCCTGCCTCAGCCCAGGGTTTATACAGGGGAAGTTCTTCCCCTCCCAAGACTGGGCAGGAGGTGTGGCATGCACAGGATCCCTGACCAAAGGACCTCCCACCTGCTCTCAGACATAACATTACATTACTGTGGAAAACCAGACCCCTGGGGTGCCACATTCCCCCCTAGTGAAATTTAGTACTCCGGGACTAAACATATTTTTGTAACATAACAAAGTATAAACAATAACATTACAATAAGGAAACACATAAAGCTGGTCACGGCGTGTCCGTAACCGGGTGCAGTCTTTGAAGAAAGCAAGGTGTCCATTTCACCAAAACAGGGAGACGTAACCAGGTAGGGGTCTGTCCTACCCCGAGTCCTTAACAGTCTCTAGTCCATCCTGGGTTACGCTCCAACTATGTACAAGGATTCCCGGTAAATCCACCAAGGATTCCTAAAAATAACTGGAAACACAAAATTATACACAAGCAACAATACACAGATAAACATAAATAAAACAATTTATACACTTCAAATCCTCCAGCGTGCGGGTAACTGGCCTCTAGTGGCCCTAGTGGACCTACGAAGCTGACTGTCTAGCCCTGAACTACAGGGTGTAGGAGCTGTCAAGGGTAAACTGGGCAGCTGTCTACCGGCTCTTTGTCTCACTAGGGGTACGGCAGGCTCACTATAAGCAGAGGGTTGATCCTCCTGTTCTGCTTGTGTGGAGTCTTCTGCCTCCTGGACCGGCTGTTCTTCCAGCTCTACCTGTTGCTCCGTAGGTGCTTGGGATGCTGGTTGGAGGAAGGTGAGTACGGGTACCACAACTGCACCATTGACTTGAGTCCAAGACCGAGGGAAGTCCCCGAGCACAGTACTAACCATATCTTCCCTTTCCTCTACGGGTCGATGGTCTTCTTGTTCCTCTTCAGGGTTCCTCAGTTGTTCGGGACACTTCTTCAGGTGGTCCCGGGATACAATGGCTGTGGTTTCCCCTCCGTCTTTACTGATGGTACAAACCTTCGGGTTCTCGTGGCTTGAGGGCAGTACGGTGTACGGGTCCTTCTCCCACTGGTCATCCAACTTGTGGAGCCGTCTCTTCCTCTTCAAGACCTGCTCTCCGGGTACCAGGGGAACAGCGGGAGCATACTGGTTGTAAGTTTTCTCTTGTCTTTCCCTAGCCTGACAGAGACTTCGCTCCACGCTCTCCTGTACTCTCCGGTACTGCTGCTGCCTCTCTGTGTCCCAGTCTGTTTCTGGTGAAGTGTCCTCGGGTGTCAGGACTCCCATTTCCAGGTCAACAGGTAACTTACCAGGTCTTGCCCTCATTAGGTAAGCCGGGGTACAGTTGGTGGAACCTACCGGGATGTGGTTGTATAGGTCCACCAGATCGGGCAACTTCTCAGGCCACAGACTGCGTTCTTCCAGGGGCAACGTTTTTAGAAGATCCATTACCACCTGGTTCATTTTCTCACAAAGTCCATTAGTTTGCGGATGGTAGGGTGTCGTCCTTATCTTCCGGCAGCCATACAGATTGCAGAATTCCTGGAAGACCTCCGCTTCAAAGGCAGGTCCCTGGTCCGTCAGCACTTGGTCCGGGTACCCGTGTGGACGGCAAAAGTGCTGCTGGAAGGCTCTAGCTGCTGTTTCAGCCGTTAAGTCCTTGACGGGGACGACAACCAGAAACCGGGAGTAATGATCCACGATGGTTAACGCGTAGACGTAGCCACTTCTGCTTGGGGTCAGTTTTACATGATCCAAGGCTACCAGTTCCAACGGTTGCCGGGTGACGATGGACTGCAGGGGAGTCTTCTGGCTGGCACGGTCTTTCCTTCTCAGGTTGCACGGGCCACAGTCTCTGCACCACTTCTCGATGGTTCCCCTCATGCCTACCCAGTGGAACCGCTCGCGCAGCAGGAACTCCAGCTTCTTCCACCCGAAGTGTCCAGCTCCGTCGTGGTATGCCTCCATCACCATGGCTGCGTCTCTTCGTGGCACCACTACTTGCCAGAGTAATTCATGCGTCCGGGAGTTAACCATTCTGCGGCACAACTTCCCTTTGTAAAGGAACAGTCGACTCTTCTCTGCCCATAGTTGTTTGGCTTCCTCCGGAGCGTCTGGTTCAAGGCGAGCCTCCGGCCGAGTCAGCATCTCCTTCACCAGTCGGACGGCAGGGTCGCTGTCTTGCGTTTCCGCCCAGTTGTAGTGGGGTAAGGGGTTCAACGTAGCAGCCTGCTTACTCCTTACCCGGTGGGAATACTGGATAGTCCCATGACGGTGGAACGCAGGGAGTTCAACTTCTTCCAGTCCCTCCGGATCTTCTCCTCCGTCCGGCAGGTTGGGCATCCTGGACAGGGCGTCCGCGTTGGTATTGGAGCGTCCTGCCCGGTATTTGATTGTGAACTCGTAGTTGGACAGACGGGCCATCCACCTCTGCTCCAGGGCACCGAGTCTTGCCGTGTCCAGGTGTGTCAACGGGTTGTTATCCGTGTACACGGTGAACCGGGAAGAAGCGAGGTAATGCTTAAAGCGCTCGGTGACTGCCCATACTACGGCCAGGAACTCTAACTTAAATGAGCTGTAATTCTCGGGGTTCCTTTCGGTGGGTCGCAGTTTTCGGCTGGCGTAGGCGATTACTCGTTCCTTCCCCTGCTGGATCTGGGACAGTACGGCTCCTAGCCCGATGTTACTGGCGTCGGTGTAGAGGATAAAGGGCTGGCTATAATCCGGGTACGCCAGGATTTCGTCCCCCGTGAGGGCCATCTTCAGCTGGCGGAAGGACTCTTCTTCCAGCTCCTCCCATTTAAAGGGCGGCTTCTGGTTCTTGGCCTTCCGGGACTGGACTATCAGGAGGTCCTGCATAGGTGCTGCCTTTTTGGTGAAACCGGGAATAAACCTTCGGTAGTAGCCTACCAACCCGAGGAACTGCCGCACTTCTTTTACGCTGGAGGGGCTTGGCCATTCCTTAATTGCGGTGATCTTATCAGGGTCGGGAGCCACTCCGTCAGCGCTCACCACGTGTCCCAGGTACTGCACCTTTGGTTTCAGGAGGTGACACTTGGAGGGTTTCACCTTTAGGCCGTAACTTGCCAGAGCTTCGAACACTTCCGCCAGGTGTTTCAGGTGGTCCTCATACGTCTTGGAATATACGATGACATCGTCCAGGTACAACAGGACCGTCTCGAAGTTTCTGTGGCCCAGACAACACTCCATTAGTCGTTGGAAGGTTCCCGGTGCGTTGCAGAGTCCGAACGGCATGCAGGTGAACTCGCTAAGTCCCATCGGGGTGGTGAATGCGGTCTTCTCCCGGTCCGCCTCTGCTACAGGAACCTGCCAGTACCCGCTAGTGAGGTCCAAGGTAGAGAAGAAGTTAGCAGATCTTAAAGCAGCCAATGACTCCTCTATCCTTGGTAAGGGGTACGCATCCTTGTGTGTGATACGATTGATTTTCCGGTAATCTACACACATCCTCATGGTGTTGTCTTTCTTTCGGACTAAGACTAGTGGAGCTGCCCAGGGGCTACAGCTATCCCTGATCACCCCAGCCTCCTTCATGTCTCTAAGCATCCCCTTGGCGTGTTGGTAGTGTGCAGGGGGTACGGGTCGATACCTCTCTTTTATGGGAGGATGGTCTCCCGTGGGGATGTGGTGTTCTACCCCCTTGACTCGCCCGAAGTCTAACGGGTGTTTACTAAACACTCTCTCGTACTCTTGAACCACCCGATAGACTCCCTGTTTCTGATGTGAGGGAGTGGAGTCAGTACCCAAATGTAGTTGCTGACACCAGTCCTCCTTTGTTTTCCTAGAGCCGTTACCTTCCTCCGGGTGAGATGGAGGCAAGGGTTCCACAGATTGTATAGTATTTTGGTTAATGGTATATAATTTGGCTAGCGTGGCATACCGGGGCAGGTACACTTCCCTCTCCCCGATATTGATTATGCGAACGGGCACCCTCCCATGGCGTACATTGACCACCCCCCGTGCTGTCAAAATGGTGGGCCTACTGTCTGAGTAAACTGGTTCTACCATTGCCTGGTAATCTCTACCTCTCAGACCAATAGCTGCCCGGCACCAAATCATCATTTCACTTTTTGGGGGCATGGCAATAGGAAAAGGGTCACACATTCTTACGCTACCAATCTCACCGCCGGAGAGTTCCACCTGTTGCCGTCGCATCAGTGCCCGGATCTCTTTCTGGAGCACCCGCTGCTCGCCGGAGCTGGCGTTCTTGGCAACCTGCTGTAAAAGGAAAATCACCTCTGCAAGACAATTTTCAATTACATTAGTTCCTAGAGTTATTTTTGGGTGACTCTCATGTTTGTCAATATCTACAATGATCAGTCCCTGTGCTGCCAGTTCGACTCTACCGATTTTGATGGTCACCTCTTTAAATCCGATCTGTGGCACGGGCTGGCCATTGCTGGCGATGATACTCAAGTCGTCGTCAGGGTAGCGGGTAATATCCGAGTCATTCCAGTACTGCTTAAAGAGCACGTACGGGATGGTGGTGACCTGTGACCCGGTGTCCAGTAGGGCACTCATGGGAATGCCATCCAGTACCACAGGCAAGACTGGACGTCCTCCCACATATCTGTCGCGCCAGTTCGATGGGCCTGGTGATCTTTTTCCTGGGGGTTGGCCCTCTACCCCAGGTTGTGCCCGTTTAAAGAACAGTACCTTGCCATATGTCCAGGTTGATTGCAGCGGCGGCAGATGGGTCGTCCGTCCTCGCTGTATCGGTCACTGGGTCTTCCTCTGGCCGGTGGGGTCCTCCTTGGTCGACGCCACGGGATGTCCTCCGGTCCGGATGCCAGCTGGATCTTCCCTGGGGTGGAAGCCTGTAAAGACTGCACAGTTCGGGTTAGCGCAGCAACGCTCTTAACTAGCTCTTGGACCTGATGGTGTAGGTCTGGAGCCGGGTCATTGTCCAAAGCCTGCGCATCAGCTCCCACAGGCCCTGCCGACAAGGGCGCCGCCTCCTGGTGGTAAGTGATAGCAGGGCGCTTGTGGGTCACAACGCCACCCGGTGCCGGTTCTCGGAGCACCCGGATGGCTCTGTCCTTGAACTGTGCAAAGCCCAGATGGGGATCCTGTAAGGCCATTGCCCGCAACTGGGTTCGGTGGGTATTACAATACAGTCCCTCTATAAACTGTTCGGTCAACAGCCTGTCCTCGTTTCCCACTCCATCAGGGTCGGTCTGCTTAATGGCCCTCAGGGCCTCTTGTAGGTTTAGTGCATAGTCCCTTATACTCTCATGCGCTCGCTGCTTGCACCCGTAGAATCTAAGCTTAATCTCGGCTGAGGTGCGGGTATCAAAGGTGTCCTTCAGCCGGGTTAGTATCCCTGCGACAGTCTTCCTCCCAGGTGGCCAGGATTTTACTTCCCTTTTGGCTGCCCCGGTTAGTTGGGCCACCAGGATGCTCACTTTTTGCTCTTCTGTGAGGGGGTACACCTGGAAGAGGCTATCCAGCTTTTCTCTAAAGTCATGCAGGGTATGTGACTCCCCTGAGTACTGGGGTAGCCAAGCTGCTCCCGGGATATAGGGCATGGTGAAGGGCATAACTGCAGCAGCGGTAGCGCTGGCGGGGGTTGAGGCAGTGAAGCTCTCCTCCGTATCCGACATCTTCCTCCCCCCTAGTGGACCGTGGCCTACCTTGCGATGATCCTGTTCCGTAGGCCGCGGCTCCGCAGTGGATCGTCAGGGTTGAGGACCTTCCGTCGCGCTCCTGTGACGTCGGCGTCTGCTGGGTTCCTTCCAGGACCTTACGCAACGTCCGGACGTAAGGCGGGGCTTCAGTTCTCGCGCGCTTTCGGAGTCCACGCCCCTCTTCTTCCCGCGCGGCGTCCTCAAGATGGCGTCCAATGGCGGGAAAACTCCACGGATGGCGGGAAGAAGGCAGAGGATGGCGCCGGATGGCGGGAAACTTCACCGATGGCGGGAAGAAGGCTGAAGATGGCGCCGGATGGCGGGAATCTTCACCACAGGTAAGTTTGAAAAGTCTCTTTTTCAGGCACGCAGTACCCGGTGGTTGCGGGCACGAAATCCTGCCGACTACGCCAAAGTTGACGCGCCCCTGGGCCTGTGTCGCGCTGCGTTGCGCACGCAGGAGCTTACCCGGAGCCGGATCTCTTGAGGGTTGTAGTCTCGTGGCGGTGACCCGGTCCGTGCCCAGGGAGTCAAACTGAGCGGCGATGTAACAGCGGTAGATGCAGGACGACTACGCCACCCGTTGAATGCAGCTATGGAGCTGCCGCTGCAGGACAGTCCGCTGAGGCCGGTGGATGGATGGTGCAGCGTAGATGGTATAACCCCCAACGGGAGGGGTATGGCCTCAGGGCAGCAGATGTGGATGATGGGGGTAGCAGGAACCACTCAGAGACGGTGCAGTGTAATTCAGGGTCTTTACTGGTAACAACGATAGACCCTCCCGGAGTACTTGCTAGTGAACGGGGCCTGGTCAGTCCTTGAGCAGATGGGATCTCCCCTGGCCAGGCGGAGTTGTAGGCCTCCCAAACTGACTGTACTCTTCTGGCTACCTTGCTAGAAGCGGATATAAGTAGCCCACGTCCCTGAGTGTACCGTGTGGTGCTCACCCGTATGGCCGGTGACTCGGGGCCTTCGGGTTTCTGGGCCTGAGGACCTGAAATCCCCTGCCGGTCGGCTTCTGCTGCTGGGTAAGAGTTAGTCCCCACAGCCTCGGACGCCGGGTCCGGTAAGAAAGCTTCTCAGGGCGAGCTCTGCAGCTGCCAGCCCCTGACTTGTAGTAGTATTGCTCCCACTGAGCTTCTGCTGTTTCTTCCTGTGACTGTTTCTTGTCTCTACTCTCCTTGACTGACTAACCCTGCCTCAGCCCAGGGTTTATACAGGGGAAGTTCTTCCCCTCCCAAGACTGGGCAGGAGGTGTGGCATGCACAGGATCCCTGACCAAAGGACCTCCCACCTGCTCTCAGACATAACACTACATTACTGTGGAAACCAGACCCCTGGGGTGCCACACAGTCTTTTGGGGTCTGTCTCTCCAGCTTTCTCTGCAGACTTTTGGGGTCTGTCTCTCCAGCTGTCTCTGCTGTCTTTTGGGGTCTGTCTCTCCAGCTTTCTCTGCAGTCTTTTGGGGTCTGTCTCTCCAGTTCTCTCTGCAGTCTTTTGGGGTCTGTCTCTCCAGTTTTCTCTGCAGTGTTTTGGGGTCTGTCTCTCCAGCTTTCTCTGCAGTCTTTTGGGGTCTGTCTCTCCAGCTTTCTCTGCAGTCTTTTGGGGTCTGTCTCTCCAGCTCTCTCTGCAGTCTTTTGGGGTCTGTCTCTCCAGCTTTCTCTGCAGTCTTTTGGGGTCTGTCTCTCCAGCTTTCTCTGCAGTCTTTTGGGGTCTGTTTCTCCAGTTTTCTCTGCAGTATTTTGGGGTCCGTCTCTCTAGCTTTCTCTGCAGTCTTTTGGGGTCTGTCTCTCCAGCTTTCTCTGCAGTGTTTTGGGGTCTGTCTCTCCAGCTTTCTCTGCAGTCTTTTGGGGTCTGTCTCTCCATCTTTCTCTGCAGTGTTTTGGGGTCAACCTCTCCAGCTTTCTCTGCAGTCTTTTGGGGTCTGTCTCTCCAGCTTTCTCTGCAGTCTTTTGGGGTCTGTCTCTCCAGCTTTCTCTGCAGTCTTTTGGGGTCTGTCTCTCCAGCTTTCTTTGCTGTCTTTTGGGGTCTGTCTCCCCAGCTTTCTCTGCAGTCTTTTGGGGTCTGTCTCTCCAGCTTTCTCTGCAGTCTTTTGGGGTCTGTCTCTCCAGCTTTCTCTGCAGTCTTTTGGGGTCTGTCTCTCTAGCTTTCTCTGCAGTCTTTTGGGGTCTGTCTCTCCAGCTTTCTCTGCAGTGTTTTGGGGTCTGTCTCTCCAGCTTGCTCTACAGTATTTTGGGGTCTGTCTCTCCAGCTTTCTCTGCAGTCTTTTGGGGTCTGTCTCCCCAGCTTTCTCTGCAGTCTTTTGGGGTCTGTCTCTCCAGCTTTCTCTGCAGTCTTTTGGGGTCTGTCTCTCCAGCTTTTCTCTGCAGTCTTTTGGGGTCTGTCTCTCCAGCTTTCTCTGCAGTGTTTTGGGGCCTGTCTCTCCAGCTTTCTCTGCAGTCTTTTGGGGTCTGTCTCTTCAGCTTTCTCTGCAGTCTTTTGGGGTCTGTCTCTTCAGCTTTTCTCTGCAGTCTTTTGGGGTCTGTCTCTCCAGCTTTCTCTGTAGTCTTTTGGCGTCTGTCTCTCCAGCTTTCTCTGCAGTCTTTTGGGGTCTGTCTCTCCAGCTTTCTCTGCAGTCTTTTGGGGTCAGTCTCTCCAGCTTTCTCTGTAGTTTTTTGGGGTCTGTCTCTCCAGCTTTTCTCTGCAGTCTTTTGGGGTCTGTCTCTTCAGCTGTCTCTGCAGTCTTTTAGGGTCTGTCTCTGCAGCTTTCTCTGCAGTCTTTTGGAGTCTGTCTCTCCAGCTTTCTCTGCAGACTTTTGGGGTCTGTCTCTCCAGCTGTCTCTGCTGTCTTTTGGGGTCTGTCTCTCCAGCTTTCTCTGCAGTCTTTTGGGGTCTGTCTCTCCAGTTCTCTCTGCAGTCTTTTGGGGTCTGTCTCTCCAGTTTTCTCTGCAGTGTTTTGGGGTCTGTCTCTCCAGCTTTCTCTGCAGTCTTTTGGGGTCTGTCTCTCCAGCTTTCTCTGCAGTCTTTTGGGGTCTGTCTCTCCAGCTCTCTCTGCAGTCTTTTGGGGTCTGTCTCTCCAGCTTTCTCTGCAGTCTTTTGGGGTCTGTCTCTCAAGCTTTCTCTGCAGTCTTTTGGGGTCTGTCTCTTCACCTTTCTCTGCAGTCTTTTGGGGTCTGTCTCTCCAGCTTTCTCTGCAGTCTTTTGGGGTCGGTCTCTCCAGCTTTCTCTGCAGTCTTTTGGGTTCTGTCTCTACAGCTTTCTCTGCAGTCTTTTGAGGTCTGGCTCTCCAGCTTTCTCTGCAGTCTTTTGGGGTCTGTCTCTCCAGCTTTCTCTGCAGTCTTTTGGGGTCTGTCTCTCCAGCTTTTTCTGCAGTCTTTTGGGTTCTGTCTCTCCAGCTTTCTCTGCAGTCTTTTGGGGTCTTGCTCTCCAGCTTTCTCTGCAGTCTTTTGGGGTCTGTCTCTCCAGCTTTCTCTGCAGTCTTTTGGGGTCTGTCTCTCCAGCTTTCTCTGCAGTCTTTTGAGGTCTGTCTCTCCAGCTTTCTCTGCAGTCTTTTGGGGTCTGTCTCTACAGCTTTCTCTGCAGTCTTTTGGGGTCTGTCTCTCCAGCTTTCTCTGCAGTCTTTTGGGGTCTGTCTCTCCAGCTTTCTCTGCAGTCTTTTGGGGTCTGGCTCTCCAGCTTTCTCTGCAGTCTTTTGGGTTCTGTCTCTCCAGCTTTCTCTGCAGTCTTTTGGGGTCTGTCTCTCCAGCTTTCTCTGCAGTCTTTTGGGGTCTGTCTCTCCAGTTTTCTCTGCAGTCTTTTGGGCTCTGTCTCTCCAGCTTTCTCTGCAGTCTTTTGGGGTCTGTCTCTCCAGCTTTCTCTGCAGTCTTTTGGGGTCTGTCTCTCCAGCTTTCTCTGCAGTCTTTTGGGGTCTGTCTCTCCAGCTTTCTCTGCAGTCTTTTGGGGTCTGTCTCTCCAGCTTTCACTGCAGTCTTTTGGGGTCTGTCTCTCCAGCTTTCTCTGCAGTCTTTTGGGGTCTGTCTCTCCAGCTCTCTCTGCAGTCATTTGGGGTCTGTCTCTCCAGCTTTCTCTGCAGTCTTTTGGGGTCTGGCTCTCCAGCTTTCTCTGCAGTCTTTTGGGGTCTGTCTCTCCAGCTTTCACTGCAGTCTTTTGGGGTCTGTCTCTCCAGCTTTCTCTGCAATCTTTTGGGGTCTGTCTCTCCAGCTCTCTCTGCAGTCTTTTGGGGTCTGTCTCTCCAGCTTTCACTGCAGTCTTTTGGGGTCTGTCTCTCCAGCTCTCTCTGCAGTCTTTTGGGGTCTGGCTCTCCAGCTTTTCTCTGCAGTATTTTGGGGTCTGTCTCCCCAGCTTTCTCTGCAGTCTTTTGGGGTCTGTCTCTCCAGCTTTCTCTGCAGTCTTTTGGGGTCTGTCTCTCCAGCTTTCTCTGCAGTCTTTTGGGGTCTGGCTCCCCAGCTTTCTCTGCAGTCTCTTGGGTCTGTCTCTCCAGCTTTCTCTGCAGTCTTTTGGGATCTGTCTCTCCAGCTTTCTCTGCAGTCTTTTGGGGTCTGGCTCTCCAGCTTTCTCTGCAGTCTTTTGGGGTCTGTCTCTCCAGCTTTCTCTGCAGTCTTTTGGGGTCTGGCTCTCCAGCTTTCACTGCAGTCTTTTGGGGTCTGTCTCTCCAGCTCTCTCTGCAGTCTTTTGGGGTTTGTCTCTCCAGCTTTCACTGCAGTCTTTTGGGGTCTGTCTCTCCAGCTCTCTCTGCAGTCTTTTGGGGTCTGTCTCTCCAGCTTTCTCTGCAGTCTTTTGGGGTCTGTCTCTCCAGCTTTCTCTGCAGTCTTTTGGGGTCTGGCTCTCCAGCTTTCTCTGCAGTCTTTTGGGGTCTGTCTCTCCAGCTTTCTCTGCAGTCTTTTGGGGTCTGGCTCTCCAGCTTTTCTCTGCAGTCTTTTGGGGTCTGGCTCTCCAGCTTTCTCTGCAGTCTTTTGGGGTCTGTCTCTCCAGCTTTCTCTGCAGTCTTTTGGGGTCTGTCTCTCCAGCTTTCTCTGCAGTCTTTTGGGGTCTGTCTCTCCAGCTTTCTCTGCAGTCTTTTGGGGTCTGGCTCTCCAGCTTTCTCTGCAGTCTTTTGGGGTCTGTCTCTCCAGCTTTCTCTGCAGTCTTTTGGGATCTGTCTCTCCAGCTTTCTCTGCAGTCTTTTGGGGTCTGGCTCTCCAGCTTTCTCTGCAGTCTTTTGGGGTCTGTCTCTCCAGCTTTCACTGCAGTCTTTTGGGGTTTGTCTCTCCAGCTCTCTCTGCAGTCTTTTGGGGTCTGTCTCTCCAGCTTTCTCTGCAGTCTTTTGGGGTCTGTCTCTCCAGCTTTCTCTGCAGTCTTTTGGGGTCTGTCTCTCCAGCTTTCTCTGCAGTCTTTTGGGGTCTGTCTCTCCAGCTTTTCTCTGCAGTCTTTTGGGGTCTGTCTCTCCAGCTTTCTCTGCAGTCTTTTGGGGTCTGTCTCTCCAGCTTTCTCTGCAGTCTTTTGGGGTCTGTCTCTCCAGCTTTTCTCTGCAGTCTTTTGGGGTCTGTCTCTCCAGCTTTTCTCTGCAGTCTTTTGGGGTCTGTCTCTCCAGCTTTTCTCTGTAGTCTTTTGGGGTCTGTCTCTCCAGCTGTCTCTGCAGTCTTTTGGGGTCTGTCTCTCCAGTTTTTTCTGCAGTCTTTTGGGGTCTGTCTCTCCAGCTTTTCTCTGCAGTCTTTTGGGGTCTGTCTCTCCAGCTTTTCTCTGCAGTCTTTTGGGGTCTGTCTCTCCAGCTTTCTCTGCAGTCTTTTGGGGTCTGTCTCTCCAGCTTTTCTCTCCAGTCTTTTGGGGTCTGTCTCTCCAGCTTTCTCTGCAGTCTTTTGGGGGTCTGTCTCTATTAAATTACCATTAAATTACCTTACTAAACCACTCCATAGCACCATACAGAGATTGCCCCCATTCTCATCAGTCACTGTCCCTATTGGGGTTCACAAAATATATTTTTTTTAGGGACACAAACACACACAAGGGTCATTTTCATAGGATGCCAAGAAACTACTTAGAATATTGTTGGAGTGTGTCAGGAAAGCCACGCAAGTGTGGCACCCCAGGGGTCTGCTTACCACAGTAATAGCAATATTACGTCTGAGAGCAGGTGGGAGGTCTCCTGGTCAGGAACCCTAAGCATGCAACACTTCCTGCCCAGTCCTGGGAGGGGAAGAACTTCCCCTATATAAACTGGGGCTGAGGCAGGGTTAGGGGAGAAGAAGAGGAGTCCCAGACAGAGACACAGTCTGGTCTGGAGTGGAGCAGATACAGGGAGAGCAAGATCAGGAGCTATGTGGGAGCAGTGATAAAAGGGGTCAGAGACTGGAAGCTGTAGAGCTCGTCCTGACTGAAGAGATCTCACCGGACACGGAGTCCGAGGCAGTGGGGACTGATCCATACCCAGCAGCAGAAACCGACAGGCAGGGGATTTCAGGTCCTCTGGCCAAGAAACCCGAAGGCACGGTCACACGCAAGGGACCAGCACCGCCGTTGTGGAGCGGAGGCTACCAGAAGGCCCCGAGTCACCGGCCATACGGGTGAGCACCACACGGTACACTCAGGGACGTGGGCTACTTTTACCCGCTTCTAGCAAGGTAGCCAGGGAGAGTACAATAAGTTGGGGAGGCCTACAACTCCGCCTGGCCGGGGGAGATCCTATCTGCTCACGGACTGACCAGGCCCCGATCGCTAGCCAGTACTCCCGGGAGGGTCTACCTTTGCCACCAGTAAAGACCCTGAACTACACCGCACCGTCTCTGAGTGGTTCCTGGTGCCTGCGTGCAATTCTGCTATCCCCATCATCCACGTCCGCTGCCCTGAGGCCATACCCCTCCCGTTGGGGGTTATACTATCCACGCTGCACAACTGTACCACCGGCCTCAGCGGTCTGCCCTGCAGTGGCTTCATAACCGCATTCAACGGGTGGCGTAGTCGAACACTATAACATCTTCTACTAAATTCTGCCACTTGGTTTGACACCCTGGGCACGGACCGGATCGTCGCCACGAGGACTACTACCCCTATCAGATCCGGCTCCGGGTAGTCCCCGCGTGCGCAACGCTACACAACAGAGGCCCAGGGGGCGCGTCAACTTTGGCGTAGTCGGCAGGATTCCGTGCCCGCAACCACCGGGTACTGCGTGCCTGAAAAAAAAAAAAAAAAAAGAGACTGTTAAACTTACCTGTGGTGAGGATTCCCGCCATCCGTGGAGTTTTCCCGCCATCCGACGCCATCTTCTGCCTTCTTCCCGCCATCCGTGGAGTTTTCCCGCCATTGGACGCCATCTTGAGGACGCCGCGCGGGAAGAAGAGGGGCGTGGACTCCGAAAGCGCGCGAGAACTGAAGCTCCGCCTCACGTCCGGACGTTGCGTAAGGTCCTGGAAGGAGCCCAGCAGACGCCGACGTCACAGGAGCGCGACGGAAGGTCCTCAACCCTGACGATCCACTGCGGAGCCGCGGCCTACGGAAGAGGATCATTGCAAGGTAGGCCACGGTCCACTAGGGGGGAGGAGGATGTCGGATACAGAGGAGAGCTTCACTGCCACAGCCACCGCCAGCGCCACCGCTGCTGCGGTCATGCCTTTCACTATGCCCTATATCCCGGGGGCAGCCTGGCTACCCCAGTACTCAGGGGAGTCACATACCCTAAATGACTTCAGGGAAAGGCTGGATAGCCTCTTCCAGGTGTACCCCCTCACAGAGGAGCAAAAAGTGAGCATCCTGGTGGCTCAGTTAACAGGGGCAGCCCAAAGGGAGGTAAAGTCCTGGCCACTCGGGAGGAGGAGGACTGTCGCAGAGATACTAGCCCGGCTGAAGGACACCTTTGATACCCGTACCTCAGCCGAGATCAAGCTTAGATTCTACGGGTGCAAGCAGCGAGCACATGAGAATATAAGGGACTATGCACTAAACCTACAAGAGGCCCTGAGAGCCATTAAGCAGGCCGACCCTGACGGCGTGGGAAACGAAGACAAGCTGTTGACTGAACAATTTATAGAGGGTCTACATTGCAATGCCCACTGAACCCAGTTGCGGGCAATGGCCTTACAGGACCCTCATCTGGACTTTGCACAGTTCAAGGACAGAGCCATCCGGGTGCTCCGAGAACCGGCACCAGGTGGCGCTGTGACTCACAGACGCCCTACTACCACTTACCACCAGGAGACGGCGCCCTTGTCGGCAGGGCCTGTGGGAGCTGATGCGCAGGCTTTAAACAATGACCCGGCTACAGACCTGCACCATCAGGTCCAAGAGCTAACTAAAAGCGTTGCTGCGCTAACCCGAACTGTGCAGTCTTCACAGGTTTCTACTCCAGGGAAGATCCAGCTGGCATCCGGACCGGAGGACATCCCGTGGCGTCGACCAAGGAGGACCCCACCGGCCAGAGGAAAACCCAGCGACCGATACAACGAGGACGGACAACCCATCTGCCGCCGCTGCAATCAACCCGGACATATGGCAAGGTACTGTCCTTTAAACTGGCACAACCTGGGGTAGAGGGCCAACCCCTAGGAATAAGATCACCAGGCCCATCGAACTGGCGTGACAAATACGTGGGAGGACGTCCAGTCTTGCCTGTGGTACTGGATGGCATTCCTATGAGTGCCCTACTGGACACCGGGTCACAGGTCACCACCATCCCGTACGTGCTCTTCAAGCAGTACTGGAATGACTCGGATATAACCCGCTACCCTGACGACGACTTGAGTATCATCGCCAGCAATGGTCAGCCCGTGCCACAGATCGGATTTAAAGAGATGACCATTAAAATCGGTAAAGTCGAACTGGCAGCACAGGGACTGATCATTGTGGACATTGACAAGCGCGAGAGTCACCCAAAGATAACTCTAGGAACTAATGTGATTGAAAATTGTCTTGCAGAGGTGATTCTCATTTTACAGCAGGTTGCCAAGACCGCCAGTTCCGGCCAGCAGCGAGTGCTCCAAAAAGAGATCCGGGCACTGATGCGACGGCAACAGGTGGAACTCTCCGGTGGTGAGATTGGTAGCGTGAGAATGTGTGACCCTTTCCCTATTGCCATGCCCCCGAAAAGTGAAATGATGATTTGGTGCCGGGCAGCTATTGGTCTGAGAGGTAGAGATTACCAGGCAATGGTGGAACCAGTCTACTCAGACAGTAGGCCCACCATTTTGACAGCGCGGGGGGTGGTCGATGTACGCCATGGGAGGGTGCCCGTTCGCATCATAAATATCGGGGAGAGAGAAGTAAACCTGCCCCGGTATGCCACGCTAGCCAAATTGTTCACCATAAACCAGAATTCTGTACAGGCCGTGGAACCCTTGCCTCCATCTCAACCAGAGGAAGGTAACGGCTCTAAGCAACAAATGGAGGACTGGTGTCAGCAACTACATTTGGGTACTGACTCCACTCCCTCACACCAGAAACAGGGAGTCTATCGGGTGGTTCAAGAGTACGAGAGAGTGTTTAGTAAACACCCGTTAGACTTCGGGCGAGTAAAGGGGGTAGAACACCACATCCCCACGGGAGACCATCCTCCCATAAAGGAGAGATACCGACCCGTACCCCCTGCACACTACCAACACGCCAAGGGGATGCTTAGAGACATGGAGGCTGGGGTAATCAGGGATAGCTGTAGCCCCTGGGCAGCTCCACTAGTCTTGGTTAAAAAAAAAGACAACACCATGAGAATGTGTGTAGACTACCGGAAAATCAACCGTATCACACACAAAGATGCGTACCCCTTACCAAGGATAGAGGAGTCTTTGGCTGCTTTAAAATCTGCTAACTTCTTCTCCACTTTGGATCTCACTAGCGGGTACTGGCAGGTTCCTGTAGCAGAGGCGGACCGGGAGAAGACCGCATTCACCACCCCGATGGGACTTAGCGAGTTTACCTGCATGCCGTTCGGACTCTGCAACGCACCAGGAACCTTCCAACGATTGATGGAATGCTGTCTGGGACACCGGAACTTTGAGACGGTCCTGCTGTACCTGGACGATGTTATAGTTTATTCCAAAACCTACGAGGACCACCTGAAACACCTGGCGGAAGTGTTTGAAGCCCTGGCAAACTACGGTCTGAAGGTGAAACCGTCGAAGTGTCACCTGCTAAAACCAAGAGTGCAGTACCTGGGACACGTGGTGAGTGCTGACGGAGTGGCTCCCGACCCTGATAAGATCACCGCGATTAAGGAATGGCCAAGACCCTCCAGCGTAAGGGAAGTACGGCAGTTCCTCGGGTTGGTAGGCTACTACCGAAGATTCATTCCCGGTTTCACCAAAAAGGCAGCTCCTATGCAGGACCTCCTGATAGGCCCGTCCAGGAAGGCCAAGAACCAGAAGCCGCCCTTCAGATGGGAGAAGCTGGAAGAAGAGTCCTTCCGCCAGCTGAAGATGGCCCTCACGGGGGATGAAATCCTGGCATACCCTGATTACAGCCAGCCCTTTATCCTCTACACCGACGCAAGTAACATCGGGCTAGGAGCCGTACTGTCCCAGATCCAGCAGGGGAGAGAACGGGTAATTGCTTACGCCAGCCGAAAACTGCGACCCACCGAAAGAAACCCTGAGAATTACAGCTCATTCAAGCTAGAGTTCCTGGCAGTGGTGTGGGCAGTCACCGAACGCTTTAAGCACTACCTCGCCTCTTCCCGGTTCACCGTGTACACGGGTAACAACCCGTTGACACACCTGGACACTGCAAGACTCGGTGCCCTGGAGCAGAGATGGATGGCCCGCCTGTCCAACTATGAATTCACGATCAAATACCGGGCAGGACGCTCCAATACCAACGCGGATGCCTTGTCCAGAATGCCAAACCTACCGGACGTAGGGGAAGATCCAGAGGAACTGGAAGAAGTTGAACTCCCCGCGTTCCACCGTCATGGGACTACCCAGTATTCCCACCGTGTAAGGGGTAAGCAATCCGCTACGTTCAACCCCTTACCTCATTACAACTGGGCGGAAACGCAAGACAGTGACGCCGCCGTCCGACTGGTGAAGGAGATGCTGACTCAGCCAGATGCTCGCCTTGACCCAGACGCTCCGGAGGAAACCAAGCAACTGTGGGCTGAGAAGAGTCGACTGTTCCTTTACAAGGGGAAGTTGTGCCGTAGAATGGTTAACTCCCGGACGCATGAACTGATCTGGCAAGTAGTGGTGCCAAGAAGAGACGCGGCTATGGTACTGGAGGCATACCACGACGGAGCTGGGCACTTCGGATGGAAGAAGCTGGAGTTCCTGCTGCGCGGGCGGTTCCACTGGGTAGGCATGAGAGGAACCATCGAGAGGTGGTGCAGAGACTGTGGCCCATGCAACCTAAGAAGGAAGGACCGTGCCAGTCAGAAGACTCCCCTGCAGTCCATCGTCACCAGGCAGCCGTTGGAACTGGTAGCCTTGGATCATGTAAAACTGACCCCCAGCAGAAGTGGCTACGTCTATGCGTTAACCATCGTGGATCACTACTCCCGGTTCTTGGTTGTAGTCCCCGTCAAGGACTTAACGGCTCAAACAGCAGCTAGAGCCTTTCAGCAGCACTTCTGCCGTCCACACGGATACCCAGAGCAGGTGCTGACGGACCAGGGACCTGCCTTTGAAGCGGAAGTCTTCCAGGAGTTCTGCACTCTGTATGGCTGCCGGAAGATAAGAACAACACCCTATCATCCGCAAACCAATGGACTCTGCGAGAAGATGAACCAGGTGGTGATAGACCTTCTGAAAACGTTGCCCCTGGAAGAACGCAGTCTGTGGCCTGAGAAACTGCCTGATCTGGTGGACCTATACAACCACATCCCTGTAGGTTCTACCAACTGTACCCCGGCTTACCTAATGAGAGCAAGACCTGGTAAGCTGCCTGTTGATCTGGATATGGGAGTCCTGACACCCGAGGACACTTCACCAGAAGCAGACTGGGACACAGAGAGGCAGCAGCAGTACCGGAAAGTACAGGAGAGCGTTGAGCGAAGTCTCTGTCAAGCAAGAGAAAGACAGGAGAAGACTTACAACCAGTATGCTCCCGCTGTTCCCCTGGTACCTGGAGAGCAGGTCTTGAAAAGGAAGAGACGGCTCCACAAGTTGGACGACCAGTGGGAGAAGGACCCGTACACCGTACTGCCATCAAGCCATGAAAACCCAAAAATCTGCACAATCAGTAAGGATGGAGGAGAAACCACAGCCATTGTCTCCCGAGATCACCTGAAGAAGTGTCCCAAGCATCTACGAAACCCTGAAGAAGATCAAGAAAACCCTCGACCCGCAGAGGAAAGGGAAGAAATGGTCAGTACTGTACTCGGAGACTTCCCTCGGTCTTGGATACAAGTAAATGGCGCTGTTGTGGTACCCGTCCTCACCTTCCTCCAGCCAGCATCCCAAGTGCCTACGGAAAAACAGGTAGAGCTGGAAGAGCAGCCGGTCCAGGAGGCAGAAGACCCCACACAAGCAGACCAGGAGAATCGACCCTCTGCTTATAGTGAGCCTGCCGTGCCCCTAGTGAGCCAAAGAACCCGTAGACAGCTGCCCAGCTTACCTTTGACAGCTCCTACACCCTGTAGCTTAGGACCGGTCAGTAAGCTCCGTAGGTCTACTAGGGCCACTAGAGGCCAGTTGCCAGTACGTTGGAGGATCTAAAGTGTTCAGACTGTTTTATTGGTATTTACCTGTTTACTGTTGCTTGTAAATAATTATGTTTTTCCAGTTATTTTATAGGTGTCTTTTGTGGATTAACCGGAATTCTTTGTATATATGTTTGGAGCGTAACCCAGGAATGGACTAAGACTGCTAAAGACTCGGGGTAGGACAGACCCCCACCTGGTTACGGCTCCCTGTTCTTTGGTGAAATGGACACCCTTATTGGTTCAAAAACTGCACCCGGTTGCGGACACGCTGTGACCGCCCTAACGTGTTTTCCCTTATTGTATTGTTCCTGTTTATACCCTGTTATGTTTTCAAAAATATGTTTAGTCCCGGAGTACTAAATTTTACTAGGGGGGAATGTGGCACCCCAGGGGTCTGGTTACCACAGTAATAGCAATATTACGTCTGAGAGCAGGTGGGAGGTCTCCTGATCAAGAACCCTAAGCATGCAACACTTCCTGCCCAGTCCTGGGAGGGGAAGAACTTCCCCTATATAAACTGGGGCTGAGGCGGGGTTAGAGGAGAAGAAGAGGAGTCCCAGACAGAGACACAGTCTGGTCTGGAGTGTAGCAGATACAGGGAGAGCAAGATCAGGAGCTATGTGGGAGCAGTGATAAAAGGGGTCAGAGACTGGAAGCTATAGAGCTCGTCCTGACTGAAGAGATCTCACCGGACACGGAGTCCGAGGCAGTGGGGACTGATCCATACCCAGCAGCAGAAACCGACCGGCAGGGGATTTCAGGTCCTCTGGCCAAGAAACCCGAAGGCACGGTCACACGCAAGGGACCAGCACCGCCGTTGTGGAGCGGAGGCTACCAGAAGGCCCCGAGTCACCGGCCATACGGGTGAGCACCACACGGTACACTCAGGGACGTGGGCTACTTTTACCCGCTTCTAGCAAGGTAGCCAGGGAGAGTACAATAAGTTGGGGAGGCCTACAACTCCGCCTGGCCGGGGGAGATCCTATCTGCTCACGGACTGACCAGGCCCCGATCGCTAGCCAGTACTCCCGGGAGGGTCTACCTTTGCCACCAGTAAAGACCCTGAACTACACCGCACCGTCTCTGAGTGGTTCCTGGTGCCTGCGTGCAATTCTGCTATCCCCATCATCCACGTCCGCTGCCCTGAGGCCATACCCCTCCCGTTGGGGGTTATACTATCCACGCTGCACAACTGTACCACCGGCCTCAGCGGTCTGCCCTGCAGCGGCGGCTTCATAACCGCATTCAACGGGTGGCGTAGTCGAACACTATAACATCTTCTACTAAATTCTGCCACTTGGTTTGACACCCTGGGCACGGACCGGATCGTCGCCACGAGGACTACTACCCCTATCAGATCCGGCTCCGGGTAGTCCCCGCGTGCGCAACGCTACATAACAGAGGCCCAGGGGGCGCGTCACAAGCAAAGGAGAACATACAAGCCCGATGCGTATATTGCCCTTGGCTAAATTGTAATTTGTGATCTTAGATTCTAATCAAGGACCCCAGAACGGCAAAGCAACAATGCTAAGCACTGAGCCACCTGTCACCTTCCCAACATGATTTGTAGACTATTATACAGAAAAATAATAATAATAATAACATAGCAATAACCAACTGGTTCATTAAAAACAGGACTGAAGCTATAAAATAAGCCGTACTTCTCTTCTGAAGCCGTCACTGTGGCATTGTGCTGTCTACTTCGAGATCACTTCTAAGCCCAGTGAATGGGTGCAGTGGTCACGGGTTGTGGACACCCTGTCAGCAGAGGCCAGCGGGGTGCAGGTAAGTGCTGCTTTTAGACATAATTTATTTTCTTTACTAGACTATAAGCAGTCCCCATTTTTTTATTGAAGCAGGAAAACCTCTTTAATCTTTCCCACTTTACCTCCTTTACAGTCCCTTCTATTCTGATCTTAATAATAGCTTTTAACTTCCCAGTCATTATCACCCTGTGATGTCCTCTTCCAGGTTTTGAAATAAAATCTTAATCTGACAGATGTGACCTTGGATCCTTTATGACATACTAAGGCACCGGTATGCCAAGCTTCTGAAGGCCACGGTAACCTCTCCTTGTGGGACCTCTCACCTCCCTCACATGTTGGCGCCAATAACCGTATTCAAGCTGCATTTCCTATCAGGCCTGAAATCATCTCATTAAAGCCAATCGCAAGAGTTATTGCGGATTGTCAATCCAATTTCATAAGAGTGCCGCCAATATTCCAGAAAGCATACCAGCCATGACAAAAATCTATATCATAAGGAATGATCACTTCTATACAATACTTGAAGAAAAATATTAACAAGCTATGGCAAATTGAAATCAACACTGCTAATACTAGATGAAGATGGAGTACAGTAAACCTGACACATCACCTCCAGGACCGGCTCCATCAACGTCTACTGCCGTCACCAGGTGCCGCCATATTAATTCTGCAGGCGACGCTGGTGATGGAGTTCAGGACCAGCTGTAGGCGCTACTGAGCTGTAGGCGCCACTTAGACAGGGGTGTTGGGACATGCTGTGTGTCGTCCAGTCTGGCACTATGGGTTTGTGTACTGTACAGCTGAAGTATTCAACTCCCTGCTTTGGTCAATGGGACAGCACTGCACCCTACAGATACTCCCAGCCTAGTGCTGGGAGCTGCCAGATAAGTCAATTTACTCTGGCTTAGTCCCTGTGCAATCTGCTCTTGCTTGCTTGTAATGTTCTTGTTGTCCTACTGAAATTTGTTTCCTGACCATTCTTTTGCTTTCCAATTTTGTAATTATACTGCCTTGTCGGTTCTTACCTGGCTACCTGACTACCTCTGCCAACCTACTACCTGACTACCTCTGCCAACTTACTACCTGACTACCCCTGCCAACTGACTCTGTGGTCCCAACCCAGAGACACCATGTAAGTCCCGATCTCTGTACAGGGGCTAAATGGTGAAGGTCAGCAGCTGACACCATGGCCCCAACCCAAGGGCACCAGTGTAAGTCTAAATCTCTGTACAGGGGTTAAAAAGTGAACGTCCGCAGCTGACTCCATGACCCCAAACCTGGGACACCAGTGTAAGTCCAGCTGTCTGTACAGGAGTAAAAAAAAGAGAAAGTCAGTGCAACCCCTGGGATCTGGTAATCAGAGTGGCTTGCACTAAACTTGTCCGTGGTAGCCATTTTAGACCCTTGTAACAAAACCACTATCCAACAAGTAATCACTTGGACAGTCTTGATCTAATTTTGGGGAACTTTACCCAGTTTATTCAATATATAATATGTAGCTAATTTATGTCCACTTAAAAAAAATCTATTAAGGGGTTATTCCCAAAAATACAACTGAGCCTCTATCCAAAGGATTCATAAGACACAGAATAACTGGCTGGGGATCCGGATGCTGGGGCCCCCAGTGATCCCAAGATCATGGCTCTGGAGTCCCACCCTAAAAGGAGTGGAAGTGTGCATGCTCAGCCTCTGCTACATTCATTGTTAATTGGTCATGATGGTGAAACCTGAGTACAGCGCTCAGCTTCCTCCAGTGGTACCATAGACAATGAATGGAGTACAGGTCAAGCATGCATCTCTGCTTCATTTCCAATCTCGGGATCCCTGTGTGTCCCAATGGTAGAACCCTCAGCAATAAGCAATTTATCTTCTATCCTCTATGGATGGGGGATAACTTGTCTTTTTGGGAATAACCATTTAATATATAGATTTTTTCAAATTCTATGGATAGGTGATTAACTTGTTTATTGGAAATAACCTCTTAATTATTTGTATTCTAATTAAAAAATGTTAACTATGGTTATCAAATTGCTTCATTCTTTTCTGTAGATTATGACCCTTGCAAGAGCAGGCCATAAAGCAGGAGGTATGGTTTTAAAGTAGAAAACTCTTGTTCTATAGGGGTTTATTATCCCTACCATCTTCTTCAGCCTTGACATGATTTTAGAAATTCCAAAATATATTTTTCTTGAGGCTTTGATCATTCAAGGTAAGTTCTATTGGATATTAAAAGACAATTATGCAAGTAATCAATTTCATTCAGTGCCCAAGGTCTCCAATCTAAGTAATGACACTACAGGAACCAGCAGATGACCGTGAGATCAATACCAAACCAGAGGTCAAACTAAGGGTGAGAAGACCTCGAAACCATCGAACAAATAAGAGTCATGTACATAGCCAAAGTGTGAGTATCAGAAATCATCAACCAGAAGTAGCACAGATACAAAATCCATTCTTCTCCAGGCTTCGATCCTCAGAGTTTTGGTTTAAAAACACAGAAACACCAAGTTTTATAAGCCCCTTGTCTTGTGGTAAGATTAAGCTCTACTGGTTCTCAAAAGACAATATTACAAGTAATTAATCCATTGAGCGCCCAAGGTCCACGGGTTTGTCTTATAGGAATCAGCAGATTGAAGTGAGGACAATACCAAGGTCAAACCAAAGGTCAGATGGGATCAGTGCTAGAGAATAGAGGAGAAAGTCATGTATGGCCAAAGTGTGTGTATCATAAGTCAGCAACCAGAAGGAGCACAGATACATAACCAAGAACAGGGCAAAGGTACAGAGCTAGGAACGTCAAGGAATTGCGTGACCATTTTTTTCGCTCTAAATATATTCTTGTGAGCGTCTTCAAATTGTTCAGAGTTCAAAGTGACATTCCTTGTGAAAAAAAAACAGACCATGCCAAGTTGCTGCATAGAAATCACACCTAAAAATCAATAAAAATGACAGTTTCGGCTATGGCCTGTAAGCATTTGTTTACTGCAGATGTTACTTTATGACTTTATGTAGTAGAACAGATGCATTTGGAATATTTTTGCTGACTTATCAGGTCCAATACATATACACTCCAACATCACTACGTAGACATAAGTGAAGCGGTGGTCATAAGAACGATGCCTCCCATAGATGATGACCTTCAGTCTCCTCTATTCTTTATGGGGTTTTTTTTTTTCATTCTTGTACATTACTTACTTCAATGAACAGGCAGATGATCCACATTCGAAAGGAATTAATATTGTGGCAGAGTGAATTATCATGGATCAAATACTAAAAAAAAGGTCAAGTGGTGATTTTCCATTCCTGAGTCTTCTAGGTTGGGCTCTCGTGTTAGTTTTATGTAAAAGTATACATAGTCTTAGTTATGTATTAACACAGGAATTACATTTTATCCATTCCAGTCATCCGAGTTATGCCATATATACAAATATGAAATATTTAGTCCTACTAATTTTACAGTTAAAAAAAAAGATATTTTTTTCTCACATCCTCCGTCTAAAAAAAAGAACTTTTTTAACTTGTAATATAAGTGTTTTATCAAATATGAGAAAAATTAGTGATGGAAAAAGAAAGGGTTTAAGGATAGAGTAATTTTGGAAATTGGCAAATCTGCAATTCTAAATTAGATTTAGGAATAATAAATGATACAATGTTAGCAGCATTAACAACAAAAATAAAAAAAAAAGTCTGTATAAAGAAACCTAAATGATGCAAGCTGGCGCAGACTGCTACAGATTCTCGATGATAATGATGTCCTCTTTGAAGAAGAGACAAGAGACTAAACATGCAATTTTCTGAGTAAAACCCATCCTGAAAAAAAACTGCTGATACAATACAGAATGTTCAAGTGAACAAAAGACTCAGAGAAAACCTTTGTACAGAAAACAACAACACGGAGGATGCAAAGGACGGAAAGGAAGCAGAAGGGAACCAGGAGGAAAACGCTCATCATTTACTACGGCCACGAGCAGATCAGACTGAAATCCAGAGATGTCTTACTGAAAAATCTATTGTAAGGAAACACAAGTTCCTCAACCTACTGCTCACAAGGAGGCAGTATACACCGCTGGTAACGGAAAAGAAAAGAGCTCGAAGAATAAAAGGACATGCAAATAATTCTAAAGTAGTCACAGAAAGCCACAATCTCATCCCCAACTGCGCCCTGGATCTAGACTTTTAGCAGAGATTGATGTTGGCCGGTCGGCCAGAGGACATATATATTTGTTATACTACTTATTCACTTTGACCTTGTTTTTATTGATATATATATTTCATGCATGGGTCAATACACCCAA
This sequence comes from Phyllobates terribilis, assembly GCF_046119375.1. NCBI lineage: Eukaryota > Metazoa > Chordata > Amphibia > Anura > Dendrobatidae > Phyllobates > Phyllobates terribilis. The sequence goes on along the minus strand of NW_027362767.1, from coordinate 208,229,721 downwards.
TAACATTTGCTATGCCGAGTTGACTACCAATTCATTTGGAGTGATTGCTTTGTTGTTTTCGGCCGGCAGTCTCACTAAATGATATCCAGGACGTTGGACAATTAATAATTCTTAGCCGTGGAGATGACTTCAGCACGCCTCACGTCTACATCCACCTCAGTGCCAAAAACAAAGGAAAATAAAGACATCCATACCAAGTATCTGGGGCACCGGTAGCCATGAGGAACACAATATTTAATGCAGTATATCTATACAATTAGATCTTGCACAGAGCATATAGGTTATGTCTAGATTTGGAGATCAGAGAAGACCCCCCACAACAAACTATCACCGAGAACCTCTAAAATTATCTATTCCCATAAATTATATATATATATGTATTTTGTCATATAACAGCCATTACAAATATTAATATATGTGCCACAGACAGTATCGCAGTACAAAGTATAATCTATGAAATTAATATTTAACATATTAAAAACAATGATGATATCTTCTGCTTTAATGACATGCTTTACTATAATGTATGCTGTAAGGGTCAATTCCCATGGGTCAGATTCTGTGCCCAATAGACAATCCATATAGCATTCATGAGATTGGGGGCTTTGTGGCTATAGAAAACCCCCACAATGGATTTTTGTCTGCACTACAGATAAAAAATAAAAAAATCAGTGGCGGAAATGCTAGCACGCTACTTTATTTCTGCAAAGTCAAGACAGTAAAGCATTGTGCTTCTTTTTCAGTGTGTTCGCTTGGATTTGCTGCACATCCACAGAAGATACAGATAGCAATGTGAACATGCCCATAACATACATATTATGTTTATGCATTTGCTTACTAATCACTAGTATAATACCTATGACAACAACATAATGTGCAGTCAAACAAATGGAAATGTTTGCAGACTGGGATAAACTTACATAGGAGGAGCCTGCAAGAAAAAGCACTGGAAATAATCTCCTGCTGGAACCATTAGAGGCAATGCAGGAGCCAATGGGCGAGCAGTAATAATAATGCATGCGTTGCTTCATTTCACACATTTTAACCACTTTTCACCCAAACCTTAATTTTCATGTCTTTTTTTTTTTTTTTTAACCTTTTCCTTTCCTAATTCATGCATTATCACAAATTTACGGTTTGAGTTTTCTGCAAAATGAAGCAGCGATCGATAATGTGTTGTAAGGTAATATCAATAATAATTTATTTAATACCTATAAATATGAAAATATCCTATCTATTCCTTTCATTTATTAAGATGCACAAAGGAAATACACTATAAAGAATATCCTCTAACTCAACGCCTTGCATGTAGAAAAAGCTAAAGTAGTGCTGAGGGTTGTCAGCAGAGGTCACGTCCCATATTACAGACAGAAGGTCCAGGCCCATCTCACTAGCCAACATTGAAAATCCGCCCCTAGACTAATATAAATGCGCCCAGTCTTCACCGGATTTACATAACAGCTGAGAGCACGTTTTCTCACCAGAGCCCAGAGAGCACTGTTGCAGAACCTGAGACAGCTCCAGAAGGAAACATTCAGGCTGCAACATCTACAGATCTTCATATCGGTTGTCTACATAGGTTTCAGAGCAGATATACAAAAAAATGAAGGAGTTGCTTTCCCCCCTCTATCCAGAAGCATGTGTTATTACATGTGGCTCCGGGGTGAGCACTGCTGCTGCCTTACTGCACTGGGGGGGGGGGGCTCATGTGCTCAAATCGAACCAGAGCAACATCTGCATAGAGTTTACATGTTCTCCCCTCGTTGGCGTTGGGTTTATTCATGGTACTCTGGTTTCCTCCCACACTCCAAAAATATATATATATATATATGCTTAGGTTAATTGGTTTCTTACGACATTGGCCTTGTATGAGTGAAGACGAGAGTGTAAGGTCAAGCGCAATCTCTGTACATCACTATGGAATAGGTTAGCTCTACCTAGCGAACAGGTAATCGATATGAAATGAATAAAACATGAAGCTTGGCGCGTCCTGCTCTAATGGGTGCCTGTCTTCTGGGGGCAGTGTGGGCACGTTCAATTTCTTGGTTGCCCGCACGTTCATCCTTAGGTTCATTCCTTTGGATTCCAAAAAAAAAAAGGGATGTTTTAATGTGTGTACACGTGTATCCGCGTCTGAATATATAATCAAGCTGGTGCTTACGTGAGCTGTATGTAATCAGATGGCAGCGTTTAACAGAACACCCGGTGACTAAAAGTCTATAGCCAGTCGTACTTGTACATGACAAATGTGACTGTGTGCATCTTGTCCCAGGTGTTAACCATTTACCTGCAGGTGTCTGTGCGGTGGATTGACTGTGCACGTACATACATGCGTGTGTTAGACGTGTAGTTGAGGAATCTGCAGAAGCTCTTTCTCTCTCTCTCTTTATTGTCTCTCTCCCTCTCTCTGTTTTTTCTATCTCTTTCTGTGTTTGTAAATCTTTGTTTTATATCGTTTGTATGATTGCGGCTTAGTTTTATGACAGTGTTGTGTCAATGATGGGTAAAATAGTAAATATTACAAGAGTGCAATTACTTGCCTTCTGTCAGTGTGCCTCTCCGGCAGGGAATAGGTATCCACAAGCAGTTATTATCCGAGGTAGGTACCTCTGGGTGCTGCTAACATGCTGGTGCTGCTGCTGCTGCCGCCGGCTGTACTGTAATCTTGGATTGTCAGCAGTCCTTGTCATACTCAGACACAAAACAACCTTCCTTTCTAAAGATCCCAAGCATTAAAAAAAGGCAGTGGTTATTGAACGTGCTGGCTATTTTCCTCCTTGTACTTATGCAGACAAGATGATGACTGGAGCAGGAAAAAGAGAGAGAGGGAGAGAGAGAGATGGAGAGAGAGGGGTTGTGGAGGGGGATGGGAGATGGGATGAATGAGGAAAGAGCTGGGAGGAGCCGGCTGCGCAGATCTGATCCCGAGCTGTGCATCCTATAAAAAATCAGGAGCAGGAGGCAGAATTGAGGTGGGACAGAATAAAGAATAAACTGAGCCCCATCCAAAATATTCTGGTGTGTCATAAAATAGGAGCAAAAGAGGCGACGGGGCGTAGTGAGACCATATTCATCTAGCGCAGCGACGCTGAGGGCGCTGCGAGGCTGTCACTCCAGAGGAAAGGCATTATTGCTGGATGTAGATGCAGCATTCAGGAGAAAACATGGCTTCAGAGCAGAGGTAGGAGAGGCGAGGCATGATGGTCATTTGGAGTGGGGGGATGTGATTTTCTTTTTTTAATAATAATAATAATAATAATAATAAAAGTATGGGTAGCACGTTGCATGCCAACGCAATGAATTAATTTACTGTCACATGCGCTGCTCTCTCTGAGCTGCAAGTGTCATTTGAAGATTAGTCTGGATAGATGTGCTGCCTTCCCTCCAGAGACCAGGGACACAAGGATGTTGCTGGGTCCTAAAGCGGACATCCTCCTACCTGGTTTTAAACATTGCTGCAGTAAGAACTGGTTTATCTCAGAAGGCGTCTCGTTCCCAGCAGCCGCTGCACACACATGCACCAGTGAGGGCAGCCCCAGGTGGATAGATGGTGGATAGATGGTGCCCATGTTAGGACGTTCCTGCTGCACCTCTCTTCCACTAGTACTTCGCACTCCCTCCCTCACAAGTAACCTGGTTTTTTGTTTTTTTTGTTGCTGTAAACAGCTTGTTGTTCATCTTCCCTGCGTATCTGTCACCTTTCTCCTAACCCCTATCCTTTATCATTCACTGTGCAAAAATAAAACCGAATCACGTCATGCAATTTTACCTTCAGATTTCTAGGTGTTTTCAGACAGAATTCAATGAATTTACAGATCAAGTCAGTAATATAAGCCGACGGTAGGGTAGAGCACTTTTCATGCGTAAACAGGAAGATGCCGATATAGCCAACATATTCCTCGGCTTTATTTAATATCACAACTTCAACAATCTCAGTAGGAGTCAGATGAAGTACTGCTTAAGTGCTGTGAGATTCCCCCAGCTGCCTGACATTCTGCAACGGGCCAGATACTTCTGCCATGTTTCCAGCAGCGCCGTGACAATTGGGCACTAATACCGGTGACAAAGCTACGTGTCATGGTCTCTCCTTTTTCAAAACAAGAAAATATCATGCTCAGAAGTCTTAAAGTGCTTTTGGAGCCTTTGAAAACCACAGAAAAATCTTATATGCGTTTGGACACCACTCAACACCAACCGGCTCAGAAGAATTTCCTTTTTGTGGTCATTACCATGTGCTTAAGTAACTCACCTGGGTGATCTCTGTCTCTGTTATTGTCTGCAGTGCTGACATCACACTGACAGCACTGCAGCCAATCAAAGAGCTCTACAGCTTGTGCCATCAACTCGTGCCGAACCGCTGAGCTCAGTTATTGTCTGCAGCGCTGTCAGTGTGATGTCAGCACTGCAGACAACAAGCGGTGGAGGAAACTTAGAGGGTAAGAAAAAAAGTAATTTTTTTTTTAAAAACAAACTGCGTCCGTGATCCAGGGGTTTTCCAAAACTGGAAACTCCTTTAATTTTTCCATGTCGGTACAGCCCTTCTGTTTTGATGCTGCCAGGACCTGCTGTAGACTGGATTACTATGCAATGGATTTCCATGTCTACTTTCCCCTCTTAAAGATATTGGCCTGAGTCATCAAAGGCTTTTATGCCAGAATTCTGGTGTAAAAGCTTTGAAAAATTGCAAAATTTAGGCACTAATCGGAGTTGTGCCGAAATTTTACGACTTTTGGTGTTCTCGTGCCAATTTCAACAGCTCCAACAAAATGGGTGAACATAGGGAAGGACAAGGCATCACGCAACAGCTTATCTAATTCATGACGAGCTGTGGGCGTTACTTATGGCAGAAACCTCACTCCAGTACCTGACTGGAGTAAGATTTCTGGCATGGCTCATGGAGGCGCATGCCACTCGTCAGACACTCCAGATTCATGTAGAGGCTTGCACCCCTTCATGAATCAAAAGTGTCTGCCTCCAGCACACCCCCTCATCAAAACGGCATGAAGAACGCCTTGATGAATCTGGCCCTTTGTCTCTATTTACAGCCACCCGGCTGCCTTTCTATTAAAAAGATACTTGCCAACAGTCCCTGTTTTGCTATGACAGTCCTGCAGGTTCAACCACAAAAGAGGTGGCTGAAGCTGAGGCGCCCAGGGGGGATGGGGACGACTCGGCGCCCGGTCCTTGTTGTTGGTTTTGGGGGCTGTCGCGGTGGCCGGCTCCCGGGCCCGTACCCTGGGGTCACTCTTAAAAGAAGGAAAAGGGGGAAAGTTGTATGGGATAGGGGAATGTTCGTGACGCCACCCGTGGTGTCTGGTGAGGATCACCAGCGCTGCCACAGTCCTCTGAGGCCGGTGTTCAGGCAGCTTAGTTGGCGCGGCTCCCCACAGGTGGAGCGGGGCCTCAGGGCAGCGTAGAGAGGGATACAGAGTAGAGCGTTGGCGGGTGCAGAGCCGCGGAGGAAAGAACAGACAGAGGCAGTAGTTGAAGTCATCCAAGTCTTTACTCACGGTAGTGTTTTCTCAGCTCAGAGCTTCTCTCTGCTGTCACACAGCAAGCTGCGGCCGCCAGGGTGGGGTTCAGCACACTCCAGGTAGTTCAGGAGCGCTTGATAGGACCCCCGCTCTATTGTGTTCCTCTCTTGTTCAACTTCTCCCGCCTTGTGTCCCCCACTGAGTCCCGTACGGGTACTGCGATGTCCCTTGTAGGTTACGTGTAGTTCCCGGACCGACTGGGTGCCCTGTTTTGGTGACTTGTGGTGAGAACGTGGCGTAAGGCCGGGTCCCTCTGGATAAACTCAGATTAGGGCATACAGGTGGCGACTCCGCTCCGTCCGTATCCCCCTGGGATCCACATAAGCCTCTGGACTTTTCCGACAGAGACGTGAAGTGCAAAGTCAGATAATAGGGGACCGGTACCCCCTCTTGCGGCAGGGTCTCTCTGGCAGGGCCAGAATAAGGTATGCAGGTGGCGACTCCGCTCCGTCCGCACCCCCTGAGATCCTTTCGCCTGTGGAGCCTATCTCCTCTGCTCCCCTCTTGGGCCTTCTTGGTTGGACCCTGACCGGGGACAGAGCCGGTTATAACTCTGCCCCGACCCCCCGTCTCGAGGCCTGAGACCGGGAACCGTGGACCCCTCAGCCGGCTGCAGCTTTGTGCTGACTTGCCGTCCCAAAGACCCACGACCAAAGACCATGTTATTAAAATGGCCTACAGTTATATAGAATTCTAATTAAGTGCTTAAGTAAATGCTTCCTCTGCCCTCACTCACTACGTGGTTCCCCCTAACTTTGGTTCCTGCCAACTCCTCCATTCAGGCCCGGGGCAGCACTATGGTGCTTTAGGCCCCCTTCAGAACTGGAGTGGTGTAATGTTGAGTGTGTGGTTGGGGTCCTGTGTAGTACTCCATCCTTACCAGGGAGAGGAGATACCACACCTCGTTCTGAGATGCAGTATCCCTGTGGCGACTGAACCCTCAGGGGCGCCACAAAGCTAATCCATTCTCCAAAAGTGGCCATTCCTGAGAGTTCTTGGTAGTAGGGCTCAATTGTCCCATGTGTTGGTGAGTAAAAAGTAGTGGTGCAATTACGCAGAACACAACTTTGCAACTGAAGACACAGCTCTGCTGTTCAGCATGAGAAACATGATCCTTCCAGAGACAGCAAGGGAAAAGGAAGTGTGGCACCCCAGGGTTCTGGTTACCACAGTAATAGCAATATTACGTCTGTGAGCAGGTGGGAGGTCTCCTGGTCAGGAATCCTAAGCATGCCACACCTCCTGCCCAGTCCTGGGAGGGGAAGAACTTCCCCTATATAAACTGGGGCTGAGGTGGGGTTAGAAAAGAACACAGACAGAGACAGAGACACAGTCTGGTCTGGTGTGGATCAGTTACAGGGAAAATAAGAACAGGAGCTCTGTGGGAGCAGTGATAAAAGGAGTCCGGGACTGGAAGCTGTAGAGCTCGTCCGGACTGAAGAGATCTCACCGGACACGGAGTCCGAGGCTGTGGGGACTGTTCCATACCCAGCGGCAGAAACCGACCGGCAGGGGATTTCAGGTCCTCTGGCCAAGAAACCCGAAGGCACGGTCACACGCAAGGGACCAGCACCGCCGTCGTGGAGCGGAGGCTACCAGAAGGCCCCGAGTCACCGGCCATACGGGTGAGCACCACACGGTACACTCAGGGACGTGGGCTACTTTTACCCGCTTCTAGCAAGGTAGCCAAGAAGAGTACAGTTAGTTGGGGAGGCCTACAACTCCGCCTGGCCAGGGGAGATCCTGTCTGCTCACGGACTGACCAGACCCCGACCGCTAGCCAGTACTCCCGGGAGGGTCTATCTTTGTCACCAGTAAAGACCCTGAACTACACCGCACCATCTCTGAGTGGTTCCTGGTGCCTGCGTGCAATTCTACCATCCCCATCATTCACGTGCGCTGCCCTGAGACCATACCCCTCCCGTTGGGGGTTATACTACCCATGCTGCACAACTGTACCACCGGCCTCAGCGGTCTGCCCTGCAGCGGCGGTTTCGTAACCGCATTCAACGGGTGGCGTAGTCGAACAATATCACATCTGCCACTAAAAACATCGCCACTTAGTTTGACACCCTGGGCACGGACCGGGTCACCGCCACGAGGACTACCACCCCCAACAGATCCGGCTCCGGGTATTCCCCAAACATGGCCCAGGGGGCGCGTCAACTTTTGGCGTAGTCGGCAGGATTTCGTGCCCGCAACCACCGGGTACTGCGTGCCTGAAAAACACTGTTAAACTTACCTGTGGTGAAGATTTCCGCCATCCGACGCCATCTTTTGCCTTCTTCCCGCCATCCGTGGAGTTTTCCCGCCATCCGATGCCATCTTTTGCCTTCTTCCCGCCATCCGTGGAGTTTTCCCGCCGTTGGACGCCATCGCGAGGACGCCGCGCGAGAAGAAGAGGGGGCGTGGACTCCGAAAGCGCGCGAGAACTGAAGCCCCGCCTCACGTCCGGACGTTGCGTAAGGTCCTGGAAGGAGCCCAGCAGACGCCGACGTCACAAGAGCGCGACGGAAGGTCCTCAACCCTGACGATCCACTGCGGAGCCGCGGCCTACGGAAGAGGATCATCGCAAGGTAGGCCACGGTCCACTAGGGGGGAGGAGGATGTCGGGTACGGAGGAGAGCTTCACTGCTGCAGCCACCGCCAGCAACACCGCTGCTGCGGTCATGCCTTTCACCATGCCCTACATCCCGGGGGCAGCCTGGCTACCCCGGTACTCAGGGGAGTCCCATACCCTAAATGACTTCAGAGAAAGGCTGGATAGCCTCTTCCAGGTGTACCCCCTCACAGAAGAGCAAAAAGTGAGCATCCTGGTGGCTCAATTAACAGGGGCAGCCCAAAGGGAGGTAAAGTCCTGGCCACTTGGGAGGAGGAGGACTGTCGCAGAGATACTAGCCCGGCTAAAGGACACCTTTGATACCCGTACCTCAGCCGAGATCAAGCTTAGATTCTACGGGTGCAAGCAGCGAGCACATGAGACTATAAGGGACTATGCACTAAACCTACAAGAGGCCCTGAGAGCCATTAAGCAGGCCGACCCTGACGGCGTGGGAAACGAAGACAAGTTGTTGACTGAACAATTTATAGAGGGTCTACATTGCAATGCCCACCGAACCCAGTTGCGAGCAATGGCCTTACAGGACCCTCATCTGGACTTTGCACAGTTCAAGGACAGAGCCATCCGGGTGCTCCGAGAACCGGCACCAGGTGGCGCTGTGACCCACAAACGCCCTGCTACCATTTACCACCAGGAGACGGCGCCCTTGTCGGCAGGGCCTGTGGGAGCTGATGCGCAGGCTTTAAACAATGACCCGGCTACAGACCTGCACCATCAGGTCCAAGAACTAACTAAAAGCGTTGCCGCGCTAACCCGAACTGTGCAGTCTTTACAGGTTTCTACTCCAGCGAAGATCCAGCTGGCATCCGGACCGGAGGATATCCCGTGGCGCCGACCAAGGAGGACCCCACCGGCCAGAGGAAGACCCAGCGACCGATACAACGAGGACGGACAACCCATCTGCCGCCGCTGCAATCAACCCGGACATATGGCAAGGTACTGTCCTTTAAAACTGGCACAACCTGGGGTAGAGGGCCAACCCCTAGGAATAAGATCACCAGGCGCATCGAACTGGCGTGACAAATACGTGGGAGGATGTCCAGTCTTGCCAGTAGTACTGGATGGCATTCCTATGAGTGCCCTACTTGACACCGGGTCACAGGTCACCACCATCCCGTACGTGCTCTTCAAGCAGTACTGGAATGACTCGGATATAACCCGCTACCCAGACGACGACTTGAGTATCATCGCCAGCAATGGTCAGCCCGTGCCACAGATCGGATTTAAAGAGGTGACCATTAAAATCGGTAAAGTCAAACTGACAGCACAGGGACTGATCATTGTGGACATTGACAAGCGCGAGAGTCACCCAAAGATAACTCTAGGAACTAATGTGATTGAAAATTGTCTTGCAGAGGTGATTCTTATTTTACAGCAGGTTGCCAAGAACGCCAGCTCCGGCCAGCAGCGAGTGCTCCAAAAAGAGATCCGGGCACTGATGCGACGGCAACAGGTGGAACTCTCCGGTGGTGAGATTGGTAGCGTGAGAATGTGTGACCCTTTCCCTATTGCCATGCCCCCGAAAAGTGAAATGATGATTTGGTGCCGGGCAGCTATTGGTCTGAGAGGTAGAGATTACCAGGCAATGGTAGAACCAGTCTACTCAGATAGTAGGCCCACCATTTTGACGGCACGGGGGGTGGTTGATGTACGCCATGGGAGGGTGCCTGTTCGCATAATAAATATCGGGAAGAGGGAAGTGTACCTGCCCCGGTATGCTACGCTAGCCAAATTGTATACCATCAACCAAAATTCTGTACAGTCCGTGGAACCCTTGCCTCCATCTCATCCAGAGGAAGGTAACGGCTCTAAACAACAAATGGAGGACTGGTGTCAGCAACTGCATTTGGGTACTGACTCCACACCCGCTCACCAAAAGCAGGGAGTCTACCGGGTGCTCCAGGAATACGAGAGAGTGTTTAGTAAACACCCGCTAGACTTCGGGCGAGTAAAGGGGGTAGAACACCACATCCCCACGGGAAACCATCCTCCCATAAAGGAGAGATACCGACCCGTACCCCCTGCACACTACCAACACGCCAAGGGGATGCTTAGAGACATGAAGGAGGCTGGGGTAATCAGGGATAGCTGTAGCCCCTGGGCAGCTCCACTAGTCTTGGTTAAAAAGAAAGACAACACTATGAGAATGTGTGTAGATTACCGGAAAATCAACCGTATCACACACAAAGATGCGTACCCCTTACCAAGGATAGAGGAGTCTTTGGCTGCTTTAAAATCTGCTAACTTCTTCTCCACTTTGGATCTCACTAGCGGGTACTGGCAGGTTCCTGTAGCAGAGGCGGACCGGGAGAAGACCGCATTCACCACCCCGATGGGACTTAGCGAGTTTACCTGCATGCCGTTCGGACTCTGCAACGCACCAGGAACCTTCCAACGATTGATGGAATGCTGTCTGGGACACCGGAACTTTGAGACGGTCCTGCTGTACCTGAACGATGTTATAGTTTATTCCAAAACCTACGAGGACCACCTGAAACACCTGGCGGAGGTGTTTGAAGCCCTGGCAAACTACGGTCTGAAGGTGAAACCGTCGAAGTGTCACCTGCTAAAACCAAAAGTGCAGTACCTGGGACACGTGGTGAGTGCTGACGGAGAGGCCCCCGACCCTGATAAGATCACCGCGATTAAGGAATGGCCAAGACCCTCCAGCGTAAAGGAAGTGCGGCAGTTCCTCGGGTTGGTAGGCTACTACCGAAGGTTCATTCCCGGTTTCACCAAAAAGGCAGCTCCTATGCAGGACCTCCTGATAGGCCAGTCCAGGAAGGCCAAGAACCAGAAGCCGCCCTTCAGATGGGAGAAGCTGGAAGAAGAGTCCTTCCGCCAGCTGAAGATGGCCATCACGGGGGATGAAATCCTGGCGTACCCTGATTACAGCCAGCCCTTTATCCTCTACACCGACGCAAGTAACATCGGGCTAGGAGCCGTACTGTCCCAGATCCAGCAGGGGAGAGAACGGGTAATTGCTTACGCCAGCCGAAAACTGCGACCCACCGAAAGAAACCCTGAGAATTACAGCTCATTTAAGCTAGAGTTCCTGGCAGTGGTGTGGGCAGTCATCGAACGCTTTAAGCACTACCTCGCCTCTTCGCGGTTCACCGTGTACAAGTATAACAACCCGTTGACACACCTGGACACTGCAAGACTCGGTGCCCTGGAGCAGAGATGGATGGCCCGCCTGTCCAACTATGAGTTCACGATCAAATATCGGGCAGGACGCTCCAATACCAACGCGGATGCCTTGTCCAGAATGCCAAACCTACCGGACGTAGGGGAAGATCCAGAGGAACTGGAAGAAGTTGAACTCCCCGCGTTTCACCGTCATGGGACTACCCAGTATTCCCACCGTGTAAGGGGTAAGCAATCCGCTACGTTCAACCCCTTACCTCATTACAACTGGGCAGAAACGCAAGACAGTGACCCCGCCGTCCGACTGGTGAAGGAGATGCTGACTCAGCCAGATGCCCGCCTTGACCCAGACGCTCCGGAGGAGACCAAGCAACTGTGGGCTGAGAAGAGTCGACTGTTCCTTTACAAGGGGAAGTTGTGCCGCAGAATGGTTAACTCCCGGACGCATGAACTGGTCTGGCAAGTAGTGGTGCCAAGAAGAGACGCGGCAATGGTACTGGAGGCATACCTCGACGGAGCTGGGCACTTCGGATGGAAGAAGCTGGAGTTCCTGCTGCGCGGGCGGTTCCACTGGGTAGGCATGAGAGGGACCATCGAGAGGTGGTGCAGAGACTGTGGCCCATGCAACCTAAGAAGGAAGGACCGTGCCAGCCAGAAGACTCCCCTGCAGTCCATCGTCACCAGGCAGCCGTTGGAACTGGTAGCCTTGGACCATGTAAAACTGACCCCCAGCAGAAGTGGCTACGTCTATGCGTTAACCATCGTGGATCACTACTCCCGGTTCTTGGTTGTAGTCCCCGTCAAGGACTTAACGGCTCAAACAGCAGCTAGAGCCTTCCAGCAGCACTTCTGCCGTCCACACGGATACCCAGAGCAGGTGCTGACGGACCAAGGACCTGCCTTTGAAGCGGAAGTCTTCCAGGAGTTCTGCACTCTGTATGGCTGCCGGAAGATAAGAACAACACCCTATCATCCGCAAACCAATGGACTCTGCGAGAAGATGAACCAGGTGGTGATAGACCTTCTGAAAACATTGCCCCTGGAAGAACGCAGTCTGTGGCCTGAGAAACTGCCTGATCTGGTGGACCTATACAACCACATCCCTGTAGGTTCTACCAACTGTACCCCGGCTTACCTAATGAGAGCAAGACCTGGTAAGCTGCCTGTTGATCTGGATATGGGAGTCCTGACACCCGAGGACACTTCACCAGAAGCAGACTGGGACACAGAGAGGCAGCAGTACCGGAAAGTACAGGAGAGCGTTGAGTGAAGTCTCCGTCAAGCAAGAGAAAGACAGGAGAAGACTTACAACCAGTATGCTCCCGCTGTTCCCCTGGTACCTGGAGAGCAGGTCTTGAAGAGGAAAAGACGGCTCCACAAGTTGGACGACCAGTGGGAAAAGGACCCGTACACCGTACTGCCATCAAGCCATGAAAACCCGAAAGTCTGCACAATCAGTAAGGATGGAGGAGAAACCACAGCCATTGTCTCCCGAGATCACCTGAAGAAGTGTCCCGAGCAGCTACGAAACCCTGAAGAAGATCAAGAAAACCCTCGACCCGCAGAGGAAAGGGAAGAGATGGTCAGTACTGTACTCGGAGACTTCCCCCGATCTTGGACACAAGTAAATGGCGCTGTTGTGGTACCCGTCCTCACCTTCCTCCAGCCAGCATCCCAAGTGCCTACGGAAAAACAGGTAGAGCTGGAAGAGCAGCCGGTCCAGGAGGCAGAAGACCCCACACAAGCAGACCAGGAGAATCGACCCTCTGCTTATAGTGAGCCTGCCGTGCCCCTAGTGAGCCAAAGAGTCCGTAGACAGCTGCCCAGCTTACCTTTAACAGCTCCTACACCCTGTAGCTCAGGACCGGTCAGTCAGCTCCGTAGGTCTACTAGAACCACTAGAGGCCAGTTGCCCGTACGTTGGAGGATCTAAAGTGTTCAGACTGTTTTATTAATATTTACCTGTTTACTGTTGCTTGTAAATAATTATGTTTTTCCAGTTATTTTATAGGTATCTTTTGTGGATTTACTAGAACTCTATTGTATATATGTTTGGAGCGTAACCCAGGAACGGACTAAAGACTGTTAAAGACTCGGGGCAGGACAGACCCCTACCTGGTTACGGCTCCCTGTTCTTTGGTGAAATGGACACCCTGTTGCTTCAAAAATTGCACCCGGTTGCGGACACGCCGTGACCACTTTAACATGTTTTTCCTTATTGTATTGTTCCTGTTTATACCCTGTTATGTTTTCAAAAAAATATGTTTAGTCCCGGAGTGCTAAATTTTACTAGGGGGGAATGTGGCACCCCAGGGTTCTGGTTACCACAGTAATAGCAATGTTACGTCTGTGAGCAGGTGGGAGGTCTCCTGGTCAGGAATCCTAAGCATGCCACACCTCCTGCCCAGTCCTGGGAGGGGAAGGACTTCCCCTATATAAACTGGGGCTGAGGTGGGGTTAGAAAAGAACACAGACAGAGACAGAGACACAGTCTGGTCTGGTGTGGATCAGTTACAGGGAAAATAAGAACAGGAGCTCTGTGGGAGCAGTGATAAAAGGAGTCCGGGACTGGAAGCTGTAGAGCTCGTCCGGACTGAAGAGATCTCACCGGACACGGAGTCCGAGGCTGTGGGGACTGTTCCATACCCAGCGGCAGAAACCGACCGGCAGGGGATTTCAGGTCCTCTGGCCAAGAAACCCGAAGGCACGGTCACACGCAAGGGACCAGCACCGCCGTCGTGGAGCGGAGGCTACCAGAAGGCCCCGAGTCACCGGCCATACGGGTGAGCACCACACGGTACACTCAGGGACGTGGGCTACTTTTACCCGCTTCTAGCAAGGTAGCCAAGAAGAGTACAGTTAGTTGGGGAGGCCTACAACTCCGCCTGGCCAGGGGAGATCCTGTCTGCTCACGGACTGACCAGACCCCGACCGCTAGCCAGTACTCCCGGGAGGGTCTATCTTTGTCACCAGTAAAGACCCTGAACTACACCGCACCGTCTCTGAGTGGTTCCTGGTGCCTGCGTGCAATTCTACCATCCCCATCATTCACGTCCGCTGCCCTGAGGCCATACCCCTCCCGTTGGGGGTTATACTACCCACGCTGCACAACTGTACCACCGGCCTCAGCGGTCTGCCCTGCAGCGGCGGTTTCGTAACCGCATTCAACGGGTGGCGCAGTCGAACAATATCACATCTGCCACTAAAAACATCGCCACTTAGTTTGACACCCTGGGCACGGACCGGGTCACCGCCACGAGGACTACCACCCCCAACAGATCCGGCTCCGGGTATTCCCCAAACATGGCCCAGGGGGCGCGTCAGAAGCACGTGATTTGTGACAGGCCAGTCCCATACCGTACATCAAGAAGATGGAAAGTGAAGATATTCATGTGCTCAGTGTACTGGATATCATACAAGCAGGAGACTATCACAAGGATCATGGTAATGTGACTACACGTGAAGCTGGGCCACACAGCCATCTCGCCAACGCACACTATAATAGTAAGTGACTAAACCTCTTCAACTCACTGTCCTGCTACCAATTGTCAAACTCGTTACTATTTTATTGTTGGCCATTTTCAATGTTCCGAATGTTTATTGCTATGAGCTTTACTTTTATGTAGTTGTTTCTTCCAACGTCTGATACGGTGATGCCTCATTTAAACAACTTCCAAAAATTGCTTCAAAGCAATTTTTCTTCAACCTTTCTAAGTTCTCGTACCTCTTGTTCAGAGAATAATAACCATGTGCACCCAAAGCTTCGGTTTATCAAATGTTAAGCAAATGTACTTATCTGACTGCATATAATTCCGCAATGCTGCAATTCCATGCACTAAGAAAACACAAATAATGAAAACCAGTAACCACAAAAAGCAGCACAAGACATAATTAATGTCACTCAGTTTTTCTCCAACTTATGCAGACAAACATTGCTTATGTAGTACCTCTATCCCCAGACAATTATTTACCGTATATAATGCTTCCATTCAGTTTCCAATACATGCTGTAAGCTGCCAGTGCCACAATTTATGCAACTGTCAACAGTGCATTTAATGCTGCTATCTACAGTATGTGTTAATTAATTAGCACAAAACACAGCACAAATTATGCCGCCACACATCGTTGCAGTATATGCTACCCAGTCCCAGTACAAAAAAATGCTGCTATCTATATACAGATCACTTAATGCTGCCATCTACATACAGGTAATTTAATGCTGCCATCTACTCCAGTACAAATAATGTTGACATCCTCTCCCAGTACAATTCATGTGCAGGCAATGGAATGCCAATAATTGTCAGATTGTGGTCCATTGATACACTCAACATCATTCAGGGCAATTCGCTTGAACTCAGTAAGGAATGAATGAAACACTTGACTGTGACTCAGAGGTGTAGCTAGAGGTTCAGCTCTTGGGGGGCAAACATCAGGGTGGGCCCTTAACCGGTAACCCTGATTACAACTATGGTGGACCATCCTAATAGTGGGTATAGGGGAACCTCAGGATGCAACCGCGCTGTTATTGAAGATAAATCTGTACACAAGGACCAACACCAATATAACTGCCATATGGTGACATATACTGTTGATGCCAGTCCTGCAGATCATATAGGAGATTACAGTACAGTTATAAATGGTGACTTACAGTTGACCTTCTCTCTGATAGAGTCAATCACTTTTCTTTTCTATCTGGCCCAGACCGACATGACAATTTCTCCAGCCACGACTCATCAAAAGAGATTACAACAAAGAAGCATGTGACTTCTCACATTTACAGCACTGTCTTTATCTATTCCCGACCTGTACAAACTCCTAATCCTGCTGTCACCCCAATACTGAGCCACTGCTGCAGTATGTGTCCCTATTACTGCACCAACTGTGTGGTACAATAACGGCGCTCCTCTTACTGCCCCACTTAATAATGCCACCACTGTGCAGCGCAGCCAATCAACAAGCTTTGCCAATGTGGGCACTTACGGCTCAATCACAGCCATGTCAAGTATTGGCATGGCTGTGATTGACCGGGGCAACTGTGTAAAAAAAAAAAAGACATGCGGCTCTGATCCGCGATAAGTTCGTGACCGCCGGTTAGAGTGCTGCAGTTTCCACTCTGTCATGACAGCGTGTGAGCCTGCAGCTCTAACCAGCGAGAGCAGGCATACGCTGATGAGAGTATTCATCAGCAGGCGCCTGTGCAATAAATAAATAAAAAAATTGACATGCTGTCCCCTCTATTTTTGCTAACTAGCACAAGTAAAGCTGACAGCTTTAATTAAAAAAAAACAGCGTGGGTTAGGGGTTACTAATGGAGATGCGTCTATAAGACGCCCCCATTACTAACCCTGTAGTCAAATGTAATAAAGACAGAGTAAAGTCCTTTAATTGAAATAAACACACAAACTCCCCATCCTCTTTTACCCATTTATTACTGTAAAATAAAAAATAATAAAACACCATATTTCTCACCTTTCCGCCAATAATCCATTAATGCCCATGTCCCTCGACGATCCGGATGGTTTGGAGAGCAGTCACATGAGTTTCCATTACTAGCCATTACTAACCCCTGGGCTTGATGTCAGTGGCCATAAAACAGCAGACATCAGCCCCACAACTATTACCCCACTTGCCACCGCACTAGGGCAAGTGGGAAGAGCCAAGCAAAGCGCCAGAATTTTTTTTAAAATGTTCGGCCAAACCTGACGGACCCAAACATCCACAGGTCCGCCCATCACTAATCCCCTATTCACTGTATGGTTGGTCTCCAGCTCCCTTAGACAGAGTATAATGTCCCCACAGCTCCCCTATCTACAGTATGATGGGCCCACAGATACCCTACACAATATAATGCCCCCACAGTTTTCTTATACACAGTATGGTGGGCCCACAGTTCCCTTATACACAGCATGGTGGGCTTTCAGTTCCCTTATACACATTATGATGTGCCCACAACTCCCCTATACATAGTATGATGGGCCCACAGCTTCCTTATACACAGTATGGTGGGCCAACAGCTCCCCTATACACAGTATAATGGGCCAACAGCTCACATATACACAGTATAATGCCCCCACAGCTCCACTATATATGGTATGATGGGCTCACAGCTCTGCTACACACAGTATGATGGGCCCACAGCTGCCCTACATATAGCATGATGTCCCCACTGCTCCCCCAAAACACAGTATAATGACCTACACAGTAGCCCTCACACTGTATAATGGCCCCCACAGTAGAACCCACACGGTAGAATGGCCCCAAGGTAGTCCCCAAACTGTATAATGGCCCCCACAATAGCCCTCAAACTGTATAATGGCCCCACAATATATGAAGGCCTCCCACACTGTTTCAGGGTCCCCCACAGTAACCCCCACACTGTATGAGAGTCCCGCATTGTTTATGATTCCCCCAGTTCACACCACCAGTTTTAATTAAAAAAAATCATATACTCACCTAATCCAGGATCCTTATGAGTCCCCCAGCAAGGCAATGTGCTGTCATAGTGCCGCCACACGCACATGATGTCAGAGTCCCGGCGGCGCAGCGCAGTGACGTCATTGCACCACGCCAGGACGTCCTGTTCATGCGCCGGTGCCTCGACCAGTGCATCATCCTACCGTTCTGTAGACCACAGACATAAAGCGACCTGTGGTCTACAGAAAGAGGAGCGGTAGTACAGGGAGATCGTGTATTCACTATATCAACATGCTATGCATCATGAAAACTGCATCATGACATGACAACGTGAACCATGACTATGTGTGCGTATACACAGAACTGTCCCGGTCCTCACCAGAGCTGGAGGTCCCGGACTAGCATGAGAAGCCTAGAGATTTCAACATAAGCAGTGACGATCAGAATATGCCAATGACCACCATTTAGCTGAATCTGCACAAAAGCAAATTACAAAAATCAGCTTGTTTGCGGATTTTTGTAAAATTTGAATGGAATTCAATTCTACTCAAATATATTTGCTCATCTCTACAGTGGTTAGAAGGAATGAATCCTTCATGAGGTCTTCTGCTGCTATTAGCCACTAACTTGGTTCTCCTCTAAATTCTCACATGAAAAAAAACGAACCAGAGGACATTTTACAAAAAAACACTTTCTTCACATTAAAGCGGTTGTCTAGGACTATTTTTTTTTTCACTATGGGGCTAAAAACTAACAGGCAAGTAGTTGCTTACCGAGGCAACTATCTGCTTGTTCAACCCGACACTGGCTCAGAGTGGTTACCAATTCCTCCTGCAGATGATTCAGCTGCTCCATGTCAACAGAGCAGTTTTTCCTCTTAGTCGATGGAGTTTGACTGCCGACGTCAAGCTGATTGACAGCAGGCTCCCAGCAGTTAGCGTGACATCAGTAGTCATTTTTTTCGCCAGCATAGCAGAAGAGAAGCTGCTGCTTTGTCAACATGATGTCAACGGAAGCCACTGAATCACCATCAGGAACGGTCGGTGACCACTCTCTGCGGGTAGAAATCATTGCGGGGCACAACAGGTGCAGTTATCAACTACCTGTTAGTTCTTAGGCCCGTTGTGAAAAATAAAATTGTCCTGGATAGCCTCTTTAAGGAGACCATACTCAGTAGATGGCTATCAGCCGAACTATGGTCCAGCCAATCATTCTGCCGGTAGGAATCTCGGACAGCTTTTCCATAGATAGGAGCGTCCGTTCGGATGAGCATTCCTGTGTTCTCTATGAGAGAGCTATCATCATACATGACCAAATTCAGATATGTCATATCGATTTATATTCCCTGACAGTAAATTGTCTGGAGCTATCATACATATTAGATTGTTGGCCAAACCCATAGATATTGGCATTTGGAAAACAGTGTAGCGTGTTACCATATGGTCATTGTTTTTCCCTGTTTTCTTTTGTCCTGTTTAAGGCTTAAATTATGAATTTACAACAAAAAAAAAGAATTATTCTATCTGGCTGTCTCATCTGCTTCTGTTTCTGCAGGTAATTCCAGGTGTTGGAGGACTTTCCATTTGTCTCCGATGTCCTTAGTTTTGAATGCTTTGGGGTCACTTCACTGTTGAAGAATGATGTTGGTGACTGATCAAACACCTCCCTGTTGTTATTTCATGATGGATGATGAGTACTTTTCATTACATTTTTTGGACCACTCAAGATCACTTCACTTGCAAACATAGTTTCATATCTACAGGAAACTTCTTTTTCATGCAAACTATTATCGGGGCATTCATCATTCCATTTTTAAATCAACTTTATTAACTGTAATAAATTTTATGCATAAAAAATAAATTGTCAATCAATTATTACATTCATTTAACCTCCCCAACTCACTGTTCACACAATTTTTTAAAAAAAATTAAAAAAGGACATAAAAATACAACCTTAAATATATTACAATTCTCTCCCAATAGCTTTCCATATTTTGGATTGCTCATTTTTTACATAGAAAAACCTAAAGAGATGAACTGGAATATAAATTGGTGTGCATGCAGCATGTAAGAGCATGTTCACACATGGCCACTAAACAGAAAAAAACAAAGGCAGAAACACAATACGCAAATACCCTGCAATAAATAAATAAACAGCAATAATGCATGAAAATAATATAGAGTACTTAGTTAAGATAATTTTGATCAAGATAATGCAAAAGCCATCACACCACTTCACAGTGACCCTATTTGGGACAGTCCTAACTCTAATATTTAAAACCTTACCATTTCTTTCCATAGCATATTTTTTCAGAATATTATACTTGCAAAGCCAATTTTTAATGATTATGATGGGAATTGTGTTTGATAATCAAACTCTTGCTATTGATAGTTTGCAAAAAAACAGTGTTTTTAAAGGGGCTGTCCAGGCTTGAGGTTCAAGTCTGCAGTCATGCTCTGTGACTGCAGATTTGTTAATCTTCACAGCGCGCAGTGTGTGAGCTGTCAGGATTCTCCGGTGCTGGGAGTGGGCAGACATGTGGCCGAAAGTATGCAATTTGCATACATGCGTTCACATGCCAATTAGACGTGCACGGCCTCATTCAATAAAAGAGCATTGAGCATGGTTGGACACATCTAGTTGGAATGTGGCAGGAAGCATGCAAATTGCATACATGCGGTCATATAACCGCCTACTCCCGGAGCCGGTAATGGAGAATCCTGACAACGCAACAGTGTTAGGATTATAGTGACTGCAAGCTTGTACCCCAAGCCTGGACAATCTCTTTTTAAGACCAATCATTTGACTTTTTCTATGTCTAATCACCCCATGTTACAGATAAATGGGTTGTCTCATGACTCGGCATGAGAAAAAAAATGCTAGTCAGCACTGCTCCATAGTATAAGATTGGAGCGAGTGCTATCCGATGAAATATTGGATAACACTCGTCCGAGTTATACACTGGCTACTTGCCAGTGTGAGCGAGCCCTTACAGTCAGTGTTATTGTGCACAAAGTGTGTAACATCTTTTTTTTTTCTGTTGAAGAAATGTCTTTTATGAAGACACATGTTACAAGCACGCCGCTAGGTTCAGATAGGGGCGAGACAGGTTACATGAATTCTTTGGAATCCTGGGGGAACCGTTACTCAGGGTGACCATAGACCACATACTGCAGCTTCTCTCAGGCACACAGGGGTATTGACCCTCAGGCACAGACACGTAGGTTGTTTCATTTGCTGACCAGACACACTTGACAAGAGTCCTCATAAACGGTAGAACAGTAGCATTTAATAAGAAGACGCACAGCCGGTGCAAGTTAAGTCTTATGAGCAACAGGCTCCAGTGACAAACAGTACAGTTTCCTTATCAGCACAGCAGTTCACAGTCTTCCCAGTAGTACAGGACAGCACAGTTCTAATGCAAAGGCACATTAATGAACACAGCATTCTTTACAGCACAGTGAGATGGAGTATGGGGGGAGGGTTTGCTGAGGGAGATGATCCCTGTGACACCATTTCTTACAGTCCTTATCTTTCTGCTTGACAATACTCTGCACTGCTAGTTCAGGAACTCTACCTGACCTGTGCTTAGCTTCACTCCTGACTTGAATCTGTTTCACTTGCAGGGGCACTTCTGTCAGATGCAGAACACACACACCACCTTTCTCTTCGGCTCCAGCCAGACAGTAAACAACTTCCCCACAATTCCCCTGGGGCTCTGCTAAAACACTCCCCTTCTCCTGTGACTGTGTTAACCCCTCTAGTTGCTGGATGCTTCTGGAGCACAACACTTCCTGTCTCCTGTGCTTGTGTTACTTCTAATAGTTGCTAAATGCTTTTAAAGCAACAGCACTACTTCTGCATGTCACACTCTGCAACAGCACTACTTCTGCATGTCACACTCTGCAACAGCACTTCTTCTGCATGTCACACACATCCTTCTCTTGAGGCACGTAAGTGTGTTCCAATAGTAGCTGTGAGGTCATCAGGGTTCCCCACATCCTGTAGTTACGTTGTAGTGTTGACACCATGGCCATTACTTCAAGAAAAGTCAACCTTCTGAAAACAAGTCTTTGAAAGGGGTATTTAAATTGAACACAGTAGTGCCCACGCACAGTGGCTCCCATTGACCCCCTGTGATATGATTGGGGGGCATCAATGTGTTACTATGACAGCTGGGGGTCTGCTGAAGACCCCCATCGCTGTCATCTTGGTCCACCTGTGAAACTCAGCCATAGGCTGAGCTCCATAGGAGACCAAGATTTTCACAATACACTGACGAGCAAAAGAAAAAAATGAAAAATGAGAGTCCTGTAAAATGGAAAGAGGGATTAGAAGAAACGAGGACTGTTTAGCACTAAGTCCAATACTGTGTGGTGTCGCTACTAGCCAATATGAACTATGCATTTGTTTATTTTTGTAAAATATTTAGCAAGTTTTGGTAGAAATGTGGATCATTTATACCAAAACAATTATTTAACAGAGTTCATCCCGATATTAGGAATTGACGGCTACATTAATATGAACAGTCTATAAACCATATTAGCTCTAAAAATGTGCCAAAGTTAAAAATCAATGCAAAATTATATCAATGTATTGATCAAACTATTAACCCAGTTGCTATTTTAAGCATTGAATGTGAACGCTGGGTCACCTGTAAGGACAGCTTTACCATACATTTAGTAATTGCATCCCCAAGGAGGCATTCCCCTGTTCATCACAATTGATTTTCATGCATAGCTGCAAAATTATAGACAACAGTGGATGAAAAGGTATTTCCACATGAAGTGAATAATATTCTTTCTACCGTTAGTTTATCATTTGTTCATCTGCGCATTTCCACTCTGAGTATATCTTCAATTAGGTTAATATTTCAGAGTTTATATGAAGTAGCTTTGCAAATACTTTTCCGCAAACATTTTCTACTGATTTTCTTCTACTAAATTTCACTATTTAGTTTCCTCCACTAACATCTAAAGCTGCATTCAAAACTTTAAAGAAGCCCTCCTCCTCCTCCTCCTCCTCCTCCCATCAAAGTTTTTAGTCTCTTAATATATTGCAGTCGTCATATTATACAGCACTGTGCACTTACAATTGCTCATTTTGCCTTTATACCCAGATAATTCTTCTCTTTTCCATTAGGTTTATGACATCACTGATGAGCTGAATCCTTCTAATCTCTATGTAGAAACAGGAGGTCAATTTTCTCTGCACAAGTCATGAGTCAATTCAAAAGTCTATGGGGGTGATAAATGCAGGGACAAGCAAGCTTAAAAATCATTTTACCCAACGAACGAGTGTTTGCGTGTTCTTTGGGCAATTGCCAGCCTGGATGACTATCAGGGAACGAGCATTCCTTAGCCTGCTTTTGTGTCCTTCCTCTATACTTTACATCTCTATTTTTTAGCTGTGTATACAAATGTGCCTAACCTCAGCTTCAATTTAATTAAAGGGAACCTGTCACCAGGTGTCTGAGAACAGCATGATGTAAGGGCAGAGACCCTGATTCCAGCAATGTGTCACTTATTGGGCTGCTTGCTTTAGTTTTGATAAATGTTTTATCAGCAGGAGATTATCACTAGAGGACTAGTAACCCTGCTGCCAGGTAGTCCTCCGTATTTATGAAATCTGTAAAACCACACCCCCACCTTTGATTGGCAGCTTTCTGCCTATGCACAGTGTACAAAGAAGGCTGCCAATCAGTGGTGTGGACAGGATTATACAGGGATCAGCATTCAGAGAACTGCAGCAGATAAAACAGGGATATTATCAAAACTGCAGCAAGCAGCCCAGTAAGTGATACATCACAGGAATCAGGATCTCTGCCCTGACATCCTGATGCTCCTGGGGGAGCAAAAACCTGGTGACAGACACCTTTAAAGACTCCAATTTCTCAAGAAACTAATTCAAAACAATATTCTGACATGCTATTAAAATGCAGCAACCAACAGCACATCCACTGATTTGCCATACATTCGCACATATAGCATAGACGTCTTGTGACAGAGCATGAAATCATGATTTTCCTAAAAGCTGGTGATCTAACACCACCTGCATAGAGATATATTGAGCCAAGGATAAAGGTAAGGAAGGTCACAACTTTAAATATGAGCTCGCTATTAGCTCAACATTGCTGTCACATCCCAGTGATCAGAAATTAGCAATGCCTGAATGAAGTATCATAATCGCTAATTGTTTTTGACAGCACAATCGCTACCTGCCTGAAAAAAAGCATAAAAAAATCAACAATTATTTCTGTAGGTTGACACGGTCAATTATGCAACTTCTCTGCCTGCGGCTACTTACTCCTGTATTAAGAAAATGTTTCTATTTCATGAAGATGTTTCCATTTGTTTCTAGCTAGAATTTACCTCCAAAATGTAAACTTTGGGAACACATCCTTTCAAGCATGGACTGGCCCACAGGAGAGCAGGAGAATCCTCCGGTGGGCCACCACCATCTTATATGAGCAGTACTTGGCACAATACACTTGATTGACTATGTACAAACAAAGCCAGCATCTTTTTTATTCAATAATCTACCCATTTTATTGTTGTAGAAATCTGTGAATGAGGATAAAGTCATATTTGCAAGTAGCTGAAAAGTGTGGCCCTGGAGTTGATGTTACTGGTGGGCCCTTGGCACCTCAGTACGACTCTGAATACTTTTGTATGGTGAAAAATACTGCTCGATTTTATGATCTGCTGCTTAAAAAAAAAAGAGAAAACCAACAAATCTGTAGCATATGGATGACGAAGAGGCTTCCTTTTTTTTTTGTTACTTAAGGGGGTTGTCTTGTTTCATAGAAATGTGGACCACAGGCTGAATCTGCTTTATGATATCAGTGTCATTAGTACTTACCTTGTGAAGTCCCATCTACTCCAGCATCTCCTCTCTGTGCCCTGCCGGTCTTGTTAACATGGCAGAAGCTATGACATAATCGCTACAGCTCTCATGCTGTCCAGCTCGGCTTGACCACTGAGCCCGCTGATTGGCAGCAGTGGTCACGCGGTGTAGACAGGACTTCACCTCTGCAGTTTAAAGATTACTTCCATCGCTGTTGAAAGACTCTTCCTATTCATTTCAATTGTCAAACTACTTAGCTGTCTATATATGTTTAGCCTTTTCAGCTTTTTTTTCTCTCCACGTTTTCAAACATGCTTGGTGGAAATAGAAAAAGTTCATGTCCAATCAATAAGCCGCAAATAGCGCCGCAGGGAAAATTAAACTCTTCTAAAATGCCTAAAAAACTCTTCAAAACTAATTTAGGAAACAAAAAAAAAAATTCTCCAAAAACTCTCTAAAGATGGAGCATTTACTGAAGCAGTTTCCACTTGCACACTCATCATTTTTGAATGCCTTCAATAGAACGTTGTGTGCACATAGCCTAGGGGCATGTTCACACATTCAGTATTTGGTCAGTATTTTACATCAGTATTTGTAAGTAAAACTCAGGAGTGGAACAATCAGAGGAAAAGTGTAATAAATAAGTCACCACTACTGTATTATCGCCCACTCCTGATTTTAGCCTACAAATATTGAAAGTGTGAACGTGGCCTTAGAGCTACAGACTTATAGGCTGTCATTAGGAAGTACATAGAGGGATCCTTATTAGCATGTAAACTGCTAATACGCCATTTAGAGATCATTATGGGGCCTTATTCCTCAGCGCCACTTTTTAACGGTAAGTGAATAGCGCCACCCAGCAGTCGCAATTCCCGCGGGTGATTGCTGTTAGATCTCACTGACTCAGAGTCTAACACGCTCTTTCAGTGACTAACTGACTGGTCTCAGGCATTGCAGTACACAAGTTCTGCAGTGTATGAGACCAGCGATCAAAGTAAAAAATATACTACCCATGGTGGGACAAAGTGAAATAAAATATATTAAAAAAAAACAAAAAAAACACACAAATCAAGAAAAGTTGTTTCGCCACTAAAAACACAGCATTTGCGTTAAAACAAAAATAAACAAAAAAAGTACATATAATTGGTATTAACGCGACCGAAACGACCTGAACTATAAAACTGTCACATTATTTATTCTGTATGGTGATGCAAAAACAAATTAATTTTTGTAAAATATTATTTATATTATTTCATTTTTAATGTGTGATAGCAGCAAAACATAAAAACCAACATAAATCTGGTATGGCTGTAATCACACCGACCCAAAAGAATAAAGTTATCTAATCATTTATAGTGCACGGTGAACCGCGCAAAAATAAAAATAAGAACTATTCTTGTACTGCTGTTTATTTGTTCATTCTACCTCCCAAAAATCTGAATAATTCTTGAGTTACATTTATCCTGTGCTCTCCGTTGAGGTTTCCGTGTGAATCCTAAAAAACGCAAATCAGACAAAACCCCGGACAGAACCACTCACTTATGAGGCAGATGGAGTCACTGGTCTCTGTTCCAGCAGTGTTCCATCATTTTAGGCGTCTTTTTAGCCTACAAGTGTGAACGACCACTATTCTGTGCACGCCTAAAAAGGTGGACGTAACCAGAGCAGACGCCAAATGGACTCCAAAGTGTCTCCATCTGCCTCATAATAGTGGGTGGTTTTGTCGGGGTCTCGTCTGAATCACATTTTTGTGAGATTTACATGGAAACCCCAACATAATTGCTCAGTGAAGAATGTGATCCCAGGTATCTACTGAAAATTTTATGTACCCAAAATGTTACCTTACCAATAAAAACCCTAATTTATCTCACACAAAACCTGTCACTGGAAATATAGGGGGTCCCACGTTACTGGTAGAACAAACACTCTGGAAAAGCGACGGCTCCCACCTCCTCAAAAGAAATTCAGCAAATTCTACGCTTGGTGAAGAGTCAATACAGGGACGTTAGGGGAGACAGGGTGACGCTAGATCAACCTAGGAGGTCTCCACTTCCCCCCTTTCCCTAGAGTCTGGGCTCCCTTTCCCTCTTCCCTTTGTCTTGCACTAAGTCTTTCCCACACCTTGCGTGACACCTAGCCTGGGAAGTGCGGGAAAAAAAGAAACAGGAATAGAGGAAGAGCTGCTAATAGGAGTAACCAAAGATTTGCAAAAATATATATTTTATTATTATTTTATGCATGCATGATTTAATTTAATAAAACATAGATAATTTTTGCAACCCTTTGCTTACTCCTACTGGCAGTGCTCCCTCTTTTCTGTTTCCTTTTTTCACTTCCCATCAAATTGACCCTTGGTTGGTTCTACAGGTGAATCGGCAGCCGTCCATGATATTGGGTTTTCAGGCTTTACGTTGTGCCTACCTCTGCACAACTCGACAGGGTGAACGTTATCCTACATATCAGCCCCATCTTTCCCTTTGATTTTACACTATGGAACACTCCCTTTGATATTTTTTATGGTCATCGGATGGATCTTCACACTATATTTTCTCTGAAACCAAAGAGTATTTCAAATTAAACAGGTCTGGATGCAATAGTGCAGCCAAACTCTGATTCCTGCTGCCCATGCTTTAAAAAGTTGTTCCTGTACCTATATTGGTCAGATATTTACTCTATTTTCCTCCAACTTAAAAAAAAACTTATTTCAGGTAAGTGCTGTAATAAGGCAATTATAATCTCAACTGAAGACAGAGACTGATATGAGTGAATACAGCAAACTGCATAAAGTGCTGCAGAAAATTGCATTATGTAAGTAATGGGAAATGACTGAATATGAACAGTGGGTCCGTGTTTGAATAGATCAACAAAAAATACCATTTACTGTATATAATCTAATGTAACGTATAACCATTAATGATTTTTCTTTTTTTTTCCATACCAGACATATGCTTTATTTTTTAAAGAATGTAATTATTTAACAAAGAACTCCTCCTCTCGAAGTTTTTATCCTCTTAATATATTGCAGTCATCATATTATACAGCACTGTGTAGTTACAATTGCTCATTTTGCCTTTCTACCCAGCTAATTCTTCTCTTTTCTCTGCTCTATGTAGAAACAGGAAGTCACTTGTCCCTGCATGTATCTGTCCCCTCTTCAACTCCTGACCCAGCTGCTCATTCCTCCCCCCCGTGCCATAGACTTTTGAATTGACTCATGACTTGGGCAGAGAAAATTGACCTCCTGTTTCTACATAGAGATTAGAAGGATTCAGTGCATCCATTTTTAACCACGTGATGTCATAGACCTAATGGAAAAGAGAAGAATTATCTGTGTAGAATGACAAAATGAGCAATTGTAAGTGCACAGTGCTGTATATTATGATGACTGCAATATATTACGAGGATAAACACTTTGATGGAAGGAGGAGGAGGAGGAGGAGGAGGAGGGCTTCTTTAACCCTTTTATAAAGACACATGAGACTTTTTAATTAAAACTATATGCCTTAACAGGTTGTGTCCTTGATGATGTGACATTAATTCTCATACATTTGTTGGGGGAATGCCTGATACTTGCATAATTAACTACTTGTTGTTCTGACACTTTTTGCTGAATGACTGTAATTTATTTTTTTAAACAGGGAATTCAGTGTTTTATTTCCTGTTGTAGATTATCTACTGTATTTTGTAATTCAGCAACAATATTACTGCCGCATTAGAATATCTCTGCTGTGATGCCCACTCCTTAGCAGTTTTTTAAAGTGAATCCATCACCAGATTTTTGCTTTCCAATCTAAGAGCATCATAATATAGAGGCAGAAACCCTGGTTCCAATGATGTGTCACTTACTGGGCTGTTTGCTGTAGTTTTTATAAAATCAGCAGGAGATTATCACTAGAGGATTATTAAACCTGCTGGCAGGTAATCAGTCCCGCCTCCACACAGAGAAAGCAGCCAATCACTGGTGTGGGCGGGGTTATACAGCGCTCAGCATTCAGAGAACTGCTAGATCTGCAGCAGATAAAACTGTTTTTAATCACAACTTCAGCAACCAGGAAAGTAAGTGATACTTTTCTGGGATCAGGATCTCTTACCCTACATTATGCTGCTTTCAGATGGGGTAGCAAAAATCTGGTGACAGATTCCCTTTAAAGCCCTACTCCAGCATGTTTTTTTTTTTATTTCAGCACTGGAGTGGTGCTATTAATGTAAAATTTTCTGACCCTAGTATTATATTTAACAGCTGCCATCTTCAGCTCTTCCCAGCGCTGCTCCAATCCCGATCTGCCATCTTGTGAGCGCAAATTCTGACCGGAAATCAGAGGTAACGGCCCCAAAGCTCTCATTGTAAGTCTGTGAGATCCTCGTCTGGCCTCGTTTTGGCTCTTATAGTTTTACATTGAGTTGTGCCTTGTGGTTCTCCCAGCAAACACTGGAGCAATCCGGCAGGTCATAAAGTGCAGAAGACGACCGAAGCGGCACTGGTAAAAGATGAAGACAGTGGCTGATGAGTATACTGCTAGGGCAGGAAACTTACATTAGTTGCACCACTCCAGTGGGGCACTGGAATGGTGCATTAAGACCTTAAGAGTTCAGTTTTTTCTCATATGTGAAAAATAAACAGACTGATTTTCTTCATCAGTGTGTGGATCACATTTTCATCAATCTTTGGTCAGTGTGTCCGTTTTTTTCCTATCAGTATGGCAGAAAAAAATGACAAAGCGTCTCGTACCCGTGAGGGTAAGTTCACACAGGCATACAAAAGAAATCATCCGATTCATGCAGAAAAAAATGTATAATTTTTCATCTGTACTGTTATGCGTGTATGTCTGTGTTTTTGCATCTGTTAATAAAATCATCAGAAAAAAATTGCAAGACCAAATACAGTTTTCTACGTAAAGAATGGCAATGTAGCCACAAAAATCGGATGCTATAGGGTTTATTCACACGGGATCCTTTTTTTTTGAGCACCCATAGACTTGAATAGGCAAGTCTCATCCAAAACACAGAAGTTAGTGCATGTTGCAATCTTTTTTCACATGGAAATTCAGTCCATGTGAAAAAAAAAATAGACTTGTACGGCCTCTTTCACGCAGCAGTATTTTAGTCAGTATTTGTAAGCCAAAACCAGGACTGAGTCCAAAATATGGAGTTGTAATCTTTACCATCATAGTTTTATATTTTAGTCCAGACTTTTGCTTACAAAGACTAATTACATAGCCAGCATTTATCTCTGACAACAGCGGATGGAGCCAACTTCTGCCCACGGCTGTTAACCATTTAAATGTGGCTATTAATTTATGACATTTGCATTTAAATGAACGCATGCCTATATTCAATCACACCAGATCCTATTGGCCTCCCGCAACACGAACGCAGAGAGCCTTTTGGATTACTACAAAAGCCGGGGATTTGCTGAAGATCCCTGTTGTTGTCATCTTAGTCCTCCTGAGCTCCATAAAAAAAAAAAGAGAAAGAAAATAAAAAAAAATTTAAAAAAACATGAACGTTCAAATCACCCAAAATTTTCCCAGTTATAAAAAAGAAGGGAAAAGTATGTGGTATCATTGCGTTTGTAAAAGCCAAAACTACTAAAATATAAAATGAATAGTGATGAGCGAGCACTAAAATGCTCGAGTGCTCGAAGCTCGGGTCGAGCACATTAGAATACTCGGGTGCTCAACCTGAGCAACGAGCCCAATGTAAGTCTATGGGAAACTCCAGCATTTTTCTGGCGGTCCCCCCCGGCGGTCTGCAGAAGGTCAAAAATTGCCCAAATCGATGGGAACAGTGCTCAATTAAAAGTCAGGCAGGCAGAATATATAGGCAGACAGGCAGGCAGGGTATATATGAGTGTGGCACCCCAGGGGTCTGGTTGCCACAGTAATAGAAATATTATGTCTGAGAGCAAGTGGGAGGTTTCTCTGGTCAGGAGCCCTAAGCATACAACACGGCCCACCCAGACCTGGGAGGGGAGGAATCTGCCCTTATAAACTGGGTCTGGGGCGGGATTAGTGAGTGAAGTCCCAGACAGAGACGCAGTCAGGTCTGGAGGACAGCAGACACAGGGAAAGCAAAAACTAGGAGCTCTGTAGGAGCAGGAGCGAGTGCCAGAGGCTGGAAGCTAGAAAGCTCGCCTTGGCTGAAGACACTAAACCCGGACACGGAGTCCGAGGCTGTGGGGACATCCAGGTCCAGCAGCAGAATCCAACCGGCAGGGGATTCCATGTCCTCTGGCCTTAGAAGCCCGGAGGCACGG
Source organism: Phyllobates terribilis (assembly GCF_046119375.1). Lineage (NCBI taxonomy): Eukaryota > Metazoa > Chordata > Amphibia > Anura > Dendrobatidae > Phyllobates > Phyllobates terribilis. Next base: position 208,198,904 of record NW_027362767.1, on the reverse strand, counting down.
TCACAAGCAAGGGACCAGCACCGCCATCGTGAAGCGGAGGCTAACGGAAGGCCCCAAGTCACCGGCCATACGGGTGAGCACCACACGGTATACTCAGGGACGTGGGCTACTTCTACCCGCATAGAGCAAGGTAGCCAGGAAAGAGTGCAGATAGTCGGGGAGGCCTACAACTCCACCTGGCCAGGGGAGATCCTACTTGCTTACAGACTGACCAGGCCCCTACTGCTAACCAGTACTCCCGGGAGGGTCTGCGTTATACCATCAGTAAAGACCATGAACTGCACCACACGTCTCTGTGTTTCATCGCCGCACCAGCACCATTACTACTGGGACGCTCATACCATCACTCCCATCTTCCACACTAGCTGCCCTGAGGCAATACTTCTCCCGTGGGGAGTTATCCCATACTCGGCTGCGCAAACAACATCAGCCTCAGCGGTCTGCAGCGCAGCGGCGGTCACCACTGACCGCAATCCACGGGTGGCGTAGTCAGACATTTGTCACATTACTAAGACTGCCTCTGGTTTGACCGCCCTGGGCACGGACCGGGTCACAGCCACGGAGGACTACAACCCCCAGCGATCCGGCTCCGGGTATCCCCCGCACAACACGGGCCCAGGGGGCGCGTCAACTTTGGCGTAGTCGGCAGGATCTCGTGGCCCGCAACCACCGGGTACTGCGTGCCTGAAAAAGACTTTTATACTTACCTGTGGTGAAGTTTCCCGCCGTCCGGAGTCGTTTCCCGCCATCGGACGCCATCTTGGACCGTTTCCCGCCGTCTTCTGCCGCCTTCCCGCCATCCGCAGCTGCTTCCCGCCATCGGACGCCATCTACAGGACGCCGCGCGGGAAGAAGAGGGGCATGGACGCCGAAAGCGCGAGAGATCCGAAGCTCCGCCCCACGCACCGACGCTGCGCAAGGTCCTGGAAGGGAGAAAGAGCGACGCTGACGTCATCGGAGCGCGACGCCAGGTCCTCGACCCCGACGATTGACTGCGGAGCCGCGGCCTACGGAAGAAGAGCATCACAAGGTAGGCCACGGTCCACTAGGGGGGAAGAAGGATGTCAGCCACCGAGGGGAGCTCCACCGCCACACCGGCCGCCAGCGCAACCGCTGCAGCGGTCATGCCATTCACCATGCCCTACATCCCGGGGGCAATCTGGCTACCCCAGTACTCAGGGGAGTCACATACTCTAAGTGACTTTAGGGAAAGACTAGATCGCCTCTTCCAGGTATACCCCCTCACAGAAGAGCAAAAAGTGAGCATCCTGGTGGCCCAGTTAATCGGAGCAGCCCAAAGGGAGGTAAAGTCCTGGTCACCTGGGAAGAAGAGGACTGTCAGAGAAATACTAGCCCGGCTGAAAGACACATTTGATACCCGAACCTCAGCCGAGATAAAACTAAGATTTTACGGGTGCAAACAACGGGCACACGAAAGTATAAGAGACTATGCTCTAAACCTACAAGAGGCCCTGAGAACCATTAAGCAGGCAGACCCTGACAGCGTGGGAAATGAAGACAAGCTGTTGACCGAACAATTTATTCAGGGTCTACTGTGCAATGCCCACCGAACCCAGTTGCGGGCAATGGCCTTACAGGACCCTGACCTGGACTTTGCACAGTTCAAGGACAGAGCCTTCCGGGTGCTCCGAGAAACCGCACCAGGTGGCGCTGTGACCCACAGGCGCCCTGCTATCACTTATTACCAGGACGCGGCGCCCTTGTCTGCAGGGCCTGTGGGAGCTGATGCGTAGGCTTTGAACAATGACCTGGCTACAGACCTGCACCATCAGGTCCAAGAGCTGACTAAGAGCGTTGCAGCGCTAACCAGAACTGTGCAGTCTTTACAGGTCTCTTCTCCAGGAAAGATCCAGCTGGCATCCGGACCGGAGGATGTCCCGTGGCGCCGACTGAGGAGGACCCCACCGGCCAGAGGAAGACCCAGTGACAGATACAACGAGGACGGACGACCTATCTGCCGCCGCTGCAATCAACCCGGACATATGGCAAGGTACTGTCATTTAAACGGGCACAACCAGGGGTAGAGGACCAACCCCCAGGCATAAGATCATCAGGCCCATCGAACTGGCGTGACAAATACGTAGGGGGACGTCCGGTCTTGCCTGTGGTACTGGACGGCATTCCTATGAGTGCCCTACTAGATACCGGGTCACAGGTCACCACCATTCCGTACGTGCTCTTCAAGCGGTACTGGAATGACTTAGACATAACCCACTACCCAAATGACGACCTGAGCATTATAGCCAGCAATGGTCAGCCCGTGCCCCAGATAGGATTTAAAGAGGTGACCATAAAGGTCGGTAAAGTTGAACTGTTGGCACAAGGACTGATCATTGTGGACCCTGACCGTCGCGAGAGTCACCCAAAAATAGCCCTAGGTACTAACGTAATCGAAAACTGTCTTGCAGAGGTGATTCTTATTTTGCAACAGGTTGCCAAGAACGCCAGTTCCAGCCAGCAGCGTGTCCTCCAAAAAGAGATCCGGGCACTGATGAAACGGCAACAGGTGGAACTATCTGGTGGTGAGATAGGTAGCGTGAGAATGTGTGACCCGTTCCCTATTGCCATGCCCCCGAAAAGTGAGATGATGATTTGGTGCCGGGCAGCTATTGGTCTAAGAGGTAGAGACTACCAAGCAATGGTAGAACCCGTCTACTCAGACAGTAGGCCCACCATTTTGACAGCACGGGGGGTGGTCGATGTACGCCATGGGAGGGTGCCCGTCCGCATCATAAATATTGGGGAGAGAGAAGTATACCTGCCCCGGTATGCCACGCTAGCCAAATTGTTCACCATCAACCAGAACTCTGTACAGGCCGTGGAACCCTTGCCTCCATCTCAACCAGAGGAAGGTAACGGCTCTAAGAAACCAATGGAGGACTGGTGTCAGCAACTGCATTTGGGTACTGACTCCACTCCCTCACACCAAAAACAGGGAGTCTATCGGGTGGTTCAAGAGTACGAGAGAGTGTTTAGTAAACACCCGCTAGACTTCGGGCGAGTAATGGGGGTAGAACATCACATCCCCACGGGAGTCCACCCTCCTATAAAGGAGAGATACCGACCCGTACCCCCTGCACACTATCAACACGCCAAGGGGATGCTAAAAGACATGAAGGAGGCTGGGGTAATTAGGGACAGCTGTAGCCCCTGGGCAGCTCCACTAGTCTTAGTGAAAAAGAATGACAACACCATGAGAATGTGTGTAGACTACAGGAAGGTCAACCGTATCACACACAAAGATGGGTACCCGTTACCAAGGATAGAAGAGTCCTTAGCTGCATTAAAATCTGCTAACTTCTTCTCTACTTTGGATCTCACTAGCGGGTACTGGCAGGTTCCTGTAGCAGAGGCGGACCGGGAGAAGACCGCATTCACCACCCCGATGGGACTCAGCGAATTTAACTGTATGCCGTTCGGGCTCTGCAACGCACCAAGAACCTTCCAACGGTTGATGGAATGCTGTCTGGGACATCGGAACTTCGAGACGGTCCTATTATACCTGGACGATATCATCGTCTATTCCAAGACCTATGAGGACCATCTGGAACACCTGGCAGAAGTGTTTGAAGCCCTGGCAAACTATGGCCTAAAGGTAAAACCCTCAACGTGTCATCTACTGAAGCCAAAGGTACAGTACCTGGGACACGTGGTGAGTGCTGACGGAGTAGCCCCCGACCCTGACAAGATCACCGTGATTAAGGACTGGCCAAGACTATCCAGCATAAAGGAAGTGCGGCAGTTCCTCGGGTTGGTAGGCTACTACCGAAAATTCATTCCCGGTCTTACCAAGAAGGCAGCTCTTATGCAGGACCTCCTGATAGGCCAGTCCAGGAAGGCCAAAAACCAGAAGCCACCCTTCAAATGGGAAAAGCTGGAAGAGGAGTCCTTCCGCCAGCTGAAGATGGCCCTCACGGGGGATGAAATCCTGGCGTACCCTGATTACAGCCAGCCCTTTATCCTCCACACGGACGCAAGCAACATCGGGCTAGGAGCCGTACTGTCCCAGATCCAGCAGGGGAGAGAACGGGTAATTGCTTACGCCAGCCGAAAACTGCGACCCACGGAAAGAAACCCTGAGAATTACAGCTCGTTCAAGCTAGAGTTCCTGGCAGTGGTGTGGGCAGTAACCGAACGTTTTAAGCATTACCTTGCCTCTTCCAGGTTCACCGTATACACGGACAACAACACGTTGACACACCTGGACACTGCAAGACTGGGTGGCCTGGAGCAGAGATGGATGGCCCGCCTGTCCAACTATGAGTTCACGATCAAATACCGGGCAGGACGCTCCAATATCAACGCGGACGCCTTGTCCAGGATGCCAAACCTACCGGACGAAGGGGAGGATCCAGAAGAATTGGAAGAGATCGAACTCCCTGCGTTTCACCGTCCCACCGTGTGAGGGGCCAGCGATCCGCTACATTCAACCCCTTACCCCACTACAACTGGGCGGAGACGCAAGACAGTGACCCCGCAGTCCGTCTGGTGAAGGAGATGCTGACCCAGGCTGACGCCCGCCTGGACCCAGACGCTCCGGAAGAGACCAAGCAACTGTGGACAGAAAAGAGCAGACTGTTTCTCTACAAGGAGAAGTTGTGCAGCAGAATGGTCAATTCCCGGACACATGAGCTGATCTGGCAGGTGGTGGTACCGAGACGGGACACAGCTATGGTGCTGGAGGCCTACCACAATGGGGCAGGGCACTTCGGATGGAAGAAGCTGGAGTTCCTTCTGCGTGAACGGATCAACTGGATAGGCATGAGAGGAGCCATTGAGAGGTGGTGTAGAGACTGTGGCCCGTGCAATCTTATAAGAAGGGACCGTGCCAGCCAGAGGACTCCCCTGCAGCCCATCATCACCAGGCAGCCGCTGGAACTGGTCGCTCTGGACCATGTTAAACTGGCTCCAAGCAGAAGCGGGTATGTCTACGCCCTAACCATCGTGGATCACTACTCCCGGTTCCTGGTGGTGGTCCCTGTCAAAGACTTGACGGCTCAGACAGCAGCCAGAGCCTTCCAGCTGCACTTCTGCCACCAACACGGGTACCCGGATCAAGTGCTGACGGACCAAGGACCAGCCTTCGAAGCGGAGGTCTTCCAGGAGTTCTGCAACCTGTATGGCTGCAAGAAGATAAGAACAACGCCCTATCACCCCCATACCAATGGACTCTGCGAGAAGATGAACCAGGTGGTGATAGATCTGCTAAAAACATTGCCCCTGGAAGAACGCAGTCTGTGGCCTGAGAAACTGCCCAATCTGGTGGACCTGTATAACCACATCCCGGTAGGTTCCACCAACTGTACCCCGGCTTACCTAATGCGAGCAAGACCTGGTAAGCTGCCTGTTGACCTGGATATGGGAGTCCTGATACCCGAGGACACCGCGCCAGAGGCAGACTGGGATACAGAACGGCAGCAGCAGTACCGGAAAGTACAGGAGAGCGTCGAGCGAAGTCTCTGTCAATCAAGAGAAAGGCAGGAGAGGACTTATAACCAACATGCTCCCGCTGTTCCCCTGGTGCCTGGAGAGCAGGTCTTGAAAAGGAAAAGGCGGCTCCATAAGTTGGACGACCAGTGGGAAAAGGACCCGTACACCGTACTGCCCTCAAGCCACAATAATCCAAAGGTGTACGTCATCAGCAAGGATGGAGGAGAGACCACAGCCACTGTCTCCAGAGACCACCTGAAAAAGTGCCCCGAGAAGTTGCAAAGCACGGATGAAGATCAGGAAGACCCTCAACCCGTAGAGGAAAAGGAGGAAATGATCAGCACCGTACTCGGAGACTTTCCCCGGTCCTGGACACAAGTAAACAACGCTATCGTGGTGCCCGTCCTCACCTTTCTCCAGCCAGCCCCTCAAGTGCCTACAGAAGACCAGGTAGAGCTGGAAGAGCAGCCGGCCCAGGAGGCAGAAGAATCCATACCAGCAGCCCAGGAGAATCAACCCTCTGCTAGTAGTGAGCCTGACGTGCCCCTAGTGAGCCAAAGAGTACGCAGACAGCTGCCCAGCTTACCCATAACACCTCCTACACCCTGTAGTGCAGGACCAGTTAGTGAGCTCCGTAGGTCCACTAGAGTCACTAGAGGTCAGATGCCCGCTCGTTGGAAAATCTAAACTAATGCACTGTGAATTTATCTGTTTAACTGTTTATGGTTTATGTTTGTTGCCTGTTATTAATTATGTTTCTCAGTTACCCTGCAGATTTCTTTGGACTAACAGGTTATGGACGCTGGATAACCGGAACAATCTTGTAGATAGTTGCACCTTGGTGCCTCTTGCGAAGACGGCCGCGGAAGAGAAAACCTGTCTGGCGTGGCCTCCTTGCGGCCCAAAGTAGCTAGCTCCAGCCTTGCAGCCACGCCCAAAGCCAACGCAAGGGGTTTGCTTTGGACAGGTCCCCTACTTCGCTTAAAGCTTCACCTTGTGTGACATGGACACCCTCTTGTTTCACAAACTTCACCTTGGGTGATATGGACACCCGGTTGCGGACACGCCGTGACCTTTAAAGAACTAAAGTTTCTTGTAAATATGTTATTGTATTGTTGTTTATACCCTTGTATTTATGTTTCTTTAAAAAAATGTGTTTAGTCCCGGAGTACAAAAATTTACTAGGGGGGAATGTGGCACCCCAGGGGTCTGGTTGCCACAGTAATAGAAATATTATGTCTGAGAGCAAGTGGGAGGTTTCTCTGGTCAGGAGCTCTAAGCATGCAACAAGGCCCACCCAGACCTGGGAGGGGAGGAATCTGCCCTTATAAACTGGGTCTGGGGCGGGATTAGTGAGTGAAGTCCCAGACAGAGACGCAGTCAGGTCTGGAGGACAGCAGACACAGGGAAAGCAAGAACTAGGAGCTCTGTAGGAGCAGGAGCGAGTGCCAGAGGCTGGAAGCTAGAAAGCTCGCCTTGGCTGAAGACACTAAACCCGGACACGGAGTCCGAGGCTGTGGGGACATCCAGGTCCAGCAGCAGAATCCAACCGGCAGGGGATTCCATGTCCTCTGGCCTTAGAAGCCCGGAGGCACGGTCACAAGCAAGGGACCAGCACCGCCATCGTGAAGCGGAGGCTAACGGAAGACCCCAAGTCACCGGCCATACGGGTGAGCACCACACGGTATACTCAGGGACGTGGGCTACTTCTACCCGCATAGAGCAAGGTAGCCAGGAAAGAGTGCAGATAGTCGGGGAGGCCTACAACTCCACCTGGCCAGGGGAGATCCTACTTGCTTACAGACTCACCAGGCCCCTACTGCTAACCAGTACTCCCGGGAGGGTCTGCGTTATACCATCAGTAAAGACCCTGAACTGCACCACACGTCTCTGTGTTTCATCGCCGCACCAGCACCATTACTACTGAGACGCTCACACCATCACTCCCATCTTCCACACTAGCTGCCCTGAGGCAATACTTCTCCCGTGACGAGTTATCCCATACTCGGTTGCGCAAACAACATCAGCCTCAGCGGTCTGCAGCGCAGCGGCGGTCCCCACTGACCGCAATCCACGGGTGGCGTAGTCGAACATTTGTCACATTACTAAGACTGCCTCTGGTTTGACCGCCCTGGGCACGGACCGGGTCACAGCCACGGAGGACTACAACCCCCAGCGATCCGGCTCCGGGTATCCCCCGCACAACACAGGCCCAGGGGGCTCGTCAGGAGGGTGCATGAAAAACATAGCAAGGCACTTGGAACACTCTCTGATTGCCCTCCGATTTTCATGCACCCGTCTCTTTAAAAAAGCCGGCCGGCAATTCATCAGCGACATTCACCGGTACCCGACAATTTAGAACAGAAAGAATAGAGCATCACACATAGATTAGATAGATAGAAACATGTCAGTCACATATATAATATGTACAGTGATAGTGTTGGTTACTGTACTTGCCATTTACTGTTAAAGGATTCTGGCACTTAGCCTCGCTCTTCCCACTGACCTGTAGCGGTGGCAGTGAGGTAATAGGGTTGGGGTTGATGTCAGCTTATAATGCCAGCTGACATCAAGCCCAGGTTAGTAATGGAGAGGCGTCTATAGGACACCCCCATTACTAACCTCATAGTCAAAGTTAAAAAAAAAACACAAACACCCAGAATAAAGTCCTTTAATTGAAATAAACACACAATTCTTTAATGTTCTAAATTAAACCATACTTACCATCACGCCCATTCCAGCTGAAGCCAACGATCTCCTGCAATAAAAATAAAATAATAAACCAACCTCATCCTTACCTTTCCATGGTTCCCAGGACGGCTTCAGCTCTGCTACATCGAGATGACAGGCTGGACCGCAGCAGAACGCTGCCATTCAGCTTGCCATGCTGCAGACACCGAGAAGCTTCTCAGTGAAGCTCCTCAGTGTCTCGCTGTGACGGCATCCAGATGAGCTGAGTCCAATGAACTCAGCTCACCTCATGCACGTCACTGACAGCGTGGGAGAATTCTCCTGCGCATGCGGTGAGCGCAGGAGAATTCTCCCAATCTGGGATGGCATTGAGATGACATGCTGGATGGCAGCTGAGTGCTGCCATCCAGCATGCCATCCTTCATAGACACTGCAGAGCGCAGGCATGCTTGCGCTCTGCAGTGTCTCTGAAGGATGACAAGCTGGATGGCAGCGCTCAGCTGCGATCCAGCCTGTCATCAGAATGCCATCCCAGCGTGGGAGAATTCTCCTGATCAAGCACTGAGCGCAGGAGAATTCTCCCACGCTGGGATGGCATTGAGATGACAGGCTGTCTATGAAGGATGGCATAGGTTTCAGACATTATGTCTTAATTCATTGCTTAATCACAAATGCATTACTTGCTAGCAATTTATGTCATTTCCTGTTGGATCACATGGGCCCACTCAGCAAATAGAAAAACAGCTTAAAAAACATATTAACAGAATATACAAAATTATGATACAACCACATTCAGATAATGACATGTTCCAAAAAATCTCAATATAACTCCCATTAGTCGTAATGATAAATAATATCATGTCGTATATTCATCCCCATCGAGGATCTGGCGTTAAGAAGATAGATCCACCAGGATTCTCTATTTAGTAGGTTTTTTTTTTATCCATATGCTGTATGCCCTATTGCATCCTGAATACTTTTCCTGCTGTGCTGCAGCTCTCTCCATGCCACAGATTGACAGGATCTAATCGTATGATTAGACTTTTAGAATAAAACATGTTGCACCAAATAAACTGTATTTTTTCTTTTATTTTGAGCTTTAAATTATTATATTTTTTTATATTATCAATTTGAGGACCGAGGGTCATTCATGCCTCAATGGTCAGTCTGAATATTGCTCATTTGCTGTGCGTAGCTTCACACAAATGACTTTTCAACAATTTTGCATGCTTCAACTAATTCTACTCAAGGTATATAAGTAATAGCTTTGTTTTCTAAACTGATGGCTCAACAGATTTACTATAATTTACAACTAAAAATGTTGCAAATTATAAAAAAGAAGGTTTACTGGACTCACTGCATGTATTTAGCCGGTTCTCCACTCATGTATTGTGTGGAAGCCACTTCGCTGCTGTTGCAGTATAGATAAGAAAGTTCTGTGGATTTGATCACTTGAGCCTGTGTTCTGTGGTCGGCTTCTTTTTCTGCAACTTTTCTCTGGATGTTTGGGTTCTCTTTTCTGGCTGCAGTCTGTCTAGCTTAACATAGGTGTTTTCATTTTTCTGCCTATCACCTTTTGCATGCAGCTGCTGCTCTTTCCTTTTGGGGATAGATTCATTTGGATGTTCTGACATTTTATTGATGTTTGAAGTCAGTCTGTGAGATTCCAGCTAAGGGTTTTCTTTGCTGTTTCTTTGCTATACTTTGCACCTATCTTCTGTTTATAATTAGGAAGTAGGCAGTATATGTGTTAATAGTAATTGCTTTATTCTTTGTATGATATTTTGTTATTTACTTTACTCACTCTGGGATCTTTCCTTTGTTCAGCACACTTTTCTTTTTGTACATAATTCACACTCTGCTCTGCCCCCCAGTTCTTTAGGAGAAATGTGAAGCAACTTGACGGCCATTAAGGTAGTTTGAGTTGCCATATCCTAATCTGTGGTTAGAGCTATCTCTGCACCCGCAGGCCCCAGTAGGGACTGCAGAGTCAGGATATCTAGTTTGTACAGGAACCGGCAGGGTCAGTTGCAGTTTTTAGTGTATAATCTATTTTCCAAAGTGAGTTGTTACACAGGCAGAACAATTCAAGAGAAAGGAATTGGCACTCCCAGGAAATATATAAAAACAGGATTTGCATTATTGATATCTTCTTTAAAAATCACATGTGCAGTTCCATGTTAACCCTTTGATGTGTTTCCAGAGTATCGCACGCCTTTAGTCATAAAGATAATCTCCTTTGGGCCTCCTTCACACGTCTGCTTAAAAATACATATGCGTGAGTTGGTCCATTTTTACTGTCCATGTCGTTTTCTGTTGGTCGTCCGTGTGTACGTTTTTATATCTCTCTAGGGAGTGCCAATTACTGTTCCTTGAAAATTATAGCGGAAATTGCCAGTGTAGATTTTAGGTTGTAGCACACAGGAAGCCCGAATTCTTAATAGGTTGATGAATCTTATGTTGCATTCTCACATGGCCACGGTGCATTTTTTAGCTGCAATCGCAAATAATCCACAATGTTTTTGATGAAATGTTTGAACATTTTTTTCATGGTTGCAGCCACAATGTGTGAACACAGCCTTACTTGAGCACACTTTTTGAGCACACAAGACTGACGTTAGAAATGCCAATCTTCGTGAATCGGTTCTATAGTGTTTTGGTATTTACCAGGACTGCTGAAGAATCAGAATTGGTCCAAAAATCTGCAAATTAGGAAAATTCAATAAGGGCATATATTTTGAAAAAAAAAATGAAATTATTTCTAAGTTTTATTGGAAGTGAAGCAGAAAAAAAAATCATTATGTGGACATCATTTTTTTCTAAACAAGTTACAGTGCCCAGTAGCAGATGTTCAATTTTTACTCTTTAGGGTCCGCTCATACTAATGCTCATGCTAATGACACTCGGCTCAAACTTTGTCAGAGTTTGACCTGAGTGTCATCTTTGTTTGACCAGATTCTCTCACATGAGAGAATCACAGTTGCGGAGATGAGAACGTAATTTCTCCATCTTCTCCATTCTCTGTGAGTGTACATCGGACTGCACTATGATGACATCCGAGTGCAGTCCAATGTTTCACTCGCACCCAAAGACTTGTATGGGTGCATGTGATATAAATATTGGAGACATCCGCAGCATGCCGGATCGGCATGAGAATATGATCGCAGATTTGAGCTGCCCCATAGTATAACATTTGGCTGTGTCCTATCTGATAAAACATCGCATAGCACTTTGCCGTGTTATACGCCAGTGTGAGTGAATACTCAAGCTGCACATCTTTCCATGGTGGTAATTTGTATATCATTATAATTAATGGTTTCTATTGCTTCATTTTGTTTTGTGGAGACAATTTAAAAAAAACAGCTAGACACAGTCTCCCCTTTTTAAAGTTGCTTACTGCTAGGAATTGTGATTCTGTGCTCCCACCTGGTAAGAGATCGGTGCTACGCTACGCCGGTGGCAAGCGACGCCATTGTCCTTCTGGCCCCAAGAGGGTACACTGTCAGCCTTCTCCGGTTATCAGGAAGGGGTCTGTTCGCCCTTTAGGCGAAGCTACCACACGTGCAGCAAAACCATCCAATCTTATGGACCGTTGTGTTCTGGAGTAGTGGAATGTGTGGGGATGCAAGACGCCATTTCTCCCATGGATTTCACTGCCCAGGGAACATGGGACGCTGTGTTCCCTGGTTGCCAGGCAATGCAAGACACTGCTGTGTATAGCACTAGGCAGTCATGGGATTGTGTCCATTCTGCTGTGCAAGTTAGCAGGGAGTGGTTGTCTGGGAATGATTGGGAGGCATTCAACACCTGATCATTCTTTCAGCATCAGGCGAGCTATTTACCCTGTTCCCAGCTCAGGTGTTTTATGTTTATTGCAGTTCCTATGAGCTGTAGTGGTGAGTGGTCCTAGCAGTATTGGTTTCTCTCTTTCAGGGTTGGTCTTAGGGTTCGTTACATTTTCTCTTCGTACTACACTCCTAGGGTTTCTCACAGAGGTACCTACCTATTCTCCACTAGGGACCGGCTGTGTCACCAGACGCCAGATGCCCAGCAAGAGCAGGCCTGGGAAGGGCTCTGCCAAAGTCCCGCTCTCATTTACTGGGAGCTGGGTGAAGAGTATCCCGGCCCTTTAAGGCTCGCCTAACTGGGGCAACTTGCACCAAGTGCGTCTGTCGCTGCACCTTTGCTGGTTTGGTGCCAGTCTTGCTGGGTGTCTCTACGATTGCAAATAACACTTATGTACAAATGGAATTAATAACAGGTCTTGGTATTAAAGTCAAGCAAGTAATTCCCTTGTCCAGCCGCCATGTTGGTAGTCTTTGGCCGCCGAATGGGTGTCTTGCAAGCCTCCTCTTACGAGGCGAAATCTCAGGCGACCTCATGATTGATAACGTCATTACACTGCGCCAGGCCTACAAATTAGAAGAGGCGCCAGGGATTATGGCAAGTTTGTGGAGGTTCGCAAGGCTCTTTTCGGATGGCCACAGACTACTGACATGGCATGAAAAAAGCAAAGACAGAAACATAATACGCGTAGCATGGCATGGCACTACCTAGGATGAATAGTTTTAGAGCATTCACAAATGCACATGGCTAACATGGACAGGCAATCGGTTAACCTTTTTTGCTACTTTTACCTCTTTTATAAGCCACAACATCTTCTTGGAACAACAGGACCAGGAGCCCTTGGATAGAAAATCCGTTTGAAATTCAGAATATTTTTAAACTTGATTAGCGACTCATCTATAGATTTTTTTTTCACTGGTGATACATAACTCCAAAAAGGCATAAACATGTTCTAAAAGAGGGCAAGATTGATATAAATTATCATAGTCAGGAAAAAAGGGAACTGATGGTTCCAACTTATAGTTGGTTTGCTGAGTTTTTTACACTGCATATTTTCAAAAAACATATTTTACTTAAAGTGCACCTGTCAGCAGGATTGTGCTCAGTAAACTATATGCACTGTCAGGTGGGCAACATTACACTGATTAAAATGATACCTTGGTTGATGAAATCCATCCTGTGGTGTAATCTTTACTTTCAGTTTGGAGATAATGATGTGCTCGTGCTTTGGGGCAGCCTGTGGAGGTACAAAGTCTTATGGTTGTTTTCTCTACGGTATAAAGCATACCCCCTCACATCGTATCCTTCCTCTGTAGTTCTCTACTCCAGGGCTTTAGAGACATCCGTTGCCACATCCCAGCTTGAACACCACAGATCTGATCAACAAGTCTTTCTACTTGCTCAGAGGTTCTGTATCCTATTTCTTCCACTACTGGCGCCCTGGATCTACTGCTCGGGACCCCCACTAGTCTCATGAACTCAGTCCTGTTTAGGCCCGTTACCTTTGACGTTGCAAGCTCGGGGATTCGTGATTTGGCGTGCTATGCATGGACCCCTCTCCAGAAGGCCACTGTAACTAGTCAGTCACTTCTCGTCAGGATCTCATTGTCCCTTCTCTTTTAGTCTCTTCTTCCTATGGATCACCCTTCTGGCGGCACTCCCAACTAGAGATGAGCAAACATTTCAATGCTCGATTAGGAAATGTTCGCCGAATATTTACACATTCGCCAAATTTATTTGTCGAATGTTTGTTGAACATTGTCAAACGCCATAGGAGTCAATGGGGGGGACAAAAAAAAAAAGCTTATGCAACACCTTCAAAAGGGCCCAAAAGCTGCCAAAACACATCAAATAAGGGGTAGACACCAGGAAAGTGCCATCAATTGACCCAGAGTACAAGTACTATAATTATTATTACTATTACAGCGACATTTATTTCGTGGTGCGTTACATGTGAAAAGGGGTCACCGACTGGTACAAGAGGAGAGAGGAACCTGCCCGCAAGGGCGCACAAACAATGTACAAGGGATGGGTGAGGGTATAGTAGGTCAGGGTACAGCTAGTCAAGCAGCGGTATGATGGAGCGAGGGTTACTGCAGATTATATGCTTGTCACAAGAAGTGGGTCTTCAGCTTCCTTTTCAAGGTTTCCATGGTAGGTGACAGTCTCATTTGTTGGGGTACAGCAATACACAGTAGGTGAGATGCATGGGACAAATCTTGTATGCGATTGTGATAAGAAGAGATAAGAGGGAAGTAGAGAAGGAGATTTTGGAAGGATGGGAGGTTGCATGCATGTAACTAGTACAGGGAGAATAAGTGTAACATACCTGGCGGCGTCCTTGCATGGTGGTCCATCTCCCACTGTGCAAGAGCGCGCACTTGATCTCCAGTCCAGAATGTCTCTCTGGCTTCCCTCCATGCTGTCTGTTTGTGTCTGTTTCTGCTGCTTAAGGGCGGCGCCAGATCACTTCCTGCTTTTTGTACCTGCTGTGGGTCACACCCCTTGTGCGTCCTCAGCCTATTGCTGTCTATCACCTGGTATATAGCTCAGCTGCTCCAATCAATCCCTGCCTGAGCATAGTGTTTCATTCAGTGTGTGCTTGCACTCTGAAGGTGCCAGGTCCCGTTCTGTGTTCTCTTGTCTGCCTATCCTGGAGGCTGTATTTCCAGGCCTGTCTGAACACGCTCCTAGCCTGTTCCTCCCGCCTTCTAGGGGCCGATTACCTAGACCCACTCCTGTATCTTGTCTGTCCTGTCTGAACACGCTCCTTGCCTGTTCGTCCCGCCTCTCTGGGGGCCGATTACCCAGACTCGCTCCTGTATCTTGTCTGTCCTGTCTGAACACGCTCCTTGCCTGTTCGTCCCGCCTCTCTGGGGGCCGTATTCCCAGACCCGCTCCTGTGTCCCGCTGCAGTGTCGGTCTCGTCCGTACACTCAGTTCCAGTCTGTACTCTCTCCTATCTTTCATCTGTCTTTTCTCTATGTCCGTTCCTTTCCTTTTTCTGCAGAGTCTGAACTCGTACCTAACTCCTGCCTGTTGTCTCTGTACTCTCGTTTGTGAGTTTGTGGTCCACTCGCTACTTCACTGCAAGTACCCTGTGGGTGTCTGGCTCTGCCTTTCCCTTCCTGTCTGTTCCGTGTGAACAGAGCCCTGTCCCCCCTACTCAGCCTTGCCTGCTCTGACTCCTTTGCTCCCCGCTCCGGCGGTTCTAGCCTGCTCCGACTCCTTTGCTCACCGCTCCGGCAGTTCTGGCCTGCTCTGACTCCTTTTGCTCACTGCTCCGGCAGTCTTGCTTCACTCTTGCTCACCGCTCCTGGCGGCCTTGTCCTGCTCCACTCTTGCTCACCGCTCCAGGCGGCCTCGTCCTGCTTTACTCTTGCTCACTGCTCCGGCAGTCTCGCTCAATCTCTGACCCTTTGCTCTCCGCTCCTGGCGGCCTTGTCCTGCTTTACTCTTGCTCACCGCTCCAGGCGGCCTCGACCTGCTTTACTCTTGCTCACTGCTCCGGCAGTCTCGCTCAGCTCTGACCCTTTGCTCACCGCTCCAGGCGGCCTTGTTCTGCTCTACTCTTGCTCACCGCTCCAGGCGGCCTTGTCCTGCCCTGTTCTCTCTCACCTCTCTGGGCGGCCTCACTCTGCTGTGTTTGTCCGCCACATCTGTGGTTCTGTTCCTGAGTCGCAGTGTGTACTGGGTCCTATCCCGCCAGTGTCCCTACCTGCTAGTGCCTCCCTGTCTGCACTCTAGCTGTGCTTGCCTGTACCCCTCTGCCTGTATTGTTCCTGAGTCCCAGTGTGTACTGGCTCCTATCCCGCCAGTGTCCCTACCTGCTAGTGCCTCCCTGTCTGCACTCTAGCTGTGCTTGCCTGTACCCCTCTGCCTGTATTGTTCCTGAGTCCCAGTGTGTACTGGGTCCTATCCCGCCAGTGTTCCTACATGCTAGTGCCTCCCTGGCTGCACTCTAGCCGTGCTTGCCTATACCCGCCTGCCTGCATACCCGCCTGCCTGCATACCAGTTGTGCCAGCCTACCAGTCTGTTCCTGTATTCCCCTGTGTGGGTCAACAGCCGTGTCCGGGGTCTGTCCTGGAGTAGCACATGGTCCCTCCGCTCGGTTCCTCCTTGATGCACTGGCGTCGTATGCCGTCATGCGACCCTGGTCGGATCGGGTGAATACCTAGTTACGCCCCTCCAGGCATTCACTCTCCGGCACGGTCCAGTGGAATCACTACAATCACTCGCACACGCCGCTCAGCCCGGGCGTGTGCATTACAACATGCACAGGCCATGGTTCCCGTTGAGCCCCACGGCCTTCGCTCTCTGAGAAGTTTTCCAGCGAATACATGCATTAAAAATAATTTTTTTTTTCTCAGCTGAGTTCCAGGCGAATTACGCACCCGTCCAGATGGATTTATCTGCTCTCGTTCCTGCGGATCCGCCACGTTACTATGGGGATCCAAAACAAAGTCGTGCATTTGTGGAGCAATGCATGCTACACTTCAAGTTCTACCCTCTTTGTTTTCCCACCGATCGGGTTAAGGTGGCATTCATTATGTCTAACCTAGCGGGTGATGCCTTGGAATGGATCAACCCCCTATATGAAACACAGGATCCGATCCTCCTGGACCTAATGGACTTCCGGGTGGCCTTTCTAATGGTCTTCGATGATCCTAACCTGGAGGCTCCTGCTGAAGCTTCACCTCCCAATATCCCGGAGCAGCCCAGATGGGTAATGTGTGTGGGTAGCGCAATAGTCCTCCAGCCCAATGAGACTACTGCCCACCCAGAATCCTCACAGGGTGACTACGCTTTCCGGAATACTTCTCCCAACCTCAAGAGGCAGTCCAGACATGCTAGACGTAGAGGCAAGCCGTCAAGCCAGGGTCTGTCCTCCCTGAGACCTCCTGACCCCAACCTTGAAGTCCCTACTGAAGCTTCATCTCCCTGTATCCCGGAGAAGCCCCAACGGGTAATGTGCGTGGGTAGTGCACCGGTTCTCCTGCCCGAAGAGACTTCTGCCCATCCAGACTCCACACAGGAGAACTTCCTGCACCCGGCATCAGATGCTTCACCCACTTTAACCGGTGTGCATTTCCACGGATGCTCCAAAGCTGTGGTTACCTCTGAGTCTGTGCACCTCTACTACCTGGCGGAGGACTCTCTGTTGCCTCCTGAATCCTCCGGGATCCCACTCGATGACAAATGGAGAGAGACTTCTCTACACCCGGTACTCGATACTTTGTCCGCTTCGTCCTGTGAGCCTGACAATGGGTACCCCAAAGTGGTAGTTACCCCCAAGTCTCTACACCCCTCCGACCAGGCGGAGGACCTCCAGTTGTCTCCAGAACCCTTCGGGGTGCTACCTGGTAGCGAAAGGACAGAGACTCTCCTATACTCTGTACCTGATACCTCGCTCGCTTCGTCCAGTGAGTCCAACCTAGTGTACTCCGAAGCAGAGGTTACTCCCGAGTCTCTACACCTCTCCGACCAGGCGGAGGACCTCCAGTTGTCTCCAGAACCCTTCGGGGTGCTACCTGGTAGCGAAAGGACAGAGACTCTCCTATACTCTGTACCTGATACCTCGCTCGCTTCGTCCAGTGAGTCCAACCTAGTGTACTCTGAAGCAGATGTTTTCTCTGAGCCTCTGCACTCTTCTGACCCAGCGGAGGACTTAGGCTTACGGTGAAGACTGTGGTACAGTTTGGAATGAGTTGGGATGGTATTGGGTCAAGTTCACAGGTGGTGAGATGTTATTTGGAGAGTAAATATGATCTTCCGTGATGGTGGAGAAGCTAGATTTGAAGGAGGAGAGTTGAGTCGTTTTGAGAAGGGGCTGTTGGGACTTTAATCAAAAGCTTTGCCCTATTTTTTCAATCTTCTGCTTGAAGAATGAGGCTAAGTCTTCAGCTGAGATGAGAGGAGAGGCGAGGGAGGGGGAGCTGGTGGACAGAGGAGGGACTTGAAAGTACTGAATAGCTGTTTAGGGTTATGAGACACATATGATATGAGAGATGAGAAGTAGGTTTGTTTTGCCGCAGTGAGCAATTGTGCAGCATTTTTAAAACTTTTGTTACTGGAGTCCACTCCATTTCTTTGGCAGTCGAACAGCGGAATGCCTTGTAGATGAGGGGCAGGAAAACATATGCTCCAGTAGATGACAAGCGCTGCATCAAGTGGCCTCTGCTCCTCTTCCTCCACCTTACCATCACACACAGTACAGTCCTCAGAGGTGGCACCCCAATTACCCTTGTTTTCACCCACGTCACAACTCTCCAACCGCCCAACTGACTGTGGGGAAGCACAGATGGGCGAGTCTGCAGAGCTGTTTACACAATATATTCCGGGGCATCAGAGGTCTGATCCAAAGCTTCATAGACTCAAGAGGGGGAAAGCATGTGTAGCGATGCCCAAAATTTTTTTCAGTTGATCCAGGCTCGGACGAAGTAGGGTCCGAGAAGAATCCAATACCTTGTCGCCAGACGTTAACACCTGGGGGTGGGCATGGATGGGCTGGAGAAAGAAATAAATACACACCAGAACATGGAGAACTAAACTAATATACAAGAGGGGTTGGAGAAGTAAAGTACTAAACAGCTAAGGTTGGAGAATGAAACAAATACACACCAGAACATGGAGAACTAAACTAATAGAAAACAGGGGTTGGAGAGCTAAACTAATAAGACAACAGGGGTTGGAAAACTAACCTACTAAACAGCTAGGGTTGGAGAACTAAACCACTACACACCAGGGGTTGGAGAACTAAGCCACTAGACACCAAAGTGTCAGTAGACAGCAAGTGTTGGAATCCCCAATGCTTACGGGACAAACCTCTGTATCTAACACTTCCTCCAGGGCTTCTGCATCCTCCACCTCCTCTAGGGCCTCCACCTGCGCCCTCAACCGCGCCTTAATGAGACTCATGTTCCAACAGTGCAGAGAGAATCCCCCCCACCTTCGTACTGCGCAGCCAGGGCTCACCGCAATAAGGCAGTGTTAAAATTAATATGCCTTGGAGATTGCAGTCAAACAGCTGAAGAGTTGTGGACAGCTCTCAAGGCCGAGTTTGAGCAATGGCTGTCTCCACTGAACCTGGAGCAAGGGAAGGCCGTGTGCGGTAATGGTGCAAACCCGGTGGAAACCCTACGCCGGAGCAACCTAAGACACATGCCTTGCATGGCTCACATCCTTAACCTGATGGCACAGCAATTTCTCCGCCACTATCCGGGCCTGGAAGCGCTGCTGCAGAAACCACAGTCTCTGCGGGCTTACTTAAAACTATAAAAATGAGCAGGATCTTTAGTATAAAAGCCAGACTACTAGACAACAAGCAAACTCCTTCATGATGATTAGGCCACCATCTCCTTGGCTTGCTGGTACTTTTCTGTGGGAATGAGCTTGTCCAGTGAATGGCAACCCATGGTTTGGTATTAGCACTCAGTGCCAGAAGCAAAGCCATCCACAATTTCCGCACCTCAGGAATTCCATTTGGTAGACTAGCTGAGCAAACATTAGTTTCTCAAGCAAGACTTGTTTGTTATTGTTAGATATCAGAGGTAGAAAATAACTGGGCTTTGCAAACCCCACACCCAAGCTCTCGCCACCTCCAGCTCAAAAATATTTCCAGAATCCGTCCTTTCCTCAACCCTCAATGTACTAAACTGCTTGTGCATGCCCTCATCATCTCCCGCCTCGACTACTGCAACATCCTCCTCTGCGGTCTACCTGCTAACACTCTTGCACCGCTCCAGTCCATCCTTAACTTAGCTGCGCGACTGATCCATTTCTCGCCTTGCTACTCCTCTGCTACCCCCCTTTGCAAATCATTTCACTGGCTCCCAATTGCCCAGCGTATCCAGTTCAAACTACTAACACTTGAAGGGTTAATAAAGATGCAGTCCTAAATTATTATTTTATTATTATTTTTTTATTTTTTAATTAATTTTTCCCAAAAATTTTGACGTGGGCTTCGCCATATTTTTGTATGCCAGCCAGGTACAGCATAAAGGAACTGGCTGCCCCCAACCCCCAGATGCCTATTTGTACCTGGCCGGACACAACAATATAGGGAAGCTCTTTTTTGTTTTATTTCATGAATTTCATGAAATAATTTAAAAAAAAATACATGGGGCTTCGCCCTATTTTTGTGTCCTGCCAGGTACAACTAGGCAGCTGGGGGCTGGAATCCACAGCGCAGGGAGAGCCAAGCTTTCTGGGCTCCCCCCGCTGTGAATTGCAGTCCGCAGCCACCCCAGAAAATGGCGCGTTCATAGAAGCGCCATCTTCTGGCGCTGTATCCAGCTCATCCAGGGCCCTGGTGCGGTGGCTCACTGGGTAATAAAGGGGTTAGGGCCAGCTTTGTATTATCAGCTGGCTCTAAGCCCGAAATTCATGGGGTCACGCCAATATTAGACATGACCACCATTAATTTCTAGTAAAGTATTTAAAAAAAACACAAACACACAGAATAAAATCCTTTAATTGAAATAAACACACATAGCGAGTCCGATTATTTCACTACTCGCTCATCCCTAATGGTGACGCTAATTATGGCGTCATCACCGCTCACCATCTTGGTGGAGTCCTCAAAGTTTTGGAGAACGGCACAGATGTCAGACATCCATGCCCACTCATTAGCTCTTATGTGTGGAGGCTGACCTGAATGCCGATGGGCGTGTTGAAGCTGGTACTCAACAACTGAACTCTGCTGCTCACAAATCCTTCCCCACATCTGTAACGTTGATTTCCAATATGTGGTGATATCGCACAACAGTTGGTGAGCTGGAAGCTGCAAACGCTGCTGAAGCACTGCCAGGGTGGCGGAAGCTATAGCTGACTTTCGGAAATGGGCACACATGCGTTGTACTTTCACTAGCAGCTCTGGCAGATCTGGGTAGGTTTTGAGAAACCGCTGAACCACTAAGTTGAGCACATTTAGTGCTCTATCATTACTAATGTGTACCCCTGTATGGAGAACAATATCAGCACCAAAAATTAAAAGATGAAATATAGCCTGCTTTATATACCATGGAACTAAGAAAACCAATTTCGATTATATCTCGTGTACCCCTGTGACAAAAATATCTGCACCAAAGAATTAATTTCACTAAATTAGAACTAGTATATTGGTGACCGACAACTCTTCCACTACAGTCAAACCCAATAGATGGAGACCCAATCAGGATTCTCCACATTTCCAAAAATTAGTGGCAGACACCAGCAAAGTGGCATCAATTTCACCAGAGTAGAAGTAGTTTAATGGAGACAGAAACCTCTTCCACTACAGCCAAACCCAATAGATGGAGACCCAATCAGGATTCCCCATATTTCCAAAAATTAGTGGGAGACACCAGCAAAGGGGCATCAATTTCACTGCAATAGAAATAGTGTAATTAGGACCGACATCTCTTCCAGTACAGCCAACCCAGCAGATGGAGACTCAATCAGGAGTGCACCATCTTCTACAGTCGTTCACCACGTGTCAGACTTGTACTCTGTTGTGCAGGTGTACGAGCTGGTCTAAAAACTGTGTGAAAGGACTCACAGAAATTGCTTCTGCCACTTACACTACTGCTGCTGCTAATATTTTGGCGTTGAAGAATTGACATGTCGGAGGTTGGAAGTTTAAAGCTGTGATGAACTCTGTGTGCTTCACTGCTGGATTGGGGAAAACCTATGCTAAGGTTGTGCATTCTCAGGTCCATTTCCAGGGCGGGAAGCATCTGGCAAAATTTACTCTTATAACGTGGATCTAACAGAGTGGCAACCCAGTAGTCAGCACTATTTAGAATCATAACTGTACGGGGATCATGTTGCAGATAGTGCAGCAAGAAGGCATTCATATGTAGGGCTCTTTCCTGAGGATCAAGCCCATGCTGTGTTGGTGGCTGGGTAATTCTGATGCTTGTTTCCTCCTTCCCCTTGCACCAAACAAAGAGGGAATGATTATCCTCTTCATGCTCTGACTGTTGCTCACCCATCACCTCTTCCTCTTCCTTGTGTTCCTCTCTTACGTTAGTAACAGAAGAAAGTATTTTTTTTAGTGTGTATGAGGCCTGTATAACATAGGAGATATGCTGCGAACAATTTCAAACTGTGATGCCCCCTACTGTATCACATTAGTAACAGAAGAAAGTATTTTTTTTATTGTGGATGAGGCCTGTATAACATATGAGATATTCTCCAAACTAATTCAAACTGAGATACCCCCTGCTGTATAACGTTAGAAATTGAAGAAGGTTTTTTTGACTGTGGATGAGGCCTGTATAACATAGAATATATGCTCCAAGATATTTCAAACTCAGATCTAGCCTGCTGTATCATTCACAGTAAAAAATAGATTTTTTTTACTCTGCATGAGCTCTGCATACAGCTGAATTTCACCGCCACTAAAATACTAGGTGGCTTTTAGCAGAGTGTATCATGTTTGCGACACAAAAAAATCTTTTGTGGACTCTGCCTGTCAACAGAAAAAAATATATTTGCTTTACTGTGCATACAGCTGAAGTTCATCCACCAAAAAAATGACAAACTGGGCTAACACAGCTTGCACTATCACATTAGCAAATAAAAAAAATGGTTTTTGTGCTCTGCACTCAGAAGCTCTGCACTGACAAGCTCTGCAGATCGCTGAATTTCAACCCAACAAAATCAACCAGTGGCCTACAAGGGCTTGCTTGTTTTATACATTAGCAAGTGCAAAAATAGATTGAAGGTATACTCCTGCGTGGAGCACAGTACAATCGGTGCACAACACTGTTCTATAGCACGGGCCCTGCTCTTTCTGTCATAATCTCAGTAATTGCGCAAGAAAAAAAAAACGTGCTGCAAGGTTGATTGAACGGGTACACAGCAGAGGACTTATCTTCACTATCTTACTTCCAAACAAGCGCCCATCTATCTAGCTAATATCTCTGAGTACACGGGCGCTCACTGAGCAGCGTCTGTCTCCAGCAGTGACATGGATAAAATGGCGCCGAGGGAACCTGGCAGCTTTTTATATAGAGAGGACATGTGATTTCAGCAGCCAATTGCAGAAGGCCTTGTGTCTGGGACACTGTGGATGCTTCCTGCGCTAGCTGACTAGCCGTGCTTTCCTGACTTAAAGTTACCGCCTACAGGAAGAAAAACAAAATTACAATCGCGCCGCTGATCTGACCTATTCTGAGCTATCACCAGCCCTCCAATCATCTACCACGTCCCCACGCTTATCATACACATGCACTATGCTAGCCAAACTGTTCAAAACACTGTAGTTGCCCCACAATGATGTTCCTGCATTTATTCTCCGAATGTGGCAGAATTTTCTCGAATTTAAGAATTTAAGAAATTTTGCTCTCATTTCCGATCACGAATCCGAATGTGCCATATTCGAGTTTAATTTAAGTTGTAAGTTCAGATTTCAAACAAATTCGCTCATCACTCCTCCCAACTCAAACTTCTAATTCCAGGAAGCAGTCACTTTCCCTAACACTAAGCCACTACTACTATGGGTTAGTCCCAAATATTAACTCTATGTTACCCTAACGTCACTACCTAAACTACAGTCAACTATCTATCCCTATGCATACCTACACTATGTCCTACACTATACACCCTATACTGTTATAGTATACTAACATTACTTATCTTACATTACAACACAATTCACATGACGCAATATATACAAAGACGCATGGCATAATACACATTACAATACACATCGGTGTCTTCAGGGGAAGGAACGCTGCAGCACTGCCCACCATCCTTACAGAGTCATCAGTAGAGATTGAAGAATCGACTTTGGCCCCTCATGCTGGTCAGTAGCCTGTGACCGCTGGATGGGAGACCTGCGGATCCCCTTACCTCCCGGTAATCCCGGTTCTTTTTTTTTTTTTTTTTTTACTAGAAAGTCAATTAGAGATGGGATAATCGAATCACAGATTATCAAGTCCCGGAAATCGATTATCCAATCTCTAATTACTGTTCTAATCAAAAGAAGAACCAGGAATGCGGAGAGGTACGGAGATTCTCCAGCCTCCCATCCGGCGGTCACAGGTTACTGATCTGGATGATGCTCCACAGTCCAGCGAATCAAATCTCCCATCTCTGCAAATAATTATTCTATTTAACTTTACATTCGTGGTTGTCCATTATCCTGTCTGTAACATTGTGCAGTAAAATAACAAATTATTTCACAATAAGCTGCATTGCATATAGTCTTCTTTTAATAATACATAAACGTTGTTGTAGTATAATGTATTTTTTTTAAAACAGATTTTATTTATTCAGCCTTTAAGAGATACCTTTCTTCTAGTTTACATTAAATTCAGTACATAAAGAATTATACACTTTAGACATGATTGGTGTATAATCTATTGACCTACACCGCGCTCCCTGCTGACAGCAAAGTATAAGAAGCATACCAATCATCATACATCATGGCGTGAAGTACCTTTTACCCGTGGACTGCAAATTATTTTCACTTCCCACCATCCTGTTGCTATCGCTGACATCATGGCGCTGTGCTGTCAGTGCTCGTAGGAGCAGGTCACTTGGTAAACACCATGGTTACTGCACGGCGAGGCTCTGCACCATAGCACACAACACTACATGCTGCAAAGTGAAGAGACTGAACCTGTCACACTTCCTTAGTGTGTTAATAATACATTTTGTATCATTCAAGGCAGAGTTTTTTTCTATTTTACTTTAAATTAAAAAAAAAATGTTACATTAACATTAAATAAATGTTACCTATATAGATATAGATATATGTATATATACAGTTGAAACCAGAAGTTTACACACACTATATAAAAAGACACATCCTCATGTTTTTCTCAATATCTGACATGAAATCAGAATAAACCTTTCCCGTTTTAGGTCAATTAGGATTACCATCATTTTTAATATTTGCCAAATGCAAAAATAATAAGAGAAAGAGAATGTTTTAAGGCATTTTTATTACTTACTGCAAAGTCAAAGGTTTGCAAACACTAAGATTACTATGCCTTTAAACAATTCTGGACTGCCCATATGATGATGTCGTGTGTTTGTAAGCTTCTGAGACTCAACATCTGAGTTAATTAGAGACACACCTGTGGATGTATTTTAATGCACACCTGAAACACACTGCTTCTTTGTGTAGCATCATGGGAAAGTCTAAAGAAATCAGTCAAGATATCATGGAAGAGAATTGTGGACTTGCACAAGTCTGGCTCATCCTTGGGTACAATTTCAAGATACCTAAAGGTGCCTCGTTCATCTATACAAACAATTATATGCAAGTACAAACAGGATGGGAATTTCCAGCCATCATACCGCTCAGGAAGAAGACGGGTTCTGTGTCCCAGAGATGAACGTACTTTGGTCCGACTTGTGCATATCAATTCAAGGACAAAAGCAAAAGACCTTGTGAAGATGATGGTGGAAGCTGGTAAGATTGTATCAATCCACATCAACATGGGCTGAAAGGCCAGTCTGCCAGGAAGAAGCCATTACTAAAAAAAGAAACATAACAAAAACCAAATTAATGCCTACAAATGCACACAGGAACAAAGACCTTAATTTTTGGAGACATGTCCTGTGGTCTGATGAAACTAAAATTTAACTTTTTGGGCATAATGACCATCATTACGATTGGATGAAAAAGAGAGAAGCTTGGAAGCCTGAGAACACCATCCCAACTGTGAAACACTGGGGTGGCAGCATCATGTTGTGTGGTTGTTTTGCTGCAGTAGGGACTGGTGCACTTCACAAAATAGATGGCATCATGAGAAAAGAAGATTATGTGGCAATACTGAAGCAACATCTCAAGATATCAGCCAGGAAGTTAAAGCATGGTCGGAAATGGGTCTTCCAAATAGATAATGACCAGATGCATACTGCCAAAATGGTAACAAAGTGGCTTAAAGGGAATCTGTCACCCGCTGGTCATTTCAGGCAAAGCGCCGCTCACATAAAGCTCACATAGAGAGACCTTTGCTTCATCCCGGCCCCATCTGCCTGTGCACTGCGCCGCAGGGTTCTATTGTGCAGGCGCCGGGGGGTCACTGTCACTTTTCAGCGCCTGCGCAATAGAAACCTGTGGTGCAGAGCACAGATAGACGAGGCCGGGATGAAGCAAAGAGCGCTCTATGTGTGCTCTACGTGAGCAGTGCTTTGTGCATGCCCAGAAGTCGGGGAGCACAGTGCACATCACAGGGCCTGTCACAGGGCCCTGTGATGTGCAGGGGAGGGGGGGATATGATAATTAAGCAGAGAGACGGGGATTTAGGGGAATAATAAGCAGATAGGCGGGAATTGCTTGGTGCCCCCCGGACGCCAAGCCTGTGGAAAAAAGAATTGATTAAAGTGCTTTTCTCTGCAATCAGACCTCTACTATAGGCCATACAGGTATGTATAGATTTACTTCTCTATACCCTGTATGGCCATATTAGAGGTCTGATATCGCCCGGGGAGGGTGACAAATTCCCTTTAAGGATAATGACTCGTCCCCTGGGCCGTGGGGCACTCGAGACCGGACTTCAGGGCAATGCTGGGAGTAGTAGTGGCGACCCGGTCCCGTGGCTCAGGGTGGTCAGACCAGTGGCAGCCTTTTATATGTTTTAGGTAATGTCCGACTACGCCACCCGTGGATTGCGGTCAGGGAGGACCGCCGCTGCAAGGCAGACCGCTGAGGCTGGTGTTGGGGATGCAGCAGGGAATAGTACAACTCCCCACGGGAGGAGTGTAGCCTCAGGGCAATGTAGTAGATGGAGGGGGTGATGGTGCAGGGAGTCCCAGTACCGTTAGTGCTGGCGAAGTAAGAAGCACAAAGACAACGTGTTGCAGTCCTGGGTCTTTTACTCACAGTTCATATACTCCAAGCCACTTCTGTACAGGTAGTGACAGCCCAAGCCGTGCTGCGTCCACCAGGTGAGGGGCTCGGTCAACCCCCAGGCAATTCCGGAGTATGGCACAGGACTCCCTTCTATCCTTCCTCTGGCTCATGCCCCACCAGTGACCAAGCTTTTGTCCAGCTGCCGCGGATCTATGCGGGTAAACGTGGGCCCCGTTTCCTGCTATCCTATATGGTGCCTTCCTAGCAAGGTTTAGCGGGGGGTCGCACCTAGTGATGATCACGACCTCCGGTTCTTGGCTGAGGATAATTTACCTCCACCAGTTTGGGATCCGGTACCCTTTTCTTGCCTGACCCGTCACCCGGAATTTCCTGGGTCCTTAGGGTCCCTTCTGCCTTCTTGTTTCTGAGCCCTTCTGTTTCTCTGTCACTCCTCCTCCTTTCCTCTGCCTCTTCTCCAGGCCTACTTCTCCTTCTCCTCCCAGGCTCCGGCCTTCACCCTAGGCCTGCCTTTGAGCAGAGCTCCTACAGAGCCTCCACTCCCTGTCTTCTCCTCTCACTGTACTTCACTCGACTCCTGTCCTAAGATGGTGCCCACCTTTTATACCTCCCCTCTGAGTGTGAGCTCAGGTGACCAGCACCCAATAAGCTCCTACCTATGCTCAGAAACCGTCCCCTCCTGCTCCTACATCACTGGGTTTTCCTCCCCACTCCAGCCAGGGACATGGTCTGTCGTGCCTGCATTACTGTATAAATGGGAGCACCGTTGAGCTGTCCCCCGGAAATGGGGTGTGTGTGATGCATGCAGCTAACTGAGCCCTGGTCCATACTCCATCCTTACCCGGGAGTGGAATATCACACCTCTGGCAGAGGTGCAATACCCCTGTAGCGGCCGAACCCTCGGGGCGCTACAATAACAAAGTCAATGTTTTGGAGTGGCCATCACAAAGCCCTGATTTCAATCCTATTGAAAATTTATGGGCAAAGCTGAAAAGGCTGTTAGCAATGCGACCTACAAACCTGGATCAGTTACACCAGTTTTGTCAGGAGGAATGCACCAAAATTCCCACCAACTATTGTGAGAAGCTTGTGGAAGGAGATCCCAAACGTTTGACCCAATCATTCAGTTTAAGGGAAATGGTACCAAATACTAATGAAATGTATGTAAACTTTTGACTTTGCAGCAAGTTATAAAAAATGCCGTAAAACCTCTCTCTTTCATTATTCTGGCACTTGGAAAATATTAAAAATTATGGTAATCCTAATTGACCTAAAATGGGAAAGGCTTATTCTGATTTCATGTCAGATATTGAGAAAAACATGGAGATGTGTCGTATAGTGTATGTAAACTTCTGGTTTCAACTGTATATACAGTGCTCAGCATAATGGAGTACATTCCCCTTGAAAATTAAGATTTGAATCTTTATCTCACTGAACACAAGAATGATTTCAATTTCCATCAACTTGACAAGACTGAGTGTGAAGAATCCACACCTCGCCACCCTGCTTGACGTCACTATTACGTGATCACGTGATACTGTCTCCCCACTTGCACCAACGTGACGTTCCACACCCCCTAGGGACACATAAGGTCAGTGAAGCGCCCCCTGGGCAGTGGGGTACTCTGTGCCGGGCCGGTCGTTGCTAGGGGAGATGTCACTGTGGCGGTGACCCGGTCTGTGACCCAGGGCGGTCAATAAAATGGGATATTTACAGGGGTTTTATAGTTTTTATATAAAGTTCGTGACGCCACCTGTGGTATGCGGCAAAAGGGAGCCGCTGCTGCGGAGCAGGTCCTCTGGAGCTGATGTTAGTGCAGCAGAGTTGGTTCAGCTCTCCACAGGCAGAGCTAAGCTCCAGGGCAGGAAATGGTGATGTTATAGATGTTGCTGTGCAGTGTAGTGCAGAGGATGATGGCGCAGTAATAATTCACAGAGACAGTGGGGTGCAGTCTTCAGGGTTTTACTCACGATTCTTAGACTCCAAGTTACCAGGGCCAGGGTAACTTCCCACGTCGTCCTGTGCTTACTCAGGGAGGGGCTCAGCAAACCCGCAGGTACCTCCGGAGTACATAACGGGACCCCCTTCTGTGTGTTCCTTCTGATCGTCTGCCTGCACCTCACACCCAGTGTCCCAAGCCAGTGACCGCGGACCTTGTCGGGCGACATTTTCTCTGTCCCCTGGGTCCTCTATGGCCACCTTTTTGGCGAGTTAGATGTGGCTTTTGGCTGCAGCACCTGAAATGCTGCACACTCTGGTTACCTAGTTAAGGCTTGAAGGACTCTGCTAGTTTAGAGGCCGGTCCCCTTCTGTGGCTCAATCCCTCCACCGCCTGGTAGATTCGGGCGTACGGGTGGCCTCCAGCACTGCCCGTACCCCTGGGATCCTTTCTGCTTTACTGGAGCCTTCCTGCTCCTTTCCTCTCTTTTTTTTGTCCTGGGCCTCTCTCAATGGTCAGATATGCAAATACAGGTGAGAGTACAAAAGATATAACCAGACGAATCATGTCCATTACTGGTTTGATGTTTGACCATGTGTGTGCTGGGCTTCATGGGGGTATGGACTATCAGCTGGTTCATAGTTCCTTCATAGCACATTACTCGACGTGGCCCTCACTTTCAAAGTGAATAGCAAGCATGATAGAGAGAGAGACCACGGGGCCTTACACTACCCTTTATCCCCTTTGGGTCGCTTTCCTCTTGCCCTCTAGGCTGAACCTAAATCTCCTCCCCATGCCTCTAGCAGCTAAAAACTCCAAAACTTAAGATGGGTCATAACTCCAAAATGGATGGTCCTAGGGAGGCGGTTTTGGTTCCATCCTGTCTAGCCGGGCCCCATCTACGTGTTAAGGTGAAACACAGCTTTGCTATCTGGTTTCTACTAGCTGTGCTATGTATCTCTATACCCATGCGTGCTAAAACAGGTCAAGACCCAGGTAAGCGTTCGCCTTGTTCTGGGGATCTCAGAAATATACAAGATGTATTGCTGGGAGATATAGTATCTCCATATCTCCTTACGGAATTATGTTTCTGAAATGTTCTAGAAGGTGTCTGCAGCTTCAGCAGGACTCTCTATTGCAAGCAAGCCTTTGTCCTGCTCTGAGCTGGTCAAGTTGTGAGATCTGTCACTCACAGACTTTGAGGCTCAGTCCCCCTGCTGAGATTGGTTTCCTGTCAGTGCTGGACAAAGGCAGGGGTTTTATAATCTCAGGCCAAATAGGATACAAATGATTGGAATCAAATTATATTTTCAATATTCTTCACACTATGTGTATAGAACATTTTTTAACCCATGACATGGAAGTAAGCTTAATAATATAACTGTCATTACAAAATCTTCAATTTTACTCAAATTAGTTGATGTAAAAATGAGTACTCCCCACATGAAAGAATACTACATCTAGTATTTTGTATGACCTTCTTGATTTTTAAGAATAACAAGTCTTCTAGGCCTGGAATGAACAAGCTGCAACATCTATCTTTTTCCATTATTCCAGAATGACCTCTTTAGAACCTAGATGCTGGAGACTGATGAAAACTTGTCTCTTCTGAATTCCCCATAGGTGTTCGATTGGGTTCAGATCAGTAGACACATGACCACTGAATCACTTTCACCCTGTTTTTCTTCAGAAAGGCAACAGTGGTCTTAGATGTGTGTTCTAGATCATTGTTATGTTTGAAAAGTGCATATCTACGAAGGACACGGAGTGATGGTGATATATTCTCTTACACTATAAGCAGTAAATTTATGAATTCATGATACCATCAATTAAATGTAACTCTCTGAAACCAGCAGCACTTATACAGACCCACACAAGGATACTGCCACCACCATGTTTCACTGTAGGCACCATGAATTTTTCTTTGTACTCCTCAATCTTAAGATACCATACAGTTTTGAAACCATCAGTTCCAAAAACATTTATTTTGGTCTCATTACTCCTGAGTATATAGTTCCAGTAGTCTTCATGGTTTGTAGCATGGGCACTGGCAAATTGTAGGTGGAATTTTTTGTGCATAGGCTTTAGGAGAGGTTTCATTCATGGACAACACCCATGCATGCCATTCCTCATGCCAGGTTGTGGCTGAGCAAGCTTTAAATGTTCAGTCCTGGTCTTTTTTCCTCTGTGTTGTGTTTGTAGAGGCAAAGTCTCCAGACTGGACAGCCATAGCTCAGGAAGGAGCTGCAGGCTGGACATAACCTGTGTGGGCGAACCGCACACACATGTATGGACTGTGCTATCTTTTATCTTTTGTTTTGTTGTTTTGCCAGTAAGGCAGTGTTTATTTTTGCTGGAGATGCAGGGCTTCATGCCATACAATAAAGCCTGCAGAGAAAACCCGGTTCCTGAGTCTACTTCCAGAAGCAGCAGAGCGAGTCGACCTACCACAGTAGATATGTATACATATGTATACATATTGTAGGAGTTCATATTTTTTGTTAGCCACTGACGTCCACACAGACACGATTTCCATGTCAAGCAGGATTAAGTTTATTTTCTGGCATAAACTTTCAACACAAAGTAATCCGCTTTTCTTCAGCCAAAGCGTTCAATAACAAAAACAGTCCTTTCTCAATGTAGTCACAATGTAGCATGGTCTCACCCACAGTGCAGTGCAGGCAATGCTAATCCTCAGGCACTGTCTGTCCACCATTAGGGATCTTTTCCTCTCCAATACTACAGACCACAACTGAGACAGTCCAGCTGCTTTATATAGGACCTGCAAGCCCTGTACTGGAATGCATGGGGCAACCTTCACCACCCAAGCTCTACTGATCACTCCTAAATCCCGTACCAAAATTTGGTTTACTAAAATTCCTCTAAGGAACTTATTGTTACTGGAGCACTCTATTCTGGGACATGCATCACTAAGGCCAGGCACCTTGGTGGCACATACCTACCATCTAGGATTTTACCTCCTGCTTCCCTATAGTATATTGTGACAGAATCATTGGTTTTATATGTGAGGGGAGATATGTTTCACTACGGCTACTAGCCTTAGTGAACTGAACTTACAACTTTTCTCCACCATTTTATGTTGGGGGTTAAGTCATTATTGTGAAGGGAGTGTTTTTGTGTGAATACCATAGAGACTGGAGGGAAGTCATTCACCATATCTCCACCTCAGGGTGTGGCTAAGCAAGGTTAAATGCTCAGTCATTGTTTTTTTTCGGTTGATGGTAGTTTGGAGAGGCAAGTCTCTAGACTGGAACTTCAGCTTAGGAGGAGCTGAAGTGTGCTGCAAATTGGGGCAGGCGAACCCGCACACATATGGACTGTGTTATCCTTTGTTTTTGTTTTACCTTTATGTCAGCAAGGCTGAGTTTATTTTGCTGAAGTCTGCAGTGCTTTATGCTGACATGCAGATGAAACTGTTCCTGTGTCTACTTCCGACTGCAGCCGAGGAAGTCGTCTTGCCACAATATATAAACAGTGAAGGAAATAATTATTTGATCCCTTGCTGTTTTTGTAAGTTTGCCCCCTGACAAAGACATGAACAGTCTATAATTTTAAGGGTAGGTTAATTTTAACATCGAGAGAATATTAAAAAAAAAATCAAGAAAATCACATTGTATAAATTAGATAAAGATATTTGCATTTTGCAGTGAGAAATAATTATTAGATTAATCTGGCAAACAACACAATACTTGGTGGCAAAACCCTTGTTGGCAAGCACAGCAGTCAGACGTTTTTTGTAGTTAATGATGAGGTTTGCGCACATGTCAGGAGGAATTTTGGACCACTTCTCTTTGCAGATCATCTCTAAATCATTAAGATTTTGAGGCTGTCGCTTGGCAACTCGGAGCTTCAACTCCTTCCATACGTTTTCTATGGGATTAAGGTCTGGAGACCGGCTAGGCCACTCCATGACCTTAATGTGCTTCGTTTTGAGACACTCCTTTGTTGCCTTGGCTGTATGTTTTGGGTCATTGTCTTGCTGGAGGACCCAACCAAGACCCATTTTTAATGTTCTGGAGGAGGGAAGGAGGTTATCACTCAGGATTTTATGGTACATGGCTCCATCCATTCTCCCATTGATGCAGTGAAGTAGTCCTGTGTCCTTAGCAAAGAAACACCCACAAAACATAATGTTTCCATATCCATGCTTGACAGTGGGGATGGTGTTCTTTGGGTCATAGGCAGCATTTCTCTTCCTCCAAACACGGCGAGTTGTGTTAATACCAAATAGCTCAATTTTTGTCTCATTTGACCCCAGCACCTTCTCCCAATAACTCACAGAATCATCCAGGTGTTCATTGGGAAACTTCAGATGGGCCTGCACATGTGCCTTCTTGAGCAGGGGGACCTTGCGGGCACTGCAGGATTTTAAACCTTTAAGCGTAATGTGTTACCAATGGTTTTCTTGGTAACTGTGGTACCAGCTGCCTTGAGATCATTAACAAGTTTCCCCCGTGTAGTTTTAGGCTGATGTCTCACCTTCCTCATGATCAAGGATACCCCACGAGGTGAGATTTTGCATGGTGCCCCAGATCGATGTCGAATGACAGTCATTTTGTATTTCTTCCATTTTCTTACTATTGCACCGACAGTTGTCTCCTTCTCACCCAGCGTCTTACTTATGGTTTTGTAGCCCATTCCAGCTTTGTGCAGGTCTATGTCCCTGACATCCTTAGAAAGCTCTTTGGTCTTGCCCGTGTTGCAGAGGTTAGAGTCTGACTGATTAATTGAGTCTGTGGACAGGAGTCTTTTATACAGGTGACTATGTAAGACAGCTGTCCGTAATGCAGGTAACGAGCTGATTAGGAGCGTCTAACTGGTCTGTAGGAGCCAGAACTCATAATGGTTTGTAGGGGATTAAATACTTATTTCTCACTGCAAAATGCAAATAAATTTATCTAATTTATACAATGTGATTTTCTTGATTTTTTGGGATATTCTATCTCTTAATGTTAAAATTAACCTACCATTAAAATTATAGACTGTTCATGTCTTTGTCAGTGGGCAAACTTACAAAAACAGCAAGGGATCAAATAATAAAGGTTGCACATAAAGGTATACACAGGAACACTGTTTCTTTAAATCTGATTTATTGAAAGTACTGCATAAACGAGTACAATGTTAGCAAAACAAGCACGGCCTTCACGGCCAACAGGAAAACAAAAACATGACATATGGCACAGTCCTTGTCAGGAATCCGCCCGCTTCAGGAACAAACAACACAAGGTTCATCTTTCCTTAACATGAAAACACAGCTTCAGAGCTTTCACCTCCAGGCCCACCCAACACTGAATGCTCTAGAAGGCTGGGTATTTATCCTCTGCACTCCCCCCACTATACAGAAGTTCAATCAGTCTAGCACTAAACATGGCTGATTAACCCCTCTCTGTACTTAGTGTGCTGGATTATTTTGAGGGAACACTCAAATAACACATCCTAGATGTGAATGAATGAAATATTCTCATTGAATACTGTTCTGTACAAAGTTGAATGTGCTGACAACAAAATCACACAAAAATCATCAATGGAAATCAAATTTATTACCCAATGGAGGCCTGCATTTGGAGTCACCCCCAAAAGTAAAGTGGAAAAACACACTACAGGCTGATCCAACTTTGATGTAATGTCCTTAAAACAAGTCAAAATGAGGCTAAGTATTGTGTGTGGCCTCCACGTGCCTGTATGACCTCCCTACAACGCCTGGGCATGCTCCTGATGAGGCTCAGTATTGTGTGTGGCCTCCACGTGCCTGCATGACCTCCCTACAATGCCTGGGCATGCTCCTGATGAGGTTGCGGATGGTCTCCTGTGGGATCTCCTCCCAGACCTGGACTAAAGCATCCGCCAACTCCTGGACAGTCTGGTGGATGGAGCGAGACATGATGTCCCAGATGTGCTCAATCGGATTCAGGTCTGGGGAACCGGCGGGCCAGTCCATAGCTTCAATGCCTTCATCTTGCAGGAACTGCTGACACACTCCAGCCACATGAGGTCTGCATTGTCCTGCATTAGGAGGAACCCAGTGCCAACCACACCAGCATATGGTCTCACAAGGGGTCTGAGGATCTTATCTCGGTACCTAATGGCAGTCAGACCACCTCTGGCGAGCACATGGAGGGCTGTGCGGCCCTCCAAAGAAATGCCACCCCACACCATTACTGACCCACTGCCAAACCGGTCATGCTGAAGGATGTTGCAGGCAGCAGATCGCTCTCCATGGCGTCTCCAGACTCTGTCACGTCTGTCACATGTGCTCAGTGTGAACCTGCTTTCATCTGTGAAGAGCACAGGGCGCCAGTGGCGACTTTACCAATGCAACACTGTCCTGACTCCAGACCAGCAAGGGGAGCCCCTCACCTTGGCAACTGGGATCTGGGGGCGGGGTTAGTTAGACTTAGTGTGAGGAGTTAAAGTGAGGACGTCGACGAGAGAGGAGCTGGGGAGTGGAGCTGCGCGGCAGTTCACCCCAGAAGGAACCAACACAAAGGAACCGGACACGGGAGTCCGAGGCTGTGGGGCACTGAAGGCCCAGGAGCAGAAACCGGAGGGCAGGAGACTGCAGGTCTCCTGGCCCCATTAGACGCCCAGAGGCTCAGCAGCACCGCAGGGCCTAGCACCGCCACGTGGATGCGACTCATCAGCAAGGCCCAAGCTGCCTGCCATACGGGTGAGCACAAAGAAGTTGCACTCAGGGACGAGGGCCACCGCACAGCTACAAGCAGCAGGGCCAAAGAGATTAGTGGAAAGGGAAGGCCTCCAACTTCACCTGGTGAGGAGGGTTCCTTACTTGCTTCCAGGCTGCCCGGACTTCCACTGCTAGCCAGTACCCTAGTCCCGGTTTGCCTAATCACTGCCAGTAAAGATAAGAAGAAACCGCGATTAAGTTGTGGACTGATTATTGCTCCGCCATCAACCCCTGCACTACAAAGCCCAGCATCACCTATAACATCAAAACTGCCCTGGAGCTAAGCTCTACCTGTGGAGAGCCACACCAGCTTTGCTGCACTAACATCAGCTCCAGAAGACCTGCTCCGCAGCGGTGGCTCCCTTTAGCCGCATACCACAGGTGGCGTCATGAACTTTGTACATAAAAACTATAAAATCCCCTTTTTACTGACCGCCTTGGGTCACGGACCAGGTCACCGCCACTGTGACATCTCCCCAAGCAACGACCGGCCCGGCACAGAGTACCTCACGACCCAGGGGGTGCGTCACCTCCTTATTGTGCATCTTGAAAAAGCCACACTGCTAGTTTTCAGAGAGTCCTGAATTTCAGCTGATGTTATTTGTGGGTTTATCTTTGCATCCTGAATAATTTTCCTAGCAGTTGTGGCCGAAATTTTTGTTGGTCTATCTGACCGTGGTTTGGTTACAGAGCCCCTGATTTTCCATTTGTTAATTACAATTTGAACGCTGTTGACTGGCATTATCAATTCCTTGGATATTTTTTTGTATCCCTTTCCTGTGTTATATAGTTCAACTACCTTTTCCCGTAGATCCGTTGACAATTCTTTTGCTTTCCTCATAACTTACAATCCAGAAACGTCAGTGGCTGGATGAAAGATGCAAGAGTCTGTCTCGATCCCAGAAACTTACTCAGCTTTTATGTACACACACTGATTACAAGCAAACAGGTCACAGGTGAGGATGCTACTTTTAGTAGCCATTCAAAGCAATTTGTGTCAAATTCTGTGCATGTTATCAGGCCAAAATCACCAGGCTATGTGAACTTTTGATCAGGGTCATTTGGATGTTTTCGGTTGTCATTAAGATTTAAAAAGAGAAAACACAGTAGTTTGACAATAAATGGCTTCACTCAACCAATAACTGTTAGAACCCTCCTGTTAGTTTTTGCTATTTTGCAGGTCACATGACTTTTTGCCTATATAATCCAGCTCCGCCCTCCTGGCCTTGCTGGACTTCAGTGTTTCATTTACTCTTAAGCTAGCCAGGTGCCTTGTACCTTACTCTGTAGTTTGCTTGGTCTTTTGACCACTAGTATTTCTGTTTGTTTGTTTGTCTTTGCTCTGCTACAATTTCTGCTAGGAGGTGTCCAACTATATCCCAGTCCTTAGTTTTTGTAGGGACCCCTCCCTTATATCTATAGGTCTGCGTTCAGACTAGCCGAGGATTGAACTGAATTAAGACGATTGAAGCAGGGATCAGGTGATGTGGAAAATTATTGTACATCAGAAGATGGTCGGCTGAAGTGGAATGGAATGACTCAGCATTAAAATGTTCGTTTCTTGATGGTCTAGGTGAAAGGGTTAAGGATCTGCTGATTGCCTTCCCAAAACCGGGAACCTTGCAGGAGGCAATGCAATTAGCCATACGTGTGGACAGGAGACTGCGTGCTAGGAGTAATGAAGAGAAATCTACTGCTATGGCAGCTCCTAGTTTTCAGAGGGTCTGTTCGGAGGGTGGAGAACCGATGGAGATTGGGGCGATGTCACCCCACTCTCAGGAAAAAGACCGCAGGTTTGCTGAAGAATTGTGTTTTTATTGCGGTAAATCTGACCACTTTATTAAGAACTGTGTGCTTCGTTTGAACAAAGAAAAAAAAAAAGAGGTCAGTTACGCCCGCATAGCTTGTTTAAACTCAAAAGGAGTATTTCTTTCTGGATGCACCTCATTCCAGGAGGAGTTGATTGAATTTCGGGCATTTGTGGATTGTGGTTCTACACTCAATGTGATTGATGAGGATTTTTTGGAAAAATTTTAATTAGAATCCAAACTTTTGTCATCTCCTATTTCTGTGGTTGTTGTTGATGGCTCTCCCTTGAAAGGTATTACTCACAAGGTTTTTGAATTTCCCCTCACCATTAATGGTATCCACCAAGAGAATTTGGATTTGGCGATATTAAATAATTTGCCTGTGTGTCACCCTGGCCTGGATGCCACAAAATGTAATAAAGCTGTGTCTGAGAGCAAGTGGGAGGTTCTCTAGTCAGGGAAACATTAGCATGCAGTACCTCCTGTCTCAGGCCAGTAGGGGGAGCAGGCTGCCCCTATAAAAGCTGGTGCTGGGGGCAGGGTTAGAGAGAACTGGATGACCTGTCTCAGTACTGAGCCTTGTCTCGGAGCAGAGCAGGGACAGAAAGTTGTATTGCACCTAAGAGGAAGTGTGGCAGGAGGAGAGCCACAAGCCAGAGACAAGAGGCGAAGTGAGCCTTTCTTGGCAGATAAAGGACTTAATTTACCAGACTTTGGTGTCTGAGGCTGGGAGGATTCCACATCCCACAGCAGATAACCAGTCCGCAGGGGACTGTATGTTCCTTGGCCTAAGAAACCTGGAGGCTCTGTCACAACAGAAGGGACCAGTAAAGCCGTACCAGGCCGGGAGCAGAAAGGAACCCAAGTCGCAGGCCATACAGGCGAGAGTACACGGAAACCTCGGAAACGTGGGCTGTTACCCTATAAGGAGGAGATAGCCAGAAGGAGCACAGAAAGCACGGTAGGCCTACACCCTCACCCTGACCAGGGCCAATTTCCCCATTGCTCTCAGACATCCAGGTCCCCTCCTAGCCGGGACTGTTTATGGGTCAGTTTACCTGTTTTAGTAAAGGCCCTGGACTGCAACCTGTTGTCTGTGTGCTCCTTCGTGCCTCCAGCACTACCGGTACTGGGACTCTCACCACCATCACTCCCACTATCCATTATACTGCCCTGGGGCCGCACTCTTCCCTTGGGGAGTCACACTACCCTAGCTGCACACCTCATCAGCCCCAGCGGTCTGCATGCAGCTGCGGTTCCTAATAACCCCAATCCACGGGTGGCGTAGTCGGACATAATCATCAGCGCATAACGGACTACCACTGGCCTGACCACCCTGAGCCACGGAACCGGGTTGCCACTACTACTCCCACCGTTTCCCTATTGCCCGGATCCGAGTGCCCCACGGCCCAGGGGGCGAGTCACCTGCTCCAGTGGTTTTGGGGTTACCTTGGTTAAAATTGCACAATCCTGTACTGGACTGGTCTACCAATGAAATTAAGTCTTGGAGTCCTAAGTGTTATGATAAATTTTGCAGCGGTCGCATTGCTGCTGTGGAAAGAGGGGAATTACCTGTACCTATTCAGGATTTTTGGAAGGTTTTTTCTGAGGAGGAATCGTAAGTTTGCCTCCTCATAGGGACTATGATTGTACTATTGAGTTTGTCCCTGGAGCAACTCTTCCCAAGAGTCGCTTATTTAATCTTACTATCCCTGAGAGAAAGGCCTTGGAGGAATACATACAGACAAGCTTGGAAGCCGGTCACATTAGTCCTTCTAAGTCACCTGTGGCTGTTGGATTCTTTTTTGTTAAAAAAGGACGGCGGTTTACGTCCATGTCTGGACTTTCGCGAAATTAATAAAATTACAGTACGCAATTCCTACCCATTGCCATTAATTCCTGACTTGTTCAACCAGTTAGTGGTGGCCAAGTGGTTCTCTAAGATTGATCTCCGGGGGGCATACAATTTGTCTTCCGTATGAAGGAAGGTGATGAGTGGAAAACTGCTTTAAACACTCCAGTGGGTCATTTTGAGAATCTGGTTATGCCCTTTGGTCTTACCAACGCACCAGCGTTTTTTCAGAACCTTATTAATGACATCCTAAGACCGTTGATCGGTAAGAGTGTGGTGGTGTATTTGGATGACATTTTGATTTTTGCGCCGGATCTGGAGTCTCATTGGCAGAGCGTACGTGAAGTTTTGCAGTTGTTAAGCGACAATTCACTTTTTGCTAAGCTGGAGAAATGTGAGTTCGCTGTGCAGAGAATTAGTTTTTTGGGCTACATTATCTCCAGCGAGGGCTTTGAGATGGACCCTGTGAAAGCTCAGGCTGTGTAGGAATGGCCAAGGCCTATTGGTTTGAAACCAATACAGAGATTTTTGGGTTTCGCCAATTATTACAGAAAATTCATTAAGAATTTTTCTATAATTGTTAAGCCGCTGACCGATCTCACCAGGAAAGGTGCGAATACGGCCCAGTGGACTACTGAGGCCATTGAAGCTTTTGTGTATCTCAAGGAGAGGTTCAGTTCTGCCCCCATCCTTATGCAGCCTGATGAGACCAAGCCTTTTTTGGTCGAGGTTGATGCTTCTTCGGTGGGGGTCGGTGCTGTTTTGTCTCAGGAAAACAAGGATGGAGTACATCCCTGTGCTTTTTTTCAAAAAAATTTTCTGAGACCGAACTTAATTACGATGTCGGTAATCGAGAATTGCTGGCGATTAAACTCGCATTTGAACATTGGCGTCATCTCTTGGAAGGTGCTGAATTTCCCATTCAGGTTTTTACTGATCATAAGAATCTGATCTATCTTGATGCTGCCAAGCGCTTGAATGCCTGTCAAGCTAGGTGGGCACTTTTTTTTTCGCGGTTTAATTTTTCTGTTACTTACTAGTGTTGAGCCACCCCCGTAGTGTTCGAGTTCGGTTCGGTTCGTCGAACACCCGTGTGTTCGCCGAACTGTTCGTCGAACTGTTCGTCGAACACCTTCGAACACCGTTAAAACCAATGGCAGGCAAACAAAAACACATAGAAACACATAGAAAACACCTTCAAAGGTGTCCAAAAGCTGACAAACTGCTCAGAAGACACAACTAACACATGGAAAAGTGACAAGTACATATAGTCATGCGAAAAGAAAAGAGGTGGAGGAGTAAAAGGAGGGGGAGACACAGATATAGGCATGTCATGCCCTTCTAAAATCCAAAAAGTGAGAAGCCGAGACGGCCAGTCCGCTCCTGCCCGTGCCACCTCCGTGTCGCCGGGTTTGTGCCAGAGCCGCGGTGAACCCTGACGGCCAGCCCCCCTCTCCCAATACTGGTGCCTGTCCGCTGGTGGGTCGAGAGAGCCCCCCTGTGGTGGAGGCAGCTCTAAGCTTTTTAATTTAAATTGTCCCTCTAATTTGAATGAATACACTTTAAATCCATTTACAAGGATCTATTGGAGGGCAAGTCTCATGCCAGCAGCCGCGTAATTCCAGCTCCAGTAGCGTCCACTAAAGCTGCTGCAGTTAAAAAGCTTTTATAAGGATCGAGCTCGGCTGTCCACCGCAAGGCATCCTAGTGCCAGTCCCAGCCCCTATGCCTTGGGGTGCCTCCTGATGCTCTTCACTAAGTATCCCGTGGTCCCGAAGCATTTCCTTTGAAAAAATTAAGTGTCCAAACTACAGGTGGTGTAGCTTGCTTAACAGCCGGGATAATCCGCTGACTAGCAGACACTGCTACTAGGCACAAAGTATTTCCTGGGCTAGATGCAGTTAAAAATTTGTAAGTAGATACTCTCGTTGGATGCTGAGAAAGCATTCCATAGAGTCTCCTGGCACGCCATATATGATTCTCTTAAAAAGCTTGGGGTAGGGGTCTAGGGGACCCTTTTATAGCCAAAATCACGGCCCTGTATCACAATACGTCACCTAGGCTGAAGATAAATGGAACTGTAGCACCGAGGGCTCGGTTGCTACAGACGTATTGCACCTCACCCAGAGGTGTGATATCTCACTCTCAGATAAGGATGGAGTGTGGATCAGGACCCGACACCTGCATGCATTACACCACATTGCCGTGGGGCAGGGCGACCAATATGCCCCTGAGATGGGCACGACAGTCCCTGTCCCTGGCTGGAGTGGGGGGAGGGAACACTGAGGAAGGGGAACCCTGCAGTGCAGGAGCAGGGAGGAAGCAGTTCCTGGGTGCATTGAGAAGGGAGTATAAAAGGTGGGCACCATCTTAGTTCAGTGCAGAGAAGTCTGAGCAGAAGTGGCAGGGAGCAGGGGCTCTGCATGAGCTCTGCTCCGGAGGCGGGCCTAGTAACAGAGGCCCAGGCCTGCAAGAGGGAGAAGGAAGGAAGAGGAGCGGAGAAGGCTCCAGGAACGAGGAATGAAGGGATCCCAGGGGTGCGGACGGGCGAGTCGCCACCGCACGCCCGAATCCACCTGCGTGGAGGGGTCAGGCCAAAGGGGGAGACCGGTCCCCGAACTAGTGGAGGCAGGAAACGACCCTCAGCTAGAAACCGGAGGCTCTGACATTTTATGTGGCGCAGCCCCTTGCTCCACCCGCTAGGAAGGCACCACATAGGGTCAGGGAAACTGGCGCCAAGTTTACCAAGAGGAGGCCCGAGGCAGCCGGACAGAAGTGTTGGTAAGAAAGGCCAGACAAAGGACACACAAAGGGGGTCCTGTGAAGTGCTCCAAAGTTATCTGGGAGTTGTCTGAGCCCCTCACCTGGTGAGCACAGTACGACGTGGGCAGCCGTTACCTGCAGACGTGGTCTGGATAATAAGAACTGTGAGTAAAGGCCCTGAACTGCATCACTGACTCCGTGTCGTTACTGCTGCTGCCCTGCACCATCACCCCCATCCTCCGCATACACTGCCCTGAGGCTATACTCCTCCCGTGGGGAGTTATGCTACGCTCTGCTGCACCCACAACACCAGCCTTAGCGGTCTGCCCTGTAGCGGCGGTTCACTCTGACCGCAATCCACGGGTGGCGTAGTCGGACATTTAAACATCAAAACCACATAAATAGTTCCGCCACTGGTTTGACCGCCCTGAGCCACGGAACCGGATCGCCGCCACGAAGACTACAACCACCAGCATCCACCAAAAAGGGTCCGGCTCCGGGTGTCCCAAGGCCCAGGGGGTGCGTCAGAACATTTTCATCACCTTTCACAATCACCAATGGGACAAGGCAGGGATGTCCTCTGTCCCCTCTCTTATACATCCTAGTGACGGAGCACCTGCTCTCATCAATTCGCCATAACCCCAATATTAGGTGGATTGAGGTGGGAGGCACCGAGTACAAGTGCTCTCTATTTGCTGATGATGTCCTAGTATATATCACTCAATCACATATATCCATCCCTGCTGTTATGGCTGAAATAGATCACTTTGTTACATGGTAAAATTTTAAAATCAATGCAGCGAAGTCTGAGGCCCTCGATGTCTCCCTCCCTAAATCCATATAGGATTCCATCCAGTTCAACTTTCCCTTTGCCTGGCCCTCACAGGGTATCAAATACTTAGGAATTCCTATTCATAGAGACCTCTCCCATCTATGTTATCTTAATTTTGGGCCCTTTATTGAACAACTCCATACAGACCACGGTTGGCAAGTTAGAACTGTAAGATTCACTACGTGAACCACTGGTGTTTTGTGGAAAAGCACATGTACACCGCGTTCCAAATTATTATGCAAAAAGTGTTTAGGAGTGATAAGGGAAGAATTTGTTTGTTTGTCAGTTAAACTCATTGATGGTGATGTGTGTCAGGGCTCTTTATATCACTGTAAGCAATTGCAGACACCTGTGCTAATTAGTTTGGCAGGTGTGTCCAATGAAAGGCAAGACTACTTAAGAAGGCTCTCTCACATTATTAAGCAGCCTACATTTTCTGCCAAAATGGGAAAGAAAAAGGATGTGTCGGCTGCTGAGAAGCAACAAATTGTGGAGTGTTTAGGTCAAGGCATGACTACAATCAACATTGTGCGATGATCAGGATGAAGTGTCTTGGCAATCAAGAAGTATGTAGCTGATTCACAGTACACACGTGTGCGTGCTGATAAGGGCAAATTGAGGACTCTTTCCTACAGGCAATTACGTCAGGTTGAAACAGCAGCGGCAAAAAAGCCTTGTCATAGCAGCAGACAAGTTTTTGAAGCTGCTTGTGCCTCCAACGTCCCCCGAACAACAAGATGCAGGGTCCTTCAGAGGTTTGCAGCTGTGCATATGCCATCCTGTCGACCTCCTCTATCCACTTCACACAAGCAGAAACGGCTCCAGTGGGCCAAACATTACATGAAGACTGATTTCAAAACTGTTTTTTTCACGGATGAGTGCCGTGCAGCGCTCGATGGTCCAGATGAATGGAGTGGAGGATGGCTGGTTGATGGACACCCCACGCAAACACGGCTACAGCGCAACAAGGAGGAGGTGGAGTAATGTTTTGGGCTGGAATCATGGGGAGAGAGATTGTCGGCCCCTTTAGGATCCCTGAAGGCGCTAAAGATGAACTCCATAATGTATGTGGATTTTCTCAAACAGCACTTCCTGCCATGGTTCAAGAAGAAGAACCGTGTATTTCACAGCAAGATCATTTTTCTGCATGATAATGCACCATCTCATGCTGCACATAAAAC
The DNA here is from genome assembly GCF_046119375.1 of Phyllobates terribilis. Classification (NCBI taxonomy): domain Eukaryota; kingdom Metazoa; phylum Chordata; class Amphibia; order Anura; family Dendrobatidae; genus Phyllobates; species Phyllobates terribilis. Next base: position 208,155,022 of record NW_027362767.1, on the reverse strand, counting down.
ATCTGCATCTCTGGCTGATATGGGCATAAAAGGGGACAAACTTATGGTGTGACCCCCATGCTCCCCTGACCTCTACCCCATTCAGAACCTTTGGAGCATCATTAAAAGGAGTGTCTATGATGGCGGGAGGCAGTTCACATCTAAGCAACAGCTCTGGGAGGGTATTCTGTCCTCATGCAAAACAATTGAAGCAGAAACCATCCAAAACCTGACAAATTCAATGGACGAGAGAGTTCAGAAGCTCCTTTCGAACAAGGGGTCCTATGTGAAAATGTAACATCACCTAGAATAAAGTTTTGAGTTGAAAACTGTTTGATTTCAGTTTCTAACAACCTGCTAATGCTTATAATTTCAAAAATGACCATTTTTTTGGTCTTTATTAAAATGAAAAGGTTGATCGAAAAGTTTGGGGGATCTAAGAGTGTGGCAACCCAGTAGTCATGATTACTTCGAATTCTGACAATATGAGGGTCATGCTGCAGGTAGTGCAGCAAGAAGGCACTTATGTGTCTTGCGCATCTCGGAGCCCCAAAATTATTTTCCGGGCTAGATGCAGCTAAAAATTATTTTTAATTTTAAATCTGGTGAAGCTTATTATAGATGGCCTAATAGGATCAGTGCTGCACACTGCTACAAAGCCCAAATTATTTTCCAGTCAAGATACAGATAAACATGATTAGTAATTTGAAAGCTTAAAACGGTTGGTAGGGTGATTTTAACCAATCATCAAGCTTTTACTCTCCCCAGGATGACACAGGGGTAGAAAAGTCGTTTCGGATCCATGATTTGTTCATCTTTATGAACGTGAGTCTGTCTACATTATCAGTGGAGAGCCGCGTGCGCTTATCTGTCAGCACACCACCAGCAGCGCTGAACACACGTTCAGACAGAACGCTGGCTGCGGGGCATGACAAGATCTCCAAGGCGTAAGTGGCTAGCTCCGGCCATTTATCCAGATTGGAAGCCCAAAAAGAGCAAGGGTCCAGTGACACAGTCGTGGCTTCAATGTTTACTTGGAGATACTCCTGTACCATCGTCTCTAGGCGTTGACTATGTGTCAGACTTCTTGTCTCCTGTGGCCTTGCAAAGGATGGGCTAAAAAAGTGGTGAAATGATTCCGCAAAATTGATGTTACCAGCAGATACTGTGGTTCTGTTACGGTTTGAGTGCTGAACACTTGACGGTCCCACGGTTGGCAAGTTGGAACTGTGAGATTCACTACGTGCACCACTGGTATTTTGTGGAAAAGCACATGTAAGATTCTGCAACAGTCTCTGCTGATACTCCTGCATGCGTGCATCCCTTTCTATGGCAGGAATAATTTCTGCAAATTTACTTTTGTACCGGGGATCTAACAGTGTGGCAACCCAGTAGTCAGGATTATTTCTAATTCTCACAATTCGAGGGTCATGTTGCAGGTAGTGCAGCAAGAAGGCACTCATGTGTGTTGCGCATCCAGGAGCACCAAGTCCCTGTTGTGTTGGTGGCGAGGTAACAATCATGCTTCCTTCCTCTGTCCTCTCCCCCCAACCTCGCACAACAGAAATGTGATCAAGGTCTCCCTCATCTGATGAGTCTTCCATCAGTTCGTCCTCCACTTCTTCCTGGGCTCCTGCACCTTCCTCACTAGTTTGGCTGCTACCATGCGCCCTGGTAAAACCATCTCCCCCACCCTCACATGCCTGCCGCCTTGGTGCTGCCGACCGTCTGGACCTTGCAGATGTTAGCCCTTCCGCATACAACTCCTCCTCCTCTACTTCCTCCACCTCCTCTTGTGCCACCACCTGACTCCGAATTCTGTTTAACATGTGCTCCAGCATGTAAATCACCGGAATAGTCATGCTGATAATGGCATCGTCAGCACTAAACATCTTCGTCGCCATTTCAAAACTGTGCAGAAGGGTGCATAGGTCCCTGATCTGAGACCACTCCTCCAGCGTGATTTGCCCCACCTCTGAATCTCGTTGGCCCAGGCTATACGTCAGAACGTATTGCACCAGGGCTTGTCGGTGCTGCCACAGTCGCTGCAACATGTGCAGAGTTGAATTCCACCGGGTAGGCACATCGCATTTTAGCCGGTGAAGTGGCAGGCCCAACGACTTCTGTAGAGATGTAAGTCGCTGAGCTGCAGGATGCGAACGGCGGAAGTGAGCACACAGCGACCGTGCCCTCTGCAGAAGGCCATCTAGTCTGGGATAGTGGGCTAAAAATTGCTGGACAACCAGGTTCAACACGTGAGCCATACAAGGCACGTGTGTGACATTGCCCCGGCGAAGGGCCGCACCCAGGTTTGCAGCATTGTCGCACACGGCCTTCCCTGGTTTCAGGTCCAGTGGAGACAACCATTCATGAAATTGGTTCTCCAGAGCTGACCACAACTCCTCAGCTGTGTGACTCACATTTCCCAGACATTTCAATGTAAAAACCGCCTGATGACGTTGAGCCCTACTGCCAGCATAGTAAGGAGGTGTGCAGGATCCCTTCTGCGCAGTTAGAAAGCTTGTGGCATGACCAGACAGGCTTTGGGTGCAGGTGGAAGACCGAGAGGAGGTTGAGGAGGCAGAAGCAGTGGAGGAACTTTGACATAAAGAGGATTGACGCACAACTCGTGGGGACGGCAAGACTTGGACAGCAGCCCCTTGTCCTGCTGTCACCATAGTTACCCAGTGCCCAGTCAGCGACATGTAACGCCCCTGTCCATGCCTACTCGTCCAAGTGTCTGTGGTGAAATGCACCCTGTCACACACAGAGTTTCTCAAAGAAGCGGTGATGTTGTGTGCGACATGCTGGTGGAGCGCAGGCACACCTTTCTTTGAGAAGTAGTGCCGACTGGGCATCTGGTACTGGGGCACTGCGACGGACATAAGGTCTCGAAAATCCTCTGTGTCCACCAGGCGGAAAGGCAGCATTTCTGTAGCCAAGAGCTTGCAGATGGTGAAATTCAACCTCTTAGCTTTCTCATGGCTAGGAGGAAATGGTCTTTTACTTGTCCACATCTGAGGGACCGAGGGCTGGCTATTGTGCTTAGACGGGGTTGATAAGGGTGTCCCCGGCAAACTGCCGGTCTGTGAGGAAGATGCAGGCGGACATGTTAGGTTGCCTTCATCCAAAGGTGGTGCTATCGATGTCGGACAGCGCTCAACACCAGCTGGTGTTACCACCTCCAAAGAAAATGATGACCTGCCAATCACGCTGGCTGTTGCGGGTAAAGAGGTGGCAGGTCTGCGCCCCAAAACAGGTGTGACTGCTGTCCCCCCAGTCACAGAGGATGAAGAGGCCGCGGATGCACAAGATATGGCAGACGGTGATTGGCCCGGCCGGCTAGGCCGCATTGTAGCACACTGAGCTTCCCACTGCAACTTATGCTTCATGTCCATGTGCCGGTTCATGCATGAAGTACTCAAACTATGTATTTTTTGGCCTCTACTTAGCTTTTGCTGACAAATGTTACAGATAACACGAGTTGGGTCATCTTTATCGATCTGAAAAAATGCCCAGGCTATGCAAGGCTTAGCACCCATGCGACCTGAAGAGCCACCACGACTTGTGGTGAGAGGCAGAGTTGTGTTTGAGGATGCAGTTGTTGACGTGCTTCCAGTACTACGTCTCTGTCCAGGAAGGCGCAACCTGACCTCGTCGTCACTAGCATCTTCCTCCACCTCCTCTGCTGACCTCATCTCTTGGCTGACTGTGGGTTGACAGTAAGTGGGATCTCCGACCTCATCATCATCACCCTGTGCGTTATCACACCCGTCGTCCTCAGAGCCAACCTGTTCCTGCCCTGACAAAAAACTAAAGTTGTCGCTCCAATCAGGTATTTGAGTCTTATCATCGTCTTCCTCATTGTCTCCACCAACAGGAGTTACAGTTTGGGAATGAGGGTCTACATTATGGTCAGAACCTTCTGCGTCTGGTCCTGGATCCGACTCATAAAGATTCTGGGCATCAGTGCAGATCATTTCCTCGTCTGGATTCACAGAAGCGCTGGAGTCGACCTCTGATTCCCAGGCTATAGTATGAGTAAACAGCTCTGCAGACTCAACCATCTGTTCTACCTCATACTCAGACGGGCAGCTGGAGATTTGGGAGCTGTGAGGAAGCAAGTGCGATTTGGGTGACACCTTTGAGGACTGGAGTATTTGTGATGTTGAAGTTGATGTGGAGGAGAGCCCACTTAAAGGAGCACTTGATATCCGTTGAAGCACCTGCTGTTTTTGTGCCTCATCTGGAATTTGTAGCGATTGGCGTGGCCGTAAGAAAGGGATCTTATCACATTGTCCGCTAAAAGAAGTAGACATTTTAGTTTGGCTGGAAGATGGTCTTTCTTCTGCACCTACCCCACGGACACAACCTTTTTTCCCCTTCCCAACACGCCTATTCCCCTTTCCACCAGCAGCAGGCCTTTTTCCACTCATTTTGGTGGTTAACTAATTCACAACTCTGGAGTTGTTTGCACAAAAAAACAATGGATGGTAACCGAGCAGAGCTGAGTGGCCAAACTGTGGTATTAGGCCAAAACTATTGGCTGGGCTAGATGCAGAAAAAAATTATTTTTAATTTGCAACCTGATGGAGGTCAGTATAGATGGACTAATAGAACAAGTCCCACACGCTGCTAGAAGCCCAAATATTTTTTCAGAGATAAATGAAGAAAAAAATTATTTTTAATTTGCAACCTGATGGAGGTCAGTATAGATGGACTAATAGACCAAGTCCCACACACCGCTAGAAGCCCAAATATTTTTTCAGAGCTAGATGCAGAAATTTTTTTTATTCAATTTGCAACCTGATGGAGGTCAGTATAGATGGACTAATAGACCAAGTCCCACACACTGCTAGAAGCCCAAATATTTTTTCAGAGCTAGATGCAGAAAATTTTTTTATTCAATTTGCAACCTGATGGAGGTCAGTATAGATGGACTAATAGACCAAGTCCCACACACTGCTAGAAGCCCAAATATTTTTTCAGAGCTAGATGCAGAAATTTTTTTTATTCAATTTGCAACCTGATGGAGGTCAGTATAGATGGACTAATAGACCAAGTCCCACACACTGCTAGAAGCCCAAATATTTTTTCAGAGCTAGATGCAGAAAAAAATTATTTTTAATTTGCAACCTGATGGAGGTCAGTATAGATGGACTAATAGACCAAGTCCCACACACTGCTAGAAGCCCAAATATTTTTTCAGAGCTACATGCAGAAAAAAATTATTTTTAATTTGCAACCTGATGGAGGTCAGTATAGATGGACTAATAGAACAAGTCCCACACGCTGCTAGAAGCCCAAATATTTTTTCAGAGATAAATGAAGAAAAAAATTATTTTTAATTTGCAACCTGATGGAGGTCAGTATAGATGGACTAATAGACCAAGTCCCACACACTGCTAGAAGCCCAAATATTTTTTCAGAGCTAGATGCAGAAAAAAATTATTTTTAATTTGCAACCTGATGGAGGTCAGTATAGATGGACTAATAGACCAAGTCCCACACACTGCTAGAAGCCCAAATATTTTTTCAGAGCTAGATGCAGAAAAAAATTATTTTTAATTTGCAACCTGATGGAGGTCAGTATAGATGGACTAATAGAACAAGTCCCACACGCTGCTAGAAGCCCAAATATTTTTTCAGAGATAAATGAAGAAAAAAATTATTTTTAATTTGCAACCTGATGGAGGTCAGCATAGATGGACTAATAGAACAAGTCCCACACACCGCTAGAAGCCCAAATATTTTTTCAGAGCTAGATGCAGAAAAAAATTATATTCAGTTTGCAACCTGATGGAGGTCAGTATAGATGGACTAATAGAATGATGCTATGCCCAAAAGATTTTACTTCACTAGGTGCAGTAAAAAAATTGGTATTCTATACACAGGTGGTATATCTTGCAACACAGATAGGCTACTCCACTGACTAACACACTCTGCAATAGGCCAAAAAGGATTAGCTTTGCTAGATTCAGCCAAATGCTGTGAAAAAAACTTGCACAGCACTGGCACAGACCTGCCTGGCAAAAACTGATAGGAACTGATGTAACCTAGTCCTGAAAAGGACTCCAATTACAATTAGTCTTTACTCCCACAATCTATCTATTTAAGAGCACAGACCTGCCTGATAAAAGTCGTAGGAAATGCTGTAACCTAGTCCTTAAAAGGACTGCAATCACAACTATTCCCTACTCCCAAGCTATCTGTATATTTGTGCGAAAATTGGCTTGAAATTAACAAGGTATAGCGCACACAGCAACAGCGGTGCCGTCTAACACGCAGCTGCAGCAGTGAGAAAATGGTGGCGACGGGGAAAATGGCTTGGTCTTATAGGGCAAGGACATGTGACATACACTGCCAATCACACATGCCCTTGCTTGTGTGAAAAAAAGCACTTCGCTCCGTGTGTGCGCTGCTGATAGGCTGACAGATTGCACCTCCCCACTGCAAATGCGGGAAAGAGAAAAAAAAATGGAGATCTTCATTGTTCCTGCAGAGATCCATCCCCTGCCCCTCCCCCCGCCCCGCTGTACACTCAAACTGCGTATTAACATTAATTTTCATCATTACTGAGAAAAAATCCAGTTATGATTTTGGTGCACGAACAGTTATCGAACATAACCTCGAACAGCCGAATTTTTCTCAAATTGTTCGTGTTCGCCGACCGGCTCGAACACCGCCCAAAACAGCTCGAATTTTAGATTGGCGAACAGTTCGAGTAGAACAACGCTCATCTCTATTACTTACATCCCGGGTACCAAGAATGTAAAAGCTGATGCTTTATCTCACAGTTCTTCTCCCATGGTTGGTACCAAGGAGGAGGAGAGCATTTTACAGGAAGGTGTTGTGATAGCAGCATTGTACTCCATTTTGGAAGATGGGATTCTGAAAGCCCAGGAGAATGCCCCATCTAACACTCCCCATGGGAGGTTGTTTGTGCCTAGGAACTTTAGGAGAGATTTGTTTGTGGAGTGTCATGAGTCTCGGTTGGCAGGTCATCCAGGAATTTCGGAGACTAAGAGACTTGTAGGTCGCAGTTTTTGGTGGCCTGGGTGGCAGAAGGAAGTCATTAAGTGGGTGCGTCAATGTATTGTGTGTGCTAGATCTAAGTCTTCACATGCTCCTGCTGCGGGGTTGCTTTGCCCTCTGGAGGTTCCTAGTGCTCCTTGGACGCATCTTGCTATGGATTTTATTACTGACCTTCCTGCCTCTGAGGGTTTAACTGTTATCTGGGTGGTCGTGGACCATTTTAGCAAGATGTGTCACTTGGTTCCCTTCATCAAACTGCCCTGCGCCAAGACACTCGCTAAGGCTTTTGTTAAAGAAATTGTCAGGCTCCATGGCGTTCCTACCGACATTGTTTCCAATAGGGGACCTCAGTTCGTGGCTCGTTTTTGGCGTGCCTTTTGTGACAGGTTGGGAGTCCATTTGTCATTTTCATCTGGTTATCATCCTGAGTCTAATGGACAGACAGAAAGAAAGAACCAGGATGTTGAACAGTTTTTGCGTTGTTTTGTGGCTGACAATCAAGAGGGGTGGTCTGAGTTTCTGCCACTGGCTGAATTTGCTCTTAAAAACCATACATCCTCTTCTGCTGGGTGTTCTCCTTTTTTTTGTTGTACTGGGAGACATCCGTCGTTTGGGTCATTCTCCAAATTGGTATCGGCTGTGCCAGAGGAGGAGAATTTTTCCGGTGATTTGGAGAGAGTTTGGACTGATGTACGTCGTAACCTTCAAGAGGCTAACAAAAAATCCAAGAGGTACTTTGACAAGAAACGTCAAGAGGTTTTGTTTACTGTTGGTGACATGGTTTGGTTGTCCTCTAGGAATCTGCGGTTGAGGATTCCTTCTATGAAATTGGGCCCGTAGTTTGTGGGTCCGTTTAAGGTGCTTCAGGTAGTTAACCAATCTGCTGTTAGGTTGGAAGTTCCTACCTCCTGGAAGATTAATCCGGTGTTTCATGTTTCCTTATTGAAAAAAGCTGATGTTTCTGATAGGAACGCCACTGGTGAATATGAAATTTCTCGCATTCTTAATTCTAGATGACATAGAGGGAGTTTGCAGTATCTCGTCGCTTGGAAAGGTTTCGGTCCCGAGGATAACTCATGGGTAAGGGCGGATGATGTCTCTGCTCCTAGACTTGTCGGAGCGTTTCACAGGAGGTTTCCTGATAGACCTGGGCCTGGAGGATCCGGAGGATCCTCATAGAAGAGGGGGTACTGTTAGAACCCTCCTGTTAGTTTTTTCTATTTTGCTGGTCACATGACTTTTTGCCTATATAATCCAGCTCCGCCCTCTTGGCCTTGCTATACTTCAGTGTTTCATTTACTCTTAAGCTAGCCAGGTGCCTTGTACTTTACTCTGTAGTTTGCTTGGTCTTTTGACCACTAGTATTTCTGTTTGTTTGTCTTTGCTCTGCTACAATTTCTGCTAGGAGGTGTCCAACTATATCCCAGTCCTTAGTTCTTGTAGGGACCCCTCCCTTATATCTATAGGTCTGCGTTCAGACTAGCCGAGGACTTAGGCGGGTCTGTTCACAAGGAACAGGTCCCCCGCTGCATCGTAGGGAATCAGCTTAGTCCTATTGTAGGGACAGTTTTCCTATCTTTCCTTAGTGTTTGTAGCAGTTCATAACAATAACCATGAGTGGAGAAAAAGTTTGTTATCATTCATATTCTCTGAAACAAGGTCAAGAAAGGAAAAATTCTGCCGGGGTATGTAAACTTTTGAGCACAAATGTATATAGAAGTGCTTCTCACTAAATAAGAATATCATCAAAAAATTAATTTATTTCAGTTCTTCAATAGAAAAAGTGAAACTCCTATATTATATAGAGTCATTACACACAGAGTGATCTATTTCAAGTGTTTATTTCTGTTAATGTTGATGATTATGGCTTACAGCCAATGAAAACACAAATCTCATTATCTCAGTAAATTAGAATAATTAACAAAAAAACACCTGCAAAAGCTTCCGATGTGTTTAAAAAGATCCCTTAGTCTGTTTCAGTAGGCTCCACAAGCATGGGAAAGACTGCTGACTTGACAGATGTCCAGAAGGCAGTCATTGACACACTCCACAAGGAGGGTAAGCCACAAAAGGTCATTGCTAAAGAAGTTGGCGGTTCGCAGAGTGCTGTATCCAAGCATATTAATGGTAAGTTGAGTGGAAGGAAAAAGTGTGGTAGAAAAAGGTGCACAAGCAACTGGGATTACCGCAGGCTTGAAAGGACTGTTAGGAAAAGACCATTCAAAAATTTGGGGGAGATTCACAAGGAGTGGACTGCTGCTGGAGTCATTGCTTCAAGAGCCGCCACACACAGACGTATCCAGGACATGGGCTACAAGTGTCGCATCATTGTGTCAAGCCACTCATGACCAATAGACAACGCCAGAAGCGTCTTATCTGGGCCAAGGAGAAGAAGACCTGGACTGTTGCTCAGTGGTCCAAGGTGTTGTTCTCAGATGAAAGTAAATTTTGCATTTCATTTGGAAATCAAGGTCCCAGAGTCTGGAGGAAGAGTGGAGAGGCCACAATCCAAGCTGCTGGAGGTCTAGTGTGAAGTTTCCACAATCAGTGATGGTTTGGGGGGCCATGTCATCTGCTGGTGGAGGTCCACTGTGTTTTATCAAGACCAAAGTCAGCGCAGCCGTCTACCAGGACATTTTACAGCACTTCATGCTTCCCTCTGCCCACAAGCTTTTTGGAGATGGAAATGTCATTCTCCTGCAGGACTTGGCCCCTGTCCACACTGCCAAAAGTACCAATACCTGGTTTACACACAACAGTATCACTGTGCTTGATTGGCAGCAAACTCACCTGACCTTAACCCCATAGAGAATCTATTATAGAGAATCTATGGGGTATTGTCAAGAGGAAGATGAGAGACCCCAGACACAACAATGCAGACGAGCTGAAGGCTGCTATGAAAGCAACCTGGGCTTCCATAACCCCTCAGCAGTGCCACAGGCTGATCCCTCCATGCCACATTGCCGCATTGATGCAGTAATTGATGTAAAAGGAGCCCGACCAAGTATTGAGTGCATTTACTGAACATATATTTCAGAAGGCCAACATTTCGGATTTTAAAATAATTTTTCAAGCTGTTGTTATAAAGTATTCTAAATAACTGAGATAATGGCTTTTATGTTTTCAAAGGCTGTAAGGCTGTGTGCCTACTATGCGTTTTTTAAGCGTTTCTGCAGCGGCAATTCCGTTGCAGAAACGCTTAAAAACCGCTTGGTAGAAGGTCTGCTTTGCTCCCCAATGATAATCCGCATGTGCTGTGCACATGCTGCGGAAATTTCCGCTGCGGATTATCATTGCGGGAAAAATCCGCAGCAATATCAATTATTTTGCGTAATCGCGGCGTTTTTGGATTTACTCGTTCGGAGTCATTATTCAAAAGAAAAAATAAGGAAAGATTCTTTCAGAAACCATATTAAAGGTTTCTGCCCTTGCGGACATTGCAAGGCATGCTCTGACCTGGTCAAAAAACAAAACATTTTTTAATTCGGAGAAAACCAGAGAATTTACAATTAACAGCTTTTTGACATGCTCCTCTAAAGGAGTGATCTATCTGGCAGAATGCCCTTGCCAAAAACTACGTCGGCATGACTACTCGAGAACTTAGAATTAGAGTACGCGAGCACATAAGGGACATTGAAAAATCGAAGGGCACAGAAGATGTGAGCGAACTGAAAACACTACCGAGACACTTCAAATTTTTCCACAATAGTGATGCAAGGCTCTTAAGGATTAGAGCAATTGACCAGGTACTACTAAGCCCTAGAGGAGGGGACCTATTTAAAATCTTGTCACAGGTGGAGAGCCACTGGATTTACAGGCTCAAAACTGTAACTCCGTTCGGGCTAAACGAGAATTTTGGGTTCAGCTCCTTTCTGTAACTCCTGAGGAAGTCCCTCCCTATTTTCCCTTTATGGTTCCCCTTTTCTGTTTTGGGTGCAATTTTAATGCTAAATTTGATTTTAATTGTCTTCTTTTTAGTTGTAGATGATCACCTGATATGGAATGTGTGATACACTGTGAGGTTCAAATCCTGATATGGTCCGGGATGTGGGTGAATTCGTGGCACGCATGATATTTTGGAAACCCCTATTTGACCTACTGAGGATGGATCCCCCCAACTGCATGATTTGATGCCATACATTTTTTCAGCGACGGGTGGATCAATGATGGGCACTGATTCTTGTTCATAATGTGAAGGAAAAGAGAAATTATTAGGCGGTAGCTTGATTTGGGTGAGATGGGTGTTACATTTTGGAGCTTGGGAAATCTAATAGGCATATGGGAGTGTGCAATAGAATTTTATGCAAGTTGTCTACTCATGTAGGTTGTCTCCTAGGTATTATGTATCTGGGAGATATGTATATCAAATATGGGCTGGTTCGAGCCCATCATGATGCCATCATCATGCATTCATACAGTATGTTCAACTGGCTTGTGAATGCATGCTGCCGCTGGACTGTAGCTAAAACCCTTTATATTATGTATAGCCACCCCATAATGGGTGGAATGTATGGTTTCCCCCCTTTTCCTATTGTGAACCTGGTTTACATTATTTGGCATTAAGAACAACTGATGAAGGAAAATAGAACTATTAGTAACCCCTATATGATTCCCTTTATTTGGTTCCGATATCATAATGAGAAATATATTTGTATTTGAATACTGTAAGACTTTCTTCATTATACCTACCACCCATCTCTATAATTCCTTTCCTTTGCTCCCCAGTGCGCATACGTGCCACTGTCTCTCCGGACCTTTCGCCCGCTGACGCAGGGCGCGCCGGCGTGTGCATCGCTGCCTGGCAGCGGTGGCACGCTTGCGTTCCACTGTCGGCGGGCGGAAGTGTCCCACAGGATGTGAAATGTGGTGACACATGCGCCGACAGGGGCTTGCGCTGTCATCATAGCCCGGAAGTATTCTCACATATCGGGCCGGATATGAGACCGGACAACATTTCCTTATATAAAGCAATACCTGCTTACCCTAAAACACGCACCCTCGACGAAGCGAGGGCGAAACGCGCGTAGGGGCGCGAGGACACTGGCACTACTCTTATACTCCCATAAGTAAGTACGGGCAATTATCTCTTAGAAGAATTGATGTGTATGGGCTGCATAGGGACAGATATCAAGAGGGGACCTATCCCTTTAGGGCCACTCTATCGGTTAGTTAGGCTTTATATTAGCCATATAAATATACAAATAGTCTTTATAGATGGACGGGTATTGTATGGACTTAGCAAAGAATTGATAAAAGAAACCCGATTTGCACTATGCACTTGTCACTTTAACTCAAATAGGACTCATAAATAGTGGTTTGAGGTAATTATTGATAAAATGGTAGATATTTTAAAAAGTACCCTGATTATGTATCTTTGACTCTTTGCATGTACCCTAATCATGTCCGACTGTGACTAAAAGAACATTAAAGTTAGTACTGTCCTCTCTGTGTAGCACTATGATGTTTTAACATGTAATAAATGTCTAAATAAAGTAATAATTATTGTTCAAAAAACTCTGGTCACTTGAGTTCTCTTATTTGTGGAGCTCTATTTCTTTCTTTTTTGATTTAGAACACCAGGATTGGCAAAGTTGCCCCTGGCGCTCTGTGCTCTTCACAGATGAAAGCAGGTTCACACTGAGCACATGTGACAGACGTGACAGAGTCTGGGGACACCGTGGAGAGTGATCTGCTGCCTGCAACATCCTTCAGCATGACCGGTTTGGCAGTGGGTCAGTAATGGTGTGGGGTGGCATTTCTTTGGAGGGCTGCACAGCCCTCCATGTGTTCACCAGAGGTAGCCTGACTGCCATTAGGTACCGAGATAAGATCCTCAGACCCCTTGTGAGACCACAGGAGACCATCTGCAACCTCATCAGGAGCATGCCCAGGCATTGTAGGGAGGTCATACAGGCACGTAGAGGCCGCACACAATACTGAGCCTCATTTTGACTTGTTTTAAGGACATTACATCAAACTTGGATCAGCCTGTAGTGTGTTTTTCCACTTTAATTTTGGGGGTGAATCCAAATCCAGGCCTCCATTGGTCAATAAATTTGATTTCCATTGATGATTTTTGTGTGATTTTGTTGTCAGCACATTCAACTTTGTACAGAACAAAGTATTTAATGAGAAGATTTCATTCATTCAGATCTAGGATGTGTTATTTCAGTGTTCCCTTTATTTCTTTGAGCAGTGTATATGACGCGCCCCCTGGGCCAGTGTTGTTGGGGATACCCGGAGCCGGATCAGATGGGGGTTGTAGTCTCCGAGTGGCTGTGACCCGGTCCGTGCCCAGGGTGTCAAGCTCAGTGTGTGGCAGTCCTTATGATGTTACTAGATGTTCTTTTGTGTCGACTACGCCACCCGTTGAATTGCGGTCAATACGGCCGCCGCTGCAGCAGGGTCCGCTGAGGCTGGTGATGTATGTGCAGCTCAGGTAGTATAACCCCCAACGGGAGGGGTATAGCCTCTGGGGGTCAGTTGCAGAGGATGGGGGTTGTGGTGGTGCAGCGGGGATGGAAATGAGACTCAGAGTCGGGCTGTGCAGTTCAGGGTTTGTTTACTTACTGCAGTTGTTCTGGTCACTCCGGCCTTGAGTGACCACCCGAGCCGTGCTGCGTCCACCAGGTCCTGGACTCGGCCAACCCCCAGGTGATTCTGGAGCGTGGTCCTGAGCTCCCTTTCTGTCCTGTCCTCTTCTCTGGCCTTCCCCACCAGGGATCCACCTATGTCCGGCTCCCTCGGGCCTCTTGGTGGTAAACCCTTGTCTCTGGGTTCCCTGACCCTATATGGTATGCCTTCCGGGTGGATTTAGTGGGTGATCGTGGCAGATCGATCCTGCCCACGACCTCCGGTTCCTGGCTAAGGTGTGCTGTAGCCTCTGCCAGTTTGGGATCCGGTACCCTGTTGCCAACTCTTCACCCTCTGATCTAATTTGGGCTCTTGGAGTTCCTTCTTTCTCCCCCTCTGGGTCTTTCTTTCTCCTCTCTCTCTCTGGGCCTTGGAGCTGCTCTTCTCCTCTGCTCTCTTCCTCTGCAAAGACTGACGTCTCACTGACTGACCCTGATCTAAGATGGTGCCCACCTTATATACTCCCTCTATGTGTGAGCTCAGGTGACCAGCACCCAATGAGCTCCTAGCATTACCCAGACTGCTCCCCCTATCTGCCCCTACACTACTGGGATGTTCCACCCCCCCCCCACTCCAGCCAGGAACAGACACTGTCGTACCTGCACATTTCTCTAGTGGGAGTACCATCGGTCTGTTCCCCGGAAATGGGATGTGTGTAGTGCATGCAGCTAACTGAGCTCAGTTCCACACTCCATCCTTACCCGGGAGTGGAATATCACACCTCTGGGTTGAGGTGCAATACCCCTGTAGCAGCCGAATCCTCAGGGTGCTACATTCCCCCCTGGTAAATCACAGCACGTCCTCGGGCTGTAAGATATAAAAAACATCCACAAACATACATTTTTTTCATAAACAACATAATAAAACATCATATAAAACTTTTCATAAAAACTTTTCATAAAAACATTCTTATCTTCTGGTACCTCCGGTCATGGTGCAACTTGTGACCGGGTAAAGTGCGACAGTCTCTTGAAGAAACACGGTTTCCTATAAAACCGGTAGGGGGCGCTTTAGGAAGCGCAACTATATACAAGGGGATATGGCCGCTCTCAGTCCTCGGCCAGGTATTAGGGAGGATTGACCGCTCTCAGTCCTCGGTCAGTGGGAATAGGGACACACGGGGTTAACAGTTCACTTTTGGCTGGTCCCAACGGGGACTATATTTTAACTAAGTAACAGTTCTTATACCCTGACGGGTAACTTTATACAGTCTCTCCACTACCGTACTCAACGACGGCGTCCTCCTGCTCTTTCTTTGTGGACAGTTTCAGTTTCAGACCCGTCCGGGTCCTCTTGCTCCTCCTCACACCGCAGCTCCTCCTCCGTCAGGCGATGCACATGGAGGGCGTAGGGTCCTTTGGCACACTTGTGCCGGGTGAAGGTGACCTCGTCCCCTAAATACAGGTCACGACCTCTGTGTCCCTCCGGTAGGTGGGACTCAACGTCTCTCCTGGTCACGAAGACGTCGCCTGGGGTGCGGTGATCCCTGATGAAACCCCACCCATGCTGCAGATTGAACTTTATCACAGTCCCGATGGTACGGGGACCATGCGCTGCACGGGGGTTTCTCCTGGTCCGGCTCTTCTGCTCCGCGCTCCTTATTTGGGCTTGCTGTTCCCGGACCCGCCTCTCTCTCCGCTCCCTCTCAAAGACCTCGAGCTGCTGGCGGCAGCACTCTGCACGCTCCGCTGCGGCTGCCCGAGTCTCCTGAGTGAACCCCATGAGGTCTTCTCCAGTGGGATCCCACTCAAACTGGGTCTCTTCTAGCGGGGGCGAGATCCTCTTTATGGGCTTTGGAGCCGGGATCAGGGGTTCGCACATGGCCCTTGCCTTTTGCAGCTCCAGCTGGATGTATTCCTGGGGCCATACGAAGGGCTGCCCATCCGGGCACGTATGCTGGGCAAATAGATTTTCACCCAGGTGCGGCACTCTAGATGTTGAGGGCGCGTTGATGGTAGCGGCGCCCGGGTCGACCAGGCCTTGCGACCAGGCTTGGGGCACCCTAAAGGCAAAGGGCACCGTAAGAACGGCGGTGCCCTGGGTTATTCGGCCCTGCGACCAGGCCGGTGGCTCCGCGGAGGTAGGGGGCGCTGTTGGTATTGCGGCGCCCGGGGGTACTAGGCCTTGCGACCAGGCCGGTGGTATTTCCTGCTTTGCCACGCTCGAGGTCGAGGCGTGTGACGTCACAGGGGTCGCGGCCGCGGTTTCCGGTTGAGGCCTAGTCGGCGGCGGTGACGATGCAGCGACGGGCACGGCAGGGGGAATTTCGGGCTCTGCGACGGTGAGCTGGGGCAGGCACGCGGTTTCCCGGCTCGGGGTAGAGACGTCCCCTTTACCTGCCTCCGTCCGTTCAGCTCCCTTCTCGGCGCCGTCTCCTGCCTTCATTCCTCCTGCGCCATCCTCAGAGGCGGTCTGTCTCCTCGTCTCGGGTGGCGTGCTCCGCTGACGGGTTTCGGTCTGCTGGGCCATCTCTCGGCTCCACTCCGCCAACGTCTCCCGCTGCACCCGGGCCATCCTCCGTGCGAGGCCCTCCAGAGCGGTCTGTGCACACTCCCAGTCTCGGGGGAGCTGTGTTAGGATCTCCAGCAGGCCTTCTGGAGTGGCGACCTGCAACAGGCTCCTGACCACTGGGTCGGTGCTGCCTGACTCTCCCTCCATCTCCGGGTAGGCTCTCTCTGGACTCTCTTCCAGACGTCTTGTCTCCGGGTGCGCTCTCTCCAGACTGCTCCAGGCGACACCCATCTTTGTTCTCTTGTTCTGTCTCCGCCCACATCGAGGGTGGTCCCGGGGCAACTTCAGTTCCAGGGGCAGTTCTCTTACGCTGATGGACACTTCCAGCATCACAGTCTCTGTTGGTGGGCGCGGTTTCCGCTTTTGGCGCCATTCTTCGACCTGGCCCACGATGGGAGGTGGCCTCTTGCCACCCTCTGGCACGCCCATAATGGCGTCCGCTCCCCCAAGGCGGGAAATCTTCAGAAATGGCGGGAAAAAGCTGCAAATGGCGGACAACCGGCGGGAAACGACCTGTGATGGGGCCCGATGGCGGGGACCCTCCGGAACCGGCAGGAGACTTCTTTTTAAGGTAACGGTGTACTTTTCTTCAGGCACGCAGTACCCGGTTGTTGCGGGCACGTTATCCTGCCGACTACGCCAAAGTTGACGCGCCCCCTGGGCCAGTGTTGTTGGGGATACCCGGAGCCGGATCAGATGGGGGTTGTAGTCTCCGAGTGGCTGTGACCCGGTCCGTGCCCAGGGTGTCAAGCTCAGTGTGTGGCAGTCCTTATGATGTTACTAGATGTTCTTTTGTGTCGACTACGCCACCCGTTGAATTGCGGTCAATACGGCCGCCGCTGCAGCAGGGTCCGCTGAGGCTGGTGATGTATGTGCAGCTCAGGTAGTATAACCCCCAACGGGAGGGGTATAGCCTCAGGGGGTCAGTTGCAGAGGATGGGGGTTGTGGTGGTGCAGCGGGGATGGAAATGAGACTCAGAGTCGGGCTGTGCAGTTCAGGGTTTGTTTACTTACTGCAGTTGTTCTGGTCACTCCGGCCTTGAGTGACCACCCGAGCCGTGCTGCGTCCACCAGGTCCTGGACTCGGCCAACCCCCAGGTGATTCTGGAGCGTGGTCCTGAGCTCCCTTTCTGTCCTGTCCTCTTCTCTGGCCTTCCCCACCAGGGATCCACCTATGTCCGGCTCCCTCGGGCCTCTTGGTGGTAAACCCTTGTCTCTGGGTTCCCTGACCCTATATGGTATGCCTTCCGGGTGGATTTAGTGGGTGATCGTGGCAGATCGATCCTGCCCACGACCTCCGGTTCCTGGCTAAGGTGTGCTGTAGCCTCTGCCAGTTTGGGATCCGGTACCCTGTTGCCAACTCTTCACCCTCTGATCTAATTTGGGCTCTTGGAGTTCCTTCTTTCTCCCCCTCTGGGTCTTTCTTTCTCCTCTCTCTCTCTGGGCCTTGGAGCTGCTCTTCTCCTCTGCTCTCTTCCTCTGCAAAGACTGACGTCTCACTGACTGACCCTGATCTAAGATGGTGCCCACCTTATATACTCCCTCTATGTGTGAGCTCAGGTGACCAGCACCCAATGAGCTCCTAGCATTACCCAGACTGCTCCCCCTATCTGCCCCTACACTACTGGGATGTTCCACCCCCCCCCACTCCAGCCAGGAACAGACACTGTCGTACCTGCACATTTCTCTAGTGGGAGTACCATCGGTCTGTTCCCCGGAAATGGGATGTGTGTAGTGCATGCAGCTAACTGAGCTCAGTTCCACACTCCATCCTTACCCGGGAGTGGAATATCACACCTCTGGGTTGAGGTGCAATACCCCTGTAGCAGCCGAATCCTCAGGGTGCTACATTTATATATATATATATATATATATATATATATATATATACATACTAGCTATTGAACCCGTTCTACGCCCGGGTGGTGAGCATTTTTATTGGTATATGGTCTCCCATGCTGGTATGTGCTGCCCCTCTCCTGGTATTTGTGCTGCCCCTATCCTGTCCCCACCATCCTATCATAGTATGCATGGCACCCCTCATGCCCATCCTGGTATGCATGGCACCCCTCATCCCTATCCTGGTATGCATGGCACCACTCACCCCCAATCCTGGTATGCATGGCACCCCTCACCCCCAATCCTGGTATGCATGGCACCTCTCACCCCCAATCCTGGTATGCATGGCACCCCTCACCCCCAATCCTGGTATGCATGGCACCCCTCATCCCCAATCCTGATATGCATGGCACCCCTCACCCCCAATCCTGGTATGCATGGCACCCCTTATCCCCAATCCTGATATGTGTGGTACTCCTCATCCCTATCATGGTATGCATGGTACCCCATCCCTCATCCCTAACCTGGCATGCATGGTATCCCTCATCCTGGTATGCATGTGTAGCGCCCCGAGGGTTCGGTCGCTACAGGGGTATTGCACCTCTGCCAGAGGTGTGGTATTCCACTCCCGGGAAAGGATGGAGTATGGACCAGGACTCAGTTAGCTGCATGCATCACACACACCCCATTTCCGGGGGACAGCTCAACGGTGCTCCCATTTATACAGTAATGCAGGCACGACAGACCATGTCCCTGGCTGGAGTGGGGAGGGGGGAGGAAAACCCAGTGATGTAGGAGCAGGAGGGGATGGTTTCTGAGCAGAGGTAGGAGCTCATTGGGTGCTGGTCACCTGAGCTCACACTCAGAGCGGAGGTATAAAAGGTGGGCACCATCTTAGGACAGGAGTCAGTCAAGTCAAGACAGTCAGTGAGAGGAGAAGACAGGGAGCGGAGGCTCTGTAGGAGCTCTGCTCAAAGGCAGGCCTAGAGTGCAGGCCGGAGCCTGGGAGGAGAAGGAGAAGTAGGCCTGGAGAAGAGGCCGAGGGAAGGAGGAGAAGAAGGAACAGAAAAGGAGAAGGAGTGACAGAGAAACAGATGGGCTCAGAAACAAGAAGGCAGAAGGGACCCTAAGGACCCAGGAAATTACGGGTGACGGGTCAGGCAAGAAAAGGGTACCGGATCCCAAGTTGGTGGAGGCAAATAATCCTCAGCCAAGAACCGGAGGTCGTGATCATCACTTGGTGCGACCCCCTGCTAAACCTTGCTAGGAAGGCACCATATAGGATAGCGGGAAACGGGGCCCACGTTTACCCGCGGCAGCTGGACAAAAGCTTGGTCACTGGTGGGGCATGAGCCAGAGGAAGGATAGAAGGGAGTCCTGTGCCATACTCCTTAATTGCCTGGGGGTTGACCGAGCCCCTCACCTGGTGGATGCAGCACGGCTTGGGCAGTCACTACCTGTACAGAAGTGGCTTGGAGAATACGAACTGTGAGTAAAAGACCCTGGACTGCAACACGTTGTTTTTGTGCTTTTTACTTCGCCAGCACTAACGGTACTGGGACTTCCTGCACCATCACCCCACCATCTACTACATTGCCCTGGGGCTACACTCTTCCCGTGGGGAGTCATACTAACTCAGCTGCACACACCATCAGCCTCAGGGGACTGCCTTGCAGCGGCGGTTCATGATAGCCGCAATCCACGGGTGGCGTAGTCGGACATTACCTAAAACATATAGAAGGCTGCCACTGGTCTGACCACCCTGAGCCACGGGACCGGGTCGCCACTACTACTCCCAGCATTGCCCTGAAGCCCAGTCCCGAGTGCCCCACGGCCCAGGGGGCGAGTCACATGGACCCCTCACCCACATCCTGGTATGCATGGCACTCCTCATCCCCATCCTGGTATTCATGGCACCTCATCCGAATCCTGGTATGCATGGCACTCCTCATCCCTATCCTGGTATGCATGGCCCCTCATCCCTATCCTGGTATGCATGGCACTCCTCATCCCCAATCCCAGTATGCATGGCACCCCTCATCCCCAATCCCGGTATGTATGGCACCACTCATCCCCAATCCTGGTATGCATGGTACCCCTAATCCCCAATCCTGGTATGCATGGCACCCCTCATCCCCAATCCTGGTATGCATGGCACCCCTCATGCCCAATCCTGGTATGCATGGCACCCCTCATGCCCAATCCTGGTATGCATGGCACCACTCATCCCCAATCTTGGTATGCATGATAACCCTCATCCCCAATCATGGTGTGCATGGCACTCCTCATCCCCAATTCTGGTATGCATGGCTCCCTCATCCCCAATCCTAGTATGCATGGCACCCCTCATCCCCAATCCTGGTATGCATGGCTCCCTCACCCCCATCCTGGTATGCATGGCACTCCTCATCCCTATCCTGGTATGCATGGGCCCCTCATCACCAATCCTGGTATACATGGTACCCCTCATTCCTATCCTGGCATACATGGCACCCCTCATCCCTATCCTGGTATGTATGGTACCCCTCATCCCTATTCTGGTATGTATGGTATCCCTCATCCTGGTATGCATGGCACCCCTCATCCCAATTCTGGTATGTATGGCCTCCTCATCCCAGAAACCTGGTATGCATGGCACCCAATCCCTCATCCTAGTATGCATGGCCCCCTCATCCTTATCCTGGTATGCATGGTACCCCTCATCCCTATTCTGGTATGCATGATACCCCTCATCCTGGTATGCATGGCACCCCATCCCTCATCCTGGTATGCATGGTACCCCGCATTCCTATCCTGGTATGTATGGTACCCCTCATGCCTTTTCTGGTATGCATGGCACCCCTCACCCCCCAATCCTGGTATGCATGGTCCCCTCACCCCCCAATCCTGGTATGCATGGTCCCCTCACCCCCTAATCTTGGTATGCATGGTCCCCTCAACCCCCAATCCTGGTATTCATGGGCCCCTCATCCCCAATAATGGAATGTGTGGTACCCCTCATCCTGGTATGCATTATCCCCTCACCCCCCAATCCTGGTGTGTGTGGTATCCCTCACCCCCCAATCCTGGTATGTGTGGTACCCCTCATCCTGGTATGCATGATCCCCTCACCCCCCAATCCTGGTATGTGTGGTACCCCTCACCCCCCAATCCTGGTATGCATGGTCCCCTCAACCCCCTATCCTGGTATGTATGGGCCATTCATCCCCCAATAATGGTATGTGTGGTACCCCTCATCCTGGTATGCATGATCCCCTCACCCCACAATCCTGGTATGTGTGGCCCCCTCATCCTCCAATCCTGGTGTGTGTGGCCCCCTCACCCCCCAATCCTGGTATGTGTGGCCCCCTCATCCCCCAATCCTGGTATGTGTGGCCCCCTCACCCTCCAATCCTGGTGTGTGTGGCCCCCTCACTCCCCAATCCTGGTATGTGTGGCCCCCTCACCCCCCAATCCTGGTATGTGTGGCCCCCTCATCCCTTTCATTCTATACACACATACAAAAAAATACATAGTTATACTCACCTTTCTTCTCTGTGCTCCAGCGCTGCTGCGTCCTCTTCTGCCTTAGGCCGGGGGAGGAGTGCGGCGTCGGAGCACCGCGCTGTCCGGCACCATTTTGCTGAAGACACACTGTAAATGTGTCTTCGGTAAAATGGCGCCTGATAGCGCTATGTGCATGCGCTGATATGACGCTTCACGCCTGCCCTGGTCCCCGGCGAAGAGAGGCGCCGCGGCAACGCTCCTCCTGGTCAGGTAAGTATATAAGTATGGCGCCGGAGATCGCATTCAGTGTCTACACATACCGCGATCTCTCCATACACTCCTCTTACCTGTAACGGCTGGATGCGTGCTTCTGTCTGGAGTCAGACTGCGTGTCGCACATGTGCAGTCTATCGAGGCTTCAGACAGAGACACGCATCCCCGGTTATATTATAGATATATAAATATATATATATTCTGTATAACTATCTAAATATATTTTTCCTTTCTTTTTGTACAATATGTGTTAGGTTCAGTGGTGAAAATAATAATAATCTTGAGCAGAAAAAAATCATCTGTGGTAATGGTTGAGCTGGCAGACTATTGTGCTCCTTTGAGCCATTGTCTTGGGTGAATATACAGGACACACACTACTGTATACATCTGTGACATAGTATCTTACTGCACACAGACATATAAGTATTTCCATAATGATAACAGCAGCTAGAGCTTCTGCATTGGGTTGAGGCCAAAGAAAGTCTTTTACAGTAAACTGATTTAAAACAAGTCTCCGAGGTCTAATAAACAAAGCTGTTAAAATAGTCCAAGTATTCTAATGTGATTTTATTGTGCGTGTAGGAAGCTAATATACTGCTCTCTAATGATAGGAAACACAGCTATTGTAAATGAATGGATCGGCGTACAAGCATGATCTGATCTATATTGACACATATCAATAACGCCATTAGTAAATGTGCAATTGAGTGCTATGTAAGAGCTAATTCAATAACTCTGTGCCATTGTAACCGTGCCGAGTAAGGGGTGTGTGGAAAATGAGAGACCTGATAGTAACTGCCCTGCAGAGGCAATGTGCGGCAAGAACATGGATACTGGTATTTAGCATAACTTTACTGACTCAGAGACGGAAAGTTCAGGAACGCTCCAGCTTCAGTACGTCAGTCCATGGTGGTGCACACTGTAATGCATGTGGCTACACAATGAAGGGAATCTGTCAGCAGGTTTTCTTATGTAATCTGAGAGCAGCATGATATAGAGGTAGAGACCCTGATTCCAGTGATGTGTCACTTATTGGGCTGTGTTTTGCTGCTTCCATAAAATCAGTGTTTTATCAGCAGCAGATTTTCACTACAGGACTAAGTACCCGATGCATCACTACAACTCTCACAGGGATAAGAACTCGGCATGAACAGCCTCCAGAAACAGAATATCATTGAGGATAGGTCACACCACCAAAGGAGTCTTTTCTTGCTGTTCACAGCACAACCGCCACCAACTGCATTTACCTGCGGAAAAAAGTTAACACAAATCATTAAAGGTATACAGACATTACACGAGGGTGACGCAGCATATTGATGATGTCCACACTCCTTCCTGCAGAAGCAGGGAGCACATCTCCACCACAACAGCTGCAGCCACTTCAGTACATATGTGACACCCCAGGGGTCTGGTTGCCACAGTGATAGAGATATTACGTCTGAGAGCAGGTGGGAGGTCCTTTGGTCAGGGATCCTGTGCATGCCACACCTCCTGCCCAGCCTTGGGAGGGGAAGAACTTCCCCTATATAAACCCGGGGCTGAGGCAGAGTGAGTGAAAAAAAGAAGACAGAACAAGAGTAGAGAAGAGAAGCAGCATAGCAAGAAACATCAGGAGCTCTGTGGGGAGCAGTGTTACAACGAGTCAGGGGCTGGCAGCTACAGAGCTCGCCCTGACTGAGAAGATTTCTTACCGGACCCGGAGTCCGAGGCTGTGGGGACTAACTCCTACCCAGCAGCAGAAACCGTCCGGCAGAGGATTTCAGGTCCTCTGGCCCAGAAGCCCGAAGGCACGGTCACACGCGTGGGACCAGCACCGCCATCGTGGAGCGGAAGCCATTAGAAGGCCCCGAGTCACCGGCCATACGGGTGAGCACCACACGGTACACTCAGGGACGTGGGCTACTTATTCCCGCCTCTAGCAAGGTAGCCAGAAGAGTACAGTTAGTTGGGAAGGCCTACAACTCCGCCTGGCCAGGGGAGATCCCATCTGCTCAAGGACTGACCAGGCCCCTATCACTAGCAAGTACTCCGGGAGGGTCTATCTTTGTCACCAGTAAAGACCCTGAACTACACCGCACCGTCTCTGAGTGGTTCCTGCTACCCCCATCATCCACATCTGCTGCCCTGAGGCCATACCCCTCCCGTTGGGGGTTATACCATCTACGCTGCACCATCCATCCACCGGCCTCAGCGGACTGTCCTGCAGCGGCAGCTCCATAGCTGCATTCAACGGGTGGCGTAGTCGTCCTGCATCTACCGCTGATACATCGCCGCTCAGTTTGACTCCCTGGGCACGGACCGGGTCACCGCCACGAGACTACAGGCCTCAACAGATCCGGCTCCGGGTAGGCTCCCGCGTGCGCAACGCTGCGCGACACAGGCCCAGGGGCGCGTCAACTTTGGCGTAGTCGGCAGGATTTCGTGCCCGCAACCACCGGGTACTGCGTGCCTGAAAAGCAAAGACTGTTCAAACTTACCAGTGGTGAAGATTCCCGTTATCCGTGGAGGTTTCCCGCCATCCGGCGCCATCTTCTACCTTCTTCCCGCCATCCGCGAAGTTTTCCCGCCATCCGGCGCCATCTTCGACCTTCTTCCCGCCATCCGTGGAGTTTTCCCGCCATTGGACGCCATCTTGAGGACGCCGCGCGGGAAAAAGAGGGGCGTGGACTCCGAAAGCGCGCGAGAACTGAAGCCCCGCCTCACGTCCGGACGTTGCGTAAGGTCCTGGAAGGAGCCCAGCAGACGCCGACGTCACCGGAGCGCGACGGAAGGTCCTCAACCCTGACGATCCACTGCGGAGCCGCGGCCTACGGAACAGGATCATCGCAAGGTAGGCCACGGTCCACTAGGGGGGAGGAAGATGTCGGATACGGAGGAGAGCTTCACTGCCTCAACCCCCGCCAGCGCCACCGCTGCTGCAGTTATGCCCTTCACCATGCCCTATATCCCGGGAGCAGCTTGGCTACCCCAGTACTCAGGGGAGTCACATACCCTGCATGACTTTAGAGAAAAGCTGGATAGCCTCATCCAGGTGTACCCCCTCACAGAAGAGCAAAAAGTGAGCATCCTGGTGGCCCAACTAACTGGGGCAGCCAAAAGGGAAGTAAAATCCTGGCCACCTGGGAGGAAGACTGTCGCAGGGATACTAACCCGGCTGAAGGACACCTTTGATACCCGCACCTCAGCCGAGATTAAGCTTAGATTCTACGGGTGCAAGCAGCGAGCGCATGAGAGTATAAGGGACTATGCACTAAACCTACAAGAGGCCCTGAGGGCCATAAAGCAGACCGACCCTGATGGGGTGGGAAACGAGGACAGGCTGTTGACTGAACAATTTATAGAGGGTTTATATTGCAATGCCCACCGAACCCAGTTGCGGGCAATGGCCTTACAGGATCCCCATCTGGACTTTGCACAGTTCAAGGACAGAGCCATCCGGGTGCTCCGAGAACCGGCACCGGGTGGCGTTGTGACCCACAGGCGCCCAGCTATCACTTACCACCAGGAGGCGGCGCCCTTGTCGGCAGGGCCTGTGGGAGCTGATGCGCAGGCTTTGGACAATGACCCGGCTCCAGACCTACGCCATCAGGTCCAAGAGCTAGCTAAGAGCGTTGCTGCGCTAACCCGAACTGTGCAGTCTTTACAGGTTTCCACCCCAGGGAAGATCCAGCTGGCATCCGGACCGGAGGACATCCCGTGGCGTCGACCAAGGAGGACCCCACCGGCCAGAGGAAGACCCAGTGACCGATACAGCGAGGACGGACGACCCATCTGCCGCCGCTGCAATCAACCCGGACATATGGAAAGGTACTGTTCTTTAAACGGGCACAACCTGGGGTAGAGGGCCAACCCCCAGGAAAAAGATCACCAGGCCCATCGAACTGGCGCGACAGATATGTGGGAGGACGTCCAGTCTTGACTGTGGTACTGGAGGGCATTCCCATGAGTGCCCTACTGGACACCGGGTCACAGGTCACCACCATCCCATACGTGCTCTTTAAGCAGTACTGGAATGACTCGGATATTACCCGCTACCCTGACGACGACTTGAGTATCATCGCCAGCAATGGCCAGCCCGTGCCACAGATCGGATTTAAAGAGGTGACCATCAAAATCGGTAGAGTCGAACTGGCAGCACAGGGACTGATCATTGTAGACATTGACAAACATGAGAGCCACCCAAAAATAACTCTAGGAACTAATGTAATTGAGAATTGTCTTGCAGAGGTGATTTTCCTTCTACAGCAGGTTGCCAAGAACGCCAGCTCCGGCGAGCAGCGAGTGCTCCAGAAAGAGATCCGGGCACTGATGCGACGGCAACAGGTGGAACTCTCCGGCGGTGAGATTGGTAGTGTAAGAATGTGTGACCCTTTCCCTATTGCCATGCCCCCAAAAAGTGAAATGATGATTTGGTGCCGGGCAGCTATTGGTCTGAGAGGTAGAGATTACCAGGCAATGGTAGAACCAGTTTACTCAGACAGTAGGCCCACCATTTTGACAGCACGGGGGGTGGTCAATGTACGCCATGGGAGGGTGCCCGTTCGCATAATCAATATCGGGGAGAGGGAAGTGTACCTGCCCCGGTATGCCACGCTAGCAAAATTATATACCATCAACCAAAACTCTATACAGTCTGTGGAACCCTTGCCTCCATCTCACCCGGAGGAAGGTAACGGCTCTAAGAAAGTAATGGAGGATTGGTGTCAGCAACTACACTTGGGAACTGACTCCACTCCCTCCCACCAGAAACAGGGAGTCTACCGGGTGGTTCAGGAGTATGAGAGAGTGTTTAGTAAACACCCGTTAGACTTCGGGCGAGTCAAGGGGGTAGAACACCGCATCCCCACGGGAGATCATCCTCCCATAAAAGAGAGGTATCGACCCGTACCCCCTGCACATTACCAACACGCCAAGGGGATGCTTAGAGACATGAAGGAGGCTGGGGTAATCCGGGATAGCTGTAGCCCCTGGGCAGCCCCGCTAGTTTTAGTCAAAAAGAAAGACAACACCATGAGGATGTGTGTAGATTACCGGAAAATCAACCGTATCACACACAAGGATGCGTACCCCTTACCAAGGATAGAGGAGTCATTGGCTGCTTTAAGATCTGCTAACTTCTTCTCTACCTTGGATCTCACTAGCGGGTACTGGCAGGTTCCTGTAGCAGAGGCGGACCGGGAGAAGACGGCATTCACCACCCCGATGGGACTTAGTGAGTTCACCTGCATGCCGTTCGGACTCTGCAACGCCCCAGGAACCTTCCAACGATTAATGGAGTGCTGTCTGGGCCACAGAAACTTCGAGACGGTCCTGTTGTACCTGGACGATGTCATCGTATACTCCAAAACTTATGAGGACCACCTGAAACACCTGGCGGAGGTGTTCGAAGCTCTGGCGAGTTACGGCCTAAAGGTGAAACCCTCCAAGTGTCACCTCCTGAAACCAAAGGTGCAGTACCTGGGACACGT
Organism: Phyllobates terribilis; assembly: GCF_046119375.1. NCBI lineage: Eukaryota > Metazoa > Chordata > Amphibia > Anura > Dendrobatidae > Phyllobates > Phyllobates terribilis. Next base: position 208,127,798 of record NW_027362767.1, on the reverse strand, counting down.
GGTGAGCGCTGACGGAGTGGCTCCCGACCCCGATAAGATCACCGCAATTAAGGGATGGCCAAGCCCCTCCAGCGTAAAAGAAGTGCGGCAGTTCCTCGGGTTGGTAGGCTACTACCGAAGGTTTATTCCCGGTTTCACCAAAAAGGCAGCGCCTATGCAGGACCTCCTGATAGGCCAGTCCCGGAAGGCCAAGAACCAGAAGCCGCCCTTCAAATGGGAAGAGCTAGAAGAAGAGTCCTTCCGCCAGCTGAAGATGGCCCTCACGGGGGATGAAATCTTGGCGTACCCGGATTATAGCCAGCCCTTCATCCTCTACACCGACGCCAGTAACATCGGGCTAGGAGCCGTACTGTCCCAGATCCAGCAGGGGAAAGAACGAGTAATCGCCTACGCCAGCCGAAAACTGCGACCCACCGAAAGGAACCCCGAGAATTATAGCTCATTTAAGCTAGAGTTCCTGGCCGTGGTATGGGCAGTCACTGAGCGCTTTAAGCATTACCTTGCTTCTTCCCGGTTCACCGTGTACACGGATAACAACCCGTTGACACACCTGGACACGGCAAGACTCGGTGCCCTGGAGCAGAGGTGGATGGCCCGTCTGTCCAACTACGAGTTCATAATCAAATACCGGGCAGGGCGCTCCAATACTAACGCGGACGCCCTGTCCAGGATGCCCAACCTGCCGGACGAAGGAGAAGATCCGGAGGGACTGGAAGAAATTGAACTCCCTGCGTTCCACCGTCATGGGACTATCCAGTATTCCCACCGGGTAAGGAGTAAGCAGGCTGCTACGTTGAACCCCTTACCTCACTACAACTGGGCGGAAACGCAAGACAGCGACCCTGCCGTCCGACTGGTGAAGGAGATGCTGACTCGGCCGGAGGCTCGCCTTGAACCAGACGCTCCGGAGGAAGCCAAACAACTATGGGCAGAGAAGAGTCGACTGTTCCTTTACAAAGGGAAGTTGTGCCGCAGAATGGTTAACTCCCGGACGCATGAATTACTCTGGCAAGTAGTGGTGCCACGAAGAGACGCAGCCATGGTGATGGAGGCATACCACGACGGAGCTGGACACTTCGGGTGGAAGAAGCTGGAGTTCCTGCTGCGCGAGCGATTCCACTGGGTAGGCATGAGGGGAACCATTGAGAAGTGGTGCAGAGACTGTGGCCCGTGCAACCTGAGAAGGAAGGACCGCGCCAGCCAGAAGACTCCCCTGCAGTCCATCGTCACCCGGCAACCGTTGGAACTGGTAGCCTTGGATCATGTAAAACTGACCCCAAGCAGAAGTGGCTACGTCTACGCGTTAACCATCGTGGATCATTACTCCCGGTTTCTGGTTGTCGTCCCCGTCAAGGACTTAACGGCTCAAACAGCAGCTAGAGCCTTCCAGCAGCACTTTTGCCGTCCACACGGGTACCCGGACCAAGTGCTGACGGACCAGGGACCTGCCTTTGAAGCGGAGGTCTTCCAGGAATTCTGCAATCTGTATGGCTGCCGGAAGATAAGGACGACACCCTACCATCCGCAGACTAATGGACTTTGTGAAAAAATGAACCAGGTGGTAATGGATCTTCTAAAAACATTGCCCCTGGAAGAACGCAGTCTGTGGCCTGAAAAGTTGCCCGATCTGGTGGACCTATACAACCACATCTCGGTAGGTTCCACCAACTGTACCCCGGCTTACCTAATGAGGGCAAGACCTGGTAAGTTACCTGTTGACCTGGAAATGGGAGTCCTGACACCCGAGGACACTTCACCAGAAACAGACTGGGACACAGAGAGGCAGCAGCAGTACCGGAGAGTACAGGAGAGCGTGGAGCGAAGTCTCTGTCAGGCTAGGGAAAGACAAGAGAAAACTTACAACCAGTATGCTCCCGCTGTTCCCCTGGTACCCGGAGAGCAGGTCTTGAAGAGGAAGAGACGGCTCCACAAGTTGGACGACCAGTGGGAGAAGGACCCGTACACCGTACTGCCCTCAAGCCACGAAAACCCGAAGGTCTGTACCATCAGTAAAGACGGAGGGGAAACCACAGCCATTGTATCCCGGGACCACCTGAAGAAGTGTCCCGAACAACTGAGGAACCCTGAAGAGGAACAAGAAGACCATCGACCCGTAGAGGAAAGGGAAGATATGGTTAGTACCGTGCTCGGGGACTTCCCTCGGTCTTGGACTCAAGTCAATGGTGCAGTTGTGGTACCCGTACTCACCTTCCTCCAACCATCATCCCAAGAACCTACGGAGCAACCGGTAGAGCTGGAAGAACAGCCGGTCCAGGAGGCAGAAGACTCTACACAAGCTGACCCGGAAAATCAACCCTCTGCTTATAGTGAGCCTGCCATACCCCTAGTGAGCCAGAGGGCCCATAGACAGCTGCCCAGTTTACCCTTGACAGCTCCTACACCCTGTAGTTCAGGGCCAGACAGTCAGCTCCGTAAGTCCACTAGGGCCACTAGAGGCCAGCTACCCGCACGTTGGAGGATCTAAATGTTTAAGCTATCTTATAATGTTTACTTGTTTATAGTTGCTTGTGTATAATTTTGTGTTTCTAGTTCTTTTTAGGAGTCCTTGGTGGATTTACCGGGAATCCTTGTACATAGTTGGAGCGTAACCCAGGATGGACTAAAGACTGTTAAGGACTCGGGGCAGGACAGGCCCCTACCTGGTTACGTCTCCCTGTTTTGGTGAAATGGACACCTTGCTTTTCAAAACTGCACCCGGTTGCGGACACGCCGTAACCATCTTATGTGTTTTTCTTATTGTATTGTTATTGTTATACCTTGTTATGTTTTTCTAAAAAAAAAAAAAAAAAAAAATATGTTTAGTCCCGGAGTACTAAATTTCACTTGGGGGGAATGTGACACCCCAGGGGTCTGGTTGCCACAGTGATAGAGATATTACGTCTGAGAGCAGGTGGGAGGTCCTTTGGTCAGGGATCCTGTGCATGCCACACCTCCTGCCCAGTCTTGGGAGGGGAAGGACTTCCCCTATATAAACCCGGGGCTGAGGCAGAGTGAGTGAAAAAAAGAAGACAGAACAAGAGTAGAGAAGAGAAGCAGCATAGCAAGAAACATCAGGAGCTCTGTGGGGAGCAGTGTTACAACGAGTCAGGGGCTGGCAGCTACAGAGCTCGCCCTGACTGAGAAGATTTCTTACCGGACCCGGAGTCCGAGGCTGTGGGGACTAACTCCTACCCAGCAGCAGAAACCGTCCGGCAGAGGATTTCAGGTCCTCTGGCCCAGAAGCCCGAAGGCACGGTCACACGCGTGGGACCAGCACCGCCATCGTGGAGCGGAAGCCATTAGAAGGCCCCGAGTCACCGGCCATACGGGTGAGCACCAAACGGTACACTCAGGGACGTGGGCTACTTATTCCCACCTCTAGCAAGGTAGCCAGAAGAGTACAGTTAGTTGGGAAGGCCTACAACTCCGCCTGGCCAGGGGAGATCCCATCTGCTCAAGGACTGACCAGGCCCCTATCACTAGCAAGTACTCCGGGAGGGTCTATCTTTGTCACCAGTAAAGACCCTGAACTACACCGCACCGTCTCTGAGTGGTTCCTGCTACCCCCATCATCCACATCTGCTGCCCTGAGGCCATACCCCTCCCGTTGGGGGTTATACCATCTACGCTGCACCATCCATCCACCGGCCTCAGCGGACTGTCCTGCAGCGGCAGCTCCATAGCTGCACTCAACGGGTGGCGTAGTCGTCCTGCATCTACCGCTGATACATCGCCGCTCAGTTTGACTCCCTGGGCACGGACCGGGTCACCGCCACGAGACTACAGGCCTCAACAGATCCGGCTCCGGGTAAGCTCCCGCGTGCGCAACGCTGCGCGACACAGGCCCAGGGGCGCGTCACATACTCTAAAACAGGGGTCTCAAACATGCGGCCTGCAGACACAGACCCCGTGACGATCGCGGCTCTCTCCAGCAGCCGCCGACATCAGCACTGTAATGCAGTGTATTGCTGCGCAGAGACCGGCTCTCTGTCTGTACAGTCATGGCCAAAAGTATTGAGAATGAGACAGATAGTAATTTTTCCAACGTTTACTGCTTCATTTTTTGTAATGGCAATTTGCATATACTCCTGAATGTCAAAGAGTGATCAGCTTAACAGCAATTACTGTACTTGCAAAGTCAATATTTGCCCAGAAAATGAACTTTAACCCCCAAAACACATTTCAACATCATTGCAGTCCTGCCTTAAAAGGAGCAGCTAACATCGTTTTAGTGATTGATCCATTAACACAGGTGTGGGTGTTGATGAGGACAGGGCTGGCGATCAATCAGTCATGATTAAGTAAGAATGACATCACTGGACACTTTAAAAGGAAGCTGGTTCTTGGTATCATTGTTTCTCTTCAGTTAACCATGGTTATCTCTAAAGAAACACGTGCAGCCATCATTGCACTGCACAAAAATGGCCTAACAGGGAAGAGTATCGCAGCTACAAAGATTGCACCTCAGTCAACAATCTATCGCATCATCAAGAACTTCAAGGAGAGAGCTTCCATTGTTGTCAAAAAGGCTCCAGGGCGCCCAAGAAAGACCAGCAAGCGCCAGGACCGTATCTTAAAACTGTTTCAGCTGCGGGATCGGACTACCAGCAGTGCCGAGCTTGCTCAGGAATGGCAGCAGGCTGGTGTGAGTGCTTCTGCACGCACTGTGAGGCGGAGACTCTTTGAGCAAGGGCTGGTTTCAAGGAGGGCAGCAAAGAAGCCACTTCTCTCCAGAAAAAACATCAGGGACCGACTGATATTCTGCAAAAGGTACAGGGAGTGGACTGCTGAGGACTGGGGCAAAGTCATTTTCTCTGATGAACCCCCTTTTCGATTGTTTGGGACATCTGGAAAACAGCTTATTCGGAGAAGAAGAGGTGAGCGCTACCACCAGTCTTGTCTCATGCCAACTGTAAAGCATCCTGAAACCATTCATGTGTGGGGTTGCTTCTCAGCCAAGGGAATCGGCTCACTCACAGTCTTGCCTAAAAACACAGCCATGAATAAAGAATGGTACCAGAATGTCCTCCAAGAGCAACTTCTCCCAACCGTCCAAGAGCAGTTTGGCGCCCAACAATGCCTTTTCCAGCATGATGGAGCACCTTGCCATAAAGCAAAGGTGATAACACTGGCTCATGGAACAAAACATAGAGATTTTGGGTCCATGGCCTGGAAACTCCCCAGATCTTAATCCCATTGAGAACTTGTGGTCAATCATCAAGAGACGGATGGACAAACAAAAACCAACAAATTCTGGCAAAATGCAAGCATTGATTATGCAAGAATGGACTGCTATCAGTCAGGATTTGGTCCAAAAGTTGATTGAGAGCATGCCAGGGAGAATTACAGAGGTCTTGAAGAAGAAGGGGCAACACTGCAAATATTGACTTGCTGCATTAACTCATTCTAACTGTCAATATAACCTATTGGTACTCATAATATGATTGCAATTATATTTCTGTATGTGATATAAACATCAGACAAACACTAATAAAAACCAGAGGCCAGCAGATCATGTGAAAATATAATTTTGGTGTCATTCTCAAAACTTTTGGCTATGACTGTACAGTGTCAGCCGCCGGCCTATCAGAGGCTAGGAGATGACATCTGCGTCCCAGCGCAGCGGAGTATGACGTCACTGCCATGCGCAGATGTCAGCTGCTGGCCTCTGATAGGCCGGCGGCTGACACTGGTATTGCTGTGCAGAGAGCTGGTCTCTGCGCGGCAATACACTGCATTACAGCGCTGATGTCGGCGGCTGCTGGAGAGAGCCGCCATCGTTATGGGGTTTGTGCCTGCGGACCACAGGTGCAGAAAGGACGTCGAGGGAACGGAGGACAGGTGAGAATCTTTTATTTTTTTTCTCTGTCATGTGAAATACACCACAGTGGACCTGTGCGCAGTATGGGGGACGGGGACCTTGAGCGCTGTATGGGGGGACTGGGACCCTGAGTGCTGTATGGGGGGACGGGGACCCTGAGCGCAGTATGGGGGGGATGGGGACCCTGTGTGCAGCATTGGGGGGGGGGCGGGGACCCTGTGCGCAGTATTGGGGGGGGACGGGGACCATGTGCGCAGTATTGGGAGGGGCAGGGACCCTGTGTGCAGTATTGGGGGGGACCTGGATGGGGGACCTGTCTGCAAGATAAGGACCACGATGGGGGACCATGTCTGCAATATGGGGGACCTGGATGGGGGACCATGTCTGCAATATGGGGGACCTGGATGGGAGACCATGTCTGCAATATGGGGGACCTGGATGGGGGACCATGTCTGCAATATGGGGGACCTGGAGGGGAGACCATGTCTGCAATATGGGGGACCTGGATGGGAGACCATGTCTGCAATATGGGGGACCTGGATGGGGGACCATGTCTGCAATATGAGGGACCTGGAGGGGAGACCATGTCTGCAATATGGGTGACCTGGAGAGGAGACCATGTCTGCAATATGGGGGACCTGGAGGGGAGACCATGTCTGCAATATGGGGGACCTGGAGGGGAGACCATATCTGCAAGATGGGGGACCTGGAGGGGAGACCATGTCTGCAATATGGGGGACCTGGAGGGGAGACCATGTCTGCAAGATGGGGGACCTGGAGGGGAGACCATGTCTGCAATATGGGGGACCATGTCTGCAATATGGGGGACCTGGATGGGGGACCATGTCTGCAATATGGGGGACCTGGAGGGGAGACCATGTCTGCAATATGGGGGACCTGGAGGGGAGACCATGTCTGCAAGATGGGGGACCTGGAGGGGAGACCATGTCTGCAAGATGGGGGACCATGTCTGCAATATGGGGGACCATGTCTGCAATATGGGGGACCTGGATGGGGGACCATGTCTGAAATATGGGGGACCTGGAGGGGAGACCATGTCTGCAATATGGGGGACCTGGAGGGGAGACCATGTCTGAAATATGGGGGACCTGGAGGGGAGACCATGTCTGCAATATGGGGGACCTGGAGGGGAGACCATGTCTGCAATATGGGGGACCTGGAGGGGAGACCATGTCTGCAAGATCGGGGACCTGGAGGGGAGACCATGTCTGCAAGATGAGGACCAGTTCAAAAGGTGTATAGAAAATAAAATATCACTAAAAATGTCACTTTGTCATGCAAATAATTGCGGCCCCCCAAATTAAATGTTTTTCCGTGTGCGGCCCATATGCCCAGCTGAGTTTGAGACCCCTGCTCTAAAAGAACAGCAAGAACATCAAGTGGTGCCAAAACTTAAAGTGCACGTAGGACAAAACACTACCAGTTAGTCTTCTGATGACTATATTATGTGCATTTAGTGCGCCCTAACCAATCTCCTAAAGGGACAGTAACAATTTAGACATAATATTAATGTTACACGGCTCTCCTTGTGAGGTGGATCTGTAGCACCCTGAGGATTCGGCTGCTACAGGGGTATTGCACCTCAACCCAGAGGTGTGATATTCCACTCCCGGGTAAGGATGGAGTGTGGAACTGAGCTAGTAGGCTGCATGCACTACACACATCCCATTTCCGGGGAACAGACCGATGGTACTCCCACTAGAGAAATGTGCAGGTACGACAGTGTCTGTTCCTGGCGGGAGTGGGAGGGGGGTGGAACATCCCAGTAGTGTAGGGGCAGATAGGGGGAGCAGCCTGGGTAAAGTTAGGAGCTCATTGGGTGCTGGTCACCTGAGCTCACACATAGAGGGAGTATATAAGGTGGGCACCATCTTAGATCAGGGTCAGTCTGTGAGACGTCAGTCAGTCAGCCACAGTCAGTCAGTCAGACAGTCTGTCTGAGAGCCTGAGAAGCAGAGCAGAGGAGAAGAGAGAGAGACCCAGAGGCGCAGAGGGGACCCCAAGAGCCCATAAGAGAGCTAATAGGGTGAAGGGTCGGCAACAGGGTACCGGATCCCAAGCTGGCAGAGGCTACAGCACACCTTAGCCAGGAACCGGAGGTCGTGGGCAGGATCTGCCACGATCACCCACTAAATCCACCCGGAAGGCAGACCAAGAATAGGGTCAGGGAGCCCAGAGGAGGCTTGACCAACAAGAGGCCCGAGGGAGCCGGACTTAGGTGGATCCCTGGTGGGAACGGCCAGAAGAAGGGAGAGACAGAAAGGAGCTCAGGACCACACTCCGGAGTTGCCTGGGAGTTGACCGAGTCCAGGACCTGGTGGACGCAGCACGGCTTGGGTGGTCACTGCTGTACAGGTGCAGGACCGCTCCCTGCACATAGTACCGGGTGTCAGTTGTGACAATCAGCTGACACCCGGCGGCGATCATGGCATAGGGATGGTGCTCCATTCCTGTGCCATGCAGGCGATCAGAAGAAAAAAAGTGAAAGTCCCAGAGTGGGACAAAGTAATAAAGTGTATAAACTGTGTGAAAGTGGAAAAAAAAAAAAAAATGTGCAAAAATATTATAAAAAAATAAAAAAAATAATACACCAAAAATAAAAATATAATGTACCCATCAATAAATATTATTATAAAAAAAATAAAAAAAAAACAATAAAAGTACACATATTTGGTATCGCCGCGTCCGGAACAACCTGACCTATAAAACTGTCCCACTAGTTAACCCCTTCAGTGAACACAGTAAAAAAAAAAAAAAAAAAAACGAAGCAAAAAACAATGCTTTATCACCATACTGCCAAACAAAAAGTGGAATAACAAGCGATCAAAAAGATGCATATAAATAAAAATGATACCGCTGAAAACATCATCTCGTCCCGCAAAAAACAAGCCACCATACAGCTCCATCAGCCGAAAAATAAAAAAGTTATAGCTCTCAGAATAAAGCGATACTAAAAAATATTTTTTTCTATAAAATAGCTTTTATTGTGTATAAGCGCCAAAACATAGAAAAATGATACAAATGTGGTACCGCTGTAAACGTACTGACCCGAAGAATAAAGCTACCTCATCAATTTTACCACACGCGGAACAGAATAAAAAAAAAAAAAAAAACAATTCCTGAATTGTTGGTTTTTGTTTATTCTGCCTCCCAAAAATCGGAATAGAAAGCGATCAAAAAATGTCACGTGCCTGAAAATGGCACCAATAACAACGTCAAGTCATCCCGCAAAAAACGAGCCGTCACATGACTGTCTGCCAAAATCTGGAAAAATTATAGCTCTCAAAATATGGCGATGCAAAAACTAGATTTTACAAAAAATGCGTCTTTTAGTGTGTGACAGCTGTCAGTCATAAAAACCCCATATGATTCTGCCATTGCTGTAATCACACCGACCCGAAGAATAAAGTCGTCTAATCACTTATACCGCACAAGGAACGGCGTCAAAAATAAACTCTTGGGTTAGGATTGGGCTAGGGTTAGGGCTGGGTTTGGGGCTAGGGTTGTGCTGGGGCTAGGGTTGTGCTGGGGCTAGGGTTGTGCTAGGGTTAGGGTTGTGCTAGGGCTAGGGTTGTGCTAGGGCTAGGGCTGGGGTTGGGATTTTTTTCAAAAGTAAGAAAAAAAGATGACGATATGGCGACTAGTGTTGAGAGCAAGTGCTCGCTACTTGAGTTTGCATCGGGTGCTCTGGTATGCATTGAGTATCGTGGGTATTTGAGTGACATGCTCGAGTCTCTGCCCCATATGCTTCGCGGCCAAAAAACTTTACGGGGATTGCCTGCCATGCACGAGCGATCCCCGCATATTTTTTTTTGGGTGTCTAATAACCGTGAAACATGCGGAGCAGGGACTCGAGCATGTCACTCGAGCACACGCTGTACATGGTGCATACCTGAGTACCCAATGCAAACTCAAGTAGCGAGCACTTGCGCTCAAGAATAATGACAACTTATTCAATATGATGACCTAATGTAAACAAATTCTGTGCCGTACCTCTGGGTTCAAAATGTTCACTATACACCTTAATAAAATCCTTGAGGGGTATAGTTTCCAAAATGGGGACACTTGTGGGGGAGCTCCACTGTTTAGGCACATCACGGGCTCTCCAAACGCGACATGGTGTCCGCTAACAAATTGAATGGAAAATCGGCTCAAATTGTTAGCGGACGCCATGTTGCGTTTGGAGAGCCCGTGTGTGCCCAAACATTGGAGCTCCCCCACAAGTGACCCCATTTTGGAGACTAGACCCCCCAAGACACCTATCTAGATGCATAGTGAGCACTTGGAATCCCCAGGTGCTTCACAAATTGATTCGTAAATATGAAAAAGTGAAAAAAAAAACACTTTTTCATTTTTATGAATCAATTTGTGAAGCACCTGGGGTTCCAAGTGCTCACTATGAATCTAGATAGGTGCCTTGGGGGGTCTAGTTTCCAAAATGGGGTCACTTGTGGGGGAGCTCCAATGTTTGGGCACACAGGGACTCTCCAAATGCAACATGATATCTGCTAACAAATTGTCGGCTCAAATTGTTAGCGGATACCATGTTGCATTTAGAGAGTCCCTGTGTGCCCAAACATTGGAGCTCCCCCACAAGTGACCCCATTTTGGAAACTAGACCCCCCAAGGCACCTATCTAGATGCATAGTGAGCACTTGGAACGCCTAGGTGCTTCACAAATTGATTCGTAAAAATGAAAAAGTGTTTTTTTTTTCACTTTTTCATTATTACGAATCAATTTGTGAAGCACCTGGGGGTTCCAAGTGCTCACTATGCATCTAGAAAGGTGCCTTGGGGGGTCTAGTTTCCAAAATGGGGTCACTTGTGGGGGAGCTCCAAAGTTTGGGCACAGAGGGGCTCTCCAAACGCAATGTGGTGTCCACTAACAATTTGAGCCGATTTTCCATTCAATTTGTTAGCGGATACCATGTTGCATTTAGAGAGTCCCTGTGTGCCCAAACATTGGAGCTCCCCCACAAGTGACCACATTTTGGAAACTAGACCCCCCAAGGCACCTATCTAGATGCATAGTGAGCACTTGGAACCCCTAGGTGCTTCACAAATTGATTCGTAAAAATGAAAAAGTGTTTTTTTTTTCACTTTTTCATTTTTACGAATCAATTTGTGAAGCACCTGGGGGTTCCAAGTGCTCACTATGCATCTAGAAAGGTGCCTTGGGGGGTCTAGTTTCCAAAATGGTGTCACTTGTGGGGGAGCTCCAAAGTTTGGGCACAGAGGGGCTCTCCAAACGCAATGTGGTGTCCGCTAACAATTTGAGCCGATTTTCCATTCAATTTGTTAGCGGATACCATGTTGCATTTAGAGAGTCCCTGTGTGCCCAAACATTGGAGCTCCCCCACAAGTGACCCCATTTTGGAAACTAGACCCCCCAAGGCACCTATCTAGATGCATAGTGAGCACTTGGAACCCCTAGGTGCTTCACAAATTGATTCGTAAAAATGAAAAAGTGTTTTTTTTTTCACTTTTTCATTATTACGAATCAATTTGTGAAGCACCTGGGGGTTCCAAGTGCTCACTATGCATCTAGAAAGGTGCCTTGGGGGGTCTAGTTTCCAAAATGGGGTCACTTGTGGGGGAGCTCCAAAGTTTGGGCACAGAGGGGCTCTCCAAACGCAATGTGGTGTCCGCTAACAATTTTAGCCGATTTTCCATTCAATTTGTTAGCGGATACCATGTTGCATTTAGAGAGTCCCTGTGTGCCCAAACATTGAAGCTCCCCCACAAGTGACCCCATTTTGGAAACTAAACCCCCCAAGGCACCTATCTAGATGCATAGTGAGCAGTTGGAACCCCCAGGTGCTTCACAAATTGATTCGTAACAATGAAAAACTGTTTTTTTTTTCACTTTTTCATTTTTAGGAATCAATTTGTGAAGCACCTGGGGGTTGCAACTGCTCACTATGCATCTAGATAGGTGCCTTGGGGGGTCTAGTTTCCAAAATGGGGTCACTTGTGGGGGAGCTCCAATGTTTGGGCACACAGGGGCTCTCTAAACGCAACATGGTGTCCGCTAATTATTCAAGCAAATTTTACAATCAAAAAGTCAAATGGTGCTCCTTCCCTTCCGAGCCCTACAGTGCGCCCAAACAGTGTTTTCTCCCCAAATATTGGGTATCTGCGTGCCCAGGGGAAATTGCACAACAAATTTTGCGGTCCATTTTTTCTTGTTACCCCTGTGAAAATAAAAAAAATTGGGTCTAAAGTAATATTTTTGTGAAAAAAGTTAAATGTTCATTTTTTTCTTCCACATTCAAAAAATTCCTATGAAGCACCTGAAGGGTTAATAAAGTTCTTGAATGTGGTTTTGAGCACCTTGAGGGGTGCAGTTTTTAGAATGGTGTCACTTTTGGGTATTTTCTGTCATAAAGACCCCTCAAAGTCACTTCAAATGTGATGTGGTCCCTAAAAAAATGGTTTTGTAAATTTTGTTGGAAAAATGAGAAATCGCTGGTCAACTTTTAACCCTTATAGCTCCCTAACAAAAAAAAATGTTGGTTCCAAAATTGTGCTGATGTAAAGTAGACATGTGGGAAATGTTATTTATTAACTCTTTTGTGTGAGATATCACTCTGATTTCAGGGCTTAAAAATTCAAATTTTGAAAATTGCAAAATTTTCAAAATTTTCGCCAAATTTCCGTTTTTTTCACAAATAAACGCAAGTGATATCGAAGAAATTTTTCCACAATCATGAAGTACAATATGTCACGAAAAAACAATCTCAGAATCAGGGGGATCCGTTAAAGCCTTCCAGAGTAATTACCTCATAAAGTGACAGTGGTCAGAATTGTAAAAATTGGCCCGGTCATTAACGTGCAAACCACCCGCGGGGCTTAAGGGGTTAAGTGGTAAAAAAAAAAAAAAATCCAAAATTGTAAAAAAAAAAAGGCGCCATTTTCCGACACCTGTAGCGTCTCCATTTTTCAAGATCTGAGGCTGGGTGGAGCTTATTTTTTGCACGTCGAGCTGATGTTTTTATTGATACCATTTTGTGGTAGATAAAATCTTTTGATCGCCTGTTATAGCAATTTATTTAAATGCTGTGGCAACCAAAAAATGTAATTCTGGTGTTTTGATTTTTTCTCTCGTTACGCCGTTTACCAATCGGATTAATTCTTTTTATATATTGATAGTGACGCGCCCCTGGGCCTTCTGTGTCGTGCGGCATCGCGTGCACGGGGGCTTACCCGGAGCCGGATCAGATGGGGGTAGTAGTCTCGTGGCGGTGACCCGGTCCGTGCCCAGGGAGTCAAACTAAGTGGCGAGTCTATTAGCAGTAGATGTTGGATGACTACGCCACCCGTTGAATGCAGCTTTGGAGCTGCCGCTGCAGGGCAGACCGCTGAGGCCGGTGGAAGGATGGTGCAGCGGGGATGGTATAACCCCCAACGGGAGGGGTATGGCCTCAGGGCAGCCGAAGTGGATGATGGGGGTAGCAGGAACCACTCAGAGACGATGCGTGTAGTTCAGTGTCTTTACTGGTGACAAAGATAGACCCTCCCGGAGTACTTGCTAGCGATCGGGGCCTGGTCAGTCCTTGAGCAGATGGGATCTCCCCTGGCCAGGCGGAGTTGTAGGCCTTCCCAGCTAACTGTACTCTTCTGGCTACCTTGCTAGAGGCGGGTAAAAGTAGCCCACGTCCCTGAGTGTACCGTGTGGTGCTCACCCGTATGGCCGGTGACTCGGGGCCTTCTAATGGCTTCCGCTCCACGATGGCGGTGCTGGTCCCACGCGTGTGACCGTGCCTTCGGGTTTCTGGGCCAGAGGACCTGCAATCCCCTGCCGGTCGGTTTCTGCTGCTAAGGATTAGTCCCCACAGCCTCGGACTCCGGGTCCGGTGATAATTTCTCAGTCAGGGCGAGCTCTGCAGCTGCCAGCCCCTGACTCCTTGTAGCACTGCTCCCACAGAGCTCCTGTTGTTTCTTCCTATGCTGCTTCTCTTCTCTACTCTTGTTCTCTCTCTCTCTCTACCCTGCCTCAGCCCCAGGTTTTTATAGGGGAAGTTCTTCCCCTCCCAGGACTGGGCAGGAGGTGTGGCATGCATAAGATCCCTGACCAAGAGACCTCCCACCTGCTCTCAGACATAATATTGCTATTATTGTGGAGACCAGACCCCTGGGGTGCCACAATAGATTGGGAGATTCTGAATGTGGCGATACCAAATATGTGTATTTTTTTATTTTTTTTAATTGTTTTATTTTGAATGAGGCAAAAGGGGGGTGATTTGAACTTTTATATATTTTTTTATATTTTTAAAAACTTTTTTTTTTACTTTTTACTTTCTTCAATAGTCTCCATGGGAGACTAGAAGCTGCAATCTTCTGATCGCTTGTGTTATACATAGCAGGGCTGTAGCCCTGCTATGTGTAACAAAAATGCTCATCTGATATGAGCACTGACCACTGGGTGATGCTCATAGCAGTTCGGCAATGACAACCACAGGGGTCTTCTGCAGACCCCGGGTTGTCATGCCAAGCCATCAGCGCCCCGCGATCATGTGACAGGGGCGCCGATAATCTGAGCTAAGACGCGCATCCGGTTTGCGCGAGTTAAATGCCGCTGTCAGAGATTGACAGTAGCATTTAACTAGTTAACAGCTGTGAGTGGATCGCAATTCCACTTGCAGCTGTTAGGGGCACATGACAGCTGATTAGATCAGATAATCTGATTAGATTAGATACACATCATTGGTCATTAAGGGGTTAAAAAGGTTGTCTTTTTTGGGGGGGGAGATATATTAATTCAAATGCATCTTGGTCAAAGCAAGATGGACTTCCAACATAGCCAATTGTGAAACTACAGATCATATTATACTCTTTGGAGAGTGGAGACGGGAGGAGGAATGAGGAGCACATAGCACAGTGGGAGATTGGGGCAGAAACATGCAGATCGATCTGCAGTCTAAGCAACTGTTTAAATTAATTCCAATGCTGGATTCACAGCCACTTAGCTCAGTAAGGCTGTACAATGTCTTCCAGGGTGGGGCTACTGCTTCTCTCTGTGTGATACAGAATAAAGAACATCAGGAATCCATCTCTCTGTATGTGCAGTGCATGAAAGACATTATAGCAGCTGGTCTCTACCCACCACCTCAGAGAGAACTGAAAAGTCGAAATAGAGCCTCATAAACAAATGCTAAATAATTTAAGTAATTTGTTTAAACAAATTTGATTAAGCGTCAAATACTGTCCAGTAATAGAGTTATTCCTTATTGTTGTTATGATACTGGCATAGTACTGCGGGAAACGAGTGGCCGAAGGAACACAAGCAGGAACAGCAAGCCGTAGTAGGAGTTCTTGAAGTTAGCAAGGAGTTGTAGGAAACAATCTCTGCAAATGACTTAGAACAGCCTGGGTAAGAATGTTCAGGAGCTGGAGACTGAAACTAGGCTAACAGCTAGGCACAATACTCAAGCAATGAGTGAGAGTTAAATGTGGTTTTAAGTAGGTCCAAATAGGAAACAAGATGGATTCCATAGATTCAGAATCTGCTGAATCTGATGAAGGAGGCAGAGCCCGGTATATCCGAGACAGGTGTGTAACACTTATATATACACAAATGACAGCCAATTTTAAAGGGTTACCTGATGTGACAGGTAAGTTATCATGAGAAAATCAATTATTGTTTTAATCAAGTTTTTGTGTTACATGTATTTTTTATTTTTTTTGCAATGTTTATTTTTTCACATCACAATGTGTATTAAATAAATGGTAATCTTGCAATTTTCACAGTGGCCTTGGGGCTTTTTTATACTGTCCTTTCATCCTTTCAAGGAGAGTTTTCAGTAAGGCTCCTTATAAGCAGAGACAGGATTACAATCACAACTAACAACTTGGTGTGACAATTGCAAGAGTTCTATTTTTATTCTTTAGGCAGATTTTGATGTGAGAAAAAATATAAAATCTTACAACTAACATACAACCTGATTTATATATATTTTTGTTAACAGCTTCCTTTTAAGGGCACAGAAAAGTCAAAATAAGGTGTGAAATACATATTGTATGTAAGCAGAACTGTGTAAAAGCTTTATGTAGGAGTGAAAAAATGCTGAAAACTAAGAAGCTTTCAAAAACAAAAGTGTGTTTAATAGTTTCATTTTATCAATTAATAAAATGTAAAGTGAATGAAATAAAGAGAAATTTAAATCACAACAATATTTAGTGTGATCGGCCTTATCCTTAAAAACTGCATCAATTCTCCTAGCTACACTTGCACATAGTTTGAAGAAACTCTGCAAGGAGGTTGTTCCAAACATCTTGGAGAACTAACCTCAGATAATCTGTGAATGTCTCTTCAGTCTCCCCACTTCATGTAATCCCAGACAGACTGGATTATGTTGACACCAGTCCTCTGTGGGAACCATATTACTATTTTCAGGACTCCATACTTTTCTTTACAGTGAGGTTAGTTCTTAATGACATTGTCTGTATGTTTGGGGTCATTGTCCTGTTGCAGAATACATTTTGAGTCTATAAGGTGCCTCCCTCATGGTACTGCATGATGGATAGGTATGCATTTTTCAGTATTGAAAACATCATTAGCCCTGAAGAAATCCATATGCTGAAATGAAGCCCCAAACTTGCCGGGAACCTCCACCATGCTTCACTGTTGCCTGCAGACACTCATTATTGTACTGTTCTCCAGCCTTTTGGTAAAAAAAAACTGCCTTCTGTTATAGACAAATTTTAACTCATCAGTCCAGAGCACCTGCTGCCATTTTTCTGCACCCTGATTCCTATGTTTTCATGCATTGTTGAGTCGCTTAGCCTTGTTTCCATGTCAAAGGTATGCTTTTTTGGTCACAATAAATCAATGAAGACCACTTTCGGCCAGACTTCTCCCAAAAGGAGATACAAGTAGCATGGTACCATTGGCTGCTTCCAGTTTTGAGCTGATGGCACTGCTGGACGTCTTCTATTTCCAAAGAGAAGCAAGAATGCAAGAAGCACCAAGAACTTAGTGCAGCATATGAAAGACACATCATGCAGACAGGCAGAGGCTGGGGCCACTATTATAGAAGGTAGAGGGCCAAGGCAAGTAGCAAAAGAGAAAAGAGGTCAGGATACAAGCCAGGTCAGTAATGGAAACCTTTGCTCAAACTTGAATGAACCAAACCCTATTGCTCACCCACTATAATCAGAGATAATTCATGAAGAAACCTACAATAAAACGTTATTGGCATGAGAAAGGTCAGCATTGGTGTGAGACTGAGAATCAATGCATATACATAATCAAGGAAGAACTAGCGGTCCCAGGCTGGATGCGTCATTGGCGAACAGGATGACGGGAGTCAGTATTAAAGGTCCCAATCTGGAGGCAGTGGTGAGTGTATGAGTACGTGGCACTGCATAAATAGTGTAGCTAGACATGGCAAGGTAAAAAGAGACAGTACAGAACATAAAAAAGAGCAGAATATTGCCTTTAAAGCACCACTCCAGCATTTTTTTTATTGCACCGCTGGAGTGGTGCTTTAAATGTAAGTCCCCTGCCCCCTGTCTGATACTCACCTTCCGGCATTTTCATCAGTTTTCGTCGCTGCTCCCATTGGCCTCCGGCAAAAATTCACCTGCCTACAGCTCCAGTGTTTCATAGAGCTGCACGGAGATCACTTCTCAATAGAAGTCTATGAGAGCTTTGCTCAGGCCTCGTTCTGGCTCTCATAGACCTTCATTGAGAGGTTGTGGCGTAGCTCCTGACTTCTGGCCAATCAGAAGCTACAGTCACAAGATGGCACCGCAGGACAGAGCGGCATCATAAAATGGAGAAGGTGCTGGAGGGTGAGTACATGTCCAGGGGCAGGGGGCCTACATTTAAAGCGCCACTCCAGCGCTCAAAAAAAAAACTGGAGTGGTGCTTTAATTTTGTTGCTTGTTACAGATGTGTTCATCCTAACCTTTTCTTAAAATTAGAATTGTCTGAGGCATGTAGAAAATTTATGAGGTCCTGTAACATGCTGAATCCTAACAGTGTGTAATCTACTCGCTGCCTGCATTCTGTGCTGTATTACACCACCAGCGCTAGTCTGGTGGTGGCTCTTATGCGATTTGCATACTCCTGATCACGTGCTGAATGCTTTCTTTTCCAAGAGAACCAGAGGAGAGAGCGGCAAACATGATATCATACAGAAGCAAATCACACATAGTTATGGGAGTATGGTACAGAGTGGAATCCTAACAGTGAGTACATTGGTATTCAGCATTTAACATTCCTGCACAAATTTTCTACATATCCCTGACAACCCCTTTTACTACTTCCAATGTCCAAAAAAATCAATTCAATATCGCAACACGCTGTCACATCTCCGCCAGGACCTGCTCCTGCAACGTCTGCTTCTGTTGGCATTCGCCACCATATTCTCTCTGCGGGTGGCGCTGGTGATAGAAGAGATGTTGGAAACAGAGACTCTGGACAGTGCAGGCTCTCTCCGGCCACTAAGGGTAGGGAGGCTGGAATTTACAGTGCCATCCAGTCTGGCAGTATGGGTGTTTGTGCTGTACAGCTGGAGTAATCAGCTCCCTGCCCCAGATAATTGGAGACCACCACACCCTACTTAAGCTTCCAGCTTACTGCTATAGCTTTGTGCTTCCCTGGTTTAGAGCTGTGGAATCAGCTCCTGTGTTGTATTTGTTGACTTAATGCAAATTGTTTCTTCAGAGAGGAAGAGGACCAGAACTCTAGCGCCACTTAAAGGAAGTAGCAATCCTAAAAGTCAATAGGGACCCTTTAACAAGCCTTATCACATGACTTAGGATAAAAGCCAAGAACAGAAACTCAATTTGCAGACACTGTGTTTCGGGGTACTGCCCCTCGTCAGTGCACAGTGTGAGTTCTGGTTTGGCTGGGTGAGAGGCGTCAGATTGGTATCTAAGGGGTAATATTTCTCCTTGCGGAAAGTGACGTGTTAAGAACATCAGGTGAGGAGACTTTTAAAGCCGCAATGCTCCTCTGGGAAATACAGTAGATGTGCCTGTTGAAGGGTGTCAGAGGTGCAGTTGACATCTGTTGCATTGGAGGACATTAAAGGGAACATGTCATGTAGAAAATTGTATCTGATCTGCAGGATTCTGTAACACAGGAGGAACTGATTGAACTGATGTTTCATGATAACTTGCATTTTACTAATTGAAATCCCTGATATTTGTGTGTGATAGATAAGAATCCAGATTGTGGTCTTTTTCAGTGGTTGGCAGTCTTCCCTGTATAACTGTGCATTGTAGAGAGTTCCTCAATCGCAAGTAGAAAAGCGCACTCGACTCTTTTACAAGTAAGGTCACAGACCCACTATTAGTATTTGGTCAGTATTCGGTCAGTATTTTTCTCAGGAGCGGGGGTCACACCCAGCAGTGGGTGATAAATACAGAATTGGTGCATTTGTTTCTATTATACCTTTTCTCTGATTGTTCCTCTCCTGGTTTTGGCTCCAACTCCTGAGAAAAAATACTGACCGAATACTGACCAAATACTGATAGTGGGGCCGTGGCCTTATATTAATTATTTTCCAACAAACCTATATATCAATCTGCTCAGCATCTCCTTCTCTATAACATGATGTCCACAGAACGGATTAATTGTACAACGCGACGGGTTTAGTGATGAGCGAACGTGCTCACCACTATTCAGTACTCGCCCGAGCATCATGGTGCTCGACGAGCTCGGAGCTCGCCGAGTATTTCCGGGTTACTCGGGCGGGAGCTTGGGTCTCCGCCCTGCATGTTTGCCGCTCTTTACAGAGCCAATGAACATGCAGGTATTGCCAGCCAGTCACTGTAATGTCGTAGCCATGTTGGTTGTGTCATTACAGTGATTGGCTGGCCGCACAGCGTCATCAGGTCTATATCAGACCTGGCGCCACCATGCTCGTCACAGTCACTCTGGAATCAGACAGAGTAGGGAGAGGTGCTGCTCTGTCAGGGAGAGATTTGCTTATGTATTAGGTAGTGTATGGAGAAAAACCATACATTACACATATCCATCTTAACAAACAATCCTTTTGAGGACTAACTAATCCATCTGCAGAGATATCAGGCAGGGAGTGTATATAGGGAGGCAGGCAGGGTATATAGCAGACTGCAGTGCATATAGCACAAGAGGCTCCATTCCAGTTCTGCCTTCTGCTGCTGTTAGATATTTCTATACAAAGGCCCAGGTCTCAGGGGCCAGGAATACTTGTTTTTTTGCATCTTAATCCTCATTATTTGCTTAAAAAGCAATCCAGAGAACACCGTTTTTCTGCACCATTTGCTTGTTGGTACTGCAGAATACAGCCAGGTCCTTTCCATATTACAGCGCTAAAAATCCAGCTATTTAAAACTATGTTTTCTCCGTCACACGGATCACATATACATTGTCAGAAAATACTGCTGTTTCTGGCCTCCATTCAATTTTCTTTTCAGTGTGTCAGCAAAATTTTTGGCACCGGTTTGCTGTTCAAAATAGTTACCTACAGGCCAGGTATTTAAAACCGTGTTTTCTCCGTCACACGGCTCACATATACGTTGTCAGAAAATACTGCCATTTCTGGCCTCCATTAAAAATTTCTTTCAGTCTGTCAGTGAAGCAATTCACAGCAGTTTGCTGTTCAAACTACTTACCTACAGGCCGGGTATTCAAAACTCTGTTTTCTCCGTCACACGGATCACATATAAATTCGCTCCAAAATCAGTCATTTGTAGTGAGCGTGGAAGATACTGTCCTCCATTTAAAATGGGCAAGACATGTGGCAAGGGACGGGGAACTGGACATGATGGTAATGGTGCATGCAGAGGCCGAGGACAAGGCCGTGGGCAAGCCGAAATTGTGCCACAACAAACACCCACATCTTCTCGCCTGACCTTCTTGTCCCAATTTCTAGGGGACCGCAGCACACCACTATTGAACCCAGAGCAGTGTCAAAAGGTTGTTGGTTGGATAGCGGATAATGATTAGCCACCACCACCACCACCACCCTGTCTTCCACACGGTCAAGTCACAGTAGCCGTGAGTCTGGACCGCATATTCCTCACCCAGATCCTCCTTCCTCCCACCATGCCGAGTGCCCGGAGACAACTGATCCCACACTTGAACACTCTGAAGAGTTGTTCACTTTTCCATTTATAGATTCGGGCCTCTCGCCCGGACCACTTGAAGCGGGGCAAGAGGAGATCGCGTGTAGCGATGCCCAAATATTTGAGCAGCCACGGTCCCACGAAGGCGACTGTGGGAAAGTGTCACAAGAGGTGGACAATGATGAGACACAATTGCCAGAAAGTCAGGAGGAGGACCAGGGTGCGGAAGTGGAAGACGAGGTGGTGGATGATATAGTAACTGACCCAACCTGGCAGGAGGACATGCAGAGCAAGGACAGCAGCACACAGGGGGAGGGAGGCAGAGCACCCCAACAGGCAGGAAGAAGCAGTGTGATGGCCGCAAACAGAAGGCAGGCAACCGTTCCCCGTAACACCAACACTAAGGAAGTTGCCAGTACAACTGTTAGGTCTTCCCGAGTCTGGTTGTTTTTTAAAAACTCTGCCGATAAGCCCAAAAAGGCCATCTGCAACACCTGCCAGGCCAGCATCAGCAGGGGTGGCAAAACGACCAGCCTGACCACCACCAGCATGATCAGGCACATGGCAGCAAAGCACCCGACTTTGTGGGCCGAACCCCAGGGTCCAGGAACAGTGTCTGCAGGTGGCACCATTGCTTCTTCCGCTGTTGTGCATGCAAGCCAATCCCCTGTCCATGCTGCATGCGAAGATGCCTCCTGACCTGCACCTGTCGTTGCACACTCTCAAGTAGCAGCATCAGGAAGCACGTCCATGTCCTTGTCCCAGCGCAGCGTTCAGCTGTCCATACCCCAGTCCTTGGAACGCAAGTGCAAATATGCAGCCAACGCCCCAAAGACCACACTACTAAATTCTCACATTTCACGACTGCTTGCTTTCGAAAAGTTGCATTTTAGACTCGTGGAGACGGAAGCATTCCGCAACCTGATGGCGGCGGCCGTCCCTTGGTACTCAGTCCCCAGCCGCCACAATTTCTCCCGGTGTGCCGTCCCCGCACTACACAAGCACGTGTCCTGAAACATTAGCCGTGCTGTCAACAACGCAGCTACCGGTAAAGTCCACCAAACCACGGACACGTGGACAAGTGCTTGTGGGCAGGGACGGTACATCTCGCTGACAGCACACTGGGTTAACATAGTGGAAGCCAGGACCCAGTCGGACCACGTCCTCCCGACGCCAAGGATTGCGGGCCCTAGGTCAATCAGGGTTGCCCCCACAGTCTACAGCTCCTGCACCTCATCCTCCTCAGCCTCCTCCTCCTCTTAAGCCTCCATCTCCAAAATGACCACATCAGTCAAAAGCTGGAAGCACTGCAGCACTGCCTCTGCCAAGCGGCAACAGGCTGTGCTGAAGCTAATATGCTTAGGTGAAAAAACACACAATGCTAAAGAGTTGTGGACAGCTCTAAAAGAGCAGGCAGATCTGTGGCTCACACCGCTGAACCTACATCCAGGCATGGTCGTGTGTGACAATGGCCAGAACCTGGTGGTGGCTCTGAGGCGAGGCGAGCTCACACACGTACCATGCCTGGCCCATGTGCTTAACCTCGTGGTTCAGCGGTTTCTCAAATCCTACTCGGAGCTGCCAGATCTGCTTGTTAAAGTACGCTGCCTGTGTGCCCATTTTAGAAAGTCAGCTACAGCTTCCGCCGCCCTTGCAGTGTTTCAGCAGCGTTTGCAGCTTCCGGCTCACAGACTGGTGTGTGATGTCCCCACGTGTTGGAACTCTACACTGCAGATGTTGGGAAGAAATTGTGAGCAGAAGAGTGCAGTTGTTGAGTACCAGCATCAACAAGGCCGTCGGTATTCAGTTCAGACTCCACACATAAACATCAGGAGTGGACATCGATGTCAGACATATGTACCATCCTCCAAAACTTTGAGGACTCCACCAAGATGGTGAGCGGCGATGATGCCATAATTAGCGTCACCATCCCGCTTCTCTGTCTTCTGAAACGCTCTCTGCTCACAATCAAAGAGGATGCATTGCAGGCGGAGCACGATGAGATGGAGCAAGGAACCATATAGGGTGATTACACACAGCCAAGCCTCATCTCATCCCAACGTGGATTGGGTGACAATGAGGAAGAGGAGGAGGAGGAGGAGGAAGGACAGGAGCTAGTTTCATGCACTATACACGGTACTACCTGCACAGCTGTCATACCGTGTGTTCAGCGTGGATGGCCAGAGGGCAGAGAGGAGGAGGAAGAGAGCATGGTCAGTCATCCTCTTGGTGAGGACACGGAAATCTTGCCTTTTAGTAGTCTGGCACGCATGGCCGAGTTTATGTTACGCTGCCTTTCCCATGACCCTCGCGTTCTCAAAATTTTGGGTGACAGTCATTACTGGTTGGTGACACTTCTAGACCCACGCTACAAGGAGAACTTTATATCTCTTATTCCTGAGGCGGACAGGTCTACAAAAATGGGGCTGTACCAGAAGGCCCTTGTTGCGGAACTATTAAAAAATTCCCATCTGAAAACGCTGGAGGCAGAGAGCACACTTCGTTGGACAACCAAGGAGTACAGGCGAGAGAGACACAACTTCAATCCAGCTGAGGCAGGGGAACACTGTCAAAGTTCTGGGAGAGTTTTCTTAGACCCTCCCATCGGACAGGCCCTGAGGTGCAGGGTACTAGCACGAGGAGTGCAAAGTTTGGGAAGAAGCTGAGGGAGTACCTTGCCGACCGTACCAACATCCTCCGTGATTCCGCTGTGCCTTATAATTATTGGGTATCCAAGCTAGATACGTGGAATGAACTGGTTCTCTTTGCCTTGGAGGTCCTGGCCTGCCCTGCCGCCAGCGTTTTATCAGAGCAGGTTTTTAGTGCCGCTGGTGGAATTATAACTGATAAGCGCATCCGCCTGTCAACTTAAAATGCTGACAGGCTGACTCTTATAAAAATGAACAAGGGCTGGATTGGGCCAGACTTCTCAACACCACCGAATGATAGCAGCGCAACATAAACTCAAATCCAGTGTCTTTTCTTGGGAGGTGTATTCCCATGCACTTTTTCACACCCACACATGTGTATACGCTTCCTGATTTTGGCTATTTGCTCTTCTCCTCCTCCTTCTCCTCATCCTCCACCACCATATCACCAGGGTGACAGTGGTCCGTGATGCAACACCCACCTAATTTTTGTAAAGGGTGTTTATGATGCCTGTTAAAAAAAATTTTTATACAGTATGTTCATGTATACCCCCCCAGGGGTAAATGTTTGTCAGCCCATACACTTAGTGCATGGGCAATACAAGTATAGGAGGCCCGCTCCTTTCTAATGGGAATATTTTTTTATGAGGCCCTCCTTCACGTCTCTTCCAAGGGGCATTGAAGTGCCTCCAAATTTTTGGCAGCCCTTGCATTCAATGCATAGGCCAACACTATGGGAGACTCTCTCCTTTCTAATGGGAATTTGTCGTTAATGTGGCCCTGCTCTGTGTCTTTAAATTCTTAGTGGAGTTTTTCCTAAAATTGTTCAGCCGTTGGACTCACTGCATACCCTATAACTGTATAGCAGACTCTCTCCTTTCTAATGGGAACATGTCATACCTTGTTACTGTGGACCTGCTCTGTGTGTCTTTAAATTCTTAGTGGGGTTTTTCCTAAAATTGTCAGCCGTTGGACTCACTGCATACCCTATAACTGTATAGCAGACCCTCTCCTTTCTAATGGGAACATGTCGTTCTTGTTACTGTGGCCCTGCTCCATGTGTCTTTAAATTCTTAGTGGGGTTTTTCCAAAAATTGTCAGCCATTGGACTCACTGCATACCCTATAACTATATAGCAGACTCTCTCCTTTCTAATGGGAACATGTCGTACCTTGTTACTGTGGCCCTGCTCCATGTGTCTTTAAATTCTTAGTGGTGTTTTTACTAAAATTGGTCAGCTGTTGGACTCACTGCATACCCTATAACTGTATAGCCGACTGCTGGCCTTTTAAGAATAGTAAGGGCGGTCTGATGTCCCTATAAAAATAGGCTTTATGACTTTCAGAGTCCCTCCATCATAAATAAAACAGGATGCGTCTGATGATGTGTCACACACCATATTGCCAGATAAGGTTGAAAAATGTTAAAATGACATTTCCCGGTGAATGCATTTGTCTTAGAAAAAACTTAAAAAAAACAAAACAATAGGATCTTTCTTTAGCATAAAAAACAGCGTCACCAATATAACAACAATGTAATCACATTGTTCAGCTCATTCACCTCCTCCTCCATCTCCAAAATGACCACATCAGTCACAAGCTGACAGCACTGCCTTGGCCAAGCGGCAACAGGCTGTGCTGAAGATAACATGCTTAATTGACAAACCGCCCAGCGCTGCAGAGTTGTTGAAAGCTGTAACACAGAAGCCTGATCTGTGGCTCTGACCGCTGAACATACAGCCAGGCATGGTCGTGTGTGACAATGGGCGGAACCTGGTGACGGAGAAATGACAGCCAGGGTAGATACGGTTTCCCTCTATGCCAGTCCTTTCACCGAGCTAAAGAATATGGCTGTGGTGAAATACAACTCCCACTGAGAAGCTGTTTCAGATTGAAAAACATTGTGCCCACCAGAGGATTTGATTCTGAGGGCTAACCTTTCTCCCCGCTCAAGAGCCCCATAGCAGCTGCAAAGTTAGCGCTATCATGAACTCTCCTGAGGTAGAAGCCAAGGCACACCAGAGGATTCTCTTGTGAGACTGTCCAACACTGCCAAGAAGCAGTCCTGGCTAAGAAAAGTGTGTGGAAAGGTTCCCGGACACTCTATGGCTGCTTTTTTACTGAGGAGGAAACACACGCAAACACCGGGAGAACATACAAAGTCCTTGCAGATGTTGTCCTTGCTGGGATTTGAACCCAGGATCCCAGCGCTGCAAGTCTTCAGTGCTAACCACTGATCCAATGTGCTGCCGTTCACCCTCTAATATCTAACAGGCTGGAGAAACTTGCATCTACTGCCACTCTATCTTCAGCTCCTTTGTGAGAAAATGTATTTGGGCAGCCACTCAGTCTACCAAATAAAATTCCTGAGATGGAAATTGGGGATGGCTTCGCTACTGGTACTGGGGGCAGTGCTAATATCATGGCGTCGTACAATAGTTTGCTGGAAATATTCCAGGCTGGTCGGAGGCAAGCAAATTCCCACAAAAAAGTACCAGAAGTAATGTTCAGGGACCCGCGCTTGTAGAAGACGGAGACAACACCGGGAGAAATAGTGACGGCTGGGGACCGAGTATGGACACGAGGCATGAGGCATGTGATTGCGAAAAGCTTCCTCCACGAGCCTAAAAGGCCACATTTCAAGTGAAAGCAGCTTTACAGGACTTCTTGTGAGAAATGACACGCAGGATAGATAGGGTTTCCCTCTATGCCAGTCCTTTCACCGAGCTAAATACAACTGTCAGCAAAAAAAGTTGTGGACTGGCTCCGTACCGTTCCAGGCCACATTCACCTGTCCACGTGTTTGTGGTTAGGCGGTCCTTCCCGGTAAGTGCACTGGGGAGGGCACGGGTAATGTTGTGGGACCCGTGCTTGTGGAAGGCAGAGGCGATATCGGGAAATATAGTGGCGGCTGGGGACAGAGTATGGACACCCAGCGGCCGCCGGCATGAGGTTGTGAAAAGCTTCTGCCTCCACGAGCTTAAAAGGCCATATTTCAAGTGCAAAAAGCAGCCCAGAAATCTGGCAGTTTAGTGTTGCGGCCTGTGGGTGGGTGGGTGGCTGGCTGCATACTTGCACTTGCGTTCCAAGTAACAGAAAACTAAGCAGATGGTGGCCTCTATCATCATCATGGCCTCACCTCGGCACTGTGAACTCTCCTGAAGGAGGAGCCAGGGCCCGCCGGAGGAGTCTCCGGTTCTCTGGTGGGCCCGTACAACCCTGCCGAAAAGCAGCCCTGGCTAAGAAAAGTGTGGGGGAAGGTTCCCGGACACTCTATGGCTCCGTTTTAATGTGGATATGACATGCTTATGCATGTTATTTCTCAAACCGCATTACAGATCAGGCCATTGTCCAACTCTGTATTCAAGAAATTAAATGCGCAAAGAAAGATGTGTGTGTGTCAAAGCACCACCGACAAGGGCGAGTTGATGTTGGACGGGCTGCCATTGCTTCTGCAACAAGCTGCATTACAGGACTTCCTGTGAGAAATGACACCCAGGGTAGATAGGGTTTCCCTCTATGCCAGTCCTTTCACCGAGCTAAATACAACTGTCAGCAAAAAAAAGTTGTGGACTGGCTCCGTACCGTCCCTGGCCACATTCACCTGTCCACGTGTTTGTGGTTAGGCGGTCCTTCCCAGTAAGTGCACTGGGGAGGGCACGGGTAATGTTGTGGGACCCGTGCTTGTGGAAGGCGGAGGCGATACCGGGAAATATGGTGGCGGCTGGGGACCGAGTATGGACACCCGGCTGCCGCCGGCATGAGGTTATGAAAAGATTCCGCCTCCACGAGCCTAAAAGGCTCCATTTCAAGTGCAAGCAGCTGTCAAAAATTTGGCAGTATAGTATTGCAGCCTGTGGGTGGGTGGCTGGCTGCATACTTGCGCTTGCATTCCAAGGAATGGGGTAGGGACAACTGAACGCTGCAGTGGGAGAAGCACGTGGACGGTGATTGTTGCAAGTCTGCAACAACAGGTTCATGGCGGGAGGCATCTTCGCATGCGCCAAGGATCACTTATGATGGGCACACTTTTAGGCAGTGACCTGGGAGTCAGAAATGCTTCCAGAGGTCTTCTCCATGCTGTTCCCATGTCTTTTCAGCACTGTATGCATGTGTCTGATGATGTGTCACACACCACATGGCCAGATAAGGTTGTAAAATGTTAAAATGAAATTTCCTGGTGAATGCATTTGTCTTGGTTGAAAGCAATGCAAAAGTGCAAAAACCCATCAAAAACGCTACGTGTGAACATAGCCCAAGGTGTGGAGGAGTATTTTTGTTTTTGGTTATTTATTTTGCTTTATATACATTGTACATGTCATGGAAAGGATGTTCCTTAACATATTTCCCTGGAAAATCCATTTTGGCTTTGTTTTTGTATGTTTTATTGTGAGTCCGTAAAAGTGGCGTAATACCTCTGACCACGTTTGTGACAGCAGTGACCTGGGAGTCAGAAATGCTTCCAGGGGTCTTCCCCATGTTGTCCCCATGTCATTTCAGCACTGTTCCTATCGATTTGGGCAATTTTTAGGCCCTCTGCAGACCGCCGGGGGGAGCCGCCTGAAAAATGCTCGAGTTTCCCATAGACTTACATTGGGCACGTTGCTCAGGTCGATCACCCGAGTATTCCAATTTGCTCGACCCGAGCAACGAGTACCCGAGCATTTTAGTGCTCGCTCATCACTAGACGGGTTCCCTTTTATTGGAAATGCCTTATTTTTGGAAGCTTTCTATTAAATTGCTGGAGGTCTAAAACACAGTAGGTTGAATCCATCACATTTTTGTTCTCTGGGGGGAGAATGATCTGTGGCTTTGAAAATATGTGAAAATGTAAATAATATAATCTTTCCTGTCTGGGAAACTGATTTATTTTTTTATTTTTTTGGTTTCCTTTCCCCTAAAGTATTTTCTTGTTTTTCTGTTTGGAAAAAAAGCTCCCGATCATGCAAAGTGCTGTTCTGTCCACCTTTGTATTTTTTGTTCTGGCTATGAAAAAATGGTCTCATGTGAATTGGTCTCGTGGAGGCAGTACTTCACGACTGATAATGGCACAGAGATTCCTCCCTTAGGCTGTGTGCCCACGATGCGTTTTGTAAGCGTTTCCGCAGTGGCAAAAACGCAGCAGAAACGCTTAAAAAACGCTTGGTAGAAGGCCTGCCATGTTCCCCAATGATAATCCGCTGTGCTGTGCACATGCTGCGGAAATTTCCGCTGCGGATTATCATTGCGGAAAAAAACGCAGCACTACCAATTATTTTGAGGAAGCGCTCCGTTTGACTTGCATTGAAACGCATGGATTACGCATCACAGCATAAGTAGATGCGCATTCCATGCGTTTCAATGTGCGGATGGTACCCGGGTGTGGAGGACAGGAGACTCTCCTCCGGACCCGGGTACCAAAGAACCTGTAAAAAAAGAATAAAATAAAAAATAAATATTATATTTACCTTCTGATGGCCCCCGCTGCGCTCGTCCTCCCTTGCCGGCAGATCGTGATGGACTGAAGGACCTGCGCTGACGTCATAGTCATGTGACGGCAGGTCCTTCAGTGTAGTGTACCGCGAGCTGCTGGCAAGGGAGAACGGAGCGAAGCAAGACTGTGGGGGCCATCGGAAGGTAAGTATAGATTAATTTTTTTACTTTTAAACATTCTTTAAGGTCACACTATATAAATTCATGCCGGTTGCATGGATTTATATAGTGTGATCAAGTTGACAAGCACTTTCCATGTGATGCTAAAATCGCTTGGAAAGCGCTTGTCAACCCGCATGCGGAAATGCATGTGAAGAACGCTTCACATCCGCATGTCCCTGGCAGGAAAACGCATGTACAATCCGCATGTACAATCCGCATGTACAATCCGCATGCGTTTTTTCTGCCAGGGGAGATGCAGAAACGCTCAGGAAAAATCCGGAGCATTTCTGCATCGTGGGCACATAGCCTTATAAGTTTTGTGCTTTGAACTGTTGAGATTACAGGTCATCATTACTTCTAGTTGGGGGGAGTGTTTGGTGAAGCTAAAGCCTTTGTTTAATTAATGTGATTAACAGCCAACCAGAAGGAGTATGGTTGATGTTTGCTCCTGTTTGGCTTATGGTACAGTTCACACTGTGCGGAAGGTTGTTCTATGTTTTTGGTTTCACCTTGCTGTAACTGCTCATAATAAACTCAATACTGGACCTCTGATTGTCGGATCTCATGTTGGTGTGACATTAAAGAGGTTGTCCTATACTTTTTCATTTATGACTTATCCTTAGGATAGGTCATCAATGTTTGATCGGTTGGGGGCCGACACCCGGTACCCCCGCCGATCAGATGTTCTTGGTGTCGGCCGGAGGTGCTCACTTGTTGAGCTGCACCATCTTCTGGTAGTGGACAAGGCTTGGCCTAAGGATAGGTCATCAATGAAAAAGTAGTGGACAACCTCTTAAACTTCTTTCTTGCTCTCCCTATTTTATTTGGAGGGGTCTGCTCTGATGACACAGTGACATTAATCTACATCTCTACCAGGGTTGCCAACTTGACTTTTTATTTTTCCTGGACAGCTTATTAAAAAATCACGGATAGACAATATTTTTTATGGACACATAATAAATCCTTATGTTTATACGTAGTGTTGAGCAAGAATGCTCGACACTGCTCGGTACTCGCCCGAGCATCTCACTACTCGGGATATTCGGCGAGCACCGAGCATTTTCAGGTTATTCGGGCGGGAGCTCGGGTCTCCGTCCTGCATGTTTGGCGCTCTTTACAGAGCCAATGAACATGTAGGGATTGCCAGCCAGTCACTGTAATGCCGCAGCCATGTTGGTTGTGGGCATTACAGTGATTGGCTGGCCGCACAGCGTCACCTCGAGTATTTAAAACCGGGCGCCGCCATCTTGGACATAGTCGCTCCGGATCAGACAGTGTAGGGACAGCACTGCTGAGCTAGGGAGAGATTTATACTGCAAAATAGTTAGTGTAGGGTCTGTAAAGGCTGCCAAATCAAACAAACAGTCCTTCTCAGGACTAATATCCATCCCAGGTATATCAGGCAGGCAGGCAGGCTGTATAGGAGACGCAGTGGTTATACCAGCAAACGCTGCATTACAGTCCTGTGTGCTACTTCTGCTCAAATTGCTAGACTTAGCCCCCGGTCTCAGAGGCCAGGAAAAATCCTTTTTTTTCATCTAAATTCTCTTTTTTTTTTTTCCCTCAGTCAGTCTGTACAAATACCCATCTTATTAACCTTTTGGTATTCCCCCCCCCCCCAAAAAAAAAATTGAGTGTGTCTGTGAGTGTTTAAACACAAATATATCTGTTTAAAAGAGTCTGGTTTCGGCCACATAACTAGAACTGTGGTTTTGCAGTTCCACGGTTCAAATCTCTGTATTATCCAATTCTTTGCCTTTTTTCCATAAAAAAAAACAGTTTGAGTGTCTCACTGACTGTTCAGACACAAATATATCTATTTTAAAAAGTCTGGTATACGCCATGAAATTAGAACTGTGGTTTTCCTCTTCCACAGTTCAAATCTGGGTGTTATCCACCTTTTTGCCCTTTTTCCATAAAAAAAACAGTTTGAGTGTCTCGCTGACTGTTCAGACACAAATATATCTGTTTAAAAGATTCTGGGGTAGGCCAGAGAAATAGAACTGTGGTTTTCCTCCTCCACGGTTCAAATCTGGGTGTAATCCACCTTTTTGCCTTTTTTTACATAAAACAAAACAGTTTGAGTGTGTCGCTGGCTGTTCAGACACAAACATATCTGTTTAAAAGATTCCGGTGTAGGCCAGAGAAATAGAACTGTGGCTTTCCTCTTCCACGGTTCTAATCTCCTTTTTACTACCCTTTTGCCATTGATAGTGCGAGTGTAAGCTATTTTACTTCATTTACAATGGGCAAGGCGCGTGGCAAGGGACGTGGAACTGGACGTTCTGGTAATGGTGCGTGCAGAGGACGGGGCCGTGGCCAAGGTGAAAATGTGCCACAACCAACAGCCACATCTTCTCGCTTCCAGTTCTTGACCGAATTACTAGGGAAGCACACAACAGCACCACTATTGCGAACTGATCAGTGTGAACAGGTTATTAATTGGATAGCAGATAATACTTCCAGTCACCTGGGCACCACCACCTCCGGTCTGTCTTCCACATGGTCAAGTCTTAGTAGCCGTGAGTCTCGACCGCATACTCCTCCTCACCCTGATGCTCCTTCCTCCCACCATGCCGAGTACCCAGAGACAACTGATCCCACACTTGAACACTCTGAAGAGCTGTTCACTGGTCCATTTCCATATTTGGGCCCCTCGCCTGCTCCGCTTGAAGTGGAGGAAGAGGAGATCCCATGTAGTGATGGCCAAATATTTGAACAGCCACGGCCACAGGGAGGCAACGCTGGCAATTTGTCACAAGAGGTGGACGATGACAATTGCCATAAAGTGAGGAGGAGGACCGTGGTGCGGAAGTGGAAGAGGAGGAGGTGGTGGATGATCTAGTAACTGACCCAACGTGGCAAGAGGACACGCAGAGCGAGGACAGCAGCACACAGGGGGAGGGAGGCAGAGTACCCCAACAGGCAGGAAGAAGCAGTGTGGTGGCCGCAGACAGAAGGCGGGCAACCGTTCCCCGTAACACCAACACGAGGGACGTTGCCAGTACAACCGATAGGTCTTCCAGAGTCTGGAATTTTTTTAAAAAGCTCTGCTAATAACCCCAAAAAGGCCATTTGTACCACCTGCCAGGCCAGCATCAGCAGGGGTGACAAAACTACCAGCCTGACCTCCACCAGCATGATCAGGCACATTTCAGCAAAGCACGCGACTTTGTGGGGCGAACCCCAGGGTCCACGACAAGTGTCAGCGGGTGTCACCACTGCTTCTTCCGCTGTTGTGCGTGTAAGAGAACCCCCTGTTGTGCGTGCAAGGCAATCCCCTGTCCATACTGCATGCAAAGATGCCCCCTACTCTCAGGCTTCATTTGTTATGGCAGTGTCTCAAGAAACAGCATCAACATCCAGGTCCCACCGCAGCGTTAAATTGTCCATATCCAAGACCTTTGAACGAAAGCGCAAATTCGCAGCCAACGCCCCACAGGCCACAGTCCTAAATTTTCACATTTCACGACTGCTTGCGTTGGAAATGTTGCCTTTTAGGCTGGTGGAGACGGAATCCTTCCGCAACCTTATGGCGGTGGCCGTCCCTCGGTACTCGGTCCCCAGCCTACACTATTTTGCCCGGTGTGCTATCCCCACACTACACAAGCACGTGTCCCAAAACATCTGCCGTGCCCTCAACAACACAGTTACTGGGAGAGTCCACCTGACAACGGACACGTGGACAAGTGCTTGTGGCCAGGGACGGTACAGCTCCCTGATGACACACTGGGTAAACATAGTGGAAGCCAGGACCCAGTCGGACCTTGGGACGGAACACATCCTCCCCACACCGAGGATTGCGGGCCCTATGTCAGTCAGAGTTGCCCCCACAGTGTACAGCTCCTGCGCATCCTCCTCCACCTCATGTTCAGCCTCCATCTCAGATATCACCACATCAGTTACAAGCTGGAAGCACTGCAGTACTGCCTCAGCCAAGCGACAACAGGCTGTGCTGAAACTCATAAGCTTAGGTGATAAACCTCACACTGCTTGTGAGTTGTGGACAGCTGTGAAAGAGCAGGCAGATCTGTGGCTGAGACCACTGAACCTACATCCAGGCATGGTCGTGTGTGACAATGGCCGTAACCTGGTGGCGGCTCTGAGGCGAGGCGATATCACACACGTACCATGCCTGGCTCATGTGCTTGACCTCGTGGTTCAGCGGTTTCTTAAATCGTACCCTGAGTTTCCAGATCTGCTTTCAAAGTACGCCGCCTGTCATCTCATTTTCAGAAGTCGGCTACAGCTTCCGCTGCCCTTGCTGTGTTGCAGCAGCGTTTGCAGCTTCCGGCACACCGACTGGTGTGTGATGTCCCCACACGTTGAAACTCTACCCTCCACATGTTGCAAAGGATTTGTGAGCAGAAGAGAGCAGTTGTTGAGTTCCATCGGCAATAAGGCCATCGATATTCAGGTCAGACTCCACACATAAGACCTCAGGAGTGGACCTGGATGTCTGACATATGTACCATCCTGACAAACTTTGAGGAGTCCACCAAGATGGTGAGTGGTGATGACGCCATCATTAGCGTCAGCATCCCACTTGTATGTCTTTTGCAACGCTCTCTGCAGAGAATTAAAGAGGAGGCATTGCAGCCAGAGTATGATGAGATGGATCAAGAAGCCGTAGCGGGCGATTACACACAGCCCAGCCTCATCTCATCCCAATGTGCATTGGAGGACAATGAGGGAGAGGAGGAGGAGGAAGAACAGGAGCTGGTATCATGCGCTGTAGACGGTAGTACCTGTACAACTGTCATATCGTCGGTTCAGCGTGGGTGGCCTGAGGACAGGGGGGAGGAGGAGGAGGAGAGCATGGTCAGTCGTCATCTTGGTGAGGACACGGAAGTCTTGCCCGTTACCAGCCTGGCATGCATGGCTGACTTTATGTTACGCTGCCTTAACCGTGACCCTCACGTTGTCAAAATGTTGGGTGACAGTCATTACTGGTTGGTGACACTTTTAGACCCCCGCTACAAGGAGGACTTTCACTCTCTTATTCCTGAGGTGGAGAGGTCTACAAAAATGGGGCAGTACCAGAAGGCCCTTGCTGCAGAACTGTTGAAAAAATTCCCATCTGAACACGCTAGCGGCAGAGGTCACAGTTCGTTGCCCAACCAAGGCGTACAGGCGAGAGAGACGCAACTCCAATTCAGCAGAGGCAGGGGAACACTGTCAAAGTTCTGGCACAGTTTTCTGAGACCTGCCCAGCTTACAGGCCCTGAGGTGCGGGGTACTCTCACAAGGAGTGGAAAGTTTCAAAAGATGGTGAGGGAGTACCTTGCCGACCATACCAGCATCCTCCGTGATTCCTCTGTGCCTTTTAGTTATTGGGTACCCAAGCTGGACACTTGGAATGATCTCGGTCTGTACGCCTTGGAGGTCCTGGCCTGCCCTGCCACTAACGTGTTATCAGAATGTGTTTTTAGTGCCGCTGGGGGAATTATAACTGATAAGCGCACTCGCCTGTGAACTGACAATGCTGACAAGCTGACCCTTATCAAAATGAACAAGGGCAGGATTGGGCCAGACTTCTCATCACCACCAAATTACAGCAGAGTAACATAAAGTCAAATCCACTGTGTTTTTTTCGGGAGGTGCATTCCCATGCACCGCTTCACACCCTCACATGGGTATACGCTTCCTCATTTTGGCTGTTTTTTGCTCTTATCCTCTTCCTCAGCCTCCAACACCACTATACCACCAGGGTGACCGTGGTCCGTGTTGCCAGTATTGCAAGTTCCTCCATCCTAATTTTTGACAACTTTTGCTTGGAAGGCATAGGCAAAGACTATGGGAGACCCACTCCCCAATAATGGGAATAATGTTTTTAATATGCTGTACTGCATGGCTCTTGTAAGGGGCATTGCAAGTTCCTCCGTCCTAATTTTTGGCAGCTTTTGCTTGGAAGGCATAGGCAAAGACTATGGGAGACCCACTCCCCAATAATGGGAATAATGTTTTTAATATGCTGTACTGCATGGTTCTTGTAAGTCGCATTGCACGTTCCTCCATCCTAATTTTTGGCAGCTTTTGCTTGGAAGGCATAGGCAAAGACTATGCGAGACCCACTCCCCAATAATGAGAATAATGTTTTTAATATGCTGTACTGCATGGCTCTTGTAAGGGGCATTGCAAGTTCATCCATCCTAATTTTTGGCAGCTTTTGCTTGGAAGGCATAGGCAAAGACTATGGGAGACCCACTCCCCAATAATGGGAATAATGTTTTTAATATGCTGTACTGCATGGCTCTTGTAAGGGGCATTGCAAGTTCCTCCATCCTAATTTTTGGCAGCTTTTGCTTGGAAAGCATAGGCAAAGACTATGGGAGACCCACTCCCCAATAATGGGAATAATGTTTTTAATATGCTGTACTGCATGGCTCCTGTAAGGGGCATTAAAACCGTCTTGTTAAGCTACTGTGACCTCCACGTCTCTTCCAAGGGTCATTGATATTGTCTTTTTATTCCACTGTGACCTCCACATCTCTTCCAAGGGGCATTAAAACCATCTTGTTAAACTACTGTGACCTCCACGTCTCTTCCAAGGGGCATTAAAATCGTCTTGTTAAACCACTCTGAACTCCACGTCTCTTCCAAGGGGCATTAAAATTGTCTTGTTAAGCTACTGTGACCTCCACGTCTCTTCCAAGGGTCATTGATATTGTCTTTTAATTCCACTGGGACCTCCATGTCTCTTCCAAGGGGCATTAAAACCGTCTTGTTAAACCACTCTGAACTCCACGTCTCTTCCAAGGGGCATTAAAACCGTCTTGTTAAGCTACTGTGACCTCCACGTCTCTTCCAAGGGGCATTAAAATCGTCTTATTAAGCTACTGTGACCTCCATGTCTCTTCCAAGGGTCATTGATATTGTCTTTTTATTCCACTGGGACCTCCACCACTCTTCCAAGGGGCATTGATATTGTCTTTTTATTCCACTGCGACCTCCACCACTCTTCTAAGGGGCATTGATATTGTCTTTTTATTTCACTGAGACCTCCACCACTCTTCCAAGGGGCATTAATATTGTCTTTTTATTCCACTGTAATCTCCACCACTCTTCCAAGGGGCATTGATATTGTCTTTTTATTCCACTGGGACCTACACCACTCTTCCAAGGGGCATTGATATTGTCTTTTTATTCCACTGCGACCTTCACCACTCTTCCAAGGGGCATTGATATTGTATTTTTATTCCAGTGCGACCTCCACCACTCTTCCAAGGGGCATTGATATTGTCTTTTTATTCCACTGTAACCTCCACCACTCTTCCAAGGGGCATTAAAACCATCTTGTTAAGCTACTGTGACCTCCACGTCTCTTCCAAGGGGTATTAAAACCGTCTTGTTAAACCACTCTGAACTCCACAGCTTTTCCAAGGGGCATTGAAATGTTGTTTTTAATTACCTCTAACCTCCACGACTCTTCCAACGGGCATTGCATTTCCTCCTAATTTTAGTCAGCTTTTGCTTTTCAATGCATAGGCGAACACTAAGGGAGACCCACTCCCCAATAATGGGTAGAAGGTTTTTAGTACGCTGTAATCCATGTCTGTTTCAAGGGGCATTGTAGTTCCTCATAATTTTTGGAAAGCCTTCCATTCACTGCTTAGGCCAACAGTGTACAGGAGACCCAGTTGCTATAAATGGAAAAAACGGTTTAGTTAAGGCCCTCTGACCTGCATGTAACTTCCAAGGGGCATTGGAGTGCCTCGAAATTTTTGGTAGGCATTGCACTCACATTATGCCCTATAACTGTGTAACCAAACCGCTCCTTTTGGTACAGAAACATATCCTACAAGACATGTGTGGTTGACTGGCATGATATTGATGTGAATAGTCCCTGTTCCTCCTGCTCTTTCTCCTTTGCCACCACCTCATCCATCATTCATCACCTGAAGCTTTGTTTTAACGGGAGTCATAGAACAGGGATAGCGGCAGGAAAACATCCAGCAATCCTCGGAGGAGGTAGGATATGCGCCAAAACGCTGACCACCTCAGGCATAGCAGCTATTACATACATGCGCTTGCATTCCAAGGAACAGAAAGCTAAGGAGATGGATGGCCTCATGATCATGAATAATTTACTCGTTGTGTAGGAGGCCGACCACTGCTGCTGTCTACCTTCTGAACTTTGTGTTGAAGCCTGATTGACCCAGGACCCGCAATCCTCTATGTCTGGAGGACGTGTTGCATCCCAGTGTCCAACTGTGTCCCGGCTTCCACAATATTAACCCAATGTGAAGGCGTCAGTGAGATGGACCATCCCTGGCCACATTCACTTGTCCACGTGTTTGTGGTTAGGCTGTCCTTCCCACTAAATGCACTGGGGAGGGCACAGGTAATGTTTTGGTATGCACACTTGTGTATAAGGCGCACGGGGACAAATAGGAGCGGCTGGGGACCATTTATGGACCAAGCGTGGACACCCGACAGCCGGGCGGCTGGGGACTGAGTATGGATACCAGTCAGCCGACGCAGCCATGATGTGGTGGCCAGATTCTGCCTCCACATGCCTAAAAGGCCCAATTTCAAGTGCAAGCAAGCAAGCAGTATGGTATTGCAGCCTGAGGGTGGGTGGGTCACAGGCTGCATACTTGCGCTTGCATTGCAAAGAATGGGAGAGGTAAAATTGAACACTGCCCTGGGACAAGGACTTGAACGGGGATAGTTGCAAGTCTGCAATGACAGGTGCAGGGCGGGAGGCATCTTTGCATGTGCCATGAACAGAGGGTTGGCGTGCACACACTACAGCGGAATAGGCTGTCCTTCCCACTAAATGCACTGGGGAGGGCACAGGTAATGTTTTGGTATGCGCGCTTGTGTATAAGGCGCACCGGGACAAATAGGGGCGGCTGGGGACCGAGTATGGACACCCGGCCACCCCCTGGCGGCTGGGGACCGAGTGTGGACACCCGGCCGCTGGGCGGCTGGGGACTGAGTATGGATACCAGGCCACCGACGCTGCCATGACATGGTGGCCGGCGTCTGCCTCCGCATGCTTAAAAGGCCTCATTTCAAGTGTAAGCAAGCTAGCAGTATGGTATTGCAGCCTGGGGGTGGGTGGGTGGCTGGCTGCACACTTACGTTTGCATTCCAAGAAAGCAAAGCAGATGCTAACTTCTATCATCATCATCATGCTCCTCATCTTGGCAATCTCAACTCCCCTGATGGAGAAGCCGGGGCCCACCAGAGGAGTCTGGTTGTCTGGTGGGCTCGTCCAATGCTGCCCTAAAGCAGGCCAGGCTAAGAAAAGTGTGGGCAAGGTTACCGGGACAAATAGTGGCGGCTGGGGACAGAGTATGGAGACCTCGCTGCCGAAGCAGCCATGAGGTAGTGGCCAGCTTCGGCCTCCTCCAAACTAAAAGGCCCCATTTCAAGTGCAAGCTAGCAGTATAGTATTGCAGCCTGCGGGTGGGTGGGTGGTTGGCTGCATATTTGCGCTTGCATTGCAAGGGAATGGGGGTGGTACAATTCAACACTGCCCTGGGACAAGGACTTGCACGGGGATAGTTGCAAGTCTGCATCTTCTGATGCGGAAGGATCACTTCCGATGGCCACACTTTTAGGGAGTGACCTGGGTGTCAGAGATGCTTCCAGGGGTCTTCCCCATGCTGTTCCCATGTCTTTATAGCACTGTATGCATGTGTCACACAGCACATGGCCAGATTAGGTTGTAAAATGTTAAAATTACATTTCCCGGTGAATGCATTTGTCACGGTTGAAAGCAATACAAAAGTGCAAAAACGCATAAAAAATGCTACTTGTGAACATAGCCCAAGGTGTGGAGGAGTATTTTTGTTTTTGGTTATTTATTTTATCTTATACACAAGTCTTTACCCTGGAAAGGAACTTCCTTAACATATTTCACAGGAAAGCAGTTTCAGTTTAGTTTTTGAACGTTTTATTGTGAGCCCGTAAAAGTGGCTTAATACCTCTGACCACGTTGTTGACAGCAGTGACCTGGGGGTCAGAAATGCTTCCTGGGGCGATCCCCATGATGTCCCCATGTCATTTGAGCACTGTCACTATTGTTTTGGGCACTTATTAGGCTTTCTACAGAATGCCGGGGGTGCCGCCGCAAAAATGCTCGGGTCTCCCATAGACTAACATTGGGCTCGTTGCTCGAGTCGAGCACCCGAGTATCACGTCGAGCTCGGCCCGAGCTTCGAGCACGCGAGCATTTTAGTGCTCGCTCAACACTGAGGATAAGTGATCCATGTCTACAACCCATAACTCTGTATGTAGACATCAGCTGCAGTCACTGTGAACTGTAAAATGATGAGGATTAAAGTCAAAATAATCTGTGTAGGTTTCTTCAGCTTCAAAAAATATCACAGACGCCTTAAAAAAATGTATGGACTGGGCAAAAAAGTGCCCGATTTTTACATACTCTCCTGGAG
Organism: Phyllobates terribilis; assembly: GCF_046119375.1. Classification (NCBI taxonomy): domain Eukaryota; kingdom Metazoa; phylum Chordata; class Amphibia; order Anura; family Dendrobatidae; genus Phyllobates; species Phyllobates terribilis. Next base: position 208,088,206 of record NW_027362767.1, on the reverse strand, counting down.
TTTTTGGGCGGTTGGCAACCTTGATCTCTACGGCTGTGGGCAGCCATCTCCACACTACTTTGTCTGAACTATATAACAGCTGCCTTTCCTATGTAACCAACACTATGGGGACGCTAACCTTACCAAGGCCGCCAATATTGAATTTATCACAATACATAAATGATTTATCTTGATCGTCAGTCTCTGCGTTCCCTCTGGATATACAGTAACTAACTCCTAAGAGCTGCAGCGCCAGCATTACCCAAGCTCACAGGCTCCCATCGATGTGTGCATTGCACCAACCGCTATGGAACGCCATGGCAACCGATAAGACATCACTTCTGTCTGTTCTGGAAATATCAATGGTCGTTTTCATTAGTATATCATTATTTCTCTTGCCACCTTTTAATTTCTATGTAATCGTTTTATTAATGTATTTATGTAAGAATTGTTTTTAACAATTATCTATTATACTCATAAAATTGACCCTTGACCCCCCACCCTCCATTTTTGGGGTTATCTGTTAATACTGTACACATGTTGCACATTATGTAAAGACTGAAGGCGGAACCAGACCCGATTAATACATTGTGTTCCAAATTATTATGCAAATAATATTTTCTCAGATTTTCCCAAATTACCTATATGAATTGCAGTCATTGTAATTTTCCAGTCAAATAACTATTAGAGAACAACTGAAAGGTTTTTGTACAAACTGCCTATGATAACAGGATATTTTTAAAAAAATAAAACACTCAAACTGCACTCAAAATGCATGTTCCAAATTATTATGCACAGCAGAGTTTTCAACCTTTTCATTTTAATAAAGAACAAAAAAATGGTCATTTTTGCAATTGTGAGTACACAGTGCTATATAATATGATGACTGTGTTACGGGTCCGGGTGGTGGAACCTCTGTGCCGTGGTGCAAGGAGGGACCCAGAGGGGAGTAACTAAGTATCTAACCGAACCGACCCTGGTTGGATGGCGGCTAACGACTCCGTGACCAGGGAGCATCCGAGCAGAGGGACCAGGTGCTACTCTGGGGCCGACCTTGTAAGAGAGCAGGTGGCTCCCACGGGTCAGATGGCTGGGACTGACCGGTATGATGAATGGACACAGCAAGCAGGCAGAAGTCTCTGGATTGGCTGACGGGTGGTCACGGTACGTGACGGCAAAGCAGGTAGGAGTCTCTAGGTTACCAGGCAGGAGGTCACAGCAAGTGACAGCAGGAGCCTCCAGGTAGGCTATCAGGTGGTCACGGCAAGTGACGGCCAAGCAGGCTGAGTCTCTAGGCCAGCAGGCGGGTGGTCACGGCAAGTCACGGCAGAGCCTCCAGGAAGGCTAGCAGGTAACAGGCAAGCGCTCTCAGGTGAGCGGGTTAGCAGGCACGGCAGGTAGCAGGCAGGTAACTGGCAGGTGCTTCCTGGTAACCAGGTGGACTTGCCCATAGACAGACTGGCGGATGACTGGAGACAGACTGTCGGGCTGAAGAGTAGACAAGCTGGCAGACAGGAATGGTAGTCAGGCTGGCAACGGGACCTGAGGGCTGAAGCAGAGGTAAGGATACTGTGCAACAACATTTGCTCGGGCACCTCCATTTTGGAGGAGGTGCCTTATATATGGGAGGTCCTCCGGCAATTGGCCGGAGACTCCTCAGGCCGGCCGCTGCAGGAAGAGGAATGCTGGAGGACGCCGCGCGGGGAGTGGGGAGGTGAGAGGGACGGCGTCTCTGCCTGGCAGGAGGCAGAGACGCCGATGCTACAGACTGCAATATATTAGGAGGATAAACACAGTGATGGGAGGAGGAGTACTTCTCTAAAGTGACCGATTTGTGAAAAATAAAACACAACTTTAACATTTTCTTCCTTCCTTTTGAGTAATTCAAATAATAAATACCAAGAAAAATATCATGTGGTATAGTTTTTAAAATGAGGTCATTTCTGTGGGATTTCCATCATTGTGACATTTCAATTCCTCTGTAAACATAGAATGAGGCCGAGAATTGATTTCAGACTAAATCATCTTCTAAAAGTCAATGTGTGTTCTGTTCATTTTAGACCTACTTGTGCATCCAGTAAGCAGATTACTGCCCACAACTGTCTTTCCGAACAGAGTAGGGCCAGGGAAATAAAGCTTAGATTACATAATTATGGCCGCCTGGATCTCTAAAAGGAATTTGGATTGGGCAGCATGTATCAGCTGTCAGGTTCCCTTTAAATCACTTGGTTTTTCAGTAATGCAGCAACAGATAGAAGATATAAAGGTGTCGATAGAGTTTACTGTCAAAGACCTGCTTGCTCATGTTTGCGGTTTGTAGGTGGGGTGATCTTACTGACAGATTCCTTTTAACCCTTTACTGACTTTTGATGTACTATATCCATCATAAGTCATCTCCCTGCCTTAGATGCAGGGTCGTACATTGAGCCCGCATCTTTCCCAGCAGATAATGGCTGAAGTATTCAGCCCACTTCTGACTCTTAAAAAACATGGGTGTTAACCTGTTATATGCCACTATCAATCTTTGACAGTGGTATTAACAGCGTGCTGGCAGAGGGAGACACGCCATTCTATCGTGTCATTGCAGAATGCTGAAGGGTTACCATGACAGTCAGGGGTCTGCTGAAGACCCCTGTGTCTGTCATCATGGTACTCCTGTGAAAAGTCTGATCTATCAAAATCTAAAAAAAATTAATTAGATCGGTAAATGGCATAACGAGAAAAAGAATCAAAATGGCAAAACTTAAGTTTTTCAGCTGCTGCAACAATAGAAAAAAATCTAATAAGAGGTGATTAAAATATTGTATCTACCCCAAAATTATATCAATAAAAACATCGGGTGCAAAAAACAAGCCATCACACAGCCCCGTGCCTTGAAAATTAAAAAGGTTCCAGCTTTTAGATTGTGGTGACACAAGCGAAATATTTTTTTTACAAATATCTGAATTTTTTTTTCACCGTTTAAATAAAACATAAACTATACATGTTTGGTATCTGTGTGCTCATATCAGCAGGTAACTTTTACCAAAAAAAATCAACGCATTAAATAAAAATCCAAAAAAATAATTGCTATTTCACTACACTTTTAATTTTTTTTTCTGCTTTCCAGTACATCATGTGATAAAATGAATGACGTCATTCAAAAGTACAACTCATTCTGCAAAAAACAAGCCTTCACAAGACTATGTCAATGGAAAAATAAGAAAGTTATGGTTCTTGGAATAAGGGGAGGAGAAAACTAAAACGAAAAAAAAAAATGGAAAATCCGGATCCTTAAGAGGTTAAATATCCAGGCGGCCATAATTAATGTAATCACAAACTTTTTGAGTATTACAGAAACGCAACCCAAGCCTTATTTCCCTGGCCTTTCTGTATTTGGAAAGTCAGATGTGGGGTCAGCTGTCAGGTTCACTTAAATTAATAAGCAAATGATGTATTTAAAGGGTTGTCCTATACTCAGACAACCCCTTCTCAATAACTATGTTCCCCCATGTAAAATAAAAACAGCCTATACTCACCTCCGGGGCCGGCGCTGTTCCAACAATGTCGGCGCTGGGTCTCCTGGGGCTCTCATAACATTATGTCACGTGAGCCCTGCAGCCAATCAGCAGACACTAATGCAGGGCTGGCTCCAGGTTTTCGTGGGTCTCAGTGGGTCCCTTTAACACATACCACAATTCATGATGCACAGATACCGCAGAGGAATATATATGTAGTACAATGTCAAAGATTTCACTTCTTCCATTACATGAGTGATATTTATTGTAAATTCTACAATAGCTCAGAAACCAGCAAATCCTCACAGCGCACAGTGCAGACCAGACAGTTTAGTCCTCCATACAGTATTATCGGCACCACATAGTCCTCCATACAGTATTATTGGCACCACATAGTGCTCCATACAGAATTATGGGCACCACATAGTTCTCCATACAGTATAATGGGCCCCACATAGTCCTCCATGCAGTATAATGGGCCCCACATAGTCCTCCATACAGTATAATGGGTCCCACATAGTCCTCCATACAAAATTATCGGCACCACATAGTCCTCCATACAAAATTATCGGCACCACATAGTCCTCCATACAGTATAATGGGCCCCACATTGTCCTCCATACAGTATAATGGGCCCCACATAGCCCTCCATACAGTATAATGGGCCCCACATAGTCCTCCATACAAAATTATGGGCACCACATAGTCCTCCATACAGAATAATGGGCCCCACATAGTCCTCCATATAAAATTATGGGCCCCACATAGTCCTCCATACAGTATAATGAGCCCTATATATGGCTCCATACAGTATAATGGGCCGCACATAGTCCTCCATACAGTATAATGGGCCGCACATAGTCCTCCATACAGTATAATGGTCCCCACATAGTCCTCCATACTGAATAATGGGCCCCACATAGTCCTCCATACAGTATAATGGGCCGCACATAGTCCTCCATACAGTATAATGGTCCCCACATAGTCCTCCATACTGAATAATGGGCCCCACATAGTCCTCCATACAGTATAATGAGCCCTATATATGGCTCCATACAGTATAATGGGCCCCACATAGTCCTCCATACAGTATAATGGGCTGCACATAGTCCTCCATACAGTATAATGGGCCCCACATAGTCCTCCATACAGAATAATGGGCCCCACATAGTCCTCCATACAGTATAATGAGCCCTATATATGGCTCCATACAGTATGGGCCTCATATAATGCTCTATGCAGAATAATGGACCGCATATAATGCTCCATAGAGAATAATGGACCCCATATATTGCTCCATACAATATGAGCCCAATATATAACTCATACATGACAAAAATTAAATATTCACCTCTCCTTGCTGGCCGCTGCTCAGGTCTCCGACTCTCTGCACTGTGACTGCTCGGAGCAGAGGGCTGTAGTTATATCATCGCACCCTCTGCCCTGAGACGTCACAGAGTCAGAAGACGTGGAAGACACCGGAGCTGCGGAGGAACAGGGAGAGGTGAGTATTGCAAGTCCTAGAGCCCTGACCAAGGGAGGGGGCCACTCGCGCACCAGGCTCCCCCGACTCACTTGCTCAGGGCCCCTGCACCCCGGGTAGTGACACCGGCCCTGCACTAATGAGTCGCTCCACTCTCACTTGCTTCAGATGTACCTGACATCTGGAAAAAGTCACAGAGCAGCAGACATCTTAGAAATAAAGCCATGGTTAGCTGGAGGTACAGTGGGTACAGAAAGTATTCAGACCCCTTTACATTTCTCACTCTTTGTTTCATTGCAGCCATTTGGTAAATTCTAAAAAGTTCATTTTTTTCTCATTAAAGTACACTCTGTACCCCATCTTGACTGAAAAAAAAACAGAAATGTAGAAATTTTTGCAAATTTATTAAAAAAGAAAAACTGAAATATCACATGGTCATAAGTATTCAGACCCTTTGCTCAGTATTGAGTAGAAGCCCCCTTTTGAGCTAGTACAGTTGACGTGCCCCCAGGGCAATAGGGTACTCGGCAGCCGGGGCTATGGATGCTGGTGGGGGATAGGTCACAGTGGCTGGCCCGGTCCGTGGCCCAGGGCGGTCAACCAAAAAGGGGGATTGTAACTTGGATAAAAATAAATAAATAGTTTGTGACGCCACCTGTGGTACCTGGTAAGGATTACCAGCGCTGCTGCAGACCTCCAGGGGGTGATGGGATGGCTGCTGGGATGTTTCTGCTCCCCACAGGTGGAGAGGGCCCCCGGGGCAGTGTGGAGTTTGATGGTGGGTGGTGATGCTGGGACTTGTAGCACAGGCGGGATGGCGCAGCAGGAGTAACTGACAGAGACAGGGGATTCGCTTCAATACCTTTACTGGTGCGGATGTCAGGTACGGTCCAGGGTACTCAGTAGGATGGGTGCACTTCAGGACTTCTCCCCAGTGAGCGGGTATAAGGCCTCCTGGTCCGTGTCTGCTCCTGGCCAGCCTGCAACTGGGCCTAGCTTATGTGTCGTGCTGTTCCTTCACCTGTCGCTCGGTAGTAGGACCTTCTGTTGGCAACCACTCTCCCTGGACGCTGGGGCCTTGTGGTTCCTGGTCCTGTAATGGGTCTAGCTTCAGGTCAGCCAGGGACTTGTAGTCCTCCTGGGATGTCGGTGATCCCTACTGGGTATAAAGGAACCCTGTAGGCGAGGACCCGGTGCCCGGTTTGTATATCGGAGTGAGCCTATGATGCTCCTCTGCCCCCTCAACTCCTCTCTCCTTTCTCCACTTGCCGTCGGCCACACTCGGGGCCCTCAGAACTCAGCAGCAGACGCGCTGCGTCTTCACTGCTCTCAGCGTCAGCACGCTCTCAAACTCTCTCTCAGTCTGACTGAACTCTAAACTGACTGCCTGGCTGCACCCTCCATATAGATATCCCTATCAGGGCTCCCTCTGGTGGTATGAGGTGAAGGGTGGAGGTGTTTGTATGTAATGAGGGCCTCTTGTGGAGAAGTCCGTCCATGCACCCTGGGTCCTGTGGTACCTGTGCGCAGCAGGGTGCCACACAGTCATGAGTCTTCTTGGGAATGATACAACAAGTTTTTCACACCTGGATTTGGGGATCAATGATGTATTGTATAGCTTTTCTTTAAAAACTGGGTAATTAATAAGAGGTTTTTAATGCTCTTTCATTTTTTCGCCTATGCATACTTAAAGGAGTTGTCCAGGCTTGGTGTACAAGTCTCCAGTGACTGCAGACCTTTGAATCCTCACAGAGCGCAAAGTATATTTTCCTGTGCCAGCGCTGGGATCGGCGGGTATGGGATTTTACTACATGCGGTAACATGCCGACTAGACATGCACAGTCTCACTCAATACAAGTGCATTGAGCGAGGCCAGACACAGTTTAGTCGGAATGTGGCCATAAGTATGCAAATTGCATATTTAACTTGAGATAAAAACAAAATGAGCAAATACCCTGTAATAAGTAAATGAGTTAATAGTAATAGCAATTGTAAATAACATAGGGTACTTAATTAACACTATTTTGATAAAAAAAAGGCATAAAAGCCACCCTACCGTGAAAAGGTGTACCCCAATCAGGAGGGTCCTATCTTTAGTATTAAACCTCTCTATATGTCATCAGACCTCAAAATAGTTTTACCTTGGGTTTCGTCTGTTAAATGGCCACAGTGGCTCCAACACACTGCACTTATACCAACATATGTTCTGGCTCGTTTCTTTGGTTTTGCTGTAGTTTCTTGTACTTTGTATAAACAATTGCGTAACTCCACCTTTTTGGGCTGGTCATTTTGACTATATAGCTTCTCATGGGCAGGTGTCTGAACAGTCAGGTCTGGGTCCTGTTTTTTTCACCATCTATTTTGAGGTCTGCTGACACATAGTGAGGTTTAATACTGGAGATATGACCGCCCCAATTGGAAACACCTTGTTGCATTGGGATGGCTTTTACAATTTTTTTTTATAAAAATAATGTTAACTTAGTACTTTGTTATTTACAAGTACTATTACTATTTACTTACTACAGGGTATTTGCTCATTTTGTTTTTATCTTAGGTTTTGTCCGGTAAATCGCCACAGTGTGAACATGCACCTACACACTGCAATTATGCCAACATGTGTTCCAGCTCTTTCTTTGATATTAAATTGCATATGTGGCACCCCAGGTCTGGTCGCCACAGTGGCAGCAATGTCATGTCTGAGAGCAGGTGGGAGGTTCCCTGGTTGGGGACAATTAGCATGCAGCACCTCCTGTCCCAGTCCAGGGAGGGGAGAAAGCTGCCCTTTATAAACTGGATCTGGGGCGGGGTTAGAGAGACCAGCCAGAGAGACGTTCCAGAGAAGTTGCAGATAGGGACAGGTCAGCAGCAGGCTGAGGAGTCCCTGTAGGCAGAGGAGGAACACGAGGCCAGGAGTGGAACTAGCAGAGTTCGTCCTGACCAGAGACTTACTAAGCCGGACACTGGAGTCCGAGGCTGTGAGGGTTATAAGCCCAGCAGCAGAAAACCACCACGCAGGGGACTTCAAGTCCTCTGGCCCAAGGAAGCCCGGAGGCTCAGCCACACGAGAGGGACCACTACTGCCCTGGAGGGGTGAGAAGTACGGAAGGCCCGAGTCGCCAGTCATAGGGTGAGAACAACACGGTACACTCAGAGACGTGGGCTACCACTACACTACAGCGGGATAGCCAAGAAAGAGTGAAGTCAACACGGTAGGCCTACAAACTCCCCCTGACCAGCGGGATTTCCCAGTTGCTCTCAGACTGACCAGGCCTCTATTGTTAACTTGTATTCCGGACGGGTCCCTTAATACCACCAACAGTAAAGACCCTGAATTGCATGACAGACTCCGTGTGGTTACTGCTGCACCCGCGCACCATCACCGCCAACATCCCTATTTACTGCCCTGAGGCTATACTCCTCCCGTGGGGAGTTATACTATTCTCTGCTGCATTCCCAACACCAGCCTCAGCGGTCTGCCCTGCAGCGGCGGTACACTCTGACCGCAATCCACGGGTGGCGTAGTCAGACATTTAATATCATAAAACCACACAAATAGACTGCCATTTCAGTTGACCACCCTGAGCCACGGGATCGGGTCCCCGCCACGGAAGGACTACAACCCCCAGCATCTGCAACGGGTCCGGTTCCGGGTATCCCCACACATACGCGCGGCCCAGGGGGCGCGTCACATACTTACAATCACACTCCAGACGCAGGCATAGGAGGCTCCTGACAGCACGCAATGTGCACGCTATGAGGATTCACAAGTCAGCAGTCACATAGAATGAATGCAGAGTTTACCCCCAGGCCTGGACAACCTTAACTTTAAATATACAAATGGGAATGTATATTTATTACATGTATATATTATATGGGTTGCTGGTGATGGGAATGCCAGACAGCCGGTGTGTAGATGGTCAACCAGAGAACCCAGCCGACATTCCAATTATAGAGCTGGACGCCTTGTCGACTTTACACTACCAGGGCCAGGTATTAGTTTAGCTAAGCTGTTTTTATCTAGCAGGATTATTAACTAAATACAAGTTTTGACAATGCATTGAGTACTCCCCTGTGCTGTGAATTGGATCATGAATCTTTTACTGACCTTGTTAAGTCTGACTAACCACTGGTGTCATCCCATCCAGTGGTGTACCACCAATGGCGGCAGGCCACGCGACTGCTATGGGGCCCGTGAGCCGGGGGGCCCGATAGCAGTCGCCCTCCTTCGGCAACCCCCGCTCCGCTGTTTGATTGCCGCCGCCGCCCACCGCCACTTTGTTCAGACATTGCCATGCACTGTGTGGCTGTGTCTTGTAGTAATGACGGCAGGGGTGACACTGCGCCTGTAATTGTGCTTGTGTCGCCCCTGCCGCGTCATTACTACCAGACACAGCCGCACAGTGCACTGCGCGCGGCCATGTCTGAAATCAGTGTCGGCGGGCAGCGGCAATCAAACAGCAGAGCGGGAGGTGCAGGAGGGGGGGCCCTGTTTAAGGGAGGCCCCGATAGAGGGGGGGCCCTGTTTAAGGGAGGCCCGGATGGAGGGGGGCCCTGTTTAAGGGAGGCCCCGATGGAGGCGGGGTCCTGTTGAAGGGAGGCAATGAGGGGGTCCCTGTTGAAGAGAGACCCTGTGGGGTCCTTGATAAAGGGAGGCCCCGTGGGGGTCCTTGATAAAGGGAGGCCCCGTGGGGGTTCTTGATAAAGGGAGGCCCCGTGGGGGTCCTTGATGAAGAGAGGCCCTGAGGGGGGCCCTGATGAAGTGGTGGCAATTAAGCAGCGGCGGAGCAGAGGGTGCAGGAGGGGGGCCCCGATTAAGTGCAATCAAACACTGCCGGAGGTCATCTCTGTGGACATGCTGGGGGAGCGGTCTGGGCCCCGACGGCGAGTGGGCCCTTCTCATGGTCCAGAGCCTGTGATGGCCATCAGACATGCCGGCGGCCCTGCACAGCTGGACCGGACACAGGACAAGGGGCAGGTAAGTGAGGCTTGCCACCAGATTCCCCAGTCCCCATATTAAATATATTTCTAATGTGTATTGGGTGTATGTCAGTGTGTATGACTGTGTATATATATATTTATGTCTGTTTTATGTGTTTTTAAGAATGTGTTCAAATATTTGCGTATCTGTGTATGCGCTTGTCTGCATATGTATGTGTGCATATCTGTGTACCATCTGCATGTGTGCGTACTGTGTGCATGCGTGCATGTGTGCGTACTGTGTGTGTGCGAGCATGTCTGTGTACTGTGTGTGTGCATGTCTGCGTGCTGTGTGCGTGCATGTTTGCATATGTGAAGGGTGAGGGGCAGCCTTTGCCCTGTGTTGTATACCTACATTTCTCTACCGTATCTGTGCATCATGAATGCTGTATGTATTAAAGGGGCCACTGAGACTCTTTCGCCCGGGGCCCACGAAAACCTTTAGCCGGCCCTGGTTGAAAGCAAAGATGGAGGAGGGATAGTCATATGACACTTCATCTCCCTCATTACTCCTCTGCTTCTGACGCAGTGGGGTGATGACGCTCCACGCTCTGTCAGACAGTGGAGCTGGCAGCTGCTGAGGTGATGACAGAGACTGAAGCAGCGGGGAACGAGGAGCGGTGAGTATGTATTTATTTATTTATTTTTGTAAATCAGTGAGTACTAATGGTACTGGAGGACTGGGGCTGCATTTTACCCCATGGTGGGGGCAGCCTTTTAGCCTATGGGGGCTGCATTATACTGCTTACAGAACCATGGGGAGTTCATTATACTGTGTGGAGGACCATGGGGAGTGCATTATACTGTGTGGAGGACCATGGGGAGTTCATTATACTGTGCACAGGACCATGGGGAGCGCATTATACTATGTGGAGGACGATGGGGAGTGCATTATACTGTGTGCAGGACCATGGGGAGTGCATTATACTGTTGGAGGACCATGGGGAATGCATTATACTGCATGGAGGACCATGGGGAGTGCATTATAATGTGTGCAGGACCTTAGGGACTGCATTATACTGTGTGCAGGACCATAGGGACTGCATTATACTGTGTGGAGGACCATAGGGACTGCATAATACTGTGTGGAGGACCATGAGGAGTTCATTATACTGCGTGGAGGACCATGGCGAGTGCATTATACTGTGTGGAGGACCATGTCGAGTGCATTATACTGTGTGGAGGACCATGTCGAGTGCATTATACTGTGTGGAGGACCATGGGGAGTGCATTATAATGTGTGCAGGACCTTAGGGACTGCATTATACTGTGTGCAGGACCATAGGGACTGCATTATACTGTGTGGAGGACCATAGGGAGTGCATTACACTGTGTGGAGGACCATAGGGACTGCATAATACTGTGTGGAGGACCATGAGGAGTGCATTATACTGTGTGGAGGACCATGGCGAGTGCATTATACTGTGTGGAGGACCATGTCGAGTGCATTATATTGTGTGGAGGACCATGTCGAGTGCATTATACTGTGTGGAGGACCATGGCGAGTGCATTATACTGCGTGGAGGACCATGGAGAGTGCATTATACTGCGGGGAGGACCATGGCGAGTGCATTATACTGCGTGGAGGACCATATTGAGTGCATTATACTGTGTGGAGGACCATATTGAGTGCATTATACTGTGTGGAGGACCATGTCGAGTGCATTATACTGTGTGGAGGACCATGTCGAGTGCATTATACTGTGTGGAGGACCATGGCGAGTGCATTATACTGCGTGGAGGACCATGGAGAGTGCATTATACTGCGTGGAGGACCATATTGAGTGCATTATACTGTGTGGAGGACCATATTGAGTGCATTATACTGTGTGGAGGACCATGTCGAGTGCATTATACTGCGTGGAGGACCATGTCGAGTGCATTATACTGTGTGGAGGACCATAGCGAGTGCATTATACTGTGTGGAGGACCATGGGGAGTGCATTATACTCAGTGGAGTGTGGAGAGGTGTGGGGGCCATTATACTGTATGTAGGCCCACTATACTGCATGGAAGGCTGTGTGGGGGTCACAGTTGGGGGATTATACTGTGTTGGGGTCACCATACTTTGCCCTGGGAGTTGAGGTGGGGTACAGTAGGCAGGGCTGTGGAGTCAGTAAGCCAAACCTCCGACTGCTCAATTCCCACGACTCCGACCCCCTCATACATGGCTCATGTGTAAGTGATAAATTTACTGCAGCACAGATTCATCTCAGCTAAAAGTCCAGACCCTCAGATCAGGAATAGGACAGACATTTATAGGACATTTCATAACTTTCCCAAATTCTTATGAAAAAAATATTCCACACAAACTGCATTGAACTACTGTACCCAATTTATTATATATTTCAGGAGTCGGTCCATTTTGTACCAACTCCCACTCCACAGCCCTGACAGTAGGGTCATTACACTGTGCATGTGGAGGCTAAAGAGGAGGAATTCACCATCGGGGTATCATACTGTGTTAAGGGGGACACTTTTGTTGGCATCACATTTTATGGGGCAATGAAAAAGGAATCTAGGACTTCAGCAGGGAAGAAAATTGCTATGCAAAGGCTGGAAAGTTGTGAGATCTGCTCTTCTGTGCCCCCAACAATTATTTACATTTTTTTTGGGGGGGGGGGGCAATGAGAACTTCTGCTATGGGGCCCCATGATTCCTATGTACGCCCCTGATCCCATCTCTTTTGCTGATAGCTCTTCTCCTGAATTGAACCTTGGCTTGCTTTAGTCTATGTTACTGACTCATCTGGTGACTTGATGTTTTCCTCATTGTCTTCAGGTACTGACCACTGACTTTAGTTGTTTCAGCTATGCTCCTTCATCATCTCTCATTGCCTGTCAGTCAGCAACTATTCTTGAATTAAAACCCAGGTATTTCCTATATTGTAGTCCACATCCTTCAAATCAGGTCTTCAAATCGAGGTGACGAAGACACTTCTCATACATAGTTTGGTCTCTTCACTAGTAACATACAAATGCAAAACTTGAACAATAAAGAAACAAGACAGAAGAAGAACTGATGCCTTCAAAATGTGGTGCTGGAGAAGGTTGCTATCAATTCATGGGCAGTACGGGGGCTCAGTGGTTAGCACGGCAGCCTTGCAGCACTGGTTTTAAATCCCACCAAGGACAACATCTGCAAGGAGTTTGTATGTTCTCCCCGTGTTTGCATGAGGTGCTCCGGTTTCCTCCCACACTCCAAAGACATACTGATAGGGAATCTAGATTGTGAGCCCCAGTGGGGACAGTGCTAATAATGACTGTAAATTGTCTGAATTGTAAAGCGCTGCGGAATATGTTCGCGCTATATAAAAAAAAAGATTATTATTATTATTACCATGGATGGCAAGAAGAGCAAACAAATCAATTTTGGAACAAATCAAGCGAGACATGTCACTGGAAGCAAAGATCACCAAGCTACGACTTGTCTACTATGGACACATCATACGAAGAAAGCAATCACTGGAGAAGGACATCATGGTCAGAAGAATAGAAGGACCAAGGTGAAGAGGAAGACCAGCAACCTGATGGCTTGATACAATCAAAATGATAGTGGAGAAGACCCTGGTGGACCTATCTAAGCTACACAAGAACGATCTTCCTACAGAGCGTTCATCCATCAAGTCGCCATGGCTCGAGATCAAGCTGAAGTCTGTTACGAAAAAAATAAATAGTCCACATCTCCCTATGGAGGTTACGGAGGTTAATGGGAGAAAACTAAGGGCTTCACTGGACCTAACACTCCAGTCTTGACAGCGCCAAGCAAACAATATATAACACATAAGTCACTTATATGTGATAGAAATTAAAAATGTAAAAATGTGCTTTTTTACATTTTCAGCAATTTGTATAATTTAAAAAAATATGCAACATAATTCTGTTAACCTACTGTAATTCCTTCCGGACATAGAAGTAATAGTACATCCTATATCAGATTACTAAGTATGGTGCAGGATCAGGAGCTCAGTATTACATAGATGGCATCTGCCTATAACTGCAGCAACCAGAGCTTGCTCCTATCCATGCAGTTTAGCCATTTAAATGCTGCTGTCATCCACTGACAGGGAGATTTCACCTCCTCACCATCTTGCACTTTCATTTTTTGCTCCCTTTTTCCCAGAGCCATAACTTTTTTATTTTTCCATCAATTTTTTATTTTTCCGTGTAAGAGCTTGTTTTTTGCAGGACGAGTTGTGCTTTTAAATGACATCATTGATTTTACCATATACACTGTGTTCCAAATTATTCTGCAAATAATATTTTCTCAGATTTTCCCAAATTACCTATATGAATTGCAGTCATTGTAATTTTCCAGTCAAATAACTATTAGAGTACAATTGAAAGGTTTTTGTACAAACTGCCTATGATAACAGTATATTTTTAAAAAAATAAAACACTCAAACTGCACTCAAAATGCATGTTCCAAATTATTATGCACAGCAGAGTTTTCAACCTTTTCATTTTAATAAAGAACAAAAAAATGGTCATTTTTGAAATTATAAGCATTAGCAGGTTATTACACACTGAAATCAAACAGTTTTCAACTCAAAACTTTATTCTAGGTGATGTTACATTTGCACATAGGACCCCTTGTTCGAAAGGAGCTTCTGAACTCTCTCGTCCATTGAATTTGTCAGGTTTTGGATGGTTTCTGCTTCAATTGTTTTGCATGAGGACAGAATACCCTCCCAGAGCTGTTGCTTAGGTGTGAACTGCCTCCCGCCATCATAGACACTCCTTTTGATGATGCTCCAGAGGTTCTCAATGGGGTTGAGGTCAGGGGAGCATGGGTGCCACACCATAAGTTTGTCCCCTTTTATGCCCACAGCATCCAGAGATGCAGATGTGTTATGTGCAGCATGAGACGGGGCATTATCATGCATGAAAATGATCTTGCTGTGGAATGCACGGTTCTTCTTCTTGAACCATGGAAGGAAGTGCTGTTTGAGAAACTCAACATACATTATGGAGTTCATCTTTACCCCTTCAGGGATCCTAAAAGGGCCGACAATCTCTCTCCCCATGATTCCAGCCCAAAACATTACTCCACCTCCTCCTTGTTAGCTCCGTAGCTGTGTTTGCATGGGGTGTCCATCAACCAGCCATCCTCCACTCCATCCATCTGGACCATCGAGATCATTTCATGCATGATAATGCCCCGTCTCATGCTGCACATAACACCTCTGCATCTCTGGCTGCTGTGGGCATAAAAGGGGACAAACTTATGGTGTGGCACCCATGCTCCCCTGACCTCAACCCCATTGAGAACCTCTAGAGCATCATCAAAAGGAGTGTCTATGATGGCGGGAGGCAGTTCACATCTAAGCAACAGCTCTGGGAGGGTATTCTGTCCTCATGCAAAACAATTAAAGCAGAAAAAATCCAAAACCTGACAAATTCAATGGACGAGAGAGTTCAGAAGCTCCTTTCGAACAAGGGGTCCTATGTGCAAATGTAACATCACCTAGAATAAAGTTTTGAGTTGAAAACTGTTTGATTTCAGTTTGTAATAACCTGCTAATGCTTATAATTTCAAAAATGACCATTTTTTTGCTCTTTATTAAAATGAAAAGGTTGAAAACTCTGCTGTGCATAATAATTTGGAACATGCATTTTGAGTGCAGTTTGAGTGTTTTATTTTTTTAAAAATATCCTGTTATCATAGACAGTTTATACAAAAACCTTTCAATTGTACTCTAATAGTTATTTGACTGGAAAATTACAATGACTGCAATTCATATAGGTAATTTGGGAAAATCTGAGAAAATATTATTTGCAGAATAATTTGGAACACAGTATAATGTACTGGAAAACGTGGAAAAAAAGTGCAATTCCACAATTGTATTTTGGGTTATTTATTTACCATGTTCAGTAGATGCTAAAACAAACCTGGAAATATGATTCCCCATTCCCCAGGTTAGTACAAGTATGCAGATACCAAACATGTATATGTTCTCTTTTATTTAGCAAAAAAAAATTTGCTAATGTCTCCATTTTCTGAGACCCATATCGTCTCCTTTTTTTGTGATTTGGGGCTGAGCAAAGGCTTATTTTTTGTACAATGAGCTGATGCTTTTATTGATAACATTTTGGGGTAGATATGATGTTTTGATAGTCCGTTACTGCATTTTATTGCAATGCAGCGACAGACAAAAAACCATAATTCTGCCGTTTCTATTTTTTTCTCGTTACGCCGTTTACCGATCTGATTAATTTATTTTATATTTTGATAGATCAGGCATTTCTGAACGCAGCGATACCAAATATGTGTATTTTTAGGGAAGTAATGGGGGGTCTAATAGACACCTCTCTATTACTAACACCAATGTTTGATGCCAGCCATATTTTTGGACAATTCACAGCTGACATCAAGTCCAACTACCATTACCCTGATTGCCACCACACCAGAGCAATCAGGAAGAGTGAATGCGAAGCGCTAGAATAGGAGCATGTCATCTAATGTGATGCACCACTTCCGGGGCTACTGCGGGCTGATATGTTTTGTCTGGGAAGGTCCCAATAACCATGAACCTTCCCAGCCTGATAATATCACCCTACAGCTGTCTGCTTTACCTTTGCTGGCTACCAAAAATGGGAGTTACCGCACATCGTTTTTTCATTTATTTATTAGGCTAATCCATGTACTGTAAGCAACACATGCAAGGCACTAATTATATATCTCATGGATATCTGTCTTTCTCTATCTTTGCACATCTTTAACACATAAAAATCTTTCATTTCTATTCTGCATTCTATTCCGGTACGTGTCACATGGTCGGCACACGGATGTCACACTATATGTCATCCGTTTGCACGTGTGCGGTACGTATTGTCATCCGTGCTGCCGGAAAAAAAACAGACATGTCTGCGTGTGGGTCACACGGACACACGGTCACACAGACATATACGCAGCCCCATAGATTATAATGGATGTGTGTATATGTCTCCAGTATGAGTGAAAATGAAAGCCACACATACCGGAAACATGGATGTGTGAAGGAGGTCTAAAAGAAAAGTAAGAAGTTAAGGCCTCATTCAGACGTCTATGATTCATAATTACATCCAGAGGGTTTTTTGGCCACATGATTGTGTTTTATTCTGGTCAAGGATTTGCAAAAGTGTATTGTGAAAGATAGGCAAAGCGAGAGTAGTGCAGTCATAGGCAGAGGCACAGACGTTCTGATCATACAGCACTGCTCCTGTTCTTAATTGTTGGTGTAAAAAATAAATGCAAATCCTTTACAGGCACAAAGCACAAATTAAACCTGCACGGCTGAGCACTAACTAGACTCCGCGCCTCTGACTATACAGCTGGCATACTACCAACAATCCGAAATAAATGCAACAATGACAGGTGTAACCAACAGAAAATGTCCTACTCTAGACTCGTACCTGATATTAGGCAGTGTACTTATGTGCGATTTATTTTTGCCACAACCATGGAAAAAAACTCTCGTTGTTCAAAAATCACGACAATACCTTGTGGCGTTGCCACGATCATCTCCAAAAAGTGTGAATGCAGACTAAGTTTATGTGCATACAACTCCAGCGGCCGCTCTAACAAGTGCATAAAAAATGCTAAAAAAGAATGAACATGTGCCCAGCAAAGTCAAAACAACTTGCTGTGCAGAAATTCCATCTTTTTTAGCTTCTTTTAGCCACTACAGGCTTCAAAAGCCTGTAGCGGCAGTTAAAAGAAGTGATGTGACCATTCTTCAGCCGGCTTTCCACTATGTTATGCTTAGAAGTTAAAAAAAAAAAAAAAAAAAACAGATAAAAAGTCGACTAATGAAAAACATTGCCGGCGTTTCCCTGATGAGCCTTCCACTTTAAAAAGTAGGCGAAAATATGGTTGTGTGAATTAGGCCTAAAAGTAAGTGGCAATAGGATATTGATATCCAGTTGCATTCGTGAGCAGTTTTTGGCAGTTATTAGTAAAAAAAATAAAAACGTGAGCCTTGATTAAATTGTAGAAAAAGCGGTGTGAACATATTGACACTGAGCATTGGAGCTTTCCCGGGCAGAGAGGACTGCTCGGTGCCATGTGCACTCAGCGCAGCTGTCGGACTGGTTTAGCTGCCAGTGTGCTCAGAGACTGGATTTGATGAGCTGCCGCTCCCAGTTTTGGCCTAATAAATCTAAGTGACCCTATCGTGTGTGAGTGCAGCCAGTGCGGCCTCATCACCCATTGTATATTCATTTCATTGCAAACTGTAGATGTAGATCTAGAAGCTGCCAGAAGCAGAGTAAGTGATCTTGCGTGCTTGTGACCACCCAAGACAACAGGTTAAAGGGGTTGTCTGGTACTTAAGTTGCCCAATGTATCTATGCATAAGTATCTCTGTAAATACCTTGTGTTGCAGATAATGCCTGTGAGAGGCGCTATCAGTGGCGCTGACATCCGCTGACGTCACGACAAGTTGCGGCTGCAGCCGGGGGTCGCTCTTCCGCGTTCCACCGGTGACTGCTGGGCTGTGGGCGGGTTTAACCCGCGTCACACCTGGCATCCACCGCTCGCTCTCCCTGTCCTCATTCACTGGGATTCATCAAGGTCAGCATTCTTCACGTCGGTTTTGATGAGAGGGTGGGGTGGAGTGTGAGGCACCTGATCCACTAAGAGGCGCATGGTCTTAATGAATCGGGTGAGACGCTGTGTGCCTCTATGCTCACTGTGAGTTCCCCAATAATTGGCCTAGTAGTGGAAGCAGCGACGGCCTTGTCCATCACTCGTCAGTCAATTGCGTAATTGCACTGACGATTGGAGGCTGCGGATTTGCATCCCCTGACAAACTGGCAATAGCAGTGGGATCTGCATGATCTCCCAGGCTGTCCTCTGTGACACCCATAGGCTGACAAAATTGACATCTGGTTCTACTGTCCTTTCCCGGGCCCCTCTTCACTCACCTCTAATCTCTGGTCTGGACTATTAGATCTAAAGCATGTAAAAGCAAAAACATTTGACCCTTATCCTTATATAAATTACAAAGGGAAGCCCTGTTGCTCATTAACAAGGGCATTTCAGGCTGGGTTTCCATGCTGGGACTGGTGCATGAGGCCTACATGACTGGCAGCCAGGGACAGATTACCTGGACAATAATGAAATCTTTATTTTAAAATGGTGGAACCATTGACTACTTCACTTAGCTATGAGTCTAGCAGCACGCGTCAGAAATAGTGATCGGCGAACCCGGGAATGTTTAGGTCCAGCGGCTTCAGCCAAACATCTAAAAAAAAGTTTGGTTCAGGTACCAGAACGGTACCGAAACCCGAACCTGGACCCCATTCAGATGAATGGGGGGCCGAATATCCGTTGTTTGCCATGTTGTCATCTGCGTGACAGCATTACAAACAAGGGCTAAGATCATTACCGCCAGTCAGATGACAGTGTGAGCCAGCAGCTGTGACCGACGATAAAAAGGTTACTGGCGTCGGCTGATGAGAGTGCTACTCTCATCAGCATAGGGCTGCTGTCGCTGATAACAGCGAGAGAAGGCGCCGCTGATGGGAGTGTTCATCAGTCGGTGCCTGTGCTATAAATAAATGTAAAAAAAATGTCATTGGTCTCTTTTAATTTTGATAACCAGAGCAGGAAAAAACGACAGCTACGGGCTGCAGCCCTCAGCTGTCAGCTTTATCATGGGTGGTTATCAAGAATAGACAGGTCCCATGCCAATTTTTTAACTTATTTAAATAAATAATTAAAAAAAAATGATGTAGAGTCCCCTCCACATTTTTGACAACAAGCCAAGCTAAAGAGGACAACTGGGGGCTCATATTTTCAGACTGATAAGGCGCCATGGATATTGCCCCCACCAGCCTAAAAATAGCAGTTTGTAGCAGCCCCAGAAGAGGTGCATTTATTAGAAGCACCCGTTCTGGCGCTTTGCCCGGCTCTTCCCACTTGCCCTGGTGCGGAGGCAGTGGGGTAATCGGTTTGGGGTTGATGTCAGCTGTTTTATGGCCGCTGACATCAAGCCCAAAGGTTAGTAGCGGAGAGGCAAGACGCCCCCATTACTAACCCCATAGTTAGATTGTAAAAAAAAACACAGCCAGAATAAAATCTTTTAACTGAAATGATGATACAGACTCCTTTATCTGAAATAATAAATAAACACAGTTATACTCACCTTTACACCTAATCCGCTGAAGCACATGTCCCTTTTAAAAGACATAAAATAATAAACAACCATAATACTCACGTGTACGCCTAATCCACTGAAGCCCATGTCCCTTGTAAAAGAAGAAAAATAATAAACAACCATATTCCTCACCTGTCCGTTGATAATCCATATCTGTCCCACGAATATCCAGATGATTTGGATAGCGGTCACATCAATGATGTGAATGCTATCCGCATCAGCCGACTCACACTGAGACAGGAGCGTAATCACGCTCCTGAAGTGTGTAGCACTGAGCTCCTGTGAGAAAGGTCACCAGAGTTCATAGCTGATGAAGCCCGGTGAACTCACTTACAGCGAGCGGTGCCGTAAGTGAGGTCACCAGGGATTCATCAGTTATGAACTCCGGTGACCTTTCTCACAGGAGCTTAGAACTACAAACTGCAGGAGCGTGAGTATTCCTGTCTCAGTGTGAGCCGACTGGCATGGATAGCGGTCGCATCACTGATGTGACCACTATCCAAATCATCCGGATCTTCGTGGGACAGATATGGATTATCGTCGGACAGCTGAGGAATAAGGTTGTTTATTATTTTTCTTCTTTTATAGGGGGCATGGGCTTCAGTGGATTAGGCAAAAAGGTGAGTATAACTTTGCTTTTTTATTTTTATTTAAAAAAAGGTGTCAGTGTCTTTATTTAAATTAAAGGACTTTATTCTGGCTCTGTCTTTCTTACAATCTAAATATGGAGTTAGTAATGGGAGCGTCTTATAGACGGCTCTCCATTACTAACTCCTGGGCTTGATGTCAGCTGCCAATACAAAGCAGACATCAACCCCACAGCTATTACCCCACTTGCCACCACACCACAGCAAGTGGGAAGGGCAAGGCTATGCCTGGGAACCTTTATGGCTATTGGCTCCTTCCCAGAATATTAACATCAGTCGACAGCCGTCGGCTTTTCCTCTGCTGCTTATGAAAATTTCGGGGGATCCCCACGCGTTTTTTTTTTTTCAATTTTTTTGTTTTATTTATTAACAAGAACAGTAAGGTCCCATCCAAGCAACTATTTCTCTTTGCACTTTGCAAGTGCCAGTGCCAGACTGATGAACGCCTGCGAGTCCGGTACTCGGCATTCCGGCATTCAACAGTCTGGCACTGCAGCTACCGTGAGACCACGTGGCTTGAACTCAGGCTTGAACAAGGTCTCCCAGCAGCTGTGAGGCCCAGAAACTTCATGGGAAACTTTGAGGGACATTTTAAGGTTACTGGAGTTTCCAGCTGCTGGAACACCTGGATGCTGTGAACTAAGGTTACCTTGGGTGTGTATTTTACTGTGTTTGTTAATAAATAGAAAAATAAATGTAAAAAAATGGCGTGGGGTCCCCCATAGTTTTCATAACCAGCAAAGGGAAAGCTGACAGCTGGGGGCTGATGTTAATATTCTGGGAACGGACCAATAGCCATAAAGGTTCTCAGGTTTTTAATATCAGCTCCCAGCTGTTTGCTTGGTCTTTTGCCTAAGCCTTTGCTTAGACTTTACTGTTTGGGTTCGACCATCACCCTATCGCTAGTCAGATACATTGTGGATAAGCAACCGCACAGCAAAAAAATTTACAATGTAACAGTACGTGCACTTAACATCTTTTAGAAACCGCGTACCAGCATCGTTTGTGCCTAATGGCAATTTGTAAATAAGTTTAATTTATCCCAACTGAAATCAATAGGCATTAATACTTTTTCAGGGTATTCCCTGATACAACATTGCCAAAATTTTGCTTGGTTTTTAAAGTGAACCCGACAGCTGATATAGGCTGCCCAATCCGCGAGCAGTATGTATCATGCACTAGCTGTACAATCTCAGCCAGGTATGTTTGTCTCTGAAACACTGCGGCTTCTGGGGGGGAATAAAGTTCATTTCCTCCTGGCAGTGGGGCTCTCAGTGCTGGTGCGTGCCGCATGGTGTCAGAACACTATCAACCTGCAGATTAACCCAATATCTGAAGGTCAATGGTGTTATTTTACATGACAGGTTCCCTTTCATCTTCTAACCAAGCTTTATAATATGTTAAGATATGGCATATTACTTACTCCTTCAATTCGTCTGAATTATTTAAAAACAAAGCAATGAAAAGTTTTTATAAATTAAGCAGACTAGGAAACCTTGGGAAACCCTGTGACAAAGACTTATAAAACATAGCAAAAGGTAAAATAAGAAATCCCTATATGGCATATAGATATGATCCATAAGCTACAGTGAGGAAAATAAGTATTTGATACAATGTCGATTTTGCAAGTTTTCCCACCTACAAAGAATGGAGAGGTCTGTAATTTTTATCGTATTCATCTGTGAGAGACAGAATTTAAAAAAAAAAATCCAGAAAATCACATTGTATGATTTTTACATAATTAATTTGCATTTTATTGCATGAAATAAGTATTTAATACAATAGAAAAACATAACTTAATATTTGGTACAGAAACCTTTGTTTGCAATTACAGAGGTCAGATGTTTCCTGTAGATCTTGACCAGGTTTGCACACACTGCAGCAGGGATTTTGGCCAACTCCTCCATACAGATCTTCTCCAGATCTTTCAGGTTTCTGGGCAACATTGAGTTTCAACTCCCGCCAAAGATTTTCTGTTGGGTTCAGGTCTGGAGACTGGCTAATCCACTCCAGGACCTTGAAATGTTTCTTACGGAGCCACTCCTTAGTTGCCCTGGCTGTGTGTTTTGGGTCATTGTAATGCTGGAAGACCCAGCCGCAACCCATCTTCAATGCTCTAACTGATGGAAGGAGGTTGTTGGCCAAAATCCTACATGATCCCATCCATCCTCCCTTCAATATGGTGCAGTAATGTAAAACAGTGTTTATGGGGGTTGTACTCATCCTTCTTCTCCTTCCAAACACAACGAGAGGAGTTGATACAAAATGTTCTATTTTGGTCTCATCTGACCACATGACCTTCTCCCATGCCTCCTCTGGATCATCCAGATGGTCATTGGCGAACTTCAAATGGGCCTGGACATGTACTGGTGTTAGCAAGGGGACCTTGAGTGCCGAGTGCCCTTCAAGATTTTAATCCATGATGGCTTAGTGTGTTATAACTGTAATGTTTGAGACTGTGGTCCCACCTTTATTCAGATCATTGACAAGGTCCTCCTGTGTAGTGTTGAGCGAATTTGTTCGGCATTTCAAATTCGGGTTCGTGTTCAGGGTTCCGGCTTGTTCGCGCAAAAAAATCGGCTCCGCCCACAAACATCCATGATTTGCCACACTGTCACGCAGATAACCACGAACCCGAATTTTAAATGCCGAACAAATTCGCTTAACACTACTCCTGTGTAGTTCTGGGCTGATTCCTGACCTTTCTCAGAATCATCCTTACCCGACAAAGCGAGACCTTGCCTGGAGCCCCAGAAAGAGGAAGATTGACAGTCATCTTGTGTTTCTCCTATTTTGTAATAATTGCGCCCACAGTTGTTGCCTTCTCACCAATCTGCTTGCCTATTGTCCTGTAGCCCATCCCAGCCTTGTGCAAGTCTACAATTTTGACTCTGGTGTCCTTAGTCTTTGGTCTTGCCCATGGTGGAGAGGTTGGAGTGTGATTGATTGAGTGTGTGGACAGGTGTCTTAAATTCAGGTAATGAGTTCAAACAGGTGCAATTAAGACAGATAATGAGTGCAGAGTAGGAGGCTTCTTATAGAAAAACTAACAGGTTTGTGAGAGACAGAATTCTTGCTGGTTGGTAGGTGATCAAATACTTATTTCATGCAATAAAATGCAAATTAATTATGTAAAAATCATACAATGTTATGTTTTGCTTTTTATTTTTAGATTCTGTCTCTCACAGGTGAAGTGACCTACGATAAAAATTACAGAGCTCTCCATTCTTTGTAGGTGGAAAAACTTGCAAAATCAGCAGTGGATCAAATACTTATTTTCCCCACTGTATATGGTATATGGACATCATTGAGGCAGGTCCCTTTAGCAAACAGCAGCTCTAACTTTAGCAGACTTGAGCTGTCCATGTATTTCATGGTCGGCCATTTTTTTGGATTGCAGAGTGTCATACTGCATATTACGTCTCTTGCAGTTATAATGTATAAGCCAACGGCAACAAGCAGTTTATCAGGAGATATCACACTGTCTTCATAAGATGACCCCTATAAATGGGAACATGGTCAAGAGACTGATACAACTGTGTAAGTTTTTGTACTTCTTGTGATGAAAGGGATATAAAAACATTTAGGTCATGATAATGATATGTATAGAAAGCGTATACACAAGTACTTTCTCTAATTGAATAATCAAACCCAAGTGAACACTTGGATACATTGTTGCCTTGGATGTTTATGTCACAAAAATAAACTTTCGCCTTTGGAAGTGGAAAATGATTTATTAGACGAAATTTCAAGGACTTAATTTAGTGAAAAGCATTGCAGACAATATTTTGCACCCAGCTAAGAAATGGGAATGCGATGATATTTTGCTTGTAACTGTTGTCAACTATTTCTTAAAGTGCAACCATCGCTTTAATTTTTATTTAATAAATCAATAGTATCCATGAAAATAAGCAAATTTGTAATATATCTTATGAGATAAATCTGTTTCTTTCTCCTCCTGGACTGATCTCATTGCTCATTCTCGTCGCTAAAATGGATACACTAGCGCCTCAAAAAAACACATATTAGAAACTGTCTGTTGGAGATTAGAGAGCGTCCTACGCTCCTCGTATATTAAAAT
Source organism: Phyllobates terribilis (assembly GCF_046119375.1). Classification (NCBI taxonomy): domain Eukaryota; kingdom Metazoa; phylum Chordata; class Amphibia; order Anura; family Dendrobatidae; genus Phyllobates; species Phyllobates terribilis. Next base: position 208,063,401 of record NW_027362767.1, on the reverse strand, counting down.
AATACTGAAAAATAAACAATTAAACCCCCGCGCATCTGGTGTTACATTGTATAAGTGCAACACTGGTACCACAAAAAAAAAAAAAATGTGAGTCCGTGTGAGTGCTGGTACTGAGACCTAGCCCAGTACAAAGCCAATATACATATGTAATGTGCATAAAAGAGAGTCCCACCATGTGTGGCAATGTCCAAGTGGAGTGCAAAGAATTAGTAGGTCCAGTAGATCTTGCCACGGTGGAGATGCTGAGATAGTCTTCAAACCAAGGGGCTCCGGCCAGTTGCGCCCCTCATACCCATGTGTCTGCATTCCGAATTTTGGAGGGTAACATCACTCACTGAAGATAAGGCGGTCTGGATGGACCATAAACACCAGCATGTTTCGGAAGATTTCACTCTTTCCTTCATCGGGTTATTCTGGACTTGATCTAAACGTACCTATAGTCCTAAAATAACTGTTTAATACATACTCTATATCTGATTAAACATAGCTATGTAAAATTTACTTTTTATTCATATTCAGTTTTAAAAACAATCAATATACAGTACATACTGTACCTGTAAATATGACAAAAATAATTATTAGTATATTATAAAAACTAGAGATTGTATTATCTACCAAAAATAATAAATATAAAACAATTTAAATTCTCTATAATTGCAAAATAAATAAATAAATTGATAAATAAGTAAATAAATAACCCACTTAAAGGGCAAAATGTACGATATCGTAGTTTAAGATTAAAAATCCATTTGGGTTTGATTCTGGATATTTTACTCAAATAGTTCCCTCCTCCCCATTCTTTGTGTACCAATTGTGCTCCACAAACATTGTATGGGGGATACAAGATTGTGTATGAAATTCTGTCTTGTGGTAGAACAGTGGGTGTTCCCTAATTCTTGAGGGTCTGTTTGGTGTTACAAAGAGCTAACCGTTATACAGTCATGCCCGAAAGTGTTGCCACCCTTGAAATTGTTCCAGAAAATTAAGTATTTCTCCCTTGTAATTACACATGTTTTGTTATACACATGTTTATTTCCTTTGTGTGTATTGGAACAACAGAAATAAACAGAGAAAAAAAGGCAAAATTGACATACTTTCGAACACAACCTCAAAAATGGGCCAGACAAAATTGTTGGCATCTTTTCTAAATTATAGGTAAACAACTTTGTTTCAAGCATGTGATGCTCATTCCAAATCACCTGTGGCAAGTAACAGGTGTGGGCAATATGAAAATCCCACCTGAAACCAGATAAAAAGGAAAGAAGTTGACTCAATCTTTGCATTGTGTGTCTGTGTGTGCCGCACTAAGCATGGAGAACAGAAAGAGGAGAAGAGAACTGTCTGAGGACTTGAGAATGAACATTTCTGAACAATATCAACAATCTCAAGGTTACAAATCTATCTCCAGAGATCTTGATGTTCCTTTGCCAACGGTGCGCAAGGTAAGAGAATTCACCAAATAGGACTAAAAAAAAATTCCCTAAACTAAACTCCACAATTGCCCCACGATTATTTCTACCTAGTGGAACACTAAATGCTAAGATGTTTGACATTTGCAGCCAAAATGAGGTGTTTTCTAGAATTTCTATAGCTACTTTATATGTAAATTTGAATAGGTGATGCATATTTTAATCCTTAAAAAAAGTTGCATAGTGAACCCTATTTTTATTTCAACACTATTTCAGGTACTGCTACTTCCATGGTACAGTTCTTCCCACTGACTGCAGTTTCACTCACAGACCCACTTCCATAAGCCTTATGAAGGACGGCGCAGTGTACATGCAACAGCGGAGACACCAGGCAGAACAACAATCTACTTTTATTTAACAGATTAATGTGAACAAGAGACTGCTATTTGAGGCAGATTATGCAGAAACAATATATATAGAATCAGATGGTAAAAAAAAATATTTATATAAACAGAGAGATATTGAATAATATGTGATGAGGGATATAGAATGATCTCGGGGCCCTGCAGTCCAACCTAATCCTAGTGGAGATGGAAAGTATTGAATGCTATAATTGGCGAAAAGAGTCTCTAAGAACCCCAGCAGCTTTCTGGACCCGTCAGGAGCCTCTGCTATCAATTCTATCAATTCTTTCTGGACCGCTTTGGCGTCAGCTGGACCCCGTCTGGCTCACAGCCCTCCCTCTGCCTGTGCCCAGTACTGGGAGTCTCGGCTGGAAGTGATGGCCCGTCCCATGTGTCTCCTCCGCTCACCGACCAAGGTACAGATCCCTGGCCAGGTATCCTCGTGGCTCCTGTGGCACGTGACCGCTACCTTTCATTGATATGTATTCAGGGGAGCTGGTGCTTGGCTGCTGACTGGCATTGTCTGGGCTCGAAACCTTGACCGGCGTCATCTGGGCCTTCGGTGCTTGACCGTCGTCGTCTGGTCCCCGCTGCTACACACGGTTGTGAACAGCTATCACGGCTGCTGGAGCTGCAGCAACCCTCTCTGTCTCTTCTCGGCGCTAAAACCACTTCCTCAATGGCACGCCTGCTTTTTATCTCCAGGGCTGGCTTCGTTGCCGTCACCTGACCCGGGGCACTGACTGAATCCGTCCCCCCTGCAACTTTTCTCTTCTGGATCAGTTCCGCAGGGATCCGTTCCCGTCTGGAAACCAGACGGTATTGCAGTGTTCCGTTCTCCTACATACACGTGCCCAAAATATTGCTTAATATCATGGCGGTAATGGTACTAAACTTCTGAATTATATAAGGATCTTTGAATGCTGTCCCCATATATTCTAGATTATTGATGTACGGCTCATGCTGCTCCTCCGGGTTCACATAATGCTTTCACTGAGTGATACAAATTACTAAAAAAAGAGTAAGTGGGTGAGGTAATGATAATGCCATATCCACTAGGAAAAGAAAGAAAAAAAAAATTATTAGTAAAGTCTAATACTTCGTTACATGTCCTTCTGCTAATTTGTTGTGTTTGTATTATATCTTGAGAGAAAAGTAGGTTGAATGATTTATATTTAGGTCTGTTCCCTCATGGTGGAGCATTTGTGGTTTCTTTAACAACTTAACTGCTAACAACAGCCTAACAGCTATCACAATGATAAAATCAATGCGTGGGTGGGAACATCTATCTTTTTCTGTTATTTCGAGGTTTGTTTTGATTTTCTCTTATTTTTTTTTATTTTTATTTTTTAATCCAAGCAAATTCTTTGAATTTAAAATAAACAAATGGCTTTACCCTAAAGAAGATGGCACAACGATTGGAGAGCTGGTTCAGGAGAAAAAAGTTTCACAGAGGAAGTCAGAGCAGAGAAATGAGCAGAAGGAGACCAAACACACAAGGGGCGAGAGGTTACAGAGGGACAGCACAAATAGACGGAGAGCAGTGTTGGCTCTTGGTTCTCCTTTGGTACATCCAGCGGTACCCCCGCAAGTCAACTCAATCCACCCTGTCTTCCTAAGGAGAAGATAATGTAGAAAGCATGGAGGGCATCTGAGCAGAGCAAAACTACAGAGGCCTTCTCCCTATATCCACTAGGTACATAACGTGCTGATGCTCAGAGAAAGGCCATGTTTACATGTTCAGTGTTTGGTCAGTATTTTACATCAGTATTTGTAAACCAAAATCACAAAATCAGGAGAGGAACAATCAGAGGAAAAGTATAATAGAAACACGTCACCACTTTTACATTTTTTACCCACTCCTGGTTTTGGCTTACGAATACTTATGCAAAACTCTGACCAAACACTGAACGTGTGAACGTGGCCTAAGCGTAGGGGTACACGACCATTTTCTTCACATCCAAGAAAAACAGTCCGATTATTCTGATCAGAGCTTGATCAGAGTGTAATCAGTTTTTCTCGGACGTGGAGAGAAAAATGTTTATCCACCTTCTCCATTCTGTCAGCCTGTGAAAATTGGACTTCACTCACATGTCATCTCTGACAGATTACCTCTACCGGCCATAAATTTGTCACCTTCGGCATTCTTAGGCAAGCTGGGGATGAGACTGTATCTGCTATCCATTTGAGGATCCTCTTTAATTACCTGTTTGCAAAGAAGGCGGTAGAGGGCCTCAGCCACAGTTAAAGGGTCATATAAAGTTTAATAGCGTGCTGGCCTTGCTTCACTATTCACTATGATAACTATGAGATGGCTTATAGATTTGCAATTATATCTATAACACCTCCCCCATAAAAAGTACTGCGGAATATGATGGTGCTGTATAAGAAATGCATCATAATAAAATAAATGCTGTCAGTAGGCTAGGATTTGTGGGAAGCACATAAACACATTAAGGGTATGTGCACACGATGCAGAAATGAAGCAGAAAATTTCTGCATCATTTCTGCATCTCCCTGGCAGAAAAAACGCATGCGGATTGTACATGCGTTTTTCCTGCGGAATACATGCGGATTGACAAGCGCTTTCCAGGCGATTTTAGCATCACCTGAAAAGTGCTTGACAACTAGGTCACACTATATAAATCCATGCAACCGGCATATATAGTGTGACCGTATAAGAATGTTTAAAAATAAAAAAATAAAGCTATACTTTACCCTCTGATGCCCCGGCGTGTGCTGCCGCGTTCGTTCCTGGCTTGTTCCTGGCTGCCGGGATATCGAGAGACACTGCGCTGAAGGGCCTGCGGTCACATGACTGTGACATCACCGAAGGTCCTTCAGTCTTGCACGCGAGCAGAGGGAAGGAGACCGGGGGCCGTCAGAAGGTGAATATATCTTTATTTTTTATTTTATTCTTGTTTTTACAGCTTTTTAATGGTACCTGGGTGTGGCAGAGAGTCTCCTCTCCTCCACACCCGGGTACCATCCGCACATTAGAACACGCCAATAACGCAAGTACAAATGCAGTCTTGCGGAATTGGCGCGGTCTAATGCAAGTCAATGGCGGCGAAAACGCCGCGTTTCAGCAAAATGAATGGACATGCTGCGGATTTTTGAGCGCAGGATAAACGCTGCGGAAAAATCCGCAGCATGGGCACAGCACATGCGGATTATCATTGGGGAACATTGATGCCCTTCTACTATGTGTTTTTAATGCGTTTCCGCAGCGTTTCCGCAGCTGCAGAAACGCATAAAAAACGCATCGTGTGCACACAGCCTAAAAGGATATTTCCATGTTATACAGTAAAACAGTGAAATAATGAAAGGGAGGAAGACGTTAAAATAAGTAGGTTTGCATTCAACCTGCAACTGTCAATGTTGCACAATTCTCTTGCTGTCTGCTTTTAGTCTTTTATTGTTTACAGCTTGTTGCCAAGAGTACAAAACAACACGGCTGTCTTAGAGGGGTGGCCGAAAAGGCACAGTTGCTACAATACTATCCCGGGTGTATCAGGTTTGACAGACAGTCATTCTGGATCCGGCTGTAGAAGGTCGCTGTGCTTGGCCTTGCAGACACCTTCTTGATCCTTTCATCATCCCTCCCTCTCTAGGACCCAGCGGTAATCTCCTCCTTCTGTTGCTAATTAACACACCCTTGCTGGATCTTTAAATACCCTCAGTTTCTCCAGAGAATTGCTGGTGACAGGGTATATTCCTCTGTTCAGGTCTGGTGTTCTAACAGTCGGCTAGATTCTGCTTGGAGTTCCTTTGTGGATTGTAGCCATGATCTCTCTGGTGTCTTCTCAAAGCTAAGTGTATCCCCTTGTCTGTTTCCCTTGTTTGTCTTTAGTTGCCGTGGGGCTGACTAGTGCTCACCCCGCCCACTCCTTCCCTAGGGCCTAGCTCTAGGGACAGCCAGGGCTAAGGTTTCCTGCTCGACGATAGCCACGAAACCTATTTAGGGATGATAGGGGAGCCAGGGTGTTGTTAGATCTGCCTAGGAATCTCCACTCTCCCTTTCCCTAGTTGCTGGGCTTACCCCCCTTTCCCGTCGTCGTACGCTGGGTCCTTCCTATACCTAGCATGACAAATACAGTAGCACAGCACACTTTCACACTGAGGCTGGACGGGATCTCAGGAACGCTGGCCTCTGATTCCAACCACACTTCTCCTTCAAATTAATTTCTACAGAACTGCTCTGGAGCATAGTAGACATAGACATAGCAGGCGAGGGTTTGTGGCAATTATGCTTATCACCGGGTTATCACGATCCCAGCGCTTCTAATGCTGCTTTATGCATCAGCATCGGAGCGCACACAGTTCATGATGACGCTGCTGACCTGAACTGTCAATCAAAGAGGAGCACTGGCACCCCAACAGTCAGGACATTGGCTGGCTGGTGAGCAATGTACTCCTGAAGCATCAAGATGAGAACGACAGATTAAATTGTTGATGGATCATTCTCTAATCAGGCAGCATCGGCACATGAAAAGCTTATGGCATTGTGATTGCTGTGCTTAGTATTGTAGCTCAGCCCGATTTACTTAAATGAGACTGAGCAGAACAGAACATCAGTACCAGGCGCAGCCGTAGTACCTTCAGTCAGCCGATTCCCAGGGATCTGACCCCACTGAACTTTTTAATAAAATCTTATTTTCACTCAGTAATGCCCCCAGTTCTAGAAAAAAAATCGAATTCCTCTTTGTTTTTGAAAATTTAAGAAGAATCACTTCCATCACATGGTTGTACGAGTAACTATTACTGGCTCCATAATAATTAACTATTAATGAAATTGACCTGATTCCTACCCTGACTACCCTGTTGTAGGATAATGTAGAACGGCATAATCAGAGAGCAGTTATTGCTGTGAGAAAGCAACAGACAAGAATTAGTAGAATATTAAATTACTAATTACATTCTTTCTCATAAATAGTAATATCTTTATCACAACCCTCCAGTGAATGTTTATTACTGCAGTTCACATTAATTCTTTTTTTTTATAAACATATAGGACAATCATAGACTAAATAATGGTCCAAAATGGGCAGTTGCATACAATATGCAAAACACACCATCCATACAGAACATATCGGGTCGTACTTGTAGCTGTAAAATCAGGTTGTTTTTTCTGAGTAGTTTTAAATCTTGAAATGTTCTGTTACTTTAGTTTATGTTGATTTTTTTTAAGAAATATTGATAAGAAGTCTTTAAAATTAATTTAAAAAGAGAGAATCCATTATTTTGTTGAGCATTAGAGACAGATTATTGATCCTTGTCTGACTGTCCTAAACTTACACACTTTGAATCTGCTAATGTTGCCAAATATGTCAAATGCCAAAACCCCTTTTTTCTGCTTGCTTTTGATAATGCAACATAAGTAAACCAAGCACACTACCATCTACATGTCAATTATTTTTTCTTAAAGGGTTAGTTACAAAAAAATCTAACTATCCCCTATCTGTAAAATAAGGCATAACTTGCTCGATGGGGGTCTGCCCACTTTCACTCCGAGCCAGAGGCGTATCTAGGGGAAGGCAGGCAGGTCATCAGCCACGCACGCAGCCGTCGGGCTGCCTAATGTGTCGGTCCAAGGTGTCTCCCCCATCAGCTGCATTCTGCCGCCCCCCACACTGGGATTCGGCCATTCTTTGAGCCGGCTGTCAAGCTGACAGCCGGCTAAGAGAAAGTGCAGCGCGCCAGCTTCCAGTGGTCAATTGTATTTGCGTATTTCAGACGCAAGTACAATTGAAGCTCTGACCGCCGGGTCAGAGCGACGTCAGCAGCGTGATCAGGTCATGTGATCACGCTGCTGAAGTCACTTGCCTGCGAGCAGAAGAGCGAAGACCATCGGTGGTAAGTGCTCCTGTGGCTGTGGAGCTGAAGACACCGAAGATTCAGCGTAGGAGAGTGGAGATTTATTCTGTATGGGGGGTAGACTTATTCTGTGTGGGGGGAGATTTATGATGTGTGGGGGGGAGATTTATTCTGTGTCGAGGGCGTAGATTTATTCTGTGTGGTTGGGGAAGATTTATTCTATGTGGGGGTGATTTATTGTGTGTGGGGGTGATTTATTGTGTGTGGGGGGAGTTTTATTCTGTGTGTGGGGAGATTTAGTGTTGGGGAAGATTTAGTATGGGGGGCAGGTGTGGGGAAGATTTAGTCTAATGGGGAAGATTTGAGGACACAAGTTTGTGGAGCAAGGCAGGGACAGGTGCAGACAGTATGGTGAGTGGGGAGGTGGGTGCGGACACAGTATGGTGAGTGGGGGAGAATGTATGAGGGGAGATGGGTGCAGACACAGTATGGTGAGTGGGGGATTGGTGCAGACACAGAATGAGTGCGAAAACAGTATGGGGAGCGAAGGGGGAATGTATGCAGACTAGTGTTGAGCGAGCACTAAAATGCTCTGGTGCTCGAAGCTCGGGCCGAGCTCACCGTGATACTCGGGTGCTCGACCCGAGCAACAAGCCCAATGTTAGTCTATGGGAGACCCGAGCATTTTTGCGGCGGCTCCCCCGGCAGTCTGTAGAAAGCCTAAAAAGTGCCCAAAACGATAGTGACAGTGCTCAAGTGACCCAGGCCATTGCTGTCAACAACGTGGTCAGAGGTATTAAGCCACATTTAACACTAGGACTACTGGACTCGTGACCCCGCCTAGAACTACTGAAAGGAGTCATTTTGACTCCTTGCTTGTTTTCGTTTATTTTTAGAGTTTCATTTGTGGTTATTTATTAATAATTATATTTTTTGTAATGTATTATTATTGTGAGATCCAACAGTAATGCTTTTGATTGTTTTTTTTCTGCTTTTCTTATTTTTCTACAGAAAATAACAATAATTATAATAGACGTTTTTCAAACATTTTTTTTTATTCAAGTGCACACATATAAACAACAACTGAAGAACAAAAAGCAGAGAAAATGTAGGTGGAGGAGCATAAAAATGAAAATATGGCGCAGAATTCACCTTCTAAACATTTGGTGTTTCGCATTTTAGGCATTGCCTTTGATTTATGGCAGTACATTGCCCACACAAAGACTTACCACAAGTCTTACAATTTCCGACAGATCTATTTTTCTTGCACTTTTCTTTGATCTGGCAAAATTTTGTTTGAACCATCACTTCTGAGCATGTAGAAACTTGGGACGTGGAACCCTTTTCCCTATCTGTGACATAAGGACCACTCAACTCTCTCACAAGCGTTTGCAAAAATGCCTTGCGTGACATTTTTTGGTGGGTAATCTCCTTGAATATTATCCATGCATTTATACCCGCAAAGTCTAAGGCATTTTCAAATGCATGAACAGGCCATCTCCTTGTGCATGTTCGTGTGGTATATTTTCGTGCCATCTGATCCACTACATCTACTCCATATTTTGTTTCTTTGTAAAACTTTACCGTTTCTGGAGTTTTTTTAGCGGAATCAGACGCAACAACAACATCTGGATGGACGGAACTCAAAATGACAACATTTTTTTGGGCTTTCCTTGATATACTGTAAGTGTAAAATTGTCTTCATTTCTAAACACTTTAGTGTTGTACAATTCCTCTTTCATGGATTTTATTTCTTTAGGCACTTCTCGCCTTATCTTGTTCAGTGTTCCCACGATGGTTGTTCCTTTGCTTTTTAGCTGTTTAGCTGATTTTACTGAAGTAAAATAATTATCGGTTGTAACATTGCGACCTTTTTTCAAAAACGGGTCCAATAACTTCATTACCACATGGTCAGCTAAACGGTCCTCAGCACGGCGTGTGTCATCTTTGCCTAGATAAGGGAAGCCATTTGCCAGATATTTGCTCCTCTTATCAACAGCTAGCCAATATTTGTGGCCATATTTATCTGGTTTGGAAGGCATGTACTGCGTGAATGGACACCTAGTTTTGCTTGGGAAAAGTTGCTCATCCACCGTTATGTATGGGCCAGGTTTGTAACACGCAATACAATTTTCAATAAACCTGTCCCACACAGTAGAAAATAGAGCAAACTTGTCCGTTTGCAGTCTCTCCGATCGAGTAGATTTCTCATCAAATCTGAGAAACCTCATAATTTCAACAAAGCGGTCCCTAGACATTGTCGCTTTGCAAAACGGTATTCCCCAGTCATTACACCAAATACTGCTAATCGAGTGACGGTTCGTGCCAGATATTCCACGAGCATAGAATATCGCAATGAATGCATCTAGCTCCTCATCAGATAGAGTAAACTGTAAATTATTGTTTCTGCATGCTTCTGCAAGCGTACAGTTCTTTATATGTGTCAATATATATGAATCAAAAAATAAACGCCATGCGCTCAAAGGACTATCGATAATGATATTTCTTCTGGCGTATCCTGTAGGGCCAGGTGCTTCTCGAAGAATATTTTGGCTGTCACGCCTACCAGGCAAGTGTTCTCCAATTTCAACAGGTTTCCATTGAATACCATCCGCTGAAACTAGTATTCCTTCAGATTCGCCTTCTCTGGTGTTTGTTGTTGCATTACCTTCGCCGCCATCGTTATCTGTTGTTCTTTCATTTCTGGGACGTTTTGCTGATTTTTTCTGTCCACGACCAGGAGGATGGTCACGAGGCAACATAACTGCATGAGCCCGATCCCCAGTTGATGTGCTTGGAATATCTGTAAAAAAGTTGATGAATATTTAGAATTTTTGTTTTGTAAGGGTCCGTGCACACTGGCTGGATTAGCGGCGGAATATCCGACCGGATATTCTCACCACAATCCGGCCCGTACCTGCCCGCTCAGGTACAGAGCGGAGTTTCATACCTGAAGCTCCGCTCCGAACCCCGGGCTGGAGCCGCTGTCTGGGACGGAGCCGTGCTCGCGCGTAAGCAAGCGCTGCTCTGTCCCTGACAGCGGCTCCAGCCCGGGGTTCGGAGCGGAGCTTCAGGCATGAGCGGGCAGGTACGGCCTGTATTGCGGCAAGAATATCCAGATGGCTATTCAGCCAGAATTCTGCTAGTGTGCACAGGCCCTAACTCAGTGTGTGGAAGAACAAATAAATACACATAACTACTTACCTTCTGGATTTGTTCCTTCTGAGTCTTCAGATTCACTTGATATGTTCTGAGGAATGAAATCTTCATCACTGTCAGAATCAAATACATGTTCCTGCAATTCGGATTCCGATTCATCCTCCGGTATGGATTGCAAAGTAGCCAGAATATCCTGAGGCTTTATCAAACGTCTTCTCTCCATATTCCTCACAAATTCCATAATTCTATATAGTTCCCTGCTGAAAAATAGAAATGAAATGAAAACTAAAAGAAATAATAACTGTTCTGCCACCTTCAAAAGTAGGTGGGCTGAATCAGTTGACAGACAGCTAAACTATTTCATAACAATTCATACCTGTATGAGTCTTCAGAGCTCGTATGTCTGCGTCTGTTCTCTTTGTCTCTTCAGCTGAACTGAAAGTAAAGTTACTATCCAGAATACTGTCTCCTGCTAGGACCTTAGAAAAACACCACCCTTCATTAGCATAAGATAAGAGCCTAGAGTAAACAAGCTATTTTGTTCAGCATTACACAGTAATACAAGCAGGTAAAACACAAGGAAAATGTGAAAAGTTGACATGTAAATTGAACTACATCTATATGAACATCAGGGTAAATAAGACAGAGTGAAAAAATTATGCACAAAACTTTATAGCAACATTTAGTGACAAAAGGACCTCAAAATATAGTAGGGAGTCAAAATGACTCCCTTCAGTAGTTCTTGGTAAATTTTGAAAAAAACGTGCAAATTTTTCACCAAAATTATTTATTCTTACAAAATCTTTTTTCACATCATATTTGAGGAAAAGTCACCGAGTTTCAAGCCGGAATTCTGAAAAATGTAGTCACAGAAGAGAAATAAAAAACGAAAGGAGTCAAAATGACTCCATCAGTAGTTCTAGTGTTAAGGGCTCACAATAAAACATTCAAAAACAAAACTGAAACTGTTTTTCTGTGAAATACGTTAAGGAACTTCCTTTCCAAGGTAAAGACTTGTGTATAAGGTAAAATAAATAACCAAAAACAAAAATACTCCTCCACACCTTGGGCTATGTTCACAAGTAGCATTTTTTATGCGTTTTTGTACTTTTTTATTGCTTTCAACCGTGACAAATGCATTCACCGGAAAATGTCATTTTAACATTTTACAACCTTATCTGGCCATGTGCTGTATGACACATGCATACAGTGCTTAAAATACACAGGAACAGCATGGGGAAGACCCCTGGTAGCATCTCTGACACCCAGGTCACTGCCTAAAAGTGTGCCCATCAGAAGTGATCCTTGCCGCATCAGAAGATGCAGACTTGCAACTATCCCCGTGCAAATCCTTGTCCCAGGGCAGTGTTCAATTGTACCTCCCCCATTCCTGTGGATAATACAGAGATTTGAACCGTGGAACTGCAAAACCACAGTTCTAGTTATCTAGTTCTAGTTATCTGGCCGAAACCAGACTCTTTTAAACAGATATATTTGTGTCTGAACACTCACAGACACACTCAATTTTTTTTTGGGGGGGGGGAATACCAAAAGGTTAATAAGATGGGTATTTGTACAGTCTGACTGAGGGAAAAAAAAGAGGATTTAGATGAAAAAAAATGGATTTTTCCTGGCCCCTGAGACCTGGGGCTAAGTCTAGCAACTTGAGCAGCAGCACACAGGACTGTAATTCAGTGTTTGTTGGTATAACCACTGCGTCTCCTATACAGCCTGCCTGCCTGATATCTGGGATGGATATTAGTCCTGAGAAGGACTGTTTGTTTGATTTTGCAGGCTTTAGAGACCCTACACTACCTATTTTGCAGTATAAATCTCTCCCTAAATCAGCAGCGCTGTCCCTACACTGTCTGATCTGGAGCGACTGTGTCCAAGATGGCGGCGCCCGGTTTTAAATACTCAAGGTGACGCTGTGCGGCCAGCCAATCACTGTAATGCCCACAACCAACATGGCTGCGGCATTACAGTGACTGGCTGGCAATCCCTGCATGTTCATTGGCTCTGTAAAGAGCGCCAAACATGCAGGGCGGAGACCCGAGCTCCCGCCCGAGTAACCCAGAAATGCTCGGTGCTCGCCGAACATCCCGAGTAGTGAGATGCTCGGGCGAGTACCGAGCAGTGTCGAGCATGCTCACTCAACACTAATGCAGACACAGCATGGGGAGCGAGTGGGGGGATGGGTGCAGACACAGTATGGTGATTGGGGAGATGGGTGCAGACACAGTATGAGTAACAAGGGGAAAAATGTATGGGGAGTGAGGGTGATGAGATGTGTGTAGACACATTATGGGGAGTTGGGAGGATGTGTAAGGAGGAAGTATGGAGAGCAAGGGTGTAAATATGTAAGGAGACCGTATGGTTAGCAGGGGGATGTAAGAGGAGACAGCATGAGGAGGGAGGGGGAAATGTGTGAGGAGACAGTATGGGTGGAGAAAAGTGTGAGTGGGCACAGAATAAAGACTGGGTAGTGTGGGGGGGATAGCATGGGGGGGACAGTGGAAGGGGACAGTATGCTAAGGAGAGGGAGTGTGATGAGGGATCACAGTATAGAGACTGGGCCTTATCGAGGGGACCCAGTGTGAAAGGACAGTGTGAAGAGGGGGCCCAGTATGGAAAGGAGAGGGCAGTGTGGAGGGCATGGACCATAAGAGGGACAGTGTGGGAGTGATATTTTGTGCAGGGAAAATAGTGAGGGGCAAGTATTTATTCAGGGGCTCAGCGTAGGGCAGATATTTTTATTCAGGAGCATTATAATGGCACTGTTATTTTTAAAGGCATCATGTCGAGATGTGCTGCAGAAGACCGGAGAAGATGGAAGTCTGCAGAGATGGAGCTGTGGATGAAAAAGTCTTCATGGTGTCTGGACAAGATGAAGATGAAAAGAAAGAGAACGACTCCAGAGACAACGTCATCTATAAGGTACCTGTATGTAGATGTTATTTGTGATACTGACTAATGCTCATGTTTTTATTTATGTTAGGAGCATTGAAGGGGTTGTCGAAGTTTGTGATGAATCTGCAGTCATTCTATGTGACTGCAGACCTGTGACTTCTCACAGTGAGCACTGCACGCTATCAGGATTCTCTTGTGCTGGTGATTTACATACATGCGATCACATGCTGACTAGACATGCGTGGCCTCACTCAATGACAATGAATTGAGCGAGGCCGGACACGTCTAGTCGGAATGTGGCCAGAAGTATACAAATCACATGTTGACATGACCGTCCACTCTTGCCATCGGCAATCGAGAATCCTAAAATTGTGCAGGGTATGCGCTGTGAGAGTTCAGGAGCCTGCAGTCAATAGATTGACTGCAGACTTTGATCTCAAACCTGGACAAGCCCTTTAATTATAAAATGAAGCCCTATAGCCAATCCTGAGAGCGTGTAATATACTCACTGTCAGGATTCAGCTCTGCTTGCAGGTTCCAGCAGTCATCACATGTCCACTTCACTCATATGCGATTTTCATAGTGACAATGAGCTTCTCTACATTCTTCTCTCAGTTTTTCACTGAGCATTGAGAGAATTAGGGAGAGCAGCTCGTCGGCACAGTGACAATAAGTGTTCAAATCTCATATGTGCTTGAGGGGGAACGACAAACTGCATTCTTGCCCCAGGTGCCAGAAAACCTAGATACACCTCTGCTCGCAGCTATCCCAAAATTAGGTCTCTGGAACCTTAAGAATGGGACTCTCCAGCCATATCCTGAATTGAGCAGAAGTGCACATGCTCCGTCTCCGCTCCAATCATTGGTTATGTGACTACCGGATATGGCTGAGTGCTATACTTTGCAGTCTCATTAACAATGAATAGAGTTGAGGTCGAGCATATGCACCTTCGCTCCATTGAGGATGGGGCGGCATAGACCATTCTCAGGGTTCCAAAGCCCCGAACCCTAAATCACTGGTGGTCCAAGTAGTTGGGAGCTGCCATATATAGCGTATCTACTCTAGTTCTGTCCCTGGTTTTCAGCTCCTTCTTTGCTGGTATGGAGTCCCGCTGTCTCACAGCAGCCTTTTCCTGACCATTTTTTTGCCTTCTATTTTATACCTTACTGCCCTCCTGATTCTGCTCCATCGGCCAGCAGAAGGCTCCGTGGCCCAAACTCAGGGGACCCTGTCTGAGTCCAGATCCCTATACAGGGGTTAAAGCACACATGTCAAACTCTGGCCCATGGTCCAAATTTGGCCCTCAGGGTGATTATATTTGGCCCATGCTGCCAGGGACTATGTGGGCCAATTATACTGTATGGAGGGCTATGTGGGGCCCATTATACTGTATGGAGGACTATGTGGGACCATTATACTGTATGGAGGACTATGTGGAGCCATTATACTGTATGGAGGACTATGTGGGCCCATTATACTGTATGGAGGACTATGTGGGGCCATTATACTGTATGGAAGACTATGTGGGGCCCATTATACTATACAGAGGACTATGTGGACCCATTATACTGTATGGAGCACTATGTGGGGCCCATTATACTGTATGGAGGACTATGTGGGGCCCATTATACTGTATGGAGGACTATGTGGGGCCATTATACTGTATGGAGGACTATGTGGGCCCATAATACTATATGGAGGACTATGTGGGTCTATTATACTGTATGGAGGACTATGTGGTGCCCATAATACTGTATGAAGGACTATGTGGGGCCCATTATACTGTATGGAGGACTATGTGGGGCCCATTATTCTGTATGGAGGACTATGTGGGCCCATTATACTGTAGATATGACTATGTGGAGCCCATTATACTGTATGGAGGACTATGTGGGGCCATTATACTGTATGGAGAATTATGTGGGGCTCATTATACTGTATGGAGGACTATGCGGGGTCCATTATACTATAGATACGACTATGTGGAGCCCATTATACTGTATGGAGGACTATGCGGGGCCTATTATTCTGTAGGGAGGACTATGTGGGACCCATTATTTTGTGTGAAAGGCAATAAAGGGTCCATTATTCTGTAGGGAGGACTATGTGGGGCCCATTATACTGTATGGAGGACTATGTGGACTCATTATACTGTATGGAGGACTATGTGGGGCTCATTATTCTGTATGGATGACTATGTGGAGTCCATTATACTGTATGGAGCACTATGTGGGGCCCATTATTCTGTATGGCGGACTGTGTTGGGATCATAGTTGGGGCATCATACTGTGATGGTTCTCCATACTTTGCTGGGGGGGTACAGTAAGATCACTATACCGTGCGTGTGGTGGGTACTGTGGAGGAATTCACTGTGTTTGAGGGCACTTTTGTTGCCATCATACTTTTTAATCTGTATTATTTATCAATTCAAGGTTTTTATCCTTTGATATATTTTAATTAGGCCATTGGGCCATATGCTTTTTTACTGCTCTTACATAACATATTATATTTTCCAGTATGCCCCATTTGTGCTTATGTGCTTATTTTATTATCTGATCTATTAATTTAAATGTACATTGTTCGTGGGACAAGCCCTTTAAGTTTGTTTCCATATGAAAAGTTTCATCATTATATTTGATGATAAGGAAAAACTTCCTCAATTGCCAGGTGACCATGGACAGACCTACATAACGATAATGGTCTTAGAGTTCGTGCACACGACCGTATTTTTGGTCCAAGTGTGAGCCAACAAAACATCGGATCACACTAGGACCAATGTTATTCTAAGGGGCTGTGTACATGTCCAAGTTTTTCCAATCATAGCATGTCTGCCTTGGATCTGATTATCAGATCGCACTCGGCCATGCAAGTCAACGAGTCGGTGGGAAAATCAGACGGCAGTAGTCTGATTTTCAAAGACTGACAGAATGGAGATGATGGGGAAATTTTTTCTCCATTTTCTACTTATCCTAGAATATCGGATCCCACGGTGATCGCACTCCGATCAGAATGTGATTAAAATACTCTGGTCTGAGCCGAGCCTAAGTCTGGGCAATGAGCTGAGAGAGTGCGCACTAACGACAGGTTCATGTATAACAGGAACAGAGCTAACAGCTACTTCATGACTTAGGAAATTGTTCCTATGCCTTAAAATGTGCAATTATAAAATTCAAGCTTTGCCCTTTGTACCTCAAGCATGCACTGTGAGTATTGTCTGCATCCGCTGATCATAGCCCACCTTTCATTCTCTAAAATGCACTACAAAAATCAAACATTGGTTCTGATAGGTTTCTATCAACAACAGTCACGTTTCCCTTTACTTTTGATGCTTAAGTCCCATCAAATTGAAAGAGCTTTCTCAGAATGTTGTTATATTGCATATTCTTCACAATGAAAGTAGTTTTATAGTCACATAGGGAAAAGGGCTGAAATACCAGCGCATGATGTGTACAAGCGCCCCAGTGTGCTGATTGCTATTGTCTTGCAGTATATACTGCTCCCAATCCACAGCGTAAACTTCTTCACACATTAATAATCTTTATTTTTATATAGCGCTAACATATTCCGCAGTGCTTTACATACATTATCGTTGCTGTCCCCATTGGGGCTCACAATCTAGATTCCCTATCAGTATGTCTTTGGAGTGTGGGAGGAAACCCACGCAAACACAGGGAGAACATACAAACTCCTTGCAGATGTTGTCCTTAGTGGGATTTGAACCCAGGACTCCAGTGCTGCAAGGCTGCAGTGCTAACCACTGAGCCACCGTACAGTGCTAACCACTGAGCCACCATACAGTGCTAACCACTAACATTCTCCCTAAATGGAACATACTATCACAGCAGGCAGCGCGTGCCGATGGCCACATCTATAGCTCTTCCCAACTCTCTTCAGACACACTTTTCTGCATGATAATAAACAATCCATCATTTCCTTAAAGGGAATCTGTCAGTAGGATCGTCCCTCCTAAGCCGTCTATAGGGGCATGTAGGTCAGAGGAAGCTGAATAACATGACACCTTGGTATCTGCCATCCGATGTATTATTCCTGAGAAATCCACATTTTTCTTAATATGTAAATGAGCAGTTAGGATCTATGGGCCGGACATAGATCTCCATGAAAATTTAGGAAAAATAACAAAGGCAGATGTTACAACGCTCCACCGCTCCAGCGCTAGCTTCCCACTAATACTCTGGTTTCTGTGTTTTTAGCCATAGTGGTGACGCCATGTTGACAGCGCACATCACTGCTGCAGACTACTGCCATCTACATCAGCAGAGCCACTGAGCTCAGTGATTGGCTGCAGCGGTGATGTGAGCTGACAACATGATGTCACTGCTGCAACCAAAACAACAGACAGGAACAGGGGTGGGAAACCGGAGCTGGAGCGAGGAAGGTTAAGTACTAGCTGTCTTTTTTATTTTAGATGACAGGAATCTGCTTTTCTATAAATGGAAAACCCTTTTAACTCATGGTATGATCAGTCTTAGGATGACAGCAAGTGAATGTCCATGTCTTAACACCATGTTGTTTTTCAGGACAACATTGTGTGCTAGTTAATTTCCTAAAGGGAATCAGCAAATTTTTCCCATTGAATCTGAGAGCAGCATGATGTAGAGACAGATACACTGATTCAGTGATGTGTCACTTACTGGGCTGCTTGCTGCTGTTGTTATAGAATCCCTGCTTTCACTGCTGTAAATGTAGCAGTGGTCAGAATGATGATCTGTGTATAACCCCGCCCATACCACTGATTGGCTGTTTCCTGTGTAAGCTGTCAGTAATCTGCCAATCAGTGGTGGGGGTGGGGTTACACATATTAGCTGGACTGCCTGGCACATGACAACTAGTCCCGCAGTGATAATCTCCTGCTGATAAAACACTCTGGACCCCTGTGCAGTTAAACGGGCTGTTTAGATGGCATGTCTGCCCTTACTCTTTACTATTATATCACTATAGCTCCAGTTCTCATGACCTGTGAAAAGGTTCGGGTTTTACATCTGAAATATGGACACAAAAAAGTAACCATGCCCGTCTGAAAGAGGCCAAATACTGATTCTTTTTTTTATCAGACTAGTTGAATTTGACTATTTTTGGTGACAGTCAGTGGGTGAAACTGTCTTTTCTGACTGACAGGATTTTTTTTTCTCTGTCAGTAATGTATTAGACGTTCCTTTCTAGTGATAATTCTTATCATGTAACAGGTGTCATTAGAGAAGCGGTCAGGATACAGATGTAGCAAGCATTACATTGATGTACGACGCCTTTCTAGTGGTAAGAACAGCGTTCTATATTAATAGCACAGGCGTACTATGGAAGGCTGCATTAAGCACAAAACTCTGCTTTTATCAATTTAAAGAAGCCTCCTCTTCCTCCCATCAAAGTTTTTGTCCTCTTAATATATTGCAGTCATCATAATATACAGCACTGTGCACTTACAATTGCTCATTTTGTCTTTCTACCCAGACAATTTTTCTCTTTTCCATTAGGTCTATGACATCACGTGATTAACAAACTGACTAACTGAATGTGGCGCCCTGCTGCGCACTGGTGCCACAGACCCAGAAGGGTGCATGGATGGACTTCTCCACAAGAGGCCCTCACACATTCACACACCTCCACCTTCCACCTCACACAAGCAGAGGGAGTCCGTTAGGGACATATATATAGGGAAGGTGGAGCCAGGCAGCTCAGTGTGAGTTTAGTCAGAGTGTTCAGACAGAGAGGAAGTCTGAGAGCGTGCTGACGCTCAGAGAGCAGTGAAGAGGCAGCACGCTGGCTGCCGTGCTTAGGCGAGCCAAGGCCTACAGCACATGTGAAAGCCTAGTGAGGGCCCCGAGTGTGGCCGAAAGCAAGAGAAGAAGGAAGAAGTAGTAAGGCGGCAGAGAAGCATACCAGGCTCACCCCGAGATATATACCGGACACCGGGTCCGCACCTACGGGGTCCCTTTATACCCAGTAGGGACCACCGGAATCCCTGGAGGACTACAGGTCCCAGGTTTACTAGACGCTGACTGCATTACCAGGGCTAGGAGTCACGGAGGCCCCAGCAACCAGGGAGAGTGATTTCAAGGAGAAGGCCCTATCACCAGGTCAGCAGGTGCAAATGAGAGACAGTAACCACGCTAGGCCTAGCTCCAGGCAGGTCAGAAGCATAGGAACAAAGCCACGGACCAGGAGGCCCTATACCCGCTTACTGGGGAGAGTCCAAAAGTGCGCCCTTCGCCCGGAGTACCCTGGACCGTGCCTGCACCATCACCAGTAAAGGTACTGAAGCTTACCTCCGTGTGAGTGTCAGTCTTTCCTGCGGGACCATCCTGCTGTCTCTCGCTAGCATCCATCATATACCCTACACTGCCCTGGAGCTAAGCTCTACCTGTGGAGAGCCACACCATCCCTACTGCCGTAACACCGGCTCCAGAGGACTGCTCCGCAGCGGCGGCTCCCTTTAGCCGCAATCCACAGGTGGCGTCACGAACTTTCAAAATTTCCTATAAATAATCCCCCTTTTCATTGACCGCCCTGGGTCACGGACCGGGCCAGCCACCGTGAACTCCCCCGTACCGGCATCCATAAGCCCGGCTGCCGAGTACCCCACGGCCCAGGGTGGCGCGTCATGAATCCTTCTAAGCTCTATGTAGAAACAGGAGGTCAATTTTCCCTGCATGAGTCATCACTGCAGAAGTCCCTGGCAGGAGGAGGAGCAGATGGGTCAGGAGGTGAAGAGGGGGATGATTCATGTAGGGAAAAGACACTTTCTGTTTCTACATAGAGCAAAGAAAAGAGAAGAATTAGCTGGGTAGAAACTCAAAATGAGCAATTGTAAGTGCACAGTGCTGTATAATATGATGACTGCAATATATTAAGAGGATAAAAACTTTGATGGGAAGAGGAGGAGACGTCTTTAACAACTGCTACATCTGTATATTGGATAAATGATCAGTTGCAAACAGGAGATAAATGTGTAAAAGACACTGCAAAAGACGTACACATTTTATAAAGGAATGTGTGCGGCGAGGGATTAGTGTAACCAATTTAACTCTACATTCAGGAGAGGAGGCTTGTAAACATCAGCTATGGAGCTTGCAGATGGCTTACTTACAGGAGGTGCAGAGGGGTAATTAGATGAACAAGTGCTTAGCTCTCATTCTCGTTTGAAAAAAGCCCCCTATATGTGACATTTAGAGAGCAGGTATGCTCTCTGATATATATGGAGGGAAGTAGTGATGACATAAACAAAACCTAATATTACCCCCCCCCCCCCCCCCCCAGGATCATTTACAGTTTTCTTAAAGGGAAGGTGCCATCAAAAAAAAATTTTTTTCAACAATTGCGAAAACATAAAGTATTATTGTTTTGATTCGTTTTTCCAATATTATCATATTTTTTTTTAATGGAGTAAAATATGAAAAATAATTTAAAGTTTGATATGTTCCACTTTGAAACACTAGGGGGAGCAGCTACTGAAATTTGGCATGAAAACCTTGTGTAGAGCTGGCATGCATTACGACTGCTGAAAATCTGGGCTGGATTTGCTCCATGTCTGATGTCTCCTCCTCCCCCTCCCTTTCTGGGTGTTTACTAATGGATAAGAGACAATGAAGTTTAGGAATTAGAATCTCACAGTGAGGAGCCATTTTGTTGTAGACACAAAGTGATACCAACACACAACTACATGCAGATCCTTATGCAGCAAGGTCTGATATTAGAGCGTCAGCTCTGCGGCCCAGGCCTGGATATACAGGAGTATATAGTACAGAGCGGTCACTGAGGTCTGATATTAGAGCGTCAGCTCTGCGGCCCAGGCCTGGATATACAGGAGTATATAGTACATACAGAGCGGTCACTGAGGTCTGATATTAGAGCGTCAGCTCTGCGGCCCAGGCCTGGATATACAGGAGTATATAGTACAGAGCGGTCACTGAGGTCTGATATTAGAGCGTCAGCTCTGCGGCCCAGGCCTGGGTATATAGGAGTATATAGTACAGAGCGGTCACTGAGGTCTGATATTAGAGGGCCAGCTCTGTGGCCCAGGCCTGGATATACAGGAGTATATAGTACAGAGCGGTCACAGGTCTGATATTAGAGCGTCAGCTCTGCGGCCCAGGCCTGGATATACAGGAGTATATAGTACAGAGCGGTCACTGAGGTCTGATATTAGAGCGTCAGCTCTGCGGCCCAGGCCTGGATATACAGGAGTATATAGTACAGAGCGGTCACTGAGGTCTGATATTAGAGCGTCAGCTCTGCGGCCCAGGCCTGGATATACAGGAGTATATAGTACATACAGAGCGGTCACTGAGGTCTGATATTAGAACGTCAGCTCTGCGGCCCAGGCCTGGATATACAGGAGTATATAGTACAGAGCGGTCACTGAGGTCTGATATTAGAACGTCAGCTCTGCAGCCCAGGCCTGGATATACAGGAGTATATAGTGCAGAGCGGTCACTGAGGTCTGATATTAGAGCGTCAGCTCTGCAGCCCAGGCCTGGATATACAGGAGTATATAGTGCAGAGCGGTCACTGAGGTCTGATATTAGAGCGTCAGCTCTGCGGCCCAGGCCTGGATATACAGGAGTATATAGTACAGAGCGGTCACTGAGGTCTGATATTAGAGCGTCAGCTCTGCGGCCCAGGCCTGGATATACAGGAGTATATAGTACAGAGCGGTCACTGAGGTCTGATATTAGAGCGTCAGCTCTGCGGCCCAGGCCTGGATATACAGGAGTATATAGTATAGAGCGGTCACTGAGGTCTGATATTAGAGCGTCAGCTCTGCGGCCCAGGCCTGGATATACAGGAGTATATAGTGCAGAGCGGTCACTGAGGTCTGATATTAGAGCGTCAGCTCTGCGGCCCAGGCCTGGATATACAGGAGTATATAGTACAGAGCGGTCACTGAGGTCTGATATTAGAGCGTCAGCTCTGCGGCCCAGGCCTGGATATACAGGAGTATATAGTACAGAGCGGTCACTGAGGTCTGATATTAGAGCGTCAGCTCTGCGGCCCAGGCCTGGATATACAGGAGTATATAGTACAGAGCGGTCACTGAGGTCTGATATTAGAGCGTCAGCTCTGTGGCCCAGGCCTGGATATACAGGAGTATATAGTACAGAGCGGTCACTGAGGTCTGATATTAGAGCGTCAGCTCTGTGGCCCAGGCCTGGATATACAGGAGTATATAGTACAGAGAGGTCACTGAGGTCTGATATTAGAGCGTCAGCTCTGCGGCCCAGGCCTGGATATACAGCAGTATATAGTACAGAGCGGTCACTGAGGTCTGATATTAGAGCGTCAGCTCTGCGGCCCAGGCCTGGATATACAGGAGTATATAGTACAGAGCGGTCACTGAGGTCTGATATTAGAGCGTCAGCTCTGCGGCCCAGGCCTGGATATACAGGAGTATATAGTACAGAGCGGTCACTGAGGTCTGATATTAGAGCGTCAGCTCTGCGGCCCAGGCCTGGATATACAGGAGTATATAGTACAGAGCGGTCACTGAGGTCTGATATTAGAGGGCCAGCTCTGCGGCCCAGGCCTGGATATACAGGAGTATATAGTACAGAGCGGTCACTGAGGTCTGATATTAGAGCGTCAGCTCTGCGGCCCAGGCCTGGATATACAGGAGTATATAGTACAGAGCCGTCACTGAGGTCTGATATTAGAGCGTCAGCTCTGCGGCCCAGGCCTGGATATACAGGAGTATATAGTACAGAGCGGTCACTGAGGTCTGATATTAGAGCGTCAGCTCTGCGGCCCAGGCCTGGATATACAGGAGTATATAGTACAGAGCGGTCACTGAGGTCTGATATTAGAGGGCCAGCTCTGCGGCCCAGGCCTGGATATACAGGAGTATATAGTACAGAGCCGTCACTGAGGTCTGATATTAGAGCGTCAGCTCTGCGGCCCAGGCCTGGATATACAGGAGTATATAGTACAGAGCGGTCACTGAGGTCTGATATTAGAGCGTCAGCTCTGCGGCCCAGGCCTGGATATACAGGAGTATATAGTACAGAGCGGTCACTGAGGTCTGATATTAGAGCGTCAGCTCTGCGGCCCAGGCCTGGATATACAGGAGTATATAGTACAGAGCGGTCACTGAGGTCTGATATTAGAGCGTCAGCTCTGCGGCCCAGGCCTGGATATACAGGAGTATATAGTACAGAGCGGTCACTGAGGTCTGATATTAGAGCGTCAGCTCTGCGGCCCAGGCCTGGATATACAGGAGTATATAGTACAGAGCGGTCACTGAGGTCTGATATTAGAGCGTCAGCTCTGCGGCCCAGGCCTGGATATACAGGAGTATATAGTACAGAGCGGTCACTGAGGTCTGATATTAGAGCGTCAGCTCTGCGGCCCAGGCCTGGATATACAGGAGTATATAGTACAGAGCGGTCACTGAGGTCTGATATTAGAGCATCAGCTCTGCGGCCCAGGCCTGGATATACAGGAGTATATAGTACATACAGAGCGGTCACTGAGGTCTGATATTAGAGCGTCAGCTCTGCGGCCCAGGCCTGGATATACAGGAGTATATAGTACAGAGCGGTCACTGAGGTCTGATATTAGAGCGTCAGCTCTGCGGCCCAGGCCTGGGTATATAGGAGTATACAGTACAGAGCGGTCACTGAGGTCTGATATTAGAGGGCCAGCTCTGTGGCCCAGGCCTGGATATACAGGAGTATATAGTACAGAGCGGTCACAGGTCTGATATTAGAGCGTCAGCTCTGCGGCCCAGGCCTGGATATACAGGAGTATATAGTACAGAGCGGTCACTGAGGTCTGATATTAGAGCGTCAGCTCTGCGGCCCAGGCCTGGATATACAGGAGTATATAGTACAGAGCGGTCACTGAGGTCTGATATTAGAGCGTCAGCTCTGCGGCCCAGGCCTGGATATACAGGAGTATATAGTACATACAGAGCGGTCACTGAGGTCTGATATTAGAGCGTCAGCTCTGCGGCCCAGGCCTGGATATACAGGAGTATATAGTACAGAGCGGTCACTGAGGTCTGATATTAGAGGGCCAGCTCTGCGGCCCAGGCCTGGATATACAGGAGTATATAGTACAGAGCCGTCACTGAGGTCTGATATTAGAGCGTCAGCTCTGCGGCCCAGGCCTGGATATACAGGAGTATATAGTACAGAGCGGTCACTGAGGTCTGATATTAGAGCGTCAGCTCTGCGGCCCAGGCCTGGATATACAGGAGTATATAGTACAGAGCGGTCACTGAGGTCTGATATTAGAGCGTCAGCTCTGCGGCCCAGGCCTGGATATACAGGAGTATATAGTACAGAGCGGTCACACTGAGGTCTGATATTAGAGCGTCAGCTCTGCGGCCCAGGCCTGGATATACAGGAGTATATAGTACAGAGCGGTCACTGAGGTCTGATATTAGAGCGTCAGCTCTGCGGCCCAGGCCTGGATATACAGGAGTATATAGTACAGAGCGGTCACTGAGGTCTGATATTAGAGCGTCAGCTCTGCGGCCCAGGCCTGGATATACAGGAGTATATAGTACAGAGCGGTCACTGAGGTCTGATATTAGAGCGTCAGCTCTGCGGCCCAGGCCTGGATATACAGGAGTATATAGTACAGAGCGGTCACTGAGGTCTGATATTAGAGCGTCAGCTCTGCGGCCCAGGCCTGGATATACAGGAGTATATAGTATAGAGCGGTCACTGAGGTCTGATATTAGAGCGTCAGCTCTGCGGCCCAGGCCTGGATATACAGGAGTATATAGTGCAGAGCGGTCACTGAGGTCTGATATTAGAGCGTCAGCTCTGCGGCCCAGGCCTGGATATACAGGAGTATATAGTACAGAGCGGTCACTGAGGTCTGATATTAGAGCGTCAGCTCTGCGGCCCAGGCCTGGATATACAGGAGTATATAGTACAGAGCGGTCACTGAGGTCTGATATTAGAGCGTCAGCTCTGCGGCCCAGGCCTGGATATACAGGAGTATATAGTGCAGAGCGGTCACTGAGGTCTGATATTAGAGCGTCAGCTCTGCGGCCCAGGCCTGGATATACAGGAGTATATAGTACAGAGCGGTCACTGAGGTCTGATATTAGAGCGTCAGCTCTGCGGCCCAGGCCTGGATATACAGGAGTATATAGTGCAAAGCGGTCACTGAGGTCTGATATTAGAGCGTCAGCTCTGCGGCCCAGGCCTGGATATACAGGAGTATATAGTACAGAGCGGTCACTGAGGTCTGATATTAGAGCGTCAGCTCTGCGGCCCAGGCCTGGATATACAGGAGTATATAGTACAGAGCGGTCACTGAGGTCTGATATTAGAGCGTCAGCTCTGCGGCCCAGGCCTGGATATACAGGAGTATATAGTACAGAGCGGTCACTGAGGTCTGATATTAGAGCGTCAGCTCTGCGGCCCAGGCCTGGATATACAGGAGTATATAGTGCAGAGCGGTCACTGAGGTCTGATATTAGAGCGTCAGCTCTGCGGCCCAGGCCTGGATATACAGGAGTATATAGTGCAGAGCGGTCACTGAGGTCTGATATTAGAGCGTCAGCTCTGCGGCCCAGGCCTGGATATACAGGAGTATATAGTACAGAGCGGTCACTGAGGTCTGATATTAGAGCGTCAGCTCTGCGGCCCAGGCCTGGATATACAGGAGTATATAGTACAGAGCGGTCACTGAGGTCTGATATTAGAGCGTCAGCTCTGCGGCCCAGGCCTGGATATACAGGAGTATATAGTGCAGAGCGGTCACTGAGGTCTGATATTAGAGCGTCAGCTCTGCGGCCCAGGCCTGGATATACAGGAGTATATAGTACAGAGCGGTCACTGAGGTCTGATATTAGAGCGTCAGCTCTGCGGCCCAGGCCTGGATATACAGGAGTATATAGTACAGAGCGGTCACTGAGGTCTGATATTAGAGCGTCAGCTCTGCGGCCCAGGCCTGGATATACAGGAGTATATAGTACAGAGCGGTCACTGAGGTCTGATATTAGAGCGTCAGCTCTGCGGCCCAGGCCTGGATATACAGGAGTATATAGTACAGAGCGGTCACTGAGGTCTGATATTAGAGCGTCAGCTCTGCGGCCCAGGCCTGGATATACAGGAGTATATAGTACAGAGCGGTCACTGAGGTCTGATATTAGAGCGTCAGCTCTGCGGCCCAGGCCTGGATATACAGGAGTATATAGTACAGAGCGGTCACTGAGGTCTGATATTAGAGCGTCAGCTCTGCGGCCCAGGCCTGGATATACAGGAGTATATAGTACAGAGCGGTCACTGAGGTCTGATATTAGAGCGTCAGCTCTGCGGCCCAGGCCTGGATATACAGGAGTATATAGTACAGAGCGGTCACTGAGGTCTGATATTAGAGCGTCAGCTCTGCGGCCCAGGCCTGGATATACAG
This sequence comes from Phyllobates terribilis, assembly GCF_046119375.1. Lineage (NCBI taxonomy): Eukaryota > Metazoa > Chordata > Amphibia > Anura > Dendrobatidae > Phyllobates > Phyllobates terribilis. The sequence continues at coordinate 208,036,319 of NW_027362767.1, read as the reverse complement.
GAGTATATAGTACAGAGCGGTCACTGAGGTCTGATATTAGAGCGTCAGCTCTGCGGCCCAGGCCTGGATATACAGGAGTATATAGTACAGAGCGGTCACTGAGGTCTGATATTAGAGCGTCAGCTCTGCGGCCCAGGCCTGGATATACAGGAGTATATAGTACAGAGCGGTCACTGAGGTCTGATATTAGAGCGTCAGCTCTGCGGCCCAGGCCTGGATATACAGGAGTATATAGTACAGAGCGGTCACTGAGGTCTGATATTAGAGCGTCAGCTCTGCGGCCCAGGCCTGGATATACAGGAGTATATAGTACAGAGCGGTCACTGAGGTCTGATATTAGAGCGTCAGCTCTGCGGCCCAGGCCTGGATATACAGGAGTATATAGTACAGAGCGGTCACTGAGGTCTGATATTAGAGCGTCAGCTCTGCGGCCCAGGCCTGGATATACAGGAGTATATAGTACAGAGCGGTCACTGAGGTCTGATATTAGAGCGTCAGCTCTGCGGCCCAGGCCTGGATATACAGGAGTATATAGTACAGAGCGGTCACTGAGGTCTGATATTAGAGCGTCAGCTCTGCGGCCCAGGCCTGGATATACAGGAGTATATAGTACAGAGCGGTCACTGAGGTCTGATATTAGAGCGTCAGCTCTGCGGCCCAGGCCTGGATATACAGGAGTATATAGTACAGAGCGGTCACTGAGGTCTGATATTAGAGCGTCAGCTCTGCGGCCCAGGCCTGGATATACAGGAGTATATAGTACAGAGCGGTCACTGAGGTCTGATATTAGAGCGTCAGCTCTGCGGCCCAGGCCTGGATATACAGGAGTATATAGTACAGAGCGGTCACTGAGGTCTGATATTAGAGCGTCAGCTCTGCGGCCCAGGCCTGGATATACAGGAGTATATAGTACAGAGCGGTCACTGAGGTCTGATATTAGAGCGTCAGCTCTGCGGCCCAGGCCTGGATATACAGGAGTATATAGTACAGAGCGGTCACTGAGGTCTGATATTAGAGCGTCAGCTCTGCGGCCCAGGCCTGGATATACAGGAGTATATAGTACAGAGCGGTCACTGAGGTCTGATATTAGAGCGTCAGCTCTGCGGCCCAGGCCTGGATATACAGGAGTATATAGTACAGAGCGGTCACTGAGGTCTGATATTAGAGCGTCAGCTCTGCGGCCCAGGCCTGGATATACAGGAGTATATAGTACAGAGCGGTCACTGAGGTCTGATATTAGAGCGTCCAGCTCTGCGGCCCAGGCCTGGATATACAGGAGTATATAGTACAGAGCGGTCACTGAGGTCTGATATTAGAGCGTCAGCTACTGCGGCCCAGGCCTGGATATACAGGAGTATATAGTACAGAGCGGTCACTGACGTCTGATATTAGAGCGTCAGCTCTGCGGCCCAGGCCTGGATATACAGGAGTATATAGTACAGAGCGGTCACTGAGGTCTGATATTAGAGGGCCAGCTCTGCGGCCCAGGCCTGGATATACAGGAGTATATAGTACAGAGCGGTCACTGAGGTCTGATATTAGAGCGTCAGCTCTGCGGCCCAGGCCTGGATATACAGGAGTATATAGTACAGAGCGGTCACTGAGGTCTGATATTAGAGCGTCAGCTCTGCGGCCCAGGCCTGGATATACAGGAGTATATAGTACAGAGCGGTCACTGAGGTCTGATATTAGAGCGTCAGCTCTGCGGCCCAGGCCTGGATATACAGGAGTATATAGTACAGAGCGGTCACTGAGGTCTGATATTAGAGCGTCAGCTCTGCGGCCCAGGCCTGGATATACAGGAGTATATAGTACAGAGCGGTCACTGAGGTCTGATATTAGAGCGTCAGCTCTGCGGCCCAGGCCTGGATATACAGGAGTATATAGTACAGAGCGGTCACTGAGGTCTGATATTAGAGCGTCAGCTCTGCGGCCCAGGCCTGGATATACAGGAGTATATAGTACAGAGCGGTCACTGAGGTCTGATATTAGAGCGTCAGCTCTGCGGCCCAGGCCTGGATATACAGGAGTATATAGTACAGAGCGGTCACTGAGGTCTGATATTAGAGCGTCAGCTCTGCGGCCCAGGCCTGGATATACAGGAGTATATAGTACAGAGCGGTCACTGAGGTCTGATATTAGAGCGTCAGCTCTGCGGCCCAGGCCTGGATATACAGGAGTATATAGTACAGAGCGGTCACTGAGGTCTGATATTAGAGCGTCAGCTCTGCGGCCCAGGCCTGGATATACAGGAGTATATAGTACAGAGCGTCACTGAGGTCTGATATTAGAGCCGTCAGCTCTGCGGCCCAGGCCTGGATATACAGGAGTATATAGTACAGAGCGGTCACTGAGGTCTGATATTAGAGCGTCAGCTCTGCGGCCAGGCCTGGATATACAGGAGTATATAGTACAGAGCGGTCACTGAGGTCTGATATTAGAAGCGTCAGCTCTGCGGCCCAGGCCTGGATATACAGGAGTATATAGTACAGAGCGGTCACTGAGGTCTGATATTAGAGCGTCAGCTCTGCGGCCCAGGCCTGGATATACAGGAGTATATAGTACAGAGCGGTCACTGAGGTCTGATATTAGAGCGTCAGCTCTGCGGCCCAGGCCTGGATATACAGGAGTATATAGTACAGAGCGGTCACTGAGGTCTGATATTAGAGCGTCAGCTCTGCGGCCCAGGCCTGGATATACAGGAGTATATAGTACAGAGCGGTCACCTCTGCGGCCCAGGCCTGGATATACAGGAGTATATAGTACAGAGCGGTCACTGAGGTCTGATATTAGAGCGTCAGCTCTGCGGCCCAGGCCTGGGATATACAGGAGTATATAGTACAGAGCGGTCACTGAGGTCTGATATTAGAGCGTCAGCTCTGCGGCCCAGGCCTGGATATACAGGAGTATATAGTACAGAGCGGTCACTGAGGTCTGATATTAGAGCGTCAGCTCTGCGGCCCAGGCCTGGATATACAGGAGTATATAGTACAGAGCGGTCACTGAGGTCTGATATTAGAGCGTCAGCTCTGCGGCCCAGGCCTGGATATACAGGAGTATATAGTACAGAGCGGCCACTGAGGTCTGATATTAGAGCGTCAGCTCTGCGGCCCAGGCCTAGATATACAGGAGTATATAGTACAGAGCGGTCACTGAGGTCTGATATTAGAGCGTCAGCTCTGCGGCCCAGGCCTGGATATACAGGAGTATATAGTACAGAGCGGTCACTGAGGTCTGATATTAGAGCGTCAGCTCTGCGGCCCAGGCCTGGATATACAGGAGTATATAGTACAGAGCGGTCACTGAGGTCTGATATTAGAGCGTCAGCTCTGCGGCCCAGGCCTGGATATACAGGAGTATATAGTACAGAGCGGTCACTGAGGTCTGATATTAGAGCGTCAGCTCAGCGCCCAGGCCTGGATATACAGGAGTATATAGTACAGAGCGGTCACTGAGTTCTGATATTAGAGCGTCAGCTCTGCGGCCCAGGCCTGGATATACATGAATATATAGTACAGAGCGGTCACTGAGGTCTGATATTAGAGCGTCAGCTCTGCGGCCCAGGCCTGGATATACAGGAGTATATAGTACAGAGCGGTCACTGAGTTCTGATATTAGAGCGTCAGCTCTGCGGCCCAGGCCTGGATATACAGGAGTATATAGTACAGAGCGGTCACTGAGGTCTGATATTAGAGCGTCAGCTCTGCGGCCCAGGCCTGGATATACAGGAGTATATAGTACAGAGCGGTCACTGAGGTCTGATATTAGAGCGTCAGCTCTGTGGCCCAGGCCTGGATATACAGGAGTATATAGTACAGAGCGGTCACTGAGGTCTGATATTAGAGCGTCAGCTCTGCGGCCCAGGCCTGGATATACAGGAGTATATAGTACAGAGCGGTCACTGAGGTCTGATATTAGAGCGTCAGCTAAGCGGCCCCAGGCCTGGATATACAGGAGTATATAGTACAGAGCGGTCACTGAGGTCTGATATTAGAGCGTCAGCTCTGCGGCCCAGGCCTGGATATACAGGAGTATATAGTACAGAGCGGTCACTGAGGTCTGATATTAGAGCGTCAGCTCTGCGGCCCAAGGCCTGGATATACAGGAGTATATAGTACAGAGCGGTCACTGAGGTCTGATATTAGAGCGTCAGCTCTGTGGCCCAGGCCTGGATATACAGGAGTATATAGTACAGAGCGGTCACTGAGGTCTGATATTAGAGCGTCAGCTCTGCGGCCCAGGCCTGGATATACAGGAGTATATAGTACTAAGAGCGGTCACTGAGGTCTGATATTAGAGCGTCAGCTTCTGCGGCCCAGGCCTGGATATACCTGGAGTATATAGTATAGAGTGGCCCCT